>NC_049226.1:53343534-55743534 GCF_011100685.1 Canis lupus familiaris | reverse complement strand
TCCCTGGTTCACTGCGAGCACCTCGAGCACCTCGTCAGACTCTCATTAGGCTCTGTTTTCTCTGCAAACATTTCCATGGGCCTGCCGCCCCTCCTGTGCCCAGGAATGCAACTGTAGGCTCTTGGGGATAAATCTGTCTGAGTCTCTATTTTGATTAGTCCCTATAACATATGCTCTGAGCACTTAGCAAGGGAAAGGTGGGCAAGAGAGAAGGGGTGGGAGGGGAGAGGGGTCTCCTTCCTTCCTCCTGCAGAAGCCAGTGAGCTGAGCACGAGAGGTTCCACCCCAGGTCTCCAGCACACCTCTGCGTCTGCCTTTCCCACCACGCTTTGTGTGCTCCCTCCCATTACCACCACTAAAACCCTTCAATTCGCTAAACCCCAGACCAAAGGCCCCTCTTCCAGGAAGCCTTCCCTGGTTTACCCCTACAGGGGAAGATGCTCCCACAGCATGTGCTTCCTCTCTTGTCTGAACTTGCTTTTCCCCACTAGACTATCGGCTCTACAAGGGCAGGCACCGATGAAGTGTCATGAACCACAGTAGGCGCTAAAGAAAAAATCTGCTAAAGGAGTAAGTCAGTGCCATCACTTGGAAAGTCTTCAAGTTTTTACTGAATGGTGGAGAATTCATTTGGCAAGTACCCAGAGAACTGTTGTAGAGGAACAGGCACCTGTTGGCAGAAACTTTGAGGCCCAGGAAATGGGAAGACCTTGCACTAGCCACAGGCTGCTAGCTCAGAGGCCCGCCCGACGCCAGGGATCAATGAGAGAATAGAACACAGTCATCGTAATTTTAGAAATGATAACCCCACTTTTGATTTTAATAGTACACTTTGTGAAAACTGAAATATTTCCTCTCAGGTTATTCGAGTTGTTTCCATAGACACCATCTCCATGGGACGGGGGAGACTGAGACCAGCCCAAAGTCACTGATTGCTCACAATCAATGCATTCCACAGACATCAGAAAGACAGAGAGAAAAGGAGGGGGTGGAGCACAGAGGGCCATAGCCACTCAGAGGGAAGGCAGTCTCATGGAAGGCTTCAAGGAGGTGACACCTGAGCCAAACTGGGCAAAGCAGTCAGGCTCCAGGCCCCCTCAGCACTGTGGCAGAGAAGGGGTGATCTCCGAGGCCCTCTGCAGGTCCGTGCTGCGGGGTGCCGCTGGGACAACTCCAGTGCTCTCACACGGGACACGGCAGGGTCTCTCTCCTCCCAGCACCAAGCAAAGTGACTTCAGCCTGAACCGACCAGCCAAGCTCCCAGATGGAGGAAGGAGCCTTTAACACAGTAAGCGCTTCTCAGTCCCAATTTCTCCATCTTCAAACAAGTTTGAGACTGTGGAGCAGCTTATGTTGCACAGCGCCATTAAGCACCCAAAGCTGTCCCTTGTCCCTTTGTCGCCCAGAGAGGTGGGCAAGGCAGGAACCATTAACCCCTTTTCTCAGCTAAGAGAACGAGAGTCAGAACGTGGCCCATTTGAATTGGGCCTCAGAAGGCAAAGCTGGGAGGAAAGAGCATTTAGGCAGAGAGACTGGCAGCGGCAGGACACACACTGGCCACAGAGCGTGGACTGTCCGAGGCTATGGCCAGAGTGGGAATCAAAGCCAGGTGCCACTATGGCCTCTGCGTGGATTTAAACATTTAATCCTGGAGGTACATGCAGTTATTTCCCTCTTTCTACAGATGAGACATAGGAAACAAAGATTAAGTACCTTTGCCAAGGCTGCCCGGCCAGCAGGTGAAGCAGCAGGGATGACGCACGCTCAGGCTCCAGGGCTGTGTTCTTTCCAAATCACCAGACACCGCTGCCTCTCAGAAAGGAAGGGAGCATGTGACAGCACCCTATTCAGAGCCTGACCCTTAATCCATATTTGATGAGCAAACAAGTGGATGAATGAATGGAGAGCCTCGGCATCTCTCCCCACCTGTAATACTAGCTCCCTAACCTGCCGTCCTCACCTGGGACCACTGACCCCACAGCAGAGCACATGAGCCCCTGCCCAGGCTCGGGGACCCAGCCAGTTGCCAACCAGAACATCTGGGAGGATTTTAAGGAACCCAGAGTGAGGCCCTCAGGGCAGCGACTTCAGCCCTAGCTCTATGGGCAAGGACACCATGCTCTCACCATCCACACCATCGTCAGGTGTGCTCCAGTCTCCTCTGTCTCCCTAGCCGTGCAGCCCTGCTTCTGACCCCTCTATCTGATCCCTTGGACAACTCCCTCTCCAGTCCTCATCCAGCTCGCAGATCCCCACACACCTTCAATTTTGCCATCTCTCGCAACCAGCTTCTAACCAAAGCCTTCCAAAAATTCACTCCCACTCCCCTAGGTTAGGTCCACCCCTCCCTCAGCCCCTGTACTGGGAGTCTCTCCTGCCTAGGCCCAGCCCTTATCACCACTTCCTGCCTGTCATACTATCCCCTCAATACACCCATGGCGGGAATTGGAGGCAGTCCTAAATCAGTACCTCTCAGAACCTGCTACTCTGCCTTTAAGTCTGTTTAAAATGCAGATTTCTTGGTCCACCCATGAGGTATAAACCCCGGAAGACCTCTGGGCTCAGGGTCAGGGTCCCATATGTACACACATTCAGAGGAGCTGAGTGCCTTACTCACCCACACCCCCCCATCTCCCTGAACTTCCCTCCTTCTCCAATCGCCCCCACCCTCTTCTCCCCTCCAACTATTCCACTGGCCACTCCCTGCAGCCACTCAGCCAGCATCGAATCATACACTGGCTGAGCTCCGGATCTACTAAGAAAGGGTCCTTCATCTCTCGACAGCTTACCTTATCAAACGTCCAGTTTTTCTAAGTGGCCTCTGTATCCCTCTTTTTTTTTTGTATCCCTTTCATAGTCAATCTCAACCTCCCTCCCCTGCCCACCCCAATCCAGTCACACCCACCAGCATTACCAGTTCCACAGCAAACCAGACTCACCCGATGTCTGCAGCCCTGAAGGCACAATGACCATTCATATCACGATTACTCTCAAGTCCCACATTTCTTTCCACACTCAGCCTGACTTGGGGACACTGTCTGGCACCCCTAGGCGTGGTCTGCAGCCCACTCTGCACCTCCTCCTATCTTGGTTAAGTCTCTTACCCCTCCTGCAGCTGCCTTATTACTTTCTTAACACAGCCTTTCTTTTCCTTCTCATCCAACCTCTCTTTTCTCCCCCAACTAAAGAGGATTTGAGGAGTTATTTTTAAAAATATCATAGAGACACCTGGGTGGCTCAGTGGTTGAGCATCTGCCTTCAGCTCAGGTCGTCAGGATCCTGGGGTCCTGGGATCAAGTCCTACATCAGGCTGCCCACAGGGAGCCGGCTTCTCCCCCTGCCTGTATCTCTGAATCTCTCATGAATAAATAAAATATTTTAAAAATAAATAAATAATATCACAAAACAAGAAATCCTCTTTTTGAACTAACCAAACCTCACAAGGAGGCTTCAACCCATTGCCAGATTAGTCATCTCAGAGCCGAGCTCTATGCCATACCCTTGCTCAAGAACCCTCCATGGCTCCCCATTGCCCAAAGAATAAAGACACTCATTACAACCAGAAAATACCAAGACGTATCCAATGGTACTTGGGATGTATGTGGAAAGAATGATGTAATAATGTGAAGAATATAACAATAACAAAACATCTAACAATTATTGAGTGCTCCTCGAACCCACCTTCTGCCTGCCTGCACTCTGGCTGAAGGTGCTCAGTCTTTGCAGGGTTGTCCCATTTGTCAGCCTGGCCCTTGCGTGGCTCCAAGTGGCCTAGTCTCCCAAGGAGGCAGCTCCACAGCAGGCTCTCTCCTCCGTATCTATCTCCCTTCTGGGAAAACACAAGTGTGTCTGGTGGTTTACAGTGTGCATATAGCTTCAACCCAAGAAGCTAAGCAGGGTAGCATACATCGCTGTTTCAGAGAAGGAAGTAACCGTGGTAACAGTATGTTTCAGAGGCTGTTTAATCATATGATCCACTGGCAGCCCCCACTGAGAATGCAGTTATCCCCCTTTCACAGGGGCAGAGTTGAGGCACAGAGAAGGTAAGTAGCTGACATGGCCTGAGTCAACTCAGCAGCATCACTGACCTAGACAGAACTTGAACCCAGGTCTTCCTGGGAGCCATCAGTCCCTGGAAGCCACCACCACAGCCAGCTTAACCCCAAAAGGCCAGAGCAGGCTAATCCATGTCCCTGCTGCTACTGACCATCCCAAACTGTCAGGACACTCAGACATGTGGGGTAGGCACCTGGCCAACCACGTAGGATGGTTTCCAGCAGCCCCCAGCGCCAGAGGGCAGAACCACCAAGTCTGGTCCTGGCGTGTCCATCCGGCCCCCTCCAGCAACCCTGCCAACGCTGTCTAGGTCTCCAAGCACCCCAGCCAGAGCCGCCCCCAACCCAGCCTCTCACCCCCACCCACTGAAGCAAATTTCCATTCTCCCAGCAGCATGAGTTCAGTGGGGAGGAAGGCAATCTGATTACAAGAGGCTCAGGCCTCCAGGTTGCCATGGGTGTGGGCATCACAAGCAAGGCGCCCTCTAGGGCATGGCGGGGCAGGGGGAGCCAGTGTGAACTCCAGAGCCTCAGTCTCCTCACCTTAATGCCATGACTATGTGGAACTCTGACAGCCGGGAGGTCAACGGGACTATGGACGTGAACGTGTTTTGGAACGTGGACGACAGGGGACTTTCTCATTACTAATCAAATTGGACAAGGTTTCCCTTGCCTGATGGGGAACCCTGGGGACAGAGAATAAACACCATCCTGGACTTCAAGGTCTACTGCCTGATGGGGGAGCCAGAGAGTGAACAGGCGACCACCACACAGGTGGTCAGTGCTGTGGGGAGGGATATTCAGGGGGCTGCAGGGGCCTGAGGAGGGGCTCCAGCCCAACCTGGGGGTCAGGGCAGGCCTCTTAAGGTAGTCCTGAAAGGAGTCTTAAGAGACCAGCAGGGAGCAGCCAGGCATGCTGGGCCCATGCATGAGTGGCTCAGCTGTTTAGCGCCACCTTCAGCCCAGGGCGTGATCCTGGAGTCCCAGGATAAAGTCCCACTTCGGGCTCCCTGCATGGAGCCTGCTTCTCCCTCTGCCTGTGTCTCTGCCTCTCTCTCTCTCTACATGTCTCTCATGAATAAATAAATAAAATATTAAAAAAATAATAAAAATAAAAGACCAGCAGGAATCAGCCAAATGTGGAAGGAGGTGAGGGCAGTCTAGGCAGAGACAAATGTGGGGGAAAGCATAGAGACAGAGGTAGTGTGTGCTTCAGGGTCAGTGTAGCTGCATGCCTGTGGAGAGAGGGGCAACCAGGACGGACAACACGGCACATGGTAGGTGTGCAGGACATGGCCACGCTCTTCCCATCCCTCACCCACCGGGACCTAGGTCCAAGCTCAGAACTCCATACTCCCTTTCTACAAGCTAGCTGACCCTGGTCTGCATGGACTCTTCCTGTCTTCCTTCTGGATGCACCAGGACCCAGTGTTCCAGGGGAGCTCTACCAACCTGATATTCTGGACCAGTCCATTAAGATCAAGCCACAGAGAGACAGAAGGGGAAGAAGCGCCATGCAGGAAGAAAGCCCAGGCTGGAGAGACACTGTGAGGAGCCCTGTTCTGCCTCTTAACAACTGCGTGACTTTGGGCAAGTCACTCTGGGGCTCGATCCTGGACTTGCAGTAAACAGAGTTATTGTCCACAAGGGTAGAGAGGGCTTTCACCATCGTTGTGCACACATACACACACACACACACGATTCAGTGTTCAACAGTGGAAGCTAAACTTTATTAAAATGAATTGAAGCTGTCTTGAAAAATCCTAGGCCATAGGGCCACTCAACAAGCAGGAAATGTGCAGGCATCAGCTCTGATGCAGGGGGCAGCCCAAGTCACTGGACGGGAGGGGGCCGTCTGAAAACACTGACAGTTCACTGCCTCCCCCAGAGAGACACGAGGGACCAGGGCCAGGTTCCAAGGCAGGGCACATGGTTCCCAGTGAGTTGGGGAAGCTAAGTCAGCGACAATGGGACAATCCATAGTCAGCCTACACTTGGTTTGCCAGGGCAGGCAGGGTCCAGGAAAGCCCCCTGCTCTGCTGTGCTCTATCAGGCCTTGGCGGGATCCCCAGCTAGGAGACCTTTCACCTGTAAAAGGGAGTGATAAGCCTCCAAGTCCATCAAGAAGATGTGTGCAAAGCACGCACGGCAGGTGAAGAGTTAAGGAACAAAGGGAGGAAGTCCAGATCAAAAAAGAGATACTTACTGCAGGGCTGGATTAGTAGAGACCTTCCAACCAGGAGAAGGTGTGTGCCCCGAAGTTGGGGGGTGGCACACATGTGTAACAGGGAATGAAGGCAGTCCTCCCCGCAGGCAAGCCCATTCTTCCTGGCCTCTCAGCACTACCCCCGGCACATGCATCAGAAGCCTCCCAGGCAGGGTGAGGTCCCACGCTGGCCGCTCCACACCCTCGCTGTGCACTAGTCTGTCTTCATCCACCCTGCTGGGAGCTCTCTGACAGCCCAGGCCTGTCTGAGGCATGGCTCTCTCAGGTGCCGACACACAGCCAGCACGAAGCTGACCACACCTCGGAGGAGTCATCGGTCTGAGTGGGGGCCTCTCCCTCCACCTGGTACATCAGGGCTGAGGTAGGGCTGACCCTCTGGGTGGGACTATGTAGGCCAGAACTTGGGAGTCGGCAGCTAGAACAAAGAAAGGGCAACGGCCTGGAAAGGTGGTCTGTGCTAGGACCCATTAACTGGCATTTATCAAGCACCTACTAAATACCAGGGTGTTCCGTTTACATAGTCTCACTTAGCCCTGGCAACTGCCCCTCTATAGAAACCCCACCTACGGAACCAGAACAATACAGCCAAGTTCACGCATCTTAGGAGAGATTCAGGCCTGACCCAGGCACTGGCCAGGAACCTTTCCTCGGCCCTTCTTGGCCTCTGTCCCCAGTGCCAGCAGACAGGACAGGGACTGGATCTGCCATCAGAATGCTGCTCTCCAAGTATAGAGATGCCAGAAATCCAAGAATCCCAGGCTGCTCAGACCCCAGCAGTAACCCCCTGCTTTATAAGATGGGACCATTCTGAGTGTTTTCCTTCCCTCGGGGCGCTGGAGAGCTCCAAGTGGCTAATGCTATGCTCGGCAGAGGGTTGAGTTTAATAAAACTAGAAGCAGCTAATGGCTAACAATAAAAAATAATATTTTTCCTTCAAGCAATTAAATTGTAATATAGAGCTCACTAATTCCTTCCTGTTCTTTCCCATGGGATCGCAGATCAAGCACCAGGAGAAATAATTTATGTGTTGCTATTCCCTACTTGAAACCCAAGTTTTCAAGAATCTATGGGAGAAAAAAAATGCCTCCTTCATTAAGGCAGAAACTTCTGAGGATTTTTATGTTGGTGTCATAACAGGTCACACCTTTCTGCCAACACAGGATCCACTACCCATCCCCATCTTAAAGGCCGACCGATTCACTTCTTGCCCTTTCTCCAAAGAACCGTACTATGTAAAAAAACGTAAGGGAACCAGAGCACAGCTCAGTGCTCTCCAAGGCTCCCTGTGTCTACAGGGAAACAAAATTCCCCTCTCCCTCTGCACCCTGCCTCACTTAGCCTGGCACACGAGACCCTCCAAGCTCATAGGTTTCTCTCTGTTCCTGCCACAGACCCTCTGCTGCAGCCAAGCAGAGCTCCTGGCCGCTCCTCACATATGCTCTGCCCGTGCAGATGGCATCGCCTGGCATGCCCTTCCCACCAATGCTCCATGCCTGGCCTGACGGCCCCGCTGGAACAGGCCATCTGCTGTGGAGCTCTCAGGGTACTCTTTGCCTTGTGAAGAGCTTCCCCCTTTGACCTTGGGTGACAGCTTCATGGGAGGGCCCCTTCGACCAGGAACAGAATGCCTCTGACATGGTATCACCACACATCTCTGTACGTGCTATGCCTGTATGTCCTGTGCCTAACACGTGCCCGGGGTTTTACAGCAGATGCCTCCAGACTCGCTGGGTGAACCAATGAATGACCTTAGTAACTACTGAGCCTCCTTCCCTCAAGACTAGGGAGGGCAGCTGGGAGGAGGCAGGACACTAACCAGGTAGCGGGTAGACAGTCAACGGCCTATGACCCCAAGAAGGATATAACGACTGGCTCTCCGAGGAAGGTGAGTGGAAAGACAAGATCCAAAATCCTTCTGCTGCTCCCTGACTATCTTGGCAGGGTTCAAACTTCCTTAACTTATGAGCCGGTCGCCAGCCTCATCACCTGGTTCTCCACTTGCACCTCCTAATCACCTTGCACATGCTATTGCCCCCCCCACCCCCCCACCAAGGAAGCCCCTGTCATCCTTCAAAACAAAATCCCCTGGCACCTCCCTGTTTCCTGTGTCCTGGGTGGGGTGGGGGTGGGGCTGTCTGTTCCAGCTGGGAGTACTCCTGGGAGGCCAGGCTCGAGAAGGCTTCCTCTCTCAGCATGGACAGCCTGGCCCCACAGAGGGCTCGGTGAGTGCCAGTGGAGCCCAACTAAATTGGAACTCAGGAGAAGGAGAGAGAGCTGTCAGAAGGACCTACCCATCCTCAGGCCTCTCGCACAGCCCAGCTCATGTTTATTTAGCATTAATTCTGTGCCAGACACTGTTCTAAATGCTTTTTGTACATATCGCCTGGCTTTATCCTAACAACCTATGGGGTAGGTGCTACTATTATTATTTCACAGACAAGAGAATAAAGGCACCGAGAGGTTAAGAATCTTGCTGAGGTCACGGAGCTCACCAGAGGCCAACCTGGGCACAGAGCCCGTGGTTGTAAGCACTACAGCCAATGCCTCTCTGAAACACAAGGATCCATGGGGTGGGGCCAGCCCACTTATTCCAGCAACCTTACCCCTTACGTTTGAAAACCTTCCTGTCTGTTTTCTGACGTCTGCCCTCCTCTGCCCCAGAGAGGCCTTCTGTGTGCCCAGGACTCCCCACCCCACCCACCCCATCAGCCCAGACCAGACAGCAAACAAACAGGACCTCCATTAAAGAATCAACCAGAAAATCCCATAAACGCTCCTGGGAACACACCCCTCCCGTCACTCCTGTTCGGGATGTCTGAGCTGGGAGACAACTCAGCCCCACAGCTTTGAAGACAAATGCAACCAGCAATGGCCCCTTGGGACACGCTCCAGAGGGTGACGCAGAAGGAGCTCCAGACAGCGCTTTTCCCCTCGAAGACTTCCGAGTCCCTGATGTCACAGAGCAGGAATAGGAGCCAACTCGGCTCGTGCTTCTAGGTCTACTCCTCTCCCTAAAGGCAGCTTTGGCCACAGCCTACAAGCTTTCTCTGTAACCCAAGGTCCTCCCTCACTTAGGTTCTGATGATGCTGAGTGGCAAGGTCATTGGCTACCTGTGGGCTGTCCCCTCACTGCATCTTGGGCAGGCACAGCCACCTCTGGACACTGGCCCCCCTTCCCTCCACCAGGCTCCCTGTTCAGTGATGACATACCTGTGAGTGCAAAGCACCCACCTGGGGCCGAGCCCAGGGACCTCTATTCGGTGCTGCCACCTGGGTACAGGTGAGCAGATGCAGCTACAAAACGGTCCCTTCCTCAGAGGAGCCTGTGGAGAGCGTCGCAGCCAGAATCACCCTTCAGACCTGCTGCCGTGACAGCACTGTTCACTTTCCTCCCACACTGCCCTGCCAGGCTTTCCCACTGTCTCTACTCCAATAAACACCAAGCCCCTTCCACAGGCATGCCATTTCACAGTTTACAAGCCCCTCGACCTAGATTATCTGATCTGAGCCTTGCCACAGCCTGGCGTGGGCAGCATCTTGACCTCATTCTACGGAGGAGGAAACGGCTCGGAGAAGCAAGTGACTCGCCCAGGGTCCCACAGCTACGAAAGACCATCACAGTCATTAAATGGAGCCGCCTATTAAAAACAGCAGGTGTGCTGACTACATGCCAAACGCTGTGCTCCGCATTTTATATCCATCATTCTTGTTAATGGCTTGTCTCAGTTTGCCCAGGCTGCCGTAACAAAACACCACAGGCTGGCTGACTTCAACAACACACATTTATTTCTCACAGTTCTGGAGGCTGGAAGTCCAAGATCAGGCTGACACATGGTTGATTTCACAAGCACTCTCTTCCTGGCTTGTAGATGGCCACCTTCTTGATGTGTCCTCACATGGTAGAGAAAGAAAAAAGAGAGAGCTCTCTAGTGTCTCTTCATATAAGGCATTAATCCCATCATAAGGACCCCTCTAAACCTAATTTAGAGGAGGCCCCATCTCCAAATACTATCACACTAGGGGACAGGTTTTCACCATATGAACTGGGAGGTGGTGGGGGAGGGACACACCATACAGTCCATAGCAGGCCTACCAAAACCTGTATCTATTAAAGAGGACACTGACGCACAGAGAGGTTGAGTGATCTACAAAAGGTCACTCAGCCAGAAGAAAGAGCTGGGATTCCAATCTAGGCCTCCCTAATCCATAGAAGGGACTCAGGTGTGTTGCCTCTACCTGGTGATAGTAGAGCCCAGCTACCTGGTCGGCCAGGGCCTCGGCCTCACCACTGTCCTACACGACCCCAAACATCCTGGAATACTTACAGTGCATAAAATACGTGGCCTGGTGGAACTAATGAATAATGGAGTACTCCGATGATCCTGCTCTCAATACCCATCCTGGGCCTGCCCTGAATTCCCCTCCCAATGGTCCTACACCACGTTTTCTAGTAAGGAAACAGAGATCCAGACGAAAGAGCAAGAACGCAAGGTTCAGTGGCTCCAAAGCTCTGTGTTTCTTCCCATGATATCATCTATGAAATGTTTACTTCTTGGCCACAGACAGCCTGCCGAACAGAATGGGATGGAGAAGCACATGAGCCCGGATTTGGTCGCACTAGGTATTCCTGCCGGGAGCACAGAGTGAAATGCATGTCCCCAGGGGAAGTGTTTTTCTTATTTTTCTTAAATCGAGTCTCATATACCATAAGACTTGCCCATTTTAAGTGTTATTTAATGGATTTTAGTATATTCCCAGAGTTGGACACCCAACACCAAAACCTAATTTTCCAGACACTTTCATCAGCCTCAAAGCAAGCTGCGTAACCTGTTAGCAGTCACTCTCTGTTTCCCCTGCTGTCTCCCCAGCCCCTGGCAACCACTAATCCACTTTCTATCTCAGTACATTTGCTACTCTGGGCATTTCGTATAAACAGAATCGTATAATATGTGGCCTTTCATGTCTGTCTTTCATTTAGTGCAATAGTTCTCTAGGCTCACAGGTCGTAATATCTTTTGATAGCTCAACCCTTTTTATGGCTGAATAATACTCCACTGCATGGATAAATCACATTTTGTTTTGCCATTCATCAGCTGATGGACATCTGGCTTGATAGATTTGGGGGATGACAACTAACAGTGCTATTAACATTTGTGCACAAGTTTTGTATAGATGTAGGTTTTCCATTCTCTTAGGTATATACCTAGGAGTGAAACTGCCAGGTCATGTGGTCACTCTATGTTTAACCTTCTGAGAAACTGACAGACTGTTTTCTATAGCAATGGCACCATTTCTTGTTCCCACCAACATTGTAGGATGGGGGGGGTCCACTCTTTCCACATCCTCGCCAACACTTGTTACTATCTGTCTTGTTGATTAGAGCCATCCTGGTGGGTGTGCCATGGCATCTCACTGTGGTTTGGGCAGCGCTTTAAATTCTTGACTCAAAATAAATAAATAAATAAATAAACAAACAAACAAACTCTTGACTCATGGACAGTCATCTTCTCCCTTAAAGAAATCTGGGATTCAAAGTCTCCCAGACTATGCTCCACCTCATCTCCCTCCTGTCCCATACGCTCTTCTCCCACCCAAAGGAAACCTTAGAGTGCTCATGATGTATCCTAACCCCTATTATCATCTCCACTTTACAGAGGCAGAAACAGAGGCATAAAAAGAGATTGCCTAAGCTTCTAAGTGTGGAAGAGTGATTCAAATCTAAGAGCCTGGCTCTTAACCACCACAATCTTCTGCTTCTTAAGTTAAAAAAGACAATGCTGGGAACACACTTTGCTTGAAAACTAAAGGACCGTACTGCCATCAGCCATTACTATCAGAAAGCTCAGCCTCCTCCACAGGGGCATCCCAGTGCCCAGCAAATAGCAGGCATTTAATAAATGTTTACAGAAGGCAGCAGACAGCCTTCATGTTATTTCTCCCTCCCTGCATTTGCTCACACAGGTGACTTCTACTCTCAACCCTTTCCTACTCTCACTCACTGAGTGGACTCTTCTGTCCACTACAGGGTCAAGATGGGAGCAGGGGAATAAAAACGAGCACAAAAGAGCAATTAGGAAAACAACCCCACTTATAATTGCATAGAAAAGAATAAAATACCCAGGAATAAATGTAACCAAGGAGGTAAAAGATCTGTCCTCTGAAAACTAGAAGACACTGATGAAAGAAATTGAAGATAACCCAAATAAATGGAAAGCTACTCCATGCTCACAGATTAGAAGACTTAATATTTTTAAATATCCATGCCACCCAAGGCAACCTATAGATTCAATGCAATCCTCATCAAAACACCAATGGCATTTTTCACAGAAGTAGAACAAATCATCCTAAGATTTATATGGAACCACAAGACCCTGAGGAGCCAAAACAGTCTTGAGAAAGAACAAAGCGAGAGGCATCACAATTCCAGATTTCAAGATATACTACAGAGCTATAGTAATCAAAGCAGTACGGTACTAGGCACATAGACCAATGGAACAGAATACAGAGAACAGAAATAAACTCACACTTATATAGTCAATTAATCTTTGACAAAGGAAGCAAGAGTCTGCAATGTGAAAAAAGATGGTCTCTTCAATAAATGATGCTGAAGGGACGTCTGGGTAGCTCAGTGAGTTAAGCATCCAACTCTTGATTTTGGCTCAAGTTATGATCTCAGAGTTGTGAGATCAAGCCCCAGGTGAAGCCCTATGCTGGGCATGGAATCTGCTTAAAATTCTCTCTCTCCCTCTCCCCACACGTGCACTCTTTTCTTTTCTTTTCTTTTCTTTTCTTTTCTTTTTTTTTTTTTGAGAGTGAGAAAAAGAAAAAAAGTGGTGTGGGAAAACTGGACAGCTACACACAAAAGAATGAAACTGGGCCATTTTCTTACACCATACACAAAAACCAACTCAAAAGGGATTAAAGACTTGGGCCTCTGGGTGGCTCAGTCAGTAAGCATCTGCCTTTGGCTCAGGACATGATCTCAGGGTGCTGGGATCCAACCCCATGTCGGGCTCCCTGCTCAGTAGGGAGTATGCTTCTCTCTCTCCTCCCCAGCTCATGCTCTCTTTCAATAAATAAACAAAATATTTTTAAAAATTGATTAAAGAGGGGCAGCCCAGGGGGCTCAGCTGGTTAGCGCCACCTACAGCCAGGGTGTGATCCTGGAGACTCGGGATCAAGTCCCACACTGGGCTCCTGGAGTGGAGCCTGTTTCTCCCTCTGCCTGTGTCTCTGCCTCTCTCTCTCTCTCTCTCGGTCTCTCATGAATAAATAAATAAAATCTTAAAACATATATTAAAAAATGGATTAAAGACCTAAATGTGAGACCTGAAACCATAAAACTCTGAAAACAGAACACAGGCAGTAATCTCTTGTACATCAGCCTTAGCAATTTTTTTCTGGATTGGTCTCCTCAGGCAAGGGAAACAAACACAAAAATAAACTATTGGAACTACACCAAAATAAAAAGCTTTTGCACAGTGAAGGAAACCATCAACAAGACAAAAAGTCAACCTATGGGATGAGAGAAGATAGTTGCAAATGACATATATGACAAAGGGTTAACATCCAAAATATATAAAGAATTCTTACAACTCAACACCAAAAAAATCCCACCAAATAATTGGATTAAAAATGGGCAAAGGACCCGAAAAGACATTTTTCCAAAGAAAACATACAGATGGCTCCAAGACACATGAAAAGATGTTCAACATGACTAATCAGGGAAACAGATGAAAACCACACTGAGATATCACCTTATACCCATCAGAATGGCTGGTATCGAAAAGACAAGAAATAAGTGCAGATGAGGATGTGGAGAAAAGGGAGCCTTCATGCACTGTTGGTGGGAATGTAAATTGTTGCAGTCATTATGGAAAACAGGGTGGAGATTACTCAAAAAGTGAAAAGCAAAAACACCGTATGATCTAGCAATTCCCCTTCTGGGTATTTATATGAAGAAATGAAAACACTACTTCGAGTACACAGGTCTATGTTTAATGCAACATGACTAATCAGCCAAACTATGGAAGCAACTCAAGTGTCTCCAGACAGACGAGTAGACAAAGAAAATATGGTATATACGTACAACAGAATATTACTCGGCCATAAAAAAGAATAAGATCCTGCCATTCCCAACATTATAGATGGACCTACAGGGTATTATGCTAAGTGAGTCAGTCAGACTGAGAAAGACCAACACTGCATGATTTCATTCTCATGTAGAACCTAAACAACAAAACAAAACAAAACAACAGAAACAGACTCATAAATACAGAGAACAAAGTGGTGGTTGCCAGAGGGAAGGAGGTGAGAAGGATGAGTGAAACAGCTGAAGGAGATGAAGAGATACAACTTCCAATTATAAAATAAATAAGCCATAGGGATGAAAAGCACAGCACAGGGGATATAATCAATAAAATCACAGTAACTTTGGTGATGTGACTACAAAAAAAAAAAAAAAAGCAGAAGAAGGAAGAGGAGGGAGAGAAGGAGAAGAAGAAGGAGATGAGGAGGAGGAGGAAGAGGAGGCTAGGGCTAGAAGTCCTGGCTCCAAGACCAGTGCTCCTCCTCCTCCCCAAGATACCAAGGCTCTTTCCTCACCTGTAAAATGGGGATAATATTAGTATCTACTTCATAGGGTTACGGTGAAGACTGAGTTAATATAAAGAAAGCACTTAGAACAGCACCAGGCACAGGATAAATGTACTATAAATATAAGATCTCACAAGGGAACCTTCCCCTTACATCTGCCCCCTTGCCAAAGTGTGGGGAGCACAGATCTGTAGTCTGCAGGCAGTGGAAGGGGGCAGATGGAAGGCAAGGCCTCCCAACTGAGGTAGGACCAGGGCTAAAAGAGGTGGCCAACCCTGAGCCCTCAACTGCAGGCCAGAGCTTCCTTCTCACCCTCAAGTCATCCTCACTACTCAGGACCAGGGAACCCCTAATGGCACCCCCAGGTAGCAGGGATGCGAGGCTGGGGATGGTCTCCAGAGTGAGGTTATGCCACTGCACAGTCTGCTCTGAAACTTGACCCTGCCCAATTAATGGGGAACAACTCTGTCAGCAAGGGACTGTCTGTCTTGAGACCTCAGTCACAGAAGATTCTGGCCGCAGCCTCTGCATGGTCATTTTAAAACTCTAAGCAAAGACTCAACACTAACCAGTCTGCTAAAATTCTCCCACAGGCCTCGGATTCTGTCCTCAGATGCCTAGCCCGACCACAGGGCTTATGGGGAAAATGGCACTAGAGACCACTACAGCTCATCACCTTGCACGGATGCTCTTGTTGCCTGGAGAGCATCGTGGCATCAAGGCTCTCATCTTCCAGGACCTTCACTGGCTTCAGAGTCAACTGGACTTAAACTGGAACCCCAGCTCTGCCACTCACCAGTGTGGGCAAATGACTTCACTTCTGTAAGCCTCAGCCACAGTCCATGTTAAAAGCAATTCCATCCCTTCCTGGCATGGTCCACATGGAAGCCCCTATTAACCCTGCATTCACCCTGTGCCTGGCAATGTTCTAAGCTCTTTCTATGTATTAATTCATTTTACCTTCCCATCACCCTGGGAAATAGACACTACTGTCACCCATGTTTTACAGAGAAGGAAACAAGACAGATGGACAGGAGACAACATATACAGGGGACGTGGTCCAGGCCCTGGCATCTGGAACTGTTCCCCTGAGTAGGTGGGAGCAGGACTTGGGGTTTCTGAGAGTAATAGGAAAGCCCTTATCCCAGAAAAGTCCATAGAGCAAGCTGGTCCCCATGCAGCCCTCAACACAAACTTCCCGCCCCAAGGCAGGTCAGAGCCAGGAAAGCTTTCCAGCTCCCTGCTGGTAAAATGGGGTCCTGGATGGGTCGATCACTGCCACAGAACCTCTGTGGCCTCATGACTCCATAACCAAGGCCAGGGAGACACAGGGCAGGGCAAAGCACTCCAGATCCCTCCACAACCCAAACCGCACACATTTAAGCCTCTTAGATTTTCCGATTTTAATCAAGCCTAGCCCCAAGCAACATTCTTCAATAAGGGGGGATTTGTTTAGCTTGTTCTGAGAATCAGCGTTACCCACTAAAGAAACAAAACTCTCTCCCTCAGTCCCATTTGTGCATTTAAGACTGTATGTAGCCTTTAAAAATCCTTCTCACTTGGAAGAAACGTTTGCTCACAGCTGAGGCTACAGAGTATGGGGTGTTCTCCCAGGAACCCCCGTGCTCATTTCAGCACCTTGCCTAACAGAAGTTTGAATGGGGTCCCACCTGTTCACTGTCTGCACGTTTACCCCATTGTAACAAATTTGTGGCAGGATCAGTAGACTGATCCTGTCTTATTGATGGAGAAATCAAGGCACAGAGAGGGAATGTAACTTGCCCACAGACACACGAAGTCAGTAGCAGGGTTATTCATTCACAGAGCTTTTAATTCAATGGGCTCCCCATCTTGCATCCCTGAGTCCCATCAACCTTAGTCTGGGTGAACAGATGAACTGACGGTGGAGAAGGAGGGGTAAAGAAAAGAGTGTTCATTTAGGACAGAGGTAGCTAGAGGAGCTGCTCACTTAATGACCCCCATTCTGCCTCCTGGCGGCCAGGGTCGCTCTCTGAGAGTGGGCATCAGTGAGGACAGGGCAGGCCTGACCTGCAGGGGGACTGACCTCAGGTTAGCTCCCGGCTCTGTGGGACCTGCTGGCCCCCAAATCTTGAGCAGGTCCCCTCCCCTCCCAGCACTGCCTCACAGTGAGAGATGACGCCCAGCCCAGAGGAGTGCTGTGAGTTTCCTGGAGGCAAAGGTCTTCATGACCTTCCACGCGAAGCATGAAGCATCATCACTATTACTTACTTGTATGGTCTGCAGTGTTTCAAGTGCTTTCTTGGGATTCCCTCCTATGAGACAGAAAAGGGATGCTGGCCAGGGGAGGGGAAATAAGCAGGGTGAGCTTGCACTCTCACACCTGCTCCTGACACACACATAACAGGATACTAGGCAGCGAGCAGAGGAGGACTTTTGCCTCTTGCGGCCTTTCCTAGGCCCTATGTGCCTCATGGAAGACCTGGCAAATTCTAACTTGGTGCCAGCCCTAGTAAAGAACATTCACGTCTACTATGGCAGTTATTTACCATATGAGGACACTGAGCTCAGAGAGAGAAAGCAACCTGCCCAAGGCACCCAGCTGGCAAGTGGCAAAACCCGAGGGTAAATCCCAGCCAGCCAACTCCAAAGCCAGATTCCCCACAACCCCTCAGATCACTCCCGTACCCTTCAGGTTGGTGGAAATCAGATGTCCTATCTCTCAGGAAATGGCAGGTGATGGTCAATAAAGACTCTTACGTAGAAAGGAAGCCCGTGTTTCCAACAGCAAGCTTTTCCATTATGCCAGGTGGAAGGGGGTCGGCATCTTCCCTCCTCTTCTTTGTCAATCCCTATTCCTATAAAGCAGTTGAGCTAATTTAGAGGTCCTAAAAAGAAATGTGAAGCATAAAAAAATCCAATCTGTTCTCATTAGTTCCCAAGTCGCCTGCCACCAGGTGTCCAGATAAGGAAAAAGAAAGTGAGTCTTCAGGCTGTGCTCAGTCCCTGGGTCAGCAGTTTCCCGAAGGCCCCTCCTGAGACAATAGGGGGCAGAAGAAGGGAGGGAGGAGGGAGGGTAAAGGAGGGAGAAGGAAAGAAGGGAGGGGAGAGGTGAGGGAAGCCTTCCCAAGCTGTTTCCACTTTTTGCATTTACCCAAATCCTTTAATTGACCTCCATGGAAAGACTCCCGATTAGGCTAATCCTGCCTACCGAGCTTTCCCATTAATGCTCCGGGGAAGTCTGGGGAAGGGTGAGGGAATACCCATGTCCCCGTGCAGGAGTCGGCAGGCAAGCTGCCCTCCCGGGCCACAGGGTGCCTGACTCGGCTCCACCAGAACCACCTGAGCAGTGGTGGCAAAGGCTCTCGAACCCAAGGCCTGGGTTCCCTACTGGCAGTGACCTGGGCTACTGGTTACTCGGCCTCTCTGTGCCTCCATTTAGTAAGGATAGCAATGTTGGCTGACGTACCATGGAGCACGGATAATAATGGACACTTCCACTGTCTCCCTTTTACAGATGAAGGGACCAAGGTTTAGTGAGATTAAGTAATTTGCCCAGAGTCACAGACACTGGATGGCAGAGCCATCGGGGACCTGCAAGCCATCCTGGGGGCTCAGTCAACATCCTTAACCTGTGCCATTCTGATTCCTCTTCAGTAGGTGATAACCTCAGGGTTGTCGAAAGGTTCAGCTAGCCTCTGCAGGAAAGCACTCACATGACAGAGCCTGGCACACAGCTGACGATCTAAAAAAAAAACTGTTCTCCTTCTCTTTTCCGTGGACTGTTAAGAGAAAGCGGGGCTCTTCGTGTCCATGTTTTCAGACCCCCGTGCAGCCCTGGCTCCCAGCTGGGAAGCATGGACGAAGAGGACCCATCCAAGCAAAGGGACTGCGGCCACCTTCCGCATCTCCTTGCCGCCACAGCTGAGGGGGGAACTCCACTGTCAAGGCTCCACCAGGGACTGCCTCCTTCTCTCTGAACCTGGCCTTTCAAAGGGGCTTTCATTTATCGGGCTTTAATGTCTCACATGATTTAATCGGAAACACGTGCCTTGTAAATATCGTCTGTCATGTTCCATTAGGTTCACAGGGAAAAGTACAAGTCAATAAACAAAGGTTGTAGCATAAATCTACCTTGAACACATAATACCTCAAATAAGAAAATCAAAACATGTGTGGCCTCTGACCTGTGGAGTTTCACGAGAGGGAACTCTGGGTATAGTCAGGAACATTTCTAAATGTTCGTAATTAATAGGGAGGCTGGAGCTAGGCCCGTTTGCATAGTGTGAGTGCACACAGAGCCCTTCAACAAAAGAATCTGCCTCCACAGCACCTGCTAAATCACAAAGCATTCCTAGCTGGACCAAAGCCTTGCTGTTTCCACTGCAAAAAGACTCTGAGAGCCCAAGAAGCTTCTTTAAAAAAGAGAGAGAGAGAGAGAGAGAGAGAGAGAGAGCGCACATACCCCAATTTTCTCATATGGGGGATATTGGAAAAGATGGTGCAATAAAAGCCTTCCCCCTTCTCTTCCAATCTCCTTCCTCCCTGGCACTCTCCTAGGCTGTTTAGAGAGCCCTGAAATGGAGACATGGGAAAGAGGAGGAGGTTTAGGGCATCAAACAGCCCTGGGTTTGAGTCTCAGTTCTGCCATTAAAGACCAAGTGGCTGCTGCCAAGAGTTTGTATGATAGAAAAGCAGTTATTTATAATGCCTTCTGGTCCAGTGTTCCAGCTATTTAAGACATCAAAACCATTCTTTGATTTTTTTTCTTCAAACAGAAATGAAAATAAGCATTTGCCATCTTAGATGAGGCACTACACAAAGAGGGGCTCCGGTACCCCTAATACCTACCCTTTCAGACACACACACATTCAACCATCCCCAGTGAAGCTTTTCCCAAATCTTCAAAAGGAAAGGAAAGACTGAAGGTGGCTTGACAGAGTGGAAAAAACTCAGTGTTCTCATCCTGCAAAATGGAGGTAGCACCTCCTCCCTCACAAGAACGTTACAAGGATTATTACTCAAAATGGTGTATTCAAGAATGCCACCATAAAACATAATATAAATATGTCTCCCCTTTTAATTAAAGTTATAGATGTCAGAGTCATGATCCAGAAGACTTTACAGCTTTTTTAGTCAACCCCTTCATTTTGTGGTGCTAGGACAGGGGCTCAGTGTGGGCAAGTGACTGGCTTTACCCAGCAAGTTGGTATGGAGGCCAACACTGGATCCAGGGCATATGGCACTTGGTCTGCATGTTTTAGTAGGTTCCTGGTATTGTGACTTCCTAGGCTGAACTCTGGCCTCCCTTCCTGGGGAAGTCCTCCTTGGCTGCCCCTCTGGGCACCTGTGGCCCTTCCTATTTAAGTGCATTCCGGTTTGGAACACATCACACATGCACAGAGCCTGGGAATATTATCTTTTCCCAGACCCGTCTCACTTGCAACCAGACTGGAAACTCCCTGAGGGAGCCTAGCCCCTACTTGGCACACAGAGCACATATAATAATCTTTACCTTTTTGTTTACTCACTTAGTATCTGTTTCCTGTATTAGAATATAAACTCTATGAGGTCAAGGATTGTCTGTCTTGTTCACCACAGGATCCCAAGTGTCTAGAAAATTGTCAGGTACAGTATGCACTCAGCATATGCCGTGCATATGGATCTGTTGAATAAATGAGGGTAGGGTCCCTGTCCTGGATGTCCATGTTTTATGGAATATCAGAGCTAAAAGCATGTTCCAGTAACTCAAATGACACAGGTCATGTATCAGGCTGGTATTCTAGAATCTAATACAGTGCCTCTTACGTGTTGGAATCTTAAAAATCTATTTGCTGACATTGTGAAGGTAAATTAATCGAGAGGTAGATGGGTAGCTGAATAGGTAGTAGGGTAGTTGGGTGGAGTCTGTCAGTTAGATGGTTTTGTGATTGGTTATAAAGATGGGTGGAGAGACAGTTAGATGGATGGACACATGAACGGAAAAATGGGTGAATGGATAAATGGACAAGTAGGCAGAAGAGGAAGGAAAGCTGGGAAGGAAAGACCCTTCAGACTTACTCTGATCTGATTTATCTCTGAAGCAGAGTCGAGAAGTCTACAGCCTTCCCGGATGTCAAAAACAGCCACACCTACCTCCAACGAATGCTCATAAAGAGGCAGTTTTGATTCAGCTGAGGGTAATCTAGTGCAGAGCAAGAGCAGGGGACATGATGGGGTTGGTGAATGTTGGGTGTTCATACAAACAGGCATGAAGATCGCTGTGGGCCTGGATGGGTGAATGCCCTATCGTTTGGGGGCAGGTGCTGAGACACATGGGAATATCCACAGATTTACAGGGGAGTGAAGTATGTGGACAGAAAAGGGAGGTTGGGCAGGCAAAGTGCAAGGTACAAGAGACCTTTACGTACGTCATCATTTTCCATAGGATAGTATGCCGCACACTCCCACATCCGAGCCAAGCAGCAGGGAAACTGACAGTCCGCCGGCTGCATACACCAGCCGGGACTGACTGTTCAGCTAGGAGAGGGGCTCCTTCCTGACGCTCCAAGAGTCCTGGATGCTGCTCGAGGCTCAGCCAGGGCCCCCCAGTGCCATCCCTCTCCATCTCCACAGGGCACTCCAAATCATACCCAGCCTAGGAGTCTCCCCTATAAACTGTCAATGAGGGGATCCCTGGGTGGCTCAGCGGTTTTGCGCCTGCCTTTGGCCCAGGGCGCGATCCTGGAGTCCTGGGATCGAGTCCCACATCGGGTTCCCGGCATGGAGCCTGCTTCTCTCTCTGCCTCTCTCTCTCTCTCTCTCTCTCTCTCTGTCTATCATAAATAAAAATAAATCTTTAAAAAAATTAAAAAGCTGTAAATGATATAAATAGCCCCACCTGTCACTTGTGAGGCTCACAGAAGCTGTGCTCACCACAAGCAGAGCTGTGCTATATGACAGCCCTGGTCACACATTTCAGGTCTTCTCATGTGGCACTTATTTTATCTTCACAACAAGACTGCGAGACAGATTGTCTTAGACAGATGAGAACCGAGGCTCAAAGGGGTGAAGGGACCTGCCCGAGGCCATACAGTAAGAGGACCAGTCTGGCTGACTCTGGATCCAAATCTGTGCTCTGTTGCTACACAGGCCTTTGAGACTCTGCATCATTCCCCGTGGGGACAATGCCACCTACTTCACATGGAGGATGAGAGACCAAACCAGCTCCCCTCTACAAGCAAGTGCCTAAAGGAGTCACTCCTACCTGACTGCCTGCCAGGCCCCTGGGAGGAACCCCCTGAGCTCGTGCTGCGGGAGCCCCGTCCCCGGGTGGCTGCAAAGCTCCAACACGGTGCCTGTCATGCTCGTGCAAATGTGGTGCTCCCCACAGACCCCCAGCACATGTGGGAAGCCAGTGCCAGGCACCCTCCCACGCATGTGAATGTTCCTAAACAGAGTAATTAGAGTGGTGTTTAGGTAACTTTTACACAGGCCGCCTAATCAGAATCACATGTGGGATGGAGTCAGCCATGGTGGCCGAGCTGGAGGGGCCGGTCAGCTCCTCCCCTGACATAGCTGCCACCCATTTGGCCTTCCTGAAGCCTTGTTTCTTTGCCTCCCACCCCAGGACTGGAACTACCCGCACCTGATTACAGGTCAACAGGAAAACGCTCATGGAGACAGGGCCAAGCCACCCCCAACAGCTCTGACATACACATTACAGCATGACATACACAAAGCCAGACTCAGAATGAACTTTCAAGACCCTCTACTAGAACTGCCACCTAAACCTAGCAGGTGAGAAATCAAAAACCAGATGCCTGCTCACCCTAGGCCACCCAAAGAGCTTAGCATTCACCGCCCTAATGCAATCTTCCCCCAAATCAGGGTCCTACCTCCTCAAGAGCCTCCCGTGGCTTCCCACTGCCTCTAAGATAATGTTCCAGTTTCTTGGCCTATGCTTCAGGTGGGCAGGCCACAGTGGGCCCTGGAGTCAGCCAAACATAAATTCAGAGCCCAGTTCTATTCTTAAGCTGGTGACTTTACCTCTTGGAGCCTTAGTTTCCCCATGTGTTAAATGCAGATCACAAAAGGGGAAAGACCTGTTTCATTAGCCCAATGGGAGGCACCCGATACCACACCTGGCCTACAGAGCGACCTTACGAAGCAGCATTCTTTTTCTTCTTTTTTAAGATTTTATTTAGAGAGAGGCAGAGACACAGGCAGAGGGAGAAGCAGGCTCCATGCAGGGAGCCTGACGTGGGACTCGATCCCAGGTCTCCAGGATCACACCCTAGGCTGAAGGCAGCGCTAAACCGCTGAGCCACCTGGGCTGCCCACGAAACAGCATTCTTATCACAAACAAATACATCCCCAAACAGCACCCGCTGTCCCATCCCGCCCCTTATTTGCTGTGTGACCTTAAGCGAGTCACCTGGAGTCTCTGGGCTTTAGCTTCCCCCATTCATCTCATTCGAAGACAGGACCTGATGATCTTGAAAGCTCTTCTTGCACATGTGGCCTGTCAGCCTATGGGTCTGATGGGTCTGGGAAGCAGCAGGCGTAGCCTCAGCTCCCTTCTGGCCCTTAGAGGGGTCATTCAGGGCCCAGTGCAGTTTGCGAGCAATCTTCTCGCCTCACTCCAGCCCCCATCAGCCACATCTCTACTCCTACAACACCAAATTCCTCCCCACTGCTCAACACCTGGGCTGTCCCCACAACTGGGCCTGTGCACAGTCTGTGCCCAGAGCAGTGCTTCCCCAGCTTTGGTGGACACATGAACCACATGGGAATCTGTTAAAAGGCAGATTCTGATACAGTAGGTCTGGGGCTGGGATTCTGCATTTCTAAGAAGCTCCCAGGGATGCCCTTGCTGCTAGTCTGCAAACCATACTTTGTTGGGTTATTGTTGTTTTTTAAGATTTACATGTTTATTTTAGAGAGTGGCAGGGCGGGGTGCAGAGGGAGAGAGTCTCAAGCAGACTCCGCACTGAATGAGGAACCTGATATGGGGCTTGATCTCACGACCCAGAGATCATGACTTGAGCCAAACAAAACCAAGAGTTGGATGCCCAGTGGACTGCACCACCCAGGCGTCCCTGCATACCATGCTTTGAGTAAGACAGCCTATGGGTCATGATCTCAAGGTCATGAGATCAAGCCCCATGTAGGGCTCCACAGGGGTATGGAGCCTGCTTAAGATTCTCTCTCCCTCTCCCTCTGCCCCTCCACATTCTCTCTCTCTTAAAAGAGAGAGAGAGAGAGAGAGAAAGAAAGAAAGAATAAGAGAGCCTAGAAGGCCTTATCCTTATTCCCCAGCCAGTAAAAGGCCTCCTCATCCTTCAAAGCCTGGCTCAAGCAACCCCTCTGCTGGGAAGCCTGCCCCTGTAGCAGGATTCATAAAGCCCCTGCAGGTCTCCTGTGGGTTTAACTGATCATCACCCACCACAACAATCGCTTTCCAACTCCATGTCTCTACCAAAAGCCCCATTAGGGCAGAGCACTGTCTCAGTGCCCAACACAGAACCCGAACAGAGGGAGGGTCAGTGAGCATCCTCTAATGGAATAAGGTCACAGGCAGTAGGGTCATTCCCAGACCTGCCCCCAGGGGCCGGCAGTCAGAGGGACCTGCAGAGGCCTGTGCTCCTCCCAACCGGCCCCCAGGACTGGACCAGGTGAGGCTTAGTCCAGTTCTGCCAGAGTTCTGTTTTTTCACAGGTGTCTAGCAGGCCAGTTCAGGCACAGGCAAGAGCCGTCATGGGCTACCACCGAGATTCTTCATTCACGCTACCACAAAAGGAGCACTTGCCAGAAACAACAGGTAGAGGGGACTTCAGTGGGAATAAGGACCCAGAAAGACAGAAACAGAGAGAAGGAAGGACAAAACACAGGCGATGAGGCAGAGAGAAGCCTAGATAGAAAGACATGGAAAGCTCCAGAGGCAAAAAGAGGAAGAAGTAGAAACAGTATAAAGAGAGACCCCAAAAAGGAAGGAAAAAAAAAAACAGCGACAGAAGAAAAGGATTAGAGATGCCTGGGTGGCTCAGCCGTTGAGTGTCTGTGCCTTCGGCTCAAAGCGTGATCCCGGGGTCCTGGGATCGAGTTCCACATCAGGCTCCCCACAGGGAGCCTACTTCTCCGTCTGCCTCTCTCTGTGTGTCTCTCATGAATAAATAAATAAAATCTAAAAAAAGAAAAAGAGAAAGTATCAAGGCCAAGGGCAGGCAGACAGAGTATATGCCAGAGAGAAGGAAAGGAGAGAGAGGGAGAAGAGATTTGTTTTACAAGAGGGAAGCAGAGAGCCCCTAAGACTGCAGCTCACTCATCTAGCAAGGCACTAACCCATAGGATGTGGGACAGCCTCTTTCTGCCATGCCCGCCACCTATGCCCCTGACTTTGGGGATCGGGCTGGACAGGGGCAGTCCTCACTTCCCCTACCTTCCCCAATCCTCCCCTCCCCCATAAAGCTACTACATGAAGAAGGACAGGAAAGAAACAGAAAAAAATCCAGCAATTTCAATTGGTGGTGGGGGGCGGGGGGGTCTAAAGACAAACAAGTTCCGAAGCTAGTAGGAGACAGAGCTGAGCCTAAAAAAACAGAGGCACGACCAGCTCCATGAGGTACCAGCAAGTCAGTCATCTCCAAACCTCAGCTTCTGCGGGAGCAAAACCACCAAGTTATGGAAACAGGAGAACGGCAGCTGATCCCAGCCCCAGTAGGTGCCTCCTAAATGGTCACCACATTTGAACTGCAGAACGGGCTACACAAGTCCCCTCTGTATTAGTTGTTTTAGGTCCTCTCCTACCTTCTGTTTCCCCTGAGCTTCACAGGACCCCAGGCATGGATTCCATCCCATTCTGCAGAGGAGACAACGGAGACATTTTACACAGCAGCCCTAGTGCTCAAGACTGTGTAGGAATTCAGGTCCACCATGGCCCCCTGCCTTTTCTTTTTTTTAAAGATTTATTTATTTATTTTAGAGAGAGAGAGAGTGGGGAGGAGGAGCAGAGGAAGAGAGAAAACGCCAAGTAGACACCACTCCCCAGTCCCACCAAGCGAGGAGCCCAACACGGGGCTCGATCTCACGACCCATGAGATCATGACCTGAGTTGAAATCAAGAGATGGACACTCAACTGGGTGAGCCACCCAGGCACCCCGGCCCTCCACCTTTTCTATTATACTAGCTGCAGGCAGCATCAAAACTAAGGCCTACACAAGAATAACAAGATATGCATTTTTTTCCACAAACAGGGACCCACATCCACTGATGCTGTGCCAGGTCCCATGCACAGATGGGGCACCGAGATGGATGAAGAGCAGCCTGGCCTTCCAGGGACACTGACAATGTCCAGAGATGGACGGCAGCCTCAGAAACGCACTCCACTCACCTGAGGTCAGGAGTCTACTCTTTGCAAACACTGTTATAGGCCCCAGCGAGGTACCTGCTTCTCGCAGTTTCCACTCTTGAAGGTGAAGGATGACTGACCATGAACAAGACTATAGGAAATAACGAAAGTGCCGTGATGAAAATGTCACCCAGTAAAATCACAGACAGGAACTAGATGGTCAGCGAGGCGATATTTCAGCTGACACCTGAGTCCCCCATGAGAGGATGGACTGGAAAAGCACACCAGGCAGAGGGAGCAGGCCGTGTAGAGGCCCTAACAGAACAGCAAACTTACTGTGCTCAGGGGACAAAACAAACTACAGTGAGGCAAGGATGGTGAGAGAGGCCAATGAGGCGGTCCTCACAGCTCGCAGGAGAGAGGCCTTGGGGAGTGGCAGGGCGCAGGTGGTGGCAGAGACCTGGCGGGACTAGAACTCTGACACTACAGGTGGGGAGCCGGCTGGGGCCGGGAGAAGGGGCAGCCAGTGCAAGGCAGCAGGCAGAGAGAAACCAGAGCGGTCCCTGTACCAAACCCTGCCACAGGGTCCCGGCGTGGAAACAAGCAAGATGGCTAGGTCAGGCCACATGGAGGCCACAGCCCACCTGGACAAGCAGCGTGTGGACACAGTAGGCAGGACCATAATAACAAGAGGAGGGAGACCACAAACTGACGCAACTCCCTGAGTAATTTCACCTTCAGTAAAAGCAGAAGTGGAGCTGGTGCAGGACAGAGCATGCCATTAAGGCAGGGACACTGGCTGTAGGTTCTGCAGCACGGATGGGTCCTCACAGCAGGGACCCCAGGAGCAGGTGAAATGCACACCACAGGAGAGGAAACTGCAGACCAAGTCTCAGAGGGAAAGGAGAGCAGATGGTTTGGCCTTTGACAAAAGCAGGGCTTGGGAGCACCCAGTGAGGAAGGGTCTGGGGGAGAGCCATGGAGAAGCCCTCTGGAGCTCTGGGCTGATGAGACAGGATCCTCAGGCATGTAGGGGGTCTCCTCCAGCCCCATCCAACAAACATGTGGGTGTGGGCATGCGGCCTCAACCAGTGCTGGGGCCTGACGGTGAGGACAGCTTTTTGGGGACAGTGATTGTAATGACCGCCTCTGAGCAGGCAAGGTGGCAGTGAAGATGCCAGGGGCAAGTGAAGAGCAGGAGGGCTAGTATAACATGATGTCTTTATAAGGTGAGACAACTGTCACAGCATGGAACCTGGAAGCATGACCCAGTCAACCAAATGGAAAACAGGAACCCAGGGCACAGGAGAAAAGATGGTTTAAAATTCTAACCATCGGGTACCTGGGTGGCTCAGTGTTGAGCATTTGCCTTTGGCTCAGGTCATGATCCCAGGGTCCTAGGACCAAGTCTCGCATCGGGCTCCCCTCAGGGAGTCTGCTTCTCCCTCTCCCTATGTCTCTGCCTCTCTTTCTGTGTCTCTCATGAATAAATAAGTAAAATCTTTTTTAAAAATCCCAACAATCGGGGAATCCCTGGATGGCTCAGAGGTTTAGCACCTGCCTTCACGCCCGCGATGTGATCCTGAAGTCTCGGGATCGAGTCCCACGTCAGGCTCCCTGCATGGGGCCTGCTTCTCCCTCTGCCTGTGTCTCTGCCTCTCTCTCTCTCTCTCTCTCTCTCTCTCTGTGTGTGTGTGTGTGTCTCGTGAATAAATAAAATCTTTAAAAAAAATCCCGACAATCAATAATAATACATTGTAAATTTAAAAATAAAATCCTAACAATCTCCTCAGAGAGGTATGCTAAGATACTGCATTGATAAACAGAGACAATGCATGAAAAGGAATCATTAGAGATTAGGTGCTTTTATAAACTAAAATAAAAAACAAATGGGAGATAAAGTCACGGAAATTCTCAGAAAACAGATAAAAAAAATAAAGATAAGAAAATTAGAGGATCGATACAGAAAGCGAACCTGCAACTAATGGGATTTCCAGAAAAAGACAAGTGACATGTGGCATGGCAAATAATCTGAATCTCCAGATTTGTGATGCAAACAAAGGGCCCATGAAGCACCCAGTCTAATTAATGGGAAAAAAGCCACATCAAGGCACATCACTGGAAACTTTCACAACACCAGGGATGGAGAGAATATCCAGAAATCTTCTAGAAAGAAGATGGGGGGATAGAAGGGGGGCAGGTCCTAGGCAGAGCCTTCGGAATCATGGAAGCAGACTTCTCCACAGCAAGGAGGGAAGACATAAGACAACAGGACAGTATTGTCACAATTCTTAACAGGATCAGCTCTGAAGCCGGAAGCCTGAATTCTGATCCTGGCCTTGCCACTCACTGGCTGTGTGACCATGGTCAAGTTACTTAACCTCGCTGGATCTTGGGTTTCCTCTTTTGTAGCATAAACACAATAATAGTCTCTACCACCCACTTTCATGGACATGAATCCAAGTCAAATTCGTAGAACTACGCCTAACACATAGAACTAAGCACTGAAGCTTTAGTTATTAACAAAAGTCCCTAGCCAGGCAGTCAGGAAGGAGACACTGTTCAGAAAAACATCTTTACTGACCTCTTATAAACTCGCTAGAGGATGCGCCCCAGCAAATTTTAAGGGTTAAACTGAGAAAAGAAGAAAATACAATGCAAAGGGCATTTGCTTTTCTTTCTGGGTGCCCAGCATCTGAATAGTTTTCTTCTAC
Source organism: Canis lupus familiaris (assembly GCF_011100685.1). Lineage (NCBI taxonomy): Eukaryota > Metazoa > Chordata > Mammalia > Carnivora > Canidae > Canis > Canis lupus. Next base: position 55,714,634 of record NC_049226.1, on the reverse strand, counting down.
TGGGAAAATCATTCATCTTATAAGGCATATCCCCCCACTCCACTTCAACACACACACACACACACACACACACACACACACACCTGTGCACACACGCAATGAAAATACACACAGAAGCTGAAAATATCTGATCCTTCACATCCTCTGTCTTTGCTCCATGTCCCCTATCATAAGCATACTGTCAAGCAGCAGTTCCCCCACACCTTCCTCTGCTTTTTCTCCCTGTATGTACCGTCATTTGGTAAACTTTATATTTAACTTATGTACTTCATAATCGTGTCTCCCCACCCCTCTTTAAGAATATAATTTTAGCTCAGCAGTTTAGCGCTGCCTTCAGCCCAGGGCGTGATCCTGGAGACCCGGGATCAAGTCCCACGTCTGGCTCCCTGCATGGAGCCTGCTTCTCCCTCTGCCTGTGTCTCTGCCTCTCTATCTGCCTCTGTGTGTCTCTCATGAATAAATAAAATCTTTTAAAAAAGAATATAAGTTTCATGAGCACAGAAATTTTTTCCTCTCTGCTTATTTTCCTAGCATCTAGAAGAGTGCCTAGCTCATAGCAGGTGCTTAGTAAAAAACTTGGTGAATGAAGCAAAGACATGCTTTCCCAGCCTCTCTTGCAGCCTCCAACTGCGGTAGAAGTAGAAACAAGGAGTCAGCGATAGCCAATGACCAGGGACCACAGCTCTGCTGCCAGTGTCTGGCACCCACTGTTTTCACTGCAAAGCCTCTGTGGTAGGATTTGGAGTAAGGTTCTTGGCTATGTAGCTTCCAAGCCCAGTTCTCTAGCCTTAGTTGGCAATTATGAGAGCCACCCAGCATCCTTCCAATAACACTCTTTTCTGCTTAAACCAGCTACAACACATGATACAGATGTGAACCAAGAAATGGGAAGTCCTACATACGAGAGCTTCAAAGAGGAGTCCCAGGAGGTCCCAGGAGGTCAGCTGTGCAGTAGAATCTCTCTTTCTTTGTTGAGCCGAGGGACACACGGAATGAAGATAACTTGACGCGTTTTGAGCATATTGAGGAAAGCATGATTGTCAGGTGCTTGACAAAACTGATGGAATATTTAGGGAAAAACGGTAACAGATACATAAGTATAAGACTAGCAAATGAAGAAAGAGGTGATATTTAACACCAGGAAAACAACATTGTACTCCAAAGGAGAAGTTCCCACAGTACAGGACTTGATTCCACCTCCTGTTCCAAATGTAACCACTATGCTGAAAAAGTGGACCCCAGAAAGGGCTAGAGACCTCCCCCTTCCCAAGTCCCACCTCCCCGCAACTGTCCCTTTTAAAATCCTACCTGCTGACTTGCTCCCGATCCCCACCTCCAAACCTGAGAAGTCTCTGGAAGTCCCTGTAACTTGCTGGATTATTCTTAGATCATAAAACATCTTCCAGACACTTCAGCCCCCAACAGTCTCAGCTGAGTTATTAAGATGTCTCATCCAGATTAATAATCTCAACCCTGAGCTTCTTTCACAGAGAAGCTCCTCCCCTCCCACAGTTTGGGTCTGCTCCAGGCTGGGGACTCTGGGCAGGGTGAAGGCCAATGTCCCCTTCTGGTCCCCTTACTCTGTCTATGGCAGTGGCAGGAAGGAGCTCACTTGCCCGCCACTGTGGGAGCTCTGTGGACTCAGATGTTGGGTGGGAGAGTTCCCCTGGCCGGCAGACACTGCTACCCCACTGTATCCTGTGGGACATCTCCAGTCTCTCTCGCCTCTGCCTGGCAAGAAGCCGTCTTGGGCAGGGAGGGTAGGTCTGAGAAAAGCCATCCAGCAGGTCCTCCAGAACACAACCCCCTGCCCCTTCATAGACGGCGGTGGTGCAGCCACCCCCTTCACTCTGCCACTGCTTTCCTCTTCAACACCATCAGACGCCGAGGAACACAGTCCTTCCTCAGCTTCAGGGACTATGCCAGGTTCTCTGAGTGGACCTCTTAGAAGCCCCTTACTTGAGGTGTGGAGAGGAGAAAGTAATTCCCTCCCCGCCCGTCTGGCACAGGGGAAGAAAACATCACAGCTTCTTCAACAACTCCCTCCAAAAAAATCCCCTCTTTGGAGAAACCCACCCCAAGCCCAGTGTATGCCAGGTAAGGATCTCAAAACTCAAGTTCAGTTTAGGTACCTAAAGCCCCACTTTAGAAGGTGGCCACGAGGGGTTCTTGTCAATATCTATTGTCCACGCTCAGCCAGAACCAAGACAGCAAAACCCCCATAGGGCATATCCCATTATACACAGTCCCCCCTGAGAACAGGCTTAAGCAAAGACTGTGCAGTAGCCCAGGCAGGAGGGAGGGGCAGGTGTGCAAGCAGGAAAGGACTGGGCTGGAGGCGAGGCTTTAAGAGATGGGAATCCTCATCCATCCTAACAGGTGCCAGTCAACAATGGATACAAATAACACAGAAACAGCCCCATGAATCTTACTTAGAGGCTGTGCACAGCAATTAGGGCTTCACCACTCACCAGCTATGTAGCCCTGGACAAATCACTTTGCTTCTCTGCATCTGTCTCTTCATCTGCAAATCGAGGAAAGTAAGAGTAATGCCTTCATAGGGTTGTAGGGAGAATTACAGGAATTATGTTTATAACGTGCTTCGAGCATTGACTGGACCAGAGTTGGTATCATGTTTAGCTAATGATTTGTTTCTGTAACCTAGACAAATCGAAGAAAATACCAGAAGACGACAGCTAAGCAGGTTGAAGGCAGGGAAGGCCACTGTGTTGCTCAAGTCTGGGGGGCATTGTTCACAGATGGGGATAAGTGGCGCCCCCTGGAGGTGGGCACCAGCAGCCCTGGCTGAAGGCAGCTGACACCAGGAGTGTGACCAGGAGGGAAAGGGGACCCACTCTCTCTATTAGGTTATTTTTAAAACTGGTTAGTATTATATTGCTAAAAATAAAAATTTATTTTTAGAATGTTAATAAAAGAAGCTCCCTAATATAGTAGCAGCAAACAACAGGACTCAGTGAATGACAAGAAGAAGAGCAACGAGGGAGGGACGCCTGGGTGACTCAGTGGTTAAGCGTCTGCCTTTGGCTCAGGGTGTGATCCCCAGGTCCTGAAATCAAGTTCTGTACTGGGCTCCTTGCAGGAAGCTTGCTTTTCCTCTGCCTATGTCTCTGCTTCTGTCTCTCACGAATAAATTAATAAAATCTTAAAAAACAAAAGAGTAAGAGCAATGAAGGAAATGACAAAGGAAAGTATAGAAAAATAGGACTCTATAAAAAATTTCAAATTTTTAAAATCATTAAAAACGTGTTTAAACAGCAGACTCATAATAATATTAGCAACAAATATGATGAACAGTGCATTAACACAAGACAGCTTACTATCTATGTATATGGAATAGCAAATGATTAAATCTTCAGTAAAATCTATGTAAAATATTCAGAACCAAACGTAAATACCAACTTGCAAAAGAGGAGTGGTGAACTGTGAATCGACACACAATATATGTGCTGCTATGCTAGCAAAATAAATGTAAAATGAAATGATAACTGGATCTCGTCTCCACCTTCAAATTAGGAAATTATTTTGGAAATGCTGGTGAATGATGCAGGGAAGTAAGTCCTCTAAGACACAGCCTGCAGTTGTGAAAATTGGTGCAGCCCTCTTAAGAGCCAATCCATAATGTGTGTCAAATGTTACTACCCTTTCACCGAGTCATTTTCAGTTCTGGGGATCTATCCTAAGAAAACAATCAGACATGCAAACAGAGATTACTGCATAAAGCTATTCACTGCAGCATTATCTACACAAAGGGAAGAGAAAAATTTTATGCACTATACAAGTAATATATACACAGATTTGTTTGTAGGGGTATAAACTCTCTCTGAGAGGCCTGGTATTGCTGGTTGTCACCAGCAATGTGAACGGGGTAGGGGAAAAAAGAGAAGAGGAACACTCTTCCTAAGAAGCCGTTTTGGGTCTTCTGAATTTTAAATTATTTTAAGGTACCTCCTATTTAAAATGATTTGAGAAATTTAATAAAATGCATGTATTTCTGAATGTTTACAAAGAATTTTAGTAACATGGATGAGGTTTATTATGGTAGAATGTGGAGTTTAAAAATAAGTACCCAAGACTTTATATTCAGAATGACCTCAACGATATAAATAATATATTAATACAAAGTAAATATTAAAAAGACAAATGAAATATACCAAAATGTAAATGGTGGCCACTGTGAGGGGTGGGGGAGAGGAGAGTGAAGATTACAAGCATGTGTTATTTCCATCTATATATGTTTCTATAGTTTCCAATTTTTCTATAATCAGTATATACTACTGACATAAGTGAAAAAAATAAAGAAAAAAATTAAAAATAAAATATAAAAATGAGTCAAATTATCTTTAAAAATAAAATATAAAAATAAGTCAAATTATCTTTAATCCACCTCCAAAGCAGGATTATAAATAACAGGAAGCAATTTGTTAGATAGAAGTCAAGAACACAGTCCTAATCTAAGAGGCTGCACAGGGAGCTGGGAGGAAGCCCTGAGCATGATTCCAGCTTCAGAGACGTACTTCATGAACCATCTGCCCTTCTCCAGGCTGCTTCTGTGGGGAACCAGCAGAAACCAGCACTCAAATGCTGCTTCTCAAGAAGATCTGCTCTGATATCTCTCTTGTCAATGCTGAGATCAGGACAGAGCCTAGGACTCATGTTCCACCCCCAAAGGGAGACAGGCCTGGTAACCAGCATGCTGGCCCTACCTCCCTGCTGGTATGTCCACCTACCTGGCCTCTCGACTGGATGCTCCCCAAGGCAGAAGATGAGCCTGGGTTACACCTACCTACCCAGGGCCAGATATAGAGCCTAGCATATGATAGGGCTCCAGGAAGCATTTGCTGAACAAATGAATAAATTTAAAGAATGATATTCTAGACTAGTGCTGTCCAACTAAACTTTCTGTGGTGATGGAAATGCTCTATATCTACTCTATCCAGTATGGGTAGCCACTAGCCACATGTGTCTACTGAGCGAGCACTTGAAATGTGGCTAGTATGATTGAGGGACTGGACTTTCAATTTTATTTAACTGTAATTAATTTTAATCTTAATTTTTAAAAAATTCTATAAGAACATTTACATCACAGAGTAGTTTAAGATTACAAAGGATAATCCTTTGAAAAAAAAAAAAAAAGAAAAAAAGAGAAAAAAAAGAAGGGACGCCTAGCTGGCTCAGTGGGTAGAACATGAGACTCTTGATCTCAGGATTTTTTTTAAATTTTTATTTATTTATGATAGTCACAGAGAGAGAGAGAGAGAGAGAGGCAGAGACACAGGCAGAGGGAGAAGCAGGCTCCATGCACCGGGAGCCCGATGTGGGACTCGATCCCGGGTCTCCAGGATCGTGCCCTGGGCCAAAGACAGGCGCCAAACCACTGCGCCACCCAGGGATCCCTTGATCTCAGGATTTTGAGTTTGAGCCCCACATTGGGTGTAGAGATTACTTAAAAATAAAAGAAAGAAAGAGAAAGAAAGAAAGAGAGAAAGAGAGAGAGAGAGAGAAAGAAAGAAAGAAAGAAAAGAAAAGAAAGAAAAGAAAGAAAAGAAAAGAAAGAAAAGAAAGAAAAGAAAAGAGAAAAGAAAAGAAAAGAAAAGAAAAGTTCAAAGATGTAATAAAATGAAAAGGCAAACCCGAGGCTGGGTAAAATACTCATAATACATATAACCGGCAGAGGTTTTCCCTCCAGAAGGTACAACAGAACACTTAAAACTCAACAATAAAACAAGACCATTCCATAAAATATTGGTAAACGACTTGAGCAGGAACATCACAAAAGAGGCATAGTAGTGGTCAGTGAGCATATGGGAAAATGCTCAATCAACCTCATTAGGGAAATGCAAATTAGAAAAACAGTGAGATTCCATCACCCATCCACCAACCAGAATGGCTACATTTAAAAAGAATTATAATATCAAGTGTTGGCAAAGATGAGGGAATGCAAAATAGGAAAAAAGTTTTTTTTACTTAAAGTCACCAATTAAAAAAGATAATCCAGTGTCTGGCAGTGCTCGATAAATGATTGTGGCAGCATACTGAAAATGAGGGCCGGGGGGAGGAAAGGAAGGGGGGCCCCTTATCTCTGTGCCCAGTATCAGACAATGGGAATTTACTTGTCTTCAGGTCCCTGTAGCACAGAGCTCTCCTGTATGAGCAGCCGGAGCCACTAGGGAGACTGGGAGGAGTGGGAGGGAGGCATATGAGGCTAGGACAGGAGAGACTTGGAAGATTTTGTAAAAGGAAAGTTCTTGGCCTATATTCCCAGAAATGATGAGAAAGGGCATTCCCTCCAAGGGGAAAGCTTAAGCAAGCAACGAGTATGAGAAAGGAGCAAGAAAGGGGCGGGCAAAGTCGGTCACCCTCCCTGGGACTGACTACCCTCTCCTCCACCAGCATCCTGCCCTTTCCCACAGACGTCACTGATTCTCTCACTAGCCTTGCAAGGGGAGCTAGCAAGCAAACACTTTCATTCATATGCCCACAAACCCAGGCTCAGAGCTGCTGTTCCAGGTTGTGAGGCTTAGCCTGGCTAAGCCCAGGAGTCCATTTAGGACGGTAAGCCAGGTGCTAAGGTGGTGAAGCTACACAGAGGAGGAATGGGGACCCCATCAGGCTGGGGGGTCCTACACACTTGCCGACTGTCCACTGCCCTCGAGACTGCAAGCTCCATGCAAGCGAAGGCTCCGACTGTTAGACCACCACAGTGTTCCAGGGCTCAACCCTACACAGAAGCCAATCAACACATACATCAAGGAGCAAACCCAGGGCCTTTCCTGTTTTCAGGACCTGTTCACACACTGTATCCCACACACTCCTGACAATTGGCAGGGCATGGATTCACTGAGCTGAGGCTCAGACGTAGAAATCCACTCTAGGTTGCTGTCCTGGAAGCCCGCTTAGGGAACATCCCCAGGAAAGTGCCCCTTCCCCGGAAAGGGACAGATGAATTCTGCTGGGGTCCTGTGCTCATTCTGCTTTCTGGTCCACACTCCCTCTGCAAGGCAGAGCCATGTTCCCCACAGACTCTGCTCCAAGGATTCCACCGTCTCAGGTTGGAGAAAACACGGACCCAAGCATCCATAATACTTGACTGTTCAGTGAGAGAAAAGTGATGGAGGGCAGTTAGAAGACAAAGGAGGGAAATCACAATCACGGCTGGGAAGAGGCAGTCTCTCAGCAGTGATGCAAGGGTTAAGACCAGGCCCAAGGCACCAGAGATCCGGAGGACCTGAAGGGGGACCCATAGAGGGAGCAAGGTGTGAGGAAGGGCAGGATCAAGGAATCGGGTGGGCTTACAGCTCTGGAATTTGGGGCAGGTCATTAAGCCTCTCTGAGCCTCACTTTTTCTCATCTGTAAAATGAGGGTGACAAGGGACACCTGGGTGGATCACTGATTGAGCATCTGCCTTTGGCTCAGGTTGAGATCCCGGGGTCCTGGGATCGGGTCCTGCATCAGGCTCCTGCAGGGAGCCTGCTTCTCCCTCTGCCTCTGTCTCTGTATCTCTCTCTCTCTCTCTCTCTCTCTCTCTCTCTCTCTGTCTCTCATGAATAAATAGGTAAAATCTTTTTTAAAAAATGAGGGTGGCAATATTCTCCCCAAGAAGTAAATGTAGAAAGAATTAAATGGCTTTACAGGCTCTCTACCCACCACAGCGTTCAACAAATGGAAGCCACTATAGTAATGCAGACACCTGCACGCATGGGGAAGTTGAGGGCAGAATGGTAATGGCATCACAAGTTCGGGAAGCAGAATGAAAGTAATCCAGCTGGGTATGAGTCAGAAGGCAAATCCCAACCCAATAAACAGGGGGCGGGTGGCTCTCCCTCCTGGCCCATCCCACAGACACTCTCCCCCTCCTGCTGAACACCAGTGCTACCACAGGCCCAGTGAGGGTCTTGTACTGACCCCGGGCCAGGACCAGGTCAGAGAGCTACACTCAGGCAGCCCACGCCCATCTCAGCCCCTAAGTGAAGCGAAGATGCCTCTGTGTCCAATCAGATCTGTGTCCTCCAGCACTTGGATCAGAATCTCAGTCTCTCTGGCCCCAAAGTCCAGACTATTCTAACTTCACCAAAAAAGAAAAACAAGAACCAGACTAACAGGATGGGGTACTGTGCCACAGAGGAGCATCAGATGAAGTCAGGCCAGAGGAGAGGACCTGTCCCAGCTATGCACTCAGTAAGACCAGCCACAAGAGCTCATTCTTGTTACACGCCTACTGTGTGCTAACCCCTGAGCTAGGTGCTCTACAGAGGTCTCCTCTTCATTCCCACATCAACCCTATGAGATGAGAATTATCTCCATTTGGCAAATGAGGAAAAATGAGGTTCATGGTTCAATGAAGTTGCCCAAGGTCCAGCAAGTTGTGCAGTATGGGATCTGAACCCAGTTCTGATTTCAAAAACCATGTGGCCGCATTTGCACAAGTAACAGCATGGTCTCTCTGATCCTTAGTCTTCTTATCTGTTCAAGGGGGGACTGAAAAAACAGTAATGATTTAGACAGAGCTTTACAGTTTACAGCACTGAAATCGTAACAGTGCCTGGAGAGAAGCCAGTAGGCCTACAATGCCCCCAGGGACTCTGTCTAAACCTGACCTGGAGGGGGGATCCAAGGTATGTACATCAATTTCCAGGGCTGCAGAAAGCCATTGTCTAGCTCCTGGTCCGAGGTTCCAATACCTGGTCCGAGGTTCTTCTTCATCTTAGAGAAATTTGGGTCAGATGGGTTACAATACCAATATCTGCTCTTTAAACCACAACATGAAACACACTTTAAAATGACTGAAATTTTGCCTAGGAGGGAGGGAAGGTTTGCAGCAGAAAGTGCCTACAGTCCTGGGCCACTCTGGGGACAGCTCTCATGCCCCTAGCTCCTCTACCTGGACCGTGGTCTGGCAACTCCAAAGGTCTGCAACCCATAAGGGCCTGTGATCACTGAAACCAACCCTTCCTGGAAAGGAGAGGACAGCGAGGCCCAGAGAGGTGAGAGGATGTGCCAAGGTCACTTAGCAAGCTGGGGGCAGACCAAGTTAGGAAGAGCCCCAGGCAGGTGCTGGAAAGGGAATATGGCTGTGTGTGCATTGGGAATTCCTTGCACATTTATCAGAGTCTCATATACACTGAGAGCCTACTGTGTGTTCAACCTTCTGGGAAAAACAAGAACATACCACTTGGCTCCTCCTTTATAGACGACAAGTTCCTTGAGGGCAGAGACTGGGTTGGATTCCATTCCCAACCTTCCAGACCCTGTGCTGTGCAGGGATAATGAAACTCTGCTCCGTCCTCAAGAACACATGAGTAAATAGAAAATCACCACAGTGTGACCAGTGCTACAGCACAAGGAAGGGTTAGGGCTGCGTGTGCCAGAGCTCTAGCAAAACCCAGCCTAGGGAGAAAGGGAAGGCTTTCAGGGGGAGGTGGCACTCAAACTCGGTCTTAAAGAGTAAGTAGGAGTCAGTCTGGTGGTAAGGAAGGGAAAGAAAGCCCTTCCAAGAGGTTCTGTTTACCAAACATTTACATGACAGCAATAACAATAATAATCCCAACATTTATTGAGCATTATACCATGGGCCAATCAATCTCTATATTGAAGCACTTGTACATATATTAACTCATTTCACCTTCATAATAGCCTTGTGAGAGCATGGCTACTGTTATCCCCATTTTGTATATATGGACACCAAGGCCCAGAGAGCTCGGTAACATGCCCCAAGTTTCCCGAGTCAGTACCCAGAACTAGGATTCAAACCCGATGACCCAGTTCCATGCCCACAGCCTCCATCGGTACCCTATGTTTCTCGGATACATCCTTTGTGCCAGACCTGGTACTGGAACAAGGGTACGGGGATGCATCAAAAGCAGGTCATGGTTTAGAAGGACAAGTAAAGAGAAATCCCAGGTCTGAAGCTGTGCAAGGAAAAGTCCAACAGTGCTAGAGAACCAGCAGGGCCTCAGCAAGAAATAGAGCTGGACCGGTGGGAAGGCCTTGAACGTCACATCAGAGGCCTCAGATCTATCCCGCCGGCCAATCGGTTGCCAATCTATAAGACAAGCTGTAGTATCAGAGGTGACCTTTGAAACAGGTACCGAAGACCAGAGACTAAAAGGATGTCTCTACAGATGGGTAAGTGGATGATAAAACATCAATCTAAAAGAGTACTTAAAACTAATAACCTCATTAGGCATCTCGTCCATCAACACATACTAAAAATCTAACTGCTGTCATGTGGACCGGAGAAAGATTTCTGTTCTTTTATTCAGAAAACTTAGATACCCCTGCTGTCTGGGATGGGAAGTAACAAAGTTTCGAGGCGAGGAATTCTTAGATGCCAAGGTCTGGGATTTCTACTCTACATCCACCTCCGGACCCTGCCTCTCGGAGCCCCTCAGTCTGTTGGAAGTCAACCATCTACAGACCCAAAGAAGAGCCAACCCCAGGCGAGAAGCTCCAATGCAGAGATATTCTCACAAAGAGCGCTACGTAAGTACAAATGACTGTTTGATCAATCATTTGGCCTCCGCGTGGGATTTGGTTAGAATTAAAGCCATCTGGCTGCTGGGGGTTGGGGGGGGGGGGTGATGGGGGAGGAGACAAACAGGCGGGAAACTGACCCACCCCCTCCCCCAGAAAGCATTGTTAAAATATAAGGAGGAAAAACAGTCAAGTCCCTGCTGTTATTTCAGCCTAAGCCACTTAATCCTTCAGCACATAAAGCAACTTATTTTACGACCTTTTCCCTTTAAAAAGTAAATCTGAAGACGCTGCCTTGAATTCAGATATCTCTGAAACACAACTCATCCCTCCCAGTGAAATATCCTGTTTCATAAACCTTCCTCGAGATACTTGAAACTGCAGATCACTAAATGCCTAGCTTTAGGCATCTGACATTCCAGAGAATTAATATTTAAACTTATTATAGGAAAAAAAAAGAATTGAGTTTGGTTGAAGCATGAAATATTTAATAGTGTCTCCAAATTAGAAACCCTATTTTGTTTCGCGCTGGAAATGCCAACGTTATTACCTGGGCTTTGCACTCAAATAAGATAAAATGCACAGGCGGTCTTGAGATTAAACACATAATTACGGCCGTTTTCTCCAGAGAGAAGAGGAGGGAGGCAGGTTTGGGGAGTGGAAGCGATTGAGTTTCATTTTTACGATACACTTAAAATTATACTATCATCCTCTGCCTGGAGGGTTGGGCTTAAGAGCGTTGAAGCTACTTAATCACCGAAAAACCGTGTCACGATCCATGGATCCACGGAGGCCTATTCACGGTCTTGCGAAGCCGTCTCTGTCTTGGAACGGGCCTGCTGCTGGACGAGTCCCGGTAACTTTCTCTACTCGCTAGGACAAAAGTATTAAGTGGTTTGGGATAAAAATTAAGCTTCAATTGACACAGTGGATCCTGGCAGCCTCTGCCGGCACATGTAATTTATTTACAGGGTTGGAAAGTCGGCAAAATACATCATCAGCTCTTATACAAACTTCTACTAGGTATTAAATACCCAAGCCTCAGAGAAGTAATTCATATAGTCCAGCAACGTTCCAAAACAAACCCAATCTCCAGCCCTCCAGAGAGCTTAAAACAGCAAATGGGATCTGTATTTTTAAAGTCAGGTTTATAATTCTCCCTGGTTTCTTGCTAAAGCTTTATTTTCCATCAAACCTGTTATTTAAAAAAAAAAAGGCAGCAACATCTAAAAGAGTAATCTAGTTTTAAAAAGACACAAGTAGGAAGAGGCTGGGCCACATCGCCAACAGTGCCATCCTGATAGTTCTTCCTTCTTTCCCTGTCGGACTCAGGGTCAATATCCAAAGGCAAGGAAGGCTGGGGCATTAAAGCTTCCTGCAGGAAGTGTGATCCCGAGAACGTCCACCATCTCATGAACGCGGGCATCGTCGTGCAGGGCCACAGACACAAACCAGCAGCAGGATCTCTTCCTTCCCTAGGGGTCATTTGGTTCGTTCTTCATCTGACACAAAAGACCCATTTCCCATAATCAAACTCTCAAGTTTACTCTGATTCCTGGGCTGCTCTTTCTCCATCCTACCACTGAGTAAGAATTGTTTAATAGATCTTAAGCCATCATGCCCCATGAAGCATGCATTCTACTACTAGGTGTGGTGGGGCTTATGAGGAAGTCTCTTCAAACATCAAAAGATGTCTTCAGAAGCCCTGGAAGGGAGACTGCAGCCAGGGCCCGGGCAATGAGTCTCCCCAAACCGTGTGAAAGGCTCAAAACAGGACTAGAACCCACAATAACCAGGGGTGCGTGTGTGCGCCGTGGCGTCTGGGAAGGAACGGCATCTAGAGGGTCCCTCCACAGCCTCGGAGAGTCCCTGCCTGAGGACCCCATGTCACAACTGGCAACCACTGTCTTTTCCCTGTTTCTACAGCAGAGGGCTGGACAGATGCAGACGGTCTTCCCATAAAGTCACACCTCGGCCTGTTAGTAGAGACTCCAGGGGTCTGGACCAGCCTGTGGCCTTCTGCTACCTTCCCCTGGGGCTGGGGGCACGCTCTACAGCCACAGCAACTCCCTGTTACCGCCTGGGTTTTAAAGCTTGTCCTTGAGAGCGCTGTACTTTAGGAGGAAAGTCCTGGCTTTGCAGTTACACAGAGCTGTGTTCAAATCTCACATTTTACTACTTACTACCTGTCCAGCAAGTCACTGCGAATTAAATAGTGAGCTTATGACTGGGGCAAGTCACTTTAACTTTCCAAGCCTCAGCTGCCCCATCTGGGAAACTAGGATAATGCCTCCTTTTCTCCCAGGGTTACTGGGCACCATTAAATGCAATCACAGCTACAGTACCCAGCCTGGCACAGAAGAGGTGCTCAGTAAAGGTTCGTTGACCCCCACCCCCTCTTCTGTTCCCTTCTGTGGTCAGCCTCAGGAGTCAAGAGTTCAAAGGAGAAGTTGAGTCTGAGACAAAGGTGGCTTCGTCCCACACCCTCAATCCTTCCTGACCTTCCCACTCCAGCCCATGTAGAATCCTGGAGCATCAGAGCTGGAGGGGGCTGTGGAACATCCTGTCCAACTGCTTCCCATTTTACAGATGGGGAAACAGAGACTCAAAGCCAAAAGCGCGGCCCGCATGCATCGAGGCTGCACAATGGTGCATGTGTTTGCTCCAGACAGGCCCAACCATAACCACCAAATAAATTCAGGCCATACAGGAAATGCATTATTCAGTTAGCGGACTGAAGGTCTCCTCAGTGCATCTGACTCAAATGCTGACTTTAAAAACACAGCTCGTAATGCTAACACAATCCGCCTCGATCCGCCGGAAACCCTCTGAAGGAATAACCCTTTGGAGTTTAGGGGAAGATGGGGAAAAGAAGAAAACAGATGCTTTCAGTGACTTTAAACTCTAAGACCACTGGGTTAGGGTTGTACTCTCCCCGCCCCCACCTCATCCCAGGTCTGTTTCCTTTCAGTTTCTTATAAATAAGGCCTAGGGAGACCAAAACAGCTACAACCACCCTCCCCCTTTTCTGCTTTCCTTTCTCACTCAGCTATCCGTCCGGTCCAGGACTTTGCTTCCAATGCTGAAAGCATTTTTTTTCATTGTAAACTATTAATTCGGGCAGCCACTGTTGATAAACAAGAAGTCCGTTTTTAAACTGCTAGAATCATTAGCACAGTGAAGGCGAGCGGCACAAATATTTCAGGAGTTTGCTCTTTTTTTCCTGGCCCTGGTATTACAGCTGTGCTTTCTGCATAATGCAGTTGAATTTTTCAAAGCCCATTGCAAAAGTTTGTTTCATTTCTTCTCCTCCTTGAAACGAATGTCTTTGTTTCTTTAAGCACAAAAATAAACCACCCCCTACACCAAAAGAAACAACACAACTCTCTAGGTCCCAACTAATTGCAACTAAAATCTGTATTAGCAAAATAAATTTGCAAACCACCTAATTTAACTCCAAATATGACTATATATATATAACTATATATATAGTTTTATGTGTATATATATACACATATCGTGAGGTGGTTGAAATACCACCATCATCGGCTTCAAAAAAGGGAATTCTTTTCCAAGAAAATTGAGGGAAGGAAGGGAAATTACCCTCTCTATGCAAAAGCCACAATTAGCAATAATCACTGGTCAACTGACAAATAAAGTTGGTATTTATTTATTTGTTGTGTTTTTTTTTTTCCTAATCCTACCCAAAAAAGGATTGAAAACTTTAGTTTCTCCCCTTTTTCTAGGATGCTGGCCAAACTCCACAAAATAAAACCGAAGAAAATGATGATAATTATGCAACATTCAGAACAAAGAACATAAGAATATATTTTTTTAAATGATTCATTGTGCACTTATGCCTGTAATGAGATTTTAACGCACTGTAAAAATAAGTGTGCTGGCTCATTTAGCTTCTCACGCAAATGTAACGCAAGGAGATGAATAAGTCAAAGACAGGGTGCGTTTTTTTATTCTCAGAAGTGTGAAGGAAAACCACAGCATATAAAGAAACTTATGTTTTTAAATCACAGATGGAGCAACACAGCCTACCAATATGATGCCACAGCTAAAAGGGTCCTGAGACCTCAGCCCAGTGGAGCAGGACAGGTAAACTGCTCAGAAACAACCAGGCCTAAATTAAGTTACGATCTAATGTGATGGTCTCCTTTCCATTTGTAAGCCAAGTCCTAGCAGCTTCTGGAGAGCATGGGAGGCAGGAAGGGAAGAGAAATTCTAGCCGCACAGGATTCTTGGGGAATCTTTGAGAATTATATTTCCGCTACATGTCTATAAAAGATTTGTCGGATACATAACTCTTACGACTGTAGACGCAACATGTTCCTATCGTATTTGTGTACCCACACACATACATGTTTCTCTTTGTCTCACTGAGCCTGACATTTGGCCAGCAGGTTTTTCTCCCCCTTTTTTGAAACCTCAAGCACCGAAAAAATTTGGATCTGATTATTTCCGGATCGCAGGACCAGCACTTTAAAATGGATGAAATGCAAGCAAATTGCCCACCAGAGCCGGAGGGGGTAAATGCTTTCAAAATAACTCATACCTTTCTATTAGGGATGCGCTAGCCCCTTCTAGGCCTCCCCTGGACATCACGGTGACCATTGTTGTTTACTCTCCACCATCGCCAGCCCCTAATGCCCATACACACAAACTGCAACTGCATTTTGATTTCCTTTTTCAAGGAAAAAAAAAAATTAAAAAAAAATATATATGAACTATTTTTTTAAGTTAGAAGATTGACTACTTTATGGCTATGTCATGATGTCTGTTTACCAATGACAGTGTCCACGTGTGTCATGATCGTCAGCCTCTTTCTTTTTTTTTTTTTTTTTTTTGCTAGGACGTGTCCAGTCTCAGGACGTGGTGTAAAGGGCCCAGAGAGTCACTGTAAATTAAATAGTGAGCTCACTCTCTGGTTTAGTCTGGAAACAGCAACTCTGGACAAATGGTAAACTAAGACGTTTTCTAACTATGGCACAGGTACCACTTCCAAAAAGTCAAGACAGAAGAAATACCAAAAGCAAAAAATATTTTAAGTTCTCTGGGAACATTCAGGAGGCCATTCCGTACGCCAGCTCTTGGTCGCCAACATACACATGTAGAAGGTACAAGCTGTAGAACCAGACTCAAATACTTGGAACCGAAGGCTTACAAACTATCGCTTTTTGCTTGTAGCTTTGAGCACATCCTTGAACCTCAACATCTTCATCTATAAAATGGGAACCACAGCAATAATAGCCAGGATCTGCCCAGCACTCTCAAGACTGCAAAGCACTTTACATCTGTTCCCTCCGAGCAGCCCACAAGGTAGGCAGAGTACAGCTGGCTTGAGAGCAGATGAGAGAATGTGTGGGAACACACGCTGAAAACTGTAAAGCACTGTGCACGGGGCACGAGCGTCATCAGGCCATCGCCACAAAGCTGTCTGCCTGCATAGAGCCCAGATGTTTACCTTCTTTCCTTGTCAGGAACTTCCAAACGCACAGTGTTGGGTGTTTAATAATAAGAAAGAAAAATGCAGCATCTGGTAATTTGGCCTTTCCAGCTGCTTGGAATCTGGATAAACGGGACTCTGCCATAAACAGATCGTGATTCTTATTGTAAATGATGACAATGTTAGTCCATGACGTCGTACCATCCCCAGTGCCTCCTGACTCCAGATCTGGAAATACAGACAACCCCAGCATTTATGGAGAAGCCGTGAGACTCAAGGGCTCGCTTCCTTTCTCGGCTTAGGGTCTATCTGAAGCAGAAGGCAAATCATCTGAAACCCGACCCCAGATCAAGCAATACTGTCTTCTCTCTCCCGTTCACTGGGCACCCCGTGGCCACAAAAGACCTGAAGCTTGGCTCCTCTCAGCTTCCCCTGGCCAGTGCACCAGTGAGTGCGCTTCACCTTCAACATTTTAAAAATCAAACCTTTCTCCCTCTTTTCCCTGCCCCTTTTATCTCAAGTATCACTTACCCTAGCTTGGCATGAATTAATAAAAGTGACCCCTCCTACCTTTTTAGTTTATAAAGCATTCTCACAGCCATTGTTTGATTCACCCTGGGAGGAAGGCATCATTACCTCTCATGCAAATGAAAAGCCAGACGCTGGAGAACCTTAAAGGCATCACAAGAGTAACCCCACAATAAGCAGGCCCTGAGGTGGCCCTTGCACTAAAGCTCTCCCCAGTCTTTCAAAGTCAGTCTCACGGTAAGTTTACAAATGGGTGGGGTGGCAAAGGCTCAGGCAGTGAGCGAGTTCCCCGGAGCTCGCACAGATCATAGGCCACAGGGCAGAGTCAATAAATATTTTTCAATAGGTATTTGAGTGTGTTTCCAATAAACCTAAGATCTGGAGCTAGACACCAAACGTTCAAGAGGGTTACGTGGTCCAGGGAATATCTGGGTGGGAGCAGGGGTAGTAAGAGGTGCCGAAGCTTCCTCATGGCATTTTTAAGAAGACTGCCGAAGCTCTGTGGGGAAGCTGGTTTCATCTCCGGCCACTGAGGGGCTGGCCTGTGAGGAAGACTTTGCTGAGGAGAGAGGCCAGGTTGGCAATTTCTTCAAGCCCAGGTCAGTGAGCAAAGGCTGGCCAGAGAACACCCACCCAGATCAGGGGGCGGCCTTTTATAATAGGAGATACCTTCTCTTCTCTCAGGCCTCAATTTCCTTATCTTTCACAGGGGTGTGATAAATTCTACCCCACCAGCCGGGAGGGAGACTGTATAGAAAACAGTTTAGAAGAGGCATCTGAGGGACGTCTGGGTGGCTCAGTGGTTGAGCGCCTGCCTTTGGCCCAGGGTGTGATCCTGGAGTCCTGGGATTGAGTCCTGCATCAGGCTCCCTGTGAGGAGCCTGCTTCTCCCTCTCCCTAGGTCTCTGCCCCTCTCTCTGTGTGTCTCTCATCAATAAATAATTTAATTTAATTTAATTAAAAAAAAGAAGGAGCATCTGGGTGGCTCAGTGGTTGAGCATCTACCTTTGGCTCAGGTCATGATCCTGGATCCTGGGATCGAGTCCCGCATCAGGCTCCCCAGAGGGAGCCTGATTCTCCCTCTGCCTGTGTCTCTGCCTCTCTCTCTCTCTCTCTCTCTCTGTGTGTGTGTCTCTCATGAATAAATAAATAAAATCTTAAAAAAAAAAAAAAAGGCAGCCTCTTACAAATGCTTAACCAGAACAACCATGTTAGGGTACAAAGAAAGAGGCTGTTCCTCCCATCCCTTTCTACCCTCCTTTGTCCTTCCCAAATACAATCTTGAGTTAAACATTTCATATACTAGACATTGGTGGGGGAAGAGGAGTATGAATAAAGATAATTGGGGTTTAGGAGAATGGAAATAGGAAGATCATATGCAAAGCACCCAGATGAGAGGTCTCTAACCACGGCTCCAAACAAAGATATGTTTAGGAGAGCCATTCACCAGGTCTGCAGAGAAATCGATCTTCAGGGACAGCTATGATTTTTTTAAAACCTAAAACGTTGTATGAGGGTATCTGTTTAAGGGAGGATTGTATGTGGAGCAGGGCAAGCCAAGAAGCTCAGGGCAGCAGATATTACTCATGTCTTGCTGCGCACCACTCCTCTCTCCCCAGTAAAGAAAACCTCATACGCCTATCCTAGTAATAATACCCTAAAACCACTGTTTTGTGTCTACCTTTCCAACAGAGTCCCTCTCTGTTGGAGTAGAGGCTGACATTGAACATGAGACAAGAAAATAGCACTCTCCTACAAAGTCAGGTGTTTTCATTAAAGAGAAAAACACTGTTTCCTTTCATTTCATTTTACCAGTGCCTGAACTGGGAAGTTGGTTATTCTCCACCCAGAAGAAGCTCTCATCTCTAAAACCCAAACGCTCTACGTTTTCTAAGTTGCTGGGGCTAATGCTAAAGGAGTGATGTCTATAGAGCCAAAAGAAACTTTCTGTCTTGAGAATCACCTAGAAATAGAACCAAGAGGTCCTAAAAGCCGAAATAATGAAATCCCAAGCCTTGGTTTCTCTCAGGGAGAGAGAAAAGGTTGGGGGGGAGGGGAGGATGGCAGGACAACACTGCATCTTAACAATTTCCCTAATTTCTAGTTAATTATCTGTCAGCATGAAACTTATAAATAATGGCTCAATAATAATTAACTGTGATGAGAGAACAGGTTCATGAGAATGCCCGCATCATCGCTGACTTTGAGCCCATAAACCCTACTGCAGCCTGCACCTTACACCCACCAGCGTCACTGAGTAGAGGATGGGTACTGCAAAGGAATATCTGATCACATATTATGCTTCTGAAGCTTCAAATTTGAAAAAGCCATTTTTTTAAAGTCAAGATACTGACTCAGGCTGGATCACAGATTCATAAAATTTTCCATCAGGACTCCAGAAATCATCTGACAAAATTAATTCCTCACTTGACAGATGGGGAAACTGAGATTCCAAGAGGGGAGAGGTCTTGTTGAAGGCCTCTGGTTTTTGCTCTTAGCATGATCAGAATATTTCCAAATATGCCTGTGATATTCGAGTTGCTATTCGCCCTAATTCACAAGATTCTGTAAGTTTCGCACAACTCTTACCAGAAATTCACAGAAGCAAAATCACGTAAGCTGGACTCTCTATACACATAGGTCCTCCGAAATAGGCTTACAGAGTTTAGATTAGATGCTTCCTAAACAGGCATCATTTGATAAGGACAACCGAGTCCCAAACACCGAGAGAGAAAGTGATGAACAGGAGAGAAAGCTCCACCTAGTTCTCCCGAGAATTCCCGCAAAGGAGTGCGGTGCTCAGGCCAGGCAGCCCGGATTTCTCCACGCCGCCAGGCCAGCCGGGCACGTCGGCGGGACCGGGACCGGACTTACCCTTCCCGGCGGCGGCGGCGGCGGCGGTGGCCTTGGACGGACCATAGTCTCGGGGGCTCCGTGGGCGGAGGAGGTCGTGGGCGCAGGGCAGCGGCGCGGGCGGCCGGGGCAGCAGGTCACGCGGGCCCCCGTCCACGCAGCCGCCGCCGCTCACAGCGACCCTGAAGGCCATGTGCGTGCCGCCGAGGCCGGAGGGCCCGCGGCCTGGACCCGGGGCGCCGAGGGCCTCCTTGGGCCTCTTGTCTGAGTGCGCCTCCGCCACCTCGCAGTGCATGGCGCCAGCGCAGGGCGCGCCGCTGGGGGGTAGAGCCGGGCTCCTGCGGAGGGAAGACAGCGGGCGCGTTAGAAAGGGCGAAGGGCCCCCTCGAGTCCCGAGTCCCGAGTCCCGAGTCCCGGGGGAGGTTGGGGCCGGTCACCACCACCCCTCGACGTACTCCCCGTCTCTAAAATGGGTGAGCTCCACCACACTTCCCTTAACCCGACAAACCCACCTGATCGCGCAAAAGCCCCTTCCTGGCCCAGAAGGGCTCACGCTCCCCCCTCTGATGTGTCCAGGGCCCCCCCACCCGCCGCCGCAGCGCATTCGGGGGAGCCCGCGCACCCTCCCGCTCAAATCCGCGGCCACCGATTCCAGCCGTCCCCAAAGAAATGGGGAGACTGAGGCCTGCAGGAGGGAGAGCGCCTGAGCGGGGTCACCCCGTGAGACCCGGCGCGGGCGGCAACGCGGATTCCCAGGGCCGGGCTCGGGCGACGCCGCGGAGGCTACTCCAGGTGGGTCGGGGGCTGCGCGCCTCCCTGGGCGCTTCGGGGACCCGGCGGCGCGCAGGGACCAGGGCTGCGCACCCACCGCTCCGGGGCGCAGCCCCTCCCACACTTACCCACGACCGCCGAGGCCGGTTGGGGGGGTCCGACGACGGGCGCTCACTCCCGCGACACGAACCCATCACGAGCACACAGAGACACGCACACTCCCACGCGCGGCAGAGAAAATGGACCCTTCGCACGCGCAAACCCGCGGAGATCGGGAACGCCCCTGGACGCCGGCTCCCACGCATACCACACGCCCCCGCAGAGGCACACTGGGGACACCGTGTGCCACACGTACGGCTCCTCTCATTCACCCGCTCCGACGCTGGGCAACGCTGCGGCCCCGCGGGCTCACACTCCGCGCACACGCGCGCTGGGGCCCCGTCCGCAGCGTCTGGGCCCTGCCGTCATCCCTCCTGCAACAAGGGCCCGGGGCCCCCAAACCCTCCTCCCCTCGCTGCGCTCCCCGCGCCGTTCCAAAGCTGCCGGGACCCCAACGTCCCGGGGACCCTAGGCTCAGACCCCGGACCCGGCGCCCGCCCTCCCCGGGTCCCGGGCCGCGCCCCCTCTCACCTCGCCGCTGCGGCTGCAGCTCGCGGGGCGCACGGCTCGGCGCGCCTCCACTGGCGCCGCAGCCCCCGCAGCCGCCGCTGCCGCCGCGTCCAGAGGGGCGGCATCCCGGGGCGGGGTGGGGGCGGGGCGGGGCGGGGCGGGGCCGGGCCCGGGCTGCCCGACAGCCTCTCCGGCCACTGGCTCGCCGCGGCCGCCGCGCGGAGGCCAATCGCGGCGCGAGGGCGGGGCCTCCGTTGCCCCGGGGCCTGGGCAGGGCGGCGAGCGGGGCTGGGCGGAGGGTTTGACAGGCGGCGGCCGCCGAGCCCCGCGCTGCCCGCTGCCCTCCGGCCGCCCGGGCGGGCAGGGCGGCGCCGCGGGCCGAGAGGCAGGGCGCGTCGGCGGAGCTGGGCCGGCCGGGCGGCGGAGCGCACGGGGCGCCGGGAGAGCCAGGCTGTGTCCCCGCCCGTCCCCGCGGCCGAGGCCGGACCCTTGCCTTCCCCGCGGTCAGTTTTCTCCTCGTCACGCGGGACCGGCGGGACCTGCACGCGGAGGTAACGCTGTGACAGTGCTTTACAGTCGGGCCGCAGAGTCCCCGCGGCTCGCTCGAGACCTTGCACGCGTTTCAGCGCCGGTCAGCGGCAGCGTTGGGACGAGAACCGGGGATGTCGGACCTGGCTTCTTCGGCGTTTTGGTTTCTGCGGTGTTTTTCGCTGTAGAGCCCAGGCTAGAGGGTGCCCAACTCCAAAGTTGAAAGAAGAACAAAAACAGGGGCACCTGGCTGGCACAGTCAGTAGAGCATGCGTCTCGTCATCTCAAGGTCGTGAGTTCCAAACCCACCTTGGATGTAGAACTGACTTTTTTTTTTTTTTTAATGATAGTCACAGAGAGAGAGAGAGAGAGAGAGGCAGAGACACAGGCAGAGAGAGAAGCAGGCTCCATGTAGGGAGCCCGATGCGGGACTCGATTCCCGGTTTCCAGGATCAGGCCCTGGGCTGAAGGCGGCGCTAAACCACTGAGCCACCCGGGCCGCCCCTAATTTTTTTCTAAAGATTTTATTTACTTGAGAGAGAGAGGCAGAGACACAGGCAGAGGGAGAAGCAGGCTCCATGCACCGGGAGCCCGACGTGGGACTCGATCCCGGGTCTCCAGGATCGCGCCCTGGGCCAAAGGCAGGCGCTAAACCGCTGCGCCACCCAGGGATCCCTAGAACTGACTTTTTTTTTAAAAAATTGAAAAAATGAAAATGTTAATTAAAAAAAAAAAAAGGACAACAGCAAATGCCAGGTCTCAACTAGAAAATATTCTAATCAAATCTGTGAATCTGTCTGGGGGCAGGGCCCCAGTGCCTAGATTGTTAGGGGGCTCCCAGGAGATCTTAATGAGCCTTGGGGATTGAGACCCATTCCTCTAAATTCCTTCCCGGCCTGGAACCCGATTCCCCTGTGTTCTGGGTTTCCCTCACAGCCAGCCGTGTCTCTCCAAGCCCTGTCCAATGCGTCGAAAGACCACCACCCAAAGAACAGTCTGAGGGTGTTTAGCTGCAGTGGCTCAGGTCCCTTCTCTGAGCTTCAGTTTCCTTCTGTAAAAAGCAGAGTTATTCACCTGGGCGGGACTATCCACCAGGGCTACTGGAAGGGTTCTAGGAGACCCCCAAGGTAACCTGTATTCATTTCAGCCCACCCCCAGGACACTGTTTGCTGGTGACTCAGGCCACCCCAAGGGACCTATCTGGCTTCACACACTCTGAAAGTAGGGTGTCTGGTCTCCTTGCCCTTGGCCTCAAGCTGAAAAATGTATATGCAGCCTGTCCCTATGACACAATAGGTCAGGTCTCACAATAGACATTCTGCAAAGAGTAAGAGACCTCAAGCAGCATCCCTAGAATCTTGGGAAACCAGGCTTTTAGAGTCATAAAGTTCTTTTTTTTTTTTTAAAGATTTTTATTTATTTATTCATGATAGTCACAGAGAGAGAGAGAGAGAGAGAGAGGCAGAGACACAGGCAGAGGGAGAAGCAGGCTCCATGCACCGGGAGCCCGGTGTGGGATTCGATCCCGGGTCTCCAGGATCGCGCCCTGGGCCAAAGGCAGGCGCCAAACCGCTGCGCCACCCAGGGATCCCGAGTCATAAAGTTCTAAAATCTGATTTCCTATTATTGGTTACACATAGCATTCGCAATTAGATACTGGTAAGAAGGTCCTTGGAGACTTAGTCGCACCCACCCCTACATTCAAAGGAGAGAGGATGTGACTGGCCCACAGCCATATGGTGGGTGTGGCCGAGCTGGCACCAGCATCCCCACTTCCTAAGTCCCAGTCTGGTGCTCTGACTTCTGTATCAACCAGCTGCCTCTAATAGACAGAGGATGTCATCCAACCTGCCCATTACACACAGGTCAAAGGCCAAGGGCTGCATAGGGCAGCTCAGTCTTGTGTGTGTCTGGGGATTTGGAGTGGAGACTTGTTGCTACTTTTATGGTAGGAGGAGAAGAGGTAGAGAGGAGCAAGGGTAGCTCACCAAGCCCTCCAACACACTGCTAGGGCTGAAGTTCTAGGGCTGGCTCTGCTGCCAACAAGCCATGTGGCTTTAGCAAATCATAATCTCATTTTGAACCTCAGTTTCCACCTCAAAAAGCAAGACAGTTGGAAGAAGATGGCTGGCCTTTCCAGTTCTACCCTTCAGTGAGTCCTGGAGTTGAATCCTCCCCTCTCCTCCCCCCCCCCCCAACACACACACACACACACACACACACACACAGCACTGCACACTTGGGACTCTGGAAACACTTACTGAATAAGTCACTTAATCAACTGTAACTGCAGGCAGAGGCTCTCCAAATTTCCAAGATGCAGCAATGGCTCATTCACTTATTCTTTACTGGGCACCTCCCCTGAGCTAGCCCCCACACCTGAGCTAAGGAAATGGAGATCCTGGCCTTCCCCCATTGAGCTCACAGCTCCACCCCACCAGGACAGATGAGTTTGTAAAGCCTGACAAAGCAATGCGAAGGTTAATCTGCTCATTAAATAGACCTCTTAAACACTTGTATATTGCAGGACCCCTTTGGGGATATACAAAATCCAGTGGGTGCATGCAGTTTTTTTTCTTTAGAGAGAAATGTAAGGAAATGTTAACAGTGGTTAAGGGAATAAAGGACTGTGGGGTACTTTTTCATTTTTTACTTTTCTGAACTGTTTGCCTTTTCTAAGAATATGTATTATCCTTCCTCTCTTTCAGTAGGGGTTACTTGAGCAGTAGGACTATGAGCTGTATTTTTTTTTCCTGTGTAGTTTTGGTATGAAAATGAAACTCATTAATATTTTAATTGTCAAGAACAAAGCACAGCAAAACAAGTAAAATCCACTTCTCCCTTTAGCAGGCCAGACAATAATGTGTGTTTTTAATACTAACCAGTGTTCCAGCTCAAACTTGCTTTTGCCCTCCTACTCCCACATACAGCCTGTCTACTTGGATATCTCCATCTGGAGCCATCTGCAAAAGCAAACATGTTTTCTTTTCCGACTTAGCTCCTCATTCCTGTATCTACCTAGCAGACCCCATGGCCAAGTCCTCCATGTCAGAAGTCTGAGGCATCCTAGGTCCCTTCTCTCCCACATTCCCATATTTGATTCACCATGAATCCACCTAATACCCCACTACATTTCTTCCCAATTCTTCTTCTTGCCTCTAGACTTATCCTCTTCCCTATCATCCATTTTCCATACAGGTTTCTCTTTCAGGCTCTAAAACATAGATTTGACCATGTCACTTCCCTGGTGAAGATAGTGATCATTAATAGATCCCAACAGCCACCTAAGTGAAGTCAAACAATTTTTTCACTCCACCACTTAGCCCTATCTTGTGTTCCAAGCACCCTAGAATATTTTGCATCACCTAGAACCCAGAACATATATTTGTATCTTTATAGTTTTGTATATGATGTTTCCTATGCTAACATTTTTCTTGCTTGTCCTTCTTATGAATTGTTTGATACCCAGCTCGAGTGTCACTTTTTCCCAGAAGCCTTCTTGAAATCCTCTGGCTAGAATTATTTTCTTCCTGCACATTCCTACAGCAATCTACTTCATTCTATCTCATAACTTATATTATACCGTTTTATAACTACCTATTTAACAGTCTGTCTCTTCCTTCAGCCTGAGATCTCTCTGGGAGAAGGGGCAGCCTTTTGCCTTTGTAACTCCAGAACCTAGAACACATTCTGGCACAATGTTGGTACTAGGTAAATGTTTATGGAATGCAGATTGAATTATTAGAGACTGACTACTACTTCATTTGCTTGACTGCATTTCTAGCTAAGCACTTCTCTTTTTTTAAAAAGATTTTATTTATTTATTTGTGACAGACGCAGAGAGAGAGAGAGAGAGGCAGAGACACAGGCAGAGGGAAAAGCAGGCTCCCCTGTGGGAGGAGCCTGTGGGGAGCCCGACATGGTACTGGATCCCGGGTCTCCAGGATCATGCCCTGGGCTGAAGGTGGTGCTAAACTGCTGAGCCACCGGGGCTGCCCCAAGCTAAGCACTTCTTTAAGCTATCATGACCTCCCTCACTCTTGGTCCAGGACTATAAGCATATACACAGCAAATGATTGAGGCAAAAATAGACATTTCTGTGTATCTAAGGGTCTCTTGTGTCCTGGATATATGAAAAAAGGAGAAGGAATAGAGGTGATGAATGCTACACTGCTTACTTTGCCTCTATTTCTTGCAGCAAGAGAAGAATTAACATTCACTAGGGAACCTACTATGTGCCAGGTGGGTTATGGCTGACACTCTCCATATGTGATCTCATTTTATCCTGAAAACTCTGAGAGAAAGAGATTGTCTTTCCGGTCTTATAGGTGAGAAAGTAAAAGCTCCAAATTAAGTGATTTGCCAAAGTTCTCAGTTAAGAGTGTCTGCCTCTCATATATCCATGGTTAACTGATTTTCAATAAGAATGCCAAGACCACTCATTGAGGAAAGAATAGTCTCTTCAACAAATAGTGCTAGGACAACTGGATGACTGCATGCAAAAGAATGAAGTTGAATCTCCATATCATACCATCTACAAAAAAGTAACTCAAAATGGATCAACTTCATAAATGCAAGAGCTGAAAACCATAAAATACTTAGGAGAAAACAAGGGGGCAATCTTTGTGACCTTGGATGTGGCAATGGATTCTTAGATGTGAAACCAAAAACATAGGCAACAAATTTTTTTTCTAATAGGACTTCATCAAAATTAAAATTTTTTTCTGCATCCAAGGACATTATGAAGGTATGAAAAGATAAGCTATAGAATGGGAGAAAATATTTGCAAATCATACATTTGATAAGTGTTTAGCATCCATAATATATAAATAACTCATATAGTCCAATATCAAAAAGATGACCAAGTCAAAAAAATGGGCAAAGGACGCTTCTCCAAAGAAGATATACAAATGGCCAGCAAGTACATGAAAAGATGTTCAAACTTACTAGTCATTAGGGAAATGCAAATCAAAATTACCAAAATCATATCCACTAGGGTGGCTATTAAAAAAAAAAAAACAGAACGAAGTAATAAGTGTTGGTGAGGATGTGGAGAAATTGGAACCTTCATGAGGATGTAGAGATATTAGAACCTTCATACATTGATGATAGGAATATAAAATGGTTCAGCCACTGTGGAAAACAATTTGATGGTTCCTCAAAAAAATTAACATAGAATTACTGACCCAGAAATTCCACTCCTAGATATATTCCATTGTTGTGGAAACAATTCAAATGTTCATCAATGGATGAATGGATAAAAAAAAAACTGTATATATATATATATATATATATATATATATATATATATACACACACACACACACACGCGCGCACACACACACACACACACACACACACACCACACAATGGAATACCATTCAGCCATAAAAAGGAATTAAGTACAGATACATGCTACAACTTGGATGAACCTCAAGAATGTTATGCTAAGTGGGGATCCCTGGGTGGCGCAGCGGTTTGGCGCCTGCCTTTGGCCCAGGGCGCGGCCCGGGATATCCGGGATCGAATCCCACGTCAGGCTCCCGGTGCATGGAGTCTGCTTCTCCCTCTGCCTGTGTCTCTGCCTCTCTCTCTCTCACTGTGTGCCTATCATAAATAAATAAAAGTTAAAAAAAATTAAAAAAAAAGAATGTTATGCTAAGTGAAAGAAGCTAGACACAAAAGGTCACATATTTTATTATTCCACTTAAATGATATATCCTTAATAGGTAAATCCATAGAGACAGAAAGAGATTGGTGGTAGCCAGGAGCTAAGGGAAGGGACCAATGGGGATTGTCTGCTTAATGGCTATAGGTTTTCTTTTAGGCTAATGAAAATTTTTTAGAATTAGATAAAGGTGATGGTTGTATAACATAGTGAATGTACTAAATGCCACTGAATTACTCATTTTTAAGTGGTTAATTTTATGTTACATGCATTTTACTGCAATAACATTTTTAATTTAATTAAAATTGAAGATTGTCTGCCTGAGTCCAGAACCTGGGTTTACTTCTCTGTGGTTTGGGGCTTTCATTGAGGACAGGCCATAAAATGACTTCTTTACTGGTTGTAGCTCTGGTGTTGTCAAGCTAAGGGACATTAGCAAGTCACCATCCCAGCTTCCCTGATACTGTACCTACCAAATAAGGATGACAGTACTTGACCCACCAAGGCTTCTGTGGAGACTCAATGAGAAGGTCAAAAAAGATCAAATCAACTAGAAAATGAGAGGTGATAATGATGATTAATGAAATACTCAACATACTTCTCCTACCACTTCCAGACCTCATTTTATTTATTTGAAGATGTTCTTTTTAAAACAAAATAAAAACTCCTGAAGAATCCCAATATGGAACATAGTCATAAAGGGCCATTAAAGATGTTCTAGATAAAATCTAATATATGATTGAAAAAGAAAGAATCAACTTAAACTAGGAATAGAAAGGAACATTCTTAACTAGATGAAGGGAGTCTACAAAAACAAAACCTACAGCTAACATCACACATTTACAGTACGGTGTAAGGGTAAAGACTGAATGATTTCCCCCTAAGATTAAGAACAAAGATATTTCACTATTGCTATTTGACATCACACTGCAGGTCCTTAGCAAGTCCTAAGGCAAGAGGAAAAAAATACACAGATTGGAATGAAAGAAATTCTCTATTGGGAGGCAACGTTATCATCATGTATAAAATCTCATGAAATCTATCAAAAAGAAAAAACCTAGAACTTATAAATAATGAGTTTATCAAGGTTGCAGGACACAAGGTTAATATAGAAAAATCCATCATAGGGCAGCCCGGTAGCTCAGAGGTTTAGCGCCGCCTTCAGCCCAGGGCGTGATCCTGGAGATCCAGGATCGAGTCCCACATCGGGCTCCCTGCAGGAGCCTGCTTCTCCCTCTGCCCCCGCCACCCCCGTCTCAAATAAATAAATAAATAAATAAATAAATAAATAAATAAATAAATAAATAAATCTTTGAAAGAAAGAAAGATCCATCATATTTATATATATAGCAATAAGCCATTAGAAAAAAAAAATGCCCATCCTCCTTCCGCCACCTTTCCATGCCACCATAATGTACACATGAATGTCCTGGCAGATGCTCTCAAGAATATTAACAATGCCAGAAAGAGAGGCAAACACCAGGTTCTTAGGCTGTGCTCCAGAGTCATAGTCCAGTTTCTAACTATGATAATGAAGCATGGTTACATTGGCGAATTTGAAATCACTGATGACCACAAAACTGGGAAAATTGTTGGGAACCTCACAGGCAGATATGATGCCAAAAGCATTATCCATAAAGGAAAAAAAAAAAAACGTTAATTGGACTTGATCAAAAATTAAAATTTTTGCTCTGCAAAAGCCACTTTAACTACTAAGAGAATGAAAAGACAGGCCACAAACATACAGGAAGAAAATATTTGCAAATCATATATTCAAGTAATGAATTGTACTCAGAATATATGAAGAACCCTTACAACTTAACAAAACAAAAACAACCAAAGTTTTTAAATGGGCAAAACATCTGAACAGATACCTCACCAAAGAAAATATGCAGATGGAAAATAAATACATAAAAATAGTGCATGATCATTAGTCATCAGGGAATGCAAATTATAAGCACACTAGTATACCACTACCCATCCATTAGAATGGTTAAAATTTAAAAATAAAATTCAAACATATCAAATGTTGGCAACGATGTAAAGCAACTGGAACTCTCATTAATTGCTGGTAGAAGTGCAAAAAGAGGAGCTCCTGGGTGACTCAGTTGGTTAAGTGACGAACTCTTGATTTTGGCTCAAGTCATAATCTCAGGGTTGTGAGATCGAGCCCCACGTGAGCCCTGAGTGACATGCTCTGTGCAATCTGCTTCTCCCTCTTCCTATGCTTCTCTCTTCCCCTGCTCGTGCTCCCTCTCTCTCTCTCTTTCAAACAAATAAAATCTTTTTAAAAAATGCAAAAAGGTACAACCACTTTGGAAAACAATCTGATACTTTCTTATAAAGTTAATCATAATACCATACAACCCATACAAGCCAGCAATACCATTCCCAGTATGAAATGAAAATCTATGTTTGTTTATACAAAAACCTGTACATGAAGATTTTTAGGAACTTTATTTGTAATCCTCAAAAACAGAAAACCAGGGATCCCTGGGTGGCGCAGCGGTTTGGCGCCTGCCTTTGGCCCGGGGCGCGATCCTGGGGACCCGGGATCGAATCCCACATCGGGCTCCCGGTGCATGGAGCCTGCTTCTCCCTCTGCCTCTCTCTCTCTCTCTCTCTCTCTCTCTCTCTCTGTGACTATCATAAATAAATAAAAGTTGAAAAAAATATTAAAAAAAAAAAAACAGAAAACCAAAAATTTCTCAGCTGCCTACCAGATTCACTGTGGTAAATCCACAGAATGGAGTACTACTCAGCAAATAACACAGAATTGAACAAGGGTGAATCAAAAGCATCATGCTAAGTAAATGAAGCCAGACTCAAAAGACCACATACTGTATGACCCCATTGATGTAACCTTCTGGAAAAGGCAAAATTATAGAGAACAGATCAATGATGGCCGGGAGTTAAGGATTGGAAAAGATTTGCGACCTGGAATAAGGCAGTGTAGGGGAGGAAGGCACCATGATAGAGTCGGGTTGGTTATTCCTAAAAATAGAGTCTCTTCTGAAGGAAACCTCAGGTTAATCAGACTCTCTCTAAAAATAGAAGCTAATAAATGGCTTGGGAAGCTAACGTCTCCTAAGCTAATTTCTTCCACGCTCTCTCCTTTCTCCTTTCCTCATTCTGTTTTCTCTCACATGGATGATGATACCACCAAGTTAGGATCCTAGGGGTTATCCTAGGCTCCTTTTCTCTTCCACCCACATCTAGACTCTGAGGCCTGTGACTCCTGCCTCTCATGTTCTTCTATCTCCACACTGTGGCCCTAACCAGGCCTCATCATCTCTAGTCTAACACTGGACCAGGCTCCCACCTGGGGCTCCTCCCTATAGCCAGAGTCTTTCTAAATCATTGATCCAACCATGTTGCTCTCCAAGCTGAAAGCCTTATGAGTGCCCTCTGGCTCTTTGGGGCAGGAATTGTTTTATGTGCCACCCTAGTCCTAGTACCGAGCACAATGCCTGGTGTTCATGCACACAGTGAATTATGGTTGAATACATGCATAAGTTAATAGAGTGAATGAATGAATTACTAAAGGATGTACAGGCCCTTCAGAAAGTCATTCAGAGAGGTCTGAAGTAGTGTATCCAGAGTAACCTCCATCTTGATCCAACAATATTGATTGAATACCTACCATGCCCAGGAGCTGTCCTTAAGGAGCCAGAGATTCACAGAACTTTCGACTGACTGGTGGTGGACACAAAGTATTCAGCCAATCATCATACACATGAATGCATATACAGGAATCATACAAACAAGCAAAGATAAGGTCCTAAAGGAGAAATGCTCGTGTGATAAGAAGCTGTGAAGTGAGCAGAGGAGTTGGAGGATTGATGAAGTCACAGAAGGCTTCCCCGAGGAGGTGACGATTCATCTGGCATCTCGGAGGACACAAAATCCTTACTTGTGGAGCTGAGGAAGAGCTTTCCAGCAGATGGTCAAGTGTGTGCTAACGCCCTGAGATGAGAGGAACAGAGATCCCTTCCAGGCGGCAAAAAAGGAGCAGTGTTTGAAAGCCACCAAGTCGGGGGTGGGGGGGGGGCAGGAGGAGGCCCCAGATGAGCCTGGGGAATGGAAAGGGCTGGATCCAAAATTAATGAATTTTAGGCTGGAGACTGACATGATCAGATCTGTTCTGAAAATACCATTCTACCTGTTGTTTGGAAAGTGGATTGAGAAAGAGACAAGTGTGGATGCTGTTAGAATCGTCAGGAGAGGTCCCAGAAAGTGATGCTGGGGCGCCTGGATGCTGGGGGCCAGGTGGGTGGGGATGGACCCAAGTTGCTAAATGCAGCTTTACTTAGGAAGGAAACCTGATGAACCTGGGAGATGAGAGTGATGGGAAGGAAGGGAGCAGCCCAGGGTCTGGAAGTAACAGTTTTCAAGTTTGGAACTTCCCCCGGGTGGCCCAAGGATTCCTCATCCTTGATGGTGGTTTCTGGAAGCAAACAACAGCACCTGCCAGCCCACTAACTTCTACCCCATCGTCACTCTCATTACTAGGCAGCTGCTCTCACTGGTCTTCAGCACATCACTGTATTTGCAGGGAAGCAGAACCAGACGATACAACAACCTCCTAACTAGTCTCCCTGCCTTCATTCTTAGCGGCTAAACCCTCTCCCCAGTCTCCTTTGCACAGAACAGCCAGATTGAACTTTTTTTTTTTCAGATTGAACTTTTACAAACATAAATGGGCCCATGTTACTCCTTTGCTCAGAATTTTCCAATGCCTCTGAGTCAGAGTAAGAGCAAAGTCCTCATTGTAACCTACCCAGGCCTGGTCCCCTCCTGCGTCTCGGACCCCACCTCCCTCACCTCCCTTCACCCACTGTGTCCAGCCACTCTGCCCACTTTGCTAGCTCTTGAACATATCAAACTCTGATTCTGGAGTCCTGCTTCCTGGGATTTTCGCTTCAGGTATCCACATATTCCGTCTCTTACCTCATTCAGGCCTCTGGCCAAACATCACTTTACGGAGAAGGCCTTCCCCAACCACCCCACCTAAAACAGCATCCCGCTGTGCTATCTACTCCCAGCTTGTTTTTCAGAGTACTCACCACCATGTGACATTTGTTTATACTCCCTGTCTATCTCCCTCCACCGGAGCCTTAGTTTGGCTACTCTGAGTTCCTTGTTATCCCTGTGAAAACGTGTTAAATATTTGCTGACAAAGAAAATAAACCAGTTCCATCTCATTATTTAATTAAGAAGATCTAAAAGGACAATACGGTCTTCTGTTCTAATAATAATAATAATCGTTATTATTTATTATTATAGTTAATAGCAACCGCAAAAACATTAAAAATTTTGAAATAAGAATGATGGACTGCAGTATGCCAGGCCAATTTATAAGACTGACTCCAGAACCCAGTGTCCTTTTAGAGCAGCCCAAAAGATACAAAGCCTTTTCTTGCTGTTCTCACATGACCTCTTCAGTGGGAACAGGGGGGTCAAACTGACCACTCATTATCTGGTGATGAACACAGCTGTCTTCTCATAACTCTCTAGCTTTGTGGAAAATCCTGGTGACTTATTCATGTCTTAAAACATGAATAAATAAAAGTCTGCTAAAACAGATTTATCTTTTCATTCACAAGCAGTATTTCCAAAGTTAGGAAGTTTTCCATTGGACTTATAAATTGAAATAAGAAATCTTTTTAGTAAACTTGACTCACTGAATAAGTCTTAAGCTTGAGACATTTTTGGAGACAATGTATTATAATGTTCTGTTTTCACCAGGCAAAGGAGCAAAGCCTGACCGAACACCAAGGCTCCCTGTTTCAAAGAAGACCAGGAATCAAATCTAGCTTCTTCAAGAAAATCACAGGCTAAAATTTGCAAAGGAAAAATAGCAAGCTATTTCTAATGCTTTGCTTCAAAAATACATACTCCTCTCACCTTCTTGGTGATTGTTGCTTCAAGATGATAAAATATTCCTCTTTGGGAAAAAAGAAAGAAGGAAAGAAAAAAAAAAAAAAGAAACACACCTCCCAAGAAAACTAAGAGCCTGGCTTTGAAGACAGACCTCCCTGCATCTGAATCCCATCTCTATTAGCTGTGTGTCCTTGAGCAAATCGTCTCAGTTCTCGCCTCAGGCCCCTCTTCCAGGAAATTGAGGTAAAGGTTACAACAACCCTGGCAGATAAATGGCTATCAGAGGTAATTCGCATTCAGTCCAGGGTCCATCACCTAGCAGGTGCTCAAAAAATGGTGGCAGTGATCACTCTAGAAGCATCTATCTATAGAAGCCTGCTCAAGCCATCAGCACCATTAAACGTAATATATATATATAAACAAATTTTAAAGAACATTTAGAAAATACAGAAAAATATGAAAAAGAAATCCCCTATCAGTACTATGAAAAAAACGTCCCCAAAACGAATGAGAAATGGTAAGGACCACAGACGGTTCTCCTCTAACAATTTTGAAATAGTGACCTCTGCTGGCCACTGGGAAACACGAACTTTCCAGCCAACTCTCACAATTGAGCAAGGGTTGAGTCAGCCAGGCTTGGTCCCTATCCCTGGAACAAAAACCAGGTGTTGCATTACAAGGGACAGAAATCGTCACAAGGGTTACCACGATGTAATTGGGATGTTAACAAAATTAAAGGCCGGCCTTTCCATTTGCTCATCCGCCCAGAAGATTCTTTTTTTTTTTTTTCAAACCCCGTGGTCTCTATTTTTAAAATGTCATAATTGCATGCAAATGTTACAGCTGAAAAACAACGCAAGGGGCATTAAAAATCAATCTTCCATGTAAGCCTCAGATTTTCCAGCATGAAGATCCAAAAGCAGAAGTGGTGACAAATGTGTAGAAAACAGAGTGAAAAAGTCAGAATGCATCATTAAGAATATTACAACAAAAGGAGGGGAAAAAAATCTTTGGGAATACATGTCTGATTCAGCTGGGGTAAACAGCCAACTACAAAGAAGGCTTTAAAGAATGCTGCAAACTTCTTACAGATAGGACCCAGAAATCCAATTAGGAAACCACTACGACCCTTCTCTTGAGGCAGAAGTATACTTGGTGGAAGAGGCTACTTGAGAGTCTGTTGGCTGGGATATTGAGACATGAAACATATCCCCGATGCTTAAGGTGTGAAATAAGACAGAGGTTGCAAACCAGCAGCCATAGGGTCATGTAGTTTGGTTTGGACATGCTCTATTTTTTTTTTTTTTAATTAACTCGTTTCCAACACTTTAAAAATGGAGGTTTCACATAAAAATCTGAATTTCTGCCTTCTTATAAATAAATGAGGAGATCTAGTCCTCCCAGGACAACACTCTTTCATAGAGACAACCAGAGCCAAGCAGGGACAGTCCTCCCTCCAGACGCAGCGAGAGCTCTCTGCTTTGCTGGTTCCCCATCCCGTAGGCCTCGCTCATCACGTCATCTGTCTGGCTTTTGCAAACACTTGAGTCCGACACCCTGGTTTCTAAAAGCCCAAAGGCACTGGTGATGAACTCAAGTCAGTTCAAACAAGTATCAACCACATGCAAGGTACTTAATACAGGCACTGAGGTTGTAAGGCATAAGACAGGATCCCCAAACCCCAGGAACTCCTAGATTGCAGTTTCCAGTGAGAGCTAGTAAACTGGAAATTATAATACATTACCACATGTGCACTGAAACGGTATAGAAGTGGCAAAGCCTAAAGTGATTAAATTCATTTTCTAGCTTTCGGAGATGGTACTTAGCTCACTGATTTTAAGCTTTCTTCTTTTCTAATATATGCACTTAATTTCCCTCTAAGCATGGCATTTAGCTATATCTCCTAAGTGTCAACATGTATTTTCATGATCACCCGATTAAAATCATTTTTCCGGGCAGCCCAGGTGGCTCAGTGGTTTAGTGCCTGCCTTTGGCCCAGGGCCTGATCCTGGAGACCCGGGATTGAGTCCCATGTCAGGCTCCCTGCCTGGAGCCTGCTTCTCCCTCTGCCTGTGTCTCTGCCTCTCTCTGTGTGTCTCTCATGAATGAGTAAATAAAATATATTTTTTAAATAAATAAATAAAATCATTTTCCCCACCCATAAGGTTTCTTTGACCTGTGTGCTATTTTAAGGTGCACTTCTTAATTTCCAAACATGGAGTGTTCTAATTATCACTTTTAACTGATCTCTACCTTAACTGTCTTATGGTCAAACATACTCTAAATAATTTTAATCCTATGAAATGTTTTGAGACTTGCTTTATGGACTCACATCTGGCCAGATGTGTAAATGTTCAACATAAGCTTGAAGAGAAGGCATGTTCTTTGGTTGTTAGGTATAATGTTCCTTAGGGCCCACTGGGTCACGTTTGCTGATCCTGTCATTCGAACATTCTACAGCCCTACTGATTACTAAAATCCACTTATCCTATCACTAAGAGAGGTGTGTAAAATACCTCATGATGCTGTGGACTTGTCTGCTCCTCCTTTTAAGTGGTTCTGTCCATTTTTATGTATTTTTTAAATTATGGTATAAAGTACAGAAATCTTACATATATAGTTCCATGAATGCTTATATGCATACACCCATGTAATCCAAATCAAGATACAGAACATTTTCAGCACTTTCGGTTTCCTCATGACCTTCCAAGTCAATACACTGCCAGGTTCTCCCATTACCACTATTCTGATTTAGGATGAAAACATTATTTTACCTGTTCTTGAAATGCACATAAATGCAATCACAGCATATATCCTTTTGTGTCTGGCTTCTTTGGCTGAATATTATGTCTCTGAACTTCATTCACATTAACACAGCAATAGTTCATTCTTGTGATTGCTGCATGAAATCGTATTGTAAAAGTACAGCACATTCATCTGTATAATATTCATTTAGTAAATATTTGTTGGTTAATTGAGAAACATACCTTCCATTACTGTGTCTCTTTAGACTAAACAGCTGGAGAGATCCATACTCTTCCAGGAGAAAAGTCCTGGTAACGTGGTGTTTGACTGCCATAGTGGAAAGAAATTTCAAACTCAATGATTAACCATTTATATGGACTTTGTCATCATGACTTTGTGCATGTGTGTGTGTATTCTGGGATTGCACACAAGTAGACTGTTACAATTTGACCCTAGTATATATGTATGAATCAGTATTGAGAGTGTCACAAATTTGTCAAATATATGCATTTTAATAATATTCATTTTATACTTTGAAAGTAAATTATGCCTGCTGCATTTCTGAAAATAAACATATAAATATTTTTTAAAGAATGGCACATTTGTCCATTCTACTATAATGATGGACATTTGAATTGTCTCCAGTCTGGGGCTATGTTGAAAATTCCCACTACAAGCATCCTTAGTAAATGACTTTTGGTGGGAACATGCCCTAATTTCTCTTGAGCATATGGCAATTAGTGAACTGATGGATTCTAGGGTAGGCATATGTTTGGCTTCAGTAGTTATTGCCCATTTGTTCACTCCTTCCAGCAAATCTAGGGGAATTTTAGCTGTTCCACATCCTCATCACCTGTCATTGTGAGTTGTCTTCTTAAGCCCTGTTGATGGGTGTGTTGTGGGATGTCAGTATCATTTAAATTTTCATTTCCCTCATAACTAACGGTGCTGAATACCTACCGCCTCTCATAAGCCATTTGAACACCCTTCTTTTATAAGTACCTGCTGTATGGAAGCATTAAATCACTATATTATACACCTGAAACTACTATTAACACTGTATGTTGGGATCCCTGGGTGGCGCAGCAGTTTAGCGCCTGCCTTTGGCCCAGGGCGCGATCCTGGAGACCCGGGATCGAATCCCACATCGGGCTCCCGGTGCATGGAGCCTGCTTCTCCCTCTGCCTGTGTCTCTGCCTCTCTCTCTCTCTCTGTGACTATCATAAATAAAAATTAAAAAAAAAAAAAACACTGTATGTTGACTGGAATATAAATAACAACTTCGTGGATAGAAAAAGAAAAGTGCCTCTTCATCTTTTGCCCATAATTTTGTTTGAAGATACTCTGAGGCTGTTATGAGGTACATTAACATTTAGAATTTTATCTTTCTCATGAACTGAATCTTTTATTGTGAAGTGCCCTTCCTCACCTCTGCTAACTTTTTTTGCCTGCAGTGCACTTGGTCAAAAATTAATACAACTAGGGCACCTGAGTGGCTTGGTGGTTGAGCCTCTGCCTGTGGCTCAGGATGTGATCCTGGGTCCTGGGATCGAGTCCCACATCGGGCTCCTTGAGGGGAGCCTGCTTCTCCCTCTGCCTATGTCTCTGCCTCTCTCTGTGTCTCTCATGAATAAATAAAATCTTTAAAAAAAAAAACACAACTAGATCAGCATTTTTGTGTTTGCATGTTTATCCTTTTATTTTCAACATATCTACCCTTATGTTTTGATGTGGCTCTTAGCAGCAAGCAGTTGAATTTTGTTTTTTATTTAGTTCGGTAATCTTTGTGTTTTGATTTAGTCCATTTATATTTAATTCAATTACAGACATATTTGGCTTTAAATCTACATCTTACTATGTGCATTCTTCTTCCTGCCTATTGTAGACTTTTTCCCCCACTTACTTTCTTTCATATTATATTTTGGTATTCCATGTTTTTCCTGCCTGAACTTGAAACTTTCACTATTCTTTCAGCAGCGATCCTTAAGTTGCAGTGCACATCTTTACTATGTCAAAGTCTATTGCTGGCACTTTTGCTCTCTTTCCAATGTGAAGACCTTAGGAAATATATTTTTAAAGATTGAATTTATGTATGTATGTATGTATTTGAGGGAAAGAGAACAAGCAAAAGTGGGAGTGAGCACCAGCGGAGTAAGGAGAGGAGGAGGGAGAGAATCTCAAGCTGACTCCCCCGAACGTGGAGCCCAACACGAGCTTGATCTCACTACTCTGAGATTATGACCTGAGTTGAAACGGAGTCAGATGCTTAATCCACCGGGCTACTTAGGCACACTAGGATATTTTAACTCCCAAGTATTCTGACTTACATGCCATATTTACCTTTTTCGTTGTTCTTAATTTCTTCTGACTGCCCTTCCTTCTTCTCCTTGAAAAAAAAAAAAATCACCTTTATAAAATAAGTTCCTTTTATTTACTTATTTATTTAAAGTAGGCTCCATGCCCAGTATGAAGCCCAAGACAGCTTGAATTCACAACCCTGAGATCAAGCTGTGAGCTGAGATCAAGAGTCAGACACTTAACTGACTGAGCCACATGGGCACCCCTATCAATTTCCCTTTATTGTGATCTATTGAAATCTCTCAGCTTTTGTTCATTCATTTTTATTTCATATTTTTATAGATTAATGCTGGGTATGGAATTCTAGGTTAGTAGATTTCTTTCTGCACTTTAAAATTAGCATTCCATGGTCTTCAGGTTGTTTTTTTTGTTTGTTTTTTTTGTTTTTTGTTTTTTGTCTTCAGTTGTTTTTGTTGAGAAGTTAGCTGTGTAGCTGTTGCTCATTTCAAAGTGGGTTTTTTTTTTTTTTTTTTTTTTTTTCCCTCCTCTGGTTACTTTTAAGATTCTGTCTTTGGTTTTTAGCACTTTTACTATGATGTACCTCAGTGTGTATTCTCTTTATTTTATC
Organism: Canis lupus familiaris; assembly: GCF_011100685.1. Taxonomy (NCBI): domain Eukaryota; kingdom Metazoa; phylum Chordata; class Mammalia; order Carnivora; family Canidae; genus Canis; species Canis lupus. The sequence goes on along the minus strand of NC_049226.1, from coordinate 55,676,176 downwards.
TGCTTCGGGTTCATAGTGCTTTTTTAATCTGTGGCTTGATGTCAACAATTTCAGAAAGTTCTCTGCTGTTAAATCTTCAAAACTTCTCTGCCCATTAGGTCTCCCTCCCCTTCCAGGACTCCAATTACACTTGCAAATTTTCTCAATATATCATCTGTCTTAACCTGTCTTCTGTATTTAAATACTTTTGACTTTTCTGCTTTATTCTGAATTTCTTCTGACTTATCTTTCAAGTCATTTTTTTCAGCTAATCTGCAGGTAAACCTATCCTCTGACTTCTACATTTTATTTTATTTTTCTTTTTTTAAGATTTTATTTATTAATTCATGAGAAACACAGAGAGAGGCAGAGACATAGGCAGAGGAGAAGCAGGCTCCTCACAGGAAGCCCGATCTGGGACTTGATCCCTGGACCCGGGATCATGACCTGAGCTGGAGGCAGAAGCTCAACCACTGAGCCAATCAGACATCCCACTTATTCTATTTTTCTGCTCTAGAATTTCTGTGGTGCTTTTTCAAATTATCTATATATATGTATTGATATAGTTTTATATGCATGAGTGGTTTCTACTACATATATACATAGTTTCTAGCTCTCCAACAAATTAAAATTTCATTTTTTAATCTTATGAACATACTAATCATAATTATTAAAAAATTTCTGACATGAACATTTCTCCAAAGAAGATGGCCAACAGACAATGAAAAGATGCTCAACATCACTCACCACCAGGGAAATGCAAATTAAAATCACAATGAGCTATCACCTCACACCTCTCAGGAAGGCTAAAGTAAAAAACATAAGAAACAACAAGTGTTGGTGAGGATGTGGAGAAAAAGACTCTTGCACTGTTGGTGGGAATGCACATTGGTGCAGCCACTGTGGGAAACAATATGGAGATTCCTCAATAAGTTAAAAATAGAACTACCTTACGATCCAGCAATCACACTACTTTACCCAAAGAATAGAAGAACACTAATTCAAAGGAAGACATGCACCCCTATGTTTAGAGCAGTACTATTTATAATAGCCAAATTATGGAAACAGCCTTTGTCCATCTGTAGATGAATGGTTTTAAAAAAAGATGTAGTACGTATATGCAATGGAATATTACTCATCCCTTAAAAAGAATGAAATCTTGCCATTTGCAATGGTGGAGCTGGAGTGTAAAATGCTATGTGAAACAAGTCAGAGAAAGTCAAATTACCATATGATTTCATTCATAGGTGGAATTTAAGAAAGAAAACTAATGAGCAAAGGAAAAAGAGGGAGAGAGAGAGAGAGGAGAGAGAGAAACCAAGAAACAGACTCTTAACTATAGAGAACAAACTGATTACAGAGGGGAGGCCAGGAGGGTTGGTTAAACAGGTGGTGTGGATCAAAGAATGCACTTGTGATAAGCACTGAGTGATGTATGGAAGTGTTGAATCACTAAGTTGTATACTTGAAACTAATATTACCCTGTATGCTAACTACACTGGAATTAAAATAAAAACTTAATATACATAAAATAATTTAATTAAACAAGTCTTTTTTTTTTTAAATCCTTTTTTTTTTTTAATTTATTTATTTACGATAGACACAGAGAGAGAGAGAGGCAGAGACACAGGCAGAGGGAGAAGCAGGCTCCATGCCGGGAGCCCGACACGGGACTCGACCCCAGGACTCGACCCCGGGACTCCAGGATCACGCCCTGGGCCAAAGGCAGGCGCCAAACCGCTGAGCCACCCAGGGATCCCCAAACTAGTCTCCTTCTAACTCTAATTAAATCTGGAGCCCCTATGGGTCTATTCTACGGTCTCTTGCTTTTGTTGTTCTCATTCGTGTCATCTTGTCTCTTCTTGTGCCTGGTTAGTTTTAATTGTGTGTAGACATTCCATTTTAAAACTTGTTTGTAAAAATAATTGAGGCCTAGGATGTTGTTTTTCTCCACAGAGGATTTATGATAGTTTCTCTCAGAGCCTAGAAACACTGGCAAACAGGGATGACCACAAATCAATTTAATGAGAATTCTAACAGTTCATTCAATCTATTTCCTCTTTACCCTTCCCTCTAGGGTGCAGCCTTTTGGGGTTCCAGCCCAAAGTAAGGGAACTTAACAGTCCCTCATTGCCCAAATTTGGAGGAGGCTCTGGTAAGTGCCCCTACCCTCCTTTCTCTCCTAATCAACAAAGGGAAGCTTGCAGAAGCCAGGTTGGCACTGCATGACCTTTTCCCTCGAGCGTAATTAGACCTTTGAATACTTGATCCATTTAGGCTAATTTCTTTCAATCAGGAATGTGGCTGGCATTCAGAAATGGCCAGTCTCCATTACATAAACTCAGGAGCTAGTGGGCAGCTGGAGAGAGTAGGCCAGTAGGCAAGGAGGGAGAATAAAGCACTGATGCAGTAAGCAGCAGAGAAGAACCATTTAGAAACCCTAAAAACTTTCCAGGTTCTTCATGGGACTAGAAACAAATCTATACTTAAGTATATAAGCCAAGATTTTCCTGTGCCCTCAGGATCAACTCCCCTTCTCAAAAGTTAATGCTAAACTGAGATGGGGATTGTGTCCTTGTAACTAAGGGCCATAATATTAGGGAGGGGCTAGTGTTTTTATTTTATTTTTTTAAAGATTTTATTTATCCATGACAGACAGTGATAGAGAGAAAAGCAGAGACACAGGCAGAAGAAGCAGGCTCCATGCAGGGAGCCTGATGTGGGACTCAATCCCAGGTCTCCGGGATCACACCCTGGGCTGAAGGCAGTGCTAAACCGCTGAGCCACCTGGGCTGCCTGGGGGCTAGTGTTTTGTACAATTAAGATTTATTTGTTTGAGAGAGAAAGAGAGAGAGCAGCAAGAGAGTGCATGAGCGGGAGGGACAGAGGGAGAGGGAGAGAGAATCTCAAGCCTCTCTGCAGGGTGATCCCAAGACCCTGAGATTACAACCCAAGCCAAAACCAAGCATCAGACGCTTAACTAACTACACCACCAGCCCCCTTAGTGTTTATTTTTTCAAGACTGTAGACTATGTTACTAATAAGTTGAGAGACAAATAGGATAAGTCAATCAAGAGTCAACATATGTTTAAAAGACTTTCAAGGTAAAGGTCTGTGATTTAGAGGCCACCTTCTCATGTTTCTCTGCCAGGGACATCCCATAGGTCTTCCAGAACTGCTTTACCACCTGGATCACTTGCAAGGCACACTCAACTGTATCTGATAAGATACGTGTGTGCAGGGGGAACATGAGTGGTCAGAGGTAAGGCAGAGTCACACAGCTCCTGCAAAATAATGCAAATGATGAAGCACGCTGGGGCCAAGACACCTAAGGAGACGCTGCATGTAGTGCTGAAAAGGGTCCATGAAGGAGGTGGGCACGAATGCGAGCAACAACTAGTGCTTGGAATAGGCTAGGAACAGGACAGATGCGCATCAGCAAACAGCAATGGCAAGACATATCAATTTCTTTTTTAAAGATTTATTCATTCATGAGAGACAACAGACAGAGAGAGAGGGGCAGAGACACGGGCAGAGGGAGAAGCAGGCTCCATGCAGGGAGCCCGATGCGGGACTCAATCCTAGATCCTGGGATCACAACCTGAGCCGAAGGCGGCGCCCAACTGCTGAGCCACCCAGGCGTCCCAAGAGACATCAATTTTGTAAATACGTAGGAAAAGATTCTTTGCAAACAAGTTTTGCCTCCATTTACTTCTCCCACACAGGATTGTGAACCCTTTGAAGACAAGGACAATCAGTGCCTTTCACAGGGTCTGGTATACAGTGGGCCGGGAGTGAAAGCCAAATGAGTGAATGGAAGAATTAACAGCATCTTACAAACACAGGTCTACAACACCTTGACTTAAACTCCTGAGGCCAGATGTTCCAGAATGAAGAATTTTTCAGATGTTAGAAAGGTAATAATGATGCATATTACGTAACACTCTCATGGGGTCTGGAACAGCACCTCATAATCATACTACAGAGACTATATGCATAGTCATACTACATGGAGTAAATTAAGTCTACAAATAGCCCCTCATAGTTCAAGTCAGGTTTTGCTGCCAAATAAATTTTGTCAACAAACTTAACCAATAAAAAAACCCTCTAGATTTCAGAATTGTAAGGATCTGCTAAAGATGAAAACTCAAGTAACCCTAGAAAGGACCGCTAATTTTCACCTATTTATTGGCAAACTGTTACTGGAGCTCATAGTCTAAATGAGTTCGCAGAGAGGTTTAACTGCTGACTAGACTTAGTTGAAAAAAAAGATAGGTCAGGGGGCACCTGGGTGGCTCACTGGGTTAAGCAGCTGCTTTCAACTTGGATCTTGTTCTCAGGGTGCTGGGATGAAGCCTCGCCTCAGTCGGTTGGTAGGGCTCCCTGCGGGGTGTCTGCTTCTCCCACTCTGTCCACCCTCCACCTGACTGTGCTCTCTCGTTTTCTCTCTCAAAATAAATAAATCTAAAAAAATAAAAATAAAACGGATCAGAAGGAACTATCCAGAATAAAGCAGAGAAAATAAAAAGTATTACAATAGAGAAGACAAGACACAGGTGATATATTAAGAAAGTGTAGCTGGAGTCCCAGAAGTAGAGGGAGCTCAGTCTACAAGGGGACATGGATTTGTAATCAGTTAAGTTACAAATAGTGTAATAAGGTCCAAAGAGGGAATGAAGAAGCATTGAGAAAACACAGGGGACTCTACCTGAGAGTATGTGGAAAGGCTAAGCTATGAAGGATGGGAAATGTGCCAGGACAGAAACTCAGGCAAGGTACCACGAGCACAAGCACATAACGGCACGGAGGGGCAACTCACGATTCATCACCTGCTCCAATTCCAAGGTAGGTATATGATATCTATTTCTCAGCATTCCATCTCACCTCACCTATGAGGTCCAGCCATATCCTTCCAGGTTTACAATAATGAATCCGATGGAAGAAGTCTACCTTATGGCAAATGATAGTTCATAAGCTTCAGAGAGAAAATCCACTTGAGCTGTGCTTCTGTAAGTGCGGTCTCCTAACCTGCAGCATCGGCATCACCTGCCACTTGCTGGAAATACAAACTCTTGGGCCCCACCCCAAACTTACTGAATCAGAAATTCTGGAGGTGGGGCCCAGCAATCTGTCTTCATAAGCGTTCCGAAGGTTCCGATGCATGCTAAGTTTGATGAACTCCTGATCTAAAGTAAACCCTTCTCCCAGTGTGATTCTCAGACCGCTGCTTAGCATTTGTTACAAACTGTATCTCTTGGAAACCAGTCTAGACCTCCTGAAGCTGATCTGCATTCTTGTGGAGCTTGGACCCCACACCTCACTCCCTGTGAAGCTCATGTTTCGGATTCTGGGTTTCAAATGCCACGCAGTAGATTATAAACTCCTTAAGGGCAAGAACTGTCTTCTTCGCAGCTCAATTTGTTTCTAATCGTGAGGCCATAACACTCGGAATGTTTCTGAATGATTAGCTAGTTCCGGATCGACTTGCACATCATTACAGCAACTGTCAAGGCTGCTGAGGACCACGACTGAGAACTACAGGAGGCATGTGCTTGTCTGACCTGACCTTGTCTTCTCCCCCTTAAAACAGAAACAACAATGCTTATTTTAAAGTGGTGGTCAGGGGAATCCCTGGGTGGCTCAGGGGTTTAGTGCCTGCCTTTGGCCCAGGGTGTGATCCTGGAGACCAGTGCCTGCATGGAGCCTGCTTCTCCCTCTGCCTCTCTTTCTCTCTGTGTCTGTCATGAGTAAATAAATAAATAATCTTAAAAAGAAATAAAATAAAATAAAATAAAATGGTGGTCAGCAGCTTGCTAAGAATAGCTGGACTGTTAACTGTGGAAATAAGGCTATCTTTGTTTTAAGCTACTCTGTTTCAAAGAAAGAGGACTATGGGTTGAGAGAGCCGGAGAGGGACTTGAGGGCCTTTGTGTAGCACCTCAACTGCCTTGAGGTGAGGTTGAGACTAATCGAAATAAAGCTGACAGACATAACTGTTAGCTTGGGGGAATATGATCCACTCACAAACACTATCCTGGCCAGAAAAGCGATGGCTTTCAGCACTTGCACCCTTTGTTTAGATACGGAAGAAAGAGACCTTCAGAATTCAGGCTCATTAGTTATCGTTGAACATGGATCACCCACCAATCAGTCCAGGTGGGGGCAAAAGCTACTAGATTCTCAAGAAGTTAAGCCTTTTTAAGTTTTATAAACAACTGAGACTGAACTGAAATGGCTCAAGAAACACGCACACACCAGAAATTAAATGACTGATCTCGAGGATACATGTATTTTAATGAACAGTCCCATTCAGAAAAATGTCAATTTATTTTTCTACCCAAGTCAGTGTCAGTCATATACAAAAGGATATAAACAGATTACCATATTTACAGGAAGATACACAAAACAATTACCAAGGAACAAATCCAGCAAAGTAACAAATTGTTGCTTATCCACATCCTCTCAACTGTAGTGGTTTATTGTAGGACAGTTTCCCAGTTCCCCGGGAAAGAAGCTATGTGAATTTATGCTAAGGCCAAGCAGACATCACACAAGAGCTGACAGGACCAGATTTTGTACTGACAGAGAAAAGCTTTTAAAGAACACACTCTAACTTTCAGGCCAATGTTATAGCATCAGTGGGCTCACAGGCACGATGGGACTTCATCAAAGGAAATGCCTCCCTCCTTTTGGCTTTCCTAAGATCCTTCTCCTTGTGCACAGGAGAAGGAGCTCTCTTTAGTAACAGGTGATTGAGCAACACCCTACCCCAACAGATTATCAACTCACAACAGGGAAAAGGAACTGACTCTTATCTACTAAATACAATCCAGATTTGGGGAAGCGGTTTCCAAATCTCCACTAGGAAGACATGATGTGACCTCTATTTCTTACACAGCACATTCTCTTGAGAGATAATATGGATGAACATCTCAGAAATGTTCACACTGCTCATCAAATATACCTTTCCCCAAAGCATATGGGAAATGGCAAAAACCTAAACCTAAGCCAGATTATTTTATCCAAATTAAGTCAAAGTTTAAAGGAATCATCCCATTGTCACTCTCAGGAATCCAGAGGGTCACAGGCCACAATTCTTTTATGGAAGCAGAAGGTTAAGAGCCCTTTTCTCCCAAAATGCCTCAGCCAGGGAGAGTGGAACAGAAAAAAACTCAATGGCTCTATAATATGGAACTCAACAGTTTTCAGTCAACCTGGCCACAGTCTTCTGGTCATCTCCAAGGAACTACCACATTCAAAATTCAACATTCATATTCAAAAAAGGGAATAGTCTACTCCAGATGAGGAAAAAAAAAGGAAGGAAGGAAGGAAGGGGCGGGAGGGGAGTAGAATAGGGAGGGAAGGGAAGAAAAAAAGAAAGCAGTAGCAATTAGCCTAAATACTCCAGACACTTGACAACTGGGAAACTGTCTCCTAAAGACACTCTAAAGGCCAGCAGGGTTCATTTATAATTTGGCATGTGCTGGTTAAGGGGCAACAAACAAAAGGAATAAAGATATAGTACATCAAGTAACCAAATGGTAGACATACATACTACATTAAAGATTCATATACAATACTGTGCTGACCTTAAAGAAGAAATTGAAGGAGAGTTGAAAGAACAGATAATAGAATTACAAGGGAACATTTTGGCCCAATGCCAGTCCAGTGAATACCTACCAGGAGGACTTTAGATCTTTTATCTCCAAAGAAGTTGATCTAATAAATTATAAAATTCCCTCGCTCACTTTTGGGACATACAACAAACTCCCAAGTACACTAAGCCCTCCGACATTTTGGTTTCACTATTTGATGACTAAGTTGTTTCTGGTTGTAAAGATTTTCCTAATATATTTTTATTAGCCAGTTAACACAGCAAAGGCTGCTCCTTCTGTGAGGCCAAACAAGCATCACCAAATAATTTGATCTAATGAAGATTGGGGGGGGGGGAGGGGGGATGGAGAGGAAAAAGGGAAAGTTCCTGGTGTTTGTTGCAAAACTTTTTCTCCCACTTGAAAACCTCTGCAATCACTTAATGTTTTGTTCCAGAAAAAAGAAAGCAAAACTAGTTGGGAAAATACCCATATACTTATTGTTTACTAGTATGATAGAAAACAAATTCATAGTTGTCAGTCAATCGTCTTTCAAAAACCAAATGTGAATGTTTAATCTTGTAACTTAAGAACTGAATTTTTCCACATTCCTTTATATAGAGTTAGCATCTGTAAATTGAGATCTTTTTTGGACAATCATGCAAATTTAATTTGTCCCTGGAAAGAAAAACACAACCTACCAGATTAACAAAATATGTCCTTTAAACAGTAATTTTTCTGTGAATTTTTCTGCACTGTTACCACTTTTATCCTTCAGTAAACAGAAACTACTCTTAAAAGGCTCATGTATTTCGAGCGTACAGAGACTTCTACTCTCAGCACAATTAGGAAAACTGAATCGAGTCAACCTATTTTACCTTCTAAACTGGCTCTACTCAGCTCAAAAGTAAATTCTAAAAATTTTCCAGTTATTATTATTAAGCTATAGAAGCTAGAGACATTTTTACTGCCATAGAGGCTTCTGTAAAATTGAATAAAGATTTTATTATACCACACACACAAAAAGCAATCGGTACAGAAAAGGCAGTTTTCGGTTATTCTGTTGAGAATTTCTTTCCATGATTTCTCCCATTAAAGTATAGTTTTCAAAGCAACCACCACGACAAAGGAAGCATCTAATTAGTCCATTTTCTTCTGATCCAAGAATGCTGAACATTTACTGTCCCATCTGTAGCTGTATCAGCAGTGTAATGAACACAGTTTATATTACTGAGCTATTCTTTGAACTCCAAGAACTGTTGAAGTCTTTTCTGATGTTCTGCAGATGCTTGCACAGCACTAAATGAAACATAAATTCAAAGCATAAGCTTTATTTTACATTAAGCATATTAAGTGAACCACAGAGCACAGAGTCAATATTTTTCAAAACAATTAAAAACGAATAGAAATCTTCACTTATTTAGTACTTCTGAGAAAGCTGGATGAAAACCCTCCTTAATCTAATGAGGAGGAGGTCTTGCATTCAGGAACGGCATGCTTCTACCTTCTGAAAGACCAAAGCAAATTAAGACTGACAAGTGAAAGCATCGATTGTAACCTGCTCTGCTGTGGAACCTGCTGTGCAGAGTTCCAGGCCGCGCAGTAGATTTTCTGGATTTTATTATTTTATTTAAACCAGATTCCAACATTATCTTTGAGTTGTGGAGTATTTGAATTGCCTTTAATATAAGATCCTTTAAACTAAAATGTTTGGTTAAAACACAATAGACTCCACTAATCGTTTTCAAAGGTAACAGCTTGGTGGTTTAGATTTAGTTTTCTCTTTGAACATAAGTTATGTCTTGGATGGGGAAACCGAGTTCTCTCCTCATGTTCGCCCCCACTAAAATACATTACCTTGACAAAATTATGGCAAATATGTACTGAAACTAGTATAAAACTTCCTTTTAAACTTTTGGGCAAAAACTGAATACAGTTTCTGGTTTTCTAGCTGTTGAAGATGTTATTGTTAAATGATAAAATTCCAGGCTACAGAAAGTTACCATTTTTAAAAGTGCCAAAAAAGTTTATTATAATAATTTCACTACAAATCATCCCAAATTGCCTTATAAATACACATCTCTGCTAGCTTAAACCTTGCAGCTGCCTCCGATTGAACCATTTCAAGTACTTTACTGTGTGGAGTCCCTCTGGGTACTATTGAGGCCAGATAACACACCTTTTCCACAGGAGGGCAGACAGTATCACAAAGATCAGAGGTTAGCAGAGACAACTCAGCCTACTGGTTAAGAGTATAGATACTGTTCGTCAGAACACTGGGGTCAGAAAGATTTGAGTCTGAATTCTGGTTTTACATAATCGTGGGCAAGTTAAATCATAAGGCAACTTGACCTCAACCACAGACAATTAATGACGTAACCAGACATAAATCCAAATGTTTTAACTCCAAATCTTTTTTCCCACCATACCATTCCGTCCCAGGTATATAAAACACTCTCTACTGACCTCACCATATATAACAAATGGCTCTTCCCAGAGAAAAGAAACTAAGGCAGAATTTCATTTTCCTAATTTTTTAAATCATTTATCCCCCTTTCTTATCTAAAACTCTGTGTCCCCTTTTCTCTCTGCTTTCGCTCAATTATCAATACACATATTTCATGCTCCACATCCATCGAGGATCCTCTATGGAAGCTTACACCTTTGAGGCAGTCCAGTGCACAGGGAGAAAAGGTGGGATTTTAAGAAAAGACCTGATTTCAGGTTCATGTTCTAATACCAACTAGATTGTGCTATGAGGCAAATTCTTAACCTCCTTGAGCCTCAGTTTCCCTGTCTGTGCAGTTATGGTAACCTCTACACTTCACAGACTCTTTGAGAAAGGGACATGAAAAAAACATACGTAAGTGCTAACTGCATTGTATGGAACAGGGCTGTCCCAATAAACTTTCTGCAATGACACAAATGTTTGACCTTAGCTGTCTAATATGGTAGCCACTAGCCATATGTAGTTACTGAGGACTAAAATGTGGCCAGTGTGACTGACAAAATGAACTTGTAGTTAATTTAAATTTCAACAGCCATATGCAGCTAGCTGCCATATTAAGAGAGCACAGATCTAGAGAGCATTCAAAAACAGGTTTGTTTTTGAACAAGTGAAAAAAACCTTCATCTTAGAGCGCTTTATATTCCCACATAGGTTTTATGGAACATAAAAACCTGCTATTACTGCTGTATATTATGGAAATAAAATATACTACTGTTTCTAAAAGCAAGCAGTATGAGGAAGTTCTGAACTATTTATTGATTGCATACAGAAAAAGGAATCTCTTGTGTCTTCTACAGTTCATTTACAATTGTGATAAACACAGCTAATAAACTTGTATCCTTTATACTGCCTAACTAGATTGTTTCATGACAAGAAAGCAGTAAACATCAATGAAACTAAATATAAACAGGTTTGGCATTTGTGGTTTTCTCTCTGGTTCCATTTCTGAAGGTGTTATGATCTGTCACTGTTTTTCCAGCATGATTCACAAAGCACCCAGGACTCATTTATGGAACACTCTGCTCACCCCAACTCTTAGCTGACCAAGATGTAATATCAGGATTATTTTTAATATGCCTTTCTGAAAAGATACTCCATTTTTTGCCCTTTATCTCTCATAAGGATGTTTTGGTAGTTAAGAAAAAATTATATATACACATTTATATATGAGATTACATTTGCTGCTTTTATAACTTTCTGTCCTCTTTTCTATCTGTATGAAAGAAGGCCCCAAAGCTTATACAATAGTCCCAATTTTAAAATTGGACTATTTAAAAGGTCTAAATCCTAGTTAATTCCCAGTAAGAACCATGAAAGTCCCAAAAAAGCATGTTCAACATGTGAGCCTTTATAATTTTCAAACCTATTTCTTAAGGGAACTCCTGAAAGGGGATTCTTATCATGGATTAAGACTGGTAAACTTACTTCAGATGTTCACCAAATGTAGTAGTTATTCGATAGATGGCAGTTTTTAGTGATGCTCTAAATGCAAATCTTAATGTTTTATAGGAAGTGTCCACAAGGCTTCCTGAAATCCGAGGTGGTTTACTGGAAGCATGAGGAAGCTTGAAGTACTTGTCAACTGCCTAGATCAAGAAAAAAAAAGAAAGCAAATAGTTCAGAATATCAACAAAGCCGTATTAGTTGAAAAGATTAAGGAGATTTTACTTCAAATCAACTGATAGATTTACACATCATAAAGACATACTAAGACGGCCCAGGTGGCTCAGCGATTGAGTGCTGCCTTCAGCCCTGGAGACCCAGGATCGAGTCCCATGTCGGGCTCCCTGCATGGAGCCTGCTTCTCCCTCTGCCTGCGTCTCTCTGTGTGTGTGTGTGTGTGTGTGTGTGTGTGTGTGTATCTCATTAAAAAAAAAAAGAAAAAAAAAGACATAATAGACAACATTTATTTTGAATCACAGGACAGTTTAAGGAAAAAAAAAAAAAAAAGAAGAAGAACAGTTTGAGAAACAACACAGTAAAGGCTCAGCCCCTAAAGCAGTTAGTAGGGAAAAGTACAGGCTCGCCCTCTAAAAAAAGGAGCTACACTCCAATGGCTTTGAAAGTGCAAAATTGAGAAATTAAACACAGACATCCTACTCTGCTTACAGTGTGTGATTGCTGAGAGTATTTTCATTATAAATCTCAGCAAAAAGAAAAAAAGACCAGAACTTCATATTTTACATAAAATTATTTACTAAACTAGCTTATCTTCCTTTTCACTTCTAGATACTAAAGCATCTGTGAGCAAGAATAGGTGGGGAGAGAGAGAATTCACAAGTGAAACGCTTTATTTATGCTTGGTAAAGAGATTTAAATATATCTTTTAAAGGTCCAAGGTAAACAATATAATTTTTAAATGATATAACTACATTAAGAAAAGGGAGAACTGAAAATATAAAAGTGTAAGTGGATTAATCTACTATAGCAAGATCACATCTACAGTGACAAGTAATATAAGCCTATTCTTTACAGTTTTGGCTGTAACCACGAAAAGACAGTTAAAATTATTTCTGTCATGTTTTTAATTTCAAGAACTCTTGAGTGATCCTCTTTATTTTAGCATCCTATTTTTGTTTCAAAGACGCAATACCCTCTCCTATTTCTGTGGATTTTGATGATTTTTGTTGTTTTGGTTGTTTTAGTTTCTTCTTTCCCTTCCTTTGCTTCTTTGGTCTCTATCTTCTGCATTAGAGACTTTGCTCAGAAATCTAGTGATCCCTGGCTCATGACTGAGTGAGACCTCCTAAAAAAGCAGACAGAATGCTCTGAGTACACAGAGATCACTGACAACAAGCTTCACAATAGGTGATCTGCATGGGGTTTTTTAAGGTTGGATGCCCAACTCAGTAACTTTGTTTTTCTTCTTGGATTAGTCAGAGTTCCCAGAGAAGAGTTTTCCAGTATCCTGTCTGGAGGGCCTGCACTCAGGCAAGTACACCCCTATGCTTCTCAAACAGAATGCACAACTGTGTGTCTATTATATCTATTCACAACTCTGCCAGCCAGAGACGCCGGTTTTCTACCCTCCCTAAAGGATAAACCTCAGCTGCTGGGGGGAGGATCACCAGCAGCAGAGAATCTAGGGGTTGGAGTGATTTTCAATTGGCTCACACCCATCCTCCTTATTTATTTATTTTCCATCCTCCTTATTTTGGTATGTGTCCCTTCACCCTTGGTTCCAGAGGTACTGGTGCCTGTCCCACTACTGATTTCAGATTTGCCTCTGGGATCGGCTAAGTTCGTTATCTCACCATCTGCTCTCCAGCTTTGAAGACTCTGTTGCTGTTGTCTCCTCTCCTGTTTATGGATTTATGTCTTTTTAAAAGTCCTTTTATTGTAGTTTAGCACAGTTTGGGGGCAAAGAACAAGATTTAATGTGTGTGTTCAGTCTGCCATGACAAGTTCAAGTTCAATCGTTTATTCTTTCAACAGTAACTTATAAGAGTGTCTCCTAAGACTGGGACAGAGTTGAGATAATTTTAGGCAGCATGGGAAGTGGTATTCAGTGACAAACTTAAGCAACATTAGATAACACTGAATCATAAGGGATAAAGTTACTTTTTTTCAATTTTCTTGTAAACTTTCTGATTAACCCTCATCAGACCAGGGAAAATAGTCATCCTCATCTGGCAGTAAAACCCGACAAAGGCTACTCATACACAGTCTTTATTTTATTTAATATGAATACTCAGATATTTCACTGGAGAAAAGTATTAATGTACCTCATTAAGGGGATTCTACCTCAGATTCCAATAGGAGTATTATGTAATACATGATACATACACAATGTTATATTCTTAAAATCCAAAAAGATCTGTATCTTGAAACATACCCTAGGGTTTAAGATAACCTGGGTCCAATGGAGTCTTTTTATAATTTAAAGTAATCTTATAAGAAGAATGATACCATCAAAATACAGTATTTTTAAAAATTTTTTGACAGTTCATAATTTTTTGTTGTTGTTGTTGTTGAAGAGAGATTAGCCATTTTCCATGCACTGTACCTGGAAGACATTTTCACTCTTAGGTTTATAAAGAAAAATTCAAATGATCAATCCAGTGAGTTTTTTCATCTCAACATCATCGATTCCCTTTGATCACCTTTGTATGCCTTCAGCACTTATCCACTAATGAACCATATAAAGTAAATTTTGGTGCAAGGTATCATAGAAAATGAAAGAATACTGTCACATGTACTTTTGGCAAAATGGGATGATACACAGGTTCTCATGATAAAATATTGTGAGACAAACGACAAACTCTTTCCCCTTGAATGACTTACTGGATGAGAATGTCACATATATTTCCTTTTTCTCCTTAAAAATACATTGTTCTGTCATCACTTCTTGAGTTTGAGAAAATATACCTAGAATATTATTATCTAAAGACGTATAGTCTGAAATTCCTCTAATATGATCGTCATTAAAGTCTAGAGATATGCCATCCAATACAGTAGCCACTAAAATACATGTAGCTACTGAGCACTTGAAATGTGGCAGTTCTCAACTGAGATATGCTATAAGTGAAAAATATACATCAGACCTTGACGACTGTTAAAAAATATATAGAATATTTTATTAGAAATTATGTATTGATAACATGATAAAATTATAATAGTGTAGATACAATTAAAATATATCATTAAAATTAACCTCACCTGTATTTTTTTAATGTAACTCCTAGAAAATGTAAAGTTACATAAGTGTATTGCATTATATTTTGATTTGACAGAGCTGTCTTGAGTGCTGTTCATTTGCATTCATGTTCTGATTTATCCAAATAATTATTGAATATACTGGCAATTTTCTTCCTATTACTAGGGCAATCAAAAAGTTTTAAATTCTGAATTAGTAACTATATTCAATGAAAGCTTAAAAAAAAAAGACTGTAAAAATGTGTGTTGATTGCTTATAGGCCTTTTCTTGAAAGATGATGTGATACTACATGATTCCATCATTTTCCTGTTTTCTCACCGGTCTTTTTACCACAATTGGGAGTAACTGATGAGTAATGATGAAATAATTCCTAGAATGATCAAAGAGCAAACTGTTCCAGGATAATGGAAGTGGAAAATCACTAAGATTTCAAAATACATCTTAGATTTTAGAAGGATCCTAAGGGTAAATGCAAAAGAATGAATTTTACTGAATTGTTCCTTCTCTTTGTTCTTCAAAAGACCTCTAAGAATGAAAATCACAAAATATCAGCTCCTATAAATAATTAGAACAGCTCAAAAAAAAAAAAAACCCGCAACAAATAAATAAGAAACAATAGATCCTAAGGATGTACAGTTAAATAAGGGAGGAAAAGACTGAGTTTGGAGCTAATATGTCTATAACACATCTTTCAACCTCACTAATCGCCTTTTATGACAAAGGATTAACAGGTTTCAGGTTCAGGGGCTTCAGCAAACAATAGTTATCTACTAGCTAGAGCTTTCAATTATTGTCTTTTCTCACTTTGTCTTATCCTTAACACTGAAATCCAAAATGCCCTGAAAACAAAAACTTTAACTCTATTAGTGGCAAGAGCTGAACTGACCTCATCTGGCAGTAAAACCTGACAAAGGCTACTCATACATAGTCTTTATTTTACTTAATATGTATACTCAGATATTTCACTGGAGAAAAGTATTAATGTACCTCATTAAGGGGATTCTACCTCAGATTCCAATAGGAGTATTATGTAATATATGATATGTATACAATGTTATATTCTTAAAATCCAAAAAGATCTGTATCTTGAAACATACCCTAGGGTTTGAGATAAGGAACTGCACACCTCTGTTTGTAGTGACTCAGGCTAGTTTTCCTTTTATAAAAGTAATATGAAATTTGCTTTAATATAAATTTAAGTTAAAAATGGATGACTTAAATACTAAGAAAATAATAGCTCAAGTGGCATACGACTAAAATTATGACAATAATATATGGTATAATAAACAGTTACAGCAAAAACTATGAAAGTAGTACATGAGTAACTTAAATCTAAGATACACCAGTTTGTAATATTTGATGATGTGCCCCATGGTTGAACTGAAATACTTAATTAGCTGTGAGATTACACAAGTATCTTTGAGTACTACATATGCTTCCTGGCGAAGACTCAGATTACACAACTGGGATCTCAAATACTTAGTGAAGAATTATCTCAAATAATGAAAAGGGTAAGCAGTGAGTACAGCATAACCACTTAACAACACACTCTTCAGGAAAAGTTAAAAATTCCAAGAAGATCTTACCTTAGCCTAATAGAAATCTGAAGAAGGGCTATCCTATGAAAATAGGCACCTTGGGCCCATTTGTATTTATATGCAGCAGTATTTGCACAAAAGCCAAATGAAGAGAAAACTCCAGTTGCTCTCTCATGAATATTTACGTACCCATGTCATTAACAAATGTCTACTGTATAAAGCCTTCAAAGTCCCTGGTCTCAAGAATCCTCTTAAAACCCAGTTAAAAGAAAGGTTTATTCCACTAAAGCCAGAATCCCAAACAAGTGGTAGGGATAACAGCTTTGTTATGGAATTTGTTAATGGAAATCATGACTACAGAGCAGAGTTTCTCAAACTCAGTACTACTGACATTTTGGACTAGGTGATTCTCTGTTGTGGGGGCTGCCCGATGCATTACAGGCCATTTAGCAGCATCTGTGGTCTCCACACAACAGATGCCAGTAGCCCTCCTCTCTATCTATGCCAATCACAATGTCTTCAGACATTGACGAAAGTCTCCTGGGGAACAAAATTGCTGCTGGAGGCAACCACAGCTTACAAAATAATAAAAATATTAGATGATGCTGGTAGATAAATTTACTGATTGTGTGCCAGGAACTGAGTTAACTGCTTTATTTATGTTATCTTGTTTAAATAATACAACAATTTGCTAACAAAGCCACCATGCTAACATCACAATCCTTGCATTTAATGAGATGTTTTTATAATAATAGTACGTAGTACCTACTATTTATTGCATACCTTTTTTATGTTCCCTGATCATCCTGCATTTCTGTGCACTGGGGCACTTATTAAAATTGTAGTTAATTATTTGTACCCGTAAATTCTGTCTTTTTTTATTCTGTATCTTAGCGCATGGTAACTGGTAATTGCCAGGCAATTGATAACTTGGCCAGACACCACTCTAGGCTTTTTACAGATTTTATCTCTAATCCTCATCATAACCCTTTAGGGTACTATATTTTAAAGATGAAAACACTGATCTCAAAGATGTTTAATAAATTACCCTTAATCACTAAGGAACTACTGGACTTGAACTGGGCATCTGTCTGACACTGTATCTCCTGGAACGCTTGCTTACAGTATTTTTTAAATTTAAATTTGTTAGTTAACATACTGTGCAATATTGGTTTCTGGAGTAGAATTTCAGTGATTCCTCACTTCAATATACACCCAGTGCTCAAGTGTGCATACAGTATTGATAGTAATACATTTTTTTTTCATCTTGAAAGACCCTTTTCTCCTGTACACTGTAAAAATACTGTCATACAACATGGTAATAATAACAAAGTAATAAAGGCTTATTATCTGCTGGGCAGTCAGTGTGGGATAGGCACCTTGAGTGCTTTACAGAGATAATCTCATTAATTCTTCACATCCCTATGTGGTAAGTACTGTTATCACTCCCTCCATTTTCCAGATACAGATGCATATGTTTAGAGATTGCTATTTGGTTATATAACATACTTCCCCCCATTTTATAATTTCTGAAATGGAGATATATCTTCTAATTAATGATATCCTAGATTCAATGAAATATTATAAATGCATTTCCAAGGTTGCACAGGTACGAAGTAGTAGGAGCTAGGATTTAGACACAGGAAGAACTGACTCTGGATCTCACACTTTGGTCCTTCTGACATTCTATCTTAGAAAAAGGTTAAGAAATGCATACCCCTCCAGGCCCTCACAGAGGCAAAGGACCTGGGGTCTGAAAGCCTAGTTTTTAAATCTGCCTTGAACATTTACTGAGTATGATCTTGAGTAAGTCATACCAATATATATAGCCTTTTCGAGGGAGACACAATCATGTACAATAGGCCTTATCCTAACCTTATGGAGTTGTTAAAAAAAAATCAAAGAAAAATAATTTCTTTCAGAGTACTACACAAACATTGGGTAGAGTACCACAGAAGTCTAGAGGAACAAAGAATGAACTGTGACTTATAAAAGAATATAGGTCAAGGGTCTCTGAGCCTTCCAACTCACAGTTCTATACTGCTGATGCCCTCAAGTCCCAGCTCTGCTACCTGCGAGACTTGTGTGTGAGACCTGAGGTAAGCCACCGCATTTCCAACCCTCCCTCATCTGTAAAATAGGCCTAAATAACTCCATCCATACTTTCTTCACAAGATAGTTATGAGGATCAGAAAAAATGAGTGAAATCATATAGTATTATTCCTTCTCTGACATTTCACTTAGCATAATACTCTCCAGTTCTACCCATGTTGTTGCAAATGACAAGATCTCATTCTTTTTAATGGCTAAGTGATATCCCAGTGTGTGTGTGTGCTTGTGTGTGTGTATGCACACATGTGTGTCCCCACATCTTCTTTATCTGTTCATCTATAGATGGACACTTAGGTTAGTTCCGTATCTTGGCTGTTGTAAATAATGCAACAATAAACATTAGGGGGGCATGTATCTTTTCAAATTATGCTTTCATTTTCTTTGAGTGAACATCCGGTAGTGGAATTACTGGATCATATGGTTATTCTACTTTTAATGTTTTGAGGAATCTCCATACTATTTCCCACGGTGGTCGCACCGGTTTTTATTCCCACCAACAGTGCAAGAGGCTCCCTTTTTCTCTACATCCTCACCAACGCTGGTTACTTCTTGTGTTTTTTATTTTAGCCATTCTGACAGGAGTGAGGCTGGATTTAAAAAAAACAAAAGAAAGAAAGAAAAAAAAAAAGGCAAACAAAAAACCAGACTCTTAACTGTGGAGAACAAACTGGTGGTCACCAGAAGGGAGGCTGGTGGGGGGATGGGTGAAATAGATGAAAGGAATTAAGAGTACACTTATTATATGAGCACTGACCAATGTATAAAATTGTTGAATCATTATATTATAAACCTCATAACACTTGTATGTTAATTAGAGTTGAATTTTAAAAGTTCAATAAAATAAAATTTAAAAAATCCCAGAAACTTAATATATAGAAAACTTAAAAATAAGTTTTCCTAATTGAAAAAAAAAAAAAAAAACAGAAGAAGAAATTGCTCTGGAGACTACAAAGTACTGTACTGTTAAACTACACTACCAGCGTGATAAAAAAGACAAACTATGCTGTATGTGTCAAAGATATGCCCAAATCCTGGGTATCCTACTATGTGGTTAGATAAGTCTACTATTACGCGTCATAAGAAATGCTCAGAAATTATTTCCTTAGAGAAAGGTAGCTGGGAAAAGAATACAAATAAAAAACTATTCACTTGTACACATGTCTCAAAAAACATACATGACAAAGTGAGCACAGAAAGAATTCAAAGGCAAAAAAAACAAAAATCACTGGCTTTGATGGGTAAGACTTTTTAAGAGGTAAAATAAATTGAGTTGAAAAAAGGAGCAGTGAAGCCTGTTTTCTTTTCATGTCTTACATTGCTTCCCAAGACCCAAAGATGCACCAACTCTTCTCCTTTAAACCTACTTCAACACCATTCCTCCAGAAAACCTACTGTGCGGCCTAGCTCCCACCCCGAAATGTTTTTGGCTCTCAGTGTTCCTAGCTCTCCTCTGACTTACAACTAAAATGACAGGGCAGTGTAAAACACACCATCCAACATGAGGTCAGGAAAGGCAGCCTATTCAAAAGCAAGAAACATAGGTTCTATTTTTCTGTCCTTATATCTAGGATTAAAAAGAACTGCTACTTTAAAACTATGCACCCAACCTGGAAACAGGTATCCACTAACCTCAGCTTTACCTTCTTGAGCCTCTGGCCAATAGGTAACATTTATCTGCATGGATAATTCAACTATAGGTCTACAAGTTGCGTAAAGATCCAAATTTATAGCAATGAAGAGAATCCGAAAATCCTAAATAATCTGATTAATACCAGAGGTGTAATAACTTCCTTTTTCTGTTTCTATAAAATTATTATTTACAAAGGAATTAGAAGTTTTCTCTTCCTGGTCTCTCTTAGATTATTATTTCCTAAGGGTGAGAACAGTAGCACATTTTAACATCTAACCTATGTTTTGTTATGCAATAAATGTGATCTATAAGAAACAAACTGAAAAATCTGGGAGGGAGGGAAAGACACGACCTCTACTCCCAAACCCAAATACTGCCTACCTCTTGCAGCGTCAATAAAGTATTAAGAATAGCTGGTAGTGTAGTCTGGACAACTCCAAATCTATCTTCGGTAAATGATGCTGCTACTAAGTGAGACAAACCTCAAGGGAAAAGAAAAAAAAAATTAAAAGGAAATACAAATCATGCTAATCTATTTGCAATACATCTACTGAGAAAGAATTAATATCCTGAATATATAAAGAACCTAAAATAGAGGAGGGGGTAATATAATAGGAAAATGGGAAAAAGATTATTAATAGGAACTAAAAAGGTGTTCAACTACATAGGGACATGAGTAAGATGACAGTCTGCATTCTAGCAGAAAAAAAGCTTTTAAATAATACTATGTTTGGTGGTGATGAGTGGTAGGAAGGAAAACAAAACAATAAGGGAACAGAGTGACAGCTATAAGGACACTTTTCATAGGGGGTCAGGAAAGGGCTCTCTGAGGAAGTATCATTCTAAGCACTGACAAGTCAGGATCTGGATGATAAAAAAAAAAAAAGAAAGAACTCAGTTTTGTAACAACTAAGTTTTCATATTCAAGCTAAGTTAAATATGTTAAAATGTTAAAAATGTTATGTCATCTTAAGTTGACAGTTGAAAACAATCCATTAATCACAGTTTTTTGAAGTAGAAAAAGGCAAGAATCCCAAGTTCAATTTCTTTGCTCAAATATAAGGGAAATTTCTGCCTAAGTTAAAGTACACCTAAATATTTAAGAAAAATGATCTATACAAAACAAAAATTTAAAAATGTATCTAAAAATTCAAAGATTGAGATCAAAGCCCAGAACCGACCTTTCATGGATATATGGCAGTATTTTTTTTTTTTTTTTTGGATATACTTCAGTATTTAACTGATAATGAAAATCAAAGTTGTAGTTCACTGAGATGGCTTACCTTCTAATGCCCAAATATGCATTTGGGCATCTGAAAAAACAGCCTGAATAGAGGCCTCTGGGTGCTACAAATAAAACAAAAACACTTAAGCTTACTCTGGGCATTAACTCTGTTATTTTATCTAATCAACTAGGTATCCTATAACAATAAAAAATTCACAGCCGCCTCAAGAATTAAAATCAGAAATTCTTATATGATTTAACTGCAAAAAAGCATTCTGCCACCAACTTGTGTGACCTTTGCCCAATATCTAAATCTCTGTTTCTCATTTAAAGTAAGAGTTACACATACTCAACCCACCCTCAGATTAGTATAGAGATCACCTAAGAGAATGGTTACAGTGCTTTTTTTTTTAAACCTCAGAACTGCCTAAATACATATTATTTCTCTTAAATTGTGTACCCTCAGTCCCACTCCAAAGAAACACCATTCAACCTTTAATACACTAAGGTCGAATAGTAGGGAGCAACCATTGGCCTGTTTAGACAAATACTGACTTTGTGATGTACCCAGTGAAACCTGCTAATAAGCACATCAGCATGTTACATTTCTCAATACCAAATAGCAGGGTCTATAACCCTTAATATATAATAGATTCACTTGCAAAATTAGAATCAAAGGTGGCCGTTCACTTCCATAGAAAAAGAAGATCTTGTTCAGCATCTGCTCTGCCCTTACTGGGTATGTGCCCTTAGGCTACTACTTAACCCCTCTGAGTCTCAAGTTTCCTTATGGGTAAAATGAGGACAGAGAGACACCTCACAGGAATGCTGTTAGAATTAAATGAGGGAACTTAAGAGAAAAGAACATGGCGTACATAAGACACAACGGTGAGTTCTCTTCCCACCCTCTGAAGTAAAACTTCAGACAACCCCTCTTCCTCTTGGTGGAAGAGAAGACACCTTTCTCAGGGGGGTGAGAGTTTTCACAAAGCTCTAATGGAGAGCCAGAGGTAGATTCTTTTTGGTAAAGGTCATAGCTAATTGGGTGGATCACCCCTGCCACCAATGTGAGAAAAGTTTTAAGCACTCGCAATGATTCTTTGTTCTGTGTACCTATGTTCTATCAGGTTACTCTTATTCAGATCTCTCCTCCCACAGAATAAAAATGAATAATGCATGCCAGAGCAAGCCATTCACTTTGAGTACAGTATCAGCTAATAATATAATATCTTCAGAACGAAGGAAGTTAGATTAAAATAACTAAAACAAAACAAAAATTCTTTCCCTACATATGGGCAAAGATTTTGCTCATCAAAGGATTAACATACAACAGCTGTAGTCCGTGAAAAAGGAATGATTTTTTAGCTTCTGCAGTTCAGTTATTTTCCTATGGCAGCTGGAGCAGCTGACACACAAGTTGGAATGTCATTTAGTTTGTGGCCTGAATTATAACTTTTTATCCCACACAAACTTAGCATCTGCAACCTAATCCAGTCATCTCTCTTCTGAACACCAAATTGGCCACAAAAGATTACAGCAGGACAATTAGCCGTGAAGGATCGCCATGGATTTGATCATTCTGTAGGAAGGGGTTGTATTATGAGCACAAAGTTGCCTGGAGCCCAGAGACTCAGGAGACCAAACTGGAGTCAAGCCTTAGGAAGTCACTGAGATGAGATGAGATGGGTGTCTAGGGCAGCTCTTACTCACAAGGAGGTTTAGTCAAGCACTATACAAAGCTGTTTGGCTTGTTTGGATTGAGCTAAATATTTAGAAGTCAAATCAAATCTGGTACTTCATTTCTTATTTTATTTCCTCTTCTCCCCTTCCCAGTGCTCTAACTATATATCCTTACCTTACTGAAAAAATACATTATCAACACCCGTTTTGATAAGAAATTCTTAACCTGAGTTGGAGAAAAGAAAGAATTAACACATTTACAGTTTTCAATTCTATTCAAGTATGTTAACACATTCCCAGGTTCTTCCTGACACTAAATTAAATGAAACACTTCATATCTTACAGATAAAGAACAAAGAACAATATTTACACTAAACCAAATAAGTAAATACTTTTGTATTATAAACTAGATGACCAGGATGGGCCATCTAACCTGAACTGCATTTCCATGTACACGTGTCTAACTCCCAAATTAGAGCCCTATAATAAAAGGAATTCAAAGTGGTTCTTGTGATATTTTCTTACTCAATTCCTTACAACTGTCTTGCCCTTTACCTCCTAATACCAAAAAAGAGTGTTTTCTCTACAAAAAAAAAAAAAAAAAACTTAAGACCTGAAATGATTTTCTGCCAATTGATATTTACATGGGAAACAATTTTCTTAGTATTAAGCTGAAAGCTACATAGTCCAGCTGATTTTTTTTTTTTTAAGATTTTATTTATTTATTCATGAGAGAGACACAGAGAGAGAGAGGCAGAGACACAGGCAGAGGGAGAAGCAGGCTCCACGCAGAGAGCCTGATGTGGGACTCGATCCAGGGTCTCCAGGATCACGCCCTGGGCTGCAGGCGGTTCCAGCTGACTTTAAAGTGAATTCATGATATGGTGGTACTTAGGGCATGTTGGGCAAATGGGATCCCGAAGTTTGTGAAATGCCTACAGTTCATCTTTATTAATCAATCATCCCATCAGCAAAGATGTTGTTACTCCTCTCATCTTAAAAAATAAAACTCTCCAGGATCCCTGGGTGGCTCAGCGTTTGGCGCCTGCCTTTGGCAGAGGGCGTGATCTTGGAGTCCCAGAATCGAGTCCCACATTGGGTTCCCTGCATGGAGCCTGCTTCTCCCTCTGCCTGTGTCTCTGTCTGTCTGTCTCTCTCTCTGTGTGTCTCTCATGAATAAATAAAATCTTTAAGAAAGAAAAAAATAAAATAAAACTCTCCCATGACTCCCCAACTCCCTCTAGCTATTAATTATCCCATTTCTTTGCATCCCTTATAGCAAAGCTCCTTGAAAGACTTAGCTTTTCTTGTGCCCTCTAATTCTTCCCCCAATCTCTCCTGGCTCCATCCAATCAGCATTCATCCCATCCACTCCTACCCAGAAGCTCAACAAGGACTCAGCCACCTCCACATTTCTAGCACAACAGTTCATCCTAGTGTGGCTCTCAGGCTACCCAGCAGCAGCACGTGGCACCATTCACTTCTTTTCTCGGTTCTCTTCTCACCTCCACAGCCACTTGATCTCCTCTACCAGTCCTCCTCATCTCCCAGACCTGTAGTCACTAGAGGGTCCCGTTCCTGCATCTCTCTTCTTCTGCATCCAAAGAGTTTTCATGGAGTCTCATGGCTTTAAATACTGTCTGTATTCTAAGGACTTCTAAATTTCTATTTCTAGCCCAGAACTTTCCCCTATGCTCTGGATATATGTCTCAGTTCTTACTTGGTATTTTCAATTGGTTGTCTAATAAGCATCTCAAAATGGACATAAACCGAATTCAAGATTTCCCTACATTACTTCTACCAAATCTCCTCTCCCTGAATCATCAGCTAACTGCAACTGTATTTCAGATCCTCAAACCAAAAACTTGGTTTGAGGTCAACATTGCACTCTCTTTTACACCACAACCAGATCATAAGCAAATCCTATTTACACCTACTTTCAAAATACATCCAGACCTTGATCACATCTTACAGACTCTACCATAATCACTCTGGTCACTGATACGATCATCTCCCACTATATTACTTCGACAGCTTTACAACTGTCTCTCTGCCTCTACTCCTGACCCCTGAGAATCTAATCTCAGCACAACAGCTAAAGCAGCACTTTCAAAATGTAAGGTTACATCATGTCATTCTTGTGGACAAAATCACCCTGTGGCTTTCCAACTCACTCAGAGAAAATGTCAGTCTTCATAGTAGCTAATGCGCCTGATGAGCTCTGGGTGCCTGCTACCTCTCTGACTTCATCACCACCTGCTAGTGTCCATGTTATTTCTCACACAAACTAAGCACACTCCCACCTAAAGACCTCTGTATCTTGCTGTTCCCCACCTTCCCTTCAGGTTTCTAATCAAGTGTCCCCTAATCAATGAGCCTTTTTTTTTTTAAGGTTTTATTTATTTATTCATGAGAGACACACAGAGAGAGAGAGGCAGAGACACAGGCAGAGGGAGAAACAGGCTCCATGCAGGGAGCCCGATGTGGGACTCAATCCCGGGTCTCCAGGATCACACCCTGGGCTGAAGGCAGCGCTAAACCGCTGAGCCACCCGGGCTGCCCATTTTTCTATGCAGCACTTAAGACATCAAGTTTTTTTCCCTTTGAAAACATCCATTTTTCATATTTTGAATTAAACATATTGGGATGTACTTAGTCCACAGCATGTCATGGTTTAATGGGCAACTTTTTTCTTAACAGTACACAAAATAAGTCTTAAAATTCATAGTATGTTTTTATCCAAAGAGATACAGTTTAAGACATTTGCTTGTCTATTTTCCCTTGCTGGAATGTACATATTCAGGGGCTTTTGTTTGCTGTTTTCCCGGTGCCTAAAACCAGTCTGGGTCAGCCCGGGGGTGGCTCAGCAGTTTAGCGCCGCCTTCAGCCCAGGGTGTGGTCCAGGAGACGGGGAATTGAGTCCCACGTCAGGCTCCCTGCATGGAATGGAGCCTGCTTCTCCCTCTGCCTGTGTCTGTGCCTTTCTCTCTCTGTGTGTCTCTCAAGAATAAATAAAATCCTTTAAAAAAAACAAAAAAAGGGGATCCCTGGGTGGCGCAGCAGTTTAGCGCCTGCCTTTGGCCCAGGGCGCGATCCTGGAGACCCGGGATTGAATCCCACATCAGGCTCCCGGTGCATGGAGCCTGCTTCTCCCTCTGCCTGTGTCTCTGCCTCTCTGCCTCTCTCTCTCTCTGTGACTATCATAAATAAATAAATTTAAAAAAAAAACAAAACAAAACCAAAAAAACCACAGTCTGCGTACAGAAAGAACTCAGTTAATATTTCTTAAATGAAAGAATTCACAGATCAAAGTATCATATTAGGTTAAGTCACATGAAATTTCAATTTATATATTCAAAACCAGTCAAATGCCAGCAATTTCATATGAGTCAATTTAATACAGGAAGCATAAAAAAAAGAAGTCTTATTTATACCTGATGGCTTATTCATGTGAGATCCTTGATGCGCTCAATGAGAAATGTGCTCAAACATACATCCTATGATTATATCATCCTACCTGTTCACGTTTATTCTGAATCCATGAGCAAATCATACTGGGTTGTCTCGCTGTCTTACCCTCAGCACTAATGGAGGTAGATGGAGAAGGATTAGAAAATTCAGTCATCTGCTGATCTAAATAAAAAAAAAACAAAAACAAACAAACAAAAAAACCAAGATGGTGAAAACTCAGGATATCTGAGTCTCTGCAACTATGACCTTTCAAATTTTCGAAAACAGTCCCCTTACCAGAAGCAGAAGTCCACAATCTTGGCCCTCTTCTGACTAGCTGAGAACTCTGAGGGGACCCATAGCAGGTATTTACATCAAAAATTCCAGCCATCCGATTCACCACACTAGAGCCAAACGGGGTTCCGAGGGGACTTGCAACATCAGGTGTAGATAATTTTGAGGAAAACAATGACGTCTTAACTAATGGTGGCACTGGAGGCCGAGTCATCTGGCTAGATTTCGGGGTCTGAAAAGTAGTTTCTTCTGTAAAAGAACAGATCCAGCACTGAAGAGGCAACCTGAACAAATTTTACACATCTCAGTTTTTGGTTTAATTCATCTACCCAAGGCTTGGGCTGTTTCTTTTTAGGTTTACATTCTCCACATCCAGCTTTTACAAGTTCAGAGATCAGTTGCATAGCGTTACACATTTTCTCTCGTCAGACTGGTCAGCCTCTCTTGTCTTCTCCCATCCAGAGAGTATCTTCACCTTCAAGGTCAGTTTCTCTAAATATAAGCTGTGTTGAACAAACCTTTCAATTTATATTCTATTTTCAAATGGCAACAACTTCAATTACTGCACTGGAGTCAGTCCAGTGTTACTGCAAGGGCCTACTACAGGTGTTACTTTGACTAAATCTGCACTGTGAAAATGTACTGATAAAGGGTCCACATTTATCCATTTTCCACAGAATTTTTCCAAGTTAACAAAAGTCACACCATAGATGAATTTGCCCAGGATCATCTACAAATATGACCTGTAAACACCTTCAAAAATTATCTTACAATCACCAATTTATAGACTGTTGTATAAAAGCTAAGGAATATTTTTCTGGCCACTTCAGTACAAGGCATAAAGACAAATAAGTTACATTAGTATTCTTAATAAAACCACCATAAAAGATCAAACATTTAAAGTGGCAAACTTTTATTAATGACTTTTTAAGGTTAGTGACAGCTAGAAATATTTGAAGAATCAATTTAAAAATTAAGACTGAAGTTTTTTAAGTTCTGCAAAACTAGAAACAAATTTTGACTAAATGATGGGATGTGACAACCATTTAAAATAATGAATAGGGATCCCTGGGTGGCGCAGCGGTTTAGCGCCTGCCTTTGGCCCAGGGCGTGATCCTGGGGGCCCGGGATCGAATCCCACGTCAGGCTCCCGGTGCATGGAGCCTGCTTCTCCCTCTGCCTGTGTCTCTGCCTCTCTCTCTCTCTCTCTCTCTCTCTCTCTCTCTGTGACTATCATAAGTAAATAAAAATTAAAAAATAAAAAAAAAAGAAACATTCTTTAAAAAATAAAATAAAATAAATAAAATAAAATAAAGAATAATTCCTACTTGGTCAGACCCATGACTCCCTCAACCCAGAGCTACAATGATCTAACATGCTAATGTGATAGAACTGGCCTATTTAAAATCCTCTAAAGGCACCCTCTCCCTATAAAATGCAAACTCCATTGTGTACATACAAGGCCTCCCTTCATTATCAATCATCATCCTTCCCATTTGGACTTCATTGTGACAGACTTCCTTTTAGCAGATACATTGTCTTGTCATTATTTGTGTGCCTCCCACCAAAAGGTCAGTTCCAAAGTGTTTTTTCATCTTTGACTCTCTGACTTCCAGCACACTGCTTAATATATAGTAAACAATCAATAAGCACTTGTTGAATAAAATAAATGCTAATTCGAATGCTGAGTACAACTGAAACACTCTAGAATCTTTTAAAATATGACATTCATGGTCTTACCTAAATCATTTTTCATTTGTAATGAAAAATTCTTTGCTTTTGCTTTATGACCCCCACCAAAGTAATGATGCTTGCTGTACCCCATATAGGAATTTTTTTTTAAATATCAAGATTAATTGCCAACATTTAAAAAGTGGAAAATTTCACCCACAATATTTTTAGCTTACTTAACAATGAGGTGCGGAG
Organism: Canis lupus familiaris; assembly: GCF_011100685.1. Classification (NCBI taxonomy): domain Eukaryota; kingdom Metazoa; phylum Chordata; class Mammalia; order Carnivora; family Canidae; genus Canis; species Canis lupus. The sequence goes on along the minus strand of NC_049226.1, from coordinate 55,647,584 downwards.
GTGGGGAGGTGGTATGTATGGCACAGAATACCAGGTCCAAATTCCCAGAAGGGAATTGGATTAGGGTTGAACCTAATCCACAGCTTCCCCTTCAGATGAAGCCAGTGCTCTCAAGGTTATCACAGTTTTCACCCAACCAGTTTTGGCCATTTTCATTCAAGTCCTGCCTCCAAAAGGCATGTGGACATTAAGTCCCTTCATTAGTCTAACACATTCCTAGGCCTCTTAAGGAATTTGGTCAAATAACCTGGGTCCCTCCACTCTACGTCATCCCCTCAGCCTCAATCCTTCAAGCATTCTATTAAGTTATCTTAAAACAATGAATGTGATAAACCCCATGGTGAAATTGCTCAGTCATTCCAAGTGCTCTCCTCTGGGCACTGTCCAGCAACTTTATATCTTTGGGATATTATAACGAGAACAGCACCCAGTACCACCTGAAAAGCTTCACCTGGCCCTGCACTTGAGGAAGCTGATACCTTCTATCAGATGTGCCAGTTTGTTAGCTTTTCTAATGCTACCCGCAGAGCGGACTTCCCAACTTCATTTCTTCAATCTACAACGATATGCAGGCCTTTTTCTTTGTTCAGTACAATATCCCACTTATTAGATCAATTTTCCCTAAAAATATATCCCTCACACTCATGTATACATATCCTTAGATTAACTACTGTCATCTTTCTTAGTATACCTATCCTTAGATTAACTACTGTCATCTTTCTTAGGAAACAAAATGTACAGACACTGTCCTCTCACAGTAATACAGGAATTACCTGGAGAATTCGATTTCTTAGGTTCCACGGAGTATGAAGACACCAGTCTCCCATTCGTAGCAGCTGCTTCTTGGTAGAGAACCAGTTTCTGAGTCATATCATTTAAAAGGTTCAAACACTCCCTTGAAATGGCTGTCCAATTGTGCGGATGTCCACCTAGGAGATCCAAACACCAGCTTTGAAGATGTACATAGTTACCTTCTCAAAGTGAGGAGAAAACTCAGTAAGAAATGCTATATGACAGAGGTGCTTGGATGGCTCAGTCAGTTAGGTGTCTGCTTTTGGCTCAGGTCATGATCCCTGGGTCTTGGGACCAAGCCATGCATCGGGCTCCCTGCTCAGTGGGGAGTCTGCATTTCCCTCTGCTTCTCCCTCCCCATTGTGGCTCTCCTCCCTCGCCCTTGCTCTAATTAATAAATAAAATCTTAAAAGAAAAAAGAAATGCTAGATGATAACACTTTGCATCAGGGCCTACATTCCTTGGCTAAGCTACTATTTATACTCCTGTCATCTAATACACAGCAGGAGTTCAATAAATATTTGGACAAAATAATTTTCCGAAAAGTCTACAAGCAAAAGCTTGCTATTTTACCATAAAAAAAAAAAAAAAAAAAAACAAAGCAAAACAAAACACCTCTCAAATTGGCTGCTAAAATAAAGCCAAACACTAGAGCATGGGTTGAGTGAAGAAGAGCAGGACTACTTCCTTTGTAACACTGAACAGACTAAAGACTAAGACAATGAGTACAAGCATGTCTAATGACATGTAACCCATGGCCCCCCAGGACCTATAAATTGTTGTATCAGGCCCACTATGTTTCCTTACATGTTCATTTATAATAGCTCCATTTGTTTTTCCTTCTATAGGAAGAACACATTATTTGATAACAATTATAGTTTATACTTAGAGAATTTATATTCTTTAACTTAAGCTACTGTGATCCACAATCTTGTAAAAATTCCTTTACTTCTCATTATCTTTTCATTTTCTAAGACCTTTATCTCCTATAGCTGCCATTTAAAAATCAACCAATCAATCTCTCTACGTTGAGAATAGCTGAGGAGTCCACTGAAAACTGGTTTCCCCATTCTGAGTGCCATATAAGGTTTCTCTCTTCACTTGAATCACTCCTCAAACATCACCCCATTTATAGCTCAAGAGGAATACAACTTAACCAGCAAGCAAACAAAATACTCCATTAGTAGGTCCCAGAATGTTCTATATTGCTATTAACTCAGGACCACTAAGGAATTATGTGATGATCAAGTTAAATTTTAATAATACGCCCTAGAATGTAAGTTCTCTGGCAGAAAACATGTCATTCTGTTACAGTTTACCAGAATATCTAGTGAAAATATTTAATGCATAGAGAATTCCTTGGTGAACCTGTCTGATAGAAAGGACTTGTTAATTTTCCATGGCATCAGCTCCAATCATTTATACATTTACATAACCTAATTTCATTTCCATGTAACACTTAACTATAGTAGCTTTCTTTTATAATGTGGGAACTGGTAAGTATGGCAAAATAATGAAAAGCTGATTACAGAGATGAAAAGTTACCTAGGTTCTCTGTTCTCTACTGGATGAGATGCTTTCCATCCAGGAACAAGTTTAGCACTGGCATAGTTGTAAGAAGGAGTAACAAGTAACAATGGAGAAGTGTTTTGGAGTTGCCAAGAGCATCCTTGGGTCACCATCAAATCTAGTAGTTTCACTTTTTTTTTTTTTTTTTAAAGGGAGGCAAAGTAGCATGGCAGAAGGAGGGAGTCAAATGATCAAATTTCTTTTTCCATCTCTGACATTAACTGTATGTAAGTCACTTAATCTCTCTAAAACTTAGGTTCCCCAACTAGGGATTAGATGATCTGATTTTCAAGACTCCTTGTAGCATTAAAATTTTGAGGACTCTTAAACATGCTCTCTAACTCTTCTGCTCTAGAACTGTCAACCTACCTCATAGTTTCTTCAGGTTAAGGGAACGAGGATGCTAAAGAAGATAACATATAAAAGTTTTATAGTATTTTTCTGGAAATACAACATCTAACGACAGAAATGGAAACATTTGCGTAATATTTAAATCAATACTTCATTTAATGGACTCACAGCTATGTGAGGTTTTATTAAACACATCTCTGTAACCAAAAATTTTAAGTGGAACACTTTCTGCACACATACACCTGTATCTGTTACTTTCAGCAATACCTGGTTGGCTAAGGCTAAAAACTTCTTGTCTTCGTGAAGGAGAATACTGAGAAAGCAACATCAGGTCCTGCAAGGCCAAATACTAAACGGGGGAAAAAATACACATTATTTAATTTTTTTTTAACTTCTACATAAAATCTCAGCAATATATAGGTAAGGGGAAATTACTTCAAATTTCTCATAAAGGAAATGCTTTTCAGAACCATAACCTTCATTTCTAGACTCCCAAAACTTTCTTGCCTCTACCCTCGGTAGGCTACCCCAGCCACTGTAGGCTCCAGTTACAAGAAACTATAGAACTCTCCGTGCTATTTCCCCACTCTAAAGTGGTAAACATAAAACATCACTCTTGGAACTTCCCAGGCCTCCCACACACAAACATATACTCACACAGTTCTTAACCACGGCACTTAACATAATTTATTGTAACTGCCTGTTTCCTTGTCTCTTCTGGTTCCACTCACTAAACTGTGAGGCAGGGACAGCACCTTACTTGCTATCACATTCAAAGGCAGTGTCTAGCACAAGGTAGGCACACAACATATACTGTACTCTTTTACTGGAAATCTTCATTTTGTTTCCTGGCAAACCCTTTCAGCCATCATTTAAGACACCATAACTTCTGTGAAACTCTATTATTTTAGTTGCAAGCAGAGAAAGTGGTTCCCACTGCACTTACCACAGTAAATTTTCATTATTTTGTGTATCTGCTTTCTCCATCAGGCTGTGCTACATCTAATTCATTATTATGCCTTACGCAACTAGCAGTGACTGATACCTACCGAGCAAATACAGACTTGTTCAATAACCAAATGAGTACCTGATATTTTTGTTTATCTAATAAATTAGTAATAATTGATGTTTAAAGGTAATCAGAACCTCAGTGGTTCGTTTTCTTATTAGTTTACAACTTTTCTACAGTGTATTCCGAACTCTGGGTTCCATTTTCTTCAAATTCTTTTTTAAGCACTATAACCTCTTAACAGGATCACACATACTGTAGATATACTTTAAAATTTCAAAATACAATTTAAATCAAAATAAGTTATTCTCACTTAGTTTAACTTATAAACTTACTACAACTTCTTTAAGCTCTTTTGATTAAAATTGATTTTAGGATCATTATCATTATTCCTATTTAAAGAGAATTCAGGGCAGCCCCAGTGGCTAAGTGGTTTAGCGTCACCTTCAGCCCAGGGCATGATCCTGGAGACGCAGGATTGAGTCCCACATCGGGCTCCCTGCATGGAGCCTGCTTCTCCCTCTGCCTGTGTCTCTGATTCTCTCTCCGTGTCTCTCATAAATAAAATCTTTAAAAAAATAAATAAATAAATAAATAAATAGTTCACTGTATGGGTATACCTACCAAGCACTACCTTTGATCCTAACAGTCAACAATATTATAGGAGTAAAAATACAACTTGACTCAATGATTAAAAAACAAAAAACAAAAGAGAAGCAGTATTTTGTTTTGCTACCATGAGGAGTTTGTGAAAAGTTAATGCATATGGTTGGTATCATGGTATTTCATGCTTGGAAATATTTTTATATCTATTCTAAATATTGTACAAATTAGATTAGTTTGTACACATATACTGCCATACATCCCTGTATTTTAGTCACTTGGAATGAAAACTGAAAAAAAGTAAATAGCATTCAATGCAGCATGTAGTTGATTTCTTACAATACTGGTACTAGAATATTCTAGGCCCTCAAAAAATATATCTAAGTACACTAAATATTAAGTCCATTCCAAAATTGAACACCAATAAAAAATAAATTTATTAAAAAAAATAAGTCCATTCCAAAAGACAAGTTAGAAATGACTGTGTAAAGACATAAGATGCATAGTTCATAGGTACCTTTATGATGAGGGGAGGATTGCTGTTTAAAACCTTTGGGAGGCATTCATCCGACTCTTCTGAAAATGGTGGCTGAACAGGGAACAGATGAGCCTATCAAATATAATCAAATATAAGGACCATGAAAATGATTATTTTCTTGACTTTATTATATTTAGTAAGTTAACACTAACTGAAATTTATTACAAGAGACAATACAACCAAATTAACATCTTCAGTGTTTTAATAATAGGTTGCACTAAAATTAAATATACCCAAATACACTACTTTCTAAATGTTATTCTCTCAATTTTATTACATCTCTGGCCCCCAATACTAGAAATAAATATTCTGAAGCCACTGAAGGGACACACACCTACAGAGATGATAAAATAAAACACTCATTTTCTAAGACAAATACCTATATGATAAAGATAATGTAATTCCCATTCATTTAAAATAATTTCAATACAAAATTTAAAACTTTCTCTCAAAGAACAAATATTTGTCTTATATTAAATATTTTAGTAGTAGTTACACCAATAGCACATAAAACTAATTTAAAATCCAGGCATTTAGTATTTGCTAAACAGAGAAATGGAAACCTTCAGAAGAGACTTACACTACGATAAAGCAGGGTAAGTTCCACTAGCAGTTCATTCAGTTTAGTTTCCAAAAACCAAAAACACTAACACCATTCCTTACTCACACACACACACACACACACACATGAAGTAAATTATGGTTACAAATGATACATCCCTAAGGAAGTCTCAGAAAAGAGACCAAAACCCAACTTACTCAAAATGGCTTTGGGCACAATAGCATATTACTCAGTGCTCTGCTTGCTAAAAACAAATCTGTGCACTCTAAAATACAAAAGCATTAACAAAAAACTCAATACTAACCTCTGTGGCAAAGATTTTGAAGAGTATCCATGAAATATACCAAGTCATCAGAAGAAAGACACCACAAAGCCAGACATGGTAGAGTAATGAGAGATTCAAGAGGCCACGCACAGTGTCAAGAGGCCTGTGAAACTGCCTATAAAAGCAGAAATTACTATTTAATCCTATGGGGAAAATACAATCTAAGCATTTAACAGACTTGGGGCCTCACAATGAGAAACAAATCTTATTTCTACATAATACTGGTGATATAGATGCCTTTCCTTTTGCACCCCATACAATTCTCTAACACCTTCTTTTTTTTTTTAATTTTTATTAATTTATGATAGTCACACACAGAGAGAGAGAGAAGCAGAGACACAGGCAGAGGGAGAAGCAGGCTCCATGCACCGGGAGCCCGACGTGGGACTCGATCCCGGGTCTCCAGGATCGCGCCCTGGGCCAAAGGCAGGCGCCAAACCGCTGCGCCACCCAGGGATCCCTCTAACACCTTCTTATGTACTATGTAAGGGAGCCTTAAAAGAAGAACAGACCTAAACTTGTGCTCAGTTTCTTGTGTTCCTAATCTTTACTGTCATTTATTATGGAGGAAGAATGAGCCAAACCTATAAGCCAACCCTTAGTTGCTGGGTAAAATTTTAGTACTTTTACTTTGATCCCAACCATTCAACAAGACTATCACCTCTCCTAGGCCAGATTTCAGCTTTGTGTTTACACCCTAAAAATAGTTCCACAATAGTTAAGAGCACATAGCATTATCTAAAAATCACAATCTTTACTTTTAAAATAATTAAAGAAACTGTTAGAAGACTAAATGAGGGATCCCTGGGTGGCGCAGCGGTTTAGCGCCTGCCTTGGGCCCAGGGCGCGATCCTGGAGACCCGGGATCAAGTCCCACGTCGGGCTCCCGGTGCATGGAGCCTGCTTCTCCCTCTGCCTATGTCTCTGCCTCTCTCTCTCTCTCTGTGTGACTATCATAAATAAATAAAAATTAAAAAAAAAAAAAGACTAAATGAAGGGGCGCCTGGGTGGCTCAGTCTGTTGAGTGTCTGACCAGCTCAGGTCATGATCTTGGGGTCCTGGGATCAGCTCCATGGGGCTCTGTGTTCAGCAGGGAGTTTCCTTGTTTCTCTTATTCTTACTCTGTCCCTCCCCCATGCGTGCGTGCTCTCTCTAATAAATAAAATCTTTTTAAAAAAATTTTATTTATTTATTCATGAGAGACAGAGAGACAGAGAGACAGAGAGGCAGAGACACAGGCGAAGGGAGAAGCAGGCTCCATGCAGGGAGCCTGATGTGGGACTCGATCCCGGGACTCCATGATCACACCCTGGGTCAAAGGCAGGCATCTAAATCGCTGAGCCACTCAGGGATCCCTCAAATAAATAAAAGTTAAATAAATAAATAAATAAATAAATAAATAAATAAATAAATAAATTGAACATTCCTTTACCAAAACCTTGAACAGATTAATTGGCAAAGTCATCATAATCATACAATCACACAACTAGCAATTTTAAAAGCAGGATTAGAACCTCTGGCTCTGCCATTTATGACGGTTGTGATTATATTAACTGCTTGACCTAACTTGCCCAATTTTCTTATTCATGTAACAGTGGCCTAATCTCTTTCTACCTCTTATGGCTATTAGAAGATTTAAAACACCTTATATTGGGAGTATCCAGCATAGTGCTTAACATTTCCTGGGAGAATGAAGTTATTTTCAGATTTTTTTTTAAATTTTTATTTATTTATGATAGTCACACACACACACAGAGAGAGAGAGAGAGAGAGAGAGAGGCAGAGACATAGGCAGAGGGAGAAGCAGGCTCCATGCACCGGGAGCCCGACGTGGGATTCGATCCCGGGTCTCCAGGATCGCGTCCTGGGCCAAAGGCAGGCGCCAAACCGCTACACCACCCAGGGATCCCTTATTTTCAGATTTTAAGTAAATATTTACTGAGGACCTACCATATATATTAAGGATAGTTTATTAGGCACTGTCACACAAGCAAAATGTATTTCAAGTGAAAGAAAAAAGCACTATGTTAAATTAAAATAAAATACAATTATTTTTCTTTTTCCATTTGACCCAACCTAAGATTCAGACTAACATAATAAATGACCCATGCATTTAGTTTCATATCTAGCAATTAAGCAGAGGACAAAACTAAATTTTACCTAGAAACTATTAAAAGTTAGAAACTGAAATCCACAACATAGAAACCATAATATCTTAAGCACCCACAAATATCAATATCCCCATTCCCCAAAAATAGTATTAGTTAAATCCACATATGACAAAAAAAATCTAATAGCCAAAATTAAAAGAACAAATACTAATAGAGAAATTTACATTGATTTGCCAAGTAAAGATTAATGCTTTATCATGTGCAAAGTACATGAGGAATAACTAGAGCAATACATTTTAGTGATGCCACTCAACTGCCACTTCATGATCTTCAACTGGTCACATGATCTTGTTCAATTCTGACTTCCTTAGAGGCAAAATGAGAATAATACCATAGCACTGTGCTTGCCTACTACACCATAGCAGAAAATGATTATTAAGGAGAAAAGCAAAAGAGAGGTATGTCCATGCAATTCAAAAGTCTACTTTTCCATAACATAAAGGCTGTATCTAACAAAAAACATTTACTTCTAGGGAGAAGAACTGGGTGACTAGAAACTGGAGCAAAAGGATTCTTTTTAACTGTATATGCTTTTATAGGGCATTGGAATTTTAAATTATGAACTAGATATATTCCAAAATGAATACAAGTTTTAAAAAATTTAAAGGCTAAATCTAAACAACACATCTGGAAAGTGGCAAACCCCTAAAAAGATGGAAACTAGCAGAGTTTAAAACCCCAGACTTTTCATCTATCACTTACTCATCTATCTGAAGGTCCATCGCAGTGCTAATCCAAGTTTTTGGAATATGGCCTGAGAAGAAAATAATACCATGCTATAAACATAAGAAGTTAATAAAGCAAATCTTAACCATTCTTTGTATTATGAGATTGATGTGATGACCAAGTAGACACCAAGACCTCAGCCAGAATGTTAGACTGATTAGGAATAGGTTTAAGGGGCACCTGGGTAGCTCCGTCAGTTAAGCAACCAACACTTCATCTTAGCTCAGGTCATGATCTCAGCTCAGGGTTGTGAGATCAAGCCCCATATTGGGCCCTGAACCCAGTGGGGAGTCTGCTTGAGATTCTTTCTCTGTCTCCCTCTGCCCCTCACTGCCCCCTACCACCACAGCTCTCTCTAAAGTAAATAAATAAATCTTAAAAAAAAAAAAAAAAAGGGAATAGGCAGGAAAAGAGAATAATTTCTAAATACAAGAAGTCTATGTTCTGCACAAGTCGGATTATGTACTTTTTTCAGTCATATTTTAATGGTGGTTTAGTTAAATCATACCAGTCTCCCAACAACACAATTCAAATTTCAGTTACCATGGTATATTTACTGTGAGCAACTGAATATACTACTTCTAGCTTTTCAGTACACAAATCAGTATGTAGATAACACACACACACCACATTTTGTAACTAATCATATCCCTTCTTCCTAAGTCTGTTGGTAACTGGTCATGGACATCTGTTACTCAGTTCAGGCACAGACAGCAAAACATATAATTGTGTTGCCTCCTTGTCTCCCATGAAGAGCCCACACATTTTACAAAAATGAATAACTAAAAGATGAAACTGGCCAAAAAGACCAAAGTGCAACAAAGAAAAGAAAAGTGGTAATACTTGAAATCTGAATGGAACATAAACGCGGTTATAGAAGAAACAACTGACCACGGAAATGTTGACAGGGCTGCTATGTCAGCCTAAATGTACAACTGTAGGGGAACATCTAGGCTCATGGTAGTAGGTTAAAAAAACAACAATAAAGTGTTAACATTAGAAATGACAATAATAAGAGCTAAATAGAAAAACAGGTTATATAAACTACAAGTGAGTAAACAACAGAATGGCCTATACTTAGTGAGAACAATTCTGTAAAATTATTCCATAGATTTTTTTTTTAAAGTAGGATCATAAAGTTAAAGAGGTATTCCCTGCTTTTCGAAAGTTCATGTTGTCACTTCACTTTTGTGAAAGGCAAATGCTAGTACCTGTTTTCACTAACTGAAGAAATCCAAATTTATGAATAAGGCACAAAAGCAAAAACAGCATTCAGCATTTGTTTTGTACCAAGCCAGAGCTGTTAGTGTACAAAAGCAGGGCACCCTGAACAGTGAGAGTGGTGCAGCTAAGCCTCTAACCTGGGAAAGACATTCAGCATCTCAGCATTAAGCCTCCATAGCTTTGAACTGTGTCCATGAGCATCTATGCTTTATCTCAATTTGTTTTGTGCATCTGTTAGCAAGATGTGTCCTAAGGTATCAGAAAAACCCAAGAGAGTATATTTTGCAGGTGTGGGGAGGTTCAAAAATCTTTTCATTTAAAATAGTAACACTAATCGCTTCTTCATTTTGTGCCATTTTGGCTTACAAAAGGTTTCATAGGAATGCTCTACTTTCAGATAGTGGGGGAAATCTGCAGTCTGAAAACAGTATTTTAGAATGTTGAATTTTGTTTGTATTATTATTGTGTTGCTATTGAGATTAATGTTTTCCATTCAACTTGAGCTGTTCCTTATATTAAATAAGCTGTATTTTTGTGCTTAAAATTCATGTTAATAAATTCTGTAAGGTTCCCTCAGTAATAGGATATTTCTAGTATATTAGTACCAAGTTACAAAAAGTTATAAAAAGGAGAGTGTTATTATAGAGTACTGACCAAACAACATACAATATTTTCTTTTTAAAAAAAATGAACATTTTCTTATTGTGGTAAAAACCACGTAACAAAATTTGCCATCTTAACCATTAAGCATACATATAGTATATGTACTTGTGCAACAGATATCCCAAACTTTTTCATTTTACAAACTGAAACTCTCTATCCACTAAGCAACAACTCCTCTTTTCCCTCCCCACAGAGTCCTGGCAATCATAATTCTACTTTCTGTTTCTAAGAGTTGGACCACTCAAATAATGCCTCATATAAGTAGAATCACGCAGAATTTGTCTTTTTGCAACTGGCTTATTTCACTTAGTATGATGTCCTCAGGTTTATCCATGTTATAATATGTGACAGGATTTCCTTCTTTTTTTCAAAGTTTGAATAATACTCTATTGTATGCATATACCACATTTTAAAAAACATTTTCCCTTACCTAATACCCTTTGACAACCTAAACAATGAATTAGTTGGACTAATCACATACCTACAATTAAGAAACATACAATCAAGAATGACTTTGCAACTGACATTTTCTGAGCTATGAGCTAATACATACACTGTTTTAAAAAGCAGAAGAAATGCTTACCAAGAAAATAATAAACAATGCAGAAATTTCTAATCAGGAACAGTGATTCCACGCAACTATGCTTAACTAACAAGAGCAGAGATCTCCTGAAACGTAAGAACTTGTATTGCTATGAAAAAAAAAGAAAAACAGAATCAAATGGCATATCCAAGTAGAGGTTCTATTTCATTCTAAAGCAAGCACATAACTAAAACAGTCCACATATAAAAAAACATAATTGTTGCATAAAAAGACAAAGTTTATTCCAGAGGTAAAAAATCAGTAACTTCTGATGACAAAAATATTTAATATTTACATTATACAGCATCTCATTGATATGAGAGCAGAAATGACAAAATTTAACAGTACTGATCTATACTTATACTAAGGACTATGGAGACGGAGTAAGTACAAAAAACATGACAATCAGAACAGTAGCAGCTAACGTTCTTTGGCTGTTTAGCATGTCTCAGGTACCATTATTTTACACACAACCCGATAAAGAAGGTTCCATTATTATCCTAATCTTACTAATGAGAAAACCAAGGCACAACTGAACCAACTTATCAGCTAGCAAAAGGAAAATCCAACATTTTAATCCAGGCAGGCCAGTTTCAGAGACTGCAAGCTTAAATATAATGTACACACTGCCTCTATAACTAAATGGTTTTATTTTATTTTATTTTTTTTAAAGATTTTATTTATTTATTCATGATAGTCACAGAGAGAGAGAGAGAGGCAGAGACACAGGCAGAGGGAGAAGCAGGCTCCATGCAGGGAGCCCGACGTGGGATTCAATCCTGAGTCTCCAGGATCGCGCCCTGGGCCAAAGGCAGGTGCCAAACCGCTGCGCCACCCAGGGATCCCACTAAATGGTTTTAAATGCAAAAAAATAGGCAGCAGAAGAAGACACCAGATTGAGTCAGGAGACCTGAGTTTTAGTGCTTCTCTCTGGGCAGCACTAAGCAAGTCATGTCTCCAATCTGTGTGATAAGAAGGCTGACCCAGCTAAACAGTGTGTTAATGAGTGCCTTCAATTCTAACAATCTATGAGAGTAATACCAATCAAGGAAAAAACATGAAATGCTTTCTCCTGAAAAAATTACACTTCTTGTGAAATAGCTTGCCAAGCTTTGTCTTGATGTTCATCCACTTCTTTGTCCTTTACTCCACACTAATATTCTGCTTTTCCCTGTCAGTCTATCATTAAGAATTTGATCAGGACAATAGAACTGGTTTTAGTACTGTAGACTAGTTTAAAGAAAACTAGTAGGCTAATAGTAAATTGGTTAGAATTAGATTTTTAAAAAGATATAATTTTTCATAGTTACATGAAAACAATAGTTACTGAATAATATGGACAATATAAAACTATGGAAGTTCCACCCCACAAAATATAAAATGTTACAGGTATTATATATGTAAATATAAAGGATTTAGCAGAATATACACCAAACTGGCCACAATTATCTCTGAGGCAAAGACTGGGACTGGCCACAGAATGGCCAAAGGAATTTTCATTTTATTTATACTATTTAAATATTTTTTAATCTAAATGTTACTACTATACTCTTAGGAAGTAACCTGACAGGCAGCACCAAAAATAATAACAAAAAAAATAATAATGATGATGATGACAATGCTAATAATAATGCTAATAATAATAAGCATATATATATAAGGGTATATATATATATACACACAAATAATATATATGTATAATATATATTATAGTATAACAATAAAAATAGCAGAGAAAAATAAAAAAAGTAGTAGTTTTTTTTAAGGTCTAACATTCTCTAGTCAGCTGGGCCAGTTAAAGAAAAAAAGTAAATGGCTACTGCGATTTATTATTTTATGGAGGTTCAGATGAAGAAATGGGCCTGATCTTATATCAAGCCTTCAATTTCCTGACAATCCTGCTTTCCTTAGCAACTTAAAGCACATAAGGGAAGGTCATACAACATGCACCAGGCTCTTAGGGCTAATCAAAGAAAGCTAAAGTGTGGTGTCCCCCCTCAATCTTCTAAGGAGGCAAATCTACCCAACTGGCCAAACACAGCTACAAACGTGATAGATGAGAAATTGTGATCCTGAGCACAAAAATTCATCATTTCAACTGCTCTTGCCACAATCCTTACCTCCCTCACTCCCTGAATCCCAATGAAACCCCTATTCCAATCATCCTCAGGTGGGAAAAGAACAAATACCACTGGGCAGATCAAAGACCACTATACATTCATGGTTACAAGAGATGCCCCCGAAATACATTCTGGCCAACTACTGAATGGCCAAATGTTAAAAGTTAACCTTCTGCAAAAGCTGAACCTGGAGCCAAAGCTAAATATTACTATCAAAGAAGAAACTTCTGGGATATGAGAATAAATCTAAATTTTAATCAAAAGAAATAAAAAGTTTAGTAGTCAAATTTTATAAATATGACATTATATGGTAGAAATAATTTATCAGTACCATCAATTATTAGGCTGTTCCTACATTTACTTTACTGTGTATCTGTGATGTTAAACAAATGGTCACTTTCAACTGAGGTTCAGGAAGGAGCAAGATTATTTTGGAGTATCTCCTTTTTTTCTAACACTTTTCTTCTCTATAGTCTTATATTTGGATCAAACATGATTTAACATGGATAGTTCTGTATAGAATTTCGGGTTTTTTCCTCTGTGAAATTTTAAGGTGGCAAAGCTGACACTCTGCTTTCAATTCATTTTCTCAAACTGTGAAGAATTTCTAACTGGGACTCTTTTTTCATACACTCAGTCTACAGGGAGGTAAGGTAAGGAGGTACAGCTCCTTTTCTGTGAACACTATCTCCATGCAGTATGTGTATTTTCATAGAGGCAAGAGGCATGTAGCAACTTCACTTAAACCAGGAGAAGCCTAATATACACACTCTCATACTCTCATAACACATGTGTTTACACATCGCTCCCTTCCCACCAGACTGGGTCCTAATGGGAAGGGACTGGTTCTAATAGTTTTGCTCCAAAGACCAGTCCTCAGCCTACCACAGCACAGGAATGAAGTGAGTAAGAACACAGTCAGGAAGAGTGGGGAACAGCCTGGAAAGAACCTTGATGCCATAGGAGAAATCTGAACTGATCTTTCTCTCTCTTGTCTTAGGAGGTGATTCTAGTTGTAGAGAAGGCTCCTGCCAGATTAGATTCTTAAAAACCTAACTGAAAGATCGCTCAAACTGTCCCACTCAAACCAGTCAAAATTGTTTTTACTTAATACACATCATGCCTTGTTCTAGAAAAGACTTGAGACAGTAATTGACATTCTATACTTACTTGCACATCCTCAAGCCCATGAGTTCTTAGGTTCAAAAAGAAGCTGGCAACTGCATGAATGTCATCATCATCCTCCCCTAGCCCTGCTAGGTCACAGCAACTGCCACTACCTAGCAGGGAGGGAAAGAGTGGGGCAAAGCAGTATTCTCAGAGTGGCAGTGGGAAGGGCAGTGACGGCTATCACATACATGATAAAATCTCATGAAGAAAAATCTGTCCTCTCCAAATGGCATTTTGATGATCTCAGTCCTAAGTTTTACTACCAAATCTTGAATTAATCAGATGAGGCCAGTTATATGTACATACATCAAGGCAATTTTAACTCTGCCAAATTCTGACACAAGGCAACACTCAAATGCTATCTTACCTGTATGATAGGAAATGGCAGATAGTTCATGTTGTTAATAAAATACAGGAGACTATAGCTGTAGCCCATAAATGCTCCAGCCAGCAGGGAAAAAAGGTGATACTCATTTAAGCAGGTCTGTGTAGCAGGGCTATTTAAACTGGAGAGAAAAAATTAGATTATTAATTCAATAGTCAGGGACACATATCACAGTTTTAAACTCAAACACTGACTTATCCATTTAAGAAATGCCCCAAATGCGGGGCACCTGAGTGGCTCAGTGGCTAAGCATCTGCCTTTGGCTCAGTTATGATTCCGGGGTCCTCAGATCAAGTGTCGCATCAGGCTCCCTGCTCAGTGGGGAGTCTGCTTCTCCCTCTGCCTACGTCTCTGCCTTTCTCTCTGTGTCTCTTACGAATAAATAAATAAAATCTTAAAAGAAAAGAAGTGCCCCAAGTTCTAACAAAATGATTCATTTCAGGTTCAGTGTGGGCACAAGACTAACAAAACTCTCCCTGATGCATGAGAATTTGACCTCTCTAATGGTTAACTCTTTAGGTCTTCCTCTGGAAATCTGGCAAGAGTAAGAATGTCCCCTGTGATAGTAAACAACGTTGCTCACAAGTGGATATACTGCATCTGGACTGAGAGAACTAGAACTGAATGTATGGACCTCTATGCCATAACTTTGGGCTTTTGTCTGTGTTGTCTAACTGGGCAATCCTTCATGCTGACCCTTTTCACTAAAGAAAATTTATCACATTAGGAAAAAAAAACTGCCTTACATTATAGTAACTGGGCGACAAAAGGAAATTAAATATTCAGGAGTACAGGGGTGCCTGGGTGGCTCAGTTGGTTAAGTATCTGCCTTTGGCATCAGATCATGATCCCAGGGTCCTGGGATAGAGCCCTTGGCAGTGGTGGGCCCCCTGCTCAGTGGGGACCCTGCTTCTCTCTCTGCCCCTCCCCCACAACCTGTGCTCTTGCTCTCAAATAAAATCTAAAAAAAAGAAAGAAAGAAAATTAAACAGGGAACTTAAGATTACTACCATAATCTTTTTTGATTTTTAAAGTCAGAATATCAAACTGAAATTCTTATCAATGTCATGTGTTCAAGAACTATATCAGTTTAGGAGTGTTTTGGTGGCTCGGCTCAGGTCATGATCTCAGGGTCTTGAGATCAAGACCCATTTGGCTCTGTGCTGGGCAAGAAGCCTGCTTAAGATTCTCTCCTTCTCCCTCTGTCCCCTGCCCCCACATGCACTCTCTCCCAATGACAGTTTTAAAATTAGATCAGTTTTAAAATTATAAAAGTACTCTACTAAAGAACCTGGTTGTAATCATTTTAAAGTTTTCTCTTCATGCTTCCCATACAGTACTTCCTTAAACTCCAACCTAAATGCCACCTCCTCCAAGAAGCCAGGGATCTTTCCTTTCTGAACTCCCACAGGTTTTACATGCACAGCTCACTTTCTTATTACATCTTATTTCATGTTAAAGTTCTGATTTCTCTCCTATCACATCCCTTTGTGCCCATGTTTTAATTCCCCTACTGTTCTTAACTCTCAAAGACCTTATAGTCTATGCATGAATCACTCTCATAAATCCAAAAGCACCTAGCACACCATCTTGCACAGACAATGGTTTAAAAAAAAAAAAACTGCTCGGATGCCTGGGTGGCTCAGCAGTTGAGCACCTGCCTTCACTCAGGGTGTGATCCCGTGGTCCCGGGATCAAGTCCCACATCGGGCTCCCTGCATGGAGCTTGCTTCTCCCTCTGCCTGTGTCTCTGCCCCTCTCTCTGTATCTCTCATGAATAAATAAATAAAAATCTGGGGGGATCCCTGGGTGGCGCAGCGGTCTGGCGCCTGCCTTTGGCCCAGGGCGTGATCCTGGAGACCCGGGATCAAATCCCATGTCGGGCTCCCGGTGCATGGAGCCTGCTTCTCCCTCTGCCTATGTCTCTGCCTCTCTCTCTCTCTCTATCTCTGTGTGACTATCATAAATAAATAAAAATTAAAAAAATAAATAAATAAATAAATAAATAAATAAATAAATAAATAAATAAATAAAAATCTTAAAAAAAAAAACAAAAAACTGTTGAGGGGCCCCTGGGTGGCTCAGTCAGTTAAGCATCTGCCTTCAGCTCAGGCCGTGGGATCCCAGAGTCCTGGCATCAAGCCCCATTTCAAGCTCCCTGCTCAATGAGGAGCCTGTTTCTCCCTCTTCCCCCTGCTAATCCTCTCTCTTTCTCAAATAAATAAAATCTTAAAAAAAAAAATGTTGAATTCAACAAACATAAATATCAAAAACATTTGATGATATGTATAAAAGCACCTTCCAGAAGTCTAGAAAACAAAGAATGTCCATAAACTATTTACCTACGCAGGTCACCTTTGGCTTAGTAAATAAACAAGGTTCCATAGAAAAAATATATTTACTATTACCTCTCAGTACCAGTGCAGGGAACCACAAGAAAACTGTATTGACCCCTGGTTATCACCGCAGCACACCAAGCTACCAGCATTCCCATTGCAGCATGGACGAATGAGTGCATGAGCTGCTGAGGGTGAATGATCTTCCCTATCAGTGCCAGTCTGGAGCAGGGAATGGAAGGCACAACTGTAAACAAAGCACATCACCATGGCTTTAGGCTTTACGTTCTGCAGTGTATGTAGTCAAAGGACCTGAACTATTATACCCTCTTATACTCACACAAATATTCCAAAGGAAAGAAAGAAACAGAGTTAATGTATAGAAAAATTCTAAGTTGAAATCTGAAGTTAAAAGATTTTGGGAAGATTGAATACAGAGATGCACACAAAAAAAGAAAAACCAAAGACTCTGAGAGATGAAACCTAAGGACAGCATTAATTAAAAATTAATTAAAAATTAACATTTTTCAGTTCTTTTTCATTAAAATTTCTCAATAGCTGTGCCTACCCTGCCATCTCAATAGTGTCTACCCTGCCATTCTCTTAAGTGCCAGAAAAGAATAATCATTTTTTTTAAATAGTGCTTGTCCTCTGACAAGTTATCTTTACTTCAGCGTTTGAACTTGCCAATATATAGCCCAAATGTGAAAAATAAACCGCAAACTAGGTAAAGAATGACAATATTGAATACTAAAATGTTTGTATAGCAATTTCTAATACCTCTCTGATAATCAAAAATAAGTTTTCTGGAAGTGTGCTGGGGTAGGCGAGTGTGAGGAGGAGATACGCTGACCTTTGAAAACAGCTACTAGAGGGTTTCCCGACCTATAACATTCTTTTAATATACTCCAAGTAAAGAGATTATAGAGAGAGAGAAAATTCGTGTGAAGGGAGAAAGCTTAGGTGTTCTATACTTTGAGAAGGAGGCTTCTATCACCTCTCCCTCCTTGTAAGAAATGCCCATGAGACCTACTGAGCGTGTAACTGACTACTAATGCTCTAAACATACCAAAGCTTCTCATGTGTCTAAGTCTTTTTATGTGCTATACCTTTTCCCTAGATCATCTTCCTTCTCTAATTAATACAATTCATCCTTTAAGCACCATCTCATCCAGGAAGTTTACCATGCTGGGTAAATTGTGCTCCTATATATTCCCATACTATCCAGTGTATTGTTATTGAATATGTCTGATGTTTACTATCTGTCTCCCCATTAACTGTGATCCTCTTGGGATAACTGGGACCATAACACTTATTTCTTATCCCCACACAATGTATGGCACACAAAATGCTTGTTGAAACAATAAGCCAAAGTAACTAATCAGGCTTTAAGAATGACAAAATGGAAAGCCCTAGTGCAGCATCTATACCATGTGGGAACACGTAAAAGAACATGTGCTCTAAGCCAAAGAGATCGGTATATGGTTCGAACTGAAAAAGAAATCCAGCACTAGGAGTAAGGGATTAGAAAAGCAAAAGAAAAGGGAATGTGAATGGATAAAGAAGATGTGGTATATATACACAATGGATTACTCCGCCATTAGAAACAATGAATACCCACCATTTGCTTTGACGTGGATGGAACTGGAGAGTATTATGCTGAATGAAGTAAGTCAATCAGAGAAGGAAAATCATTATACGGTTTCATTCATACGGGGAATATAAAAAATAGTGAAAGGGATTATAGGGGAAAAGGAGAGAAAATTAGAAAAATTAGAGAGGGTGACAAAACATGAGAGACTCCTAACTCGGGGAAACGAACAAGGGGTAGTGGAAGGGGAGGTGGGTGGAGGATGGGGTGACTGGGGGATAGGCACTGGGGGGGGCACTTGACAGGATGAGCACTGGATGTTATACTATATGTTGGCAAACTGAGCTCTGATTAAAAAATATACAAAAAAAAAAAAAAAAAAAAAAAAAGAAAAGGGTATGTGTTGTAACATCCAGAGCAGGATCTGAAATTTTATACCATCTCTAAGAAGTGACTACTGAAGAGCTAAAAAGAGGAATGATGCTATAATCAAAAAGGAAGTGTCAGAAAAAGCTTACTATACCAGAAGGACAGATGCAGGAATCAGAAAAGGCACAAAAAGTAAAAAGAGAAACTGAGAAAATAAAAAGGTGATCTAGCAGGTGATTCTCCCAAGGCAATCTAGCAGGTGATTCTCCCAAGGCAAAACATAGTTGTTGTTTTTTTTCTTTTAACTATAGAATTATAGACTTTTATATTTGAAAATGACCTTAGAAATCATCTGGTCCTGATCTCCTACCCTATAAAGGAGTTATTTTTATAATACATCTGCTGAGTCACAGCCTTAACAGCAGCTGTGAACTATTAAAAGGTCTAAATTTTTTTATTGTGGTAAAACACACATAAGTTTGCCATGTTAACCATTTTTTCCCCATTTTAACCATTTTTAGGCATATAGTTTTGTGGCATAAGTACATTCACACTGTGTGCAACCATCACCACCATGCACCTCAAGACTTCCCCATCACCCCAACTGAAACTCTGTGCCCATCAAACAACAGCTCCCCGGTCCCTCCTCCCCCAGCCCATGGCAACCACCATTCTACTTTCTGTCTTTATGCATTTGACGACTCTAAAACCTATCTAAGTAGAATCATACGATATTGGTCCTAAGAGCTCTAAATATTCTTTTTAGACAGAGAAACTAACATTCAAATAAATTTTTAGTTCAAACATTCAAAGCAGATGATTCTGTATTCACATTTTAAATTGCACAAAACAAGCCTGTTCTATACACCCACATACAAAATGCATTGAGTCTGCCATTAAGAATATAAATTCACATATTTTTAAGATGATTAACATTTGAAAACTCACCTGCATAGAACTCCACATTAAAAATACTTATTATTACTACTACCACTGACAGCAGCAGGAGGTAAAAGATTACATAGGAACTATATAGATCATTGAAAGAATCTAAAAAACAAGAGAGATGAATTAGTAAGTTCATTCACTCATGTAGTTATGATCAGTAAATGGTAATAGAAAAAGGGTTTAAGAAAAAAAAAAGAAAAAGGGTTTGAACCACAACTGTAACTTTCATTTTATTTTTTATTTTTATTTTATTTATTTTATTTTTTGTAACTTTCATTTTAAAAGCCATCTTTTCTTCAAGACTTTACTCATACACTGTGACAGGTCCTACAGGACATCAACTCAAGAACTACGGTGTGATTATTTGGACCAAACTCTGGGTCCTTTAAAATTACACCAGAACTTCTTTTAGATGACCCAGATGTTAACATCAGACAAAATACTACCATATGCAAATGTCTTTCCTCATGTGAAACAGAGAAGTACCGCATTTAGTAAAATATCAACAAGGCCTCTTTTTTACAATATAAATAGTATTTTTCAGATCTCTTCTTAATAAATGCAATTAGCTCCTACAGCTAAAAGAGTAACATTTCTGGAAATAGCATAAGCCATAAATCACTTAAATGCTGAATTAAAAAACAAAAAATCATGATAATCCTTATAAAATACTAACATATTCACATTTTAGAGTAGTTCAACAAGTAATATTCCATTTCAAAAATCTGGCCCAGTTTAAAATACATATATATGTTATGCCTAAAAAACATAAATAAGAGAAATAAAAACAACAAGGAAATACATTTTACTGAATAGACTAAAACTTAATAATGAAACCAATAATTTTTAAGACTATCATTTACTGGCCAAAATTAATAAAGAATATTTATTAAGGATTCACAATTAAACCCCAATGTTATACTGAACTAAAAGAATGAAAGAAATGATTCATGAGACAGGAAATAAGAGAAGAATACAATTTATCTCAAAAGACTTTGTGAAGCAAAAGTTGAAGGAGATGAGTAACATTTGATGAGAAAAATGGCATAAATCAAATCCCATCTGGAGAGAAAGTATTATTAGGATTAAAAAACCCTGGCCCACAAAATGGCAGAAAGTTTTTTCTTAAATGCCAATTCTGAACAATTGGTAATGGTTTTAGATTTCAGTACTGAATATTCCAAGGTTGTGACCAGACCACCAAGATCAATGAGTGATCCAGGCTTAGGGAAGGTGGTTACAGAAACACCTGCCATCCCCCTGCTGGCTTACGGCTTAATTTTATCTGCCTTGTAGGACCTACCATAAGAAGTGATTGAGATGTTTCAATGAGAAACTTAGCGGGACTCTAATTCTTTAGCAACAGTATCTCCGAAGGTCACAAGGCAAAGCTGCTAACTCCTTAAAAATTAGCACTTTCTTCTGAAATTTAAATTAACAACACACTTTCCGCTTCCCAAAGCAAAAGAAATTTGTTTATTGTAGTGGAAAGGAAAATTAAAAGAATTTCAAGTATTTGTGATTCTTAGCCTTAGGCAAAACTTCAAAAGCTCAAAACCTACTCTGGCAACACTTCTTTCTAATGCTAGTGTGGCACAGAGGAAAAACACTGGCTTTAAAGTCAAAGACCAATGTTCAAATTCTGGTTCAGTTACTCCTCCCGGACTGTGTGTCTCTGCAGACTTCTATAACCTGAGTCTCAGCCTCCTCATTTATAAGGCGGGGATAATACCCTTTTATTATATAGGGTTGTAAGAAGGATAACAATATGCTTAAGATGCTTAGTACAGTACGTGGCACACAGTACATGGCAATAATTGGAGGTTATTATTAATTAACAAGATCATAGCTTAATTTAGTAATTTTGTCTCCATGGATTTTAAGAAACATTTAGTCTGTACCAATCTTTTCCTCACATCAGTCTTTGTCTTTTCCTCTATGTTTTTTAGTCTTTAGCTCCTTTCTCCTTTTCTCTCATTTTTTTTTTTATTAACCACAATATAGAAATGAAGTAGGCTTAATTTTAGACAGGTTTTTTAAGGATATAAATTCCAAGTTTTAAAATAGATAAAGGGGGGCAGCCCCGGTGGTCCAGCGGTTTGGCGCCGCCTTTGGCCCAGGATGATCCTGGAGACCTGGGATGGAGTCTCACGTCAGGCTCCCTGCATGAAGCCTGCTTCCCTCTGCCTGTGTTTCTGCCTCTCTCTCTCTCTGTCATGAATAAATAAATAAAGTCTAAAATAAATTAAAATAAAATAAAGAGATAAAGGGAACAGCTCTGGTCCTTAAAAAGAAAATGTCAAAAAAAGCAGTCAAAAAGACAAACACAAAAATTAAGTTTTTATTTATGAGGTCTTCTAATCTTTTTTGTTCAAGTGATCTCTGACAGTTTATTCTTATAATTATATAGTGAAAAGGTGATTTATGAAGGGAATGCCTTAAGATTACCTCAAGGTGCATGTTTTGCCGTGTCAATCAACAGAGGCACTGAATAAAACAAAAACAAACTGAAACATGATGCAACTTTTATGTTGAGAAGCAGGTCCCGTAGGGACGCCTGGGTGGCTGGGTGGTTGGGCACCTGCCTTCAGCTTGGGTCGTGATCCCGGGATCTAAGATCGAGTCCTGCATCAGGCTCCCTGCATGGAGCCTGCTTCTCTCTCTGCCTGTGTCTCTGCCTCTCTCTCTCTGTGTCTATCATGAATAAATAAAGAAATCTTTAAAAAAAAAAAGAGAGAGAGAGAAGCAGTTCCTGTAAATTTGATTTCCCCAAACTGAGTATCACTTACCAGACAGCCACTGAATAGGATGAAATAAATCAATGCTGCTGAAGATTATAAATACTGTGGTGCAGATGGGTAGAAGCAGCACTGACCAGACAATACTTGCAACTATCCTCCAGCCCAAAACCTATAATTAAACAAACAAAATCCCTCAACCATGAAGTCAAACTACTTTAGTTATTTCAGTTATGCAAATCCTATCTTTTCATATGGGACGTTAATCACCAGTATTTACGCCAGATCGTAGCACATGCAGCTATATATAAACCGCAATGTTTACTCCTATCAACAACACGGCAAACAACTACCGAATCTCATCCTACCAATGAACTGATGCTCGCATCTAGTCCAGAGTCAGATGCCCCATTAAAGATCCCACTTTGGAGCAGCCCGGGTGGCTCAGCGGTTTAGCGTCTCCCTTCAGCCCAGGGCGTGACCCTGGAGACCCGGGATCGAGTCCCGCGTCGGGCTCCCTGCATGGAGCCTGCTTCTCCCTCTGCCCGTGTCTCTGCCCCTCTCTCTCTCTCATGAATAAAGAAATGAAATCTTAAAAAGATATATCCCACTTTGAGGGAGGAGAATACTTGTCTTACTGAGTCGCACCACTGTATTCGACAGCATCTCCACGCTTGCCCCTTTAGGCGTGACCGAGACGTCAATACGTGGGGGCTGTACACATTTTACGGGGAAGGTCCGTACACCGTCCTCGCGTTCGCAGTCCCTGCCTTGGACTCGCGCGTGCATCATCAGCGTCGGGCCCTCAGGAGACGCGAGATGCACTGCGGAGTAGGCGGATACAAGAAGAGATACTTGGGGGCTCTGAAGCGTGGCGGGACACGGGACTGGCGGATTCTGCAAGGCGAAACGCTCTCGGGCCGGCCAGGTGCTGACGAGGAAGGTGGACCGGTGGGGACGAGGCCCGCACGACCATCAGGCGGCAGCCCACCACGGCGGCCCCAAGACAACGTTCACAGTCAGCGTCCCAAGGGCGGCGGGGAGGTGGGAAGGGGAAAAGAAAAAAGGACGCCCGTCCTGTGTCCCGAAGTCCATCTACAGGACCGCAGGGACTGGTAAACAACAGGCAAGGCAGGAAGACCCCCGAGACGTCAGCGGGCGCACGGCCTCCGCTGGGCCACCCCGCCGTCCTCTCCCGCTTCTTACCGGGCACGCCCCCTGCGCGAAACCCTCGCCCACCCCCGCTCCAGCCCCCGCGACGGCATCCCCGTCCCTCCGAGCGGCCTCCACTGCCCAGGCCCCGGGCCGCCCTCCCGCCCCGGAGTCCGCTCGGGACGCCCCCGCACATGGCCGCCAGCAGTCCCGGCCGGCGCCCCCTCCCCACGCGCCCCCCACGCGCCCCCCACGCCGCCCCGGAGCCGGCCCCTCCCCCGCCCAGCGCGCACGCGCGCTCAGCGCCCGCCCAGCGCGACCCCAGCAGCGGGCGAGCGCGCGCTACACGGCGCGCAGCACTCACGCGCCACAGGATGTCCCGCGACCCGCCGGCGCAGGGCCGACTCGCAGCCGTGGCCATGGTGATGGCGACCCCGGCTCTCGGGGCTGCGGGAGGCCGCGCGCCCGCCCGCCACCGCAGTTCAAAGGGAGCGAGGCCCCCGGAGGACCCTGTTGGGGCTGCCTCAGACGCTGCCTGAGGGGAGCCCGGGCCGGGCCCCGACCCGTCCCTTCGAGGCCTCGTCTGGAGAGGCCCAACGCGCCCAAACTGCCCGCGGACACGTCTCCCAAACGGGGCTGGGGCTTCAGGACCCGCCCTCTGGAGTCCAAAAGGTCTCTCCGAAGCAGGGTCCAGCGGGGCGCCAGAAACTGGGGGCGGCGCTGCACGCTGGGAACTGTAGTCTCGATGGCGCTCTGGGCGCAAGGGGAGCGTTGCATTCTGGGACTCAGAGTTCCAAAGTACAGCATGCCGGGAGTGGAAGTTTTCCCGGAGGTACCTTGTGGCATGCTGGGAATCGTAGTCTTTTATGAAGCCGGTAAGAGTAACAGTGTAGCTTGATGGTCCCAGTTTGACCTGGCAAAGTGGTTGGCCCTTATTTCTCCCGATTGTCTATACGGACTGCCTGAAAGTGAAATCAAAGAATGTTGCGTGCCTCTCCACAGATGTACTCACTGATATTACCGAAATGGAAAAAAAAAGAAAAAATCTCTCTAACGGTGAATTTGATTTTCTAAGATCTGGTTTCTAGTTCCAGCTCTGTCACTTGCTAAATGGAATGACTTGACCCTCTCGGGGCTTCCATTTCTTCACCGATAAAATAAAGATAAAAATAAAGGTGACATCCAGTGATGTTATGAAGATATGATAAAATGCTATACAAATATTGATTATCATTAATTTCCTGCCAGTAAGGAAAAAGGGTTTTACCAACTCAAGTCCCACTTAATTAAGTCTTCTCTGATTGCATTAGCCCTCAGTTAGATCCCTGGAGGCATACTGCTAACACCTTTTAATACCCAATTACATACCACAGTCAACATTCAGGACTCTAGAAATGGTTTAGTGATTTTACGGACTCTGGAGAAACTCAGTCTAGTGAGAGAAATCGAGGTCACACGTACTGTTTGCTAATAATGTTTGTTAATAATGGTTTCCTGAGTCGTTTTAAGATTATATTCATTTCCAAAAAACATGTTAATACCAATCATGTCTGAAGCACTGCAGAACAAACTGGGAATACAAAGGTAGGTCAAGTCTCTGCCAAGAAGAAACCTATCTGGTGATGGAGAAAGATGATAAAGCATCATTTTAAATGAGTGTCCTGAAACACACCCCAGGTTGCTTGCAATCAGATTACTTTGTTTAGTCCCTTTAGTATCTTGTTCACACTGTGCTAGTTGTCTTTCCCAGCATATCTGTTCTCCCCTACTTCTTAGAAATTAAATCCCCCAAGTTTTAACTGGGCATGTGGCTACATTTCCTAGTGTCCTTTGCCACTAGGTGGAGCCAGGTGACTGAGGAGTTCAGGCCAATAAACTGTAATCCAGCTAACCAGTGCGTGGTAGCTTCCCAGAAACTCCTCTTAAAAGAGAGCTAGCCAGTTCTTTGCCCCTTCTTAATCTCTTCCTGCATCCAGCTGCATGGAATTTGGATTGTCACACTCCAGGCAAAATCAAGTACTAAGCCCAAAGTAAACTTGATTACTCGGAGCAACCATAACAATCCTAGGCTACCTGCCCTTACCTCCTGACTTCATTTACACAAGAGAGACAATTATTTATTCTCTACGCCACATTTATTTTTAGAGCACTTATCACAACTGAAGTCATGGTGTGCAACTACTTATTTATTGTCTGAGTTCTCACTAGCACATAAGCTTTGCATGGGCAGAGACTTTGTCTAACTTGGTTATCATTGTTTTCCAAATGCTGTAACATTAGGAGGTAGTCAATAAATATTTGTTAAATGAATAGAAGAATGAATGGAAGTAACTGCATCAGAAAGTGTCTATTCAGGACAACAGACTTTGTTATCTTAGTCAAAGGGACTGGATGCAGGGAATTGATAACAAACGTATTCAAAGGGCTGAAAGAGCATAGGGGAGAAAGAATAAGGTTTTAGTAGCAAAAGGGAGAAGGGAGTTATTATCCAAGTATCATGAAGGCACTACTCCCTCTACATTAGAGTCCACGAGCACACACATGTGGAGCTGCTGAGGGGAGCACCTATACCGTTAGAACTACACCATTGCTTTGGAGCAGGAACTTGTATTATTTCCTTAATTTACTTTAGCTTATTTTGAAATATTATAATTTTCATCTGATTTTGTGGGCATGTCTTTCTGAAATGTTTTCATATCATTAGGGATACTATTATCCGTGTTTTCATTTTTCTTATAATAGCTTCATTATGAGATTTGATTGCAGTCCTTTCTGTTACTCATTTTTATATGAAATTAGTTTTCCTGCATATTTAGGAAGGAGGGGCAAGTTAGGACAGCTTTACTAAATTCAAGACTCTACAGCTTCTTTTTCTGTTTTCATGAAGTGTCCAAAAATATGGCTTCAAACTTTCTGAGATCTCCTGGCTCTGTGCCCTTCCCCCACCTTCATCTGACTTGCCTTTTCTTTGCCCCAAATATCCCTGCCCTACTCTATCTGTATTCTATTCCCTGCAGTTTCTACTCTAGTGTCCTGGAAAGATACTTTTGGCTGGTTTTGAGAATTCACAGGACCTGGGCTGCTCCAACTTCTTCAGACCTTACTTTGGACCCCTTGCACTCATCAACTGCAAAGTGGGTGGTGCCAAACTACCCCAAATCTGGCTGTTGTTCTCCTATTGGTCCACTGTACTTTCCAGGGAGTACCTCTTGGCTATTTTGAGGTTCTCTTATTTTTAGATTTCTCAGACACCCAGCTGCTGCTTCCCTCTGCTTCTTTCCACAAAAAAAATGCTGATACCATGCAAGTCTTTGAATGCCTAGTGGTTCCACATGCTTGAATTTTGGGGTTTGTGGTGATATCTTGTCACCCAGTATTGTTATAGATATTTTCCATAGGTTTTTGGCTTTGCTATCCCAGATGCTCTGGTTTTGGTGTGTGTGTGTGTGTGTGTGTGTGTGTTTAAGATTTTATTTATTTATTCATGAGAGACACCGAGAGAGAGGCAGAGACACAGGCTAGGGTAGAAGCAGGCTCCCCAAAGGGAGACCAATGTGGGACTCAATCCCAGGAATCACACCCTGAGCCAAAGGCAGATGCTTGACCACTGAGCCACCCAGGCGTCCCCCAAATGCTCTGTATTTATGGAGGAATTTGGGGAGATTCAAAAATGCCATTGCCATATTCCCAGAATTATTTTCTCTTAAATCTTTTTCTTTTTTAAAGTAGGCTCCATGCCCACTGTGGAGCCCAATGAGGGGCTTGAACTCATGTCCCTAAGATCAAGAATCAGATGCTTAAATGACTGAGCCACCCAGGCACCCCTTAAATCTTTACATGATGCCAACCGGTGAAATCAAACTGACAATGGAAAAACCACCATCCATTAACTTTTCTAAAAGCAGAGGTTCCAAGATGTAATAATTATCTATCTAAAATAGTTATCTATCTATTCTGGTTTCATTCATGGTGGCCGTGTTCCCAGCCAAAGAGCATTTCCGAGCCTCTCTTGCAGTTAGGGATGAGCATGTGATACAGTTCTTATCAATAAGATAGAAGCACAAGTAAAACTGCTAATTTGATTACGCTATTGCTTTTTAGGGTTCTTTTACAGTTGAATACAATTCATAAGTGCTTCACAGGGGTCCCAAGAGCAGGGGCTCCTAAAAGGCAGTGGGTTCATGCTGGTCAGTTCATGAAATTTTCACTGATATTTGGTAGGTGAGGAAGAAAATGAACAAGGTAATCAGCTTTTCAAAAAGCTAAACTTATTCAAGTTTTTAGTACTGACATTATGTTCTTCGAGATTACTTGACATTATAGTGTCCTCTCTTTTTATAAAATAATGGTGCTAATTTATGGTGCTGGTTGTGTTTAAAATCCTTACTTAAAAGTTAAATCCTGACCTCTGTATTAAAGAATCTCTAAACATTTATTTTTATTTTTTTCTTAAGATTTTATTTTGTTTATTCATGAGAAACAGAGAGAGACAGAGACAGAGACAGAGACACAGGCAGAGGGAGAAGCAGGCTCCATGCAGGGAGCCTGACTCGGGACTCGATCCCGGGCCAAAGGCAGGTGCCAATCCACTGAGCCACCCAGGGATCCCCTAACATTTTTTTTTAAAACTTTGCTAGTTACACCACACTTACAAGTGCTCAGTAGTAACTAAATTCCCTTTCAAATGTGGATATTTATATGTACTTGGGGAAAACTCACTGCTTTCCTTCACTTTAACACTTACACTTCTGTGCCATGATATGTGGTTCTTCCACACCTAGACGCTAACTGCCTGGAGGTAGTGCAGAACCCAAAGGGTAATCACACAGCCTCCCACTTCAGATGTCAATTGCAAGTAGTTACCCATGATTTCTGTCCCACTTAAATACAAATTGGAGGTTCCCACAGCTCCCTTCCTGGGTTTCATAATCTGCTCACAGAATCCAGGAAAACTCACTTTTGCTGATTTATTACAAAGGATGTTTTAACGGATATAAATGAACAGCCAGTTGGAGAGATACATAGATGAGGTCTGGAAGGGTCCCAGTGCAGGAGCTTCTGTCGCTCTTGGAGTTGGGGGTATACCACCCTCCTGGCAAGTGGATATATTCACCAACCTGGAAGCTCTCTAAACCCCATTCTTTTTTTTTTTTTAAGATTTTATTTATTTACTCATGAGAGACACAGAGAGAGAGAGAGGCAGAGACACAGGCAGAGGGAGAAGCAGGCTCCATGCAGGGAGCCCGACGTGGGACTCGATCCCAGGTCTCCAGGATCACACCCAGGGCTGAAGGCAGTGCTAAACTGCTGAGCCACCCAGGCTGCCCTCTAAACCCCATTCTCTTGGGATTTTTATGGAGGCTTCATCACATCAGCATGACTGATTATTACCTCTATTTCCAGCCCCTCACCTCTTTCCAGAGAATGGAGAGTGGGGCAGAAAGTTCCAACCTTCTAATCATGATGTGGTCTTCCTGGTGACCAGCCCCATCCAGAGCCCCACAAGAGTCACCTCATTAGAAAAATAAATAAATAAATAAAAATACTCCACTACCTAGGAAATTCCAAGAGATTTGGGAGCTCTGTCAGTATTACACAGGAAATAATAAGCGTCTTAGCAGCTCTGTCAGAAACTGTGGCAGAGGCCAATGATATATATATAATTTCACAATATACTTCCCTTCTTTATTGGAGAAAAATTCTGCCACTTTTGGTAAAAGAAGGGGAGGTAGCAGACAGCCTATACAGGGAATTGATGGGATCCACATGTGTAAGAATCACTGCCTTGAGCAGCAGGAATTAAGTATTAATGAAAGAGCACCAGGGTACCAGCACAGAGGGTGACTAGAAGGTACAGACACCAAGTTCTCTGAAGAGTCCTTGAAGGCAAAAGAAACATTTAACTGGAGAAGACTCAGGGGGCACAGAAGAGCTGTTTTTGAACACCTGAAGTCAACAAGGGGAAGAGAGCTCAGACTAGATCTGAGAGGCCCAGGGGTAGAGCTCAGACCAAGCAGTGAAAATTGCAGAGGCACACACACAAATTGTTGTTCCAGGAGGAGTTAACGGCCTTGGAGATTGATCATGTGACTGTGGGATCCAGGTCATTAGGGACTGTATCCATTCTGTTCACTGCTCCAGCCTCAACACCTAGAACAGTGATGAGCACTTAGTAGGTGCACAACCTCCATTTTTTACATAAATTAATGGGAGGGAGGATATCCTGCATTTGATGGGAAGTTTGCCAATATGACCTTAAGCTCATGGTAGCTTGAATTTGTGCACATCTTCCTTTTTTTTGTGTGATCAGCCTTTTAAGTCCAAATGTGTCTTTGGAGCTATCTCAGAAATACACTGGAAATTCTTGTCCTGAAGAGGACAACAGAAACAGTAGGGAATCAGCAATCCTGAATTGCCAGAAGCCCAGCCTCCCAGATGATATGTATTTTTTTTTAATTTGTATTTATTTATGATAGTCACAGAGAGAGAGAGAGAGAGGCAGAGAGACAGGCAGAGGGAGAAGCAGGCTCCATGCACCGGGAGCCCGACATGGGACTCGATCCCGGGCCTCCAGGATCGCGCCCTGGGCCAAAGGCAGGCGCTAAACCGCTGCGCCACCCAGGGATCCCTATATTTTGAATAAAAAGTATAACAAAGAATTTTTGAGGTGTCACTGGTTTCTCCCTTCAGTACACTCTAGCCAGGAATCATGTCACTTTGAAGAGGTACTCAAAGTGCCCTAAATTTTTTTCTAAAATCTGTGTGTCAAAATATGTTGTAAGTGATCATGTTCTTCCAACCCTCTGTTCCATACTTATAGGAGGAAAACCTCCAATGTCCATTTAACCCCCAACCCCGACAATTAGCATATTAAATAAATCAAGATTCACAACAGCTTCTAGCATACTAAAGATAAAACATCAAGGAAGAAATGCAGACAGACATTCTATGAGGTATTTATTTTGCAATAATTAGGTTCGATTGCCCAGTGTCAAGTCACCAAAGACAAATTTTCAGGCTCCCAATGAATTCAAACCAAAGTCCATACATTTTGGCCACTGTAGGATGGCAAGCATTTGGAGAGAAGAGGACCATCCTAGAGGAACATCTGTACACAATTCAAAAGAAAGTCCTCCCAAGTTAGGATGGATCCACTCACACAGTAAGTAAGGGCAGACCTAACATGAAGCATGTCATATGACAGCGAGAGGCAAATGGAAGGCACAACTACCGCGTTCCCTTGTATTTTGTTCCAAATCAGTGTATATAGTTCTGATGATAACTGACAGGTGAGAAAGAAGAGCTGAAAGACACATGTACTGAATAACATTTGATTATTGTTTGTTAAATTAGGTGATTAGACTTCAGTGTGGCCCCTTTTAGATGCCAGAGGGTGGTGCCATCCCATCAGTTTTCCTGCTGGCTTGGTCATTCTGCTTTCCTGCAGTAGATGCCATGGCCGAAAGAACCACACTCCAAAAAATAGAAAAGAGAACTGAAAAACAAAAAGAATAACTTTAGGAAAAAGACTCCCCAACTCAGAAAGGAGCTAAACTGTAGGACAGGGTATTTGTATAGCTTTAATACCAGACAGCCTTGAGCCCTGATTTATGAGCTCTCAAGAAGACTTATTATTAGAGGGGAGATGACATATTTAAAAATTTTCCTCTATTTCTTTGGAAACCCACTGATTTTTCTCTGCCAGATCCCAGAGCTACCTTCACCCATCCTTCTTTCTCTCTCTTCTTTGTGACAGCTGTGTTAGGTGCTAGAGGAGGAATAAAGTAAATATGGAGGGACATAAAAAGATTTGAGAACAGGAGAGCTCTTGGTGGTTGTTGAAACATGAGGTTATGCAGGGGACAATAGCAGCATATGAGGCAGGACAAACAGATTAGGAAAGATCCTGGCAATCCCGGGAGTTTAGATTTTATCTTTTAGACAATCAGGAGTCAAAAAAGAAAAGAAAGTTTTTAAGTAGAGGAGTGATACAGTTTTGTAATTTTTCAAAAACCACTTTGGCTACACATAGGATGGACTGGAAGAAGGAAAAGAAAAGAGAGAAACCCATCAAGTTACTATCACAGTCCAAATGTAAGATGATTGGACCCTGAACACCGGGCATAGTACTGATAGGACACATCTGAGAAATATTTCAGTAGAAAAGACAAATCGTGCTGATAGATAATATGTGGAAGGTAAGAGGGAGGATTCTACATTGATGATGAGGTTTCTAGCTTGGGTGACTGGATAGATTTTTTAAGTAATCCAACAAATACTGATTAAGGACTCATGTGTCAGATGTGTCAGGTGCTGGGTAAGTGATGAATAAGGCACACATGGTCCCAACTCTCAAGAAACTTACCGTGTGGCAGTGGAAACTACATGGTAAACAAACACATAACATATTACTTACGTACCTACAATTGTAAGGTACTGTGAGACAGGATAATAAAGAATTAAACGTGATCTAAAGTCAGGAGCAGTGTGGATGGTAGTGCCACTCACTGAGACAGGAAAATATAAGGAGGGCCTGGTTGTGGGTGAGATGAGTTTAGTTTTGAAGATAATAAATTTGAGTCATCTGTTGGTACACCTAGTTGGGAATTTGCAATAGATGGGAATTTGGAAAGAGAGGCTAGAGATACAGTGAAATCCAGGTCGGGTTTTAAGAAATGTGCAGAGAGGCCATTTCCTAATAAATGGCCTTCACCCTAAGAGAATGTACCAGGCTGCCTTAGAAACCATCAGGAGATACATCACAAGTCAGAAGGTGGGGCTAATGCAGGGGCATCTGCCTATACCCGGCTCTAGAAAAGGGAAATTATGTCAGTAATGTATCTGTGAAAAGTGGTTGGAGAAGGGCGAACACTGTGATTTGCTGGGCTGGAAGAACTTAAAGTCCTGACTGGCCTTCTGGTAAACATTAGCTCAGGTTTCTGAAATGCTAAATAAAGGTAGGGACAAACAAGCCCACAGGGCAGACACTAAAGAGTTCATTTTCATAAACATGCTCTTTTCTCTCATCTCTCTGTTTGTTCCAAATTAATGTCAAGACCAGAGGAGCATTTGAAGACAGAAAATGCACTTGCCCTGCTGCCAATGATTAGTAGGTAGCATGGAAGACAGAGACTGGGGCTTCCTGGGACTCAGGCCAGAGGGTGGCAAGTAAGAAGAGATGGCCCTTTGTGCCAGACTCGGTCCATAATGCCACTATCAGCCAGGGAGAGCTCTCTAGCCTTTTCCCCACCTAGGACCCAATTCCTGGCCACTCCTGGCTCCCTACCTGGCCCCACTGCGGCAACAGCCTGCCCTGTGCCCCTTCGTGGTGGCAGCCCCTCACCCAAGCCTCTTTGGGGTGTTCTAATCCAAAGTTCCCAAAGTTAGGATTCTCTCTTGAATTCAGTAGGGCCTTCTAGTCTGTCTGATGCCTGCGATAGAAAATTGGGGTGTAAAATCAGGGAAGGTAAGGACTTATCTCCATTGTTCACCCCAATCACCCAGCAGACAGTAGCAAAGGGTGGGCTCTCAATCAATGAACAAATGAAAAGTGCCCAAGTAACCTGGCAAACAAACTAAACATATGTGTATGTGACACGTGTATCAACTGTCACTTGTGCAAAATCAAGCTTTCCCCCAGATGCCTGCTGGATGCTATGGTTATACTGGTAAATAAACTACCACTCTCAAGGAATTCTTAGTCTATGTCACAGTTAATAAAAGAACCCTTTTATTATGTATGCCCTTATGGAGGAACACACAAAGAGCTGTAGGAGAGCACAGAGTAGTAAGCCATCCAAACTTCCTCAAGGACAGGGTATCTGAAGTGGGTCCTCAAGACTAAATAGTGGGCTTCAAAGTAGACCAACCAAGGAAGGGAATTCCAGAACTTAAAAACCTTAAAAGGTTTTAAAGCAATATTTCCAGTAATTAATGGGAATGCTGTCACTGTGATTATTGGACTGTGGTGAGTTCCTGGATAAAACAATTAAGTACTTATGTGATAGTCCAAGTCTATCAGTGCTGGTACTGTTGAAAAGTGAGATCCTCTGTAGGTGAGAAAGGAGATACAGATAGAAGATAAAAGCAATTCTGAAAAAAATCTGCAGTGGTAAACAAGAATAGAAAGTATGAGTATGAACTCACAATGGATTTCCTTTAAAGAAAACAAATCAAGCACACAATACATGTATTTCCTGACTCTGAACAGTGGAAAGGCCTGTGAGCAACAACCAAGCCAACGGCAACAAAATGCCACCAACACCCAGATTGAGACCTGGTATTACTATATCCCCACTGAACAGAACCAAGACTCCTTCAAGAAATGATTCAGTCTGGGTCTGGGACAGGAAATGTTCAGAATGAGCCTAGAAAAACCTGGAAAATGCTGTTGTAACAGATAACAAGGTAGTTATCAGAGACTCTTAGGGCCATGCCAATAGGACTCGGGCCAGTTTGAAGAGGTTCCCATTAGCCAAAGAAGGGACAATTTCAGTATTGTTAAGTGTAATACTTGCAATGGACTGAAATTAACTGGTCATTGTTGCCGAGTGCTAGTTGACCAACTACTGTTTTGAAAATAGGTGAAAAAAAAAAAAAGAACAGAATTATTTATCCTGCTTTTCTGCAGAAACTATATCACTAGATAGCCAAATAGTAGATAAAAGGGGGAATTTTTTATGAAAGAAGTATTCTAATTAACAAAGAAGCAAAGATAGAATTGAAATATCACCATTTTGAAAATCCTAATGACTTAACAGATGTAGGCATGGCTTATTAATGGTCACTAGCATAAAAAAATAAGATAATTGTACATTATGAATCTACGGCTGAAATAATTTAACACCACATATCAAGTAGCTTTGCCAAAGCCAATGAACCAACCAATGCTGAATCTGATCAAAATTTAGATACAACTGCCAGTTTGCAGAAAACAAAAGACAGAGAGCAACATGGTAAACGACACCATAGAGATATAATCGGCAAAATCCAGATAGTGAGAAACTATAGGATAAATGATTCTTCAACAAATATATGGTAAAGGGAAAGCGAGAAGGGGGAATGGAGTGGGAATCTATCGTTTACAGCATATTTCAGAGATACATCCAGAAACTGCAAGATGAAATTCAAACAATGAAGTATATACAATGCCTCAGAGAAATGGTGGAGACATTCCAGACCATGGCAATAAAGTGGATACCACAATAAAGTGAATCAAATGAACTTTTTGGTTTCCTAGGGCACATAAAAGTTATGTTTATACTATACTGTAGCCCATCAAGTATGCAATAGCATTATGTCTAAAAAATGTACATACTTTAATTAAGACATACTTTATTGCTGAAAAATGTTAGGCATCAACGGAGTTTCCAGCAAATCATAATCTTTTTGCTGGGGGAGGGTCTTGCCTCGATGTCGATGGCTGCTGATGGATGAGGGTGGTGGGTGTGAAGGCTAGGGTTGTGGCAATTTCTGATAAGAGAGAAATGAGGTTTGTCACATGAATTGATTCTTTTCATAAACAATTTCTTTGTGGCATTTTACCTGCAGCAGAACTTCTTTCAAAACTGGAGTCAATCCTCTCAGACCCTGCTGCTACTTTATCAACTAAGTTTATATGATATTACAAATCCTTTGCTGTGTCCTTTCAACAGTCTTCATGACATCTTCACCAGGAGTAGATTCCATCTCAAGACAACACCTTGCTCAAACATAAGAAGCAACTCCTCATTCGCTCAAGTTTTATCCTGAGATGGCAACCATGCAATCCCACCTTCAGGCTCCACTCTAGTTAGCTTGCTCTTTCCACCCCATTGGCAGTTACTTCC
Organism: Canis lupus familiaris; assembly: GCF_011100685.1. Classification (NCBI taxonomy): domain Eukaryota; kingdom Metazoa; phylum Chordata; class Mammalia; order Carnivora; family Canidae; genus Canis; species Canis lupus. The sequence continues at coordinate 55,611,831 of NC_049226.1, read as the reverse complement.
TCCCCTGAAGTCTTGAACCCCTTCAAAGTCATCCATGAGGGTTGGCTTTCAAAGTCCTACTCATGCTGATTTTTGACCTCTTGTCATGAATCATGAATGTTCTTCTAAAATGGTGAATCCTTTCTAGAAGGTTTTTTTTTTTTTTTTTTTTTTTTTTTTTTTTCTTTCTAGAAGGTTTTTAATTTACTTTGCCCAGATCCACCAGAGGAATCACTGTAGCAGCAATCGCCTTATGAAATGTATTTCTTAAATAATACGTCTTGAAAGTCGAAATGACTCGCTGATGCATAGGCTGCAGAATGCTTGTTGCGTTGGCAGGCATGAAAACAGTCATCTCATACATCTCCATCAGAGCTCTTGGGTGACTGGATATACTGTACTGTCAATGAGCAGTAACATTTTGAAAGGAATCCTTTTTTCAGAGCAGGTCTTAACAGGGGGCTTAAAATATTCAGTAAACTATGTGGTAAACAGATATGCTGTTGTCCAGGCTTTGTTGTTCCATTTACAAAGCACAGAAAGCATAGATTTAGCATAATTCTTAAGGGTCCTAGGATTTTATGGATAGTAATGGAGCACTGGCTTCACGTTGAAATCACCATCTGCATTATTAGCCCCTAACAAGAGACTCAGCCCGTCCTCTGAATCTTTGAAGGCAGGCACGGACTTCTCCTCTCTAGCTATGGAAGTGCTAGTTGACATCTTCTTCAACTATAAGGCTGTTTCATCTATACTGAAAATCTGTTGTTTAGTGCAGCCACCTTCATTAATGATCTGAGCTAGATCTTCTGGATAATCTGTTGCAGCTTCTACACCAGCACTTGCTGGTTCACCTTGTACTTCTATGTTATGGAGACGGCCTCTTTCCTTAAAATTTAGGAACCCAACTCTGCTAGCTTCCAACTTCTCTGCTGCAGCTTCCTCACCGCTCTCAGGCTTCACAGAATTGATGAGAATTAGGGCCTTGCTCTGGGTCAGGTTTTGGGTTAAAGGATGTTGTGGCTGTTTTGATCTTCTATTTCAGACCACTCACACTTTCTCTACATCAGCAGTAAGGCTGTTTTACTTTCTTATCACCTGTGTGTTCACTGGAGTAGCATTCTTAATTTCCTGCAAGAACTTTTCCTTTGATTCACAACTTGGCTATGTATTTGGTGCAAGAGGCCTAGCTTTGAGTCTATCTTGGCTTTCAGTATGCCTTCCTCATTAAGCTTAGTCATTTCTAGCTTTTGATTCAAAGTGAAAGACATGTGGCTTTTTTTATTTGAACACTCAGAGGTCATTGTTGGGTTATTCCTTGGCCTAATTTCAGTATTATTATGTCTTTAATAGGGAAGACCAAGAAGAGGGAGAGAGATGGGGGAATGGCTGGTCAGTGGAGCGATCAGAACACACATAACCTTTATTGATTAAGTTTACCATCTTAAATGGGTACAGATTGTAGTGCCCCAGACAATTACAATAGTAACAACAAAGATCAGTGATCACAGATCACCATATCAAAAATCATAATAATGGAAAAGTTTAAAATACTGCCAGAATTACCAAAATATGACACAGAGACACAGAGTGAGCAAGCACTTTTGAAAAAAGGATACCGACAGACTTGGCTCGATGTAGGACTACTAGAGACCTTCAATCTGTAAAAAACACAATTCAACTGTGAAGCTCAATAAGCAAAACTCAATAAAATGAAGTCTGCCTATATTAAATAGTTACAATTTTTTTAGATGTGACTATGGTATTATGATCATGTTTTTAAAAGTGTCTTTTATAGATGCATAATTTAAATATTTATGGGTCAAATAATAGGATGTTTTAGACATGTTTCAAAATAATATAGGGGAATAGATGGGTGTATGGGTGAAATAAAGTTGACCATGAGTTGACAACTGTGCAAAGTAAGAAAAGGGTACAGAGAGATTCATTCTACTCCTCACTCTACTTTTGTCTATGTGTAAAGACTTTCCACTAAATAAGTTTTAAAAAGAATAAAAAGTTATTGTATTGCCCCACTCTCCACCCCAAGTTCTCCCAATTTACTTCAAAGACAGAAAACCAAGAAGAAAACTGACAGAGAAACAGCACAGAAAATGGAAATGGGTGGCCTGAGCAGGGAAACGGCAGACATGGTGTAGACAAGAAGAAGGCGCTGGTGAAAAGCAGTGTTAGCCATGTGGGAAGTCATACAGTCCAGATGCTGTGTTAAAGAGGATTATAGCATTGAGTTAAGACTGATTTCAGAATAAAAGAACTGATGTGTATAAACGTAGTAAAAGGGTTTGTAGCCTTGGTTCATAAAATGAACTATTAGCGTGAGTGAGTGAAAGGATAATTGTACATAAGCCCTGTGTATCAAATCAGGAGGGTTTTTTAATTACAAAGGAATCTCCTAAAGCCCTTTGCTCATCTCTTATTAAAGCCCTATCACAGTGCAGTATAATAACCTGCTGGCCACCCTCCTCCAGACAGCCCCACTTGTCACCGCTCCTGGGAAGGCAGCCCCGCTCTGAATGCGGTCTTTCAGATACTCCATCCCACAAGCCAAAGAAAGACTCTCAGGGTACAGTTTCTAGGCTTCCCCAGGGTCTTAGCTCAGAGAAGAAATGGCACTGGCCCTCAGATGATAAATTAATTTTTAAAAAATGAAGGAAAAGAGGGAAGAAGAAAGCTGGATATTCTAATATCTCAGTGTAGTTTCCCTGATCACAAGTAATTGGAGGCTCCTCTATGATCCTGAGTTTCCAGGGAGAGAAGGGTGACTGTTCCCCCAGTAATCCATGCCAGGCTAAGCCCTCCAATGTGCAGATTTACATGAGGAAGGTTATCTGCAAGATTAGAAGCCATTCTTTTTCAGTGAAAGCTAGGAGCCCGGAGATTACAGCAGAAGGCACAGGCAGCTCATAAATCTGCAGTGCCTGGGGCTCTGGACAGCCCTCTCATTGGTAAAGCGATTGATGCTTCTGCCAGGGAAGCTCCAAAGAAACTGTTCATCACTATCTCATTTGGAAACTTGACACCCAAATGGAGATACTGACACCCAAGCTTATAGATCTGAGCAAAGCCCAAAGATGTCAAATCTGTATAAATCAGGATGGGAGGTCTGTAAAGGCCCTGAGGACTAGGCTTTTCTCAAATGCCAGCTTGTGACTCTCTGAAGGTTTACAGCACCTGGGACATTGGCCTGGAGCCTTCATAACAAAATATAAGGAAGGAACTCAAGTCATAATGCAGGAACAGGCTATAAGAGCCCCTCACCAGGTCCATGTCAGGTATTCTCAGTGAAGGCAGACAGACCCAAGCAACTGTTGCCACTGTGGTCTCTAACTCTGTCTTCCAGCTGGGCTCAGATTTTCTAGTTCTCAGTGATGTAAGCCCACATCACATCATTGTGTCCCAATGAACAACCAATCACTTCACCTTCCCAAATGCCATGGGAAGCCGACTACTCTCTTCAGAAAAACAGGTAATTGGTTGCTTCTGCTCAATCTTCAAGGCCTGGCTCAAACAAGACCCCTTCCATGAAGCCTTCCCTCAGGCCAAATGAGTCACAGCTTCTGTGCCCCACCCTCCATGCTCATCAATTCACAATCTGGGTAGGGCACTTCTCACACAGTCTGTTTATTATCTGTTTAGCTGTTTTACCCACATGCCAAGGCTCCTCAAGGCAGACTGTATTTGACTTTCTAGGTCCCCCATGCCTGCACCATGGAGGCCACAGAATAGGTTCAAGTTAGCACTGAGCAAGAGAGTAAATGATGTCCAGGACTGCGAGCCAAGATACCTCTGGTAAAAGCCCACATCCCACTCTTGCCTTAATCTTACAAAGGGTCACCTCCAACCAGCCAACATTAACTGAGCACTGGCTCTGTCTATGGCAGGCAGGCATTAGGCCAAGCACTGGGGAGTTCAAATCCAATCAGACTCAGCCCCTTTCCCACGGGACCTCAATCTCAGGAAGAGCCCACCTCGCCCCAGGGCCTTCTCTGCTAACAGTCAGTGAAATCTATCTGCAAAAGGAGCTGAACAAGTATGTAGACAATCAAACCATAAGGCAAACAAGCTATCACATGCTCATTCTAAAGTAATGGGCAGCAAAAACCACCCCCTGATGTAATGGAAAAAAATTTTTAGAACTTCTATTATTAAAAAAAAAAAAACTTCTATTAATATTTATTTTTTATCAAAAAGTAAGAAATTAAGCTTTAATAGTTACTACATGGATTGACAACAGAATATGCAAATCCTTCAAATATACACATATTACTAGGGTGTGTGCTTGTGACAGACATACTGTAAAATGACCTCCACACAATGTATGTGTGTATCAAATCATTACAATGTATACTTTAAATATCTTACAGTTTTCTTTGTTAATGATACCTTAATAAAGCTGAAAAACAAAATAAAATAAAAATGCCTTCTGATAATCTCTGCCTCTAGGTATTCATGTGTTAGGGTAATCCTCACCCCTGAGTGTGGGCAAGACTTGTAACTCACATCTAATCAAAAGAATACAACAGAGCTGCTAGAGATCATTTCCAGAGTTACTTCATATTATATATCTTTTGTCTTCCTAACAGTCTATCCATTATCTCCATTTACAGCTTTGATGAAGTCGGCCATCCTATGAAGGGGCCTATGTAGCAAGGAACTGGGGATAGCTTCCAGTTGGCAATTAGCAGGGAGGCCCTCAGGCTACCAGGCCATGAGGAAGTGAATCCCACCAACAACCTTGTGAGCTTGGAGGAAGATCCTTCCCCAGTCCAGCTTTCAGATCAGACCCCAGCCCAGGCCAACACTTTGTGTGCAGCCTTGTAAGAGAACTCAAAGGAGGGAACACAGATCAGTAATGCCCAGACTCCTGAGCCACAGAAACTGAATAAATGGGAATTGTTTAAGGTGCTAAGTTTGAGGTAATCAGTAGACAGCAATGGATAATTAATACAGTCCTCAAATTCTTAACTGAGAGGTTGTACCATCAAATAAGTATGGATTCTCTGAACTGAAGCATCTCTAGAAAAACAGAGAGGGATTCTAAAAAAGAGGCCAAGGGAGCCTACAAATTTTAGCAGTAAAAAGATCATCAGCCTTAAAAGTAGGAAAGTAGAAAACCCTAAAGAATTGGCTTCAAGAACACCTGGGTTTCAGTCCCAGCTCTCTGCCTCTAAGAGTAAGTGATCTTGGTCAACTCAAACTTCTTAAGTTCAACTTCCTTATCTATACAATGAGATCAAGCAGGCTGGTGACAATGGACAAAGAGAGAGTGATCTAGAAACTATTTTGTAGAATGGAATGTGATATACACATTAGTTCGCTACAAAACTCTGGGAAGGACCTTGAACAAGGCACTGTTCTCTCTTGGCCTCAGCTCCCTTATGATAAGGAGGAGAAGCCCATCTTGTCTCCAAGGGCTCTGACCTTTAATTCTAACATCACATCCCCATGTGAAGAGAGGAAGAAGGGAAGGTAGGCTGTATTGTGAACTACAATACTTCCTAGGCATTCCATTGACCAGGGCAACTGTCTTACCAACAAGACCACCAGAGGTGTCTTTGTTTAACCAACCACATCTTGTCAACTTGCAGGCTTGCAACCCAAATTCCTCATCTAAGAGGAAAAATCTGTTTGTTTTACACAAAGGAAATAAAAGGTCCAAGTAAAATCAGTGAGAACTACCAAATTTCAACACAAATGTGGACCCACTCTCAGGTGGGCAATAGGATTGATTCTGTCACTGAGCACCCTAACAATGTGCCAGGAGCTTTCATAAACATGATCTCTAACCTTCACCAGTTTTATGGTATGGGTTATATCATCCTTCTTTCACAGTTAAGTTGGCTGAGGCTCAGAAACAGTAAGCTCCTTGCCCCAGGTACACTGCCAGTACATGGCAGGGCTGGGAGTTTCATTTAGTTCCACTTGACTCTAGAGGCCTTGGTCTTTGCACTACCCCCTGTTGTTGCTCAGGAAGAGGAGAAGTCACCCTCTGATTACAAAACAGACTAAAGGTTCTTGGCCCACAAGGAGATCACATGCATAGTGTGGCTTCATTCATTCACTCCGCAAACATTTACTGAGCACCCACTGAACACCAGGTCTTGTGGTAAGCAATGAGGATGCAGAGTAATACTCACTTCTTGTTCTCATGTTTCTGAGTCTAACTGGAGAGGCATACCAGTCCATGGAGGACAAGTGAATCAGTGAATGAGCAAATGAATATGCAGATAGACACATAAACAGTGAGCAATTAGTGCTTCGAGCACCATTAACAGTGATGTATAATACAGGGTATAATGGGATCACAAAGTACGTGATGACTGTCAGAAGACAGGTAACATTCCAGGCACTGAAAGAGAATGCAAAGGCATATGTGTTCTGGCAATGGCAAGAAGTTCAACTAGAGCACAGAGGCAAGGAATGAGCCATGGAGGAATCAGCTCTTCTTCCTGTGCTCTCACCTACTGAGCTAACCACTGCAGTAGAATCATCCAAGAGGACAGAGAGCAAACCAGGCATGAGTATTTGTAAGCTTTGGAGAACCTATGAGTAAGTCAAGAGAAGTCACACTCAGGGTCTGAGGCCAGGTTGAGAGGCCACAGGGAAATTAGAAAAACCACCAGGACTGTAACCAAATAGAACCAACCCATACTGCGCTCGTGGGAAGGGGACAGAGAGCAGAGCAGAGGGGAGGCTGGGGCCAAAGGCAGGAGCTCCTCTAATGAAGAAGCTAAAAGCTCACATCTCCCAAATCTATCAAGCCAGGACCATGTGGATTTCATGATCGAGGCCTTCGGCTGAAGGGACACATATATACAAACATGCTCGTGCACAAACGCCATAGTGAATCATACTTCCAGAAAGACAAAAGGGTCTGGCCTTCTTGGTTCTTTTTTTTTTTTTTTTTAAGATTTTATTTATTCATTCATGAGAAACACAGAAAGAGAGGCAGAGACACAGGCAGAGGGGGAGAAGCAGGCTCCATGAAAGGAGCCTGATGCGGGACCTGATCCTGGGACTCCAGGATCACGCCCTGAGCCTAAGGCAGATGCTCAACCACTGAGCCACCCAGGTGTCCCTTGCCCTCTTGGTTCTTGATGCTAACAGTATTGGAAGTGATGCACCTGCCCACTTTTTACTGTACTAAACAGTAAAAAATATAATAAAAATATAATCTCTTACTTTCCTCTTTAGTTACTTGGCTGCAGCAGCTGTTTGGTTTGGAGCAGCTGTAGTTGCTGGGAGGTGGTGGTCCATCTCTGGTGCATCAAAAAAGTATGCCTGCAGGAAAAGGAAACCCATGAGGGGGGTTAAACACGATGGTCTGCCCCAGTATTCTAGACTTCAGGCTAATAGTACTTCTGGGCTCTTGTGGCTCCTCCATTTCCCTCTGCCACATTTATCCCACCAAATCATGACAAATTCTTTTTCTGTCCATCTCACTCCCTCTACTATGAGTAGCTTTTAAAAAATGTAGCCACCCTGTACTGGCCACTTCCTATATATGACTTAATCTGCATAAGAACCCTGTAAGGCTGCTACTACTATCCTCATTTGACAAATGAGGAACTTAGGCTTCAAGAAGCTGTTTTGCAATCTGGTGCACACAGCTAATGAGTGGGAGAGTCAGGTCTTCCTGACTCCAAGGTTTAGACCCTCAATTGCCATATCACACGGTCTCTCCTCCAGGGCAAAGACCACATATATCCCTTTTGTCCCCATGCCACCAGCCTCTCACTCAGGGCCTGGCACACAATGTAGACAACCACTACCTCATGAACTAACTACAACAGATTGCTGCTAAATCAGCTGGCTCTAGGTAAAGACCTTCAAAAGAAAGTGCCAGGCAGCCTTTACCTCATAATTCTTCAGCTTGGAAATGAAAGGTCTGGTAAGGGCTTCCACTCACATCTACAGTTTCACTGCCAAAAATCAGTAAGAGGTGAAGGGGTGGGGGGGACCAAGGGGGATCTTCCGAACTGTGTCAAGGTCAGAGAATCCTGACTTTCGCCCAGGAAAAGACCTGGAGTGTACAAAGTAAGGGGAATCCCTGAATATGTCAGGGGTTTACCTCACACTTGTGATTCCCCCTTGGAGTCAGGGCAAGAGCAAAGTAAAAGGACAAAAAGCCAAAACAAGAAGCATGTCAGCAGCTCCGCTCTCTATCAGCCAGAAGGGGGCACCAAGATGACGCATGGTAGCTTTCCCCAACACAATCCTATTTCGCAGGAACTCTTCAACATCCTTGTCCAAGTTTCTAGCTGCAGAGACCCCCTAGCTTGTCACATTCCCAGAGCAATCCTATTAGCTCTAAAAGCCTTCTTCCCAAGGCTCCTTCCGGCACCTGCTTTCTGAGGTGGGGAAAGAGTGGTTCCTGACATAAGGGGGTGGTGGCCAGGGGCCATGCTGCCAGTGTTGGGCCCCTCCAGTTATCTTGATGGTGCACAGAGCCACAAAGCCCCCCTGATGCGGGAACCATGCCTTTCTTGCAGGCTCCTGGAGGAGACCCTCATCTAATGCAATGCACCAAGAGGCTAGGCTTTTGTAAACTTGGTTCTGCTAGTAACTCACGCTGTAGCTTTGGACAAGTCACTCCAACCCTCTGAGCCTAGGTTTTCTAATGTGTAAAACGAAAGGATTGGAAAAAATTCTAAGGGCAAACTATAGTCCTGCGACTCACTAGTTCATTAATTCCACAAATACATAGTAACAACCACAGTTACCATTTGGGGAGTGCCTACTGTGCACCAGGCACATACCTGATCATTAATCTACTCAATAATCCCATATAGGCAAATTTTATCCCCATTTTAGAGATGACCAAATAGAGGCTCAAAGAGATAGAGATGTTCCCAAGGCTATACAACCCTGTATCTGAGCTACAGTTTCAACCCAGTTGTGTCCGGCTCCAAAGGCTATCTTCTTGTCCTGTGCAAAGCGGCCTACAATTTGGTACTTATCCTATGCCCAGTCTAGATCTAGGCACAGTGAGGCCTCAGGATGAATGATCAGGCTTTCTGGGAGTAGGGATGGAGTGTCACCTGGTACAGAGTTAGGGCACAGGACTGTTACTAACCACCACAAACACAGGCTTGCACATCTCAAACATGCCAGCCAAGAAACACACCCTCTGGTGCATACTTAGTCATCCCCCACCCCCGGAGTGTCCTGCTACCAACTTAGAGCACAGACGTGAGCACCGAGGGACCCTCGGCAGGTAGAGGGCTGGCGTACGCTTCAGTACAATGAGGCAAAAACAGCAATCTATGCTCCCCAGGGCTGCTCACTGCCGGTGAGGAGCTGGTGCCCCTCCCCTAACAATTCTTCTCCATGTCCTTCCAATAAAAATAATGTCTTGCATTTTACGGCTCGTGTTGTTCATGTTGACATAACATTCAATCCTTATGAAAATAAAGATGTTCCTGCAGTTCCGCTTTCCAAGCAAGGAGGGTAGCATCCAGAGAGGGGAAATAGCCAGGGCAGAGGTGAGGGAACTGGGTCCGGACCCCATCTGCTCACTTCTGCTTCAGCCTCTTGCACCGACATCTCCAGAAGAGAACAGAGGAGGCTACCTCAGTGTGGAGAACAAAACCCCAGACACAGAGGGCCCCTGGCTAAACACCTGATCATAGAATACTCCCTTCCTCCTCTGCCTGCCTGCCAGGAAGGGGCCCCACACACCCTATCACTGGGGCACTCAGGAGGAACAAGCAGCAGAATAGCCATGGCAGCTTCAGATGACACAGGGCTCTTTTAGTAACGTCTTTACATCTAAAGAACCTTTCACAGTATATGAAGGGCTGTCAGAGCTATCTCACTGAGTCTCACAAAAGCCCAGAAAATAGGAATCTCCGTGACAGAGGAGGAAGCCAAGTTTCTGAGAATGAGGGCACTCGCCTAGGTTCGCAGTGGTAAGCCCATTCCTGTGCTCTTTCTACTTCACCATCATGCTCTCCTCTAGCAAATTCCTGGCAGCAAGATGGGCAGGTAAATCCCAATGTCAGTGTCATTTACTCCAAAAGGGAGTAACAAGCATAGGGGATAAAAGATCCTGCCACATGTACCAAATGAAATCAGTTCTTTTTTTTTTTTTTAATTTTTTTTTAAAATTTATTTATGATAGTCATACAGAGAGAGAGAGAGAGAGAGGCAGAGACACAGGCAGAGGGAGAGGGAGAAGCAGGCTCCATGCACCGGGAGCCCGACGTGGGACTCGATCCCGGGTCACCAGGATCACGCCCTGGGCCAAAGGCAGGCGCTAAACCGCTGCGCCACCCAGGGTTCCCATGAAATCAGTTCTTAATAATAATATTACCACCACCACCTCCTTCTCCAAAGTCTGATGTACTATGCTCCTCTCTATCATTTACAGAACTGAACAAAGCAGCACTTCTTCTGCCTCCTTCTCTCCATCAACTCCTCAACTAGGTATATACAGAAAAAAAATTTTAATGAGACATGGGGACATAGCAGTGAGAGGGCAATGGTGAGAAAGGACATTTTTCCTCAGCAGACAGAAAGGTCAAGAAGGGTCGCGGCAGCATTACAAGGGATCAGCCCAGGAGCTCCAAGTACCAGAAATTAACAGTGTCACTCTGCCATGAGTCAAACCAACAGTCCTTAAGAGGTCTCAAAAATTTAAAGCTCAGACACACGGAAGGTGTATGTAAACCAGTTCTGTGTTTCAGAACTTGGCACTTTTTATGAGACTTATTCAATGATCAACTATCAGGATCTTATGAATGATCGAGGGTGTCTACACAAAAAATATTAGAGATCAAATGGTCCCAAAGTAATATCACTTCCACAACTGTCCAACCTGACCAAGGGCCTGGACAAGCGTGATGTGGATATCTTCCCACGGGCATGTCCTTTCCTTCATTGGTGACCTTAACATTCTTAGACTAGGAGTTCTTTAAAAACCTGTGTCAGGCCTTGTTGAGGCCACGGACAGCAATTTTTGTGTACAACGTGCACAGAAAATATAAAATCATGTCTCCTTAGGATCAAGAAAGAATTCTATTTTATGGGCATTGATGGGACAAGTTCTATATTAAATGTTTTACGTGTATCATTTCATTTTATCCTCAGAACAACCCCATGTGGCAGTTACAGATTAGGCATATTATGTCCATGTTACAGATTAAGACGTTCAGATTCAGAGAAGTTAGGTACCATGGCCGAGCTCACACAGCCAGTGAGTGACAGAGCTGGTCTCCCATCTGGCCCTATCTGACTCAAAAAAACATACTCCCCCTAAAAAGACATCCTAATACATGAATTTGAAAACTCTTCTAAATGTTATTCACCTTAAAAGTCTCTCCCCTTTTCTAATTTGACTTCATCTTCATGCTTTCCACCTATGGAACTTTAAATTTCAAAACTCTAGCTATGTGCAGAAAATCATCAAAGACATCCAAAGGCAAAACTCTCCCTCATCTCCACACTCCAACCTATTATATAGACACTCATCCGGCTCTACTCTACTCTGAATCTGGCCAGACTCTGAATCTTAACCAAATTTTAGATACTGGGTAAAGCCAGAGATAACCATCAAATTCTCTTAAATTGACCACTTCTCACTTAGGACAGTCTATTTAAAACAGTATTGATTTTATGGAGCCAATTTTAAAAGAATCATTGTGAATAACAGCTTGAGGTCTTTCAGCATTTGTAGCTAAAGCACATAGGAAGATCACAGGAATGAGACCATACCAAGCAGCCCACAGAGAGCAGTGTGTGAAGCAACACGATTGTCACAATTGTGGCCAATGCGATGCGCCGGTTATCCTCACGAACAGCTGGCCAAAAAGTCATTGCCAAGACAGAGCCTGAGATACCCAGGGCAATCATGACTAGAATCCAACGAACAGCCTTCTGGGGGATAACCCACAGTACCTGAAAGAAAAGGAGGGAGAGAAGGACTTTTTTGGAGGTGTTTGAGAGAGAGGCGTTTGTTCATTCCAGGTACCTGTGTTTAATAAAGTCCCCTGAGCCAATCAGCTGGGTGCCCTCTGCCACTCCGGTTTCTCAGTACAGCCGGGAGAAACACCCCAGCATGCAGACTGAGGTGAATGCTTTCGGAACCAAGGACTTGAGGTCCAGCAAAGGCACTTGGCTCCCTATCCCCATTCCTACAGAACTTCTAAATTCAAAGGGTATTTTTCAGGTTCCCATCAGTGTTAGGCTGGAAATGAAGACACCGGTTGAATTTTCAACAAGCCCAGGGTGTCACTCAGAATGAGTGTGGTACTTACAGCTGTGGGGATATAAATGAAGAGCGAATATCCATAGACACACACAATCTCCAAAAACGAATAGGAAACGATGTTCATAACTTTGCTGTTTCTCCACATGAGGAAACCCCAGAGTGCAAGAGGAACCAGCCAGGCATAGGCATAGATGATGGTGGCTGCTATGGACACTAAGGATGACAGGACACAAGTGGTAATCCCCCATGTAATCATGCCTTTAATTACTACCAGAGCACTTCTAACACCTTCCCTGACTTATTTCTCAGCATGTCCACCTGCTTCATTGGATCATGGGATCGTGTCTTACTGGTCCTATTCCCTATACCTGGCACCCGAGGGTGGTGTTGAATTGGGGGATCTTCAGCATTGTCTTTGTGGTGATGACCAGGGTCTCTCATATGGTTTTTATAATTTGTTTAATAACTAACAATTAATAGTATTTAACAACTGTATCAAGCATCTGAAAGACTTCAGAGGCCCTCACTATAAGTGTTTATACATTCCAATCATTTCGATCAAATGAAAGCCAACTATCCCTCTAGAAGAACACACCCTCTTTCCTCGTATAACAAGAGCTGATGCTGATTTCTTGAGCAAATTTTTTTTAAAGATTTTATTTATTCATGAGAGACACACAGAGAGAGGCAGAGGGAGAAGCAGGCTCCCCACAGGGAGCCGGATGCTGGACTCGATCCCAAGACCCTGGGATCACACCCTGAGCCGAAGGCAGATGCTCAACCACTGAGCCACCCAGGTGCCCCTTCTTGAGCAAATTATTAAAATACCCTGGGCACAGATTAACTGACTCCGTATGCTATTTAGAATGCCTTCTGTCCCTGAAATACGGGGTTTCAGTTCATTCATGAATTGCTCAAAATATTCTTTACTTTCACTTTCTTCATTAATAATTCATGTCTGTGCTGGAAATGCTATGCAGTGGCTCCTCACAATGGCAACGCTCAGTATTTTACTGTCCCTTCCTCCTCCTCCTCCAGTAGCACCATGCTCCAGAGGATTTCTTTTCTTTCTTTTGGAGTGGAGGACCACTAAGTGTGGCTAAGCCCGTGGAAACAGCCCTTCCTACAGGAAAATCAGTAGGTAATGCACTTAATGCTCTTGGCAAGCGAAAAGGCACCCCAAGCATTGTAAGTCAGACTCTGGTTAAGACATATGATTGGCTAAAACATTTTTAGCTCCCAGAGGAGTTTTTTCACACAGGGAACTACCTCATTAAGCCAAATGTAATTCTGCTGATATACTGTCCGCCCCCCCTTTTTTTAATAACTACAGAAAGGGGAAGAAAATGACCTCTATGCCGACAGCCATCCACTAGGTGTCAGGCATTACACCGAGTGCTTTACTGAGGGGCAACACTGTATAATAGTCAAAGCACAGACTGCACATGCAGACTCCATGTGCCACTTATAGTTAAGGAATCCTGGGTGGTGAGTTACTTAACTTTCCTGCCTTAGTTTCCTCCTCTATATAATGGGAATAATCATGGTATACTACCTTATAAGATTAGTAGGAGAATCAAATGAGTTAAAACAAATATACTAAGAACATTGATAAATAACAAATGTTCAATCAAGAATTCACTTTTTATATTATTAACCAATATGTAAATATATTATTTCACATCATATACATCTTCATTTTAGAGATAAAGAAACAGGATTAGAGAAGCTAAGTGGTTTGGTCAAGGTCAAATAATTAACAAGCGGTGGAAGCAGGATCTGAGTTTGTATGTGGATGTATACTCTTCACATAAAATGGAAAAAAATTTAGGGGTGCCTTGTTGGCTCAATCAGTTGGGCATCTGACTCTTGGTTTCAGTTCAGGTTGTGATCTCATGGGTCATGGGATCGAGCCTCATGTCGGGCTCTGCGCTCAGCAGGAAGTCTGCTTGAAGATTCTCTCCCTCTGCTCCCTTACCCTCTCATAAATAAATAAATCTTTTAAAAAATGGAAATATGCTTATTGATAGAGTCAACGACTATCTTACTGGTACATTCATATCATGACTCCCTTATATCATCAGCTAGCCAAGGAGGAAAAGAAAAGATAAAACCCCCGCCTGAGCTTCCAGACCTTCAGACAGGGTCATTGACTCCTTCTTCTCTGTCAATATACCTACATATACATCTGATACAGAAATTAATAAATACCATTTACATCAACACTCATTTACCTGTCTTTCTTTACATAACCATTGAACAACTTGAAGGCAGGGTCTATAGCTCATGAATAACATTTATTGAGTTAAACTCAAACCGGAGTCATTTGACAAATGAGGCTGTAACTAAATCCAGGTCTGACTCCATGAGAATGGGCATGGAGGATAGAAGGAAGGGTACATGGAGACACATACACACACATGCAGGTAACTATATATCTCCCTATACACACATATATGTGCATGTGTATGAACTCTTTTTTGTATAAGGCATCATTCCAACCTCTTTACACACATCAACTCTTTATTCTCACAATAGCTCAATAATATAGGTATGATTATTTATTTCACTGATAAGGAATCTGGGGCCAAGAGAGATTAAATCACTTGGCCAACAAGTAGAAGCTAATGAGTGGTAGACCTGGAACTTGAAGCCAGTGAGCTGGTTCCAGAGACTATGCTCTTGGACCTTCTCTCCACAGTCTCTCAATAGGACAGCAGGTAGTCAGGAGGGGTAGGGGGAGGGAGAGAGAAAACCGGGGAAGTGGCCCACATCAATCTCCCACAAAGCCAAAATTCCTCATTTTGGGTGGCTGTCATCTGCAAGTCCCTTAAAAAGCTGTTGGTTTGCATAATTATCCAATACTGCCACAAGACAGGAAGTTTTAAAACAATGTCATCCACAAGCCCATCATTAGGACAAATTCATTTCTACATTCTCCCTTCCAGACCCTGACCATTTACAGACTTCTCTTTAACAAAGTTGCTAACAGCACAGGCATAATTGTGGATGATCAGTTTTCCATATTGTTCTAAGTGCTTCATAATTAGTGGCTACAGACCCAGCTAGTTGAGTCACCGTGACTTAAATAACAATGCCCCTCTTGTTTCCAACATCTGGATAATACAAATAATGCTACAATGGAGACTTTCATGCACACTGCTTTTTACTTACTTTGCACATTTTTCTTTGGATAAATTCCAATTGCTATTTGGCCTTGCCTTACAGCCTTCTGAAAGATATGTGGATTCACAGTACTGGGCATGTACTCAATGCTACTGAATTATATAAAAGAGTTAAAACAGCAAATTTTATGGTATGTGTATTTTGCCACAATAAAAAAAAGGATTATGCAGATTTATATAAATGGGTGGTAATTCTGAGATGGTAAGTATATTTGAATCCTTAAATACAAAAAGCAGGGGCTGAAGCACCTAGAGACACAAGCCCAGGAGCTCAGTAAAAGGCACTCATGGTTACAAATTGAAAGCATTCCAAATGAGTCAAGCTATTCACCAACCTTTTCGGAATTCGGGCACATAATGGTATGTCTTCTCTCCCAGATGGATTAAGAAGTTGGAAAGATTCCCACTAATTGCTATGGCAAAGACCAGTGTGGCGCATATCCAAAAGGGGCCTGCAGAGAAAACCAGAAAATTCAGTCAAGAAAATGAAGCACCAGCTTATAGACTCTTAGAGAATAATTTCTTATCTCCCTTGCCCTATTCATGTAAGCAAGGGAAAATGAATTTTCGATGCAATCAATACTCATTTAATGGGAATTTCCTTTTTTAAAAGGTCAAACACACAACTCAGCAATTAGGTGCATTGAAGATGGGGAAGACTGAATGAAAAGGCCAAAACACCTTCTACAATTAGGTGAATAAAGACACTAATTTGTTTATAGCTTCTTTTATTAGAGGATCATCCAGAAGATCATGAACATTTTGTGAAATCTGCACCACCAGAATACAGGAAGCAAAGGTTACTTCCCTTATCTAAGTGCCAAATGGTAATTAATGCCAGAGAAAAAGAAATCAGGCAGGTCCTTTTGCAGTCTAAATGAAAGAGCAGGGCAAGCAGAGCACTTTAGGGAAGAGTTAGTTTAATCTACTGGATCATCATGGTTGTGTGTGTGCATGTAATGTGTGCTTAAGCCTTTTTTTTTTTTTAATGAAAAAGTAATACAGGCACATAGCTCAATGTTCAAAAGGCACGAAAGGGAATACAGAGAAAAATAAACATTCCTCTCTCTCTATTCCCTGGCTCTATGCATTTCTTCACCCCAGAGCTCGCCACCATCCCCAGTTTCTGGTGAATCCTGCCAGGGACTTCTATATACCTATAAACAATTGCATATTTTGTGTGTGTTTATACAAATAACATACACACATGTACTTTACTATTTTCACTTTAATGTATCTTATTTTATTTTATTTTTTTTTAAGATTTTATTTATTTTTTCATGAGAGAGAGAGGCAGAGACACAGGCAGAGACACAGGCAGAGGGAGAAGCAGGCCCCATGCAGGGAGTCCGTCGTGGGACTCGATCTGGGAATGCCAGCAGCACACCGTGGGCCAAAGGCAGGCGCTAAACCGCTGAGCCACCCAGGGTTCCCCTACTTTAATATATCTTAGTGATTCTACTATAGCTATTCATAAAAATAACCTTATTCTTTTTTTTAGTGGTTATCAAATATCCCACTGAGTGAATGAGCAAACCGTGCTCTGCAAATCCCTTTCACTATTTTTACTTATTTCATGAATGCCACCCTTGTTTCTCCCTCCCTAGGAAAAGCACTACATAGAACAAATAGAATTTTTCCATTGAGAGATTTCTTTTTTCTTCAATTAAGAGATTTCTAATGAATCTTATGAATTTTTCAACTTCACCAATATTTCACAACACCTTTGAGAATAACTACAGAAAGCTCGACGTGTCACAAAATTCAGAAAATTACTGTGTCGTGGGACATGCCTGGCAGAAATGGGTCAGCACTTCTCAAAGACAGGCTGGTTCCTGAAGGAAGGGAAAAGGAGCACAAGGATTTGACTGGGATGCTCCAGAGAGTCACCAGCAGTGGCTTTCAATAAATTGGTGCTGACTCACTAGCCCACAACCTCTCTGGTACCAGACTAAATCTTGTTCACTGTATTATTCTAAGTACCAACCATACAAAAACTGTAGCAAACAAACCCAGACCAAAAAACCTCCTACAATTTGACAATTAAAAAATCTCCCAAAAAAAAAAAAAATCTCCCAAAGCTCTGCTGAAAAAATGAACAAAACTGACCATGTGTTGTCAATGGGCTGGGACCATCCAAGCATATGACAAGTGGCCAAAGTATTACATTTCCTATAACTAAAAAGCAGAGAATATCATATCCTATTGACCACTGCTTGCAAGAACCCACTATCCTCTAGACCCTGGGCCAGGTGCTGTGGACACCATGATGCACAACAGATACAGTCGCTGTGTCCTGTGCCTGCCGGCACACAGGAAGGTCAAATTCCAGAGACACACAACCACCCGCTCATCTCAGGGTCTGCCGGGTTGCTTTATATGCCTTTTCTCTTCCTACTTTCTGCCAAATTCCTACTTATATTATGGGATGGGGTGGCAAGGAGCCTTAATTTAGTCTGCAATATACATTTTTATATTATAAAATATTTCTAGGGCAGCCCCGGTGGCTCAGCGGTTTAGCACCACCGCCTTAAGCCCAGGACGTGATCCTGGAGTCCTGGGATCAAGTCCCACATTGGGCTCCTTGCATGGAGCTTGCTTCTCCCTCTGCCTGTGTCTCTGCCTCTCTCTTTCTCTGTATCTAATAAAAATAAGTAAAAAAATAAAATATTTCTAACATACAGGAAAGCACAAAGAAGGATGAAACTAACACTGACATACCCATCATGCTACTTTTTCAAATCTTTCTAATGGGGTCATATTACTCATGCATTTTTTTACAACGTACTTTTTTTTCATTCATCTTTGTTCTGAGATCTACCCACATTGATGCTTCGACCTCCTATTCCTTCTTAAAAACTACAGATTCTGTGTGTAAACACACCACAATTCACTTCTCTCTTCTCCTGCTGATATTTGGTGGCTCCTAAATATTTGCTATTACAAGCACTGCTGCTGCAGCGAATAATGTTCTCCTTTGTCTTCTTTCATATTGGCGAGTTTCTTGAAGACCATACACGTCGGAGTGGAACTGCTAAGTGTCAGGGTACGAGTCTCTTCGAAGGGCTCCCAGTCCTGTACCACTCACATCCCCACCAGGCATACAAAAGTTTCCATTACTGTGCACATTCTTGACAACTCTTGATATCCATGTTTCTGAAGATCTGATTTAAGAGTATGCCACAAACCCTCAAATGGCTTCACACTCAAGTAAAAGCTGAAGTCCTCATTGTGACCAAGACTCCACACAACTTGCTCCCCGACATCTTCTCTCTGACCTCATCTGCTAGGTCCCCTTCTTTCCTCTGGCCCGGTCACGCTAGTCTCTGCTGTTCTCAGAGCACACACTAAGCAAGGTCCTGCCTCAGAGGCTGTGTGCTTGCTGTGCTCACTGCTTCAGATGCCTTCCCCTTAGATATCCACATGGACTGCTGCCACTTCCTTCAGGCCTTTACAGTTAAATTCACCACTTACTTTTTTTTTTAATTTTTAAAAAAAGATTTTATCTATTTATTCATGATAGACATAGAGAGAGAGAGAAAGAGGGGCAGAGACACAGGCAGAGGGATAAGCAGGCTCCATCCCGGGAGCCCAATGTGGGACTCGATCCCGAGACCCCAGGATCACGCCCTGGGCCAAAGGCAGGCGCCAAACTGCTGAGCCACCCAGGGATCTCCCCCCACCCTTTTTTTTAAATTTCAAATCCACCCACCCACCCAAACATTTCCTGTCCTTTAAATTTTTCACCTTGGCATTTGTCACTAGCATATGTATTTGACTTACTTTGTTTATTGTTAAACTCAGTAGATTCTAAACTACCTTAAAACAAGGATTTTTGTCTGTTTGTCTCACTGCTGTATCTCCAATGCCTAAAATAGCTGAGTGCTCAGTATTTGTTTAATTAATTAAATGAAGACAAGCCGATTTGTACATGTTAGCTAAAATGATGAATATAATATGATATCTTATTTTGTTTTTATTTTCCTGATTATCGGTGGGGCTAAAGCATCTTTTCATATATTTGTTGGCCATTTGGGTTTCCTTTTCTGTGAATTGCTCATTTCCCCCCAGAACTTATCATTGGTTTTATTCTTATAATTGGTAGGAATTCTAAACATATTATTGCTTTTCCTCTCTTGTTGCTAATAAGAATTGCAAATATTATCTCTGGGTTTTTTTCCCTTTGCTATGGTTTATTTTGTGGTGTAGAAAATTTATATTTTAGTTTACATGTAGTCAAATTCATTGATCTCTACTTCCAATTCTACAGATTGGCACTTCTGTCATCTTTTTCCTGACCACCTGCCTCTCTCCCACCTCCCCCTCCAATGCCCAGTTCTCTCTGCTATCAAACACTTTACTTATATAGTATCTCCTTTTTTTTTTTAACCATGTCTATAAGCTCATGAAGCTAATAGTGTTGTGGAAACAAGCAAGCTTTGGGTTCAAATCCTGGCTTTGCCATGAGAGGCAGCAGAGCAGAATGATGAAGAATATAGGTTATGAGCTGAGCTCAGCCACTTACTGGCTATATGATCTTAGTCAAGATACTTAACCTCTCGTGACTCAGTGTCTTCATCCATACAATGGGGATAATAAGAGTACCTACCTTATAATGTTGGGGTTGCTATGAGGATGAAGTGAGTTATTACAGATTCTTCACCAACAATACTGGTACGTAGTAAGCACTGCGTATGTTTGCTGGTGTTGTTTTCATTGTTAATTCTGTGACTATGGGCAAGCTATCCTCTCCAAAATTCCATTTTTTCTTTTGTAAGACAAGGCTACCTCAGAGTGTGGGAAATAAAACAGTAACACAGGGCTGAGCTCTTGCTGGTGAGGCACTCAGCAGATGTTAGTTCTCTCCTTTCTCTCTTCCTGGGGGTGGAGACTATGACTTTATCTTTAAATCTTGTCTATAGCATAAAATAAGGTGCTCAAAAATTGCTAGCATGCTTACTCTGTGCCAGGCCTCTGCCAGGCACTGACAACACAGATCACTCAGATACACAACCTGTCTCTCAAGATCTCAGAAGAATGAATGAGAGAGCTAGGAAGAGAAACCGCTTTGGCAACATTCAGATAAGAGACATGGGCCATGTGCTTTGCTTTGCACACAATGTTCCCTGGTGCTCCAGGCACTGCACCAACATCTTGCTGGAGCTTTGGGTGCAGCCAGAGAGAGAAACTATTCGGAAGGAGCCTCTCCTCAGCCTCCTCCACAGCAGTTCTGCTTTCAGTGGTTCCAGATATTGGACATCCATGCCAGTTGATAAAAAGGTCATGTAACTTAAAATCACCAGGCAAATAGAATAAAGATGGGTTTTATGTAACACTAAACTAGTTCTAGTTCTACCTTTTTAGTTTGATACCTCTCAGCCACGGTTTCCTCACAGGAAAAAATGTCTCGGTGTAAGGACTGAACAGGGTATGCAGTCACTGACACAGTAGATCCTCATGAATTCTTTCTCCTCTTATAATTAACATAGGTACAAAATACGTAACATATCACTCTAATATTATTTAGGATTAAGCATACATATCACTCACTGAGCCTCATGGCTACCTCATTTGAGAAATGGAGATAATAATAGCTACCCAAAAGGTTGCTGCAAGAATTAAATGTGACCATGTATGCAGAGCACCTGCACACAGAAAGCATCTGGAGCTGTTGGCTCTCTTCTCCCTTCAAACATGGAAGTCCACAGCTGTGGGAGCCCTTTCTCTCAGGAATGCTGGATGGACTCTGACTTTTTCTCAGACAGCAGGGAGGTCAAGGATGCCAGTCATGCCCCTACCCTTCCCTCTTACAGACTTCCAGTGCTGCTGGCTGAATCCCAAGGAGAGCCAGCTCATCGGAAGGCAGAGTTTACTTTATTTAATTTTACTTTATTTAACTCATCTCAAGTTTGTAGTGTCATTTGAAGACCTTCAAATGGACATACTACTTGTAACCACAGCATTTATATAACACAGAATTGCATTTTCCCCAAAGTTTTTTGCAAAGGTTGTTACTGACGTTCAAAAGAGTTGAATAAAATGTTGCATGCCCCTCCAACAGTGCATTTCCCTGACTTTTCAGGCAACCGGCATGCTCACCTGAATTCAACAGGTGCACGGTAAAGAATCAAAACGGTGCTATACATACCATAAAGATCTGGATTGCTGCGGATATACAGCCTCACAAAGTTTTTTCCTGGTATGGGCAAAAGAGACCCTTTTATTCTGTCAAAGACCTAGAAAATAACACAGCAATAAGTCTATTGAAGATTTCTGTACAGTTTAATAAATTCAAATACTGCAAAATTGAAACTCTGTTATTACAATCTTTATAGTGAGAGTATTTTCAAATGCCAATAACCTTTTACTTTTCTAAGACCATAACCAGTATACAAAAGCTTTCGTGTTATGTGATTGTTTAACCATTAAAGACACAAGTCTCCATTACATGTGAAAAGAAAGGTGAAACTGGTTTACAAACCTGGTAAGTGTCTACATCAAAGAATGTTTGATAGTATTCAAATGTCCAGAAGGGGGAGCTTTTCTTCTGTCCAGCAAGTAACTGTCAGAGGTAAAATCAAATAAAATGAACACAGAAGCAGTTTTCTTACATCAGCCATGCAGACACTAGGAACTGATCTAATGGAAAATCAAGATGTATTGATTTGGAGCTCTTCTGCATTCATCATCCACTTTGCAATAGCCCTGCCCAACAGCCTGATAGAAAACAAGCATCCGTTTTGAAGTCACACCCAAAGGTTTCAATTCCTGGTCTGTCCACCAGGGAGAGACTTGTCAAATCACTAGACTGGGTTCTCTAAAAAAGTACAGTGAACAAGATCCACCTCAAAGGATTATAGAAAGGATTAGCTCAGTTATATATAATAGGTATCAGGTATATAACATATATATATATATATGCATATATACACACACAAACATGTACATACAGACGGCAGTCTATCTTTTACTACCCAACCTCCTCAAGATTCTTACTACTATCACCACTGAATTCCTAAAAATCTGATCTACTGATTTATTCTCACATACTTAAAACTTAAGATATACTGCTCTGACAAAAAACCCCCACAAAATTCCAATTTAGAAGGAGCACATATCTATCCCAACAGTACAGCTAAATAGCAGAATGTAAGCCCCTTGCCAGGTACTGTGATTGCCACTTCAGATCTTTCATAAGGATTCATACAGCAAAAGGCACAGATGGCCTGTGAGGAGCTCTGCAGGACAAGGGAAGGTGCTATGAGGAGATATTTTTTGTTCTTTAAAAGGAAAACTTTTGGGGCACCTGGATAGCTCAATGGTTGAGTGTCTGCCTTTGGCTCAGGTCATGATTCTGGGGTCCTGAGATCAAGTCCCGCATCGGGCTCCCCATAGGGAGCCTGCTTCTCCCTCTGCCTATGTCTCTGCCTCTCTCTATGTGTTTCTCATGAATAAATAAATAAAATCTTAAATAAATAAATAAATAAATAAATAAATAAATAAATAAATAAAGATGGAAAACTTTTCCATAATTAAAATTGTCCAATAGTGGCACTGGCTGCTTTCCATGGTAATGAATAGACCTCTTCTGGAGGTATTCAAGTGTTGCCTTTCTGACATATCACAAACAGCATTAATATCTTGGGAGGGAAGCTGAGACAGAGGAAACTGAAGGTTCTTTCAAACTCTAGTATTATAAGATATTGAACTCTAGAGACCCATGTTCCCTAAATTAGGACAAGGAATTAAGTATCTATCATAGACTATTGGTAACATCTTCCCAATTCCCAGACAAATTAAGATAATGGATAGAATGTTTCAATTTTAAGATTTTTTTTCCCTTAATACATTTCTCAAACTTTTGATGCCTGCTGTTGCTCAGTGTGATGGTTAATTTTATGTGTCAATTTGTCTAGGCCTAGAACCCAGATATTTGGTCAGACATTAGTCTGGATGTTTCTGTGATGCTGTTTTTGGATAAGCTATACATTTAAATTAGTGGACTTTCTGAGTAAAGCAGATTGCCTTCCATAATGTGGATGGGCCACGACCAATCAGGTGAAGGCCTGAACAGAACAAAAAGCCAACCTCTCTGAGCAAGAGGGACTTCTCTAGCAGACTGCTTTTGGACTTCATCTGCAATACCAGCTCTTCCTGGGTCTACAGCAGAATGTCTTTAACTCAAACTCAAACTCCTTCCTGAGTCTCAGCCTACTAGCCTTTTCCATCAGATTTTGGATGCACTAAGCATCCACAATCACATGAACCAATTTTTAAAAACAAACCTCTTTTGGAGCACCTGAATGGCTCAGTCAGATGAGTGTCGAACTCTTGGTATCCGCTCAGGTCATGATCTCGGTGTTGTGGGATCGAGCCCACTTTGGGTTCTGGGCTCAGCACAGAGTCTGCTCTCTCTCTTCCTCTACCCCTCCCCCCACTGCCACTCTCTCTCTCTCTCTAAAATAAATCAATCTTTTTTAAAAATTAAAAAAATAAACCTCTTTCTCAAGGTACCTAGGTGGCTCAGTCAGCTGAGCATCCAATTTTTGGTTTCATCTCAGATCATGATCTCGTGGGTTGTGAGATCAAGCCCTGGTGGAGAAGTCTACTTGAAGATTCTCTCCCTCTACCCTTCCCCCCATGTGTGCACTTGTGTGAAATAAATAAATCCCTCTTTTTAAAAAATTTTAAAAAATAAACAAACCTCTTTCTATATTCACACTGTATTGGTTCTATTTTTCTGGAGAACTCTAAGTAGTTGCATATATTGAGGCAAGTTATTTAAACCTTGTGCCTCAAGTTTGTCCTTTGTAAAATGAGGATAAGAACAGTTCCTGGCATACAGAATTGTTTTGAGGATCAAATAAGATGATCCAAGTAAGGAACTTTAAATGGTGTCTGATAGCTATTAAGCACAGAATAAACATTTGCTATGTAATGATAATGATGACAATGGTCAATATACTATTTTCTTATATCAGATGAGAAAAGCCAGTCATAAGGAAGTCCAAGTACCTTAGCAAGACCACAGAGCTATTCCTACTGGCTGACCCAGGATTCAAAGTTAGGCTCCTAGGTCTAAGCTCCTGCCACAGTATCTAACATATAAGGGTATTTAATTTAGCATAAACTTCAGTACCTATTTTGACATTTCATGGAGTCTGACAAAGAGCACCTGGCACCCAAGAGCTAAACTATTTCATGAGTCTGTGGACTCAATGCTATAAACTGTGTGCTCCTCTAGAGTACCACAGTCATGGCTGCATTTATAAAATATTAACAAAAATACTATTTTTCTGGAACACACTAGCAGTATACATGGAAATAAATCTTTGTGATCAAAACCAGCCACCTGATATTCACTGTTCATCCAGATGCAGGAATCTAGAAGTGTTCCTGGAATCCTTGCTCTCTCTTCCTCACCCGTTTCCCACCAAGTCCTACTGAGCCACCTGAGCCACCCCCTAACCACCTGTGTCCAACTCTAGTTTTGGCTTCATCACTTCTAGCCTAGACCACCTTCACAGTCTTCTACCTGGCCTTCTGGCCTCCAGTCCATCTCCTTCCAATTTACACCCCACAGGTCACCCATACCTTTATCTTTAAACTTACCTGGCCATATCATCTAAAATATGTCAGTAGCTTCATCAGAAGCTTCTAGAATACAATTCCTACTCATTCGGTTGAGCCCTTGCAGAGCTTTGGAGCCTCACCTCCTGTCTGCACCTATATTTTGCTCCCAATATATGCAAAGATGGGAAACATGCTGTGTATACCATGTTTTTTTTTTTTTTAAGATTTATTTATTTATTCATTCAGAGAGAGAGAGACAGGCAGAGGGAGAAGCAGGCTCCATGCAGGGAGCCCGACGTGGGACTCGATCCTGGGTCTCCAGGATCACACCCTGGGCTGCAGGTGGCGCCAAACCGCTGTGCCACTGGGGCTGCCCTATACCATGTTTTTTTGAGCCTCTTTGGCTTCACCAAAACAGCTCCCTTTGCCTGGATCACCCTTCTCCACCTTCTTCCCTTGGCTGCCTCCTACCCTTGTTCCAAGACTCAGTTTAGTGATCAACCTCCACAATACCCCCACTCTGCTCCCACAACCCCACTATTCCTTCCACCAGCACACTTCCTGTAGGTAACAACAGCTGTGTGCCTATCTCTCCCTTGGAGGCAGAGGCCACATGTGATCTACCTTTTGGGCTGTCACTGCCCAGCTCTCTATGTGGCACACAGGAGGCAGTGAATAAATGCATGAAGGAGCTTTTAAAACATTAAAAGGAAAACCAATGTTAAAGGCAAGTTCAAACCTCAGTTTTGTCAGAGTCATCATTTCCCAGCAACTCATCATCCTCTTCTCCCCCTGAGCCTCTTGGGAGTCCTGGTTGGTGTGTCGGGCTTTCACTAGGACCTTCAATGTGTATCGTAGTAGCACCTGGATTTGCTGCTGGAGAAGTGGCTGCATCACCAAATTCTGAAAGCAATTGGAGACCTTACTCACAGAGGAAATGCTGTACTTTTCATTTAAAGACAAACTGCTACAACCTCGACTTTGCTACAGACTATTTGATACAAATGGCAAAAAGCTCTGAAAAAAGAAAACTCATCTAGAAATCAAGCTGCCTTAGAAAAAGGATTATGAAGACAACACAATTTGCAGTCATATTTGGATTTTATTCCTGGCTCAGCCACTTATTAACAAAATGGCCTGAGTAAGTAACTCAACCTCTATAAGCCTCAGTATTCTCATCTATCCAATGGGAAGAACAATATTTTCAGAGAATTTGGGGAAAGTTAGAAGTAAAGTCCTTCACAGAGTAGCTGCCCCATAGCAAATACCCAACCTAAACCTCACTTCTTTGATTCAAGTTCAAAAAAATTTAATGGAAGTTATTTTTTCCAACAAGTCCTATGAAATCACAATGGAAAATATAGGGTCAAAAGTGAAAGTAGAAACCACAGAATAAATATCACTCATAGTCCTACTACATAAAGGCAAACACTAATAATTTTTGGTATTTTTCCATTTCTCTATATAGTGACTCTGTAAGATTCATGCCAGTGATGAACATTCATTCATTCAACAAATATTTACTGTATGCGTACAATGTGCCAAACACTGATCTAGGATGTGATACTATATAAACAATTTTGTATCCTGCCCTGTTGACTGAAGATTATAAAAAATTGATTTTTTCATTTTATATCAGTCTTTATAATAATCATTTTTATAACTACATAATATTCCATAAGCTAGGAGGTGGAGGGAGTGTGAATTGGAGACTGTGAATTGGATGTTTGGAGTGTTTCCAACTTTTCGTTATAAAAATAACACTGTAAGAAATGTTTGCATAGAAAAAGCTCTTATTACCTATGAACACCTATCACTGCAGTCACCAGGACAAAGGGCACAAATCATTCATAAGGCTCTTAAGCCAGAGTGATAAACTGCTTTCCAAAAGAACCTCAACTATTCACATCCACCAGCAATGATCGAGACTTCCTATCTCCGGGTATTCTAACAAACTTTATTTAGCTGCTCTTGAATAAAAACTCAAAGCATCTCTGAGTCTTGGCAGGATTAAATAAGAGTACCAGCAGGGCACTATTATAAAACTACAAGCATAGGGACGCCTGGGTGGCTCAGCTGGTTGAGCATCTGCCTTTGGCTCAGGTCATGATCCTGGGGTCCTGGGATGGAGCCTCGCACGGGGGCTACATACTCAGCAGAGAGTCTGCCTCTCCCTCTGCTCCTCCCCCCTGCTTGTGTGCACTCTCTCTCTCTCAAACAAATAAAGTATTAAAAAATAGAAATAATGATAAAAAGTAAAACTATAAGCATAGCATGAATCCTATGACTGGCAGTAGGATGGGGCTCTAGGATAATTGAGCTCACTCCTACTGTCTTTCAGCTATGTAAACAGTTTTATACAGAGAATCAGAGTGACTAAAATTAATTAGGTGGCTGATGTATAATAATTAGTCAAGCCTCCTTCTGCAATGTTAAAGCAGCATGAAGCTCTGGAGTGAGACGGTCCTTTGTTAAAGTGAGGACTAACACTCCATGATCTCTGGCAAATGGCTGTATCTCTGAGTTTCTGTATCTAAAACGTAGATAACATCTATCTTACAGACAGATTTTGAAGATGAGATAATAATAAATATTGTCATACCTACCACTTATTGACTGGACAGGGCACTAACACTGAAAAAGATGGCCACAACTGAGGGTATCCGATAGAGGGAGGTACACTTAAGTCTCATATTTAAAAAACAGTACAGTTCAGGGGCACCTGGGTGCCTCAGTCGGTTAAGTGTCTCCCTTTGACTCAGGTCATGATCTCAGGATCCTGGGATCAAGCCCCACATTGGGCTCCCTGCTCGGTGGGGAGCCTGCTTCTCTCTCTCTCTCTCTCTCTCCCCTGCTTGTGCTCTCTCACTTTCTCTCTCTCAAATAAATAAAATCCTTAAAATAATAAATAAAAATAAAAACCAGTAGTTCAGCAGGTAGAAGGGCATGCCAGAAGGAGGAAGAGAGGGTCACTTTGGGGAGGAAAGGCCAAAGTTGTTCACAGGAGGATGATAACTCATCTATTTGACGGGATTAGGAAAGGCTTCTTGGAGAAGATGCCATAAATGGCAGAAGAATGGAAAAGGATGGCCAGAGAGAGGATGGCATCTCACACAAGAACTAGAAGATGGAAAATGTGTCCCTTGTTTAAGAAACGGCAGGTAACACGGTTTGATTGGCATGTAGCATGCATGTACCTCTCACAGGATGACTGTCTCCACCTTCTGCTCCATATTAGTTATTCATGTCCATCTCAGCTCCTTGAGGGCAAGATTGGTGTGTTCTTTATTTCCATTCCACCAACATTCTCTGCTTCTACATGCTGGCAGGTCCTATGGTATGTGTGGCCTCTGTACGTTTCTTGACTCAATGTCTTCCACCTGAAGGGTCCTGATTGCCACTTTCTCACCTGAACTACCATCTTCCTCAGGTAAGCCTTCCGGGATCCCCAAGCATCCTGCATCCTCTTCTAAAGAGCAAAGCCTTAACATTGTTTACCACATCCTTGGTGATCTGGCTCCTGCCTCATCCCCAACCTCACCTTGTGCTAGTTTGCCTTGCCATTTGGGCTCTGGCATGTTGGCCTTCCTTCAATTTACTTGGGAGGGTGTAGGGGTGGGGGTGGAGTCAAACAAACATCCTCCCTCCTCAGGTACTTTGCATATGCTGTTCTCTACACAGAATTTTCTCACACCATACTCACAAAGGATGACCAAGGAGGGCCTCTCAAATGAACTGAGATTTGAACAGAGTGAGGGAGCAAGCTACATGGCTATCTGGAAGAATTCCCAAACAGGAGGATGACACAAAAGCCCTAAGCTGTGAGTGTACTTAGTGTCTAGGAGGGGCAGTGACAGGCCCAGGCAGGAAGGGCAGAGAGAGAAACGGCAAGAGTAGCAGGAGAGGAGATTGGAGGGAGCGGAGGGCTGGACCATGTCTGGCTTTCACACCTAGTGAGATGAGAGCCACTGGAAGGTTCTGAAGGAATGATGTGATCTGACTTAGTTTTAAAGGACTACTGGCTGCAAAATGCAGACTGTAAGGGGGCAAGGGAGGAAGCAGGAAGACCAGAAAGAGGGTAAGGGCTATAATCCACACAAGACGTGATGGTGACCTTGAGCATGGGGACAGATACAGGTGATAAGAAGTGGTTAGATGCTGGATGTATACTGAAGATGGGGGTGGATTTTTCTTTAAACATCCCATCTCTTCCTCAGATAGCACTGGCTGTGACGTCAAGCTGTCTGGATTCAAACCCTGCTTTACCACTCATTAACTACATGACCTTTAAGGCAGATTACTTTATTTTTCTGTGCCTGAGTTTCCTCATTGGTAAAACGGGGAGAATAAAATAACTATTTCATAAAGCTAACACAAAGATTAGATGAGCTAATATTTGTAAAGCAAAACAGTGCCTCACACATAGTAAGCACTGTGCCAAGTGTTTACAAGACAAATAAGTATTTGTCGATCCCAAGTCTAGGTCAGGCTCTAGGTTATGAGTGATGAACTGTTCCTCCAGCACTTTCATAGTCTGTGGATACATATTTAAGTGATCTTTACCAAATTAATGTCTCCCCACTAGACCGAAAACTACATAAGGGGGTGAACTGTCTTCCTCTCTCTTCTATCCCTGATTAACTAGAATAACTGCCTGGTTCATAGTCACACTCATAAGATACTTACTGTTTCAATGAAGGAATAACCTGATCACATTTCATCATAATTACCTTTTCACACTTTTATCTACTCCAGGTATGGAAAAAACTTCTCCTTTGTCTTTTTATTTCCTGTATCTAGTAAGTTCTGAGCCCAAAACAGGTGCTCAGTAAATGTGTGTGGAAATGCAGTAACTCTATAAACATTTTTTGCAACCACTGTATTAAATTAACGATGTTACCAATCTGAAAGGTTATTTGGCAAAAAAACAAAAACAAAAAACCAAAAAAAAAAAAAAAAAAAAACAGCTGGTGTGGACAAAGAGAAAAACTTGGATGTGGCCAACCTTCTTTTACCAAGATGTCTGAAATAATCTCCTTGATATATATGGCAGTATATCAATGAAAACCCATCGCTGTGATGGTGGATATACTGATCATAAAAGGTAGGCACCCAACTGATGTACCTTCAAACTGCAAGTCATCTACAGCTGCCATTCAGCCAGTGGATCTTCTCCCAATTATTAAGAAGAAAATTTGCAGAGTTCTAAAAAGGAAAAATAAATAAACTTCGTAGGATACAAGAATAAAATATACGCAAACGAATCTTGTTTCACTGTGAGAAACGGTACTGATTTCCCTCACCTCCTTTTTTAGTGGGGTGAGGAAAGTCAGATATTATGAAAACTGTCATAAAGAAGCTAACCCTGGGAGGTCCAAAGGTTCCATCCAGTTTCACTCACTCCGTAAGTTAAGGACCAGGCACAGCCTGGAGGTGTTAAGGGTGACGAAGGGGCGGCTGGAGTTTGAGAGGTAGCTATGAGGACAGTGCAGAGCAAAGGCAAGCCAGCCTAGCCAGTGGTTAAGGGCACAGGCTCTGGGGTCAAACAGACCTGGGTTTGATTCCCGATTCTGCTTCTCCTCGGTGTGGGACTGTGGGCTCCTCGGGGCCTCAGTTTTCTCATCTGTAAAATGGGTTCATAATGGTACCGACTCACAACGTGTCAGAGGCCATTAAATGAGACGGTGAGTATAAGTGAGGCGCTTTGTGCACAGCCAAGCAATTAGTAGGCGCTGGAGTGAGGGCGACCCTGCAAGCCTGGGACACCCTGAGCCCAGGCAGGTCGGGGAAAGAGCTGCCCAGGAAGCAGAGGTGTAGTGTTTTAGGGGGAGGAGCTGGGCCGCAGCATCCCGGCTGGCGGGAGATCGCGGGCCCACTCCGTTCCGGGCCGGCTCCGCAGACCCGGCCGCCTCACCTCGCCGAGGGGCTCGGCGTCCAGCCGGTCCCGGGAAGGCTCCGGCCTCCGGTGCTGGGCGCAGGTTCGGGTCCCGCGGAGTTGCCGGAAGCCGGAGATCCGGGGGCGGGCGGGGGGCGGAACCTCCCCGCCTCCTCCGGGCAGAGCCCCGCCTCCTTAAAGAGACCGCAGCTCCGGGAGCGCTTCCTCCTGAGACTCAGCGGCCGCGGCCTACGGAGCGTGCTCCTCCCCCCCCCGCCCCGCCCCGCCCCGCCTCCCCGCCCCTCCGAGACGGAGGTCCGGGTTCTTAAAGAGATAGACCCCGCGGAGAGGAGGCGGGGTTACAGGGCGGGGTGGGTAGGGCAGGGAATTCTCTCGCGTGTGGGGTCTTCTTTCTGTTGGTTTATACCTCTTTCCTGACGGAACTATAAAGTAGCGTCACGAAGGACGGTTGTCAAGAGACAAAGTCATCACTCCCTCGCGTCCTCTGTTGGCCGTAAAAATGCAATTAACCTGTGACGGCGTGGGCGAGGCGAATCCTTCCCGAGTTGTGACTGAGGGATGGAGGGCAGGTGCCGTGTGCTCTCGCGGCCGCCCCACGCCCGGGCGCGCCCCTTCCGCCCCGGGCGGGCGCGCGGGGGCGCGGGGAGGCCCAGGGCTCGCGCACCCCTGGGTCCCGCGGCGCCGCGGGGGCCCGCGAACTACGGAGGTGCCGGCGGCCCCGTGTCGATGCGCCTTGCCCGGCTTTGTGCGTGGCCTGGCGACGCCTACACAGCCCCCCGGATTGAGCGTATTCTCCTGGCAGAGCCGCCTGCCTTGGCCCGGGACCCCGCCAGGACCCGTTTGCCGCCACGGCCTCCTGGGCTTGCCCCTGCCCCCGCGCCTGCTGTCGCCAGCCCATCCTTACCCGCCTGGACGCGCTCTGAGAGCGAGGACCAGGAACGATTGCGGCCTCCGGGTGCCCGGGGCCCCGCGCGCAGTAGCTGCTCACTGAACGGGGACTGTAGACTGAACACCTTCTGGCTGTCTGAGCGGCATAAGCCTGATTCGCGGCTCACCCAAGGTGGAAACTGTGACTTTGGCGTCACCACACCCGACCCTGGTGGTCAACTGCAAAGACTTTACATCTGACTAAATCTGAATAAATAAGTATATATGTATGTGTCTTTATGCATGCAGTGTATTTCCTGAACTGGCATCATGATCGGGCTTTACACATGCACGATCTCTAATTCTCAGAACAATCCTGCGAGCTTGAGGTGATTGTCCTCAGTTTACAAAGAGGAAGTTGAGCTTAGAGTACTGCAGTGTTCTTTGGCTGAATGGGTAGCAGGAATGAATCTCAGGGCACAAGTTCGGGTGTGCAAGTATGTCAAACACCTCTTCTACTCCATTTCAGAGCCTCTTGGCCTCACTTGCTGCTTATTTCACCATCATGGATCTTATTGGGCACCAGCAGTTATAACCTAAGTGATCTTCACCCCAAGCCCAAGCCTCAGGCTTCTCATCAGCATCATGGCTTGTGTCTTGGGGGTCATGGATCTGCTGGAACTAGTCAACACGGGGACAGGAGCAACCCAGAAGTGCAGAAGTGAAGAGTGGTTGATGCATCATGGGACACATCTTTGACTAATGGAGTCAACAACTGATGCTTCTCACTTTTTCCCTTCAGACTCTCCTCAGATAGTTCATATTGTTTTCTAACTCTCTTGCAGGATCAAGCAACAAATGCCTTAGGAAGTGATCAATTTGGTGCTGCATCCTTGCAATGGCTCACCTTCCTTCTCTGCTTCATAACCCCTGTCCTTCGCTCCTGGTTCTTGGACTCACACTTGCCAATAAAGTACTCAAATGAGGAACCTACACTAAGGCATGCTGGTGCTAAGAGTGGCCCCAGGAATCAGCTCTCAGGTTGGAATTTTAGAGCTGGACTGCTCAACAGTCAAATGGCAAAAACTCGTCGCTGGTGATAAGTGTATGTGTTGCAGGGGGTGGGGGTGGGGGTGAAAACACCTAGGCTATATATTTCTTCTCTTAGAAACAAATAAAAGTTATATCGATATATTAGTCATCACAATATGTAAGTTTTGGCTCAAAATGAGATGAGAATCAAAGATTACTGGTTTAACTAAAACAGTGATTCTCAGCAGCAGGCTGTTTTGCTCTGAGGAGGTGTTTGGCAATCTCTGAAATCATTTGTGATTGTTACAACTGGTGGAGTGCCACTGGGGTACTCCTGGCCACCATACTTTTGTACATCCTACAGACCACGGGATAGCCCCTCACAACAAAGAATTATCTAATCCAAAATGTCAGTGGCGTCAAGGTTAAAAAACTGAGCTCAAATGTACAGATGTTCCTAACTGGTCTGCCCAAGTAGATGAGCTCAACTGGTGATGCTAATTCTACCTCTACTGCCCTGAGGGGGAAATGAACCAGGGAGAGATGGAAGCCACCCCCACCCTCCCTTAGATAGAATGAGGGAAGGGGAGGGGAAGCTGAGGTACAAGTCTTGCTCTGATGGACAGGGATGGAGGGGGTGAGTGGAGGGGCCACTCTAGTTAGACACTGTGTGTGATCCTGGCTTAGTCCCCCAGCTTTCTCCTGGTGGCCACACAGCTGAGCCATGCTCCAAAGAATAATCTCTTACACCTTCATGAGTGACACTCATCCCAAGGAGAAGGCTGCTGAGACTGTGGGAGCATCTCACTCTGACTCTTGGGGTTGCAGATGAGGGATGGGCAGTTGGTACCACTTTAATTGTTTTCTTTTGGATTCTCAACAGACAGTATTCTTGTCCTTTTTTAATGTGCCTGGTGTTACGGGCTAAGATTATTTGAAGCCACTATGTGGGCAAGAGAGAACTGGAATAGGCCACCTGCACTTGCTCAGCGTAGGCCAGAGCCACCCTACAACAAACAGGACACAAGATTCATATAAGTTTATCCCCCTTCCCCACCCCCAAATTTGATTTTAAAAATGTATAAACTGTGTACATTTAAAAGACAAAACAGGAGGGGCACCTGGGTGGCTCAGTGGTTGAATGTCTACCTTCAGCTCAGGTCGTGATCCCAGGGTCCTGGAACCGAGTCCCACATCAGGCTCCCGGGGGGAAGCCTGCTTCTCTCTCTGCCTATGTCTCTACCTCTCTCTCTGTGTCTCTCATGAATAAATAAATAAAATCTTTAAAAACAAATAAAAAAATAAAAGACAAAGCAAGAGACTTCAAAGACTTTATAAACTGAGTGGGCTAATCCCAGATACTCAGCAGCCAGCAGTATCTGGGAGGCAAGATTGAGAAGTATGGCCTGATGCTCTGTCCCTTAGAGTGGCTTGCATTCTGTTGTGTACCCTCTCTGGTAGGTTAAGTGATTCGGCCTTAGTCACACAGCTAGGTGGATGGAGTTCAGGCCAGTGGTGTGCTGAAGCATTCTCAAAACAGTTCATAAGAGCTGGTTGTTAAATTCTCAGAAATTCTGTGAGCCAGCCATTATTAAAAGTTAAATTATATAAACTTACAGTTAAAGGAATTAAATAAACAATAAATTAACAGCAGAGGTAATAATGTTCAAAATATGACTTTTAAATATTTTTCTACATTTTACCATTATCTATTCTCCTGAGGTTATATCTATTTTATATAATCAGTGTGCTTCTGATAATCACTTCCCATCTCCACATGCACAGTGGCATCACCTTGGTAGCTTTAAGTCAGCAGTGGTGTGGGACGCCCGGGTGGCTCAGCAGTTGAGCGTCTGCCTTCAGCTCAGGGCCTTATCCCAGAATCCAGGATCGAGTCCCACATTGGGCTCCCTGCGAGGAGTCTGCTTCTCCCTCTGCCTATATCTCTGCCTCTCTGTGTGTGTGTCTCTCATGAATAAATAAATAAGCCTAAAAAAAAGTCAGCAGTGGTGGAACTAGTTATATCACAGAAATTGGCAAATGCTACACATCTGGGGTTGATTTATTGTTATGTTAATTGTCTAGACCAGGGCTGGCAATCTTTTTCTGGAAAGTCCAGAATAGTAAATATTTTCAGCTTTGTGGACTGCATAGTCTGTTGCAACTAGTCAACTCTGCTGTTGTAGCACAAAAGCAGACATAGACAAAAGTGTAAATGAATTGGCAGGCTGTATTCCAATAAAGCTTTATTTACAAAAATAGGCAGAGGGCCAGATTTGGCCATAGCCTGCAATTTGCCAATCCCTGTTCTAAATTTAAGAAGATGATGGAGAAAATGTTGAAGTGCAGATTAAATATAACAGTATGTGCTATGCTTGTAGTAGTAATATTGTGAATAACACAAAAAATTAAGGAAGTATTCTTTGAGTATTTGAAAACAAGTTCCTCATATCATGAACAAACAAGCCAAATTTTGAAGTACATGTTCATTTTTTCGCTTTTATCTTCTGCCTTAACTTAAAGGGAAATATTACCAACATTCATGTCCAAACAATCCTGTTCATCAATTGCAGACATAGGTGGGCTGCAGAAAAGTGTTCGGCAATCAATGAAAACATCCTATGAGAATCAATTGGCTATGTGGAATTTGCAGTAACAAATATTTTACATATATATCTTTAAATATTTATTTATTTATTTTTGAGAGGTGTAGGAAGGGCAGAGGGAATCTCAAGCAGACTCCACAGTGAGTGTGGAGCCCCATGTGAGGCTCAATTCCATAATGCCATCATGACCTGAGCAGAAAACAGGAGTCGGATACTCAAATGACTATGCCATCCAGGCACCCCAGGAATATTTTATATTTTATTGTATTGTAATTTGTAAATTGTTCCTTTTTACCAATTTCAGTATCTTGAGAATTTTTTTTTGGAAATTTACATGTCATCTCAGTTTACTGATGTGTCTTTCAAATGTCATTTTATTCTTGAAATCTCTGTAGTGTCTGTTCTTACTAATGTTTATTTGAGGATTTTTCTTGATTAGATTTTGTTAGAGATTTATGTATCTTACTAATCATTTCAAGGAATGAGTTTTTGAGTCCTATTTTTTCCCTTGTTGCTCTCATTGCCCCATTCCCAAATTCATTCTTTTCTTTCCTTATCTTTATTATTTCCTCCTGAGAGGTGCTTACTCTATTGTCCTTTTTCTGGCTATTCATTTGAGTCATTAGTCCTTTTATCATTCTCTCTTGTTTTATGAAAAAATATTTAAAGATCTGGGTTTTATTCTTAGTATTGTTTTAGTGATGACACACACTGTGCTTTCACTGTTATTCGATTCTAAATATTTTATAATTTCCCCCAATGATTTCTTCTTGAATTCAAGGCTTATCTGAAGCATGCTTTATCGTTTCAAGGTATAAGGAATTTTTGAGCTATCATTTTGTTACCAAATTTCTAATTTAATGATGATATATAAGTCAGTAGTTATTAGTACATTCACAGAGCTGTGTATTCATCCCCATTATCTAATTTTAATTACTTTTGTCACCCCCCAAAAAATCTTGTACCTATTAGCAGTCACTCTCAATCCCTATCAACTCCCCCACAGTCCCTAGGAACCACTGATGTACTCTCTGTCTTTATACAGTTGTCTATTCTGGACATCTCATATAAGCGGAATAGTATAATATATAGTTTTTATTTTCTGTTGTTATTTGTCAATATATAGTTTGTATGTATGTATGTATGTATGTATTCTAATATATAGTTTTTAAAGACTGGCTTTTTTCACCTAGCATATTTTTTTCAAGATTCTTCCATCTTGTAGCATGGATTTGTATATCATTCCTTTTTGTTGTTAAATAATATTCCACTGTGTGGATATACTACAATTTGTTTATCCTTACCCCCATTGATGAGATTTAGGTTGTTTCTGCTTTTTGGCTATTGTGGGTAACGCTGCTATAAACAGTCACGTACAAGTTTTGTGAACATGTCTTTCGTTTTTCTATACCTAAGAGTAACATTGCTGGATCACATGGTTACTTTTCTGAATTAATGCTGTAAGATCTGTATTCTTTGTTGTGTGTGACTACTGAAGTCTCTGCTTGGTTGCTTGAGTGGGTAGCTAATAATTACACAGGTTTTCTTAACTGCCTGGAACGAGTAAGTCTCCCAGATTTTGCTGAGGGTCTCTGTGCCAGTGTTGGCTCATGCCTTCAACACTCAGTCACACAGTGGACGGCTCTATCTTGGCCTCACTGCATGCCGGTGCAGAGCCTCAACGTCAGGCCAAGATAGAGATTAGGGCCTCCTTGGGTCTTTCTTGTGTTTGCCTATAGGCCACACGTGCACCTTGGCCTGTAGTAGTTTGGCCTTCTGGATTCCCAGGAATATGTTGGAGCTTTGCCAGGGACCCCCACAAGGTCATCTCATTCCTCAGTTTTTCTTTTTTAAATTTTTTGGTCAGCCTCCTATTACCCAAAACTTGCATCACCACCTCAGGCAGTAGTAGTGTTAAAGAGTTGCCACTGATTTTTTTCAACAAATGCCCTGTTTTTATAGAGTGAGCTTTGAATCAGGTCAAATAAAGCCAAGACCTGAGAACGGGGCTTTCCAAAGAAGACATTAGACAAGTCAAATAATGACCCTTCTCTGGGGATGGGACTTTTCTGAAGAGCTCCAAACCCGTTCGGCAACCAGTTGGGCAACCACCCATGTCAACTTGATGGCTACTTTTTACAGCAACCATGATTGCGAAGCTGTTGTTTTTCAAGTGGTGTTGGGAGAGGGGAATGGGAATAGAGCAAGTTAAAACATCACAAAGCTCACTGTTCTTCCTAAGATTCAGTTGTTTTTCTTGAATAGACACTTTCCAGATTATTGCAAGTTTTTCTTTGGTTAATTTAAAGAATTCTGAAAAAAGCTGATTTTGGCAGGTTTTGCCAGTGTCTTTATGAAAGAGTGGATTTCCTAAGATCCTCATGTTTCCATTCCAGAAGTGCTTCTAACTTATTTACATTAAATGCAATTATTTTCTGTATTTAGACGTTTCAGTTGTCTTTTTTCACATTAAATATATCTTTATATCTCCTTTCCTATTTTTCATTAGCTAGATTAACTTTTTTCTCACTGATTCAAAGTTATATATCTATTTTATTTTAATTGTTGCTTCTAATTCATCTTATTTTTTCCTATCAGCTTATTAAGCTTCTAGCATACATATACCATCCTATTATACTATCCTATTATTGAACAAGAAAATACCTTAGCACATTCTTTAGAATTTTAATTCTGTATTATATACAGTTTGTTCTTATACTTTCTTATTTAGATGATAATAAACTTTACAAACATACTTACTCATTCTTATTTTCCTCAGCTCATTGGATTTTCCTGGATTCATTTCTCTTCTTGCTGAAGAACTTCCTACAATAACATGTTCAAGACGGGTCTCTGTGTGGTAAACCTTCTGATTGCTATACATGCATTATAATATCTCAGATTTATTTTACCTCCATGTTTAAATATTCACTTAACAGGACTTGAAATTCAGTCACTTTCCTTCAAGGAAGTTCTTTTCCTTCAACACTTGAAAAATATTAATCTATTTTCTTCTTGCCCCCAGTAGTTATCATTATTTTATTCTTTTGTAGACGTCTGCTTGTTTTTCTAGGGGGGGACCTGTATATTGTGTTTTATTATATAGTACTGTATTACATTGTATTGCACTGTAGTTTTTAGAGAAGCTTTAGGTTCCCAGCAAAATTGAAAGGAAAGTACAGAGATTTTTCCTATATCCCTGCCCCTACATGTACAGTTTCCTCCTTTA
This sequence comes from Canis lupus familiaris, assembly GCF_011100685.1. Lineage (NCBI taxonomy): Eukaryota > Metazoa > Chordata > Mammalia > Carnivora > Canidae > Canis > Canis lupus. The sequence continues at coordinate 55,573,232 of NC_049226.1, read as the reverse complement.
TCAACATCCCCCATCAGAATGGTTCTTTTGTTACAGTTGATAAACCTACACTGATACATCATAATCATCTGAAGTCCATGGTTTACAATAGGGTTCACCCTTAATGTTGTATAGTCTTTGGGTATGAACAAATATGTAATGCCATCCATCCACCATGATAGTATCATACAGATTACTTTCAGTGCCCTCCAGGTCCTCTGTGCTCCTCCTATTCATCCCACCCTCCTCCACCCCAAGCCCCTGGAAACCCTTGATATTTTTCATTATCTCCATAGTTTTACCTTTTCCAGAATGTCATATGGTTCAAATCATACAGTATGCATTTTAGTCAGGATTTCACCAAAATATTTTCCCCTATATTTGTTTCCCCCCTGAGTTCATGAATCAGGACAGGCTCGGTCATGCCACGATAACTGATGACCCTCCCCTCACTGCATGCTTTGGTATAGGTTGCTCAATTGAATGTTTTCCTTTATTGTAGCTGTACTCTTATAATGGTGTCTTATTTTTCTGGATAAACTTATACTCCTCTAGTAGTTTTGGTCCCTGTCGTGGTGACAAATACTTGAGAGAAGAGCCTAAAAAACTGTGTTCTATGGGATGAATTGGGAGAGGACGGTGTGGAGACCTACCTAAGAGTAGAGAGAGCTGATGTGTTATCACTGTCCTGGCATTGCTTATTGTCAGAACACTGTTCTCGTTAGCTATACCCACCTAGTCTTTGGAGGTATGGAGAGAGATGGCACAAGTGGGACCACTTAGGGCTGGCCAGCCTCCCTGAAAATGAGTTAACCATGCCCCCCATTCTAGTCAGGTACAGGCAGTAGTGGTGAGCTGGCTAGTGCATGTGTGTGTGTGTGTGTGTGTGTGTGTGTGTGTGTGTGTGTGATGAGAGGGAGTGAAATGTAAGAGACAGCAAAAGACAAATAGAAAGATGGAATCTACCCTCCACCCTTTCTCCAGTCCCCAGTGCCCAACCACCTTCTCATCTTGGCTCTTCTCTACCCTGTCCCACGCCCTCACCAAGACCTGCTCACCTTATGTTGCCCAGGCAAGTTACCACCATGTTCACATTAATTTGACAGATTGATCAACCACTTCGGCTTCTGGGTGTTTCCAGGTGGCTCCATCCTCTTAGGAACTATAATATTTTCCCTACATCAATCACTTTTGAGGAGATGATGCCCAATACTTTATTTCGATTCTTGTTTTTCAATTCAGACAATATTTATTTAGATTTACTTATATGTTTTCAGTCTCACTGCCACTATTCCTGCTGGCATTTTAGACATTCCTCCTGGGAGCATTTTCTTTCCTCCTGAAGACTTTGAAAGTAGTTTTAATGAAGTATGTAATTGTAAACTCAGTTTTTATTTATTCAGGAATATTTTCTTTCATCCCCATTCTTAGAAGACCGTTGAGCTGGGCACACAATTCTAGATTGCCAGTTATTTTATTCCTCAGTAGTTTGAAGATGTTATGGCCTTGCCTTCTGATTCTGTTGTTGCTGCTGAGGACTCTGCTATGATGGATGCTGTTGGTACCCACCTAGATCTCCACTACTACCTGGTGCATCCATTTGCCACCTTCTGTGTTGACTACTAGTGGCTCAGAGCTCTCTTTTTCTCTGGAGAATTACCCTCAGCAGAAGGATTCTGTTTTGCCTGGAAATGGCTCAGAGGTTACACACACAGCTGGCTACCAAGTGATATGTGTTTACTAATGGCTGACCCCTCTTTGCCTCAAATTGATATAACTCAGTGGTGCCATTCATGACTCAGAACTTCCTCATGGCATCAAGGAAAGACTATACTTCATCTGAAACCAGCTTTCATCTGAAAGAAGATAATTTAGCTTCTTCCTTTGTCCTATCCTATTTTCCTCTTCCTTACAGGTTCTCCTGAGAGCACTCCCTCAGTACATCATGTGCCAAAGGATCATGTCTCAGGTTCTGCTACTAGTAAAGCCGAGAGAAGAGCCTAAAAATATCATGATTGCTGTCAATACATTTCTCATTTCTTTGTAGGTGATTGTTTCTTCCTTCTGACTTTTTTTTCCTTGCTTGCTTGCTTTTGCCTATTTCCTGTCCCCCATGCCTGCTTCTTTTAAGATCTTCTCTTTGTTGTTTTTTGTGTGTGTGTATGTTCCATAGGTTCACTAAAACTGCGTACTGATTTTTTTTTAATTTTTAAAAAATCTTTATTTTTTAAAAGATTTTATTTATTTATTTATTCATGAGAGACAGAGAGAGAGAGAGAGAGAGAGAGAGAGAAACAGAGAGACAGAGACACAGGCAGAGGGAGAAGCAGGCTCCATGGGGAAGCCCAACATGGGACTCAATCCTGGGTCTCCAGGATCACAGCTTGGGCTAAAGGCAGTCTTATTTAACCGCTGAGCCACCCGGGCTGCCCTGATTTTTTTTAAAAATCTTATTCCAGGAGCACGTGGGCGACTCATTTGGTTAAGCTTCCAACTCTTGGTTTTGGCTGAGGTCGTGATCTCAGGATTGTGGGATGAGCCCCATATCAGGCTCCAAGCTGGATGCAGTGGGCTTGTCCCTCCCGCTGCCCCTCTCCTCCCCCTCCTTCCTCTCCCTTCCCCCCACCCTTCCCCTCCCTCACTCACAGGCCTGAGCACTCTCTCAAATAAGTAATTTTTTTTTAAATCTTACTCTGAATTGATTAACTTCTCTTTCATGTTTTCAAATAGCATTTTTTCATGTTTTTCAAATCCTTTGATTTGTATGGCATTCTAAGTAATTTCTTTATATACCATTCTAGTTTATTAATTCTTTCGTCAGGGAATTCCTAATCTGCTATTTAAACCACCCCCTGAGTCTTTAATCCAAGAATTATATGCTTATTTTCTAAAAGTTCTGTTTGGCTCTTTAAAAATCATTTTGGATAACTATGAATGCCTTTCTTTTTAATCCAGTGAGGCAAATACTTTAATAGCTTGCTGGTAGAAGCTGCCCTGGCTCCTGTGAATGAATTAAACCTTTAATACATAGTTATAGTTATTTAAATAATATGTATTTGATAATGCCAATGTCTGAAATTCTTGAGGATTTAAATGTTTTTTTTTTTGTGCTGACTCACTCATGGTGGTTTGTTTCTTTGTATGTTTCTTTGTTCCACTCATGGTGGTAATATTTGTGAGCTCATATCGGTTTCATCCTGATATATGGAAATCTTCAAGGTCTAAATATTTTGTCTTTTCTGAAAGTTCTATTTGGCTCTTTTTTCAAATGTACACAGTTATTGTTGAAACCAAAATGCAGAGGATACCTTTTCAGAGAGGAGTGACTATTGCTTCTTCCAGAAGCCAGAAGTTTCTACTGATATGGGACCACTTTCATATCTTTCCAGGAGTCTCTAGACTTCCTTGCACAATCACAGAGCTGATTTGGCATTTTCCCTCAGACCTGCTTAACTTTTGCATTTGCCCAAGACCATTTTGCCCAGTTTCCTATTTTGTTTTTACCCAATGATATTATTTATGTGTGTGTACACTTATGTGTGGATGTTTGGAGATTTTCCTTTATCTCTTATGAAAGTAGTGCATTAAAATAGTTTTTTTCATGGAAAAGCTAGCTATATTGTGAGCAAAGGCTGACATACTGTTAGAAATGAATTTTTCAACTATTTTTTCTAATATTCGAAATTCCAAGCATGCACAGAAAGTAAAGGATGATACCATGAAATTGCATATGCCATCACCCACATTCACTTGGTGCAATTTTGCCATCTATCTTCCTGTTCCTTCTTTCTTCTATGGTTTTGTGAGCTCATTTTTTAAACTTAAAGATACTTATTTTTTTTTAAGATTTTATTTATTTATTCATGAGAGACATAGAGAGAGAGGCAGAGACACAGGCAGAGGGAGAAGCAGGCTCCATGCAGGGAGCCTGATGTGGAACTCATCCCAGGTCTCCAGGATCAGGCCCTGGGCCAAAGGCAGGCGCTAAACTGCTGAGCCACCCAGGGATCCCCCTTATATCCATTTTAAAGAGAAACTTTATGCAACTCCATGAAATGGAAAACTGTGATCACTTGCCATCAGTAGAATGTAACTATAATAATAAACACAATGAAAACCAAAGTTACTAAAAAGTAAGGAAGTGAATAATAAAATATAAAAATAATAATTGATTTATACAAATACATATCTAAAAAGTTTTTTTTCAGTAAGAATAATGGAACAACATATGATCAATCAGTAACAAACATCTATTAAGCTCATGGCCTCTTTATTTAAGATGAAGATTAGTTTCTAGAATAATAAAATGATTCTGTCTTTTGGTTTCAACATTATAATACCAAGAATCCTAACTCTCAACACATATCTGCAACTGGAAAGGAAGGTGAAATATATTTAGGTCTCTTTTTAGGTTTCAGTGATACATATTTATACCTACTTTGCATTATGAAAAATTGTCAGCCTCTGACAATGTATCACTGAAAAGAATAAAAGTACTGAAGGTTTAAAATATTTATGGGAAAAAATAAAAAAATAAAATAAAATATTTATGGGCATCCTGTATAATATGGGTATCATAGATCCACCTCAAGGTTCAAGGATCTGTAAGAGGTCACAGAGAACTGAGCATATAGTTGTACAGCTATGCTTTCACAGTGAAAGAGTATAAAACAAAATCAGCAAAGGGACATGGGGTAAAAGTCCAGAGAAAACAAAGTTGTGACAATATGTGTGAAATTTTGTCTCCCAAGGAAGCTCATCAGAGACTCAATACTCAAGATTTTTACTGGAACCTGGTCATCACATACCTAAATTTGATTCCCAAGAAGGAAAGCAGGTGTTCAGTATCAAGTGTTCAGCGGGTGTTCTTATTGTTTTCATAAACAGTTTATGCACCATGAACCACTATTGTCAGTGGTGAGAACCCTTCTAAAATCCCAAGTTCCCAGGCACTAGTAAAGTCCTACTAAAAAAGGACTTCAAGTCCACTTAAAAAGTCCTGTAGGCAGGACTTTTTAAGGATAGTAGTCTTAGATCTCCTACATTAACTCTTTTCTGAAGACATAGCTCACCACTATACTATCTACTTTGGTCTTATCCTAAGTGAAAATATCTATGAAATTACAGTTTTGGTGTGCTTTTTATGTGTAATTCAAATTGAAATAAGTATATAACTATTACAAGTTTAAATGTTGAGTGCCTGGATGGCTCAGTTGGTTAAGCATCTATCTGCCTTCAGCTCAGGTCAGGATCCCAGGGTCCTGCAACTGAGTCCTGCATCAGGCTCCCTGCTCAGTGGGGAGCCTGCCTTTCCCTCTTCTTCTCTCCTTACTTGTATGCGCTCTCTTTTCTTTTCTCCCCTCTCCACCCCCCTCTCTCCGTCTGCCAAATAAATAAATAAAATCTTTTTAAAAATAAAATTTAAATGTTAATGTGTGCACTGTCTCATACCTATTGAGATGGCTACTATTAAAAAAAAAAACAAAATAACTAGTGTTGGCAAGGATGTGGAGAAATTGAAACCCCTGTGCATTGGTGGTAGGAATGTAAAACGACAAAGCCCCTACGGAAAACAGTTCCTAAAAAAATTAAAAGTGGAATTACCATATGATTCAGCACTTCCACTTCTGGGTATATATCCGAAAGAATTGAAATCAAGGTCTTAAGGAGATATTTGTACACACATGTTCATAGCAGCATTATTCACAATACCTAAAATATGGAAGGAACCCAAGTGACAATGAACAGATGAAGAGATAAGCAAAATGTGTTTATATATATATATATATATATATATATATATATATATATATATGGAATATTATACAGCCTCAAATTAGGAATGAAATTCCTCAGTATGCTACAACATGGATGAACTTTGAGGACATTATGCTAAGTGAAATAAGTCAGTCACAAAAAAACAAATACTATATGATTCCACTTACGTGAGGTACCCAAAATGGTCAGATTCATAGAGACAGAAAATACAGTGAGGGCTGCCTAGAGCTGAGGGGAGTGGGGAGTTATTGTTTAATGGGTATAGTTTCAGAATTGTAAGATGCAAAGAGTTTTATGGGTGGATGATGGTGATGACTGTACAATAATGTGAATATTCTTTTTTTTAAAGATTTTATTTATTTATTCATGAGAGACATATATATATATAGAGAGAGGCACAGGCAGAGAGAGAGCAGCAGACCTGATGCAGGGAGCCCGATGCGGGACTCTATCCCAGGACTCCAGGATCACGTCCTGGGCCGAAGGCAGACACCCAACCACGGAGCCAGCCAGGTATCCCAATAATGTGAATATTCTTAATGCCCCTGAACTGTATGTTTAAAAATGTTTGTGATGGTAATTTTTTGAGAAAAATACCTAGAAAATTAGAAAAGAAGAAAAATGTAAAATTCATAATCTAAGCTTTCACTTTAGGAAACTAGGGTGGAAAAGGGAAAATTAAATCCAAAGTAAGCAGAAGAAAATAAATAGTAAAAATTAGAACAGAAATTAATGAAATTAAAACGGGATATCAACAGAGAAAATAAAAACCAAGAGGTTTATTGATAAACTTCTAGCCAGCCTAACTAAGAAAAAAAAAAGAGAGAAGACACAAATTTCTAATATTGGAAATGAAAGCAGGGACATTACCACAAATCTCATGGGTATTAAAAGGATACTATAAACAGCTCTCTGCTCACCCATGTGACAACCAACATAAAATGGACTAATTTTCTGAAAAGCGCAATGTGTGTAAACTCATACCAGAAGAAATAAACAATCTGAATAGGCCTATATATATTAAGTAAATTAAATCAATAATTAATAACTTGTCAAAACAGAAAAAGCCACAGGCCCAAATGGGTTTGCTGGTAAATTCTACCAAACATTTAAGAAAGAAATTACACCAATTCTCTACAATCTTGTCTACAAATCAGAAGCAGAGGGAATAATTCCTAATTCATTCTGTGAAGCCGTCATCACCCTATTGCCAAAACCAGACAAAGGCATTACAAAAAAGAAAATTACAGACCGATATTTTTCTTGAATAGAAATGCAAAAATCCCCAACAAAATATTAGCAAGTCAAATCCAACAATGTATAAAAAAGAATTACACCCCATGACCAAGTGAGATTTATTCTAGATATATAAGGCTGGTTCAATATTCAAAAATGAAATAATATAATCCATTACATCAGCAGACTAAAGAAAAATCACACAATTATAGCAATACATGCAGGAAAAGCATTTGACAAAATCTAACACTCATTAATGATAAAAACTCTCAGCAAACTAGAACTAGAGGAAACTTCCTCAATTTGATAAAGAACATTAACAAAAAACCTACAATAACATCATATTTAATAGTGAAAAATAGATGCTTTCCCACTATGATCAGGAACAAGGCAAGGATGTACCTTATTGGTTTACAACCTGGCCCCTTCACAGAGGGCAAAGAGAGACTGAAGAGGAAGACTATTTCAGATTAGTAGGTGGCAGCTTCAGTAAGCTGAAAGGTTTAGAGGTTGGTTTTGGGCAGCCACAAGAGAAGTAGATCTCTATACTTACCCACCAGAATCTTAAAAATTTGTATAGAGGCCTTAACTGGGTTTAGTCACATATACCAACCAGATGGTCTCAACAACACATTACATCTCAAGGCTCTGTCCTTGGGCAGCTTCTAGTACAGGGTGGGCAAAGGGCACACACATTCCAAGGATATGGGAGGTGGAAAGGAGCCTCTGATTGCTCAGGCCCAGCTCATGAGTCAACTAGCAGTCATGTCCTCCTAGTAATCTCTGCCAATGTCCCTTCTAACACCACTCTTTTTCAACATCATACTGGAAGTCCTAGAGAATCTAATACGGCAAGAAAAGGAAATAAAAGGTATACAGATTGGGAAGGAAGAAATAAAACTGCCTTTGTTTACAGATCGCATAATTGTTTATGTAGAAAATCTGAATTAATTGGCCAGAAAACTCCTGAAACTAGTAAGTGATTATAGCAAGGTCATAGGATACAAGGTTAATACACAAAAGTCAATCGCTTTTCTATAAAACAGCAATGAACAATTGGAATCTGAAATTAAAGTCATAATATTATTTATATTAGCACCCCCCCCAAAATGAAATAGTTAGGTATAAATCTAAGAAAATATGTAAAAAATATATACAAGGAAAACTCTGGTGAAATAAATCAAGGCAGAACTTTAGAAATGGAGAGATATTCCATGTTCATGAACAGAAGACTCAATATTGTCAAGATGTCAGTTTTCCCCAACTTAATCTATATATTCAATACAATCCCAATGCAAATCTCAGCAAGTTATTTTGTGCACATCAACAAACTGGTTCCAAAGTTTATATAGAGAGACAAAAGACCCAGGAGAGCTAATACATTATTGAAAGAGAAGAATAGGGATGTATGGGTGGCTCAGCGGTTGAGCCTACCTTCAGCTCAGGACATGACCCTGGAGTTCCATGATCGAGTCCCACATCAGGCTCCTTGCAGGGAGCCTGCTTCTCCCTCTACCTATGTCTCTGCCTCTCTCTTTCTCTCTCTCTCTCACTCTCACTCTCTCTGTCTCTCATGAATAAATAAATAAAATCTTAAAAAAAAAAAAAGAGAAGAACAAAGTTAGAGGACTGACACTATTAGGCTTCAAGACTTACTATAAAGATACAGTAGTCAAGATAGTGCGATATTGACCGGGGAACAGACAAATAGATCAATGGAACAGAAAAGAGTCACAGAAATAGATCCACAGAAATATAATCAACTGATCTTTGAAAAAGGAACAAAGACAATACAAAGGAGAAAAGTCAGTCTTCAAAAAATGATACCATAGGGGAACCTGGGTGGCTTAGTCAATTAAGTGTCTGCCTTTGGCTCAGGTCATAATCCCAGGATCCTGGAATCGAGCCCCATGTTGGGCTTTTTGCTAAGTGGGGAGCCTGATTCTCCCTCTTCCTCTGTCTCTCCCCCTGCTTGTGCTCTCTCTTGCTCTCTTAAATAAATAAATAAATAAACAAACAAATAAATAAATAAATAAATAAAATCTTTTTAAAAGTGGTTCTGTAACAATTGGACATCCACATGCTTTAAAAAATGAATCTAGTCATAGACCTTACACATTTCACAGAAATTAATTCAAAATGAAACTTAGATCTAGATATAAAACACAAACTGTAAAACTCTTAGAATATAACATAAGAGAAAACCTAGATGACTTTGGGTTTGGTGACGGCTTTTTAGATACAACACCAAAGGCACAATCTGTGAAAGGAAGAATTAATAGGCTAGACTTCATTAAAATTAGAAAGCTCTACAAAAGATATCATCAAGAGACTGAGAAGACAAACGACAGACTGGGACAAAATACTCACAAAGGGCTTCATCAAAGGGTTATTATCTAAAATAAAGAACTTCTTAAAATTCAACAATAGAAAAAAATTAACAAGCTGATTTTAAAATGAGGGCAAGATTGGAACAGACACCTCACCGAAGAAGATATAAGGATGGCAAATAAGTATATAAGAAGATGCTCAAAATCATTTGCCATTAGGGAATTGCAAATTAAAACAGAAGTGAGATGGTATTGCATGCCTATTAGAATGGCCAAAATTCAGAACACAGACAACACCAAATGCTGGTGAGGACATGAAAGCAATGGTAATTCTCATTCATGACTGGTGGGAATGTAAAATGGTGCATCCATGTTAGAAGACAGTTTAGCAATTTCTTTCAAAACTAACCATACTCCTACCATAAGATCCAGCCATTGTGCTCCTTGGTGTTTACTTCAAATGGGTTGAAAACTTATGTCCATACAAAAGCTTGCACGTAGGGACACCTGGGTCCCTCATCAGGGTCCCCACAAGGAGCCTTCTTCTCCCTCTGCCTGTAGCTCTGCCTCTATCTGTGTCTCTCAAGAATAAATAAATAAAATCTTAAAAACAAAACAAAACAAAACTCGCATCCAGTTGTTTATGGCAACTGTCTTAATCCATTTGTGCCACTACAGCAGAATACCATACTGGGTGGGTCACAGACAACAGAAATTTATTTCTCATAGTTTTGGCGACTGCGAAGTGCAAGATCAAGGCACTAGCAGATTTGGTATCTAGTGAGGACTCACTTCCTGGTTCCTAGACAGCGTCTTCTTGTTGGGTCCTCACATGGATGATGCGTTGAAGGAACTCTAATCCATTCATTAGGGCTCCACCCTAATTATGTAATCACCTCACAAAGGCATAACAAAAAACCAAATACCATCCCTTTGGGGGTTAGGTTTCAACCTATGAATTTGGGGTCAGGGAGGGGATACAAACATTCAGTCTATAGCAGCAGCTTTATTCATAACTGCCAAAACTTGGAAGGAACCACTAGCTGGTGAATAGATAAACTGTGGTGTATCCAGACAATGGAATATTATCCAATGCTAAAGCAAACAAACAAACAGTTATCAAGTCCTGGAAAGATATGGAGGTTTCTTAAATGTGTATTACTAAGTGAAAGATGTCAAACTGAAAGGCTCCATGCTATATGATTCCAATTATTGGACATTCTAGAAAAGGTAAAACTATGGAGACACTAAATAGATTAATGGTGCCAGGGGTTTGGGGAGAGGTGGGAATGAATTAGAGGAGCATGGAGGTTTTTAGGGCACCAAGACTATTCTTTATGATAATATATGGTGGATGCATATTATTATGTATATGAGTAAGCATACATGCATACATATCCCATTACATATGGGGTTTGTCAAAGCCCATAGATTGTACAACACTGAGAGTGAAGTCTAATGTGATCTATGGACTTTGGGATAATGATTAGTTAACACAGGCTCATCAGTTGTATCACATGTACCACTCTGGAGGGATATGGAGAGTAGGGGAGGCTGTGGGATATGGAGACATGGGTATTTGGGTACTCCCTATACTTTTGGCTTAATCTTGCTGTCGATCTAAAACCACTTGAAAAAAAATCCAGTCTATTTAAAACAAGCAAACAACAGAAATACTTTGTATGGCAAAATGCTATGCACGAGGGGTTACTACTGCTTAAAGAGGCAGGTACTATACTTTGGGGGCACAGCCTGGCACTTCAGTGAGATTCTTAGAGACAGAACATCTTTTGGAGCTGTTTTTTTCTTCTCTGAGTAAAGTCAGTGTGCTAGAGGCCAAGATTAACACCTTTATGACTATGGCAGCCAGCTTTCCTGTCTCCTTTCCCTCTGCCCTGACACACCGGTAGGCAAATGCATCAGGCAGGGAAAGCTTGAAACTTCCCGAACTAACTCCTGAGAGAATTGTTAACTGCAGAACTGGCCTTGGGCCACCTCCCCCTCTGGGTTACTTGAAAGGAAAGTAATTTGAGATGTTTTTGAAACACTTTCCAGCTTTGAGCTTCTATGATCCTTCTTTTAATTTTTCCAGTGGTCCATGCATTCTCTGGCTTCTAGGCCTTCCAGACATGTGACTCCTTCCACTAGGACCACTATCTCCACTTGCCTGGCTAACTGCTGTTCTGCCTTTCTGGTATCACTTTGGGGGAAGTCCTCTTGACCTCCCTAAACAGAATTAACTGCCCTTCTCCACCGGTGAGAGCCTTCACCATCATCTGTTCCTGTGCTTTTTTTTTTTTTTTTAAGACTTTATTTATTCATGAGAGAGAGAGAGGCAGAGACACAGGAGGAGGGAGAAGCAGACTCCATACAGGGAGCCCTGACGTGGGACTCAATCCCTGGTCTCCAGGATCACGCCCTGGGCTGAAGGCAGCGCTAAACCTCTGAGCCACCCAGGGATTCCCCCTGTTTCTGTGCTTAAAATACTAAAAAATCAGTTTCCATTTACTTGTGTCTTCCCCACTCTAGACTCCCTACTGAGTGCAGAGTGTTGTAGGTATTACACACACCACACACACACACACACACACACACATACTACATGGAGTCTCAGGTCCAGATTTTCTTGGGGATGGCCCAGCTCTGTCTCTGCCTGGGGAGCCTCCAGACCCAAGTTCTCTGGGGAGGGCTGTGCTTCCAGAAACACTCAACCACCAGTCAGAAGTTGCGAGTGGAAAAAGATCTTTCATCAGTGAAGGAACAATTTCCATTATTAAAAGAATAATCAGTGTTAGAACTTACTTGCAACAGAGCCTTCTAAAGGACCACGGAGTCGCTTTAAGTGTGATCTCTCTGCGTATTTGTTTTTAAAAATTTACCAGAGGGAGGATTTAAGATCTGCAGTCTCCTAGTCCAAGGATCTCTCAAAGGCTAAGGCAAAGGATCAGAAATGATAATAATTAGAGCAGAACTTTGAGCACTTGGTTCGGAATTTCCCATTGCATTGGCAGGAGGGCAGGCACCTTCTGTCCTGGCACCTTCCTGCTGTCTCGGGTTGGCCAGGTCCAGCCTGCACCTTTGTTCAGCTCCGCCCAGTACCGCCTGGCTGCGGCCTCTCTGCCCACCGGCCTCAGAGCCAGCTCTGCATGTGCCGAGATGGGGCTGCCCCGGCCAGTGCTGTGGCTAAGGAGGCTCTGGGTCCTCTTGCAGGTGGCCGTGCAGGTGGCCGTGGGCAAAGTGTTCCTGAAACTGTTTCCCGCAAGAGTCAAGCAACACATCGTGGCCATGAATGGGAAGAACCCTCACTTTTCCTATGACAACTGGGCCCCCACCCTCTACAGCATGCAGTACTTCTGGTTTGTCCTGAAAGTCCAATGGCAGCGACTAGAGGACAGGACTGAGCCAGGAGGTCTGGCCCCCAACTGCCCTGTGGTCCGGCTCTCGGGACAGAGGTGCAACATTTGGGACTTCATGCAAGGTCAGGAGACTGTTACAAGCTTGAAATGTGCTTGGAATTGGGGTGCCAGAGGAGGGTGGGGAGGTGGGTTGGAAAGTCCTGAATTCTCCTACTCTAGCTGCTTCTTTTTTGGGTGCTTATCTTCTTCTCACTTCCTGAAACTGGGACTTCTAGATTCTGTGCTTCTGAGTGGCATCACCACCTTCCCAGACCCTTAACCCACAAACCAGCCACCCTGGCCTTCAGCTCCTGCCACACGCTCTTCAGCTCTGTGGGGTCAGCTCTTGCTCGTCCGTCAAACTGCTGCTCGGCGACACTTCCCTGGCTCCCCCAGACTAAGCTAGCCCCTCTTCTATGCTTTATGTCCTTCACTTTTCTTTATTTATCCGACCTGGTAGGTAGTGATGTGTGGGTGTTTGGTTCATGTCTGCCACCCTCACTGGCCTGCACACTCTGAGCAGGCGAGGCCCATGGTCTAACCCACTTTGTGCCCTGGTGTCTGCTGCTCCACAGTGGCAGGTGCTCAGTGAATATGTGTTGAAGCTCTCTCTCTCTCTCCCCCAGGCATACCAGTTCTATTGATTTGGGGTGTCATCGACCTCTCTTTCCGTCCTCACAGTTCTTTTCCTCCTGCCAGGCCGCCTTCCTCCTCCTCCCCCTCTTCCCACCAAATTTGTGACTGGCTGCCAAATCACCCTTCCACAAGCACATGCCTGGCTCACCGACCTGCACTCAGAAGGAAGCCTGGGCCCAGCCCTGTGTTCAAAGCCCTCCCTGGGCCAACTTCCACTTCCCACCCCAGGCTCACCTGCAGGCTTCCCCTCATGCTCTAGCCTCCACAGGAACTCCTGGGCCTTGCGTGCCCCTGTGCTTTCCCTTCTCTACTTTACTGATGTTGGTTCTTCCCCTCAATCACCAACAGTCCCAGAGCCCTCATCTTCAGGGGCCTGCTCCCATCCCATGAGCTGTCTCAGATCCTACAGCTAGACATGCACTCTCTCTGCTGAACTCCTGGCTCTGTGTCTGCCCTCTCCTTGGACTCTGATTCTTCCCACCCAGCATCTGGCTGCCGAGCACAAGTGCTTTTTTCCTGCCTGATGGGGAGCCTTGTGACAGAACTGTGTCTGATTCATCTCTGAATTCCCAGGACCTGGACCCAGCAGATAGAGTGGAGAAGGTCCCTGAGGCAGTTGACTAATCTAGGATTTTCCTTCCTTCCTTCCTTCCTTCCTTCCTTCCTTCCTTCCTTCCTTCCTTCCTTCCTTCCTTCCTTCCTTCCTTCCTCCTTTTTAAAAAAGATTTTATTTATTTATTTATTGGGCAGAGAGAGAGAGAGAGAAAGAGCACAAAAGCAGGGTGGGGAGAGGGAGAAGCAGGCTCTCTGCTGAGCAGGAAGTCTGATGTGGGGCTTGGTGCCAGGACCCCAGGATCATGACCTGAGCTGAAGGTGGACACTTAACTGACTGAGCCACCCAGGTGCCCCAATCTAGTATTTTTCAAACCACATTCTTTAGAAGCCAAATACCACAGATATGCTTTGCCACATTAAGTTTCCTGATTGAAGTAATTTGGGAAACCCTGCACATCATACTCTCCTCCTGGAAATTCATAGAGCACACAAATATTTAAAAAGCTCTAAGAAGCCCTGAAGCTTAAAAACCAACAAAACTTGGAATAACTGATAAAGTACTGACTGATTTTCCTAACACACACGACCCCCAACTCTCCACCTGAGGAAATGGCCATTGTCATCACCCAGGTTCCAAAGAACACCCTTTAAGAAACATTGACCTAATCCAATCCTCTCACTTTAGAAGGGAGCTGGAGAACACCAAGAGGCAGAGGTAGCAGATCCAGGGAGTGACCAAGTCAGACCCAGAGTCTGGGCTTTCTCATTTCATTCTCTCTAGTGCTCCTCAGCAAGCATTAATGAGCACCTCCTCTGTGCCTGGTGCCCCACTAGATCCCAGGCACTCGGAGTTTGGTAAGAGCTTGTTCCTTCCACAGGTTTATGGCTTCATTGCACAGAGGTAGATGCGATAAATAAATCCTCACAGTTCTGTGAGATGTGGGAGACTGTAAAGGTATATAAAGTTTGCCTGCAGGGCTTGGGAGCTTTCCTGGAGGAGGTGGTTTTGGAACTAGGCCTTGAAAAATGAGAAAGACTTTTGTAGCTTGGGAAGGGAAAAGTATTTCAAGCAGAGGGAAGGGAAAGAGTTTTTTGCTCATGACTTTACAACTGCACTACACAAAGGACCTCCTTTTATTCAACATCCACTAAGTGACCACTGATAATAGGAGCTATTGAGAATAACAGCTAACTTTAATTGAGTGTCTACTATGTGCCAAGCACTGTGCTAGCACCAGGTCAGTTCACTGGATATCAATCATCTAGTGACCAGTGCCATGAAGGCCAACTTGCCTCATGGTCAGTTTACAGAAGGTACTTGCTTCTTTTAACTCTTCACTTTCAATGGACCAGTATATGTTTTAAAGACTGTTCCATTTGTCTCTGGTCCCGGCTATTGCACCAAAGACCCAAGAATGGAGAGAGGGGACCAAGAGACAAAAGAAAACTCTACCTGTAAAACAGAGTTGACTTTCAGCACATTGATCCAGAAATAATTGTACTGAATGGTCTGGAAATAGTAGGTGCTGGTGGTACAGAAATCAATATGACCGGTGTCTCCCCTGGAAAGTCTCATAGCCCAGAGGGGGAAATGGTACAGTGAGAGAAGGAACCAGAAGGTTCTGGAAGAAGTGGGATAGGGTAGGGAGATGGTCAGAGGAAGGCCTCTTGGAGAAAAGGCTGGTGAGCCAACTGTATAGGGACAGTGAAGCCTTGGGATGGGTAGGGAAGAGGGAAGTGGTGAGCAAAGCAGGGCAGAGGAGAGGAGCCACAGAAGTCCAAGGTGTGGAGGAGCATTGGTCAGTTTGGCAGAAGCGGGACTGGGAGGCATGAGGTGGTGAAGGATGAGGCTGAACACATGATCAGAGACCAGTGCTTAAGGGACCTTATGTGTCTTGCTGAAGACTATAGACTTCATCCTGAGGGTATTGGTGAATTCTAGAAGGATTTTCAAGCAGAGTGTTAACAATGATCAGGTCTACTTAATACAAAGAGGTCCTATAACTGCTTTGTAAAACCACCAGCCACTAAAAAACTCTGATGTATACTTTGGGTATAAATCTGAATTCATTTTACAGCCATAGACTGAGATGTCTAGAAGATTCTATGGATAATCTAAAGCAGTTCTTTTGTTTTTCAGATGTGAATGCCCAGAGAGGTAAATTCCTTGCTCAGAGTCAGTCATACCAGGAGTTCTTATGGAGTCTGACCTAGAACTCGTGGCTTCTGACTCTCTCAGCTAGTGTGCCTTTGGTTGTTGGATAAGACAACAGAGGCTCAGAGAACTCCCAGCTGCCTCCTCTCTTCTGCATGTTCATGCACATGTACACACATGACACACACACACTCCCAGACACACACACACAGCAAAACATGGACTGACTGGTGTGTTGTGATAGGAAGGCAAGTCTAGATAACTTATTTTCTAGGTACTTGGGAGTTTATATAAAACTGGATTTATTTCAGTCCTATTTATTACCTTCTAAAATCTCTCCAAGTGTACTTAGGAGGTGTCATCTAGTAACGATAAATGGGCTTTTGTCTGCTGACAGAGAGCCTCATACAGGGGTTAATTTACTGGCCTGGAGGTCATGATGGTGGATTCAAGACCAGCTACTACAAAGCTGTTTTCCCATTTATACAGACAGGTTGGACTTGACAGTACTAGCCCAGTATTTGAAATGGTGTTCTCTGCACCGTGACTTGTGCACACAGGCAGAGTGCCAGTCCTCTGTACCATCACCCCCTTGCACTCATCCATCCTCTCTGCTATCACAAAAGTGGGGAACTAAGTTTAAACTTTGCCCTTGATACTGATCACTGTACCCAACCACACTATAAATAATTAAACACAAGGCTCTGTCTCTTCCAGTTTCCTAATTAGCGAGTGTTGAATTTTCTTTTTTCCAATTAAAAACAAAATTCCAGATAGCTAATATTTAGCACTGATCCTGACCTGAAGACTTTTGGGTTCTTATCTAAAACATGATTCTCTGGGGTCACTGGAGGCCAAGGGCTGGCCACTTGGCCTTAACTGGCCTCTGAGCCTACCCTGTGAGGCCTGGCAGCCCTGTCACATGGGCGAGGGCTTGTGTAATCAACCAACAGGAACTGGGGCCCACTCAGTGCCCCGTAGGGCCTCTTAGGAGAGAATCTATAAGCCAAGGACAAGGAGAGCTTTGTATCTCCCGGTCAGCTTTCTCTTCAGGTATTGAAAAATGAGGACTATATAACCAATTGTTTCTGTCTTTACATGGCCACCAGGAAACTCAAATGTTAGTTCAGTTATAATGAGTGCATGGGACCTTAAGACTGCTTTATTTGTTTTTCATCTTTCCCTCCTGATCTCTGCTTCCCAGAAGGGCATGATTATTTTTTTATTAAAAAGATATTTTATTATATGTGTAGGCTGTTTCAAACTCATTGCACAATAAGGTGAGCATATAACTAACGAAAATAACCATCAGCAAGCTAAGATCCCCTCTGTTCCCCTCCATCAGCAAGTCCTGTCTGTTCGATCTTTCACCTTCTCTGCAGCTTACACACTAGCCCGGGCTCCTGTTATCTCTCACGTGCGTTTCTCTGACACCCCCTAACTGGATGCTCCCCAATTCCATTCTCATCCTCAGGCCTTTCTCCATAGAGTGATCTTTAAGTGTAAATCCAACCATGTTTCATTATACATCCCTACCGTAGGAGTCAGGGTTCCAGCCTGCAAGCCGCAGGAACTCACTCTGGCCTTAGTGACACACCTACACATACAAAGAACACATTAAGAATGTGTTGCGAGATCCCCAGAATCAACCACAGCTGGAGCACTGGGCCTGGTCTGTCTTTTTGCATCAAAAGTCTGCTGCCAAGGTGGTTGCCTTGGGAATCAACTGCCCCCACCCCATCCCCAGCCCAGGACTCACCATCCCAGACAGGGGCACTGCCACTGGGCCGTGGATGAATTCTGCTGTGTCAATTACTCCAGAGCCAAAGAGATCTCTGTGGGATGGTCCAGTCACCCCAGCCTGGGTCACCGCTTATCCCTTGGCTGCCGGGGACAGAGAATAGACCAGGACCCTCTGTCCTCTGTCGAGGCAGACCCTCCGATGGGAGAGCCTGCCTCCCTGGCCCGTACCTACCTCTCTCCAGTCCTGCCACTCATTACCCACCCTTCCTTACTTCCGGCCCCCTCCCCAGGCCTAGCTCTGGTCATAGTGGCCTTGCAGGTCTTTGGACACGTGCCAAGCTCTGCCTGCCTCAGGGTCTTTGTACAGCATAGAGTCCTTTGGTCTGCAATACCCTTCTCCCTCTGCCCATCGCTGGCTCTTTCTTAGCCTTCACCTCTCAGGTTAAATGGCGTCTCCTCGGGAGCCTTTCCTGACCCACCTGTCTAAAGCAGGTCACTCCTTTATAGACTCTTTTGTAACACTTATCACAAGTTGAAATGACCACATTTACGTGTTTACTTGTTTTTTTGCCATGGAACAGACCTCAAATGGCATGCAGGCAGAGACCTGCTGGCCTTGTTCTGTGCTGAATCCCCAATGTGTGGCAGAGTGCCTTGCACACTATAAGTGCCACATAAATGCTTCGAGGCAGAAGGAGAGTGTGCCTGGGGACATGAGGATGAAGGAGGGGCAGGCTCTGCCCTCAAGGGGTGACAAGTAGCCTGGAGGGCACAATACTGCAATGGGCCGGGTTACAGTGCATGGCCCTGCTGTGCTCTGAGATGTGAGGGACAGGGCTCGACGGTGTAACTCTGGCCATGGGCAACACCAGGTGCTGGCGGTGCCCTATGGTTGCCCCTAGTTGAAGGTGGGAGAGTTGCAGAAGGCTCCCACCCACGGCTGGCTTCATGGGGGTGGGGCCAGTAAATCACACAGGAAAAGGCCCTGAACTTGGGGTTTAATGTTTTGCATTAAGCTGTCTTCAAATCCTTAATCATTTTACCTTTGAATTTGCATTTTGTAAGTGAAACCTGTTGGGACAGTAGAACATGCCAAGGGGGTTGGAGCTGGGCTCATGCAGGATCCTGCCCTCTTGCTCCCTAGGAATGTTCTCCATGACCCCCCCTTCCACCCTCAGATGCAGGGCTCGTCCAGCCTTATCCCCACTCCTGCCCTGTGACTGCCATCGCCTTTTGATCCCAGAGGGGCCCGAACACAAGCACAGCAGAGGCTGGGGTCAGGTGTATGCATCCTGCAGCATCTCATGGCAGGGCGTGGAGGCAGCTGTCCCCCGCCTGGGCCCACAGTGCCAGGTGCAGGTTGTCAAGTGATGGGGTAACAGGGTAGGAGAAGCCTCTCGTCCCCTCTCTGCCCCTGTCAAGGGACCCAGCATATCCCTGAATGCACTTGTTAGACCCTGTGAGGTGGGTGGTGGGCATATGGATAAATGTCTAGCTCAATTCCTGTGCTCCAGGCCGGGGCAGAGTGTGTCAGTCTGGTGGCTGGAGGGAGAGGGAAACCAGTGGCCCAAGGCCATGTCACACACACGTGACCACCGAGTTTGGGGGGTGCTGGGTGACCATGAGGGTCCACACTCACCCTATGAATATCCCTATGTCTGTGCAGCATGCAACACTAAATAGTAGCTAGAAAATACCGTGCCAGTGCAAGAGAGAAGCCATGGAAGCAAAGCAAATCTTTTTATTTTCATATATTTAGTGGCACTTTGCTCCCTACTTTGTGAACAAGGGATCCAGCCTTTACATTTTGCATTGAGTCAGCAAATCATGTAGCCAGTCTTGCCACCCTCCCAACCCTGGCCTTCATTCTCCATCGCTGCCTCTTTCACTTGGAAGCTCCAGGACCAGATAGCTGATACCAACAACTTACATTTATTGAGTACCTACTATGGGCCAAGCACCATTTTAAACCCTTATCTATACTACCTGTAATCCTCATAACAACCCTATAAGGTAAGTATTATTATTATGCCCACTTGTGAATGAGGAAACAGGTGCTTTGAATGAGAAGAACACTGAATTGAGAGTGTAGAAGCCAGAGTATTAATTTTAACTCCACCATTGACCAGGTGTGTGACCCAGAGCACGTCTGTAGACAAGGAGAAAAATCGCTTACATTGCAGTACACTAATCTCATCACATGAGAAAATGGATGTGTGTGTGCCTTATAAATTGCCCAAGAGGGACTCTCATTATTTTAATCACCACCTAGTGGCTGCAGGGGGTGTCCACTGAGACCCCTTGATGAAATCCCCTCATTGTGGAGCAGTGAAAACTGGCTCCAGCCTCTGCTAAGTCATGCTCTGTAGGCTTCAGACCCCCACCATGGCCTGGCTCCATCTTCCAGGGAAAATAAAAATCATAGAAGTGAGAGCATCTGGAGCAAAGGGGAATCAATGTTGTGTGTAGGGGATTGATGGTTGATGGTTCCGTTCCTGTTTCAGGCAACAGGCCATTGGTGCTCAATTTTGGAAGTTGTACCTGACCTTCATTTCTTTTCAAATTTGACCAATTCAAGAGACTTATTGAAGACTTCTGCTCCACAGCAGACTTTCTCATCATTTACATCGAAGAAGCACATGCATCAGGTACAGAGAAACTCCCTGTCCCTGCCTCTTCCTACCTTCTCTCTTCCCCCCTGCTTTCCACAAGTCCCCCACCCCCACCCCAAGGTTGGGAAAGGGAGAGGAAGAGGAGGGAAAGAGCCACTATTTACTGAGATCTGCTATTTTTCAGTTCCTTCTGGATTTACCCACCACTTGGTAGCTCCCAGTCTGTGCTTCCAACCCGGTGCACAGAGCAGAAAACCTAGAGGGGGGGCCTGGGTGGCTCAGTCAGTTGAGTGTCTTACTTAGACTCAGGTCATGATCCCAGGGTCCTGGGATGGAGCCCTGTGTTGGGGCTCTGAGCTCAGCGGGGAGCCTGCTTCTCCTTCTGCATCCCTCCCCCTGCTCATTCTCTCTCTCTCTCTCAAATAAATAAAAATCTACAAAACAAACAAACAAACCTGGAGTGACAGGTCCAGCTAGCCAAGTTCCCAACATTTTGAAGGGATGAATAGGAAAATCAAAGGAGAGAAGCTAATAGGAGGAATTTAGTCCTGAAATGTCACAAGTGAAATGACTGCTTTATGTGTCTACATGTGAGATCCCTCCTAAGATTCTCCAAGCTCACAGGGACATTTTGGTTCATCCTGGTCAATTGTTCCCAATTGGTTCTTTTTTTTTTTTTTTAAGATTTTATTTATTTATTCATGAGAGACACAGGCAGAGGGAGAAGCAGGCTCCCTGTGGGGAGCCCGATGTGGGACTCAATCCTGGGTCTCCAGGATCATACCCTGGGCCGAAGGCGGCGCTAAACCGCTGAGCCACCCAGGCTGCCCCCCCAATTGGTTCTGATTGAGCATCTGATGGTTCTGACTGAGCATCAGAAGCAGGTGGAAGGCTTGTTAAAACAAATTGCTGGATCCCCACTCCAGAGTTCATCAGTCAGATCTGGGATGGGGCCTGAGGATTCACATTTCTGACAAGCTCCGGGTGATGCTGAAGCTGCTGGTCTGGGAACCAACCTTGGAGAACCCCTGCCCAGGCTAGCTTTCACCTAGGGCAGGCATTCTTCCTTCACCCCTGACAGGTGGTCACACACCCTCATTACTTCACAGGATACCTTGTTCCTTTGCTGGACAGCTCTGTTGGGGAAAGCTCTTCCTGAAACCCCTACAGCCTGTGGTGTAAGCCCCTTAAACATCACAAAATTATCAGATACACCACTGTCTCTCTGATTTTCAAGGGGATTGAACCCATGAGAGTGGCCCAACTCTAAAACCCAAAGATTGAAGAAGGCAAGAAGTCACGTGTGGCTGGGTGGGACAAGTGTCATGTACTCGGCATCTTCCACAAGATTCGTCTGTCTCCCAGTCCTTGGCAGACCCCGTGTCGTGGAGCTCAGCAAAAGAAGGATGAGTGAGTGTGGTTAGGCCAGTATTAGCTTTGCTGGTTTATCCGTGTGTTAAGTGTAGGTTGCTTCCATTATCAGCAAAGTTGGTCCAACAGTGTTTTCTCCAGTACAGTCCCTGGATCCCTGATGTCAGAGCCACATGGTGGCTTGTTAAAAATGCATATTCCAGGGCCCCACCCCAGGCCCATTGCATCCGGATTTATTACACCCAAAGGATTGAGAACTTCTTTCAACTTAATACTCTCTTCACTTAGCTGGCAGCTAAGAAAGAGCATTTGGGCTCTGTCAGGTATCTGTGGTCTTCATGGCTGAGAAGACATGATGCCTTGATGTCATCATAGCTGACAGCATTTCTCCAACTTTGGCATGTGCTTAAATGACCCAGGGACCTTTTGGATCAGCAGGGCTGCAGTGCTATTTCCCATGTGATGATTATGCTGCTGGTCCAGGGTCTGCATTCAGAGTAACAAGATCCAGCTTTAATCTCCAAAGGAACAGGTTGTAAACTGCAACAGGAGGGGTGGATCGTCACAGAAATTGTTTCTGGTCCTGATACCTGCCTCCTGACCCATTTCTCCTGGGATCAGCCCAGGATGAAACTTTCCAGAACCCAGGGCTGTCTATCTCAAGCCAATGAGTAAAGAACTTCCTGACCCTGTTCTTTTTTTTTTTTTTTTTTTTTCTGACCCTGTTCTGATGCAGACCAGTTTCTTGCCTCTGTGCTTTGCCAATCCTTGTTCGGGCATTTCTTCCTCCTCCCCACCTCCTTCCCCAGGGTATTGTTTCTGTCAATCAGATGTAAGTGGGGATGGCTTGAGCCCCAGAACTAAAATGCCCAGAGCCAGCATCCACCAGTCCCACAAGGTCTTGGGTCTGTGGCCCAAATCAGTTTCCCATACAACACATGTTTGTCCAGGTGAGTTATAGGGAGGCATGAAGCATGGTGGGAAGAACATGGACTTCGGAGTTTCAGACCTGAGTATGGGTCATAGCTCTAACACGTGCTGGCCACATGCTGGCCACAGGACCTTGGGCAACTTACCTTCTGTGCCCATTTTTGTGACCCTGAAATAGGATAACACCAACTTCACAGAGTCACTCACCTGACAATATTTAATGAGTACCTACCATGCGCCAGCCCTGTGTGGAGCCTAGGGATATTGAGAGGAAAGATACACACAGTTCCTGCCTCTCAGGAGTTCGCTATTAAAGCTGGGGAAGTGAGTCACTGCTCTTCTCCAAGGCTCTGTATTCTCAGCTACAGAATGAGGGTGGGAATCCTAGCTTGACATCCCCTAGGAGGTTGTTGTGAAGCTCCAAGGAGCTAATGGTTGCACAAGACAGACTACCTCAACATGATACAAATGTAAGCTGGTGTTATCATCATCTACAGTTTTCAGGTCTTGGGATGGGTAATGGTTACTTTAAACTGTGGCCAGGCACTTGTATCTTGGTGTGACTTTCTCCCAAGAGCTGGTTTTTCTTGGAGGGAGTTTCCTGAGCAGGGGACTTTGAAGCACTGAGGAGATGGAGCCATTTCCGCCGATAGACTTAACTTTCTACTGCCCTGGGAGTTAGCTATGACTGTAAGGACAGACAATGTGGCTTCTGAAGGAACTCATGACCACCTTACCTGGGCCCCAGGCTCCCCAGGAATGGGGCAAGTAGAAGGGCAAGGTCAGTAGCACTTTATGGTTATTTTTTTCGGCCCATTAACTAATTAGTACCACTTCCTGTGAGGAGACAGAAGGGCATGTTGGCAAATGAGGCCAAATGAAAAACTCCATTTAAGTTAAGCAGCCTTAAGTGGGTTTGGTTGGGGCATCTCCAGAGCAAAGTAGCAGAATACCTGTGGTATAGAATAAAAACTGGGAGCTTTCCCACCTGTCTGTTATTTGGGGCAGTGAAGCAAAATAAACCAGTATTTTTCAAGCAGCTTCTGTGAACCAGAGCACTGTGAATTCCATACAAGTTGCCTCACAGCCAACTGCAACACTGGTCCTATTAATCCCATAACAGATGGGGAAACTGAGGATTTAAAGAGATTTCAAGGGGATCCCTGGGTGGCGCAGCGGTTTGGCGCCTGCCTTTGGCCCGGGGCGCGATCCTGGAGACCCGGGATCGAATCCCACGTCGGGCTCCCGGTGCATGGAGCCTGCTTCTCCCTCTGCCTGTGTCTCTGCCTCTCTCTCTCTCTGTGACTATCATAAATAAATAAAAATTTAAAAAAAAAAAAAAAAAATAAAGAGATTTCAAGAGCTTGCCCAATATCACAGAGCTGAGTGTGTCAGGGAAGGCTTCCCAGAGGAGGGGGTGTTAGAGCTGTGGTTCTCAAAGGAGGGTAATTTTGTCCCCCAAGGGACATCTGACAATGCCTGGAGATGATTTTGGTTGTCAAAAACAAATTGAGGGATCCCTGGGTGGCGCAGCGGTTTGGCGTCTGCCTTTGGCCCAGGGCGTGATCCTGGAGACCCGGGATCGAATCCCACATCGGGCTCCCAGTGCATGGAGCCTGCTTCTCCCTCTGCCTGTGTCTCTGCCTCTCTCTCTCTCTGTAACTATCGTGAATAAATAAAAATTAAAAAAAAAAATTGAACGGGTGAGGGGGCTGGTGCTACCTATCTTGAGAGTAGAGGCCAAAGATGCTACTCAACACCCTGTAACACACAAGATGGCGCCCCTACCACCAAACACCAATAGTACCAACGTTGAGAAGCCCTATGTTAGGGTTGAGGCCTAAAAGGACAGGAAGGATCTCAAATACAGAAAGTATGGTAAGGAGACAGGGAAGGGGGAGGTCCTTCATTTGAGGAGGAGTCACTTCAGCTAGATGTGGAAGGACCAGCAGCAGTCATGACGAGAAGTGGGAGGGAGGAGAGACGGTTCGGATCATTACGTGTTTGCTAAGGCGCTGGTTCTGTAATTGGTTTTTAAGCAGAGAGAAAAATCTGATCAAATTTTGTGTAAATAATCATTGTCAGAGATTTTTGGATGATGAGTTAGAAGGTAACAAGATCAGGAGGCAGGAATATTTCTTAGGGGTTGAAAGTAAGGGTCCTTGTCTGGGTCGCAGCTGTACTTGGCTAAGAGCTCACCCTAAGTGGCAGACATCGTGAGGCCCTCCGTAGAGCTAATATCAGCTACGGCAGCAGAAGTCCTAGGAAAGAAGGTCCTACTCTCCTCACACTGTGGATGGAGGCAGCAGGAGGAACAGGGTGGAAGTGAGGGTTGTGGGTCAAGGAATCCCAGGTGTTTCACCCACCTGGCTGGAGCAGAGGCTGGAGGAATGCAGGTGAGACAGGCCAGTCACTGAGGAGCTTGGGATTTATCCTGAGGATGATAGGGAGCCATCAAAAGACCTAAGCAGGAGAGTGACACTGTCAGATGTGCGTTTCGGGAAGAACATTCTGGTGGAGAATAATTAGAAGAGGGAGATTGTCTAGACTCTAGAATGGTAGTTCTCAAACTTCGGTGTGTTGTTAAATCATCTGGAAGGCTGTGAAAACAGATCAGTGGGCCCCATTCCTGGTCAGTCTAGGATGGGGCCTGAGAATTACCAACAACCCCCAGGTGATGCAGCACTGCTGGTCTGGCCAGAATGCACGCAGAAAACCGCGGCTCTGGACACTTGCCTCTCAGAGTGTGGTCCAGGGACCAAGCAGCCTCGGCTTCCTGGGCACCAGCTAGACCCTCAGTGCTTCCCTCGATAGACTGTGTCAGAATATTCCTTCTACAAGATCCTCTGTGGTTCAAAAGCACATTCAAGTTCAAGAAGCACTGGCCTGGGATCCCTGGGTGGCGCAGCGGTTTGGCGCCTGCCTTTGGCCCAGGGCGCGATTCTGGAGACCCGGGATCGAATCCCACGTCGGGCTCCCGGTGCATGGAGCCTGCTTCTCCCTCTGCCTGTGTCTCTGCCTCTCTCTCTCTCTCTCTCTGTGACTATCCTAAATAAATAAAAATTAAAAAAAAAAAAAAAAAAAAAAAGAAGCACTGGCCTAGTGGACTCCCTCCCGCTGAAGAGCCAAGTTCTTGGAGTCAGGAGCCCTGGGCTTCAGTTTTGGCTCAGTCAGTAACTCCCTATGACATCTCATGTATTCACCTGGACAGTGGGCCGAGTCACGGCCATGGGCTCCCCTACCTGGGACTCTCAGTTCAAGGGGGTGCGGGTGGGGGTGGAGGCATGTAACCTGTAGGAAAATGTGTTGAGCCTATAAGCCCCCCCATCTTTTGCTTCTGTAGATGGCTGGGCCTTTAAGAACAACGTGAACATCAGGACTCACCAGACTCTCCAGGACCGCCTGCAGGCAGCCCGCTTGCTGCTGGACAGGGCCCCCCCATGCCCCGTGGTGGTGGACACGATGAGGAACCAAAGCAGCCAGTTCTACGCGGCCCTACCCGAGAGGCTCTTTGTGCTCCAGGAGGGCAGGATCCTCTACAAGGTGACTGGGGGCGAGGGGCCCAGGAAGGGCACAGGCAGACCTGCATTCGAGCCGCTGCCCAGCCATTAACTGGCCATGGGACCAGGGGCAAGTCCTCTCTTCTCTTAGAGTTTCAGTTTCTTTTTCCACAAAATGGGGGTGCTGCCCCCCACCTTACAGGGGGTGAAATAATTCACAGGGATGCCCCTAGCATTTGTTTTTTTTAAGATTTTATTTATTTTTTCATGAGAGACAGAGAGAGGCAGAGACACAGGCAGAGGGAGAAGCAGGCTCCATGCAAGGAGCCCAACGTGGGACTCGATCCCAGGTCTCTCCGGGGTCATGCCCTGGGCTGAAGGCAGCGCTAAACCGCTGAGCCAGTCCGGCTGCCCAGCCCCTAGCATTTGGACAGAGCTGCAGCCTCTGGCTGCCTTCTGAACCCAAAAGACTGGCCTAGCCCTGGTTCAGAGAAGGACACTGACTTACCCAAGGTCACACTGCACCCAGCTCTGATTCCAATTCTAAATCCTTCGGATGGGATGGGCCAGGAGTAGGAGGGTGTGAAGCTGCTCATCTCCGAGGCAGGCCTGATCCTGGAGGGGGTTGTGGGAGGTGGGAGCAGAACAAACCTGGGGGATCCCTGGGTGGCTCAGCGGTTTAGCACCTGCCTTCAGCCCAGGGCATGATCCTGGAGTCCCGGGATCGAGTCTCGTGTCGGGCTTCCTGCATGGAGCCTGCTTCTCCCTCCTCCTGTGTCTCTGCCCCTCTCTCTCTCTCTCTCTCTGTTTTGTGTGTGTCTTTCATGAATAAATAAATAAAAATCTTAAAAAAAAAAAAAAAGAACAAACCTGACAGTTAGGAGCTGGCAATACTGAAGCAGGGATTCAAGGCAGGAATTGAGTCTTGGCTTGCTTTCTGGTGATTGTGCCCGGCTCAGGGCTTCCAGCCTGGCTGGGGTGGGGGATGCAAGCACATCCCCTAAGAGGGCAGAAACTGTTTCATAGCTGCTGAAGGGATTTCAGACCTTGGAGAGCACATGAAGCCCAACCAGGTGGCTGCTCCTTAGTCCATGGGTCACGCTAGCCCTAATTCTGCAGATGAAATGAGCTACAATGTGCAGATGAATCCCCAAGATGCCAAGGTCCACAGCACAAGGACACTTCAGGTCCTTCTTCCTTTCTTCTCCCCAGAGACATGGCTCTAAGATGACATGACTGAGGCCAGCGGGGTTAGGCCCTGTGGAAGTACTGGCAACACAGAAATGAATTGAAAATGGCCTGCCTCTTACTTTGAGTCTAAGGGTTAAGGAAGATCCACACAGAGTGCTCCAGTGTCCCAAGGACTGTGAGACTCCAGAGCAGGCATCACCAAACCTTTTCTGCAAAGGACCTGCTTATAAATATTTTACCTTTTTGGGCCAAATAATCCCGGGCATGACAATTCAATCCTACTGTTATAGCATGAAATCAGCACAGATGAGATGTGAATGGAAGAGTGTGAGGCATCAGGACAGATGTGACTGTCAGATTGTAAATTTCCTGACCCCTGAGGAAGGGTAGGCTCTTCAGAGGTGGTGACAATTGCTTGGGCCTTAAAGGCTAGAAAGCCAGCCAAGTGAGCAGGGTGAGTGAAAATCATTACAAATCTAGGGAAGAGAATGGGCAAAGGCACTGAGGCATGTTAGGGCACGGCATGAATGGAGAATTGGGGGCATTCGGTGACAGGGGTCTCATTCTGGACCCAAGAAGTTGAGCCTATCTCTTAGGGCAAAGGAGAGCCATTGATGAATTTTGAGCAGGAGAGAGGCATGATCAGATCTGTATTTTATTTTTTTAAAGATATTTATTTATTCATGAGAGACACACAGAGAGAGGCAGAGACATAGGCAGAAGTAGAAGCAGGCTCCCTGCAAGGAGCCCAATGTGGGACTCCATCCCGGGACCCCGAGATCACAACCTGAGCTAAAGGCAGATATTTAACCACTGAGTCACCCAGGTGCCCCTGGATCAGTATTTTAGAAAGATCATGGGCTACTGGGTGAGGCATGGACGGGAGGGAGCAGGGACTGAGGACGGGGATAGTCAGGAGGTGGCACAGCTGTCCAAGTAGGAGGTAAAGAGGGCTGAACTAGGGCATTGGGACTGGGGAGGCAGAGGTGGTTCTGATGTAGGATGGGTGGAACTTGCTGTGAGGGATAGAGAGGATAAGGCCTGTCTGAAGGTCTAATTATGGAAGAGCAGCTTATTTGTATAGACCCCTTTGTCCTTTTGAAACTATTCACTTTACCCCCTCCAGTTCTCCTCATATATCTCTGTCCAGTGTGCCCCTTAAATGTTGGCACCACTGCATACCCTCTTCCTGGGTGATCTCATCCACCTTACAGTTGCCTCTGCCACTGACGACAGCATTGTGACAAGTCTTCCATAGCCGTCACCAGCCCCGTTCTCTCAGCTAAGCTCCAGAGCTACCTATTCCTGTGGGGCAGAAATCTGGGAATGCTGATTCATTTCTCTTGCAGGGTAAACCTGGCCCTTGGAACTACCATCCCGAGGAAGTTCGTGCTGTTCTGGAAAAACTGCACAGTTAGCCTGGAAAGATCCCCCAGTTCTATAGGTGATCCACAGGAGGGCTCCTCAAGTCCTGGCTCTCCTCCCAGCCCAGGTGGCTTTTACCTCTTGACCCGTGTCACTAGCTCAGATTGGTCTGATCTAACCAAACAATTGTACTCAGGAAACGAAGCAGCGAGTAAGCTGAAGGTTAAAGACCCTTCACCTCGACGCTGCCCCCACGGTGGAGACCACAATAATTGCACATCGTCCCCATGTGAGAAAGGTCCCTCCCCACTGGCATACTGCTGGGGTATGCGGTCTGTCTCCAGCCACTCTGATCCCACGTGGTCAGATACAGCAGTCCTCATGTGAGTCAAACTCATTTTACCAAATCTGCCGTTTATGGACACCATCAAAAAGACACTAATTTGGCTGTTAGAACCCAGCATGGGGAGAATGCCAGTTGCTTGGAGAGATGAGGAATTGAAAGCTGTTGTACATTTATGCAGAAGCTCATATTCGAAACTATTTCTCTGATTTCTTTGCAAGTCTCCTGATGGTCATTTGTGTTAGATTACATCAGACCGATGGACAACCATTGGTATTCATCTGTTTTAACTCTGCTTCTTTTCATGTTTGTCTATGACGGCCACAGCCTAAAGCACACACAGCTGTGACTTGACTTGAAAGAAAATGTTTTAAGATGCAGCAAGCTAATACAGAATGATTAAAATATCTCAGGCTATTTGAGACGGCTTCGGGGTGATCTTTACATTTTCTTTTCCAATTTGTGTCAGCCTGTTTTATCTTGAGTTATAGCCCAATGTAATTTGATCAGCAAAAATACCATATGCTGGAAGCGCCTCATTTGGTGGGAAGAACATTCATTCTCCGTGGGTTACATATCAAATGTCGCTTTGTCTTGTGAACTCCAGCTAAAGAATGTTTCACATTGGAATCCAGCTACCTTCATAACATGACATAAAAGAATGGACGTGGGAGACAGTTTTCTAGCATGAAAACACATTCTCCTTGGCTCTGTCTTAAGTGCTACAATGTTAACAATATGAATGTTGCTATTTTATTCTTTAAAAAAACTTATTAATTAATCATCTACCAGGTAGACCATGTTCAGATACGTTAAGTCATCTAATCTGTATTTATTTCAAAGAGGAGATTATTATCCCCATTTTACAGATGGGAAATTAAGACTCAGAGCTAAGGAATTTGTGGAAGGTCTCAAAACTAGTAAGCAACAAGCTGAGATTCCAACTCTACCTCTCACTTCAAGCCAGAGTCCTGGCTCTGCTCTGTGCTAGCTTTGTGACTTTGGCTAAGCTGCACTGGTACCCTGAACTGTAAAGAGGGTTACTGGTGGTGCTGGCAACATAGAGGAATTGTGAGTAAAGCACTCAGAACTGTGCCTGCCTTGGAGAAAATGCCATGGGTGTGCTGGCTGATATTATTAATAAGTCCGTTCCACAACTGCCTCCTTGGGTCCCCTTTTTAGGGAGTCGGGGATGGAGGGAAGGCAGAACAGCAGGGACCCCGAATAAAAAGTCTTTATCCTGCCCAAGCAATTGCAGGAATGAGTTTGTGAGGGTCCACTGAGGGGGAGTAGCTGTGCAAACAGCAGGACCAACGTACAGCTGGGGACTGTCCCTCCAAAGTGCTGATTCCATACAAGCAGACAGCAGAGAAGACCATGCTTCTCTGGGTCACTCCTCAGACGGTCTCCCGATTCATGCCTGGACAGTTTTCAGAATGTTAAAGTAGACCCCAAGCGTTCCAAGTCAATTCTCTTCAGCTTAAAGCTTCAGGCATTCATTGGGCCTTGATTCTTTTTCTGGATGCTGAGAAATGCCCAGAGGGACCCAGTCCCACCTCACCCCACGGGAGACAAGGCACACACAGCAAAGACCATAACTCAAGGTGCGTATGATGGGGAAGTGCTGAGATAAAGGCTAGCTGCTCGGGGAGTACAGAGGACAGAGCAATCCTGCGGAGCCAGCCGGGTTTGGGAAAGCCTGGTGGAGGTGGTGGCCTCTGGGGTGGGCTTCGGGGGGGCCCAGGCCTTCCACATTCTGTGATGGGGACCTGGAGAGTACAGGAAGGGCAAAGGACACTTGTGGAGAGAACCGCACTGCAGAGGTCGAAAAGAACATGTGCAGGCGGCGGCTCAGGGGGTCTGGGCTCCAACCTGCTAAACTGGCCTCGGACTATTTCATTCCTGGTCAGCTCAGCCTGGAGTTTAAGCAGGTGTGTTAACATATCTTATGCAGCATGGTTAGGTGTCCACTGAAGGATTCAGGATTCCTAGTCTGCCACAGAGATGACATCATCGAGAGTCTCAATTTTTCCAAGAAGGGCACATGGGGGCGCCTGGCTGGTGTGGTTGGCTAAGCGCCTGACTCTTGATTTGGGCTCAGGACCTGATCTCAGGGTCTTGAGATGGAGCCCCATGTTGGGCCCTGCGCTCAGCGGGGAGTCTGCGTGACAGTCTCTCTCTCCCTCTCCTCTGCCCCTCCCTCCACTCTCTCTCAAGTAAATAAATCTTAAAAAAAAAAACAGAAGGGCACCTGGATGCTGTACTCCCTGACATCTGACATGCTCGCACCTGCCAGCCTGTTGTCTGGAGCCTGCAGGACCGCCAGCTGGGATTCAGACTCGCTTTACCGTTGTCTAGCAGTCTTGATAGGAAGAGTCTGAGGCCAGCCTGACTGATTTCTCACGGCACCCGAATTGCTTTTGTCCTACCTGAAAACCTGTCAGATTCCTTCCTTATACTTGAGGTTCAGTAACTTCACCAAGACATAGTCCAGTGTTGATCGTTCTGATATCAAAATTTCCCGTAGTACTGCTGGAGTCTCAATTATTTGTCTCCCCCCAGATTCATATGCTGAATCCTAAAGCCTGATGTGACAGGATTAGGGTAGGACTGGGAGGAGCACTGGATGAATCACCGCTCAGGAGGAATCCCTGAAGAATTAGATTAGTGCTGTTATAAAAGAGGCCCCAGGGAGCTAGCTTGCCCCCTTCCACTGGGTGAGGATACAGAAGTCAGCACCCTCAAAAGACTGCCCTCACCTGACCTTGCTGACACCCCAATCTCAAAGTTTCAGGCCCCAGAACCATAAGAAATAAATTTCTATTGTCTATAAGCCTTTTTGTTATAGTGGCCTGAACAACTAAGGCAAATACAATATCCTCTTCTGGTCCTAAGATTTAATAATAATAATAATAATAATAATAATTCTTCTTCTTCTTCTTCTTCTTCTTCTTCTTCTTCTTCTTCTTCTTCTTCTTCTTCTTCTTCTTCATATCAGGGACATTCTCTTCAGTTGCCTGGAACATCTTTTCTATTGTATTTTGTCCTACACTCTTGCTCAGGAACTAGAATTATGGCTATGTTGTATCCTCTGTTCTTCCATAGCTGTTACTTTCTCTAGAACTTTTTAAAAGTCTGTGTTCTTTTCTTTTCTTTTCTTTTCTTTTCTTTTCTTTTTCTATGTTCTTTTCTATTTCATTTTGTGATTTTTCTCAAACTCTGTCCTGGATTTCTCTTAAACTGTCCTCTGTCCTCTGACCTGGATTTCTCTTAAACTGAGTTTATCACTACACTAGATACAATTTGTTGGTTCTCGCCCATTCCCATTTGCCCACAGAGCCGAAAGCCTAAAGGTTGCATTCTGGTTAGGTTCTGCCAGAGGGAAGAACTGGTGGGAGATTAGAAGTTGGGTGGAAAGGAGAAGCCATTTTTTTCTTTTCACTTCTGGCTGGAGAGACGGCAGGGGACTGTGCCCCCTGGCTGCTATCACCAGCCAAGGCGGTGGGGGGCTTCTGTTCAGAGACAGTGATGGTGCCTCCACTGGTCAACAGTGAGTGTGGCTCATGGCTGCCACCTCTGGGTTACATACCCATCTCCTATTTGCTTTCCCAGCCTCTTCCACATTTGTAGCAGATTCTCTGCATTATTTCCCTATCTGCTTTAAAGTAATACCTGGAGCAAATGCAGTTTTCCTAATTGGATGCTGACTGCTATGATTTCCATCATCATCTCTTTGCTTCTTATGTGGCTTTACCTCTGAAACGGTTTTCTTTTTCTCTTCTGTTTCTTTCTTTCTTTCTTTTTTTTAAATTTATTTATTCATGAGAGACACAGAGAGAGACAGAGACATAGGCAGAGGGAGAAGCAGGCTCAGGGATCAGGAATCCTGATGCAGGACTTGATCCCGGACCCCGGGTTCACACCCTGAGCCAAAGGCAGACGCTGGACCACTGAGTCATCCAGGTGTCCCTCTTCTGTTCCTTAGCATCGGCAGCTCACTGTTCATCTTCTGTGCCTTATAATTTTTTTCTTTAAATCCTTGTATCTCTTCTCTGATCTCTTCTTGTCTTTTTAAGGGATAATCCTGGGTCTCGGTTCTTGTGTTCTTTAATTTCCCTTGCAACATACGCTGTGTATCCACCTTATTTTTGTTTTTTTCTTCCATTTCTTTTAGTTGCTAGTTACAGTTCCCTATAGTACAGTGAGTGGTTCTCAAACTTCAGCATGCTTCAAAATCACCTGGAGGGCTTGTTTTTTTTTTTTTTTTTTTTAATTTTTTTATTTATTTATGATAGTCACAGAGAGAGAGAGAGAGAGGCAGAGACACAGGCAGAGGGAGAAGCAGGCTCCATGCACCGGGAGCCTGATGTGGGATTCGATCCTGGGTCTCCAGGATCGCGCCCTGGGCCAAAGGCAGGCGCCAAACCGCTGCGCCACCCAGGGATCCCACCTGGAGGGCTTGTTAAAACACAGATTCATGGGGCCCAACCCCAGTATTTCTGACTCAGCAGATCTGCAGTTGGGATAGGAAATCTGCATTTCTAACAAGTTATCAGATAAGGGGCTGCTGCTGCTGCTCCAAAGACCACACTTTCAGAAGTATTGCTATAGTGGATGTTGTTGGAGATCCACCCAGATCCCTCTCACCAAGCTGGCACCCATCTGCCAGCTGCGGTGAGTGTTGGCTCACAGATGCCCCTTTTCCTGAGAAGGTTCCTCAACAGGAGCTATGTTATCCAGAAATTCCTGAGAGATTGTGTTCCCCTGAGGGTGACCCATGGTCCAAATGATTGATGATGCATTTAGAATACAAAGTCCTGGTCCCTTGCCTCAAAGTGACAGTATACCTCTCTGGTGCCGTTCATGGTGCAGAACTCCCTATGGGATCAGGCTGGGGCTTCAGTTGAAGCCATATCTTTTTTTTTTTTTTTTTTTAAGATTTATTTATTTTGAGGGGAGGGAGGGAGGAGCAGAGGGAGAGAGTCCTCAAGCGGACTTTCTGCCAAGTGAGGAGCCCAACAGAAGGCTCCATCCCACAACCCTGAGATCACAACCTGAATGGAAACCAAGAATTGGAGGCTCAACTGCCTGAGCCACCCAGGTGCCCCTGAAACCATATCTTTGATTAATTTTCTCCTCTTGCCTAATCCTGCTTCCTGAGAGAGCTCATTCAATACATCACTCCTTCAAGAGTCCCTATTTTGGGCTCTGTTTCTAGAGAACTTGACCTAAAGCAGTCCCCTTCTGGGTCTGTTCTGATTACACTTTAATAGGGCTTATTGTTTGCTGGAACAGAGCATAGAAGGATGAGGAGGAGTAAATTGGGGCAATCTACAACTTTCATTTAGATTGGCTGTCTTAAATACCCTCTTATTAAGTTCATTAACTCCTTTGCAGTGGGGCTCCTAGAAATCCCCCTCAGTCCCATTCTCTCTGCTTCAACTGCCTTTTCACCACCTGCTATGCATAGATTTCCTAGGGTGTAACTCTAACTCCTAATGTGACTGTATTTGGAGACAGGGCCTAGAGGTGGTAATTAAGGTTAGATGAGGTGAGGCTAGGGCACTGACACAAAAAGGATGGGTGTCCTTTTAAGAAAAGACACCAGAGAGGGGTGCCTGGGTGGCTCAGTCAGTTAAGCACCTGACTTCGGCTTAGGTCATGATCCTGGGGTCCTGGGATCAAGCCCTGGGTCAGGCTTCCTATTTGGCGGGAAGTCTGCTTCTTCCTTTCCCTCTACCTCCCCCTCCCTCACTCCTACCCCTATTCACACTTTCTCTCTCAAATAAATAAAATCTTAAAAAAAAAAAAAAAAAAAAAAAAAAAAAAGAGCCCAGAGAGCTCTTTCTCGTCTGTATAAAGAAGAGGTCATATTAGCACATAAGGAGATAGCGCTCATCTACGAGCCAGGAAGAGAGGTCTCACCGGAAACCAACTATGCTGGCACCCTGACCTTGGCCTTGCAGTCTCCAGAACTGTTAGAAAATAAATTTCTGCTGTTTAGCACCCTAGCCTGTGGTGTTTTGTTACTGCAGCCCCAGCTGTCCAAGGTGCCCTCCTTCACCATGCCTCCTCCAGCAGTCTCCTCTGTTGTATCTTGTCTGTCTTTCCTTCAGTTCCATCTCCCTGACCCTCTGGGGACATTCCCCCTCCTCTGAAGTTACCTGCGGGGTGAGATGGCTCAGTCTAATAAATGGTTGAATCAGACCTTCATGTCTGTGACATGTTCAAGGTCTCTAGGTCTGGGAGAGCATGGCAGTTCTCAGTTTCCTTTTCACCAAAATCCTGATTTCACAGTACTTAGTGAAAGTCCTTTCCAGTTAGAGGTTGTAACTATTTCCTTTAAGATGAAATTCTTTTTTCTTTCTGTTTATAATTCTTTTTGTTGTGAATAATGAGTTTTGAGAAAGGGGATGGAGGGATCCCTGGGTGGCACAGCGGTTTAGCGCCTATCTTTGGCCAGGGCACGGTCCTGGAGACCCGGGATCGAATCCCACGTCGGGCTCCTGGTGCATGGAGCCTGCTTCTCCCTCTGCCTATGTCTCTGCCTCTCTCTCTCTGTGTGTGACTATCATAAATAAAAATAAAAAATTAAATAAAAAAACAATGTGGCTACTATATTTAAAAAAAGAGAAAGGGGATGGAGTAAAAATCTCTCTGGTTATTACTAACACGTATTTCTTTCTTATCATGTATATCATGCTTATTGATATACATGGATATAGGATGGATATCCATCCCATATTTAGGTATCCTATCCATCCTATCCTCTTTAGGATATGTAAATATCCATCCTATATTTACATATGATTTATATCCCTTTATAAAGTAGGATATTTGATGTCTGTATAAATGCTTTCTAATGTATGGATGCATAGTTGTTTCCAGTTTCCTGTCCTGTAAATAGCATTGCTATCAATCTTTTTTCATTTGTCATTTATCTAATTATGTCATTAGGATATATTCCTAGAAATGGAATTTGTCAAAAGCTATGTGCCTGTTTAAAACTTTGCGCACTGCCACATGTTAATTTTTAGAAGGTTTGGTATCAGCTACAAAGGGCTACTGGAGCATCACATAGAAGGTGAAGCCCCCAAAGGATGCCCTCCATAGAGGGGCATTTCTGAGACAAAACCATAACAGCAATGCTTTTTAAAAAGTCTGTATAAATGAGTGAGATTCTCAAGAATTTTCATTTATGTAATATTTCTCTGCCCTGTTTATGAGTACATGGTAAAAATGTCATTAGATTTTTAAAGTAAAAACCTGGGGTGCCTGGGTGGCTCAGTTGGTTAAGCATCTGCCTTTGACTCAGGTCATGTTCCCAGGGTTCTGAGATTAAGCCCCGCATCATGCTCCTTGCTCAGCAGGAAGACTGCTTCTCCCTCTCCCTCTGCCCCTCCCCTACCCCGCCCCTTGTGCTCTCTCTCAAATAAATAAAATCTTTTTTTTTTTAAGATTTTATTTATTTATTCATGAGAGACACACAGAGAGAGAGAGAGGCAGAGACACAGGCAGAGGGAGAAGTAGGCTCCATGCAGGTGCCTGCCCAGGATCATGCCCTGGGCCGAAGGCAGATGCTCAACCGCTGAGTCACCCAAGTGTCCCTCAAATAAATAAAATCTTTAAAAAAAAATGATAAAATTAAAAAGTAAAAATTTGATACAAGGCACCGTGGTAGGCACTGGTACATAGTACATAATCCAAAGTACATAATCCATAGTACATAATCCAAATGCATATTTTATTAGCTAAGCTTTATTAAAAACTCAAGGATGGCATGAGACATGCAAATAAATGAACATTTATTTAGTCAACACATTTTAATTGATAATCTACTATAGGCTGTTCTAAGGCCTGAGGATATAGTCATAGGCAAAAGCAATAAATGTTTCCTGCCCTCATGGAATTTAAATTCTAGTGAGGGAAAGAGACAATAAACATGATACACATGATAAGTTAAGAAAGAAATACGTGTTAGTAATAAGCAGGGCCATCCCTAAAAGGTTGTGAGAGCCAAGGGCAATTCAATCAATTTAGCCCCTACCCAAGATATTCACCCTGGAAAGGGGGCCACACTGCCCTCATCTTTCACAGCACACTTGGGATATGATTAAAGGGGAAAAAAATCTCAGTTGAATTTTAGTGGTTGTGAGAAAAGAGGAGGAAGGTACCAGAACCCCTGAAGCACAGGACACAGGGTGGCTACTCCCAGAGCCAAGATGAAAAACAAGTGGAAGGGAGACCAAAGGTGTTTATGCAGCAGTGGTGTGTGTGGGTGGGGGGTGGCCACGCTGATGAGACAGACTACTTCCCCGAGGGGATTTTGTGGAAGCATCTGAAGTCGGTGAGGACAGCCATACAGATACCTAAGGAAAGAGCCCTCCAGGCAGAGGAGGCAAATTCAAAGATCTCGACTACACAGTACACCAGCATAATGGGTCAGGAGTCAGTAGGTAGGTGGAGAGAAATACAAATGAGGAATGAAGGAGATAGAAGAAGCCAGCTGGGAACAAACGAGACTTTACAAAGATGTTGGGCTTCAGCAGTGAAGAAAAAAGAAAAAAAGATAAAGCCGCATATTATACCTATTGCTTGAAACTTGGAGAGGTTTTTTATAAGGTGAAATTAATTTTTAAAGGCCAGGAAAACGAAGGTGAAAGAATGCTGTTTTTAAGTGTCATAAAGTGGTATTACAAGCTCTACATTGACGACTTGTTCTCGGCATCCACAGGAGACAGACACAGAGAAAAAAAGACTTAAGAGATAATTTACTAGGCCTGTGCCAAAGAGATCAATCAGACAACCCCCGGAGATCCCTTCCAGCAATCTGTGAGCCTCAACACTGTTTCTTACACAAAGAATCATTGACATTTCAGTTTAGGAAGTTGGCCAAAAGAAAATCCTTAGCGTTTCATTTTATTGAACATGAACACAATTGCTCTAAGTCACCTTCCTTCTCGAAAACCTTAAATGGCTCCAGTGTTGAGGGAAAATGTTTGAAAGCATTAAAAGCTCTCTGTGATCCGGCTGTAATGTATGGGTTTAGTGTTATTCTTTGCCCTAGTCAGACTTAAATATTCATCACTTTCCAAAGGTGTTTGATGACAGAGTACTCTTCTTCACATCTTCAATCACACCAACATTGCTCTTGAAATGCCTTTCTTACTCTCCTTCATTTATCTAAAACCTACCTTTCTAAGAGTAAATTTGTTCAACAAATCTTTATAAATGGCTTATCAGAAAGTATTAAGAACCTTAAAACTGTTCCTAACTTTGACCAATTCCTTTCTGAGAATCTCCTCTAAGGGAATCATCTGAGGGGCAGGCAAAGATTTATGCACGAAGATACCCTCAGTAGCATTATTGATTTTTATTTTTCTATTATAAAGAATGTCAAGCACACACGAAGACAAAGAGGTGGGTATAGTGGAATTCCATGTATCCACCACCCAGATATAATCATTTATTGCCATATTTGTTTCAACTAACATTTTTTTCCCTTAAAAAATCTGCTGAAGTATTTTAAAGCAAATCCCAGATATCAGGGCATTTTGCACCTATATATTTCTATATGCATCTCTGAAAAATATGAGCATTTTCTTATCTAACCTTAATGCTCGTAACACAGCTAGCAAAATGAACAATAACACCCAATCCATAAGTGTATTTCCAAATGTCTTATTTTCAGTTGTTTTACTCAAAAACATCCAAATAAGATCCACTCATGGCATGTGGCTACTGGGGTTCTTATGTCTTTTTGAATATAGAGTGGACTCCTTCCTTAATTACCATTTTTCATGCCACCAACTTGTTGGAAGAAACCAGGTCACTTGTTCTTTAGGATTAGCCACATTCTAGTTTCATCTGTGAATCAGTCCGGATAGGCCAGTTTATACTCCAAATTTCATTTGGTTAAAACAAAGAAACCCTAATTTTTCCTCCTGTATGTCTGTCTGTCTCCCATTGACTGAGAGGTCTGTTCCCTGCTATCATCAGGGTGACTTCCAGAGCCAGACTGGTGAAGTAGTTAGTGTGCAGAACATCATTGCTGGTCATCATGACAGAGAAAGAAAACAGCTTTGAGGGGTCTCATGCAGGCCTAGTTATCACTTCTCATCTAATTGCCCACAACTGGTCACCTGGCCCTACCCAAACAAGGAAGGTCAGAAAATATATTCTGCCACGTGTGGGAAAGGCATAGATGTGGGCATTTCTGTGAGCTATAAAATGGCTACTAGTCTATTTGCTTCCCTGTGGTGGCATTTTCCTTGTTTTTTTCCATCCCTTGTATTTCCTGAAAAATGGAAGTTTACTCTAGAACTTGATTCAATTCAGGCTCAGGAATTCTGGTGGAAGATTTCTGAGGTTGGCCTGTGTGCTTCATATCGCATCACATCAGGAGCATATAGTGTGTAATTGTAGTAGATCATAGTAATAGCCACTGTCTCCTTCTCTTCCCATCATGTATGTGTATACATGAAGACAATCACAGAGAGACAGAGAGTAAGAGAGATTAATTTGAAGAAATTGGCTCGTATGATTATGGAGTTTGGCAAGTCCAAAATCTGTAGGGTTGGCTGACTGGGCATCCAGAGAAAGAGCTGTTGTTGTAAAGTCTGAGGGCTGTCTATTGGCAGAACTCCTTCTTGTCCAGGAAAGGTCAACCTTTGTCCTATTAAGGTCTTCAAAGATGAGATAGTGGGCAATCTGCGTTACTCAAAGTCCACCAATTTAAATGTTAAAGTCCACCAATTTAAATGTTAATCTCATCCAAAAAATACCCCATACATAAACATCCAGGATGTGTGAGCAAACATCTGGGCATCGTGGCCCAGCCAACGTTACACATAAAATCAACTATCACAAACTAAGATTATGTTACAGGTTGAACTATGTGTCTGAAAAAGACACATTGAAGTCTTAATCCTTGGTACTTATGAATGTGACTTTACCTGAACACAGGATTGTTACAGACATAATTAGCTAAGATAAGGCCATACAGGAGTAGAGTAGGCCCTGATCCAATATGACTGGTGTCCTTAGAGAGGAGAGGAAGAGACACAGACACAGATATGTACAGAGGGAAGATGAGGTGAAGACATACAGAGAGAATGCCATATGATGACACAGGCAGACATTGGAGCTACATGGTGCCACAAGCCAAGGACTGCCAAGCACTGCCCACAACTCCAGAAGCTAAGAGAAAGGCATAGAACAGATTCTTCCTCAGAAACTCTAGTAGGAACAAACCCTGTCAGTACCTTGATTTCTGACATTTAGCCTCTAAAGCTGTGAGACAATAAATGACCATTGTTTTAAGCCACCAAGTTTGGAGTACATTATTATGGTGGCCCTAAGAAGCTAATATGAACCACAGAAACAAAATACTATGTCCCAATGCCATTGTTTCCTGTGTGTTTATCAACTTGAGATAGCATTTGGTTTGTGCATTTTTGTTTTCAGTATTCTGGAATTTCTTTTTTGTTTGAATTTTTGGCTATATTAGTTATTTATGTTTTCAAAGTCGAGCTAAGCTAAATAACAAAGTATATTCAGATAAGTTTTATTTCCCTCCAATCTGTCCTCTGCTGTTTCTTTCTTTCTTTTTTTTTTTAAAGATTTTATTTATTTATTCATAGAGACGCAGGTAGAGAAGCAGGCAGAGGGAGAAGCAGGCTCCATGCAGGGAGCCCGACGTAGGACTCCATCCCGGGTCTCCAGGATCACACCCCCGGCTGCAGGCAGCACTAACCTGCTGCACCACCGGGGCTGCCCCCTATGCTGTTTCTTACCTTCCCAAGGCATACCAAAAAAAAAAAAAAAAAAAAAATCAACTACTATCTATAATGGTTGTCCCGGGGAAATCAGATTATGTTTTTCCTAATTCTCTTGAGATTTTCAAATCAGGGCAAAAATAAAATTAAAAGAAAAAAAATAAAATTATTCGTACAAGGCCCAGCTCAAGTTCTATAGCCTCTATGATACCTTCCCATAAGTATTTTCTCTTTTCTGAACTCATACATTTACTGTATATGTTGCTCACTTAGTCCTTTTCATCAACCAATCAATAAATTAAAAAATTAATGCACTGAACCTAAAAAATATTAATGCACTGAGATCTAAAGGGCACCATGTTAGATGCCATGAGGACACAATGTATTCAGTCAAGTTTTCATGTACAGGCATTTCCTTTATTATAGCTGTATATTGAAGTGAAAGCTTCCTTGTAGCCTACATGGTGGCCAATCACTCCTGACTAATGAACCAAATTCCTTTGTACAAAATCTTGAAGAGAAAATAAAAACTGAAGCAGATTGATACAAATCTCTTTAATAAAGTATATCAATGACAACTTCATGTTTAAATAAATATATTGTTAAAAAAATCATGTAAGAGTATTCTGTTCTAATTACTAAGGAAGACTTGAGACTGTTATTCCCTCTGCAGAAACACTATGCACAGATGCAAAGTGATCAAAGGCTGATATAATAATGAATCTCAAGTAAGTGGCATGGCCGTCTCGTGCCTGTAAAGGAAAAATCAATATGGAAGCTTTTAGCAATTCTAGTTAACTGTTAAAGAGCAGTTAGCAAAAGAAAGGGTTTGATGCAAGAATGATATCCTAAGAATATAATAATATGTAAGATATAATATTCAGAAAAGAAGCTAGATGCATGTAACAGTACCACTGCTCGGATGTATTACCAGGCAAATATCAGCATTGGTTTGATGAAAAATAGCAAGCAGAGCTAAAAATTGCAATTTTACATTTCTGATTAGTTTTTTAAAAGTGTCTTTCTAAAGTATTTTTCAATGTTAGGAGATTTCCTTTGTTCGATGATTCCTCTGACTCTATTATCCTGAAACATTACTATACTTTCACATTTATATGTTTCTCTGGAAGGCAATTAGGTGATATATATGTGTGTGTGTGTGTGTGTGTGTGTGTGTGTGTGTATATATATATATATATATGCAGCTATAAATATGTTTACACTGATGAACCCAGTAATTTTATTCCTTGAAATTTAATCTTAGAGAATAACTTAAAAGGTGAAAATCATGGTAGTGAGAACACGCATAAGATGTTCCTGTTGTATTACTTACAATGACAGAGGGAGGAAAAATAAACTTAGTCAACATTTGCCTCTTTCCATACGTTTCATTTTAAAATTATAATTATAAAACTTGTAACACAATATTGTTTAAAATTCTTCATTTTTTACTACTTTAACTATGTGATGCACATTGACACTAGAAGAAAATAAGTATAACAAAAGTTCTTGTGGCAGGGAAATAAAATCATGGGTGACTTCCAGCTGCCTACTTCCCCTTACTATTTTCTAAATATTCTGTAATGTTGCAATGCTCCTTGATTCACAATGAGACCTGATACAAAACACTTAACAGAGGCTTACTAATCATAACCCATTAGTAAAGATGGAGAAAAACAAGCAGATAAAATTCAGTCTAATTAATTACTTTTCTGACCCCCATTGGCCTCTCCAGTCATTGGGCACATTTGGTGGAGAAGATAATTAATAGCATTCAAAAACTTCCTACAGAATCTTTTGAAGCACGGATTTCATAGCAGCGCCCAGCAAGTTGTGAAGAAGGAAACTTAATGGACAAGGTTCCTCGTTAAGCCTCATTTAGAGAAAACTTAATTAAACAAACACTACCACCAAAAAAGAAAGAAAGAAAGAAAGAAAGAAAGAAAGAAAGAAAGAAAGAAAGAAAGAAAGAAAGAAAGAAAGAAAAAGAAAGAAAGAAAAAGAATCACAAAAAAACGCACATATTCAGTTGTTTCACCTTTTTGTGTTTGTCTAAAACCAGGGCCTGATAAACTACCAGGAACAGAGAAACTCCTGATGAGGCAGCAGCTTCCTCATCAACAGGCATTCATTCCACTTGACAAGCAAAGCCCAATGGAATGTTGTCGAAAAATGCTGGTTCTCTTTCCACCTCATCTCTCTTTGGCTTATTTGTTGCTGATCCTATGCTCCATTTCCCCTTATGTGAATCTCCCTTGTCCTTTCATGCTTAAATTAACATCTGATTTTGGCATCTCAACCTTTTTTGATTCCTATTTTAAAAGGCCTACAGAATCAAATGAAAGAAAGCAAAGCAAGTAAATACTTCAAAATAAATGAACAAAATAAAAACAAATAAGTGAATTGTCTTATTCTTGCTGTTATTCTATGACAGATAAAAGCCTAGTTATGAATGTATTTATAGTATTATTGAGATTTAGATTATAGTATTATTGAGAATAACCTTCTCTATTGGTTGATTAGGTATGGAACCTCTAACATATCACAAAGGTATTTATTAATTTCATGACTGAGAAGATATAATTAAAATGTAAATAGATTATGCTGGCTAAAGATAATATTTATCTCTATAAAGTATATCGACTTACCATAATTTCTTCATTTTGAAGCTGCCCCTCTGTGTGGACTAGATCTAAAGCACAAATGTAACAGAAATGAGTTAGGGATCAAAATGCATGAGGACAGCTACCGAAATTTATATTCACCAAAATATGATGTCTGGTAAACTATAGTTAGATCAGACTTACCAGAGCTGGGGGGTTAAAATTCAATATCAAAATGAGAATATTTGATGTAAAAGGCATGAAAGATAAACTGTGAGTTCTAAAACATCCCTAGCAAGTATAAACAAAAGGAAATGTAAATTACAGAAAGGATCAAGGCACTAACAGTTATATTACAGGCCTGATAGGAGCCATCTTATTACCACTCTCATGGGTAATGACTACAACTCAGTTTCTCATGCTGAATTTATACTGTGATGTTGAATTATGCTGCCCATGAAGTGATCTTTTCTGGTATCTAACTTTAGAAAACCTTTACCTATATAATTTTAAAGCAGATTAACTTAATTGCTCACAAGTTAATCATATCAAACATTCTTCTAGAAATATGAAATATTTGGTTGATATAATAACAAATACTGACCTTATTCAGAAATCAATTTTATTTGTATCAGCATAGTCGGTGTATGTGATTTTTAAAGGAACATACTACCAACAGGGTAGTCTCTGGGAAGTAAGATGGTGCATGACTTTGTTTCCTAAGATCTCTCTGAGGTAATGAATAGTGATCCCCTGCTTGACCCATTCCCCTCCAGTCCTACTCCTGAGTGGCAAATGCTTTCAACTCCTTCAGCTTTTTTTCCTAGAAGGTTAACATGTTTATATTCCTTTTCTTGATTTGTAGTACTTTACTGACTTTATAGTATGGTGGGAGAAAATTTGGGTCTCTGAGATCAGTATCTTCTTCCTCTTCCTTCAACCTTTCCCTCCTACCATCCTCTCAATTTTGAAATCAATACTTGACAGTTACATTATCGCCTACGTAAATGTTATTTACTGCTAAAATAAG
The DNA here is from genome assembly GCF_011100685.1 of Canis lupus familiaris. Taxonomy (NCBI): domain Eukaryota; kingdom Metazoa; phylum Chordata; class Mammalia; order Carnivora; family Canidae; genus Canis; species Canis lupus. The sequence goes on along the minus strand of NC_049226.1, from coordinate 55,528,703 downwards.
TATTGAATTATGATCCCATTTTCTTTCTTATACAACTCCTCCTCTACCAGGAGTTAATAATACCTTCTTTCATTTGCTTAGTTTTTTAACTGTGAAAAATTGGAAAATCTCATGCTGACATCAAAGAAGACAGGGTATAATTCCTGTATATTTACCCATCATCTTGATTTTAAAATTACTAACATTTCACTATACTTGATTTATGGAATTTTTTTGCTAAAGCATTTTAAAGAACATGACATTTTACCTCCAAATATCTGGTTATCCATCTCTAAATAATAAGGATATTTTCTTACATAACCATAATACTATTATCAGGCTAAAATTAAAAATTGCTTTAATATCATATAGAACCCTATCCACATTCAAATTTCTCAATTGTCCCCAAAATGTCTTTTTATAAAAGTTGGTTTATTCAAATCAGAATTAAGTCTCCTTTAATCTTGAACTGATTTCTCTCTCCCACACACATTTTTTCCCCACATCACTGACTTACTAAAGAGACCAGGTCAGTTTTCCTGTGGAATATCCCACATTTTGTCATTTTGCCTCTTTAAGGTTTCATTACATTTATTCATCTACTCTCTGTTTCGTATATACTGGAGTTAGAGCTAAAGGCTTGATTATATTCAGGGTTTGAGGCCTTCATCAAATGTCTGGTGATCTTCGGCTATCTTTTGTTACTTAATAAATAAATCATTTGAAAACTATGTGCCATGAACCATGCTCACTGACTCAGACTTCAACAGAGCAGCCAGGAATGAGGTGGTCTATGTCAGTATCCATAGATCTTTTTTTCTGGAGCCACTCAGTTTCTCCAAAAATATTTAGTCTCCTGGCCAGGGCTATATTCTCAGTTGCTGTCATAAATAGTAGAGCACAGAGGTGTTCTCACTATTCAATATGCAGGCTTCCACTTAAATCTCCTGTACTCCATGTCTCACTTACTCTCTCTTCTATGTCTGGTCTCCCTGAGTTCTGAGACTTAACATTCGGTATTCCTCCTTAGCCCTTGCAGACGGTTTGTGGGAGGAAGGAGGAGTCCTCTAGCTTTGTGTGATAAGAGAACTTACCTAGGGTCAAACACTCTGTATACAGATGTTCAACTATTCCCTCTTGTTTTCTGGTCCATGTCCCACTCATACTTTCTCTGGTACATCCTGCCTTCAAATTCTAGACCTTTCTGGGGTTTTGTTGGGCAAACTGTATTGCTTCACATTGACGTTCTCCTTGGAGGGCACTTAGGTTATAACCTACTCCATTCAGCTACATTAGTCTCTTCTACCCGTGTCCTCTCTTCCATAATTTAGATGGATACCTCACATCCTCTTTGGTCTCCTATAGGTTTTTTGGTTTGTTTTAGTTTTGTCCTTGTAGGTTCATGCCTCCTTTTATTCCTTTACTATTATTTTCATGGAATTTTGGGAAGGAAAGGAAATAGACACACAAAGCCAATTTGTAGTGTTTAACTAAGGGCAATTCTGCTGATGATATTTATGTATGTATGTATGTATTTTAAAGATTTTACTTATTTATTCATGGGAGACACAGAGAGGGGCAGAGACATAGGCAGAGGGAGAAGCAAGCTCCCAGTGGGGACCCTGATGCAGGATTCGATCCCAGAACCCCAGGATTACAACCCGAGCCAAAGGCAGACACTCAACCACTGAGCCACCCAGGTGCCCCTCTGCTGATGATATTTATTTTTATTTTTATTTTTTTTATCTTTTATTTTTTTTATTTTTATTTATTTATGATAGTCACAGAGAGAGAGAGAGAGAGAGAGAGGCAGAGACACAGGCAGAGGGAGGAGCAGGCTCCATGCACCGGCAGCCCGACGTGGGATTCGATCCCGGGTCTCGAGGATCGCGCCCTGGGCCAAAGGCAGGCGCCAAACCGCTGCGCCACCCAGGGATCCCTGCTGATGATATTTAAATAGTACCATTAGTTAGTTAAGAAGGAAAGACAAGAAACTAATATTTATTGTCTACTATATATGATATGGTAGACACTATATTTACAAAACCCTAAACCATGGGTTACTATCCCCATTTTTCAGAGGATTTGGAAACTCAGAAAAATTAAGTATTAACATGCTAACAGTTATATAACCAGTAAGTGAAGAAGTAGTCTTGTATTCAAACCTGGGTTTTTCTAGGCTCTAAATAAGTCAACAAGAGATATCTTTTCTTCACCAAAATGCAGATCAGTTGGAAATACAGAATCAAAGGACAACTCTACTTCCTCGTGCCCAGAACAATGCTGGTGAAAAAGCACAGGGCAGCCTGAGTGGCTCAGCAGTTTAGCGCTGCCTTTCAGCCCAGGGCGTGATCCTAGAGACCCAGGATTGAGTCCCACATCGGGCTCCCTGCATGGAGCCTGCTTCTCCCTCTGCCTGTGTCTGCTTCTCTCTCTGTTTCTCATGAATAAATAAAATCTTAAAAAAAAAAAAAAAAAAAGCACATACCTCTTTCAATCCATGGCTCAAAATCAACTGGCTCTTTAGATGTGCTCTTTTCAATCTTCAAGGTCCTTACTGATGTTGTAAGGAAACAAAATAAATACAGGGTAAATTATCTATCTGATCTGATGTTGCTATCCCTATATTCCTTTTTTCTGTATCAAAGTGTCAAGCACTGGTGGGACTGAACAAAGTACTGGGATCAGAAATACCATGTTCTGAAAATCATTCACATGCTCTGTTTTTCTATAGGGACCTATGGTAAAACGCAGCCATGGGTCACTGTAATCTTACAATGTTTGCAAAGCACACAATACAGTTAGTAGAGTCTTTTTAAATTTGGTATCATCCAGAGTTATTTGTATACTGATAATAATAATAATACTGTTAGTGATCTTGTTCATAAACCTTTATGAAGAAACTACTGTTAAGTCAGGCATTTACTCATTTACTCTTGACTACAATCTTATAAGAAAAAGTATTACTAATCTACTTTACTGATTAGGAAACAGGCTTAGAGAAATCAGGCACCTTAGAGAGAAGTCAGGCAAAGTGTTCAGAGATAGAGAGCCAGTAAGGGCCAGAAGTGCAATTCAAACTTTAGGTATGTCTGCGTCTATGAGCTTCTACAATTAATGACAGTTAATAGACTTAACCAGAATGCAGGCATCTTCCTTCAGAACTGTTTTTTCCTCTATTACCCCTAATCCAGACCCTGCTACCCCAGAATCATTCTTCTCTTCTCTGTGCCCTGTGAGGGAGGTCCCCTGTGGATTGCATCACTAGATACTGGTCAGATTTGACCAATGGGAGGCACTGGGAGGAAACTGGAGGGCAGGGGTGAAGTGAGATCACGTTGTTTTTTCTCCACTCCCTTCCTGCTTCTGTGCCATGTCTTTGACAGTGGTTGGGTCCCTTCATGATTACAGCTGCTGCTGGGCAGGTCCTTAGCCACAGACTACAGCTCTCACTGGGCTCCAGTAACACAATTTCCATCCCTTATCCCAAGAGTGGTAATGGCTTATTGCTGTGGCTAGTTTCAAGGCGTTCTCACCATCCCTGGTTTGTTCCCTTACCCAGACCATAATTTTGTAAGTAATCCTATCAATAAAGTCTTCTCATTTGAACCATCTGGGATGTATTCTTTCCTGCCATGATTTTGTCTGAAATACTTTATCCCTAAATAAACACAAGACAGGATTAGAATGATGTTCCAATGGGAGAGTGTCCTCCTAAATCCCTCAGAAAATGCCATTATTAATAGAAGAATCCAAATTATCCAATGCAAATAACCAAGGTTATCAGATTTTCGAGAAGAATTTGACAGAGAACTCCAAGCCAAATGAATCTGGAATAAAGATGTTGAAGAACCTAGTGTTCTGGCAAGCTGGCTTCTTATGTTCATAATAGGGATTTTTGCCAAAGATTTTCACATAGTAAATTGCATGGAAATTATTATGCGCTTTGGAAGGGTTTCAAATTTGCAATTTTAGAGAAGCTGACTGTGCTTAAGGCAGTTAACCCGTACTCCCCACTCTCCCATTCCAGCCATAAAACTGGATTCCATGCTGCAAAGGAAAGTTAGTGTTTTGCCAAAGTTTACATATGTGCCCTCTGCCTATGGGAAAAATAAAAGATGATGAATATTAATGTATGATTTGCTTACCAAAGTAACTTTGAATTATAAGCCTTTCAATCCTTACATGTTTGTGAAAACAAATAATGAACTCTTGGGGAAACATTCCTGTTGTGGTCCAAAATGTTTCTGGATTCCTATTGTTAATTTTAAAGAAAAAGAAAAAAGAAGAGCCAAATGAAAATGTTTAATCACAAAATTCTAGTGAATAAGTATTTTAAATAAATGACCCTGGATTCTTGAAATCCCTTTCTATCTCTTCCTTCTGCCTCTAATCTCTCCCCAACTTTAATAATTCTTCTTTACTACTAGCAGATACATTTAAAAAAAAAAACAGAAACAGAATTGATGTCACTCTTGTCTAAAAGCCTTCAGTGGCCTCTTATTTAAGCCTATAAATCTGACTGTGTAGTATGGCATTTTATGACCCTATATGATCTGGTTGCATTATTAAAGTGCATGGTCTCCCATCATGGTATCCTCTCCCGTTACTGTAGTCACATTGGGCCAATTAAGATTCTGCAAACACGTCATACAGGCTTATGTTTCTGTGCCTTACTTAGATCATGAGGTTCTCTTGACCCAAAAGCCTTTCCTCCCTTACAAGTTTATTTGCTCTTTGGTCCCATCTCTCAACCTCAACAAATCAGAATCACTTCCTCAGGCCTCCTTTGCACTCAGCATCCATTTTTACATTGGTACTTATCTCTTGTGCTTTTATGGCTCCTGCTAGATGCTGAGTTCTGAGTCCAACCACTTTCTATTAATTATCTTTGTACCCCAGCAAACTATCACAATGGCTGACCTAGATACGCAAAAGATGTGTGTTGAAAAAACAAACATGCATTCAAATTTATGTCATAAATCTTATATATAGTATATATATAGTACTGCCCACTGAAATAACCATTTCTATTTTAACTATATAAGCTCCTTCTTTTTTGAAGGAAAAATTTTATCTACACTGAAATTTATCTTAAATATACAATTCATTGAGTTTTGATAAATATATATACCTATGTAACCAATAGGCTAGGGCAACCAATACTCCAATCAAGATATATAGCATTTCCATTGCTCCAGAAACTTTCCTTCCAGACAATTCTTACCTCCCTTGGCAACTATTGCTCTGATTTCTATAACCATAGACTATGCCACAATTTGGTTATCCATTCTTCTGTTTGATATTTTGTTGGATATTTGGATTGCTTCCAGCTTTTTAGTATTATGAATAAGTTGTTACAAACATTCTTGTACAAGTGTTTTGGGGACATATTTCATTTCTCTTGGGTAATTATTAGAACTGCTGGGTCATAGGGCAGAGGTATGTTTAACTTTATAAGAAGCTGCCAGATTTCCAAAGTGGTTGTAGTATTTTACATTCCTACCAGCAATGCAAGAGAGTTCTAGTTGTTCCATACCCTTGTCAACACTTGCTATTGTCAGTCTTTTTAATTTTACCCATTCTAGTGGATATAAACTGGTGTCCTACAATATTAATTTGTATTTCCCTGATAACAAATGTTGTTAAGCACTTTTTTCATATATATATAATCTTATATATATGAAACACGTATATATCAGAAACTTCACTGACAACATGATACATATTTCATATGTTATATGTATTATATACTGTGTTCTTACAATAAAGTAAGCTAAAGAAAATGTTAAAATCTAAAGGAAGAGAAAATACGTTTATACCTCTCTCTATATATTTACTTAAAAAAAATTCCTTGCAGTTAAAACCCATGTTATTCAAGGGTCAACTGTACTTTACTATATATTTTTGTAGAATTCATTTATGAGATATATATGTATTGTGAATATTTTCTCCCAGTCTGTAGTTTCCCTTTCCATTTTCTTACTTGTGTCTTTCAATAAGCATAAGTTTTATTTTTGGTGAAATCCAGTTTTATTACTTGTTTCTTTTATGTTCAGTGATTTTTAAGAAGATTTTATTTATTTGAGAGAGGGAGGGAGAGAGCATGAGAAGGAGACAGGCAGAGGGAGAAGCAGACTCGCCATTGACCAGGGAGCCTGATGCAGGGCTGGATCCCGGGACCCTGAGACGGTGACCTGAGCTGAAGGCAGAGGCTCAATCAATGGAGCCACCCAGCTGCCCCATGTTTAGTGATTTTTATCTCTTAGAAATCTTTGCCTATCTCATTATCACAAAGGTATTTTCTGATGTTTTCTTCTTGAAGCTTAGTAATTTTAGCTCTGAGTGGAGATCTATGCTCCATCTTGCATTAACTTTTGCGTTTGATATGAGATAGGGGTAGAGGTTTGTTTTTATGAGTATGTTTATTCAGGTGTTTCAGCACCATTTATTAAAAGACTTTCCTCTTCTAACTGAACTACCTTGGTGTCTTTGCCTAAAATTAATGGACTACATATGGGTCGATCTGTCCCCTTCATTTTATTCCACTGACCTGTTTCTGTATCCTTTAGACTTCTGTTGAAAATTAATGGAGCTTGTATATGTGGGTCTATATTTCTGGGTTTTCTATTCTGTTCCATTGGTATATATGTCTATCTTTACAAAGATACCACACTATTTTGATTACTGTTATTTTTAAGTCTTAAAATCAAGTAACATAAATGCTCAAACTTTCTTTTTTTCAAATTATGCTGATTTAGACTAGGACTTTGCATTTCCATATACATTTCAGAATCAAGTGTTTTATGTAAAAGTTGATTGAGATTTTGATCAACACTGTACTGAATCAATAGGTTATTTTAGGGAGAAATTGCCACCTTAACAATATTGAGTTTTCCAATCATGAATGTAGTATATCTTTTCATCTACTTAGCTAATTTTTCTCAGCAACATTTTATGGTTTTCAGTGTAAAAAGTCTTGCATAGCTTGTTTAAATTTATTCTTAATTCCTTTATGTTTTGACTACTATTGGAAATGGAATTTTTTAAACTTCAATTTCAAACTGTTTCCTGCTATTATATAGTAATAAAATTGATTTTTGCATATTGACCTACCTAAACTTAAAGCTCTAGTAGGCTTTAAAAAAAAAAAAAAAAAGATTCTGGGACACCTGGGTGGCTCAGCGGTTTAGCGCCTGCCTTTGGCCCAGGGCATGATCCTGGAGTCCCGGGATCGAGTCCCACATTGGGCTCCCTGCTTCTTCCTCTGCCTGTGTCTCTGCTTCTCTCTTTCTCTCTCTCTGTGTCTCTCATGAATAAATAAATAAAAATCTTTAAAAAAAAAGATTCCTTAGTTTTTTGTATATTCCTATGAAATATATATTTTTAAAGATTTTATTAATTTATTCATGAGACACACACAGAGAGAGAGAGGCAGAAGCAGGCTCCACGCAGGGAGCCCAATGTGGGACTCAATCCCAGCAGGATCACACCCTGGGCCAAAGGCAGGCGCCAAACCATTGAGCCACCCAGACGTCCCCCTATGAAATATTAATACAATCCATAAACAGACAATTTTACTCTAATTTTTATCCTTTTATGTCTTTTTTTGGGGGGGGGGGGCTTTATTGCATGGGCTAACACCTCCAGAACAATGCTGAATATGAACAGTGAAAGAAAAATTCTTGCTCTGCTTCTAATCTCAGGGGGAAAGCATTTATTATTTCACCACTAAGCTGAACCTGTTTAGTGGATGCCTTTATCAGATTGAGGAAGTTCCTTTCTCTTCTTTGTTTCCTAAGAATTGTTATCATGAATGAATGCTGAATTTTGTCAAATGCTTTTTCTTCATTTATTGGGATGATCATGATTTTTCTCCCTTGTTCTGGCAATGTGGTGAACTACACTCAACCTTGTATTCCTATGATAATGTGGTAAATATGCCAACCTTGCATTCCCAGGATTAATTCCATTTGCCAGATTCTATTTATTTATTTATTTATTTATTTATTTATTTATTTATTTATTTATTTATTTATTTTTTGGGGGGGGAACACATGCCTTTTATTGGTCTAAGGAGCATAACTAGTTCATAGGCTTGGGCAGAGCTCCCCTATCTGTATGGCTCCCATCTCCCTCTCCTGGGAGTTTGTGACTCACCCCCAGGGAGAAAAGTGTTCTGGACAGGGGTGGCAGACAGAGCCAGGATAAAAAATACAGAACTGGGGTCTGAAAGAGTATCATGGTGAAGTAGAAAACACAGGGTTATGAGATCATCCAAATAAAAAGTCCACCCGGGCAGAAGAGAAGTTTCTCCATGTAGGCCTCCCACCTGCCCTTGCCAGGAATGGGAGGGGGCAGGAAGCTTCGGCTGGAGATTTCCTACTGTGCCCTTCGTGCCATCAGCATCTCCCGGATGTTGTCCTCAGCTTCCTTTACACTCCGCTCCAGGTAGGATTTTTTCTGTTCTAGTTCTTTAATTTTTTCTTCTGCTATTTTCTGTTTCTCTAACAGCTGACTGTGAATTACCTCCTTGGACTGAAGAATAAACATTCTTCCTACACCTTCATACATGTTAGTCTCATCTACCAAAGTCATAATCTCTGTATCTGTAAGATGTGCGTGCTTTTTCGTTCTGTTTAGCTGTTCAATCTGTATGTCTGCAAGCTTCACCTTCTGTTGAGTGTCAATAACTTTGGCTTGAAGTTCTGTGAAGGCCTTCTTCAACTCCAGATCCACGGGAGCCGCCATCTTGGTTCACTCGGTGCGCCTGCCAGATTCTATTTATAAGGATTTTTGTGTCTATGTTCATATAGGGTATTGGTCTTTAATTTCTGTTTTCATCCTTTTCTTTCCTTTCCTTGTAATGTCTTTTGTCAGGTTTTGATATCAGGCATGTTGTTCTCATAAAAAACAATTTGAGAAATATTTCCTGCTCTATTTTTGAAAGATCTATATTATTTTTTCTTCTAAATATTTGATAGAATTTATGCAACAGATACATGACTATTCCAATTTCCTATTTCATCTCTTGTCATTTTTATAGGTTGAGTTTTTTTAAAGCAATCTGTCCATTTAAATTGTCAAACTTATTAGCCTAAATTTGTTCTCTTTTTTAATTAAAAATATTTTAAAATTGAGGTATAGTTGACATATAACATATTAGTTTCAGGTATACAATATAATGAATTGATATCCTAAATATGTCCTTGATAGTGACTTACTAATCTTTTAGAAACTGTAGTGATACTGTTTCTTTCATTGCTGGTACTGGTAATTTATATTTTCTCTATTCTTTCTGGGTCAATCTTCCTAGACGTTTATAACTTTTAATAATCTTTTTAGATAATCTATTTTGGCTTTGCTAATCTTTTTCTAATTGTCTATTTTATTGATTTCTGCTCTACCTTTATTTTCTTTTACTTTTTTGGGTATAATTTGCTCTTCTTTATCTAGTTTCCTATGTTAGAAATTTAATTATTGGTTTTTAAAAATTATTTTAAAGATAAAGTATTTATGCTATAAAAAATTTCCTTGGAAGCATCACTTTGGCTGCATCCACAAATGTGGATATATTGTATTTTCATTATCATTTGGTTAGAAATATCTTCTAACATCCCTTGTGATTTATTCTTTGACCCATGGGGTTATTTAGAAGTAGTACCATGTTTAATTTCTGAGTTTCAGGAATATTTTTCCAGATTTATTTTTAATTTACTTATAGCTTAATTACATAGGGGTCAGAGAACAAATTCTTTTTTTCTCCAGCTTTATTGCAATATAATCAGCATACAAAATTGTGTAAGTTTAAGGTGAACAACATGATGATTTGATATACTTACATGTTGGGAAACCATGTAGAGTTAGTTAACATATCCATCATCTCAAATGTACCATTTTTAAAAATATACATTCCCTAAGATTTCAATCTTTTGAAATTTATTGAGACTTTATGGTCCAGCACATTTCAGTGAATATTTAATGTATACTTCTTCCATGTGCCATTGTTGGTTATAACGTTGTATAAATGTCAATTCAGTCAAGGTGACTGACAGCGTTGTATAGATTATCCTATCTTTACTATGTCTTTACTAACTGTATCTTTAGATTTTGTCTGACTGCTTCATCATTACTGAAATAAAGGTGTTAAAATCTCCAACTATGATTGTAGATTTATTTCTCACTTTCATCTGTCAGTTTTTGCTTTATGTGTTTTGAAGACTATCAGGTCAGTATACTTTAAGATTATTACCTCTTTCTAAAGAAAGGATGCTCAAAAATTATAAAATGTCCCCTTTATCTCTGGTAATTCTCCTTATCTTACATTCTACTTTGTCTGATATGAATAAGCCACAGCCACTTCTCTGTTTAGTATTTATAGGATGCATCTTTTTCATCCTTTTATTTTCAACCTATTTGTGACTTCATATTTAAAGTACACCTCTTACAGACAGCATATACCTGTGCTTTGTATTTTGACCCAGTCTGACAATTTGTTAATTTCCATCATTTAATTGAAGTGTTTAGCCTACTGGCATTTAATATAATTATGGATATGGCTAGGTTTAAGCCTACCATCTTGGTATTCATTTTCTATTTGTCCCTCCCAACTATTTTTTTCTTGTTCTATTTCTCTTTTCCTATCTACTTTTGACTAAATAAAAAAATAAAAAATAATTTAAAAAACTAAAATTCCATTTAATTTTCTTTTTGTGTGTGTGTCTATTCTCAAGGTCATAAGAACCTCATGATAGTTAATTTACATTGAACTCCACTTTTGTGCCATTACTTTCATATATTTTATAGTTATGTATAACATTTATTACATATATATATAATAAATCCCACAGTACAATGTGTTTCATTCCCATTAAGTGGTCAATTGACTTTTTAAAAAATTAAAAGAAAAAGGATATTTTTTTACAGTTACCATTTCCAATATACTTAATTTCTTGCTGTAAATTTGAATTTCCATCTAGTATTATTAACACTTCAATGTGCAGAACTGCCTTTAACATTTTCTGTGATGTAGGTCTACTTGTGGTGAATAAAATGTCTCTATTTCACCCTCATATTTGAAGTACATATTAGCTAGATACAGAATTTTGAGTTGACAGGGTTTTTTTTGTTGTTTCTCTTTTCAGCATTTAAGATATTGTTCCATTGTCACCTGTATTCCACTGTTTGTGATACAAAGTCAGCTGTCACTGGTACTACTGTTCCCCTGTAGTTAATGTGGGGTTTTTTTGTTTGTTTGTTTTTCTGCAGCTATTTAAAATGTTTTTCTTTATTTTTCAGCAGATTACAGTATGATCTATTTATATGTATCCTGCTTGGGGTTTGCTGAATTTCTTGGATTTTAAGTTGACCATTTTTTAATAAGATTGGAGAACATTAAGCCAAAAAGTAGAAACATCCTGAATATCCATCAGCTAATGAATGGATAAATAAAATATGCTATACCCATAAATGGAACATTAGTTGGCAATAAAAAGGAATGAAGCACTGATATTTGCTATAATATGAGTGAATGCTAAAAATATGTAAAGTGAAAGAAGCTAGTCACAGAAGACCATATGTATGATTCCATGTATAAGAACTCTCTGAATAGGCAAATCTAAAGAGATATAAAGTGTATTAGTGGGTGCCTAGGGCTGGTGGGAATAGGGGAAATATAAGGGGCAATGTTTTTTTGGGGGTGATGAAATGCCCTAAAATTGATTTTGGAGATGGCTGCATAACTCTGAACATGCTAGAACCCAATAAATTGTACATTTTAAATGGGTGAATTGCATTCTATGTGAACTATGTGTCAATAAAGCTGTTACCAAAAACAAAACAAAACAAGTCCAACTCACAATTCTGGATATTTTATATGATGCTTACTATTTCACAATTTATTTTTTATTTATATGGTTTTAAGTTTCATTTATTTAAATAACTTATAATTGCCCTCTGTTTCTCACATGATTTTAATAAAAATGACCAATATAACAACACCAAATGGCATGTAGAGATGTACTGGTTTTAAAAATGACATAGGGATGGCCTGGGTGGCTCAGTGGGCTAAGCCTCTGACTCTTGATTTTGGGTCAGGTGATGATCTCAGGGTGGTGAGACCAAGCCCTATGTCAGACTCTGCACTCAGTGTGGAGCCTGCCTGAGATTCTTTCTCTTCCACTGCTTCTGTTCCTCCCCCTGCTCTTTCTCTCTCTCTCTCAAAATAAATACATAAAATATTTTTAAAAATGACTTATATGATTATATAGTCAATTAATCTCTGACACAAAAAGGGCAAGAATATACAATGGGAAAAAGAGTCTCTTCAACACATGGTGTTGGGAAAACTGGTAGGCTAAATATAAAAGAATGAAACTGAAACTTGCTTACACCATACCCAAAAATAGACTCAAAATGCATTAAAGACCTGAATGTGAGACCTGAAACCATAAAATTCCTAGAAGAAAACATAGGCAGTAATACCTTAACATCTGTGGTAGAAACATTTTTCTAGATATATCCCCTTTGGCAATGGAAACAAAAACCAATTTAAACTATTGGGACTAAACCAAAATAAAAAGCTTTTACACAGTGAAGGAAACCATCAACAAAATAAAAAGACAACCCACCAAAAGAAAGAAGATATCCTCAAATGATATATATCCAATAAGAGGTTAATATCCAAAATATTGAAAGAATTTATACAACTCAACAGCAAAAAACCCCAAACAATCCAATTAAAAATGGGCAGAAGACATAAGCAAACACTTCACCAAAGAAGACATACAGATGGCCTAACAGACATATGAAAAGATGCTCAATATCACTAACCATCAGGGAAATATAAATCAAATCACAAAGAGATATCACCTCACATCTGTCAGGATGGCTAAAATCAATACAAGAAACAAGAAGTGTTGGCAAGGATGTGGAGAAAATGGAATGCTCATGCACTATTGGTGGAAATGCAAACTGGCACAGCCACTGTGGAAAACCATATGGAGGTTACTCAAAAGACTAAAAATAGAATCACCATATGATCCACTAATTCCACCACTAGGTATTTACCCAAAGAAAAAGAAAACACAAATTTGAAAAGATATGTGCACCCCCACATTTACTGCAGCATTATTTACAATAGGCAAGATATGGAAGCAACCCCAATGTCTATCCATAGATGAATGGAAAAAGAAGATGTGATATATGTACAATGGAATAATAGCCATTGAAAAGAATGAAACCTTGCCATTTGCAACACATGGGTGGAGCTAGAGAGTATAAAGCTAAGTGAAATAAATCAGTCAAGAAAAGACAAATACCTTATGATTTCACTCATATGTGGAATTTAAGAAACCAAGTAAGAAAAAAAAAAAAAAAACCAGACTCATATAGAAAACAAACTGGTATTTGCTAGAGGAGAGGTGGGTGAGGGGATGGGTGAAACAGATGAAGGGGATTAGAGTATACTTGTGATGAGCACTGAATAATGTACAGAATTGTTGATTCATTGTATTTCACACCCAAAACTAATATAACGCTATGTTAAATTATACTGGAATTTAGAAAATAAATAAAAATTTAAATGACATATAACTGAATTCTCATATGTATAATGAAGTTATTAAAATGGTAGTTTTAAAGATTTATTTATTTTAGAGAAAGAGAGTGTGTGAGTGTGAGAGCATGGGGGTGGGGGAAAGGTCAGAGGGAGAGTCTCAAGCAGATTCTGTGCTGAGCATCTAACCCAATGTGGGGCTTGAGCTCATGACCCTGGGATCACAACCTGAGCCAAAACCAAGAATTGAATGCTTAACCCACTGTACCACCTAGGCAAACCAGCAGTTTTCTTTTAAATAAAGCTTTATAGCTAACAACTATTTAACATCTATTACCTCATGCGATTTTTTTTCACTACTCCTATGTAGTCAGGAAAGGTGGTGTTATCCCCATTTTTCAGATCAGAAAAGTGAAGCTCAAAGAGTAACACATATGCCTTTAGTCCAAGATAACATATATAGTTCACTTAACCAAGAATTTTAACTATAAATCTAGTATCCTACTAATTCTCTCTTCTACTTTTTCTTTTAACTTATTTTTTCCCTAGTATAGAACTTCCTTTCTCTTTTTTCATTGACATATTAAATACCAGAGAGCAAAAGTAGAGTCAAAGATAAGTAGAAATATAATTACTTTCTTTAACTTTTCTTTTTTTTAAAGATTTTATTTATTTATTCATGAGAAACACACAGAGAGAGAGAGAGAGAGAGAGAGAGAGAGAGAGCAGGCAGAGAGAGAAGCAGGCTCCATGCTGCGAGCCCAACACGGGACTCGATCCTGGGTCTCCAGGACCAGGTCCTGGGCTGAACCGCTGAGCCACCCGGGCTGCCCTTTAACTCTTATTTCTGAGGAAATTGAGAATTGGGAGAAAACTATCTACTGGGGGCAATTTTATGGCACTGTTTTATCCAAATGATTATATGGTTATTTCCATTTGGACAAACCAACTTATGAGCAAAAAATAATTTTTAATATTTACTACAAAAGTCTAATTGTTATTTGTTGTCGTAAATGCATATACATTAAAAGTCTCTGATATGTTCTGTTCAATTATCAGGTCAGTATATACTTTTATTCTATATAGCTTCTATATAGTTTTCTATATATACTAAGAGTTAGTCTCTAAATGTTATGTCCTTAATTGTTCAGTAATATGGGCTAATCTTTGGAAAGATCTCTGTTTCTTTTTTTAATTTTTAAAAAGATTTATTTGAGAGCAAGAGAGAATGAGTGAGGGAAGGACAAAGGGACAAGCTATCTACTGAGCATGGAGCCCAACGTGGGGCTTGATTCCAGGACCTTGAGGTCATGACCTGAGCAGAATTCAGATGCTTAACCAACTGAGCCATCCTGGTGGCCCAGAAAGATCTCTATTTCTGAAAATAACTTAAGGTACATCTCTAGCTACCTGTGCATCCTCACAGCAGTTCCCACATTAATTTCTCTACTCCAAGGCAGAGTGGGATAAATAGCTATTACCTGAATTTCAGGAAATAAAAAACTAAGAAGGATTAAGAGGCACAGGTAAAAAACAGATGCTAAGTTTTGGATTCAAACCTAAAGTCTGGGGATCCCTGGGTGGCGCAGCGGTTTGGCGCCTGCCTTTGGCCCAGGGCGCGATCCTGGAGACCCGGGATCGAATCCCACGTCGGGCTCCCGGTGCATGGAGCCTGCTTCTCCTTCTGCCTATGTCTCTGCCTCTCTCTCTCTCTCTGTGTGACTATCATAAATAAATAAAAATTTAAAACAAAACAAAACAAAACAAAACAAACCTAAAGTCTGAGTTATCATAGTATAGTACAAAAAAACCCAAACTGGGAGTTAGAAGACATGAGTGTTAATCTTGATTCCACCACTTGGTTATCTGTGTAATTTTGAACAAGTCATCTTTACCTACAATTATCCTTTTCCTCATCTTTACAATAAGGTTGAAAATACATTTTTTAAATATTTTACCTTATTTCCCAAGCTTACAGTGAGGGTCAAATGACATAACATCTATGAAACTACAAAGCCCTGTGCAAATATAAAATATGTGCATATATATGTGTGTGTGTTCTCGGCTACTTTCCAATATTAATTGAGTTTGATTAATATTTGATGGTCTAATTCAATAAGCTACTCAAAAACTATTTTAAGACATTCTAGAGTCAGGGATGCCTGAGTGGTAGAGTGGTTGAGTCTCTGCCTTTGGCTCAGATCATGATCCTGGGGTCCTCCAACAGAGTCATATAGCCGGTTCCCTACAGGGAGCCTGCTTTTCCCTTTGCCTATATCTCTGCCTCTCTGTGTGTCTCTCATGCATAAATAGATAAAATCCTTAAAAAAAAAAAAAAAAAAAAAGGACATTCTGGAGTCAAAGCTGAATAAGTCATAGTCTCTAACTTTTAGGAATTCATAGTTAAGAGAGGACACAAATATTAAAAATAAAGAATTATACAAAAAAGGGACAAAAAGATAATAGATGCATATACTAAATTCTTTGAGTCCAACAAAAAGGTAAACTAATCCTACATGAGGCCAAAAGGACAGATGTCAGAGAGGAGATAACAAGTAGGCTTAAAGGAAGCGGTTGAGTTGCTAGAATTTTATCCAGATACATGGAATTCACAATAGAACACAAAAATACCACAAGATCTGTGTTATAACTGGCTCTGCCTTTAGTTAAAACTAGTACTTGACCTCTTTGGACCTCTCTTACCACAATTCTAAAATGAAAGGTTTAGATAAGATACAATCCTAAGTCCTTCCAGCTCTAAAATTATATGATTCTATGAGTCAAACTCTGGTCATTGTACAGATGCCAAGAAAGAGAACTCAAGAGAGTAATAAAATAGTCACAACTATTAAAAAATGTTTTTCCATTAACCACTTTTTCTTGGAATTTAAAAGCCTAAGAATGATACTTATCTCACCTAGAATAAGCTCTAACACAGTAAGGAGAGGAAATTGGAATGGTATCAAGAAGCTGAGAACCAAACAATACAGGTGGAGAGCAGGAGGTTAAGCCTTCAGTTCAACAAAGATGTTGCTTAGACCACTAAGGAAATAGGCAATACCTGAGAAGTTATAATGTTTTTATTCCTATTTACTAAAAAAAACTTAGAATAAAATCATAGCCAGATATTAAAATGTACTCTTCCATAAAATGAGGTAGTTGTTGTTTGAAGTTTTGTCTTGTTAAACTACTTCTTAAAAAACTATTTACATAAGAGGTCACTTTTAAAATTATAAAGAAAAGGATCAAAAACCTAAGTATACTCAACTGAATTTGTTTCACAAATGGTACCTAAGGTGGATATTGTCAAGTAATGTACTTCATCAAACATTTATTAAACTATGTTTAAAAGTTCTAGTTGTTGTAAAGCATAATCCCAGTACTCAGGAGGTTCACTGACCTAATATCAAGGCTTTAAGGAAGAAAAAATAGTAACTCTTACCCATCAATCATATTTTCAGGTGGGTGTTTTTCATCACTTGATGTAGCTAAAATCACTTCAGCCCCCTCAGAGCTCAAACATAGATCAATTTTTCTCATCTTCAAGTGTTTAATCTGCAAGTAAAACAATAATAACAAAAGCAAATTCTTGACTCTCTGAACTTCATCGGAGTAAAGGGAGAAAGAAAGCCTGTTGCCTAGCACACAGCTTAACCACCAAGCTATTCAACAAGTGGGAGGGACTCTAACATGTTTATTTATGAAAATAAACTTCTAACCTCTCCCAGGAATAATCTGTAAAATAGTGATTATTTCCACCACTCTACTTCACAAAAGACAACACTGACTACTCTGACAACATTTTTCTGATTCTAAAATTGAAAGTCCTCAATAATGATACAGAAATAGTTAACAGGCTAAGGTAACATAAATTAATGTGTAAAATTTTCAAACTATTTATATCATTATATTTCTGACATTAAAAAATAATCTGGAGCAAAAGAACAGATGTTTTCATGACTGTTGTGTTTTCTGTTTTTTGTTTTTCTTTTTTCTTTTTTTTTAAGTAAGCTCCACACCCAGCACAGAGCCCAGCACAGGGCTAGAACCCACAACTGTGAGATCAAGAGTCAGACTTTCAACCAACTGAGCCACCCAGGCACCCCACATGACTGTTTATCCATACATTTATCAACTGAAGTAGCAAATAATATTAGTCACATGTTAAAAGATATCTTACCATCATTACTTTTTGGAGCAGAATGTAAAATAAGAGAGAAGAAAAACTTTTGCTTATTATTAAATTCTAAATCAGTCACTTGGGTCATGGATTGAAAGACATTTCTATCGTATGGTAATATTTTCAGTTTAATAAAAATATATGTAAAAACATTGTTGAACTCTAACATGGACCCCGGTAGATTAGACAAAGAAGACTAGATAAGATTCTATCAGTCACACTCACCCTTCTCCTTGATCTGGTGGTAACAGGGCACAAACCAATATATAGATGCAAAGTGACTATGAAAGCTGTATCTATAAAGAATGATAAGACAAAGAGTGTTTGGAAAAAGGAGAAAGGCTTCCAATACACTTCATATCCTGGCCTCTGGCTAACTTTAAAAAAAAAATGAAACTATTTCAAATAAATAATCAACATAGTACAGAGAATGTCACATATTAAACAACTATATACCCACTGCCTAGATTTAATAAATGTTAACATTTTTACTCATCACCTTCCTGGTTCAAAGGTAAGAGCTATTCTGGAGTTGATGAATATCCCTCCTTACTATGTATTTATACTTTTATCAATACATATCCATAAACAATATGTACTGCCCTTTTAAAACTTAGACGCTTCCTCAGTATATATATCCTTGCTTTTTAAATTTAATATTATATTTTCAAGTTTTATTATGTTGATACATGTAAATCTACTTTGTTCATCTTAACTGCTGTCAGGTATTTCTCCATTTCTCTAATGATGAATATTTAGGTAGTTTCCAATTTTTTGCTATTATAAGCAAATTTGAAATGTACATCTTTGTGTATGTATCCTTAGTATATAGAGGAGAAACTGTTTATGATAAAAGTCTCTTTCTTTACAGAAGTAAAATTGCAGAAACTTAGAATCAGCATATCTTCAAGTCAATAACTGATCAATTTGATCTTGAAATTTTAACAATTTACACTACCATCAGCAGTGTATAAGTGTTTCTGCTTCCTTATATTCTCACGAACTTGGTATTATTAGACATTTTGACTTTAGCTCATCTCATTGATGTGAAATGGTATCTCAATAAGGTTATAATTTGTATTTCCATGATTATTAGTGAAACTGAATACTGTTTCATATGATTATGGGCCATTCAGTCCTCTTTTTCTGTTATTTGCTTTTCCTCATCCTTTGCTCATTTTGCTATTGGAGTGCTTTTTAAAAATTTTGTTGTCCTTTTCCTTTTGATTTATAGGAATTTTTCAAATAAAACATTCTGGATACAAATCCTTTGTTATATGTGTCACAGATATCTCCTAGTCTGTAGCTTGAGTTTTCTTTTTCTTTTTTTTGTTTGTGTTTCCCCACCCCCACACACTTTTTAAAATTACTGAACTATAAAACATACATAAAGAAGAGAACACAAATCAGAAGTATATAGAGCAATACATTTTCACAAAGTTACCATACCCAGGTAAAGAAATGGAATATTACCAGCACTTGAGAAGTCCTCCGCATGCCCCTTCCCAGTCACTTCCCTTCCCTCCTTCCCAAGATAAGCATGGTCCTTATTTCTAACAGATTAATTTTGCCTGAAATTTATATACATAGAATCATGCAGTTTGTATTCATTTGTATCTGGTTTCTTTCATTCATCATTATGTTTTTGAGATTTAGCCTTATTGCTGTGTCATAAAGTGCAACTAAGTAAAGCTGCAACCTAGCCCCAACCCAACTCAACCCCTAATAAGATCAGAGAAAACATGCCCTAAGTGGAGCTTCCCAGGAAACTGGGCATAGGAACTGAAAAGCAAAGAAAGATTTCTGTGATCTTGGGTACTTAGCTCCCAAAGCCCTGATGGAGGAAACTGATCTCACTTCCAAATATCTGAAATCAAATGTAAACTGAAAGTATTTAAATAAAATTATAACTCAGTTTAATCCCTAGGTAGACTAAAGTGATCTGCCCCTTATCCTCCTGGCTGCAGGGCAAAGAAACTGGTGTGTCCTCTCTGGGAAAAAGCATTATTTACTTCAGTGCCTATTTTACATCCAATATACAAAATCACTTTAGCAGATCTATAGATGATCCAAGTACTGGAATTAGCAAAGATAGCTACTATAAATCTGTAGGGATTTATTGATCATATTATCAACCTGTAGAAAATATAGGCTTGTAGGGAGCCTGCTTCTCCCTCTGCCTATGTCTCTGACTCTGTCTCTCATGAATAAATAAATAAAATATCTTAAAAAAAAAAAAAGAAATGGCAAGAAGATAGTTTTAAACACAAGTGCACTGATTATTCTATTAAATGTTAACAACCTAAACACTACATTATCAGACTGAATTTAAATAAACTCAACAGATACTCTTTTCAGGAAACACTGTAAATATAAGGATAGACTGAAAGTAAAAGGATAAAATAAGTCTTACTTAACATTTGATAAAGCAAATTCCTCTACTTAATTTTCAGAATTCTATGTTTTGTATCTTAATTATTAGAAAGATTTTTAAATTACAGAAAAATGGGGCACCTGGGTGGCTCAGTCGGTTAAGCATCTGCCTTCAGCTCAGGTCATGATTTCAGGCTCCCTGCTCAGTGTAGAGTCTGCTTCTCCCCCTCTCTCTGCCCATCTCCTTACTCATGTTCTATCTCTCTCAAATAAAATCTTTGGGGAAAAAAATGAACTAGAGGAAAAAAATTTCTTGAGATGTTGATTGTAATTTTGTTCCACATACAGATTAACTGGGAGAGAATATCGTGTTTATGATAATGAGTCTTCAAATACATGAACCTGGCATATCTCTTCATTTAAGACTTTTTAAAAAGATTTTATTTATTTATTCATGAAAAAGAGGGAGGAAGGCAGAGATAGAACCTGAGCCAAAGGCAGATGCTTAACCAACTAAGCCACCCAGGCAACCTTATTTAAGACTTCTTTTAAGCTTTGAAATGATTCTCTAGTTTTCCCCAAACATATCTTCACCTCTTTTGTTAGAGTTATTATTAGATGTCTTATGGTTTCTATTGCTATTATAAATGGGACATTTTAAAAAATAACATTATTTTTAAAAAGTCTTATTCTTTACCATACAAGGAATATTTCCAACATTTCACCATTAAATTTGATGCTCACTGAAGGTTTTGTTAGACACTGTTCATCAGGTTATAGAAATTTCCTTCTCTTTTGGTGTGTTAGGTTTTATTTTTCCATGAACAAACACTGAATTTTATCAAATACTCTTCTAACATTTACTAAGATGATCATTTAGATTTTTCTACAGGTTGATAATATGATCAATTAAATCAAGATTTTTCTATTGTTATCATATCCCCAGTTCCTAGCATAAACTCAATTTACATGGCTAAGATATATTATCATTTTCATCCATAGTTGGGTTCAGTTTGCTAACATTTTATTTAGATTTTTTACAAATACATTTCTAAGTGAGATTGGTTATAATTTTCCTTTGTTATTCAGTCCTTATCTCTTTTTTTAAGGTTTTATTTATTTACTTACTTGAGAGAGAAAGGGCATGGCATAGGGGAGGGGCAGCACAGGGAAAGAGACAAGCAAGAGACAAGCAGACTTTAAGCTGAGCTCAAACAGACTCTAAGTTGAGCTCAAAGTGCTGAGGTGGTGGCAGAGAGGGGACAGAGGCTTGATATCACAACCCTGAGATCATGACCTGAGCAGAAATCAAGAGTTGGATGCACAATGGACTGAGCCACCAAGGCACTCCTGTATCTAGTTTTATAATCAAGACTGTACTTCCAACATAAGTTAGAGAGCTTCCCCCTTTTCTAGTTGTTGGAGCAATCTGTATAAGACAGAAGGTTATTTGATCTTGTAAGCCTGGTAAAATCTTTGTAAACAGAATTTTTTTTTAATATTTCAGATTTTTTTCAGGTTTTCCATACCACCTTGAGTCAATCTTGAAATTTATATTTTGTAGAAATATTACCTATTTCTTCTTAGTTTTTATATTTATTGGCATAAGGTTCATTTTTTACTGGAATTTTAAAATCTACTATGATAGTGTTAAAAGTCATGACTGGTCAAGAAAAAAGGCATATGTTCTAACATTTTCTATTTGTGCCTCTTAACTTCTTTCTTGCATTTAATACTATTGATACCAGAGAACTAGTGTTAGATGAACATGGTTAGTCCTTAATTTGAAGATGATAAATTCCTAGAAATACAGATTGATGAACTCAGATATTAATTCTCAACAAAGTTCTAACATTATTAAATTTCATTATTAAAATGATAGCCCTGAAAATGTAAATGAGAGTAGTTGTACAATAGAAAGCAGCACTAACATTAGTTCACAAAGGTTATACCAAACCTATACATTTCTTTTTGCTTATTTGATAGAGTTACTAACCAATTAAGAACATGTTCTGAATATTTCAACAAAACTTTAGACAAAGCTTCTCAAGATTCCTATATGGACCAGACAGAGAAATGTGGATTGGGTGGCAGGCAGTACTTTAGGTAAACATTTATCTCTTTGGCTATGCTCAAAGAATGATGATTAATGGGACAAAATTAACTGTGAAAAACCTCTGTCCTCTTGCCATTCAACATTTTTATGAATTAAAGATAGAAAAAGTATCATCAATTTTGCAGATGACACAAAGCTGGGCTATCAGCTAACATGCTAGATGACAGAATTAGCACATAAAAAGATGTGAGCAAGCTAGAAAGATGAGATATGATGAACAATATATTTAATAACAATAAAGGCCTATACTTAAAAAGTCAATCACACAAGGATTGGTCTTGATTGGGGTGGCAGAACCAAATCTAGTCAGCCATTTGTTTTTATATGGCCTATGAGTTAAAGGATGCTTATTATCTTAAAATACTATTTAAAATTAAAATAATATTTTATGACTCATGAAGATTACATGAAACTATATGAAATCCATACTTCAGTATCCATGAATAGTTTTATTGGAACTTGGCCATGGTCAACCATTTATACATTGTTGATAGCTACTTTTACAGTGACACAGTAGTTGTGATAGAGACTATAAGGCTCGGAAAGTCTAAAATATTTATTATTTGGCCCTTTACAGAAAAAGTTTGCTGACCCTTGATCTAGATGTGTAAAACGTATACGTTTGGTTCATTATAGAGTCACACTGTAAGGCAAGAATGTACCGTATCTGCCCCCAAAGGTAAAGGAATATAATCTTAGATTATATAAACTCTTTAGAGTTAAGGAGGAACTACATCCATCAAAATTTTTATTTATTTTTTTAAGTTTTAAAATTTATTTATTTATTTATTCATGAGAGAGAGAGAGAGAGAAAGAGAGAGAGAGGCAGAGACACAGACAGAGGGAGAATAGGCTCCATGCAGGGAGCCCGACACGGGATTCAATCCTGGGTCTCCAGGATCTTGCCCCGGGTTGAAGGCGGCACTAAACCACTGAGCCACCCGGGCTGCCTCCATCAAAATTTTCAGATACCAACTAAGGACCAGGCATTGCACTTGCTAGTAACGCAAAGACAACTACAACCTCAGATAGAGACGGTGACTAACATTTAGTTTTTGCCTTCAAGCTCAGAGTCAAGGAAAATGAACATGCATGCAACTAATATTATAATGTTATGTGCTAACAGTGTGAACTACATCCAGATACTACATCATTCTGGGTTGTATAAGTAGGACACTGTCAGGTTTGATATTGTCAGGGGAAAACAAAAAGAAACCCACAGATAATGTTGCCTCCACTCCAAGGGTGCAGGTCTGCATTGTAGTCTAACGCCCCACCCTGGGATACCTTACTCCAAATAAATACACACGTATCCCCTCAAAGCCTAGATTATTAATGGGGGGTGCTCTCCTCTGCATTTTTAAGGTCCCTACCCCTGGACTTCTTCCCCGCTGCCTTATTCTGTAGTCTAACCTCAGGGCCACTTTTAGCCACCCTTTACTCTCCAGGTCACATGCCCTTTCTGGCCCTTCTTTCTGAAAACCTCGAGGGGTCAAGTCCGCAGTTCTCTTGATCCCTGCCTTGGCACTGTCCACATTACTGATGGGGGCCTTTTGTGTAAGTCAGGAAACAGCCAGGGCCCAGGGCTGGGTACCTCACTAGAAAGGCAAACCAGCTCTGACACCACCTCCTTGCCCCCGTCCCAGGTCATTCCTTTCAAGACCTCCCAGGGTCCTCAGGGCTCAGGTTTGTGGACGCCCCACCCTAAATTACATAAAAGGTATTAAGTGACCCCACATCCTACACGAACTATATGGCTCCTAACATACGGGTTACGTGGCCCTTGAGAGGTTACAGTTTGGCAGGCTTACTCATTTCGATTTGCAATTGCTTTTCCCTTTGGGGAGTGAAAACATTATTCAGGGCTCAAAAAAGTTGGTGGATTGGCACTGGCGTCTCTAGGCCCGCGGGGGAATCAGACATCCCGCGTCCCTGCCCCGCGCCGTCAGCCTGCTCACGGCGCCCTCCGCCAGCTCCCCGCCCCGCCGGCCGCACGCAGCCCCGCTCCCACCGCCCCCGCCGCCGCCGCCCCCGCCCCGCTCGCCTGCGCCTCCCGTTAGCTCCAGGCGCGCGGACCGTCCGGGCTCGGGATCTTCCTTCCGCTCCGCCCCGCGCGCCCCGCCCCCAGCCCCGCCCCCAGCCCCGCCCCCTCTCCTCGGCCTCCCAGGAGCTCCCGGGGGCGCGCACCTCCCGACTCTCCCGCAGGCCCCGCCCCCGCCCCCGAGGCGCGCGCCCCTCCCGACTCTCAGGCCGCGCCCTGCGCTCTCCCTCACGGAGCGGGGTGAGCCGCGCGGCCCCACCCGAGGGTCTTTCCCCGGCGAGGGCCGGAGCCCGCACCGCCTACCCTCCCTGGGGCTTGCAGCACCCGGGGACCCGCCTTCGCGCCGGCACGCACGCGCAGTGCCCACCTCTCCCGGATCCGAGCCCTCGGCCCTCGGGTCTCCAGCCCAGGGCCCGGCCCCGCCTCCCGCCCGGCCCCGCCTCCGGCCCGGCCCCGCCCCTCATGCCGGGTCCCGCGCACGCGCATCTCCCCAGCCCAGCCTTGCCCCCCCGCCCCCCCGCCCCTTGCCAGCCCCGCGGTCCCACGGCGCCAGGTCGACCCCAGCCCCCTCCCTCCTCCCGAGCTCTCTCGGTCCCACCCTCCCTAGCTTTGTGCCGGCGGCGCCGAGCCGCTTCCCCGTCAGCCGCGCCGCGGGAGGAGGGAGCCGCCACCGCGAAGCGGCCGCTCGCAGCCCCGGGCAGGGGCACAGGTAGGTGGCGGCCGCGGGCTGGGCCGCTCACGCAGCCCCGGGCAGCGAGTGGGGGCGGGGGCGGGGTGCGAGGGAGGGGCGGGGTGGGGGAGGGGTGGGCCGGGAGGGACGGGGTTGGGGTGTGGCTTGGGTGAGAGAGGTGAGGAGGAGGATGTAGGGTGGGGTCGGGGTGCCGCGGAGGGTAGTTGGGGGCAAGGTGGGAGCAGGGTTAGTTTGGGCGGGCTCGGGGAGGGGCATGCGTGGGAATTGAGGGAGGGAGGGAGGGAGGGAGAATTGCAGTACTGGCGAAGAGGAAAACCGAGGGGGATCTGAGAAGTGTAGGAAGGGAAGGATCCAGGCTTAGAATGGAAGGGGTGGGGTCTTGGGAGTGGAGAAGAAAAGTTGGGGCTGTGGGTTTTGAAGTTGGGCATAAGGAGGCGTGAAGGAAGGGGATTTTGAAGGTTATAGACAGAAGACAAGAGGAGAGAGAGATTGGAGTCCTAGGAGAGGGAATCCCAGAGACTAGGAAGAAGGGAAGAAGAATACTTGGTGAAGGACAGAGGAAGAGTGCCTGGGGGTGGAATCCATGGGGATGGAACAGTGTGGGGCAGGAAGGAGAAGCAGGTGGAGGTGAGATTGGGTGTTTGGGACCAGGAACCTCGTTTCAGAAGTGCCTTGGAAGGATTGGAAGGGCCTGGGGTGTGAGAGGCCAGGACGGGGATGTTAAGAGTGGGAGAAGGCGGGGGGGGGGGGGGGGGGGGGGGGGGGGGGGGGAGGGGGGGGGGCTGTCAGGATTTGGGATTTTATGTGGAAAAGTCTAGAGTTGGCGGGTAGAAGAACTGTTAAGAGTGTCAGGATGTAGGAGAGATTGGCATGCTCCTGGAAGGAAGTAGGGAGCTAAGTCAGGTGTGGCTCTCTGGAGCTTTGGGGGAGGAAAGGGTGTGGGTGAAAAGGCAGGTAGGAAAGTGCACACGCTGTAAGGTAAAAATAATGAGAGGAGTGGAGAATTGAATAATGATGGTGGCACAGAACAATTAAGGTAAGATCGTTAGTTAGTTATAGGTGGTTTGGAACTAATTTCCGTTCAAGTTTTTGTGTAGAAATTTTCTCAAGAATGCTGCATTTTCAAATAAACCAAGGGTGTCTGAAGCCTGGGATGAAGGCCATGGCTTGACAGATGTTTTCCTGGTGTGTGGATGTGGGTAATTTCTGCCCTGGCAGAGGGAAGAAGGGAGGCCTCAATGTAGCTCTGTCCTGGCTCTGTTCCCACCAACTCTTTCCTCAGATGTCCACTGGTTTTTATCTCCTCCCTGCCCCCACCCCTACCCCCAGCTTAAGCCAGTGAATACCAGAGGATCAAACAGGTGGGTGAGATTAATTTTTAACATCTTTTTTTAATCCCTAAGGCTGATGTCATATTTTTATTCTTGAGAGACAGCATCATGCAGTGGAAAGAGCTAGAGCTTTGGAGTAATACAGCCTTGAGATTGAATTCTGGCTCTGCCACTTACTAGCTCTGTTCCTTAAGTAAGTTACTTTACTTCTCTGAGCCTTTTTACCGGTTAAATGGCAATCTTGACCTCAAGGGATTGTTGAGGGTTACGTGAGATCACTTAATTGAGTGCTTAGCACAGTACCTGACAACTGGTATCTGCTTAATACATGGTAGTTATCGCACCCAGTATCATGATCATCGTCACCATTATTACTATGATTTACTCTTTGGGAATTGTTACTTTACCTACTAAAGTTAGGTGCTTTTTTTTCCCCCCCTTCAAATTAGAGAGCCATAGACCCAGCTCACAGTTTTAATCCTGTGGCCTCTGTCTCTGATTCCTTCCCTCCAGTCCACTTAATTGGTATGGTCCTGCTTCTTGCTTGGCAAACTGGCTTCAAGATCTAAAAAGTTGTCATGTTTAATTATCAATTATTTTATTTTGCCTCTTATTCAAAGAGGCGATAGAGAACTGAGTTTGTAATGTAGTAAGTAAGGTTATGTTTTATTCATAAGATGAAATGATACGCTTTGTGGTAACTTTGGCTCCTTTGTGGTGACTGAATACTAACTAGAACATGCACTATGTAATATTTTTCTGTGCAGTTGTACGGTTTAGAGAACTGCCTCTCTGGAGACAGGCTGGGAGACCATCAGAATGCCCAGTACTCTGTTGATCCAATATAAAATATAGTTAATGCAAATCTAAGCTGGACTTTCTTGCAGATACTAATTTTAATTTTCCAGTTTGCATGGGATTTTTGCCATGGTGTAGAACAGGCCTCGTTGCTTGAGAGCCCATTTATAACCGACCACCATGTACAGCCAGGCATAAGCAAAGCTAAGTATGGAAGCTTTATGTGGAATTCTCTTGCCTTTATGGTTCTTAACCTTGAAAGGCTTAAACATTAAGCTTATTCTTAGCTCTTTTTATAGTACCTCACAAACTTTCCGGAAGCTTCTTATTGAGAGGATGCAAGATGCACAAATTTAATAGAAATCAAAGGTTACCAGGATTTCTTGAACCAAGGTTAGTTCCTCAAGTACCTTCATTGAAGAGCAGAGGAGCCTTGGGCCTTCTGGACAGATAATGTGGTTTTTTACTCTTCAGGAAATACTGGATTCTTTTTTTCATAATTTAGAAAGACAACTAGCATTTGAGTAATTTAGGAGTAAAAAATAGCCAGTACTGCCTTTTTTGAAAGCGATCCATGCAAAGAGAAGCTGCCAGGATTTAGGGGCAGCCTGGGTTAGTGTCCATATTCTGGTCCCAAGACGCTTGTGCCCTCTGCTGGATGGAACCGGACCTTTCTGATTTTCACCTGAAGTGATCATTTATCCATTTGTCCATTTGACTCTATAAAGTTTGTGGAACACACTGTTGGGAGTGGGGGTCAGGAGAAATACAGACCCTGTTTCGTTGTCAGGGAGCTTACAGTGTGCTGATACGTTATAATATGTTCTCTTCATAGAATTTGCCTTTCTATTATTATAGTCAAGTCATTCCTTTTTTAGGGCCATAAGGGTGACTAATTTCTGATCCACAGGTAGAATAGGGCTCTGAATGTCCAAATCCAGAGATAAAGACAGAGAATCTGCTTTATCTCCTCATCAAGATTAACATCTGTGAGGTTGAAGGGGCCAGATACTTACCTCTGCTGAAAGAACAGCTTAGAATAAGTGAGGCATCTCCTTAGCAGCAGTCACTGAATACTGGCAAGAGTATGGGTTATTAGAGCTGGCACCGTGACAGGAATTTTTTTGTCTGGGTTTTAGGGTTTTTTCCCTCCCCTGGTAGTACCAGTAGCAATATTCTCCCATCATTTGCTTTGCTTCTACCACCTGCAGAAGGGTCTGGCAAGTGGGGGAGGAGTCTGCAGCTGTTGCCTAGAAGAGGAGCTGGCTCCTAGCAACAGTATCAGCAGGCCCTGCAGTTCAGAGCACTGAGTCTGTCCCTTTGAGGTCTCACCCTTCTTCTTATTCAGTTCAGCATGTATTTGTTGAGGGCTTACTCAAGACTAGGCACTGTGTTGGGCCTGAGAAAAAGATGAAAAACATAAATGCCATGCCTTCAAAGATCACAGCTCTGGGAACGTTAGCAAGTGAACATAGGACACGGTGCTAAGTGCTATATATAGAAGAGACACTGGTGCTCTGGGAAAACCAGACAGGCATGCACTGGTGCAGGGGTTAGTGAAGACTTCCCAGGAGAGGGATCGTGGTTGAGCTGAGTTTTAATGATGAATAAGGATGAGCTAGAAAGCAGAAAAGGATGGTCCAACCAAAGGGAGCAGCAGAATGGGCAAAGACCAGTGGGACAAGAGAGCACAGCCAGCTTACTTGGGTAGTATGGCATGGCTGAAGAGTAGGGCATAAGAAGCCGAGCAGGAAAGGGTGAGGTTGTCAGGCTAGTCAGGGCCCTTCTTTCTGATGTGCTTTTACACACATAATTATCCTCAGGAGAAACGTGGATTGTACTGCTGTCCACAAACAGGATCACTATTTGATCTCCAGAGACTCAGCATTTTTGATCACTGACTTGATTGTTTGCTGACACTTTTACGTGGCATCAAAACTACATCCCAGCCCTGCATTGATGCAGAAGAAGCTGAGTTAGTTCACTCTGAAAGTCAGTCTTTTAAAGATAATGGCAGCTATTTGACATATATAGAATTTTAACTCTCAGTTCTCTTTAGATCATTGTGTTGTTGCAGAAATGATAATCAGCGGCTTTCATTTAACATAGCAATCTCAGTTTCTCAGGAAAACAAATGTTTATTCCAACTAATGCCTGAGCACAAAATGTCAACCATTGCATAAATGCCTACTGTGTTTGGTGT
Source organism: Canis lupus familiaris (assembly GCF_011100685.1). NCBI lineage: Eukaryota > Metazoa > Chordata > Mammalia > Carnivora > Canidae > Canis > Canis lupus. The sequence continues at coordinate 55,499,436 of NC_049226.1, read as the reverse complement.
CTTGCCTCACCTCAAAAGTGTCCTAATAGAGCCCTAAGAGATAAGATGTTTCCAAGAGGTAGAATAGCTTTTTTTTTCCCCCCAGCTCTTGTAATGGAGGTCTTTGTAGATCCAAAAAAGCCTATTGCTGGTGGTCTGTGTAAGGTTTGGCAAATTAGTAGACTTTAGTCTAACAAATATCCACCCAGGGACTGTTAAATCCCAGAGCACTATGTTATATCTCAGAGCATCCCAGAGTCTGGATGAATTAAACCTGGTCCCTCTCCTCAAGGAGCTCAAACCAGTAGAACACAGGCCCAGAAATAAATCAGTAGCAGAACACTGAATCAACAAAGTATGTGGAAGGTGCCAACGTAGCAAGGAAGTTATGTTTCTGGTCTTTGTTCTGTGTGTAAATACATTTTTTAAAACAGAAATAGTGAATTTCATGTATACTGTTTGTACATTTGTAACTTTCAAATCAATAAAAATTTTATGATTTTAATGGCTGCATAACATTCCATGGTATGGATGTATCATAATTTATTTAATAATATCCCTGCTGTTGGACATTTAGGTTGTTTCCATTTGTTTTGTGATTAATCAGCTATGCTGCCGTGACTTTCTTTGTTCTTGTAGATGACTCTCTGTGCTTCTGTAACTTCCCCAGGGTGAATTGTAGAAATGAGATTCGAGCTAGCTTTTGGAAGATAAGTAGGAGTGCACCAGATATAAAGAAAAGGGGGAAAGTAGGAGACAGCATTCCAGATAGAGGCAGCCTGCAGTGCCAGGTTCATAGGCAGCTGGGAAGCTTTGTTTCCCCACATCAACCAAAGGGCCTTCCTGGTAGGCTCGTAAAACTCTGGGCACAGCAAGATGAAGTTGCATGTTATAAATGGCATTTTAATTGGATTTGCTTCCTTTGTGCTTTGCTTTTACAGCTGGAAGCAAGGCAATGTCTTACTACCTCAACTCCGAAAACCACCTGGACCCAGGACCCATCTACGTACGAGAAAATGGTCAGCTGCACATGGTCAATCTGGCCTTGGATGGTGTCAGGAGTAGCCTGCAGAAGCCAAGGCCTTTCAGACTGTTTCCCAAAGGCTTCTCTGTGGAGCTTTGCATGAACAGGGAAGATGATACTGCGCAGAAAGAGAAGACTGATCATTTCATCTTCACATATACCCGGGAGGGGAATCTTCGGTACTCTGCTAAGTCTCTCTTCAGCCTCGTCCTGGGCTTTATCTCTGACAACGTTGATCACATTGATTCCCTTATTGGCTTTCCTGAGCAGATTGCTGAAAAGCTCTTTTCTGCAGCGGAAGCCAGACAGAAATTCACAGAGCCAGGTGCAGGGCTGAGGGCTTTACAGAAATTCACAGAAGCCTACGGAAGTCTGGTACTTTGCTCCCTGTGTTTGCGAAACAGGTGGGTGTTCTGATTAGAGTATTGAGTATTGTGTTGGATATGTTCAGTCTGTCTAGTTCTGGGGCTTTGTGGGCTTGGGGGCATTCTCCCATCAAATAGCACTACAGTTTAAAACTTCTAAATAAAAAGTGGCCGGCCATTTTGAGAAAAATCACTGTCTTTCTCCCTACCCACTGCCCCCACCAGAAAACACAGCTTTATTTTGAAACCGCTTCACCACTGCTTGATTGTCACCACTCCTCCATTCAGTAAAAAAAAATACTTGTAGTCTAGTATGAGAAAAGACAAGATACAATCTGCCAAATATCTCTTGGTGTGCTCTTGAGGATGTGAAGATTAGTAACCAGAGTTCTGGGCCGATTCCAGTTTTCAGAACTCTAGATATTGGGCATTGGATAAAAAAGTAACTTTTTTAAAAGGTGATTAAAATTTCAAGTATCCCGAAATATGGAAATTTTCAAATATGGTCTGTTCACTTTAAAAATAGAAACTGGCAGCTATTTTACCAGCAGAAGATGGGTTTATTGAAGAATAAAAGAGCACTGCAATCTGAGACAATCAAACTATTGGAAAACCACAGGCAAGCCTGGGGGAACAAAGGAGAGGCATACTTTTTTCAGGAGAAAAGAGAAGTTGGGAAGGTTGTTCCAAACTTAAAGTACATTGGAATAAACTAGGAGTTCAGAATGGGGTGGCTTTTCTTTGGTGAAGCTCTTGTCAGAGGGGAGGAGGAAAGCAGCATTTCTTCCTTTGGCTGGGAGTCGTAGAGTAAGACTCACACATGAAAGGTCAAGTCCACGTAAGGTCAAGTCAGGCTTTTCGCTTCGGGTCCTCTGTTGACTCTGAGTGATAGGGAGTGAGAGCTCCCCTTGCTGAAAACCTGACCACTCTCATTTTAGTGAGGTTTCCCATGACTCATTTTGTTGGGTCCCAACACCAAACTCTGTTTTCTAACAGAACAAATGTTTTCTATTGTGACTTGCCTTTGCTTTTATTGATTTATTTAAAGTTTTTAGAGGCACCTGTGTGGTTTAGTTGGTTGAGTATCCTGGACTCTTGTTCTCAGCTCAGGCTCAGGTCTTGATCTCGGGGTCATGAATTGAAGCCATACTTTGTGCTCCACTTAAAAAATAAAACAGATAAAATTTTATTTTACCATTACCTAAAATTATTTTTAAAGCATCTACTAATTTTTTAAAAAAAACCTTTAGGGGTGCCTTGGATAGCTCAGTAGATTAAACACTCAACTCTTGATCTCAGCTCAGGTATTAATCTCAGGGTTGTGAGTTCAAGCCCTGTGTTGGACTCTGTGCTGGGCATGGAGCCCACATAAAAAAACAAACAAAAACTAAAAAATGTGCCTGGAAAATAATTCAAACACAGAAAGGTATACAGTGAAACATGGCCTCCCTCCCATTTTATCTCCTATTTCTCCAGAGGCAGCTACTGTTCACAGTTTCTTTTATGTCATTCCAGTGACATCTTGTACAGGTACATGCATCTATAGCTCTCCCCTTTGTTATACAAGTGGCAGCACACTCCTTACACCATTATGCATCTTGCTTGCTTTATATATTTTGGAAATCATTTACTATCAATACCTGTAGATTTTAAAAGTAACTGTGTAGTGTGCCATTACATGAACTTTTTTGTGATTAGAAAATGTGAAAAGTTAGCTTTCTATTAAATGCACCATCAATATGACCATTAAAACAAGGCTAAAGTAGAGCATGTAAGAGGAGAAAGTCATGTCAGAAAGCATAAGGTAAATTCATATGCCTTAAGAAACAAAAAAAGGAGGGGTGCCTGGGTGGCTTGGTTGGTTAAATGTCTGACTTCAGCTCAGGTCATGATCTTGGGGTCCTGGGATAGAGCTTTGTGTCGGTCTCTGTGCTCAGTAGGGAGCCGGCTTCTCCCACTCTCTCTCTGTCGTTCCCTCTAGCTCATGCTTTCTCTTCCTCTCTCTCCAAAAAAAAAAAAAAAAAAAAACTTTAAAAAACAAAAAAGAAGAATTCTTTATTTAATTGGCTCATAGAATTAATGGCATCACTCTGGTTCAAATATTGTACTTTAAAAAGACAAGGCATAAACATACATGTAGACGGGAGCAGAACTGTGGACTTAGGAACTGAGCAAGCACCTTCTAAAAACTCTGTCTCCATGCTATGGTTAGTTACAGCTGAGCCTGGGGCTGTTACCAGTAGAAAAAAGAATTACCTTACCTAAATGAAAAATCCAAGCAATATTTCACTGTAGCACATTATTTAAAATATATTTTACCCCTTCATGTTTTGTTTCAAGTTATTTATGTTCATTGTAGAAAAATTGAAACATGAAAAGTAGAATTATGATAGATGCCTTGTTTTAAAATTATTTTATAAAGGCAGTACAATTTGGGAAATATATAAAGCTGTAATTTTAAGAAATTCATAATCCCACTATTCATGATAATCATTTTCAAATATATTTATGCATTTAGGAATATACTATCTATAATCTGTATTCTGTTTTCTCCCCATCTATCGTTCTAGCTTAAGTATTTTTCATGATAGTGACAATGCTTTTTATCCATTTGTGACATCTATATACTGCCATTGGTCAGTTTGGATGAGAATAGCCCTTTCGTTCATGTTTGGTGAGCACATAAATTAGCATTTCTGGAAAGCAGCTTAGCAACATGTATCAAGAGCCTTAAAAATATCCATTCCGTTTGACTCATTAATTCCATTTATTGGGAATCTATCATAATTTTTAATGTAATAACTCAGACATGAGAACAAATACTTTTATATAAGGTGTTCATTATGATACTATTTGTAATAGTGAAAACCTGAAAGCTGAATATCCAACAACTGGAAATAAGTCAATTATGGCACATTCATATGGTGAAATATTATATAGCTATTAATGTTCAAAGATTACTTAAAATGATGTGAAATGTTCTTATATGATACATTTAAAAGGATAAAATTGCATATACTATATGATCCAATTTTTTTAAAAAAAGGAATTTTTATATGCATTGCATATGTAGAAAAAGTCTTTCAAAATGTAGATTGTGGGATTGCAAGTCGTTTAAATTTTCTTTATAATTTTTCACATTTTCTTGATTTTTTTTCTACAGGGGATATATGTTATTTTTATGATCATGAATATAAATATAAGAAACGTTTTTAATGTAGTCTTTATTGCAAGAATCCTAAACTTTGCTGTCTTGTTCAGATACAAGATTAAGATTTTCAATTGTGGGGCTATCTGACTGGTTCAGTTGGAAGAACATGCCACTCTTGATCTCAGGGTCATGAGTTCTAGCCCCACATTAGGTGTAGAGATTACTTAAAAATCTTTTTTTAAAAATGATTTTCAATTGCGATCCCAAACTTCCCTTCTCCTTTTGAATCCCCAGAGAAAAATAGGAAGAGGACAAGAGATTTGGGTTTGCATTTACAATCCAGGGCTGATGCTATAGCAACACAAAGGGTTCAGATCAAAGAGAAGGAGATTGAAGAAATTATTAAAAATAAGTAATTGGGGAGGTTCAGGCACTCACTGTCTTAGGGTGGGTCACAAAGCTGCTTGTTAGATGGAGAGCCAGTGTCTTTGCAACTGGGTTCCAACTTATAAAAACTATTTCCTTCCTGTGTTGAAAGCCCAGTGGTTTTTATTCCAAGTGGTTACAGGAGGCAAACATGTTTTCCTTAAAATATCACCCTGTGTAATGAAGTGATTATAATAACTACCATGAAATGAGATGAGATTCTATTAGATGCCATGTGCTTTTGGAATATTGTGTCTAGTATTCTTATCCTTAAAAGAAGTAATCAGTTGCCGCATTTTCAGTGGGAGAAATTGAGGATCAGAGAAGTTAAGTAACTTTTCACAGTCACACAAGTAATTAGGATTGTTACAATCCAAACTCAATTGTATCTGACACTAAAATATGTCCATGTACTTTCTCTTGCTTCTCCATTACACGATTCTAAACTCATTAATTGGAAGACGGGTGTTGAGCAAGACCCTAGAGCTTTGATCAGGTCCTAGATAAGCATCTAGTAGTGTCTGTCTGTTGCTTTGCATGTTGGTTTCTCAGCCTTGATTTTTGTTCTGTTAATCACATTATACATTGTTATGTCCTTCGCGGATAACCCTTGTTTCAGAATTACTAAAAATCTTTTGGTTAATTGATCAAAGGATGTGTGTTTTCCTTTCTCTGATTGCCAGTAATCCCCCAAATCCCCATTAACCCACTTCCAACTCTGATTGGAAGATAGAAAACAGCAGCTTTATTTACAGTGCAATTAAAATACGTCTGTGTAAATAAGACTCAGTTGTGTATCCAGCTGAGCTCTGTCACCAGGCTGCTTAGAGAGGGTATCAATGCCCCAGGCCATCTGTACCTAGCAGTTAGGCCAGTGACCAGCTTTCAGTACATCTTATTTTGATTGGAAATAGGAAGAAAAGAGATCTAACTTCCCTCTTGCCTTCACGTTATCCTATCTTCTTTGTCTTTGGTAATTATGATCCTATTGACAGAAAAGAGAAGTGAACACTTTTAAGTGTAACTCCACTGATTCTAGCATACCATTTTGCTGTGGAAACTTCTAGATATCCATGAGGAAAGTGGATGAAAAAGTCATTGTCTTGCCACAAGTCAGTTTTCCTGTTTTCTTAGGATCTTCTCTTCCCTATTTCCTGTCACTCCTAATCCTTTTTCATTTTTTTCTCACTGATATCATCTGAAATAGATGAACAACTGGAAAGCAGGGTGGAGGCCCCAGCCTGGGCTGTGGAATGCCCTTTTCTTTTCCTCTCCAGAGGCCTCCCTGATGCTTCCTGATAGCAGTTTGGCAAGGTGCTCCATTGTAATTAAATTGTGCTCATAGGTTTGTCTTAACCATCTAGAGGAGACTAAGTCTTTGTAGTTTGTCATACTGCACGAACTTTCAGAGTGAAGTTAACAGGCGCAGTGGAGTGGGCAGCCACTGAAACATGTTTGAATAGAAAAGATAAAATGTGATCTGCCAAACATCTCTTGGTATATTCTTAGGGATGTGCAGAGATTAGAACTCAGAGTTCCAGGCCGTGTTCCAGTTTTCAAGCTAGTAGATACTTGAGCATAAGATAAAAGGCAACTTTAAAAGAATGAATGATTAATTTTTTGAGTGTCCTAAAGTTTGGAAATTCTCCCATCAGGTCCCAACACCAAGGTCTGTCTGCTTTTTTTTGTTGTTGTTTTGTTTTGTTTTCTGTGTTTTTTTTTTTCAAGGTCTGTTTTCTGACAAAGATGTTTTCTCTTGTGTCTTGCCTTTGCTCATATATTTTTATTCTTAATTTTTTTTGTATATTTTTATTTAAAAGTTTTTATTCCACTGTCATGTAAAAAGACTCAAAGTATTCACTAGTTAAAAAATTCACCCTGGCTCACATAGTAGTTGGTGAAGTCTGCTTATTACATAGTTCCTTGTACTGATGGAATGTTGACTAAATCATGAAGCCACAAATGGTAATGTTTTAAAAGAAGGAAAAGAAAAGCTATTGATTGCTCTCCATGCCCCACAGATACCTGGTGATTTCAGAAAAACTTGAGGAGATTAAGTCTTTCCGGGAGCTGACCTGCCTGGATCTTTCCTGTTGCAAGCTTGGAGATGAGCATGAACTTCTAGAACATCTCACCAATGAGGCCCTGTCTAGGTATTGACCTGCCACCACTTGTAGATGGAATTTTTTTTTTTTTAAAGATGACCCAGTGGGATCATCTTGAAGAATGCTAATCACTTTCCAGTCCTGTGTTTATTTGCTAATTTTTTTTCTTTTCTAAAACATTTTAAATCTCCTTTACTAGGCACAAGCAATATAGATTAAACAGTTCTTAGGAAACCAAGTCTGTTGGTTCATTTTCTAAAATAACCTTTATTTCAACATGCAATATACGAAACAGCCTGGGGTGAAAATGATTTTGCCCTTAGTTTTCCAGTCCTAGTTTATTCTAACAAAAGTCATCCTTTTGTATTTTAACTATCAATGAACTATAAATTATTTAAAAAGTAAACTATTGAAGACCGCCTCATTCTTTGCAAGAATCATAATTTAAAGAAATCACCCAGTTTATACCATTTGCAAATAGTCCAGCTGATCTCCAGTTGCTCAGTCTGGCCAGCAGAGAGGAGGCCAGATGGATTCCTTTGTGGTTTCATAAACAGCCAGAAGCATAACAGTATGACAAACTCAAGTCTAACCAGCTTCCTAGGGCCTGCTTTAGACAGTGACACCTACACACTACCCCATACAAAGGTATTTTTGTGTGAGGTTTAGTAAAGGTTCAGATGTCTTGTGTGTGGGACAGTGGAGCAAATTAATACCCTAAAATTTCAGGTTAGCTGGATGGATTGGGTGATGGGTGTACCTAAAAACCAGTCTGAAAATCTAGATTTATAAAGCTAGGTTAAAATTAGAGGATTGTTTGCTTTGCAAAAAGAATTCTCCTAGGAGTTCTTTAGTAGACTTTCCTGACCTATTTAGAGTGTTTTTGGTTTTCAAATAGGATTTTTCATGAATGTAGCTTCTGTGTTAAACAAGATATATTTATCCCCTTAATGAAGTCTCTGTTTACCTCATTTGACCATATAGCCTTAGTGCCCTCTGCCATCGGAGATTAGTACTACATGACACTTCCATCCCTAACTTAACCCTCAACTAGTAAATAGCACCAAAAGGTTTATAATTCCATTAAATGCATTGGGTATGAGATAACAGGATGTATTTATAGATGAAATTTATGAAAGCATGTTCTTGTGCATAGACTTTCTCAAAATCTGATTTATCTATGGACTTTGTTTCCCTAGCGTAACTCAGCTCCACCTGAAGGATAATTGTTTATCTGATGCTGGGGTACGGAAAATGACAGCACCAGTTCGAGTGATGAAAAGAGGCCTTGAAAATCTAACATTATTAGACTTATCTTGTAAGTTTTATTAGAAATATAGTTCTTAATGTTGGAAGAATGGTTTTAGAAATCACCTAGTTCTTCCCCCATCATTTTAGAGGTGATAAGATTAAAGGTGGTAACTTTCCTAGATGCCACAGCAAGTTAGTGGCAGAGCAAGAATAAAGCCAGAGGGTCTTGACTCCTGGCCAGGTACCTTTCCTGGTTTGCTGCCCCCTCTTTAGGGTAGGAAAAGCCTTTCCAGATTCATCTGGACCACTCTGTGCAGACAGGGCAGCCTTTCATCCTTCTCATGGCATATATAAAAGACATATGGCTCACCTTTACTTACCTTGAGTTGCTGATACATAGTGTCTGTCAGCTAGGTCTTTTAATCAATACTTGCTTGATGAAAATCTTGATGAATTCACAGTTGTGATAACTTACTCAGGATTAACCAGATGTGACTTTAGTGGTAAAAAGTTGATAGAGATCATTTACAATTTAACTGAGTGTCCATTCAATATATGGCAGGATGGTATGGTGTCAAAAGAATGAAAGGAACAGGGGTTTAAGGTCAAAGGACACTCCTTGTTCTACATTTTTTAATAGCTGTGTACCCTGAGTAAGTTATTTAGCCTCTCTGAGCCTCGACTTCTGTAAAACGAAGACCGTAGTGAATGTCCAACCTCCCTCCCAGAAAAGTGTATTTATTCAGCAAATATTTTTTGAGCATCTGGAATGTGCTGGGTATTGTACTCATGGCTTTGAGGACTCAGTGCTAAATGTAATACTCTGATTTGAAAAGGTAATATGTAAGAAAGATTTCTGAAGACAGTGCAAATTAGTAAGAGTAGTAACAGTCTCTGTGTCTAAAAACCTTTGAAAGTCTTTTAAAAATCTTTTTACTTTGGAGGTGAAATAGCCACACACAAAGTACGATAAACCATAAACATGTTTATGGATGCTGTTTTTATAGGGCTCCAGATTAAACCCTTTGGGTTAACTTCCTGGTTCATTTATTTTTCTGCTAATCCCCACCTCCTAGAAAGTTAGAGCTATAAAGGATCTTAAGGGTCATTTGGTGTGGCTGTTCCCATATTACAGACAGGATGAAGATAAGTAAGATCTTTGTATCGTTTTCTCTGAAAAGTTTGCTCACTCGGTACTTTATATTTTATCATTGTTTGGCCTTTTTCTGAGCTTATTGTTGGACTTTAGCAGTAGCTCTACTGTATACTGTTATATAGCCTATGTTTTTGACATCTAGGTAACCCTGAGATCACAGATGCGGGAATTGGATACCTCTTCTCTTTTAGAAAACTAAACTGCTTAGATATTTCTGGGACAGGGCTCAAGGTAAGACATTTGCTTGTTTCCCAGACTTATAATTAGATATTTTTTGCTCCTGCTAATTGGTATTTAGAAAAGACTGGTGTTTGTGATGGTATTTATTTCCCACTGAAAGCAAGCAAGAATTGACCAGGTGTGTGCTTTCTTGTTCTTTCCCTCGTAGGACATCAAAGCCGTCAAACACAAGCTCCAGACCCACATAGGCCTTGTCCACTCCAAAGTGCCTTTAAAGGAATTTGATCACAGTAACTGTAAGACAGAGGGCTGGGCTGACCAGGTACTGCAGATTTTTCTCTCTCACAGTGTATATAGCTTTTCATTTTAAGTCCAAGTGCCTTAATCAACACCTTGAACAAACATTAATTTTCTAGGTAGTCTGGCTAAATTATCATCTTCACATCAGATCAGAGACAGTAATGGCCTATACCTGACCCAACTACTTAAGGCAAAGTGTTAGATGTCAGTCCTTAGAGATCATGCTCTGGTCACTATATTGTGGCTCATCCATATTTGCCCTAGGAGAAAATGCCGTCGAGAAAATGCCATCTTGAAAACGACTCAGAAAATAAGTGAATTCTGGCCTGCTATGCAAAAAAGCAGTATGTCCAGCTGCAAGAGGACACATTCTCTTAGCAGCATTAGATGCTGAAAAAAAAAAGTCACACCGATAAGGGTTCAAATCTCACTCTTTCCCTTAGTGTGGGCAAATTTCTTACCTTGTAGAGCTTTGGTGAGGAAATGTCCTTTTTTGTCCTCTCACTGAGTGAACCCTCCCATTTTCAGCTTCTTGGCTGACTTTCCTTTGCTTTGGTCTTATCTTCTTGGTGGTCTTCCTCAACTTAGTATAGACCTAAGTAGGAAATTAGAAGGTAAGCAGGTAGTAGGGCACCAGTAAATTGCAGTTTGCCTATGGCTGGTGCCCTTCTTCTTGAGATACTGTTTCTTGGTAGAGGCCTCGAGGACCCACCTGTTTTGTTCTGGATTCTTCCTTGGCTCCACTATAATGCATGATGGTGGACCTATCCAAGTGCCTAATTGTATCATCTTCCTGTAAGTAATCAAGAAGGGGTGAGTCAGTATTTCAGGAGCACTTTTGTGTTTGTACATAAGATACATGCTGAAATCGTTATAACAGTTTGTAGCTGTGGGATGAATCTTAAACATATATCCAGTGGACTTGGGGCAGGTGTGGGATGATCATGCAAAGGCTTGATGAAGTTTGGTAGCAGGGGATGAGGGGATGAGCGTAGGCTGTGGAGTCAAGGAGACATGGGTTTGGGATCCTGGCTGCACAACACAATAGCTTTATGACTTAAGACAACTTTGAGTTGCAATTTCTTCATCCATATAAAGAAACCAGGATTTCTTACAGAGCTTGGTAAGGTTGAAGTAAAATACCTAGCAACCTGGCTTGAAAGCACAGATTATACCATAGAGATACTGTGGGTGTGGTTCCAGACTGCCCCAAAGAAGCAAGTATTGTGGGGTGCCTGGGTTGCTCAGACTCTTGATTTTGGCTCAGGTTATGATTTCAGGGTTGTGGGATTGAGCCCCGTATTGGGCTCCATGCTCAGCAGGGATTCTACTTGAGATTCTTTTCTCTCCCTCTGCCTCTCCCCACCACGCCCTCTCTCTCAAATAAATAAACCTTTTTAAAAGCACAAGTATTGCGATAAAGCAAATCAGATTATTTTTTTGGTTTCCCAGTACATATAGAATTTATACTGTAGTCTGTTAAGTGTGTAATAGCATTATGTCTAAAAAATAATGTACTCAATGTTAATTTGAAATATTTTATTGTTAAAAAAATATTAGCCATCTGGGGATCCCTGGGTGACTCAGCGACTTAGCACTTTCCTTTGGCCCAGGGCGTGATCCTGGAGTCCTGGGATTGAGTCCCACATCAGGCTCCCTGCATGGAGCCTGCTTCTCCCTCTGCCTGTGTCTCTGGCTCGTGCCCTCTCTCTCTCTCTCCCTCTCCCCCCTCCCCCTCTCTCCCCCCTCTCTCCGTGTCTCTCATGAATAGATAAATAAAATCTTAAAAAAAAAAAAGTTAGTCATCACTTGAGCTTTCAGCAAATTTATGAAAAAATTTGGAATGTCACAAGCATTATCAAAATGTGACACCGAGACATGCAGTGAGCAAATGCTATTAGAAAAATGGTGCCAATAGACTCGTCTTTATGCAGGGTTGCCACAGACCTTCCATTCATAAAAAACATGGTATCTGCTAAACATAATAAAGCAAAGCTCAGAGGCATGATGGGGCTCCTTCACACATGGAGCTTCGTCCCATGCATGTGAGTGGGCCCCGGGGCACAACCATAGCATTTGGGCCATCTCTTGCTGACCCCCTATTGAAATGTCTTGGGGCTCACTCTAGGCTCCTGCTGTGCTCTTTGCAGGTGACACAGACCAATGAGGCCAGATAACACGAGTCCCCTTACTTTCCTCCCTGTCTCACAATATCTCCCTTTTCTTCATATTCTGCTTCCCTCCTGTCCCAGGGGTCAAGTGTGCCATTTCATTCCAGGGTTGAGCATTTGAATATTTTTCAGTCCCAGTCCCTGAGTTCCTCAGCTTTCGCTGGGATATTCCACTTATAATGATTTCCCTCTCCTCCCCACCCTTTGGTGTTCAGTCTCATGCTGTGTTGGCTGCTTTCTTTACATGCATAAATATACCTTACACTTTCTTGAACGTGGTCTTCACCCCCAGTGCAGCTGTGACATGGTTCCTGTGACCTTGTCCACCTCCTCGCTGCCCACTCAGTTCTTAATCCCTTGTGCTCTAGGTCTGGCCTTCCCTGCCTCGCAGCAGGCATTTTCTTGGACGTGGCATCTGACCCCGTTCTCCACCTTCCTGGCCTTTCGCCTTATTCCACTCTTACTTCTCCTGCCAGCTCTGGCTGATTCCTCACTGCCTCCTTTCACTGTCCTGGTGATCTCCAGTGTCCCTGCAGGGAAGATTGTACCTTCTCTGACACAGATCCATTCCTAAATACTGTCTGTAAATCGCTGCCAGGCACCCCAGGTTCAGCATGTCCAGAACCAAGCTCATTTTCTTCTTCCCTGTATCCAGGCAGGTCTTGCAATTGACATACATATTTCTGTTAGTGAAGTACTATTTCCATATTGCCCACTGAATCACCAGGTTTGGTTTATCCTGGTGTTCTCTTCAATCTGACCCATTCCCCATAACTAGAGAAGTTTTGTAGAAGGGATGACATCTAGTATTTCCTGGGGCTTTCTGTGTGCCAGACACAGCCACACCCCTCATTTAATCCTCACAGCAGCCTGAGGGTATTAGTATAGTATTATTAATATTAATTTACAGATGAAGAAATTGAGCCCCCCAAAATAAATCACTTGCCAAGGGTACCCTGGCTAGAGGTGGTGTTGCTAAGTCTGGAACTATATTCTTAACATTCTGTGTTGTCCTATCTCTGTGTCCTGAAGTGTTTTCCTTGACTTTATGATCATTTTATTGCATCCTATAATGAGAAATATTAAAAGTTCTTGTTACTTGCAGTATATGTAAAATAATCACTTTATGTATAGTTTATACTCAGCCAGATTTCCAAAAGAATTTTTAGTAGCTTATAATAAATATACATCTGTAACAGTTTTGAAAAATGGAAACTGATCATGAAATGTAAGAATATGGGAATGTGGGAATTTTATACACATACAAGTTTGAATTATATTTGGTATATTTTAAGGCATGAAAGTGAGTCTAATCTGTGAAAAATATTTTGACTAAGGTTTTACATTTTTTTATTTAAGGATATGCACTTTTTTCTAGCTTGCAATAGAGATGAAGATAGACAGGGAATCAGCTTTATAGATTTTTCCCGAGTCATGCAAATACGTATATCTAGCATGTTTGTATTCTGATCAACTCCTGCATTAAAACAGAAAATCTAGGCTTGACTTGGTTACTCTTTCACCTATCAACTGAAGATTACCACAGGATTTGTGTTTGTGGAAAGGGAGCTAGGGGGAACAGGAAAGCTTGAGATTAAAAGCTCGAGATTTTGTTCAGATTAAAATCTTTTCAAATACATTTTCAGATTGTTCTGCAGTGGGAGCGTGTGACTTCAGAAGCTGTGAAGCCACAAGAATCTGGGGAGCCTCGAACAGCAGCTCAGCACTTCTGTGAGAAATTCTTTTTTCTTTGGAATTTTTGCTGTTAGGTTATTTGCACCCGTAAAGCAGTTGGTACCCCGTAATGGGTATCAGCCCATTTTCACTCAGTGGGAAAAGTAATTATGATAGTATTGACTTACATAGATCATCAAGACTTGTATTCTCTTGACATACTACAGTGTAAGTTCACACTTAGCTTTGAGCACCACCACCAGGAAAATAGCTCATTAAATGTATGTATGTATGTATGTATGTATGTATATTCCCTCTTGTTCCAAAAAGGATTTGCCATGGCACAAAAGTAGAGAGAGTACAGAACATTAAAAAAGGAATTAAGACTAGCCAAAAGATAGAAGCATCCCAGGTGTCCATCAAAAAATGAGTGAATGGGGTGCCTGGCTGGCTCGGTCAGTGGAGTGTGCCACTCTTAATCTTGAGGTTGTGAGTGTGAGTCCCATGTTGGATGTAGAGATTAGATAGGAATAAAATATTCACAAAGAGGGGGTGATAAAAGGATAAACAACATATAGTATTTCAATACAATGGAATATTATTCAGCCTTAAGAAGGAAGAAAGTTTTGACATATATTATAACATGGATGAAATTTGAAGAAATTATGCTAAGTGAAATAAGCCAGTCAAAAAGAAACATGTTGAGGGATTCTTCTTATAGGAGCTTCCTAAAATAGTCAACTTTATAGAGAAAGACCGCCTGGGTGGCTCAGCGGTTTAGCGCTGCCTTCGGCCCAGGGCCTGATCCTGGAGACCCAGGATTGAGTCCCACGTTGGGCTCCCTGCATGGAGTCTGCCTCTCTCTCTCTCTCTCTCTCTCTCTCATGAATAAATAAAATCTTAAAAAAAGAAAAAAGAAAATAGAGTAGTGGGTATCAGAGCCTGGGGAGAGGAGAAGGGAGTTCCTGATGAACAGTTACAGTGTTTCCATTTTGCATCATGGAAAAGTTCTGGAGAGAGATGGTGGTGATGTTTGCCCAAGGATGTGGATGAACGCAGTACCTCAGGACTCTACACTTAAAAATGATGAAAGTGGTAAATTTATGTTATTTTACTATAATTTTTTTAAAGGAGTTAAGTGATAAAGTCAAAATGAAGGAAAAATAAAGGTAACAAAATTAGAATTCACGGCATACCACAACTGTAGAATAAAGTGGTATCATTTGCTAAGAGTTGTGCCCTAAAATTTGGCTCTTGTTTAGAAGCAAAGTCCTGATTTTGAATAATAAGAGGTAACCTTTTCTGAGCTTTTATTATGTGGTAAACATTGTGCTGAACACTTTATATGTTACCTTATTTATCTTCACATCATGCTTATGAATTTGGTTTTATATCCTTACGAAGATGAGAAAACAATCTCAGAGAAGTTACTTGCCCGAGTAACTGGATAAGTAGGCTTATCCAGGAAGTGGCAGATCTGGGATTTGAATCCAAATCTGTCAAGACTCCCATGTGGGTATGTTCCTTCAGCCTATGCTAGTGCACATGCCACTGTTACTTGCTAGGTTGTTCAGAAGAGAATAAACTTAATCCAAGCCTCTCTTTGTTTGGGCCTTTGTCGTTTTCCTTGGATCCTCTTTCTGGACTTGAGCAGGCGTTAACACACCAGTGTAATCAACTCATGGCCACTCCCTTCTGTCACTCTTACAGATGGCAAGCGGGCTCGAACAGAAGCCCCCGTGAAGTGTCCACTGGCAGACACCCACGTGAACTCTTCTGAGAAACTCCAGTTCTATAAAGAGAAAGCCCCAGACTGCCATGGACCATTGTTAAAGTGTGAAGTTGTCTCAAGCCAGGAGTCAAAGAAGAGCAAGAAGAGAGCTTTTGAAGAGCCAGAGAAGGAACAGAGCAATGCTTCGCAGTCTTCAAAGCAGAAATATGTATGTCTTGCTGTGGAAGACTGGGACTTGTTAAATTCCTACTGATTGGTAGATAGGAGTTGACCTCTTTCCCCCTGACTCTGATCTGATGTATGAGGAAAGGGGGCTGATGGTGTTTTCCTTTTTGTTTAACTTTACCTATGGCATTAGCATAGCAAGCGGATATTTCTACTTTTGTGGTGGGGGAGGGGAATGCTATGGAAGTATGTAATAATTTCTAATGTATATTTTCAATACATAGTAATTTTTTCAAATAAACGTTTTTGCTGTCCTTAAGTCCTGCTTGTGAAGTGTAGACTGAAACTTCAGGAAATAACACTTTAGTTTGGGATAGAAGGCCATTTGAAATAAGGCAGCTTAGCATGACTTAGTATAAGATGGCCCACCCAAGAAGGGGTGTGTGTGTGTGTGTGTGTGTCTTCCATTATTGAACACCTCCTGTGCACCACACTCTGTCCCCACAACAACAATGGAAGATAGGTATTAGCCCCACTTTAGAGTTAAGAACACTCCACCTCACCTGGGTGGCTCAGTTGGGTAAGCATCCAACTCTTCAGATCATGATCTCAAGGTTCTGGGATTGAGCCCTACATCAGGCTCTGCTCTCAAGAGGGAGTCTATTTGAGGATTCTCTCTCCCTCTCCCACTCCCTCTACTTGTGTTCTCTCTCTCTCTCTCTCTCAAATAAATAAATCTTAGAAAAAAGAAAAAGAAAACTCAGCCTCAATCTAAGTGAGTTGATTAAGGTCACAGAATTTATACTTTCTGTCCAACTCTAAAGCCGCCTCTTACATTGCCACCTTAAATAATAGCTACCGTTTATTAAAATCTCAATTAAGTCTATAGAGTAAACCACCAAGAATCTTCATGATAGTCCTGCAAAGCCAGGATTATCACCTCTGATTAGGAACCTGAGACCAATGACTTGCCTTAGAGCAGTGCTTAAGCTTTATCCTGCTTATAAATTACCTGGGGATCTTGTTAAAATGCAGATTCTGGTCAATAGATCTGGAATGGGGCCTAAGATTCAACATTTCTAACAAGTTTCCAGAAGATACTAGTGCTTCTAATTTGTGGACCGCACTTAGAATAGCAAGGCTCAGGACCTTCCCTGTCCCATACAGTAGCCCCTAGTGATATGTGGCCATTGGACACTTGAAATGGGACTAGTCCAAATTGAGATGTGCTGTAAAATATGCACTGGAGATCATATCAAGGTACAAAATATGAAAAAAATCTCCCATTCTCAAGTATTGATTACATGTTAAAATGGTAATTTGGGGGTTAAAATACTCATTTCACCTGTTTTTATGTGTCTAATGTGACTACTACAAAATTTACATGTCTTACACTTCTGATTCGCATTATATTTCTATTGGACAGTGCTGCTGTGGACCATATTGCAGCCTTACAGTGAGTTTAAAGCAAGACTTAACTGGTGAGTAAAAGGAAGGGAGTGAATACCTCAAGGATACAGGGGTCCGTCCCTCCGGCAGGTGAGCTGTTCCTCAGTTAAAAACAACCCAGCATACATGGCATGACAATGTCAGTGTGACCAGTTTGACACGTGGAAATGCTTTGCAGTTTAACCAGGATTTTAATACGGGCGGATCTTGGGTCTGATACATGTTTTACTTGCAATTCAGAGCTAGGCAAGCTGCTATGTAAAGGCCTGTTGCCCTGCATCATATCAAAAGTTCTGATTCTGAAATTTGTAAAATGAAAAAGATTAGATGCAGATTGCTTTTCTTTGTAGAAGTAGAGTTTTGAAATGTCATTTGGGTGGACAGTAACACACCTTGCCAAATTCCTAGTGCAAATATACAGCCTTCCTTGTCAAATTTAGCATATGTTGTTAGTCAAACAAGTCTAGTTTGATGGTCACCCTCAAGACCCCCACCCCACCTTGCTGCCGTGGGGCAACACTGTCAGAGAGGGGCATCTGGAATTCCTCTTCAAACAGCCACCTGTTCTCATCGTTTTGGAGGGCAAATCTTCAAAGTCCCTTCTCATTACTTCTCTTTTGTAAACACAGTATACTTTTGAAGTGAACGCTTCATTTTCTTTAATACTTTTTTTCTTTCAAGGATCTCATTTTCTTCTGCTGGTGATGCCTTTAAACAAACACTTCTTGTTTGATCTGAGCGATTCATTGTAGTCATTCAGGTGGAGTTATGAAAGTCTAGGCTTCGTTTAAATGATTGAAACAAATGGTTGAGGCCAAGAATTTATAACTAGCATAAAAGAGACAAGGTAATTTGTATGTGTGTTTTGCTCTCTGCAAAGATTACTTTTAAATTAGAATTTCTTGTTTCCTCTTCGGATTTACTTGCTCACTCTTTGTGAACTTTATTTTTTTTTTCAAGATCTTATTTATTCATTAGAGACAGAAGAGAGAGAGAGAGAGAGAGAGAGAGAGAGAGAGAGAGGTGGAGACATAGGCAGAGGGAGAAGCAGGCTCCACGCAGGGAGCCTGATGCGGGACTTGATCCTGGGACTGCAGGATCACACCCTGGGCTGAAGGAAGGTGCTAAACCACTGAGCCACCCAGGGATCCCCCTCTTTGTGAACTTTAGACAAGTGACTTAATTCTGCTGATCTTCAATTTACCACTTTAGGCCATCTACCTATTTAGTGCATGTAAGAATGAATAAATCAGTATTCTCAAAAGTATGGTCCTTGGACCCCTGCCCTGCATCTAGGGCGGGTGAGTAGGTATTTGTTAAAATGAAAATCCCTGTGCCACAACTGGATTTGCTGAATCTGAATTTTCTGGTTTATTAGAATTACATAATCTGACATGAAGCCAGCTTTTCTTCTCATACATTCACATTTTTTAAATGCCAAGTACTGATTTATTCACATGGAAAGGTATATATTGAACATTTAATGTGTGCTTGGTGCTGTGGATTCAAAAGTGAACAATACAAAAGATGTATTTGCTTTCAAGGAGCTTACATCCAAGGAGGGTGAGGAGACAAAGTAGGACAGTATGTCAATAAGCTAAGTTCACATGGAGAAAAGTACTTTGAAGAAAGTGAAACAGTAATGGGGAGGGTTAATTTAGAATTCAATTTAGGGGATTATAGGAGGCCTCTCTGAGGAAGTGACAGTTGAGCTGAGAAGTATGACAAGGAACTAATCATTCAAGGGTCTGGGTGAAGAGGGTGTTAGTAAAAAAGAACAAGTGCAAAAGTTTCAGGTGGTAAATGCTTACTTGGCACAGTTTAGGGACAGAAAGAAGAAAAAGGCCAGATGGCTAGTGCATTGTAAGTAGTAAAAGACAAGTTTAGGAGAGGCAAGTGGTAGAAGATTACCTCGGCCTTGAGGGTCATGGAATTTGAATTTTATTGCAGTGTAACAGAAAGCTGCCAATGGAGCCTAAATCACATGTCTGATAAATAAATAAATATATTTTAAAGATTTATTTATTTGAGAGAGAGTGCAATAGGGAGGGGTAAAGGGAGAGAGAAACTCAAGCAGACTCCCTGCTGAGCTCGCTGCAGGATGTGAGGCTCCACTCTGGGCTCGATCTCATAATCCTGAGATCATGACCTGAGCTGAAACCAAGAGTCCAACACTTAACCAACTGAGTCACCCAGGTGCCCCTGATTTATATTTTGAGTAAGTAACTCATGGTGCTCAGGGGGCCCTGTATATGGAGCATGGATCACAGTGGGGACACCAATGGAGCAGGGAGTCCCTTGGGGGCCATTACAGAAGTCTGGGTGAGAGATGATGGAAACCGCAACATGGATGGTAACAGTGACGATGGGAAGAGGCTGGATTCAGGGGCTATTTTGAAGGGGTAGCGGATAGGCCATGTTGATGAACTTGGTGTCAGGATGGGAAGGAACAAAAACAGTAAAACCAAAAATGACTCCTTCCTTAAGTATTGCCTGAACAACTGTGAGTCCTGGTGCTATTTACTAAGATTGGACGACCCAGGAGAGGAACAGGTTCAGGGTGGGTGGGAACCAAGAGTTCTGTCACAGATGCACGTGATGCCTGGGGGGATGTCCAGGTAGACCAGTGCCCGGACAGGAGTCTGGAGCTTAGGGGGGAAGCCAAGTTGGGGTTCAGCAGTGTAGAACTGATAGAGCCCATGACTGCACGAGATCACTTTGAGTGTAGACAGAATCGGGAAGAGGCCTGATACATGGCCTGCGGCCTTCCCACACTTAAGATCAAGCAGAAGACAATGGGTGTTGAGGTCAGGATAAAACCAGGACGGTGTGTAATGGAAGCCTAGAGTGGGAATGTTTAGACAAGAAGGAGGTTGTACAGAGTGATAATGCTCTGTGAGATCACGTTGGATGAGAACTGATGATTCGGCAAGCTGAAGGTGGTTTGTGGCCTCAACTGAGTTGGGAGGAGAGGTCAATGTCAAAAAAAAAAAGAAAAGGAATAGATAAAGAGAATGGGAAGTGAGGAAGTGGAGATAAGAACCACACATAAATTCAAGAAGTTGTACTCAGTAAAGGAATCTGAAGTTCCAAATTTCGATGGTAACTGGGGTATTGGGATCAAAGAAGCATTTTCTTTCATTATTTTTTATTCTAGCATATTTAAAAGTAGACTAGAACATACTCCCACGTGCCCCTTATCCATTGCGGTAGGCTGAATGACGCCCCTCAAAGATGTCTGTATTGTAACTCCTAGAACCTGTGAATATGTAACAGGGACTTCACAGGTGTGCTTAAATTAAAGATCCTGGGCAGCCCAGGTGGCTCAGCAGTTTAGCACCTGCCTTCAGCCCAAGGCCTGATCCTGGAGACCCAGGATCGAGTCCCACGTCGGGCTCCCTGCATGGAGCCTGCTTCTCCCTCTGCCTGTGTCTCTGCCTGTGTGTGTGTGTGTGTGTGTGTGTGTGTGTGTGTCTCATAAATAAATAAATAAAATCTTTATAAACAAACAAACCTGAGATAGGGAGATGACTCTGAAGCATCCGAGTGGGCCCCATGTAATCACAAGGGTCCTTCTAGAAGGGATGCAGGAGGCTTGTGGAAACAAGAGGTTAGAGTGATGCAGGGAAGGGGCCACAAACAAAAGAATACAGGTGGCCTCTGGACGCTGAAACAGGCAAAGAGACAGAATTTCTCCTGAAGCCTTAGGCAGGGAGAAATACAAGAAAATGAGAAAGCACGAAAGTGGTAAAGAAAGGGCAAGCAATCATCTTTCCTGGCCCTGAAAGTGCTTGGGACCTCTGGCTTTTTGATAAATCTTGCAGAGTTAGCTTGCAGGTTTTTTCCTGGTCTTGAGATTCTCCCCACTGCCTTTCTAGTGTCCAACTTAGCTTTGATCTCTGGAATCCTGTAAGTAAACAAAGGTAATACCAAGTCAGAATAAATAGACCATGTTACCAGAAGGCCTTTCTTTCTTTGTAGTCCTTCCCCTGAAGGTCTTTTTGTACCTTTGGTCCAGGAATGACACAAAGGCTTAGCTTTGGAGTAGGTTTTTCTTAAAAAAAAAAAAAAAAAAAAAAGATTTTATTTATTTATTCATGAGAGACAGAGACAGCGAGACAGAGGCAGAGACAGAGACAGAGGGAGAAGCAGGCTCCATGCAGGGAGCCCGATGTGGGACTCGATCCCGGGTCTCCAGGATCAGGCCCTGGGCTGAAGGCAGCACTAAACCACTGAGCCACCCAGGCTGCCCTGGAATAGGTTTTATAAGAGAATATTCTGGTAAGATTAAATGTTACATACCTTATGGCAAATAAAGAGCAGCTACCAGCTGTTCTGGCCACCTTTAACATGCATCTTTTGTCATCTTTACTTTTTTTACCCAAGTTAGTAGTTTTTAATACACCAGGCGTTGAGCTCTGCTATACCTGTACTCTCTCAGTTGGAGAAGAGAAATTTTATTCTGGAATTCCTAGATTGTCCCCACCAGACTGATTTTGACATCCAACTATGATGGTCATACTCTGAGTTTCTGTAGAGAAAATTTCCCTCTGCTCCTGCATCAGCCTCTGATTCCTGTCAACTTCCTCTCTTTAAACTATCAAAGGTGGTTCTTTGGGCAGTGAAGAATCAGCTCTAGACTCGGAGACAGAAAACCTAGGCTCCAGTCCAGTTTCTGCCACCAACAACTCTCTTCCTCTCTCTGGACCTTAATTTCCTCAACTGTAAAAACAATACAGTAACTAATTTACTTAATAGGATTATTCTACCAATTAAATTATATAATAGAGTAAAAGTGCTGTAAAGTCTAAATCAGCTGTTATCTAATTATAATGATTTCTAGAATCCTAGAACATTATCACAGCTCTTTATTTTACAGATGGGGAAGCTGAAGTTCAGAGGGAAGAAGTTTATTCATTATGGTGGTGAATTTTATGTGTCGTGCTGGCTAGACTATGGTGCCCAGGGATTTGGTCAAAAGTTAGTCTAGGTGTTGTTGTGAACATATTTTATAAAGGTGAGTAATAATTAAACCAGTAGGTTTTAAATAAAAGAGATTACCCCCAGGACACCTGGGTGGCTCAGTGGTTGAGCGTCTGCCTTTGGCTCAGGTTGTGATCCTGGAGTCCTGAGATTGAGTCTCACATCGGGCTCCCCACAGGGAGCCTGCTTCTCCCTCTGCCTGTGTCTCTGCCTCTCTCTGTGTGTCTCTCATGAATGAATAAATAAGATATTTAATAATAAATAAATAAATAAAAAGAGATGACTCTTAATAATGTGGATGAGCCTCATCTAATCTGTTGTAGGCCTAAGAGAAAAGACTGATATATGGCAAACAGTTATTGGGTACCTACTATGGGCTCTGTTAGGTAGAACAGATGAAACAAAGTCTCTGTCCTCAAGTAGAGGACAGACAAGTGACTTCCCAAGGACAGCTTTGTGTGATCAGTACTGTGATTTGGGTAAGCTTTGGGAGCTTTGGGACCAAAGGTTTCCAAAGTGGTTTCCAAAGTAGTTTTGGCTAAAATGGGTAACCAAGACCTGTGAAGCCTGAGATGCTTCCTAAAAAATGCTGAGACTTGAGTGAATTTTGAAGAGTGAATGTGAGGTAGCAGTCCCAGCTCTGTGGCAACATTGGCCCATATGAGGCTTTCAGGAGTTCTGGAGCTGGACCCAGTGGGAGCTGGAGAGAATTGAGAGATGAAGGTGGAGCAGAGACCACTCCAGGAGAAGGCCTTTATCTCTAAACTCACAAGGAGCCACACAGGGGAGGAAAGCAAGGGTGACGCAAATCTGTGACCAAGAAAGATACCTCTGGCTTCTCCGTGGAAGCTGCCCAGGACTGGGAGTCCAGCAAGGAGACACAGGGGCCTGAGGGAAGGCACAGAGAGGCTACAGAGGGGCCCACAGTGGGAGGCCTTCATCCACCCACACTGTATGCATTTGTTGAGCATCTGTATGCGCCAGGCATCTGCTCAGTGATGGGGACCCATGAAGACACCATGGATTCTGCGGCTGTGGAGCTTGGTGTGGAGCTTGATGTGGGAACAGGAAGGATTTGGTGTTGATCTATGGGAGAGGGAGCGGTCAGAGACGACATCAAGGTCTCCACATTGAGGTCAGTAACACCCAGATAGGAGCCCTGGAAAAGGAACAAGGTTGGAGGCCACATAAGTTCAGGTTGGGGTTTGTCGAGTTTGAGGTGGGGCAGCCCAACGAATCTGTCCAGGCGATCATTGATCCGTGAGTCTGAGGGGTCAGGGAGTTATAGGCCTTGGAGGGAGACTGAGGAGAGGCCAGGGCTGGGAAGGCGATCAGGCAGGAAGGACAGGCCTCACGCTAAGAACCTGGAATGGTACGCAAAGTGTTACCCGTTTGCAACAGTGGGGGTACTGATCCTTTGCTGTGGCTGTCATCACATTCTCCAAGGGGAGAAAGGACACCCCCACCACACTATGAGGCACTGAGATAAAATGGAGTGTACAGGGGATGAAGGGAGACCTAGGGAGAAGCAGAAGGGGCACCTGGGTGGCTCAGTGGTTGAGCGTCTGCCTTTGGCTCAGGTTGTGATCCTGGGGTCCAGGGATTGAGTCCCACATCAGGCTCCCTCTGCCTGTGTCTCTGCCTCTCTTTCTGTGTGTCTCTCATGAATAAATAAAAATAAAATCTTAAAAAAAAATAAAAGGAAAGCAGAGGAAGAGTCAACTGAGAAGAAACGACAGAAGGTGGAGGAAGCCAAAACAGTGCCCCGTGACAGAAACCATGAGAGAGGAGCATTTCCCTGATGCAGAGAGGGCAGGCAAGACAGAGACAAGCTCTGGACTTGGGGTCGAGAAGGCAGCCTGAGGAGAACCTGGCGTGGAAACAGGCTCTTTTAGTCAGACAGATGGAGACGTGACCTATGTCTGTATGCCGCGAGAAACGATCCAGGAAAGAAGGGGAGCTGGCTGAGGCATCTGTCCTCCTCCTTGAGGAAAGCAGCGGCCAAACCAGGGCAACAGTGGCTCACACTGAGCAAGAGGAAGCCAAGCCACAGGTGAGCGAAGGCAGCCCTGTGCAGCTCTGCAAGCAGGTTTGTTCCAGAGATGGAAACCCTTGGTCCAAGGGTAGGAGGTTTGGGGGGTGGGGGGCGGGAACACCATCAATAACCTGGAGGTTGTGCAGTTTGACCAGCCTCTCTGGGGGCAACGGTTAGCTGTTTTCAGGGGAAGGGCTCTCCTGAGACAGAGGGAACAGATAGGTTTTCTGGATCCAGAACTAATTAAAGAGAGATTTGAGTCAGTAATGGAAGAAAATTTCTAAACTCACAGCTGCTAGGAGAAGTAGCAAGCACCTCATCATCAGAAGTGTGCAAGCAGATGCGGGGTGATTATTTGGCGAGGCTGATACAGAGACAATCCATTGACAATCAGGGGATTGGACAGATGACCTTGAAAGTCCCTTCTAGGCTTGGCAATCTCTGATGCTTGTCAAATTTCCCTGGGCATCTCAAAGGTTTCTGTGAAGTGGTCAAAAAGACTATTTTTATTCATTTTTTAAAGTTTTATTTATTTATTTGAGAGAGAGAGCACACAGAAGGAGAGGGAGGGGGAGAAGCAGACTCCTTGCTGAGCAGGGAACCCAATATGGAGCTCGATCCCAGGACCCCGGGATCATGACCTGAGCCGAAGGCAGACGCTTAACTGACTGAGCCCCCTGCATGCCCCAAGATTCATTTTATTAAAGAAAATTCATGCCATGGGATCCCTGGGTGGCTCAGCAGTTTAGCGTATGCCTTTGGCCCAGAGAGTGATCCTGGAGTCCTGGGATCGGGTCCCGCGTCAGGCTCCCTGCATGGAGCCTGCTTCTCCCTCTGCCTGTGTCTCTGCCTCTCTCTGTGTCTCTCATGAATAAATAAATAAACTCTTTTTAAAAAAAGAAAATCCATGCCACATAATGCTCATGAGGTTAGGAGTAGGAAGGGATGATATAACTTAACAAGATAGCACATCTAGTAAGTGTTGTCATTCTTGGGAGAATATCATTGACTTAGATTTGGATCAGTGATTCCTAGAAGTTCCCAGGGGTCATTTGAGGACTCTGCTAAAAAAAAAAAAAAAAAAAAATGCAATAAGCTCCATCATGCCATTCTGATTTGGGATTGCTGGATGGACCCAGGAACCTCCATTTTATTTTATTTATTTTTCAAAATGTATTTATTTATTTATTTGAGAGAGAGAGACAGAGAGCACAGCAGGGGGAGGGGCAGAGGGAGGGAGAGAAGCAGACTCTGCACCTGCGCACTCAGGCACCCCAAATCCTGCATTTTAATCCAGCCACATTCCCCCTGCCCCAAGAATCTGTTGTGGCAGGTTCCAGGACTCCTCTTTGGGAAACCAAATGAAGCTAATGGCATGAGAACAAGGATCCTCCAAGCGAAGTGCTCTGTAGATCTCAGTGCGCTGTGCTGATGGGAAACTAGGCTCGGCCATGTGGGGGACTTGCTGGGCAATTCAGGGTGTCCTCTTGGACTGATGCTCAGGTCCAGTATTTCCCCACAATATAGAGCAGGCTAAGTGGAGAATTCGGGAGGCCTTAATCTCATCCATTCCCACCACTCCCCTCTGTGGAGGCTAGGAGGCCCTATAAAGTGAAATAGTGCTGGTTGGACCCTGGCTATGAGGTAGAACAGATCTGCAACTTGGGGAAAGTGCCTCCCTCTGCCTCACTCAAAGGATTCAGAATGAAGCCAAGATGTAATAATGGGACCAGCTTTGCCTTCCTGCTTGGAACAAACAAACAAAAACCAAACAGAATGCATGAAACAACAATTTTAAAACACTGAACATCAGACAGTGAAGGACAGTGATCCTTGAGATGAATGCTTTCTCCTCAAGATCAGGAACCAGGCAAGTATGTCTCCTCTTACCACTTCTATTCAACATTTTTCATGGGCCACTGAATGCAGGGAAAAAATAAAAGCCATTCAGATTGGAAAGAAAGAAATAAAACTGTCTTTATTCATGGATGATATGATTTTCTATATGGAAAATCTGATGGAATCTACAAAAAAATAGAGGGAGAACTAATAAGAGAGGAACCTGAGTGGCTCAGTTGGTTAAGCTTCCAACTCTTGATTTCTGTTTAGGATCTCAGGGTCTCAGGACCAAGCTCTACATCAGGCTCTGCACTTAGCATGGAGTCCACTTGAGGATTCTTTCTTTCCCCTCCCTCTGCTTGCATGTGCATTCTCTCTCAAATAAGTAAATAAATCTTAAAAAAAAGAGCTAGTAAGAGGGTTTAGCAAGGTATATGATACATGATTGATGTACAAAAAATTATCTTTATATAGTAATAGTGAAAAATCAGAAATTAAAATCTTAAAATGCCACTTGCCATCAAAAAATAGGAAATATTTAGGGATAAATCAGACAAAGGATGTACAAACCTATACACTGAAAACTGTACAACGTTGCCGAGGGAAAGTTAAGGAGAACTAATAGAGACAACGTAGTCATGGGTGGGACACTCAGCAATGTTAAGGTGTCAGTTCTCCCCAGAATTGGTCTGTAGTTTCAATGCTATTTCAATCCAAATTCCAGCAGAACTTTTCTTTAGAAATTGGCAAACTGATTCTAAAATTCGTTATGGAGGGACTCCACTGAGTGGCTCAGTGGTTGAGTCTGCCTTTGGCTCAGGTTGTGATCCTGGGGTCCTGGGATCGAGTCCCACTTCGGGCTCCTCACAGGGAGCCTGCTTCTCTCTCTGCCTGTGTCTGTCATGAATAAATAAATACAATCTTAAAAAATAAAAATAAAAAATAAAATTCGTATGGAAATGAAAGGACCTAGATAGAATAGCCAAAAAATACCTTTAAAAAGAACAAAGTAAGGCAGCCTGGGTGGCTCAGCGGTTTAGCGCCACCTTCAGCCCAGGGCGGGATCCTGGAGACCCGGAATTGAGTCCCATGTCAGGCTCCCTGCGTAGAGCCTGCTTCTCCCTCTGCCTGTGTCTCTGCCTCTCTCTCTCTCTCTGTATGTCTCTCATGAATAAATAAATAAAATCTTTATAAAAAATACATAAAAATAAAAAGAACAAAGTAATTGAGCTAATACTGCCTGGTTTCAGTGTTTGTTATAAAGCAACAGGTATCAAGACAGTGTGGTACTGGCATTACAGCATACAAATAGATCAGTGGAACAAACAGACCACAAATACTCAGATTACTGATTTTTGACAGAGATGCAAAGGCAATTGAGTACAGAAATGATTGTCTTTCCAACAAAGGGTGCTGGAATAATACCACGTGCAAAAACAAAGCAGAAAAAATGTTGATTCATTCCTTGCACTATGTACAAAAATGGACTCAAAGTAGATCATAGACCTAATTAGAAAACCTAAACTATAAACCTTCTAGGAGAACACATAGGATAAAATCTTTGTGACCTAGGGCTAGGGCTAGGCAATTATTTCATACATACAAAACCAAAAAGCATGCTCCGTAAAAGAAAAAATCTGATGCATTGGACTTCATCAAAATAATTTCTGCTCTTGGAAAGACACTGTTGAAAGAATGAAGAGACAAACCACAGACTGGGAGAAATATTTGCAAATCACACATCTGATAACAGATGTATATTCAGAGTATATAAAAAACTGTCAAACCCAGTAATGAAAAAACAAGCAATCTAAATGAAATGGGTAAAATATTTGAACAAATCCTTCCCCAAAGAAGAAATAGAGATGGCAAAGATGTTCAACATCCTTAGTCGTTAAGGAAATGAAATGTAAAATCACATTGACATGCTACCACACTCCTATAGAATAGCTGAAAAAAGGAGCACCCAGCTGGCTCAGTCCAGGGAGCATATGACTCTTGATCTCTGGGTTGTGAGTTCAAATCCCTTACTGGGTGTAGAGATTACTTAAGTAAATACAAAACTTAAAAAAAAAAAAAAAGAATAGCTAAAATGGAAAAAAGCTGACCATAGCAAGTATTGGCAAGGATATAGAGCAATAGAACTCTCATATTGCAATGATGGGAATGTAAAATGATACAGCCACTTTGGAAAACGGGCAATTTCATAAAAAGGTAAACATACACCAACCACATCCAGCCATTTCACTCCTAAGTATTACCCCAAGATAAATGAAAACATTATGTCCATATAAAGATTTGTACATAAATGATCATAGCAGCTTTGTTATACCCCAAATGATGAATAATCCAAAATCCATTAGCAAATGAATGGAAAAGTGAAGAAGTGCCTCTCTTCAGCCTGGAATGCACCAGTTGTGGTATATTCACACAAGGGAAGACTAGTCAACAATAAAAAGGAAGGACTACAACATGGGTAAGTCTCATAATAGTTATTCAGAGTGAAAGAAGCCAGCCACACAAAAAATGTAATACTGTATGGTTCTATTCATATAACATTCTAAAGGACAGATTATACTGAAGAAAGTAAATCACTGACTGCCTGAGTATGAGGGGGGAGGACTGGGGAGCGGTGAGGCTGAAGGATTATAGAGGGGCACAAGGACACTTGAGGGCGGATGATTATGTTCACTATCTTAGCTGTCACAGTCTCGTGGGTATACACAGGTCAAACTTATGAAAGCTTACACTTACAATGTGTGTCATTTATCCTATGTCAATTATATTTCAATAAAGCTTTTTTAAAAAACTTACGGACCTTAAGGGATGCATGGGTGGCTCACTCGGTTAAGCATCCAATTCTTGGTTTCGGCTCAGGTCATGATCTCATGGGTCGTGAGATCGAGCCCTGTGCCAAGATCCCCACTCAGTGGGGAGTCTGCTTTAGATACTCTCTCCCTGCCTTTCCCCACACACCTGTGCTCTCTCTCTCTAAACAAAATAAATAAATCTTAAAAAAAAAAAAAAAACCTCATTGAGCTTAAGGACTCAGCATATACTTAAGATCTGTGCATTTACTGTATGTAAGTTATACCTTAAGACATTATTTTTTAAAAAGAGGATTCAGAGAAATCTCTTCTGCCTTGACCTGGAGTTGCAGGGGGGCCCTCAGAATCCCGGTGATGGCCACCAGAGCTGATCCCAGTGTCCTCTTGTCAAAAGCCTGGCCAGGTTATGAGTTCCTCCCAGCTTCCAGCATCTGTGGTTTAGTGAGTCTAAGGATGAATGGAGAGTCCTAGGCAAACAGTGACCTCAGAGGGTTAAACCAGGCCAGATTTCTAGTCCAAACCCTGGGGCGAAGGCTGAGCCTCTTTAAATTCCATTCATCTATCCCTTCATGTTTGCACAGCAAAGAACCTGTTGTGCTCCAAGTACTGATCAGGGCTGGAGGTGGGAGGAGGCAGGGAAGCTGGGAGATGGCAAATATTGACACTTGCTTCCTGGATTCTCGATGCATTCAGTCCCCCGCTCTGCTGAGGTGAACCAGGGGAAGGGCCTGGCTGGCTGCCTTGGGCTCTGTGTCTTTCTGGACACGACTGATGGAATATTGTTCAGGAGGTGGCTGTGGCACCTGCTTCTTTCTGAAAGGAAGAACCAATACACAAGAAAAAAACAAATGTCATCCTGCCAGTGCCAGCCACTTCCTGTTTATGGGCTGCGAGGCCCTGGCCTGGGCTCCAGCTTTCTCTTCCAGGGAATCCTGGCTGAGAAGGAGTGAGACATCAAGGAGGGGATGTGGCAGGCTCTGGACGTGGACCTATCCAGGTTTGGTCCTGGCCATGTGATCTCAGGCAAGCAACTTCATCTCTCTGTGCCTCTGGAAAGTGTGACTAATCAAACCACATTACATGGAGGAGAAATGAGATACAAGAGACAAGGCATATCTGAGTTTGGGGTAGTGTTTGGCATGTACTACATGCTGACTAAATGCTGCCTTTAAAAAAATTTTTTTTATTTATGTATTCGTGAGAGACACACAGGCAGAGACACAGGCAGAGGGAGAAGCAGGCTCCCTGCAGGAACCCTGATGTAGGACTCGATCCTGGGTCTCCAGGACCACGCCCTGAGCTGAAGGTGGTGCCAAACCCCAGAGCCATCCGGGCTGCCCTAAATGCTGCCTTTTAATATTCGTTAAAGCCCCTGGCACAGCGCTTGGCACTCCCCTTTCTTCTGCTTAGAGCTTTAACATTTCCAAGTAGCGCTCACATCCCGGATCTCACTTCTTCTCAATACGCCTGTGCAGTAATTTGGTGAGGACATCATCATTTCTGACGGCAGGGAAGCCAGGCTACGTTGCAGCCCCTTCTCGGAAGGGAAGAATCAACTATGTTCCTCCGGCCGAAAGCCTCTGGCAGCACCGTGCAGTGGGCAGGGTCAGGTTCACTCCCTGCAGCCTAGGATCAGAGGCTCCCCCGGTCTGCAGTTTGGGGGACTGTTTGACAGCCCCTCGGCCCTCCCGCCCTCCCTGCCCTCTTTACCCTGCACTGCCCCCTGCCTGCTTCCCACATGGTGCCGGCCTAGCCCTGCTCCAGAGTCACCACCACCAGAAGCTTCGCAGACCTCCTGAAACTGAGAGTCCAACAGGGAACCGCCGCAGCTGACTCCCCAGACTCCTGACTCTGCCCCCCACAACTGGCCACGCACCCTTGGAAGGTCCTGGCTGCTCTGAGCGTGTGAAGAAAGAACCTCCCTGGGAGCTTTGCCATGACAATGGAATGTAATGCTCCTGGTTTTGTAGTAAACGCTCAGCAGGTGCCCACAGGGTGCACCTGGGAACTTGGCTTCTGGTCTTGCCTTGTCATAACATGCTGAGTGGCTGGGATACATCCGTCCCAGCTTTGACTCTCCATCCTGCAAAATGAAGCATCTTAACCCCCCAGTGGGTGGGTTTGGTTGTGTGGGGAGGGGGGTGATGTGCAACCAGTGGCACCAGTGCCCCTGGGCACTTTTCTGAAAGGAGCCACAGGTCACTGAAGAAGCCCAGGAAGGGATGACTCTGGGGGGCGGGGGCAGGGGCAGGGTGGCACCTGCCTCTCCCCTGCAGGGCTCACCCCTGGCACCAGCAGGAAACACTGAGGCTGACCGTAGGAGCAGACTGGGGTACACTCCCATAGCTCCTCCCAGCAACCTTGTTTCTCCAGCCAGTGCTCAGGTCACTGGGGACACAGTCCATCTGAGTGCTGGAACCAGCCTCCGGGCCTTTTCTTGTTCCTCAGGAACCTGCTCGGCCCTCTCTTCCCTGGACACTGGCGTCCTGTTGGAGAAGGCACAGGGCAGGAGGACTGCTTCTCCCTCCCAGGTCTGGACTCTTCCACCGTCCCCCTCTCCCCTCCCTTCCCTCCCCCTGCTCCCTGAGGTCCAGGTAATCCAGCAGTACCTAGCCCTTGACCACTCCCCGCCCAAGGGCTGGCATCTCTTTCTCACACTACTGTGATTAAAGGTCATTGTAGGACCAGAATGCTTCCTTGCTTGTCGCCCCTGATGACTCCCACTCACCTTAGGAGGAAGTGTGACAGGCTGTGCGCTGCAGGATCATATCCCTGTTTACCTCCTCACCTCATCCCCTACTGTCTTCCCCCCCAGCTTTGGCCACTCTGGCCTGCCGGGCATTCCTGGGCTGAGCTGTACCCTGTCACACCCGCACAGCTATACACATGCTGGCCTCACGGTGGGGAATGCCCTCCACCTCTCCCCCTGGAAATTCTCCCACCCTCCAGAGCCAGCCCAAGTGCCCTTGCTCTGGACTAGGCGTCAGAACTGAGGGCACCCCGAGCAAGCCCCAACTGCCTCACTTGGGCTGTAGTTGGAGGGAAGCTCAGCCAAGGGTGCCAGAGCCCGGGGCTGTCTGTCCCTCGGCCAGGATCCCTGAGGTGCCTCGTCCCAGGAGCTGGTCCTCAGGTCATCAGCCTCAGGGACAGGATTGTGCCCTCACTCCCCAAAGGTACCTCCTTGGTGGTGTCAGCCCAGCATTTCCTGCTGCCCTATCCACCCATCCTCTATGTGTGAGGTGCCTCCTCCATGGAACCCTGTGCTCATTGTGTGTTGGGACCCAGGTCTCTTCACTCCTGGGTGCCTGGCATTGCCTTGGCCCAGAGCAGGCGTATGGAGGTGGCTCAGTGAGGAAAAGAATGAACTGGAGCTCAATAGTCTCTCAGATGCCCATTTTCAATTAAAAACTCACAGAAGAAAAAAAAAAAAACTCACAGAAGGCTCCTATCTAAAATCAATTTTATTAATTTCCAATGCAGATATATTGGTCTTCCTCAACAGGAACTCTCTTGTCAGCCAGATTCCAAATCTCTCTTTTGGAATAGGGATGGACCACATTCTGACCTTCAAATTACCTTATTTATTTTTAAAAAAATTTTTTGAGTTATTTACTTGAGAGGGGGCAGGGGCAGAGGGAGAGAGAGAATCCTAAGCAGATTCCACGCTCAGGTGCAGAGCCCAACTCGGGGCTGAATCTTACAACCCTGAGATCTGACCTGAGCTGAAACCAAGAATCAGAAGCTCAACCCACCCAGGTACCCTCAAATTACTTTTTAAAAATACCCCACATTCTGTTCCTGACCAAAGTATAATCCCACTGGGAGCAGAAAAGTGTTAGGCTTTGGAGCTAGGACACCAGAGACATTGCTTGGGTTTCAGTTCTAGCATTGACTTTGCTCTATGACCTGGGCAAGTCATTTCTTCCTCTGGGCCTCAGTTTTCTCATCTGTTTAACAGGATACCCATCCTTGCCTGTCTGGCTATTGTGAAACTAGGAAGTATCCAGAGAAACAGCTCATTCAGTCAAGCTGGCAGGACCAAAATACAATCCCTCCCTCAGGAAATCTGGGCTGTTTGGTTTGGAAGCTGGTCATGAGGTGGGTGGGTGGGGAGAGGGTAGGGAATGGGACAGAGGTGAAGAATGGGAGAGAGGGGCACCTGGGTGGTTCAGTTGGCTAAGCATCTGCCTTCAGCTCAGGTCATGACCCCAGGGTCCCAGGATCAAGCCCTGCATAGGGCTTCTTGCTCAGCAGGAAGTCTGTTTCTCCCTCTCCCTGCTCATGTTGCTACTCGCTCCCTCCCAAATAAATACAATCTTGAAAGAAAGAAAGAAAGAAAGAAAGAAAGAAAGAAAGAAAGAAAGAAAGAAAGAAAGAAAGAAACAGAAGGGCAGTGAGGAGCTCCTCAAGCTGCTCTTTCTCCTGATCCTCTATTCTCCAACTCAGAGCCTCCCTGATGGCTTCCCACAGGGAGGATGGCAGGTACGCTGCCTCGTGTGCAATCTCTTGTGATCAATCAGTAGGCCTGCTAGGATCCCTGAGTTGAGAACAATGCCAAGGCTGCCTGGGAGCCCAGCAGTATCTATCTTAGGTACCAAAGGGTCAGAAAGTGGCATCACTTCACAAACACGTGCCATCTGTAAGAGCTGAACTCCTTGGCTTGGTTTTACCTTTTTTCTAAGGGGTGACAGGGTCAGGATCTGCAAGCCTGTCTTGGGGCAGAGCAACAGCTTTCCTCTGTGCGACCCCAGAGGACATGCCTAAAATCAGAAAGCAGATTCCTTTCATCGCTGTTAGGAGCTGTCTGACATGGTAGCGAGCTCCTGTCACTGGAGACATTCGAGGGGAGGTTGGACACTTGAAAGCAGGGGAGGCGGTTGTTATTGGGAGACAGTGCATGGACCCCACCAGATGATCCAGAAGCCTCCTTCCTGCCCTCGTGTTCTTGGAGTCGAGGTTATCAGCGCCATCCCAACCGGCCCCCGCCTCTGGCCTGGGTGGCCCACTCAGGGGCCAGGACAGGAGTACTCATCAGACCAGTCGGAGCAATGCTGAACGCGGTCACGGCAGAGGATCCTCGGGATGCAGCCGCAGTACGGGAAGACGGTGGAGGGGCAGCGCCACCACCCCGGGCCACAGGCTGGGCACACAGTCACTGTGGGTGCAAGAGGCAGCAGAAGAGCAGCTGCTGTGTCCTGGAGAACCCCGGCTCTGAAGTCTGCCCTAGCTCCCTCCCGCCCCCACCCTGTCCGACACGGGTTGACTGCATTCCCTATTTCCCTGCGGCAGAGAGCATCTGGACTCCCCAGATCATCACCCGAGCAAGTCTCCCACCCTATTCCTCATCCAATCAAGGTTGTTATTAAGATAAGCAAAGGGGGGCAGCCCCAGTGGCTCAGCGGTTTAGCACCGCCTTCAGCCCAGGGCTTGATCCTGGGGTTCCGGGATGGAGTCCCACGTCGGGCTCCCTGCATGGAGCCTGCTTCTCCCTCTGCTTCTCCCTCTGCTTCTCTCTCTCTCTCTCTCTCTCTCTCTCTGTCTCTAATAAATAAATAAAATCTAAAAACATAAATAAGTAAAAACAAAAAAGATAATCAAAGGGCCAGGCATGTGGTCAGCATTGGGAGGTTAATGGGAGCATATTTTCTCCCCCAGACTGTCCTCCCTCCATCACCCTGACTCAGCCACCCTAGCCGACTTGTGACAGACTCCTTGGTACCCTGGGCCTTCGGGGTGCTTCCCTGCAGGCTCAGCTTCTGCCTGTTGAAACCTGTCCACTCTCTAAGGCCTGCTCAAATACTGCCTCTTCTAAGAAGTTCCCTTTGGTTCTTTTTTTTTTTAGATTTATTTATTTATTTATTTATTTATTTATTTATTTATTTATTTATTTATGACAGACACAGAGAGAGAGAGAGAGAGAAGCAGAGACACAGGCAGAGGGAGAAGCAGGCTCCGTGCAGGGAACCTGACGTGGGACTCGATCCCAGGTCTCCAGGATCACACCCTGGGCCGAAGGCGTTGCTAAATTGCTGAGCCACCCGGGCTGCCCCCCCCCCCCTTTGATTCTTACTTGCATCTCTCCCCCAAACCATCTCTAGGTACCCAGCACTTGCTTTTGGCATCAGCATGATGTTAGTCCCAGGGGTAGGACACATGTGTGACTCCTGACTATCCTCCAGCAGACTCTGGTGCCAGGCACAGCCCCTACAAATACTCGGCACGTGTTTGTTGATTGAACAACAGGGAAGAAATTGAAAGGAAAGTCCAGGGCAGTGAAAGAGTTCCAGACGTGGTCCGGAGACCTGGGTTTGCACCCAGGTCACTTCTTCTCTTAAGTCCCTTCTCTGCTCTGGCCTCAGTTTACCTACATCTAAATTTGAGGCCAGTGATTCCCACCCTGCTCTCCTCTCAGGGTGGTTGGGAGGTGCAGAGGAGAGGAGGGAAACTCAGGCCAAAATCCCAGTTAGGCTTCGTATGTACTCTTTGTCTGACCCCCCCGGGGCCTGGTTTCCTCATTTGTCCCCACCACAGAATAACCATCCAAAAGGAGACTTTTGAAGTGGTGGTGAGCACTCCATCCCCGGAGGCATTCAAACAGGGGTGGAAAAGTTCTTCATGGTATACGAGAAGGGGAGGCAGGAGAACCTCTGAGATTCTCCAGTCAGCTTTTGCCTGGCCTGTGCCCAGACCCCTACCTGGGCTCAGTTCATCCGAGCAGTCCCCACAGTTGTTGGTCCCATCACACTTTTGGTCTGAGTAGATCCAGGAAGACGGGTCTCCACAGCGGGCCACGAGGAAGCGGGGAAGGCTCTGGGGCATGTCCCCTACGGCGGGACAGATGAAGCTGGAGGAAGTCCACACCTGGCCTCCAACGTCTACCTGGAGGAGGAGTGTCCTGGCCACCCTGGCAGTTGCCAAACTCGGGCTCCCAGGGAGAAGGGCACAGGAGACGCTTTCCCAGGGAGGAGGTCAAGCCAAGGCAGAGGAGTATTCCTTCCCTGTCTACCCGACAAGACGGCCAGAGAGCGGCATCTTCCCTGTTCACTCCCGGCTCAGCCCTGGTGCATGCCCACCGCCCAGCCTCCAGAAGTGTCCTTTATCACACCTCTCCAGAAGCCTCCACCAAGTCTTGCACTTGGGTGCCAGAACACAGCGGGTGTGGGTTCACATACTTGGTGAGGGGGAGTCAGAGAACCCTTCTTGAAAGTGGGTTCCATGTTAGTGGGCAGTGGTGTGAAGGGGCTACCAAAATTAGTGCGGACCCAAGCCACGTCACAAGAGGCCTCTGGCAGGAAACAGCCTTTGTTCCTTGGATGAGCCAGGGCCGGCCAAGAGTGTCATGGATGCTTCTGGAGCCTGACCAAGGAGAGGGACAGAGGAGCCTGTATGTGTCCTGGGCTGTGCTGGTGGAGTGGAGAAAACCAGCCATGAGGGCGGGTAGGAGTATGGAGTATGATGTAGGAGTATGGCGTGTGGCCCTGGGAAGAGGATACTCGTGGCGAGCAAGAAAGCCATCTTCAAGTCCTTGCATTGCCACCATCATGGGAGGTAGATTAAAATGGGGTTCAGATGAGAGAAGAGAGTTGGAAGCAATCAAGGACACTACAGGGGGACAGCTCTAAACTCAGCCCAAGGGAGACATTCCCGTGGAAACCATGTGATGAGGGATGGGAGCAGCTGCCTCAGGCTGTAGGGAGCCCCCCGTCCCAGGAGTATGCAAGCAGAGGCTAGGTGGCCTGGGTTTGTTAGGAGAGGCTTTGGGCATGAGCTATGACTTGCACTAGATGACCTCTAACATTTCTTCTAGTCTAGAGGGTCCATGATGCAGTGACGCTTCCCCCATCTGCTCCCTCATCCCACCCGCTCCAACTCAGCAGACTCTCTCCCTCCTACATGGAAAGTGCCGAGTCCATGTGG
Organism: Canis lupus familiaris; assembly: GCF_011100685.1. NCBI lineage: Eukaryota > Metazoa > Chordata > Mammalia > Carnivora > Canidae > Canis > Canis lupus. The sequence continues at coordinate 55,462,706 of NC_049226.1, read as the reverse complement.
CCACAGCTCTTCTCTCCTGGGCGCTGTCAGGTCTCTAAGGTCTGGGACCAGGTCTTCCCACTCATTCATTCATTTGTTTGTTCCATCATTCATTCAGGAAATCATCCCAGATACTCCTCTGCTGAGCAGAGGGGTCCCCAATCAACTAGACCAGGCCTGCCCTAGAGGGGTTCACAGTCTGATGGGGGTGGTAAATGTGCCAATGGGAGTAGGCTTGGGACACAGGGAAGCAGAGGGGCTACGGGAGCCCAGAGGAGGGAACTTCACCTACTTTGGGAGCCAGGGAAGGCTTCCTGGTGGAGGTAACACTTGAGTGGAGATGCACAGAGGAAAGGCATTCCTAGCATGGACACACAGGTGTGCATGTACCTGGGCCGGAGGGAGCACGTGTGGTCCTCCCTGAGGGACCATGTAAGCAAAGGCCTGGGGACGTGAAGGTGCCTGGTATGTGCGGGGACCTGAGAGCGTTGTTGTGGCTGGAGGTGGGGCAACCCCAACCGTGTGGCTGAACGGTGGGGGCCCACGCGGGGCAGGGCAGGACTGAGCGGGCACTCACGGCACATGGCCTCATCCTCATCCTCGCCGTGGGTGCAGCTGCGGACACCATCACAGACCCCGCTGGCTGGGATGCAGCTCCTCCGGTCGTGGCACAGGAAGCCTGTCCTGTTTGTTGGCGTCACACAGGCCTGGGCCCCTGAGTTGGCAGGGGAGACCCCAGAAGGTCAGGGGTGGTGCTCCCAAGCGTGTCAGCACCAGTTCCCACAACAAAGCCCCGCTCTGAGCCGGCAGAGGGGCAGGGGCAGCCAGGAGGGTACTGGGCCAAGTGGGGACAGAGACGAGGTCCAAGCCCCCGCTCTACCGTTTGCCAGATGACTTGACCTCTCTGAGCCTCCGGTTCCTTGTCTGTAAGTGGGGACTGGAGCACACACCCCATAGGACTGCTGGGGAGATGGCATAAAGCTTTTGTGTCAATAACCCTAGAACACAGAACGTGCAGAGTAATGCATGGCTCCCTCCTTGACTGAGAGCTTATTGACTGTCACAGAAGCTCCAGAGGGCAGGGCTCTGGTCACTGAAGCGGGTTTAACGGTAGAGCTCCTGGGGCCAGGCCAGGTGGTCAGAAGCAATCTACTGGGGCCGGTTGGGAACCACGATGCCACAATCCCTTACCTCTGGGCACAACCTTACGGGCTGCAGAGCATGTTGACATTTGGATTCTGTCCTTTCTCTGAATAGCTCCGTGAGGTGCCATCATTAGCCCCACTTCACAGATGAGGAATCAAGGTTCAGGAAGGTGCAAGGCCCAGTCATACAGCTAACGGCCCGGGCCCGCTGACCCTGCCCTTTCCTGAGGCTGGGGCTGGACCCCCAGTGTCCAGAAATGTGGGTGGCTGAGTCCTCCCTTCCATCCCACTGGGAGGACGCACACCCCGGGGCTGCTCCAAAGACTGAAAGGAGGGAAACTGGCAGACAAGGGGCACAGGTCACCCTGGCCCCACAGGCTGCGCATGTGACTATCCGGGTGCATGCAAGCTGGACACGGGAGCGGGTCTGTGCTCGTGTGATTGGGCACACACGCACCACGTCTCACCTCCTGGAGCGGTCTCGGCTGGTGCGGGGGCTGAGTCCCAGAGACATTCGTATGTCGCACATGCACACACACGGACACACCCCCCGACACACACATACACAGACACACCCGCATGTGTACACGTGAGCACACAAGTGAACTCCTCACGTGTCCGCTTCTCCTCAGTCTCATGTTCTTACACAGGGGTGTAGAGTCCTGCGGATTTTATCCCCCACTGCTGCCTTGTTCCCTTATAGCCCCCCCCCCGCCTGGCTACAGAGTCATCGCTCAGAAATGACACCCCACCCCCGGCTTGAGCCCCATCCCGTGGATCTCTGGATGGTGACCCCTCCTCAGGACGGTGACCCCTGCCTCACCCACTGCCCCTGCCCCAGGTGCCCACTGACCTCCTGCTATCTCTCCTTCTCTTCATGTGTCCTCCCACCCTTGGGACTCTGCACATACTGTTCCCTATGCCCAGGATGCTTTTCCTGCCACCCCCTCCACTAACCAATTCCCACTTGTTCTTCATGGCCCAGCTCCCTTTCATTTCTCCAGGCGCCCACCTGACTCCCAGACTGGGTCAGAGCCCCTCTGTTCCAGACTCGCAGAGCCCCCATGAACCCTGCCTTCATGTCCATTAATCTCCCAACTGCTAGCTCCGTGAGGCAGGGACTGTGTTGAGCTTCACCACGGAAGCCAGGGCTGCAGGAATGTCCCAGACACATCCCTGTCCTCTGAGGTGGAGGCAGACACACAGACAGATGGCACCACCCAGGGGCTTGGGGGCTGTGGGGGCCAAGGCACGTGGCCCAGCCTAGGGCTCAGGGAAGAGTTCCTGAGGAAGGTGACGTGAGGAGCCAGGTCCTCTCAGTAACCCTTATTGCAGATGTGCAAATGGCAGCTCAGAGTCCTCTGTGTGTGTGCATGTGTGTGTGTGTGTGTGTGCACATGCCACGTCTGTGCACACACCCCAGGAACTGTTCCACAGTCTCATCATGGAGAAGCCAGTAGCATTAGGGTTCCTTATCACTCTGTGGCCCCCAGCCCCTCCTGGCAAGTCCAGCCCACCCTCTCTGGACCACGCTGACCTGGTGTGCGTGGTGGGCGTCCAAGGATGGTAACCAGGGCGATCAGGGCTGCGAGAGTCACCAGCAGGAGCAGCAAGAAGGCAGAGAGGCAGGCTCCCCGGCGCAAGCAGCAGAGGGGGCCGTGGCCTAGTGTGGGGTGGGAAACCAGTGGTGGATCCCCCTTGCCTGCCCCTCCAGGGGCGCCTCCCCACCTATGGGGTTGGGGGCAGGAAGGGCTCCCAGGAGGAGGAGGCTCCTGAGCCTGCCCTGATGCTCCTGGGCCTGCCAGTGGACTCACCTCCACCAAGCACCCATCCCTCACCTGGACCAGTGCCTGGTGAGCAACAGTGGGGCTGGGGGCCCGGGTGTCTGCTCCATGGCCCTTGCCAGGTTGTCCTCCCTCAAGGACTTCTCTGGAGGCCAGGAGAAATGGACACCTGCTTAGTGAGCTGCTGCCTGGAGAAAAACTAAAGCAGGCCTTTTGTGGTGATGAATTTTCTTTTTCAAAACCAACCTTCATTTTATAGAGGAGAAGAGAAGGTCCAGATCACCTGGTGCGGAGCTGGGACGTGGGCCCATGCCAAAACCTAGGCCCTTTGCGTGATGCCAACTGACTGTGCATTCTGGAGCCGGCCAGGATGCTGGTCGGATTCCCAGCTGGCTGGGCCACATGGAGAAGTCACCTGACTCCTCTATGCCTCTTTCCTCATGTGGAAAAGGGGGATCATGACACCTACCTTGGGGTTGTTGAGAGAGTTAGGCTAAGCTAGTTGACCGAGGAGAGCAGTGCCTGGCACACTGTCAGGGCGCCAAAGGCTTTAGCTACCATGAGTGCTTACTGAGCACCTGCTCTGTGCCAGGCTGTATCCCAAGCACCCTGGAAATAACAATGAGTGGAGACCTCCTGCTCCTTCAAATTTCCTTGGGCCTTTCATTTTTGCCTGCTTGTGGAAATAATGAAAGGAAGCTTTATTAAGGACCTGGAGGCATCCTGCTGTGTAGGGCACAGGACGACAGCCACAGCGCTGGTCCTTACCCCCTGAAAGCTTGCTGTGGCACTTAGAGGACAAGGCGTGGGCGGGGCCAAGGGAGAGGGTGGGCACCCTGTGGGCCACGGTGTCTCAGAGAAAGGGGCAGCACAGGTCTCTGGCGTCTGTGTGTTTCCAGGGTCCCCCCACCGCCAAGGGGGCAGGGCACACTATGGGTGTTTTGTGACCACTCTGCCGCAGAGATCCAGGTGACACTTCCCTCCAATCCGCTCACATCCCAGGGCTGCCTGCTTCGCCTGCCCGCGGACCCGCACCGGCCGGAGCCCTGGGCTCTACCTTCCAAGGCCGGTGCGGGAGGCCGCAGGGGGAGGCCCGCCAGGGGCAGCGTGTAGGGGCGGAGGCCTGGCCGAGGGCCTGGGGGGCTGCGAGGGGCCTGGCCGGAGCCAACGGGGGCGCAGATGGGGCAGGGGCGGGGGCGGCAGGGCCCAAGAGCCCGCAGTGCGCAGTGCTGGCCAGGGCTCCCTGGTCGTGGTCACCCACAAACACGGGCGACTCCCGTCGCCAGGGAGGCAGGTGGAGCGGGGCAGCCAAGAGCTGCTGCTCAAATATCTGAGCTGCGCGGCTGCGGGCGGGGGTGTCATAGGAGACACTCAGAGGCCCTGGACACATGGGGGCAGGGCCCTTTGCCCCACACCCAGGCCCCGCAGGAGTCCAACCAGAAGTTAACTAGCACCCGTGGGGAGCAACCAGGGCACCCCAACTTGAATTTGAACCCCATCCCCCAGTCCCACCTCCCGGCAGTGTGGGGTCCCAATTTGGCCAAGCTCCCCAAACACCCTTGGTCTCGGCTGCCTCATCTGTTATCACCCCCAAACAGGACCCCTTCTCGGAGCTGTCCTGGGGATTCAAAGAGGCCGTGCACTGCCAGGCACATCTCAGGGTGGGGGTGGGGGGTGTTGATCCTGTAGAGCTATTATTATTGCTTTCTACTCCTGGTTCTGTTTCCTCATTGACAAAACATGGCCAAGACCGGGCATGTAGTAGATGCTCAATAAATGTGTGTTCCTTTCTTTAGTGCATAAAGGGGAAGCAATCTGTCCTGGTTGTCACATCATTGGTGCTAACTAAGTGTGTGATCCCGCCCGCCTCGTCCATCAGAGGTACAGCCAATGGCCCAGGCCACCCCCTGAGTCAGGGACTTGGCTCCAGGGCTCTCTACCGTGTGTGGTGCGGGGTAGGTGATGGGCCGCCCAAACGGCGCTCAACAAATGCGTGGAGAGAAAGAATGACCATCTTAAGCAGGTGACTATCAGCATGTCTGCGACAGGAAGCTGGGAATGGATGGCTTCAGGGTGGGGGCAGACATCTGAGGGACACTGGGGGCACTAGGCAAGCAGCGGCCCAGCCTCCAGGGAGCCCCACCTGGGGGTTTGGTCCTTTACCTTCCCCCCCGGGGAGGACTTCGGTTCCAGCAGCATGGTCACCTCCATCTCCCTGTGCAAGATCACAGAACGAGGGCTTCTGTGGGCTGTGGGCTGGCCTCAGGGAGCCACACGGCAGGGGGTCCGCGGGAGGGTGGAGGAGAGCCTGGTGTGGACCCAAGGACCCCACGCCCGCCAGTGCTGAGTGCCTCAACCCCCCGGCGCCCGCTCTACGACTCCCACCAACTCCCACCTCTGGCTGGACCGGGCCCTCTGCCTGCAATGCCCTTCTCTCCACTGTGCACTCAGCAAACGTTCATCCTTCACACCTGCTCGGGCTCATCCCTGCAGGGACTTTGCTTGGTGCCCCCTCCCCATAATGCCGACCCTCCCTCCTCGGCCTCCCGTCCACCTGGCTCCCACTGCTCCGTCCCCTCCCGGCACTTGCCACCTGGACAGTGCGCTGGTTCACCTGCTGGGTCTCCCCCTGAGCCTGAGAGACCTGGGCCACCTCAGCGCCTCGTCTCTTTACTGGAGCCCACTCTTGACCCCAGGATTGGCCCCCCAGGGCAGGAGCCGTGTTAGAGCAGCTCTTACCTGGGGGAAGATTTTGTTCATATGTCTGGCCTCCAGCACCCAGCTCCAGCCTCCTGGCACGGGGACCTCCTGGGCAGAGAACTGGGTGCAGCTTCCTGCCCGGTCTCCAGGGCACCCTGGCCCGGGCATGCCCTCCCTGTGGGCGATCCCTCCCAGGCTTCTGCTCGGCCCTTCTCCACTCTGCCCTCTGATGGAAGGCGCCTGCTCCTCGGTTGGGATCCTCAACAAAGAGCCTGAGGTTCAGAGAGGGAGAAGCTGCCCCTGAGTCACACAGCAGGGGGAGGACCTGCTCTTTCCTCCATATCAAGGATGAGACAGGTGCATGAAGATCCAGGAAGAAATACCCAGAATTAATGTTCTAGTGGCTGAAATACAGGAATCCCTTTCTTTTCGTTCTTCTATTCAATTTAATAGGTAATCCATGTGGAAGGACTATGCATTTTCCACTAAAATTATAAAGCAAAATAATTTTAAATTATTTTCTTTTAAAAAGGGGCCATGTACCTTTTCATCTTTCAGGAGACGGTGCCCGTGATGGAGGAGGGGCAGGTGGGTCGCTCACCTGAATAATCCCTGCTGCCCATGCCGCAGGTGGCAGCTTCATCCCTGCTGCTGAGGAGACCAAGGCCCTGGGAGTTTAAGGGACTGGCAGGAGGACCAAGGGGGGAGAGGCATCCGCCTCAGAACTGAGCGTGGGGCCTCCGGGGAAGGCCCCTATGCAGCCCATCTCTGAGGCCCAGGGTTTGTCTACCTGGGACTGGCTTCCCTTTTGCATTAGGATAAACACTAGTGCATGGGGGGCCAGGAGGGAGGGGATGGATGGACGCAGGGCAGCCCTCTGGAGGCCGGCCAAGGGAACAGTTTCTTGCCCCCCCCCCCCGCCCCAATTCTCTCGTCCATATAACAAAAGGATTAGACTAAATGAAGGCGGCATCTTAGGTTGGGGACTCCTATAGTCAGACCATAAGCCCAGATTGGAAGGCAAGTAGGTTTGATTGGGAGTGATCCCTGGAAATGTCAGCTGGGGAGGGAGGGAGGTGACACCAGGAAGGAAAGGACCCAGTCACAGGCATGTGATCAAGCATGTTCCCACTGTGCACAAATGGAACTTTCTCCTGCCAAGGAATTTGAGAAGCCAAGGGAGGAGACGCCCGTCAGAGTTACCCCACCTGAAGGTGAGGGCACTGGGGCATTTGTTTGCCAGTTCTTGCTAGTCACCAGCTGAGGGAGGATTTTAACTGCTGGCACCTCTGGCCTGCCGTAGGTGAAGCGCTGTGGGGGCAATTGCAAGCCAGGCTGATGTATCCTGAGGTAGAACAGGTTGAGGGGTGTGGGCAGGACACCCCACAGTATCTGTCAAGATGCTAACTAGAGGGCAGCCCAGGTGGCTCAGCGGTTTAGTGCCACCTTCAGCCCAGGGCGCGATCCTGGAGACTCGGGATCGAGTCCCACGTCGGGCTCCCTGCATGGAGCCTGCTTCTCCCTCTGCCTGTGTCTCTGCCTCTCTCTCTGTGTGTCTCTCATGAATAAATAAAATCTTAAAAAAAAAAAAAGATGCTAGCTAGATTTTGTCTTGTGCACCAACAGCAATTGGGTAGAGGATGTCTGGTACGCGGGATTCCGACGGACTCTGAGGTCAGGCCTCGGGGCTCTGTGATTGACTGGAGATGTCCACCCTGCATTCCCTTGGGCAACTGTGCTGAGCTCCTTTGGCCTTGGCAAGGGACTGCTTAAGCTGCGCCTGGGTCAACCTCCAGTGAGAACAGGAATTTGGGTGCTGATAGTCCACAGGGTCCCCCGCCACGAGCTGTGACCTCCAGGCTAACCTCTCTGAGCTTCAGCTTTCTCATCTGCCCCACTAAACTTTTCCAGTCATTCCTGTAGAAAGGCAGTGCCCCAATCAAAGGACCTCTCAGTCGGAATTCCCCACTCGACCATGCCAGCTCCCCTCCACCTACTTGCTCTAACCTCTCCCTTCTCCCCCTCCTTCCTCCCCTGGAAACAAAAGTCTCTAAAAATTGTCATAGAAAAGTAGGAAGAAACAGGTAACAAAGAATCATGTATCTACCCTCCAGAGTTAACAAATGTTAAGATTTAGTCATTTTTGCTTTAGAGTTTTTTTTTTCTATTAAGTTTAGCAAAATCAAAGGTGTCTTTTCTCCGTAGAGAGAGGCAGTCAGGATACAGGTCTGGCTGGCTGAAAAGTTCACACTCTACCTGTAGCTACACCCTCACTTCTCTAGAGTGTGTTCCTCAGGCCAGCAGCACCTGCATCATCTGGGAGCTGGTGAGAACCAGGGTCTCACTCCAGCCCTGCCGAACCAGAACCCGCGTCTTGACAAGATCCTCAGGAGATTCAAATGGAAAGCCTTGCCCGACCCCATGCTACTTCGCTGCCCTTTCCTATGTGTGGGTCTGATGGATTTCCTCCTCGGCATGTTGCTTTTTCATACCTGCCCTTCAGTTTTCTATGGGTGGTTTGTCTTTTTCCTCTTGGTTTGTGCATTTCTTTATGCTGGGTTTGAATACTTTGTTACATATTTCTCCAGGCTGTAGTTTGCCACTTGCTTAGAGGGGCTTTTGCTGGCTCCCTCTGCCTTTCTAAATCCATCTTTTGTGCCCAGAACCAGGTAAAAATCTCACTTTACGAAGCCTTCTTTGACTCTCCCTCCTCCTCTTGATTTACCTTTCCCTATATACCTTACTGTCCAGGGCTCTGTCTTAGCCTGGCTGTGGCTAGGAGAGACCCTCTGGACCTGGGTCTTCATCCCAGCTCTGCCAAATTAATAATTTAAGGTGGCAGGTCACAGCCCCTTGAAATCTATGTCCTCATCTGGAGAATGAAGACAAGAACACATGCCTCAGCGCACCATGGTTAGAATGAAGTAAGTGCATGTGTGTGAAAATGTTCTGCTCCCTGGGGGCACAGTATTGTTTCTGGAGGCCTTGGTTTGTTGACGATGATAGAGAGCTGCTAGGGCTGCTTCTTAGTCCAGGGCCCAACCTGGGTTGGAGAATGCTAACGGGTACCACCACCATTAGATGGACCCAGGGACCTGAGAGGTTTCCTTCCAGACCTGCCTAGAGGGGAGACCTGCCCCTGCCTTAGCATTTATCACTCCTCCCCTAGGCCTCCCATAAGTTGGGGAGCTCTGGCTGGCACCTCTCCTCTCTCAGACTGTCTATTCAACTCTAGAGTGGAAATGGGGGACCCCTGCCTGCTTTCCTAAAGGAATGTCACAATCACCCATTTAAGGGGATGGTGAGACTGCTTTAAAGGGCTTGGTGTAGGGCAGAGACAAGCACCATGATGACACGTCTCAGCAGACACTTTCACAAGATAGCATTATAATATTGTTTAATGCAGATGATCCACATTTTATTGAAGTTTACATACTTATGCATTATGAATCAACAGATGTGGGGTTCCAGCAATGACTGCATGACTGCATGATGGTATATCTTGAGGTAACATTATCAAGGTTTTCAAATCTAATCATTCACTGATTTCCTTCTACTCAAACCTTTGATTATTGCTGTCCCAATGTTGCAGAACAATTCAAGTATAAAAAGCACACAGAAAGCAGTAAAAAAAAAAAAAAACAACAAAACAAAAAACAAAAAAACCCAACCCAAATAATTTAGAATTGAACAAGCAAACAAAAATATTTCGCTCCTAAAATGACAAAGTAAAACTGTGAACTAACTGGAATTCAAATAAAAACTAAAAAAGGGACAAAAGTTAGACAACCTCTAAACCAGGGGTTTAGTGAACTTGGATGGGGAAAAAATTTTTTTTGTTTTTCACTAACTTCTAATTGAAATATAGCATTTCCTTCAACTATGAATGTAGGCCACAATCCACAGTCTATGAGCAGTACCTGCAACTTTGTCACCAACAGAAACCACAGAGATTCAGGTATCATATTACAGGTGTTGCAGGTATTTCAAAATAGTAACTTGAAATCACTTTGAAATACAGAGGTTCTAGAACTACCACTAGACCTTAACTTATGTGTTAATAAAGAAGTACATATACACACAACCACAAAAATTTTAAAATATCTTAATAACTATATTTTAACATAATTGGTTTCCTTTGCAGTCCTTCATATTTAGTGTTATGCATCTGAAAACATGGTTCTGAGGAGTCCACAGGCTTCACCAGATCGCCAAAAAGGTCCATGGTGTGAAAGAGGTTATGAACACCTGCTCTCAGCAAGTTAGGTCATCAACATCACAGGAAGAGAACACTTATTCGTGAAGTATACGGAGCTGACTTCAACAATCACAAATTTCAGAAAAGGCATATAAACTGTGCTTCTCAACCTAATTATTGCAAGGAGTCGGAAAATCCAGATTGTACAAGCTAGCTTCTCATAGGAGTTTGTGTTTTCCACTATTTGACTAATATCTCTATTATTGTACATACATCCACCCCCAGACACTAGAACAAGTAGTTAAGGAAAGAAGGATTTAAAAGGTACCTCAGATGCTAATGATACTCAAATGTAAACATGACAATTTAGCAACTGGACCCCTGGTGGGAGGGGCTCAGGAGCACTGAGTGGGTAGAGGCTGGGTCAGCAAACCTAGAACTTGAGGATGGTAGTAAGTTGACCTAGCACTGTAGTTCAAAAAATTTAGCCCAATAGAAGTCTGGTAAGAAGCTTGGGCTCCACAGAACAGCCTTCCCAGTCTGCTCGGCAACACTTAGATTGTGGCCAGGACCCAGAGACCAGTCTTAAGGTTTATTGTCCAAACAATAATTTGAGGGAGACAGATTTATAGATAAGGGCTCAAAAATATATGTGAAGTAAAATGAAATAGGATTTTGAGCATTAAAAAAAAAGAACTCTGGGAAGGGAATGGAATTTCTCATTTCAGTGTAGCTAGATAAGTATATAATTTAATAGATCCCAGAGGTTACTACAGAACTGATATCTTTGGCTTCTAAACTTGCCCCTCTGGTCTATCCTCCACATTGTTGTCAAGTGGATGGTTCTAAAACACCGTAACTCTCTTGCTTTATTTTTATTATTATTATTATTTTTAACTCTCTTGCTTTAAACCTTCCAATGGCTTTCCACCATGCTCAGGATCAAGTCATAAGTTTTGAAGGTTCTTTGTTATCTTGCCTTCCCAGCCACATCTATTGCTATGCTTTTGCATGCTCTATCTCAACCTGCCAACCGATTTGCGGTCTCCACCCTCAAGCGGTTAGGTCTTTGAGCACACTGCTCCCACAGCCTGGAGTACTTCGTTAGACTTTCCCTCCCCCACCAGGTTTAAGTTTAGATACTACTTCCTCTCACAGGTCCTCCTATGTCCTCCCATAGTACTCTATGCTCACCTGGTCATAGGCCTTATCACATTAATAGTCTGTCTCCTTCCCCAGACTTTTGAGCAACCAGTCTTGTTTGTTGCTGAAGTCCTATCACCCAGAATAGGGCATGACACTCAGGCTCTCAAGTGGTTGCTGGGAGAGTTAAACTGTGAATCTGGAACAGGATACCTGCACAAAATCACTGCCATGGTGTGGTGGTGTGGGGACTCACATGAGACTGTTCTACAGTTTGCTCCAAAAGTAAGGGGGGCTGGGTAACTTTATCAGAAAAGGTCTAGAAATCTCAAGATCAATAATTCCCAGTATGTGTCCTAAGATACTTAAGAGCCCATAAAAAACAGCTATTTTGTATATTTCAAAAATCATCATGGAAATGGCACATATATCTAAGATAAAGCCACACCAATAACAAAGGACGAAGTTGTTTGCTTTTGGCTGGATTATCAGCTCACAGTAAAAATAATGGGTTTCACATGATGATCAGCAGCTCAAGTTGGCTGATAATGCATCATAGAAATTTCTGAGACAAGGTTGATAGGCCAGATAACCTGGTAATTCCTGGCTTACTGAAAAAAATGTATCATAAAATAAAGTTTTGTGAAAAGACTGGGAATTTTGGGCCTAGAATCATTCATTAAGGTGGTTACTACTGTCTCTGCAACTGGCTGAATTACTATGTTTCTTAGACCAGGGACCTGATCCAAGGACATTCTTAGAAGTCTGGGAGGTTTGAACCAGAAAATCAAGGGTCTTGACAATTCACCTAGACCAAGATAAGATTCTCAAGAAGATGCTGTGTAGTAGGAAAGCAGGTGCTGCCTGTCTCACGGGAACAAGTGAAGATGGGCCCATCCAAGAAGGGCTAAACTTTAAAAGAAGGGACTGGTTTTTATGCTTCTGTTGGAATTTTAAGTCAAACATTTTTATGCTTGTGCATTTTTAGGAGGATGGTGAGTTTTTTCTTTTTGTTTAAAACTTTTTGAAAATGTCAGTATGGCTTAATCATGCTAAACTAAAAAAGGCACAAGATGAATATTTGAGTGCCTACTAAATAACAAAAATGGGTATTTCACATATATGGAATTGTGTCATAAATAAGAGGGGAAAATTTGTCTAAACTTGAATCAGAACTTTCAAGAGGAATGAGAAAGGTCTCAGGGGTAACTCGTTCAAGAAGAGAAACAAAACCAAGGAAAGGTGGGAGAATATAGGACAAATTATCCAGTTGCTCCTTATCTAGGTTTTACTTTGTACGGTTTTAGAAGGAAGGCCTGCCCTAACAGAGGGCTCTCAGGCTCCTCTCTATGTGTAGCACTTTATCGATTTCCCCCTCAGTTTGCTTCGCTGGATGCATTACTATTAAGCCTGTGCCTGATTAAGGGACAAGTATGTACCATGAGTGGGAAACAAGTTCTTTTTTAGGTGACTTCAATCTATGCCTCGTTATTTTTCAACTGTTTTCTCACGAGAAATAAGAGACAATAACCACTTGATGACTGCCCAGTAATTCTTCCCCTCTTCCCCATCACATATTTTCAAACCCTTTATCTTCCCAATCTAGACAAGCTCTTTAAAAAATCCAACCTATCATTTTGTGACCAAAGTGTTAGTTGATCAGTTAGCTGTATTTCCTTCTGACTCAGAGAAAGCTGATGACCTGGCTGTCTGTCAGGTAAGTGTGTCTCACTCTGTGGTCAGACAGCACTACTGCACGTGCCAGCAATGGCCTGGGAGTAAGGGAAGGGCTGGTCTGCAAAGTTCTTTAACATTTCATGATATAAATACACTGAATCATGTTAAGATTGTGGCGTACTGGGCCACCTAATGTTATTCTTACTTTTAAATCTGCATTACTGTAGGTTAAAGGAATGATAATGACAAGTGTTTGCCAAGTGAAATCTATACTTAATTCTGTATCACAGGAGTCTAATTCTTACTGTCAACATGAAAATTTTTTTCTGAAAAGATCTTTAACTTATACATGATATGCTTCCTAACAGAGAAAAATGGTTCTTTGGAAAGATTCATCCAACAAAAACTCTGTAGCCTATACAAAATAACATAAAATGCACTTCTTAGAGGGTCATCTTTTCTTCAATTTGTTTTCTGATCATCCTATTACACAGCAATAGACAGAACATTCCATAATTCTTTTCTGGCTGGGTAGGGGTGAAATGAAAGGTCTGGAAAATCAGGAGTATATTAACTCAAATTTCGGCACATAATTATTCAAGTAAAATTTTAATGTCTTCAGTCAATACAACTGAAAATGTAGTGTAATTAAAGGGCATTTCCTGCTAAATTTCAAGATACAGGTTGTGGGCCATTTCTGAGCAGAAGCATCAAGTCCTATTGAATATTCAGTTTATTAACTAAGGTGACAGACAGTATTATGGCAGAAGGTGAGGAAGAGCAATGAACAGCTCACAGAATTTGGCTAAGAAAGAAAACAAAAAACAATGTAAATAATAAAATAGCTACAGGTATTAGTAAAATAAAAATGCAATCCCAAATATCCACCTCTTAAATTACTAGAAAAGAAATTACAGATAAAGTTACGGCAAATACGGTCTTCACAGATTTGGGTAACTTTATTTGTGTTTTAAAGTGATTTTTAAGCCCTATATCCAATGAAACCATCTTGAGAAGCTCTATGAGGAATGGAAATTTAGATGTCAATTAACCCTTTACTTTAAAAAAAAAGAAAGCTTAAATTTCTGAATGAGCAAGATTCACTTTTGTAGGTAGAGGCCCTGCTTCTTCATGGTCTTCAGTTTTAGATCTAACAACCACAAGAGAAGAAGATGGATATCTGTTTAACTTTTGTTCGTTCACAAATTCCAAGTCACCATAGATACTCAGCTTCTGCAAAAGAAAATCAATGCACATTAACAATTTGGATAGTTAAGAACCTCTCTGAGTATGTCTTCAAATAACAATTTAATCTAGGGCATTTGGTAAAACAAAAAATTCTATAGACATCCTCAAGCATGAAGAATGCCTTTAATTCAGTGTGACTGATATGTGATTTAGCCCTCAATCAATGGCCAAAGAAAACTTTTCCACATGTCCCAACTTAAAATACTTAGAAGTATTAACAACTAAGTATCAAGAAAAAATTGCTCAGGTTTAAATGGAGTTAGTGTGATCAAATCAAAAGCACAGATTCTGGATATTTAATGTATTAGGTGATCAATTCCTTTAAGATCTTAGCTCTTTTAACAAAGTGATCAAGTGATTTGGGGGTAAGTTTTGACTTAATACACTGGAAAAATATATTTTAAAAGGCTATGAGTAGAACAAAGAATACACATGAAACGCTTTAATACGGATACAAATCTCTTCATAAATGTATAAAAGCTCCTCAAATGATCACTGTCATATCCAAGAGGACACCACAACAAAAGAATGAAAGCATAAAATAGAATCAGTGTAAATAACCTAAAACTCCCTGGAGTATAACAGTTATGTCTAACACCTACCAAAGTAGGTCTATTTGGATTAGGTCTATCTCCTAAAGGCTTGGAAAAGCAAAGTGAAAATTTTTTACTAGGAAATGGGTAGATTTTGTTAACTCATACAGCAACATATCTCCGAATCTATCAATTAAGAACTGAAGTGTTGACATTCAGGGAAACTGACTAGAATGTAAACAAAAACCACCTAAAAGTACTTGATACCGGAAAAGTATTTTTAAAAGATGCTGAATAAAGAGCACTTTCAGGAGATTAAGTATCTACTGATACTGCTTGCTACATGCTACAACATGGTTGAACCTTGAACATATAATGCTAAGTGAAAGAGGTCAATCACAAGAGACCACATTTTGAGTGTTTATAGCTCAGGGTGGTGGTGGTGGTCCTTGGGAGCAGTGGGAGTGACTACTAATTAAGTATGAGGGGTTTTTTTGGTGTAATGAAAATGTTCTAAAAGTGATTGTCATGATGGCTGCTTACTTGGACATGCTTCAGATGTGGTCTGCTGCTTATAGTTTCAAGGCAACGACTATCCTGCAACAAGGAGGGAGCCCAGGACCTTATCCTTTTCCAGTATGAGAATATCTTCCAGAAAAATTCAGTGGTTGATGGATTAGACAGATACAAATCTGATATAATGTGGCTTCCTTAAAAACCAGAATTAACATGTCACAATTTGCTCTGGGGCACTGTGAAAGAAAAGTTTTCACAGCTTTACCTAACAGCATTTAAAGGCCTTGAAACAGCAACCAGAACTGTTGCAATGATTTCAAACATCGAAGTGGAAGAAGCTATCTAGAACAGGGAGAAAGTATAAAATGTGTGCAGAGAAATGACTGGTTAATCTGTAGTATGTATACTGATTTTGTGTCTACTCTGTATTCTCAAATTACCAATTAAATACAAGGGTACAATAGAGAGATTTTCAACAGTGTTAACTTGATAAGTTTACTACCCAAGTATCCTTTATGAAAAAATTACTTAAGAAAGTACTTAAGCAAAAGCAATTCAAGAAAGCAAAACACATTAGAATACAAGAAACCGCAGTAGTTGAGAAGACTTAGAAAATGGGAAGAAAACTACAACAAAACAAAAGAAGATTCCATTAAGCAGAGATAGTGGGAAGATTCTCTTGGGAAAATTTTAAGTAATTCAGGTTTATATTTGCGTTTATGTGACTCTATTCACCCCTGTATCTGGTTCTATTTTGGATATTTACATAATCATAATATTGTAAATGCTGTCTACTGGATTTTAATTTTTCAAGTCAATCAGTAGCAAAGCATGGAAGTATATATACAGAAGAATTAACATTTACATTTTATTGTCAAGGGTCATAATAACTAATGAAAATTGACAGAGTATGGGAAGAAAGAGGGAAGGAAAAGAAGTAATAAGGAGTCAAGTGAAATTTATAAAGCAATCACTAAAAGTCTACAAAATTTACATTACAAAAACCAGAATGTGAAGAGATGAAGATGATGTGGGAGACCGTAAGAGGGAACCAAATTCCTAATCCTTCAGTAGGAAGACCTTAGATAATGTCTAAAGTTGATTAAAAAAAGAAGAAGAAGAAGAAGAAGAAGAAAAAATAGATAACAAGATAAAAATAAAATTAAAATGTAGTAATTACTTGGAAAAATTGTTTAAACTATTAACTAGTTTATCTGAGAAGTGAAGAAAAAGAAGACAATTGAGGTCACACGTATTACCTCTAAAAGTTAAAAGTAAATTTGTAAATATAGTATGGGCTACAGGCTTGGCTCTGCCACTAACCAGTTACATGATCATGGATAAGCTCCTTAAAGCTCTAAAACTCAGTTTCTTAATAGAATTTGGATTTAAAAACTGTGGCACTTATATTATTTTCTGATTCTTTTATCAGATTTAACACTTCTGAACAGCAAAGTCCTGGTCTTTTTTTTTTTAAGACAAAGAAAATAATGCTTATTACAATTTAAGACCTATTTACCCTACTTACTGAGTCTTGGAAGCCTTCATCATTTCACTTTGTTTCATCTTGATCATAATATTCTCAATTGTATCTCTAGTCTATTGAATAGAGTCTGGCACACAGGAAGGTATTCAAAAATGTACACGATTTACTAATGTGAACATTGTTAGGAATCTTCCAAAACTCTTCTTTTCTTCTTCTCCATTTCTTTTCTATAGAACTGCATCTTCTTTACTTTGCATACTTTGGTTTCCAGACAAAATAAATAAAAAACCCCATTATCACACATTCAAACCCAATGTCAAATGTGGGAAGAGACAGGTCTTAAGGCCCTTGTATCCTGCTTTAGACAGAAGACAGGAGAGAAAAAGACCCGCTCAGAATCAGCAGAGGGAACCAGGGGCACTCTGGGCCACTGGGGAAGCCATGGGGACACTACACAGAGGGCACAAGGTCTGCAAGTAGAAATTCCTAATCTACTTGTTCCAAGAGAAAGGCATCCTCATCACCCTCGGGGAGGAGCTCATCAGGAAGAGCAGCACTGGGTTCTCTGCTGTCACTTCATTTGTATCAACGTTGAGACCTAACTTGACTACGAGGCAGATATGGCTGGAGTGGGTCTGGGCATCCTCAAGTGAGAAGGCAGAAGAGGAAGTGCAGTTTTAAACATCAGTACCACCAGGTCCTTGACAATCTTGTCATTCTCATCTGCCTCTGCCATCTGCTGCAGTGTCTCCACAATGGAGTGGTCAGGGTTGAGCTCCCAGTGCTTTTTGGCCATCCTACAGCCCATTGCAGAGTTATCCCAAAGTGCCTGGGCTTTCATGATCTGCTCCATGTTAGCTGTCCAAGTGTAGGTGCTAGTCACAATGCAGCAGGGTGAAGACTAAACCCTAGTGGAAACTGTCACCTATTTTTTTTTAAAGATTTATTTAAGGGGGGGGGGGGCATAAGCAGAAGCAAGGGAAGAGGGAGACAGAGAATCCTCAAGCTGACTCCCCACTGAGCGAAGAGCCTAATGCAGGGCTCCATCCCAGGACCCTGAGATCACGACCTGAGCCAAAACCAAGAGTCAGATGCTTAACTGACTGAGCCACCCAGGTGCCCCAGAAATTGTCACCTTCTTATCTAAGATTTCTTTCATCAATTTACATTGGTTCTCAAACTGGGCCTTGCTCTCCTCCATTTTCTTCTTCTCCTCTTCATCCTCAGGCAGCTCCATGCCCTCCTTCGCAACTGAGACCAGCCTCTTCACATCGAACTCCTTGAGCTGCTGCATGCAGTATACATCAATAGACTTGGTCATCCAAACTAACTTAAAGCCCTGCTTCCACATTTGCTCCACAAGAGCAGAGCTGACAACCTGCTCTTTGCTCTCACCAGTGATGTAATAGATGGACCTCTAGGTCTCTTTCATGTCAGACATATTCTGAAAGAGAAGTCTTCTCATCTCTAGACTGGGAGGTGTGATAGTGTAGCAGCTCAAAAAGGAGTTGCCAATTAGTCGAGTTCTCATGGATTCCAAGCTTTTAACCTTTTAGAGATTGGCCTGTATAGTTTCTTAGAGTTCTCCTTATCTTCTGCCAGAGCAAAGAGCTCAAGGCATACATTCAAAGTATTTTTGCAAATGACCTTCAAGATTTTGGTCAGCGGGGCAGCCTGGATGGCTCAGCAGTTTAGCACCGCCTTCATCCCAGGGCGTGATCCCGGAGACCTGGGATCAAGTCCCACGTCAGGCTCCCTGCAAGGAGCCTGCTTCTCCCTCTGCCTGTGTCTCTGCCTCTCTCTCTCTCTCATGAAAAAAATAAATAAAATCTTAAAAAAAAAAAAAGATTTTGGTAGGCTGCAGTGTTTCTCAGGCAATGTTCAGGGGCAGGTCCTCAGAGTCAACCACAGCCATTGATGAAGTTGATATACCCTTGTAACAACTCATCACAACTGTCCATGATGAAGAGATGGCAGACTGAGTTTGATACTATTCTTTTTATTCTTGTTCTCAGAAATCAAAAGGAACCCAAAAGGAGATGAACAGCAATGCTCTGAATTCCAACTCACCTTCTAGAGATAAGTGCTTGACTACTAAGTAGTCTTCCCAGTCACTGGTAAGGCTCCTGTAGAACTCCTGTAGAACTCTCCATATTCCTCCTCCTGAATGAGGTCATCACAGGTTCTGGTCCAAATGGGTCTCCTGATAAATATACTACTCTTTAATCTTCCTTTTCTTTTTGTTGTCCTTCCTGCTATCACTCTCCTCATCTGAACCCACACCTTCAGTCTTGGGCTTCTCATTATCTTTATCTTCTTTCTTACCTTTCTCTTCCTCTGTCTCATTATCAATGATTTCTTTCTCTTGTTCCTTCTCCAAATAAAGGGTGATGAGATAATCTACGAACTGTGAGTGCTTCTTCACCACGTCTTTGATCAGCCTCTTCCGAGTACTCTGGTCTTCTTTAAGGTGGAGGATCACTTTGGTAGCCCGGCCAATGGGCTCACCATGGTCCACATATATAGTGAAGGAACCCCAGCAGAAGACTCCCAGGCATACTGCTCATCATCACTATGCTTTGTGATCACAGCTACTTTCTCTGCTACCAGAGAGGCAGAATAAAAGCCATTACCAAACTGTCCAAGCAGGGAGATGTCTGCACTAGCCTAAAGAGGTTCCATAAATGCTTAGTCCTTGGCAATGATTGCCAAATTATTTATGAGGTTGGCTTTAGTTATGTAAAGGCCTGTGTCCACCAAGGTCAGGGTGTGTTCCTAGGGGTTGGGGACATCAATTTTCAGTTTTTTAACACTGTCCAACTTGAAAGGGTCTATCAGGCTCTCATAGAGAATCTTGGCCAAGGCACCAGAAGTATTACTGATCAATTCCCAAGGGAGAATTTCCTTGTTGGAATGGAAGGTATCGATGACACGAAACATGAATTCGGCAATTCCTGCTTGGAAGGCAGAAGTCTCCACTCCTCCTCTCCATGGTGCACTTCCTCAGGCCTCATAAAGGAGAAAAGCTGCAAGCACTACAGACCAGGGTGGGCAGGGACTGGGTCTGGCTTATACTCTGCAACAAGGCTGCATGAGAGTGGCTCAAGAGAGCTAAAACCCTTTTTCACTGACCACATGAAATCAGAGGATCACAATCTTGACAAAAAAAAAAAAAAAAGAAAGCACAGCGATGAGGAGATAACACCAATGAAGCATCTATATCACCACCTGTTGCAATAGCAGATTTATGCTGGATCTTTAGGAAGAGCTTTCCAATCCTGCTGCATCTTGTTCTCCCATGTCAAGGTTGACCTGCCTGACTAGGACCACTATGAATGACAACTCTTTATCTTAGGTAGACAACTCAACAAGACAAAGTGTCATCCCAAGAAGTTTCAAAAATGACATAAAAAATATGAAACAGGAAAAAAATAGAGAAATGAGAATCAAAATCTAAGTCAAGCCACTCAAAAATGATACTGCTTTAAGATCAACCAAAGAAATGAGTTATTTGCCAACTTTTTGTGGTCATTATAATCAAATGATATGATGGGTACCACTATGTGCAAAGCAGGCTCAATTATTACAGAGCTTTCTTAAACAAGAAAAACAAAGCTGCTTACAAGTTTCTAAGATCACACTTCTATCTTATTACCACCATTTTAAACTTTGTTTGTAGTGACTGAAAAGGAAGCTTTTTCTATTTTATGTTTGAGCTCCCAGATACTAGGTCAGTACTGAAAAGACACACATTCAGCAGGCTTATGATTTCCTACAAACATACAAGATCATATATGTAAATAATATAACAAAATATACATAACATTGCTCACACGAGTTATACTTGTGGAACTTAAAGTGAAGTTGCAAGTTACTATGAAAAGGGATAAAAAATGACTTTTATTTCAATAATGAAACAATGAAAAAGCTTTATGAAAGTGCAAAGAGGTAGCTTTTGGTCAAGAAAACTGCGTAACTTTTCTAATGCGGTTTTTAGCTATTTTTACAGCAAACAGAGGAAAAACTATCAGGGACAGAGCATTTACACTGAAATGTATTTTGAAACAAGAAACAAAATATTAGTATGTATTACAAATTACTTATGCTGAAAAGAAATCCACTAAAATGGAAACACTACAGGGGTGCCTGGGTGGCTCAGTTAGTTAAGCATCTGACTCTTGGTTTTAACTCAGATCATAATCTCATGGTCCTCAGCCAAGCCCCGTTCTGGGCTCTGCACTCAATGAGGAGTCTGTCTCAGATTCTCTCTCCCTATCCCTCCTACTCACACTCTCTCAAATAAATAAATAAACAAACAAACAAATAAATAAATAAAATCTTTAGCCTACAACAGTTTTGGATGATTTTTTTTGCCTCTTTATATGTACTTTACAAATTTCTATAATAAATATATGGCATCTCTAAAACAAACAAAAAAAAAGTATCTGAAACATTATTACCTAGCCAAAGTGGGTTTCATATAAAAAAAAAAAAGCCTAAAAGCAGTGAATCTTAAGGGGCTGTTTTCCATACATTTTTCTAGAATATATATCTCCTTAGAAAAGTACAGGCCTTTTGAGAGTGTAGCCATAATTCTGATTGTTAAGGATATGTAGTAGAATTCTAGAGAGGGGTGAGAAAGAAACATATGGCAGGTGTCTGGGGGACATAGAACTGCCGACAGAACTCCATGTGTTGTGTTGATCATAAAGCCTAAGGCTTTATAATCACAGGGGTCTAGGGGCATATGTGGGAACAGTGAGGTATTTCTCCAAAGAACTTGGAAAACAAGAGAATTTCTCACAGAATGAAAGCTGTACAGTCAAAACAAAATTTATTAGAGCAGTGACAATATCTGAAAGGAAGAGAAGATCAAGAGTCATCTGAAAGGGAGGGAAAGATCCCTAGGTCTGTAAGATGTAGCCAAAGCCACAAGGAGAAGAGGTCATATCCATTAAGTCGAGTAGGGGGACCAAACATTAAGATTCAAAGAATAGGAAGAATTCAAGCTATTTTTAAGTATTTAATAGTCCAGTTCTGAAAAACTGTGATATGCCCATCTGAGAATTGTTTGGATAAAAGAGAATTTAAGGATCCTGGCTCAAAAACATGAACCATGTGGTCCAGGTGGTATCTATTTCCTAGTGTCAAAGAGGGCATACAGGAGATCAGCTCCTGATATGAAACACATAATCAACTCTCCTATTTATGATTTCAGGCTAATTAAAGAAACTTCAGATTACCTGGCTTCAAATTTTGGTTCTGCCACTACTAGTAAGTGATATTGGGGCAATTATATACTCTTTTGCAGTATTCATATTCAGGAAATGGGGATAATGATAGCAGCCACCTCACAGAGTTACTAAAAGGACTGAATATGCCAAACCAACCCTGCTGGGATCTTAATCTTGGACTGCCAGCCTCCAGAACTTTGAGCAAAAGGACTGGATGTGCCAATTCAGATAAAACATTTAGAACAGTGCCTGGGAGAAAGTGCTCGACATCAGTCAGTAGGCCTGGGGACCAGGATCCAGGTTGTGGTAGATTGATCAGGTAAATTCCACCTGAGGCCAGCCATTCAGTCTTTCCTGACAATAACTGGATGAATCTCTATGGAATCTTTCTTTGACAAGGGGTACCTGGGGAGTAAGGAAAGGAACTGTGCTGATGATACAAAAAGGAAGGAACGAGGTACCACATGGTGGGTGGGTGGGGGTCAACAAAGATTTATTAATATGAGGATGTAGAGAGCATGAGGTAGCTCAAAAAGAAGTAATAGGCAAAGGAATTCCTATGTAAGATAAGTAATTTCAGTTTTATCAGGAACAACAAAATGATTAAAATATGGACATCAGAATTAACAAGAACACAAGTAGGTAATGCAGCAGAGAACATAATCAGTATATTCATATCATAAACAGATGAGTTCTATAGAAATTTACCTATTCTCTAATACTTCCACAATTCAAAAGTTCATCCCAAACCTAACTTTATCCATTTGATTTCCTAATTTAAGTTCTTCTCATCAAGTCAATTTTTTACACTACTTCCCTGATTGCTATTTTTTTTTTAAGAGAAAGAGAGAGCAAGAGAGGTCATGAGTGCAGAGGGCTCCACACCCAGCATGGAGCTTGAAATGGGGGTTGATCGCATGACCCTGAGATCATGACCTGAGCTGAAATCAAGAGCTGGATGCTTAACAAATTGAGCCACCCAGATGCCCCACTTGACACTTCATTCTTGTCTGTACTTGGGAAAATTAACCACCCTCCTCTCTCTGCTAATCTATGCCTCACTACTCATTTTTCAAAATTCAGGTCAAGACCCCCATTATCCAAAAGTCCTCCCTGACGATCTCAATACATAGACTCTGGTTTCCTTAACCCTTTATACATTTATTATTTGTACCACCTTATCAGCCCTAGGGAAGAGAGTACACAGGAAAAAAGAATTGCAAGTCAAAAGATATAAGCTGAATTCCAGTCTCAATACTTTCACAGCCGTGCAAACCCAGGAAAGTTACCTAAACATTTTACTATCTACTCATCTATAAAATGAGTAACAAAACCTGCTCTAGAATATTGCTGGACATGGAAGATACATGGAAATATTTTGTAAATTTTAAAGAACTCTATAATTGTTAAGTTACCAACATTATCCTGTTCCAATTTCTGGCTGCTTTTTTCACACAGCATCTTAATAAAAAACATGAAATATAATATTATCATAATCATTACTCATACGTAAACCTTACCGTAAAAAGCCATCTTTACAGTCTAATTGTTCAAGCACCATTAGGCACATGCTAACTATTTATTATTAGATTCTATTTTAACGTCTCTCCTTTCTTCCTTTAAATCTTTTTCTGTAACACTTTGGAGGCACAAGAAACTAAAGTTTATTTCAGTTGGATTTGATGTCCATAGACATTATTATCCTCTATTTAGTTATATAAATAACTTTCTTTTCTTGAAAGCTAAGTTGAATCACCAAATTATAGCCTTTTCCCAAAACAAAAATCCTTTACACAGTTAGGTTTCTTGGGCCAGTTAAATTTTAATTACCAAGGAAGTCACAACAGTTCTCCATCTCTCTCAGGGTTAGATATCAATACACATTAACTCAAAATCACATACTCCAGCCTTGCTGATTCTAAAGCAGCAACTACTCCTTGACACTTGTGGCAATTAATTTAAAATTTTAAGCAGTTCTACAAGTCTCTCTTCTTTCAGATCACCTTAGAAACTGAACTGGTGTCAACAGGTTCTTTTCAGGCTCAAAAAAACAGGGAAAAAGAGAGAAACCTTACTCAAACCAGCCAATGTCTATGTCACTCTAGTATTTAGCACCATAGAAAACTAGGAACAGTGATTCTCCTGCTGCACACCTGCCATTTCCATGTGTGCTTAAAACCACCTAATCTGGGGACACCTGGATGGCTCAGTGGTCGAGCGTCTGCCTTTGGCCTAGGGCGTGATCCTGGAATCCCAGGATTGAGTCCCACATCGGGCTCCCCGCATGGAGCCTGCTTCTCCCTCTGCCTGTGTCTCTGCCCCCCTCTCTCTCTGTGTCTGTCATGAGTAAATAAATAAAATCTTAAAAAAAAAAAAAAAAAAACACCTAATCTTTCATTCTATTAGTAGAGAGGCCTTGTTTTTCTAGTTAACCAATAAGATATGTATTTATTTATTTATGTATTTATTTATTTAAGATTTTATTCATTCATGAGAGACACAGAGAGAGAGGCAGAGACACAGGCAGAGGGAGAAGCAGGCTCCATGCAGGGAGCCCGATGTGGGACTCAATCCTGGGACTCCAGGATCAGGCCCTGGGCCAAAGGCAGATGCTCAACCGCTGAGCCACCCAGGGATCCCACAAATAAGGCATTTAAAATGGTAAATCACAAGGCTCAGTGTTCAAATAGCCAGCGGGCTGGAATTAAATTTACCTCAGAGGGAACATACTGCTCGACAGCTGTAGCGACAGTTGCACAACAAATCCAGAGCAATACCATCACCGAGAGGACAAGAGTTGTGGTTAAAATCCAGCCAGAGTTACTAAAAAACAAGTTAGTCATGTTAAAATTTCATAATATAAAAAACAGATTCTTAATAATTAAAGGCAATTAACCTTATGCACTTAGTTTAATAATACAACGGAAACTTCATTGTACTCCTTTAAAACTATTTAAAAAACATACCCAGAAGGAAATATAATAGCTTTTATATTAGTGTCCTCCATTTCTCAAGTTTCTGTATCATGGCTATCACTTTTATAATTTAAAATATCAGATATACTGGCTTTTTGCTAAATATATAAAATTAAAACAAATTATTTTCAAAAGTATTTTTCAATTACTAAATGAGATAATGCAAATCAAAGTGTACTGTAAATTGTATGCTTCTATACATATGTCATACATTATTCTGCGAGGCACTATAGTGATACTTCCTTTAAGAAAACCCAGTATCTCAAAAGATTTCAGGTATACAACAGGTACATTATGAAATGATCATTTGTTTTATAAAAGGACTCACAATAGGCTTCCAGAAATTAGTGTTCCTAGAATACCTCAAACAATCTGACACAATTTACTTAATTTCAATTTACAAGAGCACATCTTTTATGAGCCATTCTGTACCCATTATTAGTATATCTTAGTAAAGAGATAGTTATATTTTCCTTATGTTTAAAATATCATAAAGTCGGCCAGTTACAAGAATTAGCAACAGTTTTGCCCATAATTGATCTATTGTTTGCCAAACTGTATATTAAGATTCAAAGAATAGGAAAAAGTCAAGCTATTTTTAAATATTTAATAGTCCAGTTCTGAAAAGCTGTGATAATTACTACAGGCAGTCAGGCAGTCTGATTTTCACATCTGTGTTCATCCAGTACTGCCTGATATAGAGTCTATACTTACCACCATAACCCATTCACTTGATGGCTTGCCCAAACTTGAACATGCCAAGGAAAATGTATGCACAGTTATTATTTGTCTCCCAGCAAAAGAGATAGACACTGGAAAATGCACTGCATCTAAAAGCAGGGAATATCTACATGGTGTTGTAAGTGTTCCAATTTAGAGAGAAAGTAAAAAATATTTAAAAAAAAAATTTTTTTTAAGATTTTATTCATTTATTCATAGACACACAGAGAGAGAGAGGCAGAGACACAGGCAGAGGGAGAAGCAGGCTCCATGCAGGGAGCCCGATGTGGGACTCGATCCCGGGTCTCTAGGATCACACCTCAGGCTACAGGCGGCGCCAAACCACTGCGCCACCAGGGCTGCCCATAAAAAATATTTTTAATGAAAAAAACACCCACTTTACATATTCCAGCCTAACCCAAGTACTAAGGAATTTCCTTCCAGGAAATGAGAAGGATATATTTGATATCTGGATTCCAGTAACAGCTAGTTAATTAAGCAAGAAAACTGGGGCTCATTTTAGAGTCCATCTGCTTCTTCCACTTCCACAACAAAACAATCCTATAGATTCTTAACTGTCTCTGTTATCTCTTGTTTCCCTTGTCCATTACCTAATTCAGACCTCCTAAGTGCTTGCAGGATTTACCACAGCTCTTCAACTTGATCTTCTATCCTTCACGTAGATGCCTCTTCCCATACTTAGATTTGATTACTTTCCTTCTCCTATCTAGTTCCTGTCCACTCAGTTTGGTCTCTGATCTAACTCTCCATACATATTAATATACTTTATATATTTAGTAGAAAGCCAGCACAGCTGAAAAAAAAATTAAAGAAACATGCTACACTAGTCAAAATCTCTTTTCATTATTTAAGACTTATTTCTATGTCCTCTGTCAATTCTTCCTTTGAAGGTATACTCCTTGTACTCTGTATATGAGGTGTGTATGATATATAGCAATCATCATTGCTTGTTTATTGTTTGCATGTCTGTCTCTATCATACTAGACCTGAGAACTCCATATAGGCAGACACTGAACATCTTTCTCTAGGTCCCACGTCCCTGACACAGTTTCTGGTATATAACAGACTCTCCGAAAAGAAATGGCAAGTGAAAAAAAATGAGTTGACCTCAATTTCCATTCTGGAAGCTAAGGGTACCTCCATAACAGCTATGTTGTACTATAAAAAAGCACTGCAGTTAAAAGTCAAAAGACCAGATTCCACTGAGGCTAGGTGATCTTGCATGTCATCACAAAAAACTCATGATTCTAGGAAACAGACACCTGTGCCAGAACTGGATGAGTAGAATATGCAGAATTAGAAAAGCTAGATTTGAACTTTAACGTGATGGATATATAACCTTAGGGGTGGGCAATTCATCTCTGACCCACCTACTTATCACAGGTACTGTTCTTTTTTTTTTTTTTTTAAGATTTTATTTATTTATTCATGAGAGACAACAGAGAGAGAGAGAGAGAGAGAGAGAGAGAGACAAGCAGAGGGAGAAGCAGGCTCCATGTAGGGAGCCTGACGTGGGACTTGATCCCGAGTCTCCAGGATCACACCTGGGGCTGAAGGTGGCGCTAAACCGCTGAGCCACCCAGGCTGCCCCACAGGTACTGTTCTAAGAGTCAAATGAGCTCACTGAAGGGAAAGGTATTTTAAAGAGTTATTTTTTAAATTAAAATGTAGAATACTATTATAATTCATGTTTATGCACAGAGCCTTCTAGGCATTAAAGTTCTAGTTATAAAATTAGTTATTTCTTAAACATTTACAAAATTACTTTGAAAATGTTAGATTTAAAAGACATAAAATACAATGACAAAATGCTAAAGGATAATAAGTCACCAGTAAGATGCCAAGTAGTACAGTATTGAGAATAAACTGTAACTTAAGATTGATTACTTAGGTTTCATAAGACTATCAAACTGCAACAAAAATCCTAAATATCGGAGAGAGAAAAAGTATACCTGTATTCTGCCAAGGTCAAAAGGAGGTTTAGAAATGAAAGGAAGGGAAAATTTAAAGTTAAATCCTCATTTTCTTATCCAGTCTTTAAAGACTGTGTTAGGTAAAAGGAATTAATCTTTAGGTACCAAAATAACCCCACTGATACCTGATAAAACCTGTCAAGAAACTACTTTAATTATAAGAAATTGCAGGAAGCAGGCAGTTTGGACTACTAGAGTGTTACACTAGAGACAGAACAGCCCACCAGAGCATACACACTGTGAGGGCAAGCACTTGTTTACCACCTCTACTCAAATGCTTGGCCTGATATCTGACACAGTAGATAATTATCAGTAAGTTCTATGGGCCACTGTCTCTCTCTTTTGAAGGGGGTTATGGAGGTAGATGAGGAGAGCTCATATCAGAACTCTTTGGAGGAAGGGAAGTATGCATATTTTAATAACCCCACTCAACCTTCAGAAGGCTTAATATTCCTTCCTAGGAGAGCATAAAGTACCCATTACTCCTGCCTGCCTGCTTTCCCCTGCCATCTTTAAGGATCCTTGGCATACAGTTGATACTCTTTAGTATAGAATACAAAGCCCTCCTTAATCTGTACCCCTCATCTACCTTCTCTAGCCTCAGGTGCGGTCTTGTAGATAAAAACAAAAATCCAACCCCAAACCATTCAGATACACTTTAAAGCTTGATTTAAACATATGGAGAAACATATTTCTTAACATAAATCAGAGAATCTTAACAAGCACAAGAATGCTTTTGTACTGGGAAGAAAACTAGCTGCTTGAGTTTTATTACGTGGTATGTGTATTACCTTTTAAATAAACTAAAATAGGGATGCCTGGGTGGCTCAGCGGTTGAGCGTCTGCCTTTGGCCCAGCGTGGGATCCCAGGATCCGGGATTGAATCCCACATCAGGCTCCTTGCAGGGAAGCCTGCTTCTCTCTCTGCCTGTGTCTCTGCCTCTCTTCTCTGTGTCTCTCATGAATAAATAAATAAAATCTATAAAAATAAATAAATAAACTAAAATATCAAAAAGTACAAGTTGGTAGAACAAGGTAAGGTAAACAAGTTTTTTTAAATTTCTGAGCAACTAATATAATTTTAAAATAAAAAGGAATGTATCTGTCTGATACAAGCCAGATTTTATCTCCTATACATACAAATAAACAGGAATACATACAGAGATAGACATCTTAAAAAGCCGTCACTTTCTCCATCTTCAAGATAGTTCCTATGGGTTTGTGAACTTCTCATTTGCAGATCTGCTGAAAAAATAAGGTACAATTTATGATATCCTATATCCCAAAAGCTAGTCTCAAATGACTACTCCTAGATATATACACTGTACAGATACCCAGCTGCTTTTATAAGTATAATCTGATACATTGATAATAAATGCAAGTTCCTCTGGCATGTTAAAACTGAATGGTTATTCTACCACATTATGGATTTCCTATTTTATTTGCAAAATCTTATGAATGAGGACATTTTAAAAGGTAAGCTCAGCTTTAGGTTGATGTTTTATGTTCCTACAAGTTAAAATTTATTCCTAGCATGGAAATAAAAATAGAACAAGAACTCACACTTTTGGGGTAGTTTCACTATTTGGTTAGTATATTAGGAAATACCAGAATACTTCATTAGTTCATAGTCAAAATATCCTTCAAAGCAAGCCACATGTTTTTAGAATAATAATTCGCAAAGTGTGATCCCCAAACGAGCAGCATCAACAGAATCTGGGAACTTGTTAGAAATGCAAATTCTCAGGTCCTATCCCAGATCTAGTAAATTGGAAACTTTGGAAGTAGGGCTCAGAAATCTGTTTTTTAACAAGCTCTCCAGATCCTAAACTACTGTTTAAAAATTATTTGTTCACTTTCTATTAGCGTAAGAACAATCATACAACCAAATCTAAACCACAACCAGATTTGCTAATGTTGTTATCCCAAGCTACTTGAAATAAAACTTACAGGACATTTTGCTTAGCGACGATTCTTTCAAATTTGTAGGCTCCTGCTCCAACTGTGGTGCATACTGGATTTCTGGCTTAGACTAAAATGATAATGAAAGCAATTAAGCCATTTGTACTTCTTATGCTTTTCTCAGTAACAAGTTCTATAACACATCATCTGTATAAACATTCAAATTGAGAAAAAGTAACAGAAGTATGGTATAAAAAATAAAACACATTAGCCACAATATATTTTAATTGCACTTCCTAAACATCAGAGCCGGTGCCTTGCAAAGAAACAGACAGATTTCTGGCATCGTCAAGTATTTAGTCAGTTTAACTTTCTGACAACATTAAAAAAAAATTAAAAAGCAGGGACAAATTACAACATACTGCATTAAATATCATATCCTGCAAAAATGAGTGCTAATTCTAGTAGATCAAGAATAACTTAGCAGACTGCCAAAATTTTGAGCTAAACACCTATTATCTCTATTTTTCTCATCTGAAACATTCCATTCTTCCCTAAGTATGCGTAATTCATACATTACAGCTAAATACTCTATACTTTTCATCCTCCATACAGCACAGATCCTCTGGAGTGGGAGTTTCTCCAGTCTAGTTATGCTCAAGTTGATACAAAGAGAGAAACAAAGTGAATCTCGTATCTAATCAGGAATGAATGAGGGCTTCGCTCTGAGATTTAACTTAAACTTTAAGCTAATTAGCTTTAGGACATAGAAATTTACTCATGAATTTAAAGAGAAAAAACTCCTTATGTTTTACTTATTACCAAATTATGTATAAAGGACCCAAGACTCAGGATAGTGCTAAAAATCACATTCTAGCCTTACAGTGAGCCATTCTATTACTAGTAATAATTAAAAGGTTTAATTATTACCTAAGAGAAAGTCTCACAACATAGCTTGTGATACATTTGAGGAATTTAACTACCAAATTAAAAGAAAAATAGCATATCCATATGTGATATATACACATGCCATGATTTATATTCAAAGTATATTCATTACTCTTATCTCTCATATCTAGAGGTTTCATTTTATCAATTTAACCACTATAAAATTTAGAAGATTCAGAGTTCTTGAAAAGGACCAATGGGCTTGAGAGAGGCTTCCAACAGGCAGAGAGAAGTAACACTGTGTTTTGATGCCCAATGTTTTAATGTAGGCCAAATCAGTAATTATTATTTGGTAATATATATGGCTCTATGCCAAGACATTCATTTAAGACATACACATTTACTGTTGTTGGTATTTAGATGAATCTATGAAGCACAGTTGTTACCTGGAATATAACTATTTTTCCATCATCAGCTTGAAGATAAAAAGTCCATGAAGAGGTTATGAAGCTCTGGGCAGAGTCCATCATGTCACTCCAGAATGACCTTACCAGAGTTAGAGGGAAGAGTAGGTGCATTTTTGGCATCAGGGACATGAGCTTAAAAACAAAACAAAACAAAACACTGAATCATTATTTTAAAAATATATAATTTTTATATATGTATATTCAAGAGAGCAAACATGGGGAAGCCTGGGTGGCTCAGTGGTTGAGCATCTCCCTATGGCTCAGGTCGTGATCCTGAAGTCTCGGGATCCAGTCCCACATTGGGCTCCCTGCATGGAGCCTGCTTCTCCCTCTGCCTATGTCTCTGCCTCTCACTCTCTCTCTCTTTCACTCTGTGTCTCTCATGAATGAACAAATATAATCTTAAAAAAAAAAAAAAAAAAAGAGAGCCAACTTAATCAAGTTTCTCCAAATCGTTACTGGGACAGGGACTAAAAAGTTAAGTGTTTCTACCACAACAACTAGCATTAAACAGTTTCCTACGCAAATGAACTGTGATAAGGCTTAAGATCCCAGGCTATTGGATGCCTGGGCGGCTCAGTGGTTGAGCGTCTGCTTTCCGCTCAGGATGTGATCCCAGAGTCCCAGGATCGAGTCCTGCATCTCCCTCTGCCTGTGTCTGTCTCTCTCTCTGTGTCTCTCATGAATAAATAAAAATAAAATCTTAAAAAAAAAATCCCAGGCTACTTCATTTTGCCACCAAACACACATATAAACTACCTGTCACCTCTATCAGAATAACAGGCTTTTAGGGCAGCCCAGGTGGCTCAGCGGTTTATCACCACCTTCAGCCCAGGGCATGATCCTGGAGACCCGGGATCAAGTCCCACATCAGGTTCCCTGTATGGAGCCTGGCTTCTCTCTCTGCCTGTGTGTCTCTCTCTCTCTGTCTCTCATGAATAAATAAATAAAATCTTAAAAAAAAAAAAAAAAAAGAATAACAGGCTTTTAAATCAGGTCCAAAATTGTGAAGAATCTTAAGATATGATTAAAATAAGGATTAGCAAGGCCTTAAGAGGTAGAAGGGGCAGAGACTAATTATACCATCCTATCTTAATGCTTTCATGTAAAACAAATCATGTTATAATAAACATTGATGGAAAAGGGGAAGGGAAAAAAAAATCAACCAAAAGAATATATGCATAAAATAGAGACATCTGATAGCAGGGCAGTGTGATGAGAGTATTTATGGGCTGAGTATATACAGTAAGCTACTGATTTTAACATTGATGGGTATCATGTCCTCCCAGTTCTGACTTCTTTACTTATTTAGCAGCAGTGGGCCCCTCCAGAGCATAAGTATGGGATACTTTTTGCTGTACTTTAGGGAGAGCCTTGATTCTGCTATATTTCAAAAGAGAGGCATTATGGAGTAAGAGATCAATTTGTTGAATCAAAAGATCTATATTCATGATCCATTTTTCCCACTAATAGCTCTGAAATTTTTCACTGATTAATTCACCAAACAAGTATTCACTGAGATTAAAAATTTTAGGAGATCAGGGATCATGTATATTTTATTCAACAACGTATACCTATGTTTAATCTGTGTAATCTATATAGGACAGAGGTTAAAAATTGATTAATACGTGTGTATGGAGAAAGGCACTTAACCCAAACCTGGGTGAGAAGGTGTTAAGAAGGCTTCACGAAGGAAATGATACCTGCCCTGAATCAAGGGGATTCAATAAAAGGATGGGGAGTAGAAGGAACAGAACCATGAAAGAACTCATCATACTTTAAAAATTAAGAACTGTTCAGTATGTATACAACTAAGAGGAAAAAAAAACAAAAATGGCTCTTAAAAATCAGAAAACACATTTAACATTACCTGTAATATGAAAAACACAAATTTAAAATATATTAAAAGTGGCACACTGTCAGGAGTTGAGGAAGGAGAGAAGTGGGCATGGGATTTCTTTTTGGGGTGGTAAAAATGCTTGGAATTAGTGATGATGGTTGCAAAACTTTGTGAACATACTGACAACTACTGAATTGAATATTTCACAAGGGTGAATTTTATAGTATGTGAATTTTATCTCAATTATTAAAATTTGGTACAAATTCCACAGAGAGCAATTTTGCTCTACTTCTCAAAATTAAACACACAAATATTTCTTGCTCAGCAATTCTACTGTGTTTTTATTCTATAGATATAAATGTGAGAGGTGTGCAACATTGCGTATAAATGAAAAAGATTAGAAACAACCTATATGTCCAAATAAGAGATTGCTTAAACAAATGATACATCCATACAATGGACTGTACAGTGAAAAAAAGAAATGGATATTCTTTACGTATACTTGTATTTTAAAAAAGAAGGAATATATGTATCCTTGTATCTGCATAAAATACGTCTGCCTTAGTAACCCTGGCTACATGACAAGGAAAATTGAATGGCTAGGATATACAGGGGTAGGAGATTTTTTACTACATACTCTTTTTACCTTCTGAATTCTATACCATGTGGCTGTACTTCCTATGCAAAAGCTAATAAAATTAACAAACTTTATCTAGTATATTTGGAGTATAGAGTATGAGGGGTGGGGAAAAAAAGATAACCTAAGATAAATAATCAGGAGCCGGACCATGATAAGTGGTTTGGACTTAACCCTGTAAGTGGGTCCTGAAGTATGTAAGACAGGAGAATCACACAGTGAGATTTCTATTTAGAATATAAATATCTGAACATATACTAAAGGATGGACTAGAAAGGGTCAAGTGGGAAAATAGATTGCAAGTTTAGCAATACAGACGAGAAATGATGATGACCTAAGCTAAGGCAATGGCAGTTGGGGTAGGAAAAAAATGACTCACAACTATGAACTTCTTTCTCTGAGCCTCAGTTTTTTCATATGCAAAATGAGGATAATATCATTATTGGACCAAGAGAAAAAACTAAAGAGATTACGGATGTAAACGTAACTTTTAACAGCGAAGCATTATACAAAAGTAATTATGCAAGTGACACTCCTATTTGCAAACATATAATTTGTTTGCTGAAAACTAATTATAAAATATAACACTAAAATAGTATCTAAGTGGGCGATAAACATTTCAATACAAATCAGTGCAATTTAAGCAGGCAATTCTGAAAGGCAGTATTGTTTCATACTTGTTCTTGTCTCAGTTCAGCGAATGGCAGCTGATTCTGGCAACCAAGATGGCAAGCATATTGCTCATCAGATTGGGAATATGCTTCTGTACATGCTGTAAGAGAAAAACAGTCAAATTACAAGGAAAAGAGACAGAAAGAGAGAAAAGGAGAGAAGGGAAGGAAAGAAAAGGGGGAAGAATAGAAAAGAAGGGATTTGGCATTTTATAAAAAAATTTCTTAAAAAGCGTTTTATCAATATGAATTTTCAAATTCAGTAACAGTAGCAAAGATATTATTTTAATAAACTCTGTATCTTCTACCTCCCACATGTCAGATGGTTCAGGTATAAACCTATTGATTATATACTCAGGCTCAGGCTATATGATGACATTCATAAAGGGATCTTCACCACTATGGTATGCAAAGTGGGAAAAACACTGGTCTGGCATCCTGAAGTTTTGGCTCCATACACATCTGGCTGTGTATATGACCTAGGCTGTGTTTTTTAACCTCTCCAACTATTGATTTCTATATGTTTAAAATGGAAATACCAAATTACCATCACCTATGTCATAGAGTTGAACCAAACAATATATTTTAGTGATTTACACAAATACACAATATTAACATTAAGAACTAGATCACTTTGCTGAGAAACAAGGATATTCTCATAGCAAAGAAAAATAAAACAAAGCAATTAATCTAACACCCTAAATTCTGAGAAACTGAACTTAGAATATGCTCTACAGCAGGATTCTAAAGTTGAAGTGGGTACACACCCTCTTCATTTGGTTCACTAGAGCTGGTTCTCTCTTGTGATATATAACACTTTACCACTGTAACAATTTTTCTTTCCAACCCAGTCATATATTTGTAATATATTTCTCAAAGGTGCTAGACAATAAGTTAAACAGCATTATGCACATATGAAGGTGGCCAGTTGGAGACTGAACCACAAAAAAACAAGGTCATGATATCAAGGAGACTTAGACAGAAGTCATGGCAGAGTGACAGGGAGAAAGGTACCTCCTGCTACATTGAATAAACAGTATCATGTAATGAATGGAGGAAATTCCATTACGGTTTCTTTAAAAAGTTAAATGTCAATTCTGTCTTGATTACAGGTTTCTTTTATTAAATGCATCTCTTTTAGCAAAAGGTAAGAACAGTGGTTTAAGAGATGACAAAGATTCTGGTTACTTCTTTTATCAGCATGACCCACAAAGAATACACTATTAAATAGTGAGTCAAAGGCTTGATTCAGTAAAAACAACTTGGAGCTAAATCAACTGGCCTGATTGAAAGGCTTAGGAAAATTATACTATCCATTGAAAAAGTAGTGATGAATTATGAGAAGGGTAATTAAACCAAATGCTTCGTTACACAAAGGTGTCCTAGCCATAGTACAAAATAAACGTTGTCTCAACAAATAGAAGTAGCCTCCACTTTTCAGAAGTTCATATCTATTTTTACAAACCAAAAGAAATCTGAAGAGGATTCATGCTTTCATGAAAAAAAAAAAAAAAAAGTGAAAACAGCGTTCAGCATTTGTTTTGTGGCTAGCCATTACAGAGGCAGCACACACTCCTGAGCAGCAACAGTGGCACTGCCAAGCTCCTTCCCTGGGAAATACGCTCGGCATCAGGCCACCATAGCTCTGAACTGTGTAAGCATCTGTATTTTATCTTGATTTATTTTATGCATCTTAGCAAGATGTGTCCTAAGGTATTAGAAAAGACTAAGAGAGGTTATTTTTTGGATCTAAGAGCAGTCAAAAAATTTTCCATATAAATTAATGGTAATTGCTTCTTTGCTTTATGCCATTTTGGTTTAGGAGAGGTTTCAAAGGAATGCTCTACTTTCATATAGCAGGGAACCCTAAAGATGAAATTTAAAGCCCATGAAATTTGTAGCAGCAGCTGATTAAACTCTAAATTCATAATTCTTAAAATATGTTAGAAATTAGTTTAAACAACATGCCTATCATTTTCTGAGGAACATATATAAAGAGTATTAACACAACCCAAAAAACCCACAATGTTATATACTTTTAGCATAGCATCTTACCAGATTCACATTCCATTTTGGTCCGATTTAAATCAATTCCATCATCCACAAATTGACAAATTGAAAACAGTCTGCAACCTCTCTGACATGCATACAACTCTTCTTCCTAGGGAGTTCAAGAAGAAGGAGGATTACCAAAAAAATATTATTTTTCCCTTAGGGGGGGAAAGTTAAAAAGAAAACAAAGTTAGTAGGTTTACTATTAAAATGTCCAATAAAAGGTTATAACCGAAAGAAATACGGTAGGAACCAGGTAATACCCAAGACCTTTGCCATAAAAAGAGGATTTAATTTCTTATTTTAAAAGTGATACTCAAGAAAGAAACCTAGTGGGGGGGAATATATATATATATATATATATATATATATATATATATCCTTTTCCCATATTCCAAGGTTACGTTTTGACGGAAAATTTTAAAAATAAAAATAACAGTGACATAATCAGAATTTTAACAGAGGTAGAAATGAGTAAGCAAGTACCTTCTGATGAATGACATACTTCTGCCACATAAATATTTATAATTATCAGGCTTCTCAGGAAAAAGGGTCATGACTAGCTTCACATGGCAAATAGCGTAATAAAGGCCCGCAAGAAGTGAAGCATACATCTATGAAAAGTGTTTTTAAACTTTGCTTACTTTGACTGAAAACATAAACAAGAGCAACAGTGTGGTGTACAGGAAAAGCCTCTGGAATTACCAGACCTGGTTTAAAATCTTTCAGGTGAATGACACTGCATAAGTTACTTTACCTATCTAAATCTCAGTTTTCTCATCAGAAAAGGAGATAATGGCTATACATAATCTCCAAACCCCTCAATAATGCTGGAACATAGCGATTCCTGGTATAGTCCCTGGGACACAGATGGTGCTCAATAAAAGGTAGTAGTGTTAATCACGATAACAGATTTTTAAAACAGAGGACAACAGTGATAGGCAACATTATCTATCTATGGGAGCTCAGGATAGGGTTGATTCTTCATTACTGGAAAATGTGAACTGCTTAATAAAACTAATGACAATGTCTTCACTAAGCTTTTGTTACATGAAATACACACAGTGTTTAACACAACTAGTACATGTAAGGGAGTCCCCTCAACTTACTGTGTGATCCACTGTGTACAAATTGGCAGGCACCTAATAAGGAAGCAAATAGCATGTGCATATACCAGTTAGCAACCAATGGAAGAGAAAGGTATGCATTTCTTTACAGCAGAAGGATTAGTAAGATTTATGCAGCACCAACAACCCATTAAGAAGAGATGGCTGCAGTCTGACGTTAAACAAGTGTTGCAATTTTGAAGCTAGCATGTTTTTTGAACCTCAGTTCTGGTTGCATTTATTGTTAAGGTGAAACTGAAAGAATTTTAACAATTAAGATAAATTTCATACCTGAGTAGCTTTTGAAGCTTTGTAAAACAGTGGAAGAAATTCTCTTATGTATTTGGAGCACCACATCTCCTTATACTGCACAGAGGAAGCTTGAGCTCATTAGTATGAGCTATAATGCATGCCATTGCATTTTCAGGTAGGTTTTCTTTCCTTAAACCAAGCCAGTAAGCCCCCCAGTCCTATTTTCAAAAGAGAGTATGGCATGCTGCAAAGAGCCTAGATCCAGGAATCAGCCCTGCTTTGAAGCTCAGCCTCACCACTTATTCTGTACAACCTCTGGCAAGTGACAATTTCTTTCAGTCTGTTTCCTTGGTTGTAAGATGGGGACAATACTCTTATGACAAGGATTTCACATTTTATATACACAGTATCATGAATATTATGCTATACTATCTAACAAATAGGCATAATAATAATGTATTTAATGAGCACCCACAATGTGCCAGACACTATGCTAACACTTAAGGTATACAATGTCCAGCACAGAGTAGGGACTCAATTGGTAGCTATTAAGAATCATGTACTAGATAATATCATTCTAAGTAAACATTTCATGGTTTATGTATCTCAAATGATTGACAAGCTTATCTTAAATGTACCTTAGATTTAGAGCACAAGGAAATGTTGCTCCCCACAAAAATGAATGAAACTAAATAATCAGAAGGTACCTCAATGATAATTATCTATAGAATATATGCATTTTCTTGCTCAGAGCTAAGTCAAGCTAACTATTCTCAATATTTAGCACCACTGATACTGTATGTACCAAACTGGTTTTATGTGCTAAGAGTGTCACATGCATTATCTTTAATTCCCACACCAGGTCTGTAAGGTATGAAGTTTTTGTTGTTGTTTTACAGGTGACAAAATGAAGTCGTGAGAAGTTAAGTGATCAGCAAAGATATACAGATAGTAAAAGTGGAGCTGGGAATTGGACCCAGGCTTATGGTTCCAGAGCCCACACATTTAAAAAAAAATGACCAGGTGGACACTAGTTAGCTTTGTTGTTAACATAACATAAGTCTCTTGTATTTGGACCCAGACAAATGATGTAATTGTATTTTTGAGGAAAGTTAAATGGTAACTACATTGGAATTTTAAAATAACTACTTACAAACAGCTATCCTACTTTCTTGCAACAAATAATTAATTCTGAAAAAGAGTTGTTAAAATGAGATTTCTATCTTCCAGTTGCAAATACCAGACTGACAGGGCTAGGTGAGCTTCTAATTTCATCTGATTTCTTATAACGCACACTGCTTTTTCCTGAACTTCAAAGCACAATAATTCAGAGGGCCCATAGAAATCAGTGAAATAAGTAAATTAAATTAATTTTTAATACAACTTTATTAATAGAGGGCAGCAAAGTATAATCAGTTTTAGGGCTGAATTCCTACTACCTCACTACTTCTTAGCTATGTGACTTTAGGTAAGTCACTTAACCTTTCAGAGCCTCAATTGTAAAATCCTACTTTGCATGGTTGTGACAATTAGGGATAATGGGTATAGATCTCTCATCATACTGTCTAACAGAGTAGACAGTTAATAAGTTTTAAGTCCATCTAACATACGGGGAGCCAAATGACTGTTTCTGAGAACAGCTTTGACGAATAAGCAAAAATGATTTATAGATACCACCTCAATTGTTAAAAACTGTCAAAATAGTGGATAAAAGTACCTGAGGTTTCCAGAAATGTTTATATCCTTTAGTTATTCTCCCAGCTTTCTGGGTCATACTACAGGTTTGCTAGGAAAATCTCAAGAAAGGAAAAAAACACAACCAAACACTAGAAGGATACAAAATAAGTTTCCATTCAATGCCAGGCCAAATAAATCTTAGTGAGTTTCCTCATACAGTCTTCTTAATGATGAGAGGTTTATAAATAGAGAGGAAAGTAATGTATTCAGGGGCAGTACACATTGATTTAAGCTTGAAAGTCACAATCTCTCATTTCTCTCTCCTGATTGTTATATTAGTGTCTGACTGAAAATTTTAGGATAATCAATCTCCTACACTTTTTCTTGAAAATTGATAAAACTTGGGTGCCTGGGTGGCTCGGTCTGTTAAGTGTCTGTCTTTCGCTCACTGGGATCAAGTTCCACATTGGGCTCCTTGCTCAGCAGGAAGCCTGCTTCTCCCTGTCCCTTGCTGCTTGTGCTGTCAAATAAATAAAATCTTTTAAAAAACTCAGAAAGACGATAAACCTCATGCAAGGTAAAATGCTGCCGTACACAGATACATGGGAAGTGAAAGAATTCAGAGATTTTCATTTCAAAGACCTGAAAGGACTTGTCCAAAAGGAACATCCCATAAAGTTCACTGGCCCTCTCCTTTGTAGTCTGAGAGAGCAAAGAGGGCTAGCCACATGCTTAAGCCAACAGCACCGAGGAGATGAAGGGAAAACAAGGAGAAAAAGACCAGTAACAACAGCAAAAGCTCTTAGAAAGAAAGAAAAAGAAAGAAAGAAAGAAATTAGAAAGAAAGAAAGAAAGAAAGAAAGAAGAAGAAAGAAAGAAAGAAAGAAAGAAAGAAAGAAAGAAAGAAAGATAGAAAGAAAAGCAGTAGGGGGAAGGGAGCACATATCCAAATTATATATGGGAAAGGGTGGGGAGTCACCACACAATTTAGAATGTTGAGTAAACAGAGATCCTAAGACGGAAAAAAAAAAAAAAAAAAAAAAAAAAAAAAAGACCTGAGAAGTGGAATGGGATGAAAGGACAGCATCACGGGGCGGGGGCGGACAAGGAATTTCAAGAAAGCAGGGTCACTCCCCTCGGGAAGCTGGGACCCTGACGCCTCCCCCCGCACCTCCCCCCCCCCTCAACGGCAGTCTCATTTTTAGACCCGCTCTGCACTGAAGGGTCAAGTTCTTTGCAGAAACCTAACTGCTGCCTCTCTAAGCCATCCCAAGCCCTAAGGCAGCGTCCTGCACACAGTGACTCAACCCAGGCGGAAAGCCCTTCCCGAGCGCCTCACACCTCCGAGGGCTGATGGCATACCTTTCTATCACTGTGGAATGGTCTCGCTTGCCTGACCCCCAGGACAGGCTAGGAGCTCCCGGCCCCGAGCGGCGCTCAGTCTACGTGCGTTACGAACTAACCTACTGTGGGCTTGCACGTCTGCTCCTGCGCCCCGCCCCCTCCCCCCATGCCATCCCTTAACGCCCCGTGAAGGTGAAGACCCTGCATCCATCATCCATATCCTCCTCCTCCTGCCCCCGAGAGTGCTCGTCTCTCCGGCCGCCC
The DNA here is from genome assembly GCF_011100685.1 of Canis lupus familiaris. Classification (NCBI taxonomy): domain Eukaryota; kingdom Metazoa; phylum Chordata; class Mammalia; order Carnivora; family Canidae; genus Canis; species Canis lupus. The sequence continues at coordinate 55,422,274 of NC_049226.1, read as the reverse complement.
AGCCAGCTGCCAGCGGCCAGGGGTCCGGTCTCGTTCATCTCTGCGTCCCCCAGCCTATTCCGCGGTAGATGCAGCACAAACTTCCGGTAATTACAGCAGGAAAGGGGTGCGGGGAGACCTAGGGAAGACAACAGGAGCTACACAGGTGGGAGACAGCGGTTGGAGGGTGTGCGTTCGACACCCAGGCTCCCAGGGCTGACACCGGTCGGGGAGGAGGGAGAGATGGGCGGCCAGGGGAGGGTGCAGCCCGGTTCGGACGGGCCCTACCTTGGGGTAGGTATGCAAGGGGAAGGTCAACTGACAGGCCCGGTGACAAGACGCCGTATCACCCAAGATCGAGTCAAATGCTTCAGCCGAAGCGGTCCCCGAGCCTCCAGCCAGGGCCATGGTCAACAGCAGCAGCGGCGGGAGTCCCCGTTGGGCCCTGACCCACAGGCTCCCCTTCGGCGCCGCCATTTTGTTTCCCTCTGTCACAGCAGCTCGGCTTGTTGCTGTTTTCTTTTCAGGGTTTCCTCCGCCTTCCGGGGCCAGCCCCTTCCCCGCCCCTCGGGCCGTCGCTTCCGCCTCCGCCGACTCCTCAGCTCCGCCCCGACCCGCCCGAAACTGCCGCCTTCCCGCCCCTACTCCGGGTCTGCGAACCCCCAGGGGAGCAAGAAGAACTAGATCCAGTCATCGCGAGTGTTAGAGCGACCCGTCCTCCTCTGATGCCTTCCCCTCGCGGGGCATCCTGGGGCATGTAGTTCTGCGCCGACGGACCGCACATGGTGGGGGCGGGAAAGTTGGTCTCGGAGAACTACAGTCGCCCCGGGGGCGCCTGACCCACTCCTTTGCAGTGCATTCTGGGGAATGTGGTTCGCTGAGGCTCCCGGGTGCTCTGAGGGCTGGCGGAGCCGGTTGGGAGAAACCCCCCCGTCCGGCGAGGAAGCGTTTAGTTTAATTGTGACTTCCGCGGTGCAGGCTCGGGGCCTCGGAGGGTGAGCTCTGGAAGGGGCCAGCTGCTGGCAGGGCTGCTTGTCCCGGTGGGTCTCATGTCAGACCGCTGTTAGGTTCCCCTTCCTGGGCTCCTCTGAGTGCTGAGGGTCGAGGAAGATGGTGTTTCCCTTTGCCCAGGGATCCAGAGCACGGCAGTCGTGGGTAGGGTCCTCTGGTCACCGAACAGTTTCCGGAGATGGGTGCTTGTTGTGAGGACCCTGCTGAGATCTGGAGGTGGTGGTGGTTTGCTGGTTGCTAGGGGAACCTTTGGGCTTGTGATGCTGGTGGGGTAGTTGTTAATATTGAGCTCCAGGGGACCCGGTGAAACTCTTAACCCTGCCTCAGCCTCACCGAAGTTGGAAGAGGCTTGAGAAGCCACGGGCTGAACGGCCTGGCCCAGTATTGGAATCCCCTGCACTACGTGCACTTCTGGAAGCTGAGCACCTCCTCCCTTGAGCGGTTAGACCAATCATTGTGGACAGTTTCAGTTCTCAGGAGGATAGTTCTTTCCCGGGACCGAAATGCTCTTTCCTGTCAAAACACTCAGCAGTCCTCGTGATTCGGGAATGCTTCCAGAGTACGATAGAAGCCCATCGTGTCACTTCGGGGCGCACACATCACAGTGGTTGGTTTGGATGACGCTTTAGAATCTTCCCTCTTTCTCCAGCAGAACGCGCTGCGAGCCCGTGAAGGTAGTTGGTGAGTCCGCTAGCAATGGATAAATTCGTCGTCCGCACGCCTAGAATCCAGAGTAGTCCTCAGAAGAAGGATCCTGCTGGAAAGATTTACAAGCAGGCCACTATTGAATCTCTGAAGGTGAGAGGGGATCTGGGACTAGAGAAAATGTGGAAAGGGCTGTGGTAGCAAGGCAGTGCAGAGGAGTTCTACTAGGGAAGACCTATACATTCTTTCTGCTCTGTGCTCTCTTCCCAAAGTGTTCCTGACCATATCCCTGATTCAGTTCCTCCCTTCCTCTATACAGACTTCTATTTATCAATCCCCACACGCATCTCTGTTACTCTTAATGATTATTTTGGCTGTATGCTGGCCGAGAGGACAAACCCCCTAAAATTATTAAATTTTTTTGCAAGATTTTTTTTTTTTTTTTGTCTATTAGGTATGTTAAAGTACCAACTATGATTCTGTGTACTCTGTACAAACTCAGTAAAAAGCTGGGTAATGATAGTCTACTGTCATGGCCTTCACAGCTATAAGCTAAGACTGGGAAATAGACTGTTTTCATAGACTCTTTGCAACCTCTGCATGTCCGATTTCTGTTAGCAAAGAAGACGCAAGGATACAGGGCAGATGACAACGAATCAATGGACATGGGTACCCAATTAATGATAAACTAAGAATTATTTCGCTAAAACAAACACACGCTTCTAATTAGTTCCCTTTGCCTTCTTAACCTTTTACATTTCTGGACTTTTCAGTTTCCTTTATGGGCTCCTCCTCCATTAGATCCCTAATATTTGTGTTCCCCAGAGCTTTGTCACATTTTATACTTTTGGCCAGGGTAGCCTTATCTATCTGAAGGCTTCCCATGTTGATGACGGCCAAACTTGTACTTCCAGCCTAGATCTCTGGCAGTGAGAGTGGGATTTGGGGCTAGAGAAGATTTGCACAGGGCCATGATAGCAAGGTGGCATTCTGAGTATTTGACTTACATATTCAGTTGGACTGCTCTTCTAGATGTGCCACAGGCTTACCGGGCCCAGATTAGAAAGCAGTACAGGAGTGTATAAACAGAAGCCCTGAGTTCTAGGATCCTCCTGTGCAACTGGGTGATCTTTAGCAAGTCATTTTCTTACCTGGGATCTCACTTTGTCCTCACCTGTAAAATATGGGAGTTGAACTTTATCAATATTCTTTCTTTTTTTAAAAAAGATCTTATTTATTTTTAAAAAAGATTTACTTATTTATTTGAGAGAGAAGGTGAGAGACAGAGCATGAATAGAGGGGTAGGGGCAGAGGAAGAGGGAAAAGCAGATTCCCTGTTGAGCAGGGAGCTGACAAGAGGCTAGATCCCAGGACCCCAGGATCATGACCTGAGCTGAAGGCAGCCACTCAACTGCCTTCCAGGCGTCCCTTTTTTAAAAGATTGTATTTATTTATTTGAGAGAGAGAGAGGGAAAGAGAGCACGAATGGGGGTGGCGGGGCAGAGGGAGAGGGAAAGCAGACTCCCTTGCTGAGCAGGGAGCCCACCTCGCCCTGGACCCCGGGATCCTGATCTGAGTTAAAGGCAGACGCTTAACCAACTGAGCCACCCAGGCACCCCTATTAGTATTTCTTCAGAGAAACATTGTTATCATTTGGGGCAAGGTAATTCTTTGTTATTTGGAACTGTTCTCTGAGTTACAGAACGTTTACCATCCCAGGCCTTCAGACACTAAATGCCAACGTACATCACATTGTGATAAACAAAAATTCCCTCACGTATTTCCAGGCAGCCCTTGGTTGAGATCTACTGAGTTCTAGATGGTTCTTAAAAATTTCTCCTGGTCTTAGAATTTTGTGCATAAGCAAAATTTTCAACTGTCTCAGTTTTGTCAGAGTATTCATGGAGCTATATAGAACAGTGACTTGCAATGACAGATGGTGGTGGGCAGGATTGTGATATCAAACTGGAAGAAAAAGAGGAGGGTAGTAATTGAATTACTCATACACTCAAAAACAAACACCCAGATTCTAATATACTTCCACCTGCCACTTCTCTCCTCTGAGTCCCTGCTTATACCCAGTTGAGAGTCCCTGCATAAAGATGAGAATATTTTATGTGAAGATTATGGAATCAGAATAAGCAATAGGCATAGGGAGAATAACATTCTCCTTAAATACAGTAGATTTTTCTCCCAAACCTGTTCTTTATTCTCCTGTATTTATTTTTATTTACTTATTAATATAATTTTTTTAAAAGAGAACACATGCGTGCATGCAGGGAGGGGCAGAGGGAGAGGAAGAAGAAGAGAGGGAATCTTAAGCAGGCTCCATGCTCAGTACAGAGATTATACCTGAAATCAAGAGTCGGACACTTTACCGACTGAGCCACCTACATGTCCCCTCCTGTAACTACTTTTAAATCTATATACCAAGTAACTGGGACTAGAAACAAACCATTCTTAACTGTTTTATTTCTTACATCCAATTTTCAATTTTGCCTCCTAAATATCCTCCTTGTCCTTACATCTCCCACTTTAAATTTTAAAATCTCTCATCTAGGGATCCCTGGGTGGCTCAGCGGTTGAACGTCTGTCTGCCTTTGGCTCAGGGCGTGATCCCGGACTTCCGGGATCGCGTCCCACGTCGGGCTCCCTGTGAGGAGCCTGCTTGTCCCTCTGCCTATGTCTCTGCCTTCTCTGTGTCTCTCATGAATAAATAGATCATAAAAAAAAAAAATCTCTCATCTAGAACAGTGCCACGGTCTGTTAACATGTCTTCCTGCCTTTGACATCCTCTCTCATTCTCCCTTCCACACTTAACCCAGAGAAATAAAAAAGAAAATCTCCTCAGGTCACTTCCCTGCCTAATCCTTCAGTGGTTTCTCATTACCTATCAATTGAAGACACTTCTTTACATGACACCCAAGGACCTCTGGGACTTGGTATCGGCTTGCCTCATCCCCTGCTGCTCTTCTTTTTTTTTTTTTTTTTTTTTTTACAAGAGAACAAATCTACACCTTTATTTATTTAGTTTTCAGTAAGTTTAAATGCTTGAGGGGTACAGTATCACGCGGATTCTGTGGCCAGTGGCTTTCGCAGAAAGGTTGCTTCGGAATTTGGCACGAACCATGCCGCTGTTTCCATGAGCACGAGTTACTTTTCCCCAGATTACTCTGATTTTGTTTAGTTTGCCACCAGGAGTTACTGTGTTGTTCTTTGCTTTGTACACATAAGCACATCGCTTGCCGAGATAGAATTCTGTTTCATCTCGAGCATAAACACTTCGATCTTAAGTAGAGCTGTGTGCTCCCTCTGGTTCTGGAGACCCTGTTTATAGCCGGCAAAAATGGCCTTGGACCAAAGCCTTCCAGACATAGTCGTCGCTTTAGGAGTCCTATTCCCAGCAGGCCGCACTCAATTGGCACCCAAAGTTCAGGAACAGGAGCACTCCTCACCTCCACAAGCTCCAAGATGGCCACTCTTCTTGTTTACATTCTGTCCCACTCACAATTTCCCAGAGATGGTGTGCTGTTTCATGCCTCTGTGCCTTTGCATATGCTGTTCTCTTCGCCTGGAATGACCTTACTCTTTCTTGTCTTGGAGGCAACATAGTGTGGTGATTAAAACATAGACTCTGGAGCCAAACTGCCTATGTTTAAATCCAGCCACGCCACTTATTATTTGTGTGACCTTGGGTAAGTTATTTAACCTCTCTGTGTCTTTCTTTATCTATAAAATGGAATTAATGATAATATCTATTTTATAACTTAGTTATGAAGTTTGAGTGAGTTAATATATGTAAAGTGCTTGGGACAGAACCTGGCACATACTAAGTAATGTGCAAGTGTTTGCTGTTATCATAAAATCATGACTTACTATTTGTCCCCCATGACCTAGTTAGAGAGTCTTCTCTACTGTGAGGCCTTTCCTGATCACCCTTCTGTCCCCCAGACAGAAAGTCAATCTAATCACTCCCTTCTCTAAGCCATCCCTGTATCTTAAACATGCCCCTGTCATTGCCCTTATTTGTGCTATATTGTGTTTTTTTTTAAATGCTGTACCCTACTACACTCTGAGATTCTTGAAAGACTTGTGTCTTACTGATTCTTGTGTCCCTAGTACTTGGCACAGGGTTTGGTACGTAGAGGATCACAGTGAATTTTTCTGAATGACCAAATGAACTAAAACTCTGAAAACATTGGCATGGCATAGGAGACCCTTCCTGTTCTGCCCCTGTAAACCTCATCCCTTATTGTTCCCTTTTCTAGGAATGCATTAAGTCTCCAGGGATTTGACTTGATGCTGGTCCCTTTTCCTGGAAAACCTTTTTCTTTTTACAGAGACTACTCATTTGTGAACCCACTCAAGTGTGACTTTCCCTGTGAATCCTAGATTATAAATTTCATGAGTGCAGGGACCTTGGGAATTTTATTTACTTCTGTATCCTTGGACCTATCAGTGCTTGGCACATATTAAGTGGTCAATACATATTTGTTAAATAAATGAATGTTGAAGTGCTTTCTAGGTCCTTTGGGGGGAATTAATCCTTCCCTCTTCAATACTGTCTGAGTACTTCGTTCAAATATCTCTCATAGTACTTGCCTTACTGTATTGTAATTATTAGATTACCTGTACTTTGCCCCAGTCTACCATAAACTCCTGAGGACTGGGACCACAGTATCTAAGGTTCTGATTCTGCTCCAAGGCCTAAGGCAGTGCCTGCTACATTGTAGGTAAGAATTTATTGAATAAACAATAATCATTCTTATTTGGGGATGTCCTTTCAGGGTCTGGATAGTAAACTATTTAACAAATATTATTGCAAAACAACTTTATGCCACACTATGCTAGATACTCCAGGGAACATAAAAGAAATTTAAGATGAAAGTATGAGTCCTCATGGGACTTCGTATTAGGGGATAATATTATAAGAAATTAAGAAGTAACGATAGAAAATCATATGTGGTCCATTACAGAATTGTTGTTTAGTTGGTAAGGGTTAAGAGTTCAAAGGAAAAGCTCAGTGTCGTTTTTAGTGCTCAGAGCACCTTTAAGGGTTGAAAAGATTTGCCTAGGTAGAGGGGAGTAGTGACCTATAACCACTCAATAAGTGGTGCTTGCTGTTCTCTTTCCTTTGTGCATGCATATGTGCTTACTTTATCCATACACAATGACAAAAACAAGTTGAGTTAAATTTGAACTCTAGAAAGTTAGATCTACCAAGTAACTTAGTCCCACATACCAGCATCACATTTAAATACCAAGAATCTGTTGAATGTTCAAGCCTCAGTTTCTCCTTAGTAACATCAGAAATAAGTATATCTAACGTGCAGGGTTATTATGAGAGCTAAATAGATAAGTGCATATTGAAAGAGCTAAGCATTGTGCCTGGCATGTAGTAAAACTGATCAATAATTTCCTCTTTTTGTGTGTGGAAAAGGAGAGGCTTGTGTAGTAAAACTAGAGCTGGGACTGGTGATGATGAGAGCGATAGTAATAATTACTGCCAGTGTTTACTGATCCCATTTCTATGGGCCAGGAATTGTGCTAAGTGCTTTATATATATTAACTCTTTAAATTCTAGTAACAACTCTGTGAAATGGATGCTTTTATCATTTGTATTTTACAGATGAAGAATCTAAGGCACAGAGATTAAATAGCTTGCCCACGGTCATGCAGCCTTAAATGGCAGAGCTGGAATTTGAACTAGACAGTTTGGTTCTACTGTCTGCCCCCTATAGGGTGAACTAAGAAAGTGGAGGTTTCTGAATGTCAAGCAGAGAAGGTATAAAAATCTTGGAACACTAGGAACATTGTACTTCTGTTATTGATGTATTACAAGTAATTTTGCCATAGTCTTACCACATTCAATAAAAGTGATACCCAGTAGAGTTTGTGTAGTATACATTTGGATGGTAAAGGTTAATTTGGTTAATTTCTTCTTACTCCCTTAAAGGAAAATGATTTCTTCTGTTGGTTGCAATAGGAGTTTTATTATTATTATTATTATTATTATTATTAAAAGGTTCAAGGATATACTAATTCTTTTAGGTTCAGCACTTTAGAATGCTCTGTAAACCTTTGCTCCTTTTGTAGGATTGAGCAGCCAGTAGATTGTCCTCTGCCCCGCTTAGTGGGATGGTTTCCATCTTATCGCTTATGAGTGAATCATTTTCCCTAATTGGTTTTGTCAAACTTGATGTTTCATCCATCCACAACTGTAAGACAGACGGTGTAAGAGACAAGCTCATATTCTTTCTAGTGATAACCTTTCCACAACGTGTAGCTTCCCCTTTCATATCTTGTGTCCACTTCCCTTGTGCCTCTAAATATATCAGATAACAACTTGAAATACCTGTTTTGGGGGATGCCTGGGTGGCTCAGCGGTTTAGAGCCTGTCTTTGGCCCGGGCATGACCCTGGAGACCCAGGATCGAGTCCCACATCAGGCTCCCTGCATGGAGCCTGCTTTTCCCTCTGCCTGTGTCTCTGCCCCTCCCTCTCTCTCTCTCTCTCTCTCTTTGTGTGTGTGTGTGTGTGTCTGTCATGAATAAATAAATAAAATCTTAAAAAAAGAAATACTTGTTTTGGGACCCATATTTGGACAGAAATAAGGAAACATTCTTAGGTATATATGGAATTCTTCTGTTCTGGAATTGACTGCAGATTTTTGTATTTCTGACCTAAAATTTCATGTCTGAAAACTATACTGGACTTTTGTCTTTGCAATAAAGATGACTTTGTTCAATTATACCTACTGTGCACAGGGGATAGAGAGACAAATAAATTGTTCCAACCCTCAAATTACTCACAGATGGGAAGACAGCCTTATAAATAAGTATGTACATAAATTGCTGATACTGTGATAAAAATGTGTCCACACACACACAAAAAATGTGTCCGTATTACAAAGAACCAATAGGGAGTGTGATCAGATTTGGTAGGAAAGAGTTAAGAAAGGCCTCATAGAAGAGGAGATGCTTGAAAAGAGTCTTAAAATATAAATAGGTGTTTATCATATGGTTGAGGCAAAAAGAGCATTCCAGGCAGAGGGTGTGAAACACTGCAGTTCATTTAGGCAGCTTCAAATAGTTTGCCATACCTGGAGCAAATTATGAGGCTGAAAAAGATGTCAGGAGCCAAGTCATGTAAGGCCTTTTATGCCAGGTTAAATAAAGAGTTTGGGCTTCTATAGTTCCATGCACTGGAATGGTCTGATGTGGAATCCCTAACCTCATTCCACCCCTGTAGAAATGCTGGATAAAAAGTCTCTAATACAGAGCTGAGCTTGAAAGCAAGAAAGAGAAATCCTCAGATGCCAGGAAGACAGAGGAAATTCAAACCCTGAGCTGAAGCTAAGCAGTTTGATGAAACCAGCTATAATGCTTGGGGTGTGAAGCTTTAGGGCCAGTATGGGAACTGCAGATAAGGCCTCAGGCTAATAATTCTCACATGAAGCTGGGAGCCAAAACAGGTCTACCATGTTTGTGAAAATGAACTAGAAAAATTCCATCCACTAGTCCAAGGAAATAGCATGAAGACTGTGATCTTCTCAGAGGTTTGGATGGAAAAAGAATTGACTACAATAAATTTGAACCCAACACTTATTACTATGCATAGTTTTAAATTTACACTCTTGGCAAAACTGAAAATATTAGCATAAAAATTGGTATAGACCAGAGAAATCCAGAGGCTTTGGCCAAGGCAAATGTGAAATTACCCCGTTAAAACATCTCACAATCTAGGGCACCAGACTCCCATAGAAAATAGTCTCCATTGAAGATGAACTTATGGCCAAAATTACAAACTCTCCAAGAAAGGTAATTTCCTAGAGAGAGATGAACAAACAGATAAATAATAGCATTTCTACCCCCAAGAAATGATGAAAATAGTACAACCTCAAAGAAATCTTTTTGTGAATTTTCACAGAAATAAAGAAGAAATTAGAAATTATAAGAAAGAACAGGATAGTATGAAAAGAAAATGGGCAGATTTTGAGGAAAACATTAAGTCATTCAATGAAAAAACTATTTGTTGATGCAGAAACACATTGCACAGGTTAAAAGAAGACTATAGCTACAGAGAGAAATGGAGGATTGGAAGCTTGATCTGAGAAAATAACTTAGAATGCATCACAGAAAAATAGAGAAAAATATGAAAGAACAGTTAAGGTACACAAAGAACAGACAAGTCGTTTATATTTCTGATAGGGTTCTACAATGGAGGCTTATGAGGAGGATCCTGATACAGATTTCACTGAGCATACATCTTAACAATTGTAAGGGGGAACACTAAAATGATAGCAATAGAATGTATAATTTCCAAACCATAAAGAAAAACTAGATCAAAGAAAAATTAAACTGTTAAAATCAAAGATATAAAAAAAGCAAAAAGGAAGTGTATCCAGTTATATCAGTAATCATAATAAATTACAAATGGATTAGCCATGCCTGTTAAAAGATAGAGATTCTCAGATTGGATGGGGATGGAGGCAAAATAAAGCCACCATAGGCTATTTAAAGCATAACGACCCAGAAAAGTTAAAAGTCAAGGGATGGAAGACAATATTGAATACATCATAGGCAGGAAATCATCCAAGCAGTGTTTATAATAGAAAAAATATTGGGTGGGGGGGACTCTAAATATCCATTAGGGGAATAAATTTTAAGATTCTAAGATATTTGTATATAAAAATAACAGGATACTATTCATTACTATTAAATGGATCAACTGGATTTATGTATATCAGTATGAATGAATGAAGAAAATATAAGGAGTGAAAAAAGCCTTTTGCAGAATATTATATTTACACTTTACACCTTCCTGTTGAAAATATCCCCTCACCTGGTTTCATTTATTTTGCATTACTTGATACTAATAATACTGCTTTATACTGTAGCAGATCATAACAAAGGACTTGTCTCATTTTTGACTAAAGCACCTAAAGGCCGAGAACAAAGCAGAGTGTTCCCAAATGAGATTCTAGACTATGCAGAACTTGCGAAAGCAGTACCTGAAAATAATTTTTGGTATCCTGAACCCATCACCTTCCCTAGACTATAAAGAAGGTTGAAGTTAAAGGAAGAAAAGAGAAAAAAAAATAAAGGAAGAGGGGAAAGAGAGTTCCTTTGGATAAAGTGGGAGGGCCTGTGGTATTTTCACTTGAGGAACTTAACCTCTGTTCCTGGAGCTGGTGAACACAGAGAGCAGACCTGTGCCTGGGAAAGTCTAAAGACAGAGAAAGTGGCTGCATGGAAAAGCTGTTAACCCTTAGAATTCTTCAGGGCAAAGATGTAGGCACAGCAGAAAAAAATGCTGGCTGGCCTAGAGTAGAATTAAAGGACTTAGGTTTACAAGGATCCTTGGAAGGACAGTGGTACCCCTACAGGGAGTCTGTGTAAAGTGGTTTGCCAAAAACTGGGGACTTGTAAGTGGCTGGCTGGAAGAGGCATTGCCAGCATTACCAGAACTGCAGGTGAGGGAGGTCTCAACAGTAGGAGTTCTCCAAGGAACTACAGACCCTTCTCGTATGAGAAAGAGTCAGCCTTACATATCTGTCAGTCTAGAGAGCACACAAAAACCTGATTAGTATAGTATCACAAAAGAAGGGAAGGCTTTTCCTGTCCCTTCTCCTTTTCCCAGCTTCTAACTTGGAAAGGTCAGAGGTCAAAGCAAACAAGCAAGGGAGGAAGGGAAGCAGGGATGGGGAGAGATCTCCCACTGACATCTCTACCAGGGAAGGGAATTGAGACTTTTTTTTTAGTTGGTTTGTATTGAACTATGACCTGCATATAGAAAAGTGGACAAATAATGAGTGTACATCTTGACAGATTTTCACAAAGCTAACATACCTATGTCACCACTATCCAGTTCAAGAAACAGAACATTACCAGAATCCCAGAAGCCCTCTGCCCCTCTTCCTTTCCCTAACTGGCTGACCTCCCCTAGGGTAGTAACCATGGAAGATAAGATTTTTTTAAATTATAAATTAATTTATAAAGGTAATTATAAAAGTACCTTTGTCATTTAGTCTTTCAGTTTAATTTTCTTAAATTCTTAGTCGAAATAATTTCGGAACTACAGAATGGTTGCAAGAGTACAAACAACTTCCCCATCCCCTTCACCCAGATTCCTTAATTGTTTATATTTTACCCTTAATGCAAAGATGCATATCAACTTTAAGGTGGTGATTTCTTTTAGATACAAGAGAGGAATGAGTTTAGTGAAGGATGCCAGGAGACAAACTTCAGAATGTTTCATTATTCTATTATGCAAAATGTTAACTTTTTTCCCTATTATAAACAGTTACTCTGTACCTTTTTATGTGTTTGAAGGTTTTTAAATTTTTTCAAACAAAGTTTGAATTTTTATCATCCAGGAAGTGGGGAGTTGTTGAAGTGTGCTTTTTATTGTTGAAATAAATATGCCTTACGACTTCTTTGCTCTCCGTCCTTGCCTCTAAATTAAGACACTTAAGTGAGCTATACGGTTGATTCACCTTAGTATCGCTTTTCTTTTCTTCCCATCCTTATTGCCTCTCTCTGCTAAGTGCCCAGCGGTGTCTGACATGGTTAGATTAAAACTTGCACTTTTCCTAATAGATGTAACTCTCTTCCTGATTTGCAGTAAGCGGGACCTGCTTTTAAGCAATTACCCATCATTTGGGGCCATCATACACACTGTGCTTTGGTTCAGGTCATAATCAATAATTCATATGTCAGTAGGAGCCCCATTAGCTCAGGTGAAGGCAGATGTTTTTCTAATGAAAATGTTCCATTTTCCAAATGACTTTTCTTTTTCCCAGAGAGTTGTGGTTATAGAAGACATAAAAAGATGGAAAACTATGTTGGAGCTTCCTGATCAGACCAAACAGAATCTAGTTGAAGCTTTACAAGAATTAAAGAAGAAAATACCCTCCAGGGAAGTGTTAAAATCAACAAGGATAGGTATGTTCCTTCTGAGTTTTATGGAAAGGGCTTATATCTTTGTCTCTTTCCTTCTTCCTTTCCTCCTTCCCTCAAATATGAAGTTACTTATCATATCAGTGCTTTTCAAACTGTAGTGAAGGACCATTGCTTAAAAAATTATCTGTTGGTCGCAGACCAGTACTTTTAAAATATGTAATAAAAATTGCCAAAAAAATAAACCATACAAAATACAGGCCCCACCTTTTTCATTATTAGATTCAACAGATAGAAAATTGCTCTGTCAAGTTGCTATTCAAGTTTCTAAATGTTTACTTTAGTTTCTGTACTTAACTCATGGACTGGTAACCAGCAGTGCTCAAAGGATAACTAACCTTTTGAGAGTGTTTGATGTTGGGTGTACAGAAATGTGTGACATGTGGTTCGTGACCGCAAGGAACTTAGGGTTTGGTGGGAGAAACAAGCAGGCGAACAATCAAGAGCAGGAAATATTGGAGGTTATAAACAAAAACATATAAATAGCATCCTGGCTATCATTCTGATCTGTGCAAAGTACACGCTGGCGCAAAGGACAGAGCAGTCACTTACATCTGGGGAATTCAGAAAAGGCCTCATAGAAGAAATGGCATTTCAGCTACATCTTGATGTTCAATCGTGGCTTTTCTGTCCTGAGTGGAAATAACTTGCAGAGTGTGGTTTGTGAAAACAAGATGAGAGCAACATTTGCCGCTACATCATTTATTATAACATCAAGATATTTAAAAGATAAGTCAAGGACTATGTTGAATTGCCATTTTAGTACAGTACACAACTGTGCATAATATGCAAGGGAGGGCCAACATGTGTTCCTCAAGCTGCTCCCAACTCCCTAGGGATTCCAAGGTGGTCATTCACAGCTGCTGTTCTTGCCCTTGCCAGTGCTACCATTGCCTTCTCTGCCTCCCCCTGACCTCTTGTTCATGAGAAGCAAAAGAGAGAGTAGCTTCAGACTGGCGCTAACAGCTGGCAAGAGCTATGTGAAATCCCCCAGAGGGTCCCCCAAGAGTCTTGAGAGTTGCACCCCTGTAACATAAACCAGAATCCGAGAAAATGAGATGCTTAAAGAACATAAAACCCTATCATTATAGCCAAGGAGATTTTCCCATCTGCTGCTGGATTTTCTCTTTATAGGTTGTGGTCACTAGAGGGCAATAATACCATTCATATGAGCTGATAAGATATCTCCACCAGTAGAGGGTACTAGTGATTAATATTTTATGACATGTATATGTGTACATATGTGTATGTTCATATTTAGGCACACATCACAAATACCATTTCTGATCAAATCTTAAATATCAATGGAATAGGTTGGGATTGTCCTATAAATACAGAACACATGATCATTTTAAAAACTTATTTCTATATTTCTACTTGTGGGTTGCCTGGCTGGCTCAGTTAGTAGAGCATGCGATTCTTGATCTTACGGTTGTTGAGTTCAAGCCCCACGTTGGGCATGGAGATTACTTTAAAAAAATTATTTCCATTTGTCCTTTGAGTACAGTTGTGAGTGTGCTTTTAAGAATGGGTGTGTCTGTCTAGTGTTCATGGATTTCAATTCAGGGATCATAATGAAACTATAACAAGGGGGCCTGAGTTAGGAGGAGTTGGAAAGCATCCAGCTTTTGAGTCCTGACCCTACCCCAAGCCCTCCCTAAACCAGAGGCTGTATGGAATATAGGGGTTTCTTGGTTCCTTTGTAGTTACTTTAGTTGCTAGGCTGAAGATTCATTTGGATCATTGCCTGAGAAAGTTTATATTCTTCCACCTTTATCCTTCTGCCTGACCCTACCCTGTGGGTTATAAGGAACAAATATTGACTGACTACTTTCTTTGTGCTAGGAACTGTGTTAGCATGATAATGAAGGAGATAGATATTAGCCCCACCTTTTTGGATCCTGCAGTCTAATGGAAGGACAGACAGTCTAACAAGACTTTATCATACCGTGTGATGAGTGCTGATGATGAGTACAAGCTAGCCAATAGAACATACCTGTTGGAAGTAGAGAAGGTGTTGAAGAACATGTTAGGCAGTGGGTAACATCATGTGAGCTGTACAGAGTGCTGGAGGTGGGGGGTAGAACATGATGCATTCCAGAAACTAAAGGTTTGGTGTGTTTGAAATGTAGTAAGTTGGAAAGAGTGTGGCAAGAAGTGAAACTAGAGAGATGGACCAGATGGACCAGATGGAGAAGGCTCTTTGTAAGCCTGTTTGGTCTTAGTGTGTGTATTAGTTATCTATCTTTGGGTAAAAATTACCCCCAAATTTAGCAGCTTAAATACTTGTTATCTCACATAGTTTTTCTGAGGGTCAGGAATCTGGAAGCTGCTTATTTGGGTGATTCTAGCTCAGGATCTCTTAAGAGGTTACAGTCAAGCTGTTGGCTGGGGCTGCAGTCATCTGAAAGTTTCAACAGGGCTTGAGCATCTCAAAATGGCTCACTCCCAGGACTACTGGTAGGAGGCCTCAGTTCCTCATCACCTGGGCCTCTCCTTATGGCCGCTCATGACATGGCAAGTGATCCAAGAGAGAAAAGCCAAGATGGATGCCACAGTGTCTTTCATAGCCTAATCCTGGAAGTGACATGCTCATAGAAGAGATGACATATCTGTTGTATTCTATCGGTCACATGGACCAACCCAGGTAAAATCTGGGGGCCAACTGAATACAAGTTATGAATACCAAGAGGTAAGGATCATTGGAGGCTATTAGTAGACCAACTACCACAGCATATATTTCTTAACTATTTTACTTCTTGGATCTGCGTATTTATGATCATTTGTAGAAATTTTACAGCCATCATCTCATCAGAAGTGCCTCTTTTTCATTCTCGGTGTTCCTTCCTTTTAGGATTCTACAGTTAGAAGTATGTTAGACCTTTCATTTTCCAAACAGCTTAGCTTGTCAGTCATCATCCTATTTCCTTATCTCACAGAATTCCAGGAAATTTCTTCAGATATGTCTTCAAAGTCATTAATTCTCTCTTCAGCTTACTCTAATCTGCTATTTAACTCATTCATGGAGTTCTTTGTTTCAAAGCCATTTTACATTTTTACAAGATTTTCCCCCAAAATCTGTCTCTTTTCAATATTATTTGTACATCTGTGTCATTATGCCTTTTATTGCTTTATTTTTTTAAAAGATTGACTTATTTACTAGGGAGAGAGAGAGAGAGAGAGAGAGAAAGCCTGTATGTGCAAGCAGGAGGGCGCAGAGGGAGAGGGAGAAAGGGGTCCTCAAGCAGACTGTCTGCTGAGTTTGGAACCCAGTGGGGGGCTTGATCCCAGGACCTTGAGGTCATGACCTGGGCTGAAGTCAGACACTTAACCCATTGAACCACCCAGGTGCCCCTCGCCTATTATTTCTTTAGACATTAATGTATGGTTCTTCTGTATTCTTCATCTAACTATTCTAGTACTTGTGGCTTTGTTTCTTCTGACTCTCATGGTGCTTGCTTTTCCATTTTTTAAATATTTTATTTATTCATGAGAGACACAGAGAGAGGCAGAGGGAGAAGCAGGCTCCCCCTAGGGAGCCCGATGCAGGACTTGATCCAAGGACCCCAGGATTGCAACCTGAGCTAAAGACAGACACGCAACCAATGAGCCATCCAGGTGCCCAGTGCTTGCCTTTCCATGTGCTTGTTGATTTTTAATTGGGGGCTCACTTTTTTTCTTTTAATCCATGGGAATCCCATGGGATTAGGTTGGAGCTTCCCTCTAGAGGGGATTTTATTTTATTTTATTTATTTATTTATTTATTTTTTAGTTTCTGCCAGTAGTCAAGGGCCACTTCTGACTTTGAGTACTTTAGCATACATTACAAGGATCCCAGCTCAGTATCAGAGTCCCATGATTAGCTCTCCCAGTTCACCACTGGCTCAAAGTTAAGTTTTTGAGCAGCATTTCTGTTAACATCACCCCTCAGGATAACCCTACTCCTTTAGCTTCTGCTTACGTTTTTGGAGGAGGGAATGAGGTGACTTTTATCCAGAATCTAGTTTATTGCGGTTCAAGGCTAGCTTTAGTCCACCAGAAAGCCAGAGAGCTTAAGGATAGTAAGTGGTTGTTATAGAAGGGTTTTGAATGGAGGAGTGACATATTCAGATTTGTGTTTTAGAAAAATCTGTCTACCATGTGGGAAAAGTGTTGGAGAAAAGCAAACATAGAGACAGGAAGCCTAGTTAAGAAGCAATTAAAACATCTAGGTGAGGGACACCTGGGTGACTCAGTGGTTGAGCGTCTGCCTTTGGCTCAGGGGTGTGATCATGGAGTCCCAGGATCGGGTCCCGTATCGGGCTCCCTGCATGGAGCCTGTTTCTCCCTCTGCCTATGTCTCTGCCTCTCTCTCTGTGGGTCTCTCATGAATAAATAAATAATATCTTTAAAAATATATATATATATGTGTTTAAAAAAAAGGTGAGAAATGAGAGTGGTCTAGATGGGATAGCCATTATAGGGATGGAGCAGTGTGCTTGGAATCAAGAGATATAAATGAAATAGAATCCAAAGGACATAGACATTGATTGGATGTTGGGAATGAAGATAAATAAATGAAGGTTGAGGCCCAGATTCCTAATATGGACAAATTGGTGGATGGCAGTACCACTTACTACCATAGAGGTGGGGGAAATAAGTTCGATTTTAGACCTACTGTATTTGACATACTGTGGACATCCAAGAGGAAATGTCCAAGACATTGGATGTACAAGGCTGAAGCTAAGGAGAGACCCTAAATATATATATTTGAGAGTCATCATCAGCATATAGTTAGAAATTGAGGCAATAGAAATAGGTAAGCTTGCACAGAGAGAATAGCTAAGAGCAAAGCCCAAAGTCCTGAAGCACACCAATACTTAAGAGACTTGTAGAAGGAAACTGAGAAGGTGTGACCAGAAAAACAGAAAGGAAACAGGAGGGAATGCTGTCATGCAGTGGGAGGAGCAGGGTACTGGGGGGGGGAGGGGCGGCTGGGAGGGGGTGGTGCAGAGGTCAGTATGTCCATTGTTGTCAAAGGGCCAAATAAGTGATATCTGGAGATTGCATGTTAGGTTTTGCAAAGTAAGGTTATCAACAATTTTGGTAAGGACTGTTTCAAAAGCACAATTAGGAGCAGAAGCTTGAAGAGGGAGGAGGAGGTAAGGAAATGACACTGTGACAGTAGACAGCTCTTTCAAAAAGTTTTGTGTTGAAAGAAAAGAGACGCAGCAGTATCAGAAAGAGAATGTGGGATGGAAGAAAGTGCTGAGTTTTGGAACAGGAGAGATGCTAACCTGCTGAGTGACAGGCTCACAGAGTTACCTTGTCTGGGAGAATGGACCCGCCTCAGCAAAGCCTGACTGTGGAGGTGAGAGGGAACAAAGACGCCAACGTGCCTTTCCGCTGTGTTGCCCTCTCCTCCGGCTCATTCTGTCTGCCTTCAGACCCTTTAATTGTCTGTTGCCTCTTCCGGGCACCTGGTTCTCTTTTCTAGCCACTTTCCTTTAAAAATGATTGATACAACCGCCTTTTCTGCCCCTCCCACTCCTTTAAACCTTTCTGTCCTGGCTTCTCCCACCCCTCTATTCTTCCCTCACAGGACACAGTGATTTCTTTCTATCCAAATCCAATAGTCTCATCTCATTTCTCATGTTCCCCGAACGATGAACTTGAGACCATTGATTGCTTACTTTTGTTGACATAAATGACACTGAATTTGTTCCCGATTCTGTGTCTATTTTTTACATGTTACTTCTTTTTTATATGTTTATTTCTTTCATATCCCTTATCTGAGTTTATAATTATGCATGTACTTCTTTGTTTTTTATTTGCCAACTAGCAACTCTATGCCTACAGGACATTGCTCTTTATTCACCAGTACATTTCAGGCATTAGCATGGCTTGTAGCCGCTCAGGATATATTCATCAAATTAGGGATCCCTGGGTGGCTCAACAGTTTAGCGCCTGCCTTCAGCCCAGGGGTGATCCTGGAGACCTGGGATCGAGTCCCATGTCGGGCTTCCTGCATGGAGCCTGCTTCCCTCTTTCCCTCTGCCTGTGTCTCTGCCTCTCTCTCCCTCTCTCTCTCTCTCTCTCTCTCATGAATAAATAAAAAAAAATTTTTTTTTAAAGGATATATTCTTCAAATCAGTGAAAATGACAAGGACAAAGATTTTCTCCATGGTTCTTTCTAGTTTTATATATCCTGTTTCTTGCCTTTCTCTGTTTCTTCATCCTTGTCCCCTTCCCCTACTGTTCCATAAATCAGCTGCTTTAGAGTTTTTAACCAGAGAGTTGTCCAGTTTAACTGAGGTGACTTAATTCAGGTGACTCTTGGATATGCATCTCCTGTTCTCATTAATTTTTGGAACTTAGACTTTTAGAAATGTTCTGATTTGTAGTCCTGCAACTTTCCTAAAATCTTACTAATTTATTAGGTAAAAATAGCATCTCGTTTTCATTTGTTGCATAAAATGAATTGGTTTTTGTGTTTATCGGTACTTTGTCTTTTTTGTGTGAATTGTTTGTATCATTTGTCCAGTTACACTTGAGAGCTTATCATTTTTGTTATCTCTTTCTGAATTCTGTAAAGTCAGTGTCATAACACTTTTAAATCCGTTTAGCTACTTCAGTTTATAAACAAGGAAACTCAGGTTCAGAGAGATGAAGTGACTTATCTAGGGCCACTTAGTGAGGTTAGCACCAGAAATGTAATGAGAGCCCAGGTCTCTTGAGACAGAGCTGTTTCCTGGTTAGCAGACAGACTGCCATTGTGCCCTGGACCCCAGCCATATGTCCCTTTATTTTATCAGAGCATTTCTCTGGGTTCTGCCATCTGCGCAAACTCACCTTTTTAAGTCAGAATTTAGTGCCTTTTCTTATGTACCCCAGATGGGAGTTTTCTCCTGGTATTCGCATTTTAGTCAATATCCCTAGGATTTTGGTCTGACATAAACTCTTTAGGTGGAAATATCCAGCAGGCAGTAGGCGCTAAGGGACAGAAGTGCAGATGAGAGATTTAAGACTAACAGTATATATTTGGAAGTCATCAGCCCAGAAGCATATGCTTACAATCACCTAAGTGGATGAATTCTCTGAGTAAAAGGAAAACAAAAGGCTGGAGAATTGAACCTGAGAGGATGTCTGTGGTAGGGAAGTGGGAGGAAGAAGAGGAGCCGGTGAAGAGATAAGTGTAATTAAAGAGGGAGAGGGTCAGGGCAGTACAAAGACATGCAGGCCCAGGAGAAGAGTGTTTTAAGAGGCAAGAGAAATGCGTGGCCTCACTGTTCTCACATGGTCTGGGAAGTCAAGGGCTAGCTAGGCCAAAGCCTTCAGACCTGGTACTGAATAAAGGGGCTCTGTGACTGGATATCTTTATTATAGAGGAAATAAGTGGGCAAGGGGTATAGGTAAGTGTCTGGTAAGGCGGTGGAGTCAGGCCTTGCCCTCTTAACCTAGTGAGCATGCTCTCCGTTTGCAGTGCCGTGCATATGAATATTCTGGGGGAAGTGTTATATCCGTCCTGTTGATCTGATTTCAGAGATGTCTTGGTTTCATTTATGGTTGGTTAACAACAGCAAAAACCCCTGTACTCACAAAATACTTTCCCATCTATGATTTCATTTGATTAGACAACAGTTGTGTGAGGGAAATGTTATGATTGTCTCCATTTTACAAGGAGAAACTGAGGCTTAGTGAGTTTGAAGTAATTTGCCGTCCGTCAGAAAACCAAGTAAGTGAAAAAGCTATAATATACTTGCACCATGTCATGTCACCTCTTGAAACCTAACGTGCCTTTGTCCATGGTAAACTCTTGCTTGCTCTTCAAGACCTGGATGAAACCTGGTCTTCTATGTGAAGCTGAAAATGTTTGGTGAATGAATAAATGAGTTAGTGAGTGGTTGAATGAAATAGGTTTGTGATTTAACTTGCTCAAGGTTGTGGTAAAAGTTAGTGAGTGGCAAGGACCTTTCAAATGGCCTTTTCTTTTCAAGTTGTCCCATACATTGTCATTGCTTCAGCAATCTTGAACTACTTTTAGATTCCTGTGTTCATTTTATGTTGAATAATGTACTGACAAATTGCCACTAAATTAGTGGTTTTTAAAACCTTGAAACACAAATTTATTATCTTACAGTTTCATAGGTCAGAAGACAGGTCCATTGGGCTAAAATCAAGGTGTTGGTAAGGCTGCATCCCTTCCTGGATACTGTAGGGAAGAATCTGTTTCCTTGCCTTTTCCAGTTTCTAGAAGCACCTGAATCCTGTGGCTTATGGCTCCCTTGCTTCATTTGCAGAGCTGGCAATGGTGGGTTGAATTCTTACATCTTATCTCTCCGACACACGCCTTCTGTCTCTTCTACTTTTAAAGACTTGTGTGATTAGATTGGGCCCACTTAGATAATTCAGGCTAATCTTCCCATCTCAGGGTCCTTAACCTTAATCTTGTCCAAGTCCCATTTTCCATGTAAGGTAGTGTATTGACAGGTTCTGAGGATTGGGACATGGATATCCCTGGGGATCAGTTTTTGCTTACCATAGCCCTTAAATTACGTCCTGCTAGTTCAGGTTCCGTCTTCTCCTTCACTGTGCTTCTTGTGTGAGTCCTGTCTTCTTGGATCGTTGTCAAGACTCAGGACAGGCATTTCCTCTTTTCATGGTGTTCCCTAGCCCTTTTGCCAGCTGAATTGACTCCTCTGTCCTTTTGACCCTCCCTGATGTTCCCCTTCAATACTGTCTTAGGATCCTGAACCTACCTGTAACACTTCTGTGTATTTTGTTTTGTTTAGGTGTCTTCTCCTATGCTTAGACCTATTGGAGCTCCTGAGTACAGGATTATCTTGCTCAATATTCCATCCCAGTGTCTAGCACAAGGCCTGGTACATACTTTGTATTTCATAATGTTTGTCAAATGAGTGAAAGACTGCTTCCTGCAGGGAAATTGTCTTAACAGTGTGCCAGGATGCAGAAACCCCCTACCCTTAAACCTAAGGGACTTGACTTAGATCATAAGACCAGCCAGTGGCACTGCTTGCTTTAAAACATAAAAACTTCATGGACCAAATAATGATTTTGCAGATGATTAACTCCCTTGATGTAGCTACTGACCAACTTATGACCTTGGGGAAGGGTCACAGAGCCTCATATTTTTTTCATCTCAATCAAGAAGAGATAGGACCGACCATATGATCAACCAGAGGTATGAGCATAGGGTTAAAGCATGAGCTCTGGAGCCACACTGCCTATGTTTGAAACCTGGTCCTACTTCTTACTTGCAGTGTCCTGCAAGTCATTTTATTTCTAATTCCTTGGGTTCTTTACCTATAAAATGGGGAATCATAACAGCACCTGCCTGTTTTGAGGCTTAAACAAGTTAAAGTTAAGTAAAGCATTTTAGCATGGTAGCTGTCATTATTTTACCATGAAATTCCCTCTATGATCTCAAATTTATTATTTCATCTTGTTTTGTTTTTTCTCTAGAAGAGGATTTCCTAGACCTTTTCTCTTCTCTTTTCCTGCTCCAGACTGTCACCCTCTTGCTGACAAATCTTGCATCATCATGGGCTCTGTTACAGTACTGCCCTTTCTGGAGGGATTTGCTGGTGTTGGCAGCACCTCCTGACCAGTCTGGGTAGGGGTCCTGTGGGGCATCTGTGAGGTGTACTGCCTCCTATAGGCCAGAAGCAGTGACCCCATTGCCCTGGCCTGAGAGTTGAAGCCTTCTGCTCTTTGGCCACCTCTCAAGACCTATGCTCTTCTGATTTGGGAATATCAAGAAGTTTAACAGCATTACCCCACAGAGCTTTATTGAACACGCCCCGCATGCCAGTCTCTAATAACAGAGAGGTACAGGGCATTAGGGGTTAAGTGTGCAGGCTCTGGAGCCAGACTGTATGTGTTCAGATCCTGGCCTGTACACTTAGTAGCTGTGAATCCTTGGTTACTTTGCCTAGCTTCATTTTCTCATTTGTAAAGGGAGTTATAACAGTAGTATTTAATTCATTGTTTAGTTATAAAAATTAAATGGGATAATTCATATACAATCTGGAGTAGAAAGCAAGAATTCTTAATAATGGGAGAGAATTAGAAACTTTTTATTTCCCCAGCACTTTCGGATTCACTTCTTTATACTATGGTTCCATTATTTTGTTTGCAGTTGTGTGATTTTCCCAATCAACTGCATCCATATTTAAATGTTAGTACAAAAGCAATTTGAAAACCAAATGAAAAAAAAAAAAAAGAAAACCAAATGTTTAAATGGCTTTTATTTAACTGTTTGATCCCATTCAGCAAACATTTATTGATTGTTCTGTGCCAGGCACTATATGCCAGGAGCTGAGACTATAACTTGGAGTATGATGGGGGGCTCTGCCCTCAAGATGTTTACAGTTTAGAAGGGAAGGTGAGTATTAAACATTCTAGACAGAGGGAACAGTGTGAGCTAAGGCTCAGAAATGTAAGGTGGCCAGACAGCCTGGCTTGAAACAATGACCTGCAAGTTGCTTTCCAAGACTAGAACTTAGTACATGAAGGCAAAGGGGTAGAAGAGCTGGGGGTGACTGGAGGGAGGAGAAAGGATGGCAAGGTAAGAGGTGAGGCCAAAGAGCTTCCAGGTCATTGAAAGCTTGAATGTGATACTTAGGAATTAATTCGAGGGCGATGGAAAGAGCCATCCAAGGGCTTTTGGTAAGGGGGTAATGAGATCAAGCTGTGTTTTTAGAGATTTATTTATTTATATTAGAGAGAGAGTTGGGGGAGAGGGAGAGAGAGAGAGAGAATCTTCAGGCAGACTCCCTAATGAATGTGGAGCCTCATGCCAGCTGGATTTCAGGAAGCTAGGATCATGACCTGTGCCCAAACCAAGAGTCAGATGCTTAACCGACTAAGCCACCCAGGCACCCCTCAGATCGTGTTTTTATTTTTATTTATTTATTTATTTTTAAAATATTTTATTTATTTATTCATGAGAGATACAGAGAGAGAGAAGCAGAGACATAGGCAGAGGGAGAAGCAGGCTCCATGCAGGGAGCCTGATGTGGGACTTGATCCCGGGACTCCAGGATCACGCTCTGGGCCAAAGGCAGGTGCTAAACCACTGAGCCACCCAGGGATCCCCCAGATCGTGTTTTTAAAAGGTTGTTTTGACTTCTGTAATGAGGATGAGGTGGAGAAGGCCAGACTGGTGACAAAGACTGGTTAGTATGTCTCTGCAGTAGACCTGCAGAGAGATGGTAAGGACCTGAATTAGGGTAGCCGTGAAGAGGAAGAGGAGGTAAGAAGGAAAAGATAGAAAAAATGTTAAGGAGCCTGATATGATGAGTGAATGGCGGTGCCATTGTGTGATAGGAAGTACAGAAGGAGGGACTGATGAGGGTAATAATGAGTTCCATCCTCTATCTTAGAAGTGTTGAGTTCCTTAATCATAGGAAACAAACTGAGGGTTGCTTCAGGTGGGAGATGGAGCCACTGGGTGATGGGCATTAAGGAAGGCGTGGGATATAATGAGCACTGTGTGTTATATACAACTGAGGAATCACTGAACTCTACTTCTAAAACTAATAATCCACTATATGTTAATTAATTGAATTAAAAAAAAAGTGTTGAGTTAGAGTTACTTACAAAAGAAGCAGGTTGAGCTGTCTGGTAGGGGACTGGACGTTTGGCTCTTGTGCTCAGTGAGAGCCTTTGGGCTAGAGCTACATATGTGGTACTACAGATGGTAGTTGGACTACAGAAGTGGGTAAGATTACTCAGGGAGGGCAGGTGGAGAAAGAAGAGAGGAGGCCAAGGACAATGCCCCAGCTCAGGTTCACAGGTAATTAAAGGTTAGGGAAGATGTATGTAGTCAGCAGAAGAAAGAGAAGGAACAGTCACAGGTGGGGTCTCAAAAAGTGGTGGAAAAGAGTATTTTAGAAGACAGAAAGCAGCTTCAAAGGCCCAGAAGGAACAAGTTAATGTCAGGATGGAGAAGATCCATTGAATTTGACAAGCAGAAGGACTCTGAGAGGCCTCTGCATCTTCGTTTCTCACAGATAGAGCTAGATCAACAGTGCCTTTCTTGGAGAGAGAAGAGAAGAAGGGGAACACATGAAGAGAAGGATCTGTATTCCCAAGAACTTTGAATGTACCTCCGTTACAGCACCACCTGTGCTGTTAGGATTGCTTACAGGTTGAGCCAGTCCGGGAGACTGTGAGCTAAATGGCACAGATGCGTGCAGTCCTACTACTTGGAGGAGACCTCCATTAATAATTTCATTAGAAATTCTTTAGACTTTTCTCTGCGTATAAACAAGTATATGTGCTTATATGTATACACAAATATAATTTTAAAAGTAAATATTGGCTCATACTGTGTGTGCTCTCCTGAGAACCTGAAAAAAGTAATCATCTTTCCATGTTACTACATGTAGAGTGATTTCAGACTTTTATGGTTGCAAAGTATTCGTTGTTTGAGTGGATTATAATTTATTTAACAAATTTGACTCTTAATGATGAACTTCCAATTGTTTCTCGCTTTTCACTATCACAAACAGTAATGTAAG
Source organism: Canis lupus familiaris (assembly GCF_011100685.1). NCBI lineage: Eukaryota > Metazoa > Chordata > Mammalia > Carnivora > Canidae > Canis > Canis lupus. Next base: position 55,397,155 of record NC_049226.1, on the reverse strand, counting down.
GGTGTTTTTGTACACATTTCTGTGCACAAAAGGTGCACAGGGTGAATATAGGTTAACTTCGAGGGACTGTGTCTTACTTATGTCTCTTTGTACTAATTTTTCTATCTTATAATATGGCACAATTTCCCCTTTCATTCACATTTCCTCATATATTTTAGTAAAAAGACGTTATTCTTCACATGAGTCTCTCATTCATTCCACCAACATTTACTGCACACCCACTCCCAACCTCTACCTCCTGCCACTGTGTTCTCTGCTGGACAAAGATGAACATGTTGTAGCTCTTGCCCTCAAGCTCTCTTTGGTGGGCAAGAGAAGTAGCTGATCGGATAATTACAACTAATTATTACAATTATTGTGAGGAACAGAAGCACAAGGTGCTGAGAAAGCACAGAGGAGAGGCACTGACCAAGACGGGGGTATTAAGGATGACTTGCTGGAGTAAGGGACTCCTAAACGGAGTCTGAAAGGCAGCATGGAAACTAGCCAGATAAAGAGGAAAGCAAGGGTATTCTAGGCAGACAGAATGTTCATTGCAAGATGGGTAGGAGGAGGGGACAGATTATGAAGGGACTTGTGTGACAAGATATGAATTTGGATGCAGCACTGAAAGATTTACGTGGATGAGTGAAATGGTCAGATTTATGTTCTAGAAAAAATAGCCCTAAAACAGGAAATAATTAAGTTTTAAAAAGGCCACTGTGGCTGCAGTGTGGGAGATGCCATTAAGGGGTCCCAAACTTAGCCAGAGAGGCCAGTCAGGGCTATGGGAGTCAACTGGAGGCAACACACCTGGATGTTAATTAACATTAACATACACGTGAATGTATTGTTACGTGGTTTATGGTTTTACTCATGTAAGCAGGATTTTCCCCAGTTGTATGCAGACTGGTTATTGCAGGCATAAGAATGCTATTGAGTTTTTAAAAAATATATCTAATATTTCTCTACTTATTTTTTAATTCTGTTTAGTTGATTTCCTTGGCTTTTCTATGTAATTATTTTTGTCAAAGTACTTTTGCATATTGATATTTTTATCCTTTTCCTCTTTCATTTTTATTATGCAAATTTCAGACACATAAAAATAAAGAAAATAATAGAACACACTCCCATATGCCCTTCAGCCAGATTCAGTAACTATTAAGATTTGATCCCACTTATTTCACCTTTTCCTTTTTTGTGTTTTTCTGCTGTTTCTTAAATATTTTAAAGCAGAGTCCCAGACATCTTATTTCAGCTCTACCTCTTCAGTATGCATGTCTAAAAATGCAGATATTTTCTTAAATAACAACAATGCCATTATCATTCTTAAACAGTAATTTCTTGGTATAATTTAATATCTAGTGTATATCCATATTCCTTGTGCATCTCAAAATCTCTTGATGGTTGATTTGTTGAAGTCAGCATTGGCATCATACATTGCATTTGGTACTTTGAACTCAAAAGAATTCATCTATAGCAGTCCATAACCTTACTCCCTTAAAAAAAAAAAAAGAAAAAAAAAAGCAAGAAAAAGCCATCTACCAATGAATAAACAAACAAAAAATAGAATCAGACCTGTAAACACACGAGTATAAACTGCTGGCTGCCAAAGGGGAAGGGAGTGGGGGATGGGCAAATGGGCCAAGGGAAGAGTGAGATACAGGCTTCTGATATTGAAGGAATAAGTCACAGAAATAAAAGACACAGTAGAAGGAATATAGTCAATGGGATTGTCATAGTGTTGTATGGTGACAGATGGCAGCCACATTTGTGAGCATAGCATAATGTAAAAACTTGTCAAATCACTATGTTATGCACCTGAAATTGATGTAACATTGTGTGTCAACTACACTCAAATAAAAAACTTAATTATAAAATAAAATTTTTTTAAAATGCCATTGACTATAGAAGAAATCAGATCAGTGGTTCTATAGAATGACCACATTCTGGATATGTCTTTTTCCTCATACTATGATTTAACTCATTCCTCTGTCTCATATTTTCTATAAGCTGGAATGACCAGTTGGATTCTGGTTCCTCTTTTCTTTGGGAGGAGGGTACAAGACTATTCATAGGTAGGGCTGTGAAGTGCTACCTCTCTCTGACAGTCCCATTCTTAGGGGTGCCAAGATTGAGTAGTGGTTCAGGTGGACAGCTCATCTCTCCATTATAAATTTCCCAATCAACCTTTCATTGAATGAGTTCATCCACTGATACTTGTCACCTGAATGAACTATTTCATCATGGGCTACAAAATGTTTAAAAATTCTGTCAATCTTTTCACACTTATTAGCTGAATAAAGAACATTCTCTCCATAACTAGGGCTATTTGGTTGTTCTGAAATATAATATGTACTGAAAAGACAAGATAAATGCTTAATTCATTTTCTTTTAGTGCAATTTTTGAATTAAGAAGTTGGTACTTTAATTGTTCCATTTTAAGTATCTATTGATCTTGCTTCTATTTTATGACTTATTGCATTGGCTAGTCCAGTGATTCTTCTGCCATGATTATCTGGTTATCTCAGCCTTTGAGAAATGGGTCTTCATTTGCACAAGAGCCTTTATATCTGTAGGTGTGTGAATGACTTTCTCCATGCCACACATCAGTCCATATGGTCCTGTGCTTTTCAGAAGAAAACAGAACCACCTTTCCTTTGGTTTCTCCTTTCTTTTTCCAGGTCACACTGTGAACAAGATGCGTCAGCACTCAGATCCAGAAGTGGCTTGTCTTGCCAGGGAAGTATACACTGAGTGGAGAACTTTCATTGAAAAACATTTAGATAGACCTTCTATTGAAGTGCGAAGTGACCCCAAAACTGAGACGTTCAGGAAAAATGCCCAGAAGTTACTCTCAGAGGCCTTGGAGTTAGAGGTAATGTCTTGGTTGGAATGTCATTCTCTTAGTTAAATGAGCCTCACATTTTTCATAAATCTTTCCTAGTCTTGGTACTATAGCTTTATTCTAACAGGGTTTTCTTGAAGGTTTCTGGATTTGTAAGCATTCTGGGAGATAGTAGTGTTGAGAGATTGCAGGCTTTGGAGCAAGACCTTGATTAAAACTCTGGCTCTAGGGGATCCCTGGGTGGCTCAGCGGTTTAGCGCCTGCCTTCAGCCCAGGGTGTGATCCTGGAGTCCCGGAATCGAGTCCCGCCGCGGACTCCCTGCATGGAGCCTGCTTGTCCCTCTGCCTGTGTCTCTGCCTCTCTCTCCCTCTGTGTCTCTCATGAATGAATAAATAAAATCTTTAAATAAATAAATAAATAAAACCCTGGCTCTAGTATGTATTGGATGTGTCATTTTAGTCAAATCCCTTAACATTTCTGAGATTTGACCTTTTTTTAAATCTGTAAAATGAGTATTATAATTCTTATCACCTATAATTATTGGAAAGATTAAATGAAGCATTTATACAAAGAAATAGTATAGTATGTGGTGATTAGAAGTCACTTAATGAGAGTTGGTTCCTTCCTGCTTCTTCCCCTTCCACCAAAACAAAAATTCTGGCATGGACTATGCTATGGAATATCAGTGGCAAAATAAATAGGTGTCTATTGAAAAGACTCTACTCATTTTTTGTCAATACTCATACCTTTAGTTCCAAGGCATATACAATCAACTGGCTAGATAATCTCTATCCTCTTCATAGCTAACAGTTCAGATGTTAGTGGTGTGAGGTACACATGCTAGAAGAAGGTTTGCTCATTAACAATGATATCAATTATCATAAACAAGTCTTATAGATCAGTTAATATTCTAGAAAAATCAGATATAACATCCATATTTTTCCTCTTTTTTCAGGTATCCCTATTAAAGTATCCTTAAAGAATAATTTAATATTATTAACAAAAGAAACGATTTCAAAAGTCTAGGTTGGTTTTTTTTTTTAAGATTTTATTTATTTATTCATGAGAGACACAGAGAGAGAGAGGCAGAGACACAGGCAGAGGGAGAAGCAGGCTCCATGCAAGGAGCCTGATGTGGGACTCTACCCCTGGTCTCCAGGACCAGGCCCTGGACTGAAGGCAGTGCTAAACTGCTGAGCCACCCGGGCTGCCCAAAAGTCTAGGTTTAAATGCTAGATCTGTCACTGCATTCTCTGAAAAAATATTTTAACTGTTCTCTCTCAATTAGGCATCTACAAAAGAAAGGTATATGGACTTGTAGGATGTTATTTACTTTTTAAAAATGGAGTTTTGGGTTTTTTAGTACAAATTTATGATACAAAATGAGAAAATATAGAAAGGAAAAGTAAAATCACCATTGAATCTACCACCAGATATAATCTTGTTAACATTTTGGTGCATTTCCTGTTTGTTAAATTATTATAGCTCTTTAAATGAATATTGGGCAAGTTAATGATTATACCATATTTATTAAGAGCCAATCACATGCCAAATGTTCCATAAAATGCTTTTATTGATTATTTAGAAAACTACAGAAAACTGACAATTATTTACATCTGTGTTCTATTTTTATTTTATTTATTTATTTATTATTTATTTGTGTTCTATTTTTAATCTTGATCAATATCAGGGTCATATTGTATATCCTTTTCTATATATATTTATTTTTCATATTTATAATTTTTATGTCTACTTGATAGTTCTGTGAATTAATATGCTATAAGTTTGCTTATCTTTTCCTAAAGGAGGCTTTAATATGACCACTAAACCCTTGGAAGAAAGAAAAAAAACATGAAGATTTTAAGTCTAATTTTCCAGAGTATCGATTAGCCAACAAGATTTGCTATTTAATATTTTACATAAAGTTTATTTTTAAAATAAGCCAAAATTATTGCAGAAGCATAGAGTGTGGGTATATAATACGTAGTTAATGTGGTGGTAAATACCAGTTCCCTGTGGTATCTTTTTAAGTAAATGATAATAACGAAGCTATGCTTGTAAGGATTAATGAGCAGTTTGCCTGCTATATTAAACTCCATAATAATTATCCTTTTAGTTTATCCATTAATTATCCTTTAAATGGCACATCAAGTGGTAAGCACTCAAGTGTTACAAAGCAAAGTTAAAAAAGTGATACATTCGTTAGTGCTTTCCAATGTAATTGGAAAAAATATCAGATTAAGCATAGTTGAATGGTTTTGCTCCCAAAGAATAAATTTTTAAAATTAAAAATGTGCATCTAACCATCTTCCTTCACCAAAAAAAGAAATCAATCTGTTTTCCTTGCATAAACAGCATTTGATAGTTCTTTTATCAGTTTGGTATGTCAGAGAATATAAATATAAACACTGTTATATAAGGTTAACTCCTAGCACCCATCATCATCTGAAACATTGCCATGTTAGGGTAAATCAACGAACCACCTCATCCAGTATCTGGATGTGACAGTAACCAATATTGAGTGCATTCAAATCAGACATCAGATCTCCAGAAATGTACTTTATCAGGCAGTAGTAAACCATTGGGTAAGTTACCAGCCCAATGACTAAAAAGCCTTTACAATTTAATTCTAGTGTGTGTTTTTGCAAATTCACGCATTATATTTGTGTGGGAAAAATATTTCCATGCTATTTGTTTTGGTCATATCCTTTAGTAGTGAAAGCCACAGATGAAGAATCTACACACACAGCCAAAAGGTGCGTCTCTTTATTACTCTATACAGGTCTTGCTTTCCAGATGTATGGATTGTTTCCTTGTTCTTGGAATAATGGGATAGATGAATAAAAACTCCACTTTCGAGACCTATGCTCCATATTCCCCTTTACTTTCTCTCCCTTCCGGGTCTTCTTTGTTCTTCCCTGTCTTTTAGATCTTCCCTCATATGAACGTCCCCTGTGGTGTCATTCTCTTACTTCCCCTTCCTCATTATCCACTCTCCTTCCTACCTCACGGCCTGTGATCAGTTTCCTATTATGTCATTAAAAAAAAATGAACCTGATTCTCAAAGCGAGCCTGTATCATTAAGAGTTTATGAAACACTGGCTGGTTGGCCCAGTTGGTTGTCAGATGGTGCTAATGAGATCCAGGTCAGGGGTCCGTCCCCATATGGGACTGTTAGTTTTCTCTTTGGTTAATGGCCTCAGACTGCACCTCTGGCTTTGACCAGCTCTCTCATAAATGTATTCAAGTGGTCAAAAAGGAATGTGGGCAGATGTGTACAAATCCAATCATGCTATTGGAAAACTCATACAAAGTTTGCTTCCAGTGGATATTCAATTCAACAAATGTTTAGTACTACTACTACTGGTGCCGGGGAGAATATAAACATAAATGAGTCGCATTCCCTGTGCTTAAGAAAGCTTACTGTCTCCTGGCTGAGAGCCTGTGAATGACTGACTAAATATAAGGCAGGATGAAAATATGTCTGAAATCGTGGTACTAGCAAGTGGTTTAGACGCACAAAGGACAGAACAGGGAAATCCATGAGGGCATCTGGGAAGGTTTCACAGAAGAGATGACAATTGAATTGGCCTTTGTAACAGGTAGGGTTTTCCAAGCCAGAAGAAATGTATTAAAACAGAAACATTATATTTCATATCTTATGTATATGATGTTATCAAAGAGCAGGAAAGGAGGGAGGTATATATAGGGAAGAAGGATACTCGCTTAACAAATAACTTACTGAGCACTTGCTATGTGCCCATACCTACACTAGGCATCCAAAATTCAGAAATGAATCCAAGATGGTAACAGCCCTAGAGGGGTTCACAGTGTTCCGAGGGAGATAGGCGAATAAATAGTCACAGCCCAATGTGGGAAGCTCTGCACTTGAGCTAAACATATGAAGAAGACCTTATCTTGCTGTTACAGAGCTTACAAACATGGCACAGACATCACTAATTGATTGTGGCACCATTTCCCACTGGGTCCGGAATCCTTGGTGAAAGACAGCTCTGGGTGGTCATATTTTATATCTTCCCCAGCTGTAGCCAGTTCCTCCATGATTGGGCAACTGAATACCACACAGTTAACTTACAGGTACGAAGGAAAGCAGATAGATTCTCTGTCTCGGTGAAGTGTGAACTAGGAAATAGCAAGGAAACAACAGTGGGAGTGTTGAAGCAGAAGGGGTGTTGGAGGAGTTGTGAGGGAGCAGAAGCTGGCTAGAGATGTGGCACAGGGGGAGAGAATAAGGTAGTTAGAACTGGTAGTAAGGCAAATAGAGAGGAGCAAAAACATGTGAGAAAGAGACCAGGCAGATCTTGAAACACACGAGGAAAAGGATATGGTCCCTAAATAAATTCCTAGGTTTCTTGTCCCCATTCCCATTCATACAGCTGTACCTCCTTCCTGTTCCCATTCCCACTCATGTAGATGTGTCTCACAGCAAAACCTCTTTTTCTCAAGGTCTTAGTGAAACTCTGGTCCTTTCACCCAAAAGGGACCTACCCGAATCACAAGGTTAGGACCCACTGGAAAGGGCTCAACAACTTGGGTGGGTTTGAAATAGCCAAAGGCAGTTAGAAGATAGACCTCTTCACTTTGTGCAGTGAACTTGCACTCTTGGCTCTGTGATGAATTATTTGCCCTTACGATTTACATTTTAATACCACCAGTGTTTTTCCTTATTGTGATTGGCCTTCATTTTATAAGAGGCATGCCTGAGAATTATTAGATACTTGCTTCCTTTTGCCATCACATCGCTGGTACAGCAGCCTCCCCCCTGCCCCACAGGTATCTGTATATGTGCTGTCTCCTTTATCTACTGTGAGTTCCTGGAGGGCAGGGATCAGTCTTTTCTGCTCAGGGTCTCCAATACCCAGGTCAGGCCAGACTCAAGAGTAGCAACTCAGTAACTGCTGAACGAAGTATGCTTGATACCCAGTTTTGTGAACTCCAGGGTACAGGGAACTTTGGTTCTTTTTTAATATAGACTGCAATTTATTGATGGAATGGCCATGACGTATTTTTACAGATGCACAATACTCTTCTCTCCCGACAACCACTGCCCTCAAAAAAAGAAAAGTTAAGACTTTCTCTTGTCTGTTAAATTAAGTAAATCTGAACAGTGACTGGTCATCCTCATCCTGGGACGAGGGGCCTCTCTGGCAGCATGGCTGGGCGGGGGGCCAATAGCCTACCACCCTTCCGCCTCCTAGAGTGGTCTGATACCAGGGCTGCCTTGGGGGTGGGGTGGGGCCGTACTTCAGTGCCCAGCCAGAAGGCCAAGAAAAGCTCGAGGAATCTGGATTCTGAAGAACCATGGTGCCAAATCCACTCACTCCAGCACAAGCCTTGGAGATAGTCCTCAGGATCACAGACTCCTCTCAACATCTTGTCTGCTACACGTAGGCAGATGTCTAGGCCCAGGTAGTCACTCTCCCTGTTTCTCTCTTTCTCTCAGTCCTCTTCTACATTCTACCTGGTCCTGATTTCTTTCAAGTTTCTTTTTTTCCATTTGTTTTGGTCTGTTGGTCTCTCTCTTAAGTGAGGACATTTTATCAAACACCAGGTGTTCCTTTTAATTTTTGGTACATTTTTTCCTAGGCTTTTCTTTTAAATAAAAGTAAAGTGCATATATAGGAAATTGCGTGGGAGATAGATGTGTGGCTCAGTGAATTTCTCACAAAGCAAATGCCCTTCCCCTGACCAGATGGGTCTTGGCTCCCAGAGCCAGGTGCTACCATCCCAGGGTGGGGCCCTGTGTGCTAGCTCTGCACCCCAGCACTTCTTCTGGTCCCCTTTCCTAGTACTCAGTACACTTAGAGTCCCGTCCTCTTCCTTCTCCGACTGGGCTGTGCTCTCCCTGGAGTCGAGGACTGTCGGCCTTGTTCACTGCGTTTTCCTCAGCCCATGCGCAGAACCTGGCATGTAGTAAGTGCTGAATAAGTATTTGAATGAGTGGCAAGGTAAGGAGGGGAGGGGGAAAAAGGAAGTGAGAAAGAAAATTTTGTTTACAGTTTTCAAGGAACTCACCATTAGGGAAGACAAACCCAGAAAATGGGTCATTATTATATATTTTAAAACTGTCTAAGGGAAGCTTAGGACATTGTGGCCACCTAAGGAAGAATTTTTAGTCCTTTGCACTAGAATTTGCTTTTTTTGCTTTTTGGTTTTTATCTAACCTTTTTTTTTTTTTTGAGAATTTTTTAAAATTTAAATTCATTTAGCCAACATACAACACATCATTAATTTTCAGAGGTAGAGTTCAGTAATTCATCGGTTGCACGTAACACCCAGTGTTCATCACGTCACGTGCCCTCCTTGGTGCCTGTTTGCCATGCAAATGGGAATATGTTTGCTGGGATAAGTGGACCTTGCTGAGAGAGCATGTACCTAGGCAGCAGCACGGCCACGTGTGAAAGCACCTTAGCTTGCTCAGGCTGGGCTGTGGTCAGAACTGGCAAGGCAAGTAGTGTGAGATGGCCTGGAAAGGAGAGTAGTGAGGGGGTGCCTGACCAGCATCCCAGTCTAGCCTGGATCCAGACTATGGACAAAGATCCAGACCTGTGCTGCTTTGACAAGGTCAGTGACTAGAGGAGGGCTTGGGCCCAAGCTGGACAACCCCGGAACTGTTGCAGGTCCCATCCCCTAGGCCTGCTCTGCTCAGCTGGCCCTGCAGAGGTCTCTTCAGACTCAATTGGTCACCCCGAATGTCAGGGTGACCAGTTAGTATGCTGAAAGGAGAGGAACATGAACTTGGGGGTCAGGGGCATCAGGTCAGAGTCCCGGCTGTGCCTCTTAGTTGTAAGACCTTGAACCTTTCTTTACCTTTGAACCTATTTCCTCATCTAGAACATGAAGTAGTAACAGTTGTAAGCATTAAATGTGAAAAGTGATTTATCAACTGCTCTACACACATATCAAGACTCAGACCCAGTGTTGCTGAAATGCTGTAAGGGGTTAAAAGGCACTTTTAAAACAAACCCAAAAAAGTATAAACTGTTACACTGATTTATTATCCTTGGTCTTGGTTTCCTGGTTGGTAAAGTACAGGGCCCAGTACCCGTTGCTTAGTTCAGGCCCGTTTCCTGTTATAATGGCAAATATTACCACCCGGCAGGGGTTGTGAATGAGGTCCCTGTCACAAAGCACATGGCCTTGTTCCTTAATTGCTAGGGTGGAATTAATTTGCTCTTCCTGTTTCTCTTGTGACAGGAAGTAGATGTCCTTGAATTTCAGTTGATTAATGGAGGCCTCTGAGCAGAGTGCTCCAGCCTCTCTTGCTTTTAATCCTTATGCAATGCAAGGCCCTAATTTGATAATTTTGCTGTTTTTTAGATGGATCACCTACTGGTTGAAAATATTGAGCGGGAAACGTTTCATCTCTGCTCCCGCCTCATTAATGGGCCGTACCGGCGGACGGTGAGAGCCCTGGTCTTCACATTAAAGCACCAAGCTGAAATCCGGGCTCAGGTGAAGAACGGCTCACTGCCAGTCGGCACGTTTGTACAGAACCACAAAAAATGACCTGAGGATGGTTCCAAAGCTGGGCTGGGCAGAAAGCAAAATGGGCCTCTCTCTGCCATTCAAAGACTCTTTTGAGTTTGGGTGATGGCTGCTGCTGGTGGTGCTAAATTTTCCCATGGTGCCATTCCTTCAGACAGAGGATGCAGAGAGCCCTGGGAGCCAGGCCTGCAGGAGAGGCTTCATTAGCTGTAGTGCGCTTGTGCTGCCTAACGGGACATGGCTGGCTGTCACTAGGAAGCACAGTACGGTTGCCATCACCTAGCCCAGGGAAAGGGTGACAGATTTCACTGGGAGTATGCCAAGGACACCTCTAAACTCCCCCATGTCAGGCAGATGAAGTAACTACTTTATTTCGCCACCCTGCAGGTAACTGAAACTCAATTACCACGGCTGCTTGCTCAGTCCCGTCCCCCTGAGTTTAGACAGCTCCCGTGCCTCTCAGAACTCCCCTGTCTGTTCTCTTTGCTCTACCCCAGGGGTGAGCCTGCTGGAGCCAGCCAACTACCCCTTCTTTCCAGAACTCACTTATCTGAACATTGCAGCTCTCCCTCGAAGACCTTCTGCATTGGTCTCTGGAGCCCCCATGCTGAGGCTTCTAATGAGGAGCTGGCCAGAAGCCTCCCCACACCTTGGGGTTTATTTGAATATGCTAGCTCTTGGGTTCGGGCTCTGTAGAAGATACATAATGAAATTTCTCTTGAAATGAGTTACCATAGTAGAAAAAAAAATGCACCTATATTCTAAAATGAAATGCCTCTGTAATGCCTCTGTATAAGCTTGCTTGAACAATGATGTAAATGTATTTGCTCTTTTAAAGTAATAAACTGGGAGGGTTTTTTTGTCTACAACAAAGGCTGTGGCCTATTCATTGAAAAGTGTTAGAAGTTGAGAAAGGGGACAGTTGGTGAAAATAAAGAATGATTGGACAAGACTTTGAGGGTGATAGCAGGACCCAAGAAAGGCTTTTTAGGCTAGAGGAGACTAGAGCATGTTTATAATCTGCAAAGAAGTCCGTAGAATGGAGGAAGTTGAAATTAAAAAAAAAAAAAAAAAAAAAGAGGGGCTAAGTTAAAAGCACAGACAAAAGAGAGGGGGCTAACGTCTGCTTTCTAAGTGCCAGACGTCCTTCCGAAGATAATTTATTAGCGTTTACATTGATCTTTATGTAGTGTTTTAAAAATCCTGCTTAACCTTTTCACCTGTTGTATTTGTAAGTGTTATTTCAGTTTTTTAGATGTCTTCATTTATTTAGTACCTACTTACTGAGCACCCATTTCTCAGGGCACTGTGGATATCTAGCAGAAGCTACCAAGCAGAAGTATTCTGTTCAGTTCCCCACTGCTCATAATGATTGGAGCTAGAATAATAATTGACCACTTAACCACGTGCTCAGCATTGTGGGAGACATTTAAAAAATTAATCATAGTAATACCTAATTAAAGATGAGGGAAGTAAGGCTCAGAAGGTTTAATAACTTGCTCAGGGTCACACAGATGGTGAGTGGCAGATTTACAATTCAGAACTGGGGTCTGCTTGATGTACAGTCTTCCTGGTTGATTTATCCTGTTCATGCTCTTAGGCATCGTGTACACACGGATGACACTCCAGTTGGCATCTTCAGCCCATACCTGTGCCCTGAATTTCAGGCAATATCTCCTAGATGTCTCGTGGACATCTCAAATGTGACACGTTTTCTTTCACTTGGCAATACTAGTACTTGAGCTAGAAACCTGGCGGTCAGCCTAGGCTCCTCATCGCCCCCACCCCCAAACTCAACGAAGTCCTGATGGTTCGTTTCTCACATAGATTTAGAATCTCTTGTCTCTTCTCCATCTCTAGTACATTTCAGGACTTTATCCTCTCTTATCCAGATGACCACATGGCCTCCTCAGTGGTTCCTCTGCCTCTAGTCTCAGCCTCTTCAGACTGACTTCCCTATGCTAGAAACAAAGTGACATAGCAAAACTGGAAATCCCATGGTGTCATTTCCCCCTTCCCACTCTGAGCAATTTCATGAGTTGCTTCCTTTCTCTAGAATGCTACTGTCTATCTAATTCTCTCTGCTGCCCCTACCATAATTCCTTGTATACTGTTTTGTACATACCCACAGGTTCTGTGGCTATGCTTTTGATTCTATCCCCACTCGATTGTAACCTCCTTCAGAAATCCTGCCAGAATTCAGAAATCCTGTTTGACTCATCTGGATATCTTCTGTCCTTAGATTAGTGCTTGTCCCATAGTAGTACCCAATACATGAGTGGAATTAATGGATGTCCAGGTATCTGTGCCCCTCCTGCCTCCACCCTTGTTCCCCTTATAGTCTGTTATCCACAGGTAGCTGGAATGAACCTTTTAAAATGTAAAACAAATTCTATCTTTTCTCTGCTCAAAACCTAGTGGCTTCCACCTCAGAGTAGAATCCTAAGCCCTTACCATGTCCTACAAGGCCCAATGTGATCTGGCTCCTGGCTGCCTCTTTGACCTCATTTCCTAATATTGTCTCCCTTTCTCACACCTTTATGGTCCCACTGACTCCCTTACTGTTCCAAACACACACACCAGACGTGTTCTTGCCTCATGGCCTTTGTACTTAACTCTTCCTCTGATCGCAATGCTCTTTCCATAAATATCTGCATGTTCCTGTCATCACTCAATTCAGATCTCTGCTTGCCTTATCAGATAGGCCTTCACTGACTACCCTAAATAAAATAGCCCTCTCTCTCAATCATTTTTTAATATGCTACCCCAATTTATTTTTCTTCAGAGTATTTATCCCCCACTTGACACAGTTTATTATTTCTTTATTGCCTATTACTTCCACCTCCTTTAAGAATTTCAGCTTCTTGATAGCAGACCCTTTGCTTTATTCCTACTGTGCCTCCAGCACCTAGAACAGCCTGTCACAAGCTAGGTCTTCATAACTATTTATTGAACAGTTGAATGACCAGCTGTAGGCATACAGAGAAGTCATCTAATCCAACCAGGGAATGCTTCCTGGAAGAGGTGATACCTGGGTGCAGTCTGAAAGGGCAGAAGTAGGTACTTCGGTGGTTGAGGTATATGCCCAGCAGCGAAAGCAGAGTATGGAAAGCCCCCAGATTTTTAGGACCAATCTCATTTTTAATAAGGTTTAAAAAAGAAAAAAAAAAAGGTCTAGAGAAAAAAACTCCTGTTTTTGCCATGTGATAATGTACAGTTTTTTGTGAATTTAAATTTATTTCTTTCTATATTTTTAGGACCAATCTCATTTTTAATAAGGTTTAAAAAAGAAAAAAAAAAAAAAGGTCTAGGGAAAGCCCCCAGAACTGTGATACCTGGGAGGTAATTGGTATGGCTAGAGTAGAAGACACATGCAGGAGAGTACCTGGAGATGAGGCCAGAGAGAAAGGCAAGGACCAAGACAAATGTGAAGGGTCTCGAGCACAAAGTGAAGGAGTCTGGACTGATTGCAGGAACTGATTAGTTTCTCATTACTGGGCTGTGTGGAAGAGAAGCTGGAGCAGGGAGAGGGACAGGAAGGAGGAAGCTTCATTTATAAACATCCAAAGAGTTCTGCTAACTGAGGAACCCAGAGTAAGTTGAAAACAAATTGCTGTCTGGCTGAAAGCCTTCAGTGGTGATGGTTAGAAAGTGAAATGATTGCAGAGATGTGCTTTGGAGATTTGGAAAGCAGGCTGTGTTATTTGTGGCTGTTTTCTCCTTGATGCATGTGCAGAATTTCCATGAACGTTAATGGAGCTATTCTGAGTGCTTGCCAAAGGGAAGGAGGCTCGCAGACACCGACATAAGTTTGCCCACCCACTAGGAAGCACCTCTGAGCTCCAACCTGTTCTCAATGAAAGGGGTCAGCTCCCGAAATGGGTTAAGAGAGGTTCCTAGGACCTTGAGTTACCTGTGAGTCTAGGCATGAATATGTCTTCTAAGTGTATTCTGTTGCTAGAGGAAATTGGGAAATTAAGTACTGTTAGAGTCTGCTCCAGTAGCTTATTGGTCCTTTTCTTGTGGTTAAATTGGAAGTCCTGGGCCCTTGGGTAGGGACTAGAGCTTTTCATTCATTCACTCAGTGAGCAAATATTGCCCAGAACTGCACTGGCCCTGGGGAAACTGTAATATATGAGATAGAATTTCTACCTTTGGGGAACTCTTAGTCTGGTGGGGAGACAGACACATAGGTAAATAATTATAGTACAAGATATGAAGTATTGACTATAGATATTTATTTAAAATGTTGAAAAAGTGTGAAAAGGGATGATCAGCACCATTCTAGGGGAAGGAAAGGTTTCTAGAGAGATAATATTTGAACCAAATCTCAAAAGATAGGTAGTAGTTCTTAGCAGAGGGAGCAGTGTGTGTGTGCAAAAGCACGTGTAAAGTGCATGGCTTATTTCAGTAGAGGCAAAATTATATGTGTAGTGGAAGCATAAAGTTCTTAGAAATGGTGAAGAGAAATGGAGGGGGGAGTAGCCAGGGCCTCGGAGGCCTTGTGCAGGAAGGAGTTGGACGTTGGCCTTCAGATAATGGGAGGATGAGAAGTTTTTGAGGATGTGAGGGACCTATATAAGGTATGTGTTTTATGAAGATGAAAATGTTCCAATGTAAGCATATTTAAGAAAATTTTTTTAAAAATTTTAAACCAAAAACTTAACATAAAGGAAAGACACACTTGAGATTCAGTAAATGCGAGATCTTTCTTTTTTTTTTTTTGACAAATGAAGTTTCGAGTTGACCAAACAGATATCATTAGAGTCCCAGGTTTGAAGAATGGCAGGAAGCTCAGATAATGCATTTACTTTGTTCAGTGGTAAAGGAACAGGCAGCTGGCCTTTTTTCATTTATAGAATATCAGGTTCTTAAACTTGTGCTTGTCAACCTTGGTTTTCTTTTGCTGCAGCCTCAGGCCTCAGAGCCTCACTCTGAGATTTGTAATGTGTTTTGGATGCGTTTATCACAGCCAGATGGGGTGGGGGCTCAGCTTGTTACTGCCCATTATTGCTATCAAACGGAGTCCATCCAGAAAACAAGGCTTTGGGAGCTTCGATTAGGTCAGTGACACTGCCTTGGTTTCAAAAGAGAGATGGTTTGATTGGATGACATTGTATTTTCTTTTAAATCAACCAAAATGATAAGATTACTGTCTGGGATAGGCTTACCCATAAGCTAAGGAGCTTAGTTTCAAGATCCAGGAAGCCCAGGATGTCCAATCAAATGCTGCTTGTTCATCCTGTTAAAATCATTTATTCACTGCATATTTGTTGAGCTCTTACAAGCCAGGTCCAGGGGTCCCTGGGATAAATGAGACATAGTCTCTGGCCCCAAGAAGCTCACAGTCTAATGAAAGAAACAGACAAATGATTATGAATTATGGGAATTCAAAGAAAAAGAAATAAACCAATAAACATATTAGAAGATGCTCAACCTTACTAATAAACAGGGAATGGGAAAGATTAATGCCAACCTTGAAGACCTAAAGGATTTGGGGACAGTGATCTCATTATCTCTGTTCCATTCACCGGCCCCTGCACAAATCAAATGGATCCTGGAAGGTGACCGTGGACTACAGCAAAATCAACCAAGTGGTAGTTCTACTTGGCAGCTGCTGTGCCAGACATGGCATCTTTCCTAGAGCACATTGAACTTGTCCTCAGGTACATGGTTATGTAGCTACTGACCTGGTGAATGTTTTTCATGTCCTTCCCTATCAGAAAGAAAGAGTTCACATTCACTTGGACAGTCTTGCCCCAGGGCTGTTAACCTTCCTGCTCTCTCACAACCTAGTCTGAGAAGAGACTATCCTGCCTAGATAACCTTGCAGAACATCACATTGGGCCAGATGAGCAATGAACAACATGTATATTGGAAGCCTTAGTGAGACACATACATTGCAGAGAGCAGAAGAAAACATTAAGAAGATTCAGAGGCCTGATATCTCAGTGATATTTGTAGGGACCAGTAGTCTGGAATGTGCCAGGGACATGTCCTCCAAAGGAAAAGACAATGACTGCTTCTCCCACTCCCCCATTAAGAAAAAAAAAAAAAAACCACAATGGCAGAGAGGGGGCCCCTTTGGGCTTTGGAGGCAGCATATTTCACACCTGGGAATACTGCTCCATCCCATATTCTGGATGACACAGAAGGCTGCCAGTTCTGGATGGCCCAGAGAGGGAAGGGGCTCAGCAGCAGATCCCGGCTATGGCACAAGTAGCCTTATCACCTGAAAGAACCCATGGTACTTGAGGTATCTGTAGTGGAAAAAGATACCCACAGAGTTTATGATGAGGCCTAGTAGGAGACAATGTAGACCCCTGGGGTTTTGGAACAGGGCCATGTCTCTGTAACCAAGAATAATACAGTTTTCAAAACATAACTTCTGATTTGCTGAGTGTTCTGGTAGAGACAGATCATGTGACTGCAGATCATCGAGTTGACCATGCAGCTAAAGCTGCTCCTCATAAGCTGGATTCTGTGAAACCCACCAAATCATAAGGTCACACAAGGTCAGCAGCAATTCATTATGATAGACATGGTACAACTGGGATTGGGCACAGCAGGGCCAGAGGGCAAAAGACAGTTGCAGGAGCAGGTGGCCCAGACATTTATGTCCTCCTCCATCTTTGCACCAGTGCCTCTCCCTCATATCACCTATGGCTGCCTGAGGAGCTCCTTAGATCCAGCTGGAGGAGAAAAAAAAAAGCCAAGCTTTGTTCATGGGTGGGTCAGCTCAGTTTGTGTGAGCAAGCCAAAAATAGACTGTTGCTACACTGCAGGCCCCACTGCAGTGTCCTTGAAAGATGGCAGAGGAAGAAATCCTTCCAGCGGACAAGCTCTGGATACTACACGCTGTCATCTACCTTTTCTGGAAAGAAAGGGGGCCCATGGTTAGATGATACATGGATATGATGGGCAGTGGTGAATGGCTTGGCTGGTTAGGAGTCTGAAAGGATGAAACTAGAAAATCGGGGACAGATCTGGGGTACAGGCTCATGGATGGACTATGAGAGTGGACACCGAGTGTGAAGTTCTATGTATTCCATGCTAACACCCACCAGAGAGTGTACACCATGGAAGAAGCACTGAACAGTACAAGCAGCCATGCTGTGTGAACCACATGATTTGGCAGGACCTGTGGTTTTTGACTGTGCAGCCAAAGCTGCTCATTGTAAGCTGGATTGTATCAGATCCACCAAATCATAAGGGCACACAATCCCTAATGAACTTGCTGTATGCTAATCTCCCATCTCACAGTCTACTTTCCAGGGAACTGGACCTGCAACAGAGCTCTTCTAATTGTTGATAACTCTTAGATCAGATGTCAGCAAACTTTTCTAAAAAGGGACAGTTAGTAAATATTTTAGGCTTTGCAGGCCATATGGTCTCTCACAACCATTCAACCCTGATGCTGTAGTGCAAAAGCAGCCGATGATATGTAAATGAGTGAGTGTGGCTGTGTGCCAATAAAACTTCAGAAGAGTACGTGGTAGATGGCATTTGGTCTATGGCCTTGGTTTGCCAACCCCTACTCTAGAAAAATTTCCAGGAGTGCATGAAGTAGGCATTAGAAAAATTTAATTGCAACATGGTCAGTAATAAAATTTTAGAAGTAATCTCAATTTACATTAGAGAAAGAATGGTTAAATAAGTTGTGGTACTTTCACAACTTGGAATACTAAGCAGCAGATAAAAAGAATGAATTTAGATCCACGTAACATCACTTGTCCAGTAGAAATATAACACAAGCCAGCCACATGTGTAGTTTTACACTTCCCAGGAGCCACATTAAAAACCATCAAGAGAAACAGATGAAATTAATGATATGTTCGAGCTCTATACACTGAAGATATTATCACTTTAACATGTAATTAGCATAAAAATTACTGAGATATTTTACATTCTTTTTTTTGCAATCTGATGTGTATTTTACACTAAAGAGCACATCTCAGTTTGGGCTAACTACGCTTTCAAATGTTCAGTGGCTGCATGTGGCGGTGGCCACTGTATTGGACAGCATAGATCTGTACTGAAAATCTGCTGATGTGGAGAGGCCATTGACGCATTTGGTCCAGTGAAAAAAGGAAGTCACAGGGCAGTAAGTACAGTGTGGACCACTTAAGTAAGGGGGAAGAAAACACAGGAACATATTGAAGAAGAAGGTATGTATGCATGTGTACCTGATGTAGAGAGAGGCTTTGGGTGGCATGGTGGAGGAGGGACACACTCTCTGCTTACCTGAATTTTTTAAAATAGATTTTTTATTTGGGGATAGTTTCAGACTTGCAGAAAAGTTACAAAGACAATACGGAGAGCTCCTATCTGCCCCTCACCCCGTTTCCCCTGTTGTTAACGTTGTACTGTAGTGTGGCACGTGTGTCAAAATGAAAACGTCACCCTTGCTACGTTACTGTTAACTCCAGGCTTCGTTCAGCCTTCATCAGTTTTTCCACTAATGCCCTTTTTCTGTTCTAGAATTCAGTCGGTGATTGAACTGCATTTAGTCATGCCTCCCTAGACTTCTCTGCTCTCTGCCCGATTCCCCGGTCTTTCCTTGTTTCCTATGACCTTGACAGTCTTGAGCAGGGCTGGCCAGGTATTTTGTAGAATGCTCCTAAGTTCAGGTTTGTCTGAAGAAGTCCTCTTGACTGAGCTGGGGTCATGGGTTTTGAGGAAGAATATCCCAGAGGTGAGCTCCCCTTCCTGTCACAGCACACCTAGGGGTACAGGATAGCCAGGTAAGTTATCACTGGGAGTGTTAACCTCCATGGCTTGGGTAGGGTAGTGCTTCTCCAAATGTTACTCTTTTTCACTTTCCATACTCTATTCTTTGGGGGAAGTCACCAGACCCTACTCAAAGGTGGTAGTAATCAAACTCCACCTCCTGGGTAGAGTATCTACATAAATTTTTTGGAATTCTTCCCTAAGGAAGATTTGTCCATTCTTTATCTCTCTCTCTCTCTCTCTCTTTCTTGCTCTACCTACCTACCTACCTACCTATCAGTATGGACTCACATGTATTTATTTTATACTTTGGGTTGTAATCCAATCAAATTTTTTTCACAGTGAATATAAATTCATGTACTGTAATGTTTTTAATGCAGAAAACATACAAACAATCATGCTGTATGAGACACAAATTCTGTGATTGGCAAGACTTTTCCCTCCACAGCTCTTCATGACTGCCTTTGAGTAGGATAATCATTGGCTCATTGCTATTCAACTAGCAACTTTAGACAAGCTATTTCAACCCTCCAGGACTCCATCCCCACATCCGAATAACAAAGTGTATCATAAAATGGTCTCAAGGTGCAGAAGGGGATGATGTTTGTATGTACAGGTATTTTGTTTCCTATTAATAGACCTGACATCCTTAATGGCAAGGGTTATCTTCTCTTATTTCTCTTATTTATGTTGGAAAATGAGCCCAGAGTTAATAGCCCTTGAGAGCATCACGTAAACATAATCAATATTTATATCCCCTATCACAACCCCAAATAGTTCTCCTGTCCTACTTTTTCACCTCTCTGAGTGGGATATGGTTTTCTTCTTCTCCCTCAGCTTTTTCTCCAGTGGTTGATATCTACCCCGAGGCCTGTCATCCAGGGCCTCATTCTACGGACGTCTGCTGACCTCTCCGGCCTCATGCTTGTGCCTCTATCTCTACTATGGCCACACAGGTGCCCTATTACCCCTGTGAACAAAAATGCTTGCTGAATATCTCCCTCCTCTCTGCCAGACCCTGAGATGAGACAGAACCAACAGGGGCTCTGTGTCCTGGCTCATCATCCAGTGAGGGGATCAAGTCCTCAATCCATAGCAATCTATCATAGGAATGGGTGAGGGACTGTGGGAGCATCATGGGGCAAGGGCTTGATTGTGCCTGCGGAGAGGCCCAATCTGGAGAGAATCAGAAAGGCTTTGCAAAAAAAAATGCTGCCTCTGGAGCTGGGCTTTGATGGGTATATAGATAGGAGTTTAGCAGGGAGTGGATGGGACAAGTGCGGTTCTAGGTACAAGGAAAGGTATATGCATGCCAGAGAAATATCAAAGAACAGGGAACAGTAGCATGTGTGATGTGCCTGGAGCCAAAGGGCAGAAAAAGAATAGCCAGAAGTGAGAGTGGGGAATGAGTCAGGGGACAGTCTGAAGTGAAGGCCTGAATGAAATTTTTATGATTTCGAGATGAGGAAATACTTAAGTAAAAGTAGAGGTACAGTATGAAGGGCTCACCACACAGGTAGCTGTTAATCAGCAAATCCGGAGCACGTATGGCACATCAGGCACTATTAATTTACTCCTCCACCTTATGTGAGCTTTAGGGCTGAGACGGTGTCTGATTAGTTGCTGTGTTCCTGGCACAGGGTCTAGCACAGGGCAGGAGCTTGGTACACACACGCTGAATGAGGGTATTAGAACACCAGGTGAGGTCCTGCCTGGGATCTCACCATGCAGGATATGGGCCAAGCCTGCCGTCAACTGTGACTTTCTCATGGTTCTGTAGATTGTGCTGCATCAGTATGTCTCTATCTGTGCAAGAGTTCCATCCTCTCCTGCCTGATGCAGTGAGCAGAGCGCCCCGAGGAAGCACTAAGGATTGGATTGCTTCAGAGCCAGAAAACGCATGGCCCATGGGAGGTTCACTTCAGAGTAAACAGCCCACGTGGCCTTGGGGACATGATAGGAGGACAACCCACAAGGGAAAATGCACCCAGGGTTAGCAGGGGGCCTCCGAGCCAGTACTTGAGCTGATCAAACATCAGGAGTTTTCAAAGTTATTATTTTGGAGGGGCTGTGTGGTGGAGAATCAAATCATCACAGCCCCAGCCATGACAGAGTGCACTCCTGCTACATGCAGGAGGCTGTGCTGGGCACTCTGGCTCCGTCTCTTTTTCTCACTGCTCCAAAATGTGACCTCTGAATAGAAGACCTCTATTCTTCTCCACATCCCAAAGCCAGAGCCTCTGACCTTGTCTCCTTGGGGACACTCTTACCTCTCCTATAGTCGGTTCTCCACCCAGCAGCCAGAGTGAGCATCTGGAACAGACTTGTAGGTCATGTCACTCCTCTGTCCAAAGCCCTTGGTGGCTCTCATCACACATCCCCTACAGTGGCCTATGAGGTCCCCAGTGTCCCGATCTCTGGCACCATCTCCAACACCTGGCTCCCTCTGCTCTGGCCTTCTGTCAAACTTCTAAACTATGGCCCTCTGTTGGGGTGTTTGCATCCACTGTTGCCTCTGCCTGCACACTGGGACCACCCCGGGGTGACTCCTTATCATGCAAGTCTCACCTCCTCTGAGAGGTCTTCCCTGGCCACCCTCTCTAATTAGGCTGTAACCCCGGAGCCATTCTCTGACACATGGGGGCTTTTTTTTTTTTTCCATAGGATTTAACCCCATCTCAACTGACTGACTGACTGACTGACTGACTTACTATACTCATTTATTGTTTATTTTCTCTGGTGTACCCCCACCAGAGCACACACTTCCTAGGAGCAGTGACCCTGTGTGTCCCTCCTCTGGGTCTCCAGTGCCTGGCTCAGGGCTCAGCCTCCAGCAGGACTCCGTACATATGTACTGAGTGAGGGGCTCCCCCTCTGCAACTTCAAGCTGGCCCCCAAGTGCCCGCACAGCCAAGCAGCCTTGTCTGCGCGACACAGGAAAGCCTAATCCAGCGTGTGTAGACCGACAGATGGTGTGGAACTCAGAGCTGAGCGGTTGTTATTAGTCTGAGTTGCTTTTGCTTGGAATAGGATTAGCATAAATACCATCCCAGGCAAGTGGATAAGGTAAAGCTCTGTTAGTTACATTCAGATTTTGTTTCCCTGTTGCAATCCAGAACCATCCTTTTGCTGGGTTAGTTCAATTCATGGCTAATGGTGTTGTCCAGAAAGGCCAGATGGAGTGGGAGTGGGAGGGTCACACACACATAATACTTCCTGGTCCCCATCTTGCTCTTCCCTCCCAGACCCTGCTCCACACTGGCCTCTAGAGTGACCCTCTAGGCACTCGAATCCAACCTTAGCACAGCTGGCAGGAAGCCTGGTACTGGTACGCATTGGCCTGATGAAGCCCAAATGCCTTATGATGATGAAGATGAAAATGTGATCATGGACGCTGCTCTGTAACTCTCAAAGTCTCCCAGCTGCCCTGTAAAGCCCAGGCATATCATTGTCATTCATCAAGTGACAATTTGATGGCTCAGAGAGGTTCAGTGATTTGCCCAAGGTTGCTCAGCCAGCGAGCCACAAAGATAGGTACGAAGCCCAGGGCCGTGGACTGGTTGTTTGACAGGCATCCAAAGTGCTTCCTGAGCTGGCCAGCCTTCCAGCGAAGCTGTGGTGCTCCTCCAGCTGCTCATGTGTCAGCCTCACCTGACTCAGCAAGAAGCCAAGTCAAAGGCAGGAGTCTGTCGGCCCCATGAAACTCCTATTTTCTGGCTAAGAAGCATCACTTGCTTTAGCCTCTTCCTCTTAAGCTCCATTAAGGAGCATTTGGGGTTTTTTTTGGGGGGGGTAGTCATTTTCCACAAAGAAACAGAGTTCTTAAAAACTGATATATAATAATATGTATAATAACAACATCAGCTAACATTTGCAGAGTATTATGTCAAGACTGTGCTAAGTGCTTTAAGTGCATTATTTTGAACACCCTTCCCCACCATTACTGAAAAAACAAGAGATTACAGGGGCACCTGGGGGCGCTCAGTGGTTGAACATCTGCGTTTGGCTCAGGTCATGATCCCGGGGTCCTGGGAGCGAGTTCTGCTTCCAGCTCCCTGCTTTGTGGGGAGTCTGCTTCTCCCTCACCCTCTCCCTCTGCTGCTCCCCATGTTTGTGCTCACATGCATTCTCTATCAAATAAATAAAATCTTTATTAAAAAAAAGAAAAAGGAAAAAGAAAAACAAGAGATTACAAAACGGCAGTGTCGAGCGAGACTCCTGCCTCTCCATTCCCTCCCACACTGTGACCTGTCCCTCAGGGATCCTGCAGAGACCGAGAACTGTCATGAGCTCGTTAATCCTGCCCAGCACTTTGAGGTAGGTATGATCATCCTTGTATTACACGTCAGGAGATTGAAGTCCAGACACAGGAGACCCCTTACTCAAGGTCACTGGCTTTGAGTGGCAGAGCTGGGATTTTTCCACATATGGGCGACCTGGGAGCCCAGTGCATTCTGGCCCGAGACCACCCTGCCTCTCCCAAGGAGGAGAAAACTGGAAGTTGAGCGGAGAAGTGACGCCTGGTGGGCCTTTGCCTGAACATACTGGTCTTGCAATGAAGAATTCAAAGTTGGGCCTCCATAAAGTGACAAATGATGCCCTATCACAGGTGCCTTTGAGGTTATTGACCGATGGCCCAGACCTCAAGTACTCCAGTCCCGAAGACTTGTAGTCAACAGCTCTCGCTGTCTTAACTTCTGGACCTTTGTACCCTTTGGTCTGCCCTTGGGAGGCTTCGGCTCTGACAAGCTGCTCAGTACTAATCACGTTTTGTGAGATCCAGAAGAGAGAACACAACCACACAGGGGCGCCTGGTGGCTCAGTTGGTTATGCACCTGACTCTCGATTTTGGCTGAGGTCGTGATTCCCAGGGTCGCAAGATCGGCCCTGCATCCGGGCTCCACACTTAGTGGGGAATCTGCTTGGGATTCTCTCTCTCTCTCCCTCTGCCCCTTCCCCCTGCCCCCGCTCCTGTTCTCTCTCTCTCTCTCTCTCTAATAACTAGCTACATCTCCTTTTTTTTTTTTTTTTTTAAGAAGAAAAAGAGAACACAGGTGTCCAGCTACAAACCTAGGCCATGCCTCAACTCCCCTCTGGCCTGCTCGGTGGGAGTGGGTAACGCTGCCTCTCCGTGCCTCAGTATCTTCACTTGTAAGGCCAAAATAATTACATCTCACCTCAAGGTTTGAGGATCCTCAAGTGAGGTAACAGAGGCCAAATGGCAAGTAGCAGTGCTACAAACGGCGTTAGTTTTAATCACAGTGAAAGAGTAAATCCGATAGGCTGTGTGTAAAAAGCAGCTGTTAAATTCACAACTACTGTCCCTTCACTTCTCGATCCCACCCCCCAACCTACATCTGTGAAATCTTTTAGTCTACAAAATCCTTTCCGTCTGTTGCCTTATTAATCCTCACCCAAGCCCTGCGGGGCAGAGTGTGGGATTATCACCCCCAGGTTACAGATGAGAAAACTGGGATTGCAGTAGGGGGAAGTGCCTTTCCAAAGGTCTCAGAGCTGGTGGGAGGTGGTGCGGTCATCATACCTGGCCTGTCTCTGCCCTGCCCTCGCCCATGTGACCAAGCCTGTGCTAATTAGCCTGGCACATGAGGCTCATGGGGATCTGGCCCCCGCCTGCCTCCTCAGATTCATCTCTCTCCTTGCCCCTTTATGCTCTGGCCTTCCCAAGTGTCTCATCACCCCTCAGACAGGCAGTGACCTCTCTTAGCCCTTGTCCTTTGTTTCCCTCTGCCAGGCCGCCTGGTGGACGCCTGCCCATCCTTCGTCAATTCCTTCCCGCAGGCCCTGTGACAGATGCCGACACAATGAATTTTCATTGTTGTCGTCACTACTGTATTGATCATTTTGCAGAGTGGATGGGGGACCAGACTCTGGAGCCAAGCTGGGTTTAAATCCTGGCCCAGCCACATACCAGCTGAGTGGTCATGGACAAGTTACTTAACATCTCTGTGTCATGGAGATGCGCCTTCTAGGATTGTGAGGGGTACATAGTACGTGCAGAAAGGTGGGCTCAGGGCCTGGCGCAGACTGAGCATTAACAATCATTAGCTATCACCGTTATCATTAGCTACCATGATTATTTTCTATTATTTGTATTCACTGATGCCTACCTCTGCCAGTCCTGGTGTTGGGCACACTGAGCTGACTCAGACACAGTGTCTGGGCTTGGGGCCCAAGGGAGGAGAGAGGCATGTAAATACTCCGTGACAATGCATTCATTCTGACCACATCACTGTACTGCTTACACACCCCTGTGCCCATGTTCAGGGCCTCTCAGGAGCTGACACCATTCTGCAAGCACTCCCTCCCTGCCAGGGATGGCCTGGGTCCTCGTACCCCCACCCTGCTAGGTGTCTTATCCATGGGGAATGGTTTTATCGGCTCTCCCTTCTTTCTGTGTTAACCCCAGAGACAAGCTGCTCCTGGAGTGCAAGGAGAGTCAGCTGCAGTACGATTTATCTCCCTGGGTCTCTTCCTCAGCTGAGATTTACAGGCTATGCCTGTCACAGGGACCCTGCAGGCTCAATTACAGATCTGCTTCTAGGCCAGACTGGGGCAGAAACCTGCCTGCGTTTGCTAAGCGGCCCTGAGGGAGAGCCACGGGCCCTGACAGACGGGGACCTGGGAGAGTGTGGGACCCATTCAGCTGCCTCGCTTGTGACTCATGAGGAAACTGAGGCCAGAAATGGGAGATACATTCAAAGCTCCCATCAGGCAAATTGGGCCCAGTGTGAAGTCTAATGTGGGCCTTGAGTACCATCCAGGGAGCTTATTTTACTGTACCTGAGTGTGTGATTTTATTATTACCCAAATAGCTTTATTTTATTTTTTTTTAAAGATTTTATTTATTTATTCATGATAGTCACAGTCACAGAGAGAGAGAGAGAGAGAGGCAGAGACACAGGCAGAGGGAGAAGCAGGCTCCATGCACCGGGAGCCCGATGTGGGATTCGATCCCGGGTCTCCAGGATCGCGCCCTGGGCCAAAGGCAGGCGCCAAACCGCTGCGCCACCCAGGGATCCCTTAATATAACAAAAACATTCACTACGGAAACATGCTTTGAAAACTTAAGCCTAAAGCAAAACACTGCACTTTCAGAAACAAAGACCATATTCTGTCCACACAAACATATTAGGAATGTATTCCATTGTGCAGCCTAGGCATTGCCCGGCTTCACCAGCCTGCGATTACAAAACGGAGTCCCATTTTTGTCCAAAGACAACGGCCCTGAGGTCCCTTCTACATAAGCAGGAAATTATCCCGGTTATTCCAGGGAATCTCCAAGAGTAGCCACAAACCAGTCTGTCAATTGCAATCACCATAAAATATTTGCTGATCTTCCTCTCCAGCTGTCTCCTTCTTCATCAATATCCTCAAGTAATAAGGCCCTTAGCAGGAGTCCCATTGCTGCCACTATGAATAGTGCCTGTCGTGGGGACCGTGTCAGGCCATAAAAGTGCCTCAGACTGCATTTTCTCAGGGCGTGACCACCCAGTGGGGCTGGGCCTCCTGGGAGGGCACCCAGGTCCCTTGATGCCCTGTCCTACCAAAAGCTTACCAGCTGACAGTCCTTGGTCAGGCCTCTGAACCCAAATCATCTCAACAGTTATCTAGAGGTGATAAGAATGTTCTCATGAGGATCACATGAGGTCATATGTGCCTGACACCTGTTATATATAGTAGGTGCTCAATAAGTGGAAGTTACCATTTTTAAAAAAAGATTTTATTTATTCATAGGGGCAGGGCAGAGATACAGGCAGAAGGAGAAGCAGGCTTCTTGAGGGGAACCTGCTGTGGAACTCAGTCCCAGGACCCCAGGATCACGCCCTGAGCCAAACGCAGATGTTCAACTGCTGAGCCACCCAGGTGTCCCTGGAAGTTACCATTATTAGTAATATTATTATTATACTGTCCAAGACTGGGTTTCCCCAGGAACAGACTCTGAAACAAGGATTTGAAACAAATAGTTTATTTGAGAGGTAATCAGGGGAAGCCTCTATAGAGGTGTTTGTTAGAAAGTAAGATAGAAGGGATCTCCCCTGAGATCCCTGGATGGCTCAGCGGTTTAGTGCCTGCCTTCAGCCCAGGGTGTGATCCCAGAGTCCCGGGATCGAGTCCCACATCGGGCTCCCTACATGGAGCCTGCTTATCCCTCTGCTTGTGTCTCTGCCTCTCTCTCTCTCTCTCTCTCTCTCGTGAATAAATAAATAAATAAATAAATAAATAAAGTCTTAAAAAAGGGGGGGAGGGAGAAGCAAGGCATGTATTAGCAAGCAGGTTTCTGCTATAAACTCTCCAGTGCTCAGTTCCACTGAGGAATTCTGAGTGATAGTGTAGAATGTGCCTCCAAGTTGTTTGAATCAAGGGGCGAGGGAGCTGGGGTATGTATCCACCCCGTCCATCACTGGCTGAGATCTGCTCAGGGGAAGTAGATGTTGAGTCTGTGGCAACTTTCCTGCACTCACACAGGCCAGGAAGAGTAGGCTCTGAGCCCAGAGAAAGTCCTCAGGGGGAGTCACTTGGAAGCTATTGGGTCAGCATGCTCAGAAATGGTGACACAAGGAACACAGGTACGATACTCGGAGCAACTGCTACAAATCCCGTGAGGTGTCACTTCATCTTGAAAGAAAGATGCTAAAAGCATCTCCTTCTCCTTCAGGCTGGCAGAACCCAGGAGAAGGGCAGAAGCTACGTGGGTTCTCGTTCCAGCTCTGTCACCTTCAAATTGACTGTGACCTTGGTCTGTGCCATCTCTGGTCCTCGGTTTCTTCTCCTATCAGGTAGGGAGTTAAAAGCAGATGGATCTTGAGGTCCCAACCAGCTCTCCGAAGTTCCAGAATTCATCCAGCTTTTTCATTTGCACCTCACAGCACCCCTTGGCAGGAGGTAAGCAGGGCTGGTACCAGTCTCCCTGTCAAGAGCCAAGGGAACTCAGACTCAGACTCAGGAAGTGGCTAGGCCAGCAGTTCTCAGAGTGCATTCCCTCCACCTGCCACATCGGAGTCACCTGCACACTTAGAAATGCAAATTCTCTGGCCCCAAGCTAGACCTACTAAATCAGAAATTCTGGGGGTAGGGCTAGCAATCTGTGCCACTTCCCGCTGATTCTATTGCTGTGCGTGCTCGTGTTTGAGGCGAGGCCGTACAGGGAGTTCAAGACAAAAGTGGGACTAGAGTCTGAGTTCCTACCTCCCAGGCTGCACATCTGTTTTTGGCACAGAGCCATGTAGACCTTCAATAAATAGCAAGGAGATTGTTAAGCCCCACACCCATTTCTGGTCGCTGCATCTCCAGGGTACCCTCTGTGCTGTGCTTCGTCTGCTATTAATCTCTCTGTGGCAGTTTGGAGCCCTTAAATGTCAGGGCACCGGTGGCTCAGTGGTTTAGCGCCACCTTCAGCCCAGGGCATGATCCTGGAGACCTGGGATTGAGTCCCACGTCAGGCTCCCTGCATGGAGCCTATTTCTCCCTCTGCCTGTGTCTCTGCCTCTCTCTCTCTCTCTCTCTCTCTGTCTCTCATGAATAAATAAATAAAATCTTTTTAAAAAATTTAAAAAAAAAAGTCAGGGCATGAGGCAGTCAAGTGAACCCATGATAGTTAAGAAATAATCCTAGAGGAGAGGATCCCCTGGCCTGAGGTTACCCTGTAAGGAAGTGAGCCAGCCAGACCCAAAACCCTGGTGTCCCTCTTCTTACCTCACAGCTCCCACAGCACTGACGAGTGCCACCTCTGGGCTAGCAGTGAGGTGGGGATGGGAGTCTTCTGAGCCATCTGGACATAAGGTTGGAATTCCTTCTGACACTAGGTCTCTAGTGTCCTTCAGCTTCCCCTAGATGCTTCTCCTCTCCCATCTACTTGTGCCAGGGCTTATGACAAAGTTCATCTTTGGAGACAGAAAAGAAAACTCTTTTGGAGTCTTGAAAACTATGGCATAGCAGCCATAAAATTTCTCGTTATGCCTTCCCCACCTAACTACTTCCTAAGACCACCTAGAAATTTTCCCCAATGTGGGGTGCTTCGGTGGCTCAGTTGGTTAAGTGTCTGCCTTCATCTCAGGTTATGATCCTGGGGTCTAGGATGGAGCCCTGTGCCGGGCTCCCCACTCAGTAAGGAGTCTGCTTTTCCTTCTCCCTCTACCCTTCCACCCCCACCCCATTGCTTGTGCTCTCTCTTTCTCTCTTTCTCAAATAAATAAATAAAAATTTTTAAAAAGAAAGAAGGAAAGAAGACAGTTTCCCCGAGGTAAGGAACCCTTCCCTCTGCAGAGCCTGTGATGCTGTCACAGCATCAAGTGGGGGCTGGTCCTGGGGAGAGTCGTCTAGGGTGGCAGCTAGTGAAGGAGGCAGCTGAGTCACTGCAGACCCCTAGAGAGCAGTCATTCAAATACCTGAGAGGGGAGGTACTCGGTCAAGGTTGTGCAGTCAGATCCTGGCTTCCTGACCGGCCTAGGCCTACCAGATGAGGCCTCTCAGCTCACCATCTCCACCACATGCCACCCCCCCACCCCTCCTACAAGGGGTCTCGGGCTCACCCTGACATGGCATCACTCTGCAAATCTGACTTGACACCCCCGGCTTCCACTTTCACATGTCACTTGCCTGGACCACCGGCACTCTCTCCATTTGCACATATAAATTGGGGCTGCCAGTACTTACCCAGACTGATGGATGGCTACCAGAGCTGCTGGCCACTTCATCCTTGAAACTCATCCCTCTCAAAAAAAAAAAAAAAAAAAAGAAAAGAAACTCATCCCTCTCAGTTTGTCCACCATCATATTTTTCTGGTTTCTCCTCATGGGTCTTAGGAATTTGTGGACTCCTTCATTCATCCCACCAAGATGTAAGTGGGTGTTTTTATGTGTCGGTCAGTATGGTTGAGTCTGGCAATCGGTGGGGAGCAGGATGGCCAGGACCTGCCTTTTGGAGCACACAGTGTAAGAGGACAGTCTGGGTCCTGTTGGGAGCCCCTCCCATCTCCTTCCTCCCCGCTCTCTCCTGATCATCTCAGCTACATGCCCATGACCATCAAGCCCCATTCTCTGCCCAGAACTTCCTTCCAAGCTCTAGACCCACATCTCTTATACACTGTGGAGGACATTTCCCTCCAGATGGTCCACAAACAACTCAAATTTGCTTCATGATCATCTTCTCCAGCCTGTCCTCCCCTACGACTTGTCTCATAAAACTGGAGAGACACTCTTCGCTCTTCCTTCCAGCACTTCACAACCATCTACCCCCTAAAGAATGTACTCTGTCCTTCCCACGGCCAGCGCCCCAGGCTTGCATCACTAACCCGGCCCTAGCCTTGTTCCCTCTAAACTGCATGGACACGGCTAGAGGGATCTTGTAACTCCAATCAGCTCAGTATCTGTCAGTGGATAAATGAATAAACAATGTGTGGTATATCCACACAGTGGAATATTATTCATCCATAAAAAGCAATGAAGTGCTGATACATATGATACAGCACTAGTGAACTTTGAAAGCATGAAGCCGGGAGAAGGAAGCCAGATACAAAAGGTCACATAATGCATGGTTCCATTTATGTGGAACGTCCAGAATAGACAAATCTATAAAGACAGAATTGATGGTTGCCAGGAGCTATGGGGAGGGATACAGGAGAGAAACTACTTACCAGAGAAGGGATTTTACTTTGAGTAATAAACATGTTTTGTCACTACATAAAGGTGATGGTCATCCAACACTGTCAATGTACTAAATGCCACTGAATTGTTCACTTTAAAATGGTTGATTTTAGGGACACCTGTGTGGCTCAGTGGTTGAGCATCTGCCTTTGGCCCAGGTCATGATCCCAGGATCCTGGGATCGAGTTCCGGATTGGGCTCCCTGTGGGGAGCCTGCTTCTCCCTCTGTCTCTGCCTCTCTCTGTGCGTCTCTCATGAATAAATAAATAAAATCTTAAAAAATAAAATAAAATGGTTAATTTTATTAATGTCACTTCAATTAGTTATGTTTTTTTAAATACCACGTCATATCCATTAGGATAGCTCCTACCAAAAACAAACAAAAAAAACAAGCAAAAGAAAGGAAGCATTGGCAAGAATGTAGAGAGATCGGAACTCTTGTGCACTGCCAGTGGGAATATGAGCTGGTACAGCCTCCACGGAAAACAGGATGGCAGTTCCTCAAAAAATTAAAAATAGAAATACCATATGATCCAGCAATTCCACTTTTGGGTATCTACCCAAAAGAATTGAAAGCAAAGTCTCAAAGAGACACTTGCACAACCATGTTCATAGCAGCGTTACTCACAATAACTAAAATGTAGAAGGAACCCAGGTGTCCATCGACTGATGAATGGATAGATGATATGTGGTGTAAATACATGCAGTGGAATGTTATTCAGCCTTAAAAGAGAAAGAAATCCTGCCATATACTACAGCGTGGGTGAAGCTTGAGGACAAAATGCTAAGTGAAATTGGCCAGGCACAAAATGACCAATGGTGTATGATCCTGCTTGTATGAGGTACTTGGAGGGGTCTGGTTCACAGAGACAGACTTGTAATGGGGGTTGCCAGGGGCTGCGGGGAGCAGTTAGTGTTTCACGGGTACAGAGTTGCAGTGTTCCAGGATGAAAAGAGCTCTGGGGATGGGTGGTTCTAATGGTGCACAACAGTGTGAGTGTATTTAATACCTCTGAACTGGACATTAACAAATGTTTTCAGAGTAAATTTTATTCTAGTGTATTTTATTTTATTTATTTATTTATTTATTTATTTATTTATTTATTTAGAAAGAGAAAGAGCATGAGCGGAGAGAGGGGTAGAGGGCAGAGGGAGAGAGAGAATCCCAAGCCGACTCCATGCACAGCATGGAGCCCAACATGGGGCTTGATCTCACAACCCTGAGGTCATGACCTGAGCACAAATCAAGAGTCAGATGCTTAAGTAGTATCTTTTCAGTTCCCTGTCATGGCTCTGCTCTTAGAATGGAGCTCCAGCTCCCCAGTTTGGCACCCAAAGCCCCCTGGGACCCGGCCCCTGAAAGTCTCAGACTTTATGCCTTGCTGCTCCCCACACACAGTCTTTACTTCACAGTCTCAACTACTGACAGTTTGTCACACATGCCCGCCACCTTCTCCAATGCTGTGGGCCTTTGCACATGCCCTTTGCACATGCTATTCCTTCTGCCTGGGACACTTTTCCCCACTTCCTCTCCAGGCACACGCTTCATCCTTTAAAACTATTCTTGGGGATTATTTTCTCTAGGAAGCCTCTTTTTGCCTCCCTGCTCCCAGGTCAGGGGCCTTTGGGCTCCCCTCTGTTATGGCACCAATGTCACAGTGCTATATGTCTGTCTGTCCCACTAGGCTGTGTGCTGCACAAAACCACTGACGAGGCTTTATTCACATCCATGCATGAGCCAGCAGAGAAGAAAGGAAGAGTGCTAGTGTGGAGATTACCGAACTCTTAGTTTAGGTGTGTAAGACAAGCACAAAGGAAGTAGAAATGAGGGGCAGTAGTGCATAGAGGAGGAGACAGTTCTGTTCATGCCACTGAGCCCCAGAAGCTTCTTGGAGGTGGGCCATTTGAGAGGGCGACATCTCCACAGTCAGAGATGGTGGTCATCGGGAAAGCATGGAAAAAACACAGAGGTAGGGAGTTGCTTGGCGTGGAGAAGGAGCAGAAAACAACTGGTCAGCTTCAAGCAAAACTCCTTCCAAACCTTTCAAAGCCACAGAAGCCTTCTTAGAAACAAAGTCACAAGGAACCCCAATCCATAAAACATATACAAGTGGAACAGCTCTGCTCAAACTAGACGTGAGGAACCGGAAAGCTCTCTTCTGTCCCCACCATCACACACACAGCGTCCCAACCACTATGAACACACCATCCCAACTGTACACATACCATCCCCACCACACACGCCATCCCAACCATACACACGGCATCCCAACCACCACACACTGTCACAACCACCATACACACACCGACCACCACCACATGGTATGTGTATACCATCACAACTGTCACACACACACACAAATACCACCACATTCACACCATTCACACATACACACCATTACACATGTACCATTATCATTCTCACCAGAACACAGAAAATCAGCTGCACCGTGAGTACAGGTAGAGAACGGTTAGAAGTGTAACTCCATGAACAATAGGAATTAGTCACATGGTGCCTTATCAGCTCAGTTGAGGAGCTCCAACTTCATTCTGAGGGCCATGGGGAGCCATGGAGGAGCCTGAGCAGGAGAACCAGCTGCAGTATAGAGATGGTGTAGAAGGACAGCTGAGTTGGCCATGGCTAGCCTACCCAGACAAAGGCCCTGAAGGATGCAAATGGGACCCTCACTATTCCTTTAGTGCAGGGTAGGTAAGAGGGTGTCCCTAGGCTGGCATGGCAAGTATTCTCAGGCTTGAGGACATGGACCCAGGTCCAAGCCAGCATTCTCACTCCTCCTTAAGCTGGGACCAGACTCCATGTTCTGGCCATTGTCTAGATGAACCCAGGGTAATTGCTGGGAGCTGGGGGGGTGTGGTGGGGGCAGGGGAGGTTCGTGTTGGCAGTGTAGTGGCAATGGGGATGAAGAGAGGAAAGAGCAGATTGGAGAGACGGGACACACAGAACTGAAAGGACTGGCGTGGAAGGTGAAGAAGACAGATCAAAGAGGACCCCAGATGTCTGGCTAGATGACTGGTGGGTGGGAATGCCAGTCATTGAGATAGGGACCCAGGAGAAGGAAGAGGCTCAGGTGACATAATGATTCCATTTGAGGCCTATGGGGTGGATCTGCCTGTGGGACAGCCTGTCCCCGTTGTTCAGAGCAGAAGAGGGCAGCAAACCTAGGTGAGAGGTCTGGGAGGAGGCCCAGTGTAGAGTCACCAAATCCCACAGAGATGGTAACAAGACCTCAAGGATAGAAGAGAATGCCCAAAGCATCTGTAGCCAGTGAGATCTGTGGTGGGGTGAGGGCACAGGAGCTTCTCTAACCCCTCAGACCAACCAAGGTCCCCGGGACATTGTCTCCACAGCACCATCTGTTTCCTGTTGCCACACTTGCTCATCTAGGGTGACTAACTAGTCCCATTTACCAGGACTTCCCTGATCCTAAAACTGAAAGTCCTGCGTCCTGGGGTTCCCTCAGTCCCAGGCAAACCGAGGCAAACCAGGGCAGCCAGCCACCTGTGACTTATGTCAGTGTTAAGGACTTGGTTGATGTCCATCTTTGCTAGTCAGTGGCAATACCACTTAAGAGTCAGGGGAAAGAGGAGGATGCTAGAGGATCTGGGAACTGGTTTGGAAAGTAGGGGGAGAACCTCAGGGAAGCATCTTGGATCTTTTTCGACCTGGGGAATTGGTGCAACCGAGATGTGGTGGCTCAGGATCTGGGAGTGGTTTGGGCCCCCAGGCCCCCCAGACCCCCCAGGCCCCTCTCCCCCTTCCCCATCTCTCTCTCTCCTGCCTCAGAGGCCATCGGCTTCCGGGAGATACCAGGGATCCCTCCTCACAGCCCCACAAGGTGGCGCTGTGCCAACGCCTGCCCTAGGCTCTGCCCGCAGGGATGGGGCCTGGAGAGCCTCCGGCCAGCCTCCTGAGCGGGCTTCCCCACCTCTCCCGGAGGCCCTGGGTGATCAGGGCTGGTCTGGGGGAAGGTGACGCCCGATGCCCCCACAGTGCACACAGGCTTTTGCGCTCACCAGGCATACTTACACTTAGCCAGCACATTCTCCTACCCACATGGACCCCAAATACCCTTGACCCTGCCGCCCTGCAGGAACATGCTTGGCAGAGCCAGGACAGCCTGAGGGGTCGTCGCTCCCAGCCCCCTGTAGGGATGGCCTCGACCAAGGCACACACGGGAGCATCGGTCAGGACCACAGTGCACAGAGCCGCCTGCCTCGTCTGGCACCCTTCCCCTCACTCTGAGCAGAGGCCCTAGCTTTCCCCAGATGCCCTTTCTCCACAACCCCTGCCATGCCTCCCTCACGGACCCTCCAGTGGGGATCAGATAAGACGCCGGAAAAGAGGGGGTTTCGTGAGAGCGCAAGGTGGGCAAGAGGGGAACATACACACACATCTGTTCACAAATAGACCCAAACACACCTGCACACACAACAGGCAGCCCCCAGCACCTGTGCCCCAGCTACACACGGGTGAGCTCGTGGGCAGTGGTGCATGTGAACTTCAGCACAAGGACACATGGCACCCAAACTCACCCTGCTGCTTGGACCTGCACACCTGGTCCAGACACCTGATGCCTGGTGGGCCCCTCCTTTCCTCCTTTCCTTTCCAGCTATGAAACGGAGCTGGTGAAGAGGCCCAGTGCCCAGGCAGGGGTTCCCCAAACATCCAGACTGTCCCCCAGTCAGCCTCAGGTTTGGCTCTGGCTGCAAATGTGCTCCTGCAGCCCCCCAACCCCCAGTCCGGGTTCCAGCTCCCGCTCCACCAGCTGTTGATCTCAGGCAAGGCCTTCTACTTTCTGGTCCCTCCCCAGCAACCAAAGGCTGTATTGTCCTGATCAGAACTTAAGGGGTTCTGGGGGTCTGGGGAGAGACTTGGGGGTGCAAATGTGCCGCCCTGCAAGGTATGCCCCACCTAAATCAGAAGTCCCTGAGTCTGGGTCCCTCTGGTACCCTGAGAAGCCTTTCCAGGGGTTCATAAGGAGCCCGACACAGGACATGGTATGCCAGAGGCGTATGGGAAATCTTTCTTCCTTTATGACAGGGAATCGTCACGTTGTGGCGGGGATTGTAGAGGTAGAGAAGGAGAGACTGTATGAAAGAATGGATTTCCACACCCCTGACCGAGTGTGGAGGTGCCTAATAACAGGAAGCTGCATCCCAGAGGAGAAAGGGAGTGAGCTGGTCTCAGAGTCTACCTGGCTCCTTATCATCCCTCCCCTGGCCTCAGCCTGCACCAGGCCTGTGAGCTCCTCCTCTACTGGGGGTGGGCAAGCCTGGAAGGAGCGGGTGTCCCGGAGCACAGGGCAATGGCCTGGGTACTCATGTGTGCGTCTAAACGTGTGTGTGTGCCTTGAAGGAGGCTAGCCTTCACATTGCTCAGAGCATGTGCAAAATTGCTCAGGTGAGCCTGTGGCTTCTGTTGGAATCCCAAAGGCACCTGTGGACTCTGAGACCTTACCCAAGTTACTTTACCTTCCTGTGCCTCAGTTTCCTCATTTAGAAAATGGAGATTATGATCATAATCAAAACTAACTAATAGACACAGGCCTCATGGGCATGTAAAAAGTAGCTAGCTGAGCACCTGGTGGCACACGGCTAGTGTCTTAGCTGCTGTTTTATGTAACACAGCTGGCACTGTGTACTCATTCATTCATTCATTCATTCATTCATTCATTTTGATTCACTAACTGGCTCTATCTCTGTGCCAGGCCAGCCTTGGACTGGACAGGGTCCTCAACCTCCAGGAGCTTCCAGAACAGGGGGAGACAGGTCTGAACACCAACAGCAACAGGAGAGCAGATGCTGGGAGAGGAGCTGGGAGACAGGAGGGGCGAAGAGGCCTGTGGGAAAGGAGGGACCCCACCCCCAGGTATCCCCACACTCTGTGCGCCACCCCCATCTGAGAATTCCCTCTTCACCAACTGTCTACCTGCCTGCCTACCTCCGGGCCTTTGCTCACACTTTCCTTTGCCCAGAAAGGCCCCCTCCCACATTCAACCTGGTCAGCCTTAGTGGTACCTTCTGTGTTCCACTCTTGGCTTTACCCACCACACTCATCAGAGATGCACCATTTGACTGATGTATGGCCAGCACATGCCACCTCCTGGGGCTACTTGTTTCTGATGCTAGAGTGCCTTTGCTTCGTGACCTTGAGCACAACTCTTCACCTCTCAGGCCTCAGTGTCCGCCTCTGTAAAATGGGAAGCACCTTTTTCTCAGGACAGGTGTGAGGATCAAAAGACAGAATGTTTGGGGAAAGCACTTTGCAAACTG
The DNA here is from genome assembly GCF_011100685.1 of Canis lupus familiaris. Lineage (NCBI taxonomy): Eukaryota > Metazoa > Chordata > Mammalia > Carnivora > Canidae > Canis > Canis lupus. Next base: position 55,360,131 of record NC_049226.1, on the reverse strand, counting down.
TAAATTGCTGGGCACCTGTCCAGGAGAGTTTTTTATTCAAATAACTTCCTTTCCTCTCCTGGGTGTGAGCCAAAAGGTGTGTACACCCCATAGGTTCAGGCCATACTTCCCTGGAGCTCAGGTGTGGGGCAGCTTCTGTTTGGGGTTTGTGTTTGATTCAAAGACAGGGACACTCCCTCTCCCAGGTGATGTGGGTGGCGCCTGGCCAACAGAAGCTGCCAGGGGAATCCCGAGGCTGACGGGCCCTGATTGCACCCCACAGTGATCAGACGGGAACGCGACCCCCAAGAAGGAGGAAGGACGTCCAGATGGTGCTGCAGGGACAGAGTGTCCCCTGGCATCAGGTGATCTGGGTGTGATTCTGGCTCCTCTGGGTGACCTTAGGCTAATTGCCTTCAGCCATAAAGCCAGTGCACAGGATTTATGATTCGGGAGCCCCTTATACTTCAGGGGGTCCTGAGGGTACCAAATGGGGACCAAGAGCTGACAGGGCCACTGTGTGGGAAGTCTCTTGAAGTCAGGCTCTGTACCCCCCCATCCCCCCCACCCCGCCTTCCCAGGCTTGTCACCTCCACCCTCCTATCCACTCTATGCTGTAGCCACCTGGCGAACCTGGGGTTCCCTCAAGTCTGCTGAATCTCTAATCTCCAGCCCTTCCTCCCTGCCTCTCTCCCCAATCTCCTGTTTAACATCTTTTCATCCCCCAGGACCCTGTGCAGACATCACCAACTCCAGGGACCCTGGCAGCTTCCAGGCACTGAGGGGCTCCTCTTCTACTCACGTGCTCTGTGGTTTATGGGCAGATATACCCACACCACTCACATTACCACTGTTCCCCCAACACCTACCAGTTCAGGGCCAGACACAGTCATGAGTAAATACTCCTGAAGGTCCTCGGCACACAGAGTAGGGGGACCATCTGGAAGAGTCCATGTGGTTTTGATTTTGCAGAAAGAGCCCCCAGAAGGGGCTGGGCTAAAGTCCCTGCCCCACCAGTTACCAGTTGGGTGGTCGCTGGCCAGCCCGTTGGCTTCACTGAGCCCTGGCTTTCTCATTTGTTAAGTGGGGTGGTCTGAGCGTGAGAGCGGATAAATGCCCGTGTGCCCAGAGGGCTCAGTGACTGGGAGCCGTGGCTGCTCTATCTCCACTTCCACCAGGACTTCCAAGGGAAGCGGCATCAGGGCTCTGAGTGACACAGCCTCCACAGCGACAGCCGGGGGATGCTGCAGGCATGCGTTGGGCCAAGGTGCACAGATAGCTAGAGCAGCCTCCCCAAGGTGCCCGTCGCTCCTGGAGCCTGGGTGGGCTTGGAGGAAGCCAGCAGAGGGCAGTGAGCCCCACTGATTTTCTAGGAGGGAAGCCAGCCAGGACCTGGTTGACTTTGGAGGAGAACATGGACCGGCCCCGGGAGGCCCCAAGGGGCAGTGTGCAAAGCAGCCAGGCCTGGCTTGGGCACTGTGTGTTCTGGCGACTGCATGAGGGCCAGGCAGGCTGGGGGCGCCGTAGGTCCCAGGAGGTGCCCCTGGGAGCAGCTTTGAGCTCTGTCCACACCGGTGATGGACAGCTGTCCACTGGGGGGCCTCTCTGGGACCTCAGGAGCCCAGAACCCATTTTGCAACTTCACACTGAGACTGGCCAACACCTATCATGTTCCTGCACTGCAGGAGGCCTTGTGCCAAGAAGTATTGAGGCCGCTGGTTAGGAGCAGGGACTGAAGTCAGACCACCTGTTTTGAGGCCTGATGGTACCACTAAGCAGCCATATGACCCTGGGTGAGATACACAGCCTCTGTGCCTCCGCTGTGAGGCTTAAACAAGCTAACACATGTGAAGTGTCTAGAAGTCATTCCTGACTCTGAGCATTAGCCTTCACCTAATGGGAGCTATTAGCGGTGACCTCAAGAAAACCATTTAATTGGGCAACCTCGGTGGCGCAGTGATTTAGCACTGCCTGCAGCCTGGGGTGTGATCTTGGAGACCCGGGATCGAGTCCCACGTCGGGCTCCCTGCATGGAGCCTGCTTCTCCCTCTGCCTGTGTCTCTGCCTCTCTCTCTCTCTCTCTCTCTCTGAATAAATAAACAAATCTTAAAAAAAAAAAAAAAGAAAACCATTTAATTTCTCAGTGTCCTCATCTGTGAAACAGGACTCATAACAGTACTCCCCTCACAGCATTGTCACAAGGATCGGATGAACTAACTTATGGAAAGTGCTTCGATTCTGAGCATAACACCAGGTGCAAAGCGCTCCGTATTATTGGTCTAACACGTATCTTGTTACAGCTACAATCGTGAGTGAAGGCTATGACCTGTTTCTAGGGACTCCCCTCACCTGCTGTCTTCTAAGGTCTGGACTCTGCAGCCAGATCAGCTGCCTGGGTTTGAATCCCACCTCGGCTGTTTCTTAGAGGGAATGCTAATAGTTACTGTTTAGAGAACTAAATGAGAACAGAAATACAAAACGCTGTATTTTGATAAATGATGCCTAGCAGAGAGTACATCTCAACAAATGTTTCAGCTGTTGTTATCCCAGTTGACAGATGAGAAAACTGAGCCTTGGTGCAGTGAGGGAAAGCTAGTGGCAGGGCCGGTGCCGGGTCTTGGATCCTGGTGGGGGCCGGGGAAGTACCTCGTGAAGGAGGCCCAAGGAATGGGGGGATTCACAGACCAACATCACCAGGCCAGGAGGTGACAGAGACAGACATGAACCCAGGGCTTGGCTCACCGCCAACGTGGTTTACTCTCAGGTGGGACATGTGATGCCAATGGACCAAGGGCCTTCCTGCATGGGAGCTGTGTCCCGGGAGAAGGCATCAATGACAGAAAAAAGCATTGACTTGACCTTGTTGTTTCAGTGGGTGTCTTCATTCTGAGGCCAAGGACACAGAGGGCTTCTTCCTCTGCGGTTCTGAGAAACTGCCAGTGCCATCCAGATGTCCTGAATAGTAACTTCCCATCCTGCCTTCCCGGCTCCACCCCAACATACCTCCCAGCCCCCCTCCCGTCCTTATCATGAGGTAGTCTTCATGCCTCTTTGCATTAGCACATGCTGTTCCCCCGCTTCTGGAATGCCATTGCCTCTCCTCTGCCTGAGGTGTCCCTCTGGGCTCATCTCGCACTTACCCAAGTTGAGTCAGGCAATGTAAACGGTCTTGTTCCCAAAAGTCTTTAAGAGGAAGACACTTTGTTTCTGTGCTGGTCTCCCTTTGCTCGTCAAGGTCCACCCTGCTCCATGCCCTGGGGAGGCTGAGCACTCGGACTGTGTTCTTCTGTGCTCAGCCTGAAGAGCCCCGGGGAGGCTGGGGGCCCGGGAGAGAGTGGGGGGTGTTCCCCTGGCTGGCTGTGTCCCTCTACCTCTCCTTGCCCTGAGATGCCTAGTTCATCCCCCTCACCTCCCTGCGATGTGAGCTCCTGATGGGGGCAGGGTGGTGTCACGTCTGAGCCAGTCTGCGGGTCTACGCACATGACAGCGCAGAGAAGACCCTTGGGAAACGTCCTTGACCCAGACCGCACCAAAGGACTCGGACTGCCACACACGTGGGATTCAGTGAACAGAGTCATGTCGAGCTCAGCGTCCACCCGCCAGCTCCCCATCCAGTACCAGGTGCTTACGGAGGTGTGCAGGCGCCAGGCCAGGCGGGGTGGCAGGATGAACACTGCCTTGGGTGGGGCGGCGCTGGCAGCGCAGGCCGGGCATAGCCCAGCAAAGCACATGCACACACCTCACACTGTTTCAGAAGGCGATGCCTCCTAGGAAGGACGGAGAAGGGGTACAAAGTGATGGGGGGGTGCAGATGTGTGCTCAGGGGGCCACTGAGAGACGGGGTGTGAAGGAGCCAGGCCAGCGATGTTCTGGTGCAAGGACATTCCACACAGAGGGACCGGGGTACAGGAAGGCTGGGGGGTGGGAAGACTTGGTCTCTTGAAGAACAGCAGGGAAGCTGGGAGTCGGGGAGAGCCAAGGACTCCTCGGGGCAGGGCCCTCGCCTGGCCCTGGGCCTGCCAGCTTCCTGAATGGTGCGGGCGGGGGCCCCATGCAGGCGCTCTCTCCCTGTGCTCTCCAGTCTTCATGATGACCTCATGGGGAGGGTCTTGGTATCTCTACTCCGTACATGAGGAAACCGAGTCTGAGGGAGGTGAAGCAACTTGCTGAGTTCACAGCATCAGAGGAAGGACAGAAACGGACCCAGGCCTGCCTGCCCCGTAGGCCAGAAGGCATTTTTCCAGAACCAGCACATCCCTCTGCCAAGGATCTCTTCTTCCCTAACACTGGCCCTACAAGGGCAGGCTGCTGAGAGGACCCAAAGCTCCCAGCCAGAGGATAGGCATTCCGAAGGCCATAGAGCCAGTGGGGAGGGTACTGGGATTCAGGCCCCCCGCTCCTTGCAAAGGAGAAACTGGTTGGTGAACAGCAAAGCTGTGCTATGCCCAGACCTTCCTCCGGGGCCAGGGCGTATTGGCTAATGGGTATCATTTCAGTCCTTTCATTTCTAATAGACACTGTAGTGTCATAAAGACTGTCATTTCCCATGGCTCAGGCAGGATAATCAACATGCTGGCTGCCCACAGGGCTGGGAGTGGCAGGATCTGGACAGAGCTGTAAAGATGACTATCCTCTCCCTGTTGGCCATTCCAGTCCTTTTCCAACCAGATATAGCTGGGCTTGGGGTCCCTAGAGGCCCCACTGGCTACACAGGTACAGGTGCCAGAGGTGATGACGCTTGTCACATTTTAAAAACAGAAACTGAGGGGCAACCCGGGTGGCCCAGCGGTTTGGCGCCTCCTTCAGCCCAGGGTGTAATCCAGGAGACCTCGGATCGAGTCCCACGTCGGGCTTCCTGCAGGGAGCCTGCTTCTTTCTCCCTCTGCCTGTGTCTCTGCCTTTCTCTCTCTCTCTCTCTCTCTCATGAATAAGTAAATAAAATATTTAAAAAAATAAAAACAGAAACTGAGGCCAGAGAAGGAAGTGGTCTCCCTAAGATCACGCAGCAAGTCAGCGACAAAGCTGGGCTGAGAACTTGGGTTTCCAGGCCAGAACTTTTGCATGAACTCAGTGGTAAATAGTAGTCACCGAGGTGTGTTAAATCTTTCTCAGGAGCCAGGCACAGTCATGCATGACCTCATTCAGTTCCCACACAGAACCGACGAAGCAGGTGTTATTACCATCACCCTCAATTAGCAGGCTGTAAGGTGGACCCCGTGGGATGCCCTCGAAGAAGATCTGGTGTGTGACGAGTCTTGTCCAGAGAAACAGACCCAGGTGGTTTGTAGGCTGGCCAAGATAGCTCAGCTTCTGGAGGAGTCTGAGAGGTAGATGGTGGGTGGGAGGAAAAGAGGAAGAAGCCTCTGCTCCAGACACACCGCGGTGTCAGTCAAGCCTCTCCTGCTGGCCCCTTACCCTGCTAGACTTCCCTAGTTCATCATCTTGCTACATTCACACAGCAAGCTACGAACAGTGGTCCCATTTTGCAGATAGAGATAGCGAGGCTCACACAATCAAAGTGATTTGCCCAAATTCACAAAATTAATAAGAACTTGGACTTGAACCTGGTTCTCCTAATGTCCAGGCAACTCTTTTTCCCTTCCTTAATTCATTTTTTACTTTGGTGGCTCCTTTCTCTTTTGTTTTCTCTACAAGTTACCAACTGTCTGCCTCCCTCTCCTTGATGCCGCTACATCTGGATGTAAGCCTCCTGAAGGTAGGAATCTCATCTGACTTCTTCACTGCTGTGTATTTGGAGCCTGTCACAAAGCTGGAATCAAGGGCTTGGGTGAGTTGAAGGAATCATGATCCGGCTATAATTTGTTTAACTGAAACCCATGGTCAGCATGGTCAACGTGGAGATTTCTATTGATGGTGAGTGATTCATTGTGCAGCTATGCGGGGGGGGGGGGGCAGGGGAAAGTGGTGTATTATAACTGCATTTTTTGTTTATTTTTCGTTAACAAGATTGCTCCACTTCTTGATACGTAGAGCTCTGGGGAGGCCTGGACCAATGTTCAGGAGGATGCCGGAGCCGTCCTCATAGGAAAGCCCTGGGAACCCAACTCCTGCTTCCCCATTGTGTAAGCTTAGAGAAACATGGGTGCTGGACTCGCTCTGAGTGAAGTCCAGTGGTAGGAGAGGGCCCACAGATGAACAGTCTCCAAAGAGAACTCAGCTGACGGGAAATAAGGGACTGATGACCTATGCTCAATATCAGGGGGAGGACAGCTCAGGACTTTAATCAGCTTCTCAGTCAAGGATCACCATCTACATGAGGAAAAATGCCACCGTGAAGGAGACACCTGTCCTCAGCTTGCAGCCTCACTGCTGAGCTCAGGGTGGGCCTGCCTGCATTTTATGGGGGGCACTGGACCCAGAAGCATTGCCAGCTCCATACACAGGGTCCGCGGGGATGTGCACAAGCAGCCGTCCACAGCGATGCCCAGGTGGGACGTCCTGCTCCCTTTCTCTGTATTCCTGGACTATGGAGGCCGGGCTGGCCTGCTGTAGACAAAGTCCTCAGGGTTCCTGAGTCAGCCCAGGAGAGTGGAGGCCCCTGGATGGTGACTGAACATCCTGCCCATGAAGGCTTGTGATAAGCGATGAGCTGGAAACGTAAGAGATGCCCTTGTTTTTACCACCCTGGGTTGGTGAAGCACGTGTGCACGCTACAGAACACATCTGTTTTACCCTCTGTCACCAGTGACCACAACTGTCCACATTAACAAGTAACACACACGAGACTTCTTTTCTATTGCAGTCTTTGAAATTAGTAATGATTGCACACCCACACAGGACATGCCATAGATGACAAAGCTCTTACCCATTCGTGCTGGTCTCTGAGCCTCACACCAACCCTGTGAGGGAGGGAGGGCACATGGATCCTTCCTAGGAAAGTGAGACTCAGAGAGCGACAGTGGCTTGCCCATGGTCATCAACGAGTCAACAAGTCCAGGCCCTGCCCCAGTTGTGGGGACCCCACACTGCCTGCCAGGGAAGCCCGAACCCAGGTCCCCGCCTGCTCACAACAGCATCAGGACCACGATGGCAATGACCATGAGGACTCCAGCCAGGATGCAGAGCCCCAGGAAGACAATGTCACTGGTGTCCTGGGCCACCATAGCCACGGGGCCCTCTAGTGCATCCACCTCATCTCTGGGAGGCGCTTCCTGAAGATGCTCTGCTGTGGCAGCATAGGGCCCAAGCCAGTCGGAGCCGGACAGCAGGTGGACAGAAGCCTCCTTGCGCCGTGGCTCACAGCGGACCTCGTACTCATGGATGTCCTCCTGCCCACCGGCCGAGAAGTCGATGTACAGCACACTGACGATCACGGAGGTGTTGTTCCTCCTCTGTGGGGGTCACAGGGCGCTCACTTACACCTGAAGGGGCCAGGGCTGAGCCTGTTCCCCTAGATTTGTGGGGACTCTGTGCCAAAAGGGCAGAACCACAGGAGCCTGGGTTCTAGTCTCTGCTTGGCCACTGACTCCCTTCCTGCTCGGAACCTCAGTGTCCCCACCTGTAAAAGAGACACTATGGGGATGTCTAGAAGTACAAAATCAGATTTAATGGGTCAGTGCTTGATCTGGCTTCAAAGAGGAGGCATCTCTGAAAGATAGTAACCGACCCATTTGCCACATTCCAGGCTCTGTTTCAAGTGCATTATCTCATTTAATTCTCACTATGACCCTCTTCTTATTGTTACCATTAATATCCCCATTTCACAGATGAGGAAACTGAGGCCCGGAAGTTAAATTCTTTGTCTGAGGTCACACGACACACAAGTGACAGGTAACATGCACTCACCCAGATCTGCCCAGTTCTTGACTGTGCTCTTAGCCACCAAGCCTCTCTCAAACCAGAGTAGACGTTAAGTAGACGTAAGTAGAACCAAAGCAGACTCTAAAGCATCTAATTCAGTCTCCCTTGGCAATTTACAGATGTGACTACTAAAGCCCGGCAAAGGCAGTAACTTTCCCAGAGCTAGGTCCAGAAGCCAAAAGTTGCCTGCCTCCCAGTTAGAAGCTCATATCCCTGCCTATGTGACCTTCTTTCTGGAATCTTTTCTCCCAATTATGCCTGCGGTCATTATGTGTCCCTGTTGTTGAGTCCCTGGCCGTGCTAGTGGCACCACCCAGGGTTAGGAAGAGCCACTGAGGAATGAAATGTGGAGGGCCTGGCTACTGCTGCCCTCCCTACCCCTATAGACAAGGGAGGCAGGAGTCAAGCTGCCCTGAAGATGGTGGGGGTGTTTGGGCCAGGACCTGAGGGGCAGCATTTTGATGGGCAGTCTGGTGTGGCCTGGGACAGGGGACTGCAGTGGGGCAGGGCAGTGGGGCAGGGCTATTCCCCTCACCTGCCCTAAGTCTGCAGCGGCTGTTAAACCCCTTGGGCTGCCCAACTGCCCATGTCCAGTGGTGGCACCTCTGAGATGAAGCTTCTGGATGTGGAAGCTGTCTAATACAGAGCAAGCAGGCAGGAGCAGTAGAAAGCTGCCATCACTGGACACGGGGTGACCCCTCTGGGGAAAGGGAGTTACAAAGGGGCCTCCTTCCAAAAGGCTCTGATTCCATATCCTCAGAGGAGGTTTTTGCATTTGTGCCCTCAACCTATCTGCCACCACACCCTGGTGTCCTGGGTTTTCATGGTACAGAATTGGAATGCCAGGCAAAGAAACACAAGATCTGTGAGTGGAAGGGGACGCAGTAAAGTGAATCCACGTGATAAAGAAGGGAGAAAAAAAATTACATAAGATGGGGGTGTAGGGAAGGTTTAGGGGTTTTCGATGAATGAGAAACTTGAAGGGAAAAAACCAGCCACACGAGATGTGGTTGTTGGCGGTTATGAAATCAAGTCTCCAGTGTTTTTTAAGAGATGTGAGCTGCACATCTTTGAGAGCAACTCAGGACAGACCCTGGTCTTCGTAGGTCTAGGACTTATAAGGGTGACACTGGGAATCCAGGAGTCCATGGTTCTCAGCTTTTTGTTTCCATGATATTGGCCCCCAGATTCTATGATTCTGTGGCTCCAAGTTATGGTAGTGGTTCCATGGCTCAGCCTCTGAGTTATTATGATATCTTGTTCTCCATTTCATGGTTCCCTGCCTCTGGGATTCTCTGTCACCATGTTTTCATGACTCTGTGGAATGTCCAAAGAAAATCCCTGGGGGATTTAGGGCATGGAATCGGGGTGAGGGCAGATCATCTTGGCAGTTGAGACTGCCCCCACTTCTCTCCTCAGGTCAAAAGGACAGAGGCTGCCAGAAGCTGGGCAAGTGGAGGCATAGGCCAGTGGGCCCTAGGGGGACATTTGGCTAATGTGGGGGGGCAGGTTGGTACAGTTTGCTGGAAAGTATGTGATTTCTGCCAAGCCAGTCTGGCACATCGCCAAATACCACGGCTGGGGTAGAGGGTCTCCCTGGAGGTTGAGAGGGGTCCTCTTCTTTCCCCTTTAACCTGTCTCTAAGAATGCAACATCTGAGGTGCTTGGGCCACTCTGAGGGCCCCAAACCTGGAGTCAAGGCCTCAAAAATATACAGATAGTGGAAAAAATTCATTTGTAAGCCTCGCTGCCTTTGGAGGGAAGTGGATCCTGTCACTTGAAAGGCCCTTTTGTTCTGTGGAGCCCAGGGACCATTTGGATCACAGGTTGGGGAGGGGGCAGCAGGAGGCAGCAGGGCTCCAACAGCTCTGCATGTTAAAGGGGTGAGGCCCGGGTAGTGGGGAGTTCCCAGGAGAAGGGAAGGCCTCCAAGGATGGTCAGGGTCAGGGCTTTGCAGGAGGAGTCTTCAATAGAGGCTTTTGGGGTGGGTGCCTGGGGGGCTCAGGTGGCTAAACGTCTGACTCTTGATTTAAGCTCAGGTCATGATTTCAGGGCTGTGGGATCGAGCCCTGTGTCGGGCCCTGCACTTATCGTAGGGTCTGCTTGTGATTCTCTCTCCCTGTCCCTCTGCCCCTCCTGCTCGTGTTCTCTCTCTCTCATAAGTAAATCAATATTTTTTAAAAGATTTATTTATTGATTAATGAGACACACACACACAGAGGCAGAGACACAGGCAGAGGGAGAAGCAGGCTCCATGCAGGGAGCCCGACGTGGGACTCGATCCCGGGTCTCCAGGATCACACCCTGAGCCAAAGGCAGACACTCAACCACTGAGCCACCCAGGCAGCCCTCATAACTAAGTTAATCTTTAAAAACATAGGGGCTTTTTAGTTGTCACTGGGTTATACAGCAGGGCCCCCTTCTCTGTCTCCCATTTGAGCTCTTCCTCACGTTCACTCTGCTCAAGTTTGTTGCGTTCTGTGTCCAGGCTTGTGGGGTCACTGAGTCAGGAAGAGAAGCTAAATTTTCAGGAATGGCAGGTGCCTCTCAGCAGGAGTCAGACCCCCTACCCTGGGCCTGCCCTCCCCCAGCCCAGCCCCTACCTGAGACTCGGTGCCGCAGGTGTCAAAGCGGGCCTGGATCCTGAAGGAACTGCCCGCTTCCTGGGCGGCACAGCTGCGGCTGCCCAGGTAGACCTTGGTCCGCTCCAGCGGCGCCAGCGCCTGTGCGGAGATCAGGATCTGGAAGTCCGTGCGGGAGCAGCTCACGTTCACGGGTACGACTAGGAATGGAGGGAAGGAGGGAGGGGCTGGAGGCCTTAGGGGCAGGAGGTCTGTCCTCACCATCCCGAGACCCCACTCAAAGGGAGGCCTAGAGTGGCGAGATGCCTATGCAGCCCGATGGGGGTGTTTGCGTGTGTTGTCGCATTTAACTGCATCAGACATGAGCTCCCCGGGGCAGGCACCAGGCCTTCTCATGTCCTCGAAGCCCAGCTCTCATAGCAGGTGCTGTGAATGTTGAATGAATGAATAAATATTCTTAATCACAAGAAGAGCTACTATTTGCTGATCTCTTTGCCGTGTGCCTGGCAATTCATTCAACCATTTAACAAATATTTCTTGATGGCTTACTATGTGCAGGCACTATTTCAAGCACTGCAGAAATAGAAATGGAAAAAAAAAAAAAAAAGAAAAGAAAATCCAACAGCCCAAACTTTCTGCCTCCTTGGAGCTTACATTCTAATTGGGTAGGGGGGCAATCAGTATGTAAAATGAAAGACCGGTCACAGTGGGCTGCAGGAAAATCAAGCAAAGAAGACAAGGAAAGCAGAGCTCGTGTGTGGGGCTGGAGGCAGAAATGCAGTGTTCCGGAGGGCGGAGAAGGAAGCCTCACTCTCTCCCCATGATGACACTGTGAGGTGGACACAACTAAAACCCATTTTAGTTTTGGAAACTGAAGCTCTGACAGGTGAAGTTGTTGGCAGTAGTTGAGTTGGGATTTTAACCATCGTTGAGTCTATAGGATGGAGTCTACGGGTGATCCCTCCACCCCATATGGTGGGCCCTGCTGCCCTCCAGTCCAAGACGCGTGACTTTCTGTGCCTGGGTGTATCCCAGCATGCATGTGCGTGTGTGCATGTGCGTGCGTGTGTGTGTTTGTGTGCATATGGGGGCAGTGCCTGCCGGGGTGGGGGCCGTGGAGGGGAGAAGGGGTGGCTGGTGGCAGGAAAGGGAAGAGCTGGCAGGAGGAGGCCTGAACTCTCAGCGCGTCTCCGGGAAATGCCTCAGACATGTTTCAGCCTCTGGTGTCTGGGCAGCCGGGGATTTACGGGCCTGCCATCTCCCACGATGATCTTCGGTGGCGCTGAACTGTGTGTCACCCCTGATGGATGCTGAGGTTGTCCTCCGGCCAGGAGGCCGCGTGCCGCCTGTGCCACAGCTGGAGCCTCGCCCACCACGAGTGCCCCTGTCTGACCCTGGGCTCCCACGGGGATCTGGGGAGGGGGGAAGGTGGGGGCTCCTGCCCAGGAACACAGTCGGGTTTAGAGCTGCCCACCTTCAGTCTCTGTAGGCACCAGAAGGAGAAGGGGCTTGTCCAAGATCCCACAGGCCTGGGAGAGGACCCAGGCCCAGAAACAAGATTATCAGAACCAAAGGGGACCTCAAAGATGCCTCAGCCAGTGTCCTCATTTTACTGAGACCCTCAGAGAAGAAACAACCTGCCAGCTAACTGAGGCAGAGCCTGTGGCACCCGAGTCCCTGGAGTGAAGCCCTAGTGAGGTTGCTCTAACAAGGGACAGCTCCCCTTAGCCCCAGGTTACGGATGGAGCCAACTGAGGCCCTGGAGGGTGGGTCTGCCCAGGTGGCCTCATTGCCACTAGCTTGTGGTGGCTCTGCTGTGTCCTGCCCCTTCACCACTTGCATATAGAGTAGAGACAGAGGGAAGATGTTTTGAATGCAGACCAGGCCTGAGACACGTGAGGGAGAGAAATCCACCTGCAGCCGAGGCAAGGATGTCCCCGGAGTCGGGCACTGGGACCCGTGCCCTCATTCCATCTGCATGACTGCCTACAAGGGCATTCATCATCCCCTTGTACAGATGAGGCCACTGGGTGACCAGTAAATGGCAGCATTTGGATGTGGCCCTGGTCTGTCTGTGCTCAGCCCTGGTTTCCTCCCCACTGGGCTCTGTTGGGCCACCAAGATGGTAGACACGGGTTCTCATCTTGGCCGGGCCCCTGCTGCCCACATGACCTTGGTGAGGTGTTTCCTCTCTCTACCTCCCTTTCCACACCTGCACAGCAAGAAGCTTTCACCTGCTCAGGCAGAGGGCAAAATGGGTCCAGAGCATAGGCTTTCCTGGGCCTGTGGGTGAGGGAAGGGTAACGAACAGAGGGGAGAGAAGGTGGTGGCTGCTGGCCGGCCAACCTAACAGGTACTATGGAACCTGGGAAAGCTTCTTCACCTGTCGCTGTAGCTAGGCGTGGCCACCTGACCAAGTTCAAACTCATGAGACCAAGAAGTCTTTTTCTGAAAATGCTTTTGCTTTCCTCATAATAGGACATTTGTAGCTGGCATCTCCCCTACCCTCTCCCAGCCTTGAACATGGACGTGATGATGTCTGGAGTTGTAGCAGCCGTGTTGCAATCAAGAGGCCATCAGAATCCCAGAGTTACCAGCTGAGACAGTGTTAAGTCTCTGAACCAACAAAGCAGCTCCTTAGCTCTAGATCTCTCGTGATGTGAGGAAAACAAAAGCCATTTGTTCAAGCCACTGTCGGTCAGGATTTATGACCGATACAAGCAAAGCCGGTCAGCGTCTCCATGGTTATACCGATTGTTTATCATAAGTGATATGGACATATTGTGTGTACTGGCCCTGGAAACATGGGATGAACCACAGCATGAGAGAGGCCAGGGTCTCAAGGGGGAAGGAGACAGATGAGGGGGAATTAGGGAATGTGGAGCTGGAGGCTAGAAAGGCAGGGCTCTGCAGTCATGGAAATAAGCATGGTCCACATTGGCAGGGTCCCCAAGGTCCCAGAGCAGCAGCCACCCCAGAAGAGATTGGAGGAGCCAAGTGGTGGGATAGAGGGAGGAAGGTGCAGAGGAACCCAGCCTTGTCCCTCCATCCTATCAGCACCACCCACACCCTCACCCCCAGCTGACCTCCAATGTAGGCCACAGAGAAGCCCCTTCGGGCAGTGCTGCGGTCCGTGTGCAGCAGAAGCAGAAGCTGGTTTTGGTTCGAGGTGACCGGCGCTGGCAGGTGGTGTCCACACCAACTGCCCAGTAGGGGTGCCTCCTCGCTGGCCCCATCATAAGCTGACAGATGGTCGAAGTCACAGGTCCTGGTCAGGCTATTGGGACCCTCCAGATCCAGGTCCAGGAAGAACACCTTGACCCGATAGCCAGGAGGCAGGCGGATGGTCCAGTGGCAGTGGATGTTGTTAGGGTAGGAGTCGGGGTACTGTGGGCTGGAGAAGTTACCCCGCACAGCCGTGTACACCTCCTGGCATTCTCCTGGATTGGGGAGGGGGAAGGGGTCGAAGAACAATGATGACGAGTGTAGAGACTGTGACCCTCTGCTTCACGGCTTGGGCAGTGGGCACCGTAAAGGTCCTGAAACCACCCTGGCAGGTGGTGGGCACCATGGTCGGCAAATCAGACAACTGATGCCAAAGCCTGCTTTAAATCAAAACTAACTGAAGACTAGGACTCTCATTCCCATCGGCAGTCCACTTCACGAGTGCTAGTCCTGTTAGGAATTCAACAACAAGACCTAATACTTGTCCCCAGAGTTGAGTTGAACATTAGACTTGATGGACAATGTGGCTCATGACATGACCTTGCTCATTTTCTCACTGCCCCTCATCCAGCTCTATCTTTCAGTCTCACCAAATACCTAGCCTTGGAGCACTGAACCCTCTCTGCCTGCCTCCCCGCCTTCATGCCTACTGAGCTCTCGGTCTCGAATACCCTTCCCTCCCTCTGCCTCTGGCTAACTCTTCCAAAGCACTACTCAATTCTCTCCTCCTCCAGGAAGTCCTCCATGATCCTTACTGTTAACGCCGATCACAGTGGCTTGTCCTTGTCTATTTCCTCCTCTATCTCCTCCACCGTCTAGTTCATTTCACTGTCAAGGGTTCATTCATTTGGGCAAACATCAATCGAATCTCTTCTATGTGACAGATACAGAGACAAATCCACAGGAAGTCACAGTTGGGGGGAGGGGGATCAACGTGTGAATCACAAACATAAAGGATAAATGTTAGATCATTGCTGCAGAAAAACCTCCAGAAGGAATCGAAAGGACTAATTCTGAGTAAATCAGGAAGACTTCCCAGAGGAGGTGACATGCTTCTGCCTTGGCACTGGCCAGGCAGGGCCATGCACAGCATGCACAGGGGACTCCAGGGATGTCCCCAGCCCCTTCTACCTGAGAAGTAGTAGGCCTTGAAGCCCCGGCCTCCGATGTTAAAGTCGGACTTGAAGATCACCTGCAGCTCGTGGCCCAGTGACACAAGAGTGGGGGGCCTGGTGCTGCCACAGTAGTGGTGCCCGTGGGCAGGGACTGACCCCTCAAGGACGGCCACGTAGTCATAGGTGCACTCCTCATTGCCCTCCAGCTGGAAGTCCACGAACACCAGCTTGACGGTGGCAGCGCCAGAGGCCCGGATCACCCAGTGGCACTCCACGTTGTTAGGGTAGTTGTCAGGGTACTCAGGGCTGGTGAGGACCCCCGAGAGGCCCGTCAGGACGCCACCACACACATCTGCAAAGAAGCCCTCCTGAACTGACCTTTCTCCCTACCCATGGCCCCTCAAGCCTCCTCCCTTGGGAACCGGATGCCCCCCAACATGCCACTTGGATGGGTATCTCATCACCATCCACTGAGTGCTTGCTAGGTGGCAGGCACAGGCCTGGCACTTGGCATCGAGGCCGTCTTTTGACACCATTACCGTCGCCCTAGGGGAACGCATAGTGGTTCTCCCCCATTTTATGGTTGTGAAAATGGAGGCACAGGGAAGGTGAGTAACTTACCTGGGCGGGGGGGCTGGGGGGTGTGTCACCCAGACAGATCCTGAGACAGGGTGTGAGCACAAGGAGTTCATTTGAGAGATATAAGGGCCAGCAAAGGGCACTGTCAGGCCTGCTGCCGAGCCCTGCTGGGGAACCCTGGGGAATGGCATCAGGCACACACTTCAGAGTTATGTCCCCCAAGACAAAGGGAGCTGAGGCATTTGTACAACAACTCCAGCAAGTCCAGGCCAAGGGCTGCTGGGGATAGAGGGGACCCACTGAGACTTTAGAAGAGGGCTTCCACTAGGGATGTAGAGGCTGGCAGGAGCCGCTGAAGGGATGAGGCCCCGGGAACACGGGCAGGGCCCTGACAGCATGCCACCCAGATGATAACGGATGCAGGGCCTGGGCACTCAACCGTGGGGTTCTCACTGTCCCCTCCTACCAGGCCCGTGGGGCACAGAGGCTGGGGTGCCGAGTTTGGGAATGTTCTCAAACTTTCCTAACAGAAGAAACTGAGGCTTGGAGAGAGGATCTGGTGAAGTGGAGATGGGTGTGAAGTCTGAAGACAGGTGTCCTCTCAGCTTGTCTCCTATTAGGGGTGTGACCCTGGGCAAGTGATCCAGGCTCCCTGAGCCTCGAGAGAATATTAGAGGTCAGAACCTGCCCAGCCAGATCTACCAGGGGCAGTCTCACGCGGAGTCTCAGAGGCTGGCGAGAAGAGGTGGGTGATGATGAACGCCCTGACCAGCTGGAGGCCCCAGCAGGGAGGGGCACACTGCTATTCCCCAAAACTCCAGAATCTCGCCCCAGGGATTGGCCTTTGTGAGCAGAGTGCTGCTCTGGCCGTGTTTTTCACGCTCGGCCGTGTCATTTTGAGAAGGCACACTCCTTCTCTACTCGCAACTTTCTTGTTTGTGAAATAAGAGGGCAGGTTTTGACAGCCTGTGAGATCCTTTTCCATGTGAACACCCTTAGCAGAGGCTTTCAGACTGTGCTCCGGAGCTTCGCAGCAGGCCCCGGGGCATCTATCTGCCCGCATGTGGGGCAACTTTCATTCCTGTGCTGTATCCAAGCTCTCTACGGTGCCCTGAAAGACAGCGTCCACAGTCACAGGTCATATGTATAAATGTCACTCATTGGAGGCCATCCGTATTGACTTCTGTTTTCCGTGATTGGCTTATAATAAGTAAACGCTAAAAATACGAACTTAGAAAATACAGTAAATGCCTACCAATAAAAATACTGTCTTTATCTCTTTTAGATAGAAGGGATTATCGTGAAGTTCCATGTGTTTTAATGGTACTCCTGTTTTTAAAAATGTTGGAAAAGATTGCTTATGGTATTATGACTTGGATTTGCTAACATTTTAAAAAACTAAGTCTAAAATTCCAAAACTACAATGCAATTAGTCTGTGATTCTTGTGCTTCAGCATGCTACAGTTCTGTGCCTCCCAGGCCAGCTCGGGGAGTGGTGTCCTACCTGAGGCACCACCCCCCCATTGTTGTCTGGGGACCCTGGGTGCCAGGAGCCTCTGTGGCTGTCTGTCGCTGGAGCTGACGTGAGTATGGCCTTGGGCTTAGGTCTGGGGAGAAGGGAGGAGGTCTGAGTATATGAGAGGCCTGGAAGCAGAAGGAATGAGTCAAGAAGAAAGGCAAGCCTAGAAAGGGCTCTGCTCCTCTCGGTAGACTAAGGGGCCTGCTTCCAGGCTGAGAGAGAGAGGGTTAGGTTATATCACATCAAGTGTAAGAGGGGTTAGGAAAGGCTTGAGGAGGGAGGACGTCACCGGCTCCACACAGATGGCCCTCGTGCATCTCTTACTCCAGAGGACTTGGGGTCCCTGAACCTGCGAAGTGATGGGGTGCTGCAGAGGGGCAGGCAGCAGTGGCAGCATGATGTCCTCTCCTTTGTCCTGGTGCCATGACATGGGATAAGGACAATAGAGGGGTGCCTGGGTGGCTCAGGTGGTTAATCACCTGCCTCGGCTCAGGGTTCATGATCCTGAAGTCCTGGGATCAAGCTCAGGGAGGAGTCTGCTTCTCCCTATGCCCCTTCCCCCACTTGTGCTCTCTCTCTTCTCTCTCTCAAATAAATAAATAAAATCTTTTTTTAAAAAAGAGGAAGGATGATAGCGAGCACAAGAGGCCTTGCTCCTGCATACAGTGAGACCCTCCCAGGGCTCCCAGGACCACTGCCGTGAAGGTGGGGACCCACAGCCACCATGACCACAGCTGGAAGCTGCCTTTGCCCCTGAGCTGCGACAGCAGGGTCACCCCGTCTCACCCCACCCACTGCTCTCCTCCCCACCCCCGACCTCCACAGGGCCCCCCTCTTCCTTGCTCAGGCCTCCTTGCCTTTCTGGTAGCCGGCAGAAAAGCCACGGCTGGCCACGTGCTTGTCTGAGTGGAAGACGACAGACATGACGTGCCAGGAGGAGGTGAAGGGCGGCGGGGGCACCTGGCCACAGAACCTCCCCAGCAGGCTGCCCTTGTCCCCGGACGCCCCGTTGTAGACCTCCAGGTAGTCGAAGCCACAGGAGTCGTGGTACTCCAGGTCAAAGGCGTGGAAGGTGAGCAGCACCGAGGAGCCCTCGGCCACCACGATGAGCCAGCTGCACTCCGTGTTGTAGGGGTAGAGCCTGGGGAAGTTGGGGCTGGAGAAGTTTCCGGAAGGTGCCGAGAGCACGCCCCCACATTTGACACCTGGGGCAAGAGGGAAGAATGGCTCAGTCCGTGCTGGGGTCCTGGGCGGTGGGCCCAGCCACGAGGCTGGGTCTTCGGAATGGGTGGGGGAACATGAGGCCATGACCCTATACTCAAATTCCTTTACGCATGTTTGCTCCTTCATCTGCTTAATCCTCAAATACTTTTACCAAGCACTCTTTTACTCACTCAACAAATATTGTCTGAGTGCTAGGTAATGTTCTAGGTGCTGGGGTTTCAGCTGGAGCAGAACAGACAACAATTCTTGCCTTCGTGGAATTTCCTGTGTGGTTCTGACGGGGAAAACATGATAAACACAAGAAGTAAAATACAGAGCATACTGAATAGTGATTAGTGCTACGGAGAAAAGTAAAGCAGGGAAAGGAGACAGAAACGTTGGGGCGAACCTATAATTTTAGATAAAACGGTACTATATGCCAGCCCCTGGGCATGTGCGGTAGGGAATTTAAAAATAACAAATGAGCCACCTGGGTGGCTCAGCGGCTGAGTGTGCCTTTGGCTCATGTGGTGAGCCCAGGGTCCTGGGATCAAGTCCTGTATTGGGCTCCCCGCAGGGAGCCTGCTTCTCCCTCTGCCTGTGTCTCTGCCTCTCTCTCTCTGTGTCTCTCATGAATAAATAAAAATTTAAAAATACTTTTTAAAAATTACAAATGAAAATAAAATTACAAATGATAATACCTCCACCCTCAGTGAAAATGTACACAGCCTACTGCAATGGTACAAGGACATTCTTATGTGCACATACTTGCTTATATTTTAATTTTTTTTTTATTTATTTATGATAGTCACAGAGAGAGAGAGAGAGAGGCAGAGACACAGGCAGAGGGAGAAGCAGGCTCCATGCACCGGGAGCCCGACGTGGGATTCGATCCCGGGTCTCCAGGATCGCGCCCTGGGCCAAAGGCAGGCGCTAAACCGCTGCGCCACCCAGGGATCCCCTGCTTATATTTTAAAAAAGAAAACAATGTGAAGGAAACTAATAAAAATGATTGTCAGGGAAAGGAGTAAACAGAGGGAGGAAAACAGGCATGAAGCTAGACCTCTTTCAACGTTACCTGTTTTATAATTTTGACTTTATAATCATCCCTTTTAATATAATTTTTAAATTAGCAAAAAAATTTTAAGGAACCCTTAAATATCCCAAACTGAAACAAATAAACGTAACTATGTATTGAGTTGGAGGCATATTCACATGGTGAAAAATGATTTCAAATGACTTGGAAATACACTTTTTTGACCGTACCTTCCCAGTGGGATATATGCCCAGGACAAAATGAAGCACAAAGAAATCTGAAACTTGACTCAGGAGGCTTAGTGTTTGTAATCACAGTCAACAGCGCTATTTTACAGTATTTTATGAACCGGAATAAAGCACGTATGTTCATGTCCACAGAAGCTAAGATGTTCCGTGTAAGAGGAGAACGATACAACCGTAAAATTAAAAAATTAAAGAGAACACTTGTGATCCTTGATTTGAATTGAAAACAGTATGAATTTAAGGTTTATTCTTATCTCTAAAAAAGAATGAATTTCCGCGCTCTCTTCACTGAAAAGGCCAAAAAGCATGTACCAGGCCCGTGCTGACTCAGCAGGGCCCTCCGTGGGGAGCGCGCTGTGGAACGGGGGTGGCGGTCCGCTGTGCCATAGCGCTGCAGCCACACGCGGCCCTGGGGGCCCAAAGGACGGAGGCCTAATCTTGCTGAGCCACACTGCTAGGGGAGGGACAAAATCCACAGGGAAGGTGATGTTCGGGTATGACCAGGAGGGATGAAGATTGTTAGTTGGCGACAATTTGGAGGGAGCAAATGGCCCAAACTCACAGGCACTTTGCCTCCCCGAGCCTCGGTCACGCATCCGTGAAATGGGGTGGCTGTGAGCGCCGAGGAGACAAAGCTTCTCCGAGGGCAGCGGATACACACCCGGTTCAGGTGTGCCAGGGCGGGAATCCCCTCTGACTTATGCCTTGATGGCAAGGGGCCGTTCCGTCCCCTGCCTGTCCTTGTCTTTCCCCAGCCCTGCCCACAGGACAGGAAAAGCCCTGGAGTGTTGGAGCAGGACTCCTGTGGCCAAGGAGGCCCTGGGTGCTGGCACAGGCAGAGGCCTTGTCCTCCGGGACTCAGCCCGACGACTTGAAGCCTAGGGTCACCCTGGGGCCTCTAAAACCTGGGAGGCTGGAAAATGAGAGCAGCTAGCCTCTGTTCTCTAGGGGGACTAGAGGAAGGAGCAAGACACCTGGGTACCCAGCCCCCCTCTGCCACCGACCAGGTGACTGGCACGTCACCTCTCCTTCTTCGAGCCCCACTTGAGCCTGTAGGAAACCCAGGCACTGAGGGCTGTTTGTGGAGCCCCACGACGTGCTCGCCCCTTGGCAACCAGTGAAGTGATACTGCTTTAGAGACAGGCCCATGACACAACAGTGCTGGGGCAGCGCAAAGCGACCTGGGACCAGGATGCTGGCTCAGGGTTCTGGGAGCTCCAAGGAGGGAGCTCTGAGGCTGATGAAAGGATGTGGAAGGCTTCCTGGAGGAGGTGGTGTTTGACTGGGGTTTGATAGATGGGCCAGATGTTCTCAGAAAGCAAAAGAAGGAAAGGGACCTTTCAGAGAGAGGGTACCCTGGGGCAAGAGCTCTGAGGCCGAGGCATCTCCAGGAGGGGGTATGAGGCTCTGCTAGAGCACTGGATGCCCAAGGGACACAGGGAACCGAGGCTGGATATTATTCAGAGATTGGGGCCAACCCTGGGAGACACCGAAGGCCATTTTAAGGAACTTGGGATTTTACCTGGCTGGCAGTGGGGATGTACAGCAGGTTTTTGGGAAGGGGAAAAAATCCTCCCTCCAGCAATAAACCTTGCGTTGTTTTTTGAGCCAGTCCTTTAGCCCTTGGTAACTATGCCTTCTTGCACAGGTTACTTAACCTCCTTCTGCCTCAGTTTCTTCATCTGTAAAATGGAGGACTCATCCCCACCTTGGAGTTTGTCATGAAGATTAAATGCAGTCCTATTTGTAAAGCATCCAGCACAGAGCAGGGGTGCTGCAAACACTGTCTTCCACCATCTCAGAAACAAATGCACCCTCGACTCAGCCGCCTCCCACCTCAAAGGCCTCCTGCTTTCTGGCCTCCCGTACGGAACCCTCCTGAGACCCTGGCAGCCCCCCGTGCCCCTGGCCTGGCCACCCTCCACCCCTCCCAGACCCTGCCTGTCCTCGGCAGCGCCTACCTTTCATGGCTTGGGCCCTGGGGCCTGGGGCCAGCAGCACCCCTGCCAGCAGCAGACAGGACGCCAGGTCTGCCAGCATCGCCTCACCGGGGCCCCCACGGGTCTGCAGAAACTGGGCAGGTTGGGATCTGAGGGTCTGGAGCCAGGGAAAGAGAGGGGAGTCTGAGAGGACCTCCAAGTTAATGATGGCCTGAATAATTCATCGGGCCCTCGAATTAGTAAGCTGATCCCCGGGTGCTTACTCCGTCCCGCCCGAAGGTGACGGATCTGGTGTCAGCGGGTTTACACATTCTGAGATCTGCACTGGCCGCACTGTAGCAGGAAGGGAAGTAACTTAGGGTGGGAAAGGAACCCGGTGGTGGAGAAAGGGCATGGGTTTGGGGGTCAGGCAGGTCTCACAGCCACCCTAGGTCAGCTCGAGCTGGCCAGGTGGCCTTGAACAGGTCCCCTGGACTGTGGGTCTCAGTCTTCCTCATCTGTCTAGTGGGGCCATTCAACCCTGCTTGTAGGAAATGGCATACGGCGACATGTGCTGCAGCCTGATGGGAGGCCCAACCCCCCACCCACCCACCGGGGTGCAGAAGGGACCCTCTAACTAGGGGGACAGGCACATCCTTCAGACATGCCTAGATTAGCTCAGACGGGGAGCGAAGGACACTGTTGGAAGATGATGGAAGAAGGCAGCCGAGACAACAGAACGGGAGAATTGTCTTGTACTGCTCCTAATGCGACCACGGATCTGGGCCACAGTGTCAATTCTGGCCAAAAATATTAGATATTCCCTCTTCAATGGGTCCACAAACCATACCTGAGCATCGGTCTGTGCCAGGCTGTGTGCTAGGTGAGAGGTGGCAAAAAGGCCCTCAAGGGCTCTGTGTCCAACAGGAAACAGGACCCATTTCCTCTGGGAGCCCTACTGGGCTCCGCTCAGCCCAGCTCTCGTGCCTCAGCTCCTTCCCTGGGCAGAGCCCCCTCCAGGACAGGGTGTCTGAGGGACACGTGGCACATTCCTGCCTCCCAGTGAGGAGCCTGGGCTGTGGTTTGGCCAACGGGGTCTGAATCCTGGCTCTGTCACCCTCTGCCACTTTGGTCAGGCCGCGGCAGCCTGGGAAAGTGGCCCAACCTCCCTGAGGCCCAGCCTCCTGAGCACGAAGAGGAGAAAGCTAGTCACTTGTCCTTTGCCGCGAGGATGAGATGGTTCGTAGGAAGCCTTAGCCATCGCCTGGCTCCATCCTTCGGAGCAAGCACGATTTTTATTTACCTCAGAGGAACTCAGAGGGCCATCTGCCAGACCACGTGTTGCCTCTGGCCCATCTTTGCATCAGGAGGTCCCCGGGGAGCCCTTTGCTGCCAGCATGGGAGGCCACCTGGAAGGTGTTCAGCAAAGAGCTTCGGGGGTGGTTAGGCCTGAGGGATTGGCTTACCTTTGGGGCTTGACTGGCAGCAACAGAAACGTTCTGCCGTCCCAGGCCCTGTGAGGGGACAGGAGCTTTTATCACACCCGCTGTGTATATGAGAGAAGGTGCTGGGCCTCAGCCAGGAGCCCAACGTCGTGTGCGTGTGCCCTTCCAACGTCACAGGCACACAGATTCCCTGTCTCATAGAAGAGGAAGCTAACACCCAAAGGGAGTTAACATCACAGGAAGACCCTGTGATGAGCAGTTTATCTGGGAGGTGGTCCCGGAAGCATAGGCAGGGGCGTGGGGAAGAGAGCCGGGGATGAGAAGAAGCCAGTTGAGGGCATGTGGATGAGCAGGTACCATTGTGGGAAACGGAGGCTCCAGGCCCATGAGCACCTCCGGTGGCGGTGTAGACTATGCCCACGCTGCTCCAGTGAGGGGTGAGGAATGGCCCGAGAGCGCAGGAGTTGAAGACAAGCTGTCTGCATGCCTAAGAATGGTGAAAGCCATGGAGCCGAGGCCACGGTGGCATCGACTGAGCCATCCAGAAGACTGTCACCATTAGTGTGATTCCACCCTGGGCCTGCTACCCCTCGAACCCCTCACCTCTGAATGTTCCTCCTTCATCTCACTCCTGAAACAGCCGTCTCTCCCACACTCCATGCAACCTCTGCTCTCTTTCCCCCACCCTTCTCCACACGCCTGGCATACCCTTGGCCCCATCTTCTCTCTTGGGCTTAGATTCCAGGGTCAGGCATCCTGCTCTTTCATGACACCTGCTGGACAAGCCCCACGGGCCACATCGTCCCCTGCAGGTCTGGGCCTCTGAGCACAGCTGGGCAGGATCCCGGCACCACACAGCCAGCACTGGCACCTGTTCAGCATCCCCGGCCTCTCCGTGTTCCCCTGGCTGGCCCTCTCTCAGACCCTCCATGGACATCATCCCAGATGGCCACCTGTCTCCCCCTGCAGATGACCTCAGCCCCTCCTGCTGAGCCAAAAAGACGTAAAGCAGAAACCCCTTCATCTCTCAACCCTTATCCTGTCTCCAAGTGCTCATGTGTCCCTGCCCTCCAGCCTCAGGGGACGGTGGTTCCACATCCTGTCTGAGGCCAATTCCTCTCCCATGCCTGGAGCCTGCCCCCCTGGCTGCTGCAGGGACCTAACCCTGCATGAGCTCCCCTCCCCCCAGGTCCCCAGCCTCTCCCACCTGGCTGCCCATCTCCCATTCCCATTTTAGGCACGCAGGCTTCCCCATCATGGGGGTGGCTAGGATGCAAACGCTTCCCACGAGCCTGTGTTTCCCTCCAGCTCCCACCCCTACACATCTGTTGGCTCTCACCCCTACCCATCTTCTTGAACTTCCATACTTCTTAGCTTCACTTTCTCCCCTCTTCTAGGGTCTGCAGGGATGTGGGTATATTGCTACCACAAAAAAAATACCCTCAGGATTTGGTCAGCAAAGAGCAAATCACAGATGATGGCTTTTGGGCTGGCAACCGGTGGTAACCACCAGAGTGCCCCTTGGGCCACTCAAAAATCCTCAGCGACCCCACCCCCCAAATTGCCTCTCCTCTGGGGCTTCCTATTCTAGGTGGTGGCACTACCAACCCACTGAGCTGGAAACGTAGCAGCTGCCTCAGCCTCCCTCCCCTCATCCCCATGTACATGGTTCTGCACTTGAGCTTGGCAAGGACCTGAAGCTCTGAAACCATGGCTCCCCACACCCCACCTGGCTCCTGCCTGCCTACTTCCCTGGCTTGCTTCCTTCCCCTCCAAACTGCTCTCTGCCTCGATCTCTCCAAAACACGGACCTGACTGTGCCACCCCTCTGCTTAGCATAAAATCCCAAGTCCCCTGAGTGGCATTCATGCTTCTTCAGGACATCTCAGATGTCCTTCCTATCTTTCTTCCCCACGTCCCAGCCGCTATCATCTCTCTCACTCACTGTGCCCCTCCTTCTGTCCCATTATCCTTTGACAGACTCTTACTCATCCTTCAAAACATTGCCACCTCCTCCAGAGAGTTGTCCTGCCCCCACTCCAAGCTGGGAGAGTGCCCCCTTCCCTGGGTACACCCCTAACATGGAGGGGATCCCCTGGCTTTTCTGCAAACATCCTCTTTCTTCTCGGGCTTTCGCTCCAGTGTCCGGCACGGGGCTTAGGCTGGAGCACATCATCTCGTTGTCCCCATTCCCACTGCACACCCTCCTCCTAGCACATACTACATGCTCAGCAGCCCCCAGTAGATTGAAAGCCTCGGGAACACACAGCTAAGAAGCATCCCTGTCGATTTGAGCCCATGCTCACCTGTGTCCAATGCATGTGCTCCCCCCACCCGTTCCCCGCCCCGACCCACGGGAGTGGCAGGGGGTCTGGTGTTGTGATTTTGCCCAGAGCTCCTAGAACCAAGATCACGTGGGTTCAGGTTGCAACTCTGGTAGTTACTAGCTGTGTGACCCGAGACAAGTCACTATGCCTCTCTGGGCCTCTGTTTACTCAGCTGTGAGATGAGAATGGTGGCCACCTGTCAGGTGTCGTGAAGACCAGATGTGGAGTGTGAAGAAGACTGCCAGCACTCAGCTCTCTCTTCCCATGTCTTCCATTTGTGTGGACCCCCAGGGCTACACAGACCTCAGGGCTGCTTGCTCTGTTCTTTTTGATACTCCTGGAAGTCACGTCTGGGTGGGGCCTCCCCTGGTCAGCAGCCTGGCCTCGGCTTCTCTCCCAGTCCCCAGGGGAGGCGGTGGTGAAGGGCCGTTAGGGAGTATCCAAGCTGCCCACAGGACGGTCCACCCCGGGGGCTGGGGCCTTCCAGCGTCTGTCTGTGCAGCCTCCCACAGCCAAGCCCTGAGGACACGCTCTCAAACTGCCAGGGGGTGTGTTGGCATCAAGATGATTCTCCTCTCCATGACTGGCTCTGCAGATGCCCAGACGCCTAGCCGACGCGAGGGCTGTCCCTGAGGAGCGGTGTGTCTGGGGTGGGGGCTGCTGCCACGTGTGCCTCTGCAGACTCGCCCGTCTCTGGGTGCACCTGAGTCATCGGCTGTCGTGCTGTTTCCTGGCGGACATGAGCCCATCTTAGCGTCTCTGAATCAGGCACCAGGCACATTAATAATCTCTGTGGGTGACTGTCCATTCCTGCGTGTGAATATGCCCTTTGCAACTGCATCCAACACTGTGCACTCATAACTATTTCTTTGCACACCTGCTCATCTCTGTGCATACTCACGATCACGCCTGCTCCTGCTTCTGTGTACCCACATGTCTCTGTGTCTAGGGATGTGCATGCACACCTGCAGGTGCCCCGCTCCCTCTCTGGATATATACAAACATTTCCGAGGTATCATCCCTTCCTGGGTGCTCACCTGTGTCCGAGTGCAAATGTCATAGCTGTGGGCATGCATGACCGCGTCAGGGGGTGTGTCCCTCTCCACACGTACATGCTTATCTTCACACGCTCATGTCTACTATAGGTCTGTGCCTCGGGTATCACGGCTGGGTGTGCGCATCTGTGCCTGAGTGCTCATAACCAGGTGGATATGCTAGCACAGCTCTGCTGGGCACGTCTACATCTGAGGCTCCTCTCCGACCCTGTTTTGTTTTCCTGTCTACCTTCTGTCTCTCCCCCTGGGTACAGGGAAGGTTTCCATGGGACAGTGAGGGTGCCGCCTCCAGCCTCCTCTGCTGCTGAAGTCTACACTGACAAAAGGGGGTGCGCCAGAGGGCAGTGGGCTTCTGGCTGGGCTGCAGGGAGCCACATCTCCCCACTAACGGGGGCCCTGGGGACTTAGGGGAGCTTCCGTGAGGATAAGCCTGGTGGCAGAGGCCAGGAGGTAGGGACACCAGGGAGCACCCACACCCTCTCTTCCCGAGGTCGGCAGGGACTGGCCCTGCAGGGTGGGAGATGGGCCCATCACATCCCTGACTTTCCCTGCGGGGTCCTGATAGAAGGCCACGGGGTGGCACAGGGTGAATGGGCGAGCGTGTGAGGGAGAAGCAGAAGGGGAAAGAGACAGGAGGGAATAGACACAGCCAACAATCAGGAGAACCAGTGAAGGGAAGGGGCAAGAAGCAAGGTGGAAGCTGGGGAGGCAGGTCCTGATGACACAAGGCTGGTGGTGGGTGGGGGTGGAGTCCCCAGGGCAGCAGAGGGGGGCTGAGAGAGCCCCAGAGCAGCCCCAGGGCTAGGTCTCCGTGAAGAGGACACCGCTTCCCTGCCCCATCTCTCCTCTCTCCATGTCTCTTTTCCTCCCAGTCGCTCTGCCCTGTCCTTTCCCAAGGCTACACCGTGAGGGCCACATGCTGGGAATGATGGCCCCGAGGACCAGGGTTCCTGAGAGGCCCCAGACAAGGGCATGACCTTCACAGCCTCGGGCCCCTGGGCCTGAGAAGTGAGGAAGGGACTGAGATCGCCCCCATTGGTGGGGCCTGTCTGGCCCCGGGACCTTCCACACCGTCTCTCACTGAATCTCCCAATCACGCAGGGAGGGGCTACTGCCCCCACAGGACAGCCGAGGAGCTGGGCCTGGGCAGGGTGGGTGCCCTCAGTCCCAGGCCAGGGAGGGAACCGGGGGCCCTTCGTGGGACCTGTGTGCCCTCAGCAATGCTAGGGCACTGCCAACAGCCTGGGTTTAGTGGAAAGGGTGACGGGTCTGGGTTCAAATCGTCCTGGTTTTGGACCCGTGTTTCACATCTGACAGGCAATGACACTTCGGGCAAGTCACTCACTGGAGTCTGGGTTCCTCATGTGTGCAGGGGGCTTCTTAATCCTGCTCCCATCTCCCTGGGCTGCTGTGTGGACTGAATGCAAGATCTGAGAGGCCAAAGGGCTTTGCAAACTGTGAAGAACTGTGCACTGTCACTGTCTGGGGTGGGGGCGGCACTGCCCTAACAACTGGGGTGACCATGATAGTGAGCTGGGCGGTGGGCGAAGCCCTTTGTGTCAGTCAGGTCATCTCCTGTAATCCACACGTGCCCTCTGAGCAGGCCCTACCATCACCCAGCGCGTAGACGGGGGCACATTGATGACCCAGGATCACAGGCCTCTAAGTGGCAGGACTGGCATTCCAACCCAGAACTGTAGAGCTGCAGGGCTGGTGCTGAGCACCAGATAGGGGTTGGGGGGTCCAGGGAAGTCTGACACAGGGTGTTCTGGAAGGCCAGGAGCAGAGGGGTGGGAAAGGTTCCAGAAGGAGGCCTCCTCACTTTCCCCACCTTTCCCCTCCCTTCGATGGCCAATTAGTCCTGCTTCTTGGGCAGCCCAGGATCTTTAACAAGGTTCAAGGCTATGGAAGGAGAAGCTGCCCTGGTGACACCTTCCCTACTCACCGTAGAGGCTGCTGGGATGGCCGTGCCAGCATTTCAACCTCCAGAGATGTGTCTGCAGTTCTCTACTGCCTCCTCTCCCCTCACCAGGCCCTTGTGTCCCTCTCACCCACCTACCACATCCCAACGCTCACAGCCCCCTCGCGGCCCATCCACACCCAGAGTTCAGGCTCGTGGGAGCCTTCCCAACCCTTCTGCTTTGCTCTAGATACCAAGCCTAAGACCTTTCTGCCCCATGGCAACTGTCGAGCTCCTGTTGTTTGCCAGGTACGTTCATATCCAGACCTTATCCAAGCTGTGTGACCTTGGCAGGTTCCTTTCCCTTCCCCTCTGTGTCTCAGTTGCCCTATCTGTAAAATGAGAATAATGACTTAATAGTTGCAAAGGGTTTAGAAGAAGAGTACCTGGTGAGTAGTGCATTCTATTTACTAATTTAAATTCATTAATTGAAATGAAGTTAAAAATCCTTACAGCAAACCTTGCAAGGTAAGGGTTGCCAGGCTCCATTGTACAGTTTGGTAATTAGAGCTCAGAGAGAGTTGCTTTTATGGAGTCACATATTCAACAAGCATCATGGAGCACCTCCTGTGTGCCAGGCCAAGGCTCAATATTTTGTGCACTTTATCCCACTTAACCCTCATGGCTCTGTGAGGAGGTGTTCGTATCCTCCCAAGGTTTCTAAACCCCTCCTGGGAGGTGGGACTATCCTGGGGAGGACCCCTGGCTGCTGATTGTCTGTCTCCCCTGGCACCTGGTCACTGGAGAGCAGAGACCTGTATTCTATTACACAGCCCAGGGCTCAGAGAGAGTGCTCGATAAATATCCATTGAGAGAAGGAATAAAAGCATCCCTGGCTTACAGGTAAGGAAAGTGAGGTTCCGAGTAATGAAGTGATTTGCCTGAGATCACACAGAACCACTCGAGGGGGAGTTGGGGTCTGAGCCATCTTACAAGCCTGTGTTCTTTCTCTGATGCCAATTCTACCCACAGGCAGACCCATGTCTGAGGAAGAAGATGGGGTCTGAGCCAGTGTGCAGACTTGGGGCAGAGCCTTGGAGATGCTCGGAGTGGCAGGGCTGGGGGCCGAGACCCCTGCAGCCTGATTTGTCACTGAGAGCCCTGGTGACTCCAGTCTGTCCACCTGGTTTTCCCCTCAGGCCACTAGCCTTTTTGGTCATCAAGAAGGCTCTCCAGGCTCATTCATGTTTATTCTCATAGCTTCTGTGACCCTGGGGGACTGCAGACACCTCCAAAGTCAGTGTCTTTGAAAACCCAGCAGAATGTCCACACACACGCAGGTGTTCAGAAATGTTTGCTGAACACAAGAAGGAGGGAGTGACTTCGTCCTCAGAACAGTCCAATGAGGTGGAACTTATTACGCCATTGAGGAAACAGGCTCGAAAAGGAGGGATGTGACCACAGCATCGCATGCTGCTGGAACATCATCTCTGGACGCCAGGAGCACATGTGGGGTGGGCACCAGGCGGCAGGGGGTTGAGGAGTAAAAAGATCTGAGAAAGGAGGCCCTGCCAGTTGTAGATGGCTCTTCAAGAGAAGCTGGAAATGTGGAAGGCAGAGGGGTTGAGAGATGGAAGGCGCACCCTTCTCTGGGATAGCTTTGTCATCATGGGGGAAACTTGGATAGGCTTCCTGGCTCGCCAGATGGAGGCAGTCGAGGCACACTGGAGATCCCCTGGAGCCTCTCTCTGGAGCTTTGGGGGCACTTCCCTGAAGGTGGTCATGTTGCTGGGCATGGAGGTCTGTCTCATGGCAGCGAGCCCTGTGGCCCTTAGAGGGGACAGAGGAAGGGGACCACTGCCCACGAAGACCCCCTTGTGGGCCAGGCACAGAGCTGCACACTTTGTTACTTGATCTCCACCCCAACCCACAGTCATGTGACTCCCACCAGCTCATTCATTCATTCATTCATTCATTCAACAGATGTCACTTCAACATTTGCTGACCAAGACATAGTGCTAGACAGGGCGATGGGGAGGGAGCCGGCAAGCTATGGACCCTTCCCCATGCAAGAGCACTACTTTCTCCATCAAGTGCTTTACCTCTTGTGCATCTGTGTCTTTCCCTATGAAACAGGGAAGATTGAGAGAATTGAGATACCTTAGCCAACACTGTTCTTGTGTCACCTCTCCCACATGCGCACCAGAAGGGACTTGCAGGAAGTCCCTACAAGCACCGGCTCCTGTGTCTTTTTGCCTGAGAGCTCCTCTGGCTGCCAGACTCTGAGCTCACCCCCAGGAGTCCACAAATTCGGAGAGTTGGTGTCTCTGAGCAAGCCGCAGCCCCCCAGGGACAACGGGTGTCACCCCTACTTCCTCACCCCCACTGGGGCATATCTGAAGTGTGTTCTGCAGGCTTGTGGCCCGACCCCAGTGGGTGAGCTCCAGCTGCCCTCCGGGGTAATCTGCCTATCAACAAACCCTTTATCTGCTCTCCTCCTGAACTGCCTCACTGTGCTTCCTTGAATCACCTTCCCAATAAATTTCTTGCACTGAAATCCTCGCTCAGGGTCTGCTTTGGGGCAAAGCCAGGCTGGAGCAGATGACCAAACCCTGGCATTGATAGATAGTAGATAGATGTTCAGTAAATGTTGTTTACTTCCATGGTCATTTTCACTTTTACAGAATCAGACATCTTTGAGAAGAGAGTCGTGGCTCCAACTGAACCACAACAGACTCATCAGTGTCATTCCAGAGCAGTGTGGGCCAGAGGTCTGGGGCTGCAGGGAGGGGGTGGGAAGGGGCCATGGGCCCTGGGGCACTTACTGTAGGCTGAGCCACTTAGAAGCCAGGTAAATCTCTGCACCTGCAATTATAAGGTTATTTTCTGTGTTCTTGGTTTTAGGAACTATTTTCCACTCCACTGTCCTGAATTGTACGTTCCAACCTGGGGTTCTATGTTCAACACCATTGGCTTCAAGCCCAAATTTGATGCTCCTTGTTACAAGCACCCTCATTACCACCCAGCCAGGCCAGGGGCGAAGCTCCTCCATGTCTGGGTGGAGGAGCTGATGCGGGGGCACTTGCCCCTAAAGTTGGCCAGTGTGGCCTACCACCTGGCCCAGTGCGCCCACTGGCCGCCGAGCTGAGAGTTTCGATCTAGCACCTGGGTAAGGCTGTCCCCTGGCCCCATTACAAGCTAGCATGCTCCACCAGCACCGGGAGCAAGGGGCAGAATGACATAGTGGTCTCCAGCTGGACCCTGTGGGATCCACGTGCAGACAGCTTCGCCACCTCCCGCTATGTGAACCCCATGTTCTTCAAGGCACTGGTCCACACCATCTATTGATAGTGAGCCCTGTGGCATGAGGGTTCCTGGACCCACGTGGGGCCCTGTGCTCATTCCTGGCACAGAAAGCTCAGCAACCTAGCTCACCAATCAGTGCCCTGTGCAAACAGCACCCACCCAGGTGAGGCCAGCAGCTCCCACAACTCACGGTCAATGCGAACAAGAAAACGAACATGACGCATCTACAGTACCCCTTCTCAGGCCACCCACACCACACTTGCAGCTGTGTTCCTTTGCCGCTGGCTGGAATTATGTCAACCACGTACAGCTCCCTGCTGGCTGTACAGATCAGAAGCTCTGAGGGGCAGATATCTAGGTCTTTGATTAATAAAAAATGGGAGATGAATTAATAATGACTTAATACATGCAATTTGGGATCAAAATCTTCCAAAGCATGGGGAAAATAGTAAAAAGGGGAGCCCTTGATGCTGGGAAGTTTGAGAACAAGTGCTGTTCTCAGAGGCCAGCCACGAGCCAGGCACTGCTGGGAGACGAGAGAAAGGAGAGGACTGGGTTCTCATGCCGGCTTTGTGCTAGGTGCTGTGCTTGAACACCACACACATTTCCTACAACCTCACATAACCCTGGGAGACAGTACAACCATCCCCATTGTAGATGAGTAAACTGAGGCTCCGAGAGGCCAAGTTATTTGCTTTGGATACTTACACAATTGTCAGGAGATTTTTTTTTTAAAGATTTTATTTATTTATTCATGAGAGACACACAGAGAGAGGCAGAGATATAGGCAGAGGGAGAAGCAGGCTCCCTGTGGGGGAACCTGATGTGGGACTCAATCCCAGCACATAGGATCACGCCCTGAGCTGAAGGCAGATGCTCAACTGCTGAGCCACCCAGCCTTCCCTTGGCAAGAGATTTGAATCTAGGTCTTTCCCACTTAAAAAAGAAAACAAAATAAAACAATATATAAAAAAAAAAAAAACCCAAAGAGTCTGAAACTGCAGTGTCTAGAAAGTCACTCCAGTCTGCTGTTTATGAGTTTATGAGGAAGAGTAGAGGCACAAGCAGAGGGAACAGCATGTAAGCTGAGTGCCAAGGTTGCTTCTCCCACATATTGTTGTCCCTGGACCAGGTCACACAGTAGGTGCTCATGACAGTTTCAAATGGAAACTGGACAAGCCTGGAAGCTTAGAGGGCATAGCCTATCCCAAGGGGGGTACGGATGACTGTGTTTAAGCCTCTAGTTTCTGAAGCACAGTGACCAAGTGCATTTAGTCTTCTTTTAAAAATCTTTCATTATGGACCTATTTCAAATATGGAAAAAGCAGACATCAGTGACCCCATCAGCCAGAGTCACCCAATGTTCGTATTTGGTCATATTCATTTCAAATGCTTTTATATTGAAGTGATGCAGATAAAAGAAGAGCCCTCACCCCACACCATCCCCTGAGGTCACCACCATCCTTACAGTTTGTGTATCCCCTTCCTGAGCATTTGCCATGATTTTCTGTTTTTAAACTTTGAAAATATTGGTATCTCACTGTACCTTGCCTTCTACAATTTGGTTTTTGCTTAAGTATTATGTTTTATTTTTGTTTTTACTGAGTTTATGTTGATACATGTAGATCTAGTTCATTCATTTTAACTACTGTAGGTTATTTTTATTGGTTGAATATAGAACAATTTATTTCTCTATCCTCTTATTGATGGATGTATGGGCAGTTTTCATCCTTTGCTATTTCAAATGATGCAGCAATGAAAATCTTCATACACATCTCCTGGTGCACTCAGGTGTCACATATAACTTTTATCACAACTGCAGCGTGTAGGAACTTATGCACCCCTCTGTGACCTTGCAGAATTGTTTAATGTCTTGGAAGCTCTCTTGGAAGCTTGGTTTTCCTCATCAGCAGCCTGGGGTATTGGTGTGTGTTTTGGTGACGATCAGGTGGTTCAACATCGAGGAGACGTATATTTTGCAATCTGTAAAGTACTCCATATTCTTTGCTTGTTATGGGGGTATTCCACATTTGGGATGTGCTGAGCACACTCTGACGCTGGGGAAACAAAGCCCTGGGGCCCCAGGACAGGCCCAAGATGTGCTCACCTGCAAATGAGGCAGCTGGAAAGGCGCAGCAGCAAAAGGATGCATAAGAACCTGCTCGCTCACCTGGTGCACTGGTAGAGGAA
This sequence comes from Canis lupus familiaris, assembly GCF_011100685.1. Classification (NCBI taxonomy): domain Eukaryota; kingdom Metazoa; phylum Chordata; class Mammalia; order Carnivora; family Canidae; genus Canis; species Canis lupus. Next base: position 55,326,685 of record NC_049226.1, on the reverse strand, counting down.
GGCCTGGCTTCAGGGAGGAAGGGAACTGAGCTGAGTGAGTCCTCAGAGGATGGGGAGGCAAAGGTCAGTGGAAGAGAGAAGGGTGGAGGGATGGCCCAGGCACAGAGAGCAGCAAGTGGGAGGAGCTCTACTGACTGGAGAGCCACAGAGCCGGTGCTCATGCGGAACCTAAGGGGGTGGGCGGGGGGGGGGGTGACAAGGCAGAAAATAAGTCTGGAGGGGCAGGCAGAGCTGAGATGTGGTGTCCTAAGGCAACAGGGAGCCACTGAAGGATTTTATGCAAGGAGGTGACAGGCTCTGATGTGCATGCTTGGAAAAGCAGACCGAGTGAGCTCTGGAGATGCGCTGTTCAACACCGTACCTTCAGTCAACAACAATGTACTGTGCACGGAAACCTGTTGGGAGGGTAGCTCTCAAGTGTTCTTACCAGAGTTGGAAATCAGGTCTGGCTCCAGCGTGGAGGGAGTGAGACCAGTGGGGGGATTGTGGGAGATCTGCAGGCAAGACGCCCAGGGCCCCAAACTCAGGCAGGTGTCCTTTTGCTGCGTCACCCAGTCACTCGCCCCTCAACGACAGGCACGGGTGCAGCCTCAGCAGGAGGGGCGGGCAGGATGGGCAGCTGACAGAGCCTCACCTCCAATTCAGAGTCCATCCTCATATGCCCCAACCAGTCCCCTTCTTAGGCTCCCTTATTATCTTGCAAGGCAGGAGCTTTCAAGTCTCTGGACTATATGAGCCCTTTGGGCATCCTGGTACCAAGGGCCTGGCTGGGTCTCCACCATCACCCCACGGTAGGAGACCCCAGTCTAACCAGACTGTATGGATGCCGTGGGGGGTGAGGGGCAGAGAGGGTGACATGTTCTAGGACAGGAGGGGCTGATGGTTATCGCTGAGTGGCTGTGTCTAACGTCTAAATACCCTGTGTATAAAATGGGACAAAGACACGAAAGAACTGCCCCAGAGCCTCATTTCCCCCAACTCTGAGTGACAGTATTGCCTTTGAAGCTTTGACCCTTGGGGCAGTGGCATGTCTCTGGCCCCCCAGAACTAGGCTAAAAGCCTTGCCATCCACTCTCCTAATACTTCTCTTTCTAGAACACTCATCCTTTTTAGATTTATGAGTTTAATTTCCACAGTCCTCGTGGGGTTATAAGCTCTGCGGTGGAGTGACCAGAACTGCATCTGCCTTGTTAACTGGAGTTTCCCTGGTGCCAAGAACAGAGTGTGGCTCATGACAGGCCCCCCAGGAATATCTGTGAGAAGGAAGGGAAAGGAGGGAGGAAGACGCCCACGCTTCAGGAGCCTGGAGCAGGAGGGTCTCACCCAAGTCACAGGAGAGGCAGGAAGGGATCAGGGCTCCTGCTCCTGAGGCTTAGTGCAGTCCTTGCTGCTCACTACACCCCGTGGAAAGGGGCTGCGCCACGGACCACTGTGTCCCAAAGCACAGGCCACGGAATGCTAGTCTCCAAAGATTCTAGTGGACAAAACCATCCTATAGTTAAATAAGCTTGGAAAACTCCGAGTTAAACAAAATGAAAGAAATTTCTTGACCATCAATCAGACTTTTCTGATATGCTTGTGTGCGCAGGATTTTTGGTGGAGGCCCCCAGCAGGGACTGCAATACTCTGCCTGTAAAGCGCAGCCTGAAGCCTCTGACCAGATGCCCGCCAGGGCTGTTTACTGAACACGGCACAGCACGGACATGTGCGGCAACATTTGAGATAGGAAAATCCTATCTCACAAATAGTGGTAACTGCAAACCCCAATACAAATGGGGTGAAAACAGAACTGCTCTGGTTGCAGGGGGCCTGGAAACCCCATCTGGCTGTCCCCTCACTGCTGCCATGCCAGGAACCCCAGTGTCCCACAGAGCCCAGTTTGAACATCACCAGTTATCCAACTCTCCATACAGGTGACATCAGGAAACCTGGCTTCTCATGCCAACCCCACCGTGAACTGTTTTACCTCGGGCAAATCGCTCAGCCTTGCTGGGCCTTAGTTTCCCCATTCACACAATGAGTCTATTAGACGGGATGGTTTCTGGAGTCCTGAGCTTTAATCTCTGGTGTGAGGACGACTGTGATCCCATGACTGTAATGTTCTCACTCTGCTTCTGTGGTCCTCTGACTTGGAGATTTCATGGCTTCATGTTCCAATTCCAGAGTGCCCGCAGCCAGCCCAAGCTGATGCAGCACAGTGGAGACCAGACGGTGGGAAGCAGAGTTCATTACCTGCAGTGCGCTGCCCAGGAGCGCCAGGTCCCTGGGGAGGGCTGGCCCCACATGGGATGGAGGGTGGGGTGGGGAGGGCTGTGGGGGCGGAGCAGAATCAGCAGCTGCTCAGTGGGCAAAGCAGGGAGAAGGACCCAGGTCTCCTGACTCTTGCTCTATCTTTAGATCGCCATAGCAACCGTCACCAGGGCTCCCGGCTGGAGGCGGGCTGAGCTGGCTGCCTGCGGGAGGGAGGGGTATTTGTTTCTGTACCTCTTTTGCTGGGGAAGGACTCTGGGCTGGGCTCTCGAGCCAGGGGAGACTGAGAGCCGAGCTGTCTGCAGCAGGAAAGGCCTGGGCCCAGTACAAAATAACAGTAATCCAGGGCCCACCTTGCTCAGAGAATGTGATCAGGTCACAGACCCCAAGACCGTTGTGTCAGGCTTGAGGCATAGGAGGTGCAAAGTCAAGTTCCTACTCTGAGGAGCTCTTAGCTACCCCTGTGGTCATTCCCTAAACACTTAGCAGGCAACACAGCTGAGCCAGCCCTGAGGCCACAGCAGGAACATACAGTTTTCAGGGAAGGCAGGTTTTAGAACAGGCATTTACCCCTACGGGTAGGGTAGGGGTAGGACGGGACGGGAGTCCGCAAGCCCTCTAATCTAAGGAACCTGGGAAACTCCTGCACCTTCTCCTGCCTACCCCGACTCATTCCGGGGCTGGGCACGGCTTTCCCCCACAGAGGCCTCCTTGACTCCCATGCTGGTCTTTCTCCTCCCCAGGGCCCCCGCAGCCCCATACTCTCTTGCACAGGGATACGCCTGCCTGAGGGAGCTGGGAGGCTTGTGGGGTAGATGAGAGACAGAGGTGCACAGAGGGAAAGCATTTACCTAAGGTCACCTGGCCAGTGAGCAGTGGGGCCAGGCCTGCACTCTATGTTTTCTGACTCTAGTCTGTGCTTCTTCCAGTGTCTCAGTGGCAGGATGCTGGCTGGGGCTTTGGAAGGGAGGCAAGGGCTAAAAGAGGAAGTAGGAGTCCTCGGCTAGGCCTGCACACAGCAGACACCTGGCCATGTCCTTGGTAAACTCGGCTGAGCCACAGACCAATGCAAATGGCTTTCTCCGGCAGGAGCTGACCAGCTCTTCAATCAGGTCCTGGGCCAGGCGGCCAAAGCGGGTCTTCTCCCGGTAGCTCCAGGGAAGCTTCTCCAGGGAGTTCTCCTGAGACAATGAGACAATGAGAAACAGTGCAGGTGACTACCGAGAAGTCTTCCAAGCTCACACGGTTCTCTGTCAAACGAGAAAATTGAGGCAGAGAGGTGGGAAGGCAACCTTCAGCCAGCCCTACCCCAAGCCGGGGATTTCCTGGCCCTGGGGCTCTGCCTACCCTAATGAGCCAGAGGGTGGATGCTTATCCTCCCACGGCAGGTGAGGTACCGGAGAGGAGGCGGACATCCCAGGGCACATCCCAGGGCACACAGTGAGGCAGGCCCCACTATTTCTCAGTTTCCCAGAGGGCACTCCACCTGTCACTCCAGGGGGATGTTTCCTCCCCAAGATAGGGGGCGTCCCAGTACATTTTTAAGGTTGTCCGCCACCATCATTCTGGGAGCATAACATGTGCTCACTTGTTTCATAAAGTTTTAAAGACCTTGTTGATCACAGATATTTACTGAGTGGTCACTCTGCGTCTAGCCCTGTGCAAGGCCCTGGGATGTGGCAATGTCTCTAAACAGAGAAGGTTCCTGGTCTCGCTCTGGCTGTGTGTCTCAGGGATCTGGGGCAGCAGTGCCTTAACCAAGAGGGTGGTATTTCTCACATAGAAAGGCTGGAGGGAGTATTCCACAGTGCATGGTGCCCAAGCGACCCAGGCTTTTCTCTTTCTGCTCCTCCACCCTTCACTTGTGGCTTTCATCCTAGGGTCGCAAAAGAAATACTCCACCTCAAGCTGACTTAGAGGAACTTTTTAAATGGACATTTTATGGAGGTACAACACACATACAGGAAAGCACACCAATCAGGAAATATATGTAGTTAGAAAATCTCTAATGGAGAGAAGACACCATGTAACCAGCATCTAAACAAACAACAGAACAGGACTGTCACCTCTGCAGACCCTATCAAGGCGAGCTTCTAGCTTCTGGGGCTAAGCAGAGAGACAGGAAGGAGGAGGGGGCTGGAGTCTAACCTCTGCCACCGTGTCCCAGCCGAGCAACCATGGCCTCTGTGGGCCACTGTGATGAGTGGAAGCCTCAGGGGCTTGCGTCACAGAGCTCATCTGATCCCAGAGGCCCCAGAAGACAACATTGTGGTGCTCACAGGGGATCCTCTCCGATGATCTGGTCCTTCCCATATCTGACCTCCTAGTTCTGACCTGACCCTTGAGGGCTGGGACCAGCAGGGCCCAGTGACCTTACCTGTCCCTCCCACTGCCCAATCCCCCCAGGCTAGTGAGGTTTGGCATAGCACCCCTCCCCCATATACCCAGGGATGCGGTGGGTCTGGTTGCTACCCAGGTGGGGTGGGGTACCCTTACCAACGATGACACAACAGGGTGAATGCTGTTAAGGAGATCCCGGCCCTGACGGCAGAAATGCTGACACCAGTCTGGGGACTCTGGAGAAATTTCTGGGATAGTCACAGCTCAGCAGAGAGATGTGAGCGGTGAGTCGACGTTAGGTGAGGAAGTGGGGATAAGTGCTCTGGGAGGGGGAAATGGCACCAGCACAGGCAGGCCTGGCAGCCAGAAAAGCACCGGGTACTTGCAACCAAGAGCAGACCAGTGATGCCCCAACATGCAAGGAGGGTGTGCCAGGAGAGGAGGCCACAGAGGTCGGGGCAGCCATGCAGGCTTGGCCATCATCCTGAGAACAGCGGGGAGCTGTGAAGGGCTGGAAGCAGGGTGGTGATGTGGTCAGTGCTGCCCTTCTGGCTGCAAGATGAAGGGCAAACTGGCAGGGAGTGGCTGCAGGGGGAGACCCATGAGGCTGCTGTGGCTGCAGCCCAGGTGGGCCAGGGAGCATCCTAGGTCAGGGAGGCACAGAAGGGCAGGAGGCACCTCCCACTCCATCACCCCTCACCTGCTCCTGTCGTTGACAGCCAGCTCACTCGCCTGCCCAGTCCCAGGCCACTAGCATCATCAATGCCTGGCCCAGGGCTGAAGGCCCTTTATTCCTGGTCAACTTTAACTCTGCCCTCAAGCCCAGGGTCAATGCCAGCTCCTCTGTGAAGCCCTCCCTGCTTGCTGCCAGTACCCTCCACACCCTCCATGTAGGACCTCTCCCTGTGCTGTCTTATACCAACAAGCAGTAAAAATAGGACCTCTGGAGCAGGACCACCTGGGTTCACACCTAACCCTCCACCCACTTGGTCAAGGTTCTTTTGCCATATGTATAGAACAGGCACAGTGGCAGTACAAGCCTCCTAAGATTGTGGTGGGATTAGATGATTTAACACACACAGAGTGCCTAGAACACTGCCAGGCACAAAGAAAGTGGTCAGTGAAGCCACCCCTGTGGCTGTCTCCCCATAGAAAGGTGAGTGCCTGGAGGGCTGGGGGCAGGTCGTCCTCATTTCTGACCGTCCCTGGCACCTGACATGTGGTTGGGGGTGGGGGGAGGAAGGCTGGCCAAGAGCTGACAGTGCCTGGTGCCGGCCTTCCTGCCACTCCTCCTACCTTCCTTTGACCTGGCCCTTGAGTCAGGCTGCACACTAGCCTCTGCTTTGTTCTCCGGCCTTCAGCACTTCCTGTTCCTGCTAATGCTCACCAAGCATGGCCCTCCCGATGTTCATGCCACTAAGCCTTCTGTCCCATGGACAGGCCCACAGAACCTGGGCACCGAGGATTCCAGGACCTCTGGGGCTGGGGTGGGGAAACCTGGTTCCCTGACACCTGCCCCAACCCGGTCACAATAGTGAAGATCACGGCAGTCTTTAGGGACCCTCTGATGCTGCCTCAAATAGAAAACTGATGAGAAGAGTGCTTCACAGTACTGGGCAGTGAGGCCAACCCCGAGCAACACAGAATGGGGGGAAGGCCCTCACCCTGGGGGTGTGTGGAAGAGAAATAAAGGTACAGACCAAGGAGAAGGCAGCTTAGGGCCTGGCTTCTGATGAGAAACCCTGGGCCAGAGGGGAGGGAGTGGGCAGGGTGGCTCGGGGGCATGCGGGAGGAGGGATCTCAGGGGCAGGGGTCAGGAGGCAGTTCAGTATCTGCAGCAGGGAGTCTGGAAGCAGCTTTCTTCCCATGTAGGAGCGATGTGGTGTGGTAGGGACCCTGATAAATTTGGTGAACCCAGAGCAAGCTTGCTCCACCAATTATTGATGGAATGCATGCCTACTCTGTGCCTGGCACTCTGCAAAGCACCAAAGACAGTGTGATGATCCAGACACATGATCTCCGCCAAGAAGGAGCTTATGCCCCCACTGGGGGACATCTGCGGCCTGGCCCACTGACTCCACAAACAGGCCCCCAGCCCTATACCTGGTGACGCCAGAGGCAGATGGCAGGCAGCATGGTGAGGAGGGCTGGAGCTCTCCCAGGGCTCCAGGCCTGGCTTCGCCCCAGCCAGCAGCGTGGACAGATTTGCACCTTCACCTCTCTGAGCTTGGTTCCCGCATCCACCCAAACAGAACTGTACCTGCCTTCCTTGCAAGGCACAGGGGGGTGGGGGTGGGGGTTCCCACCGGCAGCAGAGATTACTGGTATAGTGGGGCAGGGAGGCCACAGCAGGTCCTCAGGTCGGGCACAGGGGGACTGCACAGCCTCAATCTGGGAAGGAAGTACCCATGCAGGACTCACCTGGCTGAGTACAAAGAAGGTTCGGACGTTCCAGAAACGGGCCTGCTCCTGGAGGAAGGTTTTCAGGTAGATACCCTCGAAGGTCTTGAAGCAGCCGACCAGGGTGACGAAGGTCTCGTCCTCTGCGTTGTCTGTTATGCTCTGCAGGACTGGCACCATGGGGGCCAGGCCAGTGCCCGATGCCAGCATGAGGAGCTCACCGTGCTGGGGATTGGAACGGGGATGTGGCAGGTCTCAGCCTGCTCACCCGCCACATGGCCTTTTCTGGGGCTTGCCTGAACTGCACAGCACATCTGAGTTCCCCTGTCTACATCCTCCAGGAAGCCATCCTGGCTTGTGAGGTCTGTGTAACAGCAATCATGGACTCTGGGGGCTGATGATACATGAAATGGTCTAGCCCATCCTCCAAGTGGCTTAGTTGCTTTCTTGCGAATCTCCACAGGACTTTGCTTACTACCTCCCAAAGCCATTTGCTCTGTTATAGGCTGACTCCCCTTGCCAGGGAGATCTCTCTACCTCACACTGAGCTGAAATGTGCACCTGCCAAAGCCTTGTCCACTGCCCCTATCTCAGCCCTGCCCTGTAGGCTGCCTTCTCCACCCCTAGGCAGCTCTGCAGAGATCTGAGGGCCCTGACATGGATCCCTGAGCCTGCTCTTCTCTAGTCTGAGATACTATGCATAAGCGCCTAGCACGGTGCTGGCACAGAGGAGCCACGCAATAAAAGTGAATCTTTCCTAAGAGGCCCCAATGCCGCCAACCCATCACTGAATCCACGAATCCATCTCCTGGCTCTCGGTCTGTTTAGGAGGCATGATCTTCTTTAAGGTCAGTGCTTTAAAGGTTAGCTCCTGACCTATGTGGCCAAGCAGTTACCTCCTGCATTCTAGAGCTTAGGCTTCTAAGAATGCAGGCCAAGTTTTCACCACTAATGCACATCATGCCCCTGCATGAAACACTCCCTTGAGTATCAGTCATGCAGACATGGGTATAAATCCCCTGCTGTATGATCTGGCCAACTGCTTCACTTCTCTGAGCCTTGGTTTCATCATGTTAAAAATAATAACAGCTCCTCTCCACAGTAGCACATGCCTCAGATTTGTCGTAGGATTAAACGAGATGCCATCAAGTGTCTGGTGTGGATCCTGCTGCTCCACATGATTTGACCCCTTCTGTCATGGAGCCCCGCTACTGGACACACCACCCTATCCTGCGTGCCCCCAGACTCCTGCTCCCACCCCTGTCCCGTGCGCACATCCTCAGCCTCCTGGTCCCCAGCATGTGTGCTCCTCCTTCTCCCACCACTGCTCAGGGTCTCTTTTGGAAAGTCTTCCCCGAGCCAGTAGCATGTGAGAGGTCCTTCTTTTGCATCCCCACCTCTGTGCACCCTCCTCATGACACTAGTCATGCCGTACTGCCACCATTTGTGTAGGTGTCTGTCCCCCATCACACTGTGAGCTTCTGGAGAACAGGGCCTTGTCCCACCTGTCTGTGGCCCTGGGTGGGGTCTGAGAGTGTCTGGAAGGAACACATGGACAGATGCTCATATGCCAGTCTCAGGGCTGCCACGATATCCATCTACAATGAAGATGAAGGCAGAGAGGAAAGGCAGGGCCAGGGAGAGGGTCAGAGCAGCCCATGTCCCCTGGGCATAGAACCAAGCCTTAGCCGGTTTCAGCAGTCACATTTTTCTGTGTGAGATGCCATCTCTTCTCTCTTACTGACTAGCCCTACAACCTCCCTGGATAGGAAGTACAGAGACTTGGTAGGGGCATTCTGTGGACATGGAGAAGGCTTCACCTGGAAATGCTCAGAACAATGTTCATCAGGTGTCCCCTCTAGGTCAGAAGGAAACAAGGACAATCCTGGTCCCTGCTTTCAGGGGCTGGGGAAGAGCTAAAACGCAAGGCTGAGCATGGTTTATACTAGGAGTATGCTGCAGAAGAGTATTGCAACATACATACCACACATGTCTGCAAAATGGAGGTAGCAGTACCTAAGAGCTGCCGTGAGGGTAAAATAAAGTTTTATACAGCAAGTGTGAACATCAGAACCTGGCACATAGGCAGCACCATCCACGTGCCTCATAGTATTGTCACACACATGTGTGTGTGCATGGCTGTTCCATCCATGTGTAGAAGGGGAGCTGGAAGGTTTCTGCCATGGTAGCGAGCCTGGTATGTCTGGGTAGGCAGCCTACAGGTGTTCTTTCTTTTCTTCCTTTTGCCTCTCCATATCTGACTTATTATTATTATTTTGGTAATGTACAAGTACTGTATTTGTAGTAAGGAAAAAAACAATAAAAGCTATTTTTATATTAAACAAAAATAACAGAGAAAGGAATGATTCATTATTTTTCATTTGCTTTTGATTTGCTTTGTTGCCTAATTATAAAAGTAATAGGTATTCACTGTGGATAATTTGGAAGGTATAATGAAGAAAACGAAAATCACCCATAATTCCACCACTCAGAGCTACTAACACTGCATTGCATTTTCTTTTCATATTTATTCCTGTGCATTTAAACTTAGTTTTCCAACCCGTTGTATATGCAGTTTTGTACATAGTGTTTGTCACCTGATCTTATAGCATAAGCATATAACATCATTTATAAACATAATTTAAAAATCCAGAATGATATTCTATCAAGTACCTGTAACCCATTGTATTTAACTATTCCCCTGCGGCTGAATATTCAGTTTCCTCCAATTTCCTGCTATTATAAATAAAGCTTCAGTGAACATGTGCACAAGAGGCAGCATTTGGATTCTTTCCACAGGACAGACTTCCAGGAGTGGAATTACTGGGTCAAAGGATTTGAAGATTCTTAAGACTCTTGGTACGCACTGCCAAGCTGCCTTCCAGATAGGCACCAACTGATGAGAAATTATTAATTCTTGGGCACATCAGGGAAGGATATGAATATGCCAGGAAGATGAGAGAAAGGGCCTCTGAGTGGAGAGCTATGGAGTATATTTAAGGGAGTAGTCTCCACGGTGTTATAGCTGGAATGTGAAAGTGGAAAGATGTCTGAGGGTCTGATGGTACAGGAGTCCTGAGTACCAGGTATATGAGTATGGATTTTCTAGGCAATGGGCAGCCCTGGATAGTTGTAGAGCATATGCAGGCAGTTTTGTTTATTTGTGCCCATCCCATCTCCTCCCATGTCCAACCCCAAGGATGCTTTTGGGCTTGGGCTCGGGCTCAGGAAGACTACAGTGCAATTCTCCAGCCTGAAACCTAAAAACTGTGGTCCTGGAAGCTAAGCCAGGAGGGGTCTCCTGGGGACTTGGTGTGCTGGCACTGACCTGGTTTGGTTTATAGAAGAAGTCGCCGAAAGGTCCTCGCCAGAAGGTTGTGTCTCCTGTACTCCAGGACTTGACATACCGGGACATCAGCCCAGTCTCGTAGCACTGGGAGCAAATACAAGGAAACCTCACTGGGATGGATGCAGGCCAAGCGCCTAACATGGGTTATCTCACTGAATCCTCCTAGTTGCCCCAGAGTTGGTACATGGGTCCCAGTTTTCACATGAGGGCCCAGAAGCTTATCCAGAAGGAAAATGGTGAGGCTGGGATAAGAACCACAGGACCGACAGGCTTACTTTCAGAGGTCTCAAAACCACATGACTAGGGGGGTCCTGTGATGTAACATCACTGAGTAAAGAACTGGGTATGAGATGATTAATGGCAACTGACACTCACTCTACTGGGGAGACAACAGGGGGTGGTGGGGACTGTGGTAAATTGGTGAGTACATGAATGCTCCTTCTAAAGGAGGAAGTTGCTTTGCAGATTCTGGATTATGGATTATGGGAGGTGGATTATGAGGCTGATGATGCCATATCTTCTGATTTTCTAAGAGGGGTAAGAGATTCAAATTTTTTATTTTTGAAACATCAGAAATTAATTCTAAATTTAAAATGCTGTAGGCCCAAACCAAATACACTTAAGTGCTGTAATCCATTTGCAGGCCACTCATTTGCAACCTCTTCATTACCTGTCACTGTCTCCTGGCTGGATGGAAAAGCAAGGGTTGTGGAGAGGATTCCTTCATGGGAGTGGGCAGGCACCATGCTGGGGCTGCATGGAAGACAGCTAGACCTTAAGCTCCGTGAAGGCAGTCAGTGCCAGAACCTTGGAAAAGACTTCGTAGATATCTCAATGAATCAGTGAATCAATCCAGATTCAGGCCCTTCCCTTAAGGAGCTCACAAACTAGGAGGGCCAAAGTCTCACATATATACAAGGTAGAGACAGTCTAATACCCAACGAAAAGGACAGAATGCTGAGAGAGCCCTGAGGAGGTACAGTCACTTCCAATGGAGTAGGATCAAGGGTGGTTTCCTGGAGGAGGATGCATTTGAGCTGCACCTTGCAGACGAGGCAAGATTGCATTCACTAGGGATGGGAGCAGGAAGGCACACAGGGTTCTGTATCAGATGTGATATGGTCAAGGGTAGGACAGCCCAAGACATAAGAGTGTGAGGGAAAGGGGGAAGCTCTGACAGGACCTGAAGGGTGTCTGGAGTGAGAATATAACCAAGTTTGAAGGAGACTGGGCTTTGGTCACCAGACATGCTTTTGAATACCCACAGCTACCTCTGGGAGCATCTCTGACTTTGTTGGGTTCCATATGCATCAAACAAGGTAAGTCCACAGCCCTCCTGTAGGAAGTCTGGGAGGGAGGCTAAGTTCTCCTCCCAACTCGCTGGAGGCTTGTCTCAGAAGATGCCTGTTTTCTGGACCCCGTCTTGAGGAAGCCATAGCCCCAGGTATGGCTTCCATGGCCCTATAGCATAGACAGCACTCAAGGAGAAAGGAAGGATTCTTCTGTGTCTCCAGCACGTGCGTGGAGCCTGCTCAGTCTGTACTCATTAAACAGAACTGACACTGAACTTCTGTTCTTCTATGTGGGATCATGTTACCCAAGGGACCTTGGGACAGTGACATCATCACTCTGAGTTTCAGTTTTTTTATCTGTAAAGTGGGATAATGAGATTTACTCTGCAGGATGGTTACGAGATTGAAAGGAGATGATGAACATGAAGAGCTGGAAAGAGTGCCTGGTGCCCAGACAGTGCCCGAGAGATGGGAATGCCTCCCTCCCATCCACAGGGGAGGTAAACCTAAAAAACTCGCCTGCCTCCACAATTTGCAAAGACATTTCCAGCTCTTCCCAGCCAGCGGCTTAGGGATAATTAAGCATCTCTCTAAAGAGAGGCTTTCCGGTAAACGAAGGAGAAAATCAGCCTTGCAGCTGGGAGAGATCCAGCTGCCCTGAAGAACTATCTCCAGGCTTATCCTTTCAACAGAAACACACCCAGACAAGCAGCTTGGGGAAGCAGGCCATTTGGAGAGGATTTGTGGAATCTCCCAGACAAACAGTTGCGTGGAGAAGGGATCCCATCCAAGCTTCTGTGTGAGGGAATAAACACTTGGGCTTTGACTGCAGTCAGGGAAGGCAGGAGCCAAGACAGCCCTGGGGTCCTGGAGTCAGGAGGCCAGGACTTGCTCACTGGCTACACTTCTTAATACTTGTGGAGCCTTGGGTCCTCCTGGGGTCTCAGTTTGCTTGTCAGTGAAAGGGGAATAATAATTCCCGTCCTACAAGGGAGATAAAGGATGTGAAAGCTATTCTTTTTTTTTTTTTTTTGAAAGCTATTCTTAAACATCAGTGTTCCCTAGGATTCTGTTTGGGAAATGATGATGGAGACTGTATATCAGGTTGACCTTTGTGAAGCTACCGTTTCTGTAAGTCAAAAATGTTAGCATATCAAAAGTTTCATTATTTTTTCCACATAATCGTATCTTCAAGACCTCTTATACATCTGGTGTGGAGTCCTTGGGTCCTAGGGGGTGGGGCAGTATTTGTACCCAGCCCATTTTGTTCATCTCCTCTCTGCCAAGTGCCCCTCCCACCCCGGCTGCTCCCATGAGCACCTCTCTTCAACCTCAGACTGGGTACAGTTGCCACAAGACCTTGTTTCACCCCTCCTTGCCTTTGGTCATCTGTCCCCTCGGCCTGGAATGCCACTCCCTGTCACTGCCAATTTGTATTCCTTCCTCAAGGCCCGAATCCAATGCACTAGCCCCATCTACTCCCTGAGAATGGTCTGAGGCCCCACCTTTTTGCTGCTCGTCCCCTTCTATTCTGAGACAAGTGACGAACAGCTCCTCAAACCGTGCCTCCTCTGCCATCGTACGTGCTGTTTCCGGCCCTGTGACCTTCCTCCACTCCTTAATTTCAATGCACGGTTCAAACTCAGCTTCTGTGAGGAAGCCCCGCTGCCTACCCTGCACCCCCAGCTGCCCTGAATCAGGTTGAGGCCTCATGTCACGGCATCTCTCACATTGTACTGCCTTGGTCTGGCCCCCCATCCCAGGGCGGGAGTGTATCTGACTCATCTTTGAAGCCTAGCCACCAGTACACAGCAGGGACAGGAGACTTGGTTGCCCCTTCCCTGGGGCTCAGTGCTCACTCCCTCCCCGTGAATAGCTGAGAAGACGAGAGGGAACAGCATTACTTTTCTCAGTCTGAGCCTCCTTTTCATAGAATCTGTCTCTGCTGCGGTCTGAGGTGACAGCTCCCCTCCCCTGGGAAAGGAGGAGACGGGAGAAGGTTTCCTTCACTCTGACTGCACTTTCCAGCCAGCCTCCTCCCACGTGAACACTGGCTTTTCCCCCATGGGGGGCACCGCCCCATCCTGACCCAGGTGGCAAACAGAGGTCTGGTCTGTACCATCCTAAGAGCATCTGCGTGGGTCAGCTCACCTTGATTAAAACTTCAAAGTACCCTTCTGCATTGGCAGGGCTGATGGGTGTATAGGCTCTCTGAATTTCTAAGTCATCCACCTTCCCTCTGAGAAAGAAAAGCATATATATGGTCAGGTAGTCAGCCAGGCATTTGACAAACACTTATAGGTACCTACTCTGTGCCAGGCTGGGGAAAGCTAGCTGTGGCCTGGCCGCCCCAGTGGTCCTCACTGAAGGTGGAACAGAAAAAAGGAGTGTTGGGCTCCCCCACTGCCACATGCTGGCTGTGAGACCTAGGCAGGTCACTGATCCCTTAGCTGCCCCTCTGTAAAGTGGGGGCAACCATGTGTGTCCCTGTTGTATGGTTTTAATGGGATCACAGATGGGAAAGTTTTCAGAGAATCCACTGATGATGTGAGCTGTTTTTAGGACATCACTGTGGTTGGTCCTGACCTCTTCCTGACCACAGAATGAGAAAGATAAAGACTGCTAACATTTATTAAATACTTACTACCGGTACCAGAAGTATCAGAATTAGAAGGATCCTCAAAGTTGCCCTAGTCGAAAGCCTCACCTCATGCATGAATCCTTTTTATGATGTTATCAACAAGGGGGCCAGGATGATTATCATGAGCAATAATAAGAGCCATGTTGTATTAAATACCTACTATGGACCAAGCATATTGTGTACATTACCTCATTTAACCAACAATAACCCACATGAGGAAACCAAGGCTTAGGATGTTACTCGCCTGAGGTCACACAGCTGAAATTCACCCTTAGCTCTGTCTGACTCCAGAGCCAGGTTCCTCACACGACACCTCAGAGGTTCTCAGGAGCATCCAAGCACCCCTCTTTTGAGTCCTACTGTGTATAAAACTTTCTTCTCAGAGGTATGCAAACATTAAAAAGGCTCCATCCTGGGGCGCCTGGTGGCTCAGTTGGTTAAGTGTCTGACTCTTGATTTCAGCTCAGTCATGATCTCATGATCTCGGCAGGGTCGTGGGATCAAGCCCTGCTTCAGACTCTATGCTCAGTGGGGAGTCTGCTTGGGATTCTCACCCTCTGTCCCTCCCCCTTCTCGCACACATGTACTCTCTCTTCAACAAATAAATAAATCTTTAAAAAAAGAATAAAAAATTACAAAGCCCCATCCTAATGCATCAAAAGCAAGAAGCCAGACCAAAATATTCAAGAAATGCTTAGAGAACAACCAAGGAAATAATAAACACGACATGTGGTGTGGCAGGGATGCAAAGAGCACTGTGGCACCTGCTACCACAGAGGTAAACACGGACACACTCCACACGGAGGGAGCCCTCGCACGGGGAGCTTCAAGAGGCCTCCTGGAGCTTTTGCTACCATCCTGGGTATGAAAGAGGCAGGCCACTGACAGATAAAAGTGGGGACAGGATAGGAAGTAATCCAGGCAGAAGGCACAGCCTGGGAAAGACCTTAGAGGTAGGAAATGCAGAGCAAGCCAGGAACTGGTGAGTGGGTCATGAGGCTGGAGCAAGGCACGAGTGTGAGGGAGGAGTGGGGAGAACTTGGTAGGGAAGGAAGCTGGGGCCTTGGGGAGCTTCCCTGGAACACCAGAAGGGAGTGACATGGTCAGATACCTGTTTTAGGGCTGTCACTGGAGCAGCAGAGAGGGTAGAGGAGAGGGACCAAGCTCAGGGCAGAGTGCTGGGCATCCCTGATTCATGAATGGACGGTTGCATGGGGTTGTGGGCTGCCCTGGAGCCGTTGGGATGTTGAGCTTTAAGGACAGCCAGCCAGGCCACAGGCCGGATACACTGGGCACAGACACCAGGGGTCAGCATGAGGCAAGTGGCTCAAATGTGACCAGTAGTAAGATACTCTCCTCATCCTCTGGCTGTACCTATTTTTTTTTATTTTTTTTAAGATTTTATGTATTTATTTGGGGGAAGAGAGAGAGAGAGAAACAGCAAGCATGTGTGAGTGCACAGAGGGAGTGGCAGTGGGAGAAGGAGAGGTAGGCACCCTGCTGAGCAGGACTCTGAACTCGATTCCAGAACCCCAGGGTCAAAGGAAGACCTTAAAGGACAGAGGCCCCAAGGTGTCCTTGGCTATACCTTCTGTCTGCTTTGCTGGATCCTCCCTTTCCTGCCAATACCACAAATGCTGGAGTTGTCCGTTTGGCCCTTTGTCCCTCTTTCCATGCCTCATATGCTCCCAAATGCCATCCAGGTACAGGGTGATAATTCCCACACCCACATCTAGAGCTCATCTCTCTCTGCTGAGCCTCAGATCCAGAGTCAACCATCTAGCAATGCCTCCACCTGGAGGTCCCAAAGGGCCCTGACCCTGGGCAGGTGGGCTGGGAGGGGATCAAGATTGGGGGAGCTGTCAGAAGGAGGCTTGGAAGAGGAAGAAACTGCAGAAGACACTGGTAGAGGGTAGCTGGGGAGCCAAGCTGTCTCGGTTTGAATCCTGGCTGCAGGACTTACTACCTGCATGATCCTGGGCAAGTCCCTTATGCTGGAGGACAAGTGTCCTTCCTATCAACTGGCACTACTATTAGATTCATACTGCAGGCTCTAGAGGCAGACGGCTTGCCTTCACATCCTGGCTCCACCACTTCCTAACTGGGTGACCTTGGGCAAGTTACTGAACCTCTCCAACTTTGGTTTCCTCCAAATACACAGTTGTGTGAGTATTCAATGAGTTGCTAGGTGTGAGAATACAGAACTGTGCCTTGGAGAATAAATGCAATGAAACTGTTTGCTGCTACTGTTGGTTATTATGAAAACACAATCCCAGAACCCTCTGAGTCAGGCAGCACTACGTTTACTTTAAAGGTGATGAATGGGGATCCCTGGGTGGCGCAGCGGTTTAGCGCCTGCCTTTGGCCCAGGGCGCGATCCTGGAGACCCGGGATCGAATCCCACGTCGGGCTCCGGTGCATGGAGCCTGCTTCTCCCTCTGCCTGTGTCTCTGCCTCTCTCTCTCTCTCTCTCCCTCCCTCTCTGTCGATCATAAATAAATAAAATATAAAAAATAAATAAATAAATAAATAAAGGTGATGAATGGGGATGCCTGGGTGGCTCAGTGGTTGAGCGTCTGCCTTTAGCTCAGGGTGTGATCCCGAGGTCCTGGAATCGAGTCCCACATCGGGCTCCCTGCATGGAGCCTGCTTCTCCCTCTATGTCTCTGCCTCTCTCTCTCTCTCTCTCTCTCTCTCTGTCTCTCATGAATCAATGAATAAAATCTTTAAAAAAAAACAAATAAAGGTGATGAATGCAGGCTTAAGGAAAGTGAAGCAAGTTGCCTGTGACCACACAGCCAGCAAATGACAAAGCGGGGCTGCAAAGCTCTGGCCCTCCCACTGAGTGTACCGTAGGATGAGGTGCTGGCCAGGCCGCAGGCCGAGCTGGCTGTTCCTGGGGACCGCAAACCGAACACGGTAAGTGTCCTCGGTGAGTCTGTCCATGGCACTGATGCGGAAAGCCAGGAAGGTCTCTGGGCTCAGCCTAGATGGGCAGCTCTGCAACAGGAAAATATCCAACAGCTAGGCACAACAGACACACAAGCACCCACAAGCTCCTTTCTTGCTGCCCCCCAGAACAGGCTATTTATCTCTGCCTGAAAGTTTTCTGTATAGTAGAGAGTAGTCTCCCCTCCCCTCCCCTCCCCTTCATGCTCTGATCTAAGAAGACCTGAGCTTTTCATACTGAGCTGCCCCTGCTCAGAAGCCTTCTGTGGCTCCTTTAGCCACAGGATAACATGCAGTCTCTTTAGAGGGATACTCCACGGGCCTGTGGACAAACCTCAAGCTTCATTTTCTCTCCGATGTATCAGATGCCAAACTTGTCTCTGTTTTCCCTGCTTGCTATCTGGGAGTTTTTATTTGTTCAAGCTGTGCCCCTTATGCAGAATATGCATCTCCAATGTATGAAATATCTATTCATCCTTCAAACCTGCCAAAAATCCAGATTTGCAAAATTTAGAAATTGATGGGAACTTAAGATGATCTAATCCAATATTCTCATTTTCCATGTGGGGAAACTGAGAACTGAGGCCTGAGTGGTAGTGGCTTACGTGTCCAAGGTCATCCCTGAGCAGGAATTCAAATTCATGTCTTCTAAGTCTCAGCCCACTGCCTTTAACATTCCAGCCACCCGCACCTCCTTCAGGAAGTCCTCTCTGAATGTCATGACTCACAGATCTCTCTCCTGTAAAATGCCCAAACCTCATTCACTCCTGGAACGACCCCATGCCCAATTCAGGGTCACGCTTTGAACTTGGATCTGTCTGCTTCTATTAAGCACACTCTTTTTTCTCTGCTGTGCAGAGTCAGGAAAAGCTTCCCCACACAGGTGCACTGTGCAGGGCAGAGGCCAGGCTGACACTGCCACCCTGGCCCTTCTTGTCTGAGGAGCAGTGCTCTCTCACCTGTGGCTCCTCCCCATTCAGAAGGCTCCTGTCCTTGCTGGCTCGGGCTGCCTCCCACCTTGCCAGCTCTCGGTGATAGAGGTCAAACACACAAGGTGAGCAGCCACTGCCACAGCATTGAGAGGGCAAGGGCTCCACCGGCCGAAGCTGCAGCCAGGCTCCCTCATCATCATTCTCCTCATTCTCATCCGTCATCAGTGGGGCTTGAGCAGCCTGGGAGGGACAATTGGTGCTCCTCCCGGAACAGATCTGACTCTGTGAGGCCACAGGCCCAGACCCTCTGTTGTTGGCCTGAGAGAAGGAAAACATGTGGGTTACACTCTGGTCACCTCTATTTCTCCCATTCTGAGGCCTGCAGGTGTCACACTCTGTGTGAGCAGTGGGACAGGGATGAATCAACCCTGAGATCGGCTGCCTGGCAGGGGAAGCAGGCAGACGGGACACAACAATCAGAGCTGGCAACCAAAGTTTCCTGATTTCTTCCCAGACTTTGAGTGCTGAATTAAGCACTTAACATAGAAAACCATAATGAATTTAAAAAATATTTCAAATGATAAAATATAATATTTAAGTGTAATTTAATAATTATAAAATTATTTAGAAATAAGATTAGCAAACAACGCTTCTGTAGCTACCATGTAGTCAAGTACAAAGAACCTTGCTAGCAACCCAGAAGCCACTCCTATGTGTCCCTTCCTGATCACCTCCCATCCCCCATAAAGTAACCATAATCCTGACCTTTGGTATAACCATTCCCTTGCTTTTCCTTGGTTTTGCCACCTTTGTGTACAAATTTAATCACTATAGTTCAGCTTTGCCGGGCTCTTGCCTTTATGTAAACAGAATCCTACCAATGTATTCTTTTGTGTCTAGTTTCTTTCAGCAAGGTAAGTCACCCACCAAATTGCTGCATTTCATTTAATCTTTATAATGAGGCTGGTACTAGAGATGTCATTTTATAAATGGGAAAACTGGGGTCTGGGGCGGGGGGGCGGTAATAATGTACACAAGATCACATAGTTCCTAAAAGACAGGGAGGTCCTGTTTCTTGGTTACCAATCACTTCCCACAATTCCTAACCTTTAAGGCCTTTTCTACTTTTCCTGCTTCCCATGTCCATTTACACTGGAGCTTCCAATGATCCCAGAGGATGTGCTTCCAGTCTCTCCCTACACCATCCATTGGCACATCTGCCACCAGCTCTAATCATGACAGTCTCCCGCTTAGCAACGTTTAACAGCTCCCCAATAGCCTACTGGCTCCAATCTAATCTTCTTGCCTGGTGCCCCAGTCTCCTTCTGATCAGAACTTGTCCAAAACCTCTTATCATTTAGTTTTGGAAGGGCAGTCCCTCTGTGTGCATGTGCAATACATCTTTTTCTTATACTAGAAAGGGCTTGGTTTCAGAAAACTTGGTTCTATTGCTCATGAACTCTATGATTTCAAGAAGGTTTAGCAGGCTTGAGGGCAAGGATGGTGTCTTATTCTTTCTGTATTCCACCACCAAGCACAAGCCTGGCATACGGAAGGCTCCAGTGAATGGTGAGCGCTCATTTAGTTTGCAGATAAGGTCTCGGAGCCAGACCAGCCACAATGCTAGGTGTTGGGACATAAGATGTAAATAGGACATGGGCTCTCTACCTTTATAGAACTTGCAGCCTAACATGAGGTTATCTCAATCCAAACCATTTTTGTTTTGTGCTATGGACCAGGGATGCATTGTGAGTGAATGAAGTCTAGAACCCTCTTCGTGCTTTTTTTTTTTTTTAACTCTTGCAGTTTTTGCAAGATAAGTGAGAGAACAGAGAGCTCTGTGAACTGTAATCTGCAAGACAGTGTGAGGGTTATTCCTATCAGTACTTGCCTTGAACCTACCTTCTCTGGGTCTTAATTATCCTACTTCTTTGATATTTTGGAAATTGGCAGAGAAGTTGGCCAAGTCCTTCATGAACTTTTAAATATTTGGTTCCTGGGATCCCTGGGTGGCTCAGCGGTTTAGAGCCTGCCTTTGGCCCAGGGCGTGATCCTGGAGTCCCGGGATTGAGTTCCACGTTGGGCTCCCTGCATGGAGCCTGCCTCTCCCTCTGCCTGTGTCTCTGCCTCTCTGTCTCTTGTGAATAAATAATAAAATCTTAAAAAAAAAAAATTTGGTTCCTGCCTCCTTCTAGCCTCTACCTCTTCAGTATAAGAAGCGCTATGTTTAAGCTAGGACTTGACACGTTGTTGCCTCTGGTAGGATGACTCTCTCCATCCTTCAGGGCTTTTCCTTAAAGGTCACCTCCTCTGAGAGGTCCACCTTGACCCTCCTCCTTCTCCTTCTCTGTCATGCACCCTATTTGTTTCTATTATGTATTGATTCATTTAACATATATTTGTTAGTGCTAGGCATTGTGCTAGGTGCAGGAGACAGAGCAGTGAAGAAGCAAAACCCCTTGCGCTCATGGGGTTTACATTCTAGCGCGAGAGACATCATGAGACAAGATCAAAATGGAAAACCTGGCCTTTAGTGTTAAATGCTAAAAACGAAAAAATAACTGGGGGAAAAGAATGGAAAACACATTTGCCAGTTGCAACGGCTTATTCGTGGACTTTACTTGCTTTCTACCCATGCACTCTACATTCCATAGCTGTTTTATTCACCAACGCAAACCAAATGCCCATCACAGGGCCGAACACATTGCAAGCAGTTGATAAAACAGGTGTTGGTGCAAGGAGCAAAGGAACATTTTTCCCAGCTCTGGCCTTGCTTCTGGGACGCGGACAGGTAAACCCCGAGGAAAGGGGGGAAACTAACTCCCTCCTGACGCTGGGGAAGGGGCGTGCAGTCGGATGCAGCCATCTCAGGCTCGGGGAGGGGCAGCGGCGAGCAGCGGGTGGTGAGGCAAGGAGACGGGAGCGCACCCCCCACGGCCCGGGCGCTGCGCAGGTGCTCTAACTTAGGGGCTCGGAGGGAAGTACCCTACCCAAACTTCAACTGCCCAGGTTGCCCTACGTTGGGATCGGAAGTACTGGCGTTCTACCCCTAGTCCTATCCCAGCCTATCCCAAGACCACTCACCTCCACACCTGCGCCTCCCCTCGAGCTTCCTCCAGGTGCCGCCCTCCCGAGGGAGGCGGCGGGGGGAAGGGAGGGTCTCTAAAATGAAAATAGCCTGTGGGGTGGGGCAAGGCTAGGATGTCTCGATTATGATTGGTTGAAGTGGCTGCCACTCACGAAACGAGGCTTGGCGCCCCGCCCCTTTCGCTCCCAGCAGGCCTTGCGCGCGGGAACATGGCGGCGTCCAGGTAGAGGGCGTGAGGGGGACCGAGTTGGCATGGCGCTGGCGTCGGGGCCCGCGAGGCGGGCGCTGGTTCGCCCTGCGCGGCTCGGCCTCGGGGACTGCGGGGCCCCGGCACGCGGGGCGTACGAGTGGGGCGTGCGCTCCACGCGGAAGCCCGAGCCTCGGCCCCTGAACAGGGTGTACGACATCCCCGGACTGGAGCCCATCACCTACGCGGGGAAGATGCACTTCATGCCCGGCCTGGCGCGGCCGGTCTTCCCGCCCTGGGACCCTGGTTGGACGCACCCAAAGTTCCGCCGCCCGACTCCGGTTCACGAGCAGCCGCTGTACAAGGATCGGGTCTGCTACGTCTTCCACCAGCGCTGCCGCCTCCTGGAGGGTGAGGCCCTATAGGACGGGCAGGAGGGGACCTCGTGCCCCGTCCCTCCGCCCAGCACTGGCCCCAGCCCCCTGTGGCCTTGAAACTTCGTGGGTCTCGGTTTCTCCGTCTGCGAAATGGGTAGTGATTACGGCCTCTGAGGGTTTCGAGCCCAAGTGGGATGAGAAGCGCTGCTCCCGTGTGAGGCAGGATTAGAGAGCTGGAGGGGCCAAGGGAACAGACCCGGCTCCTGCCGTCCAGCTCTGTGATTCGGGGCAAGTGGCTGAATCTTCGGGAGCCGGCCTCTTCTGGGAGCTCGGGGTTCTGACTAGGTGGGCCACACTGACCCTTCCAGCTCTTAACGCCCTGACACGTACCTGTACACCGAAGAATTAGATGGAGGGAGGCTAAAGCATGCTTAATCTCCTGGCCTCTGGCCTGTTCTCGCAGGATTGGTGAAGGTGACAGAGAGGGACGTGGTTTGTGGGCACACGTGCTCTGGGTTAATAGTGAAGCCAGGGCTCTGTCTCCCGTCTCCTAGGTCCCCCTCCTTTGTCAGAGGTCAAAACTGAGATGTTTCCAGGAAGGGGTCTGGACCTAAAAGCCATCTGGCCTGCTTCTGCACCCCTTTCACTAAGAGCAGGTCAAAATGCCTGAGCCGAATAAAACCAGTCTGTGTCTAGAGTAAAACCAGAAGTTATTTTCCAGAGTCCGGGGAGGCGGGAGGGAGGGGCTCGTTTGTTGAGAGTCTCTCCCTGTTCTTGCTGTTCTTCCCTAGTCCCTTAATCACGTGGAAGTAGAGCAGGTTCTGAAAACACAAAACAGTCTCAGGGTCAGTGGGAGCAGTTATTTTCCAAAGAGTAATTAGGAAAGGAAGACGCCTGGCAGGATTTGGAAACTAAACCAAAGAATAAATCCTAGATTTGCCGGGGGGGGAGTAAGTCAACTGGCCAGCCTCTGAAGCCACTCAAACCCATTCCCAAAAGCTGAATTTCTGGTATCTAAACATTCCCATTGCCCTATCAGAATGCTGAAATGGACCTCACAAGACTTGGCGTCCCCCTCCCCTTTTTTTAAAATTTATTTTAAGTAGGCTCCACACCCAGCACGGGGCTTGAACTCACAATCCTGGGACTAAGAGTCCCATGCTTTAACAACTGAGCAAGCCAGGCGTCCCACCCTTAAGTGACCCTGGTAACATGACCAGGCTTTAGGGCAGACAGACTCAGATTTTCCTCCACACCATCACTTACAGGGTATGTGACTTGAAGCAAAGTCTCTGAATTTCATCCTCCAGTTCCATTAAAATCCCATCAGATTTAGAGATAAAGTTCCTGGCACAGGATAGGTGGTGATGCTCAGTAAATGGCAGCTCTAATAATTACATATTATTCATGTACATAGTGAATCATAAAAATCTCAATTTTTTAATCCATTGTCAAGTTTAAGGAAAAGTGGCATTGTAGAACTCAAACTCTGACTCCAGTCCCATGTTTTTTCTGCTGCACCACAAAATTCAGAAGGTACTGTTCTAAACGCTTGTATTTCCCAGGTCCTATAAGTCTCAAAGTGAAGTCTTACTGTCCTCATAGCATTTCATTTATTAGCGCAAAGTAAATTGCCTGAGAAAGTCTCCTTCAAAGTATCCTAGGCTCCATTTAATCCTAGGCATAGCTTTACAAATGAAAATAAGTCTCTGAAACTGGTGTTTTCCCAGTTGGCACAAGTAGCCTACTAACCAAAGCAGTCACCAGCCTGCCATTAACTTGTAACTACACTCATGGAGAAGAATACAGTATTAGCATCGTTTTGACGGTAGGAGACTGGTATGTAGATTTGATGCATAATTTAGGTTCCTAATGCTGGGCACTTTCTTCCCTCAGGGAAGCCCGATCTGGGGAAGGTGAAGTAAGGGAGTTTTGCTTGGCATCGCAGCCCATCCCACTGACAGTAACTGTCCTTAATGTTTAAAAATGAAGCAATCTGAATCCAATCTATTTTTCTTTATTGATATTACATCTTTTCCCGAAAAGTATTTCAGGCATCTTACAAAAATTTTACAGCACAGCCAAATTAAATTAAAAACATGGAGGTGAGGAAATCCACACAAAGGAAAAATAAAACACTGAGGTGAATACAAAAAAAAAATCCATTCTGTGAGGTTCTGCTTGCTAAAGGGGAGCCCTTAACTTGGCTCTCAGCCTGTTAATGATACAGAGACAGGGTCAACTGACTAGGCCAGTTGCCTGTTTCTGTAGTTTTATTAGAACATAGCCACACCCACTTGTTTACTTGTAAGTGGCTGTTTTCATTGCTACAGAGTTGAGGAATTGTGACAATGTGTACAGCTCAGAAGCTGAAAATATTTGTTATCTGGCCCTTTAGGGAAAAGTTGTTGACTCCTGTTATAGAGAAGAACATTTTCAGTTATGTAGTCTCACTATGTCCATAAGACAAAACCATGCTATCCCAGGAAAACCCCAACCTTCTGGTAGTAAGGCCAGGGAGGATCCTGTGTAATAAATAGAACATGTGATCCTTTCAACAAAAAACAGCAATGCATTTCATACAGCTTCTGCATACAAAAATCTGCTTAAAGATAGCTCATTATAGAAGTTCAGGGTTAGGTGAGATGTGAAAGATTATGTTTCAATGTTCCCCAACTCAGGGTCCCTCAAGTTATTCATGGTCTCTTATTTCCATTATTTAACAAAAACTATTTTCCCTTGATAAAGCAACATGGGCTTAATCCTTGGCCCACACCTAACAAATGGAGTATATTTGGTAGACATGAGCTTTTCCAATCAGGGCCTTGGATGTGGGTTAATAAAGGGATCTAGGATTTGAAATGCTGGCATATAGTCTGGAGTCTGAATCTTGCAGGCCACAGACAGACTCTTTCCCGCAAGATTCAGCCTTAGGAGCCCAGCCACCTTTGCCGCTTTTTGAATCCCTCCAGGGCAGGCACGCACCACCTCAGCCAGCTGTTGACCATCATTAG
The DNA here is from genome assembly GCF_011100685.1 of Canis lupus familiaris. Classification (NCBI taxonomy): domain Eukaryota; kingdom Metazoa; phylum Chordata; class Mammalia; order Carnivora; family Canidae; genus Canis; species Canis lupus. The sequence goes on along the minus strand of NC_049226.1, from coordinate 55,301,866 downwards.
TTGGTCCTGAAGCTGAGTTGAAATCTGGCTGTCCTGGCTTCCACTCTTATTTTAGTTCTGACTCCTCAGATGTCCTAGCACAAATCCTGATTCTCCCAAGGCAGACATTTCCCTAAGATGGTACTGTCAGACTTAAGCAACTCCTACAGAATCGTTTTCTTTTTTTGTTTTTTTTTTTTTTTTTTTTTTTTTGTGACTGATTACCCCAAAGGTGTGAAGCAGGCCCTCTGGCTTACCAAGGCCAAGTTAATAGAAGGCCTTCCTGAGAAAGTGCTTAGCTTGGTCAGTGATCCAAAGAACTATATAGAGAACCAAGATGAACGCGTTCTGAATGTGATCTCTCATGCCCGTCTCTGGCACTCCACTGAAGACACCCCCAAGAGAGAGGCCTACTGGTAAGTTTCCCCCAAGGCAATAAGATTTCTGGTCAGTGGATCTTAGAGTCAACCTGTTGCTTTACATCTCCAAATGTCTCTTCTTTCTTCTAAGTCCAGTCATCGTGGACAGTCTGATACAGCTGTGTAAATCCCAGATTCTCAAGCATCCCTCTCTGACAAGGCGGATCTATGCCAAAAACTACACGTTTTCTACTACCTGGAATCGAGGTTGGTCATCTTGGTGTTTTTTTTGTTTTGTTTTGTTTTGTTTTAATCATTCTGCTCTTAGCCCCACTAACAGCTTACCAACACCACGTCCATACCTGTGCTCATTTCCATCCTTCACAGACCAATTTTGTAGGCTCAGACACATCCTCCTATCATCAGCCACAGACCAGACCAGCCTGTTTTGGGGGATAGGAGGGACAGAAAGAAGAAGAATCTTTAAACAGGCTCAATGCCTAGCATAGAGCCCAAAGTGGGGCTTAATCTCACAACCCTGCCATCATGACCTGAGCTGAAATCACGAGTAGGACGCTTAACCAACTGAGCCCCAGGTGCTCCTCAGACGTTTTTGTTTTTAATCACTTCTTCCCATGACTTAATTCACCCGTATCTGTTGAGTGCCCGTGAGTGCCTAAATGTTGAAGAAAAGAAGTAATAAAGCACAGGCAGTCTCTGCCTTCACAAAGCTCATACTTGATTGTAAGAGCCTTCTTGCTCCATTCATGCTTTTCTCTTTTTCCAAATCCATTTTCCGCATAGCTGCTAGAGTAATCTTTCTAAATTGCACTTCCCTCCCCTGTTCAGATCCCTCACTGCCTCCCAGGATCTCAAACCATTTATCATTGGATGCGACCCACTGATTTGGCTACCAGCTAGTCTTTCTGATCTTCAGTCCATCTCTACTACCCCCACCCCCACTGCACCTCTTGGCCAAATTTACACTTCAGCCACTTGCAGCTTTTTGGCATCAAGCTTTTACACCTTTTGCACTGTGCTGTACATTCTGTCTGAAGTGCTTTTTTCTGCTTTCCACATTTGGCTAAATTCTTGTCTGCAAGGCTCAGCCCCCTTCCTATGTGAATGCAGACGTTAGCTAGTCTGCTTCTGCGCTCCTTCTGCCCATCATACCTATTTTTATCAGAGCACTTGTTGTACTGTATTGGAATTCTCTAATGTCTTCTCCATCTGCCCCACTAAACTGAACTCCTGACAGCAGGGACCACATCTTACTCATTTTTGTACATGGCATCTAACAGTTCATGGCACATGAGCAGTGCTGACTGAAGGGATGGGTGGGTGATTACCACTCTGAAGTGTCTTAGGGATATTGGAAGCACACCAGTATTTTCATTGGTGGAAATCCGGAGCAGGGAAACTAGCTATGGAATGATTTGGGATTTTCAGGACCTCTGCTTGATCAGGTTTCTCCCAACTTGCCCCTTTTGAGTATGTGCTTCCTGGCAAGGAGTCAGCTATGCAGAGGTAATGGCATCACTAAGGAAATTATGAACCTCATTCATAGAGGAGTACTTGTTGGCCCATCATCAACTATTACCTCTAATTAAACTGCCCCATTTGGAGCTGTCACTGGAGGAGGGATGTGGAGGGAATTGAATTGGAAACCACACTAGAGTGGTCTGCGGGGAGAATCTAAAACCCAAGGTTAGGAGAGGTCCAGGCACATTTATCTTCTTGCAGATTATATGTGAGGAAACAGGAAATACTTTAGAAAACTATTCTTGAGGTGTGGGTGCGTTTTAATAAGCGGATCAGAGTTTATCCATGCACAGATGTAGTATTCCTGCTTTACACACCCAGTGAGGGAGACTGCATGCTAATTAGATGACAGTGCTGTTGACCAAACCAGTGTTTGGACATAGAAGATCATCGCCCTTGATCTCTTACCATTGCGTTGTGATCGCTTATTTCTAAACACCCAAAGCGCCTTCAGAGGAAGATTTGCCCCCTGGAGAAATTTCAGGAGGCCATTCTCAGGGAGCCTTTCAGGCACATTTTGCCTAGTGGCACACAGCCTCCTGTGGGGACCTCTGTGAGGGACATGTGCACACGCTTGCAGTGGCAGCTTTGCTGATTTGTCCGGTGTGCGTGTGTTTCCTCATAAACTTAACAGCTATGTAGCAGATAGGCTGATCCGTCACAGGTGAGGCTCCTGACTGGCCTGATTTTTCCTCACTGTCAGTTGTTGAAGACAGCTTGGCTCCTTTCCTGAGTTTAATAGCCTTTCTCCTTAGTCTCTAGTCACCTCCCTCCCTCAATTCTCCATTCCCCCTTCTACATCATGCCCTAATCACCTGGGTTGTCTCAGTAAACTGCTGTGGGGGAGCAGACTTCTGTGCCTTTGCACATGTTTCTTCCACCTTAACTAAAATGTTTTTCTTTCCTTTTTCTTGCCTGGGCACACTGTTAACCAATCAAGGGCAGTTTTGCCCCCTAAGGGAGATTTGGCAAAGTCTGGAGACATTTTTCATTGAACAGGGGGGAGTTGTACTGGCAACTGGTGGATAGGAGCCAGGGCTGCTGCCAGAACTCTGCAGTGCACAGAACAGTTCCCCTCACCAAAGAATTATCCAGTCCAAAATGAGAATACTGCTGAAGTTGAGCAACTCTGCTCTTATCCATCCTTCGGAAACTAGCTTAAAAGCATCCGCTTTTGGGAAGCATCGCAGGCCTCGGAGGTCAGTTTTCCCCATCTCTTCTGTCTCGGAGTATGGTTCACACTTCTGTATGCGCTTACTACCTAGGAAGCTTCTTGAGAGCAGAGGGTAACTCAATCATTTCTGGTCCCCAGCGTAGAGCAGGTGCTTGGGAAGATCTGGGTGGGGCAGCCCTGAACCCACAGAGACTGCCAGGCTTCAGGGCTCTTTGGTGAGGGAACACAGGAAGAAGAGGGCATTGGTTGGTCCCCTTGTCAGCATCTTGATCAGAGTTTTGTTTTCTGCGATCAGGCTGAGCAGCTAGGAAGGCACTAAGATTTGAGCTACATGGCAGGATGAAGGCTCTAGACCAGGGTAGACTGATTGTCTCTCTCCTCTTTTTAGAGTCTTTTCTCCTTCAGGTCTGTGGTCCTAGTGGAGCCCGACTGAACAGCAAGGATCCGCTGCCTGCCATTGCCTCCAGAGAGGAGGTGGAAGCTACAAAAAATCATATTCTTGAGGCCTTCTATCCCATATCTCCCACTATTGACCTTCAGGAATGCAATGTTTATGACGTGGAAGACAACACGGGTAAGTGTCATAGCCTCATATCTCCAGGCAGTGAGGAGATGAGGGATGCGCTTTTTCCAGAGGAAAGGAGCATACTGAATACTGTGTGCTTGGCACCTCACACGCATTTTTCCTAAGAGCCATGTAGCAGCCTATCCCCACTTTGTGGGCAAGAAGATGAGACTCAGGGAATCTAAGGGGTTTGCTCAAAGGCTGACTTTGCTTTTGATCCCTGAGGTAACTGTTACATCAGAGTTGTAATGGGTGGCTGAGGGGCTCTGGGCCAGGCGCCAAGTCCTTTATTCACAAGTCCCTTGAAAGACGCCCCTCTTTCTATGCACCCTATAAACTCTGGCCGACCTCCTGCAAGGACAGAGGAAGCCCTACAGGCCTTGGATGGAACTATTCATCTAAACTCCATGGAATAAGACACCGCCACCCCTCTGGCCACCACAACAGAAACTGGAGCATCAGGCTCGCACCCTCTAGTCCGCCCCTAGGAGTCCTAGTGCCTGCCTTCTAACCTCATCTCCACGGTGACAGCTTCTAGCAGGCCCAGCCTGCTGCCACAACCTCCCAGCTAGCCGGCCAACCTGACCTGGGCTCTTTCCTCTCAGTCCATCTGGTTCCCAGTTCCAGAGCCACCCTTCTGAAACACAGATTCTGCCCCTTGCCTTCCTGCCTGCGTGCCTACCTCCCGATGCCTCTTGGGTACAGGTGGAACTCCTCAGCTTACCATCTGAGGGTTTGGGGGGCTGTTCTCTGCCCCTGCACCACCCCTGCCCTGTCCAGCTACACACAGCACACTGTGCCCTTCCTCACCTCAGGCTCTGGCGTGCCCTCTCTCCCCTGACTGGGGTCTGTGGCCGGCTGCTTCTTTCTGTCCCCACCTCAGTAGTTCATCTTTGGAGTCACTCCTTCCCAGAAATGCTCTGGGGTCCTCCCGGTCATCAGGGCCCCTCCCTCTGTCCTTTCCCAGCCTCCAACACACCCTGCCCACATCTTCACCTGTCCCTTCGTGTGGGGCCCCCCAGACTGAACCCCTCAAAGGCAGTGGCAAGCCATGCTTGGCCTCTGTTCCTGGCACCTGGCTGTACCTGGAGCCTGTCTCAGGCTGGCTGCACAGGGTGCTAGCAGCTAAAGCCAAGACGGTGGCCCAAGGGAGGGTGTTGCTCTCAAGTAGTGCTTGCGTCTGGGTTTTTCAGAGCCCATGTTTTCCCAGCTTCTTCCTCCTCCTCACCCACTCTAACTAACCCAGGTTACTCATTCCAGAAGCTGCCAGCCTACCAAGAGTTTACTCTTAGCTGTGCAGGGGACAAGAATGATGGCCTGGCAGGGGTGTGGCTGGGGAGAACAAGGGCTAAGCTCTAATCCTCAGTGCCAGGATTTGCAGATCACTTGTGAGTATGAAGCGAGTCACTTACCGCTAATAATTAAGTAGGGAATTTTGCAAATGATTTGCTTTAAAAAAATAATTACTCTAGTTTTCAGGTTTTCTCCTATTAACATCCCTGTCATCTATGTGCTTGAATAGTGAGAAAGAGGGCGGAGTTAGAGTCAGCCCACAGGAATGACCTGACACAGGTTGGCAAAATTTTCAATAAAGAGCCAAATAGTAAATATTTCAGGTTTTACAGGCCACATATGGTCTCTGTGACAGCTACTCCGGAGACATTGTGTAAATGAGTGGGCATGGCTATGCTCCAGTAGAAACTTTATTTTCAAAAACAGGCGGGGGGCCAGATTTGGCTGGCAGGCAGGCTGAAGTTTGCCATCCCCCGAGCTGTAGTGATAACATCTGCCTTTACGGAGTCTCTGTAGTGCCTGGCACTGAGCCAAGGTGAGGTGACTTTCTAAAGGCTTTGGGACAAGCTGATGATCCTTTTTGCTCCTCTACCTGATTATGCATCTTGCAGGATTCCAGGAGGGTTATCCTTACCCCTACCCCCACACCTTGTATTTCCTGGAGACAGCAAATTTACGACCACACCGCTTTCGACCAGACCAGCTGCGAGCCAAGATGATCCTGTTTGCATTTGGCAATGCCCTGGTTCAGGCCCGGCGCCTTTATGGGGTATGTATGTGGAGGAGACCACCGAGCTACCTTATGTGATGTTGACTTCCGGCCTTACACTGCTCGAAGAAAGGAGGGAGGCACAAGGGATTCCTTCCTTGACTGAGGAGTTCTAGGGACAGGTGCTTCTATCCACCCTACGGAGATACCCTGACATCTGCCTGGGGCCTGCTGTGTGCCTGCGTGTCGTTTCCATAAGCCACTTCACTTGTTGATCAGAATAGCCCACAAGGTTTCTTTATTATCCCCATTTTCCAGTTATGCCCCTGAGCTGCAGGGAGGCTAAGCAGCTTGTTCAGCCTTACATAGCAGTGAGTGGTGGGGAAAGGGTCAGAACTAGGTGTGCCCAGCTCCTAAGGCTTGAGTTACTTGTGCTCTTGTACACCCCTTTGATTCTGTGATAGCAGAACCAGAGCACAAGGCTCCATTGGGCAGGAGGAGATAATGTAGACCTGTCTCCCAAGAGAGGACAGGTTCAGGGACCAAGATACCACTTGGTGATAGCCCCTTAATTCTCAGAGGAGGTTTCGAGGACCTGGATGGTGGAGAATGCAGGCTGAGTGGTGGTCCCACAAGAGCTACCCCCAAAATGGGGGAGAGCTTGCCCTGGGAGCAAAGGCCTCCCGTAAAAAATAACAGTATGGGATTCCTTCAGCAGGCCTGGACACTGGATCCTGGGGTGGGGGGCGGTAGGGGTGTGGGGAGTGTGTGTGTTTGTTGGGCGAGGGCTGAGAGCTGCCAGCTCCTGAGTCTGAGGCCCTCCAGGAGGAGACTCATGATGTTCTGTTTCACCTGTTTCCCATCCTACTTGATCTGAGATCTAGGTGGGGTTGCAGAGGTGTGGTTGGCCAGATGAGATAGGGAGTGGATTGGACCTTGCTACATGCCAGACATTTAATGAGGATTCTTTAGATCAGTGTTTCTCAAAGTATGGTCCTGGGTTAGCTCATGAGCATCATCTGGGAACTTGTTGAAGTACAAATTCTGCATCAGAAACTCTGGGAGTGGGGCCCAGGTAACCAGTGTTATAAGAAGCCCTCCAGGTGATGCTGGAATAAGCCCAACGTTGAAAAACACAGCCCTAAAATTTGAGAACCACTGCATTGTTTGATCCGTACAGCAGCCCTCTGGCAGGTGCCATTAGCTTCATTTTACAGATGAAACTGAGGTTCAGGAAGCTAAGTACCTTTCCCAGTGTCACAGCCAAGAGATTAGCAGCTGTTACATCTTTATGTCACCTTTTTTGTCTTTTCAGTCCTTGAAGGTTGTCTTTCTTCCATTCCTTGACTACGTACTCATGAAGGCTCTGGAAGGTTAGATGACTTGCCCAAGATCCCATAGCTATTGAGTAGGGAAGCAAGCATTGGAGCCCTGGTCCCTCCAGCTTCAAAAGATGTGTTGCCTCTCAACTCTGGGGCAGGGGAAGGAAACAGACAGAGTCGCATGCCAGGTACCCAGTCTGCAGGCTCATTGTAGCTTCTGTGCCAGCTGTTGCCAGCAGAGCATGGGTAGCAATGCTACCACTAATTGCCACCCGGTTGGGTAGGAGAGGAGACCTCCCCCACCCCTCCAGGTACAAATTATTCCTGGGGATGTGAAGTTGAGCAATTATGGGAAGTGCCTCCATGTAAAAGGTAAAATTGCTGAGAAATTTATGTACTACCTGCAGTTTTATTGATCTGTAGAGGGAGATAAGAGTCAATACAGAATTCTCAGCTAACACTTAGAGGTACTTTTCTTTTTATTTATTTCTCATGCAGCTAAGAACAGGTATTTCTAAGGCCAACAGTCCCAGTGTGGCCCACGCCGAGGTCTGACATTAGCTATTCCTAATGTCATCCAGCTCTGGAGGGGTGAACGTAGGCAGCATTTTTGAATCAAGGATGCTCTGCTTCATGGGGCCTGCCTACCGGGTCTGTCCAGCAGGTAGCCATCACCAAACTGGACTGTTGGAAAGGCTCAGTGGGGTCAACGTATAATTTTTCATCCGCACGGGACACTCCTGGGCATGAAAAGAGGTACTACCACCCGATATCATGGGATGTTAAGTGTCAGCTACAATGTTAGAGTTTTCAGTGATTTCCTAGCATGGCATATGATCCTGGCTCACCTGTCATGGGCAACCTTGTACTGAACCTCAGTTTCCCCATCTGTGAAATAGGAGCAGACTGCTGGATTCATGAGATTACCAGTGGCTATAGAACCACTGTGATGCCTGGCACACGAGAGGCTTGCAGTAGCTGGTTGCTACCATTACTGTTACCAAGTAGTGCTGATTTGAAGGGATCATCAGCAAATGTGCTGCCAGGTGAAAGCCCGGTGCTGGCACGGTGGTGTGGGCATGCCAGGGATCTGACATGTTCTCAGAGCTGCCGGGGGCACAAAGCTCAGGTCAGGCGACTGCCTGCAGGTCCTGGGCATTGTGCAGTGCCAAGCCCTTTGGAGCGAGGCACTGGCTAGTCTGCCTCCTGGGGCCACACGTCCGTGTGATGCCACCAGACAAGTCTCAATTTCCTCATCTGTCAGGCAGTTGAGAGCTGAGCAGAGTAAGGTCATATATTACCTGACCCTCCAGGTTAACATTTGGTGGAACTGAGATCACTATTTGGATTTCCCATCACCTCCTGTGCTCTGCCACTGGCCCGTCCTCACCCCCCCCCCCCCCCGGCCCCCGGGCAGGAATTACTGTCACGTGTTTATTAACCAGGAGGCCCGGGTCAGGCAGAGCCAGGCTGGGGGAGGGAGGGACGGACTCGCCCTGGATGGTGTCCTGAGCTCCTCCTCCTGTTACCATTGCCCGGTCATGGGAACCTTAAGCGGGGCAGGCATTTGTAGAGGCCGGAGCTAGAAGCTGCCTGTTCCCTGCTGCTCTTCACCCCGGCTGTTGCTGGTTTGATGGACTCGTCCCCCTCTCCTCTCAGAACCACACTAAGGTTTTGGAGCAGCCGGTTGTTGTGCAGAGTGTGGGCACCGATGGACGCGTCTTCCAGTTCCTGGTTTTACAGCTGAACACCACAGACCTGGCGTCTAACGACGGCATCAAGAATCTGGTCTGGGTGGACTCGGACCAGCTCCTCTATCAGCATTTTTGGTGTCGCCCAGTGATCAAAAAGAAAGTGGTTGTGGTAAGTCCAGCCATCTCCAGCCTGGTGATTAGAACAGGGCCATTACACAGTTTCCCCAGAGTGAGCCAAGGGTGGGGTTGAAGGAATGCTCACAAGTGGGACCCTGGCTTTAGGGACTTCTGCCCAGGATCTCTACCTGGAGGGCTTGTCCGCTAGAACGGTGCCTTTCCACCCTGGGCCCTGCCCAGTCCTCCGCTGCCCTCCTGCTTCCCTGTGCACTCAGCACGCCCAGCTCTTCACAGCGCCCCTCTGGGCCTTACTGGGTGCTGCTGCTACCCTCTCCCCCTGCCTTCCATTTCTCTGTCCTGTCCTTCCAGGGTTAGTGAAAGGACCCACCACCCACTGCTGCCCTCACTGCAGTGCCTCGGGGTGGGGTCCCTGTAGCCCGTGTTCCCCCATCATAGCACAATCCCGCTGCTATTCTGTAGGTTTTTCTCCTCCATCAAACTGAGCTCCAAGCTCCTCGGAGGCAGGGCCTGTGGACAAGGCATTCATCATTTCTTCCCACGGACGTGGGATTCGTCCCATGGCCTTGTGACTGTCACACCCCAGGGCTCTGCTGCCAGAGTCCAGGCCTGTGTTCTGTGCAGCCCCCTTGTCTAAATTCACTATGTGACGTCAGGCAGTGATAAGCGCACTGAAGGGTCAGGGCAGCGTCAGGGGCTGTGAGAGAATGGAATAGGGGTGCCGGCTGTGTCCTGGGTCCTGCACGGCCTGAGCAGGTGTGCTGCGTGGAACTGGTGTTGGGCCTTTGAAAAATGGGCTTGTCAGCTGCCTTGTTACCTCTCCCGCATCTGTCGGTGCTGTTTCTGCGCAGGAAACGCCTCTCTGCTCTGGGCCCTCTTCTTTCTTTGGCCCCGGATACCTTTGTGTGCCAGCCACAGCCACACCAGCCACGTCTGCCCTCTGCTCTTACCCTGCTCTCCTCTCCTACATGTTTCTCTGGGCTCTCCCTTCTAGAACACTGCCTTAGCGGCAGACACATCCTGGTTAGTCAGATGGCTCCTCCACACCTCTCCTCAGCTCCTGCACCCCCGTGCAGGCCCTGGCCTCAGCCTGGCCCTTCTACGTTCCGCTCTGCACTGGTGCATGTACTCCTCTCTCTGAGGCAGCCTGCTTTTGCTGTTTCTCTCTGGCCATTCTACTTGCCCTTTAAGACTCAGTCATTTGTATGGAAGACCTTCTCCCCTGCTTTCTGAGCATCTTTTCCCTACCTCTTTTGTGAGGCCTATCAGCTTTTCTCATCACTGTTGGAACGTCTAGCTGTGAGCTCCTTGAGGGCAGAACCAGATTCAAGCCACTGTTGGGCACAGGTGCAGCACAGAGAGAAGGGGCCTGAGCAATGTGTGTGAAGTAGTGAGAGATGATTTGGGGATGCAAAGGGGGCAACAGACCGCTGGTTGCAGTGAGAGGGATAGGGGATGAGGACAGTGCCAGCACACGTTCTGGCTGGAAGCACTAGGAGTGCTTTGTGTCCCCCAGCCCAGCCGTGTAGCCATCAGTGCTAGCTCCCCGCTGCCCCCCTTGTGCGTGAGAGGAGGTGGCAGTGACTATCCAGGCATTTAGGATTTACATAAAACCAACCTTTCTTTTCATTGCTGCTATTAAACCTACTAGCAGGATCCTAACGGGCTGTGTTCTTTCCAGGAACCTGTTGGGCCAACTGGTTTCCAGCCAGAGACGTTCAGGAAGTTTTTAGCTCTGTATTTGCATGGTGCTGTGTAAGCCAAGGACCGACCTGAGGTCTGAAGCCCCCTCGTCCCCCTTCACGCAGAAGATCCTGCCTCTAGAGCAGTGCTGGGCCTGCCGGAACCTCAGTGCTCCTCCAGCCTGCTGGTCTGGCTGCCAATAAAGAGCGCTTCTGGGGCCCTGGAGCCCGTGCCTGGTGTGGGGAGCTGTCAGGAAGGGCGCCCGTAGCTGCACAGCGGCTACACCGTGAGCCTGCCTGCGTGTGCGTGCGGCCCTGGGGCCTGACCTGGCCCACCCTAAGCCCTCCCTGCCCACGGCCCATCTTGACTATAGATAAGAATCTTTGTCTCTGGATTTCATCTTCTTCACCTGAAACTTGAGGTTAACATGAACTACCTTGTTTCGAAGCCCGTAGATGATGTATGTGTAGCATCTGCCACGTGATACGCTCTCTCTGATGCCTGCTGGGTTCCCCTGGGACTCGGAATTGCGGGCACATTCCATAATGACTGCAGGGAACCTGCATAGAACATGCATTGTAGATTTCTCCCTGGTATTCGGGTTAACAGAGCAAGTCCATCCCTGGTTCGGCTGCGGCCTCTCTTTCACGTAACTTCCAAGTCCTGCTCTGGGCCCGGCCCGGCACCTTAGACGCAGCATCCTCTTTGATCCTTGCATAGTTCTTGCAAGGTAAAGAGTGTTTCCACATTCAAGAAAACTGTTGATTGCCTTATTGTGTGCTGGGCCTTGTTCTGGGTCCTCCACAGAGGGGACGTGGCTGAGAGCAGTTAGCCAGAGAAGCAGTCCGGTCATGCCCGCTGCCTGCGGGAGGGCCTCTGAGGAGAGATCTGAGAGCAGTGTCACGGCCACCAGAGCTGTGGCCAAGTGGAGCCCTACTTGTGTCTGGTTCCCGGGCTTGCACAACATCCACTTTGCAACTTAGTTTTTAGGCTTGGTGGCATGGTGGTGGCTGTCTGAAGCCAGGCTGTGCTGGCTGAACCCCTGGATACCAGTGGAAACAGGAGGGGGACGGCATGACCGCCTAGCCAGCCAACCGGGGCCGTGGGAGGGGCCAGCGCTGTGGGGTGGGCCTCGGAGCTGAGCCCACAGCGCCCCCCATACTCAGGCCCCCGCACAGCTCTTCTGCAAGGTGACGCAGACAGGACTGGCGGTTTTTACCTCCCCCTATAGGTGGCGGAGCTGGGGCTCAGAGACCAGGTGGTGTAGTGGGAGGAGCTGGTTTTCTCCGTGACAGAGAGGTGATGACAGGTGCCCACTCCACCAAGTCCCAAGTGCCTGCCCCCCTCAGCCTCACCACCTGCACCCAGGCTTGGCTCACTGCCCAGGGTGAGGAGTCCAGCCTGTCGGCAACAGTGTAGCCCCTTCCAGCCGCCACCCCCCACAGTGACCCACACAACACGGGTCTCCGTCCCTGCTGGGGCATGATGGAACCTGCGACCAGGTCAGGATTGGGCCCAAGGGTACCCCACTGCAGACCTCCTCTGGGGGCAGTCCAGCTCTTAACAGTTTAAAAACACCTGCTCTGTGGCCAGCCCGGCCCCCTCTGGGAGCCCCCAGGTTGCTGGCACAGCGACTGGCTCCACCTTCCACTGCCTGAGCACCCACACACAGGTGACCGCACACGCTGGGGTGGGGGATGCAGGGGTGAGTGCTCAACAAACATCCAGTTGCTCCAGGAGTAACAGCACCTCCTGGGTGATCATGGAACAAGGAGCACAGATGTGGCCCCCAGCTTTGAGGAGCACCCCCACCTGGGGGGGCGCTCAGGGTTCTCACCCGTTTAGCGGACGTCAGGTGTGGGGGGGGGGGAGATGCGAGGCAGACCCCACTGTAGGCTGGGACCTTCCCTGACACCCCCGGGGCCCCCTGCAGCTCAGCACCCCTCCACCATGGCTTCCACCTGCACAGATGGCAGCATGGGGGCATCCTGGGGCCCAAGTGGCAGGCTGCTCGTCATTGCTGTCCCCTTGCCTGCACTGGGTCGGCCCGTGGCCGAGGCTCTACGCTGCTGGGACCGAAACCTGCCGCTGAGGATCCTCTGTGCACAGCAAGGTCCGCCCCCCTTGTTTGGAGGCGACCGCGCCGAGGAAGCAACGTGGTTCCGGAGGAGGAAGGGCAGGATGCAAGCCGCACCCCCTGGGGCCCCCTCTCGTGCGGCAGTAACCCCCCAGCAGCCGATGCTGCTGTGCCTGCGAGCCCAGGGCGCCGTCCGAGCCCCTCACCGCGGCCCCGGGAGGAAGAAAAACCATCCGCCCCGTTTATGGACAAGCCACGCAGGGAAGCAGTGGCCAAACCAGGCAATTTGCGCCTGGAGGGCCCCGGCCTCGCGGAGCTGCGGAGCCCACGTGTGGCTCCCACGGCGCTTCCCTCCGTCCTGTGGGCCTGGAGCAGGGTCCCCGGGCCGAGGCCGCAGCAGGCTCCACTTCGCAGATGGTCCAATCCGCAGGGCCCGCTGCTGAGGCCGCCCCAGCCCTCCTCGCGCCGCGGGGGGCCGGGCCCCCTGGGCCTGGGTCTCCCCATCCAGGGCGAGGCGGCTGCTACTCAGGATCCTCCCAGGCCCCGGCCTGAGGCGCACACTAGACCACCGTGGACGGGAGGACCGAGGACCGCCGGGGGGTGGGGGGTGCAGCCCCGGGTGCCCAGAAAACCGCACCGGGAACCTTTTCTACTTCCTGAACATTCTGGCAAACCAACACGTGTTCGCCAGGCAGGAGACGAAGTGGACTTTAGACGGTCCCCAAATACGGCCGTGGGGCCGCGGAGTCTTCCTTCCCCGAGCGCCCCGACCCCGCTCACGCGCCCGGGAGGAGCCGGCGGGCACCCGGGGCCCGAACCGGAGGTTGCCCTAACCGGTCACCCTGCCGTCCTGCGGGCAGTACATAAACCCCGAGCCGCGCCCCCAAACACGTCAGGAAGGGCTGCGGAAAAAAGATGTCCCTTTAATAAAACGTTATCAACATATATCGTACACAAACTACAATGTATCATAATTACTTTTCTTTCCTCTCTTAATTCAGAACCAGACTACAAGGTAAGAAAAACACAGAAACAGCTACAATGTTCCCAATAATCCGCACAAGGTCTTTTTTCAGGCAGATGGTATCTCACATAGTATGATATACATGGATCAGGGAGGGAGGGAGGAAACAGCAGCTACAGGGGCGCGGGAGGAGGGGCTGTAAATGTACAAAGAATTCGGGTGTCTTCGGGGCAAGACACGGAGGTCTCGATGGGGGTGTGAGGTGACGGAGGCCGTGGGTCACCCCTCCTGGGAGGGGACGGGCTCCACTGCCGCATTTGTCGGTTTTTGAAAATAAAAACAGGACCGGAAACGGCGCGTCTGTTTGGTTGGTGTCCCCGCCCCCCACAGCTATTCCAAAGTCTTTCCATCCAGTTCCAAGCGTACACAGAGCAATTCCGGTCAATTTCCCATCTTTGAAAAAGAAGCAAGAATCAAGAGGAAAAAAAAAAAAAGTAAAAGAAAACCCAAACTCCAGCCCTACCGGGCCCAAACACACGACGAGGATGATGCGGGCCAGGGCCGCGGGACGGGATCGCACGGGTCACAGCTGCCACGTCCCAGGTCATAGCCATCCTGTCGGGGGCGGCCTCCCCCCACGCGCGCCGGCCAGGCCACGGGCCAGCCGGCAGGAGTCTCGCTGGGAAGAGCGGGGTGGGGCGGAGGGGGGGCCGGCGGGAAGGTCCGGGAAGGAGGAGGAAGCAGTCCTGGGAGCACAGTGCATGCCACCGGGTCACAGCAAGCATCCGCCGGCCGGAGTCCTGGAAGCAGTCGGGCAGGTGGTGTGGCCCCTCGGGCCACCTGGTGGGGGGGTGGGAGGGGAGGGGGTCCTGGGGTTCCAGTTGTGCAGCCGCTGGCGCCGCCACCTCGGCCCGGAGAAACCGAGCAAAACTAAAACAGGTTCCTGACCCTCCCCTGCCCATCGCACAAACCAAAAACCCCAAGTGGAGAAAGGGGACTTGCTTTTCTCTTTCCAAAAAAGGCCTTTTGAAAGAAACCACCGATTGTAAACTGCCCAGTTTATTATTATTATCATTATTTTTAGATGGCTACAAAGACAGCGTGAGACCTCACACCTAGACTAGCTTTCCTGGTGGAAGGGCTTGGGTACAGACAGCAGGGCTTGGTTTTTTTTTTTTTTTTTTTTTTTTTTTGGCCTTTTTTCTTTTTTTTTTTTTTTTAAAAGAAGAAAGCAAAGAGGTTGACTGGGGTGGGGCGGGGGGGGCTTGCTAGAAGCTTCCATTTTTAAAAATTTTTCCCCCAAAAAAACCCCCCTGAAAACAAATTTAAAAATCCCAGTAACGGTAAAACCCCAAACAAAACAAACAACAAAAAAGTGTCACGTACATAAAAGGTCCTTTTGGGAATGGCAAGGGGTGGGAGTTTTCTGGTCATGGACTTGAAATATATTTTTATTTTGAGTTTTGTCCTTCATGTTTTATGGAATAAAAAGTTCGGCCTTTTTATTGCATGAAACTAAAATTGGGATGGGTGGGGGGGCTGGAGGAGAGGGTTGGGGCTGAGGGGGAGCAGGAGATGCCCCTCCCCCAGCTCCTGGGTAATGACACCTCACTTCTTCTTGCATAATTTCTGGCATCTTCCTGCCTGCAATGCCGGCTCTCTCAGCGTCTCGGAGAAGAGGAGGGGATCACACGCTCATCGTCATGCTTGGAGAATACTGGGGGGGCGGGGTGGAAGCAGAGACGGGGTTGTGAGGGCCAGGGTGTGGGGGCCCTGGGGACTGCAGGTGGCCAGTGTGGGGACGTGGCTGGGCGGGCAGCCCCCCCGTCCACCCCTTCCCCTCTCAAATCCCCCCTCCTTTCCAGCTGAGGAAGCAGCAGACCCAATGCCCCCCACAGGTCCCCCCCATAGGGCCAGCCAGGTCAGCCAGGGTGCCCTGAGGGGAGCCTGTCTGGGGTTCTCCAAAGCTGCTGGAGCACAATGCTGTCTCTTCAAATGAGATTTTCTAAGTAGAAGGCAGCCCCTGTGCAAGGAGACCCCAGGAACTCCAGGGGACATGGAACCCTCTTCCCCAGGACACACACACGTGGGCCCCCAGAGACCATGCTGCCCAGAGGCCCAGCGGCCAGAGCCTGGGCCTCCTGAGACCCAACCCAGGGTCCTTCCAGACACTTCAGCTTTCTCAGTATTGGAGGCATCGTGCTTCCCTGCAGAAGCCTCCAGAAGGCCCTGCCAGGGGTCAGGGTGGGGTCAGGGCCACGCAGCAGGAAGGTGAGGGCTCTGCACAGTTGCCAGGCTGGTCTTGGCCAGGAGGCTGCACAACTTGTTAAATAAGCAGTCCCAGGTCCCAGGGCTAAGAGGATGGTCTGAGGGCAACATGGGTGGGGGTGGGTGACCGCAGCACTTACATTGTCATTCTGGAAGGAGTGGAGGAAGTTCCCTCCTAGCTCACCATCGTCTCGAGGGGTGCCTGGAGGATTGCTAATGCCACTTATGTTGTTAGGAGAATTCTGGAGAGAGGAGAGAGGAGGTGAGGCCTGGTGCCCCAGCAACCTGCCCACCAGATGGGGAGAAAAGCTTTTTGGGGCCTCAGGGCTGGGGGAGGGTGGATGCCATGAGGGAGGAAACAGAGGACACACTTACTTTTGGAAGTCCATCTATGTCACCTGACCCTGCAAGGAAGGAAGACGGACTCAGTTTCTTGTTTTCTCTTAAGTGGAGAGGCCTCCGAACCACCACCCCCCCCCCAAAATCCCACACTGCTTCTGTGCCGACAGTCTTCTGTCCTGCCTGGATCTCTGAGGATCTTACCATGGGCCCAGCCAAGGTACTGGGGAACCAGGCCTGGCAGAGCCAAAGACAGTCGCATGGGCAGGGTCAGGCAGGGGGCGGTGTGGCCACGGGGTGGGCACCCACTTACCTAACGATCCGTTCATGTGGTGTGGCTCCATGCCGCCCATGCCTCCCATCGGGCCGTCGGAGCCTGGACCCATCGGGAACTGGGGGAGAAGCACAGGGCATGGTGGTTTAGTGGGCCCCAGGCCCTTTGCAGGCTCTCATGGGCTCCCGCACCCAGCTACCAAACAGCTGTGCCCTCAGGGAGCTTCCATTGTGGCAGGGCCCCTTTGCCAGGCCCCCCAAGGTACCTGACACCAGGAGGCCACAGCTGGCCCTCTCCTCGGCCCCTGGAGCTGTACAGGGCAGAGGTGCTCGGCCCTATGCACCCAATGAGGAAACAAACTCAGAGAGGGAAAGACACTGGACCAAGGTCACACAGTCATACGGGGATAGGTATGGACTTGTGCTCTATCCCTGGAGTGGAGCATATGGCCTACCGGTCAGAACCCCCTCCCCCCCCCCCCCGCCACACACACACACAGACACGTGAGGATACCAAGCCGGGGACCAAAAGTATTAATGCTTCTCCTCCCCATTTTACAGATAAGGAAACTGAAGCAGAGCGAACAGGGAAATGCTTTGCTGGAGCCCCGTCCAGAGGAGCTGGGAGGGGCTGGGAGGAACTGGGACAGGGGCCTGGGGCAGGGGCAGGGGCTTGGGCCTTTCCATAGCCTATGGATGCTGCTTCCTGAGAAATGAAGGATTTCCATGGGGGAGGGGACGTCAGCTCTACTGAGAGATTGGGGGGTGGGGAGGGGAGCAGTCAGGCAGGGCAAGGGAGGGTTTCTCTCCTGGGGACACTGCAGAGGGGCCACTGATCCCTGAGCAGAAGGCCTGAGGGGCGGGATCGGCCCTAGCCCAGCGAGGGGAACTATCAAACCACTTCAGAAAAGCAGCAACCAAAGGCCAGAGGTCCCATCACTGGGTCATGAAGGGACACTGGGGAGGGGAGAGGTGGACACCGCAGAACGGAGGACTGTCTGGCATCTGGCCTATGCTGGGGGCTGGGGACGCAGAGCGAGTCACTGCTCAGCTAGGCCCGGAAGAGGAACCCACAGCTACAGACGCCCAGGGACAGACGGGTGAGTTCCCAAGGGAGCCGAGGCCCAGGCACGGCCACAGCTTCAGGAAGAGGCACTGGGGGGGGGGGGGGGGGGGGGGGTGGGCAGAGAAGTCAGACCCGCTGCAGGGCGAGGGCCAAAGTCATCAGGGTAGGACTTGGGCAGGTCCCGGAAGCCGTTCTGGGTAGGGGGCCTGTAGGAGCACAAGGGGCAGGGGGCCCAGACCGCAGGGGCTCCCACCCGCCACCTCCACCACAGCGGCAGCCTCCTGGCCTCCTGGCTTCCCCCTCCCCAGAGGCTTCCCAGGGCCACATTTTTGATATCTGGCAACAAATTTCATACTTATTAATTCAAATGAGACGAGGACGAGGGTGACTTTTTATAGGGAGTCAACTCGGGACAACCCAATGACCACACAATCCCCAAGCACGATAATGTTATAAACAACTACATGTTTGTGTGCATGTGTGTGTGTGTGTGTGTATTAAAGATTTTGAGGTTATAGATCATTGTGTTTTCTTATTATTAATTTTTTCTAAGTAGGCCTCATGTCCAGTGTAGAGCCTAACACGGGCTTGAGCCTCATGACCCTGAGATCAAGACCTGAGCGGAGATCAAGAGGCAGATGCTTCACTGACTGAGCCCCCCAGGCGCCCCTCTTGGATATTATTTTTAACAGCTTTACTGAGCTGTAACTCACAGACCATACCATCAGCCCACTTCAAGCATACAATTCAGTGGTTTCTCGTATATTTAGAGTTGGGCAACCATCACCACAATCCACGTTAGAACCTTTTCATCATCCCATAAAGAAGCCCTGACCCATTAGCAGTCACTCCCCACCCTGCTGCAAGCCTCCCAGCCCCAGACAACCATTAATTTGTTTTCTGTCTCTATGGATTTGCCTATTCTGGACATTTTTGCGTAAGTGGAATCCTCTGTGAGCTCTGTGGCTGGCTTCCTTCGCTCAGCTCGGCTTCAAGGCTCACTCGTGTTGGGGCACGAATTAGGCCTTCACTCCTCCTTCTGGCCAAATCTCGTCGCACCGTATGGAGAGATTGCACTTTATCTGTCTACTCCAGCAGCAGACGTTCAGGTTGTCCCCATGCTTTGGCTGTTGTGAGTACCGCCACTCTGAATATTGAACAGGATTACTCTGTGGACATATGTGGTCATTTCCCACGGGCAGAGACCCACCGAGAGTGGAGGTGCCCCATGTCACGCGGTGGCCCCATGTAGCCTTTTGAGGGACCGCCACACCATTTCCCACAGCAGCTATATCATTTTCCATTCCCACCAGCAGGGGAGGAGCCCGCCCACCCCCACCCCCGCCCCTGGGTCTCGCCGGCCTCTCCCCTACCGGGCCTGGTTGGTTCCCAGCCTCGGTCCCCAGTCATCCCTGGGAGCACGTGCAGGGGCACGCGGGGCTGGTGGCATCTCCCGGACGACCACGACACTGGGTGCCTTTCTGTGTGTTTACTGGCTACCGGTACATCTTTAGAGAAATGTCTGTTCAGATCATTGGCCCGTTTTTAAAATTGGGTTTTTTCACTACTGTTTTCAGAGTTCTCTGCCTATTTTGGATTCAAGTCCTGCATCAGATATGTGATTTGCAAATGTTTTCTCCACTCTGTGGGCTGTGTTTTTGCCTTCCGGATGGTGTCCCTTTGAAGCGCAGAAGTTTTATATCGTGATGAAGCCCAATTTATTTGCTTTTTTCTTTTGTCACTGGTGCTTTCCGTGTCACAGGTAAAAAAGCTTTGCTTTCACGCAGGCCACGAAGACTGACGCCTCTCTTCCTCTAAGCCTTTTATGGCTTCAGCGCCGGCAGGCAGATGGAGGGTCGACTCTGCGCTGATTCTGGGTTTTGGCGTGAAGCTGCGGTCCGGCTCATGCACCTGCCTGGGGATAGCCAGCTCTCCCTGCACCACTTGCTTATTCTGTATTACTTTGCCACATAAATGCTATTATTTCAATAAAGCCATAATAAGGCTAGTTAACGGGAGCAGGGGATAGAGGATTAGTTAAATGAATGGTTTGTGTGAGAAAAACGTAACAGTTTTATAATGTTTCTATTCTCTAATACAGTAATTTATTTGAGCTCTTTATTGGATATTTAAATTTTGTAGGCTATATTACTATGTAGTCTTAAAATACACAAATATAAGATTTTTTTTTTTAGAGGCTAAACGCAATGGACTGATGAAACAGATATTGCTTATGTTTGATTTTTAAAAATCATGTTTCTTGGGGCACCTCGGTGGCTCAGTTAGGCGTCCTACTCTTGATTTCGGCTCAGGCCATGATCTCAGGGTCATTGGATCCAGCCCCGAGTCCGGCTCCATGCTCAGTGGAGTCGGAAGTGTGTCCCTCCCCCTGCTCCCACACGCCCACTGGCTCTCTCAAATAAATCTTTTTTAAAGATTTTGTATTTACTTGCTCTTGAGAGCAGAGCATAAGTGGATGATGGGAAGGGAGAGGGAGAAGCAGGATCCCCGCTGAGCAGGGAGCCCGATGTAGGGCTCAATCCTAGGGACCATGGGTCCTGGGACCATGACCCGAGCTGAAGGCAGATGCTTAACCGACTAAACCACTGAGGTGCCCCAGTAAATAATCTTTTTTAAAAAATTGCATTTCTTTCTATCCTATAATAGGGCATTTTTGCTCTGTCCACCCCCCCTTTTTTAAGATTAGAAAGAAGTTTTACACAAAGAGGTAGCTAACATAGTTTCTTTGTGAGGTAAATGTCTTGGATAATCCATTCAAGGAAGACATTTGTCCAGCTTGATGAAGCCTACGTGGGAACAGAGGTGGCACCTGAGGCCACATTTCCAGATGGGACCAGGCTAGGTTGAAGAGACACAGCAAGAACATGAATCCGAGCTCAGTTTTCTCCGGAGGCTGCGGTGGAGCTGCCGGGGACCCACCTTGCTCTTGTCTGCTTTTCCACCAGTACTTCTCTGGATTGCCAGCAGCTTCTAGCCCATGCTTGTTAATTTTCTTATATAGTGGTAAATGCAAAAATCACTGTGACTTGCCACTCTGCTCTTATGAGGCCCTGGCGTCAGTCCAACACGGGAACACGGAAACACCCTCTCCACAAACACATCTGTGCACAGAGTACTTGGGATTTTACGGATTTGCACAGGTTTTGGAGCCTGCAGGAATTCACTTCGAGCTCTCCTAAGAGGTGCATCACACTTTGTATCTATGGGCTGGTTTAGGGAGACAGGCTGTCCTGTCTCAAATGTCCATCATTTCTAAGCATTCTGAAGCACCGTGGATCTCGTCCTTACTTAAGCGTCTCTCTCTCTCTTTCAGGGAAAACAGTTTAAAGCACAGAGGTGATGTTACCTTGTGAGATCCAAGATGGATTCCAAGTAAGTTACAGTTTCAATCAAGAAGCCAAGAAAGCCCTGCCCTTTGCTGGTGACAGGTTTTGAGTTCTCAGGCAATCTCATTTTCAAAACCAAGTCACTACTTTGGCCAATGGGGTTTGACCCAATCCCCCCAGTGGCCCCTCATGGCTCAGGTGTGGTCTGTCCATCCTCTTCTAGGCTCCCGGTGGCCCCCTGAAAGGATCACCCAACAGTTCTAAAGCCACAGCATAGACACATCTACCTTACTGTAATTCCTCTCTACGCCCTCACCTCAACATGGTTCCCAGGAGAGGAGGACGTCACAGTGGGCCGAGCTTTCAGCACCTTTCCTGTGGCCAGCACTAGCTCTGGCCACTGTGCAGGCAGGTGTCTGGGTCTGGCTCCGCCTTCAAAAAGCCCCAAGTGTATCTGCGCATTTTGAGGAGATTGACAGGTGACCAAAAATCTTTCATTAGGAAAGCCTGGCCTCACAAGGAAGTAAGCCGTACTTCTGCAGCAGTGCTGAGGGCACGGTGGGTGGGACAGTCAGCAGGTAAGGAGTTTAGATGCCAAATGAAATTTGCCAAATTAACCGTGTGCTGTCTGCCCAATATGCAGACAGATGGGCCAAGTCTAGCTTGTGTTTGGACAGAACAACAACCGTCTTTGCTTTGTTTTCTGCAGTTTCACTAAGATCATGGTAGAAATCAACACGACGAGGTGAAGCTCCAGCTTTTGAGTCAGTACCAAAGAGCCAGGAACAGGTTTTCATCACCGTGATGTGAGGCACCACTTGGCTGCAGAAAGCTCCCGAGAGGACTAGCTCGACATCAAGATGCCCTCCTCTGTCACCACACGGGACTTGGGTGCAGCCTTCGAATCCGGAACCGTGGCCTCCTGAGCTCAGGGAACTGCAGCAGGGACAGCCTGGTGGCAGTGTCGTTGGAGGGCTGTGCCGGCACGAGGGCTGTGCCGGCACAAATCCGGGGCCACTGTCCCCCTGGTCGTGCCCCCCGCCAAGCACCTCCATTCCAATGGTTCCTCTCCCCAGTCCACTGTGCATGTCCCCCCCGCCCCACAGCTGGCACCTGCCAATCCAGTGAGGCCCGGGCAGCGCTAGTGCTGCCATCCTGCTCCCTTCCAGCCCCTTGGCCCAGAAGACAAGGTGCCCCTGGCTTGCAGCATGAAAAATCAGGCCGTGCAATCCTGACACGGGGCCGAGCAGCTGATCTGCAGGCAGAGTCGAGGCCGACCCTGTCAGGGCCCTGACCCTAGTGCACTCGAGCCCCACCCCTCTTGGTGCCATGATGTGGCCAGCCTACCAGGAGCTGCAGGCCATGAGCGCTGGCATCCGTGGTCGGGGGAGCCGTTTCCAGCTGCCGCTGAACACCCTGAGCGTAGTCCCCTGCTCTGGGGCTGCAGTAAGGGCCTTACACTCTGGCACCCAGCCTTCTGAAGTTACTGTCAAAACCCCGGACTTTGTGTCCTGGGAAGTCGTGTCCTGAACACTGAGCTTTTAGTGCTAAACCTGATAGTCGGTCACCCTAATGAGAGGCAGGGATGACTAGCATGCTGGCTGCCCAGGAGAGGGACAGGGATGGCGGAGCAAGGGTTAAGGAGTGCAGTTCCCCTCCCTCTCCATCACATGACCCCTGGTTCAGGTCCCTCTCTGCATAGAGCAGGCACCCAGGAAGCCTCATTTCAGAGGCTGCCAGAGGATTAGACATGTGCAGTGTCCAGCATGGGACAGCCTCCAGGCAGTGTTGAGCATGGTGAGTGATCCACCGGTCCTATCAGGACCCAAACCAACAAAACCAAACAAAGCACCCCAAAAGGCCCGAATAATGTTGGGACCCCAAGTCCACCCTCTGGCTCTGCAGTCCAGACTGTGCATTTGGTCACACAGCGGCCTCCTTTCCAGGTAGTAAGTTCCCTGAGTGCAAGGTCAGCGGGACTCACCTCCCCCACCTAGGAGGAGGAGCCGTCTGTAGACGTGGGTCAGAGCAGTCCTGCCCTCAGGGAGCTCCCACCTGGGAGATGGAGACAGGCCACAGCTGCAGAGCCAAGGGCCACCTGGCACAAGGCAGCAGACATGAGGGGAGTGGGTGAGCAAGAATCAGATAAAGTGGAGTCTGAGCTGCGATATCACTGAGGGTTGGGGCTTGGAGAAGCCTAGGGGGGAGGGAGTGGCCTCTAGGCCAGGCAGTGACACAAGGAGAGGCCAAGATGATGCAGAGTGTAGGAGTCCTGGGGCTCCCAAAGGGGCCAGAGGCACAGGGCAGACGGGACCCCAGATGGGCTCCAGCAACCCACAGCTCCAGACCTGAGAGGCTGAAGGGCGGCCGGGGGGCGGCACAGCCCATCAGCAGGGATGGTGTGACCCAGGCCACCCGCAGCCTAGTGGTTTCCCAAACCGACACCCCACTCCAGAGCAGTGGCAACCCCCACAGTGAGGCCAGGCACCCCACTCTGACCAGAAGGGAGGACATCACTCTACCCCCTTCTCTCCCAGCTACGAAATGGGAACCGAGTTGCCCAAGAGTTAAATCACTTTTCTGATGGTTTATTTTATTCATCTTTGGTAACAAATGGCTGAAATCAATTAAACTTGCTTTCCCCTCAGCTGATGAAGTTAATTATGATTTGTTATGGTATCTGATATGTAAATTATTAGAAAGCGGACTTACGTTGGACCGGCTGCCTCCAGGCGGCACCGGATTAATCATTGTGTAGATGTTGTCACTGGAATTTGTTGAATCTGTAGAACAGTGGAAACCCACAAGTCGGGGTGATTAATTCATTTCTTAATTAAAACAAACTCGTGGCACTTGAACTCATTCTTTTGTATTTTATCACCTAAAATCTCCTCTAAGTACCACCATTTTCTGGCTAATTTGTATTTAATGAAGATTCACAAAGTTTTTAATCACAGAAAATTCAACTGTGAAAACCACTCAACCCTGAAACGAAGAATTCCAGGATGTCTGGACAACAGTGTGAATGTGGCAAGGCGTGTGGGTGTGTGTGTGGGGGATCTGAATTCTCATCTCCCCACCCCAAACCAAACGTGCTCCCCAGACACTGCGGAGGACGATGAGGGACAGCCAGACCACCACCTGCGCTCTCCCCCAATCCCACCCAGCAGTTTTAATCAAATCGGGGAAAGGGAAACGCCACAAATTACCCAGGGGCCACCTTGCCCAGCTGATGGGACAGGAGGGAGAGGCCAGGAGGGGGCTGGAGACGAATTAACATATGGAGTGGTTTAATGTGACCCAGTCTGAATGTAGGTCATGCAGCTCATAAAAATGCAGCAGCAGAAAGAGGGAGCAAGAGCGGGAGCTGAACATCACAGCTGCCAGCCTGACCACTGCAGCTTAGCAGCTTCCCTGCTACTGGGAGCTGAGGAGTCTGGGAACAGAGGGACCCATCTGTCTCCCAGAAAAGTCTCCTTAGAAATTCAGCTAACATGTTTGTATCAGGAGCAGGCACCCTGTTCCTCAGACAGAAATCCAACTACTTTTTATTTTTATTTTTTTATTTTTTATTTTATTTTTTGGGTGGGTAAAGGTGTTTGTGGAATCCCTTCTAGATGGAAGGGTGTTCTTAGCTGTGAAAGAAGTATAAACATGATGCTGTGTGTGTATGCGTGTGTGTAGATGCCCACATGTGTGCACGCATGCCCTCTTCTGATCAAAGAAAGAGGGAGAAGCCATCCCCTGCATAGATGACCGGAAGCCAAGAGCTCTGGGAACTCTTGAGGGACCATCATGTTACACAGTGCTGGTCCCAGGAGGCCAGAAATTCCAAAGCCCCTTTTCAGGCATCTAGAGAAATGCACAGCCAGGACTGGTGCTTACCAACTGGTGCAAGCCGAGGACAGTGAGAACCCTCGTTCCTGGATCTCCCTCCCCACTGCACAGCCCCATCCTTTAACCAGAGATGAGGAGTGGCCTGGCTGAGGCCACAGGGCAGGTTAGTGGCACCAGGGGACGCCTGCCTCCTAAATCCCTAATGCCAAGGTACCTGGTGGGGGAAACATTGCTCAAGAAGAATAGTTGGTGAGCTTAGGCCTGGCATTTGGGCCCCTCCAAGACCCCTTATGATCTTAATGGTACCCTCTCCCCAAGCCTTCTCACCTGCGGGACTAGGCATGATGGGTGTTCCTGGGGGGCCACCACCACCAGGAGGTCCCTGGAAGGGAGATAAAACTGACATCAAACATCCATGACAATGATACAGGTGGGGAGAAGCCACTGAGCTCCAGTGACATCAAAGATAAGTGCTTGCCCAGGGCCCAGCCCGGTGTTAGCTCTGGTTAAAGCTCAAGCAGGGCACACGTGTTTAAGCCTTGGGAGAGCTGGACTTGGTCTACAGCCCCCCAATCATCCCCATCGTTCTCCAGACCCAGAGGCAGCTGTGGGTGTACACATGTGCTCACACACACACCAATGCAGGGAACCAGAGGCCTGTGGTGGAAGCCAGCTGGGCCACTGGGCAGCCCCCAAGATGGGGACCCAACTCTAGGTCTTGTTGGGGGATTTCTGGGCCACTAGAAGGTACAGATACCTGAATACAGCAGGTATCTGTACAGATAAAGCAGGTTCTAGCATAGTTTGGAACTTGTACCCAGAATGTGTTGTGCAAGGGAAAGAAACAGAGACCCTGGAGAAGTTCTCTCGCACATTCAGCCACATGTGGGCTGTGACACGCAATGCTCCAAACCCACACATACTTACCACGTAGGTACCAGGTGATGAGGAGGAGTATGGAATCTAAAAACAAGAAGTGGGGGAGCCACGTGTCAGAGTCACTTCCTCTCAAAGAATGTCATTGGGCTTCCAAATCCACCTGGGGACACACCCCCTTTTTGCTGGGGAAGGCTGTGGGACCCCCTGGTTAGTGTCCCTGGGACGGCCAGGGGTGTGAACAAAGCCCAGTGCCCACACTGAACTGATCCCGAGAGCCTTGGCAGGGAGCTCTGAGGGGGTGTGGACATGGGAGGTCCTCCAGGTCAAGAGGACAGGAAAGCAAGAGCTTCTCCCCAGCCCCGTGGCCTTCTGTGTGGAGCCCATTCCCAGCTAGTTCCTCTGGGTGTGAGAAGCCAGCCCTGCCAGGGAAGAGGGGATCCCCAGGGGTTTCTACGTGGAGAGTGGTCTCTGAGCAAGCCCCCTCGGCTCACACATCAGGGTTTCTGCAGAGCAATGGGCTGGGCTGGGGCCGAATCCCTGAAGGCCGCAGCACCTTACTCCAAGCCTCACTTATAGCAGCATTCGTCCCTGCAGGCATCAGGGGGCGGGGGTGGAGAGTCCTGCCGCAACCCTGCCTCTCATGACACCTCCAACCTGGGGACAAGACCACCCTGTACCCTAGGAGCCCCTCCCTCGCAAACACCACCATCACCATCCCATCCAACTGGGGTACTCACTGAGTTAGCACTGTTAGGATTTGGCCAGGGCCTGCCAGCTCCCGGGCCCCTGAGAGGGAGAGAGAGAGAGAGGACGACAATGAAAAAGGTCTTATCAACCCCAAGGGGGTGGTGCCAGCAGGGCCAGAACGAGAGGGCTGACATCACTAACAGGAAGTCCTCCACAGTCCTAGGGCCTTACACACCATCTGGTTCTCGGGGAGCAAAGTGCAGCTCCTTGAGTGGAGAACTACAAGCTCCTATAGATCACACGGAGAATGTGTAACGTATATAAAATCTCCTGTGTGCATTTTCCCAGGAAGGGAACCCACAGATTCTCCCAGGGATCTGTCCCCGCAAGGAGGGGTTAAGAAACACTAAAGCACTAGAGCAGCACTGTATAGGGGTTCAGTCTCAATCCTGTCACTCAGAGCTGTGTGAGTACGGGCAAGTTACTTCACCTCTCTGGGCCTCAGTTCCCTCATGTGTAAGTGGGGGGTAATAACCACCTCACAGGATTATTAGGAAGAGTGGGGGGTCTAATGCCTGCAGCAGGCTCTGAGCCACAGCCAGAGAGGATAAGCCCAATGCAGGGCACGGGAGCTCTTATCGCAGTGTCTCTGACATCACTCCACTGCAGAGGGGACTGACGTCCAGAGAGGTGCCCAGAATTATCATCATTCACCGGCCATTCGGGGAGTGACAGAGGGCGGGGCGAGCCGCAGGCTCTGTGCCACCAGTGGGGTCAGCTGTGCCTTACATGTTAATCCCGGGCATGGCGGGGCCAAGGGAGTTGGGTGGTGGTCTCATGCCGCTGCCATAATTCTGCAACGATAACCAAGGGTCAGTCTATGAGAAGGAGGAGGGGAACCAGAGAGAGGAGGAGGGAAGAAAGACAAACAGAATATAAGCAAGAGGATTAGTCTGTGGAAAGGATCTGATGAGGAAAAAAAATAACATATTCATTAAATAAGGTGAGGGGGTGGGAACCACGTGACAGGACCACAATGACAAGCCAGCACAGAGGGAGGCTTCGGGATGGTTCTCTCGAAAGCATGGGGATGTCCAGCAAGCCCTCACATCTGTCTCGGGTCTTGGGTGAGTAAAGGAAGTGGGCTCGGAACAGAACCGACAGGGGAACACTGCCCACATCGGAAACTCTGAGGCTAGGGGCAGGGTGGGTCTGAATGTGGAAGGAGGAGGAGTCCTGAAAGGCCTGGCCAGTGGCTGTCCCCAAAGTCCAGCACATACAGATACCCCCTTCCTTGCCCCATGTCTGGGCTATCCCCTAGCCCCGGGATCAGGATGCCTGATTCCAGCATCAGCCTGTGGGGCCTGCGACACACACAGTGCTAGAGAAGCAGGAAGAAAACTCTCGGGGGAAGAGTCCTACCTCAGCTCAGTACACCCCCCCAAGGCATAGCACAAGGGGTCACGTGAGTGCCAGATGAGGAACCTCTAGTCACTACTACCCCTGGCTCTCCACTTCCGATGCTATTTTCTCTGCAGAAGAAATGCCTTGCTTCCCTTCTCCACTTGGGCTCCTACATATCTTCCAAACCCAGCTCGAAGAGCACCTCCTCTGTGAAGCCTTCCCTGTACATCTCTTAGGATGCTCACTCCCATAATGCCTTGCAATCCCCTGACCCCTGCCACAGCCCATGCCACACAGGGCTATGATCATGGCCATGTGTCTCTCCCACTGGGCTCTGAGTACCTTGTATGTGTGTGTTGGGGGGGGGGGGGGGGGGAGACACTGTGTCTTGATTTTCTCCGTACGCGTGTCACTCCACACACCAGCCATCACAGACTGGGTGCTGAATCAATGAAGGAGTGAGTAAGTAAATGAACAGAAAGTAAAATTAGTCTGGTTGTAGCTTAAGCTCTGCCTTTATAGAATCCGAAAAATGTGAGGTTGGTGGAAATTTGACAGCAAAGAAATAGCTGAGCCCATAACCAATTTGACATACAGGCCCTGGGTTGTCCTTCTAACAATGCCACAAAGCTAGTATGAGTCCCGTTTTAGAGAAGGGGAGACTGAGGACCTGACTGCCCGAAGTCAGTACGCCAATGACTCCACCAGGGTCTAAACCTGGATCTGTAAGCCTCTAGGTCTGCACTCTCCCCACATATCTGCTGAAAGGCCATCAGGAAGAGCAAAAGGCCAGGAGGCTGAAGAGCCCGAGCTGAGCAGCTCCGAGCCAACATCATGCTGGAGCGGAGTTCTTGAGCCGAGGCCGGGTTCCTGAACATGAAAGCCGTGGGCCCACCTGCTCTCCCTGGTGTCCCTGACAGCGGCCTGGCGTCTAACAGGACACATGGACAGTGTGTAGACAGTAACTGGCAAACAGCAAGGCCTGGCATGGAGGAGGCAGGGGGAGTGGGCCACTGAGGGATCCCAGTGAGCTCCGGGACGAGCCAGTGCCAGGCCTGGCTTATAGACAGGGCCACGGGCTGGCAGGCAGAGCCACAGGCTTGAGGTCAGAGCACAGGAGAGCCCGGGCGTGGGCACGGGACACCCCAGTGCTTACTCTGGCTTAGACCGTGCCGGGTGCTCAATCATTACAACTGCTCCATCGCAGCCCCCCACTGGGAAGACGAAACCGCTGAGGGTCAGGAGCAGAGCGACAGCCCCCCGCGGCTGTGTGCACAGCAGAGCTACGGCCGGAGGCGCGCAGCCCAGCTCTGGCTCTGCAGCCGCCACCTCTGCCCCGCTGCCCTGCCTACGCGGTGGAGACGGAGAGCGGGCCGGGAGGATCAAATGAAATGACAGCTTTGAAGTGCTCCTTCGGCTCTCGGACATGCGCTCTGGTTTGGGATGCTAGCAGAACGAACACCAAAGCCCTTAATGCTGCCTTAAGCATCACAGAACCTCTGGTCTTAAAGGGTCCTCCCTAAGCCCCACGTGCAGCTCCTCAATCCCTCCACAAATCTCAGCCTCACTTCCGCCGCTGCAGGACAGGAAGCCTGCAGCCACCCCTGGCAGCCCGCTCTCCCCCGGGGCACAGCCTGGCCACTTCCAAAGGTTTCCCAGACAGAGAACTCTCCTGCGGGCTCCCGCCGCTCCTGCTGCCTCTCTGGCCCACTGCAGGCAAGGGAAAGGCTGGCCTGGGGGCTAGTGGGGGCGGGTGGGGCTCGGGCCGCTGCGGCACAGACTGGGCGATGGGAGGACCAGCCAGGTGCTCACTCCTGGGATGTGCCCGCCCATGCGCTACACAGACCCCCGGGGAGCCAGCTGCTGTTCCTACCTCTAGCTCACCTTCCAGAGCCTTCCCAACAGCAGCACGGCCACTTCCCAAGAGGGAGGCTGCCCACCAGATCCTCCCTGCTAGAGACACAGACTCTGGAGGGCCACTTCCGCCTCCCCGTTTCAAAGATGACAGGCCAGAGGCCCAGAGAAGCCTGAGATTTGCTCAAGGGTGAACAGAGTCGGGGGGTAAAAGTAGGGCTGAACTGTCAGCTGTGGGGGAAAGTTCTCAGAGCAGAAACAGCAGCCCTTTCCCCAGAGGGCTTGGCTTGAAAGCATGGTTTCAGAGACTCCACAGAAATGGTCCCCTTCCTTCAGTGCCCGCCTGTCCACGTCCCTGGACTGCAAGGTGTGCCCAGCAGCCAGATGCTCCCCCTTCCACTGCTGTCTGCACAGCTCTGCAGGGACGGGGCAGCTGGACGCCCGGATGGACCCTCCACGCAGTTTGGGGCTGGCCATAGCTACGGAGGCAGTCACCGTCTTCCCACACCCTCACCCTCGGCCCCTCTTGGCCACCCTGGACCCTAAGCAGAAGGGTCTGGTCTACCGGCAGGAACAATGAAGGGCCCCCCTGCTGGGGACCTCAGACCGGGCACCAGGCCCAGCCTGCTGGCCGGCTGGCAGGGCTGGGTCCTGCTCCCCCTCTCTGCAACTCCCAGGCGCAGGGGCTCTTCCTGGTGCTGCCCGGAGCCCGCCCAGCACTGTTGTCACCTTCACACATTCCAGTCTTTAGGACAGGCTGTCAGGACAGCTTCCTGGGCAGCAGGGTCCTGTCCTCCATCCCCCCTCCCATCATGCAGGGCCCCCTGGGGGCCCCTATGGGTGCCCTCCCCCCTCTTTGGGGAAAGTGCTTCATATGGCCCCACTTTCTCTTCAGCCAGCCTCCAGCTGCTCTGGCTAGGTTTCTGATCCTTCCATGGCTTGCTGGGGCCGTTGCCCAGAAGCTACAGGCAGCGCCAAGAAAGAGTGGGGCTGTCCTGGATCAGCAGGGAGATGCAGATTCTTCCGGGCAGCACAGGACTGTCGCTAGGGACCATGGTTACCCCACGATGTGAACTGTGTCAAACACAGACCCTCGGGGCTGCTGGCCACCTGACGCTGCCCTCCATCCCCAGCCTGAGCACCAGAGATGCTAGCAAGCAGCACCCATGCGCTCTATGAGCCCCAGCACCTGGGAGGAGGCCTTGCACTCTGTCCATGGGAGCCCGGCCAGAAGGCCTTGCGGTTCTAGACTCATTCCAACAGGAGCCACTTTCTGAAAAACTTCGCCAGAACGTTCCCATCTGATACCGACATAATTCTTTAAAGAAGGACTATAATTAAGTAGATCTATTACCTCCCTTTGGCACTGGCCGTTTCACCAAAGCAGAGTAAAGCTTGTCTGAGGCACTCAGAGAAAAGGGCAGGGTGATGGCTGGTCTGCTGGTTCGTTTGTGACATTCAGGCTAAAATGCAACACAGGCTCAGGAAGTGCAAATGTCACTCCGTCCGCCTCTGAAATCTATAAAGTAGCCCCAAGACTACACCGTAAATATTCGTTGTTGGGAAGGTTCTGGAGTGGTGACCGGCTATTAGCAATCTTATTCCCCACTTGGAACTGCAGGCTGACGGTTTCCCACCTGGGTGTCTCTGTTCTCAGCCTGGCACTGTGCCTGCAGTGGTGCTTAGCAAAGGCTGCTTCAAGGGGCTAGTCTAGTCTCTTCTTCTAACAGCCCAGGCTGTGGCAGAGACAGGACTCCCTCCCTGAGCCCAGGTCTAGGGAGACAGTGGGGTGCGTGAACACCCTGCAGGCACCTTATGCTGTTTCTGCCAAACCTACCGTGGGCTCTGTGAGGTGATCACTCAGCTGCCCACTTTGCAGATGAGGGACTAGAGGCCCAAGCCGGCTGAGCTGCGGCTGGAACCAAGTTTTCCAGCACTGAGTTCTGAGTTCGTCCCTCTCCTGTCTGTTGGGAGTGACCAAGAAAGCACCCCCAGGGGATAGACAAGAAAGGGCCAGAGCAGGAGGTAGGGTGTTCCTGCCCTCTCAGGCTCTATAGTGCCCGCTCCCTGGATGACCCCCAAACCTGTCCCAAACCAGGCCAGGCCTGTCTGCCCACATTCTGGGTTGTTCTAAGGGAGATGTGGCTCAGAGATTTAAGACTGCACTCTACCCAGAGCAGTATGGGAGACATGGACAAAGCACTTTAGGGTCTCTCTACTGATTCGATAAAGTCAAATAAAAAATAAGACATTTCCAGAGCCCCTGAGGCTCAGGGGGGAGGGGGTGCATCCACTGGCCTCATCCCGGGGCTAGCTTCTCCCTTCCCTCTCGGTCAACCCTCTTAGGACCTCCAGGAGAGTTCTGACTTCGCACCCTGCCTGGTGAAGCCAGGAGAGCCACATGGGCCCAAGAGGCCTTCTTTTGGCAAGACCTCAGCCTTTGGGACCCTCACCTCTTTAAAGCATGCGACGAGAGTGTGCCAGACTGCTGGTCAGGGACATGACGAGACACCTGCTCGGCTAGGAGGAAGTCCTAAACTTACAGAATACTCTGCTCTCAATCAGCTGACATCCATTCCCAGCTTTCAGAACCCCAGTATTATTAATACAGGCTTAACTCTGTTAATGGCCTTAGCCAGAAGAAAAAATTAAAAAAACAAAAACACACATGACTCAAAGCAATCATCAAACCCAGGCAATCAGAGTCCTAAACACCAATTTTAAGTCCCCAAGTTGGAAGACACAGACTACTTACTAAGAGTACCCCATGCCAACCGTCATGCCGAGAACTTGAGCCTCCCCCTTTGAGCGTTTCCTATTCTGCAGATGCTGGTCTCCTTCCCATTTTACAGATGTAGCTGCTAAGCCTCCAAGAGCCCAGAGGGGCGGGTGGGGGCCTTCCCAGTCCATCCTCTTGTGTCCCCAGATCCCCCAGGATGTGGAAGTCCAAGATCACTTGCTTGTCCACCCCAAGAGCATCTCTAATGGGCAGCTGAGGGACCTACAGATTCCGGACTCAGGAGAGGGAACACTCTGCTTTCAGACACTGCTGCCCCTCCCAGGAGTTCCTCAGCACAGCCACCCTGCAGAGGTCAGCTCAAAACACCCACATGGCAGGAAGGGGCCGCTCTGGTGGCTTAAAAGGAACTCATGAAAACACAAGCTTTGGGGAATTTGAGGAAAGAAAACAAACAAACAAGAAAACCAGAGCAGCAATTGGTATGGGCTTGCTTCCTTTTAGGATTATGGGGCCAAGAGGAGACAAGGACCTCCCTAAAATCTTTCAGCACCACAGATGTTGCAGCCACCACCGAGAAGAAAGCAGTGGGCTGGGTGTGCTGTAAATACAACTCCAGATGGAGCGGAGGACTCTGGGTGTGGGCAGACACCTCTCCTTACAAAAGCAGGGCACGTGTCTGCAGGCCTGTGCGTGGGAGCACTCCCCCTCCCCCAGGGAACCAGAAACCTGAGGAAGGGCCCAGAGAACGCAAACATCTGTACACTGAGTCAGGGAGACGGACCCCAAAAACAAGCAGGCTTCCAGGCAGGGCAGAAAAAGGAAGGAACACCCTACAGCAAAACCCTCCTGATCTCACTAAACGAAACTCCCCTCTCCTTATTTAGACTTCCAGGTTCTTTTAGATAGTCAGATCAGCAAACTCTCTGCCACAGCTACTACAGGAAACAGAACCACTCTCAAACACTCAGAAGAGTGGGATCTAACCATGAGAAGGTTCGAGAACAGGAATGGCCTGTCAGACCCCCTGTTGGATGGTCCTGTGGGACCCTGTACCTGTGAGGCATGGGGCTAGGTCACAAGGAGTAGACAGGGCACTTGACATCATTTTTTCCAGAGATTTCTGAGGTGTCCCTTTTGACAATGGAACCTCTCTGGTCAGAAGAAATCTTAGCTTGGAGCCGGGGCATGAAACCAGCAAAAGCCCTGGGTTCAAGTGGGTATTGGGGGCCCTGGCCGGCCTGGCCTCCTCTCAGTTGGGGTGGCATTGCTGAGAACCACAGATATAGAGACATTTCCTCTTCCTCTCACATCAAACAGGTGGGGAACCAAGGCCTATTAGGGCCCACCTGCCCCTCGAGGTCAAATGATTCACCCAAGGACAGACAAATGATGAGTCCGTTGCGGGCTGAACTAGGGCCCCTCCTTTATCTTGCCTTCGGGTCACTAGGACCCCGAGCCAGTTCAGGACCCAGGACAGGAAGGCTTTGGGATTCCTGGAGGATCCACACCACTGCTCCGGTACCAGACCCTCCACCTTCCAAATTCCTCAAACCCTGCCCATGGGAGGATCCACCAACCTGGCTGTCCATCTCCCCCTGCCTCCCAGAGGGCCCCTCAACTTGGCCTGCTGCTTGCCACAGGGGGCTGCTCCTGGCCGTGTGCAGAGAGGGCAGCTGGGGACCCCTGCGAGGTGAGTGACATGGAAAGGCCGACAGACCATGGAAGGAGGAGAGTAGGCGGGTGCACACAGATGGCCAGGGAGATGAACAGACAGACAGGTGGTTACCTGTGGGCCAGGCCCCATGGGCCCCATGCCTCGAGGAGGGTTCATTCTCTGCATCGATCCTCCCATGTTGGGGTGCCCTGCACAAGAAAGTAGGTGAACTGTGAGGTGGTGGCGGGGGCGGATGGGACAGACTCCCTGTGAGCTGTGGGAGGCCCCGCCTGGCCCTTTACCTTGTTGTCGGGTGGGATCCATAGAATTGGGCAGCAATGGCTGGGTCCCAGGAACTCCTCCCGGAGGCTGAAAGAGACGTGAGATCTGTGCTGAGTGGCTGGGGACAAAAGAGACATGCCCACCTGCCCTGGCCCTTTCACTACCCATCTGGGGGCACTCGAGAACTTGACCTCCCGGCTGGGGCTGGGGGTGAGGTCCCCAGGAGTGGCCGGCACTGAAGCTGTTATCAGCAGAGGGTGCAGCATGTGTTGGGACAGGAACCGTCACACATCCTGCTGCCTCCATGCATCTGTGCTCCTGCCAGAGCTCAGCCTCACCTTGGCCGCGCTGCCTGCCATACACCCCTCAGCGGCAGCCTGTCCCCCATGCTCACCTCCCAAACCCCAGCCACTGCAATTCAAGCCGAACCCTGTTTTTCCTTCACCCCATGGAGATGTAACTCACTCTATCCCTTCCCCTCAAGTGTGGGGTCCAGGAGACCCGCTAGCTAAAAATCCTATCACTACACAGGGTCTTCTTACAGGGGAGTTAGGGAGGAGGTGGCCTTTGAGATTTGGATGGGGAAACTGAGGTCCCGAGCCCCAACAGCCCCCAGTCACCTACTGGCAGAGCCAGGAGAAGCACTCAGGATTCCCACCCAGTCTTCGTCCTCCATATGAAATGCCTCCTTCTGACCCAAGGGGTGAAAAGGAGGCCTCCCAGAGAGTGGGGAATAGGATGCCCAATGAGAACCTATTCCCTAAAGCCTAGAGCAAGTGGCAGATGCTGGTGTGATTGCTATTAAGAAGGTGAGGACAGGGTGCCACGGGTCTCCTGAGTGACGCTTGGCACACTCACTGTGAAAACCTATTAAAAGTGATTTACTTGTGACTGAAGTTATTTCAGTGGCAACCGGGAAGAAAAGAAAAACACAGCAGCAGGGCTGGAAGGAAAGTATGCTTCTAGAACCCTATGCCTCAGGATGAAACCGAGGCCCTTGCCTTTGTGAAAACTGACCACCTTTTCCCATCTGCATTTGCCAGTGCTTCTCAGAGGCCGGGCACCTGGGACAGGGACAGCCCTCCACCCCATCCCCAGCCCTGACTGCTGCTGGGGGGGACAGCCCAGCAGGGAACTCTAAACCAGCTGTGGAATGAGGTGATGGGAAGCAAAGAAACTAGTTCTCAGTGTTGTCCCAAGCTTCAGAATGGGGTATATGTTCGTGTGTGCTTGTGGGAGGACCTGCTGAAAGTTTCCAGTGCCTGGGGGTACTCACAGTCTGTCCCTCTACCCCTGGGTCTTAGCTCTTCTGACCTCTTGCTTTCTCCCAGCCCTGCTTCCTCTCCCCAAGTTCCCAAGGTCTGAGTCACTGGAGTAGTTTGTGTCTGGCCACTTGGGGATCTGGGTTATTTCTAGACCCTGGTTACAGGATCCTGAGAGGATAAAGGCAGGCCTGCCTCTGAGGCCATCTGGTTTAGGGGAGATCCCAGCATGGGGGAAAGTAGACCGGGGACCCTCCAGGTCACAGAATACCCCTAACCCAACCCTGATGGAGCAGCCGTGGAGGTTGGGCAATCACTCCCTCTTCAGTACTCCAGTGAGGACAGTTCTCGAAGGAAGCTCCTCCTTGGGCCCCACCTAACCCTGCTGGGTCAGGAGCAGAGCAGGGCTGCCTGCAGCTTCAGAGGGAGCCTGGGCATTGCTTCCTTCCCTCCCTCACTGGAGCGACCCCGATCAGGGAGGGGACGGGACAATCCCGGCCCCCTCTACAAGCGAAGGCAGATGTGCCAGAACAAAGATAAAGGCTCTCATACAGAGAAAGTTGAAGCCTTCAAATGGAAGAAAGCAAAATAACTGCTTATATAGGGGACTGCAAGCACATACTGTGTGCTCTCTTGGAGCCTGCTCGGGAAGGTGACGCTCCGGGGCTGCCCCACAGGCTCCTGGAAATAGGCCAGTGCCTCTGCTATAGCACTGTGGGGCGGCCACAGGAAGCGTCTGCCCAGGGAAGGGACAAATCCCAACCACATCTGCACGGTCACCCAGCTGCCTGCCCCAGTCCCCCAGTCAGCCACAGGGCCGGCGGGGGCTCCTCTGGGACATGTACAGCCCGGCTGACCCCCAGGGTTCATCACCCCCTCACCTATAATCGCTTGAAAAACAGCAATGCTTTTTCTATATACAATCCCAAAACTATCACTAGGGAAGCAGGTGGGAAGATGGCCTTGTAAGGCTTAGGGAACAGGTTAATGATCCTTAGCTTCTTGTCCCCCAAAGTGCCTTTCTCATTACCCTAATACAGGGGGCCCCATGAACCTGAGCAAGTCCTGCTGCCTCTGCTTCCTCCACCTGCCACAGGGGAGGACTGAGCTCACTGGAGTGGCACAGTGCCTCCTCTTCAACCTGCAGCCCCAACTGAGGCACTCGCCACGAACTCCCCAGGTACAAAATCTAGGAAGGGCACACCCCTCCTGGAGGGCAAACATTTCTTGAGTTTGGAGAAAACTGGAAAATCGGTATAGATTTCCAATAGGGCAAGGGCGAAGGGGGTGGGGAGGGGGAGGGTTGGGACAATTGGTTTGTAACTCGAGGTGCAGATGATGGATTTATTCTCCATTTGCTCTCTTGGGCACTTGTTCATGCTTAACTGATAAATAGGAACATACATGTTTCCTCTCGTGTCCCTTAATTGCTGGAGGAAAGGCCATAATGATGATACGGAAGCATCTGCTCTCTCCACGGGGCAGAGGCCAGTTCAGGCCATGGAGAGCCCCTGGACATGCTGCGGGAGAAGGTGCTGCTGGGGCCTGTGCACGTGATGGCAGGGGAGGCCCCCGCTGGTGACCGAGGCAGCATGTGGACTACACGGAAAGCTAACCGAAGTGGGTGAGGTGCAGAGGAAATCAGCCCTGGGCTGAGAGCTGCAGACCAGCTTGATCTGGCTTACTGCAGGACTTCCCAGAATCCTGTTTCCTCATCTGTGACATACCCAAGGGTCCCCCTCCTTGTTAAAAAGTTGGGTCTCTAACCCTTGTCTGAACCTCTCCTTCATGTCACAGAAAGAGGAAACAAAAGACTTTTTGGAGAGCAAAAAAAGTCATCGGAAACCTGATCGACAATTCAACTCTACAACTGGAAGTCCCTTTCTATGATGGTCTCTCCTTGGGCCCTGGAGCTCGTACTTGGGGGCCTTTCTTACAGAGCCTGGAGAACAGAAACAATCAAGCCACTCGAGTTGGTCACTGAACTCCCAAGTTCCAAGGGCAAAGGGGCTGGACGCGCTGGTGATGCCGTCAAATTTTTGGAGGGGCTTTTGCAGGGTCACTCTAAGAATTATGTATAAAAAACACTTTGGCACGAAAAGCAATCTCCCCAACATTTAAGTTTCTTTTCAATCTTTCATCGCCAAAGATACTTTATCGTTACCTCTCCAGCTTCCTCCCACTGCTCCCCGGGCCACAATAAGCTGAACTATGGAGGGTGGCATGGGGGCCGATTTCTCCAGACCACCTAGAATTGCCAACCCTAATGGGCCAGCACAAGGCACACAACCCCAGGCTGAGAAGCCCTCCCCGTAAGCAGACCACTTTTCTAATTATACAAACAAATCCTTTCTTGTTTGGAGTTGGGTCTGGGAAACAGGCAGACATTGCTTAAAAACTCACAAATGTCCTGCTCTGCTGCATCCAGCCTCCTGATCTAAGCATTCCTATGGGCCATTTCTCCCCTTAATAGCAGGATTATATTTACCAGCCTTGGCAATTCTCAAAAGCTTCCAGGAAAAAATGCACGTTGTCAATTAACTTCATTAAGGAGGAAGACCCTTTTCCAAGAAGGGGCTGGAAGGGAGGGGCAGGGGCATTACCACCTTCTCTAGAATAGCCGAAACCCTGCATTCCCATCCTGGCTGCTTCTGCTGCTGCCCTCTGAACTCCAGAGCCAGCTGTCCAAAGCCCACCAATGAGAGGTAGGTGAAATGCTGTGAGAGGGGCTGTACTGTGGACACGGAGTGGACACAGGGCCCGCCCCAGGGACCCACCTGTAAGCTACTTCCTGCATTCCAACCTGCCCCTCCACCTCCCAGTTCTTTCCCCAAATTCTGCTTTGAGTCAAAGTCCAACTGGGGCCAAGGGTAGCTGGGTAAGGGGAGAGAGAACATGAAAAGGTACAGTACCTGGTTTCCCATTCTGATCGGGGGCCTGGGGCCGCCTGCGTATCGCGGTGACATAAAAGGCTGCAATTATAGGGAATTAGTTCAATGACAGCCTGCACTTCTGCACAGCGAAAACACGAAAGCACTCCACTCCACAAAGTCCAGTTTTGTTAAAACTGGTGATCTTTTAAACTCTCTTTCTCTCGGTGGCCTCTTCCCTCTGGGCAAAGCTTCCTTTGGGCAGAGGGAACAATAGATGCAGAGGGCACAGCCTGACTCGGCACTTGCCCATGGAGATCTATTCTGGGTGGCAGGAGAGCGTGGCTGGGACTTGGCACGGGACGCGGAAGAGCAGTTAGAGCAGTGCAGGGCAAAGGAAGAAACCTCTGCTCCCGGGAGGGGCAAATAAAGACTCACAAAGGGAGTTGTACACAAAATGTTCAGGGTGTGCGGATAAAGCTGGACACGCGCGCACACGCACACACAGAAACCACTGACAAAAGGTGGGTGGGGAGGGGAGCGAGGATTTCAGGGGGGCAAACATAATGAGAACAGAAAGGGGCCAGCGGGCTCCCTAACTTATGCAGGGCAATGGGCAAGAAAGCTTTCTCAGCAGCGAGAGTGCACACAGAAAAGGCTAGGGATGCAGCTTCGGTTACGGACAAATGGTTAACCAAACTCAAAAAACCAAACCAAAAGTGAGAGAGGAAAAAACAAAAACGCAAAGGCCACTGACAAGGTCACAGAAATAGATTTGCTTTTCTTTTGGTTTCATATCTAAGCGGGGTGTGATGTCCCAGGAATGAAGACTATTTTCGGGGGGGGGGGGGGGGGGGGAATATTTATTATTATTATTATTATTATTATTATTATTATTATATTTCGTTTGTCAATAAAGACTCGAAAACCATGGCTAGAGCACATTTTGATTTTTGTTTTTCCTCTGCTGGCTCTGTCCTCCTCGTGCCCCGCGCCCCCCGGCGGGCAGGCGAGCCACAGTGCTTTTACCTGACTGTGGGGTCCCATCATGCTGCTGGGATTGTGAGGTGGAGGCTGTGCGTGCGGCGAGGGCTGTGACCCCGGAGGACCCTGTGAGGCCAGACAGTAGAGGCAGGTTATAGATCACAGCACATGGAGAAGCGCAGAAGCTTAAAAGAACAAAAATTAAACCAAAACGAAGGGCAGGCGGCGGGCGTGCGGGCGGGCGGGCGGCGGGCTCTGATTGGTGGGGAGGTGTGCGCGGCTGCTTGGGTCGCAGGCTCAACAGTGCAGGTGGCGAGCAGGAGGGAGAGAAGCCGATGAACACACTCACGGGGTGCTTTACAGGGATGGAGAATGAAACCCAGCTCCTTTGTCAAAGCACGCAGGAGCAGGGGCCCGGGCACCGTCTACCATTGGAGCAGAGTTTGCCATGTTAAATACGCTGGTTGTGATGGGCTCAGAGAGCACAGTGAGGCACAGCAAGTGCACCTGCTCTGCAAAGTGTGCAAGGGCCACTTCTGAGCGCAGAAGAACCCAGAGAGGCCCTGCCCTCTGGGAGCTCCCAGTCTAGGGCGGGCTGGGGCAGGGGGGGATAGAGATAGGATGCGGGCTCCCAGGCCAGTCTACTGAGGGCAGGGGGCCTGATGGGTGCACAAGAATAGACAGGAAGAGTCAGGCTGTGCCAGAGATCAAACAAGGAAACAAAAGGACGGACCATTACCGAGCACCCACTCGGAAAACTTTGCTAATTCACCTTCACTTAAAAATGGCCCCATGAAGTGGGGTTTCTCATTCTTTTTTACCAGTTAGGAAACTGGATCTCCAGGTATGAAGGCATCTGGCCACAGCCACACAACTGGTAGATGGCAGAGCCAGGATGAGACACCTGATGGATGCAAGGTTCACCCAGGCTCCTGCAGCCCAGAGCTCAAGCAGGCAGGTGCAGAGGAGCTAGGGGGATGGGGCTGGTGGTCTGGGACTGCTGCGTGGGTGGAAATGTGGAAGGGCTGGGCCTTCCACTCCAGTTGGCGGTGAGCCACCTGTGGTTTCAAGCTGACTCCAGAAACCGTGGGCTATGCTGACCTTGACTACCCCCACCCTAAAAAGATGGGCAGGAAAATTCACTTAAACCATGTGGTTGGTCAAACTGGGATGCAACCCATTAGTGGGTGGAGGAATCAATTTAGTGGGCTGCAACCATCGTATTCTATAAACCTGGGACAAAAGAAAAGAAACTAACAGCTCCATGTGTTTTAAGGCAGGTATTTCTCACTAACTTTTTTCACATTTATACATACGTGTGTCTATGTATACTGGTTCACAAAATCAAACATATTTCCTACTGTGGGTCAATCATAAAGGACAAAAAGCCCATCTTGGAAGCTCCTTCCTACTTGGGATGCTCAGAGCTGGACCCTGGTGCTGTTGCTGAAGAAAGTGCCCTAATTCACTCTTCTCTGCCCTCGAGCATGTCATTACTTGTGGAAGTCACGTTTGAGAAAAATTCAAAACCTGCACAGGGGGCGGGGGGTTGCATTAAAGAGGAGAGATGGAGAGAGAATCTTTGAGATGCAGGAAGGATTTTGTCAGCCTTCTCCTTCAAAGCCAGGCTGCCCAGCCTCCTGCCTGCTCAGCAAACTGCGGGGAGCTGGGACAGGGCAGAGGGGCAGGGCAGAGGGGTGGGTCCCAGCCGGTGGGCCTGGAGACCCAGAGAAGAGGTGTGCAGGTGCCGTATGGGAAGCCAGGGGTGCCACTGAGGACAGGCCTGGAGTTTCTTGGCCAAGTGAGGGGCTGCTCACTTCCGGAGAGCTCTGCAGAGCAGATGTTCCCCTACCTGCCATGCTACTAATTTCAACAAGTGTGTGTCTTTCTAGCGGCTGCCAGCAACGGCATGGTTTGTTACCATGAGCAATTTTCTTAATTAACAGACATTAATTAGCCATTTAGCAATTTTGCAAGCATTTGTTTAGCGGCTTTCCTAAACATGAATACCACTGTGATAATGGCACTGATTAGAGGGTCCCCTAATTAACAGTACAGGGAAGGAAAATTGAAATCACATAAATTAAAAAGGGAGGGGAAGCTAATGAAGGCGGGACATATTTGCACCTGCAAGTCTTTTGTACCATGAAACTTGGGTGCAATGTAAACAAAATAAGATAATTCAAAGCCAACCCCCAGAAAAAGAAAAATAAAAAGAACGGAAGAAGAGGGTTTGAGGGTGAGGTCCAGTTGCCAAGAGGGGGCAAAAGGCCTTCTGTCGGTTCCCAGCTCTTGGCAAGAAAGGAGCGCCTCCTCCCTCCAACCCTCGTGGCCCTCCCTGGTAAGACCCAGTGCTTCCTTAGAGAGAGCAGTGTGTCTCTGGGCAGGACCCCACACCTGTGGCCCCATTAGCCAGGGGAGGCAAGTAGTGGCCGAGTCAATAACTGATTGTAGAAAACATAAAGAAAGCACCCAAGAGTGTCTGGCCCCCACAGGGGGCCTCAGTCATTGGCAGTCCCTACTAAGGGCCAATGCTTGAAACTGGGTCTGGAGGGCCATCCCAAGCTGTCTCTCAGCCCTGGATTCTGGCTGCTCGGCCCCCCCGCCCCCAACATCCAGAGGGCAGGCTGGTATGTGCGCCTCACCTCTCTACCTCCTTCAGAAGCTCCCTGGCTGGACTCTCAGTGAGTGGATGCCGCACAAGCTCGCCTCCAAGTAGCTCCTCAAGGCAAACGGCCAATGAATATTAAGGGCTTGGGAGCATGCGGCTGGTCAGTGAGGCTCCGGCCAGCTCAGCAACTTCTCTGGCCAGTAGGCTATTAAGTCTAGGGAGGAAGTGGCATTCTCAGAAGTCTCCCCCAGTAACTTGGAGCCAGGGTTTGAAACAAGAGAACCCTAGCCTAGGCTAGCAGTTATCCAGAGAGAAAACCCCACCAAGATCTCAAGACAGGTGAAGCTCAGCACTCGTCTCCCACCCCAGGGTCGGTGCTGACCAGACTGCTTGTGTATTTCCCAGCATGGCCCCAAGGACCACTGGGAGCTCTATGAGCTGGAAGCTTTTCTTCCATGAAGTCAGAAGCCTATCAGTTCCCAATGGCTACCCACATCTAGCCAAAGTTCCATCCTCCATCTTCCACATCTCTGTTACCTCCACTCAGCCTGGAGCTGTCTGCCACTCTGTGTCTGGACTCTGTCCCCGAGATGGTATGTGACAGCACATGGAGGGACCCTAAACACTTGGCACATTCTCAGGAGAGAGAATAGGGCACCACACTGGAAATATTTGCTTCTGTTAAGAAGACAGACATTTTCCCATTTCCACAAGGAAGGACAGAATTTGCTGCCCTGTGGTTTAGTGGGGCCAATAAAACATCTCTCTCTCATACCAAGCATCCTCAAGGAGAGATCAACAGGTAGGTGTAGAGAAAACAGACTTTGTGGTCTTTTCAACTCATTACCCACTTGGTCAAAAGGCTACATAGGAGGCAGACCAGAAAGGATCTTGTTTGAGAATTTTGACCTTTGTGGTTATGTTGGTCTCTTCTCTCCCCCAAACTGATCAGACCTGGCAGGCAGGGGGAGAAGTTTAGGGTAGAAGGTGGGAGAAGGAAGGAGTCAACACTGATGATGAGTTTTCCCACACAGGACGGCTCCTCCATGGGGCCTTCCCAGCTTCTACTTGCTGAAAACTTTAGAAGAATCCAAATTAGGTGTCTGAAAGCCTGTTTGGCCAAAAAGAACCTCGAAGTCCAGCTCCACCTAGACTGTGGAGGCGTTCTGTCTCGGGAACTGCCTAACCCCCTCCCAGCACGCCACAGAGCGGGTAGTCATCAGCAGGCATCTGCGATGCAGAGTACTGTGCTAGGTGAGTTGGGGGTCCCACCGGAAGCTTGGGAAGAACTCCACCTGCCCGCAGACTGTCAGGTGACCCTGACAGATCATCACTTCTTCCAATGTCCTTCATTCACAGGAGAGAAAAGAGATGCTGAGGGCAGAGGCGTGACCTGCCCACAGAGAACTCGCTGGTGGCTGAGCCACATCTAACCCCAGCCCAGGGATCTCTTGAGGATAATCATGTTCCTGTCCATTGTAGGTAAGGAAACAAGGTTTGGAAAAAACAGGGTTCAAATCCAGACTCTGCCACCAACAGGGTTTCTCTTCTGCAGTCGGTTAAATGGGAATAATAATGAAGTCACATGTCCCACACAGTGGGAGTGGCCTTCACCTGCGTTAGCTCGTGTAACCCTGAACTCCTCTCTGGAAAGGCTGTCTGTCGCTCCATGTCACACCTCAGAGGAGTAAGGCCACTGAGAAACTATCAAGCAGTGGAACCAGCCTCAAAGTCTGATTCTAGAGTTCCAGGTGGCCTGAGCTGACCCACTACTCTCACAAGCCCACCAGCGGAGCCTCCGTGCCACACATGGCACATAAGGAACAGAGAGGAACAAGTCCAAGAGGCTGAAGGACGTGTGGGTGCAACTCGTCACTCAGCCACACACATTCATATTCTAGATGCTGGCCTTGGGTGCCTGGCTAGCCCCATATCCTGGGGATGGGTCACAGAGGTGCATCAGACCCATCTGGCCCTGGAAACTCCCAGGCTAGTTGGGGAGAAGGATGAGGACACAGTGACAAACAAGCTCAAGTGTCGGTTTAAAATGCCATGGGGTCCAACAGACGGTGACAGGTAAACTGAGGGCCAGAGTTATCCACAGAATGTTGGCCACCAGGGAGCTTGGATGAGAACTGAGGTCCCTGGACTGGTCACAAGTCTTTCCCTGCAGTGCACTGCCCCCCCTCTGGGGTGACAGCAGGGGGATGTGCACCCAGGGGAGACCCCAATCAGGGAACCCTGCAACCGAGTCTGGGAAAAAGCAGCAGCAAATGTGCCCACTTCCTGCCTGGGCCTTCATTCTGCCCCAGACCCTGGTAATGGACTTGCCACTCTGTCTCAGGCAGTCCCAAGGTCTCTGACCGGAGATAGAGAACTCCCGCACTTCCTTTTTATTCTTTCTCCTCCAATTCCAGCATTGGGTAGTGTTACATCTAGCCGCCTCTGAGAGCCACTTATGCAGGGCCCAGAGAGATTCTGCTATGGGTGTGATCGAAGCAAACACTGGGCTGTTTCACTAAAACCCTGGACATGGAAAGTTCAGTGAAAGAGCCTTTGCCATCACAGGCATGGTGGGGAACAGAACACTCCCACAGCATGAGAGACCCAAGGTCTCTGCAGAAAGGTACTTCAGAGCATCAGCAGGGGCCACTTAGGCCTCTAGGTCACAGGTGGGCTGAGTCCCTGTACTTCACCTGAAGCCATCCTCGAGAGGTAGATGGGCTTATGAAGCATGATAAGGAAA
Source organism: Canis lupus familiaris (assembly GCF_011100685.1). Classification (NCBI taxonomy): domain Eukaryota; kingdom Metazoa; phylum Chordata; class Mammalia; order Carnivora; family Canidae; genus Canis; species Canis lupus. The sequence continues at coordinate 55,257,267 of NC_049226.1, read as the reverse complement.
GCTTCCAGCTCCACAGCCCTGGCATCTGATCCCAGCTCCTTCAGGATACAACGTGAATCCAGTTTCCTCATCAGGAGAAAGGGACATAGCAGTGGGGTGGTGCTGCAGACGGCGCTAGGAGCCAGGGAGGTTCCCAGGCTTCCGCAGTCACGCACCTCATGCTCTGGTGGCCACTCGCTGCCTGTGTACAGGGAAAGCTGGAGCTGGGCCTGCTCTGCCCGGAACACTCTTCTCAGCCTGCTGAGAGCCCACACCCCCTCTCCTTCCTGAAGCCTGCTCTGCCCCAAGTGCACTCCGCAACACGTGGTGTCTTCCCCACACATCGTGTCTCATCTGTAGAAGCCACACAGGCTGCTCAAGAGCATGAGCACTACCTTCTACCCCATGTAGACATCCCGGTCAGGGCCCGAACAGGGCAGCAAGGCTTGGCCGACAGGCAGACCCCATGGCCATGGTCAGCCAGCCCCGGGGTGGACATACCCAACACCTTTGAGTTTAAGGAACCAGGAAGAAAAATTAGTACCAACAGGGTGACCAAGCTGGTCCTCTGAACTAAAGATTCTTACAGATAAGAGAGTCCTTTAAAGTAAAAAACAAAACAAAACAAAAAAACCCACGGTGATTTTTTTTTAAGCTGAAAAGTAATAAAAGCTATATGCCAAGTTTAGTATTTCCAAAACTCCCCGATCCTTCCCCCAGCACCACTGCACGCTCCCCAAAGCTGCCTTTTCCCAGACCCTCAGGAAAACAGAGCTGAGACTTAACTCCAGGCTTTCTGGGTGCAGAGGTGAGCAAATGAGGACGAGCTGTGGCCAGTGCCAAGCGTTGGGCCCCAAAGCCCAGGGGCCTCGGGCTGGAGTCCTGCCTTATATCCCTGATCCTTGGGCTGCTCATCTATAAGGAGGGAGAATTCAGGTGACATGTTCCTCACAGGGAAACCATGAGAGTACTCTGTGAGCTGCTAGGTGCTCACCTCTGGCCAAATTTGTCTTGTATCTTCACAGAAGGCCTTAGGGGAAGGCCTTGGAAGTTTTAGGTGGCTCAGAGACCAAACACTCCACCCATCCCCATCTCTCCTCACTCATGGGGCCACTGGCCCCTGGCCTGGCAAGGCTGGGGTGGGGAGGTTATCGACCGGCAGTGGAAACAGACGACTTGCATTATTAGGGGCCTGTGTAATCTGCCTGTTGGGCGTGTCACTTTAATTGAGTGAATATAAAATTACATTAATTACACACATGGTAAAAGGCATGTGGCAGACAATCCAATTTGCTCCTTGGACACAAATGCTGACAGAAAATGCTGTAAACCCATTCTGGGGAGAGGGCCAAGGTGTGCCCTAGTGCTACAGACACCCCATGTCTGTGAACACAGTCTGCTTTGTCCCTGGAGCACGAACCTGATCACCTGGCTGGGTGAGGGAGCGGGGAGCTGTAACCACCCTCCCCTTTAACCTGTACCTCATCAGAGGAAGTTATTCCTTTATTTTGACCCTATGGGAACAAAGTTGGCAATGGCTTGCATAGTTGCTTTCCTATCCTGTCTCTAACTGTCCCCTCCGTGAAAGCAGACACACATGCTTGTGTGTGTGTGTGTGTGTGTGTGTGTGTGTGTGTGAGGTACGGGCCAGAAATGGAACTGAAGTTACCAACTCAAGGGCAGAGGGAGCCTGGGCCATCTGTGTGCCCACCCAATGGCATGAGCCCCAGAGAGCTCCAAGTCAGGGGCTGTTGGCTACCTGGGAAATGAGTCCATAAGAATCATGACCCCCTGGGGGCACCAGACAAGGAGAATGGGTATTGCCAGAGAGAGGTAAAGTGGTGGTGGCCCATCTTCCTGGGATGGTGGGGAAGCCATCAGTTAGAGGGAGCAGGACAGTACACAACGTCTCCCTCTTGGGGTCACCTCTGCAGACTATCAGCAATCTACACAGCCACCATGGTCCACTCTGTGCAAAGATCAGCAGAAGACTCATTGATTTCTGTCTGAGCAAAGGCCCCAGATGACCTCCCCTTCTCCCTGCACCGCTCTGAGGAGCCAGGACAGTGCTGGGCAGACGACAAGGGCGAGAGGTCCGCATACGTGTGAATCTGGCGCCAAGACACTCACAGAAGGTGCTCAGCAAATGTTCTCAAGAGACATGAGGCACGCTTGCCCCATAGAGACGGAGACGCAGAATCAGCAGGCAATGGTTTTTCAAAACAAAGGGAGGAAGTGTGGCAAATGAAAGTAGTGGCAGTGTCCAAGACCTAATGCAGAGTTCTGGCACATACCGCCCCCGGCCTCTTTCCCCAACCCTATGTGTAGACAGGAAGACTGAGCCCCGTCTCTCTGGTCCCGGGGCCAGGTTCAGTGCCCTGCACCACACTACATACCCAGGATGGAGGTGGGGTCAGCTGCAGTGCGAGGACCCCAAAAGCACAGCCACCATGCTGAGCAAGGGTAGGAGGAGGCAAACTATGGCTCAGGGCCAAAGATGGCCTGCTGCCTGTTTGTGTAAATAAAGTTTTATCGGCATACAGCCATGCTCATTTGTGTACTGTCCAGAGCTGTTGTTATGCTTCAGTGGCAGAGCTGTGACAGAGACCAGATGGCCCACAGAGCCTAAAATATTTACTATCTGGTCCTTCACAGAAAATGCTTGCTGACCCTTGGGAGAGGTAATGGCTTTCAAGGTTGAAGAGGGGGGAAAAAACTGGGGTCTTTTAAAATTGTCGAGGTAAAATAAAACAGTGTTATATCTACTTTCTGATTTTTTACCTTAAATCCCTCCAATAAGACAAATGAAACAAAGATTAACTCTACTGACAATAAGAAAACTGCAGTCCAATGACATTACAGTATTATTTATCAGAGCCATGATTTTTCCCACTGAACAGAAATGAGCTCTGGACCAGGGGTCAGCAAACCTGAGCTCTATTTCTCCTACCAAGATGCCACATGGCCACTCTTATAGCCCTGGTTTTTGTAACCACTGGTCTTAAACAAAATGACCTTTCATCACTATAACAAAATAGACAGCATTCCCATCCCCTGGCTGGTCCCAGAGTATCTCCTTGCTGATCATCTCCCCAGTCTCATTCTCACCACAGTACTGGGAAATGAGCTAGTCCCTCGAATGCCAGCACAGAACATTCTGGGGGCTCAACTGCAGCCCTAAGTTCTTTCAGCAAGTTCACACTGTTTGACCCTCTCCTATACAGTGAATTAGCTCTAGGGTTATCTCGGGGCAGGGCTCTACCTTGAATGGCTACGGTCAGGATAGGGTGGGGGACAAGAGAGGTGGCTCTAAAGCTTTGGGGCCCCCCTGCTAGAGATTCTTTGTATGTGCCTGCATCTACATAATCAGGCACCCTTTCCAGGGACACAGGAAAAAGCATCTGCGGAACGTGTGCAGGACCTAGTCTAGCAGGCGTGCATCAAGCCACTGGGTCCTAGCACCCTGGAGGGAGTGCTAAGTGCTGGAGATACATGAATAAACAGTACTGCAGACCTCCCTGAAAGAATCCCAGGCTGGTGGGAGAGACCGCGGTTTAACTATGACCAAACAGAGACAAGGAGCCAGGTATACCAGAGAGCAAGAGACAGCAATTACAGCATCATCACATTCAGGCAAGGCCTGGAAGGATGAACAGGTGTCCTCTGGCAGAGAAGAAACAAAAGGCGACTCTGGGCTGAAAGACGGGAGCCTATGCCGGAGAGGCAGCGTGGGCATAATGCTGGAGGGCCTTATGCACCAGGTGGAGACCCTGGGGCTAGGACCTCTGGATGGAAAAGTCAGGTCATTAACCTTTCCGAGCTCCTGCATAAGACTGGCAATCAGATTGAGGTCTTGGGAATCACACATCCATTCCCTTCCTTTCCAAAGATGCTTCTATTGTGTCTCTCAAGTTAGAAATCGAGATTTGTGGCCAGTGGAAGACAGAGTTCATAGCTTTCTGGACACTACACATGGAATATGTACCTGCTCTCCCTTTAAGCCATACTCTAGCCCTGAATAGCTAGCCTTCTTTAATGTTGGCAGAGGAGCTGGGACCCAGGGGAAGGTTTCCAATACCCAGGCCTAGCCACCATGTGGGTTTCTAGCCAGGATCCAGATAGTAAACCTCTCTTCCCACGACGTATACTCATGGCTGTACAGACCAACTCTGTAGGTAAGCTGGAGAGGTAGTAGAGACTGACCTGGGATCCAGAACCATGCCAATCCCCGGGAACAACTAACTTTGCTAAGAGAACCAAATCCCCTACAACCAAAAGCTTGCCTTTACTCTGAAAATGGAGAGTGCTGCAAAGATGCATCCTACTCCTGCCCACCAGCCTCCCTACCACCTCTCACCAGTGCTAAGGCTCCCCTGTTAATCACATCAGCATTGGTGAAGGCGAAGCGCACATTAAAAAGGCAGGGCTTCATCCACCCAGAGAATTCCTGTTCTGCTTTAGGATCTCTGGACACACGCACGCATGCAGCCTTCATCCCCCTACCCTTTCACACCCTGACAGACAATTCTGAGAGTAAAGATCTCATCATATCCAACCAGGAAAGGGAGACAGGGGACTCTGGAAGCTACGCATCCAGGATGCAAGAATTCACCCCCTACTGACAATGAGCAGAAGAGGGTTGAGCTGAGAACAGGAAATTCAGCCAAGATTTCCCCTTTGGTTTGCAGCTCCCTGGATGACCGGGTGGTCTCATGTTACCTCCTCCCTGAAGGAAGCAGCTTGGGGAATGGCCCAAGATCTCATTGTCCTTCCTCAGCTAAGGAGAAGCAACAGGATGGGGCAAAGGAAAGAGGCAGGACTCTGGGAAGAAATGGGTTTAGGAAGCCTGCCCACAGCTACTCCGCAGTGGGTTATGTAACCTGGAGTGCCTCAAAGAAGCACAAGGCCAGCTTGGGGTGTGTGTGTGGGGGGGGGGGGGGGGGGGGGCCCACGAGTGCTGTTCAATGAACCCCGGATTCATGGTCTAGGAGCATCATCTGCAGTCCCTCCATCCCCACCACAGTTGCTCACCTGGCCTGTAAAGCTGGATGCCCCACCCATTCCCAGAGAGCTGGACGACTGAGATACTGGGAGTCAAGTATTTAGTCCAGTGCTGGGAACTAGCCCTCACCAAAGGGAGGCTGATGATAATGCAAAGCTGTGGCTCAGATCTTCCCCACCTCGAGCAATCCTTCAGGAGCCCCTTTCTTTGGCGAAATTTTCCTATGACCCCGATCCTGGCATGCTGCCTCCTTAACTGCCCAGAGTCTCATACTAGAAGCATGCCCCTTAAGTGCCCTGCTTGATGCTCAGTGCTCTTCAGCAAACTCTGCGGGAATCGTCTGACCCCTGAAGTGGTCACTTATTTCTTCTGCCCCAAAAGCCTCTGATGTCTCAGGGGACAGGAGCCAGATCTCTTCTCTCACTGCACCTCCCATGCAATCCTCCTGATGTTGGGTGTTACAGGTGGGCAGACTATGGCCCAGAAAGGTAAAGCTGCTGCTCCAGAACAGACTACAGGTCTCTAAACTCTTAGAGCCTTTCCATAACTGCAGAGTAGGTTTCTTGGGACCAGATACTATAACTACTCTGAGGAAGAGGTACTTCATCAGATCCACATGTGGGACATGTGTTTTTTGACCTTGGGACAAGGACAGGGCAAGACTTTGTCAAAGTCTTCTTGAATAAAACTGACCCGAGACTGAAAGACTTCGAGAAGGGGAGGAGAGAACCATGCAGTCTGGAGAAGAGGCCACACAGATGGGCTGGAGGAACGGAGGCTGGGTCTCAGCCTAGCCTCCTGTCCTGGGGGATCAACAGCTCGTTCAGTAATGGTGTGAAGGCAGCAGGGCTTAGATCACAAAGAACTGTGTCCTACCAAGAAGCTGGACCTTAGTTCTCTACCACAGGGATGCCATCAACAGGAAGAGTGCTCCAGGGAGGGGAATCAGCTGCCCGCTGGCCTGCAGTTAGCCCAGGCTGGGGTCGGCCCTGTGGACTGTGAACACCTGCAGACAGGTTCTGCTTGGCCTCCCGACCCTGGAAGCCAGCATGGCACGGCAGAAAGCTGTTGCTTGAGTATCGCTGAAGGAACAGATGACTGAGCACCTCCCCTGGAAAGAAGGGCTTGTGCAGATGTCTGATCTACCTTTTATTCGACTACATTTCCAAACTCATAGCTGGTGAAGCTGTTCCTATTTTACAGGTGGGGAGCTGAAACTCCCAGGTGAGATCCACTAGTGACAAAACTCAGGATGACTGGCAAAGACCTAGCCCCCTAGGCGGGAGAGCTGACATCAACTCACGATAAGGAGTTCCTATTAATGAGCCCGGCAGGAACAGAATCAGAAGCTCCTAGACATACAACCTGCTTCCCTGTCTCTACCTCCCCTGTAAGTTCCCACTGGGTGGACCAAGGAACAAGGAGTTAAGCCAGGTAGGGCAGGATTAAGTGAGATACACATTAAAAGAACCAAGCAGGGCCTGGGGCTTAGTAGGTGTCATATACATCAGTCTAACAGAAGGGCTAAGTACTAAAAAGCCAATCAATCTCGAAAATACCCAGAACTTCTCCCGCACATCACTGCCCCCAAGGCTGTGCTGAGTCCCTAAGACTTACTTCTTGGAAGAATTCTTACTGTGGCCCTTGCCCTTGAATGAGCTACAAGACCTAGCCCCACCCTGACCCCTAGCTCTGAGGGAAAGAACAGCCCCAGGACATACATGCATCCACAACACAGAATCCTGAGTGTTTAGCCACCCCAGGCATCAGGCAGGGCTTCGTGGGCCTCATTTCATGGCATCCTCACAAGCGCCCAAGAGTTTGGGGCTATCTTCACTCCCAACACCAGGTGAAACAATAAAGTTCGGATAGGTTAACAGTCTTTTTCAAGGCAGCCGACATGCCAGCCCAGGCCACGTGACCTCAGGGCCTCCAGGTAGGATGGAAGGCCTTCAGAGAGGGTGAGGAGGGGGATGGTGAATGAGCTCCAGGGGCTCAGGTGCTCAGCTTCTGACTGCTGATCAATATGGATCCTGAAGCCAATGGGTCATGTTCCCATGGCAGTGATAAACCATCACTGAACACGAGTAAATGTTTCTATGTAGAGTCCTTTACAGAGCTCCAAAGAGAAGACATTGCAATTTGTTGAATGAGCTCCTCTGTGGAGGAGCAGCAGACTAGTGCCCAGAGGGGTCGGGTAACCTCCCCCAGGACACATGGCCAGGAAGTGGCACTGGGGTGTCTTGCTCCAAAGTCCAAACACGGGGATCCCTGGGTGGCGCAGCGGTTTAGCGCCTGCCTTTGGCCCAGGGCGCGATCCTGGAGACCCGGGATCGAATCCCACGTCGGGCTCCCGGTGCATGGAGCCTGCTTCTCCCTCTGCCTATGTCTCTGCCTCTCTCTCTCTCTCTCTGTGACTATCATAAATAAATAAAAAAATTAAAAAAAAAAAAAAAAGTCCAAACACTATGCTTTGTGTTGCCCTCTTCAGAGATGTCTGTAGGAAGCCTCTCCCAGGGCTGATGCTCTGCTCCTCCTCATCACTGCACTGCATACAGAGCTAACGTGGTGTCCCCTGGTTAGGCAGCCCCCAGGGTAGCTCAGCACCCAGCATGGAACTGACACTTCATAGAAGCTGTCACCTGCCCCCTGGCCGTACTCTTACCAAGTGTAATCCCACCATTTTGGTATTGGCAAGAGACAGAGACTTGCTGGATGACAAGTAGGCCTGGCTCAAGGACTTCATTTATCTGAGGGCCTTCATCTGGGGGAGGGAGTTGTCCAGGAAAGGTCGGCTGAGGAGTTAATTTAGGCAGAAACAGGACATGAACCCCAAACCCACATTGTGGATCTGCTGCTATATCCCAGCCCTTAGGACAGCACCTCACAATTAGCACTCGGCAAGATGTGAGAAAGCCCTCTGACCCCGGTCCAGCCCCCTGGCCCAGCCCCGGCTCCCCGAAGGGCAGTTTCCTTTCAGCATGGTGTGATCGTATTCAGGGGGGTCTACCCTGAGCCACATAATGCCAAGGCATGTTATTATAGGATTCCACTGGAATTCTCCTCCTCCAATCTCTTCTGCTACAAGGGCTGAGGAATTTGACCTTTTTTTTTTTTTTTTAAAGGGGGAAAAATAAAAAACCTCAGCATGATTTGCACAGAAGGTGGAAGCAGGAACACAGGAGGGTCTAGCCCCTTGGCTAAGTATGAAGAAACAAAACAAAAACACAGGGGGCTCCCCCATCCTCCTGAAAGGTGGGGGAGGATCTTGCGGGGGGCGGGGGGATAGTCGGCGTACTGGGACAGCTTTCAGACACAGGGGAAAATCTAAGAGAAAACCCAGGACTGAAGGGGAAAAGGATAAATCAGCCCAAGTTTTGAGCACACGGAAGTGAAGGGGCTGCCAATCCTTAAGGACGGGATCCATAAAAGTCAGAGATCTGAGTCGGCTTACAGCTCAGGGGGAGAGATGGGACAGCCTGGGGTCTCCAGGGGCTTAAGGAGCAGCAGCAAGAATGAGTCCAGGCCTCCTAGACCCAAGGGTCCTTCCGGAAGACGCTCCCCTTCCTCTCCCCACAGAGGGAGCAGAGGCCCGGGGCTGGGGGTCCCCGGCGGGGAGGCAGAGGTGCCCAGTGGCCGGGCTCCCTGGTGCTGGGCCGGCTCCGCGTTAGGGGGCGGTCGAGGCCCGCGGAGCAGCCGGGTGCTTTGTTACCGAGCAAATCTCCCAGGCACTGACTGCTGATGCAGAGCTAACAGGGCGGCAGACACTGATTTATGTTCAACTTTCCATTTCATCAGCGAGAGTTACGGCGACACGCGGAGTTCACGTTTTTCGGAGGGGCGGAGAGGCGGCTCGAGTGTGCAGACGCACACAGGCCCGCACGCGCGCACACAGGCACACGCGCCAGGCCTTGCCGCAACTTTGTTTTCCCTTTCAGGAGGGAGGGCGAGGGGCCCGCAGCCGGCACGCAGCCCGTGCCCGGCACGTCAGGAGTAACCTTTTGTCCGCGGTTGCTAGGAGCCCCGCGCGGTCATCTGCCGCTGGGCAGACGTTAGGCACCAGGCTGGCTGCCGGGCGGGGCAGGAGCACAGCCTGACCTTTGTGGAGGTGCTGTTGGCAAGAAGAAAAGGCCTTTTTCTCCCCTTCTCTCCTGCCCTGGCCTTTTCACACAGGCCAGGCAATTGTCGGGGGAGGCTTGTGTGTGCATGCGTCCATGGTGGGGAGGTGGAGAGACAGCCCAGGTGACAGTTTCCCAGTTTCCCAGCAGCCAGGGGTTTGTTTCGACAGCCCTCTCAAGCACTTAAGGCCCAGAGAGGGGAGGATGGCTCCCCAAGGACACACAGCAGGACTGGACTCAAACCAGGACGTCCCACAACCAAGGCAGGGGTCCTCAGGCGTAAAGCCAGCTGCTGGCTTCTTCACAGTAGCCAGGGGAGGGGCTGCTGCTGCGCTTGGAACAGGTGGGGCTGGGGTGGGAGCGACCCAGGGCCCAGCAGTTGGGGTGCCCCGCCTCCTCTCTAATCCTTCCCAGCGGGGGTGACCCTGCCTTCTGTCAGGCTGGAGGCAGAAGGCAGGGTGGGGGCGGGAGAGGAGGGGGTACTTCTGTCCCCTGAAGAACTGGCACACTCACCCCTGACACAGCATCTCTGTCCTCCTCTCCCAGAGAGACCAACGCATCTATCAGAACCTCTCCTGTCTGCAGCAATGGGGGGGGGGGGGGGGGGGGGGGCGCAGACAGTGCAGTCCAGAAAGGGAGGGGATTTGCTCCCCAACAGACAGGGTGTTCATCAAGAAGCTCTAGAGCCTACCCCCCACTCCAGGGCCGCCTTCCCCGAGCAATTCCCTGGCCATTGTGAACCTCAGTTTCCTCATCCAGAGTGGGAATGCCGTTAGCTCTCAGATGTAGCTCACAGGGTCAAATGGAATCACAGAAAGGGGTATCTTTTCTAATCTAGAGAGTGTTCCACCAACACTACAAGAGGAGGTTAGACAGTTCCACTTTAGGACCCGAGAGCACTGGCTGGGAGCCTCCAGGGGCAGGCGGGCAGCCACAAGACCACCTCCCTCTGAAAGCAAAAGGTCTGACAGGGTAGGAGGCCCCTTGACAGCCTCTCACTACCTCAGCTTAATGCAAGTCAGAACCCTGGGCATCCTCCCAGCTCTGCTTCTCCCCACTCCCACATCCAGCATGGGGCTGTCCGTTCAGGGCAGGGAGCCCAGGCCACTGCACCCAGTCACCAGTGCAGCCCAGGTCCTGGCCAAGTCCCCCTCCCCCAGAGAGCCACAGCCTGAACCCACATTCCCAGGGTGGCCAGCCTGCCACAAGCCCAGCTCTTCCAGGTCACTGGGGGTCTTCCTGCAACCCCGTCACTCCCCTTCTTAGCAACCTTCCATGGCTCCCCTGTCTTTACATTAAAGTCCTTCAAGTGTCTATCCAGGCCGCTTGCCCTTTCCCACCTACGTCCTGGCACACTGTGCTGTCTCCCCAGTCACTGGCATCTGCCTGCCGCTCAGGCCTCACTCCTCTCTGAGAGTTCCTCAGGGAAGTTTCCCAGATGGAACATAGGCTAGGCCAGATGCTCCTTCGCCTGCCCCCAAGGCACTGAACTCCCAGTGGAATCACTCCCCGCCTCCTCCACCAGACTGTGAGCCCCTGGAGGACAGGTCCACGGCTGCCTCTTTCATCCACAGTGCTCACCAAGGCTGCGTGACTGGGAGGCCACTATGCCCTCAGAGAACTTGCCTGGCCCATGGGCTAGGGGATATCCAGCAAGTCTGCCAGGCCTCCCATGGCTTAGGTCCAGGCCTCAGGCTGCCATCCATCAAATGGAGACCCATGCCCCTGCCCATCAAGTCCTCCTTTGGCAGCAGGCTCTGAAAACCACACAAACAAGGTGGTTTGCTTCTTTCTAAACCTCTTCTAGTCCCGCCCTGGCCCTAGTTAGACCCTAGAGAGGTCTTTCCTGCCTCAGCAGCTTTCTGCCAAGAGAAATGTCAGCTCACAGTGCTGCTGCCCACTTTCCACCGGAGAGGAAGGCAGGAAACAGACAGCACTTGGCCCAGTTTTTGGGGAGCACCTGAGCTGCTGCCACTGGCATGCCCTCACTTACTGGGCTTTGATCATCCCTGGAAACACACCGTCCCACCCCAAGGCGCTCAGTCCCCAAGGCTCTCTCTCTACTGGGCATTGAATCTCTACTTGGTTATCACTGGTGCCAAGCAGCTCACTACTGTGTTAAGTTGGCAGGTAGTAGAACCATCTTCCATACAAAGACTCAAATTGGCTTCCCTCTTCTTCTGTCTGAGGGATCTCAGATCTGAGGACTAAAGCCTTGCAGACTGCGGCAGGTCTGAGTATTTCATTTTTTCTTTAAGATCTATTTATTATTTAAGTCATCTCTATACCCAACGTGCGGCTCAAACTCACAACCCTGAGATCATGAGTCGCATGCTCTTTTGACTGAGCCAGACAGGCACCCCTGGTCTGAGTATCTTCTGTCTGGCTGAACATTAGATACTTCTCGTCAGTCATCAGAGCCCTCCTGAGGCGGCTCCTCTCTGAGAGAAACCCCAGCTACTTCTTCGAGAAATAAGGAGAGTGCTCCCTGTAATAGGAAAGGTCCAAGGTCGTGTGTATTTATCTCTCCCTCTTAGTTTTGGATCATTTCTCTGGTTTCTGGACCATATACATCATATGCTTCTTCTCCTCTTTCCCCCCTCCCCCCTGCCCACAACTGAGGGGGTGGGTTCTCTGGGAGTAGGCCTCAGAGGTGGGTGGACTTGGCTGGCAGGAATGAGAACTCACTGGAATGGGGGCGGAGGGGGGGGGGGCATGTCAATCCCTACTGTGCCCCACTACAATGGAAAGAATCTGGGGATTGTTCAGGGCAAAACATACTGTGCATTTGGCAAAGGGGGTTGGGCCCTCTAAGATTGTCTTTTCCAGAGAAGGCTCAAGCTCTAGCCCTTAGACCTCAGCAATACCCGTCCCCATCATCAGTGTGGCTCGCCCCCAGGTTCCTGCCTCCACAGAGGTGACAGAGAAGGCGCAGAGTTAACCGTTCTGGAACAAAGACCTGGCCCAGACATAGTGCAGACCAGGGTGCTCCAGCAGCACCAGCTCACCCAACAGTCCTGATGAAGCCAACAGTCCTGAAAAAGCTCCAGCAAACACTGCCAGCAAACTCTCCAGCCTCATCTCCTACTGAGCACCTATGTATCACCCACCTCGCTGGGACACCATCCCAAACTGTGTTGCCCCCAGGAAGCCCCCAGGCAGGCCCCGGCTTCTCCATTTCTTGCTACAGGGCATGGGTTTGCCCATCAGTGTCTCTGGCAGGCTGGCTACTCCTGGGGGCAGGCTATGACTGATCAGTTCTGGCCCAGATTCAAGCCCCTTGCTCTCGCAGAGGTGGCCAATAACTATCACTAACCACAGTCCCGTCTGCCTCTGGGCCTCCATTCTGCATCTATAAATGAAGTACGGACTAGATCAAGAATGCCAAATACACAGGTCACATACTACCACTTACATCCCTGTGTTCATGGCAGACACTGCCAGTCAGGATCTGCTGAGCACACACACAGCTTCAGAATCCTCCTCAACAGTGTTCCAGCAGCTACCACTAACAATCAGGGCTGGCGCCTGAACAGAAACACTGCTTGCGTTTCAGAGAAGATGGCTAGGGTTCCTCTTTCTCCCTCCATCATTTCCCTCCTTTTCTCTTATTCTCTATCTTCTCTCTAGAGAATCAGATTTGTTATCTGGGCTGCTGTGGAAGAATGCTGGGATCCGGAACCAGCTGGCTTGGGTTCAGATGCTGATTACAGCCTGCAGCTGATAACTCTGGGGCAGGTCATACACCTTTCTGAGTCTCACTTTCCCAATCAGGCCTGCCTCCTCTGCAGAAGCACTGGGATCAAAATGAAAGTAAGTCGCATGTCTACAAATACGACATAACTGAAAACAATCACTGGAATTTAAAACAAAACAAGAACAGAAACAGCCTGTACTCAATGCTCCCTTCTTCGTGACTCCTGCCCTCCTGCAACTCCCCGGCTCTAGACCTAGAAATCCTCATTGGATGTTGCCTCCCTTAGAACTACCTTAGGGCCAAGGAGCTGGGGGCCCACTCAGACCAGCAGGTCTAGCCAAAACTAAGCGGAGTGTGCCAGATGTGCAGCCCAACTGACTTAAGCTGCATGGGGGAAAAAAATGCCACTGCTGGATTATGTAAAACCCATCTGGAGCCAAACCAGAAAATCCAAGTTGGAAAGGCCCTCAAAGACCATCTGGTCTACCCTGCTTCATCTACTAGTGAGGAAACTAGGGCCCAGGGATGGGGAACAACTTGCCCATGGTCACTCAGCAAGTTCATGGACAACCGGGACTAGGGACTAGAACAGCTGTCCTCAGGCTGTTGTCTTCTGCATCCTTCCCCACTACAGAACACCACCCCTGGACCCTCCCAGCCTGGTCAGAAAGAGGATCTAGAACTCTGGGACTGGCTGGGCTCCACTTCTGGTAACGTGAGCAACACAAACTCAGTTCAAACATTTCCTGGGTTCCTAGTGCACACCAGTTGCTGGGGATGCCAAGATGAAGGCTGTTTTTTTTTTTTTACAAGGAATGCACACAGTAGAATGTCCTTGCTAAGTTCTACCATAATGCCAAAAAACCCAAAACATTTCCCAATATTGTGAGGTATAGTCAGGCTGGGTCCCAAACCATCTCTTTGCCGGCCCTCAACTTTCTACCAGAAACATCTCATACCACAGGACTAGGGCACTGTGCATCTCAGAAACCTAAATAAGAAAAAGCCCACAGATGGAACCTAACGTGTGGACAGCCAAACCTTCTGACTTCAGGAGTAGCCTTGCAATCTAAGGAAGTAGCCCCTGTGTTCCTTTCTGGGCTAGGATGGGGGGTAGATAGCTGCTCCCTCCCACCCACCCTGGAGGCACTACTGGCTTCAAATTTTAGCACCAACTGAGGGGTGGAGTCCTGATGCAAAAACTGGGCCAGCCACCTTAGGATAGGATCTGGTCAAAGCTAGATCAGTCAATCTGGGCTGGCTCCCTGGTGCAGCAGAGCTGCCCACTCAGACTGTGGCCAAGCAGGGAAAGAAGTGCAATTGTTGGCAGCAGATAACACCTGATAGCATCTCTATTTCCCTTCTAATATCGGAGTGGCCGCCTGCAAGATGAGCGAGGGGCAGGGCCAGCAATCAATAGCTAATATTCCCTCTGTGAGCTGGCCTACTCCGGAAACGGACAGTCACTACCTCCTTCCAGAGAGATACCCTTTCCCTTCAGCAGTGACCCAGCCTGAGTAGTTCAGCATCACAGCCAGGAAGCACTGTATCCGCCTTCATCTTCATCTGTCTGATTAGAAAATGATGTCCTCACCTGAAGGGGGGCAGGAGTGGAACGATGGACACAAAGTCACCCAGGACGCAGAGAGGTCCCTGCTCAATGTCCCCCCTGCCAACTCCTGGTGGTTCATCCTGACTGGGGATCAGAAAAGACCTCCAGTCAAGAGGATCCAAGTGTTACCTCTGTTTGATAGTGGCTGGAAGTGGCCAAATAAGGACAGGAATCAGTCTGAGCTTTCTGACCACACACCCCTGAACGTCACAGGGGAGGGCCCGAGAAGTATGTCTGGAATTAGGCCTTAACCATGGACAATTATACCAAAGCAGGAAGTTAAGAGCTGCCCACATATCAGGCAGACCTTGCCTTGCCCCAGACTCAGGCCAAAATAGAAGTCAATGGCCTATTTAAAAAAAAAATACAGTTCGCTATTGTCCACCTCTTCCCACCACAGTGGCCTGTACTGGGCACTCAGATGCCAGCAAGCAGCCTCAACAGGCATGCACACACACACAGGTGGAGCCTGGCACCTCGGGCTCTGTCCACCAGGCAGGAAAGCCACAATTGCACTGTATCGAAAGTGTCCATGCATTGTGTGTGAGGATGCATAAACCTGGGAAAGAAGTCCCAAGCAGATAAACACCTGTGTGAAAGGCCACCAACTGGTACACAACACTTGTCTGAAGTGCCCAGAAAGAAGGTTGCTCCTTGCATGGATGATCGTCTCAGACAGTGGCTCTTGGGCTGCCCTGCCCCTCTGGGGAAAGGGCAGATGCCTACCTGGCTTTCTTTCTTGAGTCCATGAGGTTTCCAAGATTTGAATGTCTCATTCTCTTTCAAGTCTGGCCCCTGGCCCACGTCTGATGCCTCACCACAAGCCAAGCCCCAGGCAGTGCCTGGTCTGGTCTAACCTGGAGCCTACACACAACCATTTCAGAGGCTGTACCCCTTTGAACTCCAGGGTAAGGCTCCAATTCAGGCAGCAAGCTAAGAATACATAGACATAAGTGTGGCCATCCAAAGCTCTCAACCGCTATCCCTATGCCTTTCTCAATCCCCTTACTGCCACCACGGTGGTGGGCAATCTGCTCTTTCTGGTTTGGGACAACACCCAAATTTCACCTTTCCCTCCTTGGATGGTGAGCAGCATTGTCCAAACCCTTGTCTCATGGGACTCAAGATCAACTGAAATGTGAAATCTTACAAAGGAGAAGTGTCCTCTAGGTCATCCCCCACCCAGAAGAAAATCCCCTTACTATCTCTAAGAGAAGTTTGCCCCTTTTGCTAGGATGTCTTAATAACAGGGAGCCCCTGCCTCCCACAGCCTGCGTCTGACTGCTAGATGCACAAGGTATGAAATTCTGGCTTACACCAAGCAAAATTCTCTGTGGACTTTGCCTCAATGCTCCCAGTTTTAAATTCTTGGGCTTCACAGAGAGATCTTGGCCTTCTTTACTATACAACAGTTCTTTCCATATTCTTATCTGGAAGTGCTAGCCTTTCAAAGCAGTGGGGAACACAGGCAGGTTCTCAAACCTGCCACAGACAAATCTGAAAGAATGAGATGTTATACTGAAGAGCTTCATCAAAGAAGCTCCTTCCAGCCCTGCACGCTGATACCTCTCTGAGATGGCATTCTCCAGTCTCAGCCTGGTTAAAAATCAAATGAGTCCCCCCGCCAACCCCCACCCTCCCAAGGGGACTGCAGAGATAGGAGGAGGAGGAGGCACAGAGAGGACAGCAGCCACACCCAACCCTGACAGATGACAAAGCCCCCAGAGGCCGACAAGGTGTCATTTGGAGAAGACGGGGCTCCCACCCCATGTGGGACCTGCCCGTGTCTTTGGCGGGCGGAATACGGGCACAGATGCTCGTGGGATGCCGACTGTGATCACACTCGGAAAAAATCAAGTGGTTAACCAGAGGGAAAGGATTCTGAGACCTGCCAGGATGGTGGGTTCTTTGTTTTTTTTTAGATTACGCCTAAGGTTTGTAGTTTGGACAAGCAAAGTAAACAATGACGATGACAGCAGGCAACAAAACAGAAACAAAGAACAGTTTACTTGTTTAAAAAAAAAAAAGCCTTTTGTTCTAGAAGACAGCTCCACACGGACTTGGAAGCAGCCCCACCGCCTCCCCGATTGGGGCGGGCCATGTCGTGACTTCGAAGCTGGTGTGAAGAAAACAAGCTCCAGCAGAAGTGACACAGCACATGCAGGGGGGCTGCTCGCCATCTCTTTTCTCCTCTCCTCAGTTTTTGGAAGGGGTGGAGAAAGGGATGGGAAGGGTTGGAACCAGCATAAAGCAACTGTATTTAGACCATGGCAAACTGAGCTACTGCTTCTTGTCTCTCCCTCCCTCCTGCCTGCCTGGGCCTGGCCTGGAGCGGAAGGAGTACAGGACCCAGGGGGCCCAGCACATACCTGAAAGAAACCCGGAGGGATGGGGCCTCCCGGCATCCCATCGTTGGGGGGAATGTTGCCAAGCACAGGGCTCGGGGCGGCTGCTGCACTCTGCAGAGACAAGGAGGTGGACAGTTAGTTGCTGCACATACCATAAAACACTTGGAACTCCCACCCCTGGCTGCCCCCCACCCATTCTGTCTGCCCATGTCCTCCACAAACACTACCTTCCCAGAAGGGTCTCCTGCTGGGCAAGCAATGAACTCTTTGAGCCTCTGTTTTGCCATCTCTAAAGTGGGAGAACAATGCCCACACTTCTCATTGGCACCACAGTGCAGGAGTAGGTGGCCAGCACAGTGTAGCTGTTGTTAATGTACGGGTGCCCTGCCTTCCCCACTCAACTGCTTTATGAAGCTCTTGCAGGGCAGTCGAGGTGCTTTATAAATGTTTGTGCCTCCCCAAGAGGTTGCATGCTGTATAGAGAGCAGATCAATAAATATCCACAACTTAATGAATGAACAGCCTTGTTGGGAAATGTCCCTGGAGAGGCCAAAGGAGGGCGTTCGTTTTGGGCCCCATCAGGGTCTCGGGTCTCACAGCAGATGAGGTAGGCTGCCCAATGGAGGGACTAGAGGCACTTTTCTTCTTCAATGCTGCTATTCTGGCATTTACCTGGTACATCTGCCTCAGCAAATGCCTCCCAGGGGTGAACACACGTCGTTCTCCCCAGCCTGGCCCGCTTCCAGACAATCTGCATCCCACCTGCCGTGTGGTCAGCATGTCTGAGCCTGATGGGGCAAGTCATGCCCCCGCCCCGCCCTACCTGGGCTGGTCCCCTGCACACACACCCCTCCCCCACCCAGGCATTCCTCCTGCAGGACCCCCTCTCCTACCTCAACGTCACCAACCTACCCACACCCCTTGTTCCCCCTACCCTTCCGACTGAATTTGAGACTCAACAGCCTCTCAGGGGTCTGTTCTCCGGGACAAGAGTGAGCCCCCCTGGGGTCAGGAAACGGAAGGCCTCTTTCTCTCCTACAAATTCAGCAGAATTCACTTCTTCCCTTTCCTCAGCCAGGAAATAGGAACCAGAACTCCTAACTTCCAACTTTGATAGAAGGAAATGAGGTAATGTGTGAATCCTATGAACACACTACATGTAGCAAGATGAACAGATATCCCCTGGGGATCAAGACATCTGGGTTCCAGTGCTATTACCTGTACTAGCAACCGATGGGGATGGCCATGAGCAAGCCCGGTGGCCTTCCCACACCAGTTTCCTGTAAAAAGTGGGGGATCGCTGTCATCCTGCCTGCTCATTGGGGTTGTGGAGGATTATGAGACAGGATGCACTGTGTTTTGTAAACCGGGAAAGCTTGGTAATCTGGAAGCAAGGAGGGCTCAGTATGGGCATGCACTGGGTGTCTCAGGAGACCCAGGTAAAGAGACTGGGGTGGGGATGGACTGGCCAATCTAGCCCAACATTTTAAAATGCTTCTGCCTACTGAAATGCAACCCTCTCTATAATTAAAGAGACTCTACTAACCATCCTGCCATGTGTTGCAAGCATCCTCAAACATCACGAATGAGGACAGTGAGGTCCATGCCGGGTAAGAGCCCCACTCAGGAGGGATGGAGGGAGGGGCCACCTGCCTTGCACCCCCACCCCACCCCAGTATTATCTGGGTAATGGCCACCTGGGAGAGTATGCTAGGCTATGCATTAGCTGCACCATATGTCTGTGTTCGATGGTTCTGTGGAAATGCAACTTTTCAGGATTTACAGCCAACAGTCATTCCTCGGAAGCAGGGGCAGAAAAGTTTGAAAGAAAAATAGGAGTGACGTAAACAGGCACCCACGTTTTCTTCAAGTTCTTTCAAAGACTGGTTTTACATATAACTCTTTAATCCTGCAGGTACTTATTTTGGTACAGGATACAGATTCTACTCTTCAGGCATGACCTTGCTCCACTCATTTGAAATCCGGAAGCAAAAATCTCACAAAGGCTTGGATCTGTTTCTATGCTTTTAAATTCTGTCCTAAGTCTCTATGATTCCATTGTCTCGACTAGAGTTTCACTATGTATTTTACTTTCTCCTCCAATTCTTCAGTGGAAGTTTTTGGCTCATTTTCACCTACCTATCCCTCCAATGTCAGATCATTTATAAAAGTCACCCTCCTACCAAAAGAAAAAAGTTCATATATAGTGTACACACACACACACACACACACACACACACACAAACCCGGAGTAGTAGAAATGACATCTTTCTCAAACAGAGGGGCCCTCCCAGAACATGGTCTTTCTCCAACCACTCACATCTCCCCACAAGTTCTGCAGTTGAGCAGGTTGGGAGGTCAACGACCATAATTAACGGGTAGGTGGGAGTAGTAGGCAACAGCCTGGGGAAAACCAAAATCCTGTCTTGCTAAAACTAACTAAATGTTTTATTCAACAAATGTGGCACTGACTTGTTTGTGGGACGAGGACGAGAAAGATGGAGTTCCTGCCTGGGGAGGCCCTGGGTGATGTGTATGGCAGGAGCCACTGGGCCTGACGCTAGAAATAGGCTGGGTCCCTCCTGCCACCCCCTCTCCTGCCCTGTCTCTCCCTGAATACTGAGGCAGCCTCTGAGGTGAACACAAGCACCCTTGCTTGACAGAGACACAAACGTCTGCGTGAGGAAAGCAGACTCAAGACAGCCCTCTCCCATTTCTCCTCCTCCGTCCGGATCCACTCCTCCCCAGACTTTAACCCAGGACAACACTTTGTTTTTACAGAAAGCTCTGGAAAGCCTCACCAACTTGATTCTTTAAATTAGCATTTATCATTTAGCATACAACACTTATTAGAGAACACAGCAAAGGAAAAAAGAAAATTAGCCACTGTGTTTTCTTAAGGAATGTCAAGAGCACTTCCCCTTCTCGTTAAACAGCCAAAGAAAACATGAGTTTTTAATGAGTCTAATATTATATAGAAGTATCATTACTTACCCAACTTAATTAACATGCATTACATCAGTGTTCGATACCTTTGGTAGTTACAAAATGGTACCTCTTTGGTATTTTTATTTTTTTGGATCACTACCTCTTGAAGTGGTCTATGCTGGCCACTTGTAGATCTACTTTTATGGTAAGATGTTCATGTCCCTTGCTATTAGTGTATTTGACTTTTTCCTTAGTGGTAAATAAGAGCTCTTTATATTTTAAGGACATAACATAAGGATATCTTAGAATTTAAAAAAAAAAACAAAAAACCTCTTAAATGAAAATTTGAACATGGGAGCATGACTTACAAGGCTCCCTCCCTCTGAGATCTCATTTCCCTACAAAATCTGAAATGAGTCCATGGTTCTAGGAACTATGGGTTGGTGGGTGGGCCATGGTTCTTTGAATGTCAGGGCTGGGGTAACTATGTTTCTAGAAAACAGATGGTGTAGTTCTCTGACATCTGGGTGGAGGACAGATTTTTGCTACCCTCCAAGGAAAGGAAAGCCATGTTAACAGTGATTAAGGTGGCAGGAAACTGAGGAGACAACTTTCATCATTCAAAGCCTCATCCACAGCAGCAAAAATAAGCCAAATAATTAACCTGAATTATGACAGTTACTGCTATTCTTTGATTACGAAGGCAACATGTATTTATAACGGGAAAACTTTCAAAAGGGCAGAAAAGACTGAAGAAGCAAAAGAGTGGCCAGCAGTGTTACAGGGCAACAAAAGGGTTAAGTACTAACTGCTGCTCACAAAACCCAATCCATTGGACCCCCTTCTCCCACCCCCGCACCTGACAGCAGTGGCTGTTTTACCTATCTCCGAGATGTGAGGCATACAGCAGGTGTTCAATAAATGATTACGACTTTTATTATTCAAAGACCTGCTCAAACCTGGCCATCTGGAGCCAGGCCTTTCCGGACTGCTAAGAATCGGCCTCTCCCTGCGGTTTCCAGCTTTGAGTTAGAGCTCCATTAAGGCACTCAGCAAAGCGTCTCATGTGAGTTTTCTCTAAAAACACAAAACCCAAACCAAAAGCCCCTGACACTCACTATAGCTGCCGGGGCTGTGGTGGGTGCCGGGGATGGAATCCTCCTGCTGGAGCAGGATTTATAAAGAGCGTTGGATTTTGAAGCTGGAGACCTCCCTGTGGGCTCAGGTCCTGGCTAAGAGCCTCAGTTTCCCCACATGTCCAACGGCAGGGCAAGACATGACAATCTCCAGGGCCCTTCTACACTGCTCTTCTCAACCCAGTCCACACACCCAGGGGGCAAGGGACTGGAAAGAGCAGGTCCTGTGTGAACAGGAGAACAGTCCTCTCTCCGGAGGACTCTGAATTTTAGCGCTTCTCTGTTCACTACAGAACACTTAAGAGATCAAAGATTAAAAACCACCCAGAAATCTCTTTGTTATCAGAGCCTGCAGGTAACAGCCAGTGACATCTGAGCTCCCCGTGCCCAGGCCCCCCTCACCCACATTTATCTACATAGGCACACATATGTGGACTAAAAAAAGTAGAATCAAATCAGGCATGCAGTTTGGTAACTCATGCATTTTTTAAAAGAACTAACTGAAAATTCTTTTCTAAATAGAAAACAGGCCTTGCCCTGGGTGGTGTGGCCCACTCTAGCCAGCTGCTTCCTCCATGACTCAGGGGCAACAGTCCTCTTGAAAAGCTCAAGGTGCCTCCAGACAAGTGCCTGAAGCTCCTCAAGCTGCCCCGCAGCATACTGTCTTTTTGTTCGTGGCCTGGGAGCCTTCCAAGGAGGACTGATCCCACAACCCTCTCCCTTAAGAGTAGGGTTTCTTTACGATCCCATGGTGGTTACACAACCACCAGGCCCCCGGGCTTCACTGCAGCGCCTCACCCGCGCCTCACCCTGCACACGGACTGGTTTCACACACGCACACATGCCTACAGCGACAGGCATCCTGTGCTAGCAAGTTGATGTTCAGGAGAGACCGCCATGCCTGTGCTGAGCATCCCAATGTACCTCTGACAAGCCCACCCGACACCACTCAAGTACAAACACACTTGGAAGTCTCAAACATGCTGCTGGGCCCCTTTCTCGCTCTGGAGCAAGAAGTCCCCTGTGGCTGCAGGAATAGCATGGTCAGTGCAGAGGAACCAGGAGAAGCTCCCAGAAGACTCTCACCTCGTAACTCACAGTTATCTTGTGGAAAGTGACAAGTGCTCAGGCTTCCTTCTCAAAGTGTGGGTCTGGAGGATGTACCCTGTAAGGTGTTATCTTCCAACCCCACCCCAAGAACCCCAGTTATTCTCACTCACAAATTAACATGGGACAGCTCCCTCCCTCCCCCGCATCATACCCATTTTCCCTCTTATAAAATGATCCTCGGGGTGCCTGGGTGGCACAGTCTCTTAAGTGTCAGACTCTTGGTTTCAGCTCAAGTCATGATCCCAGGGTTGTGAGATCAAGCTCTACGTTGGGCTCCAGGCTCAGTGTGGAGTCTGCTTGGGATTCTCTCTCCTTTTCCCTCTGCCCCTCCCGCTTGTGTGCATGCACTCTCTCTCTCTTTCTCTCGAAAATAAACAAATGCATCTTTAAAATAAAAATAAAAACAATCCTCTGTACACAAAGCCCCTAGAAAACTGAATAAAAACAAACACTCCAAGGGAACCGTGGGACTCCTGCCAGCTTGGCCGCCCCTCCTGACTTAAAAGGCTGCAAAATGGAACTTTGTTCTGCAACCCCCTCCCTCTTCGTCCCACCCCAATACTCAGGCCTAGGCATGTAGCAGCACAGAGCCCACATGCAAAACCACCAAGTACAGCCTTCCTCAACTGAAACTCCACACAGGCCATGTGGCCAAGCACCCAGGACACCACAGGGTGTGTGGCATGTGGCCGGGTACATGCAGCTCGGCAACACAGGTCACTCAGAGGAGTGAAGGCACCTCTGTGCTGCCTACATGAGAAGGGCAAGTGAAAAATGATGGTCTTTGTGGGACCAGGGGAAGGAGGGATGCTTGCAACGGTATCATCAAGACAGAGGCTTCAGCAATCTGTGCAAAATATCGGGGTGACCTGGATCCCTCTGGGCCCAGTTTCCTAGAGGGAATGTTAATCTTAGCAGGAGAGATGAGCCGGAGATGTAGACAAGGGAGTGGAGAGAATGTCATCATCCAAACAGAAAAGGCCAAGATAGAGAGAAGTGGGGTCAAAATAGGGAGAGAGACAGAAGAAGCCTCTAGATTTTACACACAGATCATAGAAGAGAATCTGTTCTGGAGAATGGGGACTCTAATTCTGCAGCTTGGAGAAAACACAGAGCTGTTGCTATGTGAAGAGACAGAACCAGCTGGCATTAAAAATAGGTTTAGATGACACACAGGAGTGAGTGACACAGGATCCCTGCCCCAAATAGCCAGGGGGCAGTCATGTGGAAGGAGGAGTGGACGTGCAAGATCTCTTGGTGCCAAGGGATGGCTCTGGGTCCAGAGGTAGATGCTCAGAGCTACAAAAAGCTTTTCCACATCTGAGCATCAGAGTGAGTTGCCTCAGAAAGTGATGGCCTATGTTAACTTGGGGTGGCTCACAGCTGGGACACAGCAAGAGCATGCTACAAATCGGAACATGCGGGGTTGATCTCTGTTCTCCAACCGACACCCATGCTGGCTGTCTCAGCCTCAGTTTCCCCTCTGTTAGAGGGGAGAGCCACATTACCCTACCACTGTCTGGTGTTTCCCCCTGGGAATTATTATCATAGAAGAGCTCTAGAGTGAGGGTCCCTGGACAAGGGCTCCCACTTTGGCTGCAAACTACCTACTGTGTGACCTGCTCAAGACTTCTTGCTTCCAGCCTCTGCTCAGCTCCAGACAAGGTGCCTGAGGTGCTGTGGTTTTGCTGAAACAGTGGGCATCACACTGAGATCTCAGTTGAGTGACCAGAAAAAGAGGCCACGGGTAGGCAAAAAAGACCCTGACCTGCCATAGCCAGGCCATCAGGCCCATGTGAGAGCTGTCCTGACACCAGAGCTTCTTCCCACATCTCCTGGGTGAGGGGGATCAATTCAGGGACATAGAGAAAGGATGCGCAAAGAAGCAACTGTCTTCCATCCTGACCCCAGAGATTAGGACAGAGAAGAGAATGGCTGACTGACTCAACAGCCCCACAAAGAGGTCATTTCTGTTTAGCAGTAAGGAAACAGGCACAGAGAAGCACATCATCATAAGTGGCTCTGACTTTAGTCTCCCTGTCCCTCCACACCCCCACCCCAATCTTGGGTCCAGAAACCCCAAACAGTCTCCCTGCCACCCTTGTAGTTCCCCAGGAGGGTTCTGTAATGCTTTTTGACACTTATGACAAGAAACAAGAGATCATTACAAACATGAGGCAAGCACAAAGCAGTCTCTGCATCTGAGATCATCTACACGTTTTGCTCTTCTTCCTAAGTAGACTGACCTAACCCTGCTCCTTCCAGCAAATAGCTGAGCTGGCCTTCAGGAAGGGGTGTGGTGGTGGTGGGAGTGTGTGTGTGTGTGTGTGTGTGTGTGTGTGTGTGTAGGAATGCATGAACCCATTGAAAAGTCTTCTGGATCTAATTGGCAAATTACCCTAGGAAGAGAAGGAAAAACAAGGTAGGTGGGAGCTTGAAAAGGTTACAAGGGCTTTACATGCGTCGGACGCGCTCGGCAGACACTCGCTCTGGGGCTGCTAGGATGCGCCATGCCTGCCAGGGCGGCAGATGACAGTGCATGGCTCTGCCCTCGAGGTCCAGAGGAGGATGAAATGAGCCGCGGTGACAGAGCGGAGGGGTGTGGGCAGGTGCTCCAGGCGGGCGCGGTGAGGCGGGGATTAGTGGGATCAGGGAGGCTTTACGGAAGAGGTGGCACTCAAGCCCAGGCCTTAGAGGATGGCAGGACTCGAAGATGCGGGCGGTGATACAGAGGTGAGAGATTACCGCTGTCATCTCAACCCTCCCCGGGAGCCAGGCCCGACAGCCTCTCTTTCAGAGCATAGATGCTGCCAAGCCTCCACCTCGCCAGGCTCTGGCCCAGCCCAATATCGGGGGGTTGGGGGGGGGGGGGGAGGGTGGAGAGGGGCAGCGTGCCTGGGGCTTACTCACTTCCCTCCTTAAAGGGGGACTGTTCTGCAGGAAGGCAGTCAGCCACCCACCCCCCACCGCTGCCTGAACTCATCCAGCTACTCTGGCCACAGCTTATCCAGTTCCCCCCAGCATTCCCGACAACCCAGTAGGGACTCCACATGAGGACATCAAGGGATCTGTCCAGGGTCACAGAGCTCAGATGGGCAGAACTGGAAGTCAAGCCCAGGTGTGCTAAAATCAGAGCCCAGTTCTCAGACACATCACAGCTTCTCTGGTCTCAGTTTCAAGGCTGATGCTCCAAGATGGCTTCAAGATGTTCTCTGACCAGAGAACAGAGGTCAGGGTTTAAGGCCCAGCCCTTCCATTCTCCAGGAGCCCTTCACAGGCATCTCTAAAGGGGGGAGCCCTCTATCTTCTTTGGGGCGTGGGGAACTTGAAATAGGACTCTCAGGCAACAGGTCCAGGCAGAGACAGGTGATCAGCAAACAGAAGCCCCTGAACCAGCGACACAGCACCAGGCCGACATCAAACATGCTTAGTTCCTAGGATTCCATGAACATGAAGCAGGCCAGGGAAGGAAAGGGGGTCAGGGCTATCCACAGACATCTTCTGCTCAACAGAGGTCGTGCTTCTGAGGAGTGGCCTCTCTCTACCCCATGTAGAGAAATAGGATTTCATTGTTAAAAATGAAAACAAAGGCACTCCAGTCAGGATATTCCCAGAATGAAGAACTGGCTTCTTTCCCTGTGCTGAGAAGGCCAGGGCCACCATGCCACCGGGCCTTGCTCATCCATCCCAGGGAGCACCCAACTTCTGGGAACTGGATCAAAGGGTACCGTTTGTGTAAGAGGTGGAGTCCCACATAATTAATACCTGGTTATATCATGGATGCTGGCCAGGGCACCCTCCGCCATGTGCAAACACCTCTCTGGCTGGGCTGCACAGCACAGGGCGCGGGTTCTAGGCATGTACACGCAAAACGGGGGAGATTAAGGGCTAGAGGTGCCCTCACAAATGAACAGTACAGAGTGGATCAGCCGCACACTATTTGTGCAACACTGATTCTCTTCTTAAAGAGAGATGAGCTTCATGGCCTGGGTTTACACCATTAGCCCCCCCCCCCCCCCACACACACACACACAGTCTTAAAGGAGCTACTTACAACCGCAAACATGTCATAGTAGGCCAGTGACAGCTCCTTAACAAGAACACTGGCAGTTGCCTCTGCAAGGCAGAAAATTCCCTGGCGTGGACCCACACACACGCTCAGTTCCAATGACAACTTAATCCTGCCAGGACTGAGGTGTGCAGAGAACAAAAAAATTGCCTGCTTCTAGAAACTTTTAACTTTAGAAGAAATCACTAAAGGCATGACCCTCAGCACATTTTTCAAAAACAGGAGACCACACTTTGCTTGGCTGGCGCCAAATTTAACGGGGACAGTCACTTGCCCTCGGCTCATCCTCTGCTGCAACAGGACAAATGTACAGTCTGAAAAGTTCACTGGGGTCCCCTGTTATCAAGGCCAGAAAGGCAGACACTTGGCCAGAGAAGCCAGTGAGTGGCCCACCACAGTGGTTTGCATGACCGGTGCACAGGCTCAGAGCTGAGCAGATGCCGCCTCCGCCTTGAAAGCACGCATTAATTGCACTAATTTAGCTAACAGTCTCTGTTTCGTCCCCCACCCCAGTCAACCAGCATCCTTTGGTACTGCTGGAGAGATGCAAGCTGTTGGCTTTAGTGTTATTTTGTCAGCCATTAAACGATTCATCGGAGTCATTAATTGATTTATTACTGCTGCCTGCTCAGAGGGTTTAGCAAATAGAGAATGATGTAGGTCACAATGCAAAAGGAAATTGGACCAAACAACACCATGAGATGCTGGGCACTTAGAGAGTGAGCCACTGTCCACTCGGGAAGCCCTCCATGCCCAGCTGTCAGATGGGGGGACAGCAGAGCTGGCTCTCCTGCCTGAAATCCGGGTGCCAGACTGCCTCCCGCTCAGGCGCTGGTGCTGCCAAAGACGTAGACAGCAGAGAACCTTGTCCAGAGGCCCCTGGCAGCTGGCTCCCAGGCACCTGCCAGGCATGATCACCAGCAACTGGGTACGAGGGGGAGAGAAGCCTTCACTGGCCCCCACCCAGGCCCGTGTGTCCACCCTCCGGGGGACTACGGAGGCCAGGGAGTGGTCCCAAGCCAGGGCTCTGCTCCTCTGGAGGTAACAGGCTCCTGCCACTCTCTCCCTATCCCTGCACTGCCCTCAGGAGTGCCGGGACAGCAACAGCTGACAATAACAGGTGCCTCCTAACGCCTGGCCCTTCAGGACTTCTCTCTGACCCTGGCCACAGTCCTGGGTGGTGGCAGTGAAGAGAACAAGCACTTAGTTATACAGCAGGCCAGGGCACAGCCGTCCTGGGTATCGGACCCAGGTCCTCCTGACTTCAAAGTCCACATCCCCTTCCCTCTACCATTTAGCTGACACCACAGGGCACTATGGCTCAGCCTCAACAAGGACTCCAGCCAAAACTAATCGGGGGAACAAGACACCAAAGCAGCCCCCTTCTTCTCAGAGGCCCCAGTGCCTCATTTATAAAGAGACAGAGTCAAGGTGAGTGAGGCCTGAGGCTCTGCAAGAGAGAAAGACTGTGGGACTCAGTTCCTCCTACGCCCCTGAGGCACTGGCCCCGCGAGATGCTGATGGCTTGGCTCTGCTGCCAACACAGATCATAGACCCCAGGGGCCACTTTCTGGTGTGCATGCTCCTCTTGCTGGGGCAAGCCCTCCCATGGTTTCCCCTGCTGCCCTACCTGCCCTTCAAGCCACAGCCCAAATGCAACAGGTCCGGGAAACCTTCCCAGAATCCAGCCAGGCACCGAGTAGTTCACGGTGGAGGTCTGCTGCACTAGATTAGACTAGAGAGAAGTAATTCTCATCCTGCCCTGCTCCCAATTCCTCGGGTTGTGAGCAAACACAAGGGAGTGTTGTTGAGATGAAGGAACTAGAATGTTCATTTTACAGAAATGTTAACATTCCCAATAGGAAGATTATAGGGTCACAGATTCTGTGTGTGAGGGTGATGGGGGCGGGGTGCTATACACATATCTCCCTCTCTAAAGCAGGAAAGGTAAATCCTCTGGTACCTTGTGTGCCCAAAGAACCAAACACAGCCAGTCTGGTTGACTCAAGTTCTATAATTACAGGAATCAACCCCTCAAAAACACATCACACTCCCACCCTGCTCAGTGGCACTGTGGAACAGAGCCCACCCTAGCAAGCTTTCAGAGTGAATCACCTCAGAGGGTGATCATTTAGTTTGATTCAAAAGTGATGCAGAAGGGCTGAAGAGCCAGGTCAGGTATACACCAAGAGCTGGTCTGCTTTGGTCCTTGATATAGCCCCAACCCACAGAGCTAAGTCTGCAGCCTGCTATGGACCCGTGGAGGATTCGAGGGCAGGGTAGGAGTTGGGGAGGGCCTCTTCAGAGCTCCCACAGAGAGGTCCACAGATATTTGCTGGGTGTCTATCAGGTGTGTAAGACAGGGCTTTCTTGCTAGCATTGCCCCAGAACGGGTCCAGAGCATCCCAGAACACATATCCTTTTGGGATCCTAGCGAGAAACCTGCTAATGAGGTGGGGCCAGGAGCCCAGCTTGGAAGCACCAGAGATGACCTAGCCAGTCAAAGGCTAGGGGACAGAGGAGTTTATCTACTGAGAATTCTGACCCAAACATGGCTAATAAAACGGACCCAGAATTTCCCATAGAGGTGGCACGCCTTCTACTCCATATAGGGCATTGAAACTACAAAAGAAAGTCTTTATAGAGAAGCTCATCAGGGTTCAACAAGTGAGATACTTAAAGTCTCATAGAGAAAGAATCATCTATTATCATGGACACATATTTAGGACTCCAGCTCACGAAGGCCTTTCCTTTGTCCGTATTTACTTGATGCGCACACCCAAGTGCCCTCTGCACAGGTTGGTCCTTCTCCCTGGACCACCCCTCCACACTCTCTCCCAGGGTGATGCCTCTTCGTCCTTTATGTGTTCTTCATCACAGCACTTGCCACATCTAACTGTTAATTCCTTATTAAATTCACCAGCTGTCTTCCCAGGGACAGGGGCAAGAATGATGTACACAGCACAGACGAGGTGCAGGCTCAGTAAGTATTTTTTTGGATGAATAAAGTCCTTGCAGAAATCCTGCTTTTCAAGAATATCCACTACATCTACAAAGTCAAATTCTAAGACTAGTTAGCTCAGTCACTCACTAACTTACCATGTGGCTACATCCATACAACCACTCCCTTCCCTCTAAACAACACATACATATACCCACACCCACACAAAATACCCAGTCCTGTCTTAGAATACACTGTTTCCGTTGTCTGCAAAAGTCAAGCTTTGGGGATTCAGAAAAACCTTGGTGCTACTTGGCCCTTTGTGGCAAATGACTTGGGCAGGTCACTTCTAGACTCACTGGTCAGGTCAGTAAAATGGGATCATCTTTATACCTCTCCTCCCAAGACAGCTATAAATTAGCTAAAGCTAACATCTGGGCAAAGCATTGATAGTTGTGAGGCCATGACAGGAAGCTAAACTCCCACTTTGGAAGGAAGTCGAGACTAAGCCCAGTGGACTTGGTGCAGTAAGCGGATTTGAATTATGAGCTGCTGAGATCTGGCCGCTTCTCTCAGCCCTCTTGGCCACGCCTCTCTTCCATCTCTAAACCAAAGCCTAGTGATATTCTCAGATAGACTAGATGTCCTGGTTTTCTATCTCCCTGAAGATAGAGGTCTGCACCACTGACCAAGGAGCCTCTTTTTCCAGAGACTCCTTAATGAAGCTGAGAGAACCTGCCTACCACCTATGGGGCTTGGGGACACAAAGGTGGGAGGGGCCCCTCCTGGGCATGGTGGGAAGCTGAGGAGGGCTGCAAGGCAGAGGTTCCACTCTGAGATGCCTTTCTCCTTGTTCCACAAAATGCACCCCGCAGACAGGAATCCTCTGCCAATCGGAGGACTGCCCTTCACAGCTGGACCCTCCAAGCCACAGGTTTCTAAGAGACATGGTTCCTGCAATCAGAGATGAGCCACAGAGCCAGCCCTGAGCTCACTCAGGAAGAATGTGTCCTCTTCCTCCTCCTTGATTCAATCCCTCACTTCACATGGAATTGAGAACCTGAGAAAGGCAGAGAAAAGAGGTAGAACAGAGACCAGGCTCTAGGAGCCCACAGGGCCCTCTGGTTGCACCCCTCTTCTGCCCTCTCCCGCTGCTTACCACGCCCTGGGAATGGCTCTAGCCTCTCACCAACCAGGCCTCAGGTCCTCCACTGCCCCAGGGACACTGTGCTACTTTTGCATTCTCTCCCAGACAAGCTCCCTATTACCCTCCATTTATCTACCTATAGAACTCTCAGTCATTCATCAACAGCCAGCTCAAATGTCCCTGCCTCCCAGCCCAGGGCAAAGTCCCTGAGAAGGTTCGTGAGCTAGAACTCAGTATCAGAAGATACCAACTTTCACCTGCAAGTGTCTCAAGATCATCCAATAGAACATTCACTGCCAATGAACTCCTTCCTACCCAAGGGCTGCTGTAGTAAAGGGCAGAGCACAGTGGAATGAGGGCCTCCAGGTCCCCAGCTAATTCGGAGAGGCAGGCAATTCACCCCGACTCAAGATGCTCCCTCAATGCAAGACAACACCTCTACTCGGGTTGGCATGAGACTTAAAGCAAACAAGGAGATGATAAAGGGCTGTGATCTCATGTCATCCCTTCCCTCCCCCTCCTCCAACCTCCCTCTTCTCTTGTGCCTTGAGCTTCAGTCATGGGGAACACTCTCTGGTTCCTAACCTGTGCCCAGACCATCATTCCCTCCCAAATGCCATTTCAACTCTCCATCTGACCCTTGGGCCACCCTGGGCAGGATAATTTTTTCATTTTCCAAGCCCATGTGAAACTCTACCAGTGACTCTTCCAGTATTTTCTATGTGGCCTTATTGGAAGGACAAAAGCTCCCTGCAGGATTGTTGGTTCCAAAAAACAAAATCCAAATATTTACTATGCCTAATAATCAATAACCATCGAATGACTGGAGACTATGAAAGAGCTTTTTGGACAAAGCTAGGCCTGGCTCTTCTGGGAAATTCCTTCCTTATTTTCCACCTTTAGAAAGATGTAACTTTAAAGAACTGAACAGACTTTCATAAACCCAAATGTGAAAAGGGACAAAAAGGGGCCATACCTTCCAGTGTTTCTATGTTTTTCTCCTCAAGCAATCATTGCAGAAGAGAAACATGGAAACCCTGGGAAAGGTTTGAATTTGAATCTTGCTTCTGCCGTAGCTTGAAACTTGTGAGTCACAGAGACATGGCAGGACTATCCATGATGGATGACCAAGTGCCCCCCTCTGCTGCAAACACGTCTAAAGCAGTCTGTTTTTCTTCTGTTTTGTCTAATTCCATTTGAGGCCATGGCCTGGGTCTTCTCCACCAAAGACATAAGTTTTTAATGAGATTTGGGTAATCCACAGGCCTTCAGAAACTTTGAATCTAGAACTCAGAGAGGAGGGGCTCCCATGGTCCCTCTATTGTAGATGTGGCCCCAGGCTCACAGACATGGGTCAAGGGCAAGAGTCGGGTCTGGGACTTAGATGTCCCAGACATCCAAAGATGTCTGTACCTTGGCAGTCTCATCTGTAAAACTGGGCTAATAAGCCCTGCTTCACAGAGTCTATGAAAGTTAAGGTTCTGCAGCCTCCCCTAGAACTCTTCCTGGCCTCCATCCATCGGGTACTCAATAAATAAGTACCTGTTGAATAGACACTCCTGCTAAAACCCTCCTCTATGCCTTTGCTCTACTGAGGAAGGCCTCACTCACCCTGAGGGGACCAGCCAGGCAGTGCTCACCTGTGGACCCCCCTGAAGTTTGCCGGCCATGATTCCCAGCAATGGAAACAAGTCACCACTCAAGGTGGGCACCAAACCTCCCAACGACTTGGACGTGGGAACTCTACTCCTTTGCTTCACATCTGACTTGTCTTGCTGGTAAAGGTCACGATGGTGAGGTATCTTCACAAGGTTACAGTTCTTCCTGCTATCACAAACCAATGTCACCCACCCCATGGCCCTGGCGGGAACCATATAGAAGACATCCGTCATAGAAGGGAAAAAACCTTAACCCTGCGACCAAGCCCTCTGGTTCTGACACCAGTTTGGGGCCTGGTCTCCTCAACCTGAATGTGACCATCTGTCAAATGGGAAGTCGTCACTACCTGCCTGGCCTACCTCATGCAGGAATGTGAGGCACAAATATTGAAACAAACACAAAACCTGGTGTTACCCGAAGGACAACACCCCCAGTCCCCAGACCACCAAAGTGGCAGGAAGAAAGGAGGAAGCTGAGGTGACAAAACCCTGGCTAGCTGTGCCACCCACCCCCCCACAGTCCTTCCCCTCACCTACAAAACTAAGGGAGTGGGGATTGGATTCCTGGTCCTTAAACGTGGCTGTACATCAAAAGCACCTGCAAGCTCTGCAACCACCCAGCTGCCCACCCTTCCCAGGCTGCAGGGATCCAGCTTTTTGGGAGCTCCTGGATCAAACGTTCTAGCAGATTCCTCCTGGGTTCTGCCTCTGCCCTAACCAGGGAAAATGGACCGTGGGTCCAGCGATGACTAGCCAGATGGGCAGTCCTCTCCTGCCCCTTACCCTCCAGGCTCCCAGGAGGCCTGCAGGAAGCCTCTGGATGCAGGTCGGGGCTTAGACAGCCATCCAAACAGGTACGAGCCCAGATGTAATTGGCCTCTCGGTTAAGCTTTCTAATCTCATTAAAGCTGCCTGCATCATGCAGACCACAGCTCTGCATTTAATAACAGAAGAGCACTGCCCTGCCTGAGGTAAGCTGATTAGGTCTGGGGAGACCCGAGAGGACGGGTCTGGACCATTGCCCCCTGGCCCGCACCGGACCCCTCGGCCCTTTCCACGCCATGCTGTGTGCAGATGTCACAAACTCAGACTGTAAGAAGAGGGGGCGTGCTGCAGAAGGGGCAGGCAGGCAAGAAGTGTTTAGAGCGGGCAGTGGGGGTGGGGGGACACAGGGCCAGGCGTGCCACCCACCTTGGAAGCCAGCGCTGTCCCTAGGACTTTCGATACATGTAAAGCATCAAGTAATTTTATTCCCTATCTTTCCAGGGTGTGATAACACCCACTGCACCCCAGGAGACAGCTGCCCCTCTGGGCAGAGTGCAAGGCTCACAACTGCTTCCCTCCCCCTTCCCCCACTGTCTCCCCCATTCACAGTGGGAAGAGGGCTATGGTCTGGAGTCCAGACAGCTGCTCTGCATCTTTGGAAGAGAAGACCTGTCCTGCCAGCACCCTTCCCCCCCCCCCCACCCCTCTGAGAGGAGGTATCCCGACGTCCCTTCCTGATAAGTGTGTGAGGAGGGCTGAGGAAGTATCCAGCTCCTGGACATCAGTCAACGTGTGCAAACATCCCTGTGCAAATACATGTCATCCACTTCTCGATCATCCCCTCTATCTAAATACATCCCAAGAAAATAACTTGGCAGTGGTGAGAAATTCTGCCACAGCTCCAAAGTAGCAAACACACACACACACACACACACACTCATATACTCACACATACTCTCATACACACACTCACACACTCACTCTCATACATTCTAACACACACACACACTCCTACATTCTCACAGTCATAAACACACACATACTCTCATACACATTCTCACACACACTGTCATACACACTCACTCTCATACACATTCTCACACATACTCATACACATTCTCACATAGTCTCATACATTCTCACACTCATACACATTCTCACACTGTCATACACACTCACATACTCTCATACACATTCTCACATTCTCACACACAGTCTTATACACATTCTCACACTGTCATACACTCAGTCTCATACACATTCTCAGTCATACACTCACACATACTCTCATACACATTCTCACTCACACACTCATACACATTCTCACACTGTCATACACACACTCTCTCATACACAATAACACACTCTCATACACATTCTCACACTCACATACACAGTCTCACACTCATACACACTCTTATACTCACACTCTCACACTTATACACTCACAAACGCTCTCATACTCTCATGCATTTATACTCACACTCATATACACTCACATACACTCTCACACACTTATACACTCACACTCAAATGCTCTCTTACATACTCTGTCACACAATCACACACACACACACACACACACTCTCTCTCTCTCTCTGCTCTGTTCAAGGTGCCACACTGGGTCAAGGACAGGCATGGAGACACACACACACAGTCAGCAACCACCCAGAGTAGGCTAGGGGTTCGGTCCTGCTGAGAGAGGCTGGTTGTTATTAATATTTAATAGGCAAGATAATATTTTCGAAGGGAAGGGATTCCACGCAGGTTCCGAGCCAGGCTCACACAAATGCCCCATCCAAGGGAGATGTTGGGGGCACGCCCAGCCAAGTACACATACACACCCATCTCCACCCCCTGTGGGACTCACATTAAGACATTGGCAATTTCCACTCCACTTGCCAAGAACCCTGCCCCGTGGAAACAAAGGCAGCAGTCATGGGGTGGGCTAGCGCATCTTGGGGACCTGGCCACTGTCTCCCCAGTCCCATCAGTTCACCAAAGAGGAAACAAAGGCCCACAATAGGAGACAGATGTGCCAAGAACCTGGCCAGGGTGCCACTTATTCCATCACACTTTCATTCTTTGGACAATTTGGATAGTGGTGGCTTTAAAAAAAAAAAAAAAAATGCCCTCAGCTATATCTAAGCTGCCTACAATCACCACTAAGCCCACCCTCTAGGGCACAAGAGCAATCAATTATTAGGGAAATATCTGAGGGTCAAGTGCATGTGGGCAATCCTCCAACCATGCTAGCTCTAGGTGAACCAAGCCAACGTCTCAGCCACCATACAATGCCTCAGTGCCCATCCACCTCACTCTCCATCCAGACTGGGTCCTCAAACCTGGAGCACTCACCAGTGTCCTCACTGCTGTAGCTGCCCCAGTCCTCCCCTGGTCCCTGTTCCTCTCCCCAGATTGACCTAACCAGGCCACTAACGATGCAGGTTCAGAAGCTCAGGGGACTGTATGCTCTGGGCTGCATACCAGCTGGACTGGGCCCTTCTCAGTTCCAGCTGCGCCCACACAAACCCTCCTTCCTGAATGTAGCAAGTCTCTTCAAGCTTCTGAGTGTTTGCAAACTATTCCTTTACCACCCTGCAATGCTCTCTTCCAAATACTCCCCTTTAGGTCATCAACTGCTATTCCTTTTTCCTTTGCAGGACCCATAGAAATCTTCCCCGAATATAGGAAGCCCTCTGGGTAGAGCCTTCTCTTGGGATCCAGCAACAGGTCTCTTGGAGCACCATCAGCATCTGCTATGTAACCTCTTTCCCACTCAACTGTGAGATCCCACAAAAAGTCTCTTAGGCATCTCCCAAGGCCCAGCTGAGGATCCAGCACACCAAAGGCACGTTTAGGCCCACTCCATTTTCCAAAAAACCCTTCAAGTCTCAGAACCAATACCAGAGACACTGTTCAATCCAATCCTAGTTGTTTTAAGTCAAGAAAATGAAGGCCCAGGGAGAAAGAGAGAGTGTTAATATCACACAGCTCCTTAGCAGACCAGGCTGGCAGCGGGGCCTGAGTCCTCGTTGACTCCTTCAAATAGGCCAAAAGCCCCCACAGCAAAACCAAACTCAGGAGAGTGCTACCAGGACCAAACATCCAAGAAAGAGGGGCAGGAGAGAGGTGTGGAGGCAGCCCAGGAGCCCCAGAGAAGGAAATGGGACAGGCCAGCCTGGAAACCCCAAGTGGAAACTATTAAGAGTGTCCTAACCAGGTGCTCGACAATGACAAGAGGAAGGACCAAGGACAGGACCTGACACAGGGAGGAATTCAACAAACATATGCTGTTGCACAATTCATGGCACAAATGACCAATTATAAACCAATGCAATGCATGGTATCGTACAGGCCTGCACTGGGCTCCAGGATCCCAAAGAAAGGAAGGATTATTTCTGCCAGAGGGTGGGGCAGTCTGGGACAGCTTCACAGAGTGGTGACATCTGATCAGACACCATCTGTTATTTTTCTCTAATTGTTCCACATGTGTGAAATTTTGATTCTAAGCTAGAATGTGGACTCCGAGAGGCAAAGGCTGTGGCTACTTCTCCTGCTTTCCCCAACCCTTCTCTCCAAAGCATCCATTTGACAGGGCTCCTCACAGACACTAAGGCAACACCAACAGGAGTGACGAGCCACACCTGTCTATTGCAAAGAGGAGGTAGAAGCAATGCTTCTGGCTTCCCACAAGTCTGCTTTACCTGCAGAAGCTCCCTGAAGCCCATCAAGGAATCCAGCAGTGTCTGGGGCACTCCCAACATTCCAAATGTCCC
Source organism: Canis lupus familiaris (assembly GCF_011100685.1). NCBI lineage: Eukaryota > Metazoa > Chordata > Mammalia > Carnivora > Canidae > Canis > Canis lupus. Next base: position 55,220,978 of record NC_049226.1, on the reverse strand, counting down.
ATGCCCCTAGTGTGGCATTAAGAGATGGACACCCTTAGGCTCTTGAACACTTCCTGTACCTAACGGGTGGCACTAAGTCTTCTTCCACACCTTACCTGCTTCCCCCTCTCAACAGCCCTGCAAGGTAAGAATCAACACCCCCACTTGACAGACTGGGAAAACCGAGGCTTGTAGAGAAGTCACATTGTGAGGTCAGCAGCAGGCCCACGTGGGTCTTTAACCATATCACACAGCCCATATTACTTCTCTGCCAACAGTTTCCTATACAAAAGCATCACCAAGATTGCTTGGTAGGAATGAGTTAGTGCCCATCCAGATATCCCATCTGCAAAAACACTACCACCAGCAAACCAACTAACCTCTGGAGCAGACCATACCTGGTGGGGGTCACTCACACAGACCATACCATACCCCAGTTTCTACAGCTGCACCCTATCTTCTCACTTTCCAGAGGCTTCAACACCCCGCCCCGCCCCACCCCACCCCCCCCACACAGCCACATCCTAGTTTCCATAGAAGCCCAGAAGAATGCAAACTCCAAAGATTCCCTTTCTTGTTTGGATAATGGCCACTTCGCAATTCTCCCTCCCACACCAGGACCCTCGCTGCTCCTGAGCAGGCGTTCAGGCCAGGGAGAGAACAAACGGGAGGGGATGAAAAACACACACAACAGTAAGCTGCAACCCAAACAGAACTAATCCATTCAGAGCCCAAAGAGGCTGAGCAGATGGGAACCCGGCATTCCCCCGCCCGCCACCACCCTGGGTTCCGGGGCCTTCACCACAGTGTTATAATTATAAAGGGTGACCCAGCCACATGCTCTGGGGGCCGCCCCTACTCCCAGGCACCCGCAGGCACCGCCTTCATCTGGTTTGTGTTTGGAGCCCTCCCCGAGCCTCCCCCAAATCATATGCACAAGGGCAGGCATGCAAACACCCCAGCCTTGGGACACGCTTCCATGGGAAGGAGGGAGGTGCCAACTTTGTGCACGCCCCTCTGGATTCTGGGCAGGAGAGGCAAAACACCCCTAGAAAGGCTCCCACCCCCATTCTTCCCAGCCCAGTGTCCCCTACTCTCCCTCTGAGCACCTCCACATGTGCAGGATGACATCTTCCTTCATGGCCATCTGCGTCTGTCTTCTCCACCCAGTGTGTGAGGGCAGGGCCAACCTGTGTCATTCATGGTGACACCCCCAGTGCTTAGCACCAGATTCAAAGATATGCTGAATGAATGCAGTCACAACTCCAATTAGGTATACTGCCAGTTTTATTCCCTTATATGTATTCCTGTTTTTAAGCCTTAAGCCCCCTGAGGATAGAAATCCTGCCTTGTTCATTCCCTCCTCAAGGCCTGGCACTTTGGGGGTCCTCAATAAATACTTCAAGCAAAGAAATGACCATTCACCGCCTTGAAAACACTGAAGATCCACAAATGGAGGGATAGCCACCGGATCAGGGAATGTGAGGGCCTAATAGAAGCTTCACCCTGCTCATTTGTAAAAGGAGGGAGAGTGCCTTCTTTGCAGCCACAGACAAGTCAGTGTGGCAGATGCAGGACTCGCATCTGGGTCCTGAGGCCCACCCTGCCATGGCAGAGGAGACAAAAGGCACCAAAGATGCACTCACTGCTCTAAAGAAGCGGGTGATCTGGCGGGGCAGACGAGACAGACACGTGAAACAATTAGTGAACAAGATAACCGCCAGGCTGACGGTATTATACCCTGATATAATAAAGTACACGCTGTACGACACAATTAGAGACAAGACTGAAGCACACTGCACTAATTACACAGGACAAAGAGTGAGCAAATGGGAGCCGCTGGGCTGCTTGGAGTTGTCACAGAGGGCTCTGGAGACCAAGGAACCCGAGGTGAGTCTGGGGTGGAGCCTCCACCAGGAAGCCTCTCCAGATTACCACTCCCTCCTCAGTGCTCCTGCTCATTCCCACCCTGAGCTGGCCGATCCCTCTGTCACTTGCGGTCCTTCTCAGGCAGTCTGATATCGACCACCTGTGTGGTCAGCCCAGCGGCAGGTGGCAGGTCCTGGCATCAAGCCAGCCCCTGGTAACCAGTCAGGGTTCATCATTTCAACATGCACAACCACTATCCTGAGCCTCTGCATGCATCACCTCATTCAGGCCTTACAACAACCCCAGGAGGTGAGGGCGTGTGCTTCTGCAGATCATAAGCTCAGAGCTGGAAAGTCCCCTTCCCAAGGCCACAGTGCCAATAAATGGCAGAGTCAAGAGACAATATAAACCATGTCCACTGCTCTACAGATCTCATGCTCCTAAATCTCCACATCCACATGGTCCAGCATGGAAGTGGGCTACCGAGTACTTCAAGATGTGGGCAGTTCAGAGATGTTAAAACAAAGACCAGATCTCAAGGACTTGATATAAAAAGCCAGTATGTAAAATAACTCATCAATTATTTTTACAGTGATTATATCTTATATCTGACTTATAGTATTGTGGACATACTCATTTATAAGTATACTACTGATATGAATCTCATCTGTTTTTTTCTTTTTTTTAAGATTTTATTTATTTATTCATGAGAGACAGAGAGAGGCAGACATAGGCAGAGGGTGAAGCAGGCTCCCTGCAAGGAGCCTGATGCGGAACTTGATCCAAAGGACCCTAAGATCACAACCTGAGCCAAAGGCAAACATCTGCTCAACCACTGAGCCACCCAGGTGTCCCTCATACATTTCTTTCCACTTTTTTTTTAATGTGACTATGAGAAAATGTTAAGAGGATAGGTGTGGTTGCATTCTTGTGAACATTGTGATGTTTGTGAATGAATGAGAGCAGGATGCAGAGAAGAGGACAGGAGGATAATGAAGGTAACATTTCAGACAGTAGGAAGCACAGAGCCAAAGAGTAGCGGGGAGGCAGCCCTGAGCCCTGAAGGCTGGATGAATGGGGGTGACGTTCGGCTAGAACTAGTGGAGGGCTCAGTCAGGTATACTGGTGCCAAATGACAGAAAACATGGAAAGCAGAGCAGGACTCCACCCTGGGGGTTCTGGTAAGAACAGGCGGCAGAGCTGTGGACCACACAGAGAAGAGAGCTGGGAACGATGGCCCAGTGTGACTAGTGGCCTAGAATTAGTTGCCCACCCAGCTGCCTTGTAGAACACAACAGCAATTTCTCAATTTCCTGAATTAAAGAGCATTGGAGTGGGTCTCCCCCCCAGGGCCAGGAAACTTGTTCCAAGTGGGCACAAACGTTCTGTGGTCACAGGGTTAGTCTCACGAGGGGGAGCAGAGGAGGCCGTTTGGAGGAGGAAGGGCTGGTAGGGCAAGGCCAAATGGGGGTTAAGGAAGTGAGGGTGGGCAAAGGACACGGCAGGTGGGGCTCTAGAAAAACAGGTTATTTTAGGCAGAAGGTGTGATGTGTGCGTGCAAAGGCTGCCTACATGGTACAGGCAGAGGCAGAAGGCAGAGCCTGGAGGGGTCGCTGGAGCCAGGCCCCAGGATTTTCTGCTGATAAAGACTAAATACCATTGGTGCAAGGCTGGAGGTTGAGTCTGGGAATGTGGCCAGAAAACTGACCAGTCCTCACTCGTGGAAACAACCCCTGGGCCTGGTCCAAAGAACTCTCAGCTGTTGACTGTTGAGAAGGTGACCCCAGAGAACCCCAGAACACCCCTCTCCCTGGCACCGCCAATGCTACCACAAAGGGGTGAGGTTCACGGGACCGATGTGGCCACTTAGCATACCCAGTGAAGATCTACCATGACAGGCAGAGAGCCAGGCAGACCAGTGCCAAGGTGTCTGGAGGGAGGTGTGGCAAGGGGAGCACGGCTGCAGGTAACAAATTCCAGCTCTGACATCTGCACCCTGAAAACCTTCGGGCTGTTAGCTGGGTAAAAGAGGAACCACAATCTTACTCCCCAGGGTCCTTAGGAGAAATCAAGTGATTCGGGAAAAGTGAATTACCCAGCACAGACCCAGGCCCTTCCCTTTCCAGTGTTACTGGTCCCCCGAATGCCTCCCTTCCACAGTCGGGGAAGGCACAGCACCTGCCTAGCACAGTGGGCAACACATGAAAGGCATTCAATAAATAGTAAAATTTCTATTATCAGATGTCATGGCTGAGGAACAGCAAATTAGATCCAGTTAGGAGAACAGAAAGTTACCTCAGTGAGCAATCACAGGGCCATGGAACACTTCTTAAAAAGAGAAGGAAGCGTCAAGCTGCAGGCCACTGCCTGCATTTGCCAGGCTGGGCAGCTCGGAGCCAGGGCAGAGCAGCAAGGTACTCAAGTCTGGATCTTCTCATAGACAAACGTGAGAGCCAGAAGGAAGCTCGCAGGTGAGGTCAGGGCTCACACAGCGTCACCACAATGTGGTTCTCTCTGGTAGACTTTTTTGCCCTCTCTGTTTTGTCCCAAGCCCAGGCACCCTGACCTGCTAGTCATTTTCCCACCCTTCCCTGTCTTCTACCAAGATCCACTCCTACTCTTCGTCACTTGTGCAAACACTCTACCCTTGGAGGCCCCAGGGACATGCCACCCACGTTCCTCTGTGGCCCTTCCCAGACCTCCCCAAAACCTGACTGTGGTGCCCCTCCCCCACTACCACTCGGTCCCCGACTCCTGGCACCCTTCTATCCAGGCTGGCAGCTCATGGGTTCCTTTCTTATTCCTCCTTGTAAGCCTCCGTGGCCGGGCAGGACTAAGTCTGGCCCACACAGAACCCACGAGGCCTTCCCAAGGACAGAGTGGAGATCATACACCTGCTAAAGAGTGGGAGGGATGTGATAATGTACACCTTGGTGCGATAAGCCTCAGGCTGGTGTCAGCCCTGTGTCACACAGCACATCCACCGGAGGACAGGGGAAAAGCTACAAGTCTGAACAGGCATAGAGTTTCAGGCCAGGACACCAGGTTTGCTATCAGCAAACATCAGGTTATCTGAAACCAGGCTGCGTAACAGGTAAAAAGCCATGTCCACAGCACGGCCTCACCTGACACCGTGTTCACCCCTTACCTGGGTTATCCCCTGGGGAAGGGGTGTGTGAGACCAGCACCCTGGCATCTGACGTTGCTCAGGAGCTATTATGGGTAGTATCACCGTAAAGTGACAGAAACAGTTTTTTGTGTTCGTTTGGTGCAAAGCACTTATTACGCTCACTTCTCTCTACCTTCATGCCAACCCCAAGATGTAAATACTTTATATGACCCATTTCACAGAGCAGGCAACTGAGGATTGGATTGCCAGGGTCACACAGTTGTAGCTGGCAGAGCTGGCATCTGCCTGATGCCGAACTCTTTCCGTAACCACTGTAGTCTTCCCCACTGGCACCCACCACCATCACTCACCTTGAAACTCAATCTGGAGATTGCCAGGGGGAAATGATGAAGACTCAGATAGGATTCCAGCTGTTCCCTGTTCCCATAGCCCCCAGGATGGATGAAACACAGATTTCAATGGGTCACCCAGGCCCTGCCGCCCTGGAGTACCCTATAATCCCATCACACTCTATTCCTTCTGCTCTTCTGGCCCTAGAATCCTAGGGCGCACTGCATGAAGGAAACCACTTCCCTAACATTCTGGCTGCCTGGCAAACACCACTCTCCGATACCAAATCAGCTCTAGCATCACCTTCCCTACCAATCTTTATACCCACTCCTTGTTTCCCCTGAGCCTGGAGAAACGCCCTCTTCTCTCTCTTCTGTGCCTGGCTTACCCTGGCCTGGACCCTGCATGGAACTACATGCTGTACCGTACTATGCTCTATCTGGCTTTACGTGATGGTAGGCTCCTTGAGGGCAAAGAACCCATCTTAATTTATCTTTGAATCCCTAGTGTTGTAGAATAAAGTAATGTTCTAAAGCACGCGCGCGCACACACACACGCACACACACACACACACACACACACCCTGCCAAACAACTCCCAAGCCCCTCACCAGAACAATATGAAAATAACAAAGAAGATTAGAATAACACACCAATTCGGAAGGGCAGGGAGTCATCCCTAGGTCAGCTCAGAAAATTGAGAATACCTAAGAAAAAGGTAATCTCTGCGGCTGGCTTACGGAAAAATCTCACTGATTTGGAATAATTAGGGATAGAAGATGGAAAGCTAGTATGATTTACCACTGTGACAAAGTTACAATGTACTTCTGACTGTATATGAGACACATACAGAATACAGCTTTAGTGAGTGAACAGGGCCCATTTGTCAACAGCATACCCAGAGCGTGTAAGCAAACAGAACACACTAATTTCGAGCAGTGCAGACTATCAAGCAGGTTTTGTTATCTTCCTGCATCTTAGGACACCACTCATTTGCTTGGCAAATCTGTCTTCCAGCCTTGGCCTGAGGGAGTGAGGCATGAGCTCTGCCTTGAGGGCAGTTATAAAATTTCCATCAGACCCCATCAAACTGAGCCGCCTCCAAACAATACACAATTCTGCAAGTAGCCTAATGAGAGCCAAAGTTTCTACAACAAGCCAGATCAAGTCAACATAGTCTTGAGCTTTAGAACTGCATAGCAAGAGAAGGGAAAGGAAGCTGGTTCTCAAAACAGTCAGCCTTGCATCCAACTGATATTTGGGGAAATGTCCCTATTAGGATTTGAAGCTGATGGCACTGTGAGAAATTACTTGTCCTTCCACAACATATTCAGTGGGCTGGGAAAACAGCAGGCGGTCAGAAAGTTGGCTTCTCTACCATTCCTGACACCACCCAGTAAAACTCAAAGACTCTGGAGTGGTCCTGAAAATCCCTAACTCCCCAATTGCCCTGTACTAAGAAATAACCAAAAGCCTCAGCCACTGCCAAAAAAGGAAAAAGAAAGAAAACCCCAGGAACACGGCAAATCCATGTCCAACTCCTTTGCCCCTTAGAACAAAACCCATTGCAGGCGCACACAAAGCAGGAGAAGGTTGGACAAAGAAGAGGCCAGGTCACACTCGACAAGGCGCTTTCTTGTCGTTTCCAAAACAGAACTGTCCTCTATTAAAACACTCTTGTTGCTCGGATGTTGGGGGGGCGGGGGGAGCACGCACAAATCTCAAAACAAAAGATGAGCCGTGGCAGGGAGGGGAGGCCTGGAGCCTGCTCCTTCTCCCTTGCACACTTCCCAAGTGTTTGAATGCCCGCGGATCTCGGTCCCCGAGCTGGCAGCTGTCTGTTATTATCCTAGCAACTCCGAGGGCCCCAGCACCAGGGAGCGTGTCCCGAGCAGGTGAACGCCATCTGCCCGGCTCTGACAAGATGCCCGTCTTCTCGTGCCTGCTGCTGCCAGCAGGCCATGGGGACCTCAGGGAGGTGCAGCCAGCCTCCCACCCTCTCGGAAATGGTTCTTCAATGCTCAGCCAGGCTTTCTTCTCTCTCCCCAGGGGCCGTGGGCTCAGTCACTACCTGGCATTTATCACAGAGGGGGAGCTCTTTTGAAAAACACTTGGTCACCTTTCATAGAAATTTCTAAAGGCATTGAGAGTATGCTTTTGCAGGGTGGGGGAGGTTTGCACAGAGTTGGGTATACATACAGAGGAAAACAGAGCCCACCGACACAAACCTTCCAGGGGTTAATTTTAAGAAAGACCTTTAATTGATCTACTAAGAGAAAAAAGTTTTCTACCTGCCTTTTAAAAAGCACTCCCCGCATTAGCGAAGAAAACATTCCCAACACACCCTGGCCCATTTCCTCCTGCCCCCACCCTGGCTGTTTTAATTGGGGTAAGTGGTTCCCTGATGCAATTTGCAAAGTACTCCTCCAGACCATGGGGAGAGCAAGAGCTAAGTGGAAAAGCAGGGCTGGGGTGGGCACAGGCCCGGGAGAAGAGCGAGAAGGCCAAGTGCTCCCGTCTGCCTCTTCTGCTCCTGGGAAGAGGAGGGTCCCCACTCCAGGTGTTCTCACTGGCTGCGCTGTCCAACAACTGAAATGCCTGCGCCACGTGTGACAGGCGGAGCTCCACTTCACGGGACAAAGCGAACCACATGTGGAGCCGGCGAGCCGACAAGCCTGTGAGAAGGGTCTCCGTGGGGTCCGACTCAGGGCTCTCCACACCAGGAGCTAAGGGCACCTGCAGGGAGCACACATCCCCAACCTCACCTCTCCGGAGTCTTGAGCAATGAGAAATCTGTGGTTTGGTATCTTTTGAGCCACACAAGCTTCCCTGATGCCAACCAGCGACAGACTTCCTTGTCTTTGCTAGGAAAGCCCAGTGGGGACAGGCACAGGGAGAGAACAGGCCACCCCAGAAGGGGGCAGCAGAGTTCCGGTCTGGCCTTGGGCAGCCTGGGCTCTGGAAAGAAACCCACCGACAGCCTAGGAGTTAGGACTCGGGTCCCAGGACTGAAAATACCCCAGGGAAGGGGGTGACAGACACAGGCACTTTCTGCTTTGGAACAAAAGCCAGAAGGCAACGAGGAAGTGTGGAGAACCTGAAGTCAACGATGGTCCTGACCCCTATTGACTGTGGGGCTCTGCGGGACTCTGAGGATGAAGACAAGGTGTGAGATCCACCTAACGCAAGAGGCCACTTTGGGGCACACTGGGGCAGTGCAGGTGCAGGCTGGGGAGCCCTCAAAGGACCTGGCCAGCAAGGCCTCCAAGTCAGCCCTGTCAGAAAATAAGCAAGACATGCAGCCCACAGGGGTGATGCAGCCCACAGGAGTGACGCATCTTGGCCTTGTGACCACCACAATCACCACTGTCACACCGGGAAGGAGCTGCGGGCCACGAGGTTCAGCAAAGCAGCCCAAATACATTGAACAAGCAGCCCTCTCATCCCCCACCTTCCACCTCATGCCCTGTGCATAAGAGGATCTGATTTCTAAGGTCTTCTGCCAGAGAACCAGCCAAATTATCATCACCATACAAAAGCAAGAACGCAGCCAAATGAACAGTCCTTGAATTACTCCACCCAAACTCCGTGTTGCTAGGGTCCCACTGGCATCTATAGCATTTGGACAACTGTGCCCAGCATACGTACGATACAGCTAGTGAAAGCTCGTACACATCTGTCCCAGCCTACACCCAACTGCCTCTCCCCTAGCCTACACTGGCCTCGCTGCCTTTTCTCATTCTTGTGCAACAAAGCAGCAGCCCACAGGAAAAGGGCTCCAGCCCACAGCACCAGCTCTGAGCTTTGTAGTATTTCAAAGGAAAGGGATTGTTTGGGGCAAGTGGTCAAAAAGGGCTTCCTTTCACAAGGAGGGTGGAGCTCACGATGAGCCTGGAAGAATAGACGGGATTTCACAGAGAACATGCTCCCGTTCACTCCTCCACAGCCTCTACTTTGGGCTCAAAGGAAAGTCATGATCTGTTCTATGCCGTTAAGGCTGTCCCATCTTGTCCCAGCTCCTGAGCCCAGTGTTCAAGCCAGACCAACCCCCATGCCCAGAGATGCCAAGACTCAAAACCTGCTGTTCCCACCTGGGAGGCAGAGGCCACAGGACAGAGCCCCGCTGAAACCCCTGGGTGTCTCCTCCCCACTAAGCTCCCCTTCCAGATCGGGGTATTGAGCCAGCTCTCTGGAAATGTCTCCTCCACTTTGAATCCACTTTGGAAAGGCAGGCTCGGTTGGGAGGCTGGGGAGGAGCTGGGATGGGAACATCCTGTCTGCATCAGGGCATGGGGGTGGGGCTCAAAGGCTGCCCACGTGTGCTTCAGGCTTTTTTTTCTTCCACTGAGCAGGAAGTGTTCATTCGACCGACAAACAAGCATCTAGGGGTCGTGGTAGGGTTAGGGCAGTGAAGCCAACCCCTGATTTGTGGAAGTGAATAATCCAAGACAATGGGTGTGTGACAGCAGAGAAATCAGCTCCAGATGCAGGCCAGAGCCAGCTGCCCAGGGACCAATCGGGTAATCAATCCTGTTGATATGTTTATTCTCAAAAGGAGGACTTGGGGGAGGGGGCTAAGGCTCCGGCCCAGACAGACAATGGAAGGCATCTGGGAGCTGGTCCTATGAGGCACCCCCTCGCAGGCACAATCCGGCAGGCACAATCTCGGGGTTCTGTGTTCTCTTCTGCTTCAGGACTTCCCTGCTCCCCAACCAGGAACTTGGGGGAAAGGGAGATGACCACACCGAAGCCAGTTGTGTGTCTGAGTTTTCTGAAATCAACAGCCAAATCCCCTAGCACTGAGGGTCTTGCCAAAGTGCTGGAGACCAGAGACCCCCCTCCAGGAGATGGCCGGCTGAAGGCTGCCCATCACCTCTGTGCAGAGGCCTTAAACTGATGCTACTTAGGGTCAAGACTGTCAAGCTTTCCCAAAACAAGCCTTCCTGGAACCTCAGAGCAGCTAGTTAATGGGAACCCTGGGATTTTCACTTTGCAGACCTACAAAGTATCAAGGTGGGTGAAATGAAAATGGGGGACTGGTAGGGCCAGTTAATAAGCAGCAGAGTTAGGCCCAACACCAGAACTCCCTTCCTATCCTGGGGCTCTTCCCAGGCACCCAAATAGCTCCCGCCCAAAACATGTAACGCTAGACCAAATCCCCAAGGGGAGATAGGATTACTTGGTTTTCTGCCAGATGTGGGGGAGTATGACCACGCAATGGCAAACCACACCAACCAAGCATATGGGACACATCCCAAAAAGCAGGTTTGAAGACCTAACATGGCGACGCCTGGTTGGCTCAGTGGTTGAGGGTCAGCCTTAGGCCCAGGGCATGATCCCAGAGTCCCAGGATCGAGTCCCACATTGGGCTCTTTGCGTGGAGCCTGCTACTCCCTCTGCCCCCCTCTCTCTCTGTCATGAATAAATAAAATCTTTAGGGGGAAAAAAAAAGACCTAACATTAACACCAATTCTGTGGAAAAGCAGAAAGAATAAAGGACTCTCCCCTACTTCACAGAGCCCTTACACCCACAAGAAGATGGGCATGAGAACCCTTCTATATGATCCAATGTGACCAAGAGCTGTAGCCTTATTTAAGTTGTACCCAGACCTGGCTTGTGCAGTCTCACCAATGTTGGCAAGGCAACAGGGACTCCATGCCTGGCACACACAGGAAGCTTCAAAATGCAATGACTTGTTACATAGTTAGTTAAATGGATAGAAGAAAGCTGGGCCTGACACCTCTAACACTGCTTCCCAGGACAAATATGCTATGGTCTTAAATATTTCCTTAGATCCTTCCTAAAAAGGACCTTCCCTGGAGGAAACATGTGTGGAATGAGCATCCTAGTTAAGCAGTAAACACCTGGTCACTGCTGTACCCCAACAGGGACCAGGGTGCTGGCTTGCACTGTCCCTTCCCAGCATGGAAATTCCATGAAGTCAAAGGTCACCTGGGTACGAATACTGGACAAGGAGGAATACTTGTTGAATTGCCCACCCTTTCTTGCTGGTAAGGGGAGCCCTTGATGAATAGGGAAGGGAGAAGGGAGTCGAAAATCCTAAGAACAAAAGAACGGCAGAGCTTGTCACTCCGGCCCTGATCATCCATGGCACCCTCTCCAGCCATCTGTCACATCATATAGAAATTCCCTGCGTGTGATTCTGTCTGCCTGGAAAGACTGCTGGCTCCTATCCATCTCCCTATCCCCACTGAGTGTGGTGCCCAGGAGGCCCCATAAACATTGTTGAACAAAATGATGAGCCAGGGCACCATCAGAGCCTGCTTGTGCACAGCAAGCATTGGCCACGCCCACTCTCCAAGGCTAAGGCTTTCTAAACCATGCAACTTCCTCTCCTTAACCTTGAAAGCACAGAGCTCACAATGCACACAACAGCACGAGATCACACCTGGCCTACCTTTGTTCCCATCAGCCGCCCTCTCCTCTCTCTTGGGCAGCTGTGAGTCCCTGGCAGTCAGGGAACAGAAAGAACTCACCACACTCCACCTGGCATTATAAGAAGCACACAGCGGTCGGACTTGGTGGTTGGTACAAAAAGTAGAAAAGTCAGGGTTATAACATTTTTCATCTAGAGCAAAAAAAAAAAGAGCTTCCTTTAAAAACGTGTTTCGTAATCCCCAGAGCAAGCAAAAATGCAGTTAGAATACCCATTTATCTATTCTAGCATCAGTATAAATCAAGACAATCCTTTTGAAAATAATTTACCAAAATGACTTAAGGATCTTGAAAGGAGAGCCCCATACTTTCTGACCCAGTAATTTCACTTCTGGAAATTCATTCCAAGGAAATAATCCAAAATAAAATGCTAAGATGTTCACTGCGGTGTTATGTACCATGGTGGGGTGGGAAGGGGGAGGACACAAAGGTCTATCCAGTAAGAAATGAATAGCTAAATAAAAACCTAGGCAGCCATTGAAGTATAATCAGGAATAATTAGAAGCATGCTCATCAAAAGAAAAAGCAGGCAACAGACACACGTGTAGACCCAGAGAGCATTTTGTCCAAGTCTAGAAGTTGTGATAAGATAATGGTGGAAAGCATGTTTTCCTTTCAGTTTCCAAACTGTCCCTCTCAAGCTGATGCTAAAGATCCACCTTAGGTGAGGGGAAGAGCCATGCCTGTGTCTCTGTCCTCCTCCAACCCCTCTACCTCATGACCAGGCCTGGGACTTCAGCGAGGGGACAAGAAGTCGGGGAGGACTCTGAACCATGGCAGCCGAACCTGGTTTCAAGCTCTGTTAACAGGACACCTCCGAGAATGACATTTAACCAACAGGAACCTTCCAGAAACATTTAAATACCCCCCTAAACTGCCAAACCAGGCAGGCAGGCTTCATATATGGTGTGCATGCGCATACAGAGAGCCACGGTCCTCAATACACAGAGACAGATACACCATTCCATCCCCAACAGCCACGGTGGCCAACTTTCTGCCCCAGTCAGCCATCTGGGGCTCAAAGGGAAGGTGTCAGATTGATCACCAGGGTTGGATTAAATTTTTTTTTCTTCTTAAATCCCCTTAACTGAGAAAGCAGCTTGAGCCAATTCTGCTTTTCTCACAGACACCAAAACACCAAGCTGTAGTTACACCAGTTCATCTTCACACCCCCAGCGTTTGGGGGAGGGGAGGACCAAGCTTCCAAGCAGCTCTCCGCAGTCTCACCTCCTGGGAGAGAAACTAGAAGCACAGGCTTAAAGGAATAGGAAGCTGGGAAAGGGCCACATCCCCAGCCACCATCCTCACTGTACCCCCACTGCCGCCAGGGTCTCCTTCAGAGAAGGAGGTGGCACTGCCTCCCACAGGCCTCTCCAGATCCCCAGCTCAAGCAGGAATATTTCCCTCCCTCCGCTCTGCTCTGCTATCGCAAAGACCTTCTAGACTATCACACTACTTGCAGCCTGACCCCTGCCACTTAACACATCCTTATAACTTACTGAGAGAGTGATGGGAGAAAGAAGGTTATAGTGTCCCAGGATACACCAGGCACCTTCTTCCCACGATCTCTTTTTCTCCCCTCAGTGATCTGACCAAGGGTATTCCCATTTTATAAATGAGCAAACCAAGTCTTGGAAATGCTGCAGTTCTGTGGTTGAGTCCTTCATATTCTAGACTTTCTACACCACACTGGCTGTTGCAGACTGTGCTCAACAGAGCACAGGACAGGGGACCATTACCAGGCACTCAGTGTGTGCCAAATGCTCCTACATACACTCTTCTGAATCCTTCTACCAGCCCGGAGAAGGAGAACTCTATTCTCATCCCCAATCTCCAGATGAGAAAACTGAGGCTCAGAGAAGAGCAGACTACCTTCTCACCCAGCTCCTAAGTGATGAGCTAGACTTGAGCCCACCCCCAACCCTGTTCAATTGTCCAAAGCTCCTCCAGGAACCAGCCTGCAAACCATCTGTGTAGCTCCCAGCCAGGTCTGTACCTAACTGTGTGTAGGTACTCCAGACATGTGCTTTTGTTGAGGGAGAAGGGAGGCAGAAACCAGGGTAAAGGAACTTCCCAGGATTTACCTCTAATGGGGGACTTCCAAACACACAAGCAACAGCAGCAGCAGCAGCAGCAGCAGCAGCAGCAGCAGCAGCACAGGACCAGGGTTCTCCTGGGAGAAGAATGCTGCCTCCTGGCTCAGCAGCTTCTTCTGAACCTTACAACCCACTGCGCCCATCTTTAGCCCAACCACTAGGAAGATCCTTAATCTCCCACCAACTCCCAGTGCAAACATGCTGTTTCCTGCTTTACTACCCAGACCCTCCCTGAATTTATTCATGATCAACCTTCCAGGCTGATGCCAGCCTTCCAAAGACACAGTGAACACCTCCAGGAAAAAAAATGGCCAAAAGCAGGTTCTGCATCAATTTATTAGGTTATAAAAAAAGGGTCCTAGGGGCAGCCCAGTGGCTCAGTGGTTTAGCGCCGCCTTCAGTCCGGGGCCTGATCCTGGAATCCTGGGATCAAGTCCCGTGTTGGGCTCCCTGCATGGAGCCTGCTTCTCCCTCTGTGTCTCTGCCTCTTTCTCTCTCTCTGTCTCTCATAAATAAATAAAAAAAATTTTTTTTTAAAAAAAACAAAGGTCCTAAAGAAAGAAGGGGGGAAAGCAGTGAAGACATGGTGTTTCCAGTATTTCTGCTGTCCTTGCATTCGCCTCTTCTCTTTCAAGGAGGCAGGTGGTATGGGAAAGGCCTAAGGAACGAGCCAACCACAAAGATTAGTGCTCAGGAGCCTCGCTTCAAAGTCACTATCTAGACAGACTCCACAACTTTCCAGGTTTTGACAGGAGAAGGGGGAGGGGCTCTCTCAGCTCACAGAGTCCTCTGAAATGCAAGGACCAGAGGCCACCTCCTGCTGCTCCCACCATCATGGGCACATGGTACCTGTTCCACACCAAGCAGAGCAGAGGGGGTAAGGATTCAGAGGTGAATCAGAAGTGCCCCTGGCTTCCAGGGCCTTCCAGTCCAGTGGGGAAGAGAGCCACCACAATCACCAGAGACTTCCAAGGGAAGAAAAGCACCAAGTAAGTTATGTGGAAGATGGGGCACCTGGGTGGCTCCATTGGTTTAGCATCTGCCTTTGGTTCAGGTCATGATCCCAGGATCCTAGAATGGAGTCCTGCATCAGACTCCCTGCTCAGTGGAGAGACTGCTTCTCCCTCTCCCTCTGCCTCTCCCCACTCCCATTCATGCTCAGGCTCTTGTGCTTTCTCTCTCAAATTAATAAATAAAATCTTAAAAAAAAAGTTATGTGGAAGAAAAGCCAATCTCTAAGATGAGAAATGCTGGCTGGCTCTGGGCTCTGGCCCCCATTCCCAAAAAAAGAAAAAGAAAAAAGGAGAAGGAGGGGAGAGGCCTGGCTTCAAAGATGCCAAAGACAGAGGTTACACTGAACAGGTTTTAAGTTAACAGCCCCGTTACCGGACAGTCAGGATCTCAAGTATCATCCAGGTGCTAGGAACCTCGGAGCAGAGCCACAGAGAGACAGGCCGAGACTTCAGAAAACAAGGTGGAAGAGATCAGCACGAATAATTTCAACCCACAATCTCAGTTAGTCCAGCTACTAGCACCATCCCCGGCAAATGGAGACATTCAACCCATGCTTTTTGTGGGATGAATGAATAAATGGGAATGCCTGGAAAAGAACCTGGAGCCTAGTCATAAAGGGTAACCTGCCCCTCAAAAAGCAAAAGAGCATCAGGCATCCTGGGTGGAGGGGACTACACATGCCAAGGCACAGTGACACAAGGTAAGGGGGCATATCCACGAACTCCAAGAAGCCCCTCTGTTCATGCCTGAATGACAAGGGATGCCCAGGGCAAAGGTCCCAAGTCCACAGGGCCCTGGGCTCAGCTGCAGAGCATGGGCTGCATCCTGAAGCAGGAGAGAAAGCAGGGGTGTCCAGACACAGGTACAGCATGGCCAGACTGCCATCACAGAAGCAAGAGTTCCAGGGGCAGTTTCAATTCACAGTCCAGTGTCCCCCGTCCGTTTCCAGGTAAGGAAATAGAGGACCTGAGGAGGTCCAACACTTGCTTGAGGTCCAGTGGCTGGATGGTGTCCATCCCTGGCTTCCGTCCCAGGGCTCCTTTTGCCACCCATACTACTGTCCTGAGAGCGTTCACTGCATTACCTAAATATTCCAAAAATGCCACAGAAGCTCTTTTGGATGAATCTGCACAAACAAGTGGTCCGGCTCTGGGGCCTGGGAGGGTCTTCACTGGCCTGAGCCCCAGCTTCTGCCTCCTGTGAAAGATGGGGAATAGATGCTGAACCGAGAGAGCGGCCATGCAAACCAAGTGAGGGTGTGTACAACGTTGGCATGTTGACCCTCTGAAGGATGGCTGACTAGCATCATTCACTCATTCAAACACACCTGAGTGTCTCCTGTGTGCTGTTCTGATCAGGAAGAGGAAGCTGGAGACCACTAGGACAAAAATGGACAGAATGTTTCCCAGAGTGGACGGCGGGAGCAGGGGGTGCAGGCTGATGGCCCTTGGTCTATAGAGTGAGGGATTAGGTAAGCAAGGAAGAAAGTGAAGCCATGTGTTTTATACAATGTTTGCCTGCTTGGAGATAAAACCAGAATGCTGGCTGAGAAAGCAGCTGGGAAAATGGAATGCAAACTGCTCTATCCTGCCCCTTCCAAAATTCTGAGACTGAAAAATTAGTAGGTCTCCCCAGTATCCAGGGCTGTCGTTGGGGTACAGCTAAGGTCTGGATTCCAGCCTTCCCAAGGCACAGTGTATGAGATCACTGTTCAGGAAAGCTCTGATCTGATCAACATCCACTATCCAGTATCCACTATCCTTCCCGTGGCTGGCTGGCTGCTGAGACAGGTGCAACAGGTGAGAGAGAGTAACACACCGTTTCAGGCAGTAAGGGTTTGGTGAACAGTGTTGATGTGGACTAAAGAACTGCATGGACTTGAGCTCTTAGGAGGTGTGCTGCAGTGCTGCCATTGAAGTTTTGTGGCTGGGAGGACTGGACAAGGAAAAGGCATCAGTGGGTTGAGGCCTATGTGTACAAGCAGCCATGGCCAGTAGCCCACCAGCAATGACAATGGCCAGTCTTCTCTGATCTGGGTCAGGAGGCAAGTCCCTCAAGGACCCACAATAAACAGCTCCTTCTTATCACTACCACCTAATAATGCACTTGGCACATAAATTCAAGATGGCACCTACTAAATACCAAAAGATAACAGCCAGGCCAAGTCAAGCAGGGACACAGCGTGTGCACTCAAGAGATGCAGAAGGCAAGGCCCTTTCTCCTAGGATGGGCAGAGGGAAGAACAAGAAGGAACAGCTGTGGTCTCCAAGAAGTAAGTCAGCCGTGTCCCCTGCCCCTCCAATCAATGAAGCCAGGTTCAAACAAAACCAACAGCCCAAAAGCATGAAGTCAACTAGCGTTACCAGATGGCTTTGAAAGTCTAACACAGTACCTGTCATGGGACAGACACCCCATACAATCAGTGGTTTCCTCCAAAACTGCCCCTGGAACCTTAAGGGTGGCGGGGGTGCTGAAAATAAAAACAGACAGGTTCCCTGCCTTCTGGGACAATACTGATAAATAACGACTTACACTCCACAGGTCTGCTCACTGAACCCTAGCCTATGATTTTCAAGGAACTCAGGAAACGACTCCAGGCTTTCTGGACAAGGAAAAGGCAGGATATCTGAATTATTAGAACATTCCAGGGGAGGGCAGAGGAGAGACGTCCAGCATCCTTCACCCTCCCCCCACCCCATCCCAGCACTGGGAACCAGTGGTGGGCCCTGGAGCAAGTCAATAAAGCTCCCAAAGCACCTAAAACTACTCTTTAGGCAAAAGAAGGGGGGGGGGGGGGGGGAGGAAACTTTGAAAAAAGAGAAAAGAAAAAAACCTCTGCCTCTAGGGCTTAATTAGCTTTGTGAAAGGCCAAGAGATGCACAGATAACAGGTACTTTTGCCAAAAGAGGAGAAAACTAAACTACTCCTGGAAACAGACAAGATCCATGTCCCCAGCCCCCAGGACCCCTCTAACAGGTGGGGCTGGGAGTCAGGCCCTGGAAACCAGTTCCTCCAGCAGGGCAGGATGCCAAAGCACCCTGTGGAATGAGGCTCCCCATCTTCTCTGGAGAAGGTAGCAGGCGCTCCAGCCTCCTGCCCCAGCCTGCTTTGCCAGCCCCTGTCCCAACAGGCAAGAAAGGACTGCTGCTGGCCTCACCTGCCATACTATCTGCCTTCAGGCAAGCAGAGGGCAGAGAGAAGGCCTGCAGAGCGCGTGGGGGGGGGGGGGGGGGGCGGTGGCGCATAGTGGGGTGGTTCCATCTTGGATTCCAGAAGTCTGGATTCTGGTGACAGGGGAGGCATGCAGTGAATTCATCCAGTTCTGGAGATGAAAAGTACTGACCCGGGGGATCCCTGGGTGGCTCAGCGGTTTGGCGCCTGCCTTTGGCCCAGGGTGTGATCCTGGAGACCTGGGATCGAGTCCCGAATCAGGCTTCCTGCATGGAGCCTGCTTCTCCCTCTGCTGTGTCTCTGCCCCTCTCTCTCTCTACGTATATCATGAATAAATTAAAAATCTTAAAAAAAAAAAAAAGTACTGACCCTGTAAGGATTACAGGTGAACCTCTGCTTCTACCCATAAGCAAGGCTGCAAAGACTGGGGAGAAGAAGGTGGGGAACCAGCAAAGATGAGAGTCCCCTCCCTTGAGGCTTGCAATGGCTCACCTCAGCAGGTGGGGTACGGCAGGTATGCCTCTGTGCCCCACCCCACCCCCACAGGAGTTAATGAGTATCAGTCATTGAAAGTCCGTGGCACGAGGTATTGTACCGAGTTTTTACAAGAACCTGCTCACGTAATCCTCAAGCATGCTCTCCCAAGGATATAGCCACAGAGTGGAGGAGCTCGGAGGGTGGGGTGGAGTGGGGAAGACACGCAGAACTTGTTTCTTGGAGATCACAGCTGTTCCTTCTTGTTCTTTCTTTCGCTCATCCTAGGCCCCACTCTTCCAAGTCACATCTCTTTTCCAAATACCCCTGAATTCCTGCGGTTAGTGACCAAGAAAGCTGGCATTCAAACCCAGGTCTGTGGACTCCAAAGTCCCAGCTCACGGGCACCAGACGCGGA
This sequence comes from Canis lupus familiaris, assembly GCF_011100685.1. Classification (NCBI taxonomy): domain Eukaryota; kingdom Metazoa; phylum Chordata; class Mammalia; order Carnivora; family Canidae; genus Canis; species Canis lupus. The sequence continues at coordinate 55,202,041 of NC_049226.1, read as the reverse complement.
GACAAACTCTCAACAGTCTCTGGGCTGTGGACAAAAATCCCTCTCGGCAATCAGAGAAAGAAGGATCAGGAAAGGGGTTTGCCCCTTTCAGACGGCCCTCTGGCATGGCCCCATTCCCTCGCCAGCCCCTGTACCACCACAGGGGCCCCCACCATCTCTGGCAACCCTGAGGACAGCCCCAGTCCCCACCGCAGAGATGGCTGTTCACTCAGTGATGCCACAGGTCAGGCAGCGGGAAAGAGCAGCAACCCTCAAGGCTGGTGTTCACCCCGGGCGCTCCCTGGAAACCCTGTAAGGCTGCAGCTTCGCCTGCCCACCTGGCATTCCCTCCCCAAGGCGATGGAGGCAGGCCTTGCGGGGGAGGAAAGGAGAAAGCCAGCCTGATTTACAGAATTTACCAAATGGGTCAGTTTTTCACCAAGTTCCAGGGCTTTGGGGAAAGCTTCAGGTTTTTAGGAGAAGTAGATTAATGGCAGGGAGTTAATGGGGCAGTGATATATCCTGCCTGAAATTTTCTGAAAAGTTCTGTGTTGAGGCGTGCAAGTCCAGTGGACCTGCCATGATTTAGTACGGCAGCCCCTGAGAACGGGCAGGCCCACTACATCGGTAAATCTGCTAAACGAGGTAGTTTCTGGAGGGCGGTTTATAAGATATATGGCCTGACGTGTTGCCAAACTTCCCAGCTAGCTGAGCCCCAAATGTGAAGACAACGGGAGAGCCAAGGCAGAAAGTTGGCCCCCCTCTTCTAGGAGGCGGGAAAGTATGCAGGGAGCAGCCAATGCTGGAGAACCAAGGAAAGCTGAACTCAAGTTCCCTGGCTTCCTGCTTGGGCGGGGGTAGGGTTCAAGAACAAAGGAGCTGAAGAGAGCAGAACCAAGAGGGAACTCAGACATCATCCATGTAGTAGTACCATCTTTCCAATGGGAAGACAGAGCCTCAGACACTAGCACACAGGGCAGCCTGGTGTCTCGGATCAGGATCTGACTCTACCTGGGCAGTCACATCCCTGCCCACCCCTCCAAACCCCAGCCATACCCCTCTGCCCAGGCCTGCCCTTTTCTCAGAAAGCCTCTCCTCTGATCTCACAGGGAAAGGGCAGGATGGCCCTGTGCCTCTCTAGCTCAGGTATCACCAGGCTCACCAGTTCATCTGGGAACTACAGACATTGCCTAAATGAAGGAAGACAGAGTCACCGAGAGTATAACCCTCCTCTCCAACAAGCCCTGTGGGGAGAGATCACACACACCACCCCAAGTCTTTCCGTAGGCAACATACACGATCACAATCATCATCCCAAGATGAGATGCTCCCTCACTTCGTAGCTCCCACTGATGTACAGGTCCGTATCAGATCAATTACAACACCATCATTCCCCGTTACCTTTGCTGAAGGATTTGATTATTGGATTAATTTATAATCTGCCTTCCTGGTTGTTTTTCTGCCTATTGCTCTCTTTATACCAAAATCACATGTAAGTAGAACTTAAACAGTCCAAAAAGGCCTTTGAATGTCTCGACTGCTGATGTCAACTCATTAGAAGCATTACTGCTTCTCCTCTGTTTTTCTCCACACTCCTCACCTTATTCTGAATCCCTAGAACCAAAACCCTTATCTGTGGACTTAACACAGTGCAAAGATAATCCAAGGGAAAGTCCTGCTTGACATCAGAGCTGTGCTTTCCAGTGGATTTCCAGCACCCACCCCAGCCATCTGGGACACCTCCACTCGATGGCTCAGCAGGCGCGGACTGGGAACCGGGCACAGAGGGCTAGGTACTGACGCTGGGTCCCTTTCAAGGAGAGGGTGCGGCGGGTGGCTGCAGCAGTGGGGCTTAAACTCTCCAATCTCCCTCCTGGAGCTCACGGTAATCTGATGATCACAGTGGATAATTAGAGTCTCTTATCAAAACAATTAGCGGATGAATGAACAGCCAGTTCTGTCTCCAACACAACTGCACAAGAGCAGCAAGGAGGGGGAGGCAGAGGCAGGGGAAATGACAAACTGCAGCCGCTGGCCATCCTGCCCACGCCTGGGGACAGGCGTCCCAATTCTAAAGCACACTCGTGGCTCCAGCCTCACTTTGGACTCCTCCACGCCCAGGCCACCAGCATTTGCCCGGAATGCCCTCCCTTTGTCAGCCAGCCCGGCTCCTTTCTCTCCTACTCTGGGAAGAATCTGCCTCACCTTCCTCCACCCTCCTCCCTACAGTTTCATGCATACCCTCAATTTACTCAGGAGCAGCACTCAGGGCTCTTACTTTCTGTGGCTACTGGCACCCAGTAGGGGCTCCAGAAACGCCTGCTTCTCTCCCTCACGACTGATGCGAAGTGCTCCATGGGAATACCCAGGCCGTTCCACCCAGTGCCCTCGTCTGCAATCTCATTAGCTAATGTTTAAAATTCAAAGCTCCTCCATCATTCCCGTGTCTCCCCATCTGTAAACAGGCCTGTGGGTCCAATACCATTTGTTTCCACCGGCAAAAATACACAAGGATTAGCCAGAAAGCCCTCTGGAAACATAATCCGAAGTAGCCTGGATCGGAAAGTGGGACCGATTTGCCTGAAGAGGGGGTCCCCTCCTGCTCAGTTTTTGGACATAGGAAATGAGGCCAAGGAGAAGGTAGGGGACACAGGATGTGTACAGGGCTCTTGCCAAGAGGTGACCCAGGGGAAGAGCCTCTGGTTTCTAAACACAACTGAAGACACTGGGAGGTGGGGGTGCACCACCTCAGGCCCAGCCTCTCTAGGGTCTTACCCCAGTGCCACCCCAACAGCAATACATTCTGGGGTGTGCTGGTGCCATGGGGTGTCCCCGCCCCATTCCTGGTGTTCAGGAGAAAGGGAGGGAAAAGCAAAGAAAGAGAGGAGGAAAGGGCAGGGCCCAACACAGAGTTCTCCCATCTGCTTTTGTTTTCCATTGCGTTCCTTTCAAGGTCTGGGTTCTGCTAAGCCCCCGAAACCCATGGCATCATCTGTCCACTTCCCCCTTTACAATCTGCCGCCCTGCCCGCTCCTGACAGCCATCAATCACTCTGTAATGTGCTGACCCCAAGGCTCAGGGGACGGAATTTTCAAGTCAAATGTAGCCGTTAACATAAATAAAGCATTGCCCTGGATTTCTTCCTTTCTTTCTTTCTATCTCTTTTTTATGATTCTGCAGCTGCTACTGGGGACTCGGTAGGCAACAAAAGTGAGGCCAGACAGGCAGAGTGGAATGGCAATTCTACTTTTCTGAGTCATAACAATTATGACGTGGTGATAAGAAACATTTTCTATGAATTTTTAAGCACCAGTTATCGTGTTTTGCAATTGTCCCCCAGGAAAGGAGGACAGATTCTACAGGCTACGAGCCAACTGTCCTGAGCAAGGCAGACCCCGGGGTCCCTCTGGCAGCCCACCCCAGCACACCCCCCACCCCAGCTGGGGCTCACTCTGCATCTTAAATAAAGCAGTGTCCTTTAAGCACATTTACATGCAAACGGCTTCCATGTACCAAATATAGTTCCGTAAGCCAGCGTTTATTTTTAAACATGAAGAAGAGTCTCCCATAATAAAGCTCATGATAAATGTTATGATCCTCAAAATGGTTTTTAGGGGAAGAGGAAGAGCAAGTCAGGGGCTGGGCGGGAGAAGGGAAGCTCTTCCCCGGGATGGGACTGGGAGCAGGACCAGAGGAGGGGGATCGGCCCTTCTGGCCCTTCTGCTGCTCGGGGCCAACAGGACTTCTGTCCAGACAGAACCCTCCCCCACACGGCCCTCCCCTCCTCGTTCCTGCACTCCCTACACAACAGGGGAGCAATGAGCAAAGACACCGTCCGCGATGCCAAAGGGACAGTCGATGCCAAAGGGACAGTCGTCAGAGATCTAACCCACTGATCCAGAAGAGGGCAGGAGCCCCGTAAGAGCCAGGTGTCTGCAAAAGCTCTGTTCACACGCTACAGCCAGGGCCTTTGAGTCAAAGCCAGGCTCACTTGAGACTGGAGGGCAAGGTAACTATAAGCTTCTGGCTCAGCTACCGATCTTCTGTGTGGCCTTGGCCAAGTCACAGCACTTCCCTGGGTCTCTGTTTCCTCATCTCTGTAATGGCAGAAGCTGGCCTAGAGAGAACCCTGCAGGTTCATTCAAGGCCTAACTATGCATGACTACCTCTCAAACCAGAAGCTCCACTGGCGCTCTCCCTCAGGCAGACGGCAGCTTTGCCCATTGGGGTTTCTAAGTTCCTCAACCAATGGAACAAGGTCTTGACATCCTCACTTACATCGTGAAAGACCCTGCGGTTCCTCCAACTCCTTTTGGTATCTTTACAAAAAGCCGCGCACAATAACAACAGGATATGAAACCCACAGACTGATTTGACCCTCTAGTGGCATCTCCCTCACCTGTGGCCCAGCCCTCTTCCAGAATCATCACTGAGCATAGAAGGTGCCAATACCCCACCTTGGAAATGTGGTGCTTTGTATCGCCACAACAGGCACTCCCTAACACCAGGCCTAACTTCCTCCATGTTATACTGGAACAGGGAACCAGTGTTTGCCGGTCTCAGAGGCCCAGGGTGGGAGCATATGTTTTCCCTCCCTAGATCCTAGGATCCTCTGACTGGTGGGTTTTCATGGGAAGTGAGAAGGGTCCCCATATGGAAGCAGCTAGATAGAAGCCAATGCCTGTTTCATGGGTCCAACAGTAAAGTTCCAAAAAATATTCTGGAAACTACCAGACTCAAAACTGAGGAAACAAATGTATCTCCTGGACTTTCTGGAAGAAAGGGACTTTAGGAGTCTAATCCCCAGTCCCCACCAAAACTCTGCTTCTGGAAGAGAGGGATATACCACTGAAGGCTGGTGGCTCTGAGTTTGAATATGCCTGTGACCCTGAGAATGAATGATAGACTTTTTTTTTTTAAAGGCTGTTCAAAGCAGACACATTTAAAAAGGCTGCATATTTATCTTTCTGACATTTTTAAATACGTTGCAAAAAGCAGAATCTTAAATCAAGGTACATTTTTAAAAGCATGTTGTACCAGGGACAAAACAGCTTCCTTTCTTCCTTGAAGGAGCATGCCTTCTGTGGAGCAAGGATTGCTGCATGTGACAGAGTCTGGGCCTCCTGCATAATCGATACTGAGTTATGTTTTGGAGGCAGCAGGACAGCCCGCCAGGCAGGAACCTGCAACCACACAGAGCCCAGTCAGAGCCTCTGTGTCCTACCTGGGCCTCCAGGCTCAGCCCAGGCCCCATGCTACAAGGGAGCTGAACTCACCTCAAGGAAGCCACGGGCTCTGCAAGGGCTCCCCAGAAGCAGACATTTTCCAGACCTAATTCAAGGATCCAGCTCCCTGTCAACTGTTCCAAGACACAATCAAGCAGGGAGCCCCTCATTTCTTTGGAATCTGGATGCCATGGTGGCAAATGTACCACACAAAACAGCTGCCCCAGCTGCACTGTTCTCTGAAAACCAGGGGAGGGGTCGGCCCTGGGGGCTGTCCTCCTCACCCCACAGTTCACATTAGGGCTGGCGCAGGCAAGGGAGAGGAACCCTGGATTTGCTCTTTGGGAGGATTTTGGTCAAATGTTACATGAGCTGGGGGGAGAGCCTTCAACATACACTGAGGAACTGTGCATCCCAAATGATCCAGGTTTCCACCTGCTGCCCAGCATACTGATGCCCAGCATGGCCTGGTTATACAAGTATCCCAGTTCAGATCCTATATGGTCCCTAACAAACGCACATCAGAGGCTTGAGCCAAAGGAGGAAAGGGACCTGCATCGATCCCTCACTGCAGGCAACCCCCAGAGCAAAGAGGGCAGAAACAAAAACCTACAGGAAACTGCTCTCAAGGGCTATCGCCCATGGGTTCTCCATCACACCTGACCCAGAAGGCGGCCTGGGCCAAAGTCTACTGTCAAAGGAAAAAAAGCAACAGTCAGCTGCTGCCACTATGGAGGAAGGCTACCCCAAGGGACCACAGTGCCACTCGAATGAGGATTGGTGGTGACCATGAGAGCGGTGCTACCCATGTTGCCTTACCCATGTTGCCTTACCTTACACTCCACTTCACCTGCAGTTCAGAGGGAGTTAATAATGCCCCCCCATTTGCCCGGGTTCATGTGGCACGACCCACTCACCTCCAGGTGCCTCCTCCAAGACCACTCATCTCTTCCTGTTTCACTCACCCTTGTGGTTACATTTGACCAAATTCCTCCCAAATTCTTCCTGGTATCAAGTATAAGATGTTACTAGAAATTGGCCTTCCAGCAGTCTTTTGAGGTAAAGGGGAGCAAAGGCGACCCCTTCCTTGTTTGCTGGGGTCCCTCTCCACCATCACTGGTCATCTCACTTCCCCCCGTCCATTCTCTACCAGAGTGAACAGAGGTGCTCGGTGCTCCCTGCCTGTCATGCTCACAGTGAGGACACAAGTACTGTCTGCTGACACAGACCAAATCTCAATACAACCAACAGCTCCAACTTTGTACCAGTTCACATTCCTCCCCCAAGCCTAAACCAGAAGACATAACCGGCTCAGAAATCCCCCAGGACAGGCTCCCACCCACACCACCACCAGATGGCAAAGAGACACCATGAACAGATGCCCCCAGCCCCCCCCCCCCCCAGGCCACCCTGACTCTGCCACCTCTCTGGAGCACTCAACTCTGTGTGGAGGATTGCCACACTAGTAGTGGGGACAGGGTCCTGAGGTGCCTGTTAAGGCAAAGCTTGGGACCAATGAGGAATCAGCTAATTACAGTCACTGAAGGCATTGTTAAATGGTTTATTAAACTTTGCAAAGAAAAATACGTCAACATCCATCAATGCAAATGCTTCTCTATATACATCAAGCCCTTGAATATTTCCTCCTAAGCAGAAATAAAGCTTTACACATGTGTATGCACATAAGCACGTGCCCAAAAAAGGTAACCTCTGTATGTAAAATCAACTATGTAGAAAGGACAGGTACATGCCTGGCTGGAGAGACAAAGGCATATCATCTGGATGAGGGCATGTTATACCATGGAAGTGTGTCCGTGCATGGACACAATACTTAGACCAGATGCTGAATCATTTCCAGATGCTACTGTCTAGGACTGCCTTTGTTAGGGAAGAGGAGAAAAAAGCTTGCCCTTCATGTCTAGATACTTGGGTTCAGGTTACATGAAACAGGACTAGTTCAGAAAATAGTGCAACTTCACAGCCAAGGCAAAAACCCAAGAACAAAAACCATACCAACAGGACTACAGGACCAAGCCAGTCACAAAAGGCCGAGGACTCTGGGTTTAACGCTAACTCCCCTCTTTCCACCAGACACGTGTGGTCTCACTTGGACAAAGCAGGGGGTCCCTCAGGCCTAATAACAAGGCTGGCATGCCTCCCACAACAAAATCCAGTGGCGTCTGATGCAGGGGAGAGGTCGCAAGATTTGGCTCCTGCCTGTGCTTGGCCATCATGCCTGCCTCAGGGCCACGCCAATCAGCTGGCCAGCCCTCCATCAGCAACCTCTCTACCCTGAGCAGCTGCCACCAAGGGCGGGCAGCACTGGTGCCCACAGCATGGGTACACAGAAAAGAGAACTGGCAAAAAAGGAGCCAAGGACCAGCATGATCCCTTGTCCCAAGCGCCCACTGGCACCCAAAGCCAAGGCAACAGTCCCCTGGTGAAGCCAGAACTTGGAACGCACGCATGCCCTGCACCTACCAACACAGGCCTTTCCCATCAGCCCACATCACCTGCCTTTTCCAATAGCCTGCAGGCACAGGTCCACGTGGGTCCCACTCACTCTTGAAAATCATTAGTCACAGGCCTGCAGGGCTTGGAAGGTCACTGGAGGTTATCTAGTCCAAATCATCTTATCGCCCAGATGAGAAACCAGGGCTCAGAAAAGTTAAGCAACTTGCCCCAGGTCACACAGCTCAGAAGTTGAAGTTAACTGGATCCCAAAGCTGCCTGGCTAAGCCCATGCTCTTTCCACTCAGCTAAATTCCCGTAAACCAGCTGCCCCTACCAGTCCTAGAAGGTAAAGGAAGTAACAACGGGGATAATCAGACAGTGGCGGCCAAGGAAGGAGCAGCAGTGGCAGCAGAGGACAGGAGGCCTGGGTGGCAGCCACAGTCGCCACAGCAGTCAGCCCCGCAGAAGCCGTGGCATGTGGAGGACCGGGGACCTGAAGCCAGAAGCCCCAGGTGCCAGTCCTGGACTCACCATGGACCACCGGCCGTGCCTTGGCCATGTCAAGGTGTAGTCAGAGGCTGTTCCCTCATCAGTAAATGAAAGGGCTGGACAGGAGCATCTTGTAAGCTCCACCCCCCACCCCCAGCCCCGCGTTCCCAGTCTCCTGGCCCTGACTATAGCGGTGCCAGCTGGTTATGTGGCCTCCAATGAAGTCACCTCACCTCTCTGTGCCTCTGTTCCCTGGCCTGAGACAAGGAGGTGACAGGACGGAAACCAGAGCTCCTGGGTTAAGAGCACCAAGAGGCCAGGTGGGCCTAAGGAGTGCCCCCCAGAGGCCCAGCGCCAGCACACTGGCTCCCCCACCCTTCAGCCAAAGCTGCGGGGGGACAAGGGGCCTGAGTGGGAGTCAAATGCATCGGAGACAGGCTGAGTGCCCACAGGGGACCAGAAGGGACAAATAAAGCGTGTCACTCCTGGCACTCGGGTCAGGAGGCGAACAAACACACGCACACGCCTCCTCCCACGCAGCATTGTTCCTCGTGCCTCCGTCAGCAGTTCTGCCGGGCCTGACAGCCGGGGCTTCCTAATAGGGCAGGCTGCACCCGGCGGACACCCGGTCACTTCCCCTCCAGTGGTCCACCGGGACATGCCACTGCCTGGGGGTGGGGGAGGTGCCAGGAAAGCCGGCCTTGTCCTCTCCTCAACAAAGGACGGGGAGCCAGCCAGCTACCGGGGGCCCGGGGGGCCTCTCAGACCCTACACAGGTGGTCTCCTCGGTCCTCCCACCTCTTTGGGCATCCCGGACCATGGGCCCTCACCTGGCAGTGGGGAACTCCCTACCTCCCTCTAGGGGCCTGTTCCACGACCACCTGGTGCCTGGACTTAGGAGAGCAGAGGCCTCTATTTATACATCCACCCGCAGGCTGTGGTTCTGCCCTGGATCCAAACACAACAGCGTCCTGCAGACAGGCTGCCTCACAGAACAAAGGACACAGCCGGCTCCTGCCCTCCCCCCTCCCCACCCCCAGCAGTGGCAGCCATGTCCAAGGTCATGGGGCCTAGGTATTAACAACTCTAAGCCAGACAATCTGGGTTTGAATCCAGCTCTGACACAAGCTCCATCATCTTGGGCAACTGACTCAACCTCTCTGTGCCTCAGTTTCCTGATCTGTAAAACCAAATAGTAACAGAATTGATATGTATAAAATTAACAATTTTGGTAAAAAAATAAAAATTAAAAAAAAAGCAGCAGCAGCAGCAGCCACTCTTTGGAATGGCGCTTGGCACACAATGAGGACCATACAGAAGTCAGGCATCATTAAAACCACCTTCAAGCTCAACGCCAGCATTTCCTCATCCAGCACCCCCACCAGCTGCTGACCCTCTCGTTCACCACAGAGAGCACAGGCTCTGGTGCTCTGGGTTCCAGTTGGCTCTGCCACTTCCTTGCAGTGTGACACTGGGCAAGAAATGCCATCTCTCAAGCCTGGGTTTCCTCTTCCAAAGAAAGAGGCTCTTCTGACCTACCTCAAAGGATGACTTTAAGGATGGAATGATAATGCATGTAAAGCACCTAGCTATTATTATGAATTATTAACAACAACAACATCATCCTTCTCCTCTTGGACATGATCCTTGTTCAGCGAGCCTGCGCTACTTTCTTTCAGCCAAGGCCAACTGCCGGGACATAGGACCAACTGTCAGGTAACGCCGAGGGTCACTTTCTCACTTGTTGTTTAAAATGAAGCTCCCCATCCTGTGCCTATGAAGTTGGTATTTTTTGAACCCGCATACAGGACTTTCCATTTATACCTATTAAATTCAATCCTGTTGTTTTCTACCTGGAATGGGAGCAAGGAGGTTTTGCTAATCAGCTCTGACTCAACCAGTACAGAGGTGCTGTCCCCAGAAACACTGCAATCCCCAAGAAATCACAGGGTCCAGAGAAGCCGGGCTCTCAGAACTAGTAAGGTGACAGCCAGAGCTGTGAGGGCCTGCGCCAACTCTGCCCCATGTCCGCCAAGCACCAGAACACGAGAGACAGTTCTTACTACCAGAGCCCTATCAGGAAGAAGGGACAGTACCACACTTTCAAAACTAAAGCCACATGTGGAAACTGTTGTCATAAACACAGCCCCTTTCTCAAGGCCTCCACTGCATTCCTCCCCAGAAATGTGTTTCATTTCTTCAACATAAACACAAATCAGATTTATTACATTCCGGTGATAGTTCCAGGATGGGGATTGAGAAAGCTGTGTTTCCTGGGAACAAAAGGCATTTGTGCCTAAGTGTGCAAGGAAAAAGAGCGAAAAGCGAAAACTGCCTCCCGGACTCTGGATCTAGCAACCAGGGGCCACTGGCAGAAGCCTTTATGCAAGAGGATCTTTCTGCCATCTGCCCTGCAATGGCTGCAGGACACAGAGGCAGACTTAAGGCCGGCGTTCAAGATCCCATGTCTGGCCATACTTAAAACGGGCCCACCGTGGTCTACAGAGCTTCACGCCATTTAAAGTCTCTCTCCCCTGAAGCCAGACAGATCAATGCCACCAACCCTTTCTGGCACCCACAGTGGCCCAGCAAGGAGTGAGACTCATCTTGGCCTGTCCTCAGGAGACAAGAATACAATCCTGGAAGACAAGCACTCTGTCCCCTGGAAGGTGGTAGAGAAGCAGCTGGGGAGGCGGCGGAGCTGGGGTTCCCACTCAGACTTTCAGTTCCTACCACTTCTCTGCAGAGGGATTCCTGGGGAATGCAGGCAGGAAAAGGAAGCAGTTGGGGGAAGGGCAGGATAAATGAGTCTCAAAGAAGGGAGGACTGGGAGCAAGAGCCAATGTGACATCATGGGACAAGTACGAGCCCAGAGCCGGACAGACTACTCAAATTCCAGCTTCACTGCTTCCTGTGTGGCTTTGCACAGATGACTTAACCTTTCTGAGTTTCAGCTACCATTTCTGTGAAAGAAGAAAATGAACAGGACCATATCTAAGGTTCTCTTAGCAATGACACTCCAGGTTCTAGCTAGGAATTTTTATGCCTTTGGTGAGCACTGTTGAAACCTTTCACCAGCCATCCAGAGGAACCCACCCAAGCCCCTCCTGAAACCCTCAAAGGCCCTGGCTCCTCACCTCCCACCCTCTTCCCCTCCTGCTCTGGGGGCACTAACGTGAAGGAACTGGATTCGATTCCTGCCCAGGCTCAGTGGGCACCCCAGCTGCCATCTACCTACAGGAGAAAAAGCCAGCACTGGCCAGAGCCTCCCAAGCCCTGAGAGCCAATGGGCACCTGGCAGATGTCCCACCTCTGCAGACTGGCCTGGTTCAGCAGCTTCTCAAAGTCAACAAAGGAAGGTTTTCAAATCCTAAAAGGTTTCTCAAGCCCCTTCTAATCTGTCTGCCATTTTGTTTCGTCTGCTCAGCTCAAGTCAAGGGGAACTTGACATTTGGAATACTAACTGCAAATAATCCCACACCAAGGACAGGGCTGGCATGCTGCAGTGTCAGCATGTGGCTCACAAGGATGGTGGGGACACTCTAAGACATTCCAGCTATCTGCAGAGGGTCCCAGAAGGCACATGTTGGGTCAGGCCCCATACCACCTGCACCAGGACCACCCAAAACTGTCAGCTACCCCAAGAGCAGGACTGTATTGAATTCACTGGCTTCTCAACACCCCACCCACAGTGTGGTTGGTGGACAAGAAATGCTATCGTGGATGCTCTGTTGGTAGAACCTATGTCAAATAAAGTGTACAAACAGTGGAAGTAGAAAAGGACAGTGAACCAGTAACCAGTACTTTTGCAAACTCTTGACGTGAGCCCCTGCTCTGAAGTAGCCATACCATACTAGGTTGCCCCAGGCAAAGTGCTATGCTCTGTATACTTCCACTCTGCAACAGATCCCACAGTTGGCTTTAACGGTGAGATCCACCAGCAACCTTGCCACTCCTGGGACCACATGCCTCAATCAGCAGGATCTGCAGGTAGAACCACATGCTCATCCCTGTCACACAAGCTCGGGCTCAGTGCACAAGACAGGCCAGCACCCAGGGTCTGGGGAGCCAGCTACCTTAACTCCTTCTATGCAATAACTCACTCAAGTATGTCCTTTTAGCAAACAAGGTGCCGGAAGTGCCAAGAGGCCTGGAGAGACACGGACTTTAAGGGCAGGCTTTGTGTGGCCCAGGCTGACCTCCAATCTCTGACCTCTGAAGCAACAAGGGCTTGGCTGACATACAGCATTTTTTTCCTCCTCAAACTTTTCAAAGACAGCATGCCCTTTGGGTATAAAAATAAAATCCCAGAACCTCAACTGAGTAATAAAGTAAGATATGATGGCTATACCCACCGGTAATGTCACGTATGTATACAAATAAAACTCAAAAGTAAATAAAACCAAAATACATACTTGGAACCTCTGATCCCCCAATTCATTAAGTCAATTCTTGCAACTCAACGCCTCCTCCAAGAAGCCATCTCAATGCCCTTTGTGATCCTAGGCGCCTCTCCCATGTCCCACAGCCCCTGTGGCCCCTACTAAGACAGTCCAGGGTCCCCAGTACCTAACAAAGCCTAGCCAAATTCAACATTTACTCTCCATTTCCCCAACTAGACTATGAAATCCTTAAGGGATAATACAAGTTGACCCTTGAACAATACAGGTTTGAAACATACTGGCCCACTTATATACAGATTACTTACAGTGGAGTGCAGTACTGTAAACAGATTTCCTCTTCCTTAGGATTTTCTTACTAACATTTTCTTTTCCCAAGTTCACTTTACCCTAAGAATACACTATATAGGGATGCCTGGTTGGCTCAGCGATTGAGCGCCTCCCTTCGGCCCAGGACGTGATCCTGGAACCCTGGGATCGAGTCCCACATCGGGCTCCCTGCATGGAGCCTGCTTCTCCCTCTGCCTCTCTCTCTCTCTCTCTCTCTCTCTCTCTCATGAATAAATAAAATCCTAAAAAAAAATACACTATATAATACACATAACACACAAAGTATGTGTTCATCCACGGTTTGTGCTCTCGGTAAGGCTTCCAATCAACAGTAAGCTATTGTTAGTATTTAAGTTTTGGGGGGGTCGAGAATAACATGTGGATTTTCCACTAGGTGGGGGCTGTCCCTCAACCTCTGCGCTTGTTTAAGGGTCAACTTCACTTTGCAAGTACCTGGAGAAAGACCTGGCATGTATCTCAAACTGAAAACCCATCTGTTGAATGTAATAAAGGAGTGGATAAGGACATAGCCTCTTGCCTCTCTGCAGCCGCCCTCCACCCCAGGAAGGAGTCTGAAGAGCCCTGGAAATCTAAGCCCTAATAAGACAACTCTGACCTATCCAGGGTGACTGCATGGTCACTTTGGGTCCCTCTGCCTTTAGAAAAATATATATACTCAAGGGACATGAGCTTGAGTTTCTATACAGACCAAGGCAGCAAAGGGAGTTCTCTCTTCCCAGCTGAGGCTAAACAGGGACCCAACCACAAACATCCAGTAATGCTGAACATGACGTGAACAATATAAAAATAGCTGCTCTATCTTTTGCCCCCACCCTTCTCCTCAGCAACACAAAGGGCAGAGCAAAGTGACACCCCTAACGAGTCTTAGCTTGTTCTTGCATGGACAGCCCCAGCCTCCTACATCTGGACCAGCTGCTGTGAGCCAACAGGGGATTCCAAATTACATTTTAATTACCATAATTTTTCACAGGTACCTGAAACCAGACCATGACAACAGCACAAGGAATCCCCAAGTATGATGCATGAGGTCCATGTTACCAGCTAGTCTGTGTGCATACCTTTTCTCCCGTGCCCTTCATTTCATGGGGTACTTTACAGTTTGCAGAATGCTTTCAGAGGCCCTCTCTCTCCACAAGCGCCAGATTAAGACAAGAGGACTTAATAGCAGCCTCTAAAGTATGGTGCCCTCTACAGAGACCTGGGGTTGTTTTGTTTTTTTTTTTTAGAAAGGAAAACTGGGGTTTGAGGCTCCAATTCTTCTCCCACAGGGCTAATAGGAATATTAAAGATCAAATAGAAAGCATAGTGAAGATTTTTTTTTTTTTTAAAGAGAATGCACCTTTAGGGTAGCTCACAGTGAGCAGATGGTAGGTGCTTAACAGACACATATGTTCCAGGTAGATGTGTTTGCCTATACAGCTAGCCAGAGAGTGAGCTCTGGAATTAATCTGCCTACATTTGAATCCAGGTTTTGCAACATTTTAGCTGTGGGATCTTGGGAAAGTTAATTAACCTTTCTGGGCCTCCATTTCATCAACTAGAAAATAAGGATGAGAATAAAAATTACTTCCCAGGGTGACTCTGAGTCCAGAGAAATAAGTGCAAGTAAAGTACTAGCAGGGCACCCAGCCCTAGCATATAATAAGCACTCAAAAAAATGTTTTTTTCTTTTTTCTTGGCTGGAGGAGAAAGGAATTAAAGCGTCTTAAAAAGAGGGAAAGGCAAAATGTACAGTTCAGCATTTAGCTCCCCATTCAGGCAGACATTGCAACGGAATTCTAAAAGGAACTGGGTGTGGTGGGGAGCCAGGACCCCATGGCTGGCCCACTCTAGTTCTACCTAAACACATCTTTCTTCCCCTACAGAGAGCATAAACACCTTCAAGGAAGGGACTGGGTCCTGTTGCTTTCTGGTTAGCCCTTAGGTCCCTGACATGTGACTGGCATAAAACTTCTGCTCAGTCAATATTTACAAAATTAATTGAACAAATTAATTTATCTCTCCTGCCTCTGTGCATTCCAGCTATCAGAAAGAAGCAGGCTGCACAAAGAAAGCCCTCTAAAGGGGCTTGTCTCTTTTCAGCTGCAGTAATATTTGCAGAGGGAGTTGGCGTCCCCATGCATGCCAGAGCCCTAGCCCACTACCGGGGCTGCTTGGGGCTGCAGAGAAGCAGGGGCACTTC
Organism: Canis lupus familiaris; assembly: GCF_011100685.1. Lineage (NCBI taxonomy): Eukaryota > Metazoa > Chordata > Mammalia > Carnivora > Canidae > Canis > Canis lupus. The sequence continues at coordinate 55,186,961 of NC_049226.1, read as the reverse complement.
CCCTGGAGGCGCTGCGGGCTCTGCTCTTGGGGGGAGGGCGAGCGGCATCAAGCCCACCCACGTCCCCAGATTGTGGGAGTCCCCACACCTGCTGAGGGGCAGCAAGAAGGGGGCAATAAAGGGGCAAGCGGCTCCCAGTGAAACCCCAAAAGAAAGCCCATAGGCAGTGACGAGCCAGTGCATGCTTTATTTTTAGCCACAAATGATGGAAAGTTACTCCCGGAATGGTGCAAATTTTGCCTCGTCACCCTCCATCCCTTTCCAGGAGGTCCAGGGGGAAGAGGAATTTCTGCAGCTCTCTCAGAGGCGGCGGCGAGGGAGGACACAGAAAAAGGTGAAACCAGGTGGGCAAAGAGAGGTGGTCTCTGTGTGAGCCACCAGCTGTCGTTCCCCTACCACCACCACCACCACCACCACCACCACCACCACCACCACCACCACCACCACCAAGCTGTGGAGCCTCCTGAGGTCGCTACACCTCCACCTCCTAGCAGGAGGTGGGGTCCCCACCACAGCCAATCCAGTAACTGGGCCCTCCTGCTGGGAGGCACAGGAATGTGGAATCAGAAAGACCAGAGTTCCCATGCCACCTCTGCTGCCTCTGCTGCGTCCTGAAGCAAGCAACTAAGTCCACTGAGTACTGGGTCTCCATTTCTCCACAAATGGTGCCTCCCCGGTGGAGCCATGGCATGGAGCAGAGGAAACACAGTGCCTGGCACCTGGTACCTCATCCACAAGCTTTTAGCCATTAAACTGGGGCCCAAATCAAGGTCTTCAAAGGCTCTGCTGTGTGATCCTGGCCCAGTCCTTTCTGTTCTCTGGGCTCCGTGTCTTTTCACCCACTAAGGGGACAGACTGGCCCGGACAAGCTTCGAGACATGCAAGCTCCGAGGTGCTGCCTACCCTGGCCTCTGGGGCTACAGGCAAAAGTCTCCCTGTTTCAAGTGTTAGAGGTTCCACTCTGAAATCATATCCTGACCTCAAAGTGGGCCCCTTGCCGCCAGGAATGTTAGGAAATCATGGTGAATTCTGATCTCAGACTGCATCCATGGGCCAAAGAGAATAGACCCTGACCTGCCATCTCTCCATTCCACAAGGATTTACCACCCCCTTTACTGTGCTGTGCTGGGCAAACAGGACAGACCAGTCCCTGCCTTCCCCCCCAAGCCTAATTGCTAAATGCTGTAAAAGGTAAGTTAATTCTTTTATTATGCTTGTGGTCAGAACTCAAAAGAGAAGTACTGGGAGCCTCGGGGGTCTGTATAACTGGAGGCCTGACCCACATAGGGTCAGGAAGTACCCTTTGGGGCTGAGATCTGAAAGATGGGCAGGTGCTAAACTGGAGACCAGAGGTAAGGGAAGGGAGGGACACACCTTCCAGGCAGGGAAGGAACACTTGGGAAAAACCAAGAGAAAGGCCAGGGTGGCTTAAGGGCACAAAAGGAGAGCAAACTGCCCCAGTTGGGGCTGGCAAGGCAGGTTCTCACAGGTGGACTGTCATACTTATGGGAGGCCTCCTCCATTCCCTCCAACCCCGCCCCCAGAGGGGGTTTGCTGGAACCTCTGGCTTTGGGTAAAGTTCCCTGCAGAGACCAAGCCAGCGAGATAGAGCTAACCCGGGCACAGCAGAGCAGGACAGCCTTCGGGCCCAGAACACGGGCATGGCATCCTGGCCTGGAGCTGGCACCTACATCAAGAAGGACCCTCCTCGGGGCAACCCGGGTGACTCAGTGGTTTAGTGCAGCCTTCAGCCCAGGGCTGAAGAGACCTGGGATCGAGTCCCACGTCAGGCTCCCTGCGTGGAGCCTGCTTCCCTCTCTGCCTGTGTCTCTGCCTCTCTCTGTGTGTGTGTCCCTCATGAATAAAATAAAATCTTGAAAAGAAAGAAAAGAAAAGAAAAGAAAAGAAAAGAAAAGAAAAGAAAAGAAAAGAAAAGAAAAGACCCTCCTCAAACACACTTTTGGTTTTTCTAAGGTTTTGATCCATCCCTGCCTCTCACTCCCACTTGTTTGACTTCTTATTTTTATTTATTTATTTTTAAACCGGGGCCTGGGGATCCCTGGGTGGCGCAGCGGTTTGGCGCCTGCCTTTGGCCCAGGGCGCGATCCTGGAGACCCAGGATCGAATCCCACGTCAGGCTCCCGGTGCATGGAGCCTGCTTCTCCCTCTGCCTGTGTCTCTGCCTCTCTCTCTCTCTCTCTCTCTCTCTCTCTCTGTGACTATCCTAAATAAATAAATAAAAAAAATAAAAATAAAAAATAAAAAATAAACCGGGGCCTGCTTACGGTCAAGTTAATGCATTTTTAAAAAGAAAGCCTCGAATGTGCTGCAGCCGTCCCTCAGCAGAGCTGGGTGGATCAATAGCCCTCTCAGCGTTGTTCTGCCTCCACCACCTCCACCACCTCCACCACCAGAGGCCAGCAGGGTGGGGCGCCAGGTCTACCCCTCCCCATCCTCACTCCCAGGCAAGGTCTCCCACACCCTGCCTTGTACCACCTACAGAGTTAAAACCCAGCAAACAGAAGGACAGACTCAAGGAAGGGACAGGACACTGGACAGTCTAAAAACTTAAGTTCTGATGTCAGCGCAGCCTTGAAATCCTGGACAAGAGACTTCTTGTACCAGTTTCCTAAGCTAAAAATGTGGGCATATGTCTAAAAACTGAGCGAAGTAATGGGAAGAGGGATGTGGGATGCTGCTGACCAGAACATCCCAAGGACCCTGATCCTGTCCCTCAGGTGCCAGGTTCCCCCAACTAGGCAGACTGTGCTCTGGGTGGAGGCACAGAGCCACCCTGCTGTCACAGATCCTCCCTGCCCACCTCCCCCTCCTACCCCCTCCCCCCCTGGTGAGCTGCCATGCTTTGAGCTCCCTCAAGTGAAAACCCTCCCTATGCCGACAGATGGGAAGTCCTAAAATACAGCGTATGGATCATGTTTCGTGACTAGCAAAACACGCCAGCCGGGACACTTTGAGAACCCGGCCGGTTTTCAGGAACAGGATTTTACACATTTCCCAGGATTGGCGGATCTGTGCTCGCCTCCACCCACCTGCAAGCTCTGGAGCCCAGATCCTGTACCAGGGAGATACTTAGGACAGGTGGAGACCTTTAGGGGAGGGGAAGCCCCACAACCAACAGGTTGGCGGTGCCCTAACCCCCTGTGGCTTTTGTTATTATCATTTACTGAGCACCTACTACATTCCTTGCTACAAATCGGGTGTTTGGCACATGCTCTCAAGTCACAAGGCCTGTGTCGCAGTCCTGACTCTGACTCTAACTCTCTGGCCCTGAGCTCGTCATTTCCCCCTCTGAGTTTTGGCTTTCTTATTTGCGAAATGGGGCTGGGAAATGAGCTGCTACTAACAACCACGGTCACTATTCACAACATCATTAACCATCAGGTAGCTGTCACCAACCCCACCCTACACAAGAACAAAACAGGCACCACAAGGCCATGCTAGTCACAGGGCACACCCAGTGGCAGAGGGGCATGGCTTTTCTGAATGGCCACAGGGAATGGCTTCAAAGGGTCTTCAAACCCCTTGACAGTTATCTGTACATGTGAATATGCATTGTTTGGAGAGAACATCCATCTCATCAGTCTTGCGAGGACCTGTGGGCCCAGGAAGGTGAAAGCTGTGCTCCATACTGGACACACACAGGAGAGCAGTCCTGGACTCTAGGACTTGGAACAAGGATTACACCCATTCCCCACTCCCTTCTCCCCAAAGGAAAGAAACTGGCTGGGTGTTTTTGTTTTTTTGTTTTGTTTTGTTTTTGTTTTGTTTTTTGTTTTGTTTTGTTTTGTTAAGATTTTGAGAGAGAGAGAGCACGCGCATGGGACCAGAGTGATGGGAAGGGGCTAAGGGAGAGGGAGAAGCAGACTCCCTGCTGGGCAGCCAGTGGGGGCAAATATGCCGTGTTGGGGTTCAATCCCAGGACTCTGGGATCATGACCAGAGCCCCCCGAGCCAAAGGCAGACGCTTAATTGACTGAACTACACAGGCACCCCAGAAATTGGCTTTTAGTAACATTAGTTACAAAGAGCTCCAGACTGGAGAAAGGAATGCCATGGGCAGTGAGCATGTGGGCAAGCCTCCTGGAAGGTAAGCCTTGTGCTACACAGGCTCTGGAATCTTACAAGAGGACTTGCAACTTGGCAAACTGAGGCAGGTGGTCTCCACTTCCGAAGGCTCTGAGAAGAAGGGAGACAGTGGCCAGGAGCCAAGCACCTGGCAGCTGAGGAAGCATTCAGTGGGGAGGGTGCTGGCCAAGAGGCACCTATGGTTTGATGGCTGGGCTCAAGCAGCCAAATGGACTGGTATTACCACAGTGCATCTGACCTTCTACGGGCAGGGGCATGTTCAGAAAATAAGTCACACCAACACAATTCAAAACAGGGTATTAACAATATTAATCTTTGGATAATGGGAAGTGCCAGAATTTTATCTCATTTCCTTCAAATGAACATACACCCACAATAGCGCTTGGAAATAAGACATGAAGCTAATTACTCACAACATTACCTATGTGAAGCACATGATCAGTCTCGGCATCGTGAATATTTGCAGAAATAGACTCCTGAGGGCCCCCTCTGGCAATGGGGGACCCAAGCCACTCCCAAAAAAGCTATCACTCTGGAGACAGAGTGAGGAGACCAAAGATACTTCCTTGGATCCCCTGTGGCTTGGTCATTTAGGGACATACAATTGTCCTCCTGTAATGACTGGTAGACGGGGCAGTGAATCTTCTGGACTCAACATGTTTTGTTATCTTCAGAGCGGTGAAGGCCTCGTAAGAGGTGAAAGAATTGAGGGAAATGCCTAATTAATTTTCTTTCTCTTTTTTTGATGGGGTGGGGGTGGGTGACAGAGGAGAGGAAGGATGGCAGAGAGAACAAAGTCCCCCCACTGCCTAAGCCCTTGCCGCCCGCAGACAGCGCTCTGAAGCCTACGGCGCACTGGTGTAAATTTCACTTGGCATGTGTGGTTTTTAGTGGCAGCATTTTGAGGATACATATAATCCTGACTTCCTATTTACATTACATTGGTTTTCACCAACACAATAACTACAAATGCTTTCTGCTCCACTCTTGTCATCTGTGTGGAAATCCTTCTCAGACAGGGAGACTGTAAAGTCGTGGGAAGAATTCTCATTCGTGGCAAGACTAATCTCAGTTCTCTCTCTGTTCCTACAGGAAACTTCTGGGAGGGAAAAAAGGGGGCTGGCCCGACCCGTAAGACACTAACCCACACCTGGCTTCCTGTTCATACACAACAAAACACAGGAGCCCTTATTTAAAAACATCCCTACTGACACGACACAGTGTTTGCCCTTCCGATAAAACAGTTCCTAGCTACCATGGCTGCCTGGGACAGACACCCAGAAGCACACTTCAGAGGCCTCCTAAGCACCACCCTCACTTGGAAGGAGGAAACTTAAGCACTGAAAAAACCTCCAGATCCAGGGGTTCCCAACCACCTCCTTCCAGAGGGCAGGGCGAATAAATCCTGGCTTGATCCAGGTGGCCTCCAAATTAATAAGACAGGAAGACAAAACCATTTCGAAGGTCATCCCTGAAGTAGCTGCATGTAAAAGCCCTGGTCTCCACAGAAGCTTCTCATGGTAAAGGCCATGCAGTACCTCCCCCTATGCAAGGCCAAGCCCAGAATCCTGCCAACACAGGATTCCTAACATGAATGTGCTGGACTGACTGAAATTACAGAATCAGTTGGGGTCTTTAAGGTCCCTTAAAACAAGAATTTGAATACGCTCTCTGGATTTGGGGCCAGCACCAGCATCCTGTGTTGAGGGTTGAACTGGGTCCCTCTAAAAGATACATTCAAGTCCTGACCCTGGTATCTGTAAATGTGACCTGATTTGGAATCAGATCTTTTGAAGATATACTCAAGTTAAGAGGAGGTCATACTGGATTAGGGTGGGGCCCTAACCTACAACTGGTGTCCTTACAAAATAAGAGAAATTTGGGCACACAGACACACAGGGAGAATGCCATGTGATGACAGAGGCAGAGCCTAGACCCATGCAAGCCAAGGAACGCCAAAGACTGCCAGCAATGCCAGAAGATAAGAGACAGGCACAGAAGGAACAGATCCTCCTCTAGGGCCTTCGGGGGAATATGGCCCTGCCAACACCCTGATTTTCAGCTTCAAACCGCCAGTACTATGAAATAATGAATTTCTGTTGCTTAAAGCCAGCCCCCCATAAATAAATAAATAAATAAATAAATAAATAAATAAATAAATAAATAAATAAAGCAAGCAAGCCTGCCCATTGGGGTAATCCTGCAGTACAGTAAACGAATCCATCCTGAATTCTTTCCAACCCTCCAACCTCCAACTACACTCTCATCCACCCCCTTCCTCCCTCTCTGCACTGTTCCCAATGCAGTGTTACATGACCCACTCTCACATCCATGCAACCACCCTTGAACTTCCACCAATATCTGCTGAGACAGGTTAGAGTCCTGTCAGGGACACAAGGTCATCTTTACTGGGTGGTGGACTCTGCCCCTTGGCCTGCCAACTGATTGCAGCCAAGGAGAATCTGAGGCAATGCACAAGGTATTAGGAAATGCAGAGATGTGGGGAAGCAGGTTGAAGGTGGGTGGAAATTAAGAGACTTGGCAGAAAGAAGGAGAGAAAAGGAGAAAGTTCAAAAAGGATCCTGATGGTCAAGGGCACAGACAAGAAAGTGGATGTCATCTCCCCTGCCCGCCATGGCCAGCCACATGCTTATAACTCCCTCCCCTTTCTACCAACTTGACACCTGCCTGCAACTTTACGTCAAGAGCCTGCCAAGCAGGTTAACACTAGAGAGCTGACTACCCACAGAGCTGTTGCATTTTGAGCTTCCACAAAGAGAAAGCTAGCCCGCTTCCATCCAGGGGCTAGGCTTTATTTGTTTTGGATTTTCAATACCTGGAACTTGGTGTGGCCACGTTAACACAGGATGACCAAGATGCTAACCAGGCAGACAAATGAGGTTAAAGGTTTCACATGTTGCCTCATGCTTGCCAACTTAAGGAGCAGAGTCACCTGAGGTCCTGAGGCATAAGGGCAGGTCTTACTCCCCTACAACCCTCGCAACTCAAGATGGCAGCCACCAATGTGCCTCAAGCAGCGAGGCCAGGGGACTGACAGAAGTCAATGGGAAAGTCATCTTCCACTTCTATGAAACCACCAGAAGCAAAAGAATCCTCCAGCAGGGGCAGTGGCAGTGATGATGGTAATACACATCTAGCCGGTTAGAGATCACACCAGAACCTTGTACCAAGGTTCTGGCACTCACATGCAAAGCAAATCCACAAAATGAAGCTGGCCTCAAGTGACAGGTGCAGCGCTGGACAGGCAGCCTAACATCTTGTTGAGAACCTGGGCTTGGTTCGAAACCCAGCTCCAACTGCCTTCAAGCTGTATGCCATGCATCCAGCCAGCAAGGATTTACTGAACACCTACTATGTGCTCTCGGTGGCCTCACTTGCAAAAATCGGGTGACAATACCTGCCTTCCTGAAGCTCTTCTGAGGACGGAACATCGAGACACATATAAAATGCCCAGCACAATGCTGGGCATATTAAAAAGAGCCCTTGTGAAAGAGATCAGAGTTATTATGGTCCTATTTTCCAAATCAGAGCTTGACACCCAAGGTCTCCATTAGTACCAACCCCTAGAATGTCAGCTCCATGAGGACAGGCAGGGTTATCATCTGTACTGTTCCCTGCTGTACTCCAGAACCTACAACTGTGCCTGGCACATGGTAAGCACTCAAATGATAGATGAACACCTGCTGGGTGCCAGAAATCTAAGGCACCCACTATTGGCAGAGGTATTAAAACGGTCATGACAGGGCAGCCTGGGGGGCTCAGCAGTTAGGCGCCACCTTCAGCCCAGGGCCTGATCTTGGAGTCCCAGGATCAGGTCCCACATAGGGCTCCCTGCATGGAGCCTGCTTCTCCCTCTGCCTGTGTCTCTGCGTCTCTCTCTCTCGGTCTCTCATGAATAAATGAATAACATCTTAAAAAAAAAAAAAAAAACTGTCATGACATGCAGAACAAAAGGACAGAAATCTGATATTATAAACAAGGATTCTGCTTCCCAACAACCGAGGAATGAAAGGGCCACAGGATCCCCCTAAATGAAGCCAAATTAAAAGAGGAAACCAGCACGGAGCTGCCTCTGGTTGCAGCCTTGGAGAAGCACACAGGCTCCACCTGAATCAAGCAGGTAAAGGATTAGTGACATCTTAGTATTCTTCATAAACTGAGGTCATCATACAAGATAGGTAGCCAAGGAGGAAACGAGTGTAGAAGCGCTAGAAAAACATATAGAAATCACTGCTTTACAGATATCTTTTTCAAGAGAGAGCTCCCACTTTAGTCAGGATTCACAAAAATGCCCCCTTTTTTAACTTTATACCCGTTTCTACTTCACGTTCAAACACCCTGGCAAGTGTCCTGAAATGCATAACACAAATTGCTGGCCATGTTGAGCTCCTTCGTCCATCACCCACCCAGGGTCCCTTCGGCCATGGCTGTTGGCTGTCACTCCAACTCTCCTACCCCAGATTAAACCTCACCAAACCCTAACCTGGGTACTGAACTGGAAATGCCTTTACCATTCCACCCCTAAGGGCTGTATCTCACCTGCCACTTCCCCCCTGGGACTATTAAGAACCACTATGATTAAGACTCAGGGGGCATCTGCATGGAAAAGCAGGACACCAGGGGGACACCTGAAGGCCAAACCACCGCCTTCTTGAGGTGAGTGACCCGAGGGCAGGTTGCTTCCCTTCCCTGAGCTCCAGGCCCACCAGCCAGAAAAACTGGTACACGATAGTAACAGTGCCTCCCCACTGGGTTGTTGTAGAGGGCTGAAAGAAAGAATAAGGGAATGGCTCCTAAGGGGTCCTCTTCCAAAGTGAGACACAAATGCCGTTACTAGGTACTCTGGTCTTCACTTTCTCACCGCGGAAGGATGGACCAACATACATGCTAGAAAACTGGCCCAAGCGCAAGGCAGCCCTTGCAAAGCAGATGGGGTCTTCGTTTTTCTCAAGTGCTGAACAAGTCCAAGAAAGGCTGTGGTGCGATTTACAAGGGCCACAGCCAAGAGAGATTTATACGCGTATGGCCTTCTGATGGCTTTCTAAGACCGTGCACACCCTCGTTTGGCTGAGGACCTCAGCAGCAAGTAATTTTCTAATTGATTCATTAGCACTCCAATCAACTACTACTTTAGACACAAAGGGCCCCACTCGGGTCTGAATGCCTAAGCCAGGGATACTGGATGAATGAACCACTCGCCTCTGGTTAGCTCGGCCCAGAGACTGTGAAGAGAACCCCCAGAGGCCCTCCAGGAACCATACCTACCTGGGAAAATTACCCAGAGTCTGGAAACAGAGCCTACACAGCTTCTTAACTGGTATTTTTTGTAATGAGAGTCTTCTGACTAGAACATGATTATGCAAAAATGCTACATGAATGAGATCTTAGGCAAAAAGCCTGACAGGAGATACAACCCCCATTACACACCCCCCCAAAAGAAGTTAGCACAACGTTCGTTTAAGTGGTGGAATGATGGGGTGACTTTTTCTTCTGCTTTTCAGAATGAGCATGTACAGGACATTTAATTCCTTCAGTTTTCTCAGGTGTAAAGCCACAGCAATTACACCCAATTCCCAGTTACTATAAGGATGAAATTAGATTATGTATGAATAAGCAGCACCCAAGAGCTGTGGGCACTGGACAGTGTACCAGCCTTACCCACCAGCTCAGTGACGAGAGGGCCAAACTGCCTCTCAGGCCAATAATCAGAGTTATGCTCAGGGAGGTTATAAATTACTCCTGTCACTTGTGAATTGTTGAAGCCACAAATGCTAAAAATTCACAGATCTCAAGGGTAAAGCTGTGATAATTTAAATATAAATTAAGCTTTAAAAACAATCCTCCTTCATTATTCCATATTCCTCTGGCATAGGAGATACTCACATAGGACAAGGTTCCTCAACAGATTCACCTAAATAAGAAGGAACATGCAGCAGATGCTATAAGGGAATGGTCAGAAACTTCACAGGCCCTCATGAGATTCAGGACCTGCTTGTTGCCTGTACACTCAGATGTCGAGAAGTCCTCAAATGTAACGTGGCATTTTGGAAAGATTTCTGACTCACCCAAGCCTGGATCAGCACTCTCAACCCACTCAAGCAGCCAGCCATCCACCCAACCCACCCTCCCACCTACCCATCACCCATCCAAACATTTCAAGGTTTATTCTCCACAAGGAACTCCCAAGAAACTGGGAACTCTCAGCAAATAGGCTTCCTTATTATGAAAGATAAAAACTTAGCAAGCACCGTCAATCTGCACAGCCTTGGGCTACATGGAGATCAAGGTACATGAAAGGACCAAAGGCCTAAAGATACTAGTTTCCTCATCAAAACCCAAAACTTCAGGGATGCCTGGGTGGCTCAGTGCTTGAGCATCTGCCTTCAGCTCAGGACGTGATCCCATAGTCCCGGGATCAAGTCCTGCATCGGGCTTCCTGCATGGAGCCTGCTTCTCCCTCTGCCTCTCTCTCTCTCTCTCTCTGTCTCTCATGAATAAATAAATAAATAAAATCTTAACAAAACAAAACTTCAGAAACTAGCACAGGACATCTTAGGAAGTTTGAAGGAAATTGATTCAAGTCCTACTTCACCTAGCAAGAAGTCACCTGTTACCCCAGGAAGTGACATACTCCAGAAAAACTGAATGTGTCCAAATTTCTTGGCTGGTAGGTATGGAGGTTTCCTCAAGTGACATTGTGAAAAGGAGTCAAACTTTTCCACAAAAATTCCTGAGAGAACCTTTGTCAGAAACTGTCCGCACTGGGTCTGCATCCACCCCACACTTCCTATGAGGCTTCGTCTCATCTCCAAACCCCCACCTCTCTTCCCCTCACCTCCCACTCTCTAGAGAAGAAAGTCATCCATTTCATGTCTTACTATGGCAACATTAACACAACAAGGCAAACAGAAAACGTGGGTGGCTATCCTGAATCTCACCTCACCAGGCTCTGGGCAGGAAGCAGCTGCATTTCACTCATCTTTATGACCATCCGAGGATCTACCATGATTGGCATTGTACTCACTACTATTATTACTGTTGGCAGAAATACACAGAATAATGCAAAATTTGAGAACCACCTCCCCCCAATCTCAATCAACTGCTTTAAAACGTCAATATGGGGGTAATTTTTTTTTTAAGATTTTATTTATTTATTCATGAGAGACACAGAGAGAGAGGCAGTGACACAGGCAAAGGGAGAAGCAAGCTCCATGCAGGAAGCCCAATGTGGGACTCAATCCCAGGACTCTGGGCTTTAGGCAGGCACTAAACCACTGAGCCATCCAGGCATCCCTATGGGGGTAAATTCTTTGCCAATTTTTTTTGCTCTAAAATAGAGGATGGTTCATGATAGAAGAACCTCAACAAAATCCATGAGGCTCAACTAAGATTCCCCCCACTTTACAACAAGCACAAAACCTACCCAACCCCATAGAATATAAGCAGACTCCGAGGGGCATCCCTTGAATGGCAAACCTGAGAACTCTAGGAGAAAACTGGGGGCACAAGGTCAGAGGGAAGAGCTGGTCCTCAAGTAGTCCATCCTCTGTGTGGCCATCAGTTTCCTCATCCATAAGGAAACCACTGAGGCTCTCCATACACCTCTGCCATGGGGGAGGGCAGGGTTCTGAGGGCCTCGGCCAGCTCTGGAGCCAATACAGTTTGTTTTCTTTATTCTGCATCTAACCAGGCTTCGGCGCTCTAATTACAACACAGCACATCTATTCTTTCCATGGAAATCAGGCCCATTGTGAGAGAAAGAATTTTGGACAAAAATCTAAGTCAAAGTGGGAAAGAACAAAATCACCTCCACTTTTATATCCTAGAGGTCCCAGAAATCTTCACGTCAACCCATGTGCCCCCACTCCACCCAGTGACTTACCCTTAATACACACACACACACACACACAAAACCCAATCCCAGCAGCTTCAATCCTGAAGATCTCTTCCTTTAGTTGTTCTAAGATGCTTCACTTGTAAAGGCCCTGTGGACCTGATCTGGCCTTCCCACCCCTAAGCCAAGAAGATCTCTCCCCGTAGGAAAATTAAAACTTAGAGTATCCAGGTGAACCACCTGAGAATCAGAACCCAATTCTGATCAACCTCTCTAGGTTCCACAGAAGACAGACAAAAGTGGGCAGAAGGCTGCCCACAAGATGTGGCCTGACCCCTGTCTCCCCCACAGTGCCGCCCAAAGGCGAGGGCTTGAAATGCATTAAAATGCCTGAAATGGACAAATTAACACAAGCCAGATAAAAACTAGCTAAAACCCTAAAGCCACCTTCTACAGTGACCAAAAAGCCAGCCTGAGGTCCAGAAGTACAAAGAGACTTTGCCAAGACGCTGCTTCCATCCCCAGACCTGGACTGAGTGATGGGAGAGGGATGGAGGACGATGAGGTCAATTTCAGTGTTTTACAGGTGGAAGACTGTGGTGCAGAGGAGACTGACCACCCAAAGTACACGGGCACAAGAAGCTGGGCTGGCCGTGGGCCCTCAGCTGCAGGTGGCACACCATGTGCCCTCCCAAGAATACTCCCACATCCCAACACGGGGTCATGCTGGCCAGCAATGGGTGACTCTTTCATTCCACTGCCCCAAACGATCCTCTGAACTGTAATCCTACTGCCTATGGACTCTCCTGATCTTATGAGGATGCATGTCCTTTTATCATCTGCAGTGTAGGTGCACCTCCCAATCCCTCAAACTCCCACCCATCAAGAGACACATTCCAGCCCAACCTTCTCACACACCTGCCATACACACAGTAGATGGGACGGTCCAACACGGACCTGGTATAGCAGGGGAAAGTCCCTGTGTGGGATCCAGAAGCCCCAGGAGTGGAATATGCCATTGCTTCTGGTCCTTAGCTTCTGCGTCTATGAAATGGGAACAGTGAGCCTCCATAGCTGTCCTCTGGGCCTTTAACCCACAGACCTCTCTGCACAGAGCTAACTCTCTCAATGGGGAGAGGCAGTAAGCCATATAAAATTCCCTGACAAACCCCAGGCACACTCAACCTCTCTAGAGGGAAGAAATTCAGAAAAGCAAGAAACCCAAGAAGCCAACCAATTGGAAATCCCTTTGAACCTGGGCCCAGGCTAACATGTAACTCTGCACAGGACACAGTGCTTAGGAAAGCACAGCCTCTACACATGCCAATTATCAGGCCCATGGATTTCTGGGCAATTACAGCCAAGGGGAAGAGAGGAGAAACAGAGCCGACCCCTCTGAGAAAGGTGTCCTCAATACAAGGTCACTCTAAAGGAAGGTCCCTCAGACTAGGAGCCTCTCTGGCCAGGACCATGATGAGACCTGTCCATTCTCTGCAGGGCCCAACACATGCAACCTCTAACCAACATCTGCTGAGTGAACGAATGAGACTAACTATCCTGTCCTACTTCTCTCTGCTCTGGGCACCAGGCTGGGAGCACAGGAGACATGCAACTCATGTGCTGAACTGAATTTCTGGACCACGTCCATCTGGAGGTATATACAGAAGGAGGGAACCCAGTGTAAATATTGCAATGGGGGGGTCTCTCCCGACCTTAAATAGGACCCCCAAAATTTAAGGATTCTTGTCCAACTAAAGACGTTCCCTGAAAATCCTTCTAAAAAGCCAGTCCCCTCTGAGGGCACTAGGAAACAGGATTCGATTTACACGGTGGTGTTTCAAGAAGGCAGCTATTGTATGCAGGAAAATGAACCGGAGTGCAGTCTTCTATCCACACCCTCCTCTTTGTGCAAGGGGACAAGTCCCACATTAGGGTTCCTGGAACCCAGCTCCCTCTCCTCCGCCCACCCTGCCTGGCCAGACCCCCATTAACGCACTGCTAGTGCCATCAACACTGTTGTTTTGGAATGTGCCAGTAATTCTAGTGGCAGGAACAGCAAGCTTTAAGCTCAGCAGAGAAACCAGCTGGAGAGGCAGCCTCATGAAATAATGAAATGCCAAACCAACCCCTACATCTTCTCCAGTCTCTCAGGTCACCTACCAGATTAGAAGGCCTGTTGCTACGGCAACCATATCTTGCAAGTGCCGGCTGAACTTCCCCATAATTTTTAACCCTTTAACTAGCTTGAGGAGGGTAGTGTGCAGGCGAGCCCAAACCATGGAGAGTTGGCTGGCTCTGGCTGTGCTTTTACAAATTAAAGCAAGGACGGAGAAAAGCAGCGGGCAGGGGGAAAGGCGAAGGTCCCACTTAAGCAAACAGACAATGCAGAAGAGAAACGTAGCACACATCCACCTTGCCATCAGCCACAGAACCACCACGATGGGTGCCGCACAGCAAACTTTTCATGCACCTGGCAACTCCTGCAAAGTGCGGGAGCCAGGACAAGATGAGAATAAACAAAGCCAGGACGGGACTGTGCCTGCCCCTCCCGGCCAGGCTCTGTGCCCCTGCGCTGCAGACTTTGCCGGGCCCTTCTGTGGTAAGCAGAAGGCGGACAGGAGCCAGGCGGAGGGGGACAGATGGCCAGGCAAGCACTGGCACTTTCCAGTTGTCTGATAGACGCCTGCTGCCAAACAAGCTCCCACCTCCCTGCAGCCCCCCCCGCGCCCCCCCCCCCGCCCAGTACACACACACACACACACACACACACACACACACACACACGCGCACACACGCACGGCTCCTGGAAACTGCATACAGCCTCCAAGGCACTGGAGCACCAGAGCTCTGGGGGTCGCTCCGTCCCTCCTCTGATCCCCCCACATCTGCAAGGCGTGGGGGATGCGCAGGCAGGAGCATCCACTCCCTCAATCGTCCAGGCTACTCTCTCTCTCCTTTCAGGGGGAAGGTCTTTCACACACACCCCCAACCCCCAGCCACTAAACCCTCTTTGTGCTCCACGACCAGAGTTCATTGGGTCCTTCAGGAATAAATCTTAAAAATGACTCTCCTCAGCCTCTCAGATTTGATGGGAGAAACTTAATGAAACCATGCAGGGGCAGAAAAACACCAGCCAGACTCCAGTACTAGGGGGTGAAGCCAGCCCCTTTACCTCACACCACACTGTCTGTTGTGGGGGGGGGCATGAAGGAGAAAGGGAATAGGGCCAGTAAGCATGAGCAGAGGCTCCTGACCCACAGTCCGACTGATGGGGGGTCCTGTGTGGTTTCCCAGAGGCCGAGAAGAGGTCTCTGGAAGGAGGGAAGCAAGAAGGGGCTAAGTCCACATGAGAGCAAAGACAAAGCCTAATAAAGGCACAGGAGGGAGGGGGAAAAGGAAGCAGGCACCCTGGGACCCAAAGGACAGGCTGGACAGCAGCAGGGGATGGAGGGTGCTGCCCATGTCTCTCGAGAGTGCCTAGCACAGCACTGCCTGCCACACTCCCGCCCCCCCCTCCCACAGCAGGCACTGGACAAATGCTGCACACACACACCACAACCCCATGCTTGACAGAAGGCAGTAGATTCAGTTGGGGGGGAGGGGCGCCTGGGTGGCTTAGTTGGTTGAGCATCTGACTGATTTCAGCTCAGATCATGATCTCAGGGTCGTGAGATCATGCCTGGCAATGGCAACAGGCTCAGCACTCAGTGCAGAACCCACTTGAAACTCTCTCTCTTCCCCTGAACCTTCCCCATATTTACATGGGCTTGCCCTCTTCCTCTCTCTCTCTCTCTTAAATAAATTTTTAAAATATATTTTTTTAAAAAGTAAGTTGGGTGGGGGGCAGGATGTACAACATGGGGGTCAGGAGTGCTTCAGTAGGTTTTCTTGGAGAGCAGGAAGGGGGTGCCTTGCCAGTGTCCCAACACTATTAGCAGAGAAAAAGGAGAAAATTCAACCCTTCCCATCCCTGTCACCTTAACTCCCTGCCCCATATTCAACCACTGTCCATCCAGCCTGGCCACCTCCACCTGTCACCCATGCAGCTGGACACCTGGGAGCAAATCCAGTCCAGTATATTAAAGTCCTAATGTTCTCTCTGCCAAGTAATTAACAAAACGTACCACAAACGGCACAGCGCCTGGAGAGGAGGGATGATTTTTTATTAGCATGTTCACCTGTCACCCAGGCCTTCCACACGCAGAGCAGTCAGTCAGTCAGGTTAAAGAGGAGCTGAGCAGAGGCTGTGGGGTGGGGGAAGCTCTGTCCCTGCCAAGAGGAAAGGCAATACTTCGGCTAGAGTTTTATCGTTGGGCTGCATGCACTGGCCACCGTGATACCTGGGGTATACCTCCAGAAAGAGCTGGAGAAGGACCCTCCAAAGCCAAGGCAGTTAGGCAATCAGTGCTCACAGAATACTCCCCATACCATCCAGACACGGGGGTGTCCTTATAGTCGAATCTCCTTCCCTAACCTACTCAAGGGCTGGGCTGTGACCACACGTTTACATCCCTCTGCAGTGTCCAGGATGGGGCAGGAGCTCCAAGAACATTTGGGAGATAAAAAGGAAATCAGCTTTTCCATTGTAACCCTCCAGATGGGCAGGCTGCCACCAAGCTTATCCATTGTTTGGTCTCATGTATCCAAATCCTTAGGTTCATTCAATAAATCCTTACTGAGCACTTACTATGTGCCAGGCATTGTGCGTACAAGCATGAGGACTAACACACCTGTCTGCCCTCGAGGAACACCTCTCATCTGGCAGCTCTTCTCTGTGCACCACCAGCTCTCCACCCCTGCCTGTGCTCAGCAGGCCCTCGGTATTTGATGGAAATGCTGGACTCTTAGACTCTCATCAGGTGCACCCCTGAGGCTTGGCCAGCGTGCCCAGTTCAGGTGGAGATAGACAAAGGCAAGGGCAGAGTCATAGGGCTTCTGTGCAAACCCCAGTAGCCAATGGCCAAGGCAAACCAGCCAGAAGCCTCACTGACAATTCCACAACTGTTAAACTAAAGACCCTGTCGTAGGGGGCTGCAGTTCTGGCCTTGCTCCAGGTTAGAAAGCACCAGGAAAAGAGACAAGAAGCCTGGCTTCCAGCCACAAAACCTAACTTAACCTGCCATGTGACAGGAGAACGGGGTACAAGTTGATTTCTAACCTCTGGCCCACAGTATCCCCCGATGTAAACCAAGGGAGTGGTCCCATCTAACATCTGAAGACACCCTAACAAGCAACATCAGGAGAGAATCACCATCCTGGCCAGACAGGGCTTTGGAACAAAGGACCCAGCAAAGAGGATTCCAGGCAGAGTGGGCACCCTGCTACCATGTCCCCACCCACCCACGCTCTCAACAACACAGGGAAATTCTACCCACAGCTCTGAATAATAATAGAAGTAACATTTAGGTAAGGTTGGGGATTAAGCTAAACCTCACATAAGAGGCAGGGATGTTGGCATTTGGAAGCAGGAAACAGGCCTGGGAACGTACTTAATACCTACCACAGAGCAAAGCGGATCACGGCCAGCTCCTGACTCAAGAGCATCTTCGCCCCTGCCACACTTCTCCCTCTTGCCAACTCCAGACACTTCGAGGGTGCCAGGCCAAAGAGTGGGGCTGGAGGTCAGTTTTGGAAGCCACATTTTCAGAAGAACATTGGCAAACCAGAAGCCAGGAGAGAAGCCTTCCAAAACAGAACAGGAGCTATTTTAAATGGAAACCCATTGGTGGAGGCGGAGAAGTTTTATGGGAAGAACAGAGAACATGAATGAGTTGCTATAATTAACCACCCCCCCAAAAAAAAAAAGCATAAAGAAGAGGGCATCTTTCTACTTGGTGGTGGTAATACCAAGAACAATTAGAATTAATTCTAATTGTCTAAAACTGAAACGTGCCATCCCATCAGGTGGTGAGTTCCCCATCACTGAACATGAAGCAGATGCCGGAGAGAAAACTTGGGCCAGGGAGGCTCAAGTTCAGAAGGGACTTTAGAGGTTATCAATTGATAAAATGCTGATGGCAGGGAAATGCAAAGGGAAGCATTCGGGCCTTTCATATTTTAAAATAGCTTTTCCTTAAGGGGGGGGGGGGGGGTAAGAAAAGCAAGGGGAAAAAAAGTGTAGGACTCCCAAGGAGGACTTGAAAATGTTCTTCCTGCCCCTAACCTACAGAGGGCTTTTTATCAACAGAAAGTTTCCCTGAGACAACCTTGGTCAAATTCTTGCGGGCTGCAGAGGTCACTGTTTTTCTGGCAAAAGCTGCAGGTGGCAACTGAGACCATGGCTAAGTAAGAAAGCTCCATTATGTAAACACTAAAATGCTTAGGGTGCCTCTGCAGAGCACAGAATCAGATAGCAAGCTGGGGAGCAGACCCCATATAAGAAATGAGGCAGACCGGCACTCATCATTTTAAGGGGGCAAGCTGCCACGTAGGCATCGTACGCCAGCATCCTACAACCTGGCATGCTGAGGGTGGACGGTGAGCTGCAAAGAGCAGTCAACACTCACCACCTACAGGGAAAACTGTTCCGATCACGAATCAGAGGGTTACCATGGACTCAAAGCACGACCTCCACGCCCTGCCGGGTATCAGTGAGAACCAAGTATATTATAATCGCTACTCAGAATTTCATTTACTTGCTGAATGCTTAGGACCTAGAACAGTGCCCCGCACATAACATGTGCTCAAGAAATACTTATAGAAAGAACAGGTATTTAAAACGAATAAGCAAACCAAGTGGGGCACCTGGGTGGCTCAGTGGTTAAGCATCTGCCTTTGGCTCAGGTGGTGATCCTGGGGTCCTGGGATTGAATCCCACATCGGGCTCCCCATGGGGAGCCTGCTTCTCCCTCTGCCTATGTCTCTGCCGCTCTGTCTCTCATAAAGAAATAAATAAAATCTTTAAAAAAAAAAAAAAAAGGCAAACCAAGTATCTTCTCCCTTAGTTTTAGAGTCAATTACGTAACTTCTTTTCTCCCGCTGATTCACCTCTCTCCTTGTGTTCAGGCTCAAAATATTACATGAAAATTATTTTTGCATTCTCCAATTCTATGGTGGGATAAAGGAGCTGTCTAGAAGCTTAGGGTAAGAAGCTATGGCATGGGAACATGGAACCCTCAATTTGAGCTCCACAGGGGTAGGAATTTTTGTCTGTTTTGTTCACTGCTTTATCCTCAATAATGTGGTACAACACTGGCACATGGTTCGTACTCAACAAACATCGTAAAAGCACGAGCAAACACATTCACTGTACGATCTTGGCACATCGCTTCTCTCTACAGGCCATCTTTTCTCAACCAGAAAATGTTAATGCCACCGGGCTCAGGGGTCCCCAGCCAGCTCTAATATGTTCCAAAGTCTGTGATCCAGGTGAGCTGGCCTACAAATGGCTTTGATCAGAAGACTGCCTGGGTCCCCTCAGGAGCTTCCACAAGGAAGGAAGCTAGGAGGCAGTGTGGTGCCATAGAAAGAACACAGGCTTTGGAGCCCAAATGTTTAAATCCCAGCTCAGCTCAAGACACAGGACTTAAGGGAATGTCATTGAACCTCCTAGAGCCTCAACTTCCTCATCTGCAAATTGGGGAGACCACGCCTAGCTACCTGTTCAGGTTGCAGCCTGGATTATAGGATAATGCACATAAAAGCCCCTTGAAAGGGTTAAGGTTAGCACAGAGCAAGGCCCCACAAACCCTCACTCACAGAGGGACCCACGTCATTTCCAGCTCTAGGCTTTACAATTACTTCTACCCTTAAGGAGAAGATGCCAATTTGGGACAAAGTATAATCAAGACCAGCTCACAAGGTCACATTATTTGAAGATTCACAATCTGTAACTTGGCCTGTCCTATGTACAAAGATGTAAATGTTTACCATGTGCAGTTCATCTCGAGCTTTTTGCTCCCTTCTCAGAAGACTGAACAGACAGTGGTTTAATGAAGAGAAGGGGAAATATTTGGAAAACTGACCACCCCTAGTAAGTAGACAAGAGCCCTTCTGAAGCTGCAAAATTCAACCCATGCTGGTGGCTGGCATGGAACAAGCAGAGAAATGCTGCCCCCAACAGAGCAAGCCCTCCCAGGCCTCAGGGAGGAGGTGAGGAGCCCATTCACCCTCCTCCCCACAGGCCGGATGCCAGCAAACAAGCAAGGCCCTAATCAGCGGTATATATCAACACAGCATCTATGAACAGCAGAAGTGACAGCCAAAATCAAGACAAGTGACCTTACTGGACATACCAGACATATTCAGGCCTTTCACACCACTATGATACTGCCAGGCAACGTGCGTTATCATTAAAAGGTAAAAGGCCTCGTTTTTTAACTCTCCCTGACTGGGAGGCGTGGTCAACTCCCCCACCACGCACCCCACCCTTTACCCCTCCCTCCCTTTCTCACTAAAAGAACGTGCAACCAGAAGTTCTCCTGGAGAGAGACTGGGGGGCATAATTAAAACAGCTCAGGAAGGAGGGGCTTAAGGCCCGGCAAAGGTTTCTTGGGTGGCTTAAGACAAAATACAGCATATACATCTTTTCATTCCTGGTCTGGCATCTTATTTGCTTATCTTCACTCAGGTATTCACCTCCGTGGTTAGGACAAGCAGAGAAGACCATCAATCAACACATCCACGCGAATATCCTAACAAGGGAAAAAACCCTCCCTCTTCTCACGGGTCATTCATTTCCTCACTCTGGCCCAGCTCCCCAAGAGCGTGCTGGGTGGTTGATGTCAATATTGCACCCCTCTGGACAATCCCCAACACAAATAGGTGCTCAGTTAAGAACAAACTTCCTCTGGGCGCTTCACTGGCCCAGCCAGCAGAGTGTGCAACTCTTGATCTCAGGGTTGTGAGTTCAAGCCCGTGTTGGGTGTAGAGATTACTTATAAACAAACAAACAAAACTTCCTCATGCCCACTGAGTGGTCTACTCCACAGAGCAGACTCTCCACCAATAGTCCTCTCGACCCCCCAAAATAGGCCAGGCAACCCCACCAGGGGTTGCTGTGTGGAAAAACAGTCTTCACTAATGAGTGGGGGACAGGCGTCTGGGCTGTGACCATCAGGCTGAGACCTCCACTGCACCCTGGACTCCCCGAGGCACCCTGGGTACCCTGAGGTGGGCCCTACACAGAGGCAGGGTCCTGTGATCCGCAGAAGGAAGTCAGTCCACCAGGAAGGAACACCCAATGGGACATTTCTCCCTCTATATGCTCCCAGCCTTGAAAGCTTCAGGAAATAGCAGGTCCCCAAATCTAACTTTTTTCATAGACCAGGTAGTTGGTTTTCTTTAAGTCCCAGTTTATCTTCTTAAGCTGTCCAAACATTTGCCAGAGTATCTCAGCCACATGCTAGGCTGCCCTGGAGGTCTGTTCTGCTTTTAGTGGTCAATTTTTTCCCCTCTTTCTCTCCCCTCAGATAATAGCAGAGCCTCCCATTTATAAGAGCTGCGTGCCTCCCGGAAGTACGAATCTGCCGGGATGGGGCTAGTGGGCCAGAGTGAAGGGTGGTCTCCAAGTGTGTCTGCACAGCACACCGCTGGTTCACTCAGCCACATGTTTACATACACGGAGAGTCTGGGAGAGGGGGGTGGGGCAGAGGCCTCCCAGCCTGCCATCAGCCATCAGGATGCGACACTCTCTGGAGGGCATTCCTGGGAAGGGAGGCACCAGGCCTTGGGAAGCCCACTCTAGCACAGAGCCCTGAACGCCCAGAGACTATTTGCTGAGTCACATCTCAGTTTCCACAGGAAAATGATAAAGACATTTGCTCGTCGTAGCTGTGTGAGATTTTTCAATCCAGAACTGCAAAGCTCTTAAAAGCACACTGCCTTGTTTTGCCAATCTGGGAAATGGGGACAAGTGTTCCCTTCTCAATTTAAAAGGGAAAGGCCAAGGGAGGATACACACAGCTTTCAGCAATGATGTAAGTAATGTGCATTTCTTCACCTGGAGCAAAAGTATTATTTTAACACAATTCAAAGAAATGTGAGACAATCTTGCCACCAAATCAGCCATCTGATACCACACTGACAGTTACAAAGAAGAGGGGTAACCTTTATTTATACTCCTCCCCTCCCCCATCACTAACCACAGTCTCCTCAGGCCCTCAAACAAGTAGCCTCTTAAAGAAACAACCTGTATATGAGTGGGGAGCACAATACTGTTGTCCCTGAAACCACCCTGTGTACCACCTTTTTTTTTTTTTAATTCTTGGGTGACACACAGAGAGGCAGAGACATAGGCAGAGGAAGAAACAGGCTCCCTACAGGAAGCCCAATGTGGGACTCGATCCCAGGACCACAACCTGAGCCAAAGGCAGACGCTCAACCACTGAGCCACCCAGGTACCCCACCACCACCAATTTTTTTATGTCAAAATAAAATGCTAAGAAAGCCATACAGCAACAAAAGCAAGATTTATTTCCTCTCTCGCTGTAAAGGTATATCATAGGGAAGATCTACAGGAGAAAGATAGAGGGAAAGGTTTGCTGTTTTGTAGTAAGAGAGCTTCCTTAATCAGACTTAGGCTGGGATTTACCATATATTACAACTCTTCAGAGTAGAGTAATTGGCATAGTTAGGTACTCCTGCTCTCTAGAGAAGCTGGACAGGCTACCTCCCCAGTTACCAGAGGGGAAACAGACCAGGCTCCTGGCAAGGTCAGGCTCAGATTTGGTCCTGTAACTCAAGTCAGAAATTCTTCCCTGCAGACTAGTCTCATGCAGACGAAAACCTTACAAAATCCAAAGAGAACACTCTAGAGCTGGGTTTGGCAAGTTAAGGTCCATGAGCCAAATTGGTGACCCACCACCTTAATATTTCTTAATATTATTTCTTAATAAAATTTTATTGGAACGCAGACACACCTCTTCATTTCTGAATTATACATGGCTGCTTTTATGCTATGATGCAGAGCTGAGTGGTTGAAACAGAGACCATACAACCCACAAAGCCTAAAATATTTACTACCTGGTCCTTCACAGAAAAAGCCTGCTGAACCAGAGTCCAACCAATCCACTACACAAAGCGTGTAATAATAAATGGGTTTCAGAATGAGGACAGCTAGTTCAGCACCTCCACTTTTGGAGATGGAGAAACTGAGGCACAGAGAGGAAGAAGTGACCTGCTAGGGTCAGACTGCTACAAAGACCGGGAAGTCCCTCCTGCCTTTCAACCTAGCACTCCTTTCAACATAAAGCAACAAAGCAACAGGTGAGGCTTCTCACAATAAAACACCACAGACCAAATAATAATAATAATAATAATAATAATAATAATAATAATAATAATAATAAATAAAACAAAACAAAACAAAACAAAACACCACAGATAGGAAAGCCTGGGTAGTTCAGTAGGTTGAATATCCAACTCTTGATTTTGGCTCAGGTCATGATCTTGCAGTCATGAGATCCAGTCCCACGTTAGGCTCCTAGTTCAGCGGGGAGTCTGCTCTAGATTGTCTCTCTCCCTCTCCCCACTCACGTGTTCTAATAAATAAATAAATCTTAAAAAAAAAAAAAAAAAAACAGTGACAGGAAAAAATACAAAAAGAAAATTAAATTCTACAAACATATTAATGTTTGGCCCAGGCTTAATATCAGCAATGTAATAAATGGGGAGGGGAAGAGGACATAGGATGGTCTAAGCAAATTAACATTCAAAAGGACAGACTATTTTAAGCCCTTTAGAAAATACCCCTTCCAAATACCCAAAGCACATGTGCTAATTACAAATCCTGCCCTCTCCCTACCCAGGCAGATGGCCACTCCTTCTTACCGCAGTGGCAGTGAACTTGGCAGTCCTGAACTGAAATGGTCTTTCTTTACCAGTTGCCTGCAATTCTAGCTTCTCTTGGTTCTCACGCAACTCTGCCCTTGAGGAGACCAAATTAGTGAGGTTTGTGCTCATTTTTACACTCTAATAATTAAGACTTCTCCCAAAAGGAGTGCTCAGCACTCTCCCCCAGAACAGTTGTGGGAAATTGGGTAGAGAGGGAAATGGAGATGGAAAAGACCCAGGCCTTCATAGAAGGGACAAGAGGGAGAGTCAGAATCCACATCTACCCTTTCCAGAGCTTTCCTCAAACCAGCACTAGGGAAAACACTGGACAACGTGAGCAGTGCATGGAGATGAAGCAATATTACAAAGTGAAAATTAATTAGCTGGCATGTTGACAGAGGCTCCATTGTGCCACACGGTGAAGCAATCCAAGTGCAAGGGCATCACACACAATGTCGAAAGGGCCTTGGCAGCCACAGGTACAAGAGGCGAGGACACTCTCTGTTGTGTTACCAACATGGTTCCCTCAAGGAAGGTATGCGTGTGTGTGTGCGCGTAATGGCTAGTAGAAGACTAATCTGGAGGTAGATTTTCTTAAAAATCTTCAACACAGCAGTGACCAAAATACAAGTAAGATTCTATTCTTTGAGAAGCTAAAGGGAAGGGCTACCACTGAGGAACAGCAAGAAGCTTGCCTATGAGCCACCGAGTGGCCCGAGAGCAGGACAGGCAGGTGGACGCCAGGAAGGCAGATGCTCTCCCACTCAAGTGACAGAACAGAGGCAGGAGGAGGCCCATCTACCATAGATATTAGTGGCTGGAAGTGCTCCTTTATCCGCTTGCAATCACTCTATCCAGCCCTGTCATGAACTGGCACTCCTGCCACCCCTACACTGCCATTCCCAGCTCTGCCAACAGCTGCCTCGCCCCACCCCAGCCTTGCTCACATTAGTTGCTACACTCCTCCAGCCGGGCTGTCCTGGAAATCCAGCAGGCTGTGCACCACTGCCGTGAAGAACACCAAATACCTGTGCTCCGATCTAAGCTCAGACATTTACCAGCTCTGTGACCTAGGTCAGGCTGCTTAACCTTTCTCCGCCTAACTCCTCACTGCTACGATACAGTTCTGGCCTCAGACTTCCTCCTCGTGTGGGCTAAATGAGTCTGTTTATGTGCAATGATATGAATACTGACACAAAGTCAAGCCTAAATAAGTATTAGTAAGGCCCCCAACTCCTCCTTCTTAGAAGGCACTTCCTCCAGAAAGCCTTCCTGAAATCCTTCCATGGTTTAACTGCTCCGCACTGGAGCCTGTAGCTCCATCTGCTGCTAACACCTCTGGTGGCATTTATAGAGGACTTATAGCTTATTTTGTATTCGCAGCTATTTATAATCATTGTTGTCCACGTGACTCTGAGTTGGGCAGGGTACTAACTACATCCATTCCCATATCCTGCAATACTGGCAGCACAACCCAGGTAACTTTCTGGTACCTTCATTTGTAGTACCTTCATCTGGTACCAATACTGGGCCATTACATTGTTCTCTCATAATTCTCTCAAAAACCCCATGATGCTCTAGACTATTACCCAAGGATACTAGATGGGGGATCTGACACTTACTCTCCCTTGGATGGGTGACTTAGAGTTACAGAGTTAGTTAGCACGCTGCTGTTTAATTCTGGTTTGCTGAAATTAAAGACACAGAGTACCCATGCAATAGGGCCTTGGGCCAGAACTGGACTGGGTTTCAGGGCTGAACCAGAGCAGATATTCACACATGTAAATGCAAAGAAAAAGTGCAGTGGGGGTAGGGTTAGGGGGCAAGGAGATTCTCCTCAAGTTTTATTTTATACACCTCTGTGTTTTAGCAATATTTAACCCAAGAAGTACTTTAACCCAAGAGGTACTAATCACATAATTAAAAATTAAGAATCGTGTTACAAAAAAAAAAAAAAAAAAAAAAGAATCGTGTTACACTCATCTCCAGCAGGACCTATAACCACTCAGATTTCACTCTAACAAAATGTTGAGATTCCTGGACAAAAGGCTTGGTACAGTCCAGCTTTAGAGTCAGACAAACCGGGCTGCCAGTCTCAATATTATCTCTCTCCTTATATACTGCTCAAGGTACCAAAATTCTCAGAGCCTTGAATCTCTTGAGCAGGAAGGGAACCTGACCTCACCCTGAGTTTTCACGAGGCTCGCGTTAAGTGGCAAGTAGCTCTAATGTAGCGGTCTGCACACAGGAGGCCAGAGTATGGCCACTGCCCCCCCTAGCTTTGAAGGGTTTCTTCTAGTCCACATCCACAAGATGGTCCTTCTCCAACATGATCTACTCGGGCAAAAAAAAAAAGAATGCTATCAACCACCATTCCTGCCCATAAACCCCCAGCCCCGAGCCTCCCCTTCTGAGAAGGTCGACCACCCTTTAGGAGCCAGGCAAGATTCTGGCTATAAAACCAGTGACAGAAACCTTCTGGCAAATGAGGCCCCTGATGTCCCATTGTCTCCGTAGTCCAATCTGTGCCTCTTGCACAAGGTTTCAGGGACATAAAAACATTCAGATAAATGGGTCTCTACTACAGAGCTCTTACATGGGGAAAAACCTCTAAATCTAAATCAATTAATACGTATGCAGTCCCCACCACTGGAGCCAAGCTTCAGCAGGGCAAGAGGAGAAAGAACAAGGGCCGGGTCCCAGCCCTCCAGCGCCAGACTGGCCAGATAAGGCCGCACAGCCAACAACGGGAGGCCCTGCACTGACTTCCCGGGTGTGGGTTACCGAGGTCAAGGCTACCAGTGCAGCTGGCATCTCCTGACACTGCTGGTTAGCACCTTTGCCAGGAACAATGCTGGCAAATGAAACTCAGACGTCTGTGAAGCAATGTGGTGGCAGTTCTGACGCACTAGTGGTTATAAGGTGTGCTGTGGATACCATATGACCCAACTGTTCCACATCTAAGAATGCTATCCTATGTGCGCACACCTTGAGCCATGAGGATGTTCACCTCTGTGTTGTTTACAGAATGAGAAAATTGGAAACAATCTTAATATCCCATAGCAAGGGACTGGTAAATTATGTTGCACTCAGGGAAGCAGAATACTTGGGTGATCACTGAAAAAGGCAGAAAGTATCTAATGACATAGAAGGGAGGAGGCTTATGAGAGCCCTTCACCTGACATCAAATCAGAAGCTTCGTGAAGAACAGACAGCTATGAAGGATGGAGATGCTATGCCACAGCCTGGGAAAAGAGACTTGTCTTTGGACTGCCAACTAGACCAACAGTAGTCGGGTGGCGGGGGGCGGGGATGATCACCAACTCACAACCCAGTCACTTCCCCACCTGCAGTATTTTTTTTTTTTTAAGATTTTATGTATTTATTCATGAGAGACACAGAGAGAGAGGCAGAGACATAGGCAGAGGGAGAAACAAAATAGGCTCCCCATGGGGAGCCCGATGTGGGACTCAATCCTGGGACCCCGGGATCATGCCCTGAGCCCAAGGCAGATGCTCAACCACTGGGCCACGCAGCATTCCCTCTTTCTTTTTTTTTTAAAAAGGGGGAAGAGGAACAGAGGAGGAGGGAGAAGAATCTTAAGCAGGCCCTACACCCAGCAGGGAGCCTGACGCAGGGCTCTATCTCACGACCCTGAGATCATAACCTGAGCTGAAATCAAGAGGTGGATGCTTAACCAACAGAGCCACCCAGGCGTCCCCCCCCCCCCACCCTTTTTAGTATTTCTGAAACCATTTTAGGATTCCTCAACCAAATAAGGTCCTGTAGTCAAACAAGTTTGAGAATCACTGTATTTTATACTATCTACCCACACCCCACTCCCTTTCTCTACCCCACTTCTGGGATCTGCAATGCATCCCAATGCACTAAGAACTCGAGACACCCTACATTTTGGAAACTGCTTACGCCTGCATTTCTCATGAGCATCTGGCTGCAGACCCTTCACTGAAAGCTGTCTGAATATGTCACTGAAATGCTAGGGAATGCTGATGGACTAGAAAGTATCCCGGATGTGGCCAGGAAGCATGGGGACCCTGTGCCTCTCACCTACTAGAGCATCTTCAGCTACATCATCTCTTTTTCCCGGGTGCACCCTCTCCACCGGAGCTGCATTAAATCAGAGGGCCACGATGGCCAGGAGGGGAGGCATAAAGGTGGGAAGAGTTCAGTGGGCAGGATCCTCAGCACCTCGCTTCCCTTACACTAGTGGACAGTTCCATTTTCTATTTTATTATTTGGTCTTCCACATAAGACTTCATGTAAAGAAAGGGCTCTCCTGCTACAAAGAAAAAAAAAAGTTGAAAAACCACTGAAGCCCTATAAGGTCCCTTCTAACTGTTACAGTTGACTTTCTTTAAATTTGTATTTCATGTGGGAAAGAGTCATCTCAAATGGAGAGGCTGGGCCAGTCTTCCTGGAGAAGGTGAGGGTTTGAGCTGAACTTGCTCCAAAAGACGCTCCACGGGTTTAGGGTTGGGGATGAACCAGGGAGTCTGCCTCTGGGCAGGAAGGTGGGGAGCGGGGTGACAGTGCTGGGGGAGATGAGAGGGTCTGTGCAACTAAGTGGACGGATGAAAAGGCACCTTGGAAACCAAGGTCAAGAATAGCCATGTGGAGGCTGGCAGCAAGAAATCGGCCGATGTTTGAAGAGTTATGCGATCAAAACAAGAGAGCCACTAGTTAGGTGACCGTGGCGGATGGTTTCTGTGGCTCAGCATGGAGGAAAGGCTGAGGTGAAGAAGTGCTCATGGTCTGGCTATCCAAGGTCAAATGCAGAATTCAAGGTTCAACTTGAATGAGAACTTCAAACTCAACCTCCACCTCAAACCTGGTATAGAAGGATGCCCAGCACAGGCCTGGATATTCAGACTCACCAACTAGTCCAAGAACATGTCCCAGGCATTCTGGCCAAGATAGGATCCCCAAGGATGGCACCCTAAATGGCCTCCTGGGCACACATACCCCTTGAGGTTATCACCCCTCCACCGCTCAGGATTCCCCACCCCCACCCCAACCCATGAGGATCTTTGTGTGGAATGGAACTCAAGGTGTCTGAAAGAGAAAGGCATCTGTGCTGCCTCCTCTATGCTTCCTCCAACCAGGAGGGTTCGATCACATTTTGGCAATTAGTGTGTCCCACCTTCCATCCCCTTCTGGATCCCCATCTGGCACTTCAATTCAAGCAGCCCTTCTTCGGTCAGCCACCTCACATCTTATGGAGCCTCTCCAGGGCCTTCTGGAGGCTGGCAGTTGGCTCTGGCAGAAAGGTACAGGACTTCCAACTGGAATCCAGTTACAGTACACATCTGACTTTCACTTATCTAGAAATCCAAACAACCAGGAAATGCACACGACGTCACTGGCCAATTTCCAGCTGGTGTGTGACACCGATGACAAGGAACTCCTCTTGCATGCCGATGTTATTCAACTAACAATAGCTGGCTGAATGTGCTATCGAAAATAATCGTGAACCTGGGGCACAAGGAAAAGAGTCACCGTGATCAACTTGCAATGTCTGACATGAACAAGGGAGGAGTGTTGGTGTGTGTGCCAAGCATGTGCCATCTGTCCTCTATACCATGACTAGCCCTTCAGATTGGATTTTACTTTAAGCTTCATCATATACTGGACATGTGACTTGGGAAAGTCACAAAAGCCACCTACCTGCCTTTTCATCAACAAAACAGGATAAGAAGCCTTGTCCATTACTCCCCCAGGACTGCTGGAGGGTGCCGACAAGCTCATGTACAAGAGACCGTGCTCTAAAGTATCCAGTGCAGGGGATTATGATATTTGAGGGATTATAGTTCCTCTCCACAAGAGTGGCCCCGAGGCACTACACGATCCTGAAGAGGCTTCTAAATCAACAAAGAATTAGCACGAGCGTGGTGGCTGTGAGGGTGACAGCCCTGATGAGGCGAGGCTCAATTCTGAACTTGAAAATGGTTCTCTGCTCCCGTCACACAGGACAAAGGGACACTGGGGTCCCTGTGTCTGCATGGATTCTTCCATTATTGCTTGGCACTAAGCTGTGGGCACACAGGCCCTGGAGACCACAGAGCCCAGTTTGCAAATCAACAGGGCTACCACCTCTTCCCAACAGTGGTGAGATGGGAGAAAAGCAATGACACCATTGCCAGAAGACCACCTAAAGGGGGTCTTGCGGTCTGGCAAAGGGCCATGCCGGAAAGCCGCCAGGCAACCCCAAAGCTATGGCCACTTCTTCCACTGCATTATTTTTGTAACTGTACTGGGTCACTGAACTGGACTTTCTGTATAGGAGCTGCACGTCCTTGTAAGACTCAGGTGTTGGAGGTCCATATCTGGTTTAGGCCAAGATCTGGTTTAGGGCAGGCTCATACACCTGTGCCCAGGGTAACTGCGTTGCTGGTGGAGTAGAGTCACTATCATGAGCTCAAGCATCCAAGTGGGGCGGGGGTGGGGGGGTGTCTCTGGAGTCTGGTTCTCAGGGGTTTGAGTGCTGGGTCTTCCATGCTGTGGGAGCCTGGAAACATCTTTTAGCTTCTCGGTGGCCCAAGTTTCAACCACAAAAATGGGATAATACCTGCCTCGCAGGGTTGGTTATGGCAGTGAAGTCACTGCACACAGGCAAGACCAGAGCCTGGCACAGACTAGGAGTCCACATGTCCATGAACAGGCTTCACCTTACACAACCGGCATGTCTGGAAGGCTCTCTGAGAAAGCCTTGGTGAAATGCTAAGCCTTGCCTTACGACACACAGGAGGGCCTGCTGGAGCCTTTCCGTGATGTTACAGGGGAGGGCAGGGACGCGAGCGAGACACACCCAACTCAGAATCTCCGTGCATCTTGTCAATTACTGTGACTGGATGCATTATCCACCCTCCAAGCTGTTTCCTTTCCTATAAAGTGAGGCTAACATCACCCCACAGGACTGATGAGAGGACCATCAATAATAATTACTAATATCGAGAGATAAGACACAATAATGAAAATGACTACTGTTTACCGGGGCTGTGCGCGTGCCAGTGCTGTGCTGGGCACTGTGCCCACATTTTATCTAATCCTGCCCAAGTCTCATAGGCTCCTGGCTTCTCCAACAAGAAGGGTGGGGGAGGGGAGCCTGCCTTTCGGGTGAGTATTTTCTACCTTGCAACCACCCCTCCTTGAGTTGCTGGGGATGACGGCTCCCAACCCACAAAGCACTCTCTGAGCATGCCCCGCAGAGCAAACTCCATCCAAGAACCTTACTTTGCTTCATGGACATGGGTTATTCTCGTTTTACAGATAAAGAAAGTGAGGCCGGGAAGACTCCTCAACTCGCCCAAATAGTGGGTCATACCATTAGTTAGCTAATGAGCATCTATCTCTCAGTGACTAGATCTGGATCCTGTCAGGCAAGACAGTGACTCAAAGCCAGGGGGGAGGAGGGGGGCGTCTCTGGATCCCGGCTCTGGGGGGTTTGAATGCTGGCTCTTCCATGCTGTGTGAGCCTGGAAAGGTCCCTTAACTTCTCTAGGGCCAGGTTTCCAACTGTAAACTGGGACAGTGCATGCCTCAGAAGGTTGGTTATGGGAATTAAGTCACTTCACATAGGCAAGACCAGCGCCTGGCACAGACTAAGAGCCCACATGTCAGCCACTGTCACTGTTCACTGTCCAAGGTCCTCCCCTAAGAAAAAGATCTGCACTTGCCTGAGACATGCTTCTCCTCTACTTACTTGTCTCTGTCTTCTTTGAAGCCCAGCTGCAACGTCTCCTCCAGAAAGCCCTCCCAAGCCCTCAAGCAGCCAGACACACCCCTCTCGGGGCTCCCCTCAGATTTGGCCTGGGTCCCCCTCCCAGCACTGACTCTGACCTATTCAGTCGATTGTCAAATCAATCTGCCTGCCCTTCAGGACAATCAACTTGATCCTCACCCAGTTCTGTACCCCTGGGACACCATGCTTTTGGCAGGACCTAGATGACATTCAATAAATGAAACCAAGTGACTGGCAAGCCACCCTTCCCAGGTTTCCGGTTCTTATGCCAGCCATCTTTTACTGAGGAGCCAGGAGTGCCAGGGAAGGTGCTGAGCATCCATCGCACATCTGCACTGCTCACAGACACCTATACCGTGACCCACTTTATGGATGGATAAACTGAGGCTCAGAGGGGCCAGATAATTAAGCTAAGGACACACAGCTAGAGAACAGCTGGACCAAGACAAGAGCAAATCTACCTGACTCCAGTAGACCTTCCTGCTTAGTCGTCCTCTACTTGGTCTTTGCTTTTCCTCCTTTTCTATTTTTGGGTGTGTATGGTTTAACAGTGATACGGTATCTTTTTGCACAAAGTGAGGTGTCCCCACATGTAATTTCCCCGTTACTAGGAACAATTAATAGCAAACCAACGGGCCTCTGCACTGGATGGCTCTGATGTGCCCAGGCCCTCCTCCCAGTGTCACCTGCACTAACCCACTGACACAGACACTCAAATGCCACCTGACTGACTGACAGCCTGGCTTCCACCTTCTTCCCTCTTCCCCTCGAGGGCCCCCAGAACCAACAGGGGAAGTTGGTTGCTAATGGCAACGGCCTTGGGAGCAAGGTGAGACCTAGCAGCCCGCTGCTGAGGGCTGGAGGGAAATTTTCAAGAGCCTCTGGGGCCTCTTTCCATCAATCAAGGCGGCCTCTTCCCTGCCTGGGCCTCAGTTTCCTCTTCTATAAAAAGCAGGCACCACCCTCCCTGATTCTAGTTGTAGAGCTGAGAAGAGTTATGGGAATCCAGGCAACTGGGCCTTGTGGGGGCAGGGAGTATGGGGCCCTGGTTGGATTTAGATGGGCCAAGCAAGTGTTTTTAAAAAACAGGAATACCTTCTGGCACCCTAGCTCAGCAGACCCGCCCCTCCACCCTCCCACCCCCACCCCATGCACACACACACACCCTGTAAGGGGCTGCTGCACACTGAGGCCTCAGAGTTGAGCGCCATGGGCTGAGCCTATTCCTGGCTGTGTGTGATCTGGGACTACTGGAGATAGAGCTACCAGTATTTTCATCCCATCATCCTTACTAGACCAGAAACCTGCTCGGACAGGTAAGACAAGCTATTCTCGACGTTTAGAGCTGACACCCAAGTTGTTCACAAGAAAAAGACATAGCTGTCTGGGGGTGGCCAGAGCAGCCACGTAACCGACAGGCTGGAGTCCTAGCTCCCAGGGCTACCCACAAGGCAGGCATGGGCTCCTCTGAGCAAACACCCAGGGAAGGCGGTCTCAGCCCCTACGCCCTTTGATACTAATCCCCTCAACTAGCCACAAAAGGGCAGCCACCCCATCCTTCAGGAACCAAAGCCCAGCCCCTCCCAGCTCAAGTTCATGACCTGGCCAAGCCTTTCCAGGATCATCAATACCAAATACCGAACATTTTCCAGAGAGAAACTGGTCTACAAATCACACTCAACTATCCTTGGTGGAGGCTTACACTCTCCCCACCTCATAGATGAAACGTCGTATTGTGAGGTCAAAGGAATGAAGCAGTCAGTGAAGCTGTTCATGGGGCACAAGCTTTCTCCAGGCCTCTGCCTCCCTCCTCGAAGCAAACTAGTACCCACTGGGCCCAGCGCCCTGCCAGGAATACTGAACACCCAGCCCTGGCCCCAGAGAACTGAAGGGGAGCTATAGCTCATGTCTACGACACCCACCCTTAACCCGGGGTGGGTGCCCTAACTGGCGGCCACTAGGGCATGATTTTGCTTTGAAATGCTTTCCATCCTCACTTTGTTGAAAGGATACTAGTCTAAGCTTATGCACAAAGATGGAACTCTGGTCTAGGGGAGGGGCGAAGGGCTGCTCCCCAGGGAAGACGTAAATGGCAGCATGGCAGGCACCCTACCTCCTGGGGTAGGAGTCTCGCAACAGGTAACTCTGTCCTATGGAAAAGTCAACAAGGTGGCAGAGAGGAGAGGAGACACCACCCAGCAGGCTGGAGGCCAATAACACAGCCCACCCCTCAGGTCAGCTGCCCGCACTGCCCACTAGTTTTCTCCTGTGAGGTTCTCCACTTGTCCACAGATGAGTCCAGGGCCTGCTTCTGTCCCCAGATGTTGGCAGGCCCCTCAAGTCAATGAGTTTATTAGCATTACGGCAAAAATCACCACAGCGAATATCACTGGAGTCTCAGGATAGCCTGACCAAAGAATGTCATCACCATTTTACTAATGAGGAAACCGAGGGCAGGGAGGTGGCCACCCCAAAGGGCACTTGATAAGGTAAACAGAAAAACCCAGAGGTGGATAACAAGCCACTAGGTACTATTAATTCCTGTTTGAGGTCCTCCATTCAGTTACAGGTTTATTAGCAAAGGAGGGTGGTGGCCCCAGCAGATATTACTGTTCAGGATGTGTACCAGTGAGTGACACACTCTGAATTCTTGTGTTCAGGTCGGAGCATCTAGTCATCTCTAGCTCACCTTCCTCAGGACTCCCATGCTGAGACTTGGCTGATGCTGCAAGGGGCCACCTCAGCAGCCAGTCCCCTTTCATTGACAGCAGTCACTCCCCAAGTGTCAGGGTGTGGACGGGAAATCGGCCCTGGTAAACCATCTCATGAGACAAGACACAGACACAGGCCACAGTCTCCCCCCTCCCCACCCCCACCAGAAGTCTCGTCATCAGGCAGAGAAGATGGTCAAGGCAAGCACTTCAGGGTTCATACAGGAATCGTCTTTTATGAAGCACCAGCTTTTAAAGAGAGAGGCACAGCCAGAGGCCTTCCTTTGGACTTTATCTGGACACAGACAGCTGCGGTGGCCCTGCCTATAACTTGAGGAGCCTGGGCGGCAAAACCTTGTCCACTGGGCAATATGGCACCAGGCCAACCCTGAGCCATCCGACGGGCACAGGTGGTACTGACCAGGCTCAAGGGCCTGGCACCGAAGGGGAGGAAAGGGGAGGAAAGGGGGGAGGACACACAGGGGAAGGAGAAAGGAGAGGTGGGGGGAGGGAAGAGGAGGGGAGAGGAGGAGAGGGGAGGGGAGGGGAGGAAAGAGCCTTTGTGCTGGCCTCCCTTCCCCCACACAATCCCCCAGAGCAACAATCAGTTATGCAAATAGGAACCCCTCCCCCAAGCCAGAGCTGCCAACTGCTCCTAGGCCCCTTCCCACTCCCTCTAGATTTCTAGGTCCTTCTCGGGTGTCTCCTTTGCTCCTCTGCCCCTTCCCTCCCTCCCTCTGCGTGTCTGTCTGTCTGTGTCTCTGTCTCTGTCTGTCTCTCTCTCTCTCTCTCTCTCTCTCTCTCTCTCTCACACACACACACACACACACACACACACACAGAAGCACAAGGCCCTTAGGCCTTGCCCATTCGGAAAAGAAAGCTGCCCCTGCCCCCCACCCCATCCCTTAAGGTCTTTGGTCTTTAGAAATTAGTTTTACCCTAATTTTACCACTGCCATACTCATTTCTCATTTGGGGGCCAGAAACAGCTAGTCCAGGGGAACAGTTCACAACTGGAAGATGCAATCCATCGCTTAGAGCTTCACAAAGTAATGTGAATACACCACCCACTTCCATCTTATTTTGCTAATTCTCTCAATGAAACAGAGTATCTGAGGGTAAAAATCAGCTTTGAGGCAGGGCCCTCACCTGGCCTGGTGGTCTATGTTGGGCACCCACCAAGTACATGGAAAGTCCAAGCTAGGTGACAACTTCCAGTGGGGCGGGGTTGTTCTCAGCCACCACCACCCCCCTTCTTTTTTCCGCAAGATACATACTTCTGATTGTTTCAGTTTCAAATTACCATCAGCCATCTAAATTGGGAATCCCAGAGCAGGCACCACAGGTGCATCAGAGGTGGATATTCAAAGCAGGCCTTATTTACAAATGGTGATGCAAATCTGCCCCATAAAGCTGGACACACAACACACAATACACACCCACACACAATACACACCATGGCCACTGTCCATTCCCACCAAGGACCAGGGCTGTGAGTGTCATCCATCCCCCACAATGTCGAGATGGCCAACAATGACCATGACCGTGACGACAGACATCTTCGGGCACACAGGGAGCCTGGTGCCTGTTGTATCTTGAGTTAAGCTTTGCCAGCTTTGAAATAAAGACAGTTGAAAGACAGCATAAATGTTTTTCTGAGTCCTATCTACAGACTGGTCAAGTCTTCTCTTACTTCCTGGGTAAAAAAGTTCCAAACCAAGGGAATTTAAAACATTCCACTCAAGGAATGCCAGAGGGCAGGCCACAGGGACTATTTTTCAAGAGGGCAAAGAGTAAAGGGTACTCTGGCCACAGGCCTTAGGGCCTCCTCTCGCTCTGCTCCCATTACTGTGCTCTCATCAGGTGAAAGTGACACCCCTTTCCCTTGGGAATGGTTCCCCCACTCCAAAACCCAAAACCCAAAACCAAAACCCACCGTGGTCCCGGCTTCCCCTGTAAGGACAGTCTCTGGGTTCCACCTTGTAAGACCTCAAAGCCACTCTGCAAACCAGAACCAGAGCTCTCCAGCCTCCCACAGTGCATTTGCTGAGAGCACACTGTCTACAGGGCACTATCCTGCCTCCTTCAAATACTTAATCTAGAGAAGGGAGCCTTAGGCGCTTTTGTCATCTGTTCTTTACAGAGAAAGAAAATGAGGCTGGAGAAATATCAGGGCCACACAGGGCACTCAGAAAGGACAGTGCCTCCCCCCACTCTCTAGCATCAAAATGGGGGTCTCAAGTCTGCTAGAGCATTCCCAGCAACAAATACCAATGAGATACATTTCACAAATCCAACAGTTTTCACGTTCTAACGGATCCCTGTGACTTTGGATAAAAATCTGAAGGGCAGAATCATATGTAAATTTGAAAAATATCATCTACCAAAACAACTCAGACGGGAGTATTGGTGAAACGTGCTAGAAAAGTGGGTTAGAAGACAAAAAGTGGCTTTGGTGACAGCATTTAAGACACTCATGCCAAAAATGCACGTGGAGACCTAGAGTCAATTTTTTGATGTAAGTTGAGAGCAGAATATAACACTTCTAAACTTACATGCCCTCTCCTATAAAGCGATGATTTTAAAAGTATAAATTAATAACTTTAATACTTTAAGGAGCAAAAAATACTTGTGGCAACAATGAAGCCACACCAACCTGCCACAGTTCTGCTCTGCATCCACACCCACTTCCACCTGCTGCAGGCCTCAGCTCTCAAGTCCTTTTTTTTTTTTTTTTAAAGATTTATTCATTTTGGAAGACACAGAGAGAGAGAGAGAAAGAAAGAGGCAGAGACACAGGCAGAGGGAGAAGCAGGCTCCATGCAGGGAACCCGACTCTGTTCCCGGGTCTCCAGGATCACATCCTGGGGTGAAGGCGGCACTACATGGCTGAGCCACCCAGGCTGCCCAGCCCTCTCAAGTCCTACATAAGGTGCCCCTCCACGCAGCCTCAGGAAGCACACACCTCCCACCAGGTTAGAAAAGCAGGCACTGGGGTAGCCCTGGTGACCCAGCAGTGTAGCACCGCCTTTAGCCCGGGGTATGATCCTGGAGACCTGGGATTGAGTCCCATCAGGCTCCCTGCATGGAGCCTGTGTCTCTGTGCCCCCCCCCCCCCCCCCCCCCCCCCCGCCAGGTCTGTCGTGAATAAATAAATAAAGTTAAAAAAAACAAACAAACAAACAAACAAACCAGGCATTGGAGTTCCCACGTCACCAGGAAAAACTCCACGCTCGTCCTCCAACAAATTAAGGTAATAGCTAGACTTTTCCCCAACATTCAATTTTTCCTCCCCCCAATTTCTGCTTAAGCCCCTAGTCATCGCTAGCTCGTTTAAAGATAACGAACCCTGGGCAGCCCGGGTGGCTCAGTGGTTTAGCACTGCCTTCAGCCCAGAGCGTGATCCTGGGGACCCGGGATTGAGTCCCACATCAGGCTCCCTGCATGGAGCCTGCTTCTCCTTCTGCCTGTGTCTCTGCCTCTCTCTCTGTCTCTCATGAATAAATAAAATCTTAAAAAAAAAAAAAAAAGATAACGAACCCTATCTTGTAACAAAGGTGGGGGTGCTCTGTTGCCCAGAAGCATGGATCTAGCTCTTCTAGAGTTTGCCCAGCCTTGTTTCTAGGTGTCACACACAGAACTGGTGACCAAAAGGGCCCCCAAACCGCTCAAGGCAGGAGATCAAGGAACTCTGATGGGGACCCCAGGGTCTTTCAGCAGGGAAGGGGGTGAAAGCTGTGCCCCTGCCACAGCTACAGCCGCAGATCCCTCTAACTAGGGCAGGAGCACCCCACCCCCCAACAACAATAACACTGTTCCTTCTGGAAGGGCTACCAACAGCTGCACCAAACTTCCAAACTAACCACCACCTTGGGGGTGCTGTGGCCCCCCTGTCTGGTTCCTTCTAGTCCTTGTCAGAAGGTCCAGGCAGGGACCCACCAACTACTTTTGTTTCATTGGGAACAGGCAAGGCGGGGGCCTAGGCGGCCACTGGAGGCTCCACTGAAGTTTCACTGGTGAGTGAGTGGCGGGGGCACAAAGGAAGGAACCGCTGGGGGAGGGGAGGCCGCAGAGCTGGAGGGCTGGGACAAAGGGGACAAGAGACAAAAGGACAGGAAAGGGAGCCTGCTTTCTCCTCTGAGGAAGGAACTCTCCCTCTAGCCTGATATTTCACTCAAACATCCCAGGCTAGCAATGGGAGGCGGCTTCAGGTGACACGGACACCCCTCCGGCCTCAGCTGCACACTGGTGGCTCCCCTGGTCATGGTCGTCCTCTGCCCCCGGCCTGTCCAGGCCCCCTTCCTCAGCCCACTTGTTCAAAGTCAGGGAGGCTGCTTTTGATCAACTGCCTCTCTCCAGCCCCAGCCGCCACCCTGAAGAGAGACAAAGAATTATTTATTTGGAGAAAAGAAAAACCCTCAAAGTGTCAGCCGGTGACAGACATGATACTTTCTATACAGGAATGAGGAGGCAGGAGCGAGGCGCCAGGTTTTCTAGTCTGCGGGGGGCTGTCACCAGCAACACACAAGCCGGCCACCCTCTGTACCCTCAGATGCTCTCAAACCCTACCTGCTTGGCCCTTTGGGTTTTTTTCCCCTTAAGACCACCACCTACCTCACCAGGAGATTGTGATAATTAATCTATATTGAAAAAGAATGTGTCCAGCACCGGGATGGGGTCTGCAATCAAGATGGCAAAATCTGAAACGTGGGCGAGGTCAGACCAGAAAGGCCTGGAATGTCTGGCTCACGTGCAGAGCCTCTGTCCCACGGTCAGGGAAACCTCGGAGCTGTCTTTACCGCAGCTCCTGATCTGTTTCGTTTTGATCTGATTTTGAGTTTAGTAGAGGAGAGACTGAGGCCATCATATTTTACATTAACAAAGCAAAACTGGCATCCACGCAGAGGCCCAAGACAACAAAGGGGCAGTTTAAGGGTGAGGCCAGAAGGCTGACTGTCACCGCCAGCAGGGGCAGCAGGAGAAAGGCAGGAGCCACCAGTGCCCTCTTCCATGGACCACAGCCCTTCTATACATAACACAGTTGGCTCCTTCCCTCCCTGCTGCCACCCATGCCCCTGCCAGGCCAGAGTCCCATTCCTCGGGACACCACTCCTTGGGATATCCAGATAGCTGAGCACCGCCAACACACCAGGCACAGCACAGGTAGAAAAGTCCCCATCCTCCCAGCAAGAGCTTCCATCATCATGCATCAAGCCCTCCACTCCTACTGTTTTGAAACTCAAGACTTTTAATGAGCACCGACTATGTGCCAGTCCCGGGGGGCTCACTCTTTCATAGGGGCCTGGGAAAGGGCACTCCCAGTCCAGTAGTGGAGACAATGGGGGCTTGAGGAGCGGTAAAGAGCCTATACTCAGAGAAAGGAAAAATGGAACTGGGCCAAATGAACCAGAGAGAGGTTGGGAGGGCTGCTCCAGGCTCCTCGGTCCTGGCTGGGCTGGGCGGCCAAGCTGGTAGCAGCCACAGCTCCCGTATCAAGTCAGGGATGGACTGTCCTCCAGAGCAGCAGATGCCGCAGTCCCAGTGGTTGAGTGACCCTTTCTGTGGCCTAGACAGGCTAAGTCACACCTCCCCTATGACTTCTATTCTCACAGATCCTCCTCACCCTCAGGCCCAACGTTTGAGTCCCAATTATACCCTGGATGGGGCCCCAGCAACTGACCCACCAAATAATAAGACCAACGATTGGGCCACGATCAGCTCTGATCAAAACCCACCTCTCAGCTCTCAGTGAGAGCTTCTGTCCTCATGAAAAGAATGCCGAGGTGACACATGCTCCTCGGAATCATTTTCATTAAAAAGTGAGGGGGAAAGTAGCTTGGGTACCCCAAATGTCAAAGAAGCTCTGGACAGGACAGGCACAGGCTTCCTGAGACACAGCAGCCCAGAGTGGCCCTGGCCCTCCCCAGGGTGAGATATTCCGGAACAAACTCACTGACTCACCAGAAAAGGGTGGCACTGTGGCAGGCACCTGTGCCTCAGTGGTGGCCTGGGGCCTGGCTGCAATGTCCAATCCCCAACCGCGGGGGGGGGGGGGGGGGGGGGGGGGGGGGACATTTGTGCTTTTGGTAAAGCCTGGAAAACTTAACTCAGGTCTGAGAGAACAAAGACCCCCTAAAAACATCCTTAAAACCAGCATATTTTTCATTCTTTCATAGTTTATGTTCTTGCAGATTTGTGTTTCCAATAACCAGTTTTTCAAGAAATTTTACTGGAATAACAGCCATGCAAGGACATTTTTGTTCCACCTCTTCTGTCTCCAAGGTACAATCGTCACTTTCTCCAAACTTTTAGCCATACCCTGACAAGGGCCCCGAATGGCCCAGCTGTGCGGAGTCGCACACACACCAACACCGGGACGGGGGAGGTATCATTTACCAGCACTTTACAGAGAAGTAAGTGAACAGGTAAGTCCAAGCAGTCAGGCCAAAATCCAGAGCCCCAGGCTGTGGCGGCCCCAGGGATGGGGCAGGCTAAGGCACACTTGACCTCTTTCAAGGGAGACCTAGAGGGTTCTTTGGTGCCCCCCTCCCCCCCAGGAGGACAAGTCCATCTGAACCTGCACAAGGTATTATCTACTGTTCAAAGATGCGCAGTTAGGATCTTAAAACACATAAACCCCAGAGAAAGGGGAAGAACGTCTATGAGTTCTGTGAGGGTAAATGATCTGCTGCTGCCCTGTCTGCAGCCACACCTCAGAGGCATCAACTATTTGATGAATGAAAGCTAAACTGACTGGGTGAATATCCAAGAAAACCAGGGATCTGCTCTAACCTCTCAGTAGATTTTGGATAAAGTGGTGTTTGAAGGAAGTGATTTCAAGCCTTGGGAAAAGCCTGTATAGCTGCTTTAGAACTAAAGCTGCCCCTCCGCTGGGGTGTCACCGGCCCGTGGTGAAGAACAGGTGAAGAGCCATTAGCAATTAGGAGCCACCGCGGCACAAACTCCCTCCCAGCCCAAAGCCTGAGCACCACCACCACCCCCTCCCGTCCCCAAATCTTGTTTATCCTCCTGGCAAAGCAAACCTTCTTCTTCTCAGATAATGCAAAGGCCAACCGTACTAGATTTGCATGGCCTGATAAAATCACCACCAACGCTGAGTGACAGGGGGTCCAATCATGAAATATTCCTACCAGATAAGCGCAACAGTTACAAGAATAAGAACCTGGCTGCTTCCCGTGATCCCACGTTAACACCACACTAAGGCACCAGCTGAGGGACAGTGTTCAGGGCTCTTAGCCAGGTCCCTGCCCACCCTCTTCCCCATCCTCTATAAAAAAATGCAAAAACCAGGCAGAAGAAGAGTCACAGGACTTTCAGCCTCAGAGATTTCAGCAGTTAGCAAAAGGTTGGGCTGAGTGAACACTAAGCGTTTCTCTGACGACATTTCATGTTGGAAGTTCCATCAATATGTCAAAGACCTAGTTCAGAAAAGCCAGGCGAACAGCAGGGCCAGGGCAGTGAAACCTGGACATATGCTGAGGGCATTAAGGCTGCAGGGAGCCACTGAATGCACCGACGGAGCCCAGCTAGGTGGGCAGCCTCCTGGTACTTCCTGATGACTTTCAGTCCACAAATACAAACTGGAATATCCATCAGGTGTCCAAAGCCCTAAGTTTATGGGCCATGCCTGATGGCTCAGATGATTATGAGAGATTTCTGAGAATTCAAGGATCTCTGAATTGAGACATGAAATATGAATAGAGATCCCCAGGGGGAGAGAGAACAGTGGTAAGCACTTCAAGCAAGGAAGAATAGCCTGTGCAAAGGCCCTGAGGAGGGAGCCTGGCCCTTCCCTTCCTTAACTACAGTCTGGGAATGTTTGGTAACCAAGTCTAAGAAACTTACATTGTCCTAAGTGAACCCTGTATTTTCCACCCTCACCATAAAAATACACAGTCAACATTCCAAAATTCCCTCAATTTTTCCCCCCACCATACAAGGTCAACCACCTTCTGACCCCTCACTGCTGACCACCCTTCCATTTTTGCAGTGGTTTCCCAAAAGCAGAGGCTTCTAATCCCTGAACAGCTCACACGCGCCTACAGTTAAAGACACACCCTAGCTTCCTAGCTGGCCAGTGGTCATCCAGGCTGCCTGTTCATGTCTGCAGAACAGGCCTGGACAGGGACAAGGGAGAACATGTTTTCTAACCAAAAGAAAAGAGCAAACCAATCTGCTCTGGGCAGCATAGGCCAGGAAGGAAGTAGGAAGTCATCCTGAGTGCAGGAAGTCCTCGCTCATCCCTAGATGAGACCAGACCAAAGCCCAGCAACAGGCACTCAGTCCTGGGAAGGGAAAGATGGTTTGGGGGTAGGAGGCAGAGGTGAGAACACTGCTCTGCCTCGTACACGATGTGCTGAGGACACACAAACACTTCTAACCAAAAAGCACTTGGTTCTCTTGGAAGCTCTGTCCTCACCCCCACTCCCCAGCAAAAACAGACTGCAGGAAGAAAATGAATCAAGTTTTACAAGCTTCCCTATTTACCCAGGACTACAAATCTATCAGTGGGGAAGCTTTTAAAATAAACTCTCTCCTAGCAATGTCACTTCCTTTCTTCTAGTTGCCACTACACACACACACACACACACACACACACACACACACACCCCACCTCTTTAACTTTAGCTGTGGATCCTGAGTCTGAAAGAATGATTCCAAATTCAGAACACACACCAATCCACCACTTGTAAGTATGTCCTACATTTTATTCGGCTCCTCTCATTTACTTGTGTGTCTAAACATACCTGGTGCAGCTCCCTAAGCAGGGATACTTTCCCAAGAGCACTGGCTACCTTTTAGCCTCTCGTTCTTTT
The DNA here is from genome assembly GCF_011100685.1 of Canis lupus familiaris. Classification (NCBI taxonomy): domain Eukaryota; kingdom Metazoa; phylum Chordata; class Mammalia; order Carnivora; family Canidae; genus Canis; species Canis lupus. Next base: position 55,143,919 of record NC_049226.1, on the reverse strand, counting down.
ATTCCGGAAATACTATTGGGCATCTTCTAAGGTGCTTGGCATCCTCACCCCAAAACAGTACTGCAGGTTGAGTGCAACCCATTTTACAGATGAGGACACGGAGGCTCAGTTAAGCAACTGGCACAGGTTATACTATAAGTAAAAGCCCTACTGGGGATTAGAACCTAGGCTGCTTCACCTTGTTCTCTACACTCTGGTTCGCCGGCATCCCATATATTTCTCAAAATCCAAACTGAAAAATTGCTTCCTTTAAAAAGAGACTCATTCTGAAGGCACCCGGGTGGCTCAGCTGGTTAAGTGTCTGCCTTCGGCTCAGGTCATGATCCTGGGGTACTGGGATTGAGCTCAGGTCATGACCCTGGGGTACTAGGATCGAGCTCTGAGTCAGGTTCCCTGCTCAGTGGGGACTCTGCTTCTCACTCTGCTTCTCTCTCTCCCCCTCCCCCACTGCTCATGCTCATTCTCTCTCTCAAATAAATAAAATCTTTAAAAAATACATACATATAGGGACGTCTGAGTGGCTCAGCGGTTGAGCATCTGCCTTTGACTCAGGGCATGATCCTGGGGTCCTGGGATTGAGTCCCACATCGGGCTCCCTGCAGGGAGCCTGCTTCTCCCTCTGCCTATGTCTCTGCCTCTCTCTCTCGTCTCTCATGAATAAATAAAATCTTTAAAAAAAAAATACGTACATACAAAAAATATTTTAGAAATTTAAAAAGACTCATTCTGGATCACCAGCTGCTTTAATAGTAAACTTTGAAAACCAAAGGCCATTTCAATTGGTATTTCCAAAATGGATCATGGAAAACTCAGAAAGCAGTAAATAGAGCCTGTGCTTCAACATTAACGGCACCACTCGGGGTGGTTCCTTGAGGTACAGGGTTTGGGGTAGTCTTTCCAAAACAGGGACAACGCCCAATAGGTCATGAGGAAACAGCAGCCCCTTGGCTGGGGAAATGGGGTTAGACCCTCAACCCACAGTCACTAACCACAGGACCGGGGCAATGAGAGGCAAGGCCTCTGAACCTCCTCAATGGCTTGAGGCGCTCCAGATAACATGACCTATGTGCAGAGCGCCTTACAGCCCCCAGGGCTGACCACATGTGAGCTCCCAGGAGCTGAGGAGGAGGGCAGGGAGACAGGAAGGCTCTTCTAGCAGTTGAGAGGATCCAGGCTATGCTGGAGTCTAGAAATAGCTCAGATCTCACCCCCAGTTCCAAGACTGCTTACAACCTGTATTCCAGTGTTTGCAGGGGAGGCAATGAGATAGCATCCCCCAGAAAAAAATAGAAGGACTTTCTCCATTTTAAAATCAGCCTACTCGGGATCCCTGGGTGGCGCAGCGGTTTGGCGCCTGCCTTTGGCCCAGGGCGCGATCCTGGAGACCCGGGATCGAATCCCACATCGGGCTCCTGGTGCGTGGAGCCTGCTTCTCCCTCTGCCTGTGTCTCTGCCTCTCTCTCTTTCTCTCTGTGTGACTATCATAAATAAATAAAAATTTAAAAAAAAAATTTAAAAAAATAAAATAAAATAAAATCAGCCTACTCCATTCATCCTATACTCTCCGCTGGCTTTCTATACCCCTAAATTCATGAGTGGGCCCTACCTTCTGACCCCATCTTCCTGCCAAGCAGGTAGCCCCTCTCCTATCTGGCCCACATAACTCCATAACTCCGGCATGCCTGCCTGCACACAGCCCCTCTGCCACCCACCTGTCTGCCCCTTCCCGCTACCCTACACCTGGGTACCTCCTTCCTACACCCTCACCTTGCTTCATCCATAAAGCAGAGCAGTAAGAACTTAGGTCACTCTCACATGGCTGCCTAGTCTATGAGAAAATCCTTTACAAAAAGTCAGATGCAGTTATTCACGTGTGCTGAGGTCTCTGAGTCCCACACACATCCCATACACAGCCCTTTACTCATTAGACTCTGTCTCCTGCTGCCATCACTTCTGGGATGTTGGTCAGAAAAGCCCCATGAAGTGAGAAACGAGGGAGGATCCTAAAAAGAACTCTAACTCAATGACTCGACTACTTGAAGCTGAGATCCAACTTCTCATTTAAAGCAAAAACAAAGCTGCCAAACGCCAGGCCATCCATCCTTGAAGAAAGGAAGGATTTCCAGCTAACCCGTCCAATGAAATCCAGTGTGGCCTCTTAACTAAAATCCCCCTACTCTATGGCAGGGTGTTCACGGATTATTTTCCTTCAAAAAACAAAACAAAACAAAACAAAACATAATTTACACATTGAGTGTCTTTACTTTCCAAACCATTCAGAATTAGGGAAAGGGGGGAAAAAACACGTCTGTTTCTATTTGAAACTGTCAAAATTAGCATTCAGTAATTAAAAATCACACCCTTTCTCTTAATAACCTAACCAGCATGATACAATCAGGTTGTGCCAACTCTTTAATCTAATTGACTAATTACAGATTTTAATTTAGTCAGTTACTGAACAACTGTTGACAATTTGTTTTCATTAGGGACAGAACAGAATAAATATTTAGGCTTCCAGTCACAAAGACTCCTGCAATCAGTTCTCCACCGTGACCCCAACTTCAGAGCAGGCTCTGGCTCTGGCAACATCTTGAGACACAGGTACACACACAGCTCTGGAGCCACTTCTCAGCTACAGCCCCGCACACACCTTCCGCCAAGTCCCTCCTAAGGCGAAAGCCTGAAATGCGAGCGGCGGCCTACATTCCCAAAGTACAGGCAATTCCCAAATTCACACACGTCACTCAAGAAGTGGCAAACACTTAAACGTTGTGAAGAAAAATAAATTCAACGCTACATGTCACTGGCTTTTAAGCAACAAAGTAAGTTAACAGTCAAAATAGGTTTATCTGCATTCATCTCACTGGGAAGCAAACTGTCACTGACATCTTTTTTTTTCTTTTTTAAAGAAATGTTTATAGGTTTCTTCTGAAACAATCCAATTCTTTCAAAGTGCATTTTTACCCCAAGGTCTCCACCAACTCCTAAAGTCATCTTAAAGTTTCTTAGAGTAACAGGATGGTTTGAAGGCTAGGACAGAGGCTCTGGGTTCAAAACCGGACTTTCCTATTTAATGACCTCATCACCAGTTAAGCTTCGAAAGAAAGGGATAAAAATATTTACCAGGACTAAACATCATACCCAAGCACAGCACCCGGCCCAAGGTAAATGTGCATCAGATTCCAGTCACCACTGTTTCAGAATTCACTGCCCCCAGGCTACAAATCAGGAAACTGAAGCCCAAAGAGAAGACAATGCTCGGTCGAAGGTTACACAGCCAGTAAGTGGGGAAGTTTGTTTGTGAAAGAGGACTTCTGCCCCAGGGATCCATCTCTTCCACTGTAAGCCAGCTGAGAGCAGTAGGGAACTTATACTTATTTGCAGGGGAGGGGGCTGGAGGTCTCAGGAGCATCTTCTGGAGATGGGAACCTTCCACACAGAGTCTTACCAGCCTTGGGCCACCCATCCTCCAAAGTGGGTTTTCCCTATAGGAAAGCTTTGAGCAGCCTGAACTTGGAGGGATGACCCAGAAAGAACTCTGCCTTGTGCCCCTCCTGACTCCAGGGGGAAACACAAGGGTCTTCACTCTACAAAGCCTAATCCTGGCCATTCCAAAACAAGCCTACAAAGAGCCTCCCTCATTGTTAGGTGGACAAAGCACAGATGGAATGCCACAGGTTCCCAGCCAAAGAACTCTAACCAGGTCCCTTGAAAACCCTCCTGGAGCCTGAAGCCTGGTTGGTATTTTTTTAGGCTCAACAAAAATCAAGCCTACCTCGGGATGCCTGGGTGGCTCAGTGGTTGAGCATCTGCCTTTGGCTCAGGGTGTGACCCCAGGGTCGGGGGATTGAGTCCCACATCGGGCTCCCTGCATGGAGCCTGCTTCTCCCTCTGCCTATGTCTCTGCCTCTCTCTGTGTCTCTCATGGGTAAATAAATAAATAAAAATCTTAAAAAAAAAAAAAAAATCAAGTCTACCTCAACTGAAATGGAACCAAAATTCCCAATGTGTTCTGTTGACCAGAATTCGACCAACCTGGCCTGCTCACACTAGATCCCCTGAGCTGAAAGCAGCTCTAATCAGCAACTCCATAGTTCTTCTTCCATTTCTTCATTAAAAGTGACTCGATGCATGCAATCTATTTGCCAGTGAAATATCTTCAGGCATGGAGTCTACAGGAGGTGACAGAGGATTAATAAAAAGTGACCTTGTAAGTGAAGAGATGGGGAAACTCTCCCATTAGGGCATGCAGGCCTAAAGCAACAAGTCTTCCTCCTGGCCGAGGTCACTGAAAACCAGCCCAGTAAGGAACCATCAGACCCACAGGCAGGGCTTCAGTTTTTGCCCATCTCCCTCGGGACACATTCCCACCTACTCCTCCCAGTACCAGTATCAAAACTACCCTGGCCTGGGCAGTGGGGCATCAGTTAATTAGGCAGCAAAGATGCCAAATCTGGTACTAATTCCTGGGGAGGCAGCATGGTGTGATAGTGAAAAGCACTTTTTCTAAAGATTTTACGTATTTGAGAGAGAGAAAAAAAAAGAGAGAAAACACGCATGTATGCACAAATTGGAAGGGGAGTGGCAGAGAGAGAAGCAGCTCCCCACAGAGCAAGAAGACCCAGGTGGAACTTGATCCCAGGACATGGGGGAACATGACTGAGCCGAAGCAGACACTTAAGCGACTGAACCACCCAGGTACCCTGCACTTTTTTTTTTTTTTTTTTAAGTCCACCTCCAACATGACTAGATCTCTCTATTACCTCCGTTTCCTTTTCTGCAAAATAGGAAATGGAAACAGAACTTAACACTGGACTGTTTGGAGGAGAACAAGAGATAAAGCCTAAAGGACTCAGAACAGCGCGTGGCATACAGTTAGCACTTAAACTTGCTCACTGTTCTCAACTGTTCTTTCCTTCATGAAAGGGGAAGAAGATCACGTCCCCTACATTGCCCCAAGGGGGCAAGAATTAAATAAGAACACTTTCTCGGCACATAGCAAGTGCTCAGTAAACTCGAGTTTCCTTCGTTAAACCAGGGATCTGTTATTACTAAGCCACAACCCTGTAAGTTGAGTTACTTATCTCTCAGCAAAAAACTACCACCCCAACTCCTAATGGCTCAACCTTCCATGGAAGATCGTTGGCCCTCTCAAGTAGCGGCGGCCAGAGTCCCTCGCAGTGATTTTTGCCTCATCTCTTCTCTTCAGGTTCCCTTTGACAAAGATGCTGCTAGCAAAATAATGCCAAAGAAAGTATGTGGCGACAGTCAACTAGATTTAAGTTCATTTTCTATAGCTTGGGGTCAGAATCGACTGATGCACTCTAGTGATCAAGTTTTCTGCAATTCCCTATTCCACGCATTAGCTCGCTGACAGAAATTCACTGCGGTATTTAAAGTGGCAGCCATCACAACTAACTCAAATTGTATTGGCTTCCCCGATGCTGAAATGCTCTGCTGAAACCATCAATTGGCCAATTCAGAGATAACGTGGTGGCTGAAATTCCCTGTCATGCTGTAAAATCCCTTCTGCAGCAGCTCACCAGCCCGGAGATCCGCAGCGACACCTGCCACCAGAGCCGTGGGCCGGGGCGGCCCGTGTAACACAAGCGGGCTCCCGGGGCGGGAGCTGGTGGGCAGCGGGCGGCCGGCGCTGCCAAGAGGAAGGGCCTCCAGAGAGAGGATAACACTTGCTACTGGAAGCCTTCTAAAAGACAGCGAGAAAGAAGAGCAGCACGCACACGCCCCACACCAGGCCTGCCCACTGGGCCGTCTGCCCCTCAGCAGATGGCCGAAGCCCCACGAAGCCCACAGCATCACCCAAAGAGAGCTGCAAAGTTCCTAGCAGGTGGCCCAGAGGCGCCTGCCTCCCCAGTAAAGGCTTTCCCAACTCAACGGCTGCCACGGGCATCAGGTGTCCATCTGGCCACAGACCTGCTGAGCTACCATCCCACTCAGGCCTCAGTTTCCCCATCTGCAAACTGAGAGGCTGCTTCTTAATACATGTTCTACGATCTGATGGCCTGTTCGCATCTCAGAAAGCCTTCCCAATGGGGGAACCCCAATTTATAAACCATTTCCACACGCTCTCATCCAGCTTCTAAAATGTTTGAGAGGCAAGAAAAAAAAAAGTCCAGGCCTTACTTCATGGCGTTTCCTATCACGGAGGAACCAACTAAGGCTCCAAGAGGCCAAATAACTTACCCCAGGCCATCTGAAAGAATGAGAACTCGGAACTCTGGTCACCCGGGTCCAAATCCCGCGGGCCAGCCGTGACACTGCCTGAGCTCCCACCACCAAGTGCACAGAGGCGGCCCACAGCAACCACCCGGGACTACCCGCCCACCATCCGCGGCTCTCCCGGTCGGGTCCTGCGTGCAAAGCCCCACCTGCCTACCCCAAGAGCTCACCAAGCTGCAGCTAGCATCCCCGCAGGGGCGGGGTGTGCCACCCCACAGCCTGCTCTCTCCAGCAGCCTTTTGTGACCAGAGAGGACGATCAGAGGAAAACCTCTGACGGGGGCCCCAGGGAGCAGCTGTGCTTCTTAAGGTCAGAGGACTATGAAACAGAAGTGAAATGTCAGGCGCTTCACCCAAACACACAAAGAGCAGGAGACACAAAGCCTGCCTTGGGAGCTGTGCAAACAGCGGTCACCGGGAGGGGACGGAGAATCTGAGAGGCTGGGCCAGCCTGGGTCAGCTGTGATGCCCTGAGACCTATTCTCAACATTCCTGCCATAGCCAGAGACTGAGCCCTGAAGATGTTCAGACAACACCCCCCACAGGGGCCACCTGGACCCGCAGACACACAGGAGGGCCGGGCAGGAGAAGCTGCCCAGTGGCCAGCCAGCAGGGACGAGCTGCCGACCTCAAGCGGGAGCCACTGCTTATGCAGCATTTGGCAAGCACCCACTGAGCACCTTCTACGTGTTCTCTGCATGAAGAATATGGCAACAAACACCAAAGGTGGCCACCAAGGAAACCACCAAGCACCACCCTGGAAGCAAGAAGCATAGTGGAGAAACAATTCTCTCAAGAACCCTCGGAGGTGGGAATCCTTCCCTCCTTACAGGAGGGTCATGACCCCATTTGGCCAAAGTCACTCCACTGGGGGATCCCAAGATTCCACTTCAGCCTCCTCTGGGCTTGTGGCTTTCAAAGTTTTGTCTGAGACCCACAAGAAGGCAAATTTTACTTCGCAAACCCAGGACACACGTTTACACACAGAGATCACGGAACACAGAAAGATACTTATGCTTACTCCATGTGATACAGTTGTTTCATTTTTTGTAATTGCCAGTCGTGACCCACTAAGCTGATTTCCCAAGGCACTAATGGGTCACAACACACAGTTTGCAAAACAATGCGTTACCATGTACCACTTGTCCATCTCCATTAAAACGTGTATTTAACATACTTGATCCCTGGGCAAGGATCAGACCTTTGTCGCTTTTCAATGCCCGAGTCTAACTCACCAATGTGGGGATTTATTGAAGACTCTGCAACAGGCCCCGGGAGTGGGGGGTGGCACACGGGGTAGTAGAGATAAGAGCGCCTGCTCTTCAAGAGCTTTTAATCTACGAGTTGGGAAGGGAAGAGATACAGCCTTGACCCAAATCATTCTTCTTCTGGGCTGCAAGTAGCAAGTGAATACAGACACAGAGTTCCCGGAGGTGGAAAGAAAAGAAGAAAAGAAGGGTATTCCCATGGGGGTGGTCCTGGCAGGGCCAGTGGTGACAAACACATTCCAGGGTGGAAGCAAAAACTCCACCTCAGGTGGTGTGGTATCAAGCAGGGACCAGAGAAAGGGTCAGAAGGGGCAGCAGGGAAGTTCCAGATTCCTGTATCAAGAGAAGTGGCCAAAAGAAGAGGAAATGAACACTGAATGAACAACCCAGTCCAGGTACCACCCAGGAGAGCCCTGGATGAGATGAGACACGGAGGCTCGTCTGGAGGCTGTGTGTGTGTGACCCTCGCCCTCCAATTGCTCAAGGGTACTTGAAGAAGGCAGATTCAAATCCAGGGATCCGGAGCACCAATCAACAGGTGAGGCAGCCAGTGACAGTTCCTGCCCAAGGCATACACCCTGTCACACTTAGACCATTCTCCAGCTGCCTCCCTTTTAGTTGTGAGAAGGCCAGGATCCATACAGGCCCCGTGGTGAGGTCACAAAAAGGATAGCACACGTGTACATGGTGTGTACTGGCTGCACCAAGCCCTATTACAGGTCATGGGGTGCGTACAGGTGCATAAGTTCATTTAACCCTCATGACAACCTTATACGGAGGATATACTTCATCAACCCCATTTTCCACCTGAGGGAAACGGAGAAACAGAGGCTCATTAACGTGCCTGAATTTGCACAGGTTGAAGTGAAGCAAGGCAGCACAAGGCAAAGGAAAAAGTCCCAGATCTGGATTAGGTTTGCAGGTTTGAGTCCTACTGGTGACCTCAGGTGGGGCACCTTTCCTCTCCGGAACTCAGTTTACCTATTTGTAAGATGACGAGGTGACCTCCAGTTCCATCAGCTCCAATCTTGTTATGTACATTTATGTTAAATACATTTCTCGGCTGCCAGAGAGGGTGGGACTGTTTACCTCCTCCCACCATCTGTCCTGACTGCATCTCGGTCTCTCGGAAGACCCAGACCATCTCCCACGAAGCTTTCTACGCACTTATCACATCCTGGGCTGCATCTGCCTCTTTGACGAGACAATGAGCAGAACAGGCGCTCAGTCAGTGAACCAGATCAACCCCGCAAAACTCATCGGTGTCTCCTGCTCCTGGTCTGGGAGCCAACTGACCAATGTCTCCCTGAGGCTCGGCCAGGAAACCCAAAGAGAAAGCAGTCAATGCACGGGCACCAGCTTCCCACAGACCTGCGACAGTGACACATCCCTTCCCAAGCTCACTTCCTAAGGCTCCTTTTTCAGGACGCCAAGCCTAAAGAGTCAAGTGAAATGTGAGGCAGGCTACACACCAAAAAGGATGACAACAAGACGCCAACAGAGCAGCCTCCAACCCTGTCCATCCCTGTACATCACAGCACATCAGAGCACAACTAACCTCCCTCCTTGCCTTTCTCTAGACCACTCCAGGGCAGGATAAGCAAGGACGACACTTGTGCTTTTTTCACAGTGGAGAGAAAGATCTTGAAAAGTGCAGGCTCCCCCAGTAACAAAAGGTGTGGAGCCAAAACTTGAATCCAGATTTCTGCTGGTGTCAAGTTGCAAGCCCCCCTGGGTCTTACCACTTCACTGTGCAGGACTGGGACAGGACTCCTCTGCCCCACACAGATAAGGGGTACAGACGTCTCAGGGGAGCATTTATCAGGGCCAGCTTGTGGCAGGACTACCCGCTCTGCCCCTTGCAGGGCTGTGGGGATGAGACAAGACAGCTGGTATGGAGGGAAAGACCCCATGACACATCAGGGGAGCCCAGGCACTGCAGGGCATTGTTGGGAAATTCAAGTGTTCCAAAAGTTCCTACAGGTGGGCTTGCTCTCCCAGAAAAATACGCTGCTGTCCCCATCATTTTAAACGTTTGGGGGGACAACTTTAGAGCTGCAAAGAGAAAGTAAACAAACTCACCAAGCACAAGCCACAGACAGACAACCAATTGACGTATAGGATACTTCACTCTCAACAACCATGCAAAGGGATCATCACTCCACCCTCCACAGAGGCAGGAACAGAGGATCCGCAAATCCACCCCACCAGGAGAGGACGGTGAGGCCTGGAACTTAGGTGTGCGTCCCCACCACCACTCAGAGCCCAAACCCTTCCAAATGCAGAGGATTGCAGACCCGAGAAAAGCATAACACAGGGAGAGAAACATCTCTAAAACTCATCTCGCCAAGGCTCCAGAAAAACCCCATTACCCTGGCGAATCAAAAACAAACAATCGTTATTGTCTATTTGCTGTAAGCTCCTAGCAACATGTATTAAAGAAGTTTATGTGAATCATCTAATGCACTTGTGCCATGGTCAAAATTATTACCAAGCTAAAAAAGATTAATTTTTCTAAATACTCTAAACCCTAGACGCTATTATAAAGGCTACAGCTAGTGTAACATTTCTGTTATCTTGGCTGACAGGCCCTCAAGCGCACATACCTCCCCTCCACTTCTCCCTCTTAAAACACACACACACACACACACACACACACACACGCATGCGCGGGCACAGGCATATACACACACAGGCAGGAAAGTCAGGGGAAGGGGGCAAGGCAGCTCTGGCCTGAGGTCTCCACTAGAGAACTCGCTTCCCTTGGAAAATTAAGACAGCCTAAGGGACACTCTGGGGAGAGCTGGGTGTCTCTGGCTCCTTCAGAGCACTGGCTGGCACAGAGCTAACTCTCGGTCCAAGTTTGCAAATGCGTAGCTAACAAAGATGGCATTATGCAAAGACGTGCACACGGCTGGTCTTGGAGTTCAAATGAAGTGACCACTGCCAAAAACTTTGTTTGGGTCCCCCCACTCTAGCACCACCACCACCCCCTGCCCCTGCCACAGCCCCACCTCCCACCTTGAAATAAAGGGCAAGGATTTGCAATTTGGGGTCTTGCCGCCACTTGAAACCCATTAAGGTGGCCGCACAGCCTGAGTTCTGGCAAAACGCAATTCCAGTTACTCATTTAGTGTTTAATTAGCCACCGATAGAAGAGTCTGGCAGCCTCTGGGGTCAGAGGAATTGCAGCAAACAGGGTAGAAGCCCGAAGAAAGGATGCGACACAAAGTCTAAGCTCCAAGGCGGGTGGGGAAAGAAATAACTGTGTGTGTGTATTTTGTCTTTTTAATCTGCCACACAAGGGTGCCAAGGGTCAGAGCCAAAGGCAACTGCTGTGAACTTGCCAGGACCTCTGGGCAGATGGCTAGGCTGGCTTATCTCTGGGGAGAGCACTCCCCAGCTCCTCAGAGCCAGGTCGTGGCCCTTTCCCTCTCATTCCGCCTTCCCCTGCTCCCAAAAGGTTCTGGCGGGCGTGGACACTCCCAGCCTGGCAGGAACCCCAGCTCAGCACATCCAAGGAGAGCCCTCTCAAATATCACTTTGCTATTTCAAACCCACCAAGGACGCTGGACCCCTGCCACAGAGCCACAAATACCTCAGCTCCCTTCCACGCCTAGGCCTCTGGGGCACTTTCCTAATCCCCTCTCACCGCCTGGAGACACAGGCTCCTGGAGACACAGGCTCACAGCGGGGTCAGGGGTCAGCAGAGTCCTGCTGCAGGGGCACAGGGGCAAGGGAGCCAGCCCCACAAGAGCAGAACAGAAAGGGACCTCAGGTCCTCAGAGCATAGAAACTGGGGCTCTCTGGGACCTCATGTCTAGTATATGCTCTCAGTTCTTTCCTGAGAATCACAGGAGGGCTGGGCTTAGGAGCAGCAGCCTGCACATCTTCCGAAATTAGGTACAAAGTCTCCTTTGTGGGGACACATGTATTTTCTGGAAGGGAAGGCCAGAGCTTTTATCACATTCTCCCTGCCACATGGGCCACTGCACCATAACAAACTCCCTTCCCAAGTTCCTGTCCCACTTCCACCAGTGACTCTGTAGATCACCTCTCAGGAACTTCAGACTAATTCTGCTGAATGCATTTCTTCAGTGACTCTGTAGAGGAGACACTTGGGGTCAACTGCAAACCCCTTCCCTCCTCCATTCAGCAGAAATTCTGTTCTCAAATGAGGGCTGTCAAAAGCTGAGCAGCAGAACCTGAAACACCAAGAGCTAGCCCAAGCTCTGCCACCCCATCCCCATGCCCCCCCGCCCCGACTCAGCTACATGCCCTTAGACAAACTATCTAAACTCCAGGCCTCGGTTTCCTCATCTGTGAAATGGGGATGAAACTTAGTAACACCTGACCAGTAAGGCCACCGTGACGCCAAACCACAAGCACGTGCTGAAAGGGGCTATGAGAAATGTAGTGACGTGAGCAGCGCAAGGAGCCCAGCTGCCCTCTAGCACCTTCAGCTCAGAGGCCTGCCTTAGGCTCTTCCCTACTCCACTCATTTCTTGCCATCAAGAAGAAAACACACAATTAGCTACCACAAGGAGAGACAGGGCTGCTGGGGAGCCAAGAAGGCACCAGAGACACTTCTTTCTACCAGCCACACTGACCCTAGAGGACAACCGAGCAGAGAAGGTGGCTAGGACACCACTGGATGTAAGAGACACAAGTGGCACTGGGCATGTCCACTCCACAAAAGGCCAGGACCCAGACAACAGGGTCCAAAGAACCCCAAGGGCTTTTACCAAATACCCTTGAGAACCACAGCTCTGGTCTGACTGAAGAGCTGGGAAATGACAGCAGGGTCCCTATGAGCCTCCTCCCAGGGTCAGAGCTCTTCGACTTAAGGTAAACGGATTTTTCAAAAAAAGTCTGCTCCTACACCAAATGCCCTAACACTCCACGTTGCATCTAGTCAACATCAGGGCACTCATGCTTACAAATAACGTGCCAGGTGTGTGTTGAGGGGGTGAGGGGCAGTAGACTCTGACTCAAATAAAAACTCACCAATTCAAAGAAAATTTAAGTCCCCTCACCACTGAGTCACCTGGTTCATTTCAGGCCCCACAGCCTGGCCTTGACCCATGATCACTTGATCCCTGACACTGCTATCAAGAAGAGGTGGCAATTTGCCAGGAACATAAATTTTTTTCTCCAGAACAGAGACCAGGATCTTCCCAGTTGAGGTCCTTTCCAAAGACCCTTTCAGTCCCACAGCACCTGGGCACGCCCCCTCCACCCCTGCCCTGAAAGCATTTAATACTCACTACACCCCCCCCAAGGCCTGGGTGGTACCTGGGCTGCACAGACTCCCCCACAAACCAGGAGAATCTCTGAATCACCTCAACAGCAAATGGAAGGACAGTTACTGCACACTTGTATTAACAAGAGGTAAGGTAAGGTAAGGTAACTAGTTTACCAGCATCAGAATCGCCTGGCTCAAGATCACTCGGCAAAGGTGAAATCACCAAAGGAGTATCTTCCAATGTTCCAATGGCTGCTCCAAGCCAGGCTACTCAGTGACCCACAAATTACCTATTTTTTCCTCACCCATAGCTCCTTAACCCCTTCATTCAATTAGCACACATGCCTACTGTGTGCAAGGTATTGTGGGAGCTACAGAGATGAATAGCTCTGTAGATCGATGAATGGGCTCTGGCATGGAAAAAATTAATAAGCTGTGGTTGGAAAGACAACCCTAAAAGAGAAATTAGTCGGAATAGGTACAAACAAATGACACTTGCTACGGACCTGCAGGGCTGAGCCTCGACAGTGTTAGGAGCACCAATTCTGGAATTAGCTATGGCCTGAGTCTGGATCCTCATTCTACCACTTAGCTGCAAATTAACCTCTCTGCCTCAGCTTCCTCATCTGAAAAATGGAATTAGCAACTCCTTCTCTCACCCGACCACTGGCAGCTTGAAATGAAAGACTAAAACCAAAGCACCCAGCACAGGGGCCTGGCACACGGAAAGCCGTCAGCAAAGGCTCTGTATAGATGGTTTCCATGGACAATGAGATGGAGTGATCAGAGTGTGCAGAAAACTATCACCAAAGTCCACCAAGGAGTTAAAAGATGAATAGGATTTGAATGGATAAGAGAGGCATGCATTCCAGATAAGAGGAAGGGAGCCCGGAAAGAGACAACAGCAATTCTAGCAAGAAGGAATGAGGGCTAACTAGATGGTAGCCATGGGAATGGAAAGAACACAGGAAGATTTGAGAAGCACAAAAAGAAGAGAGGGTTCCTTTTCTCAATTTTCTCTTAATTTACCAGGGGCTCCTCTGTCACCTCTGCAATCCAATGCCACCCCATAAAATACAGATGTTCCCTCTCTGTTCCCATTCATCACTCCATCCCTGCTCCCACACCACCTCAATCTCAGGCCAGTGACACCAAGAGAATTCCAATCTAAAAAGAAAGGGTTTTGAGATGCCTGGGTGGCTCAGCGATTGAGCGTCTGCCTTTCGGCTCAGAATATGATCCCAGGATCCGGGATCAAGTCCCACAATGGGCTCCCTGTGAGGAGCCTGCTTCTCCCTCTGCCTAGGTCTCTGCCTCTCTCTCTGTGTCTCACATGAATAAATAAATATTTTTTTAATGAAATAAAATAAAATAATAAATAATAAAAAGTAAGAAGAAAGGGTTTTGACCCCCGCAAATCTGTGAATCTTGGGCCTCAATCAGTAGGACTTCAACGCTTAGTAGCATCTTCTACACATTTACACCAATTTCAGTACTCTCCCCATAATTATGCCACCATTCCTTAACAAATAATATTGAAAGCAAACCCATCAAGCTTTCCCTGCCACCCATACTGTTTCAAGATGGCAGAACAAACCACAAACTGCCAGAAAAATCTTACATCATTTACTAGAGAACCAAAATTAAAAATTATTAAACTTCTCTGACAGCTTGCAAAAGATAACATAGACATCCTCTACCATGAGATTTCCTTCAAACAGGCACATCCACTAACCCCCACTCTAAAATGAAACTACTTGCACAGCAAAGACTGACCATATAGGAATTCGCTCTCCGTACGTTTAAAAGAAAAAAAAAAAAAAAAAAAAAAGCAAGATTTTTTTTTTTTTACTAGGTAGAAAGGTCAAATTCACCAACTATTTTTATATGCCTAATGTACCCTCCTAGCCTCCTCCCCCAACCTCTAGCTCAGGAAACCCTATGATCATCACCACGGATTTTCCCAGAAGAACCACATCACAAGAGAACCAGTCACCTCACCTTTTACTACTAAAAGTTTACCAGACCATGAGTGCCATTTGCCAGCTTCTCTTTCTCAGCTCTGGAGAGGGCAGAAGGACTGGTCCATTTTCTGAGCATTCTGTTCCAAGGGCATTAACTTTTCAGTCATAACAAAATTTCATCCCATTAAATATTCTCAAAACCAATGCAACCTCCAGCTGAGTTTCTGACTCCTCCGTAGTGCTGGAGAAATTTTCACCATAAAAGCATTCGTGGTAATGGGATATGACCACTTGTAACACTCAACCAGATGGGTTCTAGTGTCCTAAGCCAGTCTCAACCTCTGCATGCAGGGGACACACATGGCCTGGCCAGGTAGGTGAGCTCTGACAATGTTCAAGAAACCAATTTCCATGCTCTAGAGCTTGAAGACCCATTCCCACCCACCTTATGAAAAAGCGCAAGACCAAATAAAGCACCTCTTTCTTATGTGCATGTGCTCGCTCGCATGCATGTACACACCCCATCTACAAGGCCATTGGGAAGCAAAGACTGGAAGGAGGCCGGGAAGAACTGCAGACACTTCCCCTTCCATTTCCCATCTCCCCCAGATCATGTTTCATCTGATCATAAATTCTGACTCCAACCCATGTTTGGAGTCTAATTTTTTTTTTTTTTTTTGAGGGGGACTGCCATGGGAGATGGATATGCAACAGACATCACTCTTATAAGCATTTCATAAATCTTAAGAAACTCATCCAGGTAGAGGACGAATGACAGGGTAGCAAGTGCTATGGTGTGATGAAATTAACTATCTTCACAAGAACGTTTTGAACACAAGATTATGGACCAGCCAAGTACCTCAAAGTATACGTGGTCTTAGTGGGCACAGCACGAGCCCTCCAACACACACAAACACACACACGCGCACACCCCAAAACAATTTGAAAGACTGCTCCCTGGAAAGTAAGGAAGGAGTCCATTTCACCAAACTCTCCCTCAACCACTCCTTCTGCTCCAAAACACAAGTTTCATGTTTGCTTTTTTTTGTGGTGGTGGTGGTGGTGGTGGTGGTGAATTTTTTAATTAAACCAACACCAAGGAGGCTCAGTCCCTTCCCAGCTAACTGTCCACTCCGACATCAACCTCACATGGCTGAGCCCTGAACGCCACCATTTAATCCTCCAGATAGGTATCTACACTCTTTGCATAATTACCACGTTATGAAACACCATTCACCAAGTTAGAACGGAGCAAGGGCAGCAGGGAGGTGAGCAGAACAAGAAGAAAGGCCAGGAGAAAACAAAGACCATTGCCAATTGGCTGTATATTTGCTTCTGGTACTAAAGAAGTTAGAGCTATCCAACCCTGTAATTATTGCCAGGATTAAAAATTTGTTACTCACGTAATCATGAAAGGCTTTTGCTTCACTCGAATGTTCACAAGTGTCTCGCCTTTCAGGAGCTGCACAGTAAAGGTCCCAAAATACACTGCAATCGAAAAATAAAATAAGATCGGGTTACTAATTATCACTTGTGTACCAACGACAAGAGCACAGTGTACAGTGCTAAAGGCACTAGGTCTCCCAAAGACTCGATCCCACATTTCCAGTCTTCCTTGGGCAAACTCAGGCTTGAAAACAAAATGGACCAACCTCTTCTGGCAAGCCCGACATCTGTAGTAAGAGTGTTAGTTCTCATGGATCAGGCACCTACTGAGTGCTGGCTGCCTCACACCCGTGACCCTGCTTGCAGTGACCATGGTGCTCTAAGGCAGGCGGCTATCCCCACTTTATGCAAGGGGCAGCTGAAGCTTGGGCAGAGTGGTACAACCTGTGCATGGGTGCCCAGATAGGATAGGCAGGAATCTGGATAAAAATCCCTGCCTGCTTCATCTGTGCTCCTTTTACCAAGCCCCCACCCCCCCACCCAAAATGGCTACATTTCATAAAAAGGTTAAACTGTCAAAGTCAGGACTATGATTCATACAGGGAGCAATCTGGGTGACTGGCAATAAAGGAAACCTACAGGTTCTTAATCTCAGAGCCCAGAGCCTACACCCCCCCACCTCTCCCTCCTCACCCCTACTCCCATCCAGGCCCTCCCCCAAGGAATTCTTATGCAAGAACCATCCCCCCCACCCACTCAAAGAATGCATATCAATTAGCCAAAGGAGAAGTTATAGACAACCAAGTATCTTGTCCTTTCTTGTTGAAATAGCCTTCCTCACAGAGGCACCTGTCCACCAATCCTGCAAGTGGGGGAAGGAGAGAGTAGATATCTCTGCTCTAGGAGAGCCTAGATATCTCTGCCTCATCCCCCTCCAAAATTTGGTGCAGTCACTCTAACACTTTGTATTACACAAGAACAGACGTACAAGCCATCTGTGAGCCAGTAACACCTTACACAAACATGGGGTAGTCACTGGTATTAATACAGGGTAGAAACCCTCACCAGGTCAGGAGCCTAAGGCCCAGGGCCGGAAACCCACTTGAAGGAAATGGGCACCAGAGCAGAAGTCTGACGCCTGGTCTAGTGCTCCTGTCCCCATCACAAACAAGCTAGTTCTGCGAGTCATCAGACAAGCCATCTCACTCAAGGTGTCTGAATTCCATGGCCTGATGGGCTCTGAATCAGTGCCACCCCTTCCTCCCACCTGGAGAGCCTCAGCTGTCATTTGCTCAGGGTGGCACAAAGTAACTTCTAACCAACAAGACAACAGACACAGCCACTCAGAGCCACCACTGCTCAAGTCCAGCACAACAGACTCCTCTCTTTCAGGGGGAGCTGAGACAATGCATGAGAAGACCTGGGGGGAGGGGGTGGGTTGATAGAACGGATAGAACAAGAAAATCGGGGGCTTCCAGCAGCTGCAGAGGGAGGCTAAAAAACATTCCTTTCTGCCCCTTGAAGCTGCACATATTTGATTAACTCCTCCGCACACTAAAGATTTCTAACGCTACCAACTCCCCAACCCCTTCTCAGGAACTTTTACTCCGAAGCCCAAGATTCCGCAAAAGCCCAAGATTCTGCAAAATACCATGACGGTCGGGCACACCCACCTCTGCAAACCACCCCCACAGAAAACCTATCCCCCGCTCCTACAGGTAGAATCCTGAGGCCACAACACCGCAGTTCTGAGGTTGGCAGAAGTAATTAAAAACTCATTTTCTCTGTGCGAGTTTGAACAGATACTTCATCCCCCCGCATTTCAAAGAGACTTGAACAGTAACGTGAACCGGTGGTCAGGTAAACGCTCTAAGATCCCAAGACTCGGCACTCTGATCCTTCCGAACTCCACCAAAATATCAAAGGCCATTCTGCTTTCTTGTCCCTTTCAAAAGGATGTCAAAGACTCCACCAATCGGTCCCGCAAAACATCCAGGTCTTACGCTCACAGCGACTCACTCCTGCTGACCCTCAGCCTCCCTCCTTACCTGCCACAAATAAGAGAGAGCCAGGAACTACCAACTACAAGCACTCCCTTCAGGTCAACAGCAAGCAGTTAAGGTTCTCAGTAAAATGAAACTTTGTGGTTTTAGGGATGCTTGGGGGGGAGGGGGCTGGGGAGGAGGGCCCACAGAGGAGAGGAAGATCCAGTCAGTCTGAATCAGTATCTAAAGGAAGTGGCAGCCCCTTCTTGCTTTTCCTCAGGGTGCCTGGGAAAGGCCCCAGCGGCTTTGCTCTCTCCAGGTTTGAGCTCACAGAAGAAAAAGGAAGGGACAGGCCAGTTGTAAAACAGACCTGGTATCCTATCCCCCCCACCCCACCCCCACTCCAACTCCCCCTAATTAAAGCAGCATGCAGAATTGACCAAAAAAAAAAAAAAAAAAAAAAATCCTTCCAGGTTTTCTCAAGCCCCTGCCTGGTGCCCCAGAGAGAGAGACAGAAAAGTAGAGGAGTTTCTTTGTAAACACTAAACACGGTTTAGTAGGTTTCTCAAGAGGAGGGCAAAGAGAAGGCAAAAACTTTAGGCACCAGCCTCCCGTCTTCTTTTGCTCCTTCACCAGCCCCGGTCAGAGCGCCCAGAGGTGCCCCGGTCTGTGCCAAGCCTGAGAGCTAAGACACGGGGGGTCTGCTCCAGGCCTCCTGTCTTTGTTCACCCGGGACCCAGGTCTCAGAACAAAACCAAACAAACTACCACAGAAACTTACCACCACCACGAGTGCAAAAACCCAGGCGGTTCTCCCAATGTGATGTTTTTTTCCCATCGAATCTGGAAAGCAGAGAGCAGACACCGCTTAGAGGGGCAGAGAGGACGGGCGGGCTGGGGGCTTGGGGGGGGGGGGGTATTAGCCAAAAGGCTGTGAGGACCAACTAACAATAAATGCCAAAAGGTGATAAAAATTCAAAATGGTGGCCACAGTGGCTGCTCCTGAAAACAAAGGCTCTAAGAATAGTGGGGAAGAGGGGGTGTCAAGAAATTGGATGATGGGGTGGGGGGGCAGTCGCACTCACCTCCGACAAGAAGGTCTGTGCAGATTTCTGTGCTCCTACGTGCAGTAAATATTCGTAGACGTATAAAGCTAACCTGGAAGGTGGGCAGGGGGCACAGAAAGGGGGAAGGCGTCAGGTCGCCCGGGGCGCTCGCCCTGGACCTCGCCAGCCGGCTCCTAGCCGCGTCCGCGCTGCCTGCCCCAGGGGCCCGGGCCGGGAGGGAGGGAGGGCGGCCGGCCTGTCGGCGCCCCGGGGCGGGGGTGCGCACCGGAGGACGCGCCGCCCCGAGCCGCGAGGGCTGCAGAGAGCGGCCCCCCAAACTTGAACTTCCAGCCGGCACCGGGGCCGAGCGCAGCCGGGTGCCTCCAGCTCGCGAGCCCGCCGACCCCGCCGACCCCGCCGGCTGCCACCGTGTGCCCCGGCCCGGGGAGCGTCCGCGGAGACCGGGTCCCGGACCGCGGGGCGCGGGGCGCGGGGCGCGCGCTGGAGGGGGCAGCACCGCGCCTGCCCTGCCCTGCCCTGCCCTGCCCTGCCCACCGCCCGCCTCCCCCGCCCCCTCGCGGCGACGGTCCCCCGAGCCCCGGGCCCAGCCGGCGCCGCCGTCCCTGCCCAGCGCGGCGCCCCGAGGCCGAGGGCGGGCACGGAGAGCGCTCCCGGCCGAACAAAGCCCCCGGCACGCACTCCTCACGCCGCGGGCGGACAAAAGGAGCCTTCGGGCTGCGGGAGCCGCGGAGCCACGCGCCCCCTCCCCTGCCCGCCCCGCCGGGCCAAGTGCGGGCTCGCGCGCCCGGGACCTCGCCCACCCCGGCGGCCCGACCCCCCCGGCGCCTCCAACAATGGGCGCCCTCCCACGCCGCCCGCGGACGGCGCCGGCCCCGGGGCGCAGCACCCCCGCCCGCCCGCCGCCCGCCGCCCGCCGCCCACCTGCCGCCCGCCCGCCGCCCGCCCGCCGCCCGCAGCCCCGCGACGGCGCGGCCGCCACTTGGAGGAGAACAGGGCTTACTTTTCCCGAGCCTGCCCGTCCGAGGGCACCGCCGAGCCTTTGCCTTTGGCAAACATGGTCTGCAGGGAAGAGGGCGCCGAGCCCCGCCGCCGCCGCCGCCGCCGCTCCCGAGCTGCCCCCTCGCTCCCGGCCCCCTCCCCGGCCTCGCTCGCTCGCCCGCTCGCGCTCTCCTCGCCGCGCTCCCCTCCCTCCCCCCCGGCGCCGGCTCCGCGCTCTTTCCAGCTGTCAAAGCGTCAGCCCCGGCCGCGGCCCCATCGCCCTGGAACTCCTCCCGCGCCGGCTCGGCCCGAGCTGCCGCCGCCGCCGCCGCCGCCGCCGCCGCCGCCGCCGCCGCTCGCCCGCCGCCCGCCGCCCGCCGGCTCGCTCGCCCGCCGCCCGCCCGCCCGGCTCCGCCTGCGCCGCCCTCCGCGCCTCCGGCACCGCTGCCGCCGCCGCTGCCGCTGGTCTACTTGGAGCGCAACCGAACGTGGCTGCCCGGGCGAGGAAGCGGGGCGGGCGGCGGCGGCCCGCGACGGACGGGCGCTCCGGCCAATCGGCGCGCGGGGGCGGGCCCGGCGGCCCGGGAGGGACGCCCCGGCAGCGCCCGGCCCAGGCAGTCCCCGCTGCGGCCGCCTCCGCCGAGCCGCGGCCCCTGCTGCTGCGGCCGCGCCGGGGGGCGCCGGGGGGCGCCGGGGGGCGCGGGGGGGCGCGGGGGCGGGGGCGGGGGCGCGCGCCTCCCCTCCCCGTAGGTGCCGAGGGGGAGGGGGAGGGGGCCGGGCCCGGCCGCGGCGGGGGCCGCCGGAGGGGGCGGGGGGCGCTGCGGCAGCGGCGGAGGGGAGGGGGCGCGGACCCCCCAGCGGAGCGCCGCCGGCTCCCTCCCGCCACGTCCCTCTCCCTTATCGGCCCCTCGCCTCCCCCCGCCCGGCCCGGCCCGGCCCGGCCCGGCCCTTATCTCCCCCGCCCCCCGCCCCCCGCGCCGGGTTCCGACCCCGACCCCCTCCCCACACTCCCGGCCGCTCCCCCGCCGCCCCGCCCCCGGCCCTCCCTCTTGCCCAGTGCGCCGCCCGAGCGCCCGGCCCGGGGCTCCACGCTGCGAGCTGGGCGGCTCGATCCGGCGCCGAGGCGCGCGGCGGCTCCTTTACTACATCATTAAAATACTTCGGAAAGCCCCAAAGTGGAGCCGCGCGAAGAAGGTCCTTGGCGTGCTTTGGGGAGCCTGGGGGAGGGGACGGGGGACTTGCGCTAAGACAAGGGAAGAGTGATAGCTCCCAAATTTCTCAGGTCGGCCGGCGCTGGCAACTTAGCCCGTCGGCCTCTCCACGGGAGACCGTGCCGCTGCGGGCGGGGTACGGGGGCGTCACCTGGGCGCCCTGCAACGTGGAATGCGCGCCACAGGAATCTGCAAACTTCAAATAAATGGAGCTAAATTGGGGAGGTGGGGGGGGATGAGAGTCAGACTTGGGGGGAGGGGAAGCTTCCATTGTCAGTGACCCAGGTGTACAATGGGAAATGGGGGGGGGGGTGGCAGAGTGACCCAGCTATTTGCCGCTGACTCCTCTCTGCCCACTCTGAGAACCCCGAGTACACACGATGAGTCCCTTATTAGACCAGGATCCGGCGAAATAGGGGAAGACTCCCCCATTTTCAGACTGCGTTTAGAGCGCGGTTCTCTTTAAATGTGATAAAACATTGTCGGCACTGTCTCTTTAAAAGAGTCAAGCAGAAAAAGCTGTGTAAGCGCTGATTGGCTGCCTGTTTGGATACATCTTTAGGGGAGCCTTGAAACTGTTAGCCTAGGTTGATTTTTTTTTTTTTTTAACTGCGCTGTTCCAATAAACAAGTAACGCCCCTCCCCCTAACATGCCTCGCACCAAACAATTAAAGGATAGGTCAGTGTCCTGGGGAAAACACGTTTCAAGTAGGAAAACTCAGAACTAAATTTCTACAAAATAAAGAATAATCTCCTACCATTAAAGTTTGCCTATTTTGATCTATTGGAAAGAGAAAAGGGGCTTTTGAAAGAAATGCCCCGCAGCAAACCGATCTGCATTGGTTCAGGAAGGAGACTCGGTGCATTTTTGGAATAATGTTCTACTCCGTGTAACAGTCTCCCTAAATTAGAATACAGCCAGGCCCTACGGATGCCAATGGACGCACTCTGTTCTCTGCTGGGACCTAGAGATCGCAGGGGAAGGTGACAGATAAAGGGAAATACTGAACCCCAGTCTATGGTTGTTCGTAGGCTAGCCCCTAGTTGAGAGGTTGTTTTGTGAATGAGAAGCATGGATGTTGGGAGGGAGTTGAAATACAACGATAGGGGAGAGAAGGAAATAATTACAGTTATTTTTTCCCCTAGGCGGTTTAATTTAATAGGGCTAACTTAAGGTGCCTTAGAGCCCACGCTAATTAAATTGGCCTGTTCATCCCCTTCCCCTGGACTTCTATTTTTGATGGGCTAGGAATGGCCAGGGATGGCTTGTCAACAGACTGACTCACAAGAAGCCTGACTCATCTTGGGTCTGCAAGGCCCACGAATTACGAGTATGGTGAGTATCCATCGGGTCCTGGCTAAAGGAAAACACTGCCCTTCTCTAGCTCTATGATGGCAGCATCTACCAAGTTGGCCATGCCCTATCAGCACCAGGACTGCGCCGCAAATCTATCTGTCTGGGCATCATTTTCCTCACCTGTCAAATGGGAAAGGAGGGTTAGAAGATCTTTAATCTCTCTTGAGAATTTGATGTTCTAGGATGCTGATTTTTCCCTTCTATAGTTTTCTTTCCCCACCCCCAACCCCCACCCTGGAATAAAAGACCTTCTTCCGGAGCATATGTAGCAGGAGAAGAGAAGTGGCATTCAGGGAACCTGTGCCAGGTACTCTGTCCTTGTGGTCTGCCCTTTGCTAGGCCTTGACACAGAAGGCTTGTGATGAAGCTAAAAGAGTCAGTGAGAGGACCCAGAGAGAAAAAACAGGGAGCCCCCCAGCCTGCTAGAAAGAAGGGAGTTGACAGGCACCTGAAAGCAGGACCACTCCGCAGCCCCAACCAGGTGTGCATACAATGATCCAAGATGCAGTCCTATCAGAAACCAGTCCAAACACCCAAGAACAGCCTTCAAAACCGCAACCCACCTTTCCCCCCACTGAACACCCCCCTCCCCAGCTCCACCTTCCCTAGACCACACATCTTTTGGCCTGCTATTTCTACCTGAATGCCTTCTAACTCAACATCCCCCTTTGACCATAGAAGGCTAACATCGCCTCCTACGCTGTGCATCTCTTCCAAAACCTCTTTGCTCTTCACTCCTGGAGCAAAACTCCTCTGTCCCCCTGCTTGGTCTCATTTTGCTTGAACCTCCATAGTGGTTCTCTGTTCATTCTGCCTATTGTTGTAGCCAGTTGTTTACTGTCTGTCTCCTCTACCAGACCAGGCAGGGAGAGGAACTAACTCTGAGTCATCGGTGTGTCTCCACCACCCGGCGCAGGTTCGATACTTGTGTGCATTATCAACATTCAGTGTGCATACCAGGGGCTAGGGAACCAGGAGAGGAAAAAATGGTCTCATGCTCAAAGTAGCTCTGGGCCCAAGCTGGAGATAAGAAAGGGATACTGCCAACAATGGGATTAGATAAGGCCCCTCTCCCAACCCCACCCACCTAAACCACAGCCACCTGGAACTACTATACTTTTGGTCCCCAGAATGTACCAGGTCATTGCACGTAGCCACCCCAGACTCCTTCATTCTTTCTTCCTCCCTTTCTCTGTCCCTCCCTATCTTCCTTCTCTTCTTTTAGTACACATCTATTGAGCATCTACTATGTACCAAGCACTGTTCCAGGTCTGGGTAATTCTTACCCAGAATTCTTACCCAAACAAAAATTCTTACTCCATAGAGCTTCCGCGGTTGGGAAATCCTCTGTCCAAAAGCCTCTTTCCGTGACAGACTCCTACTAATTCTAAGATCCAGGGGCACCTGGGTGGCTCAGTAGTTGAGCATCTACCTTTGGCTCAGGTGGTGATCCCGGGATCCCGGGACCCTGGGATCGAGTCCCACATCGGGCTCCCTGCAGGGAGCCTGCTTCTCCCTCTGCCTATGTCTCTGCCTCTCTGTGTGTGTCTCTCACGAATAAATAAATAAATAAATAAAATATTTACAAAAATAAAATTAAATTAAAATTAAATCCAGCCTGGGCAGGTAGCACCTCCTCTAGGAAGCCTTCAGAGGACGCCCTCTCTGAGCTCCCAGACTGGGCCAGGGGTCCCCTGGTGGCCCCTGGGCCTCCCCAAAAACCCAACAGATTGCAGATGCACACTGCATAGGCATGGACGTGTGCATCTCCCTCATGGGAACACGAGTTCCTCCTTAGGGAATGACCCCCACTTACCCATGGAATCCCAGTGCCCAGCAACTGTAGTAGAAGGAGACTCAAATAACTAGACGACCAGAATGAGGAGGAACAGGCAGATGAGGTTGGAGAGAAGGGATGGTTAACTTCAAGCTTAGGCTAGAATGGCCACTCCTTCACTCAGCGGCCAGAACCAGGAGGGCAGAAATCTTGGGCTCTGGGATCAGCTTGGCAGTGGCCAGGCCTCCAGAAGGTGGTGGTTAAAGGAAAAAGATGTGAGGCTTGTTGGTTGTGCTTGACAAGGATGCCAGAGGATCTCCTTACCTCTCCCTGGTTTAGAAGCTCTTTTTCAGAGTTCCTCACAGCTGCTGGGGGAATGGAGCTCCCCTCTGGTGATGATTGGAATGGTCACCAAGTGAGTGTGGTATAGCCCATCCCCCTCCTGCACCCAGCACAGTGGGTCCTGGAATTGAATGGAGGCACCTCTGGTCAAAGCCTCAGGCTGCTCTGCCAGGGAAGGGGGACCCAGCCCAGGCAGGTCAGCCCTGGTTTTAGGGAATCAGGAGACTCCAGGGACCTGGCTTTCACCCAGCTCAGGCCACTCTAGTGGGACGTCCCCTCTGTGAGCCTGTCTAGGAAAGAAGGCAGCCAAGATGTCCAGGACAGGCAGGAGGATGGAGCGCAGGAGCCCCCAGGGAAGTGCCGGCTGGGCTGTCGGTTGGTTGGTGCTGGCCAACCCAACACTTCTGAACGCCTCCGGACAGTGGAGATTCGCTGCTTTGAAGACTGTTTGGAGGCTCAACAGAGATAGTAATTGGAGAAACATTCTGTAAATTGAAAAAGATGATTAGTCCTGATGTTATTAGCTCAGCAGAGCCAGCAAAAGGAGAGGTGCTGAGGAAGAAGGAAGTGAATTTAAGTACACAATCAAATGTGTTTTGAAATGTCTTGTGATGGACACACACCTGTGCTGAGACACCTTGTCGTAGCAAAATGGTTTTAGGCATTTTCTTGAATGGGTTTTGTTCTTTCTAGAAAGCACCTACCAAGTGCTCAGCCCTCAGGAGCCAGGGATGCTGAAAAGTACAAAAAGATACAAGGCAAGGTCCTCCCAAGGGTAAGTGGGGAAGAGAAGCCAATGCTGTGGTCCTTCCAAGGCTCCTGTCGAGCTTCCTCCACCTCCTCTCCAGGGTGCCTGGGCAATGAGTTCCTTCCCATGCCACCCACCACGAAGCCTTCTGAAGTGTCCAGCACTGGGACACAGGTGCCTCTTGCATCCTCCATTGGCCTTGGGCCAGCACGTCTCTCTGAGCACTTGCCGGCTACATCCTTATGCTCACCATTCCCTCTGCCTAGAACACCTTCTCCCAGACAAGCCTCACTTGCTCCATCTGAACATGGCCAGAGCCCTCCCTAACAAACGTCTACAGGATGGCACCTGTCCCTTTCATCCTGTTCCGCTTCCCTCCATAGCAACCATCACCAACTAACGTGTTATATGTTTGTCTATTTTTCTTACCTTATTCCCTCATTAGAATTTAAGCTCTGCAGGAGTTTTATACCCACTTCTAGAACAGGTACTCAATAATAAAAAAAATGTTCAACATTGAATAAAATAATTTACTTAACAAAGATTTTCTGAGCGTCTGGTATGGGCTCTGCCTCCTGGTAGGTGCCGAGAATGCCGGGCAAACGAGACAGTCACAGTCTCCTTCTGTTCGGAGCTCACAGCCCAGCGAGCAAGATAAGGGTTAATTCAATA
This sequence comes from Canis lupus familiaris, assembly GCF_011100685.1. Lineage (NCBI taxonomy): Eukaryota > Metazoa > Chordata > Mammalia > Carnivora > Canidae > Canis > Canis lupus. Next base: position 55,117,681 of record NC_049226.1, on the reverse strand, counting down.
AGCACACAGATAAATATGTCATGACAAACTGTGCCAAGTAGAGGATGCTATAAGAGCAAATACCAGAGTCTGATCCCATGGAGGAGGAGTGGTGATCAAGGAGGGCTTCTCTGTGTCGGTGACATCTGAGTTCTGAAGGATATGGGAGAGTTAACTACACAAAGGAAGGATGCTCCAGGTGGGGCAGGGAAGTCTGCGGCAGGGAGGAGCCCATCACGTCAGGTGCAGTTAGTGAGAGCTAGTCCTTGTGACCGGAGCAGAATGCCCAGCTGTCCTGCAGGTGCCCTTACCACAGTGTCAGAGAAACCCCAGAGCAGGAAACAAGAGCTCCTTCACGCAGGCGCAGGCCGGGAGGCGCCGTCAGGTAACACTTCAAGAAGCCGGTCACTGCAACAAGTGACTGGAGTCACAAGTGGGCTGATGACTTTCACACTTGTCCTAATAGATGGTATAGCAGAAAAGGAAAGAAAAAAAGAAAATATCAAGCGTTGGAGGATGTGGAGAAAGGGGAACCCTCGTGCACTGTGGGTGGGAGCATATACTGGCGAGGCCACTGTGGGAAACAGTAGGGACATTCCTCAGAATATTAAACATAGAGTTGCGATCCAGCAATTCCACCCCTAGGAAGACACCCAAAATAATTGGAAGCAGGGACCCAAGCAGATATCTATACACCAACGATCATAGTGGCATTATTCACTGTAGCCAAAACGTGGGCTCAACCCGAGTGTCCATCGACAGAGGAATGGACAAACAGAATGTGATGTATCCATAGCATGGAATGTTTCCCTGGAAAAGGAAGGAGAAAAAAAAAAAAAGAAAAAGGAAGGAAATTCTGACACAGGCAACAACGTCGATGAGCCTTGAAGATGTGATGCCAAGTGAAATAAGCAGACACAGAAGGACAAATACCATGTGCGCCTACTCATACGACTACCTAGAGCAGTTAAATTCACAGAGACAGAAACTGGAATGGGCTGGGTCGGGCAGGGGGAACTTGAGTTGTTGGTTTAATGGGTACAGAGTTTTTGGTTTGGGAAAATGAAGCTCTGGAGATAGATGGTGCTGATGGCTACCCGACACTGAATATACTGAGCACCACTCACCTGTACAATTAAAACTGGTTAAAATGGTAAGGTTTTATGTTATGTATATTTTACCACAATAAAAAAACAGAAAGGAAAAAGACTGCAGTAAGAGTGATGGGGGAGGGTACAGAAGGGGTCCAATACAGGATGTCGTGGGACTTTGAAAGGGGCACCTAAAAAGGGGAGCATTTGAACTTGTCCAGTGGGGGGAGAGGTGGGACAGAGCAGGATGTGGTGGGAAGCATCCAGAAAGCAACTGGGACCAGGCCAGGTCTAAACTGAAGTTTGAATGGGACCTGGGGGGCACGTGTGGTATGTGATTCAGACAACAATGAGTGGCATTCATGAATTTATCCCACTGGACCATTCAGGGCCTTAGGTGTCCTGCTAGGAAGTTTGGCCTTTATCCTTGCAGGCAGGGGTTTCCACCAGGGATGACCTCCTTATGCTTTAGGAAGAGCACTGGGAGCATGGGAGAAGGGAGGAAGAGGGGAGCCCGGAGGGCATGGAGTGCTCAATAGTAGGTGTGGTGAGCGGTGCTGAGGCAGGTGAGATGGGGGGAAGCCGGTGGAAGAGGATTCCCCAGGCTCAGTTGCTAATAGCCCATGAAGGTGTGAAAGCTGACTCCCAGGCTGGAGGGGGGGCGGTGAGAGGGCTGCCAGGCCAGGGGGCCCAGGAAGGGAAGCAGGTCTGTGGATGGCAAGCATGAGGAGGTCTGTCGTGGACGTGTTGAGTTGGAAAAGCCCATTGGATGTCCAGATGGAGATATCCAGGGACAGGTAGACGGTAAGTCTGGAACTCTGGAACAAAGTCCACCCTGAAGACAGAGCCTGGGGAGTCATCAACATGTAGAATTCAGCTTCAGGCCCAGCAAGGCAGCTAAGGTGACCCAAGCATAGCCTGTGGGAAAGAAGAAAACATGCGGGCAGGATGCAAATGGTGGGAACCCCCCCACAGTCCCCCACCTCAGAGCATCAGAGGTCCAGATGCTCCTGAAACCCACTTCCCACTCTCTCCCAATTTCCTTCCTCCCCCTCTGACTGCTCTTCCTGTTATCCTATAAAGGATTCTTATTTCCCAGCCTCCTCTTAAAATTATATTAGGCAAGCTATTGCTGATACAATGTTACATAACAAACAGCCCCAAAAATCTCAGTGGCTTATTATAAAGGCCATTTATTTCTCACTCACAGGTCTGCAGTCAGTCTGGCGGCGCTGCTTCAGAGTGCAGCTTGAGGCTGCTCTTGGGTCCCCCTTGCTGGGGCCCAGGCCGAAGGGCAGAGGCTGCCTGGTGTGCTTTTTCAGAGTGGGTGAGAGGAGCACCAGATGCCAAGCCAATCCATGCAAGCACCCGCCGCTCCCAAGTCACATGGCCAACCCAGCATCAGCGGGGCAGGGAGAGGTATGCCTCCCACAGAAAGGGAGGTGGAGATTTGCTACACAAGCTACCGTGAATGAGCTTCTCTCAGGCTCTGTCCTTGACCTTCACTTTTCCTTTGGGCAAGTTCAGCCATGCCCATGGCATTGACCACACCTGAGCCTCCATGATGACTCCTGAAGACATCCTCCTGGCCCAGATGTTTCTCTCCTTACCACCACTGCTCACCCCCACCCCCCACCATCTGTTTAGTTAAAAGGTATTCCCACCTGGATGTCCCCTGGGTGATTCAAAATCCCTGTGTCCAGAAGTGGACTCATTATTTCTCCCTATCCAGTTCCTTCTTGGTTCCCATCTCTGTGCAAGGCACCAACACCAAGCCAACAACCTGGGCCAGAAACCCAAGATTGGGCCTCTACTCCTTTTCTTCCTTACCCTCTACCCCTCTGCCAGAGCCTGGGTTGGTCAGCTAGATCTAGTAAGCATCCTACATTTTTCTTTTCTTTTTTCTTTTATTTCTTTTCTTTTCAAGATTTTATCTTTAAATAATCTCTATACCCAACATGGGGCTCGAACTTATAACCCCAAGATCAAGAGTCATGTGCTCCACAGACTGAGCTAGCCAGGTGACCGATAGGCATCTCATTTTCTGTCCATTCACCAGCCCCTCTCATCACTGTGGTCCAGCCCTGGATATTGCACAACCCGCAACTGATCTCTCTGCCTTCAGACTCTCCCCCAACCCTCCACCCTCTTCTTGCCAATGAGATAGATGTGTTTAAGGCACAGACGTGACATGTTTTTGCTCAAAACTCATCAGTGGCTCTCATTCTCATACAAGATGAAGCCCAAAGTCCTCAGCAAAAAAGTTCAAAGTCCTTCATAATCTGGCTCCTGCCTCCCTTTGCAGCTTGTTGTTCCCCAGTGTCCTGAGCACTGGGGATGGATGTGCTTCTTGGGAGTTTGCACTGATGGGGGAAGCAGACAACTCTACCAGTACTTATGATACTACATGACAAGTGTCACAATGGAGGATACAGGCCCCTGTGGGCATAGCGCAGGGGTGTTATGCTGGCCCAGTGGCCAGAGAAGGTGGCCTTCCTTGGACAACAATAGGAATGGGTGAGCTCTTGAGGAGAAGCTGGAGACGGAGCTCTGAGGAGCACTAGCAGTCCTGATGGAGGAGGAGCTGATGAGAGTGATGGAGGAGGCCTGTGCAGAGGGGTCAATGAGAAGGAAATCTGGGGAGAAGTTATGTAGGGAAGACAATGTTTCAAGGAAAATGTAGACTCACAGATAGTGGTCAAGCCACAGAGAGCTCTGCAGAAGCTGGCTGGCTGGTGAGGGCAGTTTGGGGGCACAATCTGAGCAGATACCCTATGACAGCAGTGGCCGTGTGGGAGGGAGGCCAACAGATAGCAAGTGCAGACGACTCTCTAGATCTTGGGCTGTGGAGAGGCCAAGAGACAGGCCAGTGCCCCAGGGGTAAGGAGCTTTGCTGTGTTTTGGTTGAAGACAAGAGGGACTAGATCCTGCATGAATGCTGACTGGAAGGAGCGAGTAGAGAGGTAGAGACCAAAGATACGGGATGGAGCCAGAGGACAGGTTATAGTGAAATCCCTAATAAGGTGGGAGGGAAGGGGTTCAACACAGTTGGAGTGATGCCTTCACTCCCCTTTGGGAACACAGACATGAGGAGACTTAGTCTGTGCCTTCAAGACACTCCTGGTCAGGACACCTGAGTAACTCACTTGGTTAAGCATCTGACTCGATTTTGGCTCAAGTCATGATTTCAGAATCATGAGATCGAGCCCCCAGTCAGGCTCCATGCTACATGTGGAGCCTCCTTCTTAAGATTCTCTCCCTCTCCCTCTTCCTCTCCCTCTGCCCCTCCCTGATCATATTTTCTCTCTCTCTCTCTCAAAAAAACAAAAACAAAAACAAAAACAAAACAAAGATGCTCATGGCCTAGGGGAGAGGGCTGCGGCTTTGCAGAGGAAGTAAGCTTGGAGCTGGGGCTTTGAAGCTTGAGCACGAATTTGCTAGGCAGAGCAGTAGTAGTGAGGGGATCCCAGGCAAGGGAACAGCATAAGGCCTGGGTATTGAGGGTGGGGAGGATGGCAGGGTGACAGGAGAGGGGAACCAGGATGTTCACCACACCCTTCCACATTGACTTCATGGCGCCCACCTTTGGTACCCCTGGACCCCGAGGGAAGGCAAGGACTGTGTCCTGTTTACCTCTGTGTGGCCCGGTACGTGGCTCCTATGTGTGCTGAGTAACGAAGGGTCCACTTCAGACAGAGTAAATCTCTCCTGAGGACGAGTGTTGTGGAGATAGCAAGACTTCCTCAGGGGGTCGTGGCCTCTCTCCCTTCCAAGCGCTGGATGCTGTCCTGGGCTGGCACTAGTGAGTGCTCAATAAATGTCGGCTACATCGCTGGAGGCCCTGTGTTCCAGACCTTTCTAGCCACCCTCTGAGGCCGCCGGGGAGGAGGTATGGGAGCAGTCCTCTTCCCCAGCTATCTGGGGCACCCAGAGCAGAGCTACAGGCTGTTCTCCGATTCGGAGCCCTGTTTCCACGGAAACAGACAGCGGCAACCATCAAAGTCCCAGCTTTCAAACAAGAGTCTCTTCCAAAACTTACTCTCACGTGATTCACAGACCTCACCATCGTGGGGGCTGCAGGGGCCTTCCAGAGGGTCCCACCTGCCCTGTGACGTGAGGGCAGAGCTGGTGCCAGAACACCAGACCCGGCTCCTATTTCAATGCTTCATCCTTCATCCGGTGCTGCCCAGGAGACCCCGCAGCCATCCTGACCCATTAGCAGGGCCTCAGTTTGCTCATCCATCCATCTCATGAGAAGAAAGTACTGGAAATGCACACCTGTTGGGCACCTCAGATTCCTGCCAGCTCAGTGCAGGGGCACCCAGAAAGCCAGGCACAGGGGTGGGCGTAGCATCCTCCTCTTCCAAGGCTGATGTCACTGGAGCCCAAGATCCGCTCCCTGGTCACTGAGGGCTGGGGTCCTGCCCCAGAGGATGCTGAGAGGAAGGAATGAGAGGACACAGGTCACCCCCCGGCACTTATCTGGCACAGGGCAGGTTCGCAGGAAAGGGACTCTATGCAGTGTCCCCTGGGCTCTGCCTCTCTCTGCTCTGGAATGCTGTCTGCCTGCTTGTGCTCTTGGTCTCCGCCTCTCCTCTGCTCTATCTTGCAGCCTGTTGCTCTGTCTCTGCTTCCCTGTCTCTACCTCTTCTGGCCTCCATGTATTGGCCCATCTCTGTCTCTGGATCTCTCCGTACAGTTCCCTCCCAGTCCCCTTCTTTTTTTTTTTTTTTTTTTAAGATTTTATTTATTCATGAAAGACACAGAGAGAGGGGCAAGACACAAGCACAGGGAGAAGCAGGCTCCATGCAGGGAGCCCGATGTGGTACTCGATCCCAGGACCCCAGGATCACGCCCTGAGCCAAAGGCAGATGCTCAACCACTGAGCCACCCAGGCGTCCCCTTCTCAGTCCCCTTCTGTGGGCTCCTCTGGGTTTTACCTGTCTCTCTGGATTTCTCTGGTCTCCCACCTGAAAGACACATGAGGACAGAGATTTTATCTATTTTGTCCATCATCGAATCCCCAGTGCCTGGGACAGAGCCTGGCACATAGTAGGTGCTCAGCAAGCACTTGCCAAATGAATGATCTGTTTACGTGTCCCTTCCTGCATGTCTGCCTCCCCGACTTTCGTCCTTATCTGCCTACTGTTGTGTGTTTTTGGACCTCTGCTTCTCTCTCTCCCTTCCTTCCTTTGTCTTTCTCTTTTGCTCTGTCTCTCTCATTCTCTCTCCCTGTTCTGTCAGTGGCTGCCAGCCTCTCTTTTACACATGGGGGCATGAGCTCGCGCACGCACACACGCACACACACACACATATGCGCGCGTGCACAAACACACCCTCTGCAGCATTCTTGCCTGTAAATGTTCCCTAGATTGCTGTGGGTTTAGGAAACCTAACTTCAATACTGCAGCTCCAACCCTCAGAGAGCCGCCTACATGCATTCCTCCCTCCCCCCCGTATTACCATTATAGACAGGACCAGGTACTGGGGCAGCCCACAGCAAAACTGGGGGGTCAGTAATTTGTTTCCAGGGCCTTCAGCTGGCTCCTGAGTCACTGTTTCCCTCTGCCTGGTGCCCCTCTTGACAGCAAGAACCCCAGGGCCAAAAGACCACTCCCTCCAAAAACTTGCTGTAGGAAAGGTACTGAGACCAACCGCTCACTGCCCTTAATCAATCATACTTTTTCTTTCTTTCTTTCTTTCTTTCTTTCTTTCTTTCTTTCTTTCTTTCTTTCTTTCTTTCTTTCTTTCTTTCTTTTTTAAGATTTTATTTATTAAAAAAAAAGATTTTATGTATTTATTCATGAGAGACACAGAGAGAGAGAGAAAGAGAGGCAGAAACATAGGCAGAGGGAGAAGCAGGCTCCATGCAGGGAGCCTGATGTGGAACTCGATCCCGGGTCTCCAGGATCATGCCCTGGGCTGAAGGCAGGCGCTAAACCACTGAGCCACCCAGGGATCCCCACCATCATACTTTTTCAAGGACATAAGAATTTCTTCTCTGGAATGCTTGGGGGAGAGGAAGGTTTTGCCTCCAGGAAAAGGAATGTTAGGCCCCTAGAAGCATGAGGAGGTAGTATGTGGAGGTTCAGAGAAAGAGGTATATAACCCCCAGATACCAACCTTGTAGACAGCCCTCTAATCGATAGACAGTGTGATGTGGGCAGTGGGCAGCACTCTATGGAGAACAGCAGAAAATCTGGTTCAATCTCACCTCTACTCCTCATTTGCTGTGTGGCCTTGGGTAAACTATTTGACCTCTCTGAGCTGCCGCTTCCTCATTTGGAAATGGGGGTCATGCTCTCATTCTTTTGGAGTGAGATTTGGAGCAGGGTGTATAAAGCACATCATGCTTCACACGTAGTACATGCTCAGTGAATGATCATTTCAAATTTCTCTCTCAGGGTGTGGATATGCCAGGAAAGATGGAGCAAGGCTGTACTACGTATCTGTACTGCACTAGGGCCCTGTGCTGGGGCTGCAGACCAGTCTTGTGCAGTGATTGCTAGCTCTAACTTTGGAACAGAGAGGCCACTTACTGCTCTGTCATTGACCTTCTGTGAGCCTTGGTTTCCTCTTCTGCAAAATGAAGGTCGTCACACCAACTCTTTAGGGGTTTTTGGAAGGTTAAATGAGATAATAGCTATAAAGTACTTGGCCAAGTACATGGCCTGGTGTGTGGTCAGGAAACACTAGCTTTCTAAATGTTAGCCCACTGGCTATCACAATGATCCCAAAAGCACGTGTTCTTTCATCCATCTTCCAGGGGAGGAAGCGAGGCTTGGGAGGGAGGGGCAGTTTACCAGGTCAGCCAGCTAGCAGGAGTCAGGGTTGGGACTGGACTCCAGTCTCTTTCTTGACATTGTCACTATTTTAGCCTCTCTCTCCCTTCCAGAGCTTCCCCCCAAACCCAGAAGCTAAGTCCTAGCTCATAGGTCTTCCCTGAACACGCTCATTTGCTCACTTTCACTAGGCAACGATGTGCTTTGCATGAGGAAGCAATACGTGGGAGCAAAATTCTTGCCTTGGGAGGCTCATTCAGGACAGCCAAGCTCTTGAATTTAACACGGAACCACAAATGGGAGAGGAGCTGGTGGGGGTGGGGAGCAAGAGCCATGAACAATGGGACATGTGAAATCCTTCAGCAAAAGGGTATCTGCTGCTGCGAATTCCAGGGAAGTGCTATTCATGAGTGTGGTTCATCTTATACACTGGCACGGAAACAAGAATAGGAGGTGTGGCACCACATTGGCACTCTGAGGCCTCCCATGGAGGGAGGGAAGAGAGGGAGGCGTTCGCTCACAGAATTACCCTGGAGACAGTGAGGGGTTCTGAAGCAGGAACCCCAGCTGGCCACACCTTGAGTCTGCTCACTCCATGGCTAAGTCCCCCCAAATGCCTTGAGGTAGGATCGTAACCCATTGGGTAACCTGGACTGGGAGGAGCTAGCTCAGTCACAGCATCTGGACCACATATGCCCCATTCTGTCCCCTAAATGGCTCAATTCCAATAAAGGGATGAGACTACTAACTAAGCCATCTGGGGGTGAATGGAGGGATCCTTCTGCAAAGAGGGCAGGAATAGAGTTTATCAGCAGTGTCTTTAGCTGATCGGAATGCCTGATAACACGAAACCCTCCCCTCCAGTTTTTGTATTTTTCCAACTTGTCAGAGCCATGAGTCACCCTCTAAGTGAAGGGATTCCCATGCCTAGGTACTGGCTGGCTGGCAGATGCCAAAACAAATCAGACCCAGTAGCGAAGTACTTGGCTAGGTTTAGCAAGGTGCTGGGGCGGTATTTTAGGTGAGGTACTGTCACTTCTTGGAAAATGACTGTCTTCAGAGCAGCAACTTTCTCTCCTAGGCATTTATGTATCCTCTGCCACTTTGCAAACATGATTCCAGTTCAAAGAGCTTGCAACAAAGAGATTCTGTTCCAGATTAAAGAGAGAGAGAAGGGGAAAAAAGCAAGAGCAAGGAAATAAGAAGAGAATGGAAATGAGTAGCGCCTCTGCTTGTGACAGAGCTCCAGATGAAGTTATAAGCTCCTTACCGGCCAAGGCAAAAAAGGAAACATGATCACTTCTAGAAGTCCTGACGTAAAGAGGATAAAAACTAACATTCATTGAGTACAATCTGAGATTTTTAACATATAGTCTTTAATTTCCTTCCTTCCCAGTACCCATACCAATAAGCCATTGTTATCCCCATTTTCTGGGAAGAAACGTGAATCTCAGATGTTGCAGTGGATTCTGTGCTAGTACTTCACTGAGATACCCTTTCCTGGACCAACACACTCATCCCACAGATCCTGGGAATTTAGGCTGCTAACAGTTTGCAGTAGTGTTCCTCCCTGGGATTTGCCTTTGGCTGCAGGGACCTACATTAAAAGTCATGCCCCCCTCAAGAGATTTCTTTTCCTGCTCTGAAGGTTGGGAGGTCCCAAAGAGATCATGTTTCCATCAAAAGACACAGTACAGTTCCAGTGAACTTTAAACCATGGCTGCTGCCTGATTACTTTTGAACTCTTTGAGCTAAGACACCATCAGCAAGGAAAAGAATCCCCATACTAGCAGAGTAATTGACCCTGGTCAAAAGGAGGACTTACAGCCATGTAGTTAAGCAACAGGAGCAGAGGAGAAGATGTGTCATGCTCAGGTGATCCACCGGGGTGTCCTTCACGCCATTTGCCTAGTTTTAATGGCACATGGACATGTCAAGCAGACCACAGTAACGCAGGGCTCAAGCCCTTCCTGGCTGAGGGTCTGGGTCTCCACCAGAAAAGCTGCCTAGGTGAGAAGAGATACTGGCAAAATGCGAGGGCACTCTAGAAAGGTGGTGGAAGGGCAATCACCAGTATCAGTTATGGCCTTGAGACTTCTACAGCTGGTGCTGTGGTTCATCCCTCTAACACTTCTCTTTCAAGCTTCCCAGGAAACAAAGCCAACCAGAATTCTGGAGAAGTGATTCCCACATGGGTCAGACTTCATGGCAGCAAATGAATCAGGACAGAGCAAGGGGTGGCTATAGTGGATGCTCTGGTCCTCCACCCAGATTTCCTCCTCAAGGCTAATCCATCTGTCCTAAGCTGCTTGAGATACTGTTACAGGGATCCTCACTCAATGTTAGTTACACCCCCTCCCAAAGGTGGCTAATGTGGAGCTGCAGTGCCTGCTACGTTGCCTCAATTTGGGACATCTCTGAAGGGCCATCCCAGCTCCACGGCTCTCTGTAGGATCAACTGAAGCTTCAATGACAGCAAGATTACTGGTCGGCTTCTGCCTCCAACCAGTCCTGCCTTCCTACTTTCTTTACAGGCACATCTTTCAAGAGCACTTCACAATAAACCTTTGGCCACAAGTCTCAAAGTTGGAGTTTCTTTTAGGGAACCCTATCTTTTTTTTTTTTTTTTAAATAGTTTCCATGTCCAGCATGGAGCCCAGTACAGGGATTGAACTCATGACCCTGAGATCAAGACCTGAGCTGAGATCAAGAGTCAGACACTTAACTGACAGAACCCCCCCCCAGGTGCCCCCCGAGGAACCCAATCTTAAGTAGACACGTGGACAAACTTACTCAAGGAAACAGCCCTGATAAACACCTTCCCCCCTGTGTCATGGAGGCAGATTCTCAAAGGAGGCAAAAGTGTTCTTGCAATGAGTTACACAATTTTAATTAAGTATTTAATTAAGAATCAAAAGGTTTAAAATCTGTATGCTATTTGCAAGAGAAATTCCCTGTTTTCCAGGTGCTATGGTTGCATAACCAACTACCCCAAACTTAGTGGCATAAGCAACAGTTCATTTGCTCAAAATGCTCAGGGATTCTGGGGACCTCAGACATGGCACAGTAGTGGTGGCTGTTCCTTGCTTTGGGGTATCTGGGCACTTGGCTAGCAAGACTCCAACAGCTAGAGGCTGAAATCTTCTGGAGGTTTCTTCTCTCACAAATCTGATGCCTAGGCTGGGATGACTCAAAAGTTGGGTTCAGTAGGATTGTAACTTGTGCATTTCACTGCATGGCATCTAGGTTTCAAAAGAGAGAACACTGAGAAAGAACATTTCCCAAATCCCATATAAGGTACATGTAACTTTATCAGCTTGCCTTAAAAGGTAAGAATTGTCACTTGTACTGTGTCCTAGTGGTCAAAGCTGTAAGAGTTCACCCAGATTTCAGGGAAGGGGATGTAGACCACACCTCTTGATGAGAGGAGTATCAAAGAATTTGCAACCATTTGTTTTTTTAAACCACACATCACTTGTGAGGATTTATCATAGGGGACAAATACACTTGTCAAGGATCTATGTAAAAGGAAGTTTACCACAACATTGTTTATAATGTTAAAAAACTGCAAACAATCTAAAAGACCAGTGACCCATAGGGATTGGTTAAATAATTTGTGGTATAGTGTGTCAATACTATGAAATATTATGTAGCTATTTTTAGAAATGTTACAATATGATGGAAAGATTTTTATAATATATAGTGAAATGGAATATGTTGGTTGTAGACAATGTATATGGGATGATACATTATGATTTAAAGAATAGGTTTTTTTGGTGGGGGAGCACCTGGGTGCCTCAGCAGTTGAGTGTCTGCCTTTGGCTCAGGTGGTCCAGCTTCCTGGGATCAAGGCCCACATCAGGCTCCTGGCAGGAAGCCTACTTCTCCTTCTGCCTGTGTCTCTGCCTCTCTTTCTGTGTCTCTCATAAATAAATAAATAAAATCTTTTTTTTAATAAATAAAATCCTTTTTTTTAATAGTTTTTTTAATTAACAGGAATTTTCAGCGAGCTAATGGAGTTTCTACTGTGCCAGCTCTGGGCTAGGCTCTGGGAATATAGAATGAATAAGAACCAGCTTCTTGCTTTGAAAGATTTTATACATTTCTGGGGGCAGGGGTGCTGCCTATGGCAAAGAAAAGGAGGGATGTTTCTGTTTGGCAATTTTCCAGAGGACCTAACACTTGAGTTGAGTTTTGAAATAAGTTAGCCCGACAAATGAAAAGGAAAGGTGTTGGCAGTTTTAGATGGAGGCTGACTCCACCCCCCACCCCGCCTGGCATTCCTTCCACCAGTCATAATTCCATTTCCATTACTGGTGATTGGATTAGTAATGGCCATGTGACTAATCCTAGCCAATGTGAGCTGAGGGGAAGTCCACCAGGGGGCTTCTGAGAAAAGCTTTCAAGCATCAAATGAAGAGATGCTAGATATGGTTTCTTTTTCTTCTTGAGGCAACTGTCGTGTCTAGGAGTGAAGACTGAATGCACTGCCATGTTCTTTTAATCGAGAAAGGATTCAATCAGATTCAACTGAATCAGATCCCCATGGTAGCAGAGAAAAGAGACAAAAAGAGCTGCTTCCTCAACACTTTTTGAACTGTGGGTTGTACAGTGCTTGGGGTTCATCCCACCTCTGTGCCAAGTAAGATAAGGCCTTTCCTGTTTGTGTAAGCTAGCTTGCATTAGGGTGTTCTGTTACTTGCAGCTGAAAGCATGCCATCACAGAAGAGCATTCCAGGTACCAGGAATAGATGAAAGACAATGGCCAGTAGTGCAGTGTGGCTTCAAGAGAAGCTGTGTGGAGAAGAAGAATGCCAAGGGCTGACAAGACAGAGGCCAGTAGAGCCAGGTCATGACAAGATTATGCCATCAAAGCTTCCAGGACTTCGTCCTGAGGGCAGTGGCAAGCTGGCCAAGAGTTTTATTATTTTTTTATTTTTTTATTTTGAGTAAAGTACTCCACACGTAGGGCTTGAACTCACAACCCTGAGATCAAGAGTTGTATACCAGGTGCCCCTGGCCAAGAGTTTTAAACAAAGTGATTTGTTCAAATCCACAGTAGGAAAATCACTCTAGTAGCTAAACAGTTTGCAGGAGAGAGAGAGACAGAAAGAGAGCAAGAGCAAGGGTGTGAGCACAAGTGAGTGCAAGGAGATCGGCTGGAATACTAATAGGCAAGGGCAGTGAGCTGGAGAGCAGGAAAAGTCAAAGAAATGGAAAAGAGACAAAGTTGTCAGCCTGGGTGAGCAATTTGACTGTGGTGGAGAAGAGGCAGATGAGGCTCCCTCCCAGGGTTCAGGCTCGGGCATCTGGGGGAATGGTGGTGCCACACACTGAGAAAGGTAATGCAAGAAGTGTTGTGTGGGAAACAGAGCTTGGTTTAGATGTGGTCTGTACCCAAGACCCAAGATGTAGGGAAGCCTCCTGAGAGGCATCTATTGCCTTTCTTCGGATAGCCACCTTGGCTGGCTTGGCTATCCCCCAAACACTGGATAGAACCTTTCAGGGGACTGGGGATGGGGGAGGTGTCTGCCATCAATTTGGCTAAAAGGGGCAGCCCTGGTGGCACAGAGGTTTAGAGCTGCCTGCAGCCCAGGGCGTGATCCTGGAGACCTGGGATCGAGTCCCACGTCAGGCTCCCTGCATGGAGCCTGCTTCTCCCTCTGCCTGTGTCTCTGCCTCTCTCTGTGTGTCTCTCATGAATAAATAAATAAAATCTAAAAAAAAAAATTGGCTAAAAGGTAGACTATGATTCAAGCCTGAACAATTGAATGGTCTCCTTAGAATCTGAACCTTGACTTATCTCACAAGATAATCATTCATCCCCAGGACGAGGTTTTGTCTTAATCTGGTCTCCCTTGAACTTAGTGCTTGAGCAAGGGTGTCTGTGCAGGAAATGTATTCGGGAAGTAATTCGAGGAAGCAGGGGAGAGAAACTGGGAAGAGAAATCTAATCCAAGGGTTATGATGTTGGATGCTCCAGCCCACTGGAGCCTTCTGAGGAAGGAAGTATGAGTCTCAGAACAGTCTGCAAGGGGATGGGGGAGACGAGAAGGGAGAAGCCAGTGTCTATTGGCCCCTGACCCCACTGGGTAAGGGCAGACACCCCCATGTCCCTGGGTTGCCCATACATGCATGCCCAGTAGGCTCCCACAGGCACCTCAGGAGGCAGCATCAGGAGAAGTTGGGGCAGAAGTGAGAGGCTGCAGCACATCTCACTTTGAAATGGACAGTGTCATGCAAACTGGGTCAAAACCTGTGCAGAGAAGACCACAGGCCACATGCGAGGCTGAGAGGATGTGAGGCAGGGCACAAGAGACGCCTGATACAGGCCTCAAGAGGCTGCTGGGTCCTGTTAACTGGGTTTCCAGAAGTCTTCTTCCTATGTTCTCTCCAACGCCTAGTGGTCCAGCTTTTCCTTTGGTTCTACAAGCCATACCATAACCTTCCTATGAGTTCCTTTTGGGCCCACGTGAGCCACAGCCAATTTCTGTTGCTTATGTGCAAAAAACTGATGGCTGTAAGAGCAAACAAGATCAAACAAGATCATAGAGATCAAACCTGGGATCATAGAGAGCAAACAAAAACTGTTGTGGAGAAAATAGCACATTTTCCTATAGTATCTCTTCAAAGTTTCCTTGGTAAAATCAGAGGGCTGAGACTTGTATGCTGAGGGCGTGGCCTCCAACCAAATCTAAGGAAGCACTTGAACCCCTACGGCAAGAGCATCCAGGTTCCCTTGCCTCTGTCACCCATGCTCCTGTCTGAGAACAGCAAAGAGCCTGGTTCTCCTCAAAAGCCCTAGATAGGTGTGCCTCAGGCAGAAAGAGGGCCTTCAAGGCATAGCATCCAACAGTGGGGCTGCTTACATCGAGGTTTTGACCCTGAGTAAGGGACTTCATGAGTTTATGGGCACAGGATGGTATTACACTGCAGTTGAAGCATATGAGTGTGTGTGTGTGTCTGTGTGTGTGTGTGTGTGCACGTATACCAACTTCTTCAGTAGAGATAGTGCTGGGGTCACTTACCAGGTGTCACTTTTAGGAAACCATGAAGAAAAGGCTGGGAAAGAAGACATCTTGAGGGCGGCCCAGTGGCGCAGCAGTTTAGCGCCGTCTGCAGTTCTGGGTGTGATCCTGGAGACCTGGGATCGAGTCCCACGTCGGGCTCCCTGCATGGAGCCTGCTTCTCCCTCTGCCTATGTCTCTGCCTCTCTCTCTCTCTGTGACTATCATAAATAAATAAAAATTTAAAAAAAAAGAAGAAGAAGACATCTTGAAAAATAAAGACAACCTGGTGGAATAGAGACATATCAATTGGTGTGTTCATTTTTTTTTCCTTCTAGGAGCATTAACTAGGCTTAGATATTGGGTACTCGTACCCCCAAAGGAGCTCCAGGTCTATAAAGCCGACAGATACAAATATAAAGTTTAATAAGAAATCGAGGGGCACCTGGGTGGCTCAGTGGTTGAGCATCTGCCTTGGGCTCAGGACATGATCCCAGGGTCCTAGGGTCGACTCCCATATTGGGCTTCCGGGCAGGGAGCCTACTTCTCCCTCTGTGTCTCTGCCTCTCTCTTTGGGTCTTTCATGAATAAATAAATAAAATATTAAAAAAAAAAAAAAAAAGAAATCGAAAGAGCCAAGGTAAGAGGGATACACAATGGAGTATTTTATCATGGAAAATCCAGAAAGACTGTCTAGAAGAGGAAGTCCCTGAGTGGGTCTTGAAGGATGAGGAGGAGTGTCCGGGCAGGTGATGGGGAATAGGGAATGGCAGACCAAGAATCAGCACGGTAAGATCTCTGGAGTGTAAAGCAACATGGGTGTGTTAGGGGACTGGGTGAAAGGTAATGGTGGGAAGAAGGTTGGGGTTTTGTACTTGATCCTATAGGAAAAGAGGAGCCTTTGAGAATTTCGTTTGGGAAATAACACTATTGTATGCACACTTTTGTGTATTTCAAATAAAACATGTGTGGTATTTTAAAAATTCAAGTAGTACAGAAAATGTGGAAAGTAAAAGCCCCCACTGTCTTCTCCTCCCGCCTAAACCTACTCAGGTAGCCTCAACAGGCAGCCAGCTTAGTTAGCAGTTTTCTGTGTACCCTTCCAAATGTTTTCTGTACACTTCTAAACACATTCATGCATATATTCTTCTCACTTCTTTTTTTTTTTTTTTTAAGATTTTATTTATTCATGAGAGACACAGAGAGGCAGAGGGAGAAGCAGGCTCCATGCAGGGAGCCCGTGGGACTCGATCCCAAGTCTCCAAGATCACACCCTGGGCTGAAGGCGGCGCTACACCGCTGAGCCCCCCCACCCCTCCTCCGGGCTGCCCTATCCTTCCCACTTCTAACAAATGAATTTATGATATTGGTACTGTGCCGTGTACCTTGCTTTTTTTAACTTGATACTATATCCTCGACCTCTTTTCATGTTATGTAAGGGTACATCTCATTCTTTTTAACAGCTTCATAGTACTGCACACCATAGGTAAACAAATCACCTTCCAAAATTATGACGCCCTTTTACACACTCACTAAGCACGTATGAATGTTGCGGTTAGCTTTCCTCCCTGTCAACATTCTAGCAGGCTTTTTCATCTTGACAGTCTGATATCTCATTGACAGTTTTGACAATCTGGTTTCTCTTTGTTTTAATTTACATTAATTAATTTAATTATAAGTGAGGTTGCTCATCTTTTTACTGCTTATTGACCATTTGTATTTGTTTTTTCAGCAAACAGCTTATTTGAATCCTTTATCTGCTTTTATGTCTGTTAGTCATATCATTTTATAAAAATTGTTTATATTTTGGGACACCTGGGTGGCTTGGTTGAATGGCTGACTCTTGATTTTGGCTCAGGTCATGATCTGGGGGTCCTGGGATCGAGCTCCCCTCTGCTCATTGGGCTCCATGCTTGGCAGGGCGTCTGCTTGAGGATTCTCTTTCTTCCTCTGCCTCTGTCTCCCCACTCTTCTTCTCTCTTTCCAAAATAAATAAATAAAATTTAAAAATTATACTTTAATAAAATTTGACATGTGTTTATAAATCACAATAGTTTATGTATGTACAGATATATTAATGTATGCATAATATACATATATGTATATGTGTCTAAATATATTAGTATATCTGTATATATAATATATATTAATTATCTTTTGAGTTTGTTTACAAGGTTTTTGCCCTATAGAAATTTATAGTTTTTTATGTTCTCAAATTTATCATTCATTTCTTTATTTTTTTTTGAGATTTTATTTATTCATGAGAGACACAGAGAGAGAGAGAGAGAGGCAGAGACACAGGCAGAGGGAGAAGCAGGCTCCATGCAGGGAGCCTGGCGTGGGACTCCATCCCAGGTCTCCAGGATCAGGCCCTGGGCTGAAGGTGGCACTAAACTGCTAAACCCAGGCTGCCCTCTTTCATTTCTTGAATAGCTTCTAGGATAATATCATAACTGAAGGTGTTTCTAAGTTATGAAATAATTCATCAATGTTTTCCTCCAGCACTTTTTTAAAAAAAGATTTTTATTTTTTTATATAATCTCCACCCCCAACATGGGGCTCAAACTCACAACTGTGAGATCAAGAGTAGCATGCACCACCGATTTAACCAGCCAGGCACCCTCCTCCAGCACTTTCATGATTTCATCATTTATATTAAAATCTTCATTCTGTCTGGAATTTAGTTTAGATATGTATATTTCTTGAGCACACACTTTGCTAGCAGCTTCATAGTCCACAACATTCCCAATTACTTCTTCCATTCATTCAACCATGACTGGATTTTCTTTACCAAGAGTCTTCCATTTCCAACTTATGAGTGAGGCTTGTAATGGACCTATGCCCAAACTGCAAATGATAATGACAAAGCAACAATAAATTTTGAAACTTGCTGTCCTGTCTATATCTGAGAATGTTTACACTCTACACAGAAGAGTAAGTGCAAATGTGGACACTTACTATGTTACAGAAAGGAGTGTGGTGTGTAGGTGAGTAAAACCGTGACCAGTACTAGTGAAGATGTGGTGGCCTGGGCATGCCCATGGGTGCTGCCGAGGCTCTACCTGGATCCAGCCCTTCTGGAGAACAGCACGGCAGCTTATGCCAGGAAGACTCATGTTCTGTGACCCAGTAAATCCACTTCTGGGGGTTAACCTGGACAAATAACCAGGGAAGCAAACATTCACATACTAGCAAGCCTATCACAATAAAATTGATGAGAAACATCTAAATAGTTATAAAACCCATAGGTTATAATTAGATAAATTAATAATGCTTCAGTCAAATTACAGAATATTTTATGGCCATTAAAAATCATGTTTTAAAGAAATAGTCAATGTTATGGAAAATGTTTATGATACAATTTTAAGTGAAAAACATGAGAATATAAGGTACTTACACAGCAGAGACATTTCCCGCTCAATTTATATTTTATGATGGGTGTGTCCATATGTGATATATACATCAGTTAGGACCTCTTTATTCATTCATTCATTCATTCATTCATTCATGAGAGACACAGAGAGAAGCAGAGACACAGGCAGAGAGAGAAGCAGGCTCCCTGCAGGGAGCTTCCTACAGGACCTGAGCCAAAGGCAGATACTCAGCCATTGAGCCACCCAGCCATCCCTACATCAGTTAGGATCTCTAAATTTGGGGTGCCTGGGTGGCTCAGTTGGTTGAGCATCTGCCTTTGGCTCAGGTCATGATCACAGGTTCCTTGGATTGAGCTCCACATCAGGCTCCATGCTCAGTGGGGAAACTGCTTCTCCCTCTCCCTCTGCCTGCTGCTCCCTCTGCTTGTGCGGCTCTCTCTCTGTCTCTCCCTGCCCTCCCCTCCCCCATCCTGGCTAAATAAATAAGATCTTTAAGAAAAAAAAGGAGCTCTGAATTTCAGTGAGTCACTTTTCCTCTTTATAAGTCAGTTTTATCCTCTGTAAAATGGGGCACTGGTGGTACTTACCTCATATGGTTGCTGTAGGAATTAAATAAGATTGAACAACAACAAAAATATGAAAAGTAATTAAAGACCAAAAAAAAAATGCCAACCATGATGGGTTTACAGACGCTTGGAATCATCTTCTTTACAATATTTTGGTACTTTTCAAATTTTCTAAAATTACACACTATAATTAAGAAATAAGTAAATGTGTTTAGGTAAGTGAACAAATTGTTTCTATTGTTCTTTAAATAACAAGTTACATGGCTTGAATATAAATGATTGAATTTTATATGAAAATATAAAAATTTGAAAATCCACTCTAATGGTGAAAAAATTTTTAGAGAATCTGTATACATAATAAAAAATGAATCTGTTGCCCAGCCCTGTACCACAAGCCCCCAGGGCTGTCTGTGGGTGACTGCCACTATTACCACTTTGTTAAGCTCTTTTTTCCTAATGTGATTTTTTAGATAGAAAAAGATTCTCACACCTGGTGACTTAATTTGGAAATGACAGAAACCTAATTCAAAGTGGCTTACTCAAAACAGACATTTTTTTTGGCTCATGTAGCTGAAAAACCCAGGAGTAGTGCTGGCTTCAGACCTGGCTGGGTCCAGGGACTCCAATACCACCCTTGCATACATATGCATTTCTAACTTTTGGCTTTGCTCTCTTTGGTTCTGGCTTCATTCACAGACAGGAGCTTCCCGCAGAAAGCCTCGAAGATGGGCACTGATGGTTCCAGGCTTATGTTCTACCGCTAGGTAATCCCCATGAAAAAGCAGCATTTCTCTCCTGGTAACTCTGCCAAGAATCCCAGGTCTTCCTCTCATTGGCTGATGTGGATCATGTGACTGCCTCAGGCCCAATCACTGAGCTCAAGGCCGTGGAATGCTCTGATTAGCCAGGTAGCCTGAAGTTTCAGCCTCATCCAGATAGAGTGAGTTCCTGAAAGGAAAAGCAAGCTTTTTAGTCACCAAAGGAGGGGAACAAATGCTGAACAGACAAAATAATGTAGGTGGCCACCACCCCGCCCTGATGCTTCTAGAAGAATAAGCATTTACTGAGTGAGGTACACTCTCCTTTTCAGAAATCCATATAAAGATAGGGGTGCCTGCATTCCTGCCAATGGCTTTGCATATGGACGGTGTGAACAACCCTGGAAGGCTTGAGTGTGGCTTAGCCCTCTGCCCAGGTGCTAACACTGATAATAGCTTCACACTGGTGAGCTGGTGAGTTAGTTTCTTAGGTTACATTTTTTGGGGCGCCTGGGTGCCTCAGTCAGTTAAGTGTCTACCTTTGGCTCAGGTCATGATCCCAGGTTCCTGGGATCGAGTCCCACATGCGGCTCCCAGTTCCTTTGGAAGTCTGCTTTTCCCTCTCCCTGCCATTCCCCCTGCTTGTGCTCTGTCAAATTAAAAAAAAAATCTTTTTTTTTTTAAAGTTACTTTTTTGGTCTCACTGAATTAAGTAAGCATTTTAAAAAGCACCTAAAATTTGCTGTGTGTCATAAAAGGGGAGGAGGACAAGCCTGGGTGGGAAGAAGGATTGTGAGGGAAGACAGAGGGAGAGTCAGGAAACATTAACTCGTGGCTAGGGCAAGAAAGGACCCATTTTCTGAGGGCCAACTCCATGCCAGAAACTTCCACAAACTTACAAATGCATTTTTCATACCCCCCAGGAGGGATGAGACATTAGCATCCTCATTTTATAGATGAGGGAACTGAGGCACAAGGACATAAAAATACTTGTCTAAGCCACTCGGGGAAACAGTAACCAAAAAAGGGACTGGAGTGCAGGTCTATCTGCTCTGCTCCATTTTGCTGGCTCGGAAACTCACAGCAACCCTATCAGGTTTCAAATGGAACCCAAAATTCTATCCCTAGTTCCAGGTCTTTCGAAATATTTCTCCCTGCAGCCAATAGAACTACCAGGAGGCTGCACCATCTAAGCAATGCTAACAGCCCTGTTTGTTATATTGGTCTGATATACCAGTAGTCTCTTCTCTCCCTTATTCAACTACATTCC
The DNA here is from genome assembly GCF_011100685.1 of Canis lupus familiaris. Classification (NCBI taxonomy): domain Eukaryota; kingdom Metazoa; phylum Chordata; class Mammalia; order Carnivora; family Canidae; genus Canis; species Canis lupus. The sequence goes on along the minus strand of NC_049226.1, from coordinate 55,096,854 downwards.
CCCCCCCCTTTTTTTTAAGATTTTATTCATTTGAGAGAGAAAGAGATAGGGAGAGAAAGCATGAACAAGAGGGCAGGAGGAGAGGGAGAAGCAGGCTCCCCATTAAACAGGGAGTGCAACTTGGGACTCAATCCCAAGACCCCGGGATCATGACCCAAGCCCAAGGCAGATGCTTAACCGACTGAGCCACCCAGATGCCCCTATATCCCTTCTCTTGTGCCTCAGTTTTCGGGAAGAACTCCTATTGTTGCCATGGTCCAGGTGGAGGACAACTCACCCACTCACCCTCTTTATTAATCTCTTCATTTATCTATTTATTCATTCAACAAACATTCACTAGGTTTATATTGCCTGTGATGAAATCTCAGTGAGACAAAAATTCTCCAGCTCTCAGGGAAATCTGTGATCTAGTGGTGGTAGGGGAGGCCAATCACAGCATGTTAGTATGTTGTTCTTGGTGCCATGAGATCTATAGGGCACTATAGGGTTGAGTGGCACCCAACTCAACCCAGACAGGCTGAGATGCACTGGGAGCCAGGGAAACAGGGAAAGCTTCCTGGAAGACGTAATACTGAGAGGATGCCTTTCTTTCTTTCTTTCTTTCTTTCTTTCTTTCTTTCTTTCTTTCTTTCTTTCTTTCTTTCTTCTAGAATTTATTTATTTATTCATGAGAGACACAGAAAGAGAGGCAGAGACATAGGCAGAGGGAGTAGCAGGCTCCATGCAGGGAGCCCGATGTGGAACTCGATCCCAGGACCCTGGGATCACACCCTGAGCTGAAGGCAGACACCTTAACCACTGGGCCACCCAGGCGTCCCAGATGCCTTTATTTCTTAAAATAAATAAATAAATAAATAAATAAATAAATAAATAAATAAATATTCATCTATTCATTTGAGAGAGAGAGACAGAGAGAGAGAGAGAGAGAGAAAGCATGAGCAGGGGGAAGGACAGAGGGAGAGAATCCCAAGTAGATCCCCTCTCATCCCCCTGCCCTGTTCAGTGTGGGGCTTGCAGCAAGGCTCCATCCCACCACCCTGAGATCAGGACCTGAGCCAAAATCAAGAGCTGGACACCCAACCGACTGAGTCACCAGGCACCCCCTAAGGATGCCTTTAAAAAGTTCCAGGGCAGGGATCCCTGGGTGGTGCAGCGGTTTGGCGCCTGCCTTTGGCCCAGGGCGCGATCCTGGAGACCTGGGATCGAATCCCACGTCAGGCTCCCTGCATGGGGCCTGCTTCTCCCTCTACCTGTGTCTCTGCCTCTCTGTCTCTCTCTGTGTGACTATCATGAATAAATAAATAAAATCTTTAAAAAAATAAAAATAAAAAGTTCCAGGGCAGCCCCGGTGGCTCAGCGGTTTAGCGCCGCCGGCAGCCTGGGGTGTGATCCTGGAGACCCAGGATCGAGTCCCACATCAGGCTTCCTGCATGGAGCCTGCTTCTCCCTCTGCCTGTGTCTCTGCCTCTCTCTTCACTCTCTCTGAATGAATAAATTAATCTTAAAAAAAAAAAAAAAAAAAAAACGAGTTCCATAGTTCATTAGGAACAGAGAGGGCACTGCTGGTTGATAGGATGCAATGTGTATTAAGGACATTTATCATATTCATGGCTGTCTATCTTTTAATGAATATTTTTTTATGTGGGTGATTCTCCCTAATGAGTCCCACCTTCCCAAGATAGAAGAACACCAAATCTGAGCTACTCTTGCAAGTAGAAGGCAGACATGTGACATAGGCTCTGCCCATGCACTTGCCCAGAACTTCGATTCCAGATGGAGCAACATGATATTACATCTTGCTGGTGCAGGCAATACACTCGCTTCTGGTTTGGGGGGCAGCACAGTTTGCAGAGTTGGGTCCCTGACGTAGATGTGGCATTGGTGCTTGTGGCACAGTACCACCACTTGCCACTACACTGAGGTGCTAGCATTTGGTGTTTGGCTATGATAATGGCAGTGACAGCATGTTCTCAAATGACCAGTTCTGCAGTTTTTCCCAGAAATGATGTTTATTATTGAGTCTGTTTCTCTAATTCTCCTGATGATTCTCTGAGCTACCTCACAACCTGCAAAACACACCATTTCTTCAGCCCTGAATGAAACACAAAGGGAGATGCTGTGGTGGGTGATGAGGTGTAGCTGGGCCAGATCACGGAGGACTAGAGCCAGCTTAGGGGTTAGGATGTAGGCAATGGGGAGCTATAGAAGGACATTGCAGAGGAGTGGCAATGCCTTGGTGATATTTTGTGGACGCCAAGGGGAACATATATACAGACTTAGAAATCATGAGGTTGTAGGATAGGATCCTTATTTTCAGATCCATGGAGGGGTAGTTTTTTTTTTTTTTTAAGGTTTTATTTGTTTATTCATGAGAGACACAGAGAAAGGCAGAAATATAGGCAGAGGGAGAAGCAGGCTCCCTGCAGAGAACCTGATGTAGGACTCGATCCCAGGACCCCAGGATCACACCCTGAGCCAAAGGCAGATGCTCAACCACTAAGCCACCCAGGTGCCCCCATGGAGGGGTAGTTTATAAAGTTTGAAAGAGGGATTATAGAGAAATGCTTAAGAACATGGACTTTGTTCATGCTCTGTGCCTCGGATTCTCCATCTATAAAATGGGAAATAAATATATATCTCACTTTTTGAGGATTAAATTAGTTAGGGATGCCTGCCTAGCTCAGCCAGTAGAGTACGTATGCAACTCTTGATCTCAGGGTTGTGAGTTTGAGCCCCCACATTGGATGTAGAGATTACTTAAAAATGAAATCTTTGGGATCCCTGGGTGGCGAAGCGATTTGGCGCCTGCCTTTGGCCCAGGGCGCGATCCTGGACACCCGGGATCGAATCCCACGTCAGGCTCCCGGTGCATGGAGCCTGCTTCTCCCTCTGCCTGTGTCTCTGCCTCTCTCTCTCTCTCTCTCTCTCTCTGTGACTATCATAAATAATAAATAAAAATTTTTTAAAAATGAAATCTTTTTAAAATTTAATTTTTAAAAAATAAAATAAAATTTAGATTAATTTACTTGAGAGAGAGAGAGATGCCTCTCTGTGTCTCTCATGAATAAATAAATAAGATCTTTTTAAAAAATAAAAAAATAAGAGAGAAAGAGCACAAACACATATGAGTGGGGGTGGGGGTGGGGGGGACACAGGGAGAGGGAGAGAGAATCTGAAGCAGATACCATACCGGATATGGAGCCTGACATGGGGCTCGATCCCATTACCATGAGATCATGACCTGAGCTGAAATCAAGAGTCAGACACTTAACCAATTGAACTACCCAGGCACCCCCAAAATAAAATCTTCTTTAAAAAAAGTATTAAATTGTTAATGTTATTAAGTGCTTAAAACAGTGTCTGGCATTTGGTAAACGCTCTGCAAATGTTAGCTATCGTTATTGCAATCAATACTGAAAATGCTGGGACTTAGATGGGACTTAGAGTGACAGGTCTCTGGTCCTTGTTTTGCCTCAGCTATGGTGTGTGACCTTGAACAAGATGCTTCCTCGTACTAGGCCTCAGTCTCTGGCATAGGAAATGTGAAGACCAGATCTCTGATTCTGCTTCCGTGAGAGTAGCCAGTTCTTACCTCTGACCTCCCAGATCTGCTCCTACCTCAGTTCCCCAGGGGTACTTGGAGCTAACTCTGACTGGGGTCTTTCATCATCTGACCTCTTGGTTGATGCAGTTGACCACTCTCTCCTTGGAATGTGGTCTCCTGTGGCTTCCTTGATATCCCAGGGTCCTGGGTTTCCTTCATCCTTTCTCGCTGCTCTTTTCTACATCTTCCTGGCTTTTCATCTTCTGTCTCTTAACGGGGGCTTCCCGGAGGCTTATCCTGGGGCTCTCCACTCTTCCATCTGCACTCTGTCCCCCAGGCCATGTCTTCTGTTCTCAAAGCTTCTATCACCTCGCAATTTCTAGGCCTACATTGCCACCTGTCTTCTGGACAGCTCTCCTGGATATATGTAATACATCAAAGAGAATTTATCATTCACTGTCCACCCAGACTTATAGTCCCCTTCCTAGATGATGACACAACTATCACCCACTTTGATGCCCAGACCAGAAGCCCTTGTTCTCATTTGTCACTGAATCTTGCTTATTCTATCCTCTCAGAGTGTCTTCTTTACTTATCACAGCCTCTGCCCTAGTCCAGGCCCCTTCACCAGGACCTTTGCACCAGCCTTCTCAGTGAGCTCACTGCCTCCAGTCATGCTTTCTCTGATCCATGCTATGTACTGGTCTATGGGTATAATCAAGTAGAGCTTATTCCAGGAATTCAAGTTTAGTTTAATATTCTAAAAGAGATCAAAATAGATCAATATAATTTATTATATTCACAAAACAGATAAATATGATCATTTCAATAAATAGAGAAAAAAGACATTTAATAACATTCAATACCAGTTATAATAAAACTGAGCAAACTAGCAATAGAAGGGAACTTCTTTAGTCTGAGATAGGATAGCCACAAAATCCTAGAGCTGAGAGTATATTTAATGGGAAGTATCAAACATTTTCTTCCTGATGTCAGGAACAAGGCAAAAATGTTCTATCACACATTTTTGTTCAACCATTATACTAGTGGTCCTAGCAAGGATGATAAGGCAAGAAAAGCAACAGAATAGGGCACCTGGTTGGCTCAGTTGGTGGAGCATAAGACTCTTGATCTTAGGGTTGTGAGTTTGAACCCTACATTGGGTATAGAGGTTACTTAAAAATAAAATCTTTAGGGGCACATGGGTGGTTCAGTCAGTTGAGCATCTGACTCATGATTTCAGCTCAGGTCATGATCTCAGGGTCCTGAGATCTAGCCCTGCATCAGGCTTTATGCTCAGCAGGGAATCTTCTTCAGATTCTCTCCCTCTGTCCCTTGCCCCACTGGCTCTCTCTCTCTAAAATAAATAAATAAATCTTTAAAAAATAAAATATTTTTTAAAACCAAAAATATATCTTTTTTTAAAGGTTTTATTTACTTATTCATGAGAGACAGAGAGAGAGGCAGAGACACAGGCAGAGGGAGAAGCAGGCTCCATGCAGGGAGCCCGACGTGGGACTCGATCCCAGGACTCCAGGATCACACCCTAGGCTGAAGGCAGGCACTAAACTGCTGAGCCACCCAGCGATCCCCAAAAATATTTCTAAATAAAGTATTAGAATGAATTAAAAAAATTTCTAGATCTAAAGACAATATACAAAAATAATTTATATATAAATAAATATATATTAACAATTATATATCTAATAATTTATATATATATATATATTAGCAATAAACAATTAGAAAATGAAATTTGAGGGACACCTAGGTGGCTCTGTTAGTTGAGTGTCCAACTCTTGATATTAGCTCAGGTCCTCATCTCAGGGTCATGAATTCAAGCCTCACACTGGGCTCCATGCCAGTTTTTAAAAAAATGAAATTTGAAAATGATGCTATTTACAATGGCATAAAAAGCATCAGAAATAAATGTAATATGTGTAAGATCCTTACTCTGCAAACTTTAAATATTGCTGCAGAAGTAAAAAAGGACCTAAATAAATGGAAAGAGAAAGGATGTACCATGTTCATGGATTGGAAGACTCAATGTTGTAAAGATACAAATACTTCTCAAATTGGCCTAATAGATTCAATACAATTTCAATAAAAATTCCAATAGATTTTTTAAGTTAATGCCCTGATTTTAAAATTTATTTATTTGGGGATCCCTGGGTGGCGCAGCGGTTTGGCGCCTGCCTTTGGCCCAGGGCGCGATCCTGGAGACCCGGGATCGAATCCCACGTCGGGCTCCCAGTGCATGGAGCCTGCTTCTCTCTCTGCCTCTCTCTCTTTCTCTCTCTGTGACTATCATAAATAAATAAAAAAATTTTTTTAAAAAATTTTATTTATTTATTTTTAATTATTTATTTATTTATGATAGTCACACAGAGAGAGGGGGAGAGTCAGAGACACAGGCAGAGGGAGAAGCAGGCTCCATGGACCGGGAGCCCGACATGGGATTTGATCCCGGGTCTCCAGGATCGTGCCCTGGGCCAAAGGCAGGCGCCAAACCGCTGCGCCACCCAGGGATCCCTGATTTTAAAATTTATAAGAAAATTCATGGGGCGCCTGGGTGGCTCAGGTGGTTAAGCATCTGCCTTTGGCTCAGGTCATGATCCCAGGATCCTGGGATCAAGCCCCGCATCAGCTCCCTGCTCAGAGGGGAGTCTGCTTCTCCCTCTCCCTCTGCCCATCCCCCCACCACCTTGTTCATGCTTGCTCTGTCACTCTCTCAAATAAATAAATAAAACCTTTAAAAAAAAAAAGAAAATTCAAAGAAATTAGACTGATTGTTGTCTAGTTTCTAGACAAAACTAGTGCATTGTTGGAGAAGAACAAAGCTTGAGGAGTTATAGTGCTATGTATAAAAGCGTACTATAAAATTTTAACAATTAGGACAATATAGTATTGGCATAGAGTAGACAAGTAGACCAATGATGCAGAATAGAGAACCTAGTAATAGACTCACACATATATTTTTACCTAATATATGAAAAAAGGCCACTATAATTCATTGAAAGGAAAAGAGTATTTTCCTGGAAAGCTGGAAATTTGAGGAGGAGAAATCTTGATTCCTACCTCATGCCATACACAACTCTTTTTTTTTTTTAAGATGCTCCATGCCCAATATGAAGCAATACTAAAGCTTCTAGAAGAATACATAGGAGAATCTCTTATGATCTTGAGGTACATAAGGATTTTTTTATCATATCACATACTCACAAACAAAAAAAATCAACCATAAAGGAAAAAGTTGACAAGATAAAAGATAAGGGAAATGAATGTCATTAAAATTAAGAACTTAAAAAAAATTTAAGAACTTTTGTTTATGAAAAGATACCACCAAGGGACACCTAGGTGGCTCAGTGGTTGGGCAGCTGCCTTTGGCTCAGGTCTTTTTTTTTTTTTAATATTTTATTTATTTATTCATGAGAGACACAGGAAGAGAGAGAGGGACACAGGCAGAGGGAGAAGCAGGCTCTATTCAGGGAGCCCAACGCGAGACTGGATCCCAGGACCCCAGGATCACACCTTGGGCTGAAGGCAGCGCTAAACCGCTGAGCACCCTGGGCTGTCCTGGCTCAGGTCTTGATCCTGGGTTCTGGTATGAACTCCCATATTTGGCTTTTGCAAAGAGCCTGCTTCTCCCTCTGCCTATGTCTCTGCCTCTCTCTTTCTGTGTCTCTCATGAATAAATAAATAAATCTTAAAAAAAAAAAAAGATACCAAAAAAATTAAAAAAAAAAAAAAAAGATACCACCAAGAGGTGCACCTGGCTGGCTCAGTCAGTAGAGAGTGAGACGATTTCAGGGTCATGAGTTCAAGCCCCATGTTAAGGAGAGGGATTACTAAGAAAATAAATAAATAGGGCAGCCTGGGTAGCCCCGCCGTTTAGCACCACCTTCAACTCAGGGCGTGATCCTGGAGTCCTGGGATCGAGTTCCATGTTGGGCTCCTTGCATGAAGCCTACTTCTCCCTCTGCCTGTGTCTCTGCCTCTCTCTCTCTCTCTCTCTCTCTCTCTGTGTCTCTTATGAATAAATAAGTAAAATCATAAAAAAAGAAGGAAGAAAGAAAGAAGAAAGAAAGAAAGGAAAGAAAGAGAAAGAAAGAAAGAAAGAAAGAAAGAAAGAAAGAAAGAAAGAAGAAAAACTTAAAAAAAAAAAACACTATGAAAGTGAAAAGGTATGCCACAGACTGGGAGAAGATACTTGCAATACATATATCCAACAAGGGACTTACACCTAGAATATTTAAAGAACTCATATATCAAGAAAACAAACCAGACAACCCAATAAAAAAAAAAAAAAAAGAAAGCAAGAGGGGCACCTGGCTGGCTCTGTCAGTTAAGCACCTGACTCTTTGATTTCAGCTCAGGTCTCAGTCTCAGGATTGTGAGCTCAAGCCCTGTGTTGGGCTCTATGCTGGGTGTGGAGCCTATTTAAAAAAAAATAAAATAAAATAATAGGGATCCCCGGGTGGCGCAGCGGTTTAGCGCCTGCCTTTGGCCCAGGGCGCGATCCTGGAGACTCGGGATCGAATCCCATGTCAGGCTCCCGGTGCATGGAGCCTGCTTCTCCCTCTGCCTGTGTCTCTGCCTTTCTCTCTCTCTCTCTGTGTGACTATCATAAATAAACAAAAATTAAAAAAAAAATAGAGTAAAATAAACAAGAGACTTAAACAGATACTTCAAAAATTGCCAGTAAGCACATGAAAAGGTGCTCCACATCATTAGTTAATGGTGAAATGCAAATTTATTTTTTTTAAAGATTTTTAAAGGGCAGCCCTGGTGGCACAGCGGTTTAGCGCCGCCTGAAGCCCAGGGTGTGATCCTGGAGTCCCGGGATCGAGTCCCACATCAGGCTTCCTGCATGGAGCCTGCTTCTCCCTCTGCCTGTGTCTCTGCCTCTCTCTCGCTCTCTCTGAATAAATAAATAAATAAATCTTTAAGAAAAAAATATTTTTAAAAATTTATTTTCTTGGGGCATCTGGGTGGCTCACTCGGTTAAGCGTCTACTTTTGGTCCAGGTTATAATCTCAGGGTCCTGGGGTTGAGCCCCATGTCTGGCTCCCTGCTCAGGGAGGTGGGGGGTCTGTTTCTCCCTCTTCCTCTGTCCCTTCCTCTGCTTGTGCTTGCTCACTTTCTCACTCAGATAAATAAATAAAATATTTTTGTGATGTATTTTCTTTAGTCATCTCTACACTCAGTGTGGAGCTGGAACTCATGACCCCGAGACTCTGACAGAGCCAGCCAGGTGCCCCAGTGAAATGCAAATTTAAACTACAATGAGGTACTATTACACATTTAGGAGAGTGGCTACAATGAAAAAGACCAACATTTTCAAGTGTTTGCAAGGATGTGGAGCAACCAGAATTCTCATATGTTGTTAGTAGGAAAATAAATTGATACTTGGGGATTCCTGGGTGGCTCAGCAGTTTAGCACCTGCCTTTGGCCCAGGGCGTGATCCTGGAGTCCCGGGATCGAGTGCCGCGTCGGGCTCCCTGTGTGGAGCCTGCTTCTCCCTCTGCCTGTGTCTCTGCCTCTCTCTCTCTCTCTATGTCTATCATGAATAAATAAATAAAATCTTAAAAAAATAAATTGATACCTATTTCTGAAAATTGGCAGTATTTGCTGCAGTTAAACATATATGTTTCAGGAATTCCAATATTGTGTACATACCCAACAGAAATGAGTGTGCATATGCTCTCCAAAAACAAGATACAAGAATATTCATAGCAGCATTATTTAATAACCCAAAGTTGGAAACAACCCAAATGTCCATTAACAGTAGAATGAATAAAAAATATATGTTTTCATACACACGCACACACGCACAGAGTAGATTATATAGCCATGGGTAAGAACAGACAATTGCCACATGCTGTAACACAGTTGAAACTTTTGGGCAAAATGTAGGGCAAAAGAAGCCACACAAACATACATACTATATGATTCTATTTATACAGAGTTCAAAAACAGGCAAAATGAATATATGGTGGTAAAAATCAAAATAGTGGTTACTCTTTGGGGATATGGCTGGGTGGGGGCATGAAGGAGCCTCTGGTCACCAGAAATGTTCTCAGTCTTGATCTGAGTGGTGGTTATAACTTATCAAGTAGTTCATTTAAGATTTGGGTGATCTACTATTTGTAAACCACACCTCAAGTTTTAAAAACATTCAAAACTTTAAACTATCAATGTCCATCAGTGTCTCCTGCTGCTTACAGGAGAAAATCCAGATTCCTTTTCAGAGAGCTGATCCCCATGGTCATCAGCTCATTGTGTGGCTGCCACCATCCCCCTCCTAGACCATAAGCTCCACAAGGTCAGGACAGGACTGCACAGGACTGGGACTACACTTCTTGCGGCTGTAACCCCAACTCCTAACACAGTCCCTGGCAAACAGAGGAAGCTCAATCAATACATATTTTAAGTAAATTAATGGATGAGTAGTGGCTTTATCTCGTTCCAATAGTAACACTTCTAAGCTCCCTCTCCAGCCTCCCCCAGAGGTTTCTGGCATCTTCCCAGCTCTCTCTAGCAGAGTGGCTCAATCTTGCCCAACAGGTGGTATTCTTGTACCATCTCTACTCTTTCTGGAATGTCCTTTCCCCTTTCTTGTCCTGCAAACTGCTGCTTCAGACTCTTCTAAACCCACCCACGACCCCACTCCTTCATGCTCTTAAAACTTGAATCTTTAAAAAAAAAAAAAAAAAAAGATTGGGATGCCTGGGTGGCTCAGTGGTTGAGTGTCTGCCCTTGGCTCAGGGTATGTATGATCCCATGATCCCGGGATCGAGTCCCACGTCAGGCTCCCTACAGGGAGCCTGCTTCTCCCTCTGCCTGTGTCTCTGCCTCTCTCTGTGTCTCTCATGAATAAATAAATAAAACCTTAAAAAAAATATTTCATTTATTTATTCATGAGAGACACAGAGAGGCAGAGACACAGGCAGAGGGAGAAGCAGGCCCCCTTTTGGGATCCCAATGCAGGACTGGATCCCAGGACCCTGGCATCATGACCAAACCGAAGGCAGACGCTCAACCACTGAGTCACCCAGGTACCCACTATGTCTTTATTTCTATGGCTCTACAACTCCCTGACTGGGAGACCTTAGGCAAATCACCTAACTCTCTGCGTTGGCAATTCAGTTTGCACACTACGCTTTTCCCTTGCTGTGCCCAGAAGGCTGACCTCTGTGGAATCTATCACCTGAAACACCTTGCCTTCTGATTCCCTATGGATTCAATCAGTGGGAAGTCCTCGAAGAACAGGAAGAAAGGGTATTCGTGCCTCTCCTCCTATCCTCATTTTCTACATCCATGGCTCCCAACAGGTGCCCCCACTTTCACAACCCCAGCTTCACTTGGTGCTAGTGACAACCTTCTCACTTCTTTCCCTACAGACCTATAGATGATAACAGCTCCCCACTGTTGCTAAACTTGGGCACCCCATCATCCCTTGTAGGGATGAAGGAAGGTGGGGGCATGCCTTGAAGGGTGAAGGAAACTTCACCCTTTCCATCCTTCTGTTGTAAATAGTCCCTTTGTTCAACTCCGCAAGAAACACTTCAGTTGCCATCTGTTTCCTACTGGGACTCTGTGTCACATACTCCTTAACCCTCAATTCGTTCGTTTGTAAACAGTGAGGCAACTGTGATGATTGAATGAGATGGTGTGTATGAGGTGCTTTGTACAATGCTGGCCTTTGCATAAGTACTCAAAGAACATAAACTACCTTTATAATTATGATTTTGCCCCAACACTAGGCTGTGAGTGCTCTGTTTCATTTGATGAAGCTCAAAAAATATTGTTGAATGAATGAATGGGTGAGCAGTGACAAAGAGTAAAATAAGAGTCACTGTGTTACTTATAGAATCTTTGTGTTTAGCTGAAGAACTTTCTCAAAGTAGTGAGCTCCCCATCTTTGGAGGTGTTCAAGCTCTGGAAGTAGAGAAAATCAGCTGATGGTGATGTTGAAACAAAGTGCAGAAAGCAGGTGGCATATGGAGCAGGGGGTGTCAGTTAGACTTTTTCAAGACCTTTCTAGCTCCAAGTGTCTGGAGTTCTCTGACTCTAGGAGTCAGAGGAAAAGAAAATAGAAAATCCTTTGGCTCAGGTTTTGAAGAAAGAACAAGGATAGATCTACACAAGGACTCACAATATTTTGGTTCAGCCTTTAAAAACCAGCCGCAGGGGGATCCCTGGGTGGCTCAGCGGTTTAGCACCTGCCTTTGGTCCAGGGCGCGATCCTGGAGTCCCGGGATCAAGTCCCGTGTCGGGCTCCCGGCATGGAGCCTGCTTCTCCCTCCTCCTGTGTCTCTGCCCCCCTCTCTCTCTCTGTCATAAATAAATAAATAAATAAATAAATAAATAAATAAATAAATAAATAAATAAATAAATCTTTAAAAATATAATAAAAACCAGCCTCAGGCAGCCGGGTGGCTCAGCTTCTCCCTCCTCCTGTGTCTCTGCCTCTCTCTCTGTGTTTCTCGTGAATGAATAAATAAATAAATCTTTAAAAAACAAAAAAAAACAAAAAAAAAACAAAAACAGCCTCATTTGCAGAGGAGCAAATGAAGCCCAGAAAGAGGAAAAGATTAGTCCAAAGTCACATAGAAAGCTAGAGCCCAACTCCTAGCCTGTTTATGCCTCCACATGTATTACAGGGGCACCTGGGTGGCTCAGTGGTTGAGCGTCTGCCTTTGGCTCAGGTCATGATTCTGGGGTCCTGAGATAAGAGTCCTGCATCGGGCTCCTTGCTCATGAGGGAGCCTACTTCTTCCTCTGCCTGCCAATCCTCCTGCTTGTGCTCTGTTTCTCTGTCAAGTAAATAAATAAAATCTTAAAAAAGAAAAGAAAATGTATTTAAAAAAGTAAAAGAAGAAAATGGGGCACCTGGGTGACTCAGTCAGTTGTGTTTGACTCTTGATTTTGGCTCAGGTCATGATGTCAGGGTTCTTTTTTTTTTTTTCCCCAAAGATTTTATTTATTCATAGACAGAGAGAGAGAGAGAGAGCAAGAGAGGCAGAGACACAGGCAAAGGGAGAAGCAGGCTCCATGCAGGGAGCCCGACGTGGGACTCGATCCCAGGTCTCCAGGATCACACCCCAGGCTGCAGGCGGCGCCAAACTGCTGTGCCACCGGGGCTACCCCGATGTCAGGGTTCTAAAATTGAGCCCTGTGGTGTTGAGCTCTGGGCCAGTGGGGAGTCTACTTGAGATTTTCTCTCTCTCCATCTGCCCCTCCTTCCTCTACTCTCTCTCTCAAATAAATAAATAAAGCTTTTGGGGATCCCTGGGTGGCGCAGCGGTTTAGTACCTGCCTTTGGCCCAGGGCATGATCTTGGAGACCTGGGATCGAGTCCCACATCGGGCTCCCAGTGCATGGAGCCTGCTTCTCCCTCTGCCTCTCTCTCTCTCTCTCTCTCTCTCTGTGTGACTATCACAAATAAATAAAAAAATTAAAAATAAATAAATAAATAAATAAATAAATAAATAAATAAATAAAGCTTTTTAAAAAATAAACAATAGGGATGCCTGGGTACCTCAGTGGTTGAGCACCTGCCTTCAGCCCAGGCGTGGTCCTGGAGTCCCAGGATTAAGTCCCACATCAGGCTCCCTGCATGGAGCCTGCTTCTCTCCCTCTGCCTGTGTCTCTGCCTCTGTGTGTGTGTGTCTCTCATGAATAAATAAATAAAATCTTTAAAATAAGTTAATAAATATGGGCAGCCTGGGTGGCTCAGCAGTTTAGCACCGCCTTCAGCCCAGGGCCTGATCCTAGAGACCCAGGATTGAGTCCCAGGTCGGGCTCCCTGCAGGAAGCCTGCTTCTCCCTCTGCCTGTGTCTCTGCCTCTCTCTCCCTGTGTGTCTCTCATGAATAAATAAATAAAATCTTTTTTAAAAAAAATGTAAGTAATTAATTTTATTTATTTGCAGAATCAAATGCACATCATGGCAATGAGTCGGTGAGCTGGCAAGGAACCAGGCTTGAGGTAGGGAGGGAACATCCTCTGAGATCACCACTAGACAAGATATGGGACGGGGTGGAGACAGGAGCATGTCCTCACCTTTGGGGAACTCCTGGGGCAGAAGGAACAGATGTGGTTAGTGTGGCCCAGAGCAGAGCAGGGGCCCCTGGGAACAGCTACAAGGAGGGAGCTCTCAGAACTTTCTAGCAGAGGGATCCGTGGGAGGCATGAACTCCTCAGTCCCTTTGGGGTGCAGCAGGAACTCTGGTCACTAGTTGCCAGTTTTGGAAAGGGCCTTCATGCCCAGGTTGGGGAGAGGAATTGGGGGTGTCTGAGGTTTCTTCCCCAAGCCAAAAGATTTCAGAATTTTCAGGTTGGAAAAAGTAAAATTCACCTGGGTGAATATTCCCACAGGATACTGGAAGCATCTCTATGATATCCCCCTTGACAGCCAAGATTTATCTGGAACCCTTTCACTGGGAACCCTCCCACGGCCTCCCACTGCTCCGGGTCCCCTCCCCTTCTCCTCCAGAAGCCAGGGTAGGGTTAAGAGGTAATTATCAGATCACGGTCCTCTTCAGACTCTCTGGTGTGGCCCTTTACACAGAGAATAAAGTCTCTGGGTTCCAGGCCCTTCTGGGCTGGCCTTTGCCTGCTGTCTAACCACTGTCCTCGGACTCCTTCACCCCGCACACTCCATGACGCTGGCCTTCTTTCTGTGCCTTACACAGGCACATTAGCTCATTTCCACCTCAGGGATTTTCATTTGCTGTTCCTCTATCTGGAATGTTCTTCCTTCAAATCAAAGCACACCTCCTAAATGCTGAGGGGTGCCACCTAGATTTCCCACTGGGGATGAGGTACTCATTCCCCACCTGCCCTCAGTTGAGACCCCCCGTTGGAACGCCTCCCCCTGAAGATGGCTGGCTCCCCCAAAGTCTTGGCCCTTCCTGTGAGCAGCTACCTAGTGGCTGGTCAGGGTGAGGGTACAAAGACTGGGCCCATTGTCTGGAACAGGACAGCTTGGAGAGGCTCTTCTGGCTCCTAGATCCGTGGAGGGGGGCAGCTGAGGCCTTTGTTGTGACTTGAGTGTCCGGGACTCCCTCCTTTCCCCTGCCCTGCTTGCCTCACCCAGAGGTGTGGAGCCAACCCCACCCCTGCCCCCACCCCTGGAGCTTCCTGCCCCCACTCTCCCGCTTCTGGGAGTCCCACTGAGGCAGTCTGGTGGGCACCTCTTCCTCATTTGAGTCTCAGCTCAGACGTTATCCTCCTTGGCCGCCTCCCTGCTCACCGTGTGCGACCTCACCCCACCTCTCTGTGTCTGCACCCTCTTCTGTATCTAGCACCTTTGGAAACCACCTCTTGTTTTGTTGGTTCCTTCCGTTCATGGGCTCTCTCTCTCCTGGATGCGAACCTCAGTTTCACAGGAGCAGCTGTCCTGTCCTCCTCGGCTGGGAACTGATGCCACACCTGGTGCAAAGTTGATGCTCACCAAGTATCTGTGGGCTCCAGTGAGCAGGTGAAGGGGTGAAGCTCCGCAGGAGGGACGCCTGCCTCTCGGGCTCCTCCCCAGCCCCGCCCCGCCCCCAGAGCCCCAGAGCTGGGCGGTGGGGGCCCCTCCCCCGTGACCCCGGCTGAGCTGGGGCCTCCTGGGAGGAGGGAGCCTGCAGCCGCCTTGGCTGCCTGCCCTGTATTGATCAAAGCTGGGAGGCCTGCTGGCTGAGGTCTGTCCCGGCCGTGGGGGCGGGGGAGGGGGAGGGGGATCTGGCTGAGATTCATGCGGGGCTTGCCTGGGGCTGAGTGGCGCTGGCTAAAGATCCATCTGCTTTGGGGGGCTGACAGCACCCCTTCCCCACACTTCTGAGGGGAGGCCAGCTTAGCTAGCCCCAGGAGAATGGGGGGTAGAGGCTAGGCTGCAGTTGCTCTTGGACTTCCAACGCTCTTGGCCTCTTGCAAAGCCCTATGTTTGATGCACATCACCCTTTATGGAGATCCTACTGGGATCCCTCTGTTGGGGCCTCTATACAGGCCTTCTATACAGGCCTTCTAGCACCCTCTGCACAGGACTTTGCAGGACCCAGGGCTGAGGTTCCCAGTGAGCCTGGGTTCTGTGGGGAGTCACATTTGTCACAGCTCACTGTGATCCAGGATGAAGGAAAGAAAATAGCGTGGGAGGGATGCTAAGGATACTCTCTCCCTTCAGAGTCCTGACTCAAGAATGAATAATCAGGGTAATTCCTACTTGCCCAATAAAGGCCCTTGGTCCAGAAAGGAGAAACAACTGGCCCAGGGTCACATGGCTATTGGCAGTTAAGCTGGGGCTGGAGCCCAGTCTCCCATCTGGCAGATGGACTCGGGAAGGAAGATGCTCTGGCATCCCCAGCACTCTGCATGCATGTACTGAGCACCTCCTCTGGGCCAGGCTGGGTGATGGGTTCTAGAGATGATATGAGGGTGGGGTGAACCCACCCTGACCTCAGGAGCTCACAGCCCAGGAAAGAACATGCATGGACTCTTGTGTATACATACATAACAGTAATCCACACTGGTCCAGTGATGGGAAACCACAAGGCAGAGGAAGTGACTGCATCAGAGATATGCTGGGAAGACCTTCTCCGGGAGGAAGTACTCCCTGAACTGTGTCTGAGATGGGTGATATTGAAAAAGCAGGGACATGGGGAAAAGGCAGAGTAGTCCAAGCACGGGCTCAGCATGAGGAAGACACTCAGGCTGCCGTCTTCTGTTGCCTGAGCAAAGGCCACAGCCCTTTTCCAGGCTCCAGACTCTGGCCTCCCTGCCCTTCTGCCCACAAACCACCCCACTGCCAGAGCAAGTGCTCTGAAACACAACTGGGATCATGTTACTCTCCTGCTCAAAGCCCATCAGTGGTTTCCTGCTGCCCTCTGGATAATGTCCTGTCATCACAGAATCCTAGAGGTCATTTCAGACATTCTATGTCCAGCCACTCCCAATTTACAGAGAAGAAAACTGAGGCCCAGAGATCATATAGTGAATCAGGGGCCACTCTGGAACTACAACAGTGGCCTTCCTAGCCCTGGACAGGGCTCTATTTCTGGACACTGCATCCTCTGCCTTCCCCTGAATGCCCAGCGGGTATTTAAGGAGCATCCCCATCTCTAGCTAAAGTTTCAGAATAGCAAAGCTGGGAGGGACCCTCATTTTACAGAAGGCAAACCAAGGCCAGGAAGGCAGGCCAGCTTTGCAGTTACTAAAATACTTGCACAAAGGTTCTTATTTAACTCTTACGACCTTGGGAAGTAGACGGAGTAAAAGTTATCATGCCCATTTGATAGGTGAGGAAACTGAGGCCCAAAGAACAGAGTGATGTGATGAGTCAGGGTCACCTGGTGGCTTCGTGTATTCATTCTTCATATATGTGCTCTGCATGTGCACTGTGGGGTGTAAGCCGGGATGAGACCATCCTGTGTGGGGTTGCTCACGGTCTCCTTGGCAATTCTGCGAAGCTGGAGCTGCAGTGCACACCAGCACAGGAACCCTAGGGCTGGGCAGAGCAGGGTGAGACTCTCAGGGGGTGATCTTTCAGGGGAGTTCAGTGTGGGAGCTGGGGAGGGAGGGAGTTCCAGGCAGGGCCTTGGCCAGTCTCAAGCTTCCTGCCTGGCCTTCTTACCGGAGCTCCTTCCTGGAGGATTTAAGACTATGTTGAGCAGTTGTTTTAAATTTCCGGGCAGGGGGCTGCAAAGCAGGGGGGGCTGTGCAGGCCGTCTGGGGTGTGGGCTGCTATTTACCAGGGCCCTTTGTGGGATGCAGCTCTCCAGGCTGGAGGCTCCCACAATTGCTTCCAGCTGGGCTGTCAGCCAGCCGGAGGAGTTGGGGGTAGGTTGGGAAAGGGGGGTTGTGGGCCAGAGAGGAGGTCAGGGACATGAGGGGTCCCTTCCAGCCTCCAGGATCCCCTCTACCTCCTTGGGTGGCTGCAGTTGCTGAGGTATCAGGCCTGGCTGAGCATCCTTGAACACAAATGTATCTATAAACTGGGAATCCATCCGGCCTGGACATTTCAGAGCTTTATGGCCTTTATACACTTAATCTTTCATTTCCTCTCCCCTGCTTCATCTCTCCGCTCACTTCCCCTCTTTCCCAAGAGGGATTGCTCTGCTCCCCCTCCCCCATGGCCTGTGGAGGCTCCCTGGCCCCTTTGTCAGAAGCTACCTGTGTGTGCAGCTGTCCGGGCTCCCTGGATCTCTGTCTGGGCCCACCATTCATTCCCTTTCCACCGACAGTAGCAGATAAACAGGCCTGGCACAAACCCCTGTGTGTGGCACCCATAGGACAAACTCCTTAGCCACATAGCCAACACCTTCCAGCCTCCTCTCTGCTCCCCTGGGGTACAGCCCACCACCAGCCCCAGCATAAGGAACCACAGTACCTGTGTGGTGCTCTCTGCCTCGCCCAGAATATCCACTGTCCATCTTTCCCCTTGGTCTCAGGCATCACTCCTGGGGCGGGTTGGAGCCTGTCCTCTCTGGGTGCCTGCAGCCTTCTCTGTAAAAGGAGAACACTATTTAGTCTCATTTGTCTTACAAGCTTATGGATAGATGAAGGGGAGTCAAGAGCTTTGGAGGTTGTCCAGGACCCTATGAGTTCCAGTGTAGGGAGGCTAGATCCATCTGGGGAGATCCTACTTTGATGGAAACATATTACTTTTACATCAAGAGTCATTTTGTGCTCCTTTTGATAGAATCCTAGAACCAGATTCTGGGAGCATGGCTTGTCTGTGGTACCCCAGTGCCGGGCTCAGGAAATCTATCATGTGAGAGATCCTCTGGATCTTTCCCTCCATCTTATACCAGAGACCAAGGTCCAGAGTGTGAAAAGAACTCACCAGAGGTCACACAAGAAAAGGGCAGAGTTGGGACCAGTTCCTTTAAAATTTACTATGAAATTAGTTAGTGAAAAGAACCCCTATAGCTGGAAGCCAGGAGTGCAGTCCTCTCTGAGCTTCTCTGGCACTCTCCCCACCCCTCCCCCACCAGGTTTCCTTCCTGCCAATTCTGATGGTGGGGGTTGGGACTCTCCTGTGAGGCTCCTCCCGCCCTCCTGTTCGTGTTCTCTCTCTCTCTCTCTCTCTCTCTCTCTCTCTCTTTCTCTCCTTCAGTGAGAAGCTCTTAGAGAGCTGGGCCAAGCCTTCGGGGAAGGTGGCAGGTCCCAGCTGCAAGGCCTGGTGGGTCCCACACTCAGAGAATGAATCTGCACTGGACAAAGAATGTCAAATGTCCCTTTTGTTCTGGGGATGGTGTGGGAATAGAGCCCTGGGGCCAGTGTGGGGAAGAATGGAGCAGGATGGGTATGTCCGGGCTAGGATGGTAGGATGGGGTGAAGGTGCACTCTCTGGGGGTCCAAGAGGGTGAAAGGTCAGACATGAGTCTCTAGGGCTTTGGTGCTGGGGGGAGCCACCTGCCTAATCCCATAGCAAGGTGGTGGGAACCTTATAGGCCTGGGTCCCATGGCTCTCAGTCACTAGGCTTTCTCAGTGCTTTTCTCCCCACAGCACGTGCACCAGCGGTGGAGCCCATTAAGGTGCCTGGTCTTCAGTGAAACCCCAAGGGGATGGCCTGATCACACCCATTTCACAGGGTTGGGGAGTGACTTGTCACTAACTACTCAATGAGGGAAAAGCAGAACCAGAATTTGAAATTAAGTGCAGCGATGCCTGGGTGGCTCAGTGGTTGAGCACGCCTGCCTTTGGCTCAGGGCAAGATCCCGCGGTCCCGGGATCAAGTCCTGCATCAGGCTTCCTGCAGGGAGCCCGCTTCTCCCTCTGCCTATGTCTCTGTGTCTCTCATGAATAAATAAATAAAATCTTTTTTTAAAAAAGTGAAATCAAGTCTAGCTCTAAGCCAGGGCACTTACCACTTTTCCCTTGAGGCCAAAGGTCACACCTGGCCAGCTTTTAACTGGACAAAGGGATCTTCAGAAAGGTGAAGTAACTTTGCCTCTGGCCACCAGGCCTGTTTGGGACAGGGACTGGCCAGGCCAGCCCTCCTGCCTGCTCTAACTGGCTTCAGCCCTGAATCACCTTCTCTGGGACAGAGGGCCTCAGGACACGGGAGATGCTCTTCTTCCTCCAGGGTCAGTTTATGCTCCCAAATTTCATCTTGGAACCCTAGAGTGAAGAGGAGGAGCGCGGAAGGTGGCTCCTTACCAGTTGTGTGGTGTCTGTCAACACATCTATGCTCTTGGAGGCTGAGTTAGCGCCCCTAAAAATAGGTTCTGCCTTATAGGGTGACCGGGGGAGACCTCTAGGAGACAAGGGAGGCAAAGGTGAGCAGCACTAACCAGGTCTCCGTGCAGGCCATTTCCCCTCTTTCCTCCTCCCTGCCTCCCTCCTTCTTGGCTCATCGGCCTTGAGGTCAGATCAAGCCTGATTAATGGGCCTGGGAAGCGAGTTGGGCAGGAGCTGGGAGAGACAGGCAGGGAGGGCAGGAGAAGGTAGGAGGCAGGAGAGGGGACAGGGAAGCATCTAAGGAGGCAGAAGTGGAGGGAGAGAGCCTGGTCTTCAGATTTCTGTTCAGAGGCAGGAATTCATTTCTAGGGGCTCAGAACACTTGAGTTACCCACTGCAGTCTCGCACTCTAGAACCCTGGACAACCCTTCGGTACCAGAAGGGACCGAACCCTGCTCCTTACCCCAAATTGTTCAGATGAGACCAGAATGGGGCCTTGAGAGCAGCCTGTCCTGGCACTGGATGAACCCGCACGGTGGTGTCTCCTTGGACCCAGGTCTCCCAGGTCTGCTCCACCGACGCCCACGTGATCCTCACCTTGCGCTTAAGGCTGAACACTGAGCCCCCTGCACCAAGTGGGGGACTCGGCTTCAGGGTGTCTCTCTGTTGGGTTGGATGGATTCCTCACAGAAGACGCTCAGGCCCTTTAAAAAGAAATAAATAAATAAATCGAAGACCAGATTTAAAGTCTTGCCTGAATGCTCCCAGCCCAGCTTCTCCCTCCCTCCTCCCCTTGGAGCTCTTACAGCCCCCACTGCCTGAGCCCCTCCAGGGCCCTTCAGCCTCCCAGCTGAGTGGGAAGAGCAGGCAGGAATCTTGTGTTCCTGAGGGTTAGGTGCTGGGGCCATGCTTGCACCTTTTCCTCTCTGCCCTCAACCTCCTAACAATCTTACCAGCCTGCTAAGGTGGTTACAGCAGGCTGTGTTACATCCCCACTTGTCCAGAACCTGGCAGAAGAGGAAGGTTGGGCTGAGAGAGGGTGGGGGTGTCTGAGGCTGCGTAGAGGCAGAGCTCAGGAATGTCCTCATCTCTTCCAAGTTGAGCTCAGAGTTCTTGCCTGGGCTGCCCTACCCAGGATCTCCAGGATCTGAGTGCAGGGTCAGCCATAATGGGCAGACAGCAGAGTGGGAAGAGGACTCAGAGACCATTTCATATGGCCCGTCTCATAAGGATGGAGACAGTGACCCAGAGGAGGCAACGGGCTTGCTCCGGCTTCCACAGCAGATCTTTGCACATGCCATGCAAGGAGCTAGGGGCTAGAGAACACAGTGAACAAAAAACCATGATGCTAGATGGAGCTCTTACTGATGGCGACCAGCAATGCTCTTGGGGTTCTGATAAGGGAAGTATGGTGGCCCAGAAGGCTTCCTGGAGGAGGTGATTTCTGAGAACTGAATGGTTGCTGATGACAGGCAGGGATGGAGTGCTCCAAGCGCTGGAGATTTCCCTATTCTCCGCTCCTCACGGAACCACTGGAGAGTAATAAGAGATGAAGTACCCTCTAGCTTAGAGTTACCAGGTAAAATACAAGATGCTTAAATACAAATTTAAGTTTCAGATAAACAACCAAAAATTGTTTAGCATAAGTATGTCCCGTGCAACATTTAGGATATACTTATACTAAAAAAATTAATTCATTATTTATCTGAAATTGAAATTTAACTGAGGGGACGCCTGGGTGGTTCAGCAATTGAGCGTCTGCCTTTGGCTCAGGGCCTTATCCCGTATTCCCGGGATCGAGTCCCACATCGGGCTCCTTACATGCAGCTGCTTCTCATCCCTCTGCCTGTGTCTCTGCCTCTATTTCTGTGTCTCTCATGAATAAATAAATAAAATCTAAAAAAAAAAAAAGAAATTTAACTGAGATTCTTGCATTTTTATTTGCCACATCTGGCAACTTACCCCAGCTGCCATGGAAAGACAGGGTCAGAAAGTCTGAGGCTGGAGGCCAGAGGTAGTGGGGAGGGGGTGAAGACACAGGAGATGGAGTCTAGATGGAGTAAGAAGGAGAAGGGAGAGGCAAGGCTTGTACCCTGCTGTCTGAGCAATCAAGTCAGGGCATGGAGGAGGCACTGCCCCCCCCCCCAGGGTGGGTAGTGGGAGACAGTTCAAGAACATGCTGAGTTTAGTTATGGACAGTAATGGCTGAGACTCCCCAGGGCCCTCCTAATGGAAATAAATGTTCAGGTGATGGCTAGGGACAGGAGAAGAAACGTCATGGCTAAGGTGCTACTAGCAGAGTCCAGGAAAGGAGATTCCAGTTGAGAGAAGAGCGGGGGGCTGACACATAGCAGCGGCTCCCCACATGCACCCCCAACTATTGGCTCAGGGCAGGGTCTGGGGGGCTGGTGATCCACTGCAGGGGTTCCGGTTCCAGCAGTACCACCCCAGGTTTACCTCTGCTAGTCTCTGAGGACTGGAATTTAACTTTATCTTCCCAAAGGTCACCTTGCCCACAGCCCTACCCTGGGGGTGGACATTCCTCACATTCCGTGGCCCTCACGTGAGGTGGCAGGTCCAGGTTTCCATCGGTCCTCAGCTCCTCTGGGTAAGCCTTACTGAAGGCCTACCATGCATCCCCAGGGTCTGGGTTGGGGGGTCTGACTGATCTATGTTTGAACTCTGACTCTGCCCCCTATCTGCTCCTGGGCCCAGTTAGGTGTCCTTCTTGAGCCACCACGTCCTCACCTGTAAATGGGGGCTAATTCTGACAGGAGTGTTGCGGGGTCATGTCTTTAAAAGCACCATACCTCAGCACTTGGCATTCACTAGGTGCTCTTAATACCGATTTTTCCTTTGCCTTCTCTGAGCCTCAGCGTTCTTCTTTTTAAAGAATAACATAACCTGTCATGTCAAGCCAGGGACCGGCATGTATGGGCTGCGAGGTAGCTGCGTGGGAGGCCCCAGAACCCCATACTTCTCAGGTCCAGCAGAGGCTAAAGCGAAGTCTGGGGTGACCTTGGCCGGGCAGGGAGCAGGCAGATGGACAAGTGGCTGCAGGCTCCATGACACGGCTGCTGGGAAGCGGTAGGCTGGCCAGAGGGCCTGGTGGCAAAGGCTGATAGAAACGGGCAGGGGAAGCCCGCAGTCCAGTGCAGTCGGGCCTCTGCTCTGGCTCTGTTATCTCAGCTTCCCCTATCCCTGCCTCCAGTCCCTCCTTGCTCCCAGGTGCGGGATACACACAGGGCCGGGGCCAAGGGGACATGCCACCTAGAGCCCAAGTTTATCATTCTAGATCATAATCCAGGTGCCTGGTATCTGGAATTCCCTGCCCAAAGGGCTCTGAGATCACTTCCAAGACCTGGATCTATTCTCCCAGTGGGCTGTGCTGCAGCCTGAGGCCTGAGGGATGTACAAGGAAAGACCTTGGACATGGGGTCTGCACACAAAGACTTCTCCAGTAGGCACGAAGCAGGTGGGAAGAGAGCGAAGAACCTGGCAAGGGGACTGCCATTTGAACTCTTGCTCCAGATATCCTCATATTTGGTGGGCCACCCCAAGGAAGGGTCAGTGTCCGAGGAGTCTCAGGATGGTAGTTGGAGACTTTGATCCAATGATGGGCCAATTTTACCTGTGGATTCCCAGATCCACCCATGGAAATTCATATTCTTGGACTTTGGAGAAGATTCTAGAATTATTTATTTATTTATTTATTTATTTATTTTTTAGATTTTATTTATTCATGAGAGACACAGGGAGAGAGGCAGAGACACAGGCAGACAGAGAAGCAGGCTCCATGCAGGAAGCCCGACGTGGGACTTGATCTCAGGTCTCCAGGATCACACCCTGGGCCGAAGGCAGACGTTTAACCGCTGGGTCACCTGGGTGCCCCAAGATTCTAGAATTAGCATATCTAATAAAGATGGCTAGAGACCATGCAGGGAGCTTTGTGCCCAGCATCCCATTCCCCATCTAATTCTTTTTGTTTTTTTTTAAGATTTCGTCTTTTAAAAAATATTTTATTTAAGAAAAAGAGAGTAAGAAAGAGCACGAACAGGGGAGAGGGGCAGAGGGAGAGGGAGAAGCAGATTCCCTGCTGAGCAGGGAACCCAACACAGGGCTGGGTCCCAGGATGCCAGGACCATGAACCAAGCCAAAGGGAGATGCTTAACCAACTGAGCCACCCAGGTAGGTGATCCTTAAGACTATTTTTAGGTAACCTCTACACCCAACGTATAGAGCCCAAACCCACACCCCCCCAAAAAAGTTGCATGTTCCACTGACTGAGCCAGCTGGGTGTCCCCCATTTAATTCTTACAATAAAAAAAAACCCTACGGGGTTATTGTAAGGTAGGTAGCTGGGAGGAAACTGAGGCATGGCAAGAAGATTTGCCTAAGACCTTCCAGCTAGCAATCGACAGAGCTGGGATGGGTCAGCACAATATGATATCAGCCTTGTACTCTCCTGCCTCTCCCTCACTCCAAAGAACCCTCCCAAACGCCAAAACCTCAGAGATAACAGCACTCAATTTGGGTCAGAAGTCATTTGGACAAATTCTACTTGGTTCCAGGAAAACAAAGCTTAGAATCCAATTATGAAGCATAAATCCTGTTCTCTGGTCTGGTGCGGGCCCTCACTCTCCGCTCACTCTGGGGTGCTCTCAGACCCTGGCAGGGTCTGTGACCATCCATGTATGATGTCTCTATGTTGACGTCCCCAGCCCAGGCCTCCAGGTCTCTTGGCTCCAAATTCAAGTGTTCTCAAGCTGAGCAGCACCCCTCATTCCCAGACCTGCCCCTCTCCTGGCCCTGCCACACCATCAGTGCTCAAGCCAGTGTCTGTGTCCATCCTTAACTCTGCCTTCTCCAGCTACTTCCAGTCCATTGTTCTTCAACCTGCTGGGTCTACTTCCTTCATAGCCAGGAACCTGTCCCCATCTTCCATTGACTTTGCAGCTCTCTTTGTTCAGGCCTCATCATCTCCCTGAAGGACGACTGGCTCTCCCAAGCCACTGCATATATGGCACCTACAGTGATCTCTAGGAAAGCAAGGGACAAGTCATGCCTCTGTTTGAAACTCTTCAGTGGCTCCTGTCTCAGTGCCCTTTGACTAAAAGCCAAGCTTTCCTGTACTCTCCAGGAACACTGAAGGGCTTTGTAAGTCTCCTTACACCCCTCCCCACCCCCCAGGCTTATTCCTCACCTCTCTGTCTTTGCTGCTGCTGTTCCCTTTTCCCCTGGATTTCCTGGCTAACTGCTACTTGCTCAGATTCCACCAGCATGGCCTGCAGGAAGCCACCCCTGCTGCTCCCAGACCGGGTTAGGACCCCTGCTCTGGCTGCCCTGGCTCTCTTGCAGCACCTGCCACCTGCACTCATAACAACAGCTGATATTTATTGAGTGCTGACTCCATGTATTTTTCTTTATTGACCCATTTAACCTTCACGAGCACCCTAGGAGACAGGTCCTATGATCATCTCCAATTTCAGATGGGTAAAAGGTTAAGTAAATGGCCCAAGATCACACTACCTGGGGATTTGCAACCAGAGTGGCTGCCCGCCCCCCCCCAAAGCTGGCCTCTAATCCTAGGATGCTGCCTCCCGCTGTCCTGTGGGTGGACATTGGGGCGGCAGCGTCGGGGGTGGGGTGTGTGTGGCCGGTCCTGGGTGGCTCCTGACCCATCCGGGCGCCCAGGCGCTAGCCCAGGTGCTGGCAGGGTACGTGCCCGACGCCAGGCGCTCCCGCCCTAGTCTCAGGGCGCTGCGGGGCCGCGAGGGCCCCCGGCGACCCGGGCGTCGGGCGGCCCAGCTGGGGCGGGCTCGGGGCCAGATGGGCTGCACCGCCACGGGGAGGCCGGGCGGCCGGGGCGCGCGTTGCCATGGGGACGGGGGGCGGCAGCCCCGCCCCGGTGGGCGGGGGAGCAGGTGGCGGGACGGGGCGCAGGCGGGGGGAGGGGCCGGAAGGGGCCCGCGGCCGGCGCTGGAGGGGCGCGCCCCGGGGGTCTCCCCTCCCTGCCTCCCGGCTCCCGCCGCCCCCTTGGCGAGTCGGCTCGCACTCCCTGCCTGCGCATCTGGCCGTAGGCCACCTCCTCCACGTTCTCCTTCCCGGCCTCAGTTTCCCCGGCTGTGGGGCGGCGGAGCCCGACCAGGACATTTTCATGCACGCTTCAGCGCATGTACTTTTTATGGCTCTGGGAGAGGCCCGGAGGATTCAGGCTTGGGTAATTTCTCATCCTCTTCTTAGACGGAGGCACGTTCTCATCAAAGGACCCAGAAGCGGGGAATGGCAGAGCTACAAGAGCTGGTGGACGGCCAGAGCGGCCAGCCGAAGCCCAGAGAGGGCCAGGAACCTGCTCAGGGTCACACAGCCAGTCGCAGGCTACAGGATGAAAAAGCGGGTCCTAGCTTCCCAGGGCTCCGCCCATCAGGAGCCAAAACCCAGGTTGCCAACGGGAGAAGACAAACGCCCCCGCTCTGGCCAGATGACAGGAAGGCTGCCCGGGAGCGCACACCTGAGACAGGGGCTCCCCGTGTGCAGCAGAGACCCCCGTGGGGCTCCCACCACCACTCACGCCCTCGCGACCTGCATCCCACCGCTGCACAGCTGGGGCCATTGTCCTGGCCCTGCAGACAAGGTGTGGAGGTTGTGTCCTCCCTCGGCCCACCCCACCCACCCGTGGTAAATGCTGTAAATGATGAGCTGGGCCCCCAGCCGGCAGCATGGCCCCAGAGCTGGGCCTCCACACCTCCCCAGACCCCAGTCTTCTCTCTGGGAGGCCCTGCTGTCCTTCCTCCTGCCTCCTGCAGGACCCTTCTGTGAGCGCTGCAAGCCCCAGCCAGGGAGGGGGTTGTCTGGAGGGCAGGCCTTGCTTCCTCCCTCTGGCAGGAGTCACTGGGGACTGACCCTGCCCTGGTTCCCTGCTGACGCTGGTGGAGGGTGGTTCTGGCTAGGGGTGGAAGTACAGAGGAGCAGGGCAGAGACAGGGTCTGTGCCTTTAAGGTACAGCTTGCTGCTGGAGTGCCACACACACACACACACACACACCACAGTCTCCCTAGCACACAGTCACTCCGTCGCACAGCCCCACACACACACTCCAAGCTCTGTTCTCTTTCCCTCTCTCTCTCTCTGTCACCCTCTCTCTCTACACACACACACACACACACACACACTCCCAGGCTCTGTTCTCTCTCCCTCCCTCTCCCTCTCTCCACACAGGCCTCCACACTCAGTCACACACAGAAGCATCCACACTCTCTGCCTCCACCCCCTCCTCCTGCTCTCCCCAAGGTCTAGTTTTAGAAAACATGGGCTAGGGGAGGAAGGGCAAGGACTAGGAGTTCTGACCTAGGAAATGGGCCCTGCCTCCTGTCCCTCCCCAGCCCACAAAAGGGGGCTTATTTCCCAATTTGGCATCTCTGCCTGAGTCAAGGCTACAGATAGAAATAAAGAAGCGGGGCAGGATGCCGGTCAGCCTCTTGGAGAGGGAAGGAAGGGGGCTGCTTGGCCCTCCGCTGGCCTATTGGCTAGGAACCCAGGAAATGGGAGGGTAGGGTGGGGTGGAGGATCTCCTTCCCCCTTACTCACTCAAGGTGAACTCCCTTCTAGCACAAAGGAAGCAGATTTATGGACAAAAGTACATGAGTTAGCTTAGCCCTAGAGGGATGAACCACTTGACCCTTGACTTCTAATGAAGAGGCCTTTGACCCTTCTTAGGCCATTTCTCACCTTTAGTCAAATCCTGGATTACAATTCTGCCCTAAACTTGGGAAGAGAAGTCCTTTTCCCTTAATCTTAAAATTTTTCTTGCTGTAGCTCCATGTAGAGGCTGGAAGTCCTCTGCCTAAGGGACCCTCAGTCTTCTCATCTCAATGTCCTCTAACTATTTGTGGGGAGCTCCTAATCATCCTTCAAAGCCCAACTCAGGGCAGCCCGGGTGGCTCAGCAGTTTAGTGCTGCCTTCAGCCCAGGGCGTGATCCTGGAGAACCAGGATCGAGTTCCATGTCGGGCTCCCTGACATCCTGACATGGAACCTGCTTCTCCCTCTGCCTGTGTCTCTGCCGCCGCCCCCCCACCCGTCTCTCGTGAATAAATAAATAAAATCTTTCAAAAAAAAAAAAAAAAACCAAAAAAAACCCCCAAAAAACCAAAAAAACAAAGCCCAACTCAAAATCTGTCCCCTCAACTAGAGGGCTTTCCCTGTGTCATTCCATTGGACAGAATGAGTTCTGTTTACTCCTGGGCATCTGGGCTTCCTGCACTTTCCACAGTTCTAACACTTCTGTGATTTAACGGGGGAGTGTGTACCTGAGCTGTGGACGTTGCTTTTCTCACATTTTCTCATTTATTCATCACCCCCTATCTGCCTCTGTGGTGGGGATTAGGATCCCCCTTAACATGTGGGAATGCTGCAGCTCAGCTACATCACTTGAACAGCTAAACAAGATTTGAATCCATATCTGCCTGGTATAAGATGTTGGCCTTTCCTCCTGCCTCTCACTATTCTTCATAGGCACCTTTTCCTACAGGATACTCAACAGAGGAAGAGCAGTTCTGTGAAAGGAACCGAGGTCACCACATGGACACTGAAATGTGCCCTCTTCAATGCAGCAAAGCTTCACCAGGCATCCCCCAGCTACAGCCCCTGTTTTGGGTGCTGGGATATAGAGGCACAATAGACACAGTCTTCCCATCCTTGGGGATGACAGGCACACACACAGGCAATGATGACTTAGGATGGTTGGGGCTGGGATTCTAGGAATTTGGGATCCCACAGGAGGTCCTGGCTCAGACTAGAGGCAGAGAATTGGAGAGGTTGACAAAGGGCTCCACAGAAATGGTGATAAGGGAGCTTGAAGCCAGGGTGGGAACCAGCCCGCTAGATGAGACATGTGCAAAGATAGATTGGGGATACCACTGAAGAGTCTTGAGTGCCACACAAGAAGCACCCCCGCAGGTCTTTGGCTTCACTGGCCCAATACCCCCAATGGCTCCAAGGTCAGACGTTCTGCTAAGGACCTTCCTGACAGCTGCTCTTGACTTTGGGGTTGGGGGAGTCCCAGAGTTCCCTCCAAGAGCTCCCCCAGAATCAGGAGAAGGAAGGTGACAATGACTTAAGATGGGCGACACCAGCTTAGGGTTCCTTCCCTATCCCCACCTTCATGGGGGGGTGGGGACCTGGCCAAGGTGCTACAGCTGTTATTGAAGTTCAATGAGGGAAATTCCTTGCTCAGTAGAGTTGATTCCAACATGAAATGCCTGGGTGAAATTCTTACCTTTAAATTTAAAAAAAAATTTGTTTTTAATTTTTATTTATTTATGATAGTCACAGATAGAGAGAGAGAGGCAGAGACACAGGCAGAGGGAGAAGCAGGCTCCATGCACCAGGAGCCCGACGTGGGATTCGATCCCCGGTCTCCAGGATCGCACCCTGGGCCAAAGGCAGGCGCCAAACCGCTGCACCACCCAGGGATCCCAAATTCTTACCTTTAAATAAAAAGATGAAAAGCAGCACTGAGAACCTAGGTCAGTTTCCTTAAAAAAATGGTTGATATTAGACCCAAGAGCCAGAGGCGCCCCACCCAGGATTTCCCTAATGTCCAGTCATCGGTACCTCTGCCACGATGTCTGCTGTTATCTGCCTACCTCAATCTACTTAGTGGTTTTCTTTGAATTAACTCACTTTTACAAAACTTTAACGAAGGAAACTGTATCTATACTCTAAATGTTTTGGCTTTCCAAAAACAGACAGTAAATCTAAAAGTAAATTCAATGAAAACAAAGCAATTCTAGCTTAGCTACTCTTGCTTGCTAGGAGGCCTCTCTCTTTGCTAGAGAGGGAGATTAAGTCGGTGTTAGGTGTTAAAGACATATTAGCTTCACACTGGCCTTTTCTCCTTGACTTCAACAGAAGAAACGACTTTCCTGAGATGAGCTTGAGGTTCCATGTTGTGTGTGGCCAGGTCTGGGCGCCATCCCACCCAGTGTACCCGACACACGCTTCGAGATCCTCGGCCTCAGTTGAAGCCCTTTGGTGGGGAGAGAGGAGGAGACATATTCAAGGTCATTCAGTAAGGAAGTAGCCTCAGAGGCCAAGGACCCAGGATCTTGCCCCAGGGTGGGGCTAGTTGAAGGGGAGCCAGGCCCAGTGCTGGCGTAGGAGAGCCAGTCCTGGGCTGTGACACAAGAGGCTCGGCTCCGCTATTGCCTATCTAGATGTCCCTGAGCACGGGCCAACAGGGCTCTGAGCCTCAGGTTCCTCATCTGTGCGGAGGACTCTTCTACTCCCACATGCCACTCTTATATCGCCTCCAGGACTTCCCAGAAGGCAGAAACCCCTCAGGAGCTCCCAGAGCTTACAGGGCAGAGTCCTGACTCCCCTGCAGGCGACACAAGCCCACCCCCACCATCGCCCCCACGGCTTGACCCCTGCTCCCCCCTCCAGCTCCTCCCCTTCCAGCCCAGCCACAGCCATCTGCTGAGCACAGTGCCTGGACCTTCACAGGCACACGGCATCGATATTGGTTGAATGAGTGAATCAGTGAACACTTTGCCACTTGCTCTGTGCTGCCTCATTGATGCATCAGCTGTTCCCTTTGCTTGGAATGCCCTTTCTTCCTTCCTTGGTCTCTCAGCTTTGATTCACTTGCTAAAACCCTGCTTAGATGCACCCTTTTTCTAAGAAGCTTTGCCAGAAGAATTTCCCAAAAGAGTTCATTACCCATTCTTTCAACAAATAACTACTGAGTGCTTCCTATGTGTCGGGCATGGGGTTGGGGGCTGGGGAGGCCGGCAGGAACTGGGCAGAGGAGTCTTCCTCCCTCCTGATCTCCCACCCTTCAGAGCCTCCCGGGGCCTGGGCCCGGCTCTGGCTGCTCTCACCTCGGCCACATCGAAGCACAGCAGCCCTTTGTACCTGTCTGCTCCTGGACTGTGTGTGAGCTCTCTGCTTTGGTCATCTTGCCCCCCCACCCCCCGCCCGGCTCCATATGCAGTAGGTTGCACTGTCAATTGCCAGTCACTGCTCCCACCCCCAGAGCTGGAATTTATAGAACAATGTGAGCACCAACAGAAGCAATTCTGGTCCCTGTTTACTGAGAGATGGAGAGCCTACTGGGGGCCAGGCGCCTGGCCCACATTCTCCCCCACCCTGAGAGCACACACTGTGAGTGGGGAACTGTGAACTGGGGCTCATGCTGGGCCCTGCAGGCCAGGCTTCTTCCCCTGTGGGCCCCTCAGCCCTCCGGGAGCCTCTTCCCGAGGCCAGATTCCAGGAGCCTCCTCTTTCTGAGCCCTGCTCTGCACACCCCCACCCCCCTCAGCACTGGCCTGGCTTCCTGGAATTTGTCCTCCTAATTGAAACCAAACACCGGGGCTCCTCGAGGGCTGTGCCCCAGAGGCCCCGGTGGGTTTCTCTTTCCCGGCCTCCTCCCTTCCCCAGCTGGGGGCGGGGTGCTCAAGCCCTCTGTAGCATTTGGGGGGAGGCCCTGCCCTTGCGCAGGGTGTGGAGTGGGGGCCCTCCCTGCTGCTGGGGTCTGAGTTAAACTTAGCTCTCTCATAGGCTGGAGACAGAAGGAGAGGGACAAGGAAGAGGAGAGAATGCACAGTGGTCAACTCAGTCCCAGGATCAGCCTGGGCGGGTCCTGACTTAGGCCAAAGGCCTGGGAATTGGAGGGCAGCTTTGTGAAACTCAGCTCCTTCCAGACCTACTGTGTGACCTTGGGCCTTGGGCAAGTGCTTCACCCCTCCAGGCCTCAAGCTCCGCATCTGTGCACAAATGGGTGCACACGGAGGTCATCTCACGCGGGATTATGGAGAGCTGGCAATGAGAGGAAACTGCCTCAGTACCACGCGGCCCATGGCAGTGCCCAGTGAGACTCAGCCCCCGTTGCTGTTATCTGCTGGAGCATGGGCACATAGCCTTGCTGGCAGGCATGCTTGAGGGTGTGTGGGATCGGAGAAGGATGTCGTTGGAAAGGTCACTCAGGGTCAGTGACTGTTTGTTGAACGAAGGAATTCATTCAACTTTCAACAAACATTCACCGGGTGCCACCCCCTCCCCCCGCCCCCGTTCCTGTGCCCTCGCCAAGCCCTGGGACACACTGTGAGGGAAGCAAGACACTGCCCTTGGGCACACGTTTGGGGACAGGGTGGGCAGATGGTCACACCAGTTAAAGGCAATGATGATGCAGACTGATCTGTAGTGTGTAACTGGGAAGCAGAAGGGGCTGTGGGAGCCCCAGGGCAGACCTAACCCAGGCTGGGGCCGGGGACAGGGTGGTCAGGGATGGCTTCCCAGAGAAAGTGGCCGGGAGTGGAGATCTGAATGTTTGCTTCTCCTTCCTTTCTGCACTGATTTCCAGCAGCACTTGTCACAGCAGGCCAGCTGGACCAGCCGGATGCAGGTGCTGCCCAAGTGTCCCACTGGCCCTCTGCCTCCAGCACCCTGTGCTTCCTGCCACAGTATCCTTAGAACCCCTTGTTTTCATGGTTCTGCTCCTTGAGGTACTGTCCCATCCACATATCATGCAGGCCATGAATGTTTTAAAAAATAAAAAATAAGGGCACCTGGATGGCTCAGTCGGTAGAGCATATGACTCTTGATCTCTGGATCCTGAGTTCAAGCCCCATGTTGGGTGTAGAGCTTACTGAAAACAAAACAACCAGATGGGATTACTTTTAATAATATACTGTATTAAACCCAATGTATCCCAAATACTATAAACATGTAATTGATATAAACAAATTGTTAACAAGCTAACAGATAGTCTTCCTCTTCTTTTTTGAAGCCTGGTGTGTATTTTGAACTTTACAGCACATCTCAATTTGGATCAGCCACATCTCTCTCTCTCTCTCTCTTTTTTTTTTTTTTAAGATTTTATTTATTTATTCATGAAAGACGGAGAGAGAGAGGCAGGGACACAGGCAGAGGGAGAAGCAGGCTCCATGCAGAGAGCCCAATGTGGGACTCAATCCCAGGACTCCAGGATCGCGCCGTGAGGACTCCAGGATTGTGCTGTGAGCTGAAAGCAGAAGCTTTAACCGCTGAGCCACCCAGGCATCCCAGGGTCAGCCACGTCTCATGTACTCAGTGAGGCCATGTGGTGGGTGGTTACCATAGTGGATAGGGTAGCTCTAGGATCAGGGTTCCCCTAGGGCAGGAGACCTTTACTTCTCATCTCTTCAAGGCTGAGAGTGGTGTCCTCAGTAGAGGGCACAGCCTGGAGGAGGACACAGGCGTGAAAGAACAAAGTATGTTCAGAGAATTTGGTATGGCTGCATGTAAAGCAAAGCAGCTGAGACAAGCGGGCAATGGGACTCTATGTGTATCTGCAGCCAGATCAAGCAAGGCATTGAATAATGTGCTAAGGAATTTGAATTTTGGTCATATGGGCAACTCAGGTCCTCATTTATTTATAAGCAGAGGAGTATTGTATTCAGGCTAAGGGTTTATTTTATTTTATTTTATTTTTTTTTAGGCTAAGGGTTTAGAAAGAGTCCTCTGCTAGGTAGCTGGGAGTATAATTTGGACGGGACCAGTTGGAAGGCAGGGAGACTGAGCCAGGAAGCTGACGCCATTGCACAGATGAGTAATGATGAGGCAGGGACCAATCGAAGAGATAGAGATTGAAGGTCGGGACTCAGAGACTGATGGGTGGTGGGGGAGGGGGTAAATCAAGAAGTCCCAGGTTTTTAGCTTGTGGTGCCAGTTTTCTGAGCCAGGAGATGCAGGAGGAAGGGGAGGAGGAGCAGGTCTGTTGAGGACAGCATCAAGATTCCAATCCTGGTGCCTGCTGGCTTTGAGAAGTTAGCAGGATGTCTCATTGGACAGGAGCAGTAAGTGGTTAGGGTATAGTGTGCTGGAGTTCAGAAGTGGCGTGAGCTGCCGGTCATACATGGCATTCAAGCAGGAGCTGGACAGGCACTAGCCTGGGATGTTGCAGAGGGCTTATGTGCATCCCGAGCTTGCTGGGCCAGGTGATCTTTCAGCCTGGGTGGTGTCTGACCCTAGGATCTTGCTGCATGTATGTGAGACCCTGTCTGTTGCAGCTTGGGCATGTCCGTAATTTGGGGACCTTTATGGTCTAAAGGTAATTTGTGTTTTTGGACCTTGGCCCACAATTAGAACTGGGGGTAGGATATAGGCATGATGGCTGCATGGGGGCAGGGGCTCCATCCCAAAAGACAACAAGGGAAAATAGCCCTGAGGTCCAATTGGACCTACATCTTAGAACCAGAGAGTGAGAAGGATCTTTGATCTTCAATCAGGTTCCCCTCCTCCACATGATTTGATTTGTGGGAAAACTGAAGCCCTTGCCCAAGGTCACACAACAGGTCATGCTTAGAGGGGGTTCTGGGGTTCATGCTGCATCTTGGCACCACCTCCCCAAATCCCAAGTGCCTATGGCATCTGCATCTCCTTGACTTTCCTGGGCACAAAAAGATGTTCTTTAACACATGTGGAAAGGGATCCTGGTCCTTTTTAATTAGGAGGATACAAAGAGAGAAGTCAGACGGCCACCCCCACCCACGGTTGGAAGACTAAGTGCTCCCCAAATTACACAGCAGATGCCAGGGCTCCAGCAACAAGACCCAGCTTGATAGCTTGTGGTAACCTCAGCCAGCACAATTTTATTTTTATGTTTTAACTCCTTGGTGATATATAGACCTCTCACAGGCAGGAGAAATGGCATCCAGAACTTCTCCCTTGAAAACAAAACACAACACAACACAACACCACATATCTTTGAACTTGTGCAATACCCACCCAATTGAATTAACCCTTTGGTCAGGCCACTTGGTCTGTCGGGGGCTGGGCTGGGCCAGGAAACCTCTCCTGCCCGGCGGGTGTAGTGCAAAGTAGGTGAGAAGGAGGCAAAGATCATGGCCACAGTGCTCCAGCCTGGCCACCGTCTGGCCATGGGAACCCCATGTGTCCTTGCTCTTTTTGGGGCCTCTTGCCCCAGCAACTCCCTGGACAACAGCCCTAAGAGCAATTGTACGCGCCTCCCCTGGGGTCTATTTTTTCTGCTTTTCAAATTTCAGCCTAAGGTGCCTGTTCTAGAGGAGACTCTGTATCTCATGCCGGCACACTTCAAACCTCTGTTTCTACACAGACTTGCTCTTCGGAACCGGAACCAGAAGGTTTTGAATCACAGCTCGCCCCTGACCCCCCCCCCCCCAACTTTCCTCATCTGGGTGTGCTGCAGGTACCAAGGCACGTCCCCCGTAGCCTTTTCTCTCTAGCCACATGGACTCTGCCTCATGTCACCCTACTATACTGTACCTCTCTTTGGTCTTCCACATCCAGATTCGTTTTTCACCGTTCAGGTCTGCTCTGTCATTTCCTGAACCAAAAAAACTTGAGAGGCAAGCCCCTCCCCCCTTGTCTGAGGGCAAAAGCCCCAACTCTCACAACTCTGAGTCATGGTGCCCCAAGACCACTCCCACAACCCCCTGTAGGTGCTCCATGCTCCAGATCTTCAACCTGCAGGTGTTTGCTGGGCCTTTACTATGTGCCAGGGATCATGCTGGGCGCTCAGGAGATCCGTGATGCACAAGTGCCCTGAAAGTGTGTTTTGAGAGCTGGGGGCTCAGGGCATGAGGAGGGGCATGGAGTTGAGAGAGGGACTGGGCTGCGGCCAGCTCTCTTCTCACTGGTTTCCTGTTTACTATTAACAGCTGCCCATCCCGCCTAGTGCATAAACGCCCCTGCGAACCTTGGTGTGTTTTCAGACAGGCAGCTCAGTCACAAACGTGAAGCAGGCAACTCAAAATACACCTTCAGCTGCCTTGAAAATTTGCAAAGGAACCCCCCCTTTTTTAAGATTTATTTATTTATTTATGAGAGAGAGAGAGAGAGAGAGAGGCAGAGACACAGGAGGAGGGAGAAGCAGGCTCCATGCTGGGACTCCAAGATCCTGCCCTGGGCCAAAGGCAGGCGCTAAACCGCTGAGCCACCCGGGGATCCCCAAGGAACCCCCTTTAATCCTTCCCTTCCTACCCGACACACTCCCCAACTTCTGTCTTCCTCTCCCTCCTTGGAAGACCTATGGCCCCTTGAAGTTTTTGTTTGCTTCAAGAAAACAACCCAGCTTCAGTGTGGAGGGGTTTTCCTTTTTCCTTTTTTTATTTTTATTAAGCATCAAGAGACGTAGCAATCTGCTTGCAGATACTGTACGTGCATAATTAATAAAATCTCATTATTTATTTATAAAGCGACACACGAGGAACTGGAGAATTAGGGCTATCCCCATTATATATGAAGAGAGAGAAAGAGTGGGAGAGAGAGGCAAATACTTTTTGAACGTTAGATCCTTCCAGAGAAGTGAATCTCTTAATATGCAATGAATAAAAAAGACATCTACTCCCCACGGAAGTGGTGCTCCGTGCCCAGGAGGCATCGGAAAGCAGAAACCTGGTTCAGGGAGCTTAAAAAAGGAACAGGACCAACTCGGTGCTGGCAGTGCCCAGCATGCCGCTTTGGCTTTGGGTAGTTGGCAGGAGAGCAAGAGGCACGGCGGAGGGCCTGGCGGCAGGGAAGGAGGCTTGGGAACTAGTCTGGGGCTTCTGAAGGAGGGCACTTGGGCACAGAGTCCCTGGTAGGTGGGGGAGAAGCGGGCAGTCCCCGGGCGGGCATCACATACATAACCAGATGCCGGCGGAGGGGAACCCCTGGTTTCTCTAGTCCTGCACAAGGCAGGTAACAGTAACGGGGTGGGTGGGGGACCGACACCAGGGGGTTCTACGTGCAGCTCTGCCCTTGGACCTCCGCGTGCCAGATGCCCAGGCAGGACCGCCAATATCAATAACCCAGCTTCTTATATAACAGCCCCTGCGGCCAGGCAGGCAGGGGTCAGAGCCTCCCAGGCTTCTTGAGTCCGGGTGGACCTTCGCTCGCCTCCTTCTCTCATTTTTTCTCGAGACAGGCTTTAAAATAGAAAACAGGCTTGTGCAGGAACCAACCCCAAAGCAAGGGGTGGTTTGGAGGGATTCTTCCCCCCCAGCCGCCCACCTCCCTCAAGTGCAAGCAACTCCTGCAGCAGAAGGCTCAGCCTTCCCGGGGCGGTGGGCTTGGGGGTGGGGGGCGGCGGGGAGACGGGCTGGGGAGGGGGTCGGCCTGGGCAGCAGCCCCCGCAGGGTTACCCGGGCGCGTGCAGGGAAACGTCTCAGCAATTCCAGCGCCCGAGCGGAGCGCGGGGGGGGGGGGGGGGGGGGGGGGGGGGGCGCGCGCGGCGCGGGGCACCTTGAAACCGCCGGCGGCCGCGCGCTGATTGGCCGAGCCGCCGCCTCGGCGTTCCAGCCAGGCGCCCCTCCCCCCGCGCCGTCCACCCCGGAAGGAATTTCCTCCTCTGGCGGCCGCTATTGTTGTCCGCCTCGGCTGTTTGGGTCGGATCGCGTAACCATAGTATCCAAACTGTGTCCACGCGGGGCCCCAGCCTGGGACCCCGGTGCCCCCAGCCCCCCCACTTTTTTTTTTTTTTTTTTTTTTTGCAGCCTACTTATCGTGACTTCATCGGACTCCGGGGAGCAGGGGAGGAGGAGGGGGAGGGGCGGGGGGGGAGCTGGCCCACTTCTGGCGGCCCTTACTTCGAGATGTTTTCAATTATGATTTTTTAAAAAGTCTGCTTTGTGGGTTCGGGGCTTTTAAATTCTTCCCACTCCCCTCTCTCCCGTGAAACCGTTGGACCAAACTTGAATGGGGTTTTCCCTCCGTTTCCCCTCTAGCGCCTGCACGCCAGACCCTGCCTTTGCAGGGCGGTGGGTAGGGGTGGGGGGGAGCTCTTTGCAGCAGGGGTCACACCCCCTCCCCTCCCCTCCCCGACCCCTCCAATCAGGACTGTGTCCTGCCCCCCCCCCGCCCCCATCCTGGGCTCGAACCGGGGAAAGCGAGGCTGGTGGCGGTGGGGTCGGGCCCGTCGGATCCCGTGGCCACCCCCAGCCTCGTGCAGCTCCCCAGCTCCGGGGGCTCATCCGGCGGGGTTGGGGTGGGGGGATCCCTGGAGATGGGTGTGGGGGGAGGAGGTAGGGGTGCTCAGGGGGTGAGAGGACGGCGGGGGAAGCAGCTGACAGGTTCTTGGCCCCCCGGCCCCTCCAATGTCTCCTCCTTCGGATCTTTGAGCACAGACACCTCAGTCGCCGCGAAGCAGCCCGAGCCCCATACCTGCCCCCTACCCCCTACTCCTGCAAAAAACAGAAAAATAAATAAAAACATAAAACCCAGAGCCCCATCCTTGCTAGGTGCTTTCTGCCGGCAGAGGTGGGGGAGCCGGCGGCAAGTCCGCAGCGGGCAGGCTGCGCGCGGCGCGGGAGCCCCCGGGGCTGGGGCGGGCGGGGGCGGGGGCGGGGGCGGCGGGGGGCGACCAACATTCCCAGAACTCGAGGATTCTCCGGGCGCCCGCAGGGGCGGGGGCACCCTCCGGGGCGGGGGCCGCGGCGGCGCCTGCCCAAGTCCGGGGCAACACTGCCCCCTAGGGGCCGCCGCGCGAGCTCCGAAACCCGGGCGGTCCGGGGCCTTGAGGTTTGGGTCCAGGTCTGGCCCTGGGCGGCGGCGGCGGCGGCGGCGGCGGCGGCCACCCCAGTGACCCGCACAGCCCGGAGGACGGCTTCCAAGCGCCCGTGCTAGGGCCTGGGGGACGAAGGTGGTGGGATTCGTCCGCTCTAGGGTTTAAAACTTTGGCAGAGAGTTGGGTGCATCCTGCGGGCTTCCAGGGATGGACTGGATCTTTAATATCGATGGATCTAGTCCCCTGACTGTGCAGTTGGAGGAACTGAGGCCCGGAGAGGGGAACGACTTGCTTAGGGACGTGGGGTTTGCGCCCAGTCCTCCCGGGGTCCTCTGGCTTTTTTGGATTGATAAAGTCCTCTTTCATCCCTGATGTCAGCGCGCTGTCGAGAGAGGCATTATCAGGCATTTTACAGATGAGAAATCAGAGATGTCTTGACCTCCCCAAGCCTCACAGCTGAGAACTCAGACCCCCTGACTTCTAGCCCAGCTCTCCATACTATGAGGACTTCGGGGACCTTGAACCACTGGCTCAGATAGCTGGCAGCCTTCCACCCGGGGGTCCCACGGCGGCCAGACCAGGGCAGAGGTGCTTGCTCCAGCTGAGGGGGCGTGGGTCTGCTGAAACCTGAGTTCTAGGCTCCTGAATTGCTGCCTTGTCTGGGCCTCAGTTTCCCCATCTCTAAAATGGGAGGTGGGCAGGAGGATCTGGAAGGCATTTTGCATCCCTAGTGTTTGGATAACACTATGCTGCTCCGACTCTTTTGTTTGTCACTGCCTCTCCTCTGCTCTCCCTGGCTCTCTGGTTTGGGGTCGGCTGAACAGGCTGCTTCCGCCAGCGCCCCCCCCCCCCCCTCCGCCGCAGGGCTTCTGCGGCTGCCCCGCCCCTCCCCTCGTCTACTGGCAGGCGCAGAGCTGACTGTGGGAGGGAGCGGTGGGCAAGGAGCCAGCAGAGCGTCAAGTCAACCCCTTGGGAAAAAGGGAAAAAGGGTCGGGGGGGGGGGGGGGCGACTGCTGTCAGAGGCTGCAGCTAGGCGATGGCGGAGCAGGGTCCCCGGGGGTTATTTGTGTCCAAGGTAACTGGTGTCCAAGTTGGCTGCTAGCCTCCTTCGGCTCTCCCTAGAGATGCGGAGAGCTGTGCTGGGAGTCATTTCTACTCCTCCCTCCTTCCTACTGCCCACGAACAATCAGGCACCAAGTCTGGTCCTTTCTCCCCTTAAATCTCTCTTCGGTCCTCCTCTTCTCCCCATCACTCAGCCAGCACCCTAATCTGCCAGACTGCTGGTCTCCAGGGGTCTCTGAACTGGCCCCTCTGAGCCTTCCTCCACACCTGTCCCCTGCCACTAGCTTTCTGAGCCACAGAGTGCATCCTTTCCTGCTTCAATCCCTGCCCTGCCTTCTACTCCACTAGGGTCAACCCCAGGTTGGTAGGTCCTCTGTGACCTGGGCCTAGCCTGCCTCTCCAGCCTCATTTTGGGTCTAGTGTGTCTTTTGTGTCCTGATGACTTTGCATGTGACTTCAGGAGCCTGTCTTGCTCCCTGGGGTCCTACAAGTTGTGACCCTAGGTCTTTCCAGGCCTTGGGGATACTGAGATGAATAAGAAGACCACTCTTCCCTGCAGAGAGCTCATAGACCATGGCAGACACAACCAGCATGGTCCTATAATAATTGTTGGTGGAATGTAGTCTTAAGAGGATCCACACCTGGCTGGGGGGAAATCAGGGAAGGCTCCCTGAAGGCAGTGTTGCTCATGCTGGGGAAGACTAGGAATTGGTCATATACATGGAGGTGAAGGGATGCCTCAGTGGCTTAGTGGTTGAGCATCTGCCTTTGGCTCAGGGCATCATTCTGGGGTCCCGGGATTGAGTCCCATATCGGGCTCCCCGAATGGAGCCTGCTTCTCCTCCCTCTGCCTGTGTCTTTGCCTCTCTCTCTCTCCTCTCTCTCTCTCTCTGTGTATGTCTTGTGAATAAATAAATAAAATCAAGGAAAAAAAAAAAAGATATGTGGAGGTGAAGAGGGAAAACAACCCAGGGAGAGAAATGACATGAATAGGCATCAGCACGGGCAGGCACAGGTCATGAGAGAGCATGACCCTTAAGGAATCTAGAAGACAGTGGAGCTAAAGTGTGAGGGGATAGGGCAGTAAGGAGAGATGAGGCTGGGGAGGGAGCCAAATCCAGGTGGTCCTTGTCCTTGTTGGTGTTGGCCTGAGGAGCTGGGATTTGCACATGCAGGCCATGGGGAGCCAGGGAGGGTTCTGAGCCCTGGGCTGGACTGCATGCTTGGAACACCCTTCCTCTTGCGACCAGGTCCCGGTAATACAGAAATGACTGTTTTATTTACAGCCCTCCTTGTTCCTGCCTGTTTCTGTAGAGGATCTGAAAGGATCTAAAGGAAAATCGGATATGGTCCTTGCCTTCGAGGAGCTCGTAGACTGGGATAGATGAAGAATAAAGTGGGTCAAGCAGAATGAAGAAAGCACAGTGGGAACTTTCTAGAATATACATCTAGTGGCCCTGTTCATCCCTGTTTGAAACCTCTTTATTAGCTCCCTGGTGCCCTCGGTGGCAAGCCCTGCTCCTTTGCGGGGCACTTAGGGCCCTGGTGGTCTGCCCTGATGACCTCTCCGCTCATGGCTCACCTCGGTTCCACCCTTCCCACTTCCTCTCCTGCAGCCAGCTCTTACTTGCGGTTGCCCCCCGTGGACCACCAGCCATCAGACCTGGGCCCATACTGTTTGCTCTGCTTGGAATCCTACTTTCCAGCACCCAGGCCCCTTGCCACTTGTTCATTCACTCTTGGCCTTCTCAAGATGCTGCTGAGGGCTCCCTCCTTCTAAGAAGCCCTCCATGGTCCCCCATGGCCTCCTCCCCTCAATTCGCCTTGTCTCCTCTTTATCCCAGAACCCATCCTAGCATGGTTGAATAATCCACAGGAGATCGGCAGCCTCCAACTCTGATCAGCTCTGGGGTTTCCAGGTCATATATACCCAGGGCGCAGAATGGATGCTCAGTGAAGTTTTTGTTGTTGAGAATAATAGGAATAGACTTTTTCTTTTTTAAAGATTGTATTTATTTATTCACGAGACAGACACACACACACACACACACACACACACAGAGAGAGAGAGAGAGAGAGAGAGGCAGAGACACAGACAGAAGGAGAAACAGGCTCCATGCAGCGAACCTGACACGAGACTTGATCCCGGGTCTCCAGGATCAGGCCCTGGGCTGAAGGCGGCGCTAAACCGCTGAGCCACCCAGGCTGCCCCCTTATCTGAGCTTTGAGCTTCTCTTGGACCAATTTGTCCTTTGTGGGGTGGCAAAGGGGGCTGGTTGCTGGCCAGTGGGGCTGGGTTTGGAGGGGCCAGAGCTGGGGGCAATGGGGGAATCCCAGGGCTTGGAGGGATCCTAAAGAAAGGCAGAGTCTGAAGAGAAAGCTGGGGTTTGAGTGCCAGC
This sequence comes from Canis lupus familiaris, assembly GCF_011100685.1. Taxonomy (NCBI): domain Eukaryota; kingdom Metazoa; phylum Chordata; class Mammalia; order Carnivora; family Canidae; genus Canis; species Canis lupus. The sequence goes on along the minus strand of NC_049226.1, from coordinate 55,055,171 downwards.
AGCCTGGTAGACACGCAAGGCCACAGAACCCGATAAAGGAGCAAGTTTTGGCTCATGGAGCTGAATTCAGAGTTCAGCGGAGCTGGGCTGGGGGTGAACTCAGGCAGCGCAGGAGGAGAGGAGCACCAATCCAAGGCCTGGGGTCAAAACACAGCTGTGTGACCTTGAATAGTATAAGGGCCTCAGTTCTCTCATCTGAAAAAAAAAAAAAATGGGGGTATTAGTAATACCTACTTCATAGGAGATTCTAAAGTTTAAATGAGATGCTACATACAAAGCTCTTGATACTCTGCCTGGCTCACAGTAAATATATAATGTATGTTGCATTTTTCTGCTTCTTCCTAACTGCCCCCACCCTCTTCTTAGCCCCCTCTCCCGGGCTCTTCTTTCCCACTCCATATATGACCCTAATACGTATGTATCTTTGTAAAATATGTAGTGTTGTTTTGGGTGCTAGGGGTGTCATTCTGAATCTTTCATTTCACCCCCCTACTCCACACCATGTGTTTGAAGATCTTTCTATGTGGATTCTAGTTGCTGTATAGTTTCCTGAGCATACACCTACCATGTGTTAGCATCCCTTCTTCTGGTGAAGACATTTGTGTTGTCCCCAACGTTGTCTTCTCACAAATAATTTTTTAAATTTATTTTTTATTGGTGTTCAATTTACCAACATACAGAATAACCCCCAGTGCCCGTCACCCATTCACTCCCACCCCCTGCCCTCCTCCCCTTCCACCACCCCTAGTTCGTTTCCCAGAGTTAGCAGTCTTTACGTTCCGTCTCCCTTTCTGATATTTCCCACACATTTCTTCTCCCTTCCCCTGTATTCCCTTTCACTACTATTTATATTCCCCACATGAATGAGAACATATAATGTTTGTCCTTTTCCGACTGAGTTACTTCACTCAGCTCACAAATAATTTCTTGAAAAAAAAAAACACCCTTGTAAATGTGTCCCCAGGGGTGCCTGGGGGGCTCAGGCGGTTGAATATCCCACTCTTGATCACAGCTCAGGTCATGATCTCAGGGATGTGAGAAGTGCCCCGTGTCAGACTCTGTGCTCAGTAGGGAGTCCGCTTGAGATTCTCTCCCCCTCTCTCTCTGCTCCTTCCCCTGCTTGCTTGTTCTCTCTCTCTCTCTAAATAAATAGATAAATAAATAAATATCTTAAAAAAAAGAAAAAGTGTCCCCAGACCTGGATGTGTCCTCTTGTGGACCTGTGCGAGAATTTCCCTGGGATATACAGGGATCCAACGGCTGTGTTATGGGACACATATCTACTTACTTGTACTAAATGTTGTTAGGTTTCTAGAATGGCTGAACCACTTGGTGCCCCACCAGCAGTACAGGAGAGTCCTGCCTGCCAGCACTTGGTATTATCCACCATTCTAATTTTTGCCAACATGATGGGTGTAGACTGCCAGCACATTCATTTGTTAGCCACCAGGGCTTCTCCTTCTGTGAATCACTTGTTAAGTCCTCGTTCTCCTGCTGTGGGTTTCCTGACCTGCCTTCCTGTTGGGTGCTCCAAGGTCAGCCTCGAGGACAGCCTGCAGCAACTGCCTCAGAGCAGATCTGTCCTCTGGGAATGGGGTAATCAGGTTGGCTTGAAGGGTCTGAGCTCTCACTCACTGGTGTCACTGTTATTGAAATTGCTGAGTGCTCTCCTGGGCTTGGGCCCTGTGTGGGGTCCAAGGACCCAATGACTCAGGCTGTTCTTACTCCTAAGAACTCACAGTGCCAGGAGACAGGCAGACGGGACAGGACAGAGTTGTTCCAAAGACTACTGAGTGAGGCAGTAGAAATGAAGCACTTCCCCATTAGAGCATCTGTCCCATTTGATGGTCCTGGCTTGGGGAATGGAGGAAAACAGCCATCGCCGAATCAACAAACCCACCCCAAACTTCCAGGGAAGGCAGCTCGGAACTTGGAAGGCCTTTCGTTGGAGCCTCCTGAAGGATGGGTGCCTGGGGCTGAGATTAGGGCAAGGGGTCCTGGAGAAGTGTTTAGCTTAGCTGACCAAATGGTGAGGTGGGGGGTGGGGGTCGGGGTTGTGAGGAAGGGGCGAGGCAGGGAGCAAAGGGGAGGTGGGGGAGAGGAGACTGGGAGGCAGGCGGGGTGAGGGGTGCCCTGTGGAGAGGCCAGGCATAAATCTCCTTAGGGCAGGGTGCCTGACACTCAGTTCAGGTCTCCAGAGCTGCTCCCCCATCTCCTTACACGCGCAAAGCCCACTCTGTCCTCATCTGCCTCAGGTGAGTGTTTCGTGGAAACAGGTGGAGGTGGAGTTTCTGTCCAAGTTTCCTGGCTTGTGACAGAGTCAGCCCCCACAGGCCAGTGAGAGCGTCCAAAGAATAATCAAATAGAGCAGAAGCAGGAATTTGGAATCAGAGGTGATTGTGGAAAAGTAAGTTAGCCCCTGGGGAGTTAGCTTCCTAAGGGTGAATGGAGGGTTTCAGGTGATCTTATTTAAATCGAAGTGGGTTTTGTTTTGTTTTGTTTTTTGTTTTTGTTTTATGTTTTTTTTTTAATCGAAGTGGGTTTTGTAGCAGATTGTATTTTCCAAAAACGGCCTCAATAATTTCTTCCATCCCATACGCTCCTCTTCAATGTGACTTTGACATTCCTCCCCTCAAATCAAGGGTTAATATGTCCTCTCTTTGAACCTGGGTAGACCTTTATGACTCCTTGACCAACAAAGTGTGGTGGAAGGACACGATTTTTATGACAAAGGCCAGGTCATAAAAATGCCATGCACGGCTGCTTTGTGTTCTTGGGAGATTCATTGTGGTGGAAGCTGGCTGCCATGGCCACCCTAAAACCGCCATGCTGGGAGGAGGCCCAAACTCGTCTACACGGACAGATCCCGCGGAGGCGTCCTGAGACTACAAGAACACAGGGATGTCCACCGACAGCCCAGCTGCTGGGCCCCGGCTGGCCCGTTTCCAGTGGCTGTCTGCCTGCAGCCCGTGGGGGACCCTGAGCCAGGATGGCCCAGCTGTGCCCTTCCCACGTTTCTCACCCACAGAAATCCTGAGAGGAAAGAACATGATTGTTATTTTAAGCCACGAGGGTCTGACATGATTTGTTACACAGCAGTAGATAATCCAAGCAGGTTTATACTTATTTTATTGTCAGTCTCCTCTGGCCGAGTAGTTTTTGTTTTCAGTTCTATTCTCAGCACTCAGCCTGGAACATACTATCCTTTACAGATATTTGTTGTATAAATGAATGAAAGTTGACAGTCCATATCAGCGTGGTGTTGGGGATTTGTGGGAGCCCAGGGGCGACTCCTAACCCAGCCTGGGAGATCTGAGAAGTCTTCCTGGAGGAAGTGGTGCTGCTCTGAGTTTCTGGGCAGGGCTAGGCACAGAAGAATATCTGTCCCTCTTCTCTGGGTGCTGCTTGTTTGTTTTTGGCTCCCAAGTGTGGCTTCCTGGCTTGGGGTGTGTGTCCAGTAGGCTCATCCCTGTGTCTCTTTTGGGGGTCCTCCTTCCCTATCCCTGCCCCAGCTCTCTTTTCTCCCTCCCTCTCTGGGCCTGCAGGCTTACTCCTGCCTTCTCTGACTCTGCGTCTGGTTAGAGAAAATTAAGTCAATGGGGAGGGAGGAGTTGACAAATAGTCGGTCTGGTAATTGAATTTTTTTTTTTCCTCTAGCCCTTTCTCCACCCCCCAGAGAGCAGAAGGAATTAGCTCTCTAGACAGTGGTTTTCCCAGCTAAGGAGCTCTCGTGTTGCATCCCCTTCCCAGCCTGGATCAGCAGGAAGAGAGGGAGGTGGCAAGCAGAAGACTACTTAGGATCCTCCAGGGCTAAGCATTGGAGGAGGAAACTGAGGCCCTGGGAGGGAGGGAGGGATGCTCTGCAGGCCCTAAGTGGGCTGGCACCTGAGCCAGGACTAGAAGGGAAAAGCTGCTTGGAGGCAGCCCTTCCACTGTCCCAGGAAGGTGGGGAAGAAAGACTGGGAAGGCTTCAGTGTGAGACACACCAGGGGCAGCCAGCTGCAGGAAGCCTGGGACTCCTGGGTCCCTGGCAGGAAGCAGCCCCTTTACCACTGGTTGGGATTTCCTGGGCAGGGAGGCCCAAGACTTAGTAGAGTGCCCAGCCTGTTGCTCTGCAGGACCTGGCCACCCTGCAGGACTGCCTTCACATAGAGTGCCCTTCAGGGGCCGGGGGATGGGGCCACTGGGTTGGTACTGCTCCGTGGCAAAGGGCTGATAGAAAATAACCCAGCTACATGCTTTATGTCTCTCCATTCTGAAAAATGGGATGGCCTCAGGGATCTCAGAGAGTCCTGAGAATTATGGAAGGTACTGGCTCTTAGCTGGCCCTCAATCCACAGTATCTTTTTTTTTTTTTAAGATTTTATTTATTTATTTATTTATTTATTTATTTATTTATTTATTTATTTATTTATGAGAGACACAGACATAGGTAGAGGGAAAAGCTGGCTCCCCATGGGGAGCCTGATGGGGGACTGGATCCCAGGACCCCAGGATTACTGGATCATATCCTGAGCCGAATGCAGATGCTAAACCACTGAGCCACCCAGGTGCCCCTTTTTAAAGATTTTATTTATTTATTTATTCATGAGATACACACAGAGAGAGGCAGAGACACAAGCAGAGGGAGAAGCAGGCTCCTTGCGGAAGAGCCTGATGCAGGACTCAATCCCAGAACCCCGGAATCATGACCTCAGCCAAAGGCAGCTGCTCAACCACAGAGTCACCCAGGTGTCTCAATCCATGGTGTCTCTATTGCCTCATTGTAGAGATGAAGACACTGAGGCTCCAACATGCTCACGTGGCAAGTGGCAGCAGGAGAATTCACACCCTGGGTGGCCTGAACTCCCAAGCCCTCTCCACACACAGGCTTCTGTGCTCCATGGCAGAGGTGGCTGCGGGTGAGGGGTTCGGCTGGGCCCCATGGGGTGAGGATGCAAGCCGGTTCTACAGGACAGGAGGGGTGGGTGGACCAGCGGGTGCTGTGGCTGCCTGCACTCCAGGCCCAGCGGGGGTGAGCGCCTCCCAGCCCTGCCTCTCCTGGCCCTGCCTCACCAGGCCCTGCCTCCCTGGGCCCGGCCTCACGGAGCAGTGGCGGCTGCAGGCTCCGGGAGCGCTTGATTTATTAAGCTAATGTTCTAGCACATTTTCCCCATCCCGTAATGAGCTGTTTCCACCAGGGGGTGTCTGCAGAGCGACTGCGGGCTTCCGGCCGCTCCAGGAGGGAAGCAGGCCTGGCTGGCAGGCGGTCTGGGGTGTGGGGAGGGGGGTCGGGGTGTCTGGCCGCCCAGCGAGGGGCCGGGTGAGGTTGGAAAGTCTGGGTTGAAAAATCACCCCCTGGTGGTGGTGTAGGGGTGGGGGGGGGGGCTGTTGAGGGGAGGCTGGAAGCTGGTGCTGCCAAGGCAGCTTGGAAGAGATCCCACTTTGCCTTCAGTGCCATCGTGGCTCCGCTTCCCACCCACCCCAGGAGCCTGGGAGGGCACGCTGGCCCCACGCTTCTGGCCCGGCTCCGCCTTGCCTCCCTCCTCTACAAACTTCGGAGCCTTCTGAGCTCAGTCTGCCTATTGCCTGCTTGTTAGCTGCCCAGAGCAGGCATTTCTGTGGCTTGATGTGACAGTTAGGTCCTTTGCAGCCAGGCAGATCCAGGTTCGAATCCCAGCCCAGCCGCCTTCTAACTCTGTGACCTGGGGGCAGAGGCAGGGGGATCCCTGACCTCTCTGGGCCTCAGTCTCCCATTTTAGAAGTGGAATAAGAAGCTGTATCTTGTGGGGTTGTTCTAAGGATCAGCGATAACACAGGTAGAGTTTTGTACAGGGTGATAAACCCAGCCTTGGTCACCTGGCCTACTGAGGTTGGGACACACCTGCTGGGCTCTGACCCCAGTGTCCCCGTGCCTGTGATGAGCACAGCAGCGGTGCTAACACCTTGCCCCTGAGTTGGGGCCGCACATGCAGGCAGGACCTCCAGCCTGCCCAGCACCTGTCTGCTGATAAGCCTTGGGATCACCGGCCCATTCAGAATCTGTGCTTTCCTCACATGGGGCAGACGGTTGTTGGTATTTGGCTTTAAAAAGCCTAATGCAGTTTTTCCTCATCAAACTTGCCTCCCCCCCGGAGCCTAGATCCTGGATTGGGTGAGCTCTGGAGGAAGGCTGTGCCACCCAGTGCTCCTTCTTGGTGTTTTTAGTCTCTTTTGGTATTTTTTCTTTAGCCCCTGCCTGGCACCTGGAAGGCAGTCATCCAGGAGTAGTTAGCACCGCTCTTCACTTTGGAGATGCTGTCCCACTGGCCCTGTCCCCTGGGAGGGGAAAATGGGATGACTAGCTTGGGTCCCTTGAGGTCAGTCCTCTTTGTTTGTTTGTTTGTTTTAAAGATTTTATTTATTTATTCATGAGACACACAGAGAGAGGCAGACATAGACAAAGGGAGAAGCAGCTCCATGCAGGGAGCCCGATGTGGGACTCGAGCCCAGGACCGGGATCACACCCTGAGAGAAGGCAGACGCTCAACCACGAGCCACCCAGGCACCCCAAGGTCAGTCCTCTTTGACATGGTGTGCAAGGCCCTTCCTAGGAAGTATCACCGCATGTTACAGAGCAGGGTGCTTGCGTGGCTTGCCCAGGCACTTAGTACATAGGTGGTAGAGCAGGGCCTGGAACCCAGTCTGCTGGACTCCCAAACCAGTGCTCCTTCCTCTCCTCACTAGAGGTCACTGAGAGAACCTTCTGGTCTTCAGCAAGTCCTCAGGATAAAGGTGAAGTCTCTCAGCTTCCTTCTTACAGCAGATTGACTGGACTTGGGCTGCCTGCCCTGGGCCCCCACCCATCCTGCCCTCCTCACACCTGCTCCCCACCTTGGTGCATCTCTCTTCCCGCTCCCTCACCAGGCCAGCCCGTGCATGCGCTGTCCCCTCCTTGGTGGCTTCCCTCCTCAGGGCCCGTGCCTTTGAGCATTCTGTCCTTATCTCTACCTCCTTCCCTGACCACCAGCTCCAGAGAAGCCTTCCTTCCATTCACCCCCATTGTCTTCCCGGCTATTGTTGTGTTGGGGTCATCATCTGAAAGGACCCTGTGAGTTGCCTGTTCCCCTCAGGTGTTAAAGCTCCGTGAGAGCAGGGAGTCGGGGTGCCTCATGCCCAGAATACCGCCCCCTCCCCAGGAACGCAGTGGCCAATAGTCCGCTTTATGTTCTTTTCTTCTCAGATTTACCTGTGCCCCAGCTCCTTGCACACTAAAGTGATCTCAGGACTCCAGGGACTTGATGTCGACAGCAGCCGCTTCCCTCACTGTTGCTAATGCTTGCTGGCGCTGGCTGTTACCAGGTACTGTGAAGTGCCTCAAGTCGTCTCAACAACCCGTTGAGGTAGGTCCCATTCCCATCAGCACGCCTGTCATACAAATGAGGAAACTAAAGCCAGAGTCCACTGGTCCTGTCTTATTACCCAGTCAGCGAGTGGTAGAGCCGGGGGCTGAAATCCACATGGTGGTTCTCTGGAATCCCCGCTGCAGAAAGCTTCTAGAAGCAGCTTGATGTTCTCACCTGCCTCTCAGAGGGCAGCCCCCCAACCTGTGGAATGCGGACAAGCCCTTGGAACTTGCACCCCCCAGGTCCCTACTGCACCCCAGATTGGTTCTGCAGAGAATTTCTTCATTGCACACATAATATTTGTTCCCAACTATACATGTTTGGGTGAACAAAATGTCCTTTTTGCTCTTTTACACATTGAAGAGAAACCAGAGTATGAGAGGAGGACAATGTTACAAAGAGAGCCTGTCCGGAAGCCATTGGAACTGAGTCCGGAGTCTTGTCTCCCTGTGGTCCTCTCCTTTCCCTTCTTTCTGTGTCCCTTCACGTGTCCTCTCTGGTCTCTAAGTGGATGATAACCTCCCCATGGCTCCTGAGCACCTAGATACCCTCCATTCACATCTGGGAAGCCCAGGTCTCATGGGAAGAGAGAGCACGTAATGGGCTGAGCTTGGACCAGGTAGGCCCAGCTGAGGCCCGGTCACCTGTGACTGGTGGGGAGCGCATGAGGTGCAAACATGGCTCCTGTGGCCTCGGCTGTCGTCTTCAAAGGAGGAGTGACAGTGAGCCGTGAGGCCAGCGCTGAGTGTGCCCGCCGTGGTCGTGAAGGGCCTTGAATGCTACACTAAGGAACTTACCCTTCAGGTGATAAAGGCTGTAAGCCGAGAGTGGCGGGGTGCAGAGTGGCGGGGTGCAGCCTGCAGCTTTGAAGGCTTGCGTTAGCTGCCAGAGGGTAGCGGGGAGCTGCGGGCACCAGTGAGGGGGACATTCCTGCTGCGTAAGGTGGTGAGGGCCTGGACGGGGGCACAGGGTCCCCTGGGGAGGAGGCAGCAGGCACGCCCTGCCTTCTTCCTGGGCCAGCTGGAAGACTCACCCATTGATTCTGAGCACGAACCGCGCTGGGCCTGGGCTGAGTGCCGACGCCCTGCCCTGACCCCTGACCTGGACACAGGCCTCAGCTACACCGGGGACTTGATGAGTGAGAAAGGCGGGGGCCAGAGGAAGTGCTCTGGGCGATCCCAGGAGGCCAGAATGACTTGGCGTGGGGTGTGGGGGGCGGGAGAGAGGATCCGGGCCGCCCTCCCTCCCCGCCATCCTCCGCGGAGGTAGCCCTGGATGCAGGCCTGGAAGAGCAGGTAGGGATGGAAGGTGCGGGGCTCTGGGCTCTGGGCTCCCGGGGAGGGGCGGCCCGTGCAGGGTTGAGTAATAGGAGCGATGGCTGGGGGAAGGCGGGAAACCTCCTCCGTGGGCGTCCTCCGTGGAACATTCAGAATGCCAAGCTGAGGTGTTTAAATTTATGCTGTGGCAGGAGGGAGCCATTGACTGTGAGCAGACAGCGGGGTGGCCGGTGTTTCCCTTCAGGATCCTGACAGCGCGGGTTCCAGAAATTAAACCAGTGGGGAAAGTACTCGGGCCCTCAGAGTGCTGGGCCGTGGGGGACGTGCCGGTGCCTCGGGGCGCCCCACTGCAATGCGCGTGCCCGAATCCCAGGGCCTTGGGGAGCGGGGCGGGGCGGGATGGTCCATGAGGCCGGGAGAGGTGTGTGCGGGCTTGGGGTGCGCGTGCAGCCGCCACATGGCTGAGTACCTGGGAAGCTGCTGAGGGCTGGGAGGTGATTAACAATTGTAATCACTCCTGTCACGACACCGTTAAATTCCAGTGGCGCTGGCTGGGCAGCTGACGGATGGGCCTGGGTGTCACAGCTCATGGCGCGGGCAGGATCATTTGTCAGCAGTCAGCACATCAACAGTGGGGGCCCACGTCCCTCCACGTGGGGTGCTGGCTGCCATCCCAGGGCCAGGGCAGGGCAGGTGAGGCCGGGCTCGGACGTGGAACAGCTCCAGCTTGGCAGCATTTGATGACAGGTCTGAGCTGGAAGATCTTGAGAAATCGTCCAGTGGATTGCTCGGGAGCCTTGGTAGGGAATGGGGTGGGGGTGGGTGGGTGCTGACTGGGGCATAGGTTGTGAGGCTCCAGGCATCCTCCCACCCCTTCACCCCTTGATCTAAACTTCTTTGCTCTCTCTAAATGGAAATGTTTTTTTTCTTTTAGAGAGAGAGATTTTATTTATTTATTCATGAGAGATACAGAGAAAGAGGCAGGGACGCAGGCAGAGGGAGAAGCAGACTCCCTGTGGGAAGTCCAATGAGGGACTCAATCCCAGGACCCCGGGATCACACCCTGAGCCAAAGGCAGATGCTAAACCACTGAGCCACCAGGTGTCCCTAAATGGAAATGTTCTTATTGTTGATTTTACATGAGTATTGAGAAAGAAATCCAAACAGTATGGAAGAAACACAGTCTTCCATGGCCCTATTCCCCACACATAATCATTGTTAAAGTGTGGTTTATGTTCTAGTTCTCAAGGCCCCTGGAGCCACCACCCCGCTTCCTGCCAAGATCCCTGCTGTTTCGTGGGCCATCCCACTGACCTCCCAAGAAACCCTCCATTTTGCTTAAATATAGTTTATGCTTTTCCTCCCAGGTGTGGTCAAACTCCAGGAATATGAAGTTTCTACCCACCCCTAGCCTACCCTCCCAGGGCTGGTTCCTTGTGTGGGCGGCCACTTTCATTCAGTAAGCTCAGGAGCAAGCTGTAATGTCCAGCATCTGCTGGGTTTCTGTGCTGCCGGAGGCAGAGGCTGGACTGTGTTCAGCTGGGCCCTAAGCATTTACGTATGCTGGCGTGGAGACTTGGGGTTGGGGTAGGTGGGGAAGGGGTGGAAGGGAGAGGACGAATTGCCAAACTGCTTGAAGAAACAAGGATTAAGGGTTGTACCCAGGGAGCTGGGCACAGGGGTGGGGAAAACAAGGCACAGTGTGCGGATGTGGTCTGAGGAGCAGCCCTGTCTGCATTCCCCTTGCCTGCCTGCTGTAGTTGAAGATTATTGCAGTGAATGCTCTTCGCCCCTCTCTCCAATCGTCTTGCCTGTTCCCACATGAGAGCAGGAGGAGTGACCCATTTGATTGACAAAATTGCAAACAGCCTGACATCCCTGGGTCAGGTTAGCCTGGGGCAGAAATGTGGTGTATTTGGAACTAGGGGGTTTTGGTTATTTAATGCTGCAGATCAAATTATCCCCAAACCAGGTGGCTTAAAAGCATCTTGCATTCTGCTCATAGACCCTGTGGCCCACAGATTCTGGGAACTTAAGGCTGGGCATTTCTTGTTTGGGGTCTCCTCTGGTAGAGTATAGGCAGCCTCTGGAGTGGATTCTCTCTTCTTTTGGTGCTGGTTGTTGGAGCAGGGAGACTGTCATCCTACAGTCTGTGGGGTAGGGAGAAGGTCCCCCCACCTCCATCCCCCAATCTCACCCCATCAGTAATAAAGCCCATTCTTCCCTTTGAGCCTCCTGGGGCCTCTGTCCCTGGAGGGCAGCAGAAGATGATGGGGCTTCCCTCCCGGACCCTAGGAGTCCTGTGAGTTTGCAAGAGGAGCATGGCTCAGGGAGGGACACTAAGGGGAATGGCGATGAGCTTCAAAACAGCAATGGCAGACAAGGGCTTTGCAGACATTTCCTGCCCTGGGCCCCAGGCCTGTGCTGTCCCGAATTCTTGGTACATGCTATTATACACCAGTCTCATGTTAGGGGGGTTAGGGAGGTGGTGGTGGTGGTGGTGGTGGTAAAGGAAGAGAGGTGTATCGGGGTGGGGCCAGGACTGAACATCAGGCAGTATGGGCTGAGTACCTGGGGTGGAGAGGGCTCTCATTAAACTTCCTGTGGTAGCCAGCCCTCAACATGGCCCCAGTGACCCACATCGCTTGCAGGAGCATCTGAATCAAGGCTGGCCCTGTGTGGATGCTAGAATTAGATGAGAGAGATAAGGTGGCTTTCAAGACTGGATCACAAAAGGCATTGCCCCTCCTGCTTTAGATTCTTGGCTGTCTTGCTCTAGGGGAAGCTAGCTGCCATGCCTTAAGAGGGCTTGAGCAGCCCTGTGGAGAAGCCCACATGGGGAGGAGCCAAGGCCTTTAGCCAATCCCTAGCATCACCTACCAACCACATGAGTGGGTCACCTTGGAAGCAGATCCTTGGGCCTGGTCAAACCTTCAGGGGATTGCAGCCCTGGCTGACATCTGACTGCAATCACATGGAAGACCCGAAATGAGAACTGCCCAGCTTCCTGAAATCTTGACTCACAGAATTTGTGAGCATAATGAAATATTGGGTTCACTAAGTTCTGGTTTGATTTGTTACTTAGCATTTGATAACCAATACCCTCATCTCCAAATACTCCAGAGAAAGATAGGGAAGTTGGTCCTTGTGAGGGCAATGGTAGGAGGTAAGTAAAAGCAGATAGAAAGAGAGACAGAGCTCTCACATCCGCTCCTGATGCTGGGGAGAAACCCAGGACCTGGTCAATCTGGAGCCCTTCAATATAGCGGACTCCAAGGTTGGGTTAATGCAAGAGGCTTTTGTAAGGGTTTCCATGGTGAGGGAGGGCAAGAGTTCTTCAAGCATAATTAGGCCAAAGTTACATATCACAAAGAATACATAAACACAACGAAGGTTTTCAACAGGAAACTTGTTTTTGAGGTGTGGAATGTGTCTGATTTTTTTAGGTGCATGGAGAGGGAGCACACTGCCACCATTTCCATGACTTGCCTCCCTCACCAAGGGATCGAAAGTTCCTGCCTCCCCTCAGTACACAACCTGGCAGGGAAGAAAAATGCTTGTGACTCAGAGGATGCCAGGGACTGAGGAATTCACAGGACTCAAAAGGGTTGTGGGGTACGGGGGACTCTATGGGGCACAGGAGAGGGAGCACAGATGCCTGGATTTCGGGAGGGGGCGGGGTTTGGAAGCCTGACAGAGAAGAAAAGCATTTGATAAAAAGTCATTCTAACTAGAGAAATATTTGACAGTCCATCTAGTTGAATTCCCTCAGGTTTCCTGAACCCTCATGTTACAGAAGAACCGGAGGTGGGGTGGGGGGTGGGGGTGGGGATACCTTAAGTTGTATTTTCCCACAAACAGATACCAAGGCAAGGATTTGAATGTATGCCTGTTTGAAGGGTGATCCCAGGAAGCAGGGAAAGTGGGGTGGATAGTGGTGGGGCAGGGAAGGCAGCCATAAAGGGTATGTTACCAGGCCAGTCACTACTGTGGGCAGCTGGGTAGAATGAGCTCCACCTTGTCATGCCACCCACGGGGCCAGGAAGCTGGCCTTTATCCTCAGCTCCCCAGGGTCAGTGGCTGGGGCTGCCTCTGGGCCCTTCTGGCCTGCCCCCACCACCCCTGGGCAGGAAGAAGCCTGGGGAGAGTTGGTTGCAGGCTTTCAGCTTGTCCTGGAGTGAGCACGAAGGGATGTGGCTGGGACTCTGGCGCCTATGTAGACAGAAGAGGGAGACGTTCACAAAGTCCCCAGCCTTGGAGGTCTTTCCTGTTCAGTCAGGAGGCCCTGCTAGCCCAGACTCCTGCTTGGTGGACAGCAGACCCCAGGAAGATGGTTAACTCCAGATTGGAGGCCTGGAGAGTGTTGCCAGATGCGTGTTGGGCTGGGGGTTCAAGGTGGAAGTGAAGAGGAATTGGTTCAAACCCTGACTCAATCTGTGTGGTCTTTATTATCTCCTTTCTCATTCTGTGTCTTTAGCTGCAAAATGGCTATTTCCCCATCCTGCCTACCTTGAACACTTGGAACACTGTAGTGGGTATTGGTAGCTTGCCTTGAAGCCTTCCATACATTCCCCTTCTGACATTTAGGGATCCCATCTGCCCTTGCTCTCAGTCTGTGTGGTTTGGGTGGGATCTTGTGTGGGACACTCCTGAATTCAGCTAGTCTGAACATGACACTCTCCTAGCCAGGGTGATTGGATACCCTGAGCCCATCAATCAGAGCAAATCCCAGTGCTTCTGTAGGTGTCTTGGAAAAGCACACCTTTCCTAGTGGATTTTTTTCTTAAAGGTTTTATTTATTTATTCATGAGAGACACAGAGAGAAAGGCAGAGACACAGGCAGAGGCAGTCTTCCTGTGGGGAGTCTGATGTGGGAGTTGGTCCCAGGACCCTGGGATCATGACCTGAGCCAAAGGCAGACACTCAACCACTGAGCCACCCAGGTGCTCCTTTCCTAGTGGATTTGAATCGGAGAGGAAGAGAAGCTTATCACCAGGTGGAGCTTTGAAAGAAGCCGACACACAGGAGAAAGTAAGAACAAGAGATAGAGAAAGCAGGTCCTAATGACTTTGCTTGAGCCCCTGAATCAAGCTGTGCCTAAAGCTGCCCAGTACCCCTTGACTTCTCAGTAATGTGAGCCAATACATTCCCTCTGCTGAAGCTTGATTGTGTTGGACTTGCTATCACTTGCAACAGAAAGCTTTTTTTTTTTTTTTTTTTTTTTAAGTAAGCTCCATGCTCAACGTGGGTCTCAACTCACAACCCTGAGACCAAGAGTTGCATGCCGCAAGGACTGAACCAGCCAGGTGCCTCGGGACAGAGATTTTTTAACAGAAGTACTGGACGTGAGCTCATGTGAGCTGGGGATTGAGAAGCAAGTGGCAAATTTTGCTGCTGTTATGATGGTTTAAGGGATGGCTTGAGACCACCTGGTTCTAGACCACAGGAATGCTCTGGAGCATTTGTTGAATAGATCGAGTAAATCAATCACCTGTCGTCCCCTATTGTCAGTTTGGTGAATGGCATGAGGGGAGGCTGGAAGAGGGATGTTGGAGAATTTTCTTCCCTTCCCCTAAAATGGGAGAAACATTCAGGCTTGTTTTGTGGGGGAGGCTGAATCCTGCAGTCATTGTGGGGATGAGGAAGGGTGTGAAGGGCCAGGGCAGGATCCTGGGGAGGAGGCCTGAGAGAAGATGGGAGAGGCTCTTGCAGGGAGTTCCAGGGCTTTACCATTGACATCTTTTTTTTAAAGAATTAATTAATTAATTAATTTGAGACACAGAAGGAGTGAGAGGCAGAGACACAGGCAGAGGGAGAAGCAGGCTCCATGCAGGGAGCCTGACATGGGACTCTATCCCTAGTCTCCAGGATCAGGCTCTGGGCTGAAGGCGGCGCTAAACTGCTAAGTCACCGGGGCTGCCCACCATTGACTTCTGAACTCAGTCCCTCTGGAGTACAGGAAGAAAGAGGGAGCATGGAACTTGGGGAAAGCAAGGGCCCTCCACCCAGACAGCCAGTTCAAGTGCTTGTTCTTCCGGAGACAGCCTGTGTCACTCTGCCTGCCTCACCTGGCTGTGAGCACAGATTAAAATATATATATATATTTTATTTATTTATTCATGGGAGATACAGAGAGAAAGAGAGGCAGAGACACAGGCAGAGGGAGAAGTAGGCTCCCTGCAGGGAGCCCGATGTGGACTCGATCCCTGGTCTCCAGGGTCACACCCTGGGCCAAAGGCAGCACTACACCCCTGAGCCACCTGGGCTGTCCGTGTAAGTGCAGATCTTATTCACCTTGTGTCCTGAGTGCCTTGTGTCCTGGTACCACAGAGGTGGTACCAGGGCCGACTCATGGGATGAAGATCAGTGACAATGACATTGGTGATAGAGTCCCAAGTGTATGTCCCCTTTCCAGCGTTCAATTTTTCTTCTTATCTCTGTGGCACAAAGCCTGTGAACAGTCCATTTTCATTCCATAGAAGCAGTTGGTCCCTCTGAGAGGAGGTTATCTTCCCCAAAGCCCACCAACTGCAAGCAGATGAAAAGCCCCTTCTCCCTTCTCCTGTCCCCTGAAGCATTTGGTCGTGGACTTGTGGGGATTAGCCTTCCTCTGCCATTTGCCATCTGTGTGGCCTTGGGCAAATGTCTTGGCTTCTCTGAGTCCCATTTTCCTCATTTGTAAAGTGAAGATAGTGCATTCTTTGTGGGGTTATTTGAAGTTTAAGTTAAATAATGTACACAGGAGAACTGAGCACAATGTCTGGCGCAAAGTCAGGTGCAATAAAAGAGAATTTCCTTCCTCCAGCCTCTGCCAAAGGCAGGACTTGATTAAGAAAGTTTCTGTGGAGGGGCGCCTGGGTGGCTCAGTCGGCTGATGGTCTGACTCTTAGTTTCAGCTCAGGTGGTCATCTCAGGGTCGGGCTCCCCCATGCTCAGTGGGGGAGTCTGGTGAAGAGCTTCACCCTCTGTCCCTCCCCCACTTGTGCTTGTGCGCATTCTCAAATACATAAATCAATCTTAAAAAAAAAATAAGAGGAAATTCCTGTGGATTGATTGCATCTGACCCCACATGTCCACATGTGTGCATGTCCCTGGGTGTAAATGTGCATGTGCTCTGTGCTTATGGGTATGCACATGTTATGTCTGTGAGCCTGTGGATTTGTGTGTGTAGAAACAGAAATGTTCGCATATGGATGTGCGCCTGTGTGCGCACATGTGGTTTCCCCACACTATTAGTGGAAAGCATAATTGTGCTTTATGGCAGCGGCAGCTCCATTCCCCTATAGCCATTAGCTGCCTCGCTCCCGTCATGGGGGGTTGGGGAGGAGCTGCAGCTATTGCACCCTCCCTCCCCCATCCCTGCACTCTGCACAGCACCCGGCCACCCTCCCCCCCTTCACCATATGCCTGTCTTTTACAGTTCTTTGGTGCGTGGTGCTCATCGAGTGGCTAATTAGCTAAATGAATTAATTGACATCCATACGTGTAATTAGCAAATGGTTATAAGCAGCTATTCTCCTTGGGATGTCTAAAATTTCTAGGGGTCAGAGGCTGGGGGGTTGCTTTAGGGAGTAAATAAGAGCGGCCAGTGTGAGTGCTGAGGATGACAGCCCAGGGGACTCCACCTGCCCCACAGCCTGGCTGTGGAGGAGCCCCTGTGGGAACTCCTGGGAGGGAGGGAAGAGGTGCCTGCGGACAAGACAGGGTGAAACCACTGGGGCACTGGAAGTCAGGAGGTCTGGGTTCTGGTCCATTCATGTGACCTTCCCTGTGACCTTGGGTAAGTCTCTTCCCCTCTTTGGGCTACTTCTAAGAGGGATGGATGGGACCAGCTGATTTCCTAGGACTCTCTCATCTCTGACATTCTTCCTACCTTAAACTAAACTTTCTAACAACAAATAGGGCTGTGTAAAGATGGGGGTGATGTGCTCCCCTTCTTTATTCCAGAACACAACGTCACCAGGCTCTCTTACAATGGTAGGATGTGGTACATACTTGTCCTCTGTTCCATTTTTTAAAAAATTTATTTATTCATGAGAGACACAGAGAGAGGGGCAGAGACACAGGCAGAGGGAGAAGCAGGCTCCATGCAGGGAGCTTGTCATGGGACTCGATCCTGGGTCTCCGGGATCATACCCTAGGCTGAAGGCAGCGCTAAACCGCTGGGCCACTGGGGCTGCCCTTGTCCTCTGTTCAAAATGTCTTTGTCTACCTTCTCTGCCTTTAAGGTCTTCCAGCACAGCACGGTCCAATAGAACTTTCTGAAATGATGGACATGTCCTATATCTGTGCTGTCATGTAGGGTGGCCTTTGGCCACGTGTAGATACTGAACACTTAAAGTGTGACTAGTGCAACCAAGGAACGGCTTTTTTACATTCGTCTACTTTTATTTGAGTTTCAGTAATCACATGTGGTTAGTGCCTATTATATTAGCACAGCTCTAGATCCTTTAAGATCCAGTTAATTCACTTATTCATTCATGAATTCATTCCTCCAACAAATATTTATTGGGTGCCTGTGGGGGCCAGGCACTGTGAGGGCTGGGAGGATCCCTGCCCTCATGACACATTTATAGTGGGAGGAGATAGGAGGGTGAGGAGAGAGAAAAACGAAAAGACAAATAAAATAAATGGAAATTATAATAAGAACTATGAAAGAAATCAACTAGGGACTGAGAGTAGAAAGTCTAGAGGAGAGTTTTGTTATGTGGGGTAATCAGAAAATGTGTCTCTGAGGAGGTGTCCCTTAGGCTGGGACCCAAAGGATAAGAAGGAGCCCTCCCAGGAGGAGCGGAGAGGGTGCAACAAGTCCTGAGTGGGGGAGGCAAAAAAAGTTGGTGAGTTTGCAGCAGTCAGCAGGGTTGGGGTGTAAGGGGTGTCAGAGAGGGTCCAAGAAGCGAGGGGCCAGTGGCCTGTGGGGAGGACTTGTGGACTTGACGGGGTGGGCAAGAGTGAGGTGGGCCCTGAGGAGCTCATGGAGGCTGAAATTCATGAGGCTGACGTGGCTGCTCCAAAGAGGAAGTGGAGGAGGCTTTGAGGGGAGTGAGGGAGAAGGGCCCTGGCCAGGGTGGTGTGAGCAAGGAAAGCCTGTGATCACCTCCACCAGGAAGCTTTCCCTGGCTCCCCAAGCTGGACCAGGCACCTCGCTGTGATTATTCTACCCCCAGGCCTAACTCTGTCACAGCACTTTCATCTCTTGTCATTCATTGCCCCTTATAGAGGGACCCACCAGATGTGAGCCTTTCCCCATGGGGCCATGTTTGATTCTGTGTCCTCACCTGCGCACAGGGCTTAGGCAGGACAGCCCCTCCCAAACTCAGCCCAAGTGTCCTCCACCTCCTGGGAAGAGGCTGCCCTGGGAAGCTGGCAGTGATGGTGGGAGAGATGCCCCAGCCCCGGCCTCCTCTGCCATCTCTGCTGCCTCACTTTGCAGCTTAGAGTCTCTTTCCCATCCTTGGTCTCGACTGACTCTCCTAACAGTCCTGAAGGGCAGGTGGAGCCGTAATCCTTCTCTACCCATTTTACAGATGAACAAACAGGAATCCAGAGAGGCCAAGTGCCCCAGAGCAGGAGTCTCTCTTTGAGGACTCAAAGAGGAGTCACCTCTTTGGAGGTTACAGATTATAGAGGTTTCCTGTATAGCTTTGGGTCAGACAGCTTGGATTTGAATGCTGGCTGTTAAGTTCTTAGCTGTGTGACTTCAGGCAAAGTATGTAACCCCTCTGAGCATTAGTGTCCTCATCCCCAAAATGGTGGGAATAACCACATCTATTTCCCAGGGTGGTTGTGGGGCTTGAAAATGCTCAGCAGAGTGCCTGGCACATGAGAAGTGTTCAGTACTGTTGGCAATAGTTATTTGGGAATGTAATGGAAATTCTGTACTTCCACAAAATGGACTTACCTTCAGAAGGTCCTGCAGCCCAGCCATGGATGCCGTGGTAGCCATGAACCCCAGGTTAAGAAAATATGATAAAAAACAAGTCCCTAAGAGCAAAAGTAGTATCTCAGGAATAAAGTACCTAAGGAATAAAAATGTTCAAAGCGAACATGAAAAAAAATATTAACACTTAACAAGGTGATATTAAGGACGACTTAAATAGATGGAAACACTTAACATTGATGAAAGTGTCAATCTCCCAAAATTAATCTACTTTAAAAAAATAGTTATGTGTGTATGTATGTATGTATTTATATATTTGAGAGAGAGAGAGACATCATGAGCTGGAGGAGGGGCAGAGGGGAAATGAGAAAGAGTGAGAGAATCTCTCAGTCTCTTCATTGAGCACAGAGCCCCACCTGACGCAGGGCTGGATCCCACCATCCTGAGATCATGACCTGAACTGAAACCAAGAGTCAGACACGCAACTGACTGAGCCACCAGGCACCACTGAAAATTAATCTATTAATATCTGGGATCCCTGGGTGGCGCAGGGGTTTGGCGCCTGCCTTTGGCCCAGGGCACGATCCTGGAGACCCGGGATCGAATCCCACGTCGGGCTCCCGGTGCATGGAGCCTGCTTCTCCCTCTGCCTGTGTCTCTGCCTCTCTCTCTCTCTCTCTCTCTGTGACTATCACAAATAAATTTAAAAATTTAATCTATTAATATCTAAACATACTTAATGCAACTCCGATCTAATACTCCAAGAGGGATTTCCATGGAATTTGACATATTGATTCTGAAATGTACATGTAAGAATAAAGATCCCAAAACTAGCCAAGCCATTTCTGAAAAAGAATAAGGCAGGTAGCCTTGCCCTGCCAGATATCCATATTTATTATAAAGCTTTAATAGAACAGTGTGGGGTTGACACAGGTTGGACAAATTGACCAGTGAAATAGGATCGACAGCCCGACACAGACCTCTGTATGGAATTTACATGAGGGGAACAGAAAGCACTATGGCAGCGTGGATAAAACGATGGCAGATTCTGGAGCCAGATTGCCTGGCTTTGAATCCTGGCTTTGACATTTACTAGCCAGGGCAAGTTGCTGAATCTCTCTGGCCTCAATTTCCCCAGTGGGGAAAGAGGAAACATAAAATAAATGAAGTAGAGGACTTAGTTACAGGTATGGAAAAATGAGATTGAATTGGACCCAACTCTTTGCCAAAAAGTCAATTTCAAATCAGTTAGGTACTTAAATATCAAAAACAACACTTTGAAACTTTGAGAAGAAAATGTAAGTGAACATTATTGAAACTTGGGGTAATTCTTTTTTTTTTAATTTTATTTATTTGAGACCCAGAAAGAGAGAGAACATGAGTAGGGGGGGAAGGGCAGGCTCCCTGTGAGGAGCCTGATGCTGGACTCCATCCCAGGACCCCGGGATCATGACCTGAGCCAAAAGCAGATGCTCAACCACTGAACCACCTGGTGCCCGCCAAAATAAATCTTAAAGCAAGTAAAATATTACAAACGCAAGAACATATTTTAAATGCATGTCGTTGATAAAAGATAAGGATTAAGAACATGCAAAATTGGTAAGAAAGGAAAACTAGCCCAATCAAAAAATGGGAAAAAAAAACCCAACCAAGCATTTCTTAGAGGAGAAAACACACACGGCCAATAAACATCTGAAGAGATGCTCAACCTACTAGTAATCATGGAAACAAAAGCAAAGATAACAATGAAATATCACTTTACATTTGATTGGCCAAAATTAGGAGTCTGACAATTTATAGCAGGTGTGGATCAATGGGACTGCTTACTCATTGCTGGTGGACCACACACAGATACAAGCACTTTGAAAACAAGTTATTATTTTGGAACATTGGTCATTATCCCAGCCTATATTTCAGCAATTCTACTAGGTATATACCTAGGGGTTATGTGTGAGAATCTTTGTAACACCAATTTGCAGTAATGAAACAACAATAAACCTCCTCCTCCAAGCAAAGAAATGATGAATATAAAATTTAGGATAGTGATTCCCTGAGGTAGGGGAGGGACATGGGATGGAGAGGACAATATAAGTAAATGGTAAACGTAATGCTCTAAAATTTGAGTGGTGGGTTCACAGATCATTCATTAGATTTTTTTTTAAAGATTTTATTTATTTATTCATGAGAGACACAAAGAGAGAGACAGAGAGGCAGAGACACAGGCAGAAGGAGAAGCAGGCATGATGTGGGACTCGATCCTGGAAGCCTGATGTGGGACTTGATCCTGGGACTGCAGGATCACACCCTGGGCTGAAGGCAGGTGCTAAACCGCTGAGCCACCCAGGCGTCCTTTCATTAGATTATTAAAAATAAATCAATAAGCATTAGAAGACAGGCTACAGACTGGGAGAAAATATTTTCAAAAGACACATCTGATAAAGGTAGTTATCCAAAATATACAAAGAACTCTTGAGTTTCAACAATAAGAAAACAAACAACCTGATTAAAAAATGGGAAAAAGATTTTAACGGACACCTTACCAAAGAAGTTATACAGATGGCAGATAAGCATATGAAGAGCTACTCTACAGCATGTCATAAGGGAAAGGCAAATTAAAACAATGAGATAGCATGCCACATCTATTCAGAATGGCCAAAATCCAAACACTGACAACACTAAATGTTGGCGAGAGTGTGGAGCAAAAGCTTCTCCTCCCTCTCTAATCCCTGAGGCTGATAACCCAGGAGTCCCTTACAACTGCAGCATCAAGTGAAAGCGCAGGGCTCCTGGATGATGCCCAGAGGTCTCTTGAGTCAGGTCCAGATGTGGCTTATCTTCACCCAGAGAAATGAACCAGGGAATGAAGACACGGTACCTGCTAATCCCCTACCCCCAGTATAAATTGTGGGACTGGAACATAGTAATTATAACAAACATTCTTTTCAGAAAGGGAAAGAACAGGAGACACCCAGAAGTAGACAATGGCTCCTGACAATTCTGAAATTCTATTAGGCAGACATTTTTAGGGTCCTGTTCCATAGAGATGGAAAATAATCTTCTGGTAGGCTCAGCTTCTGCTCCCTGGGGATAGCTCCTTTAGGCCTTGTTCTCTGTGGCCTTTGCAGCACTCTGTATGAGGAATTCCCCTTTCCCATGATCTTCCTTGGCCACACCTGAAAATGATGTTGGGGAGTATACCCCAAGTTGGGGATGGTGTGATTTTCTCAGTCAGCTTTCTG
Organism: Canis lupus familiaris; assembly: GCF_011100685.1. Lineage (NCBI taxonomy): Eukaryota > Metazoa > Chordata > Mammalia > Carnivora > Canidae > Canis > Canis lupus. The sequence continues at coordinate 55,033,411 of NC_049226.1, read as the reverse complement.
CCCACAGAAGGATAGGGACCCGAGGGCCATTTTCTTACTTCATCGTTACAGTCTCTTAGGCCACGCTGGTAGTTCTTTTGCAACGAGAACGCTCTTGAAAACTTAGTTGGGGGATCCCTGGGTGGCTCAGCGGTTTACTGCCTGCCTTCAGCCCAGGGCGTGATCCTGGAGTCCCAGGATCGGGTCCCATGTCAGACTCCCTGTATGGAGCCTGCTTCTCCCTCTGCCTATGTCTCTGCCTCTCTCTCTCTGTGGCTCTCATGAATAAATAAATAAAATAAAATAAAAAAAAAAAAAAGAAAGAAACAAAGAAAGAAAGAAAGAAAGGAAAGAAAACTTAGTTGGTGTCTTATCTGTTTGTTTCTGCTCAGTTCCCTGTGCCGCTGAAACCATAGCCAGGTCTTTTCTAGGATTTGCTATGCTTCTTTGTCTTCTCACCCCCATATATCCTCAGTTTAAATGTGGGTATCTGGGGCCAACATGCTTTGTGTGCTGGCTGCTTTCCTATTGTCTGTCATCTCTTTGTTGGTTTGTGTTGACTGGAACTCAGCAAACCGCCACGTCCCCAGAGTCCTTGCCCAATGACTTCCTGTGAGATTCTTCTAGTGAGAGAACTGGCAGGAGATGAGAAGGTGGCTGAAGGGGAAGCAGGACTATCTTTCTAATTTCAGCACTGACTGGCATTCCTCCATGAGCAAAGGACCACTGTGGCTTCAGCTTTCAGCTTCTTTTGGCCCTTTCAGCCCCAGATACATCTGTGTCCCCTCAAAAGTTTCAGTACCAACCAACCACATCTCTTAGGGGTGTGAGGACCAGTTCCCCAGAGGTGCCATCACCAGCTGCCTGGTGTCCCCCTCAGATGTCCACACGCCAGCCATTGGTACCCCCCTGCCAGGTCTGAGTAGCTGCCAAGTGGGGTTCCCCAAACCTTAATTCTGCTAGCCACACCTCTTCCCTTCTATTCCGCCGTCCTAAAGACTAGCTGCTTTTGGCAATTACTAGTATCTCATTACTTCAGCCCTAGGGTTGGTAGCTCCTGCTTGGATTTACTAATAGCTGGGTGATATCAACATCCTCTTTTTGTTCTTTCAGACTTTCAACATGAGGTAACACCAACTGCCTGAATTAAATCTCCTTGAGACTCCTGGTGGAGCTTCTGTTTTTCTTACTAGACCAGACACATTGGGAGATCCACATCTCTAGATCCCTTTTCCTGAGCTATTTTGACCAATTGAAAGATTTACTGGGCCTTTACTGTGGTACTGACCCCATAACACATTTAAGGGTTCTCACAAGACAGGTGATGGCAATATTTATGTTTTCACCTAGCCTTTCCACTCAAAATTCTTCTCAGTTTCATCTTTTATAGATTGGGATTGAGAAGCACTCTTGAAAGTGCCTGAGTATCTTGACTCTTTCTGTTCCATTTCATTCTTACTTGCAAACTGGTCAATTCTTTTCAATTTTTAAAAAGTTTTAAGTAAACTCCATGCCACACATGGGGCTCAAACCCATGACCCCAAGATCAAGAGTCTCATGCTCTACTGGCTGAGCCAGCCAGGCACCCTATCAATTCTTTTCTCAAAGTGTATACATTGCCAAACATAGTTCACAGCAACTAATACACAGTATTAATGTTCTATTTCCAACCTCTTTCATTGAACTACAAGTTTTTTAGACCTCTGATCTGCCCTCCCACTTACTGTGGGACATAGTTTTACCAAATATTTTATCATTGCCTCTAATATAAATTTATTTGCTCCTCCATGCTCAAATGCTAAGTCAATGCCACATATTTTGGGTTCTGTTACAGCAGTATTCCACTTCTGATACCAACTTTTATTTTTTATTTATTCTTTTTTTTTTAAGATTTCATTTATTTATTTGAAAGAGAGAGAGAGAGAGAGAGAGAGACCACAAGAAGGGGGAGGAGCAGAGGGAGAAGCAGACTGTGCTGAGACACAAGGCTCAATCCCAGGACCCTGAGATGATGACCTGAGCTAAGTTAGCTGTTCAACAGACTGAGCCACCTAGGGACCCCTACTGGTACCAATTTTCCATGTTAGTTGGGAAAGGCTAGGTTATGAAGAGGTAACAAACATTTCTGTAGTCTCAGTGGTTTAACCCAACAAAGGTTTATTTCTCACTCAGGCCAATGTGTCCATCACAGGCCAACTAGGGACTCTGTTCCATGTTCTCATTCCAGGACTGTGTTGAATGCCGCACATCACCATGGGCTCCCCCATGGGGAAGAGGTAAATCATACACTTTTAGAGCTTACAACTAAAAGAAAACATGTAACTTGGCCAAGCAAGTCACATGGCCTACCTTTGTAAGGGTCAGGCACATGCAATTCTACTACACATCTAGGTGGAGTACAGTCTAATCCAGTAACCCAAAGAATAAGACCAAATTGGAATGGGAGAATGGATGGCTCTGTGAAGAAAAAAGAGTGGATTTGATAAACCATCTGATGTGATAGAGAAGTGATAGAGATAGCCACAAGTGTATGGAAAGCACAGAGAGGTAAACCTGTTCAGATCTAATGAGTAAGAACAAATTAAGGAAAATAGTACAAGAGGTAATTAGAAAACAAAAATAATTAGAAACCCTAGGAAAAACAAACAGCTCTGTAAGGAAGCAAATGCAATAGTACCCAACTGGCTCTGGAAAACTAATAGTCCCCTAGCTGATAATAATGTAAACACTGTATATTAGAATCAGCCTATAGTCAAAGCGTTGAGGATTCAATTATGGTCACAGGACAGAATTTAATGTTAACAATTCTGACCATTAAAAAATTCAGACAGGGAAGCCGAAAAGTAGAAGAGGGAGAGGAAAGCTGAATGGGAAAGTAAAAGGCCCTAATATCCTCAGTTTACAGTGAGGCAGCAAGCAGAATTGTCCGTAGATTATGGAGTAAGGGGAAGAGTGTATGTGTGTCACTTGACTTTACAAAGGTCACCATGGATAGAATCCTGTTGGTGTGGGAGAGGAGAAGAATTATGGCAGTGGTACATGTTAATTCATCACCTGTCATGGAAGGACACTTATAGATAATGTTTGAAACTGATAAAGTGAGAAATTGCTGTATAAGCACGTTATTTATAAAATTGTAGATAACAACTAGAAGAAATAGCTGAAAGAATTAAAAAGTGGTTGCTTCTTGGGTGATGGTTAGGAGGAGAAAGGGAGAGTACCATTGCCTTTCATTATAAATCTTTTAGTACTATTTAATTTTTAAACCATATGGATAGATATATTTCTTAGGAAAAAAAATTAAAATACAATTCTGTTTTTAAAAGGGCTTTTACAAACAAATGAAACTGAAGATCAAGGAAATTAAGTAACATGCTCAAGGTCATGGGGCTTCGTGGCAGAGTTGGATTCAAACACAGGTTCTTTGACTTTCAGTTCATCTCAGTTGGTTACACAGGCCATTTGGCAAACATTATTGAGTGCCTATTTTGGGTATGATGGCAGGTGCAAGGGCCAAAACACACCAATCTTATATTGTTCATAGGTTGCACAATCTATTGCAGGAGGGCAGACACTTCAACCAATCCTTACATGCCATGTGGTTACATGATCATGTGTGCAAGATTCAAAAATCCATGTAGTGGGATATATTTATATGATTCTCAGTCTTTTTAATTTTTTTAAAAAAGATTTTATTTATTTATTCATGATAGACACATACAGAGAGAGAAAGGCAGAGACACAGGCAGAGGGAGAAGCAGGCTCCATGTAGGGAGCCTGATGCGGAACTCGATCCCGGGACTCCAGGATCACGCTCTGGGCCAAAGGCAGGCCCTGAACCGCTGAGCAATCCAGGGATCCCTCAGTCTTTTTAAAAAAAGATATTATTTATTTATTCATGAGAGATACACAGAGAGAGGCAGAGACATAGACAGAGGGAGAAGCAGGCTCCCCAGGGGGAACCTGATGCTGAACTTGATCCCAGCACCCTGGGATCATGCCCTGAGCTGAAGATGGACCCTCAATCACTGAGCCATCCAGGCGTCCTGGTTCTCAGTCATTTCTATGTACAATTAGGTTATTGCTAGCCATGTAGGAATGAAATGATAATAAATGCTTGAGTAATTCAAAGGCATAAAAGGGGAAAAGGAGAACAAAGGGCTGATGAGACAAAAAAAAAAAAACCCAAAAACAAAAAGCCTAGCAAGATGATAGACTTAACCTCACTACACCAATAATCACATTATGTGTAAGCAGCCTAAATACTACAATCAAAGGGGAAAAAATTTAAGACTTGATTCAAAAAAGCAAAACCCAAATATATACTATTTATAAGACTGTAAAAAATATACTTTAAATATAAAAACACAAATATGTTAAAAGTAAAAGGACATAAAAAGATATTTTATGCTAGCAGTAATCAAAAGAAAGTAGGTCTAAGAGCAAAGAATATTACCGGAATAAAGAGAGTCATCACATAATGATAAAAGGCCAATTCATTAATTGCTTAATTAATTCTAAGTGGTTATGCACTTAGTAACAGAGTATCAAAATATGTGAAACAAAACCTAATAGAACTGCAAAAAGAAATGGACAAATATATAATAGGGTAAAATATCTCAACACATTCAACATATTTGATAAAACACCTAGATAAAAAGTCATTAAGAATATAGAAGATTTGAACAATGCTCAACCAGCTTAACCTGATGTTTACAGAATACTCTACCCAACAACAGCAGAATATGCATTCTTTCCGAATGCACATGAAATACTATAGAAGACTATATTCTGTGCAATGAAACAAGTTTCATATATTTAAAGATTTATTTATTTTAATTTTTATAAAAGATTTTATTTATCTCTTTATTTATTTATTTGAAATAGGGGAGTGGGTATGAAGGGCAGGGGGGGGAGCAGAGGGAGAGGGACAAGCAGACTCTGTGCTGAGCATGGAGCCCAACACAGGGCTCAGTCTCATGACCCTGAGAACATGATCTGAACTGACATCAAAAATCAGAGGCTTAAGTGACTGAGTTGCCTTTTAATATATTTAAAAGTGTTCTAACCATATAGAATTAAATTAGAAATTGATAACAGGAAGATATTTGGAAAGTTTCCACATATTTTAGGATATAGAAATGCACTTCTAAATAACTCATAGGTCAAAAAGAAATCACAAGAGAGATTAGAAACAATTTTGACCTGAATGAAATGAAAACACAATATTGAAGTTTAGGGGATGCAGCTAAAGTAATTGAGGGAAATTTATTGTATTAAACACTTAAAAAAAGATTTTATTTATTTATTTGGGATAGAGAGCAAGGGAGAGAGAGAAAGAGAGCACAAATAGGGGAAGGAGCAGAGGGAGAGGGAGAAGCAGACTCCCCACTGAGCAGGGAGCCCAATGCTGAGCTCGAACCCAGGACCCTGAGATCATGACCTAAGCCTAAGGCAGACGCTTAACCAACTGAACCACGTAGGTGCCCTGAAATGCAAAAATTCTTAATAAAGTTTTAACAAATCAAAACCCAAAATATATCAAAACTAAAATATATCATTTTGCAATGCATATTATCCTGGAGATGTAAAGTTTCTTTAACATTTAAAAAGTAATAAATATAATTCACCATATCAACACATTTAAAAGGATAAACCATATGATCATCTCAATAGATACAGAAAAAGCATGTGATAAAATTTTTTTTTAAAGATTGTATTTATTCATTCATGAGAGACAGAGAGAGAGAGAGAGAGAGAGAGAGAGAGAGAGAGAAAGGTGGAGACACAGCAGAGGCAGAAGCAGGCTCCATGCAGGGAGCCCGATGTAGGACTTGATCCCGGGTCTCCAGGATCACACCCTGGGCTGAAGGCAGTGCTAAACCACTAAGCCACGGGGGCTGCCCAACATTTGATAAAATCTAACATCGATTCCTGATAAAAACTTGCAGCAAACTAGAAATAGAAGGAAGAGCACTTCCTCAATCTGATAAAGGGCACTTATGAAAAATCTAACATCCTAACATCTTACAAAATGATTAAAGATTGGGTGCCTCCCCCTAAGATCAAGAGCAAGGAAAGGATGTCAGGATCTTACCATTTGTATTTAACATTGTGCTGGGAGTTTCTAGTCTGAGCAATTAGTCAGGACAAATAAATAAAAGGCATAGAGATTGGAAATAAAAAGGTAAAACTGTCTTTACTTGCAGACATCATGATCATCTATGAAAAGAAATTTTAAGATTTTTTTTTTTAAAAGATTTTATTTATTCATGAGAGACACACAGAGAGAGGCAGAGACACAGGCAGAGGGAGAAGCAGGCTCCATGCCGGGAGCCCAACGTGGAACTCGATCCCGGGTCTCCAAGATCAGGTCCTGGGCTGAAGGCAGGTGCTAAACCGCTGAGCCATCCAGGCTGCTCCATTCTAAGATTTAAATGGAGATGTAAAGGACTCCGAATAGCCAAACCATTTTGAAAACGAACAAACTAGTAGGATTTATGCAGTTTGGTTCCAAGACTTATTATATGTGAGAGTAGTCAGGAAAAGATAGTATTGACCTAAAGGTAGACCTGTAGGTCAACAGAACAAAGTAGAGAGTCCAAAAATAGACCCCCACATGTAGAGTAAATTGACTTTTGACAAAGGTGCCAAGGTTAATTCAATGGGGAATGATGATAATCTTTTTAACAAAGATTGTTGGAACAACTGGATAGCCACATGTAAAAACAAAACAAAACAAAACAAAACAAAAAAACACCTCTATTTTTACCTCATGCTGAATCTGAAAATTAACTTGGAATAGATGATTGTCTAAATATAAAAGCTAAAACTATAAAACTTCTAGAAGCAAACATAAAAGTCTTTTTTTGGGGGGGGGTTGAAATTAAAAAAATCTTTTTTTTTTTTTAAGATTTTATTTATTTATTCATGAGAGACACACAGAGAGAGAGAGGCAGAGACACAGACAGAGGGAGAAGCAGGCTCCATGCAGGGAGCCCGAAGTGGGACTCGATCCTGGGACCCTGGGATCACGGCCTGAGGCAAAGGCAGAGGCTCAACTGCTGAGCCACCCAGATGCTCCTCTTTTTTTTTTTTTTTTTTTTTTAAGATTTCATTTATTTATTCATGAGAGACACACACAGAGAGGCAGAGACACAGAGAGAGGGAGAAACAGGCTCCCTGCAGGGAGCCCAATGTGGGACCTGTTCCCAAGACTCCAGGATCACACCCTGAGCTGAAGGCAGACACTCAACCGCTGAGCCACCCAGGCATTCCCATAAAAGAAAATCTTAGTGACTTTGGAAGTTGGCAAAGATTTCTTAAGCAGGACACAAAAAGTCTATGGTAAAGTAAAAATTGATGTTAGACTTCATCATAAATTAGAAAATTTTGCTCTTCAAGATACTATTATGAAAATGAAAAGATGAGCCCCAGATTTGGAGAAAATATCTGCAAAATATTTTTGCAACAGAAGACTTGTATCTAGAGATGTATAAACATATTAAAAAATTTTTAAAGTTTATTTTAGAGGGAGTGTGTGTGTGCGCACACACATGTGGGGGAGGGGCAGAGGAGGAGGGAGAGAGAGAGAATGTCTAGTAGACTCTGTACTGAGTATGTTGCTGACCTAGCACTCTCAATCTCATGACCCTGAGATCATGACCTGAGTGGAAACCAAGAGTTGGCATTTAACCTACTGAGCCATCCCGGTGCCCCTAAGAAATTTTAAATTGTGGTAAAATATACATAACAAAATTTATCATCTTAACTAACTTTAAGTGTACAGTTAAATAGTGGTAAGTCTATTCATATTGCTGTTCAACCAATCCCCAGGGCTTTTTTTTCTTGCAAAACTAAAACTATATCCATTAAACAACTGCTCATTTCCTTCTGCCCTAGCCCCTGGCAACCCCCATTCTACTTTCTGTTTCTTTGAATTTGATGACTCTAGTTACCTCATATAGTGGCACATACAGTATTTGTTTTTTTTGTGACTGACCTATTGCACTTAGCATAATGTCCTCAAGGTTCATCTGTGTTCTAGCATATGTCAGAATTTCCTTCCTTTTTAAGGCTGAATGTACTCCATTGTATGCATGTACCACATTTTGCTTATTCATTCATCAATCGATGAACATTTGGGTTGTTTCCACCTTTTGCCTACTGTGAATAGTGCTGCTATACATATAGTAGCAGGTTGTACAAATATCTCTTGGAGAGCTTGTTTTCAATTCCTTTTTTTTTTTTTTTAAGATCTTATTTATTGATGAGAGACAGAGAGAGGGGCAGAGACACAGGAGGAGGGAGAAACAGGCTCCCTGCAGGAAGCCTAATGTGGAACTGGATCCTAGGACCCCAGGATCACGACCTGAGCCAAAGGCAGACCCTCAACCACTGAGCCACCCAGGTGCCCCCTGTTTTCAATTCTTTTAGATATATAAAGAACTCTTATAATTTAATAATAAGACCATCAATCCAATTTTTTTTTAAATGGGGGAAGATTTGAATACATATTTTACCAGAGAAGATACACAGATCATGGTAAGTCAGTATATAGAAAAGATGCTTAACAACATCAATGGACAGGAAAATATAAATGAAACCCACAATAAGAAGCACTCTGAATCCACTGAAATGATTCAGATTAAAGTGATGGACCAAGTGCTTTGAGGATGGAGAGGAACTAGAACTCTCATATGCTGTTGGTGGGAGAGGGAACTGATACCACCATTGTGGAAATATTTTGGCAGTTTAAAAAATGTTAAACATGCATCATATTAGCCATTCCACTCCTAGGTATTTACCTGAGAGAAATGAGTGTATATGTCCACACATGGATTTGAACATGAATGTTCATATTAGTTTTATGTGTATACTAGCCAGCAACGAGAAACAATCCAAAGCCTGTCAAAAAGTGAGTGAAGAACCCAATCATGCTACAACCGCAAAATGACATTCTACTCGGCAATAGAAAGGGACAAATTATTGGTGTGTGTGACATATGTATGAATTGCAAAATAATTATGCTGAGTGAATGGAGCCAGACAAAAAAAGAATGCACACTGTGTGATTCCATTTAGGTAGCATTCTAGAGCCACAAACTAATCCAGAGTGACACAGAGGCAGACTATTGTTTGCTGGGAGATGTGGGGGAGGGGGCAGTGTGAGGCAGAGGGAGAGGTGACAAAGGGCCATAGGAAGTTTTAGGGGTGACGATACATTCATTATCTTGACTGTGATGCTTTCATGGATATATATGTGTATATATATGTATATATAATATGTATGTCAAAACTTGCCAGATTATATACTTCAAATATGTACAGTTCATTGTATGTAACAATATTTCAATAAAGCTCTAAGGCAAAAAGAAATACTTTCAAAAAGACCCATAAAGAGGATCCCTGGGTGGCTCAGTGGTTTAGCGCCTGCCTTTGGCCCAGGGCATGATCCTGGAGTCCTGGTATCGAGTCCCACATCGGGCTCCCTGCATGGAGCCTGCTTCTCCCTCTGCCTCTCTCTCTCTCTCTCTCTGTCTTTCTCATGAATAAATAAATAAAATCCTTAAAAAAAAAAAAAGACCCATAAAGAGAAATACTATATAGAAACAAAAATTATGGAAAGACATTTATTTATTTATTTATTTATTTATTTATTTATTTATTTATTTTATTTATGATAGTCACACAGAGAGAGAGAGAGAGAGAGAGAGAGAGAGGCAGAGACACAGGCAGAGGGAGAAGCAGGCTCCATGCCAGGAGCCTGACGTGGGATTCGATCCCGGGTCTCCAGGATCACGCCCTGGTCCAAAGGCAGGTGCTAAACCGCTGCGCCACCCAGGGATCCCCAGAAAGACATTTATGATAATTGTTGAGAAAGAAAAAAAAGTAGATTACAAAACAGTATATCCAATATGGTCACTTTTAAAAAATTTTTTTATTTATTTAAAAAAAATTTTTTTTAAAGTAATCTCTATACCCAGTGCAGGGCTTGAACTTACAACCCTGAGACCAAGAGTTGCATGCTCTAGTGACTGAACCAGCTGGGTGTCCCTGGTCATTTGTTTTTAGATAACTTGAATATCTCTAGCATTCACCATTTGATTATAAGTAGTGCCACATTCAAATCAAATCATGGTTTATGCCAGCCCAGAGCCATCCTGCCAGTGTGGGAATTCTCCTTCCCTGACAAGTCCATCGTCCTGTGTGTTTCTGGGTGTCCCCAAAGTGTCTTGCTGCACTCAGAAAGCAATCTCAGATGTCATGTGCTGTTGCTGACAGGGGGGCTTCTGCTGAGCCGAGGCCCCTGCGTTAGTGTCGCTAGCTGCGCCAGAGACAGGCCCACACTACTTGTCCATGCTACTGCGGAGCACCGTGCATGGGGTACCCCATCATTCCAGCCCTGACACTCTTGTACCTGTAGGGTGCTTTGAGAGCACAGAGGAGCAAAGCGACAGGGAAAGTGCCCCATCCTGTGATTTGGGCATGGCTTGGGCCCCTGGATGTGGCAGCATGGCAGCTCTATGTCTGCAGACTGTCCTTTCCTCCAGGGAGGGGCTGAGGCAGGGGTTCAAGTACCAGCCTCTGTGAGGTGTCTGCAACGTCTGATCCTCCACCTCTCCCAACCGGGGGTGGAATGCACTCCTACTGCCAGGCTCCTCCTCCCAAGATCCAGTGTCTTTCAGGGACCACCATCAACCTCTGTCAGGTGCAGATGAGGGTGTCCCCCAAACATGAATACTGATGGAGATTTTTCTAGGCAGCTCCTTTAAAAAAAAAAAAGATTTATTTATTTATGATAGACACACAGAGAGAGAGAGAGAGAGGGACAGAGACACAGGCAGAGGGAGAAGCAGGATCCATGCCGGGAGCCCCTTGCAGGACCCGATCCCGGGACTCCTGGATCACGCCCTGGGCCAAAGGCAGGCGCTAAACCGCTGAGCCACCCAGGGATCCCCTAGGCAGCTCCTTATGCCTTATGAGCATATGGTATATTTCACATCGTATCATATGACATCATATAACATGTAGACACCCTGTGTGGGGGAGGGGTGCCTCCACGTCCCCAGTTGGCAGGCTTCACCTTTCAGCTCTAGTCCAGTTGGAAGCACATACCTTAAATTATTTTTTTAAAGATTGATTGATTGATTTATTTATTTATTTATTTATTTATTTATTTATTTATGATAGACATAGAGAGAGAGAGGCAGAGACACAGGAGGAGGGAGAAGCAGGCTCCATGCAGGAAGCCCAGGCGGGACTCGATCCCGGGACTCCAGGGTCGCGCCCTGGGCCACAGGCAGGCGCCAAACCGCCGAGCCACCCAGGGATCCCACATACCTTAAACTATTTAAGTTATTAACAGTGACTCTCTCTGGGGGAAGAGACCGTGGATGGTATTCATTTTCTTTGTTCTTTTCTGAACTGTCCATTTTCATCGGTTTTCCATCAATACCCAGCCGGGCAAGACAGGCGCGCGGCCCAGCAGCTGGCCCCAGCACCGGCTCGCAGGGGCCCCGCACACAGCAGGTGCTCGGTAAAGCTGCGAAGGGAGCGCGGGGATGAGGTCTCGGGCTGCCGAGCCGGGTTAGCAGTAGCCCTCCGCGCCCTGGCGCCCGCCCGCCCCACCGACCCTGCCCGCCGGCGCCCGCGTTTCCGGCCCTGGCTCCGCTCGCGCGCCCCGGGACTGACGCCTGGCGGGCGGGGTGTCTGGCGCCGGCCCGGGGCGCTGGCCTTTGCGAGCCCCGCCGCCGTGCCGGGAAGGGGGGACCAGAGCCCGCGGGAGCTCGCCCTGGCCGCGCCCCGCCGCGCCCGCCTCCCCCCTCAGGCTCTGCTCTGGGACCTAAGCGGCTCCTCCAACGCTCCCCTGGCCTCCGCCCCGCGGGCTGCGGCGTCTACAGGGTTCCACCTCTAGGGTAAGACCCCCAGGTCAGGCTGTCCCTCCCCTGCCCCCCTGCCTCCCTGCCTCCCTGCCAGTGAAGGACCGAAGGACCGCACCCTCCGGGATTCTCCTGTTCCTGGCTCCTCCGGGGTCCCAGCCCTCGCTCAGACACATCTGCCTCTCCCCGGGACTGGGCGCCAGACATGCAACCTGGTGCCGGGTGCCCGCTTGCTTGGGCAGGCTGAGGCCTGAAGCGTCCTAGACTTGAGCTGAGATGGGCGGGCCTCTCAGTGGGCTGGGGGGGGGGGGGGGGGGCTGGCCCTGGGAGGGGCCTATGCACGCAGGAGTCAGAGTCCACAGGGCCCCCGCCAATGTGACTCACCTGGACCTGGGGTTGGTGAGGGAGCAGTAGCTCTTGCTGTGAGGGCAACTGCCCTGCAAGGGTCCAGTCCAGGAAGTGAGGCTGAGTCCAGAGCCCCCGCAGCTGGGCCCAGACCCCCAGCATCTGGGCCCAGGAGCTGGTTCCAGCCCCAGCAGATGCAGGTGGTGAGAGAGGGACATGAAGAGGGCTTGGAGCCCGCCAGGCAGGGCGGAGGTTAGGATTGACTGGACAGGTCCAGTACTCGGCTCATGCATCCCACATCTGGCCTCTGTGGCTTGTTGGCACCCTTCCTGCCTGTCTCCGCCACCCATGTCTTCTCTCCTCTGTACTGTTGAACCCGCCTCCCACTGCTTTTCTTGCCCAGCTTCTCTGTAAAGGGCTATAGTTCTGAGGTGGGGGCGGGGGGGCCCAGCCCTGGAGCAATGTTGATGTCACCTCCACTTCCTGTCTTGCTGGTATCACTACCTCATTCCTGCATCCTATCCCCCTTCCCATTTATCCCACAACTTCCTTTGTTCTGCCATACCCAGCCCAAGGGATCCCCCCCCCCAAAAGGAACTGGAGTCTTCAGCTTGGAAAACAGGAGATGATAGCATTCATTCATTCATTCATTCATTTGATTATTGATGTACACACGCATTTATTTCCATTCACTCACTCACTCACCCGTTCCCTTGCTCTTTCCCATTCAATACCCCCTTCCTTTACTCTCAGGACACTTAATGAGCATCTACTATGTTCAAAGCCCTGAGTGTTTGCAGGGGGAGGCGGGGGACAGGATACTCTGATGAATCAGCTCCATCCCTGCTGCCAACCGTTCAAGGTCAAGAAAGATAAATTAGCACAAATCAGCTCAATTGAAGAGAAAAAGTAGCATGAGACAGCAATGAAGGGCTGTGAAGTGTGTGTGTGTGTGTGTGTGTGTGTGTGTGTGTGTGTTTGTGGGGGGGACGGGGACAGAGGGGACTGAGTAGGACAATGGAAGCCCCACTCAGGAGGGGCACAGAAGACTTCCTGGAGGTGGTGCCATTTGACCCAGGCTTTGATGGGGGACAGGGTTGGGAGGTAGAGCTATCAGAGGGCACCGGGGTGTAGGGAACAGCAGGAACAAAGGAAACCCCAGTGTGAGGACACAGGAGGAAGCTCTGTCCATGGCTAGAGATGATTGGAAGAAATAAGTCTAGATGGGGCAGAGGACAGGACATGCGCTCCCATCTCTGGGCCTTCTGTCATAGACCAGGGGAGCAGCCTTGTCCTGGGTGACCCAGAGTCATGGTCATGGGGTAATGGCAAGACCTGGGTGGCAATTAGACCTCAACTGTTCAGTCAGCCTTAGATGGAGTGAGTCCTTCTATCCTGGAGGTATGTAAGTGGAGGCTGCGGTAGTAGGTGTGTGTGTGTAGAGTGAGGGAGAGTTACAAGTTCTGGTCCAGGTTGTGGTCCTATCTGGAAAGGCTAAAAAGCCCAGCAGAGGGAATTCCTGGGAGTTTGGTTATGTACTCACTTATTCATACCCTCATTTGACCCTATACCCCTTCCCTCCTTCCTTTCTTCCTCCCTCCCTCACTCCCTGCCTTCCTCCCTCCCTCCCTCCCTTCCTTCCAACAACAGCAACAGTTCCTTCTTCCTTCCTTCCTTCCTTCCTTCCTTCCTTCCTTCCTTCCTTCCTTCCTTCCTTCCTTCCTTCCTTCCTTCCTTCCTTCCGTCTTTCCTTCCTTCCTTCCTATCACTCAGTCACTAAACCCTTGTCCTGGGCACACCCCATGCTATGGACTCAGATGACTCAGATGAACTCCTTGTCTGTGTGAGTTCCCACTCTGATGGGGGAGACAGACCCCCCATGGCAGACAGTGGCAACCTACTATCCCTGTGGCATATAGATGGAGGTTACTTCTCTGTGTTTTGTCACCGAGTGGGGTTGCAGAGTTGGGACACGGGCCTGAAGAATGAATTTAGGCATGTGTCTTCCAGCCAGGAGGGCCCCATCTGTGGGGCCAGAGGAAGGATGTCACATGGGAAACGAAGTGCTTGCCGGAGAAAATACCTGGGGTCCCGGGGCTTAAGAGGCAGGCTTTCTTGAGATATGGGACTCCCCAGAGGCACACTTGAGGACCAGGCCTTTGCACTACAGACACCACAAGCTCATCCCACACTAGCAGTGAGCCTACAGGGTTCAGGCACCTCTAGAGAAGTCCTTGGTCTGCATAAGCTGTAAGAAGGCTGCAGAGAGTGCTGCTTACACCCGTGGGCTCTGGACTTAGATCAGGGTTCAAGTCCTTATGCTAACTCTTATCAATTACATGACTTAAGACAAATGACTCTTTGCTTCCAGTTTTCCTCTGTAGGAGAAATGATAATCATAGTACCTTCCTCCAAGGATGAGGCCCAAAGGTGGTACCATATCTGAGGTGCTTGCACAGGGCTGGGCGTGTGGAAAAAACTATAATGACAGTGACGGTGGTGGTGAGAGAGATGGTCAGTCAAAGTCCGCCTCAACAACCTCTGGGTCTCGTTCTCTCCACCTGTGAAGTGGGAGGGCTGACCCAGCTCGCTGGCTCCTACAGGGTGGTCTCTGGACCAGCAGCACCAGCAGCACCAGCAGTTCATAGGATCTTACTAGCAATACAACTTCTTGGGCTCTCCTGGAGCTTTTGCTTTCAGTAGTCTGAATTTTATTTTTTTTAAAGATTTTATTTTTTTATGAGAGACAGAGAGAGAGAGAGAGAGAGGCAGAGCAGGCTCCATGCAGGGAACCTGACGCGGGACTGGATCCCAGGACCGCAGGATCACGCCCTGGGCTGAAGGCGGTGCTAAACCGCTGAGCCACCCGGGCTGCCCCAGCAATCTGAATTTTTAAAAAGCCCTTTGCAGGGCAGCCCCAGTGGCTCAGCAGTTTAGTGCTGCTTTAGCCCGGGGCGTGATCCTGGAGGCCCAGGATCCAGTCCCATGTCAGGCTCCCTGCATGGAGCCTGCTTCTCCCTCTGCCTATGTCTCTGCCTCTTTCTCTCTCTGTGTGTGTCTCTCATGAATAAATAAAATCTTTTTTTTTTTTAAAGCCCTTTGCATGATTCTGATGCAGGCTGACGTTTGGGGACCTCACTCTTGCTTAAGACCTTCTCTCTATCAAAAAAAAAAAAAAAAAAAAAAAAAAAAGACCTTCTCTCTATCCACCTTTCCAGGACCGTGATCCATCCAGTGTGCTGTGATCCATCCAGGTGTGCTACATGTTTCCTACGCTTAGGGCTCCGGTCTGGGGGCTGACGGGGAGAGGGCATGGAGATGAGTAAGATGTGGTGTCGACCCTTGGGGGGGCTCCCAGGCGAGTTGGGGAGGGGAGGCAGATACCCATGAAATACTCACTGGAATCAGAGGCTGAACAGAACTGCCGAAGAGACGCGAGTCAGTTCTATAGTGAAGAGGAGAGAGGAGAGAGCCCTCTGCAGAGGGATGGGGCTCTCTGTTGCTTGTTCCTGACACTGTACTGATTCAACCTTGCTGGGAGTCCTCTAGTAAGTCTCACTGAAGCCTCTCTTATTTTGTGCCTTGTTGTGGGGTGAGGTGGACAAGGCCATAGGCTTGAGGTTAGGAATGAGGAGTCCAGACAGCTTCCTCACAGACTTCAGGTGGCTCACTTTTCATCCCTGGGCTTCAGTGTATCCCTCTGTAAAACAGGGGGATTAGACAGAGTCCAGTGAATCTGCGAATCGTGGAGCCCTGGTAAGAGAGTAGGTTGGGGACCAGAAGCTTCTAGGTCTCATTCCCTCATCTGTGCAGTGAAGCCTTAAATTGCTCTGGCTGCCTGCCCGGGTACAGTGAGATGAGCTGTCCCTTCCCAGTCGAGGTCTCATGATTCCTGTCCTGTTCATTTCACATGGCTTTTTAGCATGTGGGGCCTGTTCTTCATTCTTAGAGGCTTCCTCGGCCCAGTTGCCTGGCATTCAAGGCCGTGCTCGACAGATTCCCAGCTTTTCTCTGCAAGATGAGGATCCTTACTGCCTATTATTATATCCAGTTCTGTTCCTGTTAGCCCTTCCACCTCGCCCCTTTTCTCAGCCCATTCAGTCTTCAGGCCAGAAAGCACTACCTCTTTCAGGAAGCCTCCTAGATTGCCCCAGCCCCCCTCAGTGCCATCCTTGGACTGTCTTGCAGTCTTTAAGGTGTGACTTTAATTTCTCATTTGTTGACACTGAAATGCCTGCTGACAGACCCATGAGCTCTTTTTTTTTTTTTTTTGACCCATGAGCTCTTTAAGGGAAAGGCTGGAGCTCATAGGGATGGTCATTAGAGCCCTTGACTCCCAGAGCAGGGAGGCTCAGAGACAAGAGGGAACTTGCTCAGAGTTACAGGGCACATTAGTGAGAGACTCAGGCCTAGAAGCCAGGTGTCTTAGGCCCAGGGGGGACCTTAGGTGTGGGGCGTGAGCTAGAGGCAGTGAAGGGCAGAGGCCTCAGATGGGGTGACCTGTGTTCCAACACGGCTTTGCACTCAATGGCTGTGCACCCTGGGCTGTGTCACCTACCCTCCCCAAGGTTACCTTCCGGGGGGTTGGAGCGAGGACCAGGAGAGGCCTTGGACACAGTAGGAGCTTGGTTATTGTGTGGTGCTCTTTATCACTCCTGACCATTTGTCCACTCCAGCTCCCCTGCCTGGCTCTC
Organism: Canis lupus familiaris; assembly: GCF_011100685.1. Classification (NCBI taxonomy): domain Eukaryota; kingdom Metazoa; phylum Chordata; class Mammalia; order Carnivora; family Canidae; genus Canis; species Canis lupus. Next base: position 55,016,512 of record NC_049226.1, on the reverse strand, counting down.
CCCTGCCTTCTTCTCTGAACCACCAAGGTGGAGCAACCATGCTCCATCATGAAAAGTCCAATGTGAGTGTCAAGGCTCCCTCATTAAGCCTCTTGCAGAAGTGAGAGGGACAAGAGAGAATCAAGGCAGTCTCTCCATCGGGAGTGGCTACAGAGTGCCTAGGGTGGGTGTCCACAGGGCCCAAGCCTGTGGAACTAATGAGGTGGGATTTGACAGATGTCACTTTAAGAAGTCACATTGCTTATTTGAAGGAGGGAGGGGGTGTGCCCTGGCCCTGGCCACAGCCCCACTGGGCTGCATTTGGGGGCTGCCCTCCCAAGGGTGAAGAGTCCTAGCAGGTGGGCCTGATATGTCCCTGGCAGGCTGCTGGCAGCTCCCTGGCTTCCTGCCCCCTCCAGCCCGAGCCCTGGTGGACAGATAGAAGCCGGTGACCTTTGCCAGTCTAACTGGCTGGGGGCCGTGAGGTGGAAACTCCTGGCCCCTGGGAAAGACCCCAGAGCCAGGAGACCCTGTGAGAAGGCTGTCAGGGGCTGGAAGTGGGGGTGACCAAGTTTGGCTAGGGATAAAGCGGGTACCCGGCCTCCTGATGTGGCTGGGGCCCAGTTGGTGGCCATTCTCCTTCGTCTCCAGCAGGCAGGCACAGGAGCCTGGGAGTGGGGTGCTCTGGGAAAAGGCAGGCAGAGGGCAGTCTGGGGAGAGGCAGGCCTGAGTGATAACTGCTGGGCTGGGAGGGGCGGGGGCTCGGGAGGAGGAGGAGCGGGAGGGGGAGGAGGAGTGGGGGGAGGAGGAGGAGCGGGAGGGAGGAGAGGCCGCAGGCTTCATCTGGAGGCGGAGCGGGCTGCTGCTCAGGTGGCCCGTGGCTCTCACAGGGTGCTGCCAGCGGCGCCACGGGGTGGCGGGGTCTCAGCCACGATGATCCAGAATGTGGGAAATCACCTGCGCAGGGTATGCGGGCGGGCTGGGGGTTGCGGGGTGGCCCACGGGGTGGGGGTGAGGGCGTGGGGGTGCTGGGGAGTGGAGATCCCGAAAGAGAATTGGAGTTTCCATTCTAAGTCAGAAGTTCTGTATCTTCTCTGTCCTGGGCTGGTTTACCGGGAGCAGCAATCCGCAAACCAGCCCGGGGCCACGAACTGCCCCAAGGGCTGGGGGGAGGGGGGCCTGCGGGGAAGTTCCTTGTCTGGAATGCTATTTCGGGGCTGCGTGTGTGGCTTCTGCTGGACATCCGAGCCCATGCCTCTGTGGGGTTCAGGGCTGGATAGGGTTTGGGGCTCAGAGGCCGTGGTGCTGAAAGGAGCTACAGGGTCGGGGTGTGTGTAAGAGGGAGAGTGCAAGTGTGGCAGGACGAGCTCTGGGAGCCTCTGGGAGGTTACCTCTCTCCGGTGCTCAGGACCAGGCATGGGCGTTGGAAAGGTGTCTGCAGGGTGCCCACATTTCCCTGGGATGTCTCACCAGGGACTTTGGAGTTGAGATTAGATGCTGAGGCATGGGATGGAGGCAAGTGCTCATCACCCACCTGGCAGGAGCCTTTGATCTGGTGAACAGGACAAGGGTTCAGGACAGGCTGGCAAAGGTTGTGCTGGGCACAGAGGGGGTTGTCCTCTGAGGACGTTGTCAGGAAACGCCTTTTTAATGGGGCAGGGATGGGATGCCTGGGTGGCTCAGTTGAGCATCGCCTTCAGCTCAGGGCGTGATCCTGGGGTCCTGGGATCAAATCCCACATTGGGCTTCTTGCAGGGAACCTGTTTCTCCCTCTGCCTATGTCTCTGTCTCTCTGTGTGTCTCTCGTGAATAAATAAATAAAATCTTAAAAAAATAATAAAATAAAGGGGGCAGGGGCAAATACATTTCTTACCTATCCCCCCCTCCATCTGCCTGAGTGCCACCCAGCTTAGACCTCAGCACCCTCTCCACTGGCCAGAGCATCTTCTCCCAGCTTCTCCGATTCCACATCCCACCTGTCCAATCTCCCTCCACTGAGGGATGCTTCTAATAGATAAATGTGCTTATTCCACACCTGCTCAGCCAGCTGCCTTCAGTGTAACATCCGTGTTCCTTACCTGACACAGAAAGATCTTGAAAACCTGCTTCTGCCTGCTTCTCCCTCCTCGTTCCACCCTCCCCACCCCTATGCATTCAGTGTGGCAGCTGAACCGAACTGCTTGCCACTGCCTTGGTATACCACCTTGGTTCTTTCCTCTTCACTGTGGTCCCTACTGTGCTTTCTGCTCGGGTGGCCCCTAGTCTCCCATCTCCTCCCCCACCCCCTGGAGAGTTACCTCTGAGCCCTTAGATCTCAGCTCAGATGCTGACTCCTCTAGAAAGCCTTCCCAGACTTCCCAGGGCACAGGGAGCCTCTGTGTTAGCTCCGTCTCCCCCTGACGTGTATGTCCACCTCTTCCACCAGGGAGTTCCAGGAGGCTGCTCTCGCTGTGCCCAGCAGATGGCCTGGGCATGGTCAGAACCCCAGCAATGCCTAATGAATGAATGGATGGGCACCAGAGCTTCTCAGTGAGGCCAAGGGTGGGATCTGGGCCACAGGGCCTCTTGCTCCCCATCTCCTGAGCGTGGCACAGACAACATATTCCAGATGGGGCTGTGTCTTCTCTTGTGCCCTTCATGATTTCTCCCCATTGATCCCCATCAATAATTGAGGAAAAGGTTGTGGGGAAAGGATGTATCATTATCATTATCATTTTACAGAGATAACTATTTATATATAGGGGCACCTGAGTGGCTCACTCGGTTAAGCATCTGCCTTTGGCTTGTGTCATGATCTCAGGGTCCTGGGATCGAGCCCTGGGTCAGCTGGGATCCTGCTCCTGCTTCTCTTTCTGCCTCTTCCCCTGCTTGTGTGCTTCTCTCTCTCTCTGTCAAATAAATAAATAAAATATTTAAAGCATAAAACTATAAAAAGATATATATATATATATATACACATATATATAGTTTTTAATGAAAAGCAAGCAAATAAAAAACCCCACCAAACTCTCTTCACTGGGGACACAGAAAGCCAGGTTAACTGGGAATGGAAAGGGGCACACAGATAGCCCACAGCCCTGCTTCACAGGGTTTGGGGGCCCTTGTCAGCATCCCAGGCACTGTGGACAGTGAATCTTTTGGAGTTAGATGGTTCTGACTCTTACCTGCCCCTGGGCACCCAGCAAGCTCTTGGAACATGTGAATGAGTGAGTGAGGTGGTAAGCCTGCCAAGCTGAGGGCACAAGGTGTGGCGGGGAGCTCTGATTGCCTGGCTGCTAGTGCTGGAAAGGTCCTACTGTCCTGTCTCAGCCCTTGCCTCTCTCAGTGGAGACCCTCCCCTTCCCCATCCAGGGTGCCTGTCTGTACTGGGCCCTGAGTCCCACGCTCCTGGGCTGGTAGTGATCTGCTGGTACCCTAGTGGGAGACTGGCAACCTCTGCTCAGCTTCCGTTTTAGCCAGGTCAAGGTTACCTCCTGAGAACTTTATTTACTCTGGGAGAGGTGATAGAGCTGTTGATCCCCATTCTCCTTGGAAGGCCCTGAACCCTGGTAGTGTTGCCAACAGGTGGTGGAAGATTGGAAAGAGCAAGAGGAATTGGTGCCCATATTCGTGTATACATGAACTTACATGTTATCACCGACTCCTGACGGGGATCCCCCTGCTTCACCTTGAACCTGAGGACAGCTGGAGGTTCTCCCCAGCCCAGCTGCTCAGCCTCATTGAGGGTCTAGTACAGAGTGTGAGGAAGTTTCAAGCATGGCATTTGGCCACCCCTCGATTAGAATCTTATCTTTACCCCATTGCTCATATGTAACCTAGGTCCATGTGCTCCCCCTCTCTGAGTGTTCTCTGAGGCCTCCACCAGCCTTGACAGTTTGGACTTTTGGGAAGGGTTTGTGCACCATCTTGAGGTTGGTCCTGACAGCAAAAGGCAGGGGCCTGTCTGCCTTGAGAGCCCTGCTTTGTGGTAGAGGAGGGACACCCACAGGAATGAAACGGCATGCCTATGATACAGTGTGAGTGCAAAAACTTGTGAATGAATGAGTGACTATGGGAGAAGGGTGCTGAAGTGGTCCCAGAAGGTTTCCTGGAGGAAGAGGCAGGACTCAGACACTTAGCCACTTAGCTTCAGCCTGTTCAGGAGTTGCATGTGAACCCTGGTCTCAGCCATGGACAGATGCCTTTAGGGTTTGTAGTCTGGAGGACTCTTCTTCATCCTGCAAAACCCAGCTCAGCCATCGTTTCCCCTACCCATCCGCATCCTGCCTGCCTGCTCCCAGAATTAATGGCGTCTCCTCAGGATGTGATACTAATTTTGCTTGTTCCCTCCACAGGGATTTGCACATGGCAGGTACTAAGTACTCTGGGATGAACCCAGGCTGCTGTGTGGTGCTCACAGCTAATGAAGGAGACACAGTGAGAAAGTAGTCAAGTAAATACACAATCCAAATCTGTGCCAAGTGCCATGAACAGTAATAATGATGAGCGTAAATGCCATATAAGCGCTCCCTGCATGCCAAGCATGCATTAACTTGTTTATCCTTTATAACAACTCTGTGGAGTAGATAACGTTACTATGCCCGTGTTGAAGACGAAATGGAGACAGAGAGGTTAAGTAACTTGCCCAAGGTCACACAGCTATTAAGTGGTGCTGCTGACATTAAACTCTCTGGGAACTGTGAGAGAATAATGAGAGAGGTCAGGGGAGGGCTCTCTGAGCTGGTGACAACTGAATAGAAACCTAGCAGCTGAGAAGGAGACAGCCAGAGGAAGGGCTGGAAGGGTATTCCAGGCAGAGGGAATGGCATTCACTTGTAGGCTCCAAGGCTTGGGATGGGGCTTGGTGCCTCTGAGCTATTGAGTGGGGGGCAGTGTGGCCTGGATAGGCAGAGCAGGTGGGAGGGGCTGAGATAGGCAGGCAGTAGTATGCCTCGGGCTAGGTGTCTGGGCCTGGTAGGCAGGGTTTGGGGTTTGGAGTGCTAGGAGTTGTATTGTCCTGCCCTCCAGACCGTGTGGTGCTTGGGGATGCTCTGGTCCTCAGGCTTAGTGCCAAGGTACGTGGTCCTGCACACTGTGCTCAGAGAAGCTCAGAGACCTAGGGAAACACATTGTCATGGTTCCGCTCTGGACAGGCAGCCCCCCACGAAGGTCCTGGCCACCTTCCCATCCATTCCCTGACCCCTCACAACAGGAAGGTGGGTGATAGGCTCAGCCCCCATAGGCAGGGCATGGAGAAGTAAGATGATATGCCTGGGCTTATGAAGCTAGTGAGAGACTTAGAATCCCTACCTGGCAAGCAGAGACCTTTTTCCCAGCCCCTGACCTGGCCAGGGAGACATCTGGAACTGCTTTGCATCTAAAACATGGCCTCGCTGTCACACTCATACGCACTCCATCACAGCCTCCCCTGTGTACCTTCGCACACTGATAATGCACATCCGGGGCTGATCACCTTCCCCCTCACACACACCAGCGGTCTAGAGGAGGCTGCACCACTGCCCTTCTGTGTTTGGTCCAGGCCGGGCCATGCTGGCATCCCCAGCACCTCTGGACAGCTGCTCATGAGTCTAGAGATCTGCCTTAGACATACTAACTCACTTTACCCTTGAGTCCTTAGTTTCCTCAGCCGTGAACCAGGTCTGTTCCTGTAGATCTTGCCAGAGCATTGGCAAGATTAATGACTCTGGAGGAGTGCGGAGCTTGGCACACAATCAACCGTGGTAGATGTTGATTGGTCCTTCTCTTTTCGTTTCATCTGGACTTCTGATTCCTCAATGTTTCAAACACAGGGTCAGTTGGTTGGAGGAGGTGGTAAAGACGAACTTGCTGTGTACCTACTAGGTGGCAGCCCTGCTACCAGCCCTGCTAGGCTTGTGGTATTCATCTGGCTTTACAGATGAAAGAGAACCAAGGCTCTAGCACTGAGCCACTTTGAGCTAGTTGGAGAATTCAAATCTTGTCGGGGCCTAAGCTACAGCTGGGCAGGGGCCCCATGCCATGGCACTTCTCCTTGTCCTGGGCCGACCTGGCTAAGCAGAGGAACTCACACCCCTGCCTTGTGCCTGCCCTGTCCTGTGCCTTCAGGGACAGATGGTGCTGTCGGCCCGAGGCTCTGCTGTTTCCCTGGCTGCGGGCCTGTGAGCTCCTGCCACTCTTCAGGAGCAGCCTCTTTGTGGGTAGCAGTTGGCATCGGGGCAGTGAGTCTGGCACTCTGGGGACACTGGGATGAGTCAGATTGGACCTGCCCTCAGGTGCCCCCAGGCTGATGGGGAGACAGAGAGAGGTACAAACCACTGATGACAGCAGAGTGTGGCCAGGCTGTGAGAGAGCGAAGCCCAGGGTGGCCCTTCACCAGCCTAGGGGCAAGGCAGGCTCCCTGGGGGAGTGGTGGGTTGGCCTGGCCTTCTTTGGGTCAGGAAGCCTGGCCCAGGCAGAGGCATCTGTGTGTGAGATGTGGGGAGGAGCTCGTTATACCAGCAACAGTGAGAGAATTTGGGAGTGACACCTTGAGGAGTCCCTCTCCTGCCCCCTTGTCCAGGTAATATGTATGTCCTGCCTGGAGCTTCTTCCATAGTAATAGTTTGCCCTCAGCAAATCAGACATTAAGTCATTATCGTCAGCAGACATAAGCATTAAGCATCTGTTTCAGAGACGCAGCTTTGGAAGTGAGCAAAGCAAAATCCCAGCACGGGACGTGGTGCCCTCAGGCAAGTCCCTCAGATAGCCCAGGTCTGTTTTGTGCAAGGGGCCTAACTGTGCCTCACAAGGTTTGGGCAAGGATTACGTAATGTTATGGACACAAAGCCATTATATAATGTATACAAAGGCCTGGAACATAGTAGGTACTGAAGAAATTCTGCCCAGGATGGGGGAAAGGGGAGATGTTGGTCAAAGGGCACCAACTTTCAGTTATAAGATGAGTAAGTTCTGGAGACCTGGTGTATGGCATGGGGACGACAGTTAACAACAATGAGTTACACACTTGAAATTTGCTAAGAGAGTAAATTTCAAGTGTTCTTATCTCTGCCCCCCCCACCCGCCCCAAACAGGGGAACTCTAAGTTGATTGATGTGTTAATCCCTTGATTGTGGTCATCATTTCACAATATATATTGTCTATCAAAACCTCACGCTGTGTGATCTAAATACATAACAACTTTTATTCGGCAAACATTGGGACTCCAGGGAGCTGTGGCCCTGTGCTTGAGGAGTCTCCCATCTCCTCATGTGTGCACCCACTTTGCAGTCTGGGAAGCACCATGAAAGCTTTATCTTGTCTGGTTTTTCAGAAGCGCAGAGAGTTGGCAGGCTGGCACCCCCTGGCCCTCTGCTGTGGTCCCGAGAGCCCCATTCCTCAGGGTGGGATGCTCCCCGCCCCTGACCTTTCCACTCCTCCCTGCTGTCCTATTTGTGACCTCTGGAACCGGCTGTGATCTGCCCTGGGGGTGTGGCCCTGCCAGGTGTGGCCCATTCCTAAGCCTGGAAAGTGGTCAGAGGTTAGGAAGGGGAGTGGCCCTTAAGCCTTCCTAAAGCAGCCTCAGGTTTACAGCGTTTCCAGGGCTGAGCTGAACCAGGTGGGTCTCGATTTCCATTTGATTCCTTGGGGAGGGTGTAGGGAGACCAGCTTCTGTCCTTCTCCAAGGATACTACCCTCTGTTGCTGTGGGAGGGACAAATGGGTGGTCTAGAGTCAGAAGACTAGCTGGTTCTGGCCAAGTGGCTAGCTACTTCTTTCTTTCTTTCTTTCTTTCTTTCTTTCTTTCTTTCTTTCTTTCTTTCTTTCTTTCTTTCTTTCTTTCTTTCTTTCTTTCTTTCTTTCTTTCTTTTTTTAAGATTTTATTCATTTATTCATGAGAGACACACAGAGAGAGAGAGAGAGAGAGAGGCAGAGACACAGGCAGAGGGAGAAGCAGGCTCCATGCAGGGAGCCTGATGTGGGACTCGATCCCTGACTCCAGGATCACGTCCTGGGCTGAAGGCAGGCACTAAACCGCTGAGCCACCCAGGCTGCCCTAGCTACTCTTTCTGAGCCTTAGTTTCCTTGTGTGTAACATGGGGCTGTGGGGGTAGTAATGAGCCCTGTCCCGTGAGGCTGCTTGTGTCATGCAGGTTAGGGCCATGCTGGCCTTTACACACAGACAACAAGTTTTAGGATTGAGTGATGTGCCTATAGGCTTTGAGGGCAGTGGGGTGCCTGGGGAAGGAGGGCTAGAGACAGGAAGGGGTCCAAGGACCAAATGACTTTGGGTCAAGGGAAGGGGCTGGCCCAGTATTGCTCCCAGCAACCCCACCCCTACCCCAGGGCCTCCTGGGATTCAGAGTTTACTGATTCCCTACCCCTCTCATTTAAGACTAAGAGGTATGTCTCACCATGCAAACTGGTTCTCAGCAAGGCAGACAAAAGATTAGGATGGGCTTCTGAGCCCATGAGGCCCTCTGGATAGGCCATGTGGGAGTGATGATGGTGGTTGGGATGCTGAGATCCCTACAGCTCAGGTGGGATGGACTGCTCAGAGACCATCCCACTTCCAGCTCTTTCTCCATATCACCTGGAAGGCAATTCATGGAGGGTCTCCAAAGTGCCAGGCTCTGTCTCAGAAGTCCCATGGGCTATATGATCTAGTCTGCCTCCAGGGCTGGTGTCCCCCCTGGAGCACCCCTGCCAGGCTCTGGAGTCAGGAAAACCCAAGTCTACTGTCCCCTCTTCTTCTTCTTCTTCTTCTTTTTTTTTTTTTAAATAAATTCATGCCCTACATGGGGCTCGAACTCACAACTCCGAGATCAAGAGTTGTGTGTTCTATCCTATAGCCAACAGGGCACCCCTTCCCTCTGCTTTTTACCGGCTATGTTTTTCCTGTGGATCCTTCCATGTTCCCTGTCTGAGATTCCTTTTCGTTAACTATAAATGGGGACTCCTGCTTCAGAGTGGACTTGAGAATTCAAGGGCCCCCAAGAACTAGACCTGGCACATAGTAGGTACACAATAGATGGTAGCCGTAGATTTCGAAAACAGGATCTTCAAGGTTCTGCCGGGGGAATTCTTGGGCAGCCCCTACCTGTAGGCAGCTCGCTGGCTTGGGGAGATCCCTCTTCTACTGGCTGTGTCCCATCAGCCTCCAGAGGAGCCCTCAGGTATCTCCCAGACTCTAGGCAATCAAAACCACTTTCCTGTACCCATGTTCCCTTCCAACTACTTCCTGGTTTCTTTGCTTCCTTTTCCCAGTAAAATCTCTGCAAGACTTTTCTGTGGTCCCTCCTTCCACCTCTCTGCCTCTCACCCTGTCCCTAATCCATGACTCCTCTCCCTAACCTCCCTCCACCCCCTTAGAGTTTCTCTGCCTGTCTGCTGGGACTGCTCAGCCACCTGACCAGCAGGCACCCTGCTGGAGATCCACCCTCTTTAGTGTCCTTCCACCTCACCCAGTTCCCTGTGGTTTCCTCTGTAGCCTGCTCCCTCCCCTCCCACCAACCTCTAAATAGCTCCATCGTTGCTCTCTCCTTGGATGATGTCTGTTCTGTCTACTGTGGCTGTATGAAAAACTACCCCCACACAGTGGCTTAAAACAAGAACCATTTCATTGTATCTTGAGAGTTTGTGGGTCAGGAATTTGGACAGGACTTGGCTGGGTGACCGTTCTGCTCTACATGGGTAGGGCGTTGGGGGTAGCTGCGACCTGCCACCCTGCTGTTCCTCTGGCAGCCAGGCTTGTCCCCGTTTCTCCTCGGGCTCTTTGCACCCTCTGTTCCCCTGCCTGGAACCCTGTGCCAGCGGAGCCTTGCATGACTGCTCCTGCTTATCATTCATTCAGGTCTGGGCCTTGAAGCCTCCTTCGTTGCAGAGGCTGGATTTGCGTCTCCCGCCTCCACCACCTTCTCTCTTCATCACATCCGCTCTTTCCCACAGCTCTTTTCGTTTTTAAAATGACCATGTTTCTTTGCTTATTTTATTATCTGTCCATCAGGGAACACATTTAATGTTATATTCCTAGCATCTTGAAGGAATGAGTGGAAGTTTTAAAAAAAGATTGATGTTGATTCCCAGCTAGAATTGCCCTCTTTCTAATCTCATGCACCCCAGTTTGGTCTTGTGGTTTTTTTGTTTAAGATTTTATTTTTTAAGTAATCTCTACACCCAATGTGGGGCTTAAACTCATAACCCTGAGATTAAGGGTCATGGGCTTGACCTTGAGGCATCCAGGTGCCCCTTGTCTTGGTTTTCTCTCTTACCGAACCCTCCTGTCCTCTGACCCAGCCAGCCCTGAGCTGTGTCGCCTGAGACCCCATCACCAGGCCACATATAGCCTTACCCCCTCATGGTCCCCCTCCTGCCTGGTTGTCCTTCCAAGCAAACCCCCCTCACCTCCCCCCTCACAGGGCTGGGCCTTGTGCTGCTAGTTACACCCTAGCCCGAGGCTGCCTCCTTCCAGTCACTGAATCGTTCCTGCCCTAAACATGTCCCCACCCTCACCACACCAGAAGCTTTCTGCAAGAATCAGTCCCTGTTATGGGCACATGAAATTGTGAGGCTGCTTGTGTAGATCCAGCCAATAAGCTAGAGCCACCCCAGCAGCCATATAACTTAAAACAAAGTGAGGGTGACAGAAAACCCCAAATGCAGGCAGATACCATGAATCTTGTTCCTTTCATCTGCTTGATCTTATGTTTATAGGTTACAGCCTTTCAGGTGGCCATCTGGAACCAGGTTTGTGTCTTCATTCCAGGCATTTGATCAAATGTTGAATGGAATAAACAAATGATACTCCATTAGAGACACCTCCTGGTTCAGTTTAACATATTTTCACATTTTTTACTGAGCGTTTACAATGTTCTGGGTCTGCGCAAACACAAAATGCACAGAATATGTCCATTCTCGCCTCAGGATCTCTTCCCTTGCGCCTGGGATGCCTTGTTCCTAGTGAGCCGGAGCTGGTTTCCAGTGATTGTTGCCTTCTATACCTTTGTGAGGGGGGTCTTGAGCCTTTCAGGGGCCCGGAAAAGGAGGTCTCCCAGCAACTATCGCGTATGCTTAGACTGTGTGTGGATATTTGTGGGAGGCCTCTGTGGAGTGTCATGGACTTTGCCTGTTCAACATCTTGGTTCATGGCTGAAGTGAAGCCTGGTGGTTGGTAGACAGATGGCGTGTTCAACTGGCAGTGATTGTCACAGAGCAGGGCTGAAAGACCTGTCTGATGCCACCTCTGCTGGAGCTCCCCTGCCACTTTCCTGTCTTCCCAAAGCCTGGGTCCTCATCCTCAAGCTTGGTGTGGGCTCTTGCAAGTCCACCCAGCCTAGTCATGGCAGGTCTCTCTCACCCCCAGGGACTGTGCAGACTTCCTGCTGGCTAGCATGATTTCCTGTGTTGCTCATCAATGCGTGGATTTTTAATAACATGAAGAGCTGACCCCTTTTTTAAAAAAGATTTTATTCATTCATGAGCGACACAGAGAGAGAGACAGGGACACAGGCAGAGGGAGAAGCAGGTTCCCTGCAAGAACCTGATGCGGGACTCCATCCCAGGATCACGCCCTGAGCCGAAGGCAGACACTCAACCACTGAGCCATCCAGGTGCCCTGAACTGAGCCTTTTTAATTACATTCTCTGGGTCAGATTCTGTTCCAAGCACCTTGCACATATAATCTCACTGAGTCCTGTTTGTGATAACGTTACTTCCATTTTACAGATGTGGAAAGTGAGGTTTGCTGAGGTTCACCTGCTCATCCTTTCCTCAACAAATCTTTCTCAGATTCCTCTGAGACCGTGTGGGGCACATGGATAAAGGGATGAGAAGGCCATCCTGCAGCTGGAGAACTTGAGGTTGAGGGAAGGCTGTGGAGTGTGGCATGCGCCCAGAGAGGACCGTCAGTGCACCTGCTCAGCGCAGCAGCCTCTGCCAGAGCCCAGGCCCAGTTCTGGGGCTCTAACCCTTTGACCCGGCCACTCCGGGCCTTCGAAGCAGCCTCTTGAAATTGGTGTTCCTTGGCCAGGCCTGTTCTGGGGCCTGGTTCACTCATTGCCAGTATAAGGAATGCGTTTGCGGATAAAGTCCCAGCTCTCACTCTGGCCACTCCTCTGCTTCGGAATAGTTTCTTGAATACTTTGGGGGAGAAAAAGTTAGTGTGCTGTGTGGGGGAAAGCTGGGCGAGGCTGGAGAGAAGAGACAAGGGGACTGCAGACCCCAGGGCGGGCAGAAGTGGGGGCATCCAGGGGGGCCTCCCGCCCAAGGGTGGGAGGGCGGGCCCCACCTGCTGGGGAAGGATCAGACCCCATCCCTCAGCCAGGGCCTGCAGGGACTAGAGAAGCAGCAGGGGCCTCAGAGGGGCCTCGGGCTGCCAGCTTCCTGGGGCAGGAAGTCCCAGCAGTGGCCAGAATCCCTCCCGCAGGGCTGCTACGCAAGCAGCTCAGGCCTGAGGAATGTGTGCAGCCGAGGTAGGAGGGGCCCCTTCCTGCCCCTTTACTTCTCCCTCTGCCCAGTGCCCTTCTGTCTCCTCTCTCCTGCTTGCTGTGTTCCCTACCGGCCTCTGTGCTGTGACCTCATAGTTTCCTCCCCTCCCTCTCATCCCCTCCCCCTCCTCTCCTCCTTCTCTCTCTGGGACCTCTCTCTTCTCCCCACTTCCCTCCTCTGGTTCTTTGTCCCTCGGCCCTTGCCGTCCTGGGGGTGCTCGGGGTGCCTGCAGCCAGTGGGCCCAGCTCCAAGGTGAGCAGGCTCATGTCAGGAGCTCGGTGCCCGTTGCCATGGTGACCCCAGGCAGGTGGCAGGCCGTGGGAGGCTGGGGAGGGCCGTGCTGAGCCTGTAGGCTGTGCCTGCCCTCCCCAATCCCTGAAGGGCCTGCTTCACTGCCAGGGGCTCCAGCACGGGTATTGCCCACCAGTTTCTGGCTGGGGTTTCTGGCTGGGTGCTATTAGAGCGTCTCCCCTGAAGAGCCACGTGGTGGGGGCCAGTCGCCCTGGGGGTTGGATGGCCTGTGTTCGGATCCATCCTGCCTCTGCCCTGGGTTTGCTGGAGGCAGAGGGAGGGAGGTGGCGGACAGCCCCAAGGCGGGAGCTCCACGGAGGCAGCTGCCAGTGGTGTTGGGGGCAGTGTGTGGAAGAACTGACAGGCTCCTCAGGGGAAGGGTCATGTCGAAAAGGAGTGAGCCCCCTGTCTCTGGGACTAAGCAAGCTCATGCTGGACGACTACTGAGGGGGTGTGGTAGCCGAGAGCCTGCCTGGGCCTGGGTAGTCTTGCTGCCGTGGGACTTCCTTGCCCTCCGGAGAGACAGGATTTAAAAAGGATGGCGTTCAGCTCAGAGAGCTTGCAGTTTCCTCACCAGGAGCGGCCACCTCCCTCCTTCCTGGGCTGCCGGGCCTCTGACGTCCAGTAGGACCAGCGCCTTGAGCGTGGGCCGTGGGGAGGAGGGGTACGGATACCTCCATACCCTAGCTGTTTCCTGTGGGGACATGAGGGGAGGGGAGCTTGGGCCTATAGGTTCTGGAAGGGCCCAAGGTCTGGCAGGGATGCAGCAGTAACTACCCTGCCTGGCAGAAGGGAGAGGCAGTTGCAGCCAAGCAGCCAAGCAGCCTCAGACTTGGAGTTAAACAGATTTGAGTTCCGGTCCCGACTCTGCCTTCACGGTGCGATTTTGCACCTGCGCATGTGTGTGTGTGTGTGTGTGTGTGTGTGCGCGCGTGTGTACAAGTTACTGACCCTTTCCAAGTCTCTATTTTCCCATCTGTACATTGTAGATAATTGCAAGGCTGTTGATCAGAGCTGTGTAAAGATGAAAAGAGAGAATGCGTTCCTTTGTGGAGTACCTGGCGAGTAGTAAATACTTCCGGGAGGTGGGGTGGTGGTGGTGGTGGTGGTGGGGATTGTTCTCAAGCTCCTCTGCACGCCCACCCCTGCAACTTTATACATGAGGAAACGGGGACCAGAGAGATGAAAACGGGTGCTCCCATCTCACAGGTCCTTAGTCTGGGGCACGCCGCACGGAAGGCGCCCAGTCAGTGCGGGGAGGCGGGAACAAGGGTGCAGGCTGAGGGGTGACACACAGCCAGCCCCTGGTCCCACAGCTTCCACGCAGGCTCCCGCAGGCCCCTGCCACCTCTCCTAGGGCACCCCATCTAGCCCTTGGCTCGGGGATGGGGGGACCCACTCAGGTTTGTCCCCTCCCCCCCTGCAGGCCCTACTCAGCCTTGCAAGAAATGCTGGAATAAAAAGGCAGAAACACCCCCCCTCTCCAATTTACAAAGCACTTGCCATTTGCTGCCTCCTTTGCACCTCAGGACAGCTCTGTGAAGTACTCATTAATCTCATGGTATGGATGAGTCTGGGGGTGCGTGGGGGTGCTTGTTGGTGGACATGTGAGTAACTGGGTGGAGAGGAAGGAAGGGGCCTGTGGCCTCCATGCTTCTGAGGGCAGGTCTGGGATTCATCTGCAGTGCCCCCCACCTCCAGAACCCACTGTCCCATACCACCTCTGCTCCCCACATTTCCGTTTCCCCAAAGAGAGAAACAAAGGCTGCTGTTGTCTGTGGTATTTTAGGAAAGACAGGTGCCCGTCCAGCCAACTGCCCCGTCTTAAATGCACAGCACTTCACAGTTAGCTGGGTGCTTTTGGTTTTGGGACCTCCCTTAAACCTCACACTGCTCTTGGATGGCGGTGGGGTGGGGGTTTTTGTCTTTTTTTTTTTTTTCCCCCAAAGAAGAAACAACTTCAAAATCCCTGGGTGGCTCAGTGGTTTAGTGCCTTGCCTTCGGCCCAGGGCGTGATCCTGGAGTCCTGGGATCCAGTCCCGTGTTGGGCTCCTGGTATGGAGCCTGCTTCTCCCTCTGCCTGTGTCTCTGCCTCTCTCTCTCTCTGTCTATCATAAATAAATAAATAAAAATCTTAAAAAAAAAAAAAAGAAGAAGAAACAACTCAGTGACTTACTCGAGGTCTCAAGACCTTTGGACAGAGATCCACCCATGCCTCAGTTTCCCTAACCAAACAAGCAGTTGTAATCCACCTCCCAAGCCCTTCTCACTCCTGTGGTAGAAGAAGGACCTGTAGTGTAGATGGAGGCAGGAGGCCAGTGCTCTGTGGTTCAGAGCTGGGGGACCTTGGACAGGACTTGGGAGTACTCTGGGCTTGGGTCTGTTGTGTACCTTGCCAGGGACAACGCCTCAAATATTTGTCCAGGGGACAGAGGAGGTACAAATGGGAAAGTATTCAGAAAATGCCCTCCTTGCCCTGGCTGGGTCCCTGCAGGCTTCTCAGTGTGACAGGGGGAGTTTTCCAGATGACCTAGCTGAGGGTAGGTGTCAGATTTCAGGCAAAGTTATTTTTACCCTTGGGGTGGAGGGAGGCAGGTGATGTTTAGGCTCTTTTCTATAATGGGGTGAGGGGGCAGGGGTGGGAGTGGGGCCTCTAGTGGGGAAACTCACCTGACCTGATGGCTGGCAGTCTCCCTGGCTTACATGGGGTGACACTAGTGGAGATCAGGGACCACTGAACAAATCCATTCATTTGGTCCACAGTGAGCCAGGCATGTGGACACCAGGAGTAGAGAGACAGGGCTCCTGCCTGGTGGGTCTTCTGGTCCAAGCTACCCAACTACTCCCACAATTCAGTGAACGTTGTTGGAGTGGACAGCATTAGAGAGGGGAGGTATATGGCGCCAGGAGCATGAGAGTGCAGGATAGGTAATGGATCTGAGGGGTGAGTAGACTTTGCAGAGGCAAAGAGTGCTCCAGGCACAGGGGCATGTGCAAAGGCCCTGCAGCAGGAGGTGTGGCAGGGCAGTCTGTGGGGCCTTATGGGCCTTGGTAAGGACTTCTTTCTGTGAGCCAAACCCTTCATAGTTGGAAAGAGTCTTAGAGACTAAATGTCCCACTTGAGAGATGAGAAAACTGAGGCCTAGACAGCTAATAATGAAACCTATCATTTTTTTACCAAGCCAAACAGGCTTGCTTCCAGTATGTTTTTTTTTTTTATTAAAAAAATTAAAAATTGGTATTTGGTATTTTATATTTTATTTACATTAAATTAGCAGACTTACCTGATATTTGTTTAAAATGGTTTCTCTTAAGAATTAAAAAAAATATGGAGCACCTGGGTGGCTCAGTGGCATCAGACTCCCTATAGGAGCCTGCTTCTCCCTCTGCCTGTGTCTCTGCCTCTTGTGTCTCTCATGAATAAATAAATAAAATATTTTAAAAAGGAATTAAAAACAATTAAGGTGAAATATATAATTCACGATTTTCTTTCTTTTTTTCTTTCTTTCTTTCTTTCGATTTTATTTATTTGAGAGAGAGAGAGCATGAGCAGGAAGGAGAGGGAGAAGCAAACTCTCCATGAGCATTGAGCCTGATGGGGGGCCCGATCCCAGGACCCCAGGATCATGACCCGAGCCGAATACAGACGCTTAACTGACTGAGCTACCCAGGTGCCCCTAAGTCACCATTTTCAAGTGTATAGTATAATGGAACTTCTGAACTATGTTCACGTTAGGCAACCACCATCTCTGTTTGGCTCTGAAACATTTTCATCACTTTATTTATTTATTTATTTATTTATTTATTTATTTATTTATTTTATTTTTAATTTTTATTTATTTATGATAGTCACAGAGAGAGAAAGAGAGAGAGGCAGAGACATAGGCAGAGGGAGAAGCAGGCTCCATGCACCGGGAGCCCGATGTGGGATTCGATCCCGGGTCTCCAGGATCGTGCCCTGGGCCAAAGGCAGGTGCCAAACCACTGTGCCACCCAGGGATCCCTATTTTCATCACTTTAAAGTAAAGCCCCTTAACCCATTACAAAGGTCCTCTCCTTTCCTCCCCTTCCCAGCCCCTGGCAACCACCAGTTGGCTTTCTGTCTCTACAGGTTTATCTGCACTGGAGATCTTACATAAATGGAACCACAATATGTGACCTTTTGTGTCTGGTTTATTTCCCTCAGCATGATGTTTTTGAAATGCCTCCGTGTTTTACGTATGGCGGCTTCATTTCTTATGTCTGATTAACGTTCCATTGTATATGTATATACCACAGTTTGTCTATCCGTTTATTCATCATTGGACGTGGACTGTTTCCACCTTCTGGCTATTGTGAATAGTGTGGCTATGAACGTGGGTGTGTGTACATTTGTTTGAGTCCTTGTTTTCAGTTCCTTTGGGTCTATACCTAGGAATGGAGTTGCAAAGTCATATGGTGTTTCTATGC
Organism: Canis lupus familiaris; assembly: GCF_011100685.1. Taxonomy (NCBI): domain Eukaryota; kingdom Metazoa; phylum Chordata; class Mammalia; order Carnivora; family Canidae; genus Canis; species Canis lupus. The sequence continues at coordinate 54,999,353 of NC_049226.1, read as the reverse complement.
TCGGCTTTTTGAGGACTGCCAAGCTGTTTTCTATTGTGGCTCCAACATTTTCTCTTCCCCCCAGCATGATAACAACAATTGTTATCGTGTGTGATTTTGCTTGTAGCCATTCTAGTGGGTTCACAGTCTTTTATAATCCTCACTGTAAGCTCAGGTTCTTTTATTATCTCCATTAGACAGATGAGGAAACTGAGTCATGGAGAGGTAAAATAACTTGACCAAAGTATTCTGGGGAGGATGAGCTGATTAAAGTTCCATTTATCTTCAGTTTTACAGGAAGACACCACACTGAAAATGGCTCATGTTCGTCCAAAGGAGGGATGGGGCTACTCTAAGGAAAGCTTGTCCTTACCTCAGGGTTTCCATTATGCTCATACCCCTCCTCCCTGCCTCATAAGATTGGGGGCAAAGGGCAGAATTAGAAGGCTGAAGGCCCTTCCATCCCCCTCTTCCATACTGAGAAAGCATCAGAGCTGGCTGTCAGAAGAAGGAGGAAGCCCAGTGCGTGATCAGCCCACCCCAGACTGTGGGCTCTGGACCTCTGAACTGAGATTCAGGGTTGTGGCCTCTGTTCTCCTTGGTCACTGATGGGCTGTGCAATTTGGAAGTCATTTACTTTCTCTCTCTGAGTCTTAGACTGGAGGAATTCCTTCCATTTTCCCCATCACCAAGGCCCAGGAAAGTACTGTAGAGATGTACATGTGCACTTTGGCTGGTGGGTCTGGGATTGTCTTAAAGTCTACCTTGCTGCTCACAAGCAAAGTATCTGAGTTTGCTCATCAGTAAAATGGGTAGAATAACAATGCCTCACAGGGTAGATGTAAAAATTACGAGATGATACATATGAAATTTCCTAGCGTAGAACTTGATACGTAGCAGGTGTTCAATAAATGTTAACCAAGTGAATGGCATATAAAAAGTGCTTACTACAAAACACTGGTTTAATTTTCTACCTGTCCCACCCCATAATCTTGAAAAATGTCAAGTGCCATCACAGCCTGTAGCCAGAAGTAAAATGAAGATGTTTGTAGAGGTCATTGGGGACCATTATTTATCCTATAGAATGAAAATATGATCTGATGTTGTATGATGATCAGAAACCTATGGAACAGGGCACCTGGGTGGCTCAGTTGGTTAATGTCTGCCTTTGGCTCGGGACATGAACTCAGGGTCCTGGGATGGAGCCCCACTCAGTGGGGAGCCTGCTTCTCCTTCTGCTTCTTGTTCTGCCTCTCCCCCCTATCTTGTGCTTGCTCTCTTTCTGTCAAATAAAGAAATAAATGAAATCTTTTTAAAAATTAAAAAATAAACAAACTTATGGAACAGCCCATTGGTGTCCTTCTCCCAGCCCTTAGGCTAGCTTCATGGATGAGAGCTCTCTCTTTTTATCTATGCATTTGGGACCCACTGCTACCCCCTTTCGCCTCTTTTTGTCTGCTGGGAACCCCAAGGCAAAATGCGAGTCTCTGTGGCAGCATTTTTGTGCAACTAGATTCCTAACATAATCCTCCCTTCCCTTATTCAGTTCCTTAGCTTTGTTTGCATTTTGGCTCTGGGTGCATGTGGGGTCTGTGTGCTGTGCCTGTGCAGGCTGCTGCAGAGCCTTTTTTGGGAGGGAGGTAGGGAATAGGCCTGAAGGGGAATTTAGGATGTTGACAAATGCTCCTGCTTTGCTGCTGGGGAAACTGCCAGGAGGACACCCTGGTTTCTCTGAGAGGCTGGATCTCCCTTTGTGGGGACAAGCTGTCTCGTTTGGATAGCTTCTTTCACTGCTCAGAGTGACCTGGCTCAGACAATCAGGCCTCTCATGGGGCCTGGCCAGTGGCACTTAGGGTAGGCCAGAGCTGCTTCTCCCTGCCCCCTTAGGACCTGCCTTCTGGTCCCCACCCCTCAGGAAGTGGGGAACGAGGAATGTGGGCTTTGCAGTCTCCTACCCAGGCTGGAATTTCTGTCCCACTCTCACTGGCTTCTTGAATTCTCACAGCAGCTCTCGGAGGGGCTAACACGCCATCTCACAGGGTTGCCGTGAGGTTCTGGTGAACTCAGTTGAGAAAGTACTACTCAGAAGCTCAGTGTGAACGATGTCTGAGTCTCTCCTGGCTATTTTTCTGTAGAAAGACCAAACTCAGCTTTATAATGCTAACAGTAAGTGCTCCACGAAGGTTGGCCATATGGTGGATGTGTACTAGGAGCCTCAAATACTCAATCTCGTTTAATTTCATCCTATGATGATACTTAGAGGTAGGTTTTATAATCCCATTCTTACAGATGAGGAAACAGGCCCCCAGAGTTTGAGCCGCTTGCCCAAGGTCACACAAATTAGTTGTAAAACCGGACTTGAACCCAGGCCAGGCCAAGCCCTAAGGCCTGTGTAGAGACAGCTTCAGTCATGTCATGATGGGTCAGTTGAGAGGTCACCGCAAGCCTGCTCCTCTCTTCCAGGACAGGTGGGTCTCCTCTGTTCCAGGCCCATTGTTCCAGATGGTTCCTGAAGGCACTGAGGTCTCTTTGCTGGCTGGTCTCAGTTTCCTGGCTCCTCACTATAGGCCACAGGCTTATATGGTTCCTGGAGACTTCTGGGTCCTCTCCCTCTGACTCCACCTAGTACTTTCCCACCTGCTTCCTTTGGCCCCGAGGGTCGCATCACCCAAGACATTGTCATTCCCTAGCCTTTCCTCCTGTTCTTCATGTCCTTCCTGTCCCTTAAACCATCCTTGTCATCAAGCCTAAGCTCTAGGGCCACCCCATCTCTCATGCTTTCCTTCCTTTTCTTCTTTCATAGGTGTTTATTTGGCACCTGCTCTGTGGCAGCCCTGAGTCTGTCCCTGTCCCATGAGAATGGCTATGTGATGGGGGAGGTGGCTCACAAAACAGTGACCACATAGCATGGTCAGGGCTGTGATAGAGACAGATGAGGCTGTGGGGCCAGGGAGGCCCTAACTCTCTCTGGGGAAGAAGGAAGAGGAAGGGCTCACCTGGCACATGGGGCAGATAAAGGAATCTTAGGCAGAAGCAGCACCCACATTGCAGGGGATGGAGCTGGTTGAGAGTAGTGCTCTGAGGAATGGCATATGGTCTAGAGCTTGGGAGAGCAGCTGTGGGAGCCACAGAGTGGGGACTCGATCAATCCTGACAGTAGGGAGCCATTGAGGAGTCTTGAGCAGGGGAGGTGTCTGGTCAAGCTTGCTCTTCAGAAAGGTCTATGTGGTCATCAGGTCAGAATGAAGCCCCACAGTGGGGGGAGTTATAAAGACTAGACCTCGTGTCCCTGCAAGACAGGCTACTGAAAGTGATGGTTGTTGTGTTGGTGGTTTTGCTCTTGGGAAATATGCCTCTGGAAATTGTGGAGGCTAGAAGAAGGTGGAGAGACTGGGGGCCTGTGGACAGGCTGTGGAAACAGTTTAGTGAGCTAGCAGTGCCTAAGGGGGTGCTGAGTTGTCAGGGTAAAAGGGACAACTTTTTAGGGAGGGTGGGTCACTAGGACGAGAGGAAATCCGAGGTTAAGTCTGTTCATGTGGGGCTGTTGTCACATCATGTAGAAGGAGCCCTGGCTCAGGACAGTTCATCCTGGCACCTCAGCTATGACCCAGGACTGTGCGTCAACCTCCCTAACTATGAAGGATTGGATGAAGTGGCCTCTCCTGTGACCCGGCAGGTCTGTGACATGGCCGTGGCCCAGGAGGAGGGACACAGAGCCCGTGGAATAGCCAGCTGAGTCCTAGTCTGGATGACCAAATCTGGCCAGGTCTGCTGTGGTCTGGGGCCAGTGCAGGCACATCTACCATCTGAGACGACACGTCTCTGACCCCCAGATGCCCTCCCTAGCTTCATAGTAGGTTCTGCCCTCCCTGTCAGCTGTCTTGGCTCAGCCTGGCCCAGCCGCTCTAGGCCCTGACTTCATCCAGGGCCTCTGCTCTCCCCGTGACTGGCCCTGGGAGGAGTGGTCTGGCTCTGGGGCCCCATTGGCCAAACTTTGTCTGGGCTGCTCACGCCCCTGTCTCCCAGGCTGGCTGCCTGCCCACCTTGGGATGGGAGGAGGGCCAGCCTGGCCTTCCATGACGTGAGCAGATTGCCATGGAGCCAAGGAAAGAGTTGGAGTCTGAGAGGCTGTGCCTGGGGCTCCTGGTGCTGCCCTGTCCCCTCTGCTTGTGCTCTAGCCCAGGGGTTCTGTGCCCCTCTCTTTGATGAGAGTGGGGGATGGCCACAGGGGGTCTCATTCCTCAGTTCTCCTGGGTGCCTCAGCCCTGCTCAGAGAAGCACAATATTTCCTGTCTGACAAGGTGACAGGACTCCTCAGCTTTCTCAGCAGACATGTCAGCTAGGCATGCAAGCACCCTGCAGGGGCGGAGTCCAGAATCCTGAAACCAGGACCAGGGGTGCCTTAGTGATCGGCAATCTCCCTCTGCACCTGCTTGCCCAGTGAGTGACACCTGAGCTTCAGGAGGGGCGGGGACTTGCTCAGAATCGCATAGCACCAGAGGGACAAGGCTAGGATTTGAACTCAGGTCTGTCTCTGTTTGTCCCTCCACAAACCTTTGATGTGGTGCTACTGTGTGCCAGGCCCTTCTAAGTAAGAGTACTAGAGTAGGAGCTTCTTAGAAGGAATGAACCAATTTATCTTTCTTCTTTCAATATTTGGTCCAGGGCACAGAGGAAGTGCTCAGTGAACGAACGAATGAATGAATGCATGCATGAATGAATGAACAAGGCAAAGATCTTGTCTTTTCTAGGCCTACAGAGTCCAATGGGACGGTAGGGACTCCTTTTCATAGAACAGAAAATAGGAGGCTGGTGAGAGTGGAACTGACAGGTCAGAAGCAGAGGGAGCACTGAGACTCAGATGTCCCAGCTCCTGGTCTATGGCTTTTTCCATCCTCACTTTTCTCATCTGTGAAATGGGGTTGACAGTCCACACCCTCTGCCTTCCTTGTGAAGAGGTAGATGTGGAAATTGGTTTGTAAAGCAGGGATGTTGTGTGTAGGGCTTCCCTGTGTACATGCCTGGAACTGCCTGGAAATCCCATATGGTCTGCTGTCTTTCTTTTGACCACTTACCCTTTGCATCTGGCCTCCTCCATTTCCCTAGCTTGCTCTACGGCCTTCTGGAATGTTCTGCCCAGGACCTCAGGCTGTGGGACGGGTTTGGGAAGGGTATGGGTGACTGAAGTCTGCCTGCCTCCTCCCCCTACCATCTCCCACACCCAGAAAGGCAGCTCCACTTCCACATCTACACAGGCCCCCAATGCACAACAGGCCAGAAATGCCTTGGCAGTGGTTACCATGGTGACGTGTCCTGCTGCTTGGACCACAGCGGCCTGCCAGATACCTGCAGGAGCCTGCAAGCCTGGCACCCTGTGGCCTTCTCCCAGGCTGAGCACTCCCGGGGCTGCCCTCCTTTCTCTCCTTGATGCTGAGCTCTGTAGCTCACACTATGGGAGCCTCATGGGGGAAATGATCCAAGGAGTACAGATCCCAGCACCAGAGCCATCCTTGTCCCTGTCTGCAACTGTAGCAGGGTCGGTGTTGGGTTGTGGCACTGGTTGCTTGCTGCTGAGTCCAGGCCCAGCCCCGGGTGTAGACAGTGTAGTGTGGTGGGTAGGACCTCAGACTTTGTAGCCAGACCTTGGGTCACAGCTGTGTTTTGCCACTTCCTGGAGCCTCACCTGTAGAGGGAGGGTAACAAGGAACCCATCCCAGGGGTTCGTGGAATTCATGTGTGCAAAGTTCTTAGAAGACTGTTTGATGCTTAATAAGCGTTATATAAATGTCGGCAGTGACTGTTATCACTGCAAGTGCACCGGCCACTAGAATTGGAACTCGTGTCATTTTTCTCACACAGGCAAGTGTACTCAGCTCTCATTCACAGCCTGTTAGGGAGAGCGGGCTAGAGAGGCAGGAGGCCCCCTTCCCCATCCCAACCTGTCCAAGGTACTGCCAGGTTCTCCCCACCCCTCTGCCTGGGGACAGACAAGCTAGGCCCTGAGCAGAAACTCCACCTCTGATTCATAAGCTTGAGGATTTTCTCTGCTGCTCCTCCAGCTGGCAGCTGCTGTGGGCCTGGCCTGGATCAGACAGCTGGTCCGTCAAGGCCCAGAGCCCTTCCAGTCAGTAAAGCCAAGTGCTAAGGACAGATGAACACCCAACGGAGGTGCTGCCTCCGAGGTCATCTGAAGAATGATGGAGCCCGAGCAAAGGCCCGTGCCGGGGGCGCGGGGGGGGGGCAGCAGAAATAGGAGCTGCTTCTTGGAATACTTTATTGGGAACAAATCCCCAGACTTGACTGCTAGAGGGCTCACCAGGCCTCCCTGCATAGAGAAGGGGAATCTTTCCAGAATGAAGGTCAGTCTGAGGCAAAACTGTAACGAGCTGGCCCACGAGCTGGAGGGAGGGCTGAATTTCCCTCCCCCTCCCTCAGGTCCACGGTTCTGCTAACGTGGAGTCGGTGGCCAAAAGGAAACTGGGTGGAAGTGGCATCCGGGGAGCCCCCCTGGGGTCTGAGAGCCCAGGCTGGAGGTGACGGCCACTCTTGGAGTTGGGGTCTGGTGGGAGGTGGCCCTGGGGTGCTCTCTGCTCTCCCTGAGGCACTCAGGTCTGTCCCCACCTTTCGCCAGGGCATCGCCTCTGTGTTCTCAAGCCGCACGTCCCGGAAGTCAGCCTCCCGTGCAGAGAAAGACAGCGGTGCCATGGCAGACGGCGAGGGCTACCGGAACCCCACGGAGGTGCAGATGAGCCAGCTGGTGCTGCCCTGCCACACCAACCAGCGTGGCGAGCTGAGCGTCGGGCAGCTGCTCAAGTGGATCGACACCACGGCCTGCCTGTCCGGTGAGCCCACGCCTGGCACAGCAGTCCTGCCGCGGAGGCCCACCGCTCGGAGGAGAGGCCTTGGTTATCAGAGGTGGCCACCGTGGTTCCCCCACGGCCCCCAGCACCGCACTCATCCCGCTCTCCACTCATGCTGTTCCACTGGCCTGAAATGTCCCTTCCCACGTCTTCCCACTCAGCTCGGGCCACCCTCTCTCCCCTGCACTCCACAGCTCGGGGGGCTGGCCTGCACCCTTCAGCCCCTGCACCAACACCCTGCCACCTCGGGTGCGGCGGCTCCAGGCTGGCCTGGGAGTGCCGTGAGCGTGAGCCGGGGCCGGGGCTGCCTGCCGATCTTATGATCTTATCGAGTGGAGCTGAATGGAGCTCCTTTCCATCCTTGGGGAGCCTGGGTATTCCCCGACCCACAGGGACCTCACAGTCCAGTGAGGTGACCCGTCTGTTCCCTGCTGCTGCCCAGCACGGCTCAACGGGGGCTGGGCCAGAGGCAGAATCAGTCAGGTCTGTGGGAGAACAGAGCAGGGGCTCTGACCCAGCCCTGGGTGGGGAGGGATTCCAGAAGGACGAAGGCGGGGAGCATAGCCCCAAGGGTCAGAGTGACTCAGGCAAGGAAACAGAGGTGGGGGAAGCCGACAGCAGAGGCATGACGCCTGGGAGAGCTGGGAAGTACACTAGCCCATGTGATCATTTAGTCATCTAACAGCCGCTCATTGGGGGTGTACTGTGCACCAGGCACCATTCCCCGGATGGCAACACTGCCGTCCGACAGGCAAACCCTTCACCCTCAAGTGACTTGCAGTCCCCCAGGAAGGAGAGACGCCACAGACAAAACTCATAAAGAAACGGGGTCGGGGGTAGTCATCGAGGAAGATAAGGGAGGGTAGGGGTGTTGGCCAGGAGCAGTGGCCTTAGCTCAGGCCCCCTGATGTTGGCTCAGAGGTCTGGTGACATGGGGACGCTGCTAACACACGGCTTTCTTCCGACACCAGCTGAGAGGCACGCTGGCTGCCCCTGCGTCACTGCCTCCATGGATGACATCTATTTTGAGCACACCATTAGGTAAGTGGCTCCTCCTGTGTCTTGGTCCCCCTGAGCTGCCCACCACAAAGCCAGGGCCCCTCCCCCATCTCCCCACCTGGTGGGCCCGTGAGCTGCCTGGAGTCCTGGACAGATGCTCAACCACTGCAGGTGCCCCAGCAGAACTCCTTTTTATTATTTTTTTTTTTTGTAAAGATTTTTATTTTTTTATTCATGAGAGATATACAGAGAAAGAGAGAGAGAGAGAGGCAGAGACATAGGCAGAGAGAGAAGCAGGCTCCATGCAGGGAGCTGATGTGGCACTCGATCCCGGAACTCCAGGATCACGCCCTGAGCTGAAGGCAGACACTCAATCACTGAGCCACCCAGGCATCCCACAAAACTCCCTTTAAACATAACCTCAACATCATTACTACACCTACACAAAATTAACAATAATTTCTCACTAACATCAAATATCCAGTCTGCTTTCAGGGGCTCACTCTGTCTCCTGATTTTGTTTTTATTTTGTTTTGCTTTACAGTTATTTTTGTTGTTCAAGAGGCAAATAAGGTTGCAGTTGGTTGCTATGTCTCTTAAGTCTTTTTTATATATGGGTGCTACACCTCCCCCCAGCACCCTGTTTCCTCACCATCTCTCTCCCTTTCTTCCTCAAAATTTATTTGTGGAGGAAACCTGGTCATTTGCCTTATTGAGTTCTCCATCATCTGGGTTTTTCTGTTAGTATCACTGTGGTGCCATTTAACATGCTCTTCTGTCCCCTGACAGTAAACTGGTTGTGGGGAAGGGTTTGTTTGTGGGAGCTGCCTCTCTTTGATGCGAGGAAGACCTGGAGGGGGTGTAGGGGAGCCAGAGGTTTGAGGGGGCCACTGAGGAGGCTGGGCCATGACTCTGGGGAAGGAGTTGGTTTTGGCCTGAGGTGAGTGGATGGAAGAGAATCAGGAGGAGGGGAGAAGCTCAGGAGTCCAAATGAGTGTCTGCTTGACTTTGGGGGAAGCCAATGAGGAGGAGATGGGGAGCAGGAGGAAGGTGGGAGAGCAGGAGGAGGAAGAGGGAGAAGAGGAAGAGGAAGAGGGGAGGAAGAAGAGACACAAATCTCTTTTTTTTTAGTACCATAGAAAATAGTTTGTTGGGGTAGCCCCCGTGGCGCAGCGGTTTAGCGCCGCCTGCAGCCCAGGGCGTGATCCTGGAGACCCTGGATGGAGTCCCACGTCGGGCTCCCTGCATGGAGCCTGCTTCTCCCTCTGCCTGTGTCTCTGCCTCTCTCTGTCTGTCTCAATGAGTAAATAAATAAAAAAAATCTTAAAAAAAAAAGAAACTAGTTTGTTATTTTTATTTTAGGGATCATGGAAATACTCTCCTAATTTCTTATCATGAAAACTTTCAGAATTATGGAGACATTGAATAGTGCAATGGTCACTATCAGTGAGATTCAAGAGTTAATGTTTCTTGCTAAATATGCTTTATCTATATATGGATAAATAAATACACATACTTCTCTCTCTCTCTCTCTTTTCTCAACCATTTGAAAGTAAGTTGCAGGCACCATGGTACTTCATCCCTCCACATGTCAGCATGCATCTCCTAGAAGTGGCAGTCCCGGCCGTGCCTATTAGGACTGTGAACAGAATAAACAGAAGCGGACAGGTCCTTGGCAAACGTGAGCTCCTGTTGTTTATGGAGCTCCTGCAGTGGGGCCGGGCCTGGCACTGACTCTGGCACATCTCCTCTCGCTTGACACTCAGTAGTTGTGCTTCTCTGTACCTGACAGACAAGGAAATAGGCTCAGAGAGGCAAAGTGACTTGTCCAATGTCCCGCAACTCAGTAGTGTGACAGTCATGCTAGAGCATGATTGGAACCCAGGCCTATGTGGCTCTTCTCACCATGTCTGCTGTCACCCTTTGACAGGCAGGCAGGGCCCTTGGAAGGGACCCTCCTAGCTCTGGGGAAGAAGAAATGAGCACTGTGCTTTCTAGGTTTGTGATCCAAGGCACAGAGAGATGAAAGGACTTGCTCAGGGTCGCCGCAGCCCCTGTCTGGGGCCTCTTCATAGTCTATCATCTGGTCGCCCTCTGCTGCTTCCAGTTACATGCAGAGCAGGTGAGGTGGCTCCTCTAGGGACTCTGATTGTTTACGTGGACACAGGAATTATTCCAGAGGGACAGGCTGCAGCTGGACAGAGTGGGGCCAGTGTAGTCAACAGAACAATCTAGAACCCTGGCTCTATTATTTTTTAGCTGGGTGACCTTGGGCAAATGGCTCACCCTTTCTGATGTTCAATCCCCCTAAACCTACCTGTCAAGCTTATAGGAGGCTCCAATGAGGTAATGCATGGTGCTAGGCACAGAGTAGGCATTCTTTAAATGTGTCTGTTCTCCTTCCCACCCTCTGTGTATAGTCCCTTGCACTTAGTAGGCCTTCAGCAGATGTGGGATGCATTAATTCAGTAGGCCACTATTTATGGAGGACCTACCCCATGCCGGGTGCTAGGCCTTGTAGGGTCAATGGAGAGCAAAACAGATGTGATGCTGACCCCAGTGGAGCTTAGGAATTGTGGGGGAGACAGAGGCCCTAGGCCCGTCTGTTGGGAGGGTGAATCTTATTGAGGGACAGAGGGGCAGGGAAGGTTCCCCAAGGAGAGGGGACCATGAGCCACAAACAGAAGCTTGAGCACTCACCAGACAGGGGGAGATGAATGAAATTATGCCTCTTCTCTCAGTCTCCACTTCCCCCCCGTAAAAGGGGGTGCTAAGGCTGTCTTGCCAGCTTGCTTTGGGGACTCAGTGACATTGCCAACGTGAATAAGGTCTGCAAGCCATGACATTGCCCTGCCAGATACCCTCAGCAGAGGCCCTGCAAGTATCTGGGGCCCCTCTTCCTTTCCCCCTGGAAGGCCCACTTCCTGCTTTTCTCTCCCCAGCATCGGACAGGTGGTGAATATCAAGGCCAAGGTGAACCGGGCCTTCAACTCCAGCATGGAGGTGTGTGGGGTGGTTGCTGCCTGGGGTGGGTAGGTGGGTGGCTGGGTTTTCCTCCCCTCCCTTCCCTTCTCAGCCCCCAGCCTGGGCACACTCACACTCTCAGGGCCCCGGGAGGCAGCAGAATTCTGGAACGGCTGGCAGGGCTGAGAGGATCCTCAGGATGTTCCTGTTCAATACCCCATAACATAGAAGGGAACACTCATGGCCAGGGATGGGAAGAGACTTGCCTCAGGTGGCCAGGTCACATAGATTCCAACCTGAGATTTGACTTTCAGCCTCCTGGGTCTTCACACCTAACCTCAGACCCTCTTTGGCAGCCAGGCGGTGGCGGAAAGTGGGGAAGACAGCCGCCGGGCCTGACCCTGGCGGCAGCAGGGCTGGCGCAGGGAGACCCCTGGACTTCAGCCCATTATTAGCTCACCTCCCACAGCCTCTGTCTCTCCATCTGTGAAATGGGAGCATGATTCCTCTGCTGCAGGGTTCTTAGGTGAGCTCTGTGAGCTCTGGGGGTGGGTGGGTGGAGGGACTGTTTCCCACCTGTGGACACCAGGCCCAGGCAGCTTCCCCTAGCCGGGCCACTGAGGCTGGGAAGGCAGAATCCTGACTGCCTCTGGGGACCCTCAGGCCACCCCTCAGGTGCCTGTCTTTTCAATCTAGCTAACATTTTACTTTCTTTAAGTCGTTTCCTAGACACAGTCTCATTTTCATTCCCTCTGTAACTCTGATGGTAGGTATGCTCACTCTTCATTCATTCATTCATTCATTCATTCATTCATTCATTCATTTAGCATGGGGTTTGAACTCACGACCCCTGAGATTAAGAGTTGCATGCTCTACCAACTGAAATAGCCAGACACCTGTGCTCACTCCCATTTTATAGATGAGGAAGCCAAGAACCAGAGAAGGGAAGTGACTTGCCCAAGGCTGTCCAGGGATCTATCCCAGGTTTCTGGCCTCCGAGACTCTGGGTGATACAGAAATACAAGGCCTGGCCTGGGGTGGGCCTTCCTGTCTCATAGGCTGGAGGTCCATTTTCCTCCTCACTCCTCCCACCTTTTCTTCCTCTCTAGGTGGGCATCCAGGTGACCTCTGAAGACCTGTGCTCTGAGAAGCAGTGGAATGTCTGCAAGGCCTTGGCCACCTTTGTGGCCCACCGGGAGCTCTCCAAGGTAGGAGTGACACCTGGCTGCTCCCTGTTGCTGGGCCACCCGGGTGCCTGTCATGGCAGGCTGGGACCAGGGCGGTGAGCTGGGGGTTGGTGGAGGGGTGAAATGGGGTTCAGGGAGTTTACAGCCCTCAAAGAAGCTCCCCTCAACTGTGGTCAGACCCTAGGCACCCTCCCTCTGTTTCTCTCCCACCTCTCCCTGTGCATCTCACATGAGGAGTCTTCAGGTCTCATCATTCCCTTACATGTCCCGTAGACCACCCCCTCCCTAACCTTGTGCCTTTGCCCAAGAAAGGGGCCTGGGGACATTTGGAGGGTTATATATCAGTCTACATGGAGATGGGAAGATGGGGACGAGACTTGTAACCATCCAGCAGCAGCCCCAGGTATGCCATGAGGCTGGGGGCACAGGCCTTCCTGCTTTCAGGAGACCCGTCCTCAGCATCCCCACCCCCCTGCCCACAGGTGAAGCTGAAGCAGATCACACCACGGACGGAGGAGGAGAAGACCGAGCATAGCGTGGCGGCTGAGCGCCGGCGTATGCGGCTGGTCTATGCGGACACCATCAAGGACCTCCTGGCCAACTGTGCCATTCAGGGTGGTGAGTGGCCATGAGTGGGGAGGGCAGCTGGCACCCTGCATGCCCCCCTTTGTCCTAGGCCCCACTGGGCAGAGGGAGGAAGCGAGTCTCCTTGGTACATGTACTTACTGACCTGATGGCCCTCTTGCCTCAAGGTCTCTTTTGGGGAAAGGCATGTTGGGCCCCTTGCTCAGCTCCCAGGAGCTGTGAAAATGGAATTAGGACATGAGGAAAGCCCTTTGTTGTCCACAAAACCTACCTGGGTCTCTAGGATTCAGGGTATTTGGGAAGGTACTATTGAGCATGGCTTTGAGGACTTTTTTTTTTAAAGGTTATTTGTTTACTCATGAGAGACACACAGACAGAGGCAGAGACATAGACAGAGGGAGAAGCAGGCTCCTTATGGGGAGCCCAATGTGTGACTCCATCCTGGAACTCTGGTATCAGGCCTGAGTCGAAGGTAAAGGCTCAACCCACCCAGGTGTCCTGAGGACTGTAGGATTTTTTAAAAGGCACATACATAGATAAGCACATATATGTATATATATATATATACACACACACATAGATACACACACACATAAATAATATAGATGTAGATATACATATAGAATAAAAGCAAGACTCTCCTATCCAGAATCCGGGCCCCCTCCAGTTACTCATTTTGGGGTACCTTTCCAGAAGATTCCTTGCATATTTAAGCATACTGTGTATTATTTAGCTCTCTCTTTTTACCCAAGAGCAACATATACTGCTCTGTATCTTCTTTTCCCTTAAAGAAGGGAGGTTGTTCATCTTGGAGATTGTTCTATAGCAGCACACAAAGATCTCTTGTGCACTGGCAGGATTTTGAGAGATGCAGAGATAAGGAAAGGCTTTCCTGACAGAGAACACAGGCTGGGCAAAGGCCCAAAGGGGTAACCTTGGATTCACTCGCCAATCTCCAGAGCAGTAAGATGTGTCTTCCTTGAGCCCCAGAGGAGGCAATTATAGGACAATTCAAATGTGCTTCAGCTGCCCAGAGTGGGAAAGAGTGAGCAGAAGCCGCTGGCCCCAGTAAAGCAGTGAGAGGGTCTCCCAGGTCCGTGTGCCTTATGTATGCGGGCTCTGGGGGTGTGGCTGGGGACACCTGGCTCTTCCTACTGTCCTTGAGATGCCCTGGAGCCATCCGTCCACTGCAGCCCTCCTGAATCCCTCTTGTCCTTATATATAGCCCTCCTACCCAAGTCCAAATGCCTTAGTGTGGCATCTGGGCCCCTGGCTGCTCACTTAGCTTCACCCAGTGCTGTCCTTTGACTTGCCCTCAGCTCCAACTAAGCCAAGGCCTGATTGCTACCTGTGACAGTCCTACCTGCCTGTCTCCAGATCTTAGCTCAGCGCCCCCCACCTCCAGCTGTCTGTGGCACCTCTGAGCAGCCTGCAAGCCAGTGGGAGGCCACCTTTTTGATGGATCCTCCCTGACGAGGTCTCTGTCGCTGGTGGAGGGGAGATGCATGGCACCTCCTTGGGTCAGGGTCAGCAGTTGTTCCTCTGACCCCTAAAACCCTGCCCATTCTTGGGCCTCTCCTACTGAGGGCTCTGATTTCCCCTGTGTGACAGGGCCCGTCTCGTCAGAGAGAGGGGAGAACTATCCTGAGAGTCTCTGTCTCCTGAGTTTGGTGCCAAGTGCTCTAGAATCATGATCACACTTCATCTTCACCATCCTCCTGGGTTGGGTCTGACGTCCACCCTATACCAATGAGGAAACAGAGGGTCAGAGAGGTCCCTGACTGTCCCGAGTCGATCAACCTGCGTTCAGACCCACCACAAGAAAGTGTCCCACCCACCGCCCTGCGACAACCTCACCTCCATCCTCCCGAGTCCTGCTCCTCATCCAGGGAAGGCACTCTCGGTGCTGAGTCTATACAAGCATCCGGGTGACTGATCATGCTAGTGGTGGGGGCCCCTGGGTTTGCCCCTTGGGAGGATCTGTCTTTGGGAGCTTCTCCGCATCCCATTTTCCTCCCTCTGCCCTTGCCGGGTCAGATCTGGAGAACAGAGACTGCTGCTGCTTGGTGCCAGCTGAGAAGACCCGCGTGGAGAGTGTGGAGCTGGTCCTGCCCCCCCATGCCAATCACCAAGGCAATACCTTTGGGGGCCAGATCATGGCCTGGATGGAGAACGTGGCCACCATTGCAGCCAGGTGAGGGGAGAGTGCGCTGCCTCTGCTCCCCACCTTTCTTTCCCTCCTTCCTTTGGCTGGCTCCCTCTAGGGGAGAAACCCCAGCTTGGTGTTGGCATTCAAGGCTTCAGGAGTTTGGCTGTTCTGTTAGGGTAACCTGGAGCTTTCAGACCCAGAGAGCCAGAGAGGAGTAATTTTTCTGTAAGCTGGCCATTCCTTCCTTGACTTAGAAAGCCCTCCACAGTCTTCATCACCTGCATGGGAAATGCCAAGCCCCTGGCCCTGTGCTAGGGCCTCCCCTTGACCTCACCCTGCCCGCTGTCTTCCTGTATCTTATGCTCCCAGCGAGTCAAGCCATTTGCTCTTCCCCATTCCCAACCCCTGCCTTTTCTCCTGCTCTAACCTCTCACTGTGCCACTTCTCTTTTTGGTCTGCTAAAGTCTATGAAGCCTCTCTAACTTCCCTTCTCCCTAGAGGTGAAAATAATTCCTACCCTCTCCTGTAATTGTGGCACTTGTCTGTAGATTGTTTTTCTCTAAATATTAGGGTGGTTTTTTTTTCATAGCTATGTTAACAGATGTTCACTGACTGACCCTAATACCTCCATGACTTTGTGTTTGCTGTTCCCTCTGCCAGGAGTGCCTTCCTTAACCCACGTCTTTCTATTAGTCCTCAGCTCTAAAGAGCCTGGCTCAAGTGGCCCCTCCCCTGAGTTCACCCTGGGGGACACAGTGCATAAGCAATGACATTTCGGGCAGCTCAGTCTCTGTGTGCCATAAGATCTCAGAGGGGGATCACAGCCCAGATAGTCAGGGAAGGCTTCCTGGAGAAGAGGTCTTTAGCTGAGCCTTGAATGACAAGTAGCTTTGAGTGAGTAGAGGGCTTCTAGGTAGTAGAAGCAGCAGATACTGGGGTGTCAAGGTTGAGGGAAAATAGGGAAGGGATTTACCTCAAGCCCTGGGGTAAATCTGTGGCCTCAAGCTCAGCTGCCTGCTAGCCATGCATAGACCTGAGTGTTCTAAGATGTGAAATGGGACTGCTGTTCTGTTCCTCTGGGCAGAAGTGGGCTGGGTCGGGTGGGAGGGGGTGGGCCAGAGGGCAGTGCATGTGGTTCTGGGATGGGTCTGTGGATGAAGTAGGGGCAGAAGCTGGCCCAAGCCTGTGACTGAAGCACTGGGGCATTTGCCCTGTCTCCCCAACCCCGGCTTCCTCCAGCCGGCTGTGCCGTGCCCACCCTACGCTGAAGGCCATTGAGATGTTCCACTTCCGGGGCCCTTCGCAGGTGGGGGACCGCCTGGTGCTCAAGGCCATCGTCAACAACGCCTTCAAGCATAGGTAAGGGGCGGGACCAGGGCCCCCTGGAGTTGAGAGCTTTTCCTGACCCTTTCCCCTGCAGATGAGCCCTGTGAGGTCTAAACCCTGCCCAGCTGCCCGGCCTCTTCACTGTGACCAAGGTGCAGCTCTGCTGTTCCCTCCTCTGGGTTCCCCTGTCCCACGGCCCCTGCAGCCTCAGATCAGCCCCATGCTCAGTGTGTCTGCCTCTCTTCCTGGCTCCTGCCTCTGAGCCCGCCACACTACACATGCTCAGATCATGGGGCCACCTCTTGCCAGTGTTCTGTCATTTATCAAATCCTTTCCCACCTTTTCCCTAAAATAACCATTTGTTCCCAGAGGCCTTAATTTGGAATGAATCCTGATACATCCGAGGAAGCTTACTTTAAATATGTATCTTTGTTGGGGATTTCAAAAATCATAATGTAGTTGTTAAAAATGAGGGAGCCTGGCTCCCTGTGTTCGAGATCCGCTCTCCTTTACTGGCCATGTGGCTTGAGGCAAGTTACTCAACATCTCTGAACTTCAGTTCTTTTTAAAAATAAGTGTTACTATCTATCTATCTATCTATCTATCTATCTATCTATCTATCTATCATCTATCTATTATCTATTTATTTTAGGGAGAGAGAGAGTCTGGGGGTGGGGAGAGGGGACTGGGGTGGGGTTGGGGGAGAGACCAGAGGCAGAGAGGGAGAAAGAATCAAAAGCAGGCTCTGTGCTCGAGCATGCAGCCCCACGCGGGGCTCTGTCTCACGACCCTGAGATCATGACCTGAGCTGAAATCAAGAGTCAGACACCTAACCGACTGAGCCACCAGGTGGCCCCCACTGAGCTTCGGTTCTTTTGCCCTTGCTACTACATCACAGTTGTCTTGCGCAGAATGCCAGAGAAAACATTCAGTAAAGATGATTATTACTGTGCTTGTCATTACTCAGTATGTCCCTCACATATTCTGCTGCTATGTGGAGGGTGGGGCTGCAGAGAACCCTGAACTAAGGACTGCAAGGCCCACCTTTCAGTCCAGCTTCCCTTCCTGACCTTGGCCCAGTCACTGTCCCATTCTGGGTCTTGCATTCCTCCTCTGCATCCCATCCACATGCTTAGAGCTTCCTTTTTTTTTTTTTTTTTTTAAAGAGGGGAGCAATGTTTATTTCACAAGCTTGTTTTAAGGAATAGGTTATGCTTAGAGCTTCCTAAACTAGGGGACTGTGTTTTTATGATTAATGAAGATGGATATGCAGAAACGGCAGCAATTGAGCTTTATCAGGAGCATGGCTGTTAGAGCCCTTGTGAGGATGTGCGTGATGGACATTTTTTCCCAATTAGGCTCTGCATCCCCACCTTCTTGCTCACATCCTGCCATAATCCTTTGCAGTTCACACGACGTATTATATATGTGTGTGTCTACATATATATGTATATGCACATGTGCATAAATATTACATTACACCTTATATGTACATATGCATGTATATGTGTATATATGTATTTATTTATTGTCCCATCTCCCAGCTGTTAGCCCATGAGGGCATAGACCTAATCAGTTTATTCATTTCCGTGTCCCCAGTGACTAGCATAGGGCCAGGCATGTAGGAGCTGCCCATAAACATGGATGAAAGGGACCACCTGGGTTTCCTAGCAGAGGGATCTTGATCTGAGCTGCTGGGAGAGCTGCAGGAGTGTGCGTGTGTACACATGTGTGCGTGCGTGCGTGCGTGTGTGTGCATGTTGGGTAGGGGCATGGGTTCAGCAAGGTCTGTCCAGCATGGAAGCAGCCGTCCTTCTCCTTCAGCATGGAGGTGGGTGTGTGCGTGGAGGCTTATCGCCAGGAGGCTGAGACCCATCGGCGTCACATCAACAGTGCCTTCATGACCTTCGTGGTCCTGGACGCGGATGACCAGCCTCGGACACTGCCCTGGATTCGGCCCCAGCCTGGGGTGAGTGGCACCCTGTGTCCCCACCAGCTCCCCACCCTCTCTGCCCAGGGGGGTGGTGGGGTCTGCTAGCCCCTGACACATCTGGGGGGTGATGGGCTCAACTCTGCCCCTCTGCAAGAGCATGGCCAGCTCTGGCTGCCCTGTGATCCCCCCAGAGATGCCCTTTGTGCAAGGCAAGCACCTTGGTCTGCCTGAAAGAACTAGGATCTTGTGTATGGACCTTGGTCAGGTGGTTTTTTTGTTTTTTAAATATTTTATTCATTCATTCATGAGAGACACACAGAGAGAGGCAGAGACATAGGCAGAGGGAGAAACAGGCTCCCCACGGGGAGCCCAATGTGGGACTCGATCCTAGGACCCCGGGATCATGACCTGAGTCAAAGGCTGACGCTCAACTACTGAGCCACCCAGGTGCCCCTCAGGTGTTAATAGGCATTCATGCACCTGCAGAGTTGGAAGAGCACTGGCTTTTGGGTCAGATGTGGGTTGGAACTCCACTCTGGCACATTGTAGTGGGCGCCCTCTGCAAGTTTCTAGTCTCCCCCTTAAAGTGGCTGTATCTGCATTCCTGCCTCACAAGGGTGTTGGGGGGTGTCTGCGGGACCCTGGCCCTGTGCCTGTCTAAGCCCTGTAGACACTCAGTAAATGGTGACCATTATGAGGGGGAGGTGACGGGAGAGCTAGAAGCATATGAGCAGGAGTCAGGCGCTGGAGTTCAAAGCCTGTCTCTTAAAAAATGCAATCTTGTGCCTCCTGTGGGCCAATTCTGGGCTTCCTTCTGGGGAGGCCAAAGGATGACCATGGAGAGGCACTCCCTCTGCCTGGGGAGGCCTGCCCTGCCTGCCTGCCTCACAGGGCTGAGAATTGGCTGTGAAAACCCCCCATCCACAGCTGGACGTTGACAGTGGGGGCAGGGGTGGGGCAACGGGAGCAGGGGAGCCCGGCAGGAGAGGTGCAGCATACAGTTGATGAATGCCTCTCAGGCCTGTGCAAGTGAATGCTCATGAGTGGGGGGACACTAGAAGCGGTGGTGAAGAGGGTGGGCTCCGGGTCAGGCCATCAGGGTTCTGTTCCTGGCCCCACTCCTTACCCCTGAGAGCTTGGGTAAGCCACTAACCTCTGTGCCTCAGTTTCCTCCTCTGTAAAATGGGGATACAATGAGTACTGACTCTAGAGGGTTGTTGTGAGGCTTATTTGACATTTTGCACGGACATGCTTGAGAGGACTGCCGGTAACAGCAAGTGCCCAGGAAATGTGGGTTCTTACTGGCGCTGCAAGTACCCTTTGCGATGCCCCTGTGCAGAGGAGGATAGCGGAGTCCAGTGAGGGCTGGAGTTGTTCCCAAAGTCACTCAGAGAGTCTAGGGGAAGCTGAGGCTGGAGCTCAGAGACTCGGCACTTTCCTGTCCTAGTTTGCTTGGACTCTCTGCCCCGATGAACCTGAACTCCACATTAGGGCTGCAGGGCCTCCTTGGGCCCTTCTGGAGCAGACAATAACACAGGAATGGGGAGGAGGGCACAGGTGGACCTGCATCACATCTTGTCCCTGTGTCCCTCCCCAGGATGGTGAGCGGCGCTACCGAGAGGCTAGTGCCAGGAAGAAGATCCGACTGGACAGGCAAGTGTGGGCTGGGTGGCGGGAGGGGTCACAGGTTCTGGGCTGTCTGCCTGTTTCCCAGGCCCCAGGGCCTGGCATTTCTTCAGTGCTGCCCTTGTGGTGGGCACTGGCCGGGCCTTTTACATCCACACAGCCTCACTAGCCGGAGGTCTTCCTGGCCCATCGTCCAGGGGAGGACACTGAGGACGAGGGGTTATGTGGCCACAGGCACACAGATAGGAATGATGGGCAGAGTGAGAATTTGAACCTGGCCAGGTCCAGCCATTTCTAAATCCTGGGTTCCTTCCATTGACTCTGATGCATGTTGGGCAGATGAAGAAAGGTCCTGAGAGGAGATGCAGCTGCTCAAGACGCATAGCCAGGTGTGCACCATGGCTTCGAAGCACATGACGGCCCCTAAAGTGCTGGAAATACTCTGGAGTTTGTGCTAATAGGAAAAGTGTGCCTCTACCGGGCACTTACCATAGGCCAACCCTCGTCTTCATGACGACCCCTCCCGATCCCACTGTTTGGAGGAGGCTGCTGAGCATGGAGGCGAAGCTGCTTAGCCAGAGAGTCAACTGTTCAGCGAGGGTGCAGGGCCCAAGCCTCCCCCCGGCACCCTGCTCCTGGCCTTGCTCTGCTTCTGAACGAGGTTGTAGGCTCTCAGCTCCTGTTTTCTGTGTGCCCAGCCTGCCTCCCTGGCCAGACAGGAGTCCCTCGTCCCTGCTGGGCTGAGCACAGGGAGAGAAGTCTTCTGAAAGACATGGGCTCCCCAGGGACCATGGTTGTCGCCTTCTCTCTTCCAGGAAGTACATCGTGTCCTGTAAACAGGCAGAAATGCCCCTCTCTGTCCCCTGGGATCCCAGCAACCAGGTAAGGCCTCTGCTCTGAGTGGACAGTCCACAGGCCCACGCTGGGGGCAGCGGGGAGTAGGACCCTGATTCTCCCTTCTTGTCATAGTGGGTTTGGAAGTAGGCCTGAAGGGGACCTGGGTACTATGTCATGCCTCAGGGTTGGCACAGTCAGCAGAGGGCTTTCCTCTGTCCCTGTTTGGTAGGAGGGGGGCTGAGGCCCTGAGAAGAGGGTGACACAGTGAGTTTGTCCTGAAGCCCAGTGCCCACTCCCCACCCCACCCCCTTCAGGGTCCAATGTCCTTAGCCCCAGTCCTGTGTGGCTGTGGCCCAGAGCCCCCAAGGAAGAGGAGAAGGTGAGGCTTCTCTGTGTGCTCTGTCCAGGTGTACCTGAGCTACAACAATGTCTCCTCCCTAAAGATGCTCGTGGCCAAGGACAACTGGGTGCTGTCTTCGGAAATCAACCAGGTAGCTGACCCTACCCCAGTAGAGGTGGCCGATGGCAAGCAACAGTTCTCTCAAACTGCTTGTGTCGAAAGGGGATTTCTTTCTTTCTTTCTTTTTTTAAAAGATGTTCTTATTTATTTATTCATGAGAGGCACAGAGAAAGGCAGAGACATAGGCAGAGGGAGAAGCAGGCTCACATGGGAAGCACGATGGGGGACTCAACTCGATCCCAGGACCCCGGGATCATGACCTGAGCCAAAGGCAGACACTCAATCACTGAGCCACCAAGGTGCCCCAGGGATTTCTTAAAAGGAGTTGGATGAGACCATGAAACCAGTGCAGTTACAGAAATACAACTGCTCCCACAGGCCCTGGAGTGAACCCCCAAATCTTTCTCTCCTGCCCACCCACCATTTTGCCCTCAACCTCTTGTCTCTGTTGTTCTCTGCCCTGCTGCTTCTTCCCTCTCTCTGCTGCTTCCTCCCTGTTGGGATGGGGCCAATGCACAAGCTTGGGCTGAGGTAAGACATGAGCCCTGCCCATGCCCTGGGGACAGTCACTTCCCCACCGGTGACATCTGGGGCTTGGAGGACCCATTCCACTGTGGCCTTAGTCCCTGCTTCCTAACGTACCCTCCTGTCCACTCTCCTGACTTCTCTCAACAGCCCATTTTCACAGGGTTGGGACCAAGGCTCAGAGACATTGAGTGGCTTTGTCACAGTCACACAGCAAGTCAGTGGCAGCCCTGAGTTGGTAGCCATGGCCTCTGGCATTGGAGTCAGCCCACCCCACTGCCCAGCATGGCCCAGGGAGGGGACATGAGAACCAGGCTGTCCTGTGTCCCACACAGGTCCGCCTATACACTCTGGAGGAAGACAAGTTCCTCTCCTTCCACATGGAGATGTTGGTTCACGTGGACACAAACCAGGCCTTCCTGCTGCTCTCAGACCTGCTTCGGAGGCCCGAGTGGGACAAGCACTACCGGTGAGGGCTGAGGTACTGGGGGGCGGGGTGCCTGGTGGGGAAGCTGGGTCCCCGGGTGTCCCTGGCTGAGCCATCCCCCGTTATGCTCAGCACCTGCTGGCCTTTAGCCAAGCACGGGGGTGGGGGTGGGGTGTCGGGGGGATTGTAGTTATGAGTCAGGTGGGTGTCAGAATCAAGGGCATTCTAAGCTGTCAGGGAAGAGAACTGAACGGGTCACTTCCTTTCTAGGCCTGTTTTTCTCCTCTTAAAATGGGCACTTGAGGTGTAGGTCATGCATTTGCACTCAGGCATAGATCAGTGATTTTCAAAACCGTGTTCTGTGGAGTTCTGTGTCCCCACAGGAGGCTCAGGGACCCCTTGTGGAGGCTAGAATGCTGAGCAGGCGGGTGGGTCCCTCCCAGCTTCAGGGTAATGGAGGGAAAGGCCAGCTTGACGAATTCACCCCGTTTGCCAGCTCTTCTTATGGATATGTGCATGCAGATGTTATTTTTGAATGTAGTGAGATACTGAATATAAATGTTATTCCTATGAATACATTTGTTCCCTGAATTTACTGAGTCTTCATGGGAATATTTTCGTCCCGAGTTTAGCCAAGGAAGATAAATCTGTTCTTAGGAAAATAGCCAAAATTTCAGTATGTAATATGAGAATGTTAAAGTTGAAACTGATATTTTTTTCAAATCCCTTTAAAGTCATTTTCTGTTGTGCCAACATCCTAGTTTGGGGGGTTCTTTGGTTATTTCTCCCATGGCTGCTCACGAGGAGCCGATATTCTTGAAGGATATCCATGCATGCGGGTCTGCACGAGTTGATTTTTGGCAAATTGCCTTCCCCTTCCTACCCCCACCTATCTTACCAGAGTGGACCTACTTGTGGCTCTTTCTACACAGCTTTCCGTTTAAGGGTTTGGTGCACAAAGGCTGTTGCTTTGAAAAGTCTTGGTTGGGGCGCCTGGGGAAACTAGTGTCTGCCTCTGGCTCAGGTCATGATCCTGTTGTCGGGCTCCCTGCTCACAATGGCTCAGTGGGCTCCCTGCTCAGCGGGGAGTCTGCTTCTTCCCTCTCCCTCTGCAGCCCCCCCTTGCTGTGCTCTCAAATGAGTAAAATCTTTTAAAAAATTAAAAAGCCTTAGTCTAGGTGACCCCAAGCCTATTGGCAGTGACATTCTACAAAGCTGGGAGGTAATTGGCAGTGTATGTTGGGGGCACTGGGCCTATAGTAGGAAGGCTTTTTTTAAAAAAGATTTTGTCAGTTAGAACAAGAAGGGGGAGCAGTAAAGGGAGAAGCAGGCTCCCTTCTCCCTATAAAATGGGGATGCTGGGTGCATCTATGGCATTGGCTGCTGTGGGATTAAATGAAATAGTATGTGGAAAGCCCTGAGAACAGCGCCTCGCTCACAGCAGGTGCTCATAACCGGTAAACCCTTGCACATCCATGGGGAGCATGTAGCCCTGCAGACATACGTAGCCACCTGTGGGTGCATATCTGTGTGTGTACATGCAGCCCACAGGTGTGTTTTTCTGTGCCTGCCTGTTCCTGTGTCTGCATGCATTTGCCTGTATACATGTCTGTGCATGTTCCTGTGTGTTCATGCATGCCTTGGCCTGGCCTTCCTGCCCTCCTATGGCCCTGCTGAGCAGGGGGTAAGGTGTCCCCCAGACATCCGCTCGAGAAGGCTGAAACATGGGAGGGCCTGGGCAAGACAGGCTGTCCCAGGAGCCGGTGTGACTCCCTTGAGTCCTGACCTCTGGGCCTCCCTATAGGAGCGTGGCGCTGGTGCAGCAGGTGGATGAGGATGATGCCATCTATCACGTCATCAGCCCTGTCCTCGGCGGTGATGCCAAGCCCCAGGACTTTGTGATCCTGGCCTCTCGGCGGAAGCCTTGTGACAACGGGTGGGTGCCTGCCTGATTGGGGGGTGGGTGGTGGGTGGGCAGGGATCATCTTCCTCCTTAGGAGGGGACATCTGCTTAGACTCAGCTCTTTGTTTGCTCTGGGACTCCACTTGACACCACTTGGCTTTTCTGGGCTGCTGTAGCCTTGCTGTGGCTAAAATGGAGAAGACGGGGATAGATCTCCCCTCTGGTCACTTGTGCTCTAAGGCAGGGTGGTCTCTGTCCCTGGGGTGGCGAGGCTTCCTCACCCCAGGCATGGGCAGACCCTTGCTCGTGTGGCCACCACCTCAGCCTCTGCCCTCTGAAGGCCCCATGTTGATCCAAGAATGGCAAGGCTGCCAGCTGGGCCACGGCATCACTTCTAGAGACAAGCGGGTACAGAAAAGTGAAGCATGAGATTCCAAAATAGGTGTCTCTGGGCGTCTGCAGTGTTGGGGCTTGTCAGAGTTTATGTGCCTTAGACTCCGATGAGGGTGTCTGTGTTGAGGGGGCTCCGGAGCCTGAGCTGGGCAGAGCAGACCCTCACAGACTCCTTTTGGGACCTTCTCTGCCCTTTCTCTTGCTCCAGGGACCCCTATGTCATTGCGATGAGGTCAGTTACACTGCCCACCCACCCTGAGACGCCAGCATACAGGCGCGGGGAGACCCTCTGCTCGGGTTTCTGCTTCTGGCGAGAGGGGGACCAGCTGACCAAGGTGAGGCCTACTGTTCCCTTCCTCCTCCCTCCCCAGACCCCCCCCAAAGCCACACATGCATGTCAAGAGCTTGGTGCCGTGGGCTCAGTAGATGCCATACCTGGGCCCCACCTGCTGCCTGCCAGCGGGCTCTCTCTGCTAGCTTGGGGGAGCCGACGAGTGTCTGGGGCTAGAAACAAGCCTTCATTAAAAACCAATCTGTGCAGAGGTAAGACTGCAGGGTCTTAGAAAAAGCTCTGGATGCTGAGGGCAGAGGCCTGGGTTCTGATCTAAAATTCATCTCATTATTTATTTATTTATATACCTCTCTTGTCTGGAAATGCTTTATGTGGCTCTCAGGGCCCATAAAGCTCAGCAGGGCAGTCAGTGCTAATTGAAAATGTGGGGGAGGAGGCTGAGGGCAAGCGAGGGTGGGGTACTACAAGCAGCTCCCCCCTCCTCGGAGCCCGGCCACTTTAGGACCCCAAGACTCACCCAGGCAGGAATTAGGCTGGTGTTCACTTGCTGTTATGACCCTAGAGCACCACCATTTATTTGTGGTGGGGTCTGAAGGCCCAGCCCGTCTTCCAGAACCTTCCCCATCTGACAAGGGAGGCCCATGACTGAGGAAAGCAGGATTCTCAGCCCCCAGAAGGGGGGTCACACCACCCCCAGGGTGCTGGCTCGTGTTTGCTGCCTTTCCCATGGGCTTCGTGCCCCCTTCCCCTGCCCAGCCTCCCTGAACATGGTGTCCTGTCCCACAGGTGTCCTACTACAACCAGGCTACCCCAGGCTTTCTCAACTACGTGACCACCAACGTGGCTGGCCTCTCCTCGGAGTTCTACACCACCTTCAAGGCTTGTGAGCAGTTCCTCTTGGACAATCGAAGCGATCTGGCCCCCAGCCTCCAGACCCTCTAGATGCCCACAGTAGCCTCCGCGTGCCCACTCCTGCTGTCCTGCCCCCAGGGACACACCATGCAGTGCATTGAGGAAGGCAGAGGCATTTATTGCTTCCTGCCTACCCCTGTGGGAAGCCTTGACCCAGGGCTCCGCCTGCCCAGCTCCAGTGGGCGCTCAGTTCCTGCCAACATCCGCCAGCAAGTCTTCGCGGTAACTCCGGGGCAGCCTGTAGTAGACCCGGGTCCTGTCAACAGCCCTGGCTGCCAGCAGCACTGCCTGCACGGATGCATAGTCGCCCCCCTCTGGGCCGTGTTCCACTGTGACGGTGGCCCGGGGGGAGGCCGCCAGCAGCCTGGCCACAACTCCGACCATGTTCTGGCCCAGCGGCCCAGCCCGCAGCTGGAAGGACACAGGTTGCCAGAGACCCTGGCATAGTTCCAGCATATCCGTGAGCAGCTGTTCCCTGTAGCCACTGCCCAGTGCCTCCTCAGGCCAGGCTGGTGCCACTGTCACATGGGGGAAGACATCAGCCACGGCTGCAAGCAACTCCCTGCCAGTCACGTGGCCGGGGACTGTGAAACTGCCGTGGGAGATGGTGGCCCCGATCCACACAGGCCGGGTCAGGTGGCCGAGGGTGGAGAGGTGGGCCAGTGTGGTCAGGGATGGCCGGAGGGCCGTGGGCTCTGCTATGTGCAGATGGACACCCCAGCGTCCGGGCCGCCCAGCGAGCCGCAGCAGGCAGGCCTCCAGCGTCATGGTGGGACCTCCTGGGACATGTATGATGGGCACGGGGTGCTTGGCTGCAGGCCTCTGGAGGCCAACATTCAGCAGGATCATGCCTTCTCCGTCTGAAAGAGGAAGTGGAGAATAGAGTCTGAGGTGTCAGACGCCCTTATTAAAGGGGTGGTGATGGAGGCAGCCAAGGAGAAGCTGGTGCCCCGTCTGCCAAGATCTGTGTGGATGGTCTGGGCTCCAGGTAGAAAGGGTGCTTTACAAAGGTTCCCGGGGGTCATGGGAATGACGTGATGAGCTGCTGGCCCAGCCCTGGGGCCTGTGCCTGCCTCTCCCTCAGGGATATGAGCCTTAGGAGTCCTGTTCTCTTGATGCCACCGTACTCTGCAGGCGCCACCGGCATCCAGCACATTACCATGGTAACCGAGGCCCTAGCTTCCTGCCCCGAGCAAAGGAAGGGCCCGCGGGTGGGCTAGGAGCGCAGGGGCTGAAGGCCCATCTTACCTGGTAGGCTAACTGTGGCGGTTCTCCCGTTGCCCTGGATGTCAGGAACCAGCCACTCCACGCTCAGACCATCCCCCTCAGGGGCCTGGAGAAGAGGTATCAGGCTGCCTCCCGTGTAGTAAATTCGCTTCCGCGTGGCATTTGCTGTGGGCCCCAAATTGTCAAGATGAAGTGACCACCATTCACCGAACACCTTCTCTGCGCCCTGTGCCCACACACACTCTTCTCAGCCTTGAGGCAGAGGTTCTCCCCTTGGGGATGACAAGACGGGACTTGCCCAAGGTCCCACAGCCAACAAGCAGAGTTACTGGGGTTGGAACCTGATGGAGCCGAGTTGGCCTGGCCCCAAACCAGAATTCCACCTCCCCTCACCTGTGTGACTTCCATGGTACTAATGTTGAGTCTACTATTGGGTTTGAGTCAATGGGTTTCCTCTGAGATGACTTAACTGCAGGGTCTCCTAGGTCCAGGGTCAAGGGGATGAGAGGTTGGGACAAGCGAATGGGTAACATTTGGGCCACTAATTAGTAGGTGCACTGGAGGGGGGGGTGGTCTCTGAGGAACTATACTGTAAGGGAACCAAACATGGCTTTGCATCTGAGCTGTGCTATGTACAAGCGAATGACTTTGTGTAGGTTACTTGTTTCCCCAACTATAAAATGGAATCCTTGCTTCTGGCCTACCATACCGAGGTCTGGCACACCATAGGTGCTTAAAAGGATCCTTTGACCTGATTCCACTCTGAATTTTCCCTTCTGATGATGCTACATCACCCCTCCAGCTCTGCTCCACTGTCTACCAAATGGTGCCCTGTGCAGAATCCAGGCCCACCACCCTCCCTGTCCACCGCACACCCCTCCGTACCGGCCAGCTGCTTGAACTTCGACAGGACAGGCTCGAAGAGGTCATAGTAGACTTGGTGGGGAGCGCTGTTGTCTCGGATATAGAGGAGATCGTCCACTGACACGGGGTCCATGACACCCTGCCACAGCGTCAGGCTGTACCTGCGGCCCAGAGAGCCAGCTCAGCGCCTGCCTGGACCCAGCAAGGTCCACGGCCCCACTCCTGTGCTCAGAACTGGAGCCTTACTGGGCAGGGATAGGGCATCTGGCCTTCAGCTTCCCACCAGCCCCTTCTCCCCTGAGAACTACCCCCTTCCCAGGAGCAGGAGAAGCCACAGGAGCTTCAGAAGGGAGAATGAGTGAGACGCTGAGCAGGAGGGACCAGCCTGCCCTACATCCTCACTGGGAGTGTCTATTTCTGCTCCTGTCTTAGGAAAGGGACAGGGACAGAAAGGGATGGGTACAGGGCAGTGGGGAAGAAGTTAGGTGTGGAGGGAGAACGAGACAGCCCTTGGAGCTCCTGTGGGAAGTGGCTGAGAATGGTGGGACTGGGCAGCTGGAAGCAGACTGTAGGAGTGCAGATGGGAGTCCTCCAGTCCCTACAGGACAGACAATCCTGAGCACAGCTGGCTCCCACGGGAGGAAGACTTGCCACTAGGTGGAGTTATCCACCAATGGACTGGCTGCCTCCGGGGGTAGTCAGCCCATCACCAGAGGTATAGGAGCAGAGAGCAGGGATATTGTAGAGGATGGGACCACCAGTAGATATTGGACAGATATGTTTAAGCATCTGGAATCTCCACTGGGGGCATTGGTGCCTGGGGGTGGGTTTGGTGGCTCAGGGGCTGTGGCAGGGGCATGGGAATTCTCACCTCTTCGACTGGCCCAGAAGCCAGCTGAAGTGGGGCCAGGCAGCCCGTACCATGACAGCGCGCACGGGGAAGGTGACCTTCTGTGGCAGTGCTCCCAGCAGCCCCTGCATCTTCTCCACCATGGCTCGGGTGTATGTTGAATTTGGGAACAGGGGCACATAGAGGGTGGTCCAGCCCGGAGACAGGGTGGCTTCAGGATACTTCTCCTGGACCAAGGCCAGAAACCTGCCAAGGAACAGAGATACTGGCCTTTGTGAACCTTGCTGGCCCCTTCCTCACCTCCCGGGTTCCCACTGTGCTAGGAAGTGGCTAGTCCTATGGAATGTAGACTATGAAGACAGAAGCAGAGTCCTAAAAAGAAAAAGTGACTTACTGAGGTCCTACAAATGAGGCATGGACTTTGGAACCAGGGGGTTCTGGGTTGAGGTCCTACCTCTAACCTTGGGCAGCTCATTCAACCTCGTTGATTCTCAAAGATGGCATCCCTTCTGGTAGGGCAGGGCCTCTTCAGCATCCCCATTGGGACAGGAGAGACAAGCCAGGGCCCCAGATGTGGGGATCTAGACTCTTTAGTCATGAGTAAAACTTCAGATATTATTTTTAAATTCCGTTTAAATTTTGCCCTGATTTCAATTTTATTCTTGCCCTTTCCTTCTCCCCAAACTATTGAGTAAAATCAATGCTCCAAGAAGATGAGCCATATTTATCTTGGGCCGCTGACTACATTTTTCCAACTGCTGCTTTCCAAAGGCACCTCAGTTTGAGAATCACAATAAATATTGGATGGGTGGATTGTTGGCTGGCTGGCTGGACAGATGGAGAGATGGATGATTAGAATCAGGAAGACACCTGGCTTTGAATCTTTGTTCTGCAATATTTAGATTTAGGCCAGTCATACAACTACGATGAGTTAGTTCCTATACTAATGAAGTGAAAATAATAGTACCTACCTCATTTTCTTGATAATGAAAGTACTTTTAGAAACAGTGTCTGGGCACATAATAAATATTCAACAAATTGAGTCTCGATTACTGTCAGCTTTCTTTTTTTTTTTTTTTTTAAAGATTTTATTTATTTATGAGAGACGCGCGCGCACACACACACACACACAGAGAGAGAGAGAGGCAGAGGGAGAAGCAGGCTCCATGCAGGGAGCCCGACGTGGGACTTGATCCCGGGTCTCCAGGACCACGCCCTGGGCCAAAGGCAGGTGCTAAACCTCTGAGCCACCCAGGGATCCCTGCTGTCAGCTTTCTCTTCTGCAAAATGGGGGAGATTCTCTTAACCTAGTGTTGCTAAGTAGGGGTCAAATTTGACACACTTTCTCCTTTTATGTGGCCTTTCATTATAAACTATAGAGCGCCAGGCAGCTGGAATATGTGAGGACTGTTGGTGGCAGTGCTGGGACTGCACAGAGGCTGGGGAAGGAGTTAGCACTATTAGACTTTTCTCTGGCAGGCCAGCCCTGCCGTGGTCACTGAGGATACAGAAAGGGCTGGGCCCTGTCTCCCCTCCCAGAGTCCACCATGGAGTAGGGACTACAAACCTGCCATCTGGCTGAGACAGCCCAGTGAAATCAGGGCTGTGTTAGGAGGAAGTGTGAATGAAGGCTCTCCGCAGCCTGGGACGTCGGGGTAATTTTTGGAGGAGGCAACGACTGGGCAAAGGTTCACAGGGAATGGGGAAAGGCATTTGGGGCAGAGGGAACAGCATGTACAAAGGCTAAGGTCAGATTCTATGGTGTGGCTGGACACAGCTGGGGCAGAGAAGTGAATACTCACTGCGTGGCATTGACCTCAATTGAGATGGGCACATTGGGGCCCCTCAGGATGTCGGCATTGATCCACACAGGCCTCCGGACTTTCCCGTCCTCTGTCAGCCGCCGCAGGAGGGCCAGCGAGGGGCCCACAGCCTTGATGCTCTTGAAGTCCAGTTTAATGCCTGTGGGGAGAGGGCCGAGGGCTTGGGGAAATGGCCCCTCATGCTCAGGGCAGAAGGAGCCAGCAGACACGACTTCCTGGAGCAGAGAGAGCAGGTTTGGGGTGGGATAGGGTGGGGGAGGAGGTGGGAAAGCAGGGAGCAGATTCCGGCTGGGTGTGAAGAGGGCTTTCCAGCAGGCCTAGCTGACCCCCAGGGGAAGGAGCTGCCCCTGCCCCTGGCGGGGACAAGTCAGAGGCCACCTAAGGGTCTAGACTTAGGCTGGTGCAGGGGCCGGCAAGCGCAGGATAAAAAAAGACTGTGGTTCTTGGACAGGTCAGGCTTAGAGGGTCCTAAGCCAACTTAGCCTGTGTGGAGGTCACGTAGCCTGCAGGAAGGGGTGGCGTTTGAATAGAGGGGGGCCGTGGAGGTGGAAGGAGCCCCCCCACCCGTGAACAAAGGCCTGTGCTATTCTGGCAGCGAGGGGTTGGAGAAGACTGCCGATGAGGGGAACCACAGGAGATGAGGCTGGGAAGCTGGAGAGGGTGGTTGAAAGCCAGGTCAAGGAGACGACACTGTCCAAGGACAATGGGGAGCCATGCAGGGCTGAAGAGGGGGACTGACAAAGTTGGCTTTTTGGAAAGCTCACTCAGATGTGCCCATAGTGATGGAGGGAAGATGAGAGGGCCTGGGTTTGGGGCAGAATGTGGGTGGATGGCAGAGCCGGGGAGAAGCGGGAGGCTGATACCCGGATTCTGACCAAAATTGGCAGGAGGACCTGGGATGGAAGGGCAGACCTGGGCTTTGAATAGGTTGTACCCAGTTTTGGAGGATTCAGAGGGAGCAATCTGAGCACGTCAGGTGCTTTATGGTGTACCTTGCCCTTTCCCAACCCCCACCTCACTTAGAATGCCCTGGGCCTGGGCGTCTGGAATGCCTGGGTGGGAAAGTCCAGGCAATGAGCAGGGAGACTGGGACTGTCCTGGCTTGGGGGGCGGGGGGAAGGGGACCACAGGGCCAGGGAGGGGCTGAGAGAGTCCTTACCCTTCTGGGAAGAGGCCAGCACAGCCTCCAGCCACTGCTGCAGGGTGTTGTCGCTGTAGATGGCTGGCGGGTGTGCCATGATGGGGACCCCTGTCTCGTTGGCTGTGTTGAGTCCTTCTATGTTGACGTCTGCCTCCAGGACCATAGCGTTGCCTGGGAGAGACGCAGAACTCAGTCAGTTCGCAATTTTTTTTCCCCATCATCAAAGTGTGACACATTTATCAAAGAACATTTGGAAAATACAGAAAAGCAGGAAGAACAATACTCATCCACATTTCCATCATAGTTCACATTTTGATGTATTTTCTTCCATCTTTGTCTATGTATGTTTTTTACATCGAGACCATGCTGCATTTAGAATTTTAATCTTTTTCAATATTATGACATTTTCACAATCATTTCTTTTTTAAAGGCTACAAATGCTCTGTTTGAGGGTGCTCACCATGATTTCGGTAGCCACCTCTTCTTCCTGAGACATTTTGGTAGTTTCCAATTCTTTGCTAATAATGATGCATATTTCATCCCGGTTTTTTTAATTATTTCTAATCCCTACTTGTGGAATTTGAGGCAGGGCCATGCAAGGGCCATTTTTAAAACCCATATTATCAAATTACTGTCCAGAAAAATTGTTCTGATTCATGTTCCCGCCTGAAGTACAAGAGCTTGCCTATCTCCCTGTGCCCTAAAAGCACAGAGCATTGTTATTTTGATTTTTAAATTTCAATTTTTAAAATCCTGTCCTCCAGAAGTCGGTCTAGGAGGGAGCTAAGGCCTTCCCAATGGAAGTGGACCCAGAAGTCCCTGCCAGAGTCACTGGGCATTTGGGGTGTGTAGTGGAGGGGCGGGGGACGGGGGTCGAGTTCAGCTCTACAGCCTCACAAGAGGCCTTTTCTCCTGGTTTACACTCACAAGCCTCCTGACTTCTCACCTCTAGACTTGCTCTACACAGCAACTGAGAGTGAGTATTCTATTCATGTCACCCAAGAACTGTTAAAATCCAAGCTCTGATCAGCGGGTCAGGGGCGGGGCTGAGACTGCATATCTAAAGCTTCTAGGGAGAGCTGGCCAGGGACCACACTTTGAGTAGTGAGGCTTGAATTTGTTTTGTCCTCCCATCTCTGGGCTCTTCCTCCTGGCTGTTGCCTTGGCAACACTCTTCCCTCTGCAGCTTTACTAGGCTACCTTCTGCTCATCTGCTAGCGTTGGCTTAAAATATCACTTCCTTGGGGAGGCCATGCCGGAACCCTATGCCCAGTCTGCCTTAGTCATCTGCCTCTGTGCTACTCTTCTGAGTGCTTGGCCCTGTGTAGTTAGTTGCTCACTTAATTAACCTCAGCCTTCCTGAGTGTGGTCACCAAAGGTGCAGGGTTTGTCTGAACTGACCATCACTTGAATTTTGGGTCCCTAGATGGTATCAGGCCTAAAAAAATGGTTGTTGAATGATGAACAACTGAATGGATTAATGATAGAAAAGTCAAGATCAGTAAGCCCAGGGAGGCCCCGATGGCTTAGCGGTTTAGCGCCGCCTTCAGCCCAGGGCGTCCCGATGGCTTAGCGGTTTAGCACCGCCTTCAGCCCAGGGCATGATCCTGGAGACCTGGGATTGAGTCCCACATCGGGCTCCCTGCATGGAACCTGCTTCTCCCTCTGCCTGTGTCTCTGCCTCTCTCTCTCTGTTTCTAATAAATAAAACCTTAAAAAAAAAAAAAAAAAAGGATCAGTAAGCCCAGGTCCAGAAAGATAAGCTTGGCCAAAGCTGCAGATAATTTTTGCAGATTTCTCTAAAACCTGGGTGCCTAGATTTCCAGGAGGGGGAGGAAGGTGAGTGCTGGGATGTCCCTGGCAGTGAGCCAGGCATTTCACATCATCCCATTTCATCCCAAAATTATGGACCCTGCTTCTAGAGTGCGGGACTCCCTGGTTTCCTCATTGGCGAGATGGGGATGACCTCCCCAGGCCATGGAAACAGGATGTGAACATAAAAACACATTGTTAAACCATGAAGGGCTTTATGAAGGCTGCCTTCATTTTCTGACTTGAGCACAAAATTCTTTTTTTTTTTTCAAAATTCTTTTATCTTATCTCATGGTTCATTGGGAATGCAGAGAGAGGGGTCTGAAAGGCTTGGGGCCCCAGTGAGGCCTGGATAAATCAGGCTGGAACTGGGTTGGGCTGCAGGTAAGAGCTCAATGAGAATGGATGCATTGGGGTCTCCTTCCCCATCCAATGGTGGGGGAGCATTCCAGTCTCAGGGACGCAGGGGTGCATTGAGAGCCATCTGAGTCATTGTGACCCTCTGATGCTGCTGCTTGGCTTGACTTGCACTAACTGCCTTCCTTGGAGACACTGGGAGCCCCTCGGCAAGGGGGCCAGATGTGACTAGGTCACATCTCACTCATTTCTGAGCCTTCCTCCTGGTATTGACCCAGGGATTCAGTGAATGCTCAGTGAATTGGACTGAAGACCAGTGGAAAGTACATTTTGGACCTAACATGCCTCCTTGTGATTGCCACCTACCCCCAACAACTTCTTCCTGGCAAAATCGTCTCGTCATGAAAAGTTGTTACTTGCCTTTAGATGCTGAATCTGGTGTTTGGGAGGGGTATGAGGAAGGAACAAGCGAAGAGGGAAGGACCCATTTCCTGTGGCCCCAGGAGGGAAGGAGGGCTGGCTCCCCAGGGAGTGGACAGGAAGTTATGGAGCTGTCCCCTCACCTCACCCCCACATGTCAGGACAGACCTGAACCCAGACTGCAGGCGTGAGCGCTGGGACACACAGGTAGCAATCTATACTACTCTGGCAGGTCTTCTCTGTACCTTTTTCTCACTCACAAAAATTAAGTAATAGGATATCCCTGGTTAGGCATTCACTAAGTGTTAATTATTATTTACATGGCCGTATCCCCCTCTTTGCCTAGGTTAGTCTGGTATATTTCTGTGGGCTCAGCATAATTTGGTTTGGATGATAAATGGTACAGAAAGTCTACCTATCCACGTTTTGCAGAGGGAAAAACTGAACTGTGGGCAGATGAAGTCACCTGTCCCAAATCACTTGGCAGTAAAGAGCCAAGGTCAAATTTGAACCCAGTTCTGATTTCACCAGCCTAACCCTGCCCCTGGGTCTCACTCAGGGTCCTCACCCCAGCTGTGCACCACCCTTCTTCCCAGGGGCCTACTCCAGTGATGTAGCAGAACCCTCAGGAGGAAACTGGGCCTCTGGATCCCTGAGCTAGGCTAAGGGGTACCTTTCCATGCTCCCTGCTGGTGGGCACTGCCTGGTTGGGGCCGCTGGCCTTCTCTTTGGCCAAGGTCCTGATGTAGTGGGGCCAGGATGCGACTTGTGTCTGCTACCCTAGAGCCGCCATAATCACTCTGAATTGGAGGCTCCGAGGCATTACACAATTTGCTCAGCTTTTCACAGCTCAGTTTTGATAGCACTGAGCCTCAAATTCACATCTTCTGGCTTCCATAGGTTTTGAGGGCAAGGATCTCCTAGCCAGGACATCTGGCAGCTGGCAGGTGGTTGGGGCAGAGGGCAGGACTTGATGACTTTAGAATCAGACATCTGGTTCAAACCATCATGCCACCACATAGGTAATGCTGTCTCAGCCCACCTCTGCTCTCCTGTCATCTCCACCATCCCCTCCCTGGCCTGTCCCAGTCCTGGCAGCCAGACTTACTGCGTAGGGCAGCTTCCATCTGCTCCCGGCTGTTGGCCGCGTGGTACCAGCTGACCAGTAGACCATCCTGTCGGCTGATCTGGCCCAGGCTCTGAAGGTAGTCTAGCATGTCTGCGTCGGGGCGGCAGACCGCATCCTGCTCACAGCCTGGAATGAAAGCCAAGGGGGCTGTTCACCTCAATTCTCACCTCTGCCTGAGACTCCTGCCCGTTTCATCCCACTGATCATCCCCGGGCTCCCAGGGCATGTCTAGCAGAGAGACAGGGACCCCAGAGTCATCAGCATTGTGAGAGAAATGTGTGGGCTCCTGATGCCCAACCAGCTGGGGGAGTCAGGAAGGTCACAGAGGAGGGAACATTTAAGGGGGCTTGAGGATGGGTGTAAATGTGACAGAAAAGGAGGTCTGGGTTATTCCTGACAGAGAAGACAGCATAAGCAGAGCCTGGGCTGACGGAAAGAGTGTGGTCACCTAGAGGAATGCCACTGGCCTGGTACAGATAGCAGTGGAGACACGGAGAGGGCAGGGCTGGAAGGGGGTGCTGTGATCAGGCTGTCAATGACTGTGAACGCCAGCAAGGGGTTGGCCATGTGCTGAGGGCAGCCAAGGCAGCTTGCGTTGAGCCCCTCTCAGGGGCTGCAGAGCTAGGGCTGGCTGGGAGAGTAGGCCGTAGGTCGTACCCAGAGGCTGTATGCAGGGAAGCCCCAGCAGGGATCAAGGACACTGGAGGCCTGAGAGCTAGGTGGGCAGGGAGGTCAGGAGGTGGGGAAGACAGAGGCCTCAAGACGCCAGGCCTGAGGGTACAGACATGA
Organism: Canis lupus familiaris; assembly: GCF_011100685.1. Taxonomy (NCBI): domain Eukaryota; kingdom Metazoa; phylum Chordata; class Mammalia; order Carnivora; family Canidae; genus Canis; species Canis lupus. Next base: position 54,963,584 of record NC_049226.1, on the reverse strand, counting down.
GGCAGAAGGGGGGGGGATGGAGGCCACCCCCAGGTTTCTGTGGGAAAGGAGGGGCCCTTTACCCAAATGGACACAGGGAGGAGCAGATGTGGGGGGGAAGATGGATTGAGCTCCGTCTGCTGAGTCTGAGAGCCACGTGACCCCCAGAAAGGAAGGTCTGCTCAGGGGTACAGGAGTGAGGCCTGGGCTGAAGGCAACAAGCCCGGTGGCAGAGGAGGGGAAGGTTGATGGGGCCTTCTGCTGGGGCTAGGGTCTTAGTGGGGATGCGGGGTGGGAGAGGAGGCCATCAGAGCAGTGGATGGGAAGCCAACCAGACGGCATGACGGGAAGGCCCCTACCTGGCTGGTTGTGCTGCTGCTGCTGCAGCGTGAAGCTCAGGACCAATCCGAGGGCAATCACCAGAACCACACTGACACTGCCCACAAGGGCCCATTTGGTCCCACTCATCGAGCACCCCTTATTGCAGCCCATGACGATCTTCTCTGGAGAATGCCTTCCAAGTCCCCACGGCTCAGAGTCCCCCAAGGCTCTCTGTTGCTGGGATCGGCTGGAATTCAGGAGCCCCTGGTAGCATCCAGTTCTCCACCAAGGCACTCTGGCTCCTGCAGGCTAGGAGCGTCAACAGCAGAGATAGCTTCTGAGGCTCCTCCCCCTTCCCCACCCTCCTCTTCTATCCACACCCTCCCAGGATCTTAACAAATCAAGCAGAAAGGCCTACCACCTCCCAAATGAACTTTGAGCACATTAAGAGGCCAGAGAATGTTGGGCCAAGCCCCTATCCCCTGCTTGCCTGCTCCTGCCTGGGAGTTGGGAGACCGGAGATCTAGACCCAGCTGGCCCTTGCTTTCCTGAGACCTGGAGCAGGGGTCTTCCCCTCGCGGGCCCTGTTCTTCCCCTGTGCAAAAGGTGGAGGCTGGATTGATCTTTTCCTTGTTTTGCCTTGCCCCAGGAAGTCACCAACGTCAGGCAAATGTTGATGACAAGGACAGATTATATCTGCCAGAGGCCTATGAATTTTCCTTCCATCCCAGCTTGTGGTTGATAGATTATCTACCTGAGTTTGAAGCTAACAGGCTTGGTGTACCAGCCCCGATCACGCAGAAGCCACTCCTGGGGCAGAGAGTCCACAACAAAAGGGCAGAGTCACCACCTCATGCTGAGAGTGTCCTGGGGGCTCCGGTGTGGGAAGTAAGTTAGAAACTATCCCTATTTCAGGGACCCTGGAGTTTAAATGAGTCCAAGAATCACCTGTAATATACACAGGACTTTGGTTTATAGAGGTTCTCAGAGATGTCTATCAGGGTTACGGGTGACTGATTCAAGAGTGTGCGTGCGTGTGTATGTATATGTGGACGTATGTATGTGTGCACATATGTAAGAATATCTAGAATGATGAATGATGCCTAGATCAGCAGATGGAAGGAAGCTAGGGGCTGGGGAGCAGGTCAGGAGGGAGTAAGGTTCAGGCCTTGTGGAGTCATGGGGCTTGTGGGTCATCCCTGAAGAGCTAGGAGGACACTGGATATAGAAGTCTGGGGCTTGGGACTAAAATGAGGGTGAGAGCATCATTTCCTGCCCAAAGGCAAAGAGAGAAGGGTTGTTCCAAGCAGCACACTGTGTGCTGCTCACTATCCTTGGGAAAGATGCCAGTGAGCTCTGAGCTTGCCTGCCTCTCTTGGCTCTGTGGCTTCTGCAGGCTACATCTTGGAGGAAGGACCTTATCCAGCTCTGGCTTTTGGCAAGTGGAACAGCTCTGAAATGGGCACTAGGCTGCCAAGACTCCACTGCCTGTGACGCTTCTCATGAGATGGATAACCAACTGTTGCTGAGCTCCCTTTTGCATGTAGCACTATGCCAGGCTCTAGGGAGCCACCACCCATGACATATTGTAGGAGACAAGAAGCTGAGGGATGCCAGGAGGCTTCAGCATCTCAGATATAGAGTAGCCATTCTAGTGCTGGTGCTCAAGGAGGGGAGTTCAAGCCCATAAGGATGTCAGACCTGGCAAGTGCCAATGGCAGGGCCCTCAGGGGGAGCATGATGGATCAGGGAGACACTAGGGGATTAAGAGCACAGAGGGGGAGCCCCAACCTTCTACGGGGCCAGGTGGCCTTCAGAAGAGGCATGGCTTGAGTTGACTTGGAGAACCATGGGGAAAGGGAGTAGGGAAGGATGTTCCAGATAAAGCAAGCGATGTGCGTGAGAGGGAGCAAAGGCATGTAGGAGAAGGCTTGCTTGGGGACGTGGGCAGTGCAGTGTGACTGGATCACCAGGTGGGAGTAGGGGTGCTTGGGGAGATGGGTCTAGGGAGGCGAGAGGCCTGGGTCACCTTGATAAAGAGCTTGGCCCCAACCTGGATGGGATGGGAAACCTTCACCTATGGGACAAGCAGGAGAAAGACTTGCTTAGCTTTGCATTTTGGAAGGTGATCCTGGAAGCTGGTATTGATTGAGAAATGGCTGGAGACGCTCCGACTCTCCCTGGCACCTGGGCCATCTGTTTCACTACCATCCCTTCAACCCCCCAGCCACATGACTTCCCCCACCACACCACTCAGAAAGGCTTGCCAAAGTGTGAACCCCAGGTTTTGTTACCTGGGTCACTTTGATATAGAGAAGAAATGAGAGGGTGTTAGAAAGCACGGGCATTTCAGATGAGGAGCAGCTATCTTTAGAGCTGGTACCGCAGGAGGCTCTGCCCACTGGGCCCTGAGAGGCTCCCCCCAGCTTCTGTGAGGCTGCATCCCCCACAACCCCCCAGAGAAGTTCATCAGAGTGTGGGGAAATGCAGCCTTGAGATACCCGACCTAGGAAAAATCCGGCTCATGAACATTCAACTCGCACTAGCTGGGGCCTGCTGAGTCTAGGGGAGAATCTAACATGGACCCTGCTCCTCAGACATTTCGAATCCAGTTGCAGCGTTAAGGCCATGGGAGCAGAGAGAAGGCCCTCCGGCCAAATCAAAGCTATCTGGGAAGCTTCCTGGGGGAGGCAGTGTGTGATCTGGATCTTGAAGGGTGGGGTATATCTCTTAGGGAGAAAATAAAAGCTTATTATTTTTCCCCTTATAAAAGTGGTATAAGAAAGGTATTGGAGGGACTCCTGAGTGGCTCAACGGTTTAGAGCCAGTCTTTGGCCCAGGGCCTGATCCTGGAGACCCAGGATCGAGTCCCACATTGGGCTCCTTGCATGGAACCTGCTTCTCTCTCTGCCTGTGTCTCTGCCTCTCTGTGTGTGTCTCTCATGAATAAATAAATAAAATCTTAAAAAAAAAAAGAAAGGTATTGGAAATTCAAAAACATGGAAAAAGGAAGTTATTATCTTAAAATGAACAATGAGATCCACTAACCTATTATAATTTGCTTTTCATTTTATAGAAAGTCTTTCCAGTCATTTCAGTGTACATTTATTATTAGTATTTTTGCTTTGTTTTGCCTTTTTAATGGATGTGCTAGTTTTCTATTGCTGCTGTAACAGCATGGCTTGGGGAGGGAGGCACGGGGGTGGGGGTGGGGTGGATTAGAGCAAGAATTAGATTAGAAGACTCATTTCTTCGGCAAATAAGTATTGAAGATGCTGGGTACCAGCTCTGGGTCAGGCTTTGGGTACCAGGCAAGCAAAGATGAAAACACATCATCTCTGTCCTTAAAACATTCTCAGTATAATGAAGGAAATAAGGAAGTGAGCAGGAAAATTAACAGCATGCTGTCATAACTGTTCTGAGCTATGCTGCAAGAGCAAAGGAGAAAATCCTAACCCTGCTATGGGGAGGGCATCGTGGAGGACCTCCTGAAGATGATACCTATAGGGTTTTGACAGATAGGTAGGAGTTTACAGGTGAAGTGAGGAGGAATTGAAAGCAGAAAGAGGTAGGAGTTCCCAGAAAAAGAAAGATAAGCATAGCTTTCCTGACATAAGAGAAGTCATCTTAGGCCCTCAGCCATCTTGTGAAAGAATGTAAGAAAAAACAGCCCAGAACATTGCCCTATCATATTCAGAAGTGAAGATTGACTTGCTACACATTCTGAGTTATCTCTGCAGGATCTCAGCCCCTCTGAACCCTGAGACACCAGACCCACATTGGAGCCAGAGAATCAATAATGTTGACCCTTGCAAGGAAGGCCTCGAGATTTGACCCGGGCTTAGTCACCATCACGTAACTTTTGCCCCAGTTCCATGCTGTATTCCCCATTACACAAGTCCCTTCATGAATACTGTGCATCTTAGCTTAAAACTCCCCCAATTTTGTTACTTGAGAGGACACTGCTTTGGGGAAGACCCCCAGGATGTTCCTTTTCTTGTAGGTAAAACCCTTCCTTTTCCTATTCTTGGGCTTGGCTGTGTCTTTTGGCTCAACACCAAGAGGCAAACCCAGTTCTGAGCAACAGAGTGGGATGGAAAGAAGATTCTAGATGGAGGGAACACCATGAGAAAAGGCACAGAGGCAAGAATCATTACTGCAAGTTTGGAGAAACCACTGTGTTGCTACAGCAGCAATTGTGCAGGAAGAAACGGGAGGAGAGGATACTGGGGAATATTTCCAGTGGTACAATGGACTAGACACACTGGACAAACCCCCAGGGAAAACAATTTAAATGCTGAATAAAATATAATAATCTCTTAAAGTGCATCTCTCAGCTAATGTAAGAAAAGACTGAAAAATAACATGCAAGCAGGAGCTCTGAGGGATAAGTGACTGTCAGGCTGACTTCTGTCCTGAGGAATTTTGCCAAACTCTGGTGACGCTGAGCCTCCATTCTGGTGGCTGTACAGATTGAGGTGACAAGGCGTAAAGCCCAGGGCCCCCTCCAAAGTGGGGATTCTAGATACACCTTCATGAAAATGGAATCTAAATGCTGCACCCTTAGTGAGGGTTACAGAGAAATAAACCCACTTGCCAGTTTTGATATTGGTACTTGTGGGTTAAAAAAATTTCTGTGGGGGCACCTGGCTGGCTCAGTAGGTAGAGCAGGCAACTCTTGATCTTGGGATCATGCGTTCAAGTCCCATGTTGGGCATGGATCCTACTTAAAAAATTCCTCTGAAAATTATTAAACACAGGCTATCCCTCATACTGGTCCTTGGTCCAAATTCATACTGCCTAAGTGGTCCAAAATTTCTAAATGGTATAATTTAGTTTAAGTTAGCCAGAGGTGCCCCAAGGTGACTAGCAGAAGCAAAAACAAGTCTTTTCAAGAGGAACATGGCTTCAAGCAGGACTTTAGGAATTCCCAGGCAAAGAGTTAAGGAAAATGAACAGCTCATAGTCCACGACCCCAAAACACTTAAGAAAACAAGGTCCCATGAGTGAAAACTGACAGAAAGGCAAATAGCAGAATCAGACCAATGAAGTCTTTAGAAGTAAAAACCACCACAAAGAGAATAAAATGATATGTTTAAAGAAATAAAAGCTAGCTTGAAAATATAAACAAACAACAGTAGACTATACAGAATGACCAAGTAGATTTGAGAGGGAGCAAAACAGAACTTCCAGAAATGAAAAATACAATTAAAATAAAAAATTTAATGGGAAGACTTAACATAGTTTAGACACAGCTGATTTGAGAATGAGACAAGATCTATCCAAAAATCAGAGATGGGGAAGTTTGAAACGTTAAGACAGAGAGAAGGGCAAGCATATGTGTAATCAGACTTGTAGAAGAACTGAGAAAGAATGAGAGAAAGGCAGTTATTTTCTTATATTTGTGGAAACACTTCTAAGTGATTGACCAACAACCTCCAGATTTACGAATCACAACGAATCTCAACTTGGAAAAAATAAAATAAAAAGCAACCCATAACTACATATGTCATAGAAAAATTGGCAGAACATCAAGGTCAAAGATCTCAGAAGCTGCCAGAAATAATAGGTTGATCAGCCCCAAAAAGCTGGCAAACTGACTTCTCAAAGCATCAATGAGAGCCAGGAAGCAGTGAAATATTAATATTACCATTGCTGTGCTCAAATAAAATAACAGATACCCTAGAATTCTACATCCGGTGAAAAGAGTTTCAAGAAAGGATAAAATGAAGTGTTCTTTTTTTTTTTTTTCCAAGCAAAAACTAGAAGAGCTCATCACTGACAAACTCTTACTAAGGAAAGATAAAGGCTAATCAGACACTTAAGTAACTGAGCCACTCAGACTCCCTGAGAAAGACTATTCTTCAAGCAGAAGGAAATTGATCCCAGATAATGGGTCTGAGATTCAGCTTCAAAAATAGTCATCCAAGATATTGGTCAAACCTAAACAAACATGGATCACATAAAACGATAATGTCTAATTGGTAGGGTGTAAAAAACAAAAATAAGCTAAAATAAAGAATAACAATAGTGTAGAAGTTGGCAGGTGGCTGACTGAACTGAAACTCTTATAAGGTCCTTTCGGTTTTCATTTGTTGGTTTTCCAAAGGCAGATAACACTATTACTTAATTTTAGACTTTGCCAGCAAATATGCATGTTCAAATGGCCAGGGGATCCCTGGGTGGCTCAGCGGTTTGGTACCTGCCTTTGGCCCAGGGCGCGATCCTGGAGTCCCGGGATCGAGTCCGGGGATCGAGTCCCACCTCAGGCTCCTGGCATGGAGCCTGCTTCTCCCTCTGCCTGTATCTCTGCCTCTCTCTCTCTCTCTCTCTCTATGTCTGTCGTGAATAAATAAATAAAATCTTAAAAAAAATGGCCAGTGTAACCCTAAAGACCTTAAGACATGGACTATGTAACTTCCATGCAAGTAGAAGAGAACAGCAGAGTAAGAGAAGGCAAGCAATTCAGAAATCCTAAAGCAAGTAAGAAAAAAAAGAAAAATAAGAAAAAAATTTAAAAGGAGAGATTCCAGTTCTAGTAATGGCAATGTGGCTCCTTCAGATCAACCCTCCTAGAGATAACAGCTGCAAACTCTGGACAAAGTATATATATTTTGATTTTTAAAAAATATTTTATTTATTTATTCATGAGAGACACACACAGAGAAAGAGAGAGAGAGGGAGAGAGAGAGAGAGAGAGAGAGAGAGAGAGAGAGAGAAAGGCAGAGACACAGGCAGAGGGGGAAGCAGGCTCCACGCAGGAAGCCCAATGTGGTACTCGAACCCAGGACTCCAGGATCACGCCCTGAGCTAAAGGCAGCCTGTCAACCCCTGGGCCTCCCAGGAATCCTTCTCTGGACAAAATAAAAAAACAATTTCCTGGGGGAACCCGGCTGGCTCACTCAGTGGAGCATGAGACTCTTGATTTCAGAGTGTGAGTTCAAATTCCACGTTGGCCATACAGCTTACTTAATTAAAAAAAAAAAAAATAGAAAAAAACTTAAAAAGAAAAACCAAAAACAACTACCTGAACATTCTGGAAAGAGATAAAAAGCAGGAAGAGACCAGAAGGGAGCCAGTATTTGGAAGGAGAAGCTACCACATGCAAAAATCTGTGACGTCTCACAAACCATGCTCAACCAAGAAAGCTGGAAACAAGAGTGTGCGCTGTATAATTCCACTTAACGAAGTCCAGTAACAGGCAAATCTAAACGATGGTGCTAGAAGTGGGGTTAGTGGTTGTCCTTGATGGGGGATGGTGACTGAAAGGTCTCTGGGGTCCTGGCAATGTCTATTTCTAGGTCTGGGCGCTGGCTGCATGCTGCACTCACTTGAAGAGAATTCATCAGAATTGGCAGATCCGTGCGGTTGCCCGTGTGCGTATGGGGTTCCAGTAGGAATGAACAAAATCAAAAGGCAGCAGAAACAGGCAGAGGCAGGAGCAGGCTGTGGAGGGGCCTCGGCGCCAGACGGCCTGGACGTGACCTGTGGGCAGAGGGAGACGCTGAAGACGTGGGAATGAGGTCAGGGGGGCTCCCTTGCAGCCACACAGTGGTGGCTAGCGCAGGAGGGGGCGCTTCCCTGCGGGCCAGTATTTCAATGATTGGCCCAAATCTGGGCTCCCTCTGGGCTCCTGGTGATAAGGACCCCAGCCAGAGTGGAGGGTGTGGGGTTGGAGGGACGGGACAGATTTGGGGACAACATTGGAAGGACGTTTGGTTAATTGGGGGGGCATGAGGCTAGGGGCGTCAGGGTGATGCGGGAGAGCTTGGGTCTTGTCTCACGGAGTCGAAGAAGGAATCTCCGAGGACGCAGGAGCATGAGTGAAGCCACAGAAGTTTATTAAGCAAAGATACAGAGAAAGTTCTCGGAAGTGAGAGGGGTCCCGACAGGGTTGCCCTCGGGGGCTTGTAGGGTCGGTCTGTTTTTGAAAGCCAACCAGGGAACCTAAACCCTTTTAACCCTATCTATTGATATCACCATTGAATAAGGACTAGTTATGCTCTGTTGGTGACAGATGACTGTTGTTAAAAAAGACCCGCTTCCCGCCCACACCTAGGGCAGGGTGGTCTGGTTTGTTTCCATATCTCTGGTTTCTTTACCCTCGGCATCTTTGGGAGTTTTGTGGGCCTTCTTCCACGGCCCCCTGCCTAGCCCCGCCGAGCCCCATGTGTCCCTAACTCAAGAGTGGGTTCTTGGGAGAGGCTTGTCACGGCAGCTGGAGAGCGAGTGAGGGGCTACTGGGACAAGACAGGAGCTCCTGCCCAAGGAGGATTTTGTTGAGAAAGAAAACTTGGCCATGTTGGTTGGTTGGTGGAAGAGGCAAGTGGGACGGAGCTCTAGATGGCCTCCTCCCCCTGCCCCAGGTGAGGGTGCGGAGGGGTGGGGGTGCGGTACAGAGCCTGGAGCTGGCAGAGCGGGAGGCAGAGGGGTGGGGGCAGAGAAGGGGGACTGAGGTGGACTGGACAGGAGAGATTTCACTGTTGAGTGCCCGGAGGCGCCTGGGGTGGGGACCTTGGGGGCTGAGGCAGATTTCCAAGTGGGATTTATTTTTTTTTAATTTTTTAAAAAATATTTTATTTATTTATTCATGAGAGACACAGGGAAAGAGAGAGGCAAAGACACAGGCAGAGGGAGAAGCAGGCTCCATGCAGGGAGCCCAACGTGGGACTCGATCCCGGGTCTCCAGGATCCTGCCCTGGGCTGAAGGCAGCACTAAACCACTGAGCCACCCGGGCTGCTCATCCAGGTGGGATTTAATGAGCGGGGTAACCCAGAACACAGCTTAGTGGAGAGGTTCGCTACAGCGCTGTAAACCATGCCCAGCGGGTTTTTCAGTGGAGTCACTGGTAATCTTAATCGGCTTACTTCTCACTTGTTACGAGTGTCTTCTGAGTAGATAGTAGAGTCTTCAATTCCTTATCTGGGAATCTAGGTTTCAGGGTCTGGATTCCGGGCGGCCGGGCCCTCCTCATTCCTGCCCTGCTCTGCACTTTATCTGCGCCCCGGGTGAGGAGGCAGAGGGTGGAGCAGGGAAAAGATAAGGGACACCCATGACCTTGGGCCAGGCTCTTCCCTCCGTGGCTCTCCGTTTCCTCCACACGGGCTGCCTGCTGCCAAGGCCTTCCATACACAGCCCGCGACCCTGCAGGGCCCGCTCTGTCGCTGCACCCCCTGCCTGTAACTTTCTTCAGAACCAGGCTGTTACCCCGAGATAAACAAGAACTTAGGTTGTACGGTGAGGGGCTTTGATGGGGAGGCTTGAAAGCTGGGCAAGGAACTTGGACTTCAACTGAGTAAGGTCATTTCTCGGCTGTGGTGGAGGGTCCTTCCTTGAAAGGATTACCTCCCTGCCTCTAGCTACCCTGTCGGCAAGAGGTGGGGCCTCATTGGCCGGGGACTCCTAAGTCACGGTGACCTCACAAAGACCGCAACACCAGCCTGGGCTGGGGGGAGACTAGGTAAGCTGAGGGGTGGCTCTGGGAAAGTCCCAGGGGGTGGGGGCAGCCTCCCCAGCCTCTACAAGGCAGTTACCACCTTGACTCCAGCCCCCACTGGGGAGAAGTCTTCCCCCCTCTGGCTGTAATTCCACAGTTAGGACTTCATACTTTTGACTTAAGGCTGAATTTTCTGTTACCACGTGGATGCCCCAGGTGGAGGTAACACATTGAACTTGGCTCATGGAGAAAGAGTTTAGGCTTGATCTGAGAACACCGTGGGTGGGAGCTGGGGGAGGTGAGAAGACCCAGGAGAGAATGCCATAGACTGGTGGGCATGGGACGGAAGAAGGCAGAGAAACTGGAAGCCAGGCTGGGTCTTTATTTCAAGTTCCCCCTACCCTACCCTCACCCAGAGGGAGAAAGGGGTGATGAGGACGAGCATTTACTGGGGGACTACTGGGGCTCAGGTGTTATGATCCTATGTGCATTATCCATTTTTTCTCCTACACTAATCTTATGGATTGAATATGAAGACTGACGCTCAGCATGGCGAGGTTACTGCCCATGTTCACACCACTGTTGAGAGACCGAGTGGTTCCAAATTCGGGTCTAGCTGCCCACAAAGTCCTGGATTTGTGCATTATAACTGGGCATCAGGACATTTAGGTTGTTTTCGTTGGACTTTACCAACTCCTAGGGTAGGGGCCTAAGTGGAAATGGGATTAGGGAATGAGAAACAGGAAGATACGGCTTCATTGAGTGATTCATGGCTCAGAAATATCAAATTGCAGGAAAAGCAAAATTGAGAGGATCTGGTATGGATTCTGACTACCGTTTCCTGGGGCTTTACAAACATTATTTTGGATTCCCAAATAGTCTGAATTAACATGCCAGTAAGTGAGGATAATGATACCTATCTTGAAGAGTTGTCATCGATCCGTCCATCCCCCACTCCATGAATGTTTCTGAACCTCCCCTGTGTGCTAGGCCCTGTGCCATGTGCTAGGAAAACAGGGGTAACAAGATAGGCAGAGACTGACTAAGCCCATTTCTTAGAGAGAAGACATAAAATGAACAGAGTGATCCTCTAGGACAGAGTTAGCACGTGCAGAGAGCACTTCCACCCACATTTGAGGGTCCCAGGAAGACTTCCTGGAGGAAGGGACACCTGAACTGGCATCTAAAATGTTACATGATAGCCAGGGAAAGTGATGGAGATTTAAATGGAGAAGTTTACAGGAAGAGGAAGGAATATTTACAAAGGCCCCAAGTCAAAAAGGAGGCCAACACATCTGAGAAGTTGAGAGTGGTTCACGTGTGGGAGTGGGGAAGGGAATGGTTGGTGCTAGAGAGATCAAGGCCCGCTGTGGCCTGAGGCTCTTAGTAAAAGCAACACAGCCACCATGCTGTAGACCAGGATGCCTGTAGACCAGTGGCCTACCCATCAGTTATGTGATAATTACTTTGGGGTGGAGTGAAAGGGGGAGAACTTGATAAATGTCTAATTTCTCAGCCCCCTCAGAGGTGCACAGTGGAAGCCCAGAAATCTGTCTTATAAAAAAAAATAAGAAAAAAAAAACTTTAGCTACACCCCATCATTTGAAAACCCATGAGGAGTCACAGAGGGGTGCTACAGGGGAATGGAATAGTTGGATCGGTATGCATTTTTTCTTTGTCTGAGAATATCTTTATTTCCCCTTCATTCTTTAGGCATAGTGTTGCCAGATTTAGACACAGTTGACATCTTTATGTCTTTCACTAAATTTGGGTCGTTTCCAGCTATTACTTCTTTGAATGTTTTCAGTACTCTCTCTTCCTCTGGAACTCTAAGGGTGTTAGATATTTTATATTGTATCACAGCCCCTGAGGCTCTGTTCACTTTTTTTTAGTCCATTCTCTCTGTTCAAATTAAGTAAATTTTATTGATCTGTCCTTAGCTCACTGATTTTTTTAAAGATTTTATTTATTTATTCATGAGAGACAGAGAGAGAGAGAGAGAGAGAGAGAGGCAGAGACATAGGCAGAGAGAGAAGCAGGCTCCAGGCAGGAAGCCCGATGTGGGACTCGATCTCGGAATTTCAAGATCATGTCCTGGGCTGAAGGCAGGCGCTCAACTGCTGAGCCACCTAGGCGTCCCTAGCTGACTGATTCTGTTCTCTGTCACCTCCACTCTATTATTGGGCTGGTCTAGCAACTTAAAATTTTTTTCAGTTGTGTCTTTAAATAATTTCTATTTTGATTTCAATAATTAAATTTTTTATAACTTCTATTCCTTTGCTGAGATTTTCTAGTTTTTCATTTGTTTCAGGAAGGTCAGTAATTGCCTGTTGAAGCATTTTCACAACGACTGCTTTAAAATCGTTATTGCAAACTCTGATCTCTGATTCACTCAGTATTGGCATTAGTTATCTTTTCCCAAATGAGATTTTCCTAGCTTTTGGTATGATGGATAATTTTTTGATATATCCTTGACATCTTGGACATTACGTTAAGAGACTTTTGATCCTACTTAAATCTATTTTAGCTGGCAATCAGCCTGTCAAGATGTACAGTGTAGGTTCTGGACTATTTTATGGACTGTAGTTCCAATGATAGCGGAGCCTTGGGAGTCAGAGCCTTGGGATGGCTTGGCTCTTCTGGCACTGCTGGAGCTTTTGTTCATTCTTGGTGGTACTGCCTGCAAGGGCAAGACAGTGCTTCCCTTGGCCACCTATTGTCACTGAGAGGCCAGGAGCTGTGGGACCTGGTAAATTCTCTGCCACTGGATGGAGAGCCCAGAGATGCAGGGCTCTGCTGGCACTGTGCCTGCAGGTGGATTGGCCTGCTGGTCCCTCTGTTACGGAAAGAGGATTAGAGCTCCCCATTGGGGGTCCACCTCATTGGGCTTCCCTTTTTCTGGTCCTTTAGCCAGAGGGAGCAGGCTTTTTTCCCTTTGTATGTGTGTATTTACACACATGCTCTTGACAGATGTGTGGCAGGCCTATCTGGTGCCCAGTCTGGGATATATGGAAGATAAAAAGAAAACGCTGGGGAACGCACTCAGTGTGATCCCTCAAGTCCTGACGTTCCTAGCTAATCCACTGCCTTCTTCCTAGCTTTCAGAGTCCTTTTATGGCTGTCAGTTGAATCATTTCCAGGATATTTAGTTGTCCCTGGAAGGAAAGATCAGGGAAAAGTGAGTCTACACCTTCTTGCCTGGTACATGCATTAAAAAATTGTGGCACAATAATCATAGCATAAAACTCACTGTTAGTGGCAAATAGTACCTTCACAGTGTTGCGTAATCACAGTCATTATCTTGTTCCCATTTTTGTCACTCCCAAAAGTAAGCCTGTACGCAGCAAGCAGTCACTTCCCATTCTCTTCTTTCCCCGGTCCCTGGCAACCTCTATCTGCCTTAATCTGCTTTGAGTCTCTTGAGATTTGATTATTTTAGATATTTCATATAAATGGAATCATCCAATATGTGGCCTTTGTGTCCAACTTCTTTCACTTTGCATGATATTTTCAGTTTGTCCTTAACAAATATCAGCAAGTGATTCTTTTTTGTGGCTGAATAACATTTCATTTCATGGATATCCATCCACCAGTTCACGAACATTTAAGTTGTTTTCACCTTTGACTTTTGTGAATGTGCTACTGTAAACCTTTTTTTTTTTTTTTTGCAAGTTTTTATTGGAACATCCATTTTCAACTCTTTTGAGTATGTAGCTAGGAGTGGAATTGCTGGATCATTTGGTGATTCTGTTTGACTTCTTATACTACCACGTTGTTTTTACAGACACTACACCATTTTATATCCTTATTAACACTGTTTGAGGGTGTCAATTTTCTATATCTTTCTTTGCCAACACTTGTTCTTTTCTTTTTTTGAAAAACTTTTCAACTTTTTGTTTTAAAAGTGATCTCTATGCCCAATGTGGGCCTCAAACTCATGACCCTGAGATCAAGAGTCACATGCTCTGCCGACTGAGCCAGCAGGTGCTCCTTGTTATTTTCCATTTAAAAAATAATAATGAGTATAAAATAATGTCTCATTGTGGATTTGATTTGTATCTTCCTAAGGGTTAATGATGTTGAGCATATTTTTGTGTGCTTGTTAAATTTTTGTGTATCTTCTTTGGAAAAATATCGTATTCAAGTCTTATTTGCCCATTTTAAAATTTGATTTCTTGCCTTTTTGTTGTAGAGTTTTGAGAGTTTTTTAAGGGCGTCTGGGTGGCTCAGTTAGCAACCAACTGTTAATCTCAGTTTAGATCTCGATCTTAGGTTGTGGGTTCAAACTTGACATTGGGCTCCACACTGGGCATGGAGCTTACTTAAAAAAAAAAAATATATATATATATATAATATAATATAATATAATATAATATATAAAATCTTTAAAATAAAATCTTTATTTTTTTAAAGATTTTATTTATTTATTCATGAGAGATACACAGAGAGAGAGAGAGAGAGGCAGAGAGAGAAGCAGGCTCCATGCAGGGAGCCCGACATGGGACTCGATCCTGGGTCTCCAGGATCACACCCTGGGCTGTAGGCTGCGCTAAACTGCTGAGCCACCAGGGCTTCCCTAAAATAAAATCTTTAAAAAAAAGATCTCCCTGTCAACTCTTTCTTTCTTTCTTTCTTTCTTTCTTTCTTTCTTTCTTTCTTTCTTTCTTTCTTTCTTTCTTCTCTCTTTCTTCTTTCTTTCTTTCTTTCTTTCCTTTCTACTTTATTTTATTTTATTTTATTTTTTAATTTTTATTTATTTATGATAGTCACAGAGAGAGAGAGAGGCAGAGACACAGGCAGAGGGAGAAGCAGGCTCCATGCACCGGGAGCCCGATGTGGGATTCGATCCCGGGTCTCCAGGATCATGCCCTGGGCCAAAGGCAGGCGCCAAACCACTGCGCCACCCAGGGATCCCGGTCTACTTTTTTTTTTTAAGATTTTATTTATTTATTCATGAGAGACACACACAGAGAGAGGCAGAGACATAGGCAGAGGGAGAAGCAGGCTCCCGTTGAGGAGCCTAGTGCGGGACTCGATCCCTGGACTCTGGGATCACCACCTGAGCCAAAGGCAGATGCTCAACCACTGAACCACCCAGGTGTCCCCAAAAGTTCTTTATATATATGTTCTGGGTATGGGACTTATCAGATATATGACTTACGAATATTTTCTCCCATTCTGTAGGCTGTCTTTTCACCTCTTTTTTTTTTTTTAAGATTTTATTTATTTATTCATTAGAGACAGACACACACACACACAAAGAGAGAGAGAGAGAGAGAGAGAGAGAGAGAGGCAGAGACACAGGCAGAGGGAGAAGCAAGCTCCATGCAGGGAGCCCAATGTGGGACTTGATCCTGGGACTCCAGGATCACGCCCTGAGCTGAAGGCAGATGCTCAACCACTGAGCCACCCAGGCATCCCTCTTTTCACCTCTTGACAGTGTCTTTTGGTACACAAGTTTTAAATTTTGATGATGCCTAACTTATTTTTTCTTTTTGTTGCTTGTGCTTTTGATGTCATATCTAAGAAACCGTGGTCAAATCTAAGGTTGTGAAAATTCACCCCTGTTTTTGTGTAAGAATTTTATAATTTCGGCTTTTAGATTTAGGTCTTTAATCTTTTTTGAGTTAATTTTTGTATATAGTGTGAGGTATGGAATCCAATGTCATTTTTTTTGCATGTTGAAACCATTTGTTGAAGAGACTATTTTACCTCCATTGAATGGAATTGGCATCCTGGTAAGAAATTAATTGACCATGGGTACACATAGGTTTATTTCTGGACTCGCAGTTCTATTCTATTTGCCTGTATGTCTATCCTTATGTCAGTGCCACACTGTTGAATGCAATTTTAAAGGAGGATATTTGCAGCTCAATTTGGAAATTGGTTTGTTGGGAGCAGTCTCTAAACACAGGTGTCTTAGGCAATGAGATCTGTGCTAGGGTCTGGCAGTGATGATTGAGATATGGGGAGATATTTGGGAGCTTTTCTGGAGCCATCGGTGGCAAAACTCAGCCCAAATTGGATGGAGCAAGTAGGAAAGAGAGTAGAGGATGATATCATTTCTAGCTTACATAGTAGTGCCAGTTAGTAGAAATGGAAGAGAATAGGAAGGTCTGACTTAGGGGAAAGATAGCAAGTTCTGTTTTGGATTCTCTAGGTATAAAGTGTTCCAATGTCGGATGTGTGTTTGTCAGGGTAGTGTGATCACATGCTTACAAGTACTTAACATATTCTGGGCCAATAAATGTGTTGTCAACGAGGCACTGGAAGATCCAATGATAATTACACCTCCCAAGAGCTCCCACAACCCCTGCTCAAGGCCTGGAAGGGCTCACTGAGGAGAGGAGATGGAAATCAGTCAGTGGTTCTCTCAGTCTTAGGATTAACTTGCTGTTTTATGGCTGTTCTTCGCCCTCCCTCTTTGGGACTCCAGGGCCTGGGAAGCAAAGGCCAATAGGTAGCTGGTAACTATTGAGTCAGTAATGAGCCCTGTTGGCTCCCCTGTGTCCCATCCAAGCCCCTCGACAACCACCACTCTTCCCAATGCAGAATGTCCCTTTGGTGGAGGATAAGATATGGGCTGTCCCAGTCACTGGCAGGCAGCTCGGAAGCCTTGCCTGTCTGTTGCAGGATGAAAGAAGAGCATGAGGGAACAGGAGAAAAGTGGGAGAAATCTGTTTTTTCTCAGGGAAGAGGGAGGGTCAGCCAGGGTTGAGACCTGTAGCTTTCTGCCCAGTGACCTGATATTGTGCATCTGCTATGTCAGAGGGGTAGAGATTGTTCTCTTCCACAGCCCGAACCACGTAGACCTTCCAAAATCCTACATGAAGCCTCAGAGGCTGCATCCAAGGCATATTTTTCCAGGTTGAAAATGCCTCTCTTTGATAACTATGGGGTGTGTGTATATGCCTGCACGCGCGCGCGCACACACACACACACACACACACACAAGTGGGAGGGTCATGAAGGAAAGATCTAGGGGTTTTTTCGAGTCTGAAGACTTTTTTAGGCTCTTCTTTAAATAAAAGAAGACAGAATTATGAATACAAAATTATGGTATCCTTAGAAAGGGATTGTGTAGGCAAGGAGTCCCGGAGTTTTAAATTTCATTAGCTTCCAGGTCAAGTCACCTCTGGTGCTGATGGTAAGTGGACATTCCCTGCTTCTGAGGCAGGATGCAAAGCTGTACATGATCTGTTTGCTTGGAATGAGGGCAGCTCCCACTGGGCTCTGAGCACCTTATTCCTTTCTGCCTGCAGCGCCTGGCAAGGAGTAACAGAAGAGTGGCTATCATTTAGAGAGGGCCTTCAGTAGGCCATATTTTTAGTGCTAGGCACTGAAGCCACAACCACTGTGGGTGGCAGGTTTTATGCTTCCCATGTTAGAGATGAGCTGGAGGAGGGCCAGAGGGGAAAAGGTCTCTTGCCCAAGCTCACTCAGACTAGTAAGAAGTTGAACTGGGATGGAATCCAGAACCATATGACTCCAAATCTATGGTCTTTCCAAAGCTGAGCTATAAAGATGTACAGCAAAGTTTGTGGAATGGGTAAATGATTTAGTGAATGAGTTAGTGTATTAATGAATAATAAATAAGTGATGAAATGAAATAAATGAGTGAGTGAAGAAGAAATAACTAGCAGGGAAGGAATCTGGAGAAGGGTATGCCCAACTTCTGGAAGACCCAGACTTAACCCAGAGCCTGGTTCTTTGGAGAAACACTAAAGAGTTGAGAGGTGGTGGAATGGAGTGGGGAAGGGAGTTTGGACAGGCTAGACAGGTGAGAGGAGTGTTAAGTCCAGACACAGAAAGTCCTCTTAGGTTGCTAAGGATTGGGGATACTGTCCTGAAGACAGTGGAAAGCCTTGGAGGAGGAGTTCAGGTGGATGAGTAGCATAAAGAGATGGTCTTGGCTTCCCTGAGGGTCAGTAGGGTGGATGACATTCCTTTCTTTGACCTTCAATTCCTTAAGTATATAATGCAGCAATAATATCTAACTTCAGGACTCTGTGTGTGTGTGTGTGTGTGTGTGTGTGTGTGTGTGAGGCAATATGGTTAGCAGATGTGCGTGTCTGGTCTGTGGACTTTGCTCAGGAAGCATTACAAAAACACATGTTACCTGACTTGGTCTTCTGTGTCTCCTCCAGAGGCCCACTCCTGCTTAAGAACACCATGAATGCAGGTAAGCCGTCCCAGTGATTCCCACAGGGAGAGGAGCCCAAGTGTGAAAGATGGGTAGGGTTGTGGTGGGGGGGCGGCTGGGGGGCTCACTCTGCAATCAGATTGCTGTGGTGAGGCAGGCTCTGGTTTTGAGTACTGCTCCAGGGTCTCCTTTATGTAGCCTCCTCATCCAGAAGAGGCAAACTGTCCAGGGCAGTGGGTAGTTCTAGAAATTTAGACTGGAAGTAGGGCAACCCCTAAGGAGCGTCCTCCTTCCCCTTTTCTACCTTTGTCTAGTATTTACAGGCTTCCCACTGGGTGCTGGAGGTTGGGGATGTCCCAGGGACTAAGCTACGCATAGTTCTTGCCACCTCTCCCAGCGGCTAGACCATTAAATGGGGAGTAAAGTAGGATGAATATTTTGCTGGGAGGAGTGGGCTTGGCAAAGGACAGTGGGAGGAGGTTCCAAGCCAAGGGAATCGCATTGTTGAAGAGTTGAGAGGAAGCATGGCGTGGTCAGAGAAACCCAGGGGATATGGCTGGCCCGAGAGCTCGAGGGAACAGCTGTGTAGATGGGGCTGGACAGGTGAGCTGGGCGCAGTCACGAAAGACCTGGAAGTCATGCAAGGGCTTTCATCCCGGGGATAGTGGGGAACCATGGAAAAGTTTTAAGCATGACTTAAAAGGTGAAGCATGACTGAGTTTGCCTTTTTCCCGCTCAGGAGCCTTGTGGGGAGCTCAACAGTTGGCTATTGGAGAGAAGGGAGCTGTGGCACTGAGAGACCACCAGGCCAGGCATGGCCCTGAGCCCAGAGGCTAGTCTGGTCCTCTGTGAAAGCTCAAAGACGACACCTGATCTCAGCTTCACCGAGGCCCCAGATTTCAGCTCCAGCACCATCTCTGGGCCCCACCTGGACATGAACTTTGTTCCCCTTATAAACCCAGCCCTGAATCCTGGCTCAGTTCTTGTTCCAGACCTCAATCCAACTCTGAGTCCTGTCCCAGAGGAGGCCCCTGGCCTGGCATCTGGTAACACCCCCAGCCCTGATGACAGCCAGACTGTGGGCCCTGCCTCCCTCCAGATCATCACTCCTCACTCTGGTGAAGCCTTGGGCCTGAGTTCAAATCACATCTTGAAGCCTAACTTGCAGAGGGCCCTAGGTCCAGCCTCAAACCTCGTTCTGAGCCCCAGCGCTACTGAGGCCCATGCTCTGGGTTCAGGGAGTCATTCTGGGCCTGATGCTGAGGAGGCTTTCAACTCACTCTCAGGCAAGATTGCTGATTTGGGTCAGAGTAACTCCAACCCTTCCAGGTCTGAGGCAAATCCATTTATAAGGCCCTATTCAAGAGAAGCCCTGGTTGTGGGCCAGTGTGTCTCCAGGCCAGGCTCGAAAGCACTCCTTATTCCTGCCTCAAACTCCTCTCTGGACCGGGATTCCAGCCAAATACTTGGTGTGGGCTCAAGAAACACCTCCAAGCTGGACCTACATGCAGCTTCAGGTTCTGTTGGGACCCTGATCCCAGATACCAATGAGACCATCACTGTGGTTTCACATAAGATCTCCAGGTCTGTCTCAAAAGGAGCCTTTGGTGCAGCCTGGAACACGAGTTCCAAGGGAACCATCAATGTGGCTTCAAATTGTAATCCCAGGTCTGACTTGAACATGACCATCACTCAGGCCTCATGCTTGACCCTAATTCCTGGCTCCAGTGACGGTATCAGCCTGCACTCTAGTACCCATGGACCCAATTCCACCCTTTCTCCACCCTCATGCATGACCCTGATCTTGGCCTCCAATGAGACTCTCAGTCTTGGCTCCAGCCTTATCTTCAGTGACACCTCCACCCTGACATTGAGCAGCCAGCAGGATTATTCTGAGGACAACAGCATC
The DNA here is from genome assembly GCF_011100685.1 of Canis lupus familiaris. NCBI lineage: Eukaryota > Metazoa > Chordata > Mammalia > Carnivora > Canidae > Canis > Canis lupus. The sequence goes on along the minus strand of NC_049226.1, from coordinate 54,943,795 downwards.
CATGCCATACCCTTGGATGAGAATCTGGAGAGTTGGGGCGAGATGGTCAGCCCTGAGACGGGCCAGTTTCCGCTGGGGTTCCCCACCTGTAACATCACAGACAAGGACACCACAGCCTTCCAAAGCATCCCAGAGGGTGAGTACAGCAAGGGTGACAACCCTAGAGAGGGCGCTACCCTGGAAGAATTTTGTATTCAGACTCGTAGGACAGGGAGGCTAGAGAAAGGAAGAGGGGAGAGGAAGGAACAGCATACAATGGACAGGATGCAAAATATTAGTATACACAAGCAATCTAGTGCTCAGCCTCTGCTTGCTCTGTGACTTGGGACAATCTACCTAATCTCTCTGAGCTTCAATTTCCCTAACTGAAATATCTCCATATCATAACGATTTTATTATGTCTAAATTATGAGTCACATAACTATACATTTCTTTCAAAATGTACGTCTCTTTCTCTCCAGTTAGATTTCAGGCCTGGCTTCTCAGGTTCAAATCTGACCAGTGGAGCAGGCAGGTTCTAGGCTCAGCCAGCCTCTGTTGAGTGTTTGACATCCTCACTTGGGTGAAGCCTTGAAGTCCTGTCTGGAGCCTGCTCCTCACTTACCTGGGATATGCAGGAGTTCTGTGAATTAATCCCTTATCAATTTTTGATGTTGTAGACATCTTTTTCCAGTCATTTATATCTCCAGATATTTTTTGTTTGTTCATACACCAATTCCATATTGTGATTTTTAAAAATAGACCATGGCTTTGTAAACCTGTGTTTTCAGAGGTGCAGTATGTATCTGGTAGGGTGAGAATTCCTCTTTGATGTTTTTAGAATTATTCTGAGGACAATAGCATCCACACTGTGTCCTGAAGTGTATTAGTAGACCCTCTTTCTTCCATATACATTTTATTTCAAAAGAAAAAAAAACTTTTAAAGATTTTATTTTATTTATTTTTAAGATTTATTTATTTATTTATTTATTTATTTATTTATTTATTTATTTATGAGAGAGAGAGAGAGAGAGAGAGGCAGAGAACACAGGAGGAGGGAGAAGCAGGCTCCATGCCGGGAGCCGGACGTGGGACTCATCCTGGGACTCCAGGATCGTGTCCTGGGCCAAAGGCAGGCACTAAACCGCTGAGCCACCCAGGGATCCCAAAAGATTTTATTTTTAGGTAATCTCTACACCCAATGTGGAGCTCAAACTTACAACCCTGAAACTAAGAGTCACATGCTCCATCCACTGAGCCAGCCAGGAGCCCCTTCCATGTGCATTTTATTTTATTTTATTTTTTCCAAATATGCATTTTAGAACATATTTGTCTTAAGTCCTCAAAAAGTCTTTATTGGGGGATTCCTGGGTGGCTCAGAAGTTTAGCGCCTGCCTTTGGCCCGGGGCGTGATCCTGTCAACCCGGGATCGAGTCCCACGTCGGGCTCCCTGCATGGAGCCTGCTTCTCCCTCTGCCTGTGTCTCTGCCTCTCTCTCTCTCTCTCTCATGAATAAATAAATAAAATCTTAAAAAAAGACTTTATTGGAATATTCTTAATTTATCCATCTATTCAAGTTTTCCTTTTATAGGATATATTCTTTGCTAGAATTTAAAAAATTCTCCATAAAGGTCCAGTGCTTTTTTTTTGGTAGGTTAATTCCTAGATACCTTGTAGTTTTTATTACCATCACGAAGCATATCTTATCTTCTAATACAATTCTAATTTTGTGCTGGTGATGCTGATGATATAGAAGAATTTTATGCAAGTTGGTTTTTTCTTTAAGCAGCTGTATTGAAATGTACAGAACCATAAAATTTATCCACTTAAAGTATAAAATTTAATGCTTTAAAAATATACACAGTGTTATGCAGCCATCACTACAGTCTATTTTAGAACATTTTCATCACCCCAAAAAGAAGCCCTATACCCCTTAGATGTCATCCTCAACCCATGACCCCCTACCCCAGTCAATCACTAATCTACTTTCTGTGTCTATAGATTTTTCTACTTTGGACATTTCATATAAATGGAATCATACAATATGTGGTCTTTTGTTTTTTTTTTATATGTGGTCCTTTGTGACTGGTTGCTTCTACTTAGCATAAGGTTCTCGAAGTTTATGTTGTATTGCGGATCAGGACTTCTTTCCTTTTTATGACTGAATAACATTCCGCATTTTGTTTATCTATTCAACAGTTGATAGATATTTGGGTTGTTTCTACCTTCTGGCTATTTTGAATACTACTACTATGAACATCCATGTATAAATTTTTATATGGATATGTCTTCATATCTCTTTGGTACATACCTAGGAGTAGGATTGCTAGGTCATATGGCAAATCTGTGTTTAAGTGTGTGATTCAAAACTTTTTTTTTTTTTTTTTTTTTAATTCTTTTTTTTATTTATTTATGATAGTCACAGAGAGAGAGAGAGAGGCAGAGACACAAGCAGAGGGAGAAGCAGGCTCCATGCACCGGGAGCCCGATGTGGGATTTGATCCCGGGTCTCCAGGATCGCGCCCTGGGCCAAAGGCAGGCGCCAAACCGCTGCGCCACCCAGGGATCCCTAAGTGTGTGATTCAATGGCATAGTCACACTCACAGTATTGTACAACCATCACCACTATTTAGTTCCCAGACTTTTTCATCACTCCAAATAGAAGCTCATACCATAAAGCAATAGCCCCCCTAACCCCTCTCTCTCCAGGTTCTGCTAAATTCTAATCTGCCTTTTTTTCTCCTTGAATTTACCTACTCTAGATATAGCACGGAAGTGGAATTATGTTATATTTGACCTTTTGTGTCTGGTTCATTTTGTTTACCATAATGTTCATTTCTGCTGTTGCATGTATCAGTACTTCATTTCTTTTTATGGTTGAATAAAATTCCAGTATGTGTACCACATTTTATTTGCCCATCTACCCATGGATGGACACTTGGGTTGTTTCCACTTTTTGGCTATTGTGAATGATGCTGCTATTATAAATTGCAAGTGCCCGTTTGAATTCTTATTTTCAATTCCTTTAGATATATACCTAGGAGTGGAATTGCTGGATCATCTAGTATTTCTATATTTAGCTTTTGGAGGAACTGCTAAACGATTTCCCAGAGCAGCTGTACTATTTTGCATTTCTACTACCAATATACAAGAGTTCTAATTTCTGCACTATTAATCTCTCCTTGCCAACACTTGTTATTTTTCTCTTTTTGAATATATATACACATATATTTTAAGATTTTATTTATTTATGCATGAGAGACACAGAGAGATAGAGGCAGAGACATAGGCAGAGGGAGAAGCAGGCTCCATGCAGGGAGCCCGATATGGGACTGGATCCCGGGACTCCAGGATCACGCCCTGAGCCAAAGGCAGATGCTTAACTGCTGAGCCACCCAGGTGTCCTGAAAATGTTTTTACAATAGACATCCTAAAGGCTATAAAGTGGTATCTCTTCATAGCTTTGATTTACATTTCCCTAATGATGACCGATATTGAACATCCCTTCATGTGCTTATTGGCTGTTGTATCTTTGTGGAGGCCGAGAAAAATTAAGGCTATCCCACCTGAAGTTTAGCATTAGGACAAGTACAGCCATCTTAGGCCCCTGTGAATAAGAGCTGAACTTTATGGGAAAAACTGCAGAATGTCCTCAACGTCCTCGGCAGGTAATCCCATTTCAGAAAGACAACAGAGCCCACGCCCATGGTAGAAAGTCTCATATTAGAATGAGAACAGAGCTCAATGCCCTTGAAAGCCCCACATCAAAATGTAAACAGAACTTGGAGAAATTCTTCCACCCCTTCTGAAAATCCCCTAGACCAGCCTATAAAAAACCCAGCTGTAACCCACTTTGAGGTCCAAGTCCCTGCTCCGCCGTGTTGGGTATACTTGGACCCAAGCTCGAGCTTGCTAATAAACCCTCGTGCACTTGCATCGGTGTTGGCTCCTTGGTGGTTTCTCGGATTCGCAATCTTGGGCACAACAATCTTCTTTGGAGAGATGTGATGTATAATCAAGTCCTTTGCCCATTTTCAAATTTGGTGGTTTGTTTTTTGTTGTTGTTGAGTTTTAGAAGTTCTTTATATATTCTGGCTACTAATTCCTTATCAGATATATGATTTGCAAATATTCTTTCCTATTCTGTGAGCTGTCTTTTCGTTCTCTTGATAGTGTTTTTTTTTTTTTTTAAGATTTATTTATTTAAGAGAGAGCAAGTGCATGCTTGCATGAGTATGAGAGGGGGAAGAGGAGGGAGAGGGAAAAGCAGACTCAGCTGAGCTCTGAGCCACCCACGACTCTGCAATCATGACTCAAGCAGAAATCAAGAGTCCGACACTTAACTGAGCCACTTAGGCTCTCCAATACTGTTTTTGATGCACAAAAATTTTAAATTGTAAAAAATATTTTATTTATTAATGAGAGACACAGAGAGAGAGGCAGAGACATAGGCAGAGGGAGAAGCTGGCTCTATGCAGGGAGCCCGATGAGGGACTCAATCCCGGGACCCTGGGATCATACCCTGAGCCAAAGGCAGATGCTCAACCACTGAGCCACTCAAGGGTACCCCCAAATTTTAAATTTTGATAAAGTCCGATTTTATTTTTTCTTTTATTGTCTTTTCTTTAGTGTCATATTTTTTTATAGAAGATCTTTTTTTTTTAAAGATTTTATTTATTCATGAAAGACACAGAGAGAGAGAGAGAGAGAGAGAGAGGCAGAGACAGGCAGAGAGAGAAGCAGGCTCCATGTGGGACTTGATCCGGGGTCTCCAGGATCAGGCCCTGGGCTGAAGGCGGCGCTAAACCACTGAGCCACCCGGGCTGCCCTCTTTTGGTGTCATATTCATGAAATTATTGCCATATCCAATCTCATGAAGGTTTCCTCCTATACTTTCTTTGAAGAGTTTTATAGTTTTAGCTTTTAAGCTTAGTCTTCGAGTCATTTTCATATATAGTGTTAGGTAGGGGCCCAACTTCATTCTTTTGCATTCTTTTTCCCCATTGAATGGTCTTGGCACCCTTGTCAAAAATCAACTGACCACATATATAAGGGTTTATTTCTGTGCTTTCTATTTTATTCCATTGGTCTATATGTCTGTCCTTATGCTAAAACCACACTGTCTTGATTATTATAGCTTTGCAGTAAGTTTTGAAATCCGGAAGTGTGAGTCCACTAACTTTTTTTTTTCAAGATTATTTTGGCTATTTAATGTCAATCTTTGCTTTTTATTATTATTTTTTAACGTTTTCTTTATTTAAGTAATCTCTATACTCCATGTGGGGCTTGAATTCATGATCCTGAGATCAAGAATTGCATGTTCCTCCAAGTCAGCCAGGTGCCCCCAATCTTTACTTTTTAAAAGGAACATTTTGTCTATTTCCATTTTTAAAGATATTTATTTATTCACTTATTTGAGACAGAGAGAGCATGCACACGTGGGTGCAGGCTGAGGGAGGAGCAGAGGAAGCAGTACAAGCAGACTGCCCCAGAGCATGGAGGCTGAGGTGGGGCATCCCAGGATCCTAGGATTACTACTGAAGAGTCAACGGCCAACCAACTGAGCCACCCAGGCGGGCCTTGTCCATTTGCATTTTTAAAGACAACATGTTTTCAAATTGTATTAGCCTCTTAAAAACTTTGTCAAGATACATAACACGTATCAATGAAATATGTAAAGTGTACAACTAATCTCAAGTACAGCTTGATTAGTATTTACATATGTATACATGCTGGTAACTACCACACAGATCAAGACACAGATCTTTGCCAGCAGCCGAGAACCCTCCCTTGTGACCTTTTCCATTCAATACTCTTCTCCTGAGGCAAGATCTCCCAACCTTGGCAGTACTGACATTTTGTGTTAGATAACTCTTTGTTGTGTGGATGTGGGTTTGGACAGGGGAGCCAGCTGCTAGCATTGTAAGATGTATCCCTGGACTCAACCCAGTAGATCCCAGTAGCACCACCGCCATTTGTAATAAATGTTATGTGGAGGGTCACCTGGGTGCCTCAGTGGTTGAGTGGCTGCCTTTGGCTCGGGGCGTGATCCTGGGGTCCTGGGATTGAGTCCTGTGTCAGGTTCCCCACAGGGAACCTCTTTCTCCCTCTGCCTATGTCTCTGCCTCTCTCTGTGTGTCTCTCATGAATAAAGAAATAAAATCTTAAAAAAAAAAATGTTTTGTGGAGAGGTACTTCAAAACTATGTAAATATTTCATTCCTCATCAAACTTTCAATTTATTCATGTACTTGTTTATGTTAGTATAGACTCATGATTTCTTAGGTTATTCAATGAATTATAATCTGTTGCTACCGTTATTTATTGTGATACTCAAATCATCCCCAATTTGACCAGTGGGATCCCTTCAAGTAAGCTTTGTGTTCCTTTGACATGTCCCCATCATTCTTTGAGCTCTCTTCCTAGCTTTCCAGTACAAGATATCTCAGGCTTATTCTATACTTTTCTGCCCAAATCCCAGACTCAGCCACTTCTCCAAGGAGATTTGTTCCTTCTAGTGGAAAATGGTACCCACCCAGAAGACAAGATAACTGGAGCAAGCCATGTTAACTACTATTGGTGTCTCTGCTTCTATCTATTGGCTCCATCCTCCAGAAGCCTCTGGTGGCTGAGGTGGCCCTGAACCAAGTTCCGGGCACTCACAGGCCTTCAGAAGGAGAGAGACCCATTCTCTTTTGGGTTCCCCTCAGTGCTCTTGAATAAAGAGTTCTGTTGGTCCTGTTCAGCCAAGTGCCCATCTCTGGGCCAATCACCGGGGCTGGAGGCATGGGATGCTTTTATTGGCCATGCTTGGGTTCCAGGCCCACCCCTATCTGAAGAAGGGGTGATGGATGGGCTTCACCTAGCTACGTGGAAAGGGTAGCCCACAGGGGAGAAGGGCCTCTTTCTTTAGAAGAACGATGAGGAAATCTAGGGCTGACAAAACAGGTATCTACTATAACAAATCAGAGTTTAATTACACATTGTGATAACAGCTGAAAGAAAAGAGTAGGATGATGCTCAAGAGGGTTGTACTGAAAGCCTCCTTTACCCTGAAGATCTAGGAGGCCTTTCTGAGGAGTGGCAGGCAAGTGAAGATATGAAGAAGGGGAGCCCTAGCTGGGCAGTGGGGTGTGGTAGCAGAGTGGCCCAGGTGGAGGAGATCACCTGTGCAAAGGCCCTGATGAGGGGGCAGGTTGCCCTGCGCCAAAGGCAGACAATGTGGCCAGAGCATGGTGAGAGGAGTGTAGCAGGAGGTAGCCCCCGGGGGAGAGGGCCAGGGGACACTGATCCGGTAGGGACTTAAGGGCATTGACGAGAATGGTGGCTTTATGCTCAGTGGATAGGGCGCCACTGAAGGTTTTCAGGGAAGAGAGCTCAGTGTGGCTGCTAGGGGAATAAGGACTGGAGGGGCCCTGTGGGGGAGGGGAAACAGGACTGAGGCACCAGCTCTATACCCACATCTTTACCTTCCTTCTTGTTTCCTCCTTGAAACTATGACATTCAGGAGCCTTCGATGAAGTGGCCTCCTGTTTGGTGAAGGTGCCAGGGAAGAGAGACAAAGACAGCAAGATGGCTCTGGTATGCTTCCTGCCCCACCCCCAGCTGACTTTCCTGGGATGCCCCCCCCCCCTCCAGTCCCATTGCTCCCTGTATCTCTGCCCAGCTCTTCTCTTCTCCTTGGGACTCATCACCAGCTGGTGTACACTATACTTTACTAGTTCATCTTGTTTTTTTTTGTTGTTGTTGTTAGCCTCTCACACTGGAATGCATCCTCCATAAACCAGGGATTTTTTTTTTTTTTTAAGATTTATTAGAGGGAGAGAGAGAGCATACCAGTGGGGGGAGGGACAGAGGGAGAGGGAGAAGCAGACTCTCTTCTGAGCAGGGAGCCAGACGGGGCTTGATCCCAGGATGCTGACCTGAGATCATGACCTGAACCAAAGGCAGATGCTTAACTGACTGAGCCACCCAGATGCCCCTAAATCAGGGATTTTAGTCTGTTTTATTCACAGCTCTGTTCCCAGCATCTAGACTGAAGTACATCATAGGTGCTCAATAAAGATTTTTAAGTAACTGAATCAATTGTGAGAGGATCTCTTAAAGATGAAGAAAGGCAGTAAATGGCCCTTTTCAGGACATAGTCCCAAACCAGGTGTTGCCTTGGGAGACCAGAGAAAGCTGGCACCTGTAGGACTTGGTGAGGGCCAGTAGGGGCCTACTGGACAGGCTAGTGGACATGAGTGCGAATACACTTGCTGTGGGGGAGACTGGCTGGTGGACAGAGCCTGGAGGTGGGATTCACCCAAGCCAGGCCATGCAGGAGGGAGGTCCTGCTCTCAGGCTGCTCCAGTCCCTGGGGTGTCCCAGGGTGGGGCATGGGGAGAGAGTGACAGGACTAATAAGAGGTCTTGCATTTTGGGAGCATACCAGCCCATGACATCCCTCTGGCTGTCCACCTTGCTCTTGCCAAGTGGCCTTTCTCTGCTTCTTACACGTGCCATGCTCCTTCCTGCCCCAGGGCCTTTGCACTTGTCTTTTCTGCCAGGAAATTTCTTCTTAGCTACAAAATGGGCATAATAAAGTTTGAATAAGGTCTGTGTTAACGTATGCACAGCACTGAGCAAGGTGCCTACAACAAATAGGGTTTATTACTGCAGTCATTCAACAAATTTTGTTGAGTCCCTACTACATGCAAGGGATCATTTCAGGCAGTAGAAATACAACAATGAAGTAGCATTCTAGTTTGGAGAGATAGGCGGACCTTCCCCTAGTTCTTCACATGGTTACCTCTTTTACTTTTTCTTCAGTGCAAAAACATGTTTTTTTGTTTTTTGTTTTTTTAATAGCATAGGGACAAGACCTGTGGGCAGAAAGAATAGGTTTTTTTTTTTATTTTTTATTTTTTATGGTTACCTCTTTCTTGTCATTGAAGACTCAGCCCAAATATCGACTCTTCTGAGAGGTCTTCCATGACCATTCAGTCTACTAGCTACCCTCTATCATCACTTTGGCAGTTTAAGATACCAGTTGTTACGTAGCAAACCACCCCAAAACTTAGTGGTCTAAAAGCTCACTCTGATGGGGAAATAAGGACCAAGGGGCCCAATTTCTCATGATACTGAAATTTTTGAAAATTTAATTTTTGTTTAATTTTTGAAATTTTAATTTCTGTTTAATTTAATTTATACCATGTTATAAGTGAATAAGTATTATATTAGTTTCAGGTGTACAATGTAGCAGTTCAACATTTAGGTACATTATTACCAAGTGATCATCAGGATAAATGTAGCTACCATCTGTCTAGCTACCATCTGTCACTATGCACCTATGCTGTACGTTGCATCCTTGTGTCCTAATTATCTTATAATGGGAAGTTTGTACCTTTTAACCCCCTTCTTCTATTTCACCCAGCTCCCAGCCCCCTCCCCTCTGGCAACCACCAGAATGTTTTCTGTATCTATGAATCTGTTTGTGTTTTGTTTTGTTTTTTAGATTTCACATATAAGTGAAATCATATGGTATTTGTCTTTGTCTGACTTATTTCACTGAGCACTATAGCCTCTAGGTGTATCCATGTTGGTGCAAAAGGGCCAGATCTCATTCTTTTTTATGGCTAACATTCCACTGTGTGTGTCTGTATATAAAATCTCACATACCTTCTTTATCCATTCATCTATTGATAGACACTCAGATTGCTTCCATATCTTGGCTATTGTAAATAACGCGCAATCAACGTACTGGTGCACACATCTTTTAGAGTGAGTGTTTTTCTTTTCTCCAGCTAAATACCCAGAAGTGGAATTACTGGATTGTATGAGAACTCTGAAATTGTCTGGGCTCAGCAAGGTGGCTCTTGTGGTCTCTTGCTGTAGACAGGAGCAGGGGCTGGAACATCGAAGATGACCCTCATCTTCCACATGGTGCCATCATTCCATGTCTAGCTGGGTTTCCTTGTAGTGTGGTGTCTGGGTTCCAGAAGGAAAAGGCTGCCAGTTGCCTTAAGGGCTAGGCCAGGAATTGGCACGTCATCACTTCATGGGATTCTATTGGTCCAAGCAACTGGGAAGGTGAGCCCTGGTTCAAGGGCTCTCTGTCCTCTTGGTGGCAGTGGCCAAGAACATGTGGCATGTCTCACCCACCACACTGCCCGTCAGGTTCACTTGTTTTGTTTTTTTCACTATATGGAATTAGTTCATCTATTTCATCATTTTTTCTTCTTTTACCTTGAGATAATGAGAACTCATAGATTAATTGGACATTGGTAAAGGTATTTCCTCTCTCAGGTGGCGGAATGCCTTGCTCTGACTAGGATGTGCCCTTAAGAGTGGATATGAGAGTGGCACCTGCGTGGCGCAGCTGATTACACGTTTGCCTTTGGCTCAGGTTATGGTCTCAGGGTCCTGGGATCGAGTCCCCACATTGGGCTCCCTGCTCAGAGGGGAGCCTGCTTGTCCTCCTCCCTTTGCCCCTCCCCCTACTCTCTCTCTCTCTGTCTCTCCCTCAAATAAATAAATAAAATCTTTTTTTATAAAGATTTTATTTATTTATTCATGAGAGAGAGAGAGAGAGAGAGAGAGGCAGAGACACAGGCAGAGGGAGAAGCAGGCTCCATGCAGGGAGCCTGATGTGGGACTCGATCCTGGGTCTCCAGGATCTTGCCCTGGGCTGAAAGCTGTGCTAAACCACTGAGCCACCCGGGCTGCCCAATAAATAAAATCTTATAAAAAGAGAGTAGGTACTAGAAACCTTTAAGGGGTATTATAATGGTGCAATTCCAACTGGAGGCCTCAGCACCTCTTCCATCCCATCAGCTCCTACCCCTTCTCCCCCAAGAGAGGGAGAGTACTTTGCAGAGCCTGAAATCTAGTCCTCCCCCAAATGCTGCCCTTCGGGGATTATCCACAGCCTTCCCAAATCTGCACCCCACCCCAAGGGTCCCCGTGGGTTCGCATTTCTCTGGAACCAGTGCCGGGGGCTGGCAGCCGGGGACAGGTGCACGGTAGCTGGTGGGGGTGTGCGGGCAGCCCCTGAGGGTGGCGGTCAGTGTGGTTCTCACCCTGCTGTCTCCAAGGTGGAGAATGTCATCACCCTCCAGAAGTGCCAGGATGTGCTAGAAGCAGAAGGAGAGAAGAAGACCATGATGAAAAAGATGATGGTGTGGGAACCCCGCACGGGTCTGTGGCGTTGGGTGGGTGGAGGTGGGAGTCCCAGTCCACAAACTGGTGAGACAAGGCTTGAGGTGGAGGACTGAGGAGAAGGCAGGATGCTTGGATTTGAGGCTCAGCCCACCTCTGACTGCCCTCCACCTCCCTGAGGGAGCTCAGCAAGCTACTTTCCTTCTCTGAGCCTGGCTCTTGTCATCTCATCAGCACCTGAGGTAATGCCTGTGCACCAGCTGGCTTGTTGGGAGGACACCACCCAGTGGTTAGACTGCTGTAGGGCCCTAGGCCCCTGGGAGCAGTCATTATTATTTAATACATTCTTTTCCCAGAAATTCCTCCTGGTGGGAAACATTCAAGAGTTTCCCTCATTGTTTTGCAATGACTTCACTTCTCAGTCATCCACTGGAATGGTTTGCACCACTGAAATCCTCAAAATTATATTTAGCTTTGGGTCCCTTAAAGATAAAAGCCTTGCCTTGGATAACTTCATTTCATTGACATTAATTGAGCACCTATTGTATGTAGAGGCTAGATCAAAAGTGAGAAGTAATTAGGTCATTTTTATTTTATTTTTTAAAGATTTTATTTATCTATTTGAGGGAAAGACAGAGAGAAAGAGAGAGAGAGAAAAAACCAGCTAGTGCACAAGCTGGGGGAAGGGAGAGGGAGAGAGACAAGCAGACTCCCTACTGAGCATGGAGCCCCATGTGGGGCTCCATCCCAGGACCCTGAGATCATGACCTGAGCCAGTCAGACACTTAACTGACTGAGCCAGCCAGCTGCTCCTTGGATGTTTTTAAAGGAATTCAAGTGGACCCCCTTCAAGAGCCATTCATGGTGTTTTCTGCTTCAGGCCAGTATCTGGCTTAAGTGTGCCTCCTGACCACGAGGCTGCCAAAGCAGTTCTTGCTGGGCCTTGTGTGTAGGGTGCAGCTGGTTGGGGTGCGGGATGTTTGTGGTGGCCTTGAACTGGGCTCAGGATGGGAATTGAGCAGAGAGCTGACTCTCCCCACAGAGGCCCTGCACGGTTCTGTCCAGGATGGGGGCTGTCACAGCTTGTTCCCTATGCTGAACAGTGGCCCCCATCCTGGGGGTTTGCATGGCCTCACCCCCCTCATCAGCCCCCCGTGGTCCCCCCATCCAGAGGCAGATCCAGGAAGAGCCACTGGATTCCCTCTCGAGCACCGTCCGCTGGCAGGCCATGGAGACCCTGACCCAGCTGAGGTGTCCACAGCCCTTCCCCAACCCCCTGCCCCTTGCCCCCTTCCCTGGGCTCCACCTGTCTCTCCTGGGGCCTGGCCTCTGTACCCAACCCTCTCCTGTGCCTTTGCCTTTCCCCAGGCCCTGTGCTCCACACCCACTTCCCTCCTCCGGGGCCATAGAGCCCCTCCCTACCCCCCTCCCTCACCGCTGGCCTGTCTTTCTCTCTCTGCCAGTCACACCCAGCCCATCCTGGGATGGCAAGAACGGTCAGAGCTGGTGGACACGTGTGTGAAGAGCGTGTTCTCCCTTCCATCGGTGCAGGCCATGCAGGAGAAGGACGAGGCCAAGGCTGAGGCCATACAGGTGAGTCCTTGGGGCTCCCCACATCCTTAGACTAGGGTGCATTTCTGAGCTCTCAGAGGGGAGAGAAAGAGCCTTCTAGGAGTTGGATGCGAATCTTCACCCTCCTATGCAAGCTCCTGGCCTGAGCAGGCACTTGATAAATATTTGGTGAATGAGTGAATCTTTGGAATAAGGGATTGCTCATTTGGGGTGCTCTGTCCACTCCTGGGTCCTGCCCTGAGCGAGGGATGTGAGCATGTGTTGGCCTGGCCCTCGGAGGTGGCCGGGATTGGGAGGAGGAGGGCTGAAGACCACGTGAGCTGGGGTGAGCGTAGAACCTCAAGGGGCTCATGTAAGCATCTTCCAACCTGTGCAGGGCTGTCCCAGGAGAAGTGGGTAGAGGTGACCTTAGTGTAGGAAGTTGGGTCAGTGAGGGAGACTCAAGGAGAGGAGTTTCAGCCAAGAGGGAGGTGCATTCCTTCATCCTTTCATTCAGCAAACACAATGCCCACTCCAGAAGTACCAGGGGGTGGGGGATACAGTAGAGGGAAGGCAGCGGGGAGCTAGACATTGTCAAAGAATCATACGAATAAATGCAAAATTGCAGCAATGGTAAGGGTTGCAAGCAAGGAGTACTTGGTGCTACTAAGAGCCTAGAATGGATGTCCTGGCCTAGGTGGGGGTCAGGGGTCATGGGGCTGTAGCTGACAGGTTAAAGAAGAGCTAGTTAGCTCGGAGGGGGAGTAGCAGAAGGAAGGGCATGCCCGGCAAGGGAACCACCTGTACAGTGGCCTGAGGACGGGGAGAACATGGTGACTCCAAGGATGACAAGGGGGCAGCATGGCCGGAGGCAAGAGTGCTGGGAAGCAAAGCTAGAATGCAGTGGTGACCAGGCCACCCTTGAGGGCAGCTTGAGGGCTCTGTGTCCTGAGGGACAAGACCCAAAGGCGGCCCGGGTGTGTGTGTGGGGGGGGGGGGGGGGACGACGACGAGGACGACACTCTGGTCATGGGAAGTGCAGGCAGCCCTCCTGCAGTTCCAGGCCCGGACAGCAGAGGGCAGTGCTGCACAGCGATGGGCCAGAAGGAGGAGGGAGGTAGTTGGCAGGTGGGTGGCTTAGTAGTGGTGGTGTAACCTGGGTGTGCACAGACCAGGAAGCCCGGACAAAGACAACCTGGGGGACAGACAGACGTGAGGAGCTGGCAGATGGAATTGAGGCAGGGGACAGAGGGGCTCAAACCCCCTCTTCAGCCTACAGCTTCCTAAGACAATTCTGGGACTATGGTGTGGCCAAGAGAAAGGGAACCCAGGCGGGGGAGACGTGGCTCCCTGGAGGGGCCACTGGAAAATCTATTTGGGTCTAGGAGTAGCCATCACAGAACTTCCCAGAGACAATAATAAAAGTGAGGCTGGCCCTCCCGTTTACCTGGCTCCTACAGTTCTAGCCGCATTTCCCACCCATCCTCTCATTTGTTCCTCAACACGTTGTGTGACTTTGGAAAAATGTTTTTCTCATTGGAGAGAGAAGTGAGGGTCAGAGGGAGAGAGAATCCTCAAGCAGACTATGCTAAGCGTGGAGCCCCATGCAGGGCTCGATCCCAGGACCCTGGGATCACGACCTGAGCCGAAACCAGAGTCCGATGCTTAACCGACTGCACACCCAGGTGCCCCCACCAATTTGTTGATAAGGAAACTATAACCCATGGTGAGAGAGCAAAGTGTCCAATATCATACCTTAAGTTAGTCTCTCAGGTGGGGCCAGAAAGCAGTCTGAGTGTCCCTCCTCCCCTGACCCAGAGCAGGGTGCGGGTACGGGGTTGCTGGGGCCAGGTCCGCTCCAGCAGCCCCCTAGCAGCTGGTCCTCCTCCTGCCCACAGAAGCTTTACCAGCAGACCCTGGATGCCCTGCAGACCCTGCTCAACGCCCTCTTTGTTGAGGACCCCACTCCTGCTGGGCTGAAGAGCATCTTGGAGGTGTGGGGGTGGGAGGAGCAAAGGGACAGAGGGGAAAAGAGGAGCAGTGGGGGGCTGGGTCCAGAAGGAGCAGTTTGACTTCAGGATGTCATCTTGGGCCAGTGCTCCCCCCCCCCCCCAGGGTCCCTACTACAGGTCCTGTTCCAAACTCCTGCCCCTTGGCTCTCTCCCTGTCCGCCCCCCCGCCCCCTGCGGTGTTCTGGCTCTAGCTGTCCCCATAGCTTTGCCTTCTCCGTTCTCATCCCTGTCTCTCTCTCTCCTCTATCCTCGTGACTCGCCATCTATCATCTCTCTCCTCGCTGACCTTCGTTCTCCCTCTGGTCTTCTGGTCTTAGCCTCAGCTCCTGGACCCCAGGGCTCCCTCTGCCCCAGGAGGAGGAGGAGGCGGAGGAGAAGGAGGAGAGGGCTGTGGACGGTTGCCTTTGTGCCCTGGCAGCTTCCTGCTGACCGGTAAAGGCTGACCGGCCCACTCAGGCGGCAGAGGGTGGCCTCCAGCCTGGAGCTCTGAGTCTCCCCCTTGTCCTTGCAGCCCCTGGGGCCCTGGATGAACTCCGGGAAGGCCCATGAGCGAGCACGGGCCGTGAACAGCAATGTCTCTGTGTTGAATCACACACTTCTGACCCTGCCTTTCTTTGTGAGTGGTCCCTGGGAGGGGAGGACACTCTGAGGAGGGAGAGTCTTGTTGGCTGTAAGGGAGCTGGTGCATCTGCCCAGAGATTCCCAGGTGGCCCTTGTCATCCTCAGAGGGCTCTGCTCTCAGGGCCCGACCATCCAGCTCTGTTCACTAATTGCTGTATAAGATTATTGAATTTCTAAGACCCAGTCCCTGAAGTTATGACACAAACAGATGTCCTCGGGGTTCCCGGCGCTGGGGCTTCTGCTGGGGAGGCTCATCCTTCGCATCGGGGATCCTGATGAGGAGATTGGCCGGGAGGCTCTGGACGGCATCATCATCCTCTACACCATCCTGGAGCTCCAAAAACGTAAGCCCTTTGGGGTGCCTCTCAGGCAGGGCTTCCGAGCAGGTGCTCAGCCTGGGAATTGACCAGAACCTTGGCAGCAAGGCACAGGTAGATGGAGACCAGCACAGGGTCTGATGGGGTCTGCGGAAGCCGGTGTGAAGCCTCAGTCCCCACAGGACCAGAGGGAGGCTACAAACAGCCCTATTTTGATTTAAGCAGTCCTTGTATCTGATCCCCTCTTCTTCCTTCCAAGTGTTATCTGACTCTAAGTGTCACATTCCTATGACGGCACCATGCACACCTAGGCGTGATGGCCCAGTGTGCTGAGAGCAGGGCAAGTCCATGTCATAGTCACCATGCATTCCCAAGGGCTAGCCCTGGGCTGGGCACATGGTGGGTGAATATTTATTCAATGAATGAACAAAGGACAGGTCCCATGTTAGAATCTGGAGTGGCTACAGCCTGTAGGTGGGAGAAGCACCTCAGATCCTGCTTTAGGGAGCTGGTGGTATGAAATGGGCTGACCCAGGCACTGGCATCGTACCTAGAGGTGTGCAGTCTCAGCAGCTTCCTGCCTCCTTCCTTTCCCCATGGTCCCAACCCTGCCCACGGGCCTTTGGCATGTTGTTTAAGCTTCCCTGGCTCTGGGGGCAGAGTGACCTGGCAATCTGAAATCACATTTAACTGGGTATCCTATATTTTATCTGGTGACCCCAGCCCCACACTGTTAAATTCTCAAGGATGAGGTGGTTTGTGGGGGTCCCCTGAGTATAGGGAGCAGCAAAGCTAGGCTTTGAACTTGGGTCTATCTGATTCCAGGTCTCAAGCTTCTTTCCTTTACAAATGATCCACACACTTGGTCCATATGGTCCCTCTGCTTCGACAGCCCTTCCTTGTGTAGATGCCCTGCGTACTCTGGGGGGAATCCAGGGAGGACCCAGGCCAGGCTGCAGTAAGGCCTTAGGAAATGAGCCTGAAATAGGTTTCCTTCAACAGAAAATATGAAGCCACCATGTTCCAGATCTATGCTAATTACTGAAAACACTGCAATGAAGTTAAATAACCCTCCCTGTTGGGTTTACCTTCTTGTTGTCAAGAGACAGTGAACAAAATAAACAAGCAATACATATAGTGAAGTCAGATAATGATGAGCACTAAAGAACACAAATCAGAAAAAGAGGCTTGGGACTACCAGGGTAGGGACATTGCAGTTTAAAAGAGGTATCACCACACACCCACCAGAACAGTGAGAATCAAACTGACAGCTCACTGATGGGACGTGAAGCCTCTGGAACTCTCCTGCATTGCTGGTGGGCATATCATTGGGCCCACCTGCAGCCTGCAAAACCGTTTGGCAGCATCTCCTGAGGCCGGACCTATGCCTACCTTAGGACCCTGCAAGTACACTCCTGACCGTGTACCTAACAAATGTGTGCATACATTTCCTGAAAGGCATTGGCAAGACATACCAGAATGTTCTTAGCAGCACCGATAGCTTTTTAAAAATGACCCAAATGTCCATCAGAAATAGAGAGGGCAGCCCGGGTGGGTCAGCGGTTTAGTGCTGCCTTCAGCCCAGGGCGTGATCCTGGAGACCCGGGATCGAGTCCCACATGGGGCTCCCTGCGTGGAGCCTGCTTCTCCCTCTGCCTGTGTCTCTGCCTCTCTCTCTCTCTGTGTCTCTCATGAGTAAATCAATAAAGTCTTAAAAAAAAAAGAAAAGAAATAAGAGAGAAATAAATGGTAGTGTATTCACACCACAGAAAATGACGCAGCACCACGTACCAATGAGCTAACGTGACTTGCGACAGCATGGATAAATCTTACCCGCAGGATGTTGAGGGAGAGGCAGGCACACAGGAGAACATACTACGTTAAGTCCAATAGCAAGAAATCTAACCTATGGGTTTAGGGGTCAGAACGGTAGTTGCCCCAGGTGAGGGAGGGGGCAGGGGACTAAAGAGAACCAAGAGGAGCTTCTAGGGTACCCATTATGTTCTGCTTCCTGACCTGGGTCCTGGCTACCTGGATGTGTTCTCTATGTAAAAATTTGTCAAGCTGGTTTTCTAGGATTTGTGTCCTACCTCCATGTTTAACAAAAAGTAAAAAAAAAAAAAAAAAAATAGAGTGGTTGGGCCTCACTGAGGCTTCTTTCTTGCAGGAACCAGAGATAAGGAAGAGACCAATAAGGAGGAGCTGTATGAGAGCAACAAGCGATTCCTGGGGCCCTACAACCCTGTCAGCCCATGCCAGAACATTCTGCGTGTGATCGCGGTGACTGCCGGCTGCCCACCAGCTCTGGGCCTTCCTGGGAATGGGGAGGGCCCACCCCAATCTCTTCTCCCCACTTCCATCTTTCCAGGCTCATGTCCCCTTTAAGGAAGCTTTCCCCAACCACATGGGCCCACCCCGAGTGCCCCTTCCTCCTCTGCTCTGTGCCCAGAAGCACATTATCCCACTCTGGGGGCAGGATGCATGTCTCCCCTTCTTCTGTAGCTCCTCCCCACCGTGTTGGACACCCACAGAGTACACATGCCTGGCCCTGCCGACTTCTGTGTGGATCTGGTGGTGGCTGTGTGTGTGTGTGTGTGTGTGTGTGTGTGTGTGGCTCCCTTAGGGTCCGTCCAGGTGTCAGTATCTCTGTGCTTTTGTTTCAGGAATTCGGAGACTTCCTGGGACCCCAGCAGGTAAAGGACCTGTTGCTCGCAGCCCTGGAAGGCTTGAAAGGCAGCTCAGAGACCCGGGGGAAGGACTCTGGGGAGATGATGCAGCTGGCCTCGGAGGTCACGCTCAGCTCCGTGCTGGAATGGTACCGCCACAGGGTGCTGGAGGTGGTAAGGCTCCCTGGGGGCAGGGTCTGAGCCGGAGACCTCATGGGGCCTGCTCATCCCTTGGGACCTGCCGCCTGGCAGTGGCAGGGTGGGGGGAACTGGAACCCCTAGGCACGGGGGGCAAGGCAGGGGTGGTGTGTGAGTTCTAGGTGCCCCCCTTGCGGGTGAGAAAGAACTCACTTACTGATCTGGTGGGGGTGGGGAGGGCAGTGAGGACAACTGGCTCTCCCAGGGAAGGAGCAGGTGCGCTGCTCCCCCCCTCCCCTTCTCTCTCCTGGTGCCCTCCTCTCTCTCTTTCTCTTTTTTTCTCTCCCCTCCCTGGCCTCTCTATCCTGTCACCCCCACCCCCTTTCTCCTCCTGTCTCCCTACTCTCCCCATGCCTGCCTTGACCTTCCAACCGGACATCTGCCTGCTGCTCACGACTGCTCTGGCTCTGCCCCAGATCCCAGAAATCATGCA
The DNA here is from genome assembly GCF_011100685.1 of Canis lupus familiaris. Taxonomy (NCBI): domain Eukaryota; kingdom Metazoa; phylum Chordata; class Mammalia; order Carnivora; family Canidae; genus Canis; species Canis lupus. The sequence goes on along the minus strand of NC_049226.1, from coordinate 54,924,881 downwards.
GGGCATCTATGTGCAGCTGAGCCACATCCAGGAGCCACGGGCCCGTGAGGTGGCCCTGCTGCCCGTCTCCCTCCTGGCCAGCTCCTTCATGACCGAGGTGGTTGTGGCCCTGCTCACATGCCCTCTACCGCTGGACAGGTACCAACTGGGGGGCTCCTGCCACCACATCTTAGAGGGTTGGAGCAACCCCCATCCTGGGCTGGGTACCTGTCCTTCCATTCAGGGAAGGCCTTGCCTTCCCAGCTGAACCCTTTTCTATGTGGTCTGTGGTGCTTATGACAATTGTGGAGCACTTTTGAGGCACTGTGGAGAGCAGTAACATCTCTTCTTAGTACAATGATCCCACTTTACAGATGGGGAAACTGAGGGGCAGTTCCTTGTCCTCAGGCCCCAGTGAGCAAGCAACAGGATGAGGACCCAAACTGAGATTTGACCAACTCCAAGCCCAGCGCTCTAAGGATGCCATAGAAAGGAGGCCTGAGTGTTGGTGCTGACTCTGCCTCTAGCTGCTGTGTGGTCTTGGGTAGTTTACTTGCTCTCCCTGGGCTTCAGTGTTCCCCCATAGGCAAAAGCGGGACATGCTCCCTGCATGACTCCCACCCCTGATGGCTGGTTGTGACAGGTAAGGTCACCAGCTGAGCCGGGTGCCTGCCCAGCCTGGACTGTCCAGTAGGATGCTCCCTCTCTCTGCCTTCAGGGAGCTCATGGTCTGATGGGCAGAGGGGACTGGACCAGAGAGATCAGACTGACTGCTCCAACCTCCCAGTCCAGAAAACACTCGCACACCTTTGAATGAACAGAACGAGGCAGGAAGCCTGTGACCCACACTTTAAGATCGTTGTATGATAGTTCACGCAGAATTGTGCCGATCTGTGGGGTGAGGTGTGCTTCTAGTAGGGATGATTGGTGTCATTCCTAGAGGCCAGGGAGATCGGGTGGGAAAGTGAGGGCCTGGGTGACATGTCCCCGACCTCCCACCTGGAAGATTTTCACCTCTTCTGGCCACACTACCCGCCCCCCTACCCACACCTCCCCAAGGGTTTCTTCTGGGGATCAGCAATCCTTCAGACTCACAAGACTGGCAGGACCACACCTGACACTCAGGATATAGGACAGATATAGGACACTCAGGGGCTCCTCCTCCCAGGAGTCCTCGCAGCAGCCTGTGCAGCAGGCCAGACAGAGCCGGGACAGAATGTAAGGACGCCTGGTGCTCAGGTGCCTTGCCGGTGCTTGCATGAGCCCCAGAGAGACTGGCTCCTTCCATCTTGTACCCTGGATGCCTCACATGCCTCACCCTAGTCTTTCCTCTGGGCTTATAAACTGGACTCTTGGGCCTCCCCAGTAAAAAGGTAGGGGCTGCCCTGGCTGAAATGGTTCATAAGAACTGCTACCTCTTACAAAAGATCTCCAGACTTTGCCTCTGGGGTCTCCACGGGGATGAGAGGAGTCCCAAGAGTCAGTGCACCCTGGGAAGCTCAATGCTACAGCGTCCTCATGGGTTCTCATAGTTAATTTATAGTTCCTCCCAGCCCAGATGCAATTTACTACTTGGGTCATTTTTACCATAAGCAATGTTGCCTAGCAACATAGTTGACATACTATCTTTATCGGGTTTCCAGGGGAACAGAGCTAGGAAGTTAATGGGAGGTTCAAATGCTCATGCAGAGGGGAACAGGGCTCTGTTAACCCTTTAGTGCACCCCAGGCCTGTCAGTGCTTTCAGCTCTCCACAATAGATAGGAGCGCCCACAGGCTGGTGCCGGCTGGCCCGGAGGCTTTCCCCTGCCTTGTGAGGGGACTGGAGCAGGGACTCCTTGATACTATGCGACAAACGGAAGGTCCAGGCCCCAAGGGACCTCCTGGCACAAAGGAACGACCTCAGGCTCTGAAGGCACCAGACCCGGTCACTTCCTGACTCTGTAGCTCATTAGCTGCGATGTCATAGACTAATGATCTCACCTCTCTGAGCCTCAACTCTGCATCTGTAAAATTGGAATGACAACCCACCTTGAGGGTCTTTTGAGAATCCGGTGAACTGGAGTATCTTGCCTGTCTTGTTCGTATCTATATGCCTAGAGCCTTGTCTAGTGGCTGGTGTACAGCAGATGCTCCATATTTATTGAATAGATTGTGTATAAAGCACCTGGCCTGATACCTGGGAAACAGGGTTTTCAATCATTGCTTGCCCCCTGCCTCTTAAAGAGTGTGTTTTCTGGGCCATTCCTCACTGTCACACCCATGGATGCCATATTGATGGCATCTTCCCTTCTCCTTCCCCAAACCACTGGGAGGCAGGGTGGGCCCAGCGCCCTGGTCCCCAATCACCATCTCCACCCCTGACCTCCCAGCAATGGTGCAGAGATGTGGAGGCAGCTGATACTGCGCAAGCCCAGCTGTGATGTCCGAGATCTCCTGGACCTACTCCTCACCAGTCTGAAGGAGAAACCCTTCACCAAGAAGGGCCGGGCCTCCATCGTGCCCCTAGCGGTGAGGACCTGCCTGGCCTACCCTGTGCTCCCCGCTCCTCCCCTCCTGCCAGCTCAGTGCACCCAGCTTCTGGTCCCCGGCTCTGCCAGGAGCTAGTTGTGTAGCTTGGGCACCTCTGTGTTCAGGCTCTGTTCGTGACCCCCTGGACGGCACCGTGCTGCTGCCTACGGGGATGGCAGTGGCCTGGGAGGTGGGCTCCCAGACCTGGGTCTGAGAACTGGCATGGCTATGTTACTAGTTGGGGACCTGAGCAAGTCACTTCGCCTCGCTGAAGCTCAATCCCTGCATCAGTAAATGGAAATGATAATGAGGAAATTTGCCTCATGTGCTGGTTGTGAAGATAAAATGAGGTAACTCATTCATTCATTTAGTGACCTAAAATTTTTACATGCTCATCACCAGGCTCCAAGCTCAGTCCTGGGAACACAGAGGGAAAGGGGTCTCTGACTGCAGGAAGGTAGCTGGGTGGAGGGACAGATTTCTTTCTGCCTCTGTCATTGTCGCTCTGGTTCTAGCCAGCTGGATAATACCCCTGCTCGTCTCCCTGCTTCCACTCCAGGCCCTTCAATCTGTACTGCAGCCAAAAAGTCTTTGAAAATGCGCATCTGCTCTTCTCAATCCCCTCAATGGCTTCCCATTGCCCTTGAAAATAACACAGTATTCCTACTTGTGTTGCAAGGCCTTGTGCCCCTCTCCGGCCTTAACCACACTCCATGGTCCCTCTTACGTGCATGGCTCCAGCCTTGTTCTATTTTTCAAAAAAATATTTATTTATTTATTCATTCATTCATTCATTCATTCATGAGAGGCAGAGAGAGGCAGAGACACAGGCAGAGGGAGAAACAGTCTCCCTGCAGGGAGCCTGATGCAGGACTCAATCCCAGGACCCCAGGATCACAACCTAAGCCAAAGGCAGACGCTCAACCACTGAGCCACCCAGGCGTCCCTCCAGCCTTGTTCTTTGTCAGAAATTCATACATAGTATGCTATTTCTGTTACAGGGCCTTTGCGCATGCTGTTCCCTCTCCTGAACAGCTCTCCGCTAACCTAACTTCTAGTCATGCCTTAGCTCTCAACTGAAGCATCACCTCCTCAAGAAAGCCCTCCCTTATCTCCCTGACATGATCATATCTGTGCATATTACACTTTGCTTCACATACATTATCTTGGAGGAGTTGGCCCCAGTTGTGATTTGATTTGACAGTAATGTGTGGGGTTTTTTGAGTAATCTGTGAGATCCATGAATTCAGTGCCTGGACCTGTTTTACTCACCATGCTATCCCCTATACCTAATGTGTACCTGGCAGATAGAGATGCTCAATTTTTTGTTGTTGTTGGACTGATTTATTTATTCAACAACATTAGTTGAGCACTGACTATGTACCAGGCACACTCATGAATTCTGGAGATTAGCAAAAAGTAAGACATTTGGGGGGAGGAAAGCGAAGGAGGTATGGGTGGTATTTCCCCTTTACAGAGGGGGACACTGTTGCTTAGTCACATCGTAGGTCTTAGCCAAGGTCACAGAGCTAGTGAATGGTGGCACCATGGCTCAAGCCCAGATCACCTACCTCTGAATCCTGTGCTTCGCCACTGGGTCTCTCTGCCTCTCTCTCCTAGTGCCAAGTTCTATAAATAAAGCATGAGCATCCATTCCTTCCCTGATTTGGTCATTCATCCTCTCCTCTCAATCAGTATGTGTTTGTGTATTCTTGGGTCACTCATTTGTGCTTTTTTTGTTCAAGCATAGTTTGAGCATGGATAGAGCCCAGACTAATTTTTATCTCATGGTGTTGATAAACCACTTGAGCAAGACTGAGCCAAGAGCGGAGCCCTATGGCCCACCACTAGAGACTATCGCACAAACCGCGTTCTCTGGATACAGTCATTATCTTTGTTTTTTTTTTTTTTAATTTATGATAGTCACACAGAGAGAGAGAGAGAGGCAGAGACACAGGCAGAGGGAGAAGCAGGCTCCATGCACCGGGAGCCCGACGTGGGATTCGATCCCGGATCTCCAGGATCGCGCCCTGGGCCAAAGGCAGGCGCTAAACCGCTGCGCCACCCAGGGATCCCAGTCATTATCTTTGATCTGTTGTGAAGGCTTTGAGTCCAAGAGGTTTATCTTAGCTCTGCCCCTGCCTCACTATATCACCTTGGTCAATCACTTCTTCTCTAGCCTTCGAATTTTGATCTGCAAAATGGGTGGTAATAAGTCCTGCCTTGTTTATTTTCCCTTTTCAGTAGAGTGAAATAGTGTGTGTGAAAGGGCTTCCTAAGCTGTAAAGTACAAATAGCTACCATTCATTGCTCGCATCCAGACGGCATTGTCACTTATCTCCCTGGGAACATGCCACATGCTCTTGTCACTTCACAATCAAATACCTTTCCTTTACGCCAGCAGTGGGGGGCACCGATCTTGGTCACTTCTCATCTCTCCCCTCATTCACTCTCCACCACACCTGTGAGGCTGGTGGGAAGAAGACCACTGACCCCGCCTGACAGAGGATGAAAGAATCTGAGGCCAAAGAGGGCCAGAGAGTAGTGGGGCCAGAATGAGCCCTTTGATTTTGTGACCCCCACCCGTCACCTCCCCCACTCCCGCCCCAGCATTGTCCTCCTGCCAGTTAGGGAGGCCTTGGTGGGCTGAGCGAGAGGCAGGCCCAGGCCAGCACCAGAGCTGGATGGCAGGTGGAGCAGTTCTACTGTGAGTGCCAGTCGGGTCCCAGGGAGCGTCATGGGTCAAATGCCAACAAAGCCAGGTTCCCAGGATTTTGGAGGTCTGGTGTGGGGAATCATGGATAGAAAGGGTAGGGTGTGATCAGTAGGTATGGAGTGACAGAGTCCAGGACTGGGCCTCCCTGGCTCCCACTCAAGGCTGGCATTTGTTTCTCAGTTGCTGGGCACAGGGGGAGGGAGTGAGGGAGGCCTGGTTTAATGGCCCAAAGTGAAGGGACAGCTAGCTGGTGCCCCACCATGGTCTCTGAGCCTGTGTTATGAATGAGGAAGAGGCAGGATATGAGGCAGTTGGTGTCTGAAAGCCTGGGTTCCAGTCCTAGCTCTACTCCCAAGGGCTAGGTGACCATGAGTAAGTGCCTTCACCCCTCTGAGCATGTCCCCTCAGCTGCACAATGGGATCAAGAGTCTACCTCATGAGATATGAGAGGAGCCCTCCACCCCATTCTTTCAGGGCTCTGTCAACACCCAAGAGACAGGCTGTTGTTTTGGTGTGGGGCTCACCCAGAAAGCCAGGAGTTGGGGTGTGGTGGGGGGTGTAGAGATCTGGGCTCTACTAATTTGAGCCAGAGAAGAGCAAAGACCTAGGTCCGACCTGCTAGAGAAGCAGTCCAGGCCCCCCCAGGAGCCTCCTGCCAGCCTCCCCTCTGTCCCCAGGCAGCCAGCGGCCTGTGTGAGCTCCTGTCGGTCAACAGCTGCGTGGGCCGCGTGAGGCGCATCTACCCCCAGCTTCTCCTGGCCCTGCTCATTCAGGTCCATTATCACATCGGCCTCAACCTGCCAGGCCGCATGGCTTTCCGCAAGGATACCAAGAAGGACACTCAGCCTTCTGTCTTCGTCCCCGTGCGGTATGTCCTGTTGTCCCTGGCTGGGGAAGGGCCACCTAGCAAGGCCCTTCCTAAAGTCTTTTGGGCAATCCATCGGTAGAAATTAGCTTTGGGACTAAAAGAGGAAACAGAAGCACACTTTCAAGAGAGCTGATAATTTGCTCAACAGCTGTTGGGGAGCACCTGCAGTGTTGCGTGTGTCAGACCTGCCTGGTGCTGGATGGGAGCAAAGAGTCAGCCTTCCCCCAAGGAGCTCACAATTTCATATTTCCTCCTCCCTCCCTAGAGATATTATTTGTATTAGCTTTGTATCCAAGGCCCATCATTTTATTTTATTATTTTTATTTTATTTTATTTTTTAAGTGGACTCCACACAGGGCTTGAACTCACAACCCTGAGATCATGACCTGAGCTGAGATTAAGAGTTGGACACTTAAGTGACTGAGCCACCCAGGCACCCCTTGCCATTTTATTTTTAATTATTAACCAGTACAGGTAATAGATGTACATGGGTAAAAATCTCAAAAGACATTAAAAGTGAGTCTCCTTTCCTCTCCTTACCCACTGAGCCTCCTCCAGAAGAGCCAGGTTCTTTCATACCCTTCTACAAGTGGTTTATGTAGAGATAAGCACACATTTATATTTTTATTTTTACACCAATAGTAGTGTAATTTGCAGTTATGCACTCTTGCTTTCAGCTTATACTAACTATATCATAGGAGAACATACACATAGAGCTGCCTCGTTATTTTTAACATCCACATGATATTCCAATATACCATCATTTTTAACCAGGATCCTCTTGGTTTAGGTACTTTGCAGCCCCCTTTGCCATTATGGACAATACTGCAATGAGTTAATTGATATGTCTTTACGCACACACATGCTTGTACATGTAGGACAAGTTCCTGAATGTAGAATGGGCACATCGATGAGTTTCTGCATTTCAATCTCAAGGGGAGACAGGGATATGTGGCAGAAAGTGCTCTTGACCAGTGAGTGATGAAGGGGAAAATGGAGTACCCCCTAAAGCACCCAGTTTGCCACACGCCCCTCTGCCCCCCAGAGGTCACTGCGTCCAGTAAGATGTGAGAATGGCTGTCTCCTACACCTTTGCCAGCATGATGGAACAGAAGGTGTTTATATCTTTGCTGATCTGAAAGTTGAAAAAAGAAATGCTGTCATTTTAGTTTGTATTTCTTTTATTATGAGTGAAGTTGAGGTTGAAATGTCATTTGTGTTTCCTTTTTTTTTTTTTAAGATTTTATTTATTTGAGAGAGAGGGAGAGAGAGAGAGAGCATGCATGCACATGAGTGGTAGCAAGGAGGGGCAGAGGGAGATGGAGAGAATCCCAAGCAGACTCCCCACTGAGCACAGAGCCCAGTGCGGGGCTCCACCTCAGGGCCCTGAGATCATGACCTGAGCCAAACCAAGAGTTGGTCCCTTAACCAGCTGAGCCACCCAGTGCCACTGTGTTTCCTTTTCTATGAGCATCGTTTGCCCAATTTTATATAGGACTATTGGGAATTTTTCTTGTTAATTTTTAAGATTTTATTTACTTATTCACGAGAGACACAGAGAGCGAGGCAGAGGGAGAAGCAGGCTCCCTGCATGGAACTCAATGCAGGGCTCGATCCCAGGACCCTGGGATCACATCCTAAGCCAAAGGCAGATACTCAACCACTGAGCCACTTAGGCGTCCCTTCTTGTTAATTAGTAAGAGCATTTTATATATTAAGGACATTAACTCTTTGTTACTTGTATTCCAGTTTGTCACTTAACTGGTAACTATTTTCTGATCTTTGGCTGTTCAGAAGGTTTAAATTTGCGTGTAGTTGAGTTTAGCAGTCTTTCCTTCTTTGGCTTTTTTTTTTTTTCAGAGATTTTATTTATTTGTTCATGAGAGACACACACAGAGAGTCAGAGACACAGGCAGAGGGAGAAGCAGGCTCCAAGCAGGGAGCCCAATGTGGGACTTGATCCCGGGTCTCCAGGATCATGCCCTGGGCTGAAGGCGGCGCTAAACCGCTGAGCCACCTGGGCTGCTCCCTTCTTTGGCTTCTGTTGTGTGCTCAGAGGGGTACACTTTGAGGCACTGAGGGCAAGCAGTTGCATAGCTGGGCTTAAGGTCAGAACATCTTGGGTTTGAGTGCTGGTCCCATCATTTATTTAGGCTTTGTATGTTGGCTAAACCACTTTAACCTCTTGGCAGCTTGGTGTTCTTGCCCATGAAATGGGGCAAGTGATTCCTGCCCCAGGGTTCTTTTTTGTTTTGTTTTTTAAGATTTTATTTGTTTATTCATTAGAGACAGAGAGAGGCAGAGACACAGGCCAAGTGAGATGCAGGCTCCCTGTGGGACTCGATCCCAGGACACCAGGATCATGCCTTGAGCCTAAGGCAGATGCTCAACCACTGAGCCACCCAGGCGTCCCCCACACAGGTGTGTTGTAAGGACCGAATAGGACCCCACATCACAGCGGGACACCACGTGCCAAGAGTCTGAGCACCTGGCACTCAGGAGGGTGGCACCCTTGGCTCAGAGAGCTGGTGGGTTCGGGGAGAGCAGAGAAGGTGCTAGAGGAGGAGCAAGAGGAACACGAGGTGGCAAAGTCCTCAACGGTTGAGGGATAAAGGGCGTGATCTTTCCGCTCCCAAGACCCCCTGAGTTAGGCCTGGGTGAGGGAGCTGGAGAGAGCCCAGTGTCCACCTGTGCAGTGCAGCTTCTGTGCTCTGCGGCAGCCTTGGGCTTTGGTGCAGCTCTGTGTTGGGTCATTGGCCCCCCATCCCGCGAGAGGAGGACTGGCAACACTTGCTCCACTTTGCTGGGAAAAGCTGGGGAACTTCTAGAAAGGTGGAGCTCGCAGAGTGGGTGTTTGAGGGACCCAAAAGACCTGCACCACCACCCACAGCCTTCTTACCGGCAGTGTCACCTCTGCCTTCTTACAAAGCAGCACAGACCTCATTTGGGGTCTTTGGGAGTGGGTGGGGAGGAAGGAAGATGGGTAGAGTCATTTTTGTAAAAATTTGGAGCCTGATCAAGGAAACGGGGGAAGAGAGCAGTGATGTAACTATGATGTGGTGCTGTGTCCAAAAGCGTTGGCCTGATTCTGAGTTCCCCGCCTGGTACAAACCGGGGTCTGGGTAAAAGCTGCGACTGTCTGAAACCCTGAAGTCACTTCCTTCCCTGTGGAATTCCTGAGCTCAGAGCTGTCCCCATGGCAGGCAGAGAGCAGGTGACCAGCTGCTCCTAGAGATGGGGACACACTCGGAGGGGAGGGTGGTCAAGTCACGGAGGAGAACATATGTAGGAGGCTCATTTGGTCTTGGTTAAAGGTGCTGGTGTTTGACTGGAAGGTCGAATCTTCCTCCTCCAAATGAAAATGCATAAATCTCTGCTTTGCTGTTCAGCCAGTGCTTGGAGTTTTGGGGGTGAGGGAAGAAGGTGGGGGAAGGGACGGCTGGGGAGGGCGAGCCCCAGGCTCTTAGGTTGGGTAACACCTGGAGCCTGCCTCCCTCTCTCCCTTCCTGTGTTTGTGTGTGTGTGTGTGTGTGTGTGTGTGTGTGTGTGTGTGTGACTTTGCTGGTTCAGGACTGTAACTGACAGCACACGTCTCAAAGAATCAGCGCAAAGCTTGCATGGTTCTGAAAGCCCTGGCCTCAGTAGAAACTTGAATTTTCACACTGAATCAGTAGTCATTACAAAACCCAAGACATGAAAATTAAAAGCAAATTCCTGAACATCACCTGATCTCTAAAATGCTTTGATGCTTTGTCTTGAATCACGAGAACCACCAACTCTCAGTATCTCCTGAGGCACGTCCATACGTTATAAACTCTTTAAACGAGGGCTTACATTTCTAGAAAACTTTGTTTAAATGTAAGCTTCATTTCACACATTGCCCAGTTTTTAAAATATTTTATTTATTTATTCATGAAAAACACAGAGAGGCAGAGACATAGGCAGAAGGAGAAGCAGGCTTCCTGCAGGCAGCCTGATGCGGAACTTGATCCCAGGACCCCGGGATCATGACCTGAGCCAAAGGCAGCCGCTCAACCACTGAGCCACCCAGGCACCTCTGTCCATTTTCATTTCATTTTATTTTATTTTTAAAAATATTTTTATTTATTTATTCATGAAAGACACACACACACACACACACACACACACACACCTGTGGACACCCGGCACTGTGCCGAGGACACAGCAGGGCATCAGCTGGTAGCTGTCCCCCCTTTTTGCTCCTTCACAGCAAGGCTGCTCAAGCTGACCCGAAGCTCTGGTTCCCAGCCTCATGAATCCATGGGTTGTGAAAGCTCCCCCTACCTCCCACCCGCACTGCCCCCCGGGGTTGCTGTTGTGTATCCAGGTTGGGGGATCCCTCCTTAAGTGCCCTGAGAGGGTAAAGGACTCAGGCCAACAGGAGATTTTGTACAAGTGAGTGGGGGTGGGGGGGCTGCCCTGCAGGGAGCTGCCCTGTCAGGAGTATGAAGGGAAGAGGAGGGGAGAGAGAGGCAAGCCCAGGGGCTGGGGGGCTGCTGGGGACACCTGGCTCTGACCCCTCCCTCCAGGAAAGAGGCTCAGAAGAAAAGGGAGGGTAAAGCACCATTTGGGGGAATTTTGCTTCTGTTTACTCTCTCAAAGCTAATAAGTTTTAAAAACTTATTAAAAAGCCGCTTTTTGGGGGTACACTGGTGACTACTACCTAATGATCAGCAAGGCCCAGAGAAACTTGTGTGGCCAGATTGGAGCTGATGATGGGAGAGGCCGGCTGGAGGGAGGCCCGGCCCACGGAAGCCAGGGCCATGAGGTCTCAGCCCCCTTGTCTTGGCAGCTGGGTGGTCAAAGTGGTGAAAACCCTGCTGCTGAGGATGGGCTGTTCGTATGAGGCCACCTTTCTGGAGGACCAGGGCGGCTGGGAGCTCATGGGGCAGGCGGAGAACCACCACCGAGGAGTGTCCCTGCTGGCAAGGTGAGGCTGGGGCTGCGGGGGCAGAGGTAGGGGGAGGGAGAGTCGTCAGCAAGGGAGAGACTCGGGTTTGCACCTGTCTCTGGGCAAGACCTTTGCCTCGGCCCATCACCTCCTCTAAGTGGGGGGGGGGGGGTAGCGTTCAGCTCGGTGGGTGGACACGCTCTGTGGACGCTCACAGGCCATAACAGTGCCTGGCAACCGCAGAGCACTCAGCTTACATATGAAGCACCTTTTCTCGCTGCATTAGGACTTAGTTCCTATACTAATACGGACGTGGTGGTGTAGTGAGTAGTTTACAGTGTGGCCCTGGAGCTGGGCTGCCTGGGTCTGAATCCCAGCTCACCACCTCTCAGCTGTGTGACTCAGGGCCAGTTCCTGTCCCTCTCTGGGTCTCAGTTTCCCCCCACCCTCCGCCCTGTCCTGCTCATGTGGAAATAATAATAGGAGCCATCTCCAGGGTTTAGGATAAGGGTTGAAATACTTTGAACAGCTCCTGGTATATGGGAAGGGCTCAGCACAGGTTAGCTTCCACTGCATTTTGCTGACTGGTGGAGCAAAGGTTACCAGCACAGCAGGATGCCAACCAAGGTCCAGAGAGGGACAGCTATGTACGAAAGGTCACACAGCCAGGAAGAGGCAGTGCTGGGAGATGACCTGCTGACCCAGACCGGGGCTCTTCCCTTTGCCACTATACACAGCCTCCTGTAGGGTCGGGAAGGGGGACCTCGATTTCGACAATGTGGCTCCTGCAGGGATCTCAGGATACAATTGTATTTACTGAGCACCTACTATGCTCTAGGCACCATACAAAGAGCTATACGCTCTGTGCTCCTGGGCAAGCTTTCCCACTCTGAGCCTCAGGTTCCCCGTCTGTAAAATAAAGCAGTTAAACTAGATGGCCTCTGAGATCCTCTCCAGGTGGGAAATCCTGGGAACCCAGGACCCCAGGTGCCCCTGCCTTGCTCAGAGGTTAGAGTGTCAGATCAGACCCCCCCTTCCCCAGCAGGTCCCCTGGGGCAGGAGAGCCTGAGGGGACTGCTCACCCTTCCTCACTCCCAGGGCCATGGTGCACTACTCCTGCCAGGAGCTATGCCGCATCCTGTACCTGCTCATCCCACTCCTGGAGAGAGGCGACGAAAAGCACAAGATCACTGCCACCGCCTTCTTTGTGGAGGTACCGAGGGGCAGCAGGCACGGGGTGAGGCTCCTCCTCCCCAGGCCCTGGAGCATGGGCCTCAGTTTATATTCCTGGTCATTTCTCCTGTGCAAACAGTACTTAAGAATGGAGAGTTTCATGGGCCTGGGTGCTCTAGAACATACAGACCTCATAGGGTCTCCCTTTGCTCCTCCTGTCTCCACTCCTTCCAGACTCCCCTCCATGCCCGGGCAACCCCCAGCCTTGGCTGGGCACTGCCTTGTGCCGAGCACCAGATTAGAGATGTAAGGTTGGTGATACAAATATGAAATCGACTATGCCCAGTCCTCAGGGAATTCTCAGTGTGTCAGGGAAGCCAGAGGACACCCTAGTTATAACATGGGGTGCCAGGGAGTGACCTGTGTTCTGATGGGAGCAGTCTAGGCTGCGGTAGAACAGGAAACTTGAGGTGGTGGTGGTGGTGGTGGTGGTGGTGGTGGTAGCATCATGGAGGGCTTCCTGGAGGAAGCGACATGTAAGCTGAGTTGAGTGCATGGAGAGTACTAGGCAAGGTGCTGGGAAGAATGACTCAGGAGGTTGGTTAGGGTCAGAGCCAGAAGAGGAGACCCACCAGCGATAATAGCTAACATTTACTGAGCACTTACCATCTTCCAGGCAAATTCTTAGAGTTTTACACATTTTGATTCATTGAATCCTCATAAAAATCCCATGATGCAGATGCTATTTCATCCCCCATTTTAGAGGAGGAAACTGAGGCACAGATTTGAGTCAATTTTCCAACACCATGCAACTTGTAAGGGGCAGACTCAGAATACAAACCCAGACTCCTGGGTTCTCAAACCCAATTTCTCCCTCCCTCCCTCCCTCTCTTTAGTTTAGAAAAAAATCTGGTAAAATATATATAACATAAAAGTTAACCATTTTAGGGGCACCTGGGGGGCTCAGTCAGTTGAATGTCCAGCTCTTGGTTTTGGCTCAGGTCATGATCTCGGGGTCCTGGGGTTGAGCCCCGTGTCAGGCTCTGCGCCTAGTGTGCAGTCTGCTTGTCCTCCTCCCTCCTCCCTTCTCTCTCTCCCTCTCTCTCTCTCTCTCTCTCTCTCTCTGTCTCTCAAATAAATAAAATCATTAAAAATAAGTTACCCTTTTCGCCATGTTTACGTGGACATCCCAGGGGTATGACGTACCCGCACACTACGTGCAGCCAGCAGCACCATCCACAGAACTGCTCATCTTCCTTCCCGAGTGCAGCTTCTGTCTCAAACTGAAACTGTATTCATTAAACACAACCTCCCAAAAAAATAAAATAAAATAAAAATAAACACAACCTCCTGTTCTGCCTCCCCAGCCCCTGGCAACCAACTTTTTACTCTGTCGCTATGAACTTGGCCATTGTAGGCTTCACGTAAGTGGAATCCACTTAAGTGGAATCATACAATATTTGTCCTTTTGTGTCTGGCTTATTTCTCTCAACATTATGTCTTCGAGGCTCATGCGTGAAGTTAACAGGGCTCAGAATTACATGTTTTTTTTAAGGCTGAATAATATTCCCTTGTATGTAAACACCACACTTGGTTTATCCATTCATCTGTCGCTGGATGCTTGTAAAACCCACTCTCCCAACAACCACCCTTCCCGTCTCTCCTGACCTGCTGGTTGTCATGCCCGGGTCTGCGCTATCATCAGGGGCTGCAGTGTGGGGTTCAGAGGTAGGAGGCTCACTTTCTGCTCAGAAAGTGGAAGGTTAAGGAAGGCTTCCTGGAGGAGGTGCCATCTGAGCTAGGCCTTGACAGGTGAGTAAAGTCCGGGAGATGGACAGGAGGCAGCAAGGCCCTCTGGGCATTTCCTGCGTCTCTCCTGCCTCGCTAGATGGACTGTGAGTCTGCAGAGGAGGGACTGTGAGGGACTCACAGTCGTGTTTGCATTACATCCCCAGCCCTGAAAGCTCCCTAAGAAGTAAGGATTGGATGGATGAGTGAGTTGCCCAGAGGAACACTTGGCCCGGCCCTGCTAGGACCAGTAGAAGGTGTCACCTCCAGGAGGACAAGCTTGGGTCTTGGGGTCAGGCGTCCTAGGTTCTGGCCCCAGCTCTGCCAGGTTCTAATTTCCTTGATGGACCTGGTGAGGGAAAGGTAATGTTCAGTTTCTAGAGGACCTGAGATATCCCAAACACTGTGCTGACCTCTTTCACATGTCACCCCTGGATTTGCACAGTGGTGCTGAAAACAAGGCTGCTTCAAGATCCCACCACACAGCTCAAGGGATCCAGAGAGACTCTGGCTAGGTGTGCTTGACTGGATCTTCTTTTCTTTTCTCTCCTTTTTTTAAGATTTTATTTATTTATTTGAGAGAGTGAGAGAGAGAGAGAGCACAAGCAGGGGCAGGGGGCAGAGGCAGAGAGAGAAGCAGACTCTCGCTGAGCAGGGAGCTCGATGCAGAGCTCGATCCCAGGACCCTGGAATCATGAGCTGAGCCAAAGACAGACGCTTAACCGACTGAGCCACCCAAGTGTCCCTGGATCCTCATTTCTGCTCGCCCACTTCTCTCTAAGTGGTTCTTGGGGGAGACAGTGGAGGTTGCACCTTGCAGACCCCAGAGGAGGTTCCCATGTCCACTACAAGGTCAGGGGCGCTAGGCTTAACCTTAGGGCCACTGCTCAACGTTCCCCTGGAACTCTGAGCAGTGGCCCTCCTCCCTGCAGCAGTGTCCTCAGCCAGCTTCAGTCCCTCTCCCACTCCTCAGAAGAGGGGGACTACTCTTGGCCAGAGCCACTCCCCAACATTCACTGTGGTACGTTGACATAGCTCGCATATCCTGCCCACCCAGGCTTCCCCAGCTGCCTGTGCTGTGATTGTCTATGTGTGTGCTGCTTCTCCCAAAGCCAGGTGAACTCAAGGGAGCTGTGTGATCTTGGCAAGTCCCGGAACCCGCCGTGTCTCAGTTTCCTCACTTGTAATGTGGGGATAATGAATTGCCCACCTCATAGGATTTTCTTAAAGATTTATTTATTTTAAAGAGAGAGTGAGAGAGAGAGAGTGCCTGTGTGTATGTGTGGGGCGCGGGGGGCAGAGGGAGAGGGAGAGAGAGAATCTCCAGGAGACTTCCTGCTAAATATGGAGCCTGACACAGGGCTCAATCCCACGATCCTGAGATCATGATCTGAGCTGAAATCAGAAGTCAGACACTTAGCTGACTGAGCCATCCAGGCTCCCCTAGGGTTTTGATGAGGATTAAATGAGTTCATGTAAAGCTCTTAGGATAGTGTCTGCACCTAGGAAATACTGTCTGTGAGTCAGCTATGTTGCTATTATTATTTCTTTTTTTCTTTTTTAAAAGGTTTTATTTATTTATTCATGAGACACACACACACACACACAGAGAGAGAGAGAGAGAGAGAGAGAGAGGCAGAGACACAGGCAGAGGGAGAAACAGGCTCCAGGCAGGGAGCCCGACACAGGACTCAATCCCGGGACCCCAGGATCACACCCTGGGCCAAACGCAGGCTCTAAACCACTGAGCCACCCAGGGATCCCACTATTATTATTTATCATCAGTACTCTTTTCTGCATCTCTAGTGTGTAGCCTGGTGCAGAGCAGGCCCGAGTATCAGTTGTATGATGGGTGGAGGATGGGCCGAGGGTGGAGCCCCTCCTCTACTGCCTCCTCCCCCTCTGGGCCACCCCCTGCCCTTCTCCCCAGCTCTTTCTCCTCATCATACCCACACGGGGTCTCAACAGTCACACTAGAGGTAAGACCACACAGATAGGAGAAGTGTTTATGAGGATGACCAGGCAAGAACTAAAAACCAGTTGGTTGTCGTGGGTGGAAGGTGGTGGGAAGGGGAAGGGGATGGGGTGATGCCTGGTTTGGCTAGGACAATGGGGTGTGGGGGGAGCTGGTGGTGCTAAACCCAGCCATGGGAGCATAGGACGAAGGGCAAGTCTAAGGAGGAAAGGAACCAAATTTCACATTGGGCCTGAACTCATGCACCAAAAGTGTTCCATAAGCATATCTCTACCCCAGAGCTTGTGTCGGGTCACAGGGGCCCTGGGAGAAATGCTCAGCGTGTGTCTTCAAGGAAGCCCCAGTGGGATGGAGGAGGCAGACACATGAGCAGATAGGGGCACTCAGGTTTTCGTGGTCAGGGCTCCCAGGGGCCCAGAGAAGGGGGCAGTCCACCTGGGTGAGGCCTAGGGGCGTTGTCAAACACGGCTTCAAGGGGGGCCGAGTTTTAGAGGGAGCCAGGCAGTGAGTAGGGGCTGGAGTGGAGGTGAGAACCCTGCCAGCACAGAAAGGACAAAACAGCCTGGGGCATTCCACAAACAATGGGCCACTTGGGGAGAAGCTGGCTGGGGTGTAGGGTGGGCATGGAGTGAATGAGGCCCCAGAGGCAAGCAGGGCCCAATGGTGAAAAGTGGGGTGAGGGTGGCATGGAGGCTCTGAGCTGGACAGTGACACATTCAGCCTTGCTGTGAGGTGCTGACGGACATCAGGTGGACATGTCTGGCCCACTGTTGGTTTTCTGATTGAGAAGCTCTGGACAGCGGCACAGACGAGAGATGGTGACTTGGGTGTCACATGCCTGGGGACAGCAGTTAAAGTCCTGGGCAGAGCTCATCGAGAACAGTGGGCAGAGGGAAGCCAGGTGGAGAGGACAGCCTTCAGCACCACCCACGCTGATGGCTGGGGAGGCAGGAGCCAGGGGCTGTCACCAACTAGAGCAGTGCCATGGGACATGAGAGCCACTAGCCACGTGGGGCCTATTCAGCCTCTGAGATGTGTCTGTCTGAACTGAAATGTGTTGTAAGTTTAAAATTCACACCACGTTTCAGACTTGGTTCAAAAAAAATTTTTATAGAGTGTAAATAAAATATATCAATAATTTTTAATTTGATTACATAGCAAAATGATAATACTTTGGATATATGGGGTCGAATAAGATGCATTACTGACAATTACTGACATTAATTTCACCTTTTTTTTTTTTTTCTTTTTTAATGTGGCTCCTAGGAAACTTAAACTTAGGCCTGTGGCTTGCCTTGGACGGCACTAACCAGATAGCCATCATTCAGGTCCCACACTCAGCCCCTGGCCATCCAGCACGTACTCCTAGTGCCTGGGGAGACTGGGGAGGGGGTGTGTGTGTGGGGGGTTGCCCTGTCCCTCGGCTCAGGGAGTAATTACCGCTATTCCCTCAGCTCCTTCAGATGGAGCAGGTGCGGCGGATCCCAGAGGAGTACTCTCTGGGGCGGATGGCAGAAGGCCTGAACCACCAGGAACCCATCATGAAGGTGCTGTGCATCCGAGGCCTGGTCATCTTGGCCCGCAGGACTGAGAAGGTGAGCAGAGGGCAGAGGAGAGCCTGGCCCAGCCAGGCCTGGAGCTGGAGGAAGGAGGGAGCTTGGCCATCACAGACTCTAGGATGTTGGAATCCGTTTCTGTCTCTGCCTCGGCTGCCCCATCTGCAAAGAGGATAGCCTTTTATAAATCCCTATATACTTTCTTCTTTTTTTTTTTTTTCAAGATTTTATTTATTTCAGAGAAAGAGAGAGAGAGAGAGAGAGAGCACAAGCAGGGGGAGGTGCAGAGAGAGAAGGAAAAGGAGAAGCAGGCTCCCCACTGAGTGTTGGAGGCCGACAAAGGGCTCAATTCCAGGACCCTGTGATCAAGACCCAAGCAGAATGGGGCACTTGGGTGACTCAGTGGTTAAGTGTCTGCCTTTTGCTCAGGTCGTGATCCCTGGGTCGTGGGATTGAGTCCTGCATCAGGCTCCCCGTAGGGAGCCTGCTTCTCCCTCTGCCTGTGTCTCTGCCTCTCTGTGTGTGTCTCATGAATAAATAAATAAAATATAAAAAAAAAAGACCCGAGCAGAAGGCAGACACTTAACCGACTGAGCCATTTAGGTGCCCCAGACTTTATTCTTTTTGAAATAGTTTCTAATCCAATTTTTGCACAATAACCCAGAAGGCAGTATGTATACGAGGGGTTGGGGATGGCAGTAATTATTCCTATTTTACAGATTAGGAAACTGAGGCCCAGATTGTTGGTGCATCTTAACAGTTTTTTAAAGATTTTATTTATTTATTCATGAGAGACAGAGAGAGAGGCAGAGACATAGGCAGAGGGAAAAGCAGGCTCCATGCAGGAAACCTGATGCGGGACTCAAGCCCAGAACCCCAGAATCACACCCTGAGCCAAAGGCAGATGCTCAACTGCTGAGCCACCCAGCCATCCCCATATTAACATTTTAAAAGTGCTTTGTGTTCCCCTACCAGACACCGTTGCAGCTCCTGGCATAGAGGGACAAGGGCAGGATGTAGACTCAGAAAGCTAACTAACAATGCAGGTCATCTACCTGGTGCCAACAGGGGGGTGGCAGCCAAGGGCCTCAGGTTCTCAGGTATCCAGACCAGGAAGGTGTTAGTGAGGCCAAAGAGGACTTTGGGGACAGCAAGAGCTTGAGTGAAGACATTCCAGGCAGGTGGGACGGCATAACCAAGGGCCTGGAGGTGGTACCTGCCCCAAGTTCATCTCAGTGAATCAGAAGCTGGGGCTCCCACCTGTCGGGCCCTGCCATCAGGTAGAAGCCCACATCCCAAATGGTCCTGCCCAATAGACTGCCAAGGTGCAGGCCCTCCTGCCCTCCATGGTGAAGGGGCTGAAGAGCATGGATGGGCTGCTGGTGGTGGAGGCCGCCCACAACCTCAAGACCATCTTGAAGGGGCAGGACCGGAAGCTGACGGACAGCTCGGTCTATGTGGAGATGCTGCAGATCCTGCTGCCACACTTCAGCGATGTAAGGGATCTCATGGGGGTGGGAGTGGGGGTGGGGGGCAGCCTATGGAGGGTGGCTCTTCACTACTCTGGGGGCTGTCATAGCTCCCGTGGCCCACCGAGGCAGGGCTGAGCTCAGTCAGCCCAGGGGAAAGGACGCTTTGTTCCAACTGGCGTGTGTCTTTTTGTAAGTGGTTTGCACAGAGAAGGATCCTTTTGTAATCAAGGTTCCCCGGACACTTACCTCATTGCAACCGACCACCTAGAGGGGGCACACATTTTTAGCTGGGTCCGGTGGGGGGCGGGGGGGGGGCATTTTTCCACTTGGCATTAAGGCACCTTTTAGGTGAGCAGGGTTTACCTGGCTGGGAAAAATGGGCAGAGCTCTGGACCTAGGCTCCAGTGAGGGGGGACACTGGCCCGAGGTCACCCCACCACGTGGCCTCTTCTCTGCTCCATCTCTGTGCCTCTTGTGCCTGGAGGCCCCCCTCCCCCCCAGTGAGTGGAAGGAAGGCTGTGTGCCTCCATGGGGGGCCCAGAGGCAGCCTCCTGGAGGAGAGAGCATGCCTCAGCCTCTGGATCTGCCCCAGTCACGAGAGGATGTGCGCTCCTCCTGCATCAACCTGTACGGCAAGGTGGTCCAGAAGCTGCGGTCGCCCCGCACCCCAGCCATGGAGGAGCAGCTGATCAGCACCTTGGTGCCCTTGCTGCTGACCATGCAAGAGGGCAACGCCAAGGTGAGCCAGGTGAGTGTGTGCAGGCGCCGGGCCCTGTGGCCGAGCCTCACTTTATGGAAACCAAGCCAGCGTCACCGGCAATCTGTTATGGACAAGCCTGTTTGCCAAAGGCAGTCGTGTCCGAATCCCTGCTCAGAGGGAACAACGTCACTTGTGCATTTCAAATAGGAACTGATTTTTCCCAAATTCAGTTTCATGAAACTTTTTCTCCCCTGGAATATGTTCCGGCTGTCCTGGAATTCCCCAGCTCTTGTACTCTCTTCCTGTTGGCCTCCAGAAATGTATGAAGACCCTGTTCCACTGTTCTTGCTTCATGGCATGGGAATTGCCGAAAAGAGCTTATAGCCGGAAGTCCTGGGACAACCAGCAGCAGACGGTGGCCAAGATATGCAAGTACCTTGTGAGTGCTTTTGAAACTGCAGTGGTTCCCGGGAGTGTGTTGGAAGTGGGCGATGCTTTCCCCCTTTCTCTTCCTTCTTGCACAAGCATCCTGACTGGCAATTCCACTGCTACCAACACATTGATGGGTCCTGAACGTTCATCTGCATTTCTAGCTTCTCACTTCTAGTGTCCCTCTCCAGTGGCTTACTGGACACCTTCCTGCTGAACCACACGCACTTCAGCTTATGGCCTTCCCATTTCAATTCTGCTCTGTCCCTCTAGATGCCCAAAGCAGAAACCTAGAATTATCTGAGTCTCTATCTCCCTCACCTTCCACGTTCAATCAATCTTAAATATCCTAACCATTTCTGCGTCTGCTTCCCCCCCTGTCCTCAATGTCCCTGCCCTTAGTTTAGGGCACTAATGTCTCCCAGGCGGGCCGTGGATCCATCCACTCCCTGGCTCTCTCTGCCTTGAATTTCATCTTTCCCCATCCCATCCCATCCCTACTTGGGCCACTAGAGCCACAAACATGAGTCTGTCTGTGTCACAGCCCTGCTTTAAGAGCTTTATTAGTTCCCTTTTCTGCATTAGCAATTCCCAGGCTGAATTCTCTGAGACACCCATCCCACAGGAAATGCCCCACAGAGGAGAAAAGGGGTTCTAAGATGAATAAGTTTGGGAAACACTGCCTCACCATCTTCCTCCTGGGGATTTTCAAGGCCACCAGCTCATTAAAGGCTCTGAAATGTTCTATGCTGAGATGTTCCGTGGCTGTTGAATCCATGGTTTCCCAAACTTATTTAACCACCAAACTCCTCTTTCCAGGTAACACCTGAGGGCATCCTGGGGTAGGAGCAGGCCACCAACATGCCATGGCACGCATGCTAGAAGGTTTGCCACCTAGTCCCCTCTACCTCCCCTGCTGTCACAGCCTCCTCAGGATGCAAACTCAAAGACAGGGATTAGCATGTAGGGGGTTTATTAGGGTGCAGCATTGGGGTCGACAAACCCATGTCCACTTGTTACTGGATGCCAGCCACCCTGGGAAGGGACTTGACTTTGGGCCAGCAGTTCTGTTCCTCGGAGGCAGTCCCCAGCGTTAGGGGACTAATCCTTCCCACTGGAGGGAGATCTGGGTGGGGCATGCCAGCACTCACAACACCAATCTCATGAAAATATGCAAGGTAACAGATTGTTCCTAGGATTCAGAAGAGGGGCTGGCCACTACCATTTATCAGTAATACTTAAGACCTCTGCACTCTGGGGTCTAGTATTATTACCATCATTTCACAGACAGTAGAAGAGGCCCAGAGGAGGCATTTGGCCAGGGCACTAATTGAAATACCTACAGTGACCAGGGACTGGGCGGAGGATAATCACGGGTGATGTGGAAGTGGTGGGACCTGTGTCAACCTAAAAGGGCCCAGGCCCTGTTAAAAGCATGAGAGGGTCCTCTGCTTTCACAAGAAAAGCCACAAACCCAGATTTTCATAAGACATTAATTAGCAATCAATTTAGCTTGTTGAAAACACTGTGCTGGTCATTGCTCCGCCAATGACTTGTGGTTTGTGGGCTGCCGGCTTGTGATGTCTGCGTTAGACCCCTCTAGATTTTCTGTTTCTGCTCTTTCCAGCATCAACAGGTTTGCTCATGTGAAGGTCAACTTCTAGCTTTAGCTTTAAGGAGGGGGCAGTAACCCATCCATCCATCCATCCATCCATCCATCCATCCATCCAATGCTTTCTGGGCATCTCTGCCACACCAAGCTTTGTCCAGGATACTGAGGACTCTGAGCTGAGTGAGCTGGCCCCTTCTCTTGGGGGAGCTCTGGATCCTGTGGGGGAGATAGGTATAAATAATCAGAGTGCAATGTCATAGGTGACATGACAAGAGCTGTAGGAACATGCAGCATGGTGAGAGCAGCTCTATCCAAGAGTTGAGAAAGGCTTCAGAGAGGAGGTAGCTTCTGAGCTGAGCCTCAAGGGATGAGAGATGCATCAGATCAAGAAGAGAGGGATGGGCAGGCCCATCAGGAGCAATTACTTGTACCAGGCACAGATCTGGAGAGAGCCAGGCCACATCCTGGCACTGGAGCTCAGTGTGCATAGAGGTAGAGCCATTGGTAGAAACTGAGGCTGAGGAGCATGATCATGAGGGCTTTGATGCCAGGACTAGAGTTTACTCACTGACGTGCAGATTGTCAACTGGAGAGTAATCATATCAGATTCTTCTTTATTTGCCTCAACAATGCCTGTGTCCTAGTTTTTCCTTGATCAAACCCATCCTGAACACCACTGTCAGACTATGTTGCCCCAAACATTGCTTTGTCATTGCTCTATCAAGAAAGGACTCCTGGCTTCCTATTTTCCAATGCATAAGTAAGCCTTATTCCTGTCTGGCTCTTAAGGAATTTTAAGACCTCTCTAACTCTCCAGTTTATTCTTCACTGCTCTGTAACTTGAATTCTTCACCCTGATCAGAGCTGACTCCTTATCTATCATGTCCCTTGCATACCATGTCCATTCTGACTTGGCCAGACTTTTTATTTTAGAACTTTCCTTTGAGCAGCAGCAGGGGGTGGCCTGGCAGGGGATGCACCCAAGGCAGGAAGACCATGGAAAGGATTGTTACAATCTGCAAAGAGAAGAAGAAGCCAGGGCTCTGGGGGCCTCAGGCAGAGAGGCCAGGATGGGTGGCAGAGAAGTTTAGGAGGCAAGGGGCCAGGGCTTGGCTGCCTTACGGGGTCACAGTTCCTAGTTCTGGGAAGGGTGGATGGGCAGTTAGTACCTCTGAGGAGGGCCCAGCACTCTTGGGCTTTCTCTTTGTCTCAGGTGACTACCCACCAGGACAGCGCCTTCACATTCCTCAGCCAGAGCCTGGAGTATGCCAAGAATTCCCGGGCCTCCCTCCGGAAGTACTCAGTCATGTTCATAGGTAACCTATCAAAACTAGTTTTGCTGCTGGGACTCTGCCTCCTGTCCATTTTGCTTCCTCCCCTTGGAAGGAAGCTGCCAGTCCTTCGGGCGCCTGGGAAACACCTCCCCTTGGGTATGAGGTTTGGCCAGCAGATAGTAGCAGTTCAAATTGGAAAGGTCTTCCCTCCTTTAAGAAACCTGCTTGGGAAGTGGGCCCCAAGGTGGATCCAGCCTGAAGTCCTTGTGCAGGTCACAGCCTTGGCAACTGTACACAGCGGAATCGCTGCTTCCCGCCCCCAAGCCCCAGTGCAGCATGGGTCCAGGCCCAGTGGGAGCCTACCATTGACTGTGCGAGGAGGGGCCAAGCTGTGCAGTAGAGTGAAGTAGAATCTCAGCTCCACGGAGTTATTTACTCCTGTAAAATGGGGATTAGCTCCTGTTTCACAGGTCAGAGGAGAATATTTTTTAAAAATGCGAAGCCTGGCCAGTCGAGGTGCTCCCTCAAGGTGCTCATGGTGCTCACTCCATATTTCCCGTAATTTCAACCTCTGCCTTTCTGGGGGAAAAACAACTAGAATCCTCAGTCAGTCAGAATCCCTTACTCCATCCCAGACCCTTCTGATGGCATGTGGGAATGTCTCCTCTCGGCTACTCCCCTCTCCTCCCCTAACAACCACACACTCTTAACCAGGACTAGGAGACCCCACTGAAAAGAAGCTTGGAGAGGATGACATTCCCATCCCCTAGTTTTTTTTTTTTTTTAAGATTTTATCCATTTATTCATGAAAGACACACACACACACACACACAGAGGCAGAGACACAGGCAAGGAGAGAAGCAGGCTCCATGCTGGGAGCCCGATGTGGGACTCAATTGCAGGACCCCAGGACCATGCCCTGTGTCAAAGGCAGGCGTTAAACCGCTGAGCCACCCAGGGATCCCTCCATCCCCCACTTTGAAAAGTGATGCTTCTTTTAGTTCCTTTCCCCGATTCATTTGTGGTTTGCATCAGTCCAGTCACCCACACACCCATTCACTGGTTCAGTTAGCAAATGCTGCTTGATGCTCCACTCTGTGTCAGGTACCATGTCTAGTGTAGAGAAACAGAGAAGTCTTCTGGAGGTGATGTGGATATCTGGCGTAGGGCTGGGGTGGGGGTGTATGTGCTGTTAACATGCTCCAGGCAGGGACAGAGAAGCAATGCCCAGGGCTGGGGGCATCCCTCAGACTGTGGGGGGCAGGGGGCCTGCTCAGAGGTAGCTTCTCACACAGAGTGACATTATCTCCTAGATGTGGACATTTATAAATCTTGCTCCAAATTAATCATATCTAAAAGTGTTCGTGTTTAACACTT
Source organism: Canis lupus familiaris (assembly GCF_011100685.1). NCBI lineage: Eukaryota > Metazoa > Chordata > Mammalia > Carnivora > Canidae > Canis > Canis lupus. The sequence goes on along the minus strand of NC_049226.1, from coordinate 54,900,540 downwards.
GAGTCTGTTCTCTGTGCCAGGGGCCTGTGCTGGGGAAACCAGGCAGAGGAGAGGACACATCCACCCCCAGCACAACCCCAGGCCTGGTGCAGTGACTTCTAAACTCTTGTGGGTTTATGAAATCCTGAAGAAAGTTATGAACACTTTCCCTAGAAAAATGCATCCATGCAGACAATTGTGCTTGTGATTTAAGATCCTCAGAGACTGCCCTCCCCACTTTCCCACCCCAAGTGGAGCTAAGCTTGAGACCCTGGGTCTGGGAGATATTCATAAGTCACAAAGTACATCACAGTATATACAGAAGGAGAAACTCAGACACTCTAGGAACCCAGAGAGGCACCTAACCTAGTGTGGGCGTAGGGTCAGGAAGGATTTCCTGGAGAAGTAATATGTTAAGCTGAATAGTCAAGGATAAATAGAATGAGTGAGGGAGAGAAATGTGGGAAGGGCCTCACAATAGGAGAGATGTCTGGCCTGGTGGGTTCAAGGACCTGCAGGTGCTTTGGGAGCCAGGCATGCAGGCGTGGAGCAGGGGAGGGCTGAGTGTGGTAGAGGAGCAGAGTCTCAGGCCCTCCAGGGGCCCATCAACCACCTGCCTGAAAGGTACATGAAGCACTCCATGTCCTTCATATTAATGCTGCTCCAACTTTGGGGGCAGTTAGGGCAACACCTCCCCAAGTCTCAGATGAGGACATTAAGGGCCAGCCTCGGACCACCAATGGCCACACTGTCACAGTCAGCTGTAGCCGAGATCCTGTCCCTGTCCTGGCACCATCCCTGCCCTCTGGGCCTGCCAACGTCTCCTGGGACCCCTCTTGGGGAACCTGTCCCAGGGTCAAAAGGAAGTTCTCCTTCAATGTTCTCATTCTTGAGACTCAAGTTGGATGGGAGAGCTTCTCTTAGGAGGTCTGGTCTGTGGGCGGGGGTCGGGGTCAGGAGGTGGAGGCACTCACCTCTTGGATTACTCTCAAGGGTCCCTGGTCCCTTGCATGGAGAGCATAATGACAGAAGACCGTCTGAACGAAGTGAAAGCAGGTAAGTCATATCCTACATCTTTGAGATCTCAGGGGCCAGTGAGAGGATGAGTGGGCTCAGAGCAGGTGACAGGGGACAGAAGGCAAGTGGCTTCAGCTCAGTCCAGCTGCGCTAGTCTTTATCCACAGCGAGTAGGGTTAAGGGGTCACCAAGACAGCATACACCGCCCCAGCCCAGGGGAGGTTACAGTCTAGGGAACCAGGCTAGAAAACAAGCCCCAAACCATTTAGTGCAGGGCCAGTAGTTCAGACTCTTACTGGAGGCAGATTAATTTTGTAACTGGGAAAACTAATGGGAGCATGAGGCTGGGGCAGTCCAAGAAGGCTTCCTGGAGGAGGCAGGTTGTGATTCAGGCTTCAAAAGGCAGGCACAGTTTGAAGAGCTGGGAGGAAGGAAGGTGAGATGAGGGGATACTAAGCAGAGTGCCTAAGCCAAGGCACGGAAATGAGAAGGAGGGATGAGCTGTGAGATTCATGTGGGGGCCTGGTCTTAAAAAGTGGCCTTTCCCCTCCCCATGACCCAGCTCTGGAAGACCTGAGACACGACCCAGAAGCATTGGTGTGCATCTATGCAGCCCAGGCCCAGGACCACATCCTGGCCAGCTGCTGGCGGAACTCCTGGCCGCTGCCGCACGGGGACTCGTGGGTGTGTGACCCGGTCCCCACGCACCGCTGGAGCCCTAGCTGTGAGAACCTGCCCACTTCCCACCAGCGGCGCTCCTGGATCATGCAGCTGCTGGGTTCCTGGAAGATGTCCTTGAAGCAGTGATGTCCCTGAGCCCCCAGCCCTCCTCAGGGGCGGCCACGGCCACAGCCATGCCCCCTATAAATGCCACGTGGCTTACCTCTCCCCCTGAGTGTTTCCTCCTGGGAGGCGCCACTGCTCTGTGTCACACACATCTGAGATGAGCATGACCTTCACTGTGGACTCGGCCAATGGTTACAGTCTCACACAGGCTGCTTCATCCACATTTTATAGGTTGGAAAGCCAAGGCTCGGAGACATGAAGTGGCTTCCTTAAGGCCACAGAGCAAGTCTCCTGCATGCCTCAGTGTCCCCTCCCCCACAGGGAGGGCAGAAGAACAAGAGGGGATGACGATTGGGGTGTAGGGGAAGGAAAAGGAGACTCTCTGGCCCCATGACATACACATATCCCGGAACCCTGACCTCTTGGGTCTCTGCTCAGATATTGTCTGTCTCTTATTCAGGTAACATTCAATGAGCACCTAACTTGGGCCAGGCCTGCTCTGGGTGCAGGAGAACAGGACCAGTCCCAGGCCCTAGTAATTCGTAGTCTGATGGAGTGGTTTTCAAAAGGGGTGATTTTGATCTGCAGGGAACACTTGGCAATATCTGGAGACATTTGTGGTTGTTGGGTAGAGCCCAGAGATGCTGCAAACATCCTACAGTGCACAGACAGCCCTGCAGAGAAGAATTATCCATCCCAAATGGTCAAAAGTGCTGAGGTTGAGATGCTTTGGTCTGATAGAAGTGTCAGAGACATGTAAAGACACCAACAGCCCAGTGCTCTGATGAAGGGACTCACGGGAGCTGTGAAGTCCAAAGGATGTACATAAGCCAGCTGGGAGTTGGGGTGTCAGGGAAGGATTGCCAGAGACAAGACCCCCTGACTAGAGGGGTTCGAAAGATGATCACATGGTGGGCTTGTACACAGGACAGCAGGGCACATGGGATTGAGGACCAGCTGCTGATAGGTAGGTTCAGGGGATCTTAGAGTGTGTGTGTTGGGAGTATCAGGGCCAGGGCCAGTCACTGCGGCCTTGGAGGCTGTGTGAAGGAGGGAGGCTTCAGGGAGCAGTGTGAAGGCATACTGTGGTGTTAAGCAGGGGAGAGATGTGGGGAAACATTGGCTTTAGAAAGCTCCTTCCTCTAGATGATACAGAAACCCTAGAGGCACGGCTGGTGGGAGGGCGGTTGGGTACAGCCCTTCTGGACACAAATCTGTCACTATTCAGTCATACTAGGTTTATGTATGCCGTGATCTGAGCACACATCTTGGAGCTGGATTCTGGGCCTAACAGCAGGAAAGGGGGTGGTCTTGGCACATAACCTTTTCCATTGCCAAGAAGGTTCACAAACATGGGCCTCCTTGGAGTCTCACAATAGCCACGTGGAGTTATGGAGAAGGCAGGCCGGCTTCACTGCCCACATTCTACAGATGAAGACAGGGCTCGAAGGTGAGTGGGCCTTGTCCAAGGTCACATGAGAGAATTAGTAGAAGTGTGGGTTCCAAAGCTCTCCCAACTCCCACATCTGAGCACTTTCTAACCAAAGACACTGCTGCTTTCATTGGCCAGAACCCAGGTCTGGGCTGGCCTTGACAAAGGACAGCTACCCCATTCTGGGTCTAGGTGGCTTCAAAGCACAATAGAGGCTGACAGTCTCAGTAACTGGCCAATGACCCCAAGGGGAAAGACACAGGCATGGCCCTGGAAGGCTCACGTACATCATCCTTAGCCCTGCTGTCCCTCTCGCCCTGGGATCAGATAATGACCAAGCCTGCCTTCTCCCCTGCTGGGCCTGCCATCTCTTCTCTGCAGCCTTGTCAATCTCTCAATCCAGCCTGCCCCCATCAATCCTTCACTTGGCAACCCAGGCCTTCCTAAGACAAATTTGCCCTTAGGTCTATCACCTGATCACTATCCTCTGCTAGATAAAGGGCTACAAGATAAAGGCCTGACTGCCCTCTGGCCCCCATTCATCTTGCTGGTCTTTCCTGTTGACTCTTGTGGTACCCAGCATGCCAGGCTCTTGCACACCTCCATGCCCCTCTGCACGGAGATTCCCACTGCCTAAAACGCTCAACTCCCCTCCCGTCCCCACCCATCTGGGGAGACCTTCCTCATTGCTGCAGAGAACATGGGTCTGTGAAGTCTCAGCTGAGCCCCTTCTGTACCTTTACTGTGCAGACTCGTGAAAGATGGTTTAGATTGGTCTGCTGCCTGTCCACCTTTCCTTCTAAAACAGGCGGTGGCTCCCTGAGGCTATAGCACTCATCGCAGGGCCTCAGCAGCCATCTCCTGGGGGAACCTATGGCTGCAGGAAGGTGCACCTGGCCTGGAGATCTTGTTTCCATCTCAGCTGGGGCCGGTAGGGAGTGGTTAACCTCAGAAATAGGCATGTCTGATCAGATAGCCCCTTTCCTTGAAATTCTTTAGAAGGTACCACTGCACCCTGAGGAAGACCCAAGTCCTCAGAATCACTACCCATCATCCCTCCCACCTCACCTACTCATCACCTTCTTTCTCATTCTGCTCCAGCACCCCCACCATCCCCAGATCCCCTCCCTGGGGCTGAGCACTGCCAGCCCCCTCCATAGAGAATACTCTTCCCAGACAGGCTCTGGCCACCGTGGGACCCCTCCTCTGTTTGAATGCATGTACACCCAGCTTAACACCCCACACCCATAGAGACACCTGGGTGGCTCAGTTAGTTGGGCCTCCAGCTGCTTTTTAAAAATATTTTAAAATGATTTTATTCATGAGAGACACAGAGAGGCAGAGAGAGAAGCAGGGTCCATGCAGGGAGCCCAACGTGGGACTCGATCCCAGGACCCCAGGATCACACCCAGGGCTCAAGGCAGACGCTCAACCGCTGAGCCACCGGGGCTGCCCTGGGCCTCCAACCCTAGATTTCAGTTCAGGTCATGACCTCAGGGTCCTGAGATGAGCCCCATCTGGCTCCCTGCTTAGGGTGGAGTCTGTCTCTCCCTCTGCCTTTGCCACTCCCCCTGCATACCGGCTCTCTCTCTCTTAAAGTCTTTAAAAAAATAACTTTTCCCCGATAGCTCCTGCTAGCACCTGCCAACCTCTGACATCTTGTTTCCTGCGTCTCCCCAGTGTCTCAGCAGCTCCCGGGGAGCAGGGGTTTGATCTGCTTGGCCCAGAGCAGTCTACCCAGCGACCACCACAGTGAACGCACCAGGAGCGTAGGAAACGTGCTGAGTGAGCACACGAGGGAGCGCCGTCAGACGGGAACGCCGCGGGGGCGCTGAGCTCCTCCTCCACCCGCCCCAGCGCACTCGGGGGCGGGGCTGCGGCCGGCGCAGGGGAGGGGCGGAACCCGAGGCGCGCGGGCTGGCGCGGCCCGGAGGACTGACGGAAGGGCGCCCGCGCTGCCCGCCGGAAGTGGCCCGGAACGCGGCGGGAGCGCCGAGCGGCCGCCATGGAGCGGCCGGAGCCTGGCGCCGCCGGCGAAGATGCCATGGACTCGTTCCTGGAAAAGTTCCAGAGCCAGCCGTACCGTGGCGGCTTCCACGAGGACCAGTGGGAGGAGGTGGGCGGCCCGGGGACGCACGCGAGTGTCGGGGCGTCGTCCGGACCCCGGGGCTGGCGAGCAGGCGCCTCCCGGACCGCCGGCCACCCGCACCCCCGAACCCCCGCACCCCCGGCTCCGCGCACCCCCGAGCCCCTGCAGCCCAGGCCCCCCGCACCTCCGGCTCTGCGCACCCCAGGACCCCACATCCCCGAGCCCCTGCACCCCAGGTCCCCCGCACCCCCGAGCCCCTGCACCCCTAGGGCCCCCCGTACCCCCGAGCCCCTGCACCACGGACCCCCCCGCACCCCTAGGCCTCCTGGACCGTCCGGCCCCCCGCACCCCAGGCCCCCCGCACCCTCGCCCCCTCCCCTCCCGCCCCTCCGGCCCCGCCAGCGGTTGGGTGGTCTCCACTGGGTGGGAGCCTTAGAAAATCTGCCTCGGGGTCTGGAGGGCGGTCTTCAGCAGCCAGTACATCTGGGGGTCCGGGTTTTAGTCAGGCAGACGAGGGACTCCTCCACGTAGTTACTTAACTTTTCTGAGCCGGTCCCCTCATGTGTACGATTTCCCTGTAACTATAGCTACAGCCTTGTAGGATTGCGGCGAAGATGAAGGGATCAGGGGTGGGGGTGGGTGTAAGGTGCCGGGAACACGGGAGCGCCTAATTAATGGTGGTCCCCACCGCCCTTGTAAGAATGTGAGAACCGAAAGGATTTCGTTAGCGATCCTTACCCTGCGCTCCCATCTTACACTGGGGAAACTGAGGCCTGGGTGGGGAAGCGAGGTAGATAATCATGGTCCGCAAATCCTGATGAGTAAGAGCATTTTGATACAGACATGGGGAAGTGGGTCTCTGTGGAAAATCGTATTCTTAAAGTTCATTCTTCACCTCCAGGAATTTGAAAAGGTCCCCCTGTTTATGAAGAAAGCGCCATCTGAAATTGATCCCAGTGCGAACCCTGACTTGGCTTGCCTCCAGTCAATGATTTTCGACGAAGAGCGGTCTCCAGAAGGTATCTTACATGAGTCTAGTATTTGCTTTGTGTCTCCATTGAATTGAGGGAAAGAGTGAGTCGGAAAGTTTCTGATAACAAGAAACAGTTACCCTGGGCTAGCTTGTCACTATTCCACATGTACCTTCTCCCCCCAATACCTACTAGATGCTAGGCTTTGGGGGTAAGGAGATGAATAAGATTGTCCTCAAAGGTCTCACGCTCCAGTGGATAGCCAGATTGTCCTGTGTGTGTGAGAAGTGCCAACGCATAGCCGTGTACTAGGTGCTGTGGGAGCACTGAGGAGGGGGACATAGGGAGTGGGCTCACAGTGGATTGGAATCTTGGACTGATTCTTAACAATTTTTTTTTTTTAATTTATTTATGATAGTCACAGAGAGAGAGAGAGGCAGAGACATAGGCAGAGGGAGAAGCAGGCTCCACGCACCGGGAGCCCGACGTGGGATTCGATCCCGGGTCTCCAGGATCGCGCCCTGGGCCAAAGGCAGGCGCCAAACCGCTGCGCCACCCAGGGATCCCTGATTCTTAACAATTTTATAGACTCCAATAGGGTGAGGATAGGGGAATCGGTATTCCAGGGATAAAACATAAAGCAAAAACAGAAGATAACTTCCCCCCATTTCTTCAGTAAATAAAAAAAAAAAGTTCTTCCAGAGGTAGGATAAGTACACGCTTTTCCTTTATTCTTTTTTTTTTTTTTTTTTTTTTTTTTTGGGCAAGCATCTAATTATCTACCCTGTAAGATACTTGGGATGGATTGTAGCATTAACTACACATGACTTTGTTTCTTCATGTTGATACCCAGTTTTATAGGATTTATTTTTGAGCTTGCTTTACTGGTTTCTTCTATTTGGTTTATCATATCTAATATGTGATTTAGAATATTTTTAATATTAATATTTTTAATATTTTAATTTTATTTTTAATTTTTGCCTTTACAGAAATAGGAAACAGTGATTATTTATTCTTTTCTTTGCAGAACAGGCCAAAACCTATAAGGATGAGGGCAATGACTACTTTAAAGAAAAAGAGTATAAAAAGGCAGTGATTTCATACACCGAAGGATTAAAGAAGAAATGCTCAGACCCTGATATGAATGCTGTCCTTTATACCAACCGGGCAGCAGCACAGTACTATCTAGGTAATTTATTCCATTATTTAGTGCTTTCTAAAGAACTAATGTATGGTAAAAGCCATTATAATGGCTAGTGCAGAGTTTGAGTGTCAGATGAAGAGCCTAACTTAACCAGAAAGTTAGTTCTCCAATTACTCTAATTGAACTCTGATCTTGCAGGTAGACTTGGTGAAAAGGGAAAGCAGATATATTGTATAATTCTTCTTATCTGAACCAAATGAGTGACATACCTTAATATGTGAGTTGGTATGATCTGGGACTTTTTTGTTTTAGCCTAAATGTTTCTCTCTCAATGTGTTTTTGTTTCTGGCCTTTTATCCTCTTCTTCAGGTTGCTAGAAGGATTTAAGCAATAGATATATTTATGTAGGAGTAACTATCTTAAAGGGAGAATTTTTTTCAAAGAGTACTCTGTAGAACCCTTGAAGTGAAAGATATTCTTTGGACAAGTAAAATTGGAAAGTGCTGCTGCTTTGTTGGCAATCAGTGCACATTAGTATGTTAAAGATGTTGAGATGACCTACAGCAAAGAACCTTACCCTATGATTCTTAAGTTTTGTAAGCTCCCTTTTTAAGTAACACTTATTAACATGTAGGACTATTCTGCAGATGTGACTTTGGGAAACACTGATTACTGGGAGGCATTATTGCTCATGACCAGTCTTGGTCATGTTAGACCCATGTTTATTATCACAGAGTTTAAAGAGACCTGGGGCCTCTGAGGGGCTGGTAGAGAATAAGCTTTGCTGGGATTCATCAACATTTAAGCAGAGTCTCTCTGTTACTGTAGTTTGCCCCAACTGTTGTCTCCTTTAGCATGTTCCATTATAATATTCTAAATAGTAAGAGTGGTCAACCCCCTCATTTTGCTTAGGCCCAGAGAAGGATCCTCTGATTAGTGCAAGAAGCTGGACGAGAAACCCATTTTTCTGACTTCTAGAGGAATACATTTTTTCATTCAGCAGACAAACTTTGAGTTCTTGTTCTGTGTTAGGCCCTGGCATGGCAGAGATGAGTAAGATCTGGCCTTTCCCTGAAGGAGTTGGATTCATTTCCTCATTCAATCAGTAAATATATATAAAGCGTCTACTGTGTGCTAGGCCTTGCACTGTGAACAATAGCTACATAGTTCCTTTCTTTGGGGGAACTTAAAGATTGTTATGTGCAGGGCTAATAAGACCAAAAGAAGTACCTTGTAAGAAGAAAACTGTGTGTGATGCTAGAGGAGCAGAGGCATAATAATCACAGGCATTCATGGGGATCCTTGGGTGGCTCAGTAGTTTAGCCCCTGCCTTCAGCCCAGGGCGTGATCCCTGGGGGTCTGGGATCGAGTCCCACATCGGGTTCCCTCTTCTTCTCCCTCTGCCTGTATCTCTGCCTCTCTTTCCCTCTCTCATGAATAAATAAATAAAATCTTAAAAAAAAAATCACAGCCATTCCTTAAATGAGATCTCACTGGTATAGTTTTCAGAGCACTTTCACATTTATTATCCCTCTTGACCTCATAGCAGCTATGTAAGGTAGGCAAGGTTAACAGCTTTATTCCTAGTCAGCAGAGTAAGATACCATAGTAAAGTATAGTAAATTAAGTAAACTGAACTCTGTAAGGGTACACAGTACTAGGATTAGTATGCAGAATCAGGTTGATTCAAAGTGCACTGAATGGAAGACACCTTTACCCACAGTCCCCTGGTACTGTCAGTTCCTTAGTCCTGGGTACTTTAGGTTCTGCAGTACAACTTGGCAGCATTGGGGCTTTCCCTCTGCTGGGTTAGAATTCCGTTTTCTTAGGGCTGTTAAGTCATTTAGCCATTGTTCCTTTGTTTTCTAGCTTTAAAATGTGCTCTGTGTTCTTACTTTTCTTCTCTCTGGGTTTATAACATTTTTGGGAGGAAGGGGGAGAGTAGTGGAGGTTGAGTTAAATCCTATGTTCAGTCTAGCACCCTTAACCAGAAGTCTTTAGATCTCTTTTATATACATTTTTTTCCCATCATTACCATCATTCTGTTTTTCCAATTTTGTATTCAGTTCTTTTCACTTAATTTTATAATGTAGTCAATTTCACCTGTCATTAAAAATATTTGAGTACTATTTTAATAGCTACATAAAGTTGCATCATTTGGACATAACCAGTGTTTACACAGTTGGCTTTACTGTTTTTGCTATTATTGAGTATACAGCTGCTTTTAGGTTTTTAAAAATAATGCAGTAATGAACACAGTTAGTGATAAAGTTTCCCCACTAATTCTGATTATTGTTAAGGTTGAAGCCAGATTTGGCAAACTATGGCTCACAGGCCACATCTGGATCCCTGGCCTCCTGTGAGCTAAAAATGTTTTTTATATTTTTAAAGGATTATAAAACAAGAATGTATAACAGACCATATATGGACTGTAAAGCCTAAAATATTTACTGTGTGGCCTTTTACAGAAAAGTTTTGCTGACCCTTGTGCTAGATTTTTAGAAGTGAAAATAATAGGTAAATACTAAACTGTTAAGTAATATTTATAGTATAAACTAGATAGGGAAGTTCTACCACATACCCTCTCAGTTTGGATAACAGTGTGTATGATTGCATACTTTTTTAAAAGTGCACTTACATATGTGTGTGTACATATGTCTGTATATTTAGATTGGTTTGTTTTATACAAATATATTGGTATTTTACACACTGACATTATAAATACAGAACAACCAGTTAAAACAATGTAGCACAAGCACCCTATCGTGCCTTTTATGTGCAGATCTATCTTATTCTTTTTAATGGCTGCATAATATTTAGTAGTGTGGATTTACGTAGTTTATTTAATCATTACTACATTGGGGATATTTAGGGTATCATCAAGTGTTTCACAATTCACAATTTAATGCTGCAGTTAACATACTCTTACATTTATCCTTGCACAGTTGTCTAAGTATATTTTTAAGATTTTATTTATTTATTCATGAGAGACACAGAGAGAGGCAGAGACATAGGCAGAGGGAGAAGCAGGCTCCATGCAGGGAGCCCAATGTGGGATTCGATTGCGGGACTCCAGGATCACGCCCTGAGCCAAAGTTAGATGCTCAACCGCTGAGCCACCCAGGCATCCCTGTCCAGTTTTTTTTAAGGATAAGTTCTTAGAAGAATATTGTTGGGTCAGTATACACACAAGTGCATGCTAATTTGCTCTCTAATTTACCCTTAGGAGTGCCCTTTTTCCCTGCTTTCACCCAGGTGGATATTACCTGTTTTTAATTTTTACCAGTTCCATGTTAATTTTTTTTTTTAAGAAAGAACTTTCTTTTCTTTAATATCTTATTTATTTGTTCATAGAGACACAGAGAGAGAGAGGCAGAGACACAGGCAGAGGGAGAAGTAGGCTCCATGCAAACCGCTGCACCACAGGGGCTGCCCTCCATGTTAATTTTAATCTCTTCGGTCACTAGTGATGTTAAGCATCTTTTCATGAGCTTGCTACTACCCATTTATAGTTGTTCTGTGGGTTTCCAGTGTTATAGATATTCTATGACTCACTGTACAAGAATGTCTATATTTTTACACATGAAATTTTGCAAATATTCTGATCTCAATTTTGTTTTCTCTTCTATATGGTGCCTATTAGGCAATTTTCGTTCTGCTCTCAATGATGTGAAAGCTGCCAGAAAGCTAAAACCCTGCCACCTCAAAGCAATAGTAAGAGGTAAGTATTGTAGAACTACAGTAGGATTGTCCTTATGGAAAAGTTGGCACTCACTGCACCAAAAGTTGACACATTTTAAGCTTTGATATTAAGGTGCTAAGATACTAATGAAGTCACCTTATTTTTGCAATCTTAATATTAAGTTCCCAGTCCTTATCAATAGCAACATGCCATTTTCAATAGAATTTTCCAGAGAATAATATCCTTTATGGTTTAAGAATTTGTAGAGAAAAAAAAAGAAGAAAAGAATTTGTAGAGAAATTGAAACTCCTCATTTTAAATGAGTAATAAAATTAATTAAAATAAAGCAGTTCCAAAGCCATATTCTAATTTTTTTTTCAAATTAGCTGTTTGAAAGGCGAGATCTTCAAATGTCATGTTAATTAAGAGATAAGTTATGGGACCTTTGCTGATAACTCTGATGCTGAGATGTTCCCAGATTATATTTTCTTTTGTGGTCTGACCTTTCTATGTAATAATACTGCTTGTATTACTTTTATATTTTACCGTTTCTTTGAGAAGCTCAGAGGTGCTTTGTAAACTTTAATTTATTCATCACATATTAATCTTCCTTATATTCCCATGGATTGACTGCTTTATCATAAGCCAAATGCTTTATCAAAGTTATGCATCTTTAGATATGCATAGTTAGCGGTTGGTATACATAGATCCATCTCCCTCAGCTGTAGGGAAAGAAGGTACTATTCAAATATTGGCAAGTAAATTTAGTGTAGTCCTGTGAAATTGGCAAAAACTGGAGTCTGTAAATCTTTTTTTTTTTTTTTATGATAGTCACAGAGAGAGAGAGAGAGAGAGAGACAGAGACACAGGCAGAGGGAGAAGCAGGCTCCATGCACCGGGAGCCCGATGCAGGATTCGATCCCGGGTCTCCAGGATCGCACCCTGGGCCAAAGGCAGGCGCCAAACCGCTGCACCACCCAGGGATCCCAGGAGTCTATAAATCTTTTATTTTTTATTTATTTTTTATTTTTTATTTATTTATGATAGTCACAGAGAGAGAGAGAGGCAGAGACACAGGCAGAGGGAGAAGCAGGCTCCATGCACCGGGAGCCCGATGTGGGATTCGATCCCAGGTCTCCAGGATCGCGCCCTGGGCCAAAGGCAGGCGCCAAACCGCTGCGCCACCCAGGGATCCCTGTAAATCTTGAATTGTCAGTTATACCTCAGCATGTGACCTTGGCAAGACACCCACTGTGAGTGTCAGTTTGCTCATCTCTGGAAGATGAAGTTGGATTCTGTTGACATCTAAGCCTTTACAGTTCTGATATTTGGAAATTCTGTGGAAAGTCTAAAGAGGCCAACTGGAGAAGAACAAACGTGAGAGGAGAGGTGGCTTAACCTAGAAGCTATTAGGAACAATTTATAAAAAAAAAAAAAGAACAATTTTAGAAGAGACCTAATGTCTTTGGTCTTGACACTTTTGATGAATGGCTAAGGTCAATTCTGCTCTCTATCTCTATTTAAAATACCATCTGAGATGGACTTTATTCTGATTTGCAGATGAGGAACCTGAAGCTTAGAGATGCTCAGTATTTTGTCTAATGTCTAGTTGCTAAACAACAGAGCCAGATTTCCAGCCCAGATCTGTCTGATTCCAGAGACTGTGCTCTTTGCCATTACATTGCACCCTTCCCTACTTTAAAAGCCCTTAATACCAGGGAGACTTAACAGGAGTTTTATGTTGAATGGGCCCTAGAGATCTTTCTGATCGAAGATAAAAACAATATTCCTTGTCTGGGGAATGCAGTACAAAGGGCTTTAATCAACTATTTTCCCTTCAGAATGCTGGCTGGTAGGTAGCTGGTGGAGTTTGGTGGTGGTGGTGGTTGGGTGCGTGGGGTGTTGGTTGCTGTTCAAGGACAGCTCTTTCCATGCATATTGTCCACCTTTTCTAAGGGTTCTGGGTTTTACAGGTGCCTTATGCCATCTGGAACTGAAAAACTTTGCTGAGGCTGTGAACTGGTGTGATGAAGGGCTACAGATAGATGCCAGAGAGAAGAAGCTGCTGGAAATGAGGGCTAAAGCAGACAAGTTGAAGGTTGGTTGCAGAATCAGTAGCCAGTTGGTATTTGTTACTTAGCATTAATTATTATTATTTTTTTAAAGATTTATTTATTTATTCATGAGAGACAGAAAGAGAGAGAGAGGGAGAGACATAGACAAAGCATGCACATAAGTAGGGGGAAGGGCAGGGGGAAAGGGAGAGAAGCAGACTCCCTGTTGAGCGGGGAGCCCAACTAGGGAGTCGATCCCAGGATCACGACCTGAGCCAAAGGCAGCTGCCCAACCACTGAGCCACCCAGGTGTCCCTACTTAGCATTAGTTAATATTTCTAAGATTGTGTCTTTTGGGTCATTGTAAACTTTTTCTTCTTTAAAAACAAAACCCAAAACTATTCCCTACTTTTGGAACTCTGGAGGACACAAAGAAGTAAATAAGTATTATAATGTGACAGAGGCAAGCAGGAATATATAGTATATATAAGTAGTAGTATCTAACTTGGGCCTGGATAAGGGAAGGGCAGCGATTGGGAATAGTAGATAAGGTTTGCTGAAAGTGGTGATGCTTGGTATAATCTCTTGAAGACTGAGCAAGAGTTTACTTGACTGGAGGGTTGGGGGTGGGGAGTGGAGAACATTCCAGATAGGAGAAAGCATAACCATGGGCAAGTTCTTGATAATTCTGAAACTCAGTCCCCTCTTTGAAAATAGTTATCATATAAGTTGTTATATTACTATTAAATAGCATAAAATAAATATAAAATAGTTAACATAATATATGTTATGTTATAAAAACTCAGGTTTTTATGAGGATTAAATGAGAATGTCTGGTGTGTATTGTTAGCACATTTCTTGACTTATAAGGAGTTAATTTGTGGCTGTTAGGATTTGAATAAGAAATGGCATAAAACTGCCATAATATAGTTTGTACACTATGTAAAGCTCTTGAAAAAGAGGAGGGCAATGAACAGTTAAACATTTAAACAGGTGTGCCTTGGTGGCTCAGTCAAGCATCTGACTCTTGATTTCGGCTCCAGTCATGATCTCAGAGTTCTGGGGTCTAGTCCCGTGTCAGGCTCCCTGCTCAGCAGGGAGTCTGCTTCTCTCCCTCAACCCCTGCCCTTCCCCCTACTTGTGTGCATGCTCTCTCTCTCTTAAATAATCTTTGAAAAGAAAAAAAACATTTAAACTCTTAAGCTTCTTTATAGTATTGTGTAACTCCCAGCTTCAAGACGCCTGTAACTTGATGATGAAATGTACACAATAGTGACAATGATGATAATATACCATCATTACCAAAAAATAATGTCCGGTATTTAGATAGCACTTACTGTGTATATCTTCCAGGTGCTATTTAAAGTTTTTTACTTACATGAATTCATTTAAACCGTACAACAGCCCTATAAGGTAGGAACTGTTCTAATTCACCATTCAGTAGTGAGGTAGCTAAAGCACAGAGAGATCAGGAAGCTGCCTGAGTCACACAGCTGTGATGAAGCTGGGCATCAGTAATCAAGCAGTCTGGCTCTAGAATCTATACGCTTAGTCCCTATGCAGTACCGCCTCACATGTCTAGAACTAGACTTCGAGACTTCAGGTCTCCTGATTCTTCATCTAGTTCTGTCTTCATTGCTTATACTATGGAAGGGGAAATTTTCAGTGCCAAGAGAGCCTTCAGCTCTCCCTGCAAAGGGGTAGGTTTTAGTCAGAAGTCATTCTGGTCATATCAAGTGGTTAAAAAAAAAAAAAAAAGAAAAGAAAAGGTATCTGTTGGCTGACATGGCTCAGTAACAGAATTCTGAGGCTAGGTAACGGGGTTTGGGCCAGAATTTCTAAACAGGATGTGCATAAGAGAGAATGTGTAGAGTGCTACTGTGGAAGGACATAGCCAAGCTAATCCTCAGAAAAACCCTTAGTGGACCTAAATGAAAGCTTGCAGGTCCTGTGGCAAAGCACAGTTAAAGGGAGATTTCAGGGCCCAAAAGCCTGACATTGGGTGTGGGTGACATTGCTTGCTGAGCATTGGGATTATTCTATATCTGTGTATAAGTTGACTCTGGATTCCTACATGCTTGGCTTTTGTAAGTGATGGATCTCAAAACAGCCATCAAGGCAATGAATATTACCAGAAATAAATCATGGTTTTGTTAAATGATAAAAGGGTCAGCTTATCGAGAAGATTTAGTAATTATAAATATGCATGTATCCAATAACAGAACTCCAAATGTAAGAAGCAAAAAAATGGAGGGAGACAAATCTACAAATAGGGATAGATGTCAACCTCCCTCTCTCAGTAATTGATAGAACAAGTAGATAAATCAACAAAGAGAAGTGGCATCAGCAAAAATAGCCAAATAAAGATCTGCTAAAATTCTTTGCTTCTATAGAAAGTCTATGGAAAACTGGTGAAAATGATCAGAGTCAACTTTTTTTTTTAGAGCTCTGAAATGAGCCAAAGGCTTGTAGCAGGGTGGGGTCCCTGGGTGGCTCAGCAGTTTAGCACGTGCCTTCGGCCCAGGGTGTGATCCTGGAGTCCCGGGATCAAGTCCTGTGTCAGGCTCCTTGTATGGAGCCTGCTACTCCTTCTGCTGGTGTCTCTGCCTCTCTCTCTGTGTCTCGAATGAATGAATGAATGAGTAAATAAAAATCTTTAAAAAACAAAGGCTTGTAGCAATCTGGGGAGTGTTTATTCAAGAAAAATTGCTGAACCTCTTAAGTACAGCGAACTTCATGACATTTTAACTTCCCTATTCCCATCTCCTCCCTCCCTGGTTCCACAGTAGCCTTGAAAGACTCATGGTTAAAATGAGCAGCCCAGCAGCCACCAGAAGAAGCAGATAGGGTCAGAGCTTGCTCAAAGCCCCATTCCCAGAGAACTGTCATTATTTGACCGTCTTAGTGATCTTGAAGACCATACTCATGAAGCAGATTTTTTTTTTTTAATTTTTATTTATTTATGATAGTCACACACAGAGAGAGAGAGGGGCGCAGAGACACAGGCAGAGGGAGAAGCAGGCTCCATGCACCGGGAGCCCGATGTGGGATTCGATCCTGGGTCTCCAGGATTGCGCCCTGGGCCAAAGGCAGGCGCCAAACCGCTGCGCCACCCAGGGATCCCATGAAGCAGATTTTGTTTGGAAGCAGATGAATCTTGGAGCTATCCCAGTATGGAGAGCTTTTTAGGGGTGCTGGGAAGGAGGGATGTGTCAAAAAACAATTAGAAGCAATTATTTAAGATTGTAGCTGCCTAAGATAGTGGATACTAGGATAAATAGTAGGCTTACCAGAATATTTATTTATTTATTTTTAAAAAGATTTTGTTTATTCATGAGAGACACAGAGAGAGGCAGAGATGTAGGCAGAGGGAGAAGCAGGCTCCTTACAGGGAGCCCGATGTGGGACTTGATCCCTGGACCTCAGGATCACTCCCTGAGCCAAAGGCAGACACTCAACCGCTGAGCCACCCAGTTTACCAGAATATTTAAAAGGAAAAGCTGGGGATTGAGATTCTGCAGGGGCTTTAAAAAGCTCCAACATACTCCTGGAGATCTACAATGTCACATGTGTGTCCAGAGCTATGCATGTGCTTAGGAAGGATCAAAGAAGGCCCTAAGCTCTTACCTCTGTCTGACTTGGAGGTTCTGTGAAAGCAGTAAGTTAAGGCTGAGGCTGAACTGTAAATTGTGGGTGAGTGTTGAAAGTGTGCCACAATCTGCATGTGCCCTTCAGCAAAAGAGTGGGAGACTTTTTGGCTTTAGGCATTAAGGGAAATCTGTCCAATCATTAGCTGATCACTAAACTAAGTAACTAAGGACTTTAGTGGTCACGTAAAACCAAATACAGGCTTTTTTTTTTTTTTTTTTTTTTTAGATTTTATTTATTTATTCATGAGAGAGAGGCAGAGACATAGGCAGAGGGAGAAGCAGGCTCCACATGGGGAGCCTGACGCGGAACTCAATCCCAGGACCCCAGGATAACTGAGTCAAAGGCAGATGCTCAACTACTGAGCCACCCAGGTGTCCCTCAAATACAGGCTTTACAGAATTATTTCAGAAAAGTAAACAATGACAGCAATATCAAATACTGCAGAGGAAAGAGAGAGAGAATCCAGTTTCCAGAGTTGCCACATAGTATTATTTTAAATGTCGGGTTTTCAATACAAAATTACAAGACGTGCAAAGAAATAAGAAAGTATGGCCGCCCATAGGCAGGAAAAAAATGAATAGAAAATGTCCCCGAAGAAGCCCAAATGTGAGATTTACAAGACAAAGTCTTTAAACCAGACTTTGAAATATGTTCTAGGAAGAAAGAAAGCAATGTCTGAAGAAGTAAAAAAAAAAAAAAGGAAAAAAATTTATATATATATATATATATATATATATATATATATGAACAAAATGTCTTACCAAATAGAGACTATCAATAAATTATGAAAAAGAATCAAATAGAAATTCTGTAGTTGAAAAGTATAATAATTGAAGTGAAAAGTTCACATATGGGCCCAAGAGTAGAACTGTGAAGATAGGTCAAATGTGATTACCCAGTGTGAGGACCAGAAAGAAGAATAAACATTAAGAGAGGGGTGTCTGGGTGGCTCAGTTCAGTTTCGGTGTCTCTTGATTTCAGCTCAGGTAATGATCTCAGGATTGTGGGATTGAGCCCTGTCTATACTCAGTGGAGATTCTGCTTGAGATTCTCTTCCTGTCCCTCTCTCTGCCCATCACCCCCTTTAAAGTTAAATAAATAAGTCTTTAAAAAAAAACCATAAAGATAGACTGAGGGACCTATAGAGTGCCATCAATATATTGTCATAGACATGGGAGTCCCCAGGAGAAGAGAAGGAAAAAGAGACAAAAGAATATAAGAGATAATAACTGAAAACTTCCCAGATTTGATTTAAAAAAAAAAAGTAATTTACTCTTCCACGAAGTTTAACAAACTCCAAGTAGGATATACTTGAAGAAATCTACACCCAGACACATCATAAACAAACTGTTGAAGTCAACATGAAAATATTAAAAGCATCAAGAGAGAAGAGACCTTTCACATATGAGATCCTCAATAAAAGTGACTCCTGAGAGGGTGCGTAGGTGGGTCAATTGGTTGAGCATCCAACCTTTGATTTTGGCTCAGCTCATGATCTCAGGGTTGTGAGATTGAGCCCCTTGTCAAAGGTTCCGTGCTGGGTGTGGAGCCTGCTTAAGAAATTCTCTTGCTCTCTCCCTCTGCCCTACCCCCCCCCCCACACACACACACAAAAAGGTAACAGCTGATTTTTCATCAGAAGCCATAGAAGCCAAAGGGCCATGGGTTGACATTCAGAGTGCTGAAAGAAAGACTATCAACTAAGAATTCTATACCCGGCAAACCTATCCTTCAGAATTGTAGAGGAAGGGATCCCTGGGTGGCACAGCGGTTTAGCGCCTGCCTTTGGCCCAGGGCGCGATCCTGGAGACCCGGGATCGAATCCCACATCGGGCTCCCTGCATGGAGCCTGCTTCTCCCTCTGCCTATGTCTCTGCCTCTCTCTCTCTCTCTCTCTCTCTCTCCTCCCCTCTCTGTGTGTGACTATCATGAATAAATAAATA
Source organism: Canis lupus familiaris (assembly GCF_011100685.1). NCBI lineage: Eukaryota > Metazoa > Chordata > Mammalia > Carnivora > Canidae > Canis > Canis lupus. Next base: position 54,881,792 of record NC_049226.1, on the reverse strand, counting down.
AAATCTTTAAAAAAAATTGTAGAGGAAAAGTACAACTCTTTAGTTGCAAATCATATGATCTTGTATATAGAAAATCCTAAGGAATCCACTAAAAAAGCTATTAGAACTAATACAGATCAGTAAGCTGGTAGGATACAGTAATATACAAAACCCAATTCTATAGACTTGGAGAATGTTCCAAATATGAAAACAATTCTATTTACAATAGCATTAAAAAGAATAAAATACTTAGACATAAATTTAACAGAAGTAGCAGAAATCTTATTTGAAAATACATTGTTTAAAGAGATTCAATCTAAAAAAAAAAAATGGGAAGACATCCACTGATCAGATGTTAATATTGTAAAGGTGACAGTGCTCCCCAAATTGGTGTACAGATTCCACTCCGCCTGCAGCAAATTTCCAATTGGCTGCTTTGCAAAATATTGACCAACTGATTCTAATATTCATATGTAAATTCAAGGGACCCAGAATAGCCAAAACCATAAGAAAAAAATTTTTTTAAGGTTTTATTCATTCATGAGAGATACAGAGATAGGCAGAGGGAGAAGCAGGCTTGAGACTCGATCCCAGGTCTGGGATCATGCCTTGGGCTGAAGGCAGATAGATCTCAACCGCTGAGCTACCCAAGGGTCCCTTAAAAAAAATTTAAAGTTAGAGGACTTATACTTCCTAATATTTTTTTTTTTTTTTTTTTTTTTACTTCCTAATTTCAAATCTTACTACAGAGCTATAGTAATCAAGACATTATGGTACTGGCAGAACGGGATAGATTTATAGATCAGTGTAATAGAATTGAGAGCTAGAAAATAAATCCTCACATCTATAGACAATTGATTCCCAACAAGGGTGCCCAGACCATTCATGGGGGGAAGGAATAGTGTTTTGCATATCCACATGACAAGCATGAATATGGACCCCAACCTCATACTATATACAAAATGAATCACAGACCTAAATGGAGGAGGTGATGGTTTTAGACAGGTGATTTTTTTTTTTTTTTTTAGATAGAGGCACAGTACAGTGAATATATGAAATGCCAATGAATTGTGTATTTTAAAATGGTTAATATGTCATGTGAATTTTACCTCAAAAAATTAAAAATATGTATAAGCCATAAAAAACAGGATTATTGGTAAAGATAAATTTTGTTTCATAACTATTGTTATAGGACTTAGTCAAAACTAAAAAACTTGTTAGAAGTAAAAGGCAAGCCATGGAATTGGAGAAAATATTTGTAATTGCATCTATATCCAGAATACATAAAGAAATGTATTCACTCTGAAAAAATGTTAAATATGGCAAAAGAAACAAACAGGCAGGGTGCCTGAGTGGCTCGTGGCTCAGTCAGTTTAAACATCTGACTCTTGTTGGGGATCCCTGGATGGCTCAGCGGTTTAGTGCCTGCCTTCAGCCCAGGGCGTGGTCCTGGAGTCCCAGGATCAAGTCCCGCGTCGGGCTTCCTGCATGGGGCCTGCTTTTCCCTCTGCCTGTGTCTCAGCCTCTCTCTCTCTGTGTCTCTCATGAATGAATAAATAAAATCTTAAAAAAAAAAAAAAAATCCGACTCTTGTTTCTGGCTCAGGTCATGATATCAGTGTCCGGGATCGAGGCCTGCAATGGGCTCTGTGCTCAGTGTGGATGGAGTCTGCTGGAGGATTCTCTCACTCCCTCTTCTCTTCCCCCTGCTTGTTTACTCTCTCTCTCTCTCTCTCTGAAAGAAATAAATGTTAAAAATGACAGGCACTTCTGAAAAGAAGATTTACGATAAGCATGTGAAAATATGCACAGTATCAGTTATTGGGGAAAAGCAAATTAAACCTCAGTGGGATTCCAGTTCACGAGACAGACAATACCAAGTGTTGGTGAAGAGGTGGAGCACCTGAAGCTCTGATCCACTGCCAGTGGGATATAAAATGGTACAACTACTTTGGAAATCAGTTTTGCAGTTTCATACACCTATCCTGTGACCCAGCAGTTGCACTCTGAGGTGTTTACCTAAGAGAAATGAAAACACGCTCATAAAAAGACTTGTCTAAGAATGGTCACAGCCTGTTTTATTCATAGTAATCCAGAAACCACTCTTGTGTCCAGCAACAGGAAGGAGAGAAGCAAAATGTGATACTCATACAATGGAATATTACTTGGTAATGGGATGGGAGGAAGACTGACAGCAAAGGGGCATGAGGAAACTTTCTAGGGGATAGAAATGTCTGTCTTATTGAGGTGTTGGGTACTCAAGGTATATCTTTGTCTAAACTCATTGAACTATACACTTAAAATAGTAAATTATTACCTCAACAAAGTTGACTTTTTTTTTTTTTTTTTTTTTTAATTAAAGTGCAGCAAACTCCACAGTTCAGGGCTCCTCTGACCTGGTGGTCATTTTACTTTATGTAGCTGGCAAGACTCCATACGAGACTTCATAAGCCACATCACTCACATGTATCCTGTAAATCAGAGTAAAAACATGGGACAGAGTCTGCATCATCCTTGATCATTCTCTAATATGGACCAGACAGTGGTTGGAGGTAGCTCAACTGTGAAAGCAGAATTGGACATAGTTTTTAGTGGTATCTGTGGGGTGGAGGACTCTGGATGGTGCACTCAGACTTCCTAACAGTAGAAAGGAGCTTTGCAGCTCTGTTGGCAGACTATATTGGAGAAGGAATGGACAAGAGTTATCAGCCCTTTTCTCCCTGAAAGGGTAGACTATGTTCACAAGAAAAAAAAAAAAGATCTGTGTTAACTTGTTGTGGGGCTTTTGTGGAGAGGATGAGGGATGGTTGGTACTCTATTTTAGATCAGGTCAGCAAACTGACCCCAGGCAGAATCCAACCTGTGGCCTGTTTTTCTGCATTCTGTGAACTAGAGATGTTTTTCACATTTTTGAAGAGTTACAAACAACTAACAAAAGTAGATAATATGTGACAGAGAGCATACGTGGTCTGCAAAGCCTAAAATACTAATATCTGGCCCTTTACAGAAAAATTTGCTGACTTCTGTTAATCTACGATCCTGAGGAAAAAAGCAGAATCAGCTGGTTTGGGGCAGATTTGCAGGAAAGGAAATCTAAATTATACTTCTGTCAGATTAAGTAGACTCATGATTTTCTCTCATGGATTATAATCAGGCAAAGGGCAAAGCCTCTGATGAGTTCTTGTCCTGGGTTTTTCCAATGCTTCCTATATTCCAGCCATCCCAGATAAGTTGAAATACCCCATAGACCCTGATGTCAGTCCCTCTACCGAGAATGCTCTTTCTCCATCATCTGGGAGGATGTTTTGTGTCCTTCTAAACCTCCTTGGTGGGAAAGAAGACATCACTCTGTGTTTCACAGCACTGGACTCACATTGCCTGGGTAATGCCGAACCGACATTTCACTTGTTGTCCCCCCTCAGTAGACTGTGAGCTCCGTGGGTATGGGAACTGTAGATTTTAAAATTTCTGCTGCCACCTGTCCTGGCACCAGACATGTGCTTTTAAAATATTAATTGAATTGAATCAGGCCACTGATACTGCTTGACACAGGAGACTGGGTTAGACAGATACTGGAGATAGTAAGATGCAGGCTGGAGTGACAGAAGAGGAAGCAAGCTCCCTAGAGCTGATGGATCTGGATTTAATTTTTAGAGAACTGAGCAGAGGGATATCAGGAAAGCAAAGCTGAAAGAAAAGAAGGAGCAGAATGAGAACGAGGCTCTACTCCAGGCCATCAAGGTGAGTTCTCAAACCTCAGGCCCATATGGTCTTGTTAAATCCACTAATCCTCAAGCTTGTTGGGATCCTTTACCTGAATGAATTTGTTCATTTTCTCTCTGCTTCGGTGAAGCAGTATGCTGAAGGGGCTCTGGAGTCAGAGCCCCTGGGTTCAGTCCATTTTCCTGCTTGTGTACATATGTTGATCTCAGGTAAGCTACACTGAACAGCTGCTGTGGGTTAAGCATTATTTAATATTTGCAGTGGCCTTCTGAGGTAGATCTTCTAGTGTCCTGATTTACTAGATGGTGATAATGGTCTTGGGGAGGTGAAGAAACCTCACACAGCTAATGTGTATCAGAGCCAGGTCCTTGCTGTTAGCCACTGTATCCTGAGAAAGTCTGAATTTTAGGATGTTGCTTCTTTAACCCTAACAACAAATTCAACCCTGTCCTTTCTTCTGTGCATTTTAAATGGATGTATTCTGACCCAAATCTTGTTTTTACCTGGATACCCAGCAAGTCATCTGTGGAGCTTTGGCTTGCTTGGTCTTCACATAGGAGAGGACACTTGCCTTGAGATTGTGGACTAGGCTCTAGGTGTCATTCTTTGTTGAGTTAAATTATACACCATTTAAATTACTTGTTGACTTTGAGAACTTTACTAACATGCATTCCACTAGTTCCTCCCATAGCAAGCAATCTGTTAACACCTGTTAACAGATTAAACAGGTTGGAATACTCCAGATTCTCTAGCTAATCCTCATTCACAGTGAGGGATTTGGTCATTTTCTAAAATGTAGAATATTGGAATGCCCAGACATTTACATACAGACTTGATTTTGGCTCCCTCTTTAGTCTGACCCTGCATCTCAGGCTTCAGTGAATGTACAAATTACTCCAACAGTCGTATACACAGAACTGTATTTTACCAACAGTTTAAAGCAGGGGTCAGGAGACTGCAACCAGTGGATTACAGCCCTGCCTCTTTGTTTATGTGTTACTTGTGGTTATTTTCACGCTGTAGTGGCAGTTGAGTAGTTAATTTCAACAGAGACCATTTGGCTCACAAAGCCTAAAATATTTCTGTATGACCCTTTAAGGAAAAGTTTGCCAACCCTATTTAGGGGATATCAAAAGTAATTTTGGGGTGCCTGGGTGGCTCAGTCTGCCTTCCGGCTCAGATCATGATCTCAGGGTCCTGGGGATCGAGTCTCGGATCAGGCTTTCTGCTCAGCATGACGTCTGTTTCTCCCTCTGCCCTTCTCTCCTGCTTGTGATCTCTCTCAAATAAAGTCTTAAAAAAAAAAAAAGTACTTTTGATTGCAAAATCTATTTTGCGATAATTTTGATTGCTAGCCTTCACACACATATATAAAGGGGCAGCTCTTCTATTCAGACCTTTGATTTATCTTTATTTCCATGAGATAGTCAAGATAGGTCAATGTGCATTATTTTTAGTATTCCATGACCTAGCTAAACCAGCACACAAAATATATATTCTTTTCTGTGCCTTTGCATATATTGTTCCTTGGGGATGGACTGCCCTTCCACCGCCCCCGCCAACTTCTCTGCCTTTCATAATCATTGCTTAGGGCCCAGCATTCTGAAGTCATCTTCAGCCCCCAATTAATTGAATTAATTATCAGTGGTTTGTACTTCTGTAGCTCCACTTCTTACCTCGTGTTGTACTTATCCCCATAGCTCTTTGCCCACTAGACCATGAGCCAAGTCTTGAGGGCAGGAACCATGTCTAGCTTGTCTCTGTTGACACAGGGTCCAGCATGTGATAGATGCCTGCTGAAGATGAGTTATCCCTGCTGTGCTAGGCCTCAGGGGTAATGAAGAGGAATTGTATAGAGCTGGCCCTTGGGGGACTCACAGGTTGGTGGTTTCCTTGCTGTTGAAGGTTTGTGTGTGTGTATTTCTGTTTTTAATCCAGGCTAGGAACATCAGGCTAGTCTCTGAAGCTGTCGGTCAGGATGAAGATTCAGACTCAGAAGGTCTAGGTGAGATTTTCCTGGATGGGCTCAGCTCAGACAACCCCTATGGAGCCAGGCTGAATGTAGATGAGCAGGGCAGGTTAAGCTGGCCCGTGCTCTTTCTATACCCGGAACATGCCCAATCGGATTTCATCTCTGCTTTTCACGAGGACTCCAGGTACTTATTTGCCCAAGAGCCCCCTGTTCTTGCTGGCATGCTCTTTCCTTGCTATCTTGGCAGGAGGAACAAGTGGATGTTTAATTGAGGAGGGAGGGAAATAGAGGGTTAATGGTCTGGTTTGGCATAATCTCTATCCTGGAGCTGATTTCTCCCTTCACTAACTATATAACTAGCTTTGCAGTGACAGATACAAGTCCCATCATCATCCTGACTAGGTTAGTAAGTAGAGCACCACAATATTGTTTGTGCACTGATACTTGTCTGTGGTAAGATATGAAGTCATTCTAGGTAGTATATGCAGAGTAATTGTGTATTTATTAGAAAAGATATAACTAGCAATTTTATTTTTTTTCCATGATTTTTTTAAAGATTTTATTTATTTATTCATGAGAATACACAGAGAGGAGAGAAAGAGAGGCAGAGGGAGAAGCAGGCTCCATGCAGGGAGCCTGACGTGGGACTTGATCCAGGGTCTCCAGGATCACGCCCTGAGCTGTAGGCGGCACTAAACCGCTAAGCCACCGGGGCTGCCCTAACTAGCAATTTTAATTTGTGATCTCATAGGGCTAATGCTTTAAATGTGACTGAATGTAAGGAATGTTGAGTCTGAGTCAGTTTAAAGAAAATTACTGTGTCATAACAGGACAAGTAATACACATACACATTTTGGCTTAAGCCAGAGGGTTTTGGCTCACAATGGCTTAGGCCTACATTTCATGTTTTATACATTTTTTTTAATCTCTTTCTGGATGGGTGTCCAGGTACTGTGATGTAGGAAAATAGATCTTGAGTTATTGATACCCAGAAAGTACATGTTATGTCCTTAGGTTTATTGATCATCTAATGGTGATGTTTGGTGAAACGCCCTCTTGGGACTTAGAACGAAAATACTGCCCTGACAATTTAGAGGTAAGAGATGTTTTACCTTGTTCCTAGTTGGGATTTAAAAAATTTTTTTAAATTAAAAAATTTTTTTAAAATTTCATTATTATTATTTTCTGCTGGGAAGTTGGTTGGGGGGTAAGTTTTTATTGCCTTTAAAAAAAAATTGTGTCAAACTGTATAGAACATAAAATTTACTGTTTGAATCATTTTTAAGTGCCTGCTTCCCTAGCATTAAGTACATCCACATGGTGGTGGGGATGGTTGCACAATCTATCTCCACTTCATCATCCCAGACTGAAACTCTACACCCCTGAAACAGTAACCCTGTATCCTCCTCTCCCTCCAGGCCTTGGCAACCACCATTCTACCTCTTCTATGAATGTGACTACTCTAGGAATCTTCTATAAGTGGAGCTGCATACCATTTGTCCTTTTGTGTCTGGCTTATTTCATTGAGCCTGATGTTCATCCATATTGTAACTTGTGTCAGAAATTTCTTTCCTTTTTAAGGCTAATATTCCATTGTTAGGATCTTTGTTTTCCTTTTCTAAATCACAGCTCATAGAACAAAGACTTTGTCTTCTAATTTCCATTTGAGAGTAAGAGTCCAATTGATGTCCCATTGCCCCTGAATACTAACTACAGTGTCGGTTTCCTACAAACAAGGATATTTTCCTTTATAATCGCAACCAGCTATCAAAATTAGGAAATTAGCTTTGATACACTAGTACCATCTAATTCTCAGACGCCCCTGTATCAACTGTCCTCACACAAGGACACCCTTCTTACCACATGGGCTCTGACACCTCATCTATCCTACAAGGTAGCCCTTATCACTTGGCTTAGGCTGTCGGGCTCCCAGCAAGGCTGCTCTCCACTGGTTGGGTTCTGACACCCCACACTCCCTGCCAGCCCTCCTGTACAGACATCTTCCTTACACTGCAGGGGCTTTGACACCCATGTAGGGCCATCCTCTGTGGACATCCTTCTCATCCTCCTCGGCCTCTTCCTCTCCTTTGGGCCACCATGGCCACCATGGTTTTCTTTCCTACATCTAGGGGTCTGAATTGCTAGGGAAAGGCTCACAGGCCTTGAATTTTAGCTCCTCTGTTTGCTACCTGGGTGTCACTGGTGAGTTATTTCCCTTCTCTGAGCTTTGGTTCTATCTTTGGAAAATGGAGCTGATAATGCCTTTCTTACTGTTATGAGCGAGGACTGAGTGCTTTATAGCCCCCAACTCTATAAAGGAGTCACTCAGCTAATAATAGTTGCCATCTCTTTAGCTTTTCCCTAGACTTGGCCTCACCATGCCTATTGCTCTGGGGCCCTGTATTTGTGTCTCATTCCCACTCCTGTATTACTCTTGCAGGTCTATTTTGAGGATGAAGACGGGACAGAACTCTACCGGGTACCTCCCAAGAGCACCCTGCTACAGGTGCTCCAGCACCCCAGGTGAGCCACTTTCATGAGGCTGAGTAGACCAGGGAAGCTGCTCAGGCACCATCCCTGGGAAATAGCCAGCTTCTCACCCCACTGCTGATGGATGGCCTTATACTCCTCTCCCTTCTGCCCTGGACACACAACTGTGAGATGGCAACCATGGGGCCTGGCCCAGGTCATTGGCCACACAGACTGCAGTATGACTGAGATCAGTGCACTGTAGCCAGCGTACCCTCAGACTGGGAGAAGTGAATGGAGCTGGTCTGAGCAGGGACAAGCTGCCTGGCTTTTAATTTTTTTTCTTTTTTTTTTTTAATTTTTTATTTACTTATGACAGTCATACAGAGAGAGAGAGGCAGAGACATAGGCAGAGGGAGAAGCAGGCTCCATGCACCAGGAGCCCGATGTGGGATTTGATCCCGGGTCTCCAGGATCGCGCCCTGGGCCAAAGGCAGGCGCTAAACCGCTGCGCCACCCAGGGATCCCTGCCTGGCTTTTATACCTGAGAACAGCAGGGTTGGTACTCCTCTTCCTCATTGTGCCTGGGTCCCCTGAAACTATTTTATGGAAAGAATACTGGTTTGTGAAGTCAGATGCCATCATTTACTGGCTGTGTGACTATAAGCACATACTGCCCCCCACCCCCGGGGAGGTATCCTCATCTTGAGGATGGGAATACTAATTCTTGCCTACGTTTTTCTCAGGTATTTGAGAGCCAGCAAGAGAGTCAAAATACTTTTGTTAACTGTAAAGGGCAGTCTTGTTGTAAGAGTGCATCTTTGCTAATAGCCATGGCAGTCAGTTGGATTTGGCTTTTGTCTCTTTGTTCAGCTTTGAGGTAGTCCTGGGCTGTAAGGGAATACCCTCGGTAGATTTGTAAGTTGACTCCTGGACTATCTTTCCGTAAGCTTTGAGCAAAGCAAATGTTCTTCCATTTAGGCTAAAGGAGCCCGATGTGTTGGGCGTAGGGTGGTTGGGCAGGGTAGGAAAGAGGCTGGAGAGCTGGCATGAAGGCCTTGAATGCTCTGCTCAGGAGCATACTTTATCCTGATAGTGGTATATAGAGCCACAGAGGATGTGTAGGTAAAATTTAGAGTAGTATACAGGTCTTAAATATACTAGTTGATGGTGAAAGATTGCAGATGGGAATTGGTGATGTGGTGACTGATTTGGTAGGGGGTCCAGCTGGTCTTGATGCTTCTGCTTTGGCTTGGTAGGCAGGAGGTGAAGATTTCTTCAGATATGATTGATGACTTCTCTTAGTATTTTCTGGCACTAAACTCCCTTCTAGTTTATAGGCACATTTTTAGCTACTCATTTTTTCCACTAGCAAATTATTACCAGTTCTTTAAAGACCTAAGGTCCACTCTCTGCATCTCCAAAAAATGGGGGAGAAATCTAAACAGAAAGCAGATCTGTGAAGGAAAACCAATTTCATGCTTCTCAGAAAATGTAAATGCTGTTGGAAATGTTTACTTTTTACAAGACCAGTGCTCTAACCCCTGAGCTACGGAACCAAATGTTTACGTTTTAAATGACTGGCATAGGCAAGAGGCTACCCAGGACAGGTTTCTGGCAACTTCAGACCTTGAACTGGGTAGAGCAAAGATGTAGGCCCCTCTGTCTCCAGATCCAAACACATTGGGTAATGCTAACCCTCAATCTGGGAGGCCAAGGCCTTGCCCCACTCCCCACCAGACCCTACTCTGCTTGCTCTATGCCCCAACAACAGCAAATGCAATCTGCCCCTCCTCACTTTAGTTCACTTTAGTTCTCCCGTGCCCCATCACTACCTGTATTCTAAATAAAGTCAAGATGGACATGACATTTTCCAGGAAGCTTTTCCTGATTCCCCTTTCCCATAGAGGGAAGCATGCCCTTTGGGCTAATGCTGTACCTCACTAATGCTTCTGCGATTGTTTTGCTGTCGTTATTTATCCCCTTCCCCTCAGGACTTGAAAGTAGGGATGATGGTTTTTGTTTTCAGCACAGGTCCCAAGTTACCCTGGGCATGCACTGTTGAATGAATGAATGAATGCAAGCAAGCAAGCAAGCAAGCAAGCAAACGTGTTCTTATAGTTTGATTCTGTGTTTAGCCACAGGCATACATGATGCTAGAGGACTGGCCCAAATGTTCTGGCTAGGTCGTAAGAGGGAGAGGGTCATGCTAATTTCCCAGATATGTAAATAAACAAATAAATGTGCTAACCTTGCATTTTAATGTTGACTCGCGTCCAGAGGTTCACCTGGACCTTGAATGTTGTTGCGAAGGTACATGGATGATTAAGACTGCAATTCAATTAACCCACTCTTTTCTGTTGTCTTCACTACAGGTACTTGGTAAAAGCCCTGACACCAGCATTTTTGGTCTGTGTAGGATCCTCTACTTTTTGTAGGAATTATCTCCAAGGGAGAAAGGTGCACCAGGTAAAGTGACCAAGCCAGGCTATGGGAGCCAGGCCTCCTGGCTCCTTCCCTCACTCTATTCTGCCTGGAATCCAGCGTACTTGAGTCAGCTGAGACTTACACTTTATTTCTCCCACCCTGGGGACAGTCCTTCTATGCATCGTGGTGGGGGTCAGAGCTGCTGACTTCCCTGAACTACATTACAGTCTCTCTGGTCATTGTTGCCAGTGCTCCAGCCGGTCTTCACTCTCCTTTGTTGATAAAAAAAACTCTGCACCTTGGTCATGACATCCTTGGACTCACTGTGAGCTGTGTTACCACCAGCCTCCATCCCTGAAGGGACCATGTTAGAGTACACAGCAGCTGACCTGAGGAAGTGTACTGGCCTATGGATGCTGACAAATGCCCTGGTTCTGGACCTTTGTGGCGGTAGAGGCCTCAGGAAAGCTACCCCTCAAACCACACATGTAATTTTAAGACATTCAGGCTGAGGGACTCCAGCCTCCAGGTATCTCACAAGCAGAGAGGCTTACTTTATGGGGAGCTTGTAGACCCTTGGAGTGAGAAGAGGTCAAGAAATCTGACTCCTGCATTCTGCATCCATGAAGATCTACAAACCAGGTTCCTGCAGAACCCCTAAAAAGTTTACCAGTTTTCTTGATCTGTGCAGTAGGGTATACTGACAGACTTGGATGGTGGACTCTTGAGTTCCTCTCCAGTTTTCACATTTTAGGATTTTTGTGCCTTTTAAAAATCTGGCAGTTGAGTTGTCTTAGGTTATATATTTGTCTGCAGCTGCAGCTCCTAGAGGCTAGTATACATCCTTATCTGTAGCCACAGGACTGTTTGCAGCACCCACTCCATTCCCCAGGGCAGGCAGAGGGATGTGGGTGGACATGTCCAGACAGAGGTTTGGAGGGCATTGGGTGGTAAGTTCATGTTCTTTTCCTTCTGCCATGAGAACATATTTCCCAGCTGGTGGCTGTTTCATCAGCCTGGGTGCCAGAATGGTAAGACACTTGGGGCAGGGCTGAGGGAGCTGGCCTGCAGCCATTGATTGTAACATGAATGAGAAATAAATGTTTGTTGTAGTCATAAATACTGAGATTTGGGGGTTGTTACTATAGCAATGCTAACTAATACATCATTAAACTGAAACCAGCTGCTATCCTTAAGATCAACGGCCTTTGAAAGGCAATTTGCTGTGGAATATTTACAAAGAACCATGCAGCGTCCCTGCATGTGGCATGTGGCCGGGAAGCTGAAGTCCAGCTTCCACCCTTGCCCTGGCTTAGGCCACACTGAGGCCATTCTCTCCCCAGCTGCTGACTCAGCACTCTGTGTGAGAGGCCCAACAGCAGCAACTCTAGCAGGCAGTGCAGGGCTCCGTGTGGCAGCAGTCTCCCTGTCCTGGGGCAGGGCAGGTCCCAGTTTGCCACCTGACTTATCTGTGAAACAGACTGCTTACCCCGCTCTTGCCTGGACACCCCTGAGAAACCAAGTTCTGGGACCTTCATCCCTACCCCCAGTCCTTCCTTTGGGTTTCTGGCAAACCCGGTTATCAGCCAGCTTCAGGCCCTGCCCCTCTGTCCAGCTAGGGTGGGCAGAAGCAGAAAAGGGAGGAGAGTGACTTAGCATGGCAGTCCGTAGACCACAGCTGGGACCCTGGCAGCTGCTGACTTGCTGTGCCTGTGAGGAAGGAGTGTGTGGAGCCTCCATTTGTAAACTGAGTCCACACACCACAGGCTTATCCATCGCACTTCTGGATGGTAACATCAGACCAGTGATTCTCAACAGGGAAGACTTGCACCTCAAGGGACACCTGTTAATGTCTACAGACTTTGGGTTCTTACAACTTGGTGGGATCTCCTGGTATCTAGTGGGTAGAGGCCAGGGATTCTGCTAAATATCCTAGAGGGCACAGGACAGCCCCCCACAACAAAGAATTATCTGGCAAAGTGTCGATAATACTTAGTTTGAGAAACACTGCACTAAAACTTCCAAAGGGCAGAGGCCAGATGGAGATTTATCTTAGTGCCCGGGCCTGACACACAATGAGTGTGACACACAGGGAGCTCAGTGTGTGTGTGCTAATGAATGGATAGACAAATGAAGGAAAGAACTAATGAAAAAAACCAGTTCTGTTTGGAGGACTCATCTGTACACACATAAGCATTAGCATTGGCGTTTCAGGCTCAAGCCCAGCTGCCTGTCTTGCACCTTCTCCAAGAAGGCTTCGGGCCTCCCTGGCCCATGGGCCCTGCCTCCTCTGACCTCTGTTATCCTCTGTGGTCTCCCTCCAGGGGAGTGGGTGGAGCGCAAACTTAGGAGCTGGCCATGGAGGCCAGGGCTAGAGCTTAGCTGGTGTTAGGAGCAGGGGTCCCACTGGCCTGGGTGTAAACCCCAGCTCTCCCCTGCAGGCAGGTGGGTCCCATGAGGCATGCGACCTGTCCCTACTTGGGACACCAGCAGAACCAAGTCAGAGCTCCCTCAAAGACTCAGCCATCTGCCGCCTCATTTTACAGATGAGAAACATGGAGTTCTGGCGCTGTGCAAACCACATACCGGGATTCTTTCCCTTCATCACGACAGCCATGTGCTCAGGCCTATGAGCCCAATTTTATATAGGAGATGGGGACACGAGGTCTTAACACTAGTGAATGTCAGAGCCAGGATTTAAACCCACGCAGCTCACTCCAGAACCCACCTCCCTCCTTTTCTGTGTTCCTTTTATTGCATTTGCTTTATACACATTTAACCTAATTGGCACCCGCCCAAGTGCATCAGGTAGCCTCTGCCCTCAAGGTCACACTATTGAGTAGATGTCATAAATCTCACCTGGACTGGAAACTGCTCCCCCTTCCCTCATCAGCACTGCTGGTATGGCACTCAAGTCCCTCCAGGTCCCTAACCACCCCTGTGGCTTCCTCTCTCCAACCTCCTTAGCCCAGCCATCTTGGACACAGTTCTGCTATGAGCAGGAAGGTGCAGTGCCTTGAGTTTCACCTCTGGAGCTAGGCTGCCTTGCCTTCAGTTCCATCCCTGCAACTCACTAACGGATGGCCCCAGGCACTCAGGCACTGTGCCTCAGTTTCCTCATGTATAACACAAACAGCATGATAGCACCTACCTCATGCAGGTGCTGTATTGTATGAATTAATCTATATGATACCCACAAACAGCTTGCCTCAAACTAAGTGCTCAATCTACACCACTTTGCATTCTCCAATCATGCCATGCCCTTAGCTTCAGACCTTTGCACATTCTGCTCCCTCTGCCTGGAGCATTCTTACTCTCACGTGCACCCTTGCCTCTACCCCCAACTATTTCTCCCTCTCCTGTTTAACATCTCTCTAGTCTTTAATCAGGCCTGGCTGCCTCCTCCAGGAAGTCCTCCTGGCCCCCTACTCAAACATCCTGAGGCACCCGCACCTGTACACCTGCCACACTGCATTTTAGTTGTCTGCTTACTGGATATTCCTCCCACTTTGCAAACTGAGTCAGGTCCCTGAGCTGTGTACTTTTGTACTGCTAGCACCTAGCAAAGCACCTGCTCAGCACATAGCAGGTGTACAACTAATTACTGACTGATGGCACAGAGGAAGGGGTGATGAATTCTAAGCAGATTAAGGGTGGAAGACCTCACACTTGATGGATATGGGCCATGAAGTTGGAGAGGGACGGGAGGGGTGGCGAGTGGGTTTTGGAAGGACCCCTCCCTTCCGCCCCCCGCCCCCCTTGCACACAAAGGCAAGGCATATTCCAGGGAACGCATAAATGGCCTGGCTGCAATAACAGCTGCCATCCAATGAACACAGGATATGCTAGACTGTTCCAGGGTGCTTTATGTGGACTGGCTAAGTCCTTACCCTGCCTGACACTGGCAGCAGGCAAGTAGTTTACATACCATTTTACTGAAGAGGAAAGTGGCACAGAGAGGGTAAGTAACTTACCCAGTTAGCTAGCTAGTGAAAGGCAGAGCTAGAATTTGAATCCACGACTCCCCTAAGCCCTTCAGGAGTTATCTGTAGCAAGACTGGGCCTCTACCTTGGAGGAGCTGGCATGAGACCTGGCGGCCCTTGCCTGTTCACGGCAATGTTGTGGTAGTCTTGGCATTCAGTGTCGTGCAACATCCGCAAACTGCCTGGCTAGAAGAGTCTAGTCTGTGGAGCCAGACTGCCCGCAGCGGACTCCCCATAGCACTTGACACCCCGTCAGCCCACGAGCTTTCTGGGTAAGCCTGGGTAACAAGTTCTTCCCTTGCAAATGGCCGGACTTCAGTTACCATTAACCAGCAGGTGCTTCCTCCTCGCTCTTCTAGCCCTACAGTTTTATTTAGCCAGGGGCAATTAGGCTTTAACTATGGAAGCTCATTAGCAGCCTTCGGAGCAGCTGGCTTAGTAGCAGTGGACAGCATCCCTGTACCACAGTGGTATCTGAACAGGGGCCCCTGTTTGAGAAACACTGCACTAAATTCTGCTGGCCCACACGCACCCTCCTCTACCCACCCCCTTACATGCGAAGGGCTACCTGGCCTAGTATGAGGGCAGCTGCCACTTGCCCTGCTATGAGCCAGGCACTGTTGTCTCTGTCTTACTGAGGAAGCAGAGAAAGCACAAGGAAGCATCTCGCACCAGGTTGCACAGCTATCAAGCGGCCTAGGCAGTGGGACTCCAATGTCTCACGTGGATCACTATGAAGTCATTGTTTTCATTTTTTTTTTTTAATTTATTGATTTATGAGAGAGAGAGAGAGAGAGAGGCAGAGACACAGGCAGAGGGAGAAGCAGGCTCCATGCACCGGGAGCCCGATGTGGGATTCGATCCCGAGTCTCCAGGATCGCGCCCTGGGCCAAAGGCAGGCGCCAAACTGCTGCGCCACCCAGGGATCCCTAAGTCCTTGTTTTTTTTTTTTTTAATAAGATTTATTTATTCAGTCAGAGAGAGCGAGAGAGAGGCAGAGACACAGGCAGAGGGAGAAGCAGGCTCCATGCAGGAAGCCCAATGTGGGACTCGATCCCGGGTCTCCAGGATCACACCCCAGGTTGCAGGCGGCGCTAAACCGCTGCGCCACCAGGGCTGCCCCCCTAGGTCCTTGTTTTCAATTAAGTGCAGCATCTTGATTTTTTTTCAAGCATATCCTAAGTGTGCAATAACATCATAAAAAGTTTCCCATTTTCCACATTATAAAACTTTTCCTAACTCTAGAACAAAACCTTACATGCCCTTGGATGCATAGCCATCCATTCCAAAAAGCATTCTGGCATCTTGGCATAGAAATGGATGCTGGGAACTCTGTAAAGCTCCCTGGTACTCAAGGAGTTAAGCAAATGACAATTTCAATGGATTTCTGCAAAATGCCTTTATTGATAGCCCAGCAGGTGTTCCTTCCATTAAAACACAGAATATTAAGGGCGCCCTTGATTTACATTCTAAGCTTGATTTATACAATGGTTTTTGATATGCACAGCTTTTGTCCCCAAGTATTAATTCTGTTAAATATTTCCCAGCCAGTTGCTTCTAGATCTCCCCAAGGAATGAGAAATGATAATACATCTTGTACCTGTGATTTTGCCAGCGTCCCCATTTCATCTACTTATGGCAAGAGGTAACGGCAAATTCGGACAGGAGAGAGTAAGGTACACAGTTTGAATATCTGTCTTTCCTCTAAGGAGATGGAGCCATTCCACGGGCGTCACTTATGGCCCCAGGCACTCCCCAGGAAGGTTGTAAAGCATCATATCTTAATACGTTACTAGCGGAACCTGAGCTCCCCGTGGTGCCATTGCCTACCTCGGCTGGCATGAAGGTGTTCTCCTGGGAGCACAGGGTTAATTACTTAATGTAAGCAAGCTCAGGCAACCCCAGACTACCCTGGGAGATGCCCTGCCATGAGCATGTCTTACAGATGAAGAAGCTGAGACCCGTAAAGGCCAAGGAATTTGTGTAAGATCCTATCCCTGGTAAATGGTGGGTCTAGGATTATGTTTCTTCCAGACTCTGATCTTTCCACCGTATCCTTCTGCCCCTGGCTTCTTAGAAGACATGCTGGCTTAGGAATCAGGACACTTGGGTTTCAACTCAGCATGCCGCTGGGCAATCGCTATACTCCCTGTATTTGTCTCCCTTGGAAAATAAAGGACAGTACCAACAAGGCTTTTGTAGTTTAGAGGCTGATCCAGCCAGTCCTCTCTTGATGCAACAAGACTGACGGGAGGTAGCCTGATGTAGGGGATGCAGCGCTTGGCCTGCGATCTGGTGTTCCGCCAGCCAGATGCCATGTGGCAGGTTAATTCCCACTCCAGGCCTGCTTCCCATCTGTGAGATGAGGGGTGGACAGGCGGGCTAGGAGTCCTCCTGTCCTAAACTTCCAGGATTCTGTATCATCCTCAAATCATCTTGTACCTCGGACACTCACGAACAGTTTAAAGTTAATCGGTTCTCTATTCCTGGAATCTGGTTTTAAAAAGTGCTTACATTTGGCTAGCCTTCCAGCTTTCGTAAATCAGCTTATGGAGCACAAATTTAACATTAAAAAAGGGGGAGTGGGAGGTACAGTCTTCCAGTTATGGAACGAAGAGGACACCGGGATAACACGCACAGCACAGGGAATTTAGTCAATGGTACGGTGACAGCATATGGTGACAGATAGGAGCCACCCTTGTGGTGAGCACAGCATAACAGTTTTTGAGTCACTACAGTGTATACCTGAGACTGAAGTCACCCTATGTGCCAACTATACGTCAATAAGAATTAAATTTTTAAAAATATTAAAGCACCAATCCGCACAAATTCTAATTTCTCATCTATCTGAGACTGACGTGACTAGATAAGATATAAATAATTCAGTTTTATTTACTGGAATCACTTTTGTCTGAGCAGAGGCCATGCAGTCCTAACAGGAATGGCACGGTGCTGTGCTGGTCAATACTCGGATTCTAGCTCTGATGCTCAGTAGCTCTGCATCCTCGAGGAAGTTGTTGAATGGACCTTCAGGTTCCTCATCTGTAAAAGGAGAAGAGCACCCACCTTGCAGAGCATTAGGTCTGAACATGATACACGAACATGCCTCACAGCACAGTGGTGTGCAGCAGGCCCTCAACAAATGAATGAGCAGACCATGAAAAGCAGAAAGCTCCCATCAGTCTGATGATGTACAGAGGGCATTACTCAAAGAAATGCCCAGCTACAAAGCAGCTCAGGGTCAGCTGCCGCCCAGAAGTATGCTGGGAACCATGAGTCGACTGTGCGCGTTAGAATAATCTATGGAGCTTTAAACTGCACGATGCGCAGGCCACACTCCAGGCCCTAAGCAGAACTGTGTGGGACCAATGTGTAGCTGAGGGGAAGGTCCCCTGACTTACAATCCTACCTCTCTAGGCTTGCTCTTAGAATGCACATGTCCTGGCCTGAATGCTGGGCCAGAGAGCCAATGGTAGGCCTGAGGCCCGTCCTGTTAACCAGGACACCTGCTGCTGTGTGCTCAGGCATGCACTACTCGGGCAGTAACAGCCGTAGCAATAACACGCCGCTAGGAAGCTGTTCGGCAGGTGGGACAACTGGCAGCGACCAGAAGTGCGGTATGCTGGGTATCGGCCTAGGACGGTGGCCTCAGGGAACTGACCGTCAACCACAAGAGGTGAGCCTACTGAACAAGGAGCTGTGTGTGCGCCAGACAAGAATCAATGCTATCAAAGTGGAACGGGAGAGTGCAGGGGCAGGCAGAGGTCCAGGAGCACCGCATAGGTGGGGTGTATTTTTTTTTGAGTGGACTGCAGAAATAACAGAGAAAGAAAGGCAAGCAGAGTCTCAGGTAGGAAGCCGCTGCCGGCTAAAATGGCAGGCATTACCACCGTTCCACCTTAGCATGCAAGGCTCATCCCAGGAGTCTGACTTTATTCAATCAATATAACACCATCTCTGCGCTAAGCCGCCCGGATAGAGCCAGCTCTCTGGAGGTGGTTTTGGAGCCATTAGCTAATTCTATCAACTTTCGTGTAGCTTAGACTCTGGAGGAGGAGAGGAACCAGATCTGCCTGTCCTGAACCTCTTGTGGAACCTGCCAGTGATAGCTGTAAGGACCTTATGGATCTAGTTCCACCTTCTCATGCCACAGATGGGGAGTCCAAGGCCCCAGCAGGGGAAGGGACGTGTCCAGGGGGAGGAGGGATGGTGCGCCTACTGTCCACACCATATGCAGCAAGAGGCCAGGGGTCAGACTGCTGGATCTGGAAGGGTCTTGGCCACTGGCCACTGCCATCCCCCAGTGGGAACCTCGGCAGAGAGAAGGGAAGTGACTCACTTGAGGGCCAGGATGAGCAGCTCTTTCTTGCCCCTCTGCCTCCTAACAGAAGCCTCACAATGGACTAGAGGAATGCTATGTGGCAGTATGGCCGGTCCAGAGAATGGAACCACCGACTTCACATATAAATAGTGTGAACAAAGGACTGGATAAAAGTCGGTTTCCCTAACACGCTCCCATCTTCGGCGAGCTGCTTTGTTTCTGGAGAGACTGGCCCTGGAAGGGAGTGCAGGAAAAGGCAGCACTAATATGAACGCCAAGGCTGCAGAATGGGGGGGGGCTGGCTCGGGGGCTTTCAGACCACCTGCACTTGGCTCAGAAATTCCGTGACTCCTTCTCTGGTGAGGAAGACTACCTCCCCTGTGTTCTGGCTCCAAACTTCAAAATGTGCAGGGTCCTCCAGGGCCCTCTTGCCGGCAATGATCACAAAGGGGTACCCAAACTTGTTGGCATCTTTCAGTCTGTTTCCAATGGTTCGATGGGTCCTGTCGTCGAGCAGCACCTCCCCACGGAGCTGCGGCACTGCCTCTGTAATAAGGTCGTACAGGTGTCCTGTGAGCTCAGTGGCCACCTCCTCCTTACTGCCCTTCTTTGGGGGGATGAGGCACACCTGGTAAGGTGCCAGGAGGCCGGGCCAGCGAATGCAGTCCTCCGTGGACAGCACTTCAATGGCGGCAGCCAGTATCCGAGTCACGCCCAGGCCATAGCAGCCCATCTCAGCCGGGCACGGTCTTCCTTGGGCGTCAGTGAACTGAGCATTGAAAATGGAGGAGTACTTGGTGCCCAGGTAAAAGGTGTGCCCCACCTCAATGCCTCTGGCTTCGGTCAGTGGGCTCTGGCAGGCCGGGCAGTCGGTCTGCGACAAGCGCAGTGTCTCCATGTTGGCCGAGAAGCCGCAGCTGGGACAGACTGCAAATCGGTCCTCCCCGATGTCGGCCGGCAGCTGGAACTCATGGGACGCAGTGCCCCCAATGCTGCCCACGTCCGCCTGGACCCTGATGCACCGCAGCCCCAGCCTGTGGAACAGGCTACTGTAGGCCCCACACACCAGGCCGTAGGTCTGCCGGGCAGCCTCTGGGGAGGAGTCGAAGGTGTACATGTCCTTCATGTAGAACTCCCGGCCACGAAGAAGACCGAAGCGGGGCCGGGGCTCATCCCGAAACTTCCTCGTCACCTGGTACAGCAGGAATGGGAGCTGCCTGTAAGACAGTGTCTTCTGGGAGGCGACCAGGGCTGTGACAGCTTCCTCGTGAGTGGGTCCTAAGCAGTATTCCTTGCCATGTCGGTCTCTAAGTCTTAGCAGCTCCTTGCCCATCAAGTCCCACCGGTTGGTGGCTCGCCAGAGCTCCGCTGGGCTGAGGCTGGGCATGTTGACCTTCTGCCCCCCGATGGCCTGCATCTCCTGGTCTATCACCCGCTGGAGCTTCTCCATGGCACGCACGGTATAAGGCAGGAGGTGATAACAGCCGGGGCTTGCCGGGTAGATGAGGCCTACCTGCTGCATCAGCCGCTGGCTCTTACAGGTCAGGTCGTCAGATCTGCCCTCGAGAGAGAGCACCTGGTCTTCCCGAAGGTTCTGGGGCTGGAACATGCGGGATAACACCAAGCGCTTCCCTCTCTCGGGGTCACAGTGGTAACACCTGTGAGGAACATACCCAGAGAGCTGGTGGCTGCAGGTGGCCAGGGTGGGCAGTGCTCTGCATCTTGACAGCAGCCCTTCCATGACATCTAGCACAGAGTGGCAGTTGCGCCTGGAGAGAAATGAGCCGAGCAGAGATCCGCGTTAACTGTGTTCTGACACCGACACAGAGCCAGCTCAGTCGGGACCCCAACAAACTTCTAAGCCAGCCATCAATTTTGCAGATGTGAACCCTTTCATTTCTAATTTTCTAGCAGATTCAAGTACTACCTTTGTTTAAAAGAAAATCAGTACTTTCCCATTTATAAAAATATAACAGCATACTGGGGAGAGACACCACAGCTTGGGGATGGCCCTGGCTCTGGTGTCAGGCAGCCTTGACTCCAGGTGGGCTTCTTGCCGACTCTACACCCTTGTGCCCAGGATGTGTGACTTAACCCCTCTGTGCTCAGTTTCTTCATCTGCAAAATGGTAATTCAACAGGACTTATCTTGTAGGCTCGTTGTGGGGATTTAGAAGAGTTATAAAAAGTTATTAGAATAGTATCTGGCACATTCTATGAGTGCCATCAATGTTTGCTATGGTTACTACAGAAAACTGGGAAAAAAACAGAAACAAGTAAAAAAGAAAAGGAAACCAACTCGAATCCCTCAGCCTGGACACAACTGCTGCTGACGATCCCTTGTCTCTTTTGCAAGCTCTGTCCTTTGCCCATGTTTCCACCCCGCTCCTGCCTTAAGTGTCTATGCCTCTTTCCTCCTCAGAGCGCTCCTTGTCAGGCCTCACGCTCACGACCCTGAGTCAACATCTGCACTCCAGCTCCAGACCTACCTATCCGACTGTCTCCTGGAGAACACGATGCACCCGGAAGGCACTTAGCACCTTCCTCCCTTTCCCCACCCCCGTCCCCTCCGTGCAGCCTATCACTCTCAATGGCACCAAAAGCCCAAACCAGAAACCTGGATTCATCCACTCTGCCCCCTCATGGCCCACACGCACCAACCCTCTCAGCCCTGCCATCCTGCCCCTTCACTTGCTGTTCAGTCTGTCCCTCCTCCCCACCTCCACACCACCATCCCTCCCCTGGGCTACTGTAGCAGCCTCCACCCTGGGCCCCAGCTTCCATCGCTGCCTTCCTCCAATCCATTCTCCATGCTGCAGCCACGAGGGACTTCCTGCGGCCCTTAGAATCAGGTCTAAGCTTCTGAACCTCTCCACACACGAGCTGGCTGATGGCCCCCTGAGGCTTGGCCTCATCAATAGCCCTTTCTACGCTCCAGCTGTACCATGCTCACTCTTTAACACATGTGCCCCTTGCATACCAACATCGACTTATCCCCCCAGTCTTGGGATCACCATCCTGTCCTCCAGGATGCCTTCCTGGTCCCACTCCCATGCCCAGAAGGCCAGCTTCTCCCACAGCAGCCCATACTCTCAGAGCCTGATCACTTTCAGAGTGACCGCTCGGGTTGCTGCCCCCGGACACTCAGCTCTGTGCGGCCAAGGACCACATCTAACTTGCTTGCCACTCAGCATGGGGCAGGGCTTTCCTAGACACTGTCTTCTGAATGAGCATATGTGTTTCTCTAGGATTCTACAAAATGCTC
The DNA here is from genome assembly GCF_011100685.1 of Canis lupus familiaris. Classification (NCBI taxonomy): domain Eukaryota; kingdom Metazoa; phylum Chordata; class Mammalia; order Carnivora; family Canidae; genus Canis; species Canis lupus. The sequence continues at coordinate 54,859,654 of NC_049226.1, read as the reverse complement.
ACATTCTTGATGTCAGTACAACATTCTACTGAGCATATCAGACATGATTCTCCTACTACAGAGAGTTGTCATTTTCTCTGTTATATATAATCTACAATGAACAGAAGGCTTTTGTTTGTTTGTTGTACATCTGGCAGAGATTCTCAGGAATGGAATCACTGAGTCAACACATATGAACTCTTTTAAGGTTCTTGATTTATATTGCCAAGTTCAGCGAGCGCCGCTACCTTTTAGCATCTCCCATGAAGTAGGGCTGCCCTGCAGTATGCTGGCAATGGGTTGCTGACTCCTCTCAGCTCTGGGGAACCCCTGGGCGGCCCCCCATAGCTTCCCAGTGGCTTCAAGGCCTCCGGCTGGTCCCCTGCCACCTCGGGCAGCCTCACCCATTTCCCCCATGCACGGTACAAATATTATCATCTACGTGGCCTGTGGCCGGAGGCAGGTTGGGAGGCACTACCACAGAGCTCTAATGTGCCTGAGTGGAAAAGTGCAGGCCCCGAAGGTTAAGAACACATGGTTCACATCCGGCTCCCTCATTTCAGGTCCCACCTCAGGCCAGGGGCCCACACCAAAAACTCCTTCACCATTGACTCCTCCTAAAGCAGATGAGCCCATCTTTGATCTTCCTCTCAAGTCCACCCCCCTCTTTTCTGGCTCTTACTGCCTCTACCCTGGGTTAGCTCCTCACAACTGCTTGGTCCATTACAGTAGCCCAGTGGTTGTGAAACTTAAGTGAGCAACAGAATCACCTGGATGACTTGTTAAAACATTGATTGTGGGGCCTCAGCCCCAGAGTTTCTGATTCAGTGGGCCTGGGGTGTGGGCAGAGAAACTGTAATTCCAACACGTTTCCAGGTGATGCTGCTACTGTTGGCCCAGGGACCACTCTGGGAAAAGCACTATAAACTCCACGTGGGCAGTAACCATATCTGTCTTATTCCAAGTAACATCCCACATGATGCCTGCACATAGTTGATCCTCAATACATGCCCATCAATGACTGAACTGAATGACTCTTGAACCCGTCTGTCCTGTCTCTATATTACAGCTAAAAAGACAGCTAATCCAATCACTCCCTTGCTTATAACCCATTAATGGCTCCCCATCATAATTTTTTTGAAATGGTACTTCCAGAGGAAGCCTCTTCATATTTTGATTCTAACACACTTCCAGCTTCTTCCAGCTTCTTATCCTACCACTCTCCTAACATGCTCCAAACTGCTCATCATTCCCGAAGAGGCCAGCTTCACCCCAGTCAGCTGCATCATTCAAGGCTCCTTTTCGCAAGAAGCTTCTCCAACCCCTCGAAACAGAGATGATCACTTCCTTCTCTGTGCCCCCACCTCTTCATAGTCTACTGCACCGGAATAATTTTCAAAAACTTTTCTGAGAAACTGCTGTTCCCAGGCACTGGGAGTGAGCAATGCTTCCCGTCCTATTCCTCCATCAAATGAGGAGTTCATGATATTTTCTATATTGTCAGATTTCAGGGTCTAGCACAACGCCTAATATTTGGGCTACTACTAATAACGCTTGCTGATCAAAAGTGAATGAAAAGCAAAGTGAAGGAGTGCAATGCGGCAATTATCCAGGTAGTTTAAATAAAAGCCTTAAGCCTTCTGTCCTCACCCCCAATGTGTCCCTGTCCTCAGACCCCTCAGCTTACAAAGATGGGGGAATAAATTACTCGTCTCAAATGTTCAAGGTTATCTACAGACAGTACCTTGAAAGCAGTATAGGAATGAATGTGTCAGGGGACCTGGCAATCTGGGTGGCTCAATCCGTTAAGCATTTGCTTTTGGCTCAGGTCATGATCCCAGGGTCGTAGGACGGAGTCCCGCATCACCCAGCTCCCTGCTCAGTGGGGAGCCTGCTTCTCCCTCTCCTGCTCCCTCTGCTTATGTGCATTCTCTTGTAGGAGATAAAATCTTTTTTTAAAAAAACGTTTTATTTATTTATTCATGAGAGACACACAGGCAGAGACATAGGCAGAGGAAGAAGCAGGCTCCTCGTAGGGAGCCCGATGTGGGACTCGATCCCAGGACCCGGGGATGACCATCTGAGCCGAAGGCAGATGCTCAACCACTGAACCACCCAGGTGCCCCCAGTAAAAAAAAAAGGAATTAATGTGTCCTGCACCTCAGACTCTGGCAAAGAGCCTCTGAGTCACTCAGTCATTCATTCAACAAACTTTCACGGAGCAGCTGCTCGGGTGCTCGAGGCACAGGCCTCTTGCAGGGTGAACTTGACGCGGGCCTGCAATCCAACCAGCAAAGCTGTACGTGAGGCTCCTGGTACAGAGCGAGCGCCACCGTGCTAGCTATTGCCCTCCTGCGCAGCTCACCCAAGAGGCAAGCTCGGGGAGGCCAGGTCACTGCAGAGGAGCAGAGGAGCACGGGAAGGAGCTCCCCGCCTCCCGGTTTCCACGGTGTCCGTCTGGGACAGCAAAGGAGCCCCAGACCTCGTTCTCCCGACGCGGCCCGGCCTTCACTGGCCGGCTGGCCCTGCTCAACCAACTTCGGTCTCGGGGTCTCGGTCTCCCCACACGTAAGATGGGGGGAGGGGGCGTCGGCCCGGCCCCCACGCGCTCCCAGCGGGTCCCTGCAGGGCTGGCGCTCCCAGGAACGCCGTGGCCCCCAAGGCCCGAGGTCCTCCACGCAGGAAGCGCTGTTATCCGAGAGTTCAGGCGACTGCGACCGCGCCGCACAGCCGCGACGGGATGCACGTGGACGCGCCGCCCCCGCGGTCCTCGGTCTCCGCGCTCACAGCCGAGCCCGAGCCCGAGCGCGCTCTCCACCCCGCCGGCCCCACCGGGCCCGCCCGATCCTCGCGGCCACCCAAGCTCACCAGCCCAGGCCGCAGTCAACGCCGCCCGCCCGCGCGCCCGCCGCGCCGGCCCAACGCGCCTGCGCCAGCGGGGTGCCAAGCCCCGCCTCCTGGCCGCCGTGCCAATCAGAGAGCCGCTCCCACGGGGAGCCAGGCGCGCGGGACAGGCCTTCCGGAAGTTGAGCGAGGGAGCTAGAGCCCCGCTCTCCTCCACGACCATAGATAGACCGGGACAGCGAGGAGTAAATTACCGTTCCGGAAGTCCCCTCTAGGACTTGGGGAGGTGTAACTCTATGGTAAGAGCCTGGCGCGGCGTGGGTGGCGTGGCGTGGCGCCCCGCTCTTGGAGTGGGACGGCCGCCGGCAGTGAGCCTTTCCGGTCGGAATCTACCCTGGGACTTCACAGGCTTTCCACTTTTTTTTTAAGATTTTATTCATTTATTCATAGACACACATAGAGAGAGGGAGAGGCAGAGACACAGGCAGAGGGAGGAGCAGGCTCCATGCAGGGAGCCCGACGTGGGACTCGATCCCGGGACTCCAGGATCACGCCCCGGGCTGCAGGCGGCGCCAAACCGCTGCGCCACCGGGGCTGCCCCAGGCTTTCCACTTAAATGCATTTAAAATTGTTAAGGATTTTATTTATTTATTTGAGACTGTGCGAGCAAGAGAAAGCGCAAATCGGGAGCGACAGAGCAAGAGGGAGAAGCTGACTCCCTGCTCAGCGAGGAGCCCCATGCAATTCTGGGCTCCATCCCAGGACTCTGCGGTCGTGATCAGAGCTGAAGGCAGACGCTTGACCGACTGAGCCACTGGGCACCCCCATTAGAAAAAAAAATGTTTTTTAAAAGATTTTATGTAATTATTCATGAGAGAGGCAGGGACACAGGCAGAGGGAGAAGCAGGCTTCCTGCAGGGAGCCTGACGTGGGACTTGATCCTGGGCCTCCGGGAGCATGACCTGAGCCAAAGGCAGACGCTCAACCACTGAGCCACCCAGGTAACCCCCCCCCCCCATTTAAAATTTTTAAGTAGAAAAAAAAATACCTTCATTACAAAGCCCAAGACAGTTTTTAAGACACTAAATCAAATGTTCATTCCCAAATATATATATATATTTTAATTTTTAAAGATTTTATTTATTCATAGGAGACACAGAGAGAGGCAGAGACAGGAAGAGGAAGGAGAAGCAGGCTCCATGCAGGGGAGCCCGACATCAGACTCAATCCCGGGACTCCAGGATCAGGCCCTGAGCCAAAGGTAGTGGCTTAACCGCTGAGCCACCCAGGGATCCCTCAAAATACTTTTTTGATTAGCTACCACATACCAACCACTTGGAGAAACTGGGAATAGAACAAAGTTCCCTGCTTTCTTACATTCTAGTGAAAAGAGTCCATATAATTAATACAGTGAAATTTAGGAGGGGACCAGGAACTCAGTAACCAAAGTAGTATTTTTATGCAGTTAATCTAAAAAAACCCAAAATTAATGTAAAAATCCGTGGTGAACAAAATACAAAAGTTTTAAATACAGAATCCATCAGTATCCATGCATAGAAAAAAAATTAACTATGAAAAGGGAATGGACTGGATGTAGAGTGGTTGCAATTTTTTAAAAAGTTTATTTATTCATAGAGACACAGCTAGAGAGAGAGGCAGAGACACAGGCAGAGGGAGGAGTAGGCTCCATGCAGGGAGCCCGACGTGGTACTCGATCCCAGGTCTCCAGGATCACACCCTGGGCTGCAGGCGGCGCTAAACCGCTACGCCACAGGGGCTGCCAGAGTGGTTGCACTTTAAAATAGGATGATCAGGGAAAGCTTCATCTAGAATGTGACATTTTGGCAAAGACCTCAAGGTGACACAGCCTTGCAGATATATAGGGGAAGAATGTTCTAGACACAGAGAACCAAGTACATATGTCCTGAGGAGGGAGCTAGTCTATCCAGTGCCTAAAAGGTACCAAACCCAATGCAAGACACTGACCCCAAGAAGCTCTCAGACCCCAAAATCTGCCAGGAACAACATTGTATGATCAGTGGTGTAGTGGGGGCCATTGAAAGCCCTGTGGGAATGTAGGGAAGGAGGACTTCACTGAGGAGGCGATCTATGAGCTGAGCCTGAAGAATGAGTCGGGTTTACCAGGACAAGAATGGTGGTGGGAGTGGAGTGGAATGGCCAGGCTGAGGGACCAGGATACTTGGGCAGGGAATCAGGAAATGATGAGTTGGTATGAGGGAGCCATGGGGGTGTCATAGCGTTTACATCTTTATTTCCCACTGCTACCAACAGCGCTTGACACACAGGCCAAAGCAGTTTTTCTCAACCTTAACTGTACTGGACTCACCCTGTGTCCCAATCCCCCAGGCCCAAGATGCTGGGTATCAATCTGGGGTGGGCCTGAGCATCACTAGTTCCCCAGATGATCCTAATGTGCAGTCAGGGCTAGCCCTGCTGCTCTAGAGGAAAGGAATTGGACACCCTGGTTTGGGGCATTGGATTGCAGGGGGCGGTGTCTATGCCTGTCATCACCTTGGTCCTACAGTGGGAGAAAATACAGCTTTGGGTGAACCCCAAGACTGGTATCTGCCCTCCAGCGAGGAGGCCAGGCAGAGCTGGGCTGGACCTGAACTCCTTTGGTCTAAGAATGTCACTGGGCGTCTGCAGCTCAGCAGTCCAGGCTTTCCCCAAGGAGTGCAGTCCTAAAGGTTTTACTGAGGCAATGCGCCCCATGTCTCCTCTCTGGAGGCAGGAGGTGAATAATCTTCAGTAGCAGGATCCCCTGTAACCTTATATTTCTTCCTGCTTCCATGCATGTTATTACATCCCTTCCAATCCTGGAAACGCCAGGCATCCGTCCTCTGCACCCTGAGGTGTTAATTATTTCTCAATTAGCAGTTCCCAGGCTGTAGAGCATAGTGGCGTGGAGAGGCCTAATGACTTGCAGTGTTTATACACCCCCACACCTTCAGAGCACTTTACCAATGGTAAGTAATTAATGCTTACGACCCCCTTGGGAGGTAGGCCGAGAACTGCTGCATTTTAGTGTGAGTTTGCAGGAGGTTTTGCAGCCTGATCCAGCCATGGTCAGAGCAGATTTGCTCCCACTGAGAAAGTCCAGGTGTGGTAGAGACCCAGAATCCAGCACTATTGCCACAGCAATTTCTGGTGTGACATTTCAGTCAATTACTCGACCAGTTATTTATTGGGTATTTGATTTACAGAGTTCATTCGTGATTAGAACACTACAAGTTCCATAAAACGGAAAAGAGAGCCCACAGAAAAAATTCATTCATTCAGTATCATAGGAAAAAAAAAAAAAAAAAAGCAAAAGGATCCCACACCTCACACCTGTACCGGTGTTCCACAGCCATGGAGACACACCCTGCACTTAACACGTTGCTTCCAATGGCTATAGGTCAGACGGGGAGCTCCTTAAGGGCAGGCATAGGTTTTGCACTTTTCTGTATCCTTAACCTTGACCTGAGGGCCTGGACCCAGTTGGGGATTAACAAAATAATTTGTTTTTTGATTGTTGCTTTCTTTTTTTATTTTTTTTTAAGATTTTATTTATTCATGAGAGACACACAGAGAGGCAGAGACACAGGCAGAGGGAGAAGCAGGCTCCACACAGGGAGCCCAACGCGGGACTCAATCCCGAGACTCCAGGGCTGTGCCCTGGGCCAAAGGCAGGCACTAAACCCCTGAGTCATCCAGGAATCCCCAATTGTTGTTTTAATATATCAGTGAATGATTTGTCTCTTCCTCAGGTCAGACCCCCTGCAAGGACACACTGAGTCATTCTCTTATCCAGAGCCCATGGTCTGGCCAGAGGGACCCTGAATATGTGTTGAGTGGACAAGTGAAGTCAGAGTTCATGGTGAACTTCCTGACCTCAAGTTGCTCATAATTGCCTGGAAAGTCTACCTCTCAAATTGATGGTCCCATAATCCTGTAGTAAGAAGTTGTGAAGAGAGGAGAGCAAGAGCTATACTGCATGGGGGAGGGGAGTAGCATCAGGGAGGGCTTCTTGGAGGAGGGGACATGGAAATGGACCTTAAAGGATACCAGGAGCTTCCCAGGATGATAGGGGAGATAGTCTAATCAGAGAGAAAGCAAGGGACCACTGGCTATATTTTGAGATGGTTCAGTGAGAGATGTAATGGAAAGCATCTGGCTCATCCTTCAATCCATTCCAACTCCGGGGACCCCATGGCTCCCCTCACTCACCATAAGGAGAGAACCCTCATTCTGCTGCTGCGTTTTTCCTTCAGACTCTCGTCTCCAGCAACCGCCCAGGATCCATTCCCTTTTGTCTTTAGGGGCCTCTTCTCCTTGGGCCCAGAGTGAATTACCTGTTCACTTGTTTGGTGCCTAAGTCTAGGGTCATTAGAGACCAGAAGGGGGCTGAGAAGCTGGGTCTCCCCTTTTATTTTTCAAATATTTCATTTATTTATTTTGAGAGTGAAAGTGAGAGTGTGCAGCCAAGTGAGGGGAGAGGTAAGTGGAGAGGGAGTGAGAGAATCTCAAGCAGACTCTGTGCTGAGCACGGAACCCGATGTGGGGCTCCATCTCACAACCCTGAGATCATGACCTGAGCTGAAATTAAGAGTTGGACACTTAACTGACTGAGCCACCCAGGTGCCCCAGTGGGCCCATTTTTTATCCAGATTCTTCGGAATTGAAGAGTATGACTGCCATTCATCATCATCATCATCATCATCAATCATCATCATCGTTCACATTTTTAGAGTATTTGTTATGAGCCAGGGGCAATATTAAACACTTTACACCATACCTGATTTAATCCTCACAATAGTCTCATGAGGGTATAAGTATCACTATTATGTCCATTTTACAGATGAGGCAGCCAAGGCTTGGAAAGATTGGTTAGCTTGTCCATGGTCAACACAACTGGTAAAAGGGGGAGAAAGGATCAACTCCAGGTCTGTTTGGTGCAAAGTCTGGTCTCCACACTCATAGCCTCCAATGGCAACTTATCAGTATCAGATATGTCTTGATCCATAACCAAATTTGTAGGAGTGATCACTCGAACAGACCATTTCTCTTCAGCTGGGTACCCTCTGTCTGGAGGCCTGCTCTTCAGGGCCTGGCTCAAGGGCATCTTATTAGAGACTCTTCCTTGAAACCTCCACTGGCAGGGACTCTCCCTCTCTTGAGACCCCTCAAAATTATGTTTGTTCCCTTTCTGGGATTATAGCCGGGTGTGCACACGCAGTGGGGCAAAGAGACCAGAGTGGAAGTCCTCACTTTTCCACTCACTAACCATGTGCTTGTGGAGGATACTTAACCTCCCTGAGGCTCACATGCCCCAGCCTTTAAAGAACAGTGACATCTTTCCCTTGGCGTTTGATGAAGATGAAAAGGGCTCAGCGCAGTGCCCAGCGTGGAGTCGGGGTTCAGTAGTGTTTGCTATTATTACTCTTATTATTGATGATGAAGGGTCGTGGCTGGCACAGTGTCTGGCACACACTAGGTCAGTGTAGCACATACAAAAAAGTCATCTTTCCCGCCCACTGCTAGACCTCCAGCTCCAGGGTGGGGGGCACAGGTCATGTCCGTTTCTAGCCCTGCCACAGTAAATCATCTTACTGTGCTAAGAGGTTTTGCTCTTTTCTGCACAGAGTAAATCTCAATACCTATTTGCCGGATTAATGTCTTTCTAAATAATTCCCTCAATTCATGGGAATGCCTTGTTCAAAATGCAACACAACAAGATCCCAACAGTAGTTAATCTGTCAACCAGTAAGTCCTTTGGGTGAGTTCCTCAGAGCACTGGGCACAGCTCAAGCCCTGGGCACAGTGTAGGTGCCCCAGGACAGAGCAAAGGATCACAGACCTGTGAGTGTGGGTGTGATTCCAGCAGGCTATCTGGTCACTGTCATCCAGATGGAAGAGAGAACTGAGTTCCTTCCAACAGGTCCTCCTTGCCCTTTCTCTCCGGTGCACTGTTTGGGTTAGATGTGAGTTTGTACCTCTCGAAGGCTCAGAGAGAAGAAGACCGCATCTAAACGCGCCTGGGTTTGCTTTCCAGCTCTGAAACTTCCTGGCCCTGTGACGTGGGGCAAAGGACTTGACCTTTCTGGTCTTTGGCTATAATACAATAGGGTCAGTAACCTCTCTGAAGTGTTGTGAAGAGCGAGCAAACAACATGGTAGAACAACTTTGTAAACTGAAAGTTTTGATGAACACTAGTAATAGAAATAAACTCAGAGGTGCCTGGGTGACTCAGTCGGTTGAATGTCTGCTTTTGGCTCAGGTCATGGTCCCGGGGTGCTGAGATTGAACCGCATGTTGGGCTCCCTGCTCAGCGGGAAGTCTTCTTCTCCCTCTGCCTCCCTCCTTCCCTGCTGTGCTCGAGTTCACTCTCTCTCAAATAAATAAATAAAATATTTGAAAAAAAGAAGTATATTCAGAACATTCTTTTGTAAGATTAAATGTGTAATAAGATGATGACTTTTCAGTAATTAAATGAGATTATGTCTGTGAAGCCCTGGGAGGGTGTCTGGTACATAGCACTCAGTGTAGAATTAACAATCATTAATACTTCAGTGTGGCCCTCTTCTCTGCCACTCCTCCAGCCTGGCAGCTCTTTCCTGCCACATCTACGTGGCTATGTGGCTACGTGGCTTACTCCTTCTCCTCCTCCAGATCTTTCCTCCAAGGTCACTCACAGCCAGGACTTCCTGACACCCTAATTTTCATGGCAATCCCCAACCCTTCCCCCATCACTCCTGATCCTCTTTCTCTCTGCTTTTTTTTTTCTTCACAGCATTTATCACCATTTAACATAGTAAATGTCTTACTTAGTTTTTTTGTTTGTTTGTTTATTTGCCTAGACCAATGGGCATCAAACTTTTTCTATAAAGGCCCAGACAGTAAATATTTCATGCTTTACAGGCCATGTGATCTCTGTCACAACCACTCAACTCTGTTGTTATAACATGAAAGCAGCCATAGAGACTAGTGGACAAATAAGCATGGCTGTGTTCCAATAAAACTTTATTTACAAAAACAGGCAGTGGCCTGGATCTGGCCTGTGGGCCATAGTTTGCAACCTCTGGCCTAGATAATTGCCTGACACATTGGAAATGCTTAGTAAATATTTGTTGAATGAATGAATTAGTGAATGAATGAATGAATGAATGAATGAATGGAGGAGCACAAAACACCTGGTACAGTGACTGGTACATATGTGGTACTCAGTAAATGCACATTCCTTTGTATTTTATACTTAATAAATACAACAAGATGGGTCATGATGTATTGCATTAGAGGTACAATGAAAGTGCCCTGGGAATACTGTGATGGTAGACTCTTCCTCTTGTGATGAGGAAGGACTTCAAAGGTATCTAAAGTTGGATCCCCCCCAGAGCAGACCTCGAGTCAAGGATGCTGGGGCAAGCAGTTTATTTGGGAGGTGATCCCAGAAAGCATGGGTGTGGGGGAGGGAGTGAGCATGGAAAGCGCTGGAAGTGAATACAGGGTGTGGTAATGGACTAGCAGTTTCCTTCTGTGGGCAATGGGTCATCAGTCCCAACAGGACCACAGAGAGTCTATGAAACATCCCTCAGATCTATCCTGTCCCCCCACCCCAACCCTGCTGATGAGGCTGGGGGACTTTCCCTTAGTTTCCACTCCCCATTGGTTGAAGGCTTCTCCCAGAAGCATCAAATATCCAGTGTGTCCAGCCAGGTGGAGGGTGGCAGGTGCATGCAGTAGGATGACTCTGGCAGGCACTTGGGGGGTGAGGGGAGGAGGGAACATGAGCAGGCACTGAGATGATACTTGAGCTGGCCTTATAAGATAAATACATGCCATCTTGTTTAGGATACTGTCTTCAGGTCTTTGGTCTCCATGGCTAAGCTTAATCCTTTTTTTTTTTTATTTAAATTTTTTATTTTTTTATTTATGATAGTCACAGAGAGAGAGAGAGAGGGAGAGAGAGAGAGGCAGAGACATAGGCAGAGGGAGAAGCAGGCTCCATGCACTGGGAGCCCGACGTGGGATTCGATCCCGGGTTTCCAGGATCGCGCCCTGGGCCAAAGGCAGGCGCTAAACCGCTGCGCCACCCAGGGATCCCCTAAGCTTAATCCTAATGGGGACATTTGCTAATAGCTGTTCCAGCAGACAGAATGTCTTCTGTCCCTTTTATCCAGATGGAACACTGTGTCGGAAGGACTCCAATTGGCTTAACTTGGGTCATGTCAGCATTTGGGGGTGGAGGGTCCATATTATGATTGGCAGCTCTCTGCCACTGCTCAGAGTGGGGAAGGAGACATCAGTAGCCCAGGAAGAGAAGGTGTGATGTCCCCGGCGGAGCAGGATGCTGGGCAGATGGAACAATAGATCTCCACAGCAGTGGGGGTGTTTTTGTTTGTTTCTTTCACTTTGTGGATGACAAACAAACCTCACAGAGGAGCTGCAGTTTAATGAAACAATTTACACACCAAAATAGAACACGCTTCCATCACAGAGCTATTGACTGGGAAACATAAACATGAAAAATGCGTTCAGATTTTTTTAAGTGTTCAGTTTATAGAGCAACGTATGTGATACAGGAGAGAATAACCTAGGCTCCAAAGAGTTAAAGAGCCATTCGTTAGGACTCTCTAGCCTGCCTACATTCCAGGCAGTGTGGAGGGACCTCGGGAAAGTCACCCAACCTCCTGGAGCCTCAGTTTCCTCATCTGTAAAAAGGGGACAGAGCTGATACACAGCTCACGGGCTTGTGGGGATTAACTGGGGCGAGGCGTGCGAGATGTGTGCCAGAACGACTGGCCCATGGCACGTTCTCAGTAAGTAGTTTCGATGGTGATGATGATGATAACTTTCTTAGGCTTCTCTGGGGGAGCTTTCCCTGCTCAAATTGTTCTTCTGTGGCCACCTAGAGACCTGGTGGAGCTTTTCCACATCTTCACGGGAGCTTTTGCTCACCTCTGTGGCCAAGAATATCCTCTGCCTCTCCTCCTCATCACAGCACTGGAGAGGTAGGAAGGGTGGCCCAGGGAAGGTGGAAGAGGGTGCAGGCCTGAGTGGCTGCCTGCGGGGAGGAGCCGAGGCAGGAAGGAGCTGGCTGTCAGGGTGTCCACTAACTCCACCAGCAAGCCCTGCCAGTGAGTTGGCCCCACAGAGCCCCGCCGGGGCTGGAAGCACGCCCGCAATGCCGGGGATCTGTTTCCATCTGCTCATTTTACTGCTGAGTTGTAAAGTGCTAAATATCATTATCCTCCCCTTCCTTAAACAAGAAAAAAAGTTAACAGCCTGAGAAAAGGAGATATTTCACTTCATTTGGCATCCAGCCACCATTATCCGCACAGGGTGCTCCCTCGGGGCCTGGTTAGGGATGAGCAGGAGCCCTGTTCTCGTCCGCATTCTGCTGCAGCCTCCGCTCCGTGCAGGCTCGGGGCCGGGCGCCAGCAGCTGGAGGCCGGGTCAGAGCCTGGCCTGCCCGCCGACCGAGTAGCCAGCCACCCACTGAACAACCTAAACACTGCGGCGATGGGCGCCACCAGGGAAAGAGAGAGTGGAGGCCACAGGAGAGTGACTTGTTCAAGTTCACCGTGCTTATTAGGGTCTGTTCTGTGTGGCTCCTGGAGACGAACTGACAGCCATAGTAGTAATTACAGAAGAGAAGATCTCAACTCAATAGCAGGACAGGCTCCGAAGACTTACATCTGCCAAAAAATGGAACAGTTCCCTCAATAGATAGGGAGCTGCCTGTCTTCCAGGGGCATGCACATGGTTCAGAAAATCCTTCCAGAACACTCACTGCTGACCGGAGTTCCGATCTAGATGGAGATGCTGGAGAGGTGAGGACTAATGTTCTTTCCAACACTGAGATTCTAGAAACCCAGAACTGAAAAAAAATCTTACCCGTTTTCAGGATCTTTAGGGTGCCTTGCTCACGCTGGCTAAGCGGGAATTTCTAGCTGCCCGGTGTTGGCTGCTAGACCCAGAGGAAGGAGTGGGCCAGCAGCACGAGGTGTGATTCATCTTCATTGCTCCAATTATGGGGTCATTAAGGCTTTTACTCTGCGATGCTCCCCTAAGGAACTCCCGCTGCTTCAAGTATATGACAGACAGTTGTCCTCCCAGCCACCTAGCGGACAGAGGTGTTCTGCAGGGTCAAGCTGTAATCAAATATCACCCGCCCACTAGCCTCCTCCAGGGGGGACTTCCATGCCCTGTCTTAGCAGTGACTTGCCGAATAGGTGCAGCCAAGGGCCGGGTCCCAAGCCCCAGGGACAGCCATCTTGGGGAAAGGCCACTAACTCAGGATGAGTATGACAGGTGCGGAGGTGTAGGGGTAGCCAGCACTGCCAGCTGAAACATCCAATAGCTTTCCATTGTTCTTCCAAAGTTCCCAGTATGGCCCATAGGCCCTGCATAACCCACACTGCCTGGTCTAGACTGTGAACTCCCTGAAGGCAAGGGCAAGGTCTATTTTTGTCTCCACCATAGCCCCAGGGCTTGGCCCTATGCTTGGCATTTGGCCAGCACTTGGTACATATTTGTTGAGTGAATGAATAGAAAGCCTGTAGTCTTCCTGGACTCGATGGAAGTAACCTTGGCAGAGGAGGCAGCTCTGAAAGGGCAGAGAGCACTGGCCGATGAGTCTGGAGGTGGGGTTCAAGTGTGCCTCTATCATCAATTTGTTGCTTGGCCTCAGTCAAGTCTGGCTCTCTTGCCTCAATTTCCCAATTGCAGAATTGGGGAATTGGCAGAAGGTGGCGAGGAGGTGGGAAGAAAGCTGATGCTTTCTTGTTGAGCTCTAGGCCTCAAAGGTCTTTGGGCTGCAGACGCTGGTGGGCCTGGTGATGGAGTCACCTGTTTGGGACTGAGGTAGCCATGTCACTGCTGCACATTTACTCAGGTCAAAAACAAACCTGAGCCTATCTTGTGTGCCAAGCTCAGGGCAGGGTTATGGGGCTGAATCAGATGTGGTTCCTGCTCTAAAGATTCCAGAGTTGAGTGGGGGCAAAACTCACGTGGAGAGACGTATGACCCAAGGAGAGAGGCATAAATATATTACAGTGGAGCACAATGCCCTGAGAGCAATCCATGCATATAAGAAAGTGACTAATGACAGCTGGAAGGACTTGACAGTACTCCCTGGAGAAGGCACCTTTGAGCCAAGCACTTGGGATAGAAATTACAGGGAAAAAAAGCCAGCAGAGAAATAGGATGACAAAGGCACAGAGATAAGGCAGGTTGGGCAGGGAGACCAGTACCCGGTGGGGAGGGGGCAGGGGGTAAAGTGATGGGATAAGTTGGTTATCACAGGCCAAACGCTAGACCACAGACAACACATCTTCCAGGAAGGGTTTTGTCCCAGGAGGCAGCACGCAATAGGGCAGGTCTGGTCCAAATCCTTCCTGTATTTATTTGTCATCTTGTTCAGTGGCTCAGTGTCGTCATCTGTAAAATGAGGATTATGGTGCCTAACTCTTCAGGGCTGGTGAGGAATGCACTAAATTGACACGTATGGACTGCCTTGCACACAGGAAGCAGTTCTGGAAATGGGGTTTCCCTTCTTTTTTTTGGCTTTTGGCCAGAATTCAGATAACACTGAAAGAAGCTCTAGTGTGTATATGTTAGTCATTTTACACAACTAGCTATGGATGCGATTATCAGAAAGAAAGTTTATTGAAAAGGAATAAGAGGTAATGGAGGTTGAAATACACAACCCCGGGGGACAGGAAAAGTAAGGAAAGCAGCAAACCGGGAAGCTAGGGGACACAGACAAACTTCATCAGCTCCAACTTTGCCAGCAAGCTGCCTTGAATTCAGTTTGTGTGTTTGGGGAAGCAGGAGAAGAAAGAGCGGTTTTCTGTCCTAGGTTGTGGGTGGAGAAGGGCGTAGGGGAGGAGTGGAGAGGGCTGTGTATGCTCTTTGCTCTGGAGTCACCTGCTGGACTCTGCTGCAGTGGGGGTAAGAGGAAGGAGGGAGGGGGAGGGCACCACCCACGGCACCACCCACGGCAGGAGCCATGATGAACCGTGAGGTGGTATTTGAGGGCTTTGAGGGTAGTCCCTCTGCCCAGACTTCACAGATTTCACTGTTGGTGTCAGAGCATCATCCTAATGGATATCAGAGTGCCCCATGTGACAGGTGACACATAAACCCTTAACATGTAAACCCTTGATGCTTTAGTATTAATCAGTTTATTAGTATTTTTCCAAACCCGCAAAATGTTGACAGTAAGTTTGAAGTACAAGGGTGGGAGGCCAGGAGGTGTGACTTTGGGCAGGTCACCTCCCTTCTAGGATTCTCATCTACACAGGGAGTTGGAGTGTGAGATCTCTAAGGACTGCACTTCCCAGTCTGTTCTCCATCTGCCACTGGAGATGTGAGAAGCAATGCAGGGGTGCTGGCCTTTCCGTGGTGAAGTCTAAGGATCGGGGATATGAGCAAAGCAATGAGCAGAACTCTCCAAAGAAGGGGGGGAAATGCAAAATAAATCAAACCATTACGGGGGGGGGGGGTGGTCTTGCCATTGTCGGTATGAACAACCATCATTCCCAGAATCTGGCAAGACCTTCATCTGGAATTCTTGGTTACATTGGCTCTTGTAGGTAGGGCCACAAGAATCAGGCTTGGCCATTCTAAAACATACTGGCAATCAGAGCCTAAGTCTTTGACAAAAAAGTTCCACATCTAGGACTATGTCTAAGACTCTGTGACTAAGAGTTCAAGACTGTAAAATTCCAAGACTTTCTTCACTCTTCTGTGGAAGGTTCATGACTAGGTGCAGCTAGCACTTCCTGATGGGTGGGGACCCCAGGTTTTCCTAAGAACAGAGAAACCAAGCGATGATTCTGTTGGATGGGCTTTATGTCAGGGAGTCTGAGGGCCTTTCAGACCAAGCTCACCAAAGATGAGGCCTGCTGGAAGACTGCGGGGCAGGTAGGCAAAAGGCCTGAGCAGCCAGGTGTAGACCGTTGCTCTGCCCTTAGCGGCTCACCGTGTCGCTTTGCCCTCTGCTCTGGCATGGCTTTTAGGGGAGCGGGACTTGAGACCCACTCCAGTCAATTTATGTAAAGGCGGCTCTATCCTAAGAGTAGAGAGTGTGCTCCCGGCACTCTAAAGACAGGATTGCGCGGATTGCGCATTGGGACTAAGCAGCCGCCAATGATGGGGGCAATTGTCTGTAGCTTGCATCCGTCTTACTTTTTTTTTTTTTTTAATTTTTTTTTAATTTTTTTTATTTATTTATTTATGATAGTCACACAGAGAGAGAGAGAGGCAGAGACATAGGCAGAGGGAGAAGCAGGCTCCATGCACCGGGAGCCCGACGTGGGATTTGATCCAGGGTCTCCAGGATCGCGCCCTGGGCCAAAGGCAGGCGCCAAACCGCTGCGCCACCCAGGGATCCCCCGTCTTACTTTTTGTGCCTATTTGCACAATTAGGTGCTTCCGACGCCCGTTTCCCAGGGGTCTCTCGCGTCTGGCCCAACACCCCCTGCTCCCCTTCATCAGGTCTTGGTGGCTTAGTGGGAGCGCCAAACTGCCCTCGGTCTCAACTCAACCGCCCCATCCCCACTCATTCCCGATAGAGAATCTAATTGGCTCTGCTCCACACCCAGCCTTCCGCAGGGAAGGCGGGTTTTCAGCATCCAGGTCGGGCCCACCCCGCTGTCGGCGGGGGGTGGGGCGGGGCCTCGGCGGGGCGGGGCCTCGGCGGGGCGGGGCCTCGGCGGGGCGGGGCCTCGGCGGGGCGGGGCCTCGGCGGGGCGGGGCGGGGCGGGGCGGGCGGCCCTTAGAGGGAGAAGGCGCGGCGGCCCCGCGGCACGCTGGCGCCCTCGCCGTCCTGCTCCATGGTCTCGA
This sequence comes from Canis lupus familiaris, assembly GCF_011100685.1. Lineage (NCBI taxonomy): Eukaryota > Metazoa > Chordata > Mammalia > Carnivora > Canidae > Canis > Canis lupus. Next base: position 54,842,980 of record NC_049226.1, on the reverse strand, counting down.
AGAGCAGCCGCACCAGCGCGGGCCGTCCCTGGGCCACCAAGGCCCGAGCCAGCCCCAGCACCTCGCCCGTGTGGCCGCGCCACACGCGCTGCAGCTCCTGGCGCAGGCGCGCCGCGGGGTACTTGCCCTGGGCGCGGCGCAGCCACTTGTCCACCTCGCGGCCCAGCTCGGCGTCGCTCAGCTGCGCCTGGCTCCACTGCGCCAGCAGCGCCTGCAGCAGGCAGCCGAAGCCCTCGGTGTGGCAGGAGCCCGCGTCGTCCAGCTCCACGGCGCGCTTGAAGCAGGCCGCCGCGTTGGCGTCCTCGCCCTTGATGCGCAGGCACTTGCCGCGCAGCAGCTGCAGCTCGGGCAGCGTGGCGCCCAGCTCCGACTCGCTGGCCTTGGCCAGGAAGACCAGCGCTTGGTTCAGCGCCGCCTCGTCCACCGCCAGCAGCTCCTGCACGGCGTCCACGCCCATGTAGTAGTAGACCTGGGTGGGGCGGGGCGGCGCGGGGGATGAGCCTTTCTCGCGCGGTCCACGCCCGCGGTCCACGCCCGCCCGCACTCGCTCTCGCAAGACTCCATTCCTGGGATCCCACCCTACCTCGAATTTTGGGCCCGCCCCGGGGAAAGGAGGAGACATAGTGGTTCCAGGGCCAGTCCCACCACCTTAGGCCATATAGTCTTGAGCGAGGCACTCTTTGGGCCTCAGTTTTCTCGTCTGTAAAATTACGATAGTGTCGCCTCTTGGTAATAATTCCTTGTGCCCAGAAGGCACCTCTGGGTAAAGAGTACTGGCCCGCACTTCCCGAATGCTTTAGAAAGAGCATGGCCCCGTTCTAAATGCTGCACGTGCATTTTCTCATATAATCCTCACCATGGCTATCGGAGGCAGGGGCATGGTTGTATTTCTCCCTGCCAGGGCTGCCTTGGCAGACAGCAAATAGGTTCTTAGCCGTTGTCTCCTCAAGCCAAGAGGCTGCCTTACCTGGCCGATGTCCAGGTAGGTCTTGAGGCTTGGACACACCTTGACCACTTCCTCCAGGTCGGCCTTGGCACAAGCCAGGTGGTTCCTGTCAGGCATGCCCCCGAGCCCCATCTTGGCTCGCTCCAGGTCATGCAGGTAGGCTCTGAGGTGGATCTGCCATAGAGAGTCAGCTCGGATGATGCTCCAAGCAAGGGCCTCTCCCCTCCTTTCTACCCTCAATGATGCCAGTCTTTTTTGTAGCCGCTACTCAGGGAAGTTCTATGGTGCAGTAGGAGGCCCCTGAGACTGTGACCCCAGAGTCCTAGGTCCTAGTTCTGTGCCAGCTGTGCAAATGACACCCATTCTGGACCTTAGTTTCACTGTCTGTTACAATGAGGGGGTTGGATGAAGTTAAGAGCCTCTCATTCACTCAACAAATATGTGTTGAGTGGCCGCCATATGCCAGGCCCAGTGCTAAGTACCGGGAATGCAGTGGTGATGAGCTGTTACGAAAGAATAAACAGGGTGCTGAACTAGAGGGGTCTGGGGGAGGGGGCTATTTTAGATAGGATGGCAGTACCTATTTTGTGAGTCCACGTGAACAACTTGGAAGGAATGGCTGGTGGCCCCAACTTACAAGCATCAAATTACAAATGATTCCAGACTCTTGCCTTTATCCCCATTGCTCCTTTCCCTCCATATGTGGAGCATTAAAAAAACTAGATGTTCAGAAGGGGGAGGCATGAGAAGGAAGAAGTAGGAACAAGGGGTCATTGTTGCTGAAGATATTAATGCTTTATAGCCAACCGAGAGCATCATAAGGTGGGGGAGGAGGGAGCTCTGGCTTTGGAGCCATTTGGGCTTGGCTGAATTCCAGCACCCCTCCCCCATTTGCATGTGAACTGGGGAGGGTGTTGTTCAACCTCTGTGAGCCTTATTTTTCACATCTGAAAAATTAGAACACTGATCTCTTTCTTGAAGAGTTCCCTTGACGATTGAGAGAACATATTCTAGCCAAGATCTAGCATATGGTAGGTGCTCAGTTCATTCATTCATTCATTCATTCATTCAAAAAATATTCATCGAGAGCCTGTTATGTGCCAAGTACTGTTCCAGGCACCCAGGATAGAGTAGAGAGCAAAACAACAAAATCCCCTGCCCCTAGGGAGCATATATTTTAGGGTGGGAGAAAGAAAGACAATATACATGATAAATAAATAGCATGTTGGGGAGTGATAAGTGCTAAGAAGAAAAAAGTAAGCCAAGAAAAGAGGACATAAAATGTTGGTGAGAGGTTGACATTTTCAATAAGATGGGGCTAGAAGCTTCCTTTTTATCAAGACCTCAGGAAGCAAGGATGGAGGCCAATCAGAAGAGCATTCTAGGCAGAGCTCATTATCCATTCCTTGCAGTTTGGGGAATGGAGTTTTAGAGGAGTGTGGCTTGTCCCCGGTCCCAGAGTGCTAGGTGGAGAGGCCGGATTTCCACCCAAATCAGTCAGCATGTATTGAGTGCTAACCAAGTAGAGGCTGGAGGTCATCGACCAGGTTATTGTAGAGGGGTGCCTGCAGTGGGTAGGAGTCACCTTCATTCTTTCACTCAACAACCTTATGGAACACAAACCTGGGGTCTTGATGACTTGTAAGCTCTTTTCCACCATGAAGGCTCTATGACGTTTGGGCTCTGGCAACGCGATCTTGACCCTTGGCCCTTGTTCTGATTCCTGGTGGCAGGATGAGGTGCTGGCCAACTTACCTTGGCTCTTGTGCAGTACGCCTGCCAGTTGAGCTCTGGATCTCGTAGGATATCTAGAGCCATGTTGCAGGTTCCAATGGCCATATCCTGCTTTCCTAGGAAGTGGAAGATTTTGGCCAGGCGATTCAGGATGAGGGGTTGATCCTTGGCTATCTCAATGGCCTAGGGAAGGGAGAAGGGTAAGAGCAAACTATCTGGTTATTTGCCTGACCTGCAGGTCCCCCATCTCTGGATAGAATCATGTCACTGCATTGCTCTTATTCCCTAAGTCCACCTGCCGGTAAGTTTGGTCATAGCATGGAACCTAACGCTTTAGGGTACAACTCACTGGCACTCAACTCCCAAGAACTAGATTCCCATACTCCCCACCACGTTCATGTGTCCTGTCCAGTGAATCCCTCCATACCCCTAGCAAACCACTCTTCCTTGGACACATCTAGTGTATGCTCCCCCAATTTCCCAGGGCATTTGGAAGGAGGGCCAGAATCAGCCTTTACCTCTCCCATACTTACATGGCACAGTGTTTCTATCGGGGCCACAGCACTTCCCCTCTATATTGTCACTGACGACTGCCTGCCCTGTGCGTGCGTGTTGCTGCCTCTGGGATAGTGAACTCCTGCTGGGACTGCATCTCTGTGCCCGGGCACAGAGCAGGTTCTCAAGGAGGGGTGAAGTCAGTGTGTTTGTTAAATTGGACACCACTCTTAGAATTCTCACGGACCTGCATTTTATATTCTGTTCTGTTTTAAGATCCCTCTTCAAGGACTTGCTTGTTAATCTACCCACCAGCAGACATTAGGGATGTGCCCCCTTGCAGGGCGCTGTGCTGAATGCACAGGTGAATGAATATCACAGGGTCCCTGCCCTCCAGGAAAGACTTCAAAACCGAGCTAAGTGTGGAAACTACCACATCAACAAAGTGCCCAAGAACAAGGCTTGAACCGCACTTTACAGTTTATGGTGAACAGTTTCAATCACTACTTCCTTTGAGCCTCTCAAAGACCTAGAAGGTAGACAGATGACCTAAGTAACACATGATGAGGCTCAGAGATGGAAGTGACTTGTTTAGGGTCACAGGGCCCCAGCTAAGTTCATTTTCTTTCCACTGTGTCACTGGGGGTCAAGAAGGACAGTGAGAACCAGGGCCTGAAAGGGAGACGCCAGAGGGTATATCTGAGAAATGGCAAATAGCTTAGAAAAGACAAGATTGGGCAGCCCAGGGTGGCCCAGCAGTTTAGCGCCACCTTCAGCCCAGGGCGTGATCCTGGAGACCCAGGATTGAGTCCCATGTCGGAAAAAAGAAAAGAAAAGACAAGACAAGATTGGAGGCCCTTGGGTGGCTCAGTGGTTGAACATCTGCCTTTGGTTCAGGTCGTGATCCTGGGGTCCTGGGATTGAGTCCTGCACTGGGCTCTTCCCGCAGGGATTCTGCTTCTCCCTCTGTCTTTCATAAATAAATAAAATCTTAAAAAAAAAAAAGAAAGAAAAGACAAGGCTGGAGAAGTGAGCTTAGAGACTGGGCGTGGGGTGGGTCTGATTCTTAAGCAAAGAGGAACAATGACAAACATCACTTTTGTTTTGAATGAAGGGAGGTGGGAGGGTAGGGCACTTCTTGGGTGGGCCACACAGTGGGGGATGGAGCTAGGATGCCCCCCAGAGAAGCAGCGGTTTCCAGGGGAGGAGGCTGGGGTATCCCACTCCATCCCTGGTTTGGAAAGTGGGTGTGGCCAGAGGACATACCTTGCCGAAGCAGTCCAGGGGGTCGGTTCCTGAGTACCCGCAGTCATGGACACCCATCGGGGTGGTGGAGAAGGTGTCCTTCCTCTCCAGAAGTATCCCGAGGTAGCACCAGGCCAGAGCTGGCAGTGGTGGGGAGGATAGTGTGGGAGAAGGATGTCTAGTAAGCAGCGGCGTGGAGAAAGGGAGGGGGCCCACGAGGGAGATGGCCAGCCCCCCACAAGGTGTCAGCACCCAGGAAGACGAAGGGAGGGACTGTGGCATGAGATCACTGAACAAGGTGCAAAGTGCATTAGTTCTGTGAGATGAATCAATGATTATATGGGACAGAGGGTGAGGGAGAGAGAAACAGGATCTCTGAAAAAGGGAGATGATGCTAGAGGTGGGGATAAGGACAGTGGCAGGTGGGGCTAGTGACAGGTAAAGAGGGAGCCAGGCAGAGGCTGCTCCGCACCTGTCCCAGCCGCCCCTACCTTGGTAGTGGGGGTCCGGAGACTTGAGCACTTGCCGGAGGAGGGCCAACGTGCGGTTGAAGGCGGGCAGCCTCTTCTGCTCCTCGCTGCCCAGCTCTAGGAAGATGCCATCTAGCCTGTGGCCAAGAAGGGGATGTGGGTGGCTGGCACCTCCTCCCAGCTGTCCCTAGGGTGCTGTGAGTACTCCACAGGGCCAGTGGCAGGGAGGGGATCTTGGGGGAGCCCTTGCCATGGAAATGGCCTCAGCCACCTCTTCCCTGGCTCCCAGGCCATGCCTCACCCACCCCACCCTCCACCACCACCCAGTCCATGGCTCCCCAGACTGACCTGATGAAGAGTGTTGCCATGGTGAAGTACCAGCCCCTTTTCTCCTCCATTGGGATCTAGGAAAGCAGAGAATGGCCCGTGGTGCTGTTATAGAGGCACGTAGGGTATTGTTCATAGATTCCCACACTTGCCCCAAACCCTGATTATGGTCCTGGATCTGCCACTGGTAGCCGAGTGACCTTGGGTGAATCACCTCACTTCTCTGACTACACAGGGTTTGACGAGATAATCTGTGTGAACATCCTAAGGTGCCCATCACAGAGCAAGAGTGGGATGCATTTCTTCCCTCCATCTTGCTTTCCTTACTAAGCTTTCCATCCCTTGGCTCCCCGACCTGTGCTCTGGATCTGCCCCCATTGCAGGGCCCACTAGCCACTGGTTGCCTTCTCTCCCCCCCCCACCCCACTGTCCACTCGCTTCTCCCCTTTGGTGCACCCCTCAGCCTCCTCCCTCCTGAGAAAGCCCTCTCAGGCTTGTTGATGGAGTTCAGCTGCAGCCCAAGACCCCCCTGAATGGTTTTCCCACTGTTATTCTTGCCAACCTTGCCAGGCATTTAGACTGACTTGGGCACCAGATAAAATATTTATGCTGTTATTTATGGGAGTAGCTGCTGCTGCCTCGGAAAGGAATTTTAATGAAAACCAATAAAACCCCTAGTGCATATCAGCAGCTCTGTTTCGGGCTCTGGCCCCTCCGTCCGCATTCATCTCCTGGTGTGGATCTCCAGGCTGGATTCTGCACTCCCCCCTCCACCTCCCACCGTGGCCTCCTCAGCACAGGACCCCCATCATCCCTCCACCCCAACTCCCAGCAGCCGGGTGAATGTATTAGGCCCGGCCAGCATTTCTGGGCATCTGTGGTGTGAGGCCCTGTTTTGAGTGCTGCAAGGACATGGCACTGAATTGGACCTGTAGCCTGGCCCAAATAGGTTCACAGTCTCTCTAGGAAAACAGATCCAGGCATAAATAATAGAGCTTGGCTGGGTGCCTGCCATGTGCCAGGATTCTGACACCCACCCTCTCAACGTCTCAACAACCTATCGGGTTAAGTATCATCTGCCTTTTACAGATGGACCTATTGAGGCTCAGAGAGGTAAAGTGACTTGCCTAAGGTCACAGAGCATATGTGTGTCAGAGCTGGAACTTGAACCCCCTTTGTTAGGCTCCAAAGCCCATGCTCCCCTTACCACACCAGGCTGCCAGTTAAATCAGTATGAGGCAGAGTTTGAACAAGGCCATGAGAGTGATATGGACAGAAGCACTAGGATGGGGAAGCCAGTCCCAGCCAGAAGACTCTGAGAAGGTCTCGCAGAGGACAGGGTGTAAAGGGAATCTTGAACAGCAGTGGTATTTCAGAGGGTGGAGTGGGGGCCGAAGGCATTCCGGATGGAGGGCTCAGTGTGGAGACGTATGGCACGCCTGGTGAGCATGGAGCACGGTGGGTGTGAATGGGGCATTGGGGGAGCAAAGGTTGGCAAGTTATGCCCTGGCTGCTCTGGGGAGGCTGTGGATGAGCTTGGAGGGAGAAGGGAGAAAGAGGGTTTGGAGAGTCAGACCCCACTGAGAGGTGTGACTGCCCATCAAGGGTCTGGACCGAGGGCCCAAGCCAGATCACCCAGAGGAGGCCCCATACAGCACATTTCATAGCCGCTATTCACCAAGTACCTTCTGAGTTTGGCCCAGGCTGGGCAATGGGGACAAGAGAGGAAAGGCAGGGCCCACCTTTAGAAGCTCCCAGTCTGGCACGAAAGCCAGATTATATCACAGTTAGAGGGGAACACCGGGGTTACGGGAGGAAGTATCCTGCTTGACACAGGAGTGCCCACAGAGCCTCTAGAGGAGGACTAGTTGGAGCACGGTTCTCCTTGACAAGTGGGAACCACCCAGGTAGACACCATGAGAGAAGGCATCAGATGGAGCAAAAGCTCAGTGAGAGGTGAGGGAGAGGGGTGTGTTGTAAGGGGCAGGAGGATGAGCCAGTGGGGGCACACAAGGGGGTCCCTGAGCGCAGGTTCAGGAGCCAGAGTCAACGTGCAGGGCCGTGGGGAGCCAGAGAAAGGGGAGTGCCCACATCCAGTGTGTTTTTAGAATTCACACCCCTTGGGGAGCACTCCTGTCACTCAGGTGGGAATATGTGTAAGGGGCTTGAGGTGGGGACAAGGCTGTCCAGAAGGGAGGGCAGCCCTCACCAGGGGTTGAAGAGCATCCCCAAGGGCTCAGTGGGGAACATTTGCCAAAGCAAAAAGTTAGGATGGGCTGCTGAATAACCTGACCTTCTACCTACACGGCACCTGGGACTCGGATTCATAGGGTAAGTACTGTGGGCCACACTGGCCAAAGACCTGGACGTAATGTCAGTGCGTGATCGTGTGAAGGATGGGATGGAAGCATAAGTCCCTAGGCTTCCTGGCTGCCTAGAGGTACGATCTCATGACCTCTGGCCCCGTGCCCACTTTGAGGAGGGCCAAGCTGACTCATGGTAGGGAGAAACAGAACCTGCTGCTTCATTCAGGCACCTGACAAGGAGGTGTGACCACAGCAAGAGCAGAGGCTCAGGAGGCCATAGGAGGCCATGACCCTGGATGGATGAGTTCCCTCTAGGAGGCTGTGTCTCTATCTGCAAAGAGGGATAATAATATAGAGCTCACAGGCATTGTGAGGGCAGTGCCCAGCCCAGACTATGCACTCCATAAATGTTGACCCCCTTTCTGCTGGCTTGGGTTAGAGTTGAGCAGGGTTAGGGGTATCTAGGAGGCTGCTCTGTCCATGGGACCTACTTCAATTCCCTCTGGGGAAATGTCTCAGGCCCTCGAGTCAGACGGGTCCTGGCTCACAGTGCTCTCTACTGCACCCCCCACACACTGTGCTAGTAGGGCCTCAGATCCCCTGTGGGGTCCCAAGCACTTTCTCCCCTTCACAGACCACCCCCAGGGCAGGAGAGCAGGGTGGTGTCCTCAGGGCTCTACCTGGTTCCTCTTTTTTTTTTTTTTAATTAATTTGCTTTTAATTTAAATTCAATTTGCCAACATACAGTATAACACTTTCCCTGGTTCCTCTTGTTTGGCATTCAAGCCACAAAAAAGTAAGCGAGGTGCTCAAACCAGTTAGTACCTGTCAGAGCAGGCACTTAAATAATCCCAGTGGCCCGAGCATTGTCCTCAGCACTGTTCCCTTGACCACTCTCGGTCTATCTCTGAGGATACTGAGACCACAGAGGTGCAGCAGTGGACCCAGTCACACACTAGTTAGTACCGGGCCTTAAAACTGGTCCCTATCCTTGAGCAATTTAAGAGCCTGGTGAGGGTTTGCTCTATGTAGGCAGTAGCACCACCTGGTGGCAGTGTGCCTGAATTGCAGGGGCAACTGCTCTCCCGGTTCCCTTCAACAGGAAGGCCAAAACAGATTTTCAGAAAAGTAGCTAGCTGAGTGACATCTCTACGACAAATTCCAAACGCAGGCCCTCCTCAGACCCTGCTGAAGAGTGACATTTGCAGGAAGGCTGATGGGGTTGCAGAATCAGAGTGGAGGTAATGGCCCAAACACAGCTAGTCTGAGGCTTCTCCTGGCCTGGGCTTTCATTCTCTATCCCTGTGATGAACCTGGTGGCTGCCGTTAACTCCGCTGTGGGATCCTGGCCCGAAAATGGGCTGTCTCTTTAAAAATCCTTCTGGTTGTAACTAAAGCAGCAGCTAAGGCTGTTACCAGGGGCAACCTGGCAAGCCACAGTGCGTTAAATTAAATTAAACAGGCCTCTGCCTCCCTCCTCCCCTCCCTCCCGGAGAAGGGAGGGGCCATTCCACCTCTCTCCTGGAGAATAAAATTGCCACGAAGTCTCTCAAGGCTGCAAGGAGCTCACTTCCAGAGTTGATGGCTCCCAGAGGCCAGGTTTCGGAGGCAGCCTGGGAGGCCCGGGGAGGGCGGCTGCCAGAGGCGGGGTACTCCACGAGGGCCTGCCCAGCATCGGCTGCGGGCACCCCCCCTTCCACCCCACTTTCTCTTGTTCGGGCCTCCTCACAACCCTGGGGTCTGGAAAGGGGGGGGCCAGCCCAGGCTGCTGGCTGCAGGAGTCTCACATTAGTTCGCCACCCCTTGGAAGGTCCATGGGAGGGAGCTGGGTGAGGCCTGACCCTCAAGTAAAATCCTCAGACTCTGGGGCTGAGTAAGGCACAGCCCTCAGGACACTTCCCTGCTCCCTGGAGATCCGTGCTGTTCTTGCCCTCATTTTAGAGAGGGGGAACTGAGGCTCGAAGGGGCAGAGGCTTGCTTACTTAACCTGACATTTCCAGCCAGCTTCCTCTGGCTTTAAAGTTCGTGTCCTTCTCGCACCGTCTAGCTGCATGTGTTTGCACAGCGCCTACCATTTACAGAGTGCACGCACACAAATTCTCTCTGGTCCTCAGACTGTCTTGTGGGTCACCATCACTCTCTTAGCACGGATGGCAAATCAGAGACGGGACCATGTCCTCAAAGTCACATGGCTGGTGTGAAAGCCCAGATGCAAACCTGGAAATGGTGCTTTTGTCGCTATACCAATAATAGCAAATTTTATTGAGCACTTACTATGCGCCAGGCTCATAGTTTCCATGCATTAAGCCATTCAACCCTGGGGGTTACCTATCAGGTGGTGACTATGATTCTCCCAATTTTACAAAAGAGATGACCATGGTCCAGAGGAGGACAGCTAGAAGGCAGCAGAGCTGGGGCCCAGAAGCCCAGCCCAGTGCCCCTGTACCTAGTGACTCTAGACTAGTGGTTCTCAATGTGTGGTCCCCAACCAGCAGCAGCAGCAGCAGCATCACCTGGCAGTTTGCTAGACATGCTAGTTCCTGACTCACTGATCAGGATCTCTGCAGCAGGAGGCTGGGGAGAACCTGGGGTTTAGCAGGCCCTCTGATGCACTAGATCCTCACTGCACCACACTGTGGGGAGCTGAGTGACAATGGACTGGTTGGTGGATCTCTTTTTGAAATGAACCAAAGGATCAGAATCATGGCCCTCAGCAAAGCCTGAACAGCCAAGTTCCTAGAGCTGCATGGGTGAGGGACAAAGGCAGGTGCTCCGGCAGAACCGACAAAGAATAGGGTCAGGATAAGCCATTACAGGGCAGGTTTGTGATAACCAGGTGGGCATAAGGGTGGATCCTGACTCTTCCACTTACTTCAAAAAGTGGTGCTGGAGAAGGAGATATTGGGGGGCTTGGCTATTTTAAAGGAACTTTGCCAATGATGATTTTATACTCTCCATTTCTGATTCCCTTCTCGAGAGCAGGCTAGGTCTCCTTCAGGAGAGGTGGGATGAACATTTTGGAGCACCGACTCTCCACTGGGTGCCTCAGTGCATCTGTGGATCCTCTCCTCATAGCTGCCTGAGAAGCTGTAACGTGTCCTCCCCCTTTGCTGGGTGAGGAAGCAGAGCCTAATAAAAAAAAAAAAAAAAGCCACCGCCCAGCCCCACAGTCCCGGGGTGGAAGTGCCATTATTCAAGTTTACATCTGCTTCCCTCCAAGGCCCCTGTTCTTTCCACCTCATCACACTGACCCTGCAAAGGCTGATGCTGCAGAAATAAAAGTCACAAGGTGCTAAGCCTCAGGAATCTGTTCTTCTTGCACAACAGGAATGTCCTCTGTGATGACTCGGAGCAGCCTCCCTGCTCTGCACAGGGAGCCCTGCTCCACCCCACCTGTGGGTCATGCACCAGAAAGGCAAAGGGCAGAGGTTTTCCCTCCTCCGATCTAGCTCCTGACACAGGGGGTTGGGGACAAACAGAGGGATGGCACTGGCGTCCTATTCATGTTTCTCCTCGCCAAGGGATCCTGGAAAGGCCCTTAGCCCAGCCTGGGCATCAGCATCTGCATCCATGAACGGGATGATGCCACTTGGCCCATCTGTGTTGTGGGCATGTTGATGAGGGTGGTCAGTGTGACTGGTGGAGGGGACTTGAGGGAGGCGTGCTATGCCACGGAAATCAGTTACCTGTGCCTCCCTGTCCTGGCTTCCCTGGATGGTCTTCATGGAATTTAAGATTTGAGCAGATTGACTGCAGCTTCCCACTGTCACCCCCCTTCTGGTCCTAGGTCTGTCATGTCATGGAAGTGGGTCATCTTTGGCTTGCACTGGTTCCTGAGACTTACAGGACTGTGTTGAGCCACTTCTCTATCCCACTGTCCTTAGAGAGAAGGGACCATGTCTAGTCCTGAGTCCAAAGCCAGCCCTAGCAGCAGTAGAGACTGGGTGGCTCTGAAGAACTCTCTTGCCTTCTGTAGTAATGACGGTGTTGCCCGAATGTTCTCAGCTCCTCCCATGGTCTGTGCTGTGTGTGCAGGAAGGGCAGGAGGAGGCAGGGAGGAGGGGGAGGGCTCACTGGGAAGGGGAAACCTAGGGCTCCCTTGGGTCTGGGTCCTGGCAGCCCCATCAGGGGATGACGATGGGAAGCCCGTGACCATCAATATCGCTGGGGTTGGGCCTTCTGTCTGTGAGCACAGTAACACCTTCCACAACCCTGTCAGGCAGGCACCACTGTCCCCATTTCACAGACATGGTCACTCCGAAAGCCTAAGCAGCCAGCCCAGGGCACCCAGGACATGGCCAGCAGAGCAGGGGTCCTTGCAGGCTGCAGACTCCCACGCGGCCCCTCTGACCACAGTCACACCAGGGGACAGAGGGCTGTGCGTGTGTGCACACGAGGGCACCCTGGGGTTACTGACCAGTTGTGCCCTCTTGGCCCTCCTACCGGGTCCCCACCCCACTGGGTGTGGTGGCTGTTGGAATGTCCACACCTTGGTTTGTGAGGCCTATAAGCACTGCCTCTCTCCATGCCTGCCCTAGCTAGGGGTGCGATCTAGGTGTCAGTGGTGCACTGAGTCACTTTGGGCCAGCCACGGCCCTCCCTGAACCTGTCATGTCCTCAGCGTGATGGGGAATCACAGTTCTCAACTGGCAGTGTGTGAAGTCTGAACAAAAATCAAATGCACCAATGAATGTAGAATCCTGAACTCCGGGCTGGGCACCGGTGTGCTGGTGACTCTTATTATTACCCTGGGCCGTGAGCAGGGGTGAGGGACCTGTGTGAGTGCACACATGTGTGTGGTAAGCCACCAGTATTTGGGTAAAGGGGAAGAAAATCAAATAACTGAGCTGGCTTGGGACAGAGGTTTTTTTTTTTTATTTTTTAGAGAAATATAGATTCAAGTTACCTTATTTAAAAACAAAAAACAAAAAAACAAAAAACAAAAAACAGGGGGCAGCCCGGGTGGCTCAGCAGTTTAGCGCCGCCTTCAGCCCAGGGTGTGATCCTGGAGACCCGGGATCAAGTCCCACGTCGGGCTCCCTGCATGGAGCCTGCTTCTCCCTCTGCCTGGGTCTCTGCCTCTCTTTCTTTCTCTCTCTCTCTCTCTCTCTCTCTCTGTGTCTCTCATGAATAAATAAATAAAATCTTTAACAAAAATAGAGATTTTAAGACTTTAAGTCCAGTGATCCAATTAAATGAAATTTTTTATAAAAGGAAGGTTTATTGAGTGATTACTACAGAAGCTCCCAAAGAGGGAGGGGACCCAAGAGGGTTGCCCTCAATTAAATGAAATTTAACAACAGTTACAAACACCTCTTAGATGTCCCGCCCTATGCTGAACATTGAGTGGTGGAGGGCTACAGAGAGGCCTGGGCGCAGGCCCGTGGACACCGATCCATGGAACGGGCAGAAATCACCTGGAGAGAAGCCAGAGGCTGGGGATGGCTCCAAGAATAAAGCTAATAGCTGTGCAGGGGCAGAGGGTGGGCAGGGAGAAGACTGGGGCCTGACAAAACGGGCACCTTGCCTGCAGCCTTTTGTAGTCTCTCACTAGGGTCTCAGGGCCACCCAGTGAGGTGGGTGTTAGAGTCCCATTTTGCAGATGAGGAAACAGAGGCTCAGGGAGGTAGTGCCTTACCTGTACTACCTGTGATGGAGACAGAATTTTCACCCAGTCTGTCTACCTCCAAAGCTCCCCCCCAGTACCCCCTCCACTTTGAGGTTTGTCACTGAGAATCCACCTATGACTCTGTGCACATGCCCGGGAGAAGGGGGTGCTGGCAGGAGGGTAGAAATGCCAGATAAGAGCCTTCTACCTCCTTATATTTGTGTGACTTAAGGAAAAACAGGAGAGAGCGAAGAGCTGGGAATGGAAGTCACACACACTCACCCTCTCACGCACACACGTGGCTTACTTTTGGATTATGGGCTGAGTTATCAACTTCATAAGGTTTTCTCTTGTAATTTCAGTCAGCAGATGAACATTGGTTCTTCGGCCACTCTTTATCTTTTGAGCTCCAGAGGCTCCTCCCCACCTGAGACAGTCCCAGCCCCATTAGGATAGAAAAATCTCTGGCAGCTCAGCACAGGGTGGGGCTGACAGTGGGCTGCCCACCCCCAGCTGTGCCCCTTGGGGCCAGGCCTGCTCAGCAGGGGTCCCACAGCCGCTGCTCCCCATGTGCCACCTCCTCCTTCTCTGGCCCAGACTCTGACTTCATCTCTGCCCCCATTGCTGCCCCTTCCCCAGCACAGCAACCCACCCCCTCTCCCCAGACACTTCCTCTGCCCTAGATTTCCAGGAGGTGGCCCATGCACAGTGTCCCTCACCACCCACCAGCCATCTGCACTTACTCCACCCCCACTTCTCTGACCTCCCCAGAAAGAGCAAAGACTTTGGAGTCAGACAGAGTGGGCTGGATCCAACTGCCACTTACTAGCTCTGTGACCTTGGGCAGGATATTGAGCCTGGCTCTGCCTCAGTTCCTGCATGTGTAAAATGGGGTCAGAGGGGACAAAGATCACGTCTGGAAGGCACTCTTGGAAGATATTCTTAAGTATCATCTTCTGAGGTTGTTGCGTGTTGTGTGAAGGAAGGTTTCAAGGCAGAGGTGACATCTGAGCTGGGTTTTGAAGGATGGAGTCTACTTTCTAGGCAGAGAGAACAGCAGCTGCCCAGGGAGGTATGAAGGATCACAACACACTGGGAGGAGTAGAAGTGGTTTACGGTTGCTGGGAAGGAAGACGCAACTAACTCAGAGGGCGGGCAGCAGATTTCAGAGGCCGTGTCAGCAGTTCTTGGGGCACCCTGGGCTCTTTTGTGTGAAGCTTTTGGCTGCCCTCTTTCTAAGCTACTCTGCTGTCACTAAAGCCTGCAGTCTCTGCAGGCCCCCCCTGCAGGCCCTTTGCACACACCACGCCCCTGCTGGGAGTGTCCTCACCTCATTCCTGCCAGTACACTCCTGCTTCTTCCAGAACCCTCTGCCACTCCCTTGTGCTGAAAGGAAGTGTTCCTTCTCTGAATCTCAGTCATCACCATTCTATCTCCCAGGACGTGGTGCTGATGGCCCCCCGAAGAACACTTCTATTGCCATCCAAACACTCTGGGGGCCTGTTTTTGGTTCAGAAAGTAAAGCACTCAGACATGACTGTCGCATGGCACAGGCCACTAAACGAATGCCCATGACCTAAGCAGTCGTAGGCACATCTGATTGGTTCCCCCTGGCTTCCTCTCCCAGAGGAGGGGTTCAGGTAAGGGTAAATAAAGGAACAATTTGCTCCTCCCTGTGTCCACAAGCTTCTTAAAGATGGGGCCTGGCACACAGTAGGTGTTCAATAAATGTTAAGATACTGAACATCTGCCTCTCAGACGTGCCCAGAATGTGCCAGTTAATGGGCGCTTTCACCCTATGATTTGATTGGATAATTACAGTAAACCTGAGGCAGAGATCACTATTGCTAACGTTCATGAAGCCAACACTAAGACCAGGAACAAAAGTGACTGTCCAAAGCCACACAGCAAAATGATAAGAGAGCTATGTGCTTGAACCCAAGCCTCCTGCTCTAACTATAATGAAATCATCATTATTTCCCTGATGCGGCCATTGCTTGAGCATCTACTCCCTCTGTGCCCGTGCTTTATAGGCACAATCACTTCCAATTCTCAGATGACAAAATGGGAGCTTCAAATCCCCAACTTTCTCCTGTGATGGGGGTGCTGACCACAGCCAAGGACACAGCACAGAACCTGAGGTCTGGCCATTGCCCACCCGAACTGAAGCAGTCAGTTCCCAACTGGAAGCACTGGGCAGCACCCTGCTTGACACCCCGTCCCCTGGGAAGTCACTCACCGGAGGAGGAATGTGCGTGTGGCCCCCACCACAGCCAGGCTGACCAGCAGGGAGAGAGATGTTAGACTCTCTTTGATCCCTATGCCCAAACCTCTGCCTCTGCGCTCACCCCCTCCAGGAAGCCGTCCCCCAGTGACCCCCTTCCTGAGAGCAGGAAGGGACCTTATAGACCACCCAGTTCCCCCTCTCTGCACCCATTTCACAGAGAGGGAAACCACAGTCCAGAAGGGAGAGCCCAGGAGGCTTCCTGGCTCCTAGCTCAGGGCCCTTCAAGGACCACACTCAATACACACTACACTGGCCATGCCTCCCCCTGAGGGTAGCTGGCATTCAGGGCCTCAGGCTCAGGCTTTAGAACAGAAAACCAGGGTCCCTGTGAGCCCCACGTGATGGCCACAGCTACACCCCACATGGGGCAGAGGAGGCTCTCCCAGCCCAGGAGAGGCAGGGGTTGTGGCCGATCTTGTGGCTCTATGCACACTCTTTTCCGGGTGCCTTCCAAATATCAGCTCTTCGTTATGGCATCCACCAAATGAGGTTGGCCTTGTCTCGCAGCTGAGGTAGCCAAGGACATATGTATTGTCATGATCCCCATTTTGCAGGGAGGGAAGTGGAAGCTCCGTGATGCTGGGGATGGGGCTGGAGGTAACAGAGCGTGGGGGAGTTAGGATTTGGATCTGGACTGTGAGACCCAGAGTCTCTCTCGTCTTAACCTCTACCCTGCAGTGCTCTCTTTAACTCAAATCTGTGCCCTCCACCCCACATTCCCTGCAGTCTGGACTCTACATTTTCTCTCTGAAGCTGGAGAAGGCTTTGGGAGGAAAAGGCTCCAAGGGTGGTGGGCAGGGGTTTTGTGAATGGAGCCCTGTGTGAAGGCTTGTTGTGATTTAAATATCACAAATCTCAGCCATTATAAAGCATCATTGTTATCAGCTAAACTCTGCCTTCACAGAAAAGTCATGGTACATGGATAATACCCTCTACATCATTCATCTGCTATGCAATGCAGGTAACCTTTGGGATGGCTCCCAGTGATCCCCATCTCCTGGTATTCACGTCCTTACGGAGTCCCATCCCTCTGAGTGTGAGCTAGACCTAGTGACTTGTTTCTAGTGAACACAATGTAGCAAAAATGACAGGATGCCCATGTGGTGAGGACCTGAGGAGGGGGGGTTCTGGCCAATAGCCAGTGAGGAAACGAATCCTACCTACAGCCACATGAGCTTGGAAGCAGATCCTCCCCGAGCTGAGCAAACCTTCAGATGAGAACACAGCCCAGAGGCACCCAGCTAAGCCATGCCTGGATTCTTGATCCACAAAAACTAGGAGGTAATAAATGCTTCTTGCTTTAAACTGCTAAATTTTGGAGGTTGTCTGTTCTGAGCTATAGGTAACTAATATACCTGGTGTTTTTCTACTTAGTGCCAGGCCCTATTCTGCCCACACAAGCATTCAAGATACATTTATTGAGTGCCACTGTGTGCCAGGCACTGTGTCTGGTATAGGGTTTGCAGTGATAAACCAGACAGGTGTTATCCCCACTCTCAAAGACCTCAAGGCTGAATTAAGGAGACAGATTTATGAACAGACAGTGTGAGCAGTGCTGTGGGGAGCCCAGGGCAGGCACCTGACCCAGCCTGCAGAAGTCAGGGGAGGCTTCCTAGAGGAGGGGACGCCTGAGACAAACCCAAGACTGGGGAGAACCTTCCAGTCAAAGGTGGAGCAGAAGGGTATCATAGAAAGAGGCCAAGAGAGTGGCAAGGGGAGGTGTAAGGAGACTTGGCTCACTGGGGGGGGGGGGGGGGGGACACAGGGAAGCAGGTTATGGCAAAAGCATGGCTGGAAGGGGGAACACGGCAGAGGAAGAGCACGGAGGGTCTCAGGTGCCCACCGGAGAGCTCTGGACTTATCTGCTAGGCAGTGGGGAGTTACCAGGGGTGTCAGCAGCTCAGAGATGTGGCCAGTAAGACTGAGAAACATGATGCTGGCAGCAGAGTGGAGGATGAGGCAAAAGGGTCAATCAGGAGGGCGGGAACCCAGGTGGCATGCTGGCAACTACACTAAGGCAGGAAATGATGGAGGTTGGGCTGGCGGAAGGAGAGTGTGGAGGAGTGGCTGGATCTGCGAGATAAGGGCAGGCGGAATGGACAGGGATTTGGGGTCCAAGTCTATGGGGAAGGCGAGGTGAGGGGGAGAGAGGTCAGAAGGCTGCCCAAGTTGGGTTGTGGAATTGGTTGTGCCATTTACTTAGGGGGAAGTGCAGGGGCGCATGGACAGGTACTTGCTGGGAGGGGCAAGAGGAGAAGGATGAGTGGGCGAGGCTGGTGTTGCAGCCTTGCCAGAAAAGAAACCTAGGCAGACCGTCCGCTAGGAAGCGCAGCAGAGAAAAGCTACAGGCCTGCCGGATTCTGGAGAGGAGAGGCGCACGAGAAGGGGATCCCGGAAGCGGAGGGGCCAGGGTTTGGGGAGAGTCTCGGGTGCGGGGATGCCCCTGCAGACACTGGGGCCACGACCCTGGCCCTCCCGACCCGGGGAGGGGTCACCCACCTGCTGCCCGTAGCCCAGGGCTTTGTCGTAGAGCGCGATGCCCGCGGCCAGCACCCGTGCCCGCTCCTCCAGGCTGGTGCAGCCCACGTCGAGGCCGTGCGCGTAGCCCTGCTCCGCCAGGCAGCGCGCGGCGCGGAGCTGGGGGTCCCCCGCCGCCCCGGACTCGGCCGCCAGCCCCATGAGCGCCGCCAGCCGCCCGGCGCACGCCTCCTCCTCTTCGTCTCGGCCCAGCCGCCCCGACACGTGCGCCAGGTTGGCCCAGGCGTTGAGGTTGCCCGGGTCCTCGTGGGCCACCTCGAGGAAGCGCTCGCGGGCCTCGTCCAGCTCCTCCAGGTGGAAGGCGAGGGCGCCGAGCAGGTGGCGCACGGCGGGGCGCTGCGGGGCGGCCGCCAGCTCGAGCTCCTGTCGCAGGCCGTCCTGCTGCAGCTTCAGGTCCCGGGCGTGGAGCGAGGCCGGTGAGCGCGGCTCGAAGTTGAGCTGCATCTCCAGGTGGAAGTGGCCCGGCAGGTAGTCCAGCTCGTCGATGAGGGCTTCCAGGTCCTCAGCCGCGGCCTCCGGCTCCCCCATGGCAGCCCCGCTGCTCCCCGGGCCTCGCCCCTGCCCCGGAGCGAGCCCCGCGCGGAGGGCGAGGAGGCAGCGCGCGCCACGGCCCGGGGTCCAGCCGCCTCCGGGTCCCGGGGCGCCTCCCTCTGCTGGGAGGGTCTGAGCGGAGGCTCGGTGGGTGTGTCGGCTTTCGCTGCTCGGCGGCTCCTAGACGCCCGCATTGCACAACCAGGTGTGCCGGAAAAACAGGTGCCTGGCCAAATGCAGGGCGCGCACACCACGGTGCGTGGCGCGAGGCCTGTCTCTACTCTCTCTGCTCAGCAGATCAGGGAAGCAGGCTCAGGGGAGAGGACTTGCCCAGGTCACAGAATGGAGCTGTGCCCAGGCAGCCTGGAGCCCAGCTGGCTGAACCCCAGCCCCTTTCTCCGTGGGCGCTTTCTCCCCGCTCCCTGTGTGAGCTCGCTGACCAGCAGGGGCAGGACTGGCCCTTCCAGCTGCCCGCGGAAGCTGCCCTCACTCCTGCCGCTGTCCCCGTCCTCTCCGAAGTGCCTATGTTCTCCTTCCTCTGAAGAGAGCCTGCCACTTGTCTCTGCTCCTCCTTAGGCCCCGACTTATCAGGCTTCCCCACTTAGGACCCTCGACCTCCTCTCTGTCCTGCAGTGGAGAGACTATGGGGCTCCATGTGCTAGTTCTAATCCTGGCTCTCCATCCCTAATCATCTGTGACCTTCATAATTATGAATCACTCTGTATTTTTCTCATCTGTGACATGAGGGTCACATTCTCTCCCCCAAAGGTAGGGTAGATATCCACGGTGAACCTGGTGAACGTCACTCTGGATAACTATCAGCTCCCACTCTTCCCCTTGATTCCCACTGTATCCTGTACCCCACCTGTAGCCCAGGTTTCTTGCTCTTGCCAGTCCCCCCCCCCCCCGACCCGGGACTGGCACTGGTTGCCCACCATCTAGAAGGCTGGGCTATGCTCCCTGCTGCAAGGCTGCTGGTCCTCCAGTGCTTGGGCTTTGGAGCAAGTCTGGGCTTCAGAGGCCCTCCACCCCTCATTCCACCTGGGCAGGGCTCCTGAGACCCTATTCCTTCATATTCTTGACAAATAGACCAGTGTTTTCAAAAGGGGAAATAGAGACAATTAGTAAACTTGGGGAAAAAATGACTTGAGCAATAATAAGGTAAATTAAAACATCATTCTGGTGTTACCTTTCACCAGTAATTTTAAAATATAATATTTAATAATTTTTAATAAAAGATCATTGCTATCAATTGCTGGTGATCACAAGATGACACTTGGGATCCAACCTTTTTCGGGGTATCAGGGATAGATTTCCAGAGTGATTGGCTCCCCCTCCCTTTTATTGTGGCAACATGTAGTTAACTTAAAACTGACCATTTGAACCATTTTAAAGTGTACAGTCAATAGCATTAAGAATATTCCCATTGTTGGGTTGTCTGGGTGCCTCAGTTGGTTAAGCATCTGCCTTCAGCATAGGCCAAGATCCTGGAGTTCTGGGATTGAACCCTGCGTTGTGGAGCAGGGAGCCTGCTTCTCCCTCTCTCTCTGCCCCTCCTCCCTGCTTGTGTTTTCTCTCTCTCAAATACACAGATTTTTTTTTTTAAAGAATATTCCCATTGTTGTGCAGCCATCACCACCATCCATCTCTAGAACTATTTAATCTCCCCAAACTGAAACTCTGTACCCATTAAACAGAGTCACTGGTAGCCACCATTCCACTTTCTATCTCTCTGAATTTGAAGACTTTAATTACTTCCTATAAATAGAATAATACAATTTTTGTCCTTTTGTGTCTGGCTTATTTCACTTAGCCTGGTGTCTGAAAGGTTCAGCCATGTTGTAGCCTGTCAGAACTTCCTTCCTTTTTTTTTTTTTTAAGATTTTATTTATTTATTTATGAGACACACACACACACACACACACACACACACACACACACAGAGGCAGAGACACAGGCAGAGGGAGAAGCAGGTTCCCTGCAGGGAGCCCAATGTGGGTCTCCAGGATCACACCTTGGGCCGAAGTTGGCGCTAAACCGCTGAGCCACTGGGGCTGCCCAACTTCCTTCCTTTTTAAGGGGGAGTAATATTTCATCAAATGTATGTATACACCACATTGTGTTGATCCATTCACCCATCAGTGGATGCTTGGGTTGTTTGCATCTTGGCTATAGGGAACAATACTGCTATGGACAAGGGTATACAAATATCTTTTTGAGTCCCTATTTTCAGTTCTTTTGTCTATACACCCAGAAAGTGGAATGGCTTGGTCAGATCAATTCTATGTTTGATCTGACCAGAGCAGATTTTTTGACCAATTTTTTTGAGAAACTGTTATACTGTTTCCCATAAGAGCTACATCATTTTACATGCCCGCCAACAATGCACAAAGGTTCCAAAGTCTCTACATCTTTGCCAATGCTTGTTATTTTCTGTTTTGTTTTGTGTTTTTTTTTTAAAGATTTTATTTATTCATGAGAGATACACACACACAGAGGCAGAGACATAGGCAGAGGGAGAAGCAGACTCCCTGCAGGGGAGCCTGATGCGGACCTTGATCCCAGGACCCTGGGATCATGACCTGAGCCAAAGGCAGAAGCACAACCACTGAGCCACCCAGGTGCCCTGTTTTTGTGTTTTATAATGGCCATCCTAATGGATGGGTTTTGATCTAACTCTGAGAAGATGAGTAGGAATTGGATGGGAAGTGTAGGTCGCAGGTGCATTTCAGTGGCAGGAAGGGCATAGGGAAAGGCCAGAGGATTGCAGTGCAGGGTATGCCTCAGAGCAGGACAGCCCCGTGTGGCTGACATGTACAGAGTGTGGGCCAGACATGGAAGGGCTGAGGACTGAAGGCAGCGAGGGCAGCACCATCACGGAGGCCTGAATCCTGAGAATCTTGACTTGACTCTGCTGACATAGCAGATGGCTCCAGATTCTGGATGGTTAGACCCTCTTGCAGCCAGAGAGTTCCCAAACCTAATCATGAATCCCATATCCACTGTGTGACCCTACACCTTGCTAGATGTGACCAGGGGAAGTTACTCCCCCTCTCTGAGCCTCGGTTTCTTCTTCTGTGTAATGGGATGGGAGGGGGTTTCAAGAGAGAATGAGTTGGTTGCTAGGGCTGGTGAGTTGCTACGATGGGGAGGCTTTGGGCTGACGTGAGTGGGCAGGCTGCCTTGCTGCAGAGCTGACTCACGCCGGCCTGTACCTGCTCTGGCCTGTCTGGCAGCCAGATTCCCAGCCCAACAGACCTTGGCCTATATTCTACGGTCACTCCTCCAGGAGTCCTGGAGCCAAGGGGCTCAGGCCGAGAGAGAAGCAATGCAGCCACAAGCAGCTTCTGGGCCACACTGACAACGCTCATACTGTCCCGCGGCTAGTCACAGGGCTTCCCCCATGCACAGGACTTGCTGGTGGACACAAACACTTCACTAACGTCTCCAAATACTCCTCCATGAGGCAGCGGTCAATGTCCATATTATAGATGAGGAAATTGAACTCTGGCCAGGGTAACGTGCCCAAAGCCGCCAACCAGACAACAGCAGAACCAGAATTCAAACATGACTCTGAGGATTTATGCATGACCGGGAAGTTACTCTAGATTAATTCCTTTATTTGTTCCCTTGTCATTCAACAAATATTTACTGAGCATTTACTGTGCGCCAGGTATGGCACCAGGAGTGGGTGAGACACAGTCTCTGCCTCTGGACCTTTGCAAGGGCCCTTTCCAAGGGCTGGGAATGGCCTCTTATTAAGATTCCGCTATGTGCCAGGAGCATACTTAAATTAGCTCCTTTAATCCTGCTAGGAGTCTGGAGAGACAGAGATTATTACCTTCACTTTACAGGTAAGAAAGTGGAGAATCAGAAAAGGAAACGAATTGCCCAAGTCTGCACAAGTGGGAAGGGGCAGGGCCTGTGCTTAGATGACCAAGGGTGTGTGTTGTGTGTGCTCCCAGGCCTGATACCTCTGACCCTCAGCTCAGTGGTGCAGGGTGGGCACTGTGTCAGATGTGGCCGTGTGCCAGCCTGGCTTGGGGACGGAGAGTCCAGCCCACAGCTACGCTAGGCGTCTGGACTTCCTATTTAAGTGCTAAAATGGGATGTTAGAGGGCACTAGGAGGACCCTGAAAGAAGACACACTGTTCTGGGAACCCAGCTCCATGGACTGGGTGTAGGACCCCAGGCAAGTCCTATTTCTCTCTGGCTTCTGTCCCATCGTCATCAAATGGGGTGTGGCTCTCTGCTGTGCCTCAACCTGAGACCACTGGGAGGATCAAAGGTAATCATGGGAGATGGTATTAGATGTAGGATGACCAAGGGGCACTGGTCAGATGAAGGAGAGGAGGGAAGAGAGCTGACCATGCCCCTGGCCCCGGGCCCTGCAGACCCCACAGTAGGGCGGGTCTGCCCGGCGGCGAAGGGTCCCCCACAAGGTGGCTGGCCGAGAAAAGGTGCAGGGCGCAAGCAGAACGGCAGGGGGCGCCCCGGGGGCACAGCCGCGCGCAGCTCACAGGTCACAAGGCGGGGTTGCCGGGCAGCGCCAGGGGAGCCCCCGCCCGAGGCCCCGCGAGGACCTGGCCTGGGGGCGGCCGAGCCATGGGCGTCAAGAGGTTCAGCGGGGCGCCCTTCGGGGTGCAGAGCCACAGGTGGGGGACGAGGGAGCGGCGGGAGGGGCTGGCGGTGAGCAATGGGCGGGGGCCCGCCCTTCTCTCCGGGCACACCTGCTGCACTTCTCCCCCCGCCGCTCTTTCCCCATCCTTAGGGGATCCGAGCCCTTTCCAGAGCACCTCCTATGGGCCAGACGCACCGAGGCCAGGCAGCCCGGCCCACAGGAGGTCACCAGCGCAGCATTTCGGCCCAGGGGGCCTCCATCCATCCACACATTTATATGATATACAGGTACCCCCTGCTCTGTGCCGGGTGCAGTCCTAGCACCTGCCGACACAGCAGTGAACAAACAGCACAACCCTGTCCTCTGGAGTTTGCATTCTTGTGGGGAGGGGGTGGTTGGAGTAGATGATAAACCAAAAAGAAAAATACATAAAATGTTGGATAGTAACAGGGCTATGGAGAGAAAGCCAGCTAGGAGGAGGAGCTCGCAGGGGCTTGCGAGGGGAAGGTGACTTTGGAGTGAGTAAAGGCCCCCAGTGGAGGGGATGAGACCAGCCAAGGGTGGTGTCCAGGGAGAGGGAGCCAGAAAGGTCAGAGACCCTGAGGTGGGAGCAGCCCAGTTCATGCTCCAGCGGCCAGGTCCCCTGGGAAGCCAACACCGCCACCCCCAGACCTGTCCACAGCAGGATGGGTGCTGGGCCTTGGGCTCTCACCAGGCCTCTGCCCCTCTCTAGGTTTGATGTCTCCTGCCGTTTACCCCAACCGGAAGAAATTCAGCACTTTTACAGAGGCCCCATACTCCAGGCTTTACTCTGTGGACCTGGTAAGTTTGTGTCCTCGGCGCCTCCAAGTGCCTCACACGGGGCAAGGGGCTGAGCGGTGTCAGGGGCGAGCCTCACACCTCTCCAGGCCCGGAGACCTGGAGACCTCACACCTCTCGGTTGGGAGCTCAGAGCTTGGCTCAGGGCCCGGGGTCTTAGATGTAATGATAAATGCAGGTCTGTGGTGAGGACAGCATGGGTTGGGGCCACAGAGACCTGGGGTCCATTTCCTCTCCGGCACCCACTGGCTGTGGGCTATGAACGAGGTGCTACCCTTCCTTGAAGTGTAAGGGGATCAGGGACAGGGGATGCTGGGATCATACCTTGAGTGCTATGCCCCTTGGTGTCACATTTGGCACTAGGGATAGGGGCTGCAGTGGGGTCCGGCCTTTCCGCCCCCAGGTTGGGAGGGCAGCTGGGTGAGGAAGATGCTCTGTGGGCAGACTGGGTAGGTGTGACCATGCTCTGACTCAGTCCCACATAGGACCTGGGACCTATGGCTACCAGGAGACCTGCTTTAGCAAGAAGAAGCTCAGAGAGGAGGTGGGCACAGGCTGGGCCCGGGCCCAGGAAGCCATCCGGCTGACCCAGCTGCCCCACTTTCAGTACCAGGCCATCATGAAGGAGAAGCAGCTGCAGGTGCGTCCCCCCCAGGCCAGGCAGAGTTCCTTCTTTAGGGAATGCCATCACCCTCCAGACTCCTTCCCGGGGGGGACATTCCCAGGTTTCAGGTTGTCACCTTCTGCTTTCTTCTCTTGAGGCAGAAGGAGAAGCTGGGGCCTGGCTCCTACAACCTCAAAGACTTCTTAGAACAGCTGCAGGAGAAGCCGTGCAGCACCCGGGGGCTGCTCAGCTCAGGGGAGATTCGCTTCCGAGGACTCATTGGGGTAGGTGTCCTCGTGTCCTGGGGTGGAGCCCTCCCACCCTCCACTCCATCTGCGGAGTGTGCAGCATGGCTGGTTGGTGCTGGAAGCGCCCCTCCTCATACCATCTCCTCCCAGGCCCAGCCAAGCTCTCTTCCGGATGCCCCAAACCCCTCTGCTTTCTGCTTTCTGGTACCACAGCTTCGAGCCCAGGAGCTGTCGTATATTCTTGTGCCTGTCTCCCCCAACAGCCCAGTTGCTCTCTGCTGGCAACCGGTTCATCTCTGAATCCCTGAGTAGAGTCTAGTATACATTAGGTGCTCAACGAACTCATCCATCTATATATTCATCTGTCTAGCCAGCAGGTAATGACTAAACACCCACTAAGTGCCACGCACTGTCCTCGGGCTTGAGGATCGAGCAGTGATGAATCATGGATCTGGTGCCCTAGTAGAAGAAACAACAGTACAGAGAAGCAAATCATATATTATCAGGACCATGAGGAAAAAATGAGGCAGGGAAGGGATCCAGGGTGATGGAGGTGCAATTTTCAGGGTGGTCAGGGAAGACCTCTGGGAGGTGACATTTGAGCAAAGCCTGCAGGGGGTGAGCAATGGAGACTCACAGAGGCTGCGGGAGAGCATTCTAGGCAGCAGGAAGAACAGGTGTAAACCCTGAGGTGAACCGGGGGGGGTGGGAGGCCAGGGTGGCTGGAGGGAGAGCCAAGGGCAGAAGGAGAAGTATCAGAGGAGTGAGGGCCAGACGGCAGGACCCTGCAGCAAGGTAGGGGCTTTGGGATTGGTCCCAAGTTCTGTGGGAGGACAGTGGAGGGTTTTGACAGGGGCAGGACCTGATTCACATTTTCAGAGGAGCACCCTGCTCCTGGGGGTGAGGGTTGGAGGCATCTGGCTGGGAGGCGATGGTAGTGAGGGGTGGGGTGGCATCCATGTGGGTCAGAATGATCATTCCCTGTGGGGAGAACAGAGTGGGGCTCCAGCTCAGTAGGGCATAAGGGGGAAGGCAGAGCGTGCACCGTGGGTCACGGAGTGACCTCCGCCCTGGTGGTCCGCTGGGCGCTCTTGGTCTGCTTCCAGCTCCTCAAATGGACCAAACTCTTTCACCTGGGGCTTTGCTCCTGCCATTCCCTCTGCCAGAAATGCGCTTCCTCTCCCTGCCCCCGCGCTCCCCCCAGCTGCCCCTCGGTCAGCCCTCAGCTGTCAGCTCTAAGGTCCCTTCCTCCAGGAAGCCTGCCTGACCCCCACTAGGTGACAGACATCCCCCTTTCCTAGGAGTCTCAGTGGTGGTTGTGTGTTTAGAGTTTCTTCCCTGCGGGACATCAGCCCCTGAGGGTGGGCGACACCTGCCTGGTTGGCTCACTGCTGGAGTCCCAGGTCCTAGCAGCACCTGGCACATAGTGGGCACACAGGTAGTGTTTGTGGACTGAGTAAGCGCACACTTGCCTACTAAGTACTAGATGTTCCAGAACATCCTCAGTGTTTGCAGCCAGTCCAGGCGAGGCCCTGGGGGCTCAGAGAGGATGAGCATCTTGCCTCAGGCTGCACAGCTGGCAAGCAGGCGATGTCCATCCCCAAAGCCAGGCCCCTCCTTCTACACCTTATTGCTGTGAAGCCTGGAAATTACTCTGCATCTTCAGGCACCGAGGGTGTAACTGCAGACGGGAGCGGGGCTGCCCAGAGGCATTGCAAGCTGTGTCATTACCTTCAAATCTGAAATAATAATAAATGACGCCACGTGCCAGGTGCTGTCCTAAGCACTCGAGGGTACTTATTAATCTAATCCTCACAACACCCCTGTGAGGTAGGCACGGTCATTATTCTGGCTTGATAGAGTAAGAGAACTGGAGTACAGAGCTTAAGCAAGTGCCCAAGGGCACAGAGCTCTGAATTCAAATCCAAGCAGGATTTGAATCCAGGGGCATCCACACGTAATAGCCACGGCGCATTACACATAAGTGGGCTCACTTGGGTTTCGTTCCCTGATGGTCTTTGGAGGATGGAGTCTAATGTCAGAGCCCAACCCAGACGGTGGCAGAGGAGCAAGTTTGATGCTTCCTTCTTGGGTCCCCAGCTCCCAGCTCCGGGGCTGAGTAGGGCGAGGGTACCATGGCCTGGCCCTCCTTTTCCCACTTCATCCCCCTATCTTTCCTGCAGTAACCTCCACCAGGCCCTGCAGGATTTCTCCAAGCCACTCTCCTGGGCTGGGCGGGGGGGGGGGGGGGGGGGGGGGGGGGGAGGAGGGGGGGGACAGCAAGTTCAAGGAGGTGGTGCTGCCCCAGTGGGTGCAGATGGCAATCCCTGGGGAGCTCGTGTCCAAGGCCTATTTTCCGTCTTCTTGCAGTGAGACCTGGGCAGGGATCCTGATGGCCTCTTCTGGCCTCTGGTCCTTCCAGTTGTCCCCCCACCACTGCAGGTCTACAGATGCCACCTGTGCAGAGTGGGGCCTGCCCCAGTGTCCTAGCCGAGCTGTAGGTGCCTGTTTTGGCGCCCTGTGAATCTTTCCCCAGAGAGGATGGGGCTGTCAAACCACAGCCCCTGCACAGGCAATGCCTCCTCCTCTGGTTTCAGAATCTCATCTACCACTGGCACTGGGGGATGCAGCCACCCCCTCCCTAGGTGCACTCTCTCCTCTCTTGGCTCTGGGGATACTAGGTCCACAGCTCTGGAGCCCCTCTGCCAGCCTCCCTCGTGGCTCTCCATCCCTAGCGCTCCCCCCGCCCCCACCCTCCACCCTCTTTACGGTGATCTCTCTTGCCTAGCCAGGCTCCATGCAGAGGGCTCCAGATCCCCACCCTAGGGGGCACCTCAAACTCTGCATGTCCCCCTCCCCCACATGTCAGCTTCTCCTTGGGGCCTGCTCTTTCCCTGGAATGGTACCATCAGCTGCCAGACTCAGAAACCCAACGGCCCTTTATTCCTCATGGTCACCAGGGTCTGTGCTTTTGCCTCTTGCCCTCCTCTTGTCCTCCTCCTGTCCTCCTCTTTCCCTCCCCATTGCCTCTGCCCCAGCCCAGGCCACTGCCTCATTCCCACCCAGGGGCAGCTCTCTGGACAGATTTCCTGGTCTCCTACCTCAGCCAGAGTCATCTTCCTAAAGGACCCTCAAAGTCAGATCTGAATACCCTCCTAAGGCCTTCAAGGTCCTTCCTGCCCTCCTTACAGCATAGTACCTCTCCCAGCTGGCCTGAAAGGTCTTGTTCCAGTCTCCTGGCCTTTGCCCCATGTAGGGGTGGTGTGGGGGGACCTGCCTCCTCCCCCACATCTGTCTTTGGAATCCTTCTCTTCCTTTAAGGTCCAACTAAAACAATCTCTGCCGATTCCTACACTCCTACACACCTTCCCCAGAATCAATCACCCCTGCCTCAGCCCCCAAAGCTCTGACAGCAGAACATTTCAGTTAAAATCATGGACTTTCCCATCAGCCCAGGGGTGTCACTCCGCCTGGAGTGAGATAAGCCCTGAGCTCTGGGCTAGGCACAGTTCATGGACTCCAGGAGGGGCAGCCGCTGTCTGTTGTAACGGGCCCTCTGAGGTCACTTCTGAGGTGTACCCAGGCTCATGGCCCTCCTGCCCCTGGGGGTTTTTTACATAGTGCCTGGGAGACAGCTCAGGAGGTGCACAGATTTCGTAGTTGGAACCCTAGCTGCTGTCCCTTTCTGGAGGTAGGCCCTTGGACTCGAGGTCTGACTCTCTGAGACTCAGTTTCCCCACCCGCTAATGGCAGATGGTTCTGATTTGATCTCATTGGGTCACCTTCTGGGACCTCCAGGTGCCGAGGCTCCAAGTGAAGCCCAACACACCACACAGCGACCCATCTTCCTACCCGGAGGCTCTTCTACTGAGCACACCTGGAAACCCAGGCCCTGGAAGGAGGCAACATGTGGCCCTGTCCTCTGAGGGCAAACATATCGGATGCCATAGTGGCCCCACTACCCCAGCAGGGTGCCTGTCCAGTCCACCCTGCCATGTCCACCCTTCCCTTGTAGGGCTGCTTCCCCAGGGCAGGTTCCCAGCAGAGAAGGGCAGGGCTGAGCCATCCGTGGAGCAGCAGCGACCTCGTGGGGCTGAAAGGTGCAGCGCAGCAGCAAACATTGCTGGGTCTCTATCCAGGGACTGCCTCCCCACACCCCCGCAGCCATGCACCTGCGCTGCAGGGTGGCTCCCCTCAGTCCACCAACGGAGACCATACTTCTAACCCTGACAGTGGAAACCCCCAAATGCTCATTCCAACCACAATTCTCCATCTCTCCTACCTCCTTCTCCTTACCCGCAAGACGGACATCCTATCCTGACTTAGGTGTTGGTGCCCACTGTGGGCTGAGCACTGCGCAGGAGGTTTTACAGACATTCTGTAATTTTCCTCCTCATTGCCCTGGAAGAAAAGTATTACTATCTCCATGTTACAAACATGGACCATGAGGCTGAGAAGGCCCAAGTTGTATCCCCAAGGCCATTCAGCCATGAAGCAGCAGAGTCAGGATTCAAACCCAGGACTCTGGATCCTTCCAGGTCACAGCACTATTCATAGCACAGTGAGAACCCCCACTTATGCAAATGAAGGGCTATACAATGGGTGTGATAGATGGCATTTTTAAAAAGATTTTATTTATTTATTCATGAGAGACACAGAGGGACACAGAGAGAGGCAGAGACACAGGCAGAGGGAGCAGGCTCCATGCAGGGAGCCCAATGTGGGACTCGATCCCGGGTCTCCAGGATCACACCTTGGGCTGAAGGTGGTGCCAAACCACTGTGCCACCAGGGCTGCCCCAATAGATGGCATTTCTAAGACCACCAAAGCCAGCAACTGTCTGGGGTGATAGGGAAGGAAGGCTTCATTCCCAGGAGAGATGACATTTGAGCTGGCTTTGCAGAATTAGAATTTTATTTTTCTTTTTTTAAAGATTTATTTATTTGAAAAAGAGAGAACACATGAATGCCCTGTGCCTGCGATTGAGGGAGGGGCAGAGGCAGAGGGGAGTCAGACTCTCCACTGAGTGAGGAGCCCGACCGGGGACGGGGGAGGCTCCATCTCCCAAGGGGGAGATCATGACCTGAGCCAAAACCAAGAGTTGGACACTCCATTAACAGAGCCAGCCAGGTGCCCCAGAATTAGAATTTTCTAAGGCAAAGAAGGCTGGTAGGGTATTTTGGGATGAGGGGCAGTTAACACACAGGGACCCTGAACAACCTGTTCCCCTCCCAGGAGGGGTTTTTCTTCTTCAGACACACTCGGCATAAAGAGTGGGGTTGATAACCTTTATGTCCCTCCCTCCTACCCCTGCCCCCCTCCCCCCGCAGAACTACTATCCAGGCCCTGGAAATTATGGGGTGAAGGGCAACCCATACACAAAGCTGGAAGAGAAAGCCTGGAACCGTTCTCATTCTGAGGGCCTCATGTGCAGGATGACCAACAAGCCGTCCCCCCTGTCTCATCAGGTACCCCCTCACCTGGCCAGGCCTTGCCCGCCTTTCTGCACAGTCCTGGGGCGGGGGTGGGGTGGAGGATCTGATGACTAGGGCATACAGGGAAACTGAGACCCCAGATGGCAATGGGTCTGCATCAGCGGTTCTCCTGCGGGCCTGTAATCTGTGTTCTCTTCTAGGGGAGTGGTCTGGCTCCAGGCACCTACTCTCTCAAAAGTGGCATTGAGGCATACCTGGCACAATCCATGGGCACCCGTGGGCTTTACGACACTTTCTCCGGTGACCGAAGCAAGCCCCAGCCTTACGGACACTACTCTGTGCAGGTGTGTGCCCAGGCGAGGCCTGGAGCTCGCATTCCCTAGCAGGGGGCCGGCCCGCGGCACCGCCGCCACCCTGTGTGCCAAACGCCGCAGGGCCCTGCCCCTGCACTGGCTCACTTCACCCTCACCGCCGTGGCAGCGTGAGGCTCTGGGTTAGTTGAGGAAACGGCATGGCCTCGCCGCTGGCAGGGAGCAGAGCTGGGATGTGAACACCAGCACGTGTGCTGGCTTCGCCTGCGTGAGCCGCGGAGGAGGAACCGAGGGTCACCGTGCCAGGACTGGACGCCCAGCTCGGCTGATAGCAGCGGTGCCCCGTTAAGGAGCCAGAGACCTGAAGGGCTGGGAGGATGGGGAAGCTGAGGGGGACTTTCCCACACCTGTCATGCACCTGTTGTGTGGTCCGTAGCGGGCTGCGCTTTGCTTTGTTCCTGTTCATGGCGATTAGAGTTAAGCATCTGTCCCACGACCCGCTCGTTTTGTCTCCACTGTGGTTCACTCTGGGGCCAGGAAATAGTCACCGGGATGACTGCCCCTGTGGCACTTAGACTCCAGTGGAAGAGGACACCCAACACGGATTGTCAGCAGGTGGTGAGGAAGGGGTGGTGGTGGCGAAATGTTGACATACTTCGGACTGATGGGCGACCAGCCGCTGAAAGATGAGCCCCCCAACCTGGCTCTCCTCGCCAGGGCCTCCCAGACGGCCCCACGACCAGCCACTGACATGGGGACCTTGGGACCCTACCCAGGCTCCACGGCCAACGTACATCTTGATTGGCTAGTGCCCAGGCAGCCTACTAGTATTTTTTTGTATCTAAAGAGTAATAGACTTTATGGGGGGCAGAGGGGGCATTTTTAGGCTCATGGCAAACTTGAGCACAAAGTACAGAGATCCTTGACACCCTCGGTGCCCCCTCCACGCACAGCCTCCCCCACTGGCAGCATCCTGCCCTGGAGTGGTGCACGTGGTACAGGCGATGAACCCATGGTGACATCACCGTCACCCCAAGTCCACAGTTCACGTTAGGATTCGCTCTTGGGATGGTGTCTTCTACAGGTTGGGACAAGAGTGTCCATCATTATAGTATCATACAGAGTGATTTCACAGCCCCCCAAACCCTTAGTGTTACCCCATTGCCCTGGTTTGTAGATATTCGGACTACGGCTCCTGCTGAGAATGGCACCCACGCCATAAATGTCCTTGAAACGAGCAGAAAAATGAAGCAACGTACAAGCAGATGCCAGTTACGTTGTCCGAGGTAGCACGGAAGTGGACGTTGCTGGAGACTCTTTGGGCTCCCCCTGCCCCTGGCCGGGGCTGCGTCTCTGCCCACCTGGCTTGGGGACGTTGGGAGCAGGATAGACGGTGGTGCCTCCGTGTGTGGCCACCTCGCTCCTCTCTGCTGCTCAGGGTCCAAAGGGAGGGCTCTGGTCTTCCTGGCCTAACACACACCTTTTTTTCTTTTCCTTTTTCTTTTTTTTCCCCGTTTCTCAGAAAAAAAAGCCCAGGGAACTGATGAATTTTACGAGCTTCGTGGAAGAACTTAACTCCTGTCACAATAAGAAGCGCGGGGTTTTTTCGAAAATTTCTCGCAACCCAGAAACCCCTACAGAAAGGATTTACTGGGCCACCCTCAGCCAGTGCCCCCGGAAACTGGTCAGTGTGTCCCCCTCCCCCCATGACCTTCCTCCCTTCTTCCCTTGGGAGGGGACTCTCCTGCGGCCAGCGTGGGATGGGGCTGGCCATTTCAGAGGAAAGGCCCCCCCTTGGGTGTCAGACCCACGTGGTGTCCAGTCCTGGTCCTGCCTGCCTTGTCGCTCTCAGTAAGTCCCTTCCACTCTCTGAGGCTCAGTTTTATTTTGGTTTTTAAAAGATTTTATGTATTTATTCATGAGAGACACAGAGAGAGAGGGGCAGAGACATAGGCAGAGGGAGAAGCAGGCTCCTGGTGGGGAGTGCGATGCAGGACTCGATCCCGGGACCCGGGGATCACGCCCTGAACCCAAGGCAGATGTTCAACCACTGAACCACACAGGTGTCCATTTACTGTGGAGGCTCCATTTACTCCCTTGTCCTCTGAGTATAACCAGGTAGGTCTTAAGGGTTGGTTAGAGGTTGAGGAGTGGAGCTGGCCACGTGGAGCCTGGAATCTATGGAGTGCCCCTCTCTCCCCTCAGAGAGCCCAAGGGGTAAGGAGTCTGCCCGACAGAGGACCATGCACCTGCTCCCTCCAAGGGAACAATGTGCTCCTCTCTGCGGGTGTGGCAGCCAGGAACCTGGAAAGCCCCCACCCCACCCCCGGGCAGGGCCTGCCCCCTCTCCCAAGGGAGAACCAAACGAGTAGGGGTCCGGAGGAATGAAAAAAGGGTGCCAACATTCCCTGAGTGCCTCCTCTGGGCCAGGCACCTTCCAGCACCCCCAAAGGAGGAGTTATCATTTGCATTTCACTAAAGGAAATGGAGGCCCAGAGATGCGAAGGGATTTGCCCAGGCTTCCCCAGCAAATGTGGCTTCTGTATTCCATGTAGGAAAAGCCTGTATGGCCCTGTCATGCGGTGTGGGCCCTTGGGGACCGGGAAAGAGGTGTCGAGCTGGTGGGTGGGTTGGAGTGGGTTCTGAGAGCACCATGGGGCCCCTCGCTCCGCCCAGGATGGGCTCCTGGGGAGTTGGAAGGTGGCTGGGTACCCTCCACTGTTTGTGGCTGAAGGCCCAGGGCTCCCAGGTGGATGAGGTCAGTGCTGGGAGCCCTGAGCTGCCCCAGCCCCAGGCCTCTCCAGCTTTCGGCCTTCATTTCTTCCCCCTAGGCCACGTCTGGGCCTGGTTCGTGGCTCCCTCCAGAGAAGGAATGCAGGCACATCAACCAGCCACCGTTCCTGCTGTCTTCCAAGCGGATGGGCATAAAGACCTACCAGATGATTCTGGGAAGCTGGGTGAGTGGGTCTGGAGTGGGAGGTACACGGTGATGGGCAGGGAACCCTCTCCTGCCTCTCCTGGCAGCCGAAAGCCCTCCTTGCCCCTGGGAACTGATGCTCTGTGTCAGCCCAGCCCAGACCCACTTCTTTCTCCCCAGGGGACAAACACAGATGCCCACTATCTTATTTCTCTTAGGCAAGGGTTTCCAAACTCGAGTGGCTTGGAGGGCTTGTTAAAACACCGATTGTGGGGCACCATGCTGCAGGGTCTACTCGTAGCCTGTAGTGGAGCCTGGGTGTTTGCATTTCTAACAAGTTCCCAGGTGCTGCCGCCGCTGCTGCTGCTCTAGGGACTGCACTTTGAGAACCACTACTCTAAGGGACGTCCCCTCAGAGTCATCCCATTCTCTTATTTTCCCAGGGGAATGCTCCCTCCCTTCTCTTTGTCTTGAAGCCTCTGGGGCAGCTAGTGGAGTTGGCCCTCCTCTCATCCCTGGTGGAGCAAGGACCCCTTCTGTCCTCTTCCCCTCCCCAGAGGCGGCCGTCCCCGTGTGTGAGATGTAACCTTTAGTTCGTGTTCTTGTAAAACAGCTAAGTTCTGGGCTTGTGTGCCTGCCTTCATCATGTACACACACGGCATTGGGCATCGACCTCCTGTTTCCTATTCCTGCCCTTCAGGCTGTAAGTGAGCCTTTTATTGGGTTCTAATAATCATGCAGAAAGGTGTGCGAATCCTAAGGGAACAGCTCCACGAACTGTCACAAAATAGACTTACCATGTAACCAGCCCCCAGAGTGTTGAAGAGCACGTTGCCAGCACGCCCGGAGCCCCCACAACACACACCCCCCTCCCAGCAGGTAGCCTCACCTTGGCTTCTAGAAGCTCAGGGTAGTTTTGCCTGACTTTGAACACCTGTTTATTCTTTAGATAAAGAATCCTGGTTTCCCCGGGGAATGTCCTGCTTATAACTTACCTGCCCTCCCAGTATGTTCCCACTGCCCCCACTCGTGCCTCTCCTCCACTCCACCTGCTTACCTCCTGGAGTGATGGCTTGGCCCCACACTCTATCACTTGCCCACATCCTGTCACCCTACCTGATTCTCAGGAGGACCAGCTGGTCAGCTCTCTGCAAACTTCCTTTTCTCACCCAAGCCTGCACCTCCTGCAGGGGAGAGGGTCTTTACTTGGGGAACCCCAAATAAGGTATTTAGATAAGCACCAGATGCTGCTACCACAGGGCTGATAACTCCCGAGTGGGAGGGCTAAGGTGAGGTCCGGATTCCAGGCTTGAGCTTGACCTGCTCCAGGGCAGGAGGCACACCACCGGGAACTTGCTCCCCTATGAGACAGGCCCTTCCCTTTTGAGCACCAAGTTCAGCAGCAAATAGAACTGTGTCTGGCTCCTGACATCTCTCCCAGGCCACCCTTGGCACTGCTGCTCCACAGGTGGTGGGGTTCCTGCCCACCATTCTCCTGCCCTCGCTGGTCGCTCTGGGCAGGTTGCCTCTCCTCTCTGAACCTCTCTGTTGGTGCCTCTTGTATCTACGACCCAGGTTTCTGGGTGGGATTCACTTCCTATGGCCACCCTAATGAAAGTCCCACAAACCAGGTGGCTTCAAACAGCAGCGCTCTCTCCTATCACAGTTCTGGAAGCTGGACTGTTCCCTCTGAAACCTGCTGGGAAGAATCCTTCCTGGCCTCTTTCTAGCTTGTGGTGGTGGCCGGCAGTTTTTTAAATTCCTTGGTGTGTAAATGCATCGCTCCAGTCTGCTGTGTCATTGCCATCATCGTCCCAGGAATGTCTTTCCCCCTGTGTGTCTCTTCTATGAGGACACCAGTCTGATTGGATCAACAGCCCACCCTACTCGAGTAGGATCTCCTCTTAACTAATGACATCAGCGACTGTTTCCAAGTGAGGTTACACGCTGAGGCACAGGGGGTTAGGGCTTCCACCTGTCTCCTCGGAAGACACAGTTCACCCCATCACAGATGCAGAAAGGAGCGGTGTGGGGAGAGCGGGGAGGCACGGGTTCCCATCTCCAGACCAGTCACTTGGCCTGCTGACGTCCTGCCATCCTGTTCGCCTCGCAGAACCCTGTGGGTGTGGGCCACTACCTCAACACCTGGCTGGCAGAAACCAAGGACCATCGGCAGCGATATCGGTCCCTGTTTCTGGGTGGATCCAAGCGCTACCTCTCAGACCTGGCCAGGGACAGGCTCATGCAGTAAGTGCTCCTGCAGCTGCGGCAGGGGGGCAAGGGCTTACTCTGGGGGTGCTGGGTTCCCTCCTCCCCCACCCCACCACCACCTTGTGCTCACTCACTTCCCATGGGAACATAGCTGCTGCCCCTAGTGCCAGCCCAGCAGCGAGGCAGAGGAGAGGTCAGCTCCTGAGTGTGCTATCTACTGGCTGTGTGCGGTGGGGCACGACCCTAACCTCTCTGAGCCTCCTTCCCTCCGCTGTCAGATGACCAGAGGACTATGGAGCCCTAAATGAGATGCTCTGCCCAAAGCTCCTGGTAAGAAGGGACTCAACACTAACTCTTCCACCCACAACCTGCACCACCTAGGTGCTATCTTGGGTGGCTTCATGGTGCAGAATTTCAGTTTCTTGGTGTTCATGATGGGGTTGGGAAAACTGGTTTCAGGAAGCTGTTGTGAGGCCTAAGGAAATAAGGTGCGTGAAATGTCATGGCTAACTATAAAGCAGCTTGCAAATGCTAGCTGCTGCTGCCATATTTTATTGACCTAAGAGGCCATCAGTTGCAAAGTAATCTCCATTTCGGAAATGTTAAAATGTGAATAAACATGCACTCTAGGTCATTTTGTTGTTGGCACATGTGGTGAGGGCATGAAGGCCGGATGGCTCATGGAAAACCAACTTATAAATGCTTATTTTTAGCGACATAGTCCCATTGTGTCTTCCTCCTTGATTTATGCCCTTTTTTGGGGGGGATTTTTTAAGAAAAGGTAAGGGGAGGTAACATTTTTGATAGACTGCAGGCCTCAAAAAACATTTTTTTTTCCTACTTTCATACCTGATCAACAGTTTGATTGGAAATAAGATTTTGGTTGGAAATATTTTTCCCTTGGAATTTTGAAGATTTTGCTCCATTGCCTTTGGGCTTCGAGCATGGTTGAGAATTCCTATGCCGTTCTGGTGTCCTGCCCTTTGTATGCATTCTACATCTTCTTTTCTAGAAGCTTTTGGAATATTTGTCCTTTGTGGGCTGAAGTCTCATGATGAAATTTAGTCTAAGGGGTGCCTGGGTGGCTCAGTCGAGTAAGCGAGTAAGCGTCTGCCTTCAGCTCAGGTCATGATCCTGGGGTCCTGGGATGGGGCCCCACATTGGGCTCCCTGCTCAGTGGGGAACCTACTTCTCTCCCTCTCCTGCCCTCTCTACTACTTGTGTGCTCTCTCTCAAATAAATTAATAAAAATCTTTTTAAAAATTTAGTCTTAACTAGCCCTAGTATGAATCTATTTTAACCCATATTTTTGGGTACTTAGTGGGTTCCTTCCATGTGGGCCAATTTTCTGGGAAAATCACTTGCATTTGTGTCTTTGGTGATTTCCTCTCCTCGGCTTTCTCTCCCTTCTCTTAGATGAAGATTAGATATCCTCTGCTTTCTTCATTTTTTTTTCTTATTTCCCATCTCTGCCTTTTTCCTCCTATTCTTTGGTAAATTTTCCTTGTCCTTATCTTTGAACTTTACTATTGCCTTCTGAAATTTTAGCTCTGTCTTTTATAGTTTGCAAAGTTTTGAGGATTGTGGATTGCTTTCTCTTCTTCTCTTCTCTTCTCTTCTCTTCTCTTCTCTTCTCTTCTCTTCTCTTCTCTTCTCTTCTTTTTCTTTTCTCCTCTCTTCTCCTCTCTTCTCCTTTCCTCTCCTTCCCTCTCCTCTTCTCTCCTCTTCTTATAGCACCCAGTTAAGTGTCCTGTATGCAATCTGTTCTTTTATCTAAAGATAATAATGATAATTTCCCTTCATTTTCCTTTTGCTCCCTGCATGGCCTGTGCTTCTTTCAAGTTCCTTACTTCTTTCACGTGTGTTGTTTGTGTTTAAGAGGAAAGCACTAACCAATACCGTGAGTCTGGGTGAGGCTTGTCAGTTGGTGGTTTCACTGGGAGTGGTTAGATGGGAGTCTGGTCATTCTTTTGGAGGACCCTCAAAATCAGTGTGTCTAGGGACTTCCTGTGGGACCATCCAGCTTCTCTAGAAAAGGATCCTACATCCTGGGGTGGGTAAATGTGGTTGCTGGTATTTAGGGGGAGGAGGCAGGGCCATCTCAGGCAGTGTATGGATTTCCACCTACTTCCTCTATTCTGACTAGGGTGCCTGTCTACCTACCTTCAGCTGTACCCAGCCTCCCTGCCCTGGAGCCGCTCTGCATACTCAACCTCCAGTCTTCTGCTGAGGGGGCGAGTCGTGGTGTGTGTGTGTGTGTGTGTGTGTGTGTGTGTGTATCTAACTTCTCCTCTGTTTTCAGCCATTAGTCTTGTGCCTGCTTTTTTGAGTTAGTGATGCTTGTAACTTCTGGGTCTCTCTGGGGTTTGTGGTAGGAACTGGCAGGTTTCTCACTGGCTCCCCCTCTTGCAAGCAGCTTGCTCCATTTCTCCAAAAAAAGTTACACCTCTTGTCCCCTGATACAGGCTCCCCCTTTTCTTGTTTGTTTATCTTGAAAAATTCCTTTATAGTCCTTTTAGGGAATTGCAAAAAGGAGTAGAGAGAGTAGAGATTAATACATGTATTCATCTGCCTTGTTTAAATCTGCCTTGAAAATCAAATGGAACACTTTATGCAAAAGTATTTTTTTCCTCTTTCTAGCCAAGGTGTTGGGTTTATTTAATGGGTGTTCAACCAGGACCAGAGAAGGTAGCAACTTATCCAAGGTCACATAGCTGGTGAATTATAGAGCTGGGACTCTGGTCTTTCTTTCCAGGGCAGGGCCCTTCCCATATACCAAGGCCCTTGTGAGGATTTGAGGATGCCAGGAAGAGCACCATGCTGGGGTTCCCGCAGGGAACCTCCCAGCCACCCTCCCCAGCCACCCTCTCAGCAAAGCTCCATTCTATATACTGTTTGCTGAGGAAAGGACTGCAGAGAAGGGAAGGATGCCCCATCTCCTTTAGACCTTTAGGTTTCTGCCCTGAACATTTGCCTTTCCCTTAGGTTGGAACTTCCCCTTCACCACTGTAATCCCATCCAAGACCCAGGCTTGTGAGGTTATAGGATTTCCTTTGTAATCTAGTTTAGAATTCTGTGTGCTACTTAGCTGGGTGACCTAGGACAACTTACTTGGAGACTTTATCTGAAAAACGAGAGTGAACAAACAACCCACCTTGTAGAGTTTGTTTTGAAGACTAACGGAGATGATGCTTGCAAATGTGCTCTGCCTTTGGATGCTATTTGGCAAGGTATGTTGCAAATGCTGGCTTCATTGTCCTGTAGCAGCTGCTATACCCCTGGAAGAATTGTGTATTTTAGTTATACAAGTTTTTTATAGAGGCTTAGAGTGCACATCATCCAGGAAATGAAGCTATAGTGGTTTAACGCACCCTCTGCTGTCAAAGACCTAAGGAAAATTATTAAGAAGGAAATTTGACAGGGATGGAGGAGAAATAGGAGGGCATTTGAGTCCTGAGGGAGTGTGGTGGGGGCTTTTGAAGAGGAGGCCAAAATATTAAATATGATAGTAAAATGCTAAATAAAGACTTCTTACAGAGTCAAGAATACAACAATGACATTTGTGTCATTGGCATTATTCAACAGTGTTGTGGGGGTTCCAGCAAATGCAGTAAGATGAGAAAAACAAATAAGGAATAAAACTATTGGTAAGGAAGAGCAAATCATCACAATTTATAATGTATTTACCTAAAATAGTCCAAGAGAGTTCATTTTAAAACTGTAAAGGTGAAGGGTTTCCTCTGATACTGCAGCCATAACTAATAGAAAACATAATTGAGAAAAAGGAAAGGATCTCATTCTTTGTAGCAACACCAATGGGAAAATGCATTGGGATAAACTTAATGAGATGGTTATGGCATACATGAAGAAAAATATAAACCTTTATTAAGAGATGTCAGAAAAAGCTTGAATTCCTGGAGATAATACCATGTTCATGGATGGAAAGATTTGATATTGAAAAAACAGTAATTCTCCCCATTGGTGCACACATTTAATGCCATTTTAGCAAAATTTGAGGGGCTGATAGGCAGAACTCGATATAATTATTATAAACTCCATCTGAAAGAGTAAATACCTATGAATATTAAAAATAGAAGAATAATGACCCTATTAAAACTACATTTCCAGGACTCCTGAGTGGTTCAGCAGTTGAGCATCTGCCTTAGTCTCAGGGCGTGATCCCAGGGTCCTGGGATTGAGTCCCACATCGGGCTTCCTGCAAGGGGCCTGCTTCTCCCTCTGCCTCTCTCTCTCTCTCTCTGTGTCTCTCATGAATAAATAATAAATAAAATCTTTAAAAAATATTTTATATATATATGCATATGCATAGACCACATACTCTGAAGAACTAGGCCCCAAACTGTTGCTCATGGTTACCTCTGGAGGGTTACCAGGGTCTTTTGCATTCTACTTTGTTTCATTTCTGAGATGTTTAGATTTTTCAGAATAAACATATAACATTTTTATAATCAGAAAAAAATAAGATGGGCAGCCCTGGTGGCGCAGCAGTTTGACGCCGCCTGCAGTCCGGGGTGTGATCCTGGAGACCCAGGATGGGGTCCCACATCGGGCTCCCTGCATGGAGCCTGCTTCTCCCTCTCCCTGTGTCTCTGCCTCTCTCTCTCTGTGTCTATGAATAAATGAATAAAATCTTTAAAAAAAGAGAGAGAAAAGAAAAAAGAAAAAAGAAGGCAAATAGAGAACAAGTGCTCTTGAGACAGACTATGCAAATTGTATGTTCTCCATTTAGACCCATCTCGAGCCTAGAGTCACCCTTTTGTTTTTCAGACCTCAGTTTTCCCATCTGTAAAATGGGATTATTTTATACCCTACAGGGCCATGGTCAGGCTTAATTAAGGCCTATAAATGCTACTGAATGGAAGCCAACCAGCAGATCACTGTGGATGTCTAATTGTTAGGCTGATGCATGATTCTCCCTGGGGCAATCTGGTTTGGCATTGTCTGTGTAACCCTGACTCACTTGGGCTCATTCTTAGGTCAGGAGGACTGTGTCACAAGACACAGTAGGTAAGTTATAAGGTGGGAAAAAGGATTCCCTGATAAGCTTTTCCACTGATTGATTCATTTGAAAAGCCTGCTCTGTGCTTGGTTTCATCCTGGGTATGGCTGAGCTGCTGATTTTTTTCAGGTGACCAGAAATGGTCTCTCATTCACTCTGAGTTTTTCATTTTCTGATTTCATATTTTAATTTCTAATTGTTCTTTTTTTTGTTTTCTAAATACTTTAATAACACCATTCTTATATCACAGATACAATGTCTCTCATACTTTGAAGATATTATTGATTAAGACAAGTTTGCCTGACACTGTCTCCTTTTATCAAATCCTTTTGTCCCCCTGTGTATTTATTTTGGCCTCAATATTCCATATCAGATATTTTTCTTAAATGTCTGGTATTTCTTGGCTGGGCATTCATGTCTAACTAAAAATCCTACTGAAAGTTCTGGGGCACTTGTTGATTATGGACTTCACCATAGGATGACCAAGCCGGGCGTTTTCATCAGCAGGATCTTCAATGTCAGTGTTGTTAGATGTTTTGTCTTTTACTTTGGAGGGAGAAAACTCTTCAGGTGATCTAAGCCTGGCTGCCAGAGCTCTTAGTAGAAGAGAAGAACCTAGAGGTCTCAATATTTAGTGATTGAGCTTCCATTTGATTCTGCTTTAGATCTGGTACTCAATATCACCTGTGCCTGGTGTCATTCTGTACAGAGAACCTCTATGTCTCCAGATAATACATTCTTTTTTTAAAATTTTTTATTGATTTATGATAGTCACAGAGAGAGAGAGAGAGAGAGAGAGAGGCAGAGACATAGGCAGAGGGAGAAGCAGGCTCCATGCACTGGGAGCCCGATGTGGGATTCGATCCCGGGTCTCCAGGATCGTGCCCTGGGCCAAAGGCAGGCGCTATACCGCTGCACCACCCAGGGATCCCATAATAAATTCTTGAACCTTCACTCATGAAAGTCATTCATCTGGCCATAGAGAAAGGGGAGGGAGACTGATACCACATAGACTCTTAATCAGTAGCTTTGTTTTGGGTTCGTTTCACTCTCACTTCTAGAGGTACCTGGTGCTGCCAATTCTTCAGCCTCTGGAGTGAGGGAATTCCTAAATTTATATTCTACTGACTTAGGGTTTAGCTTTCTTGGGTCTGCTAAGTTAGTTACCATTCTTCCATCTGCTTTTTCACTTCCAAAATATTTTTTACTGCTGCTGCTTCTATTCTTTTTGTCCCTGTGAGTATATGCTTTAACATTTTTGTTCCTTAACTCTGGTTTTCATGAGGGACAAAAGTTAACATATGCTTTTAGTTCACTTAGAGTGTGGTGGATTTCTGAGCTTCGAGGGTAAAATAAAAATCTTGTAAAAAAAATCTTGTAAGTATCATAACTAAAAAGACAACCTATAACTTAAATAAAAGACAATTAGACATATTTTGGGCTTGTCTTTTGAAATATGGAGAGAAAACACCGTTTATAGAATTCTCTGTCTAGCCAAACTGTCATTCAGGTGCAAGGCAAATAGAGATGCACAAGGACTTAGGTTATATGTCAAATGTGTCTTTCCTGAAAATAGTACCAGGGGATATACTCCAATCAAATGAAAAATGAATTAGCGTGGAGAGCTCAAGAAAGAAGACAAAGTATGTAGAATACATCTGGCTATGAGATACCAAATAAATGTAGCCCACAACAAAAAGAAAAAGTGATAGAGGCACCTGGGTGGCTCAGTGGTTGCGCGAATGCCTTTGGCTCAGGTCATGATTCTGGGGTCCTGGAATCAAGTCCTGCATCAGACTCCTAGTAGGGACCCTGCTTCTCCCTCTGCCTATGTCTCTGCTTCTCTCTCTGTGTTTCTCATGAATAAATAAATAAAACCTTTTTTTAAAAAAAGAAAAAGTGGTAATACCAATACCAAGCAAAGTATTCAAGGAAAAAATATTAAATGGGACAAACCTGCATGTTTAATCATGATAAATAATAAAATCCATAAAGAAGTAAAATAACAGTGACAAACTCCCTCAATTATAATGGAAATTCTGAATGGGCTTGTTTGAGAATTTGACAGATAAGGCTATATAAATAATTTTTGGAGGATTTAAATGGGTATATTTTACTCCATATTATTTTCAGATACTCATGGAACACTTATAAAAGTCAATCCTCTAAGAAAATCTCATATAAAATGTCCAAATTTAAAACATCCTACGTAGAAAATTTGAGGTCACTTTTTCTAAACAGTACAACAAAACAAGACATTAACAATAAAAGGCTAGTCCCCAAAACTAAGTACTTGGAAATTAGGAAGTACACTTCTAAATAGCTCTTGGATCTAAGAGAAAGTCACGTTTGAAATTATACAGTTTTTAGAAATTAATTACATAGATTTTGATATAGAGTTTTTATTATAATATTGTCAAAGTACTGGGTTGGAACAAAATTTATAACTTTGCTTGTGATTTTTTTAAAACGGTTTATTATTTTTTTTTAGAGAAAGAGCACACGTGTGAGAGCAGGGGCACGCACAGGGAAAGAAGCAGACTCTCCTCTGAGCAGGAAGCCTGACACGGGGCTTCATCTCAAGACCCTAAAATCATGGCTTGAGCTGAAATCAAGAGTCAGATGCTTAACTGACTGAGCCACCCAGGCGCCCCAAACTGCTTGTGATGCTAAATGAGAAAGATTGAAAGCAAAAGAAGCAATTATTTGACTCTAAAAGTTTTATTTTTATTTATTTATTTTTAAAGATTTTATTTATTTATTCATGAGACAGAGAGAGAGAGAGAGAGAGAGGCAGAGACACAGGCAGAGGGAAAAGCAGCCTCTATGCAGGGAGCCCGATGTGGGACTCGATCCCGAGTCTCCAGGATCCCGCCCTGGGCTGAAGGCAGTGCTAAACCTCTGAGCCACCGGGGTTTCCCGACTCTAGAAGTTTAAAAAAAAAAAAAAATCAAAACACATCAAAGTAAAGCAGGAGTCAAGAATGAGTGAAAAGAAAGGAGCCTGGAGGATGGAGATGTTCTCACTGGATCCTGACTGCTCCTTGGTGCTGACTTTGCTCCTGCTAATCCCTGCCCATGGCCCTGTGCGCTGGCCATGAGTCCATGCATCTGCAGGTGGAAACACTGTACAAAGTCTACAGACTGTGCAGGTGCCATCGAAGGCCAAGGGTGAATGTCATCAGTCCAATCATCCCTGCCTTATACACAGGTGAGGGAGGCTTGGCGAGGTGGAAGTGACCACCAAGTTAGAGGGAAGGCAGAAATGGTGCCTCTGACCATACACTCACTGGTCCCTACTAGATGCAACTTCTCAATTCTGGTGCTCTAGTGTCTCACTGGCATGTATAGAAAGCACTCAAGGAATATTGTTAAAGGGTAAATCAGTCCGTTACCTGATGAGATGGTCCAGAGTCTGGAGGACTCCATGAGAGGAACACATGGGAAACTTACAGTAGGATTTGACACTTA
This sequence comes from Canis lupus familiaris, assembly GCF_011100685.1. NCBI lineage: Eukaryota > Metazoa > Chordata > Mammalia > Carnivora > Canidae > Canis > Canis lupus. The sequence continues at coordinate 54,798,837 of NC_049226.1, read as the reverse complement.
ACTATGTGACTCATCTCCCTGTCCTCGCTCTACCTGCCCTCAGTTTTTTTGGGTCAGCTTTCTTTGACTTCCTGGGCCCTTGGATATGCTTTTTTGGTGGGAGATTTAGGAGTTTGGAGTAGAAGCGGGAACTCAGGAAACTCAGCACGGAGCCCCTCCCTCCACAATCCCACTACACATTTACTATGCAATGTGGAAATCTGGTGACTGCCGTGGAGACAACGTGGCACCAAGGAAATGTATTGCCTTGAGCTCCAAGGGAAGGTGGAGAGGAGGTCGTATTTTTACCTTTTCTTCCTTCCTTCCTTCCTTCCTTCCTTCCTTCCTTCCTTCCTTCCTTCCTTCCTTCCTTCCTCCCTCCCTCCCTCCCTTCCTTCCCTCTTTCTTCCTTTATTTTTGGTAGGAGTGGGTGAGGATACAGGCCTGAGCATATTTCCAGACTGATGGGCAAGGAAGAAGCAGGTGATCCAATTGCAAAGTGGTGGGACCCACTCCTGAAATGGTTGACCTTGGATGAGGGTAGGAGGCAGGGAAGACATAGAGGTTGATGAGCCAGTTAAATGTAGCCAACAATTGCTAGGGGCCAGGGGATTTTGCTCAGAATGTCCCAGGCCAATGGGGCAGAGGGGAGGGATAGGTCTGGAATCGGGTCCACAACAGAGGGCTCAGCAAGATGCTGTGGGAGCGTGGTGTGCAGAGAGAGCAGCCACAGTCTACCTGGGAAGGTGGGGCAGAGATGGAGGGTGTCCTAGGTGCTGGCATGGGCACAGAGGTGTGAACAAGCCTGGACTGTCAGGGATGGCTTGAGTGGTGGGAGGGGAGGGCACGGCGGGAGGATGTGGCAAATTATGGAGCCAGATGGATAGGCACAGCAGGACGGCAGCATTCGTAATGTAGGAGTTTGGTCTTTTTGCAGATAGATACCTATGATTCAAGTCACCAAGAAGCTGCTCAGTGTGCCCTCGATGCGGGAGGAGGTCTTTGGAAAGAGCCGCTTGGAAGATGTAATATTATGGTGGGACTTGGCTTTGCCTCTTCATGTCTGAAATACCAGTTGCTCAGACAGGGACCTGAGGGGATGATGAGACTTTAGAGTAGACCCTAAAAATGGGCTCTGAGTCAGGGGAAAAGATGGGTGTCTTGGTTGGCTGGGCTGGCTGATCTGGGGTGGTCTTGGATGGGACAGCTATACTGTCTTCCACAGGGACTCATCCTTTGGTGGAGCAGCCCAGGCTTGTTTTCACGGAGGCGGTAGGGTTCTGAGAGAGAACACGTTCAAGGCCTTTTGTAACCTATGCTCAGAGCGGCACACCGTGACTTCTTCCACATTCCACTGGCCACAGCAAGCTACCAGTCCAGCCCAGGTTCAAGGGGAGGGGAAGCAGACTCTACCTCTTGAGGGGGGAAGCTGCAGAGTCACTTTGCAAAGTCTTTGGATGCATGGAGAAGTGGTGACTTGGGCTGTTTTCGGGTTTGTTTTTGTTTTTTAGATTTTTATTTATGTGTCCATGAGAGACACACAGAGAGAGGCAGAGACATAGGGGAGCCTGATGCGAGACTTGATCCCAGGACCCCAGGATCAGGACCTGAGCCAAAGGCAGACGCTCAACCACTGATCCACTCAGGTGCCCCTGGACCATTTTTGTCCTCTGTCTACCACAATAGCAGAGCAGGATTGCATCTCTAGTCCAGCTGGTCTGAGTTGTGTTCTTTCCAGGAGGCTTCACTTCTTCCAGGGAGGAGAAAACATTTAGGACAGAGAGAAGAGCATGAGCCAAGGACAGGGAGCAAAAATGCTCAGGACATGTCTGGAAAACACTAGATGGTTCATTATGAATGATGAATGGAGTGTGTGAGGGGAGACCAGCAGAGAATAGGGCAGATGGGATTGCCTTGGTGTGGCCCGAGGGACTTTGAATGCAAAGCTAAGCTGCTTGGACTTGACCCTGCCTGTGAAGAGCCACAGAAGGTTTTCTCTGAAAGTCAGATTTACAATAGTATAACTACAATACGGTAAAAGTCACCCTTTTCAGGAATATAGTTCTGTGAGTTTTGACAAATGCCATTGGTCATGTAATCACCAAGACAAGCAAGATGTAGAATATGGCCATCACCCAAAGGGTTTTCCTGTGCCATTTGTAGTCTATCTCCTCCCCCAGCCTCTGGCAACTACTGACAGGATTTCCATCCCTATAGTTTTGCCTTTTCCAGAATGTTGTATAAGTGGAATCGTGCCATATGTAGAATTTTGTAGCTTTTATTTTATTTTTGCATAATGCTCTTGAGATTCATCCATGTATTTGCATGTAGCAGTAGTTCCTTTTTAAGCTGAGTTCTATTCCATTGTATGGATGTACCACAGGTTTGCAGTGGTTTTTTTTTTGTTTTTTTTTTTTTTTTTGGTTTCCAGTTTTTTAAAATGCATTTACAAGGTGAGCAACATCTGGAATGTCTCCAGATTGGGCCGCTTTGAATAAAGTTGTTATAAACCATCACATACAGGTCTTTGTGTAGACACATGCTTTGTTTAACTTTGGCAAATATCTACTGTAGGATTTCTAGGTCACGTGGTATGTATAACTTTATAAGAAACCATTTTCTAAATGGCTGTACTATTCTGTATTCCCACCAGCAATGTATGTGGGCTCTACTTGCTTCATATGCTTGTCAGTATTTGCTATTGTCAGTTTGGGCTCCCCCTCCCACCCCGATGTTAGCCATCTTGAGAGGTGTATCTCCTCGTGGCTTGAATTTGCACTTTGCCAACAAGATGTTGGATATCTTTGCATGTGCTTCCTGGTATCTCTTTTTTGGCACACTTGAAAAAAAGGGTTGTCTGTTTTCTTCTATTAAATTTTGAGAGTTATTTATATAATCTAGGCATCCATCCTTCATCAGATATGTGTTTTGCAAATATTTTCTCCCATATACTCAGAAGGGTTTTAGTAGGAAATAACTCTTGCATTTTCATGATGTGCTCTGGGGCATTGGGATGAGGACAGAAACAGGGAGGCTGTCCTCATGGTCAGGGAAGAGCTTTGGCTCTGAGCCAGACCAGGGGCAGTGGGATGGGGGAGGACTGAAGACCCACTAGATGAGAATTAAGGCCTTTTTTTACCCTGGTGAGCCCTCCCTCCTACCTTTCTTCCTTTGACAGATATTTGTGGAGCACCTATTAAGCCCAAGTAATAGTCTGAGCATGGGGGAAACATCCATAAATAAATCAAGTCTTGCCCTTCCCTTGTAGAGTTAACATGTTGGCATGGAAGACAGTCAATAAACAAACACATAAATGTGTATGATGTAATGACTGGTAGATGCTGTTTGATACACAAAAAAAAGGGTTCTTCTTGAAATGCTGTCTTCTAAATGGCTCTGGGGATGGAACTGGAGTCTTCAGGGATTTCCTTTGGAGAAAAGAATCAGAACAATGCAAGGGATACTAGACTGAGGTCAGGAACTCTGGGCTGGAAGTCTGGCCCGGACTCTGGCCACCAGGGTAACCTCAGGCAAGTTCTCTCCTCTCTCTGGCCCGCATATCCCTCTCAGAGTGGCCTAGATGATCTTTCAAGTGCTAGGATTTTGTATTTGAAGTTCTTACAAACCAGCTTGGGGCTCTGATGAACCTTTTTAGGAAGGAATTTCCTTTTTAGAAATAGGTTGTTTCATTGCTGAAGGTCATCATTTGTTTTAAAGATTTTATGTATTTATTCATGAGAGACACACAGAGAGAGGCAGAGACACAGGCAGAGGAAGAAGCGGGCTTGCTGTGGGGACCCCGATGCGGAACTCAATCCCAGGACCCTGGGATCAGGACCTTAGCCAAAGGCAGACACTCAACCCCTGAGCTACCCTGGCGCCCTGAAGTTCATCAATTTTGTCCTCTTACCCAATGTAGAACCCTTGGGAAGCAAGACCAAGAGGTACCTTTTCATCCCCTTTTGGATGCCCCCAGGGATGAGGGTTCACTTCCTTCTAAGGGATTGGTTTCATTTTCTCTTTCTCTTTTTAAAGGGAAAGGATCACACCTTTTACTAAGGGAAGGTGTCCTCCAACAGTGGATTACAATTCAGATTCTACTTCTTAAAGCTGCATATGAAGGACTGCCTGTGATGACCAGAGGGCCCAACAACCTGGAGACAAATCTGGGGATGGGAGGGTAGGAGTGGGAATTGGGAGGGTAGGGAGGATCTTAGAGAAAGTACACATGGGAATGCCTGGGAGAGGGGAGAGATATGGTGGGATCACTTTTGCTGGAGACATCTACCATGATGTCTGTTGGGACATCTGGGGCCAGATATCTTTTGATATGAAAGATCAACTATCCTGAGAATTCAAATTAGCCAGTGGCATGAACATGGGAGCCAGATAGCAGATGGACTAATGAAGCGGAATGTGGTTGACACTCTTGGAAGCTCTTCTATTCTAAAGCCAACTTGCATGACTCCCTGATTATTAAAATCCAAAAAGAGGCAGAAAAGTGTAGCATATGTCATAAGACAGCTGTAGGCCTCCTTCAGGAACTCTCTGTCTCCATCCCAGGATGCTTCTGGAAGCTCAACAGGGCCTAACATGATTTATGAGGAAGCTGCTGGCACCCGGCCATGTGCAGCCATGGGGAACAATCAGTTTCACCCTTTGGAGTTCAGCCTTGTGGGCACACTAGTCTAACCCAAAGATGGGTCAGTGGGGTTGGTCACAATGTCCTGAGCTACTTCCTTCACTGTTTTTTGTTGGTGAGAGATTGTGTAGGGTGGCAGGATTATATTGTCTCTATGTCCCTAGAAAAAAAGGAGGCTGGAACATCACAGCCTTAGCCACAAAACTCTAATAATGATGAAAAATACTCTTCAGAGTGTGAGTGCCTTATGAAAAGTGGTTACTTTCTCACTCATGGCAAAATGACTGTCTTAGAAGAAGTAAAACTGTCTTTATTCTTAGATATGTTGCCTAGGTGAAAAAAAATCCTGTGAATTCTCAAAAAAGCTGATGAACCAAAATAGGTGCAAATAGATCTGAACCAAAATAGGTGCAAATAATAAATCAACTCAGCAAATTTTCAGGAAATAATATAAATATATCAAAATGAAATATATCTATATGTGATAAAAATTAAAAATCGAAAATGCCATTTATAGTAGCCTCAAAACTATGAAATATTTAGGTATATGACAAAAGAGCTACGAGATGTTTACACTGAAAACTACAAAATACCTTCCAGAAAGATTAAAGAAGACTTAAATAAAGGAGAGATATACCATTTTCATGGATCAAAAGACTCATTGATGCTAAGATGTCAGTTCCCCACAAATTCATCTGTAGATTCAGTGCAATATCCATCAAAATCTCTAATTCTTTTAAGTCAATAAACTGATCGTAAAACATAAGGAAATACAAAAGACATAAAGTAGTCAAAACAAGTTTGAAAAAGAGGAACAAAGCTGGAGGAATAACATTACTATATTTCATAGCATGAAATTGGTTTCAAGATAGACAGATTAAAGGAACAGAATAGAAAATGTAGAAATAGACCCATACACCAGTGGACAACTGATTTTCAACAAAAATGCAAAGATAATTCAGTGGAAAAAGAATAATCCTCTCAATAGACGGTGCTGGAATTATTGAATATCAGTATGCAAAAAAATGAACTGTGACCAATGACTCAAATCATATACAAAAATTACCTCAAAATGAATCATAACCCCCAAAATGTAAAACCTAAATTAAGAAAGCTTAGGAGGAAAATATTTGGATTTTGGATCATGCAGAAACTTCTTAGATATGAATGTGACTATTTGTTATTCTATAGATCATACTTTGGTGTGGTATGAACAAATCATTAAATTGTTAAATTAGACTTAATTAAAATTAAAAAATTCTGTTTTTCAAAGACACTATTAAGAGAATGGAAAGATAAGCCATAGGCTGGGAGAAAATAATTGCAGATCTTTGATCTGATAAAGGATTTATATCCAGAATACATATATATATATATGTGTATGATATATATATATATAAAATCATTAAGGAAATGCTAATTAAAACCACAATAAAGTATCACTATCCACCTATTAAAAAAGCTAAAATTAAAAAGACTGACCATGCCTAGTGTTGGTGAGGATGTGGAGCAAATGTAAAGTGATTCAATTACTTTGAAAAAGAGTTTGGCAAAAAACTAACTGTACACCTACCATATAATCCAGTCTCTCCTCTCCTGGGTATTTACCCAAGAGAAATGAGAATGTATGTCCATACAAAGACTGTAATGTTCCCAGCCACTTTATTTGTGGTGCCCCAAACTAGGAAGAACCCAAATATCCATCAACAGGTGAATGAATGAACAACTGTGGTGCATCCATACAAATATCAAGCCTGACCAAATTGTACATTTGAACTATGTGCAGTTTATTTGATGTAAATGCTTATAGTTTGGAAGAAAATAATGAACAACTAAATGCAATGTAGAATCCTAGATGGGATTCTGGAAAGGAAAGGAACATTAGTGTAAAAATTGGTGAGATATCAATAAGGTCTGTGGTTTAGTTAATAATAGGATGCCAATGTTAATATCTTGGTTTTGATAATTCTACTGTGGTTATGTAGAGGATGCTAATGTTAGAGGGAGTTGGGTGAAGGGTGCATGGGAACTCTGTATCATCAATGCAACTTTTCCATAAGTCTAAAATTAATTAGAAAAAAAAATAGTTATTATTGGGTGGCGCAGCGGTTTGGCGCCTGCCTTTGGCCCAGGGCACCATCCTGGAGACCCGGGATCGAATCCCACATCGGGCTCCCCGCATGGAGCCTGCCTCTCCCTCTGCCTGTGTCTCTGCCTCTCTCTCTCTCTCTGTGTCTCTCATAAATGAATAAATAAAATATTAAAAAAAAAACTTTATTATTATAAATAATAATAAAAAATAAAATAAGTTAAAATAAAAAGTTAAAAAGTTAAAAATATATGCAATAAAAATTTTAAAAAGATCTCTTTGCCTTGGAATCTGGGGGGCTCCGTTGGTTAAGTGTCTGGCTCTTGATTTTGGCTCAGGTCATGATCTCAGAGTCATGGAACTGAACTCCGCCTCAGGCTCTGTGCTGGGCATAAAGCCTGCATAAGATTCTCTCTCTCCCTCTCCCCCTTTCTAGCCCCTGCAGGTGCACAACACACACACGTGCTCTCTCGCTCTCTCTCAAAAGAAAAAAAAAAAAAGAAATGAAAAAATGATTGCTTAACCTTATAGAATAAGTATATATTTTTTCAAATATATTTGTTAGCTCTCCTATTCCTGACAATCTCTGTCAGCATAGAGTAGGTTAGCAGTTTTGGAATGCTTGCCTTTTTGTAAGAGAAACCTCTGTAATAACTTTAAATGAGGCAGTTCCTTTAAGTACGTCGTCTTTAAAAACCAACGAACTTCTATGTGCTATGAAAGTCAGGTATGCTAAGAAGGGGCCAAAACCAGTGAAAGGTCGTCTGGCTGCCATGAAGGTTTTTTTCCATGGAAGGTTGGAAGTGCCACAGGAGTCAACATCCCTCGGGAGCTGCCCTCAAGTCTGACTGATGGTGTTGGACTGTACACACTCAGTGAACTCACTCCTTGTGGGATGTAGCTCTGAGGTGGATGCTTTACTCACACAATTCAACTCCCGTTGCTCAAGGTGGTAACCTGTTGACCACCTGTCCCCTCTTCTTCATCCACCTACTGTTGTTTTCTTCACCTCCCGAATGAACTACTTGCACTCAAATTCTTGTCCCAGGGTCAGCTTCTGATCCAGACCCACACAAGCATTAATATTTTTTTCTAGCATCCCATTGTGTCACCTTGCCATACCACTGGTTTGGGCATCTCACTTTGGAGACTCTTACTTTATTTCATAGCAGTAACTGTCCGTTCAGCTCCATACACACCTACGAGACAGCCCCGTCCAGCCCAGGGCAGCCATGATTCTGAAAGGGTCCTGAGGATGCTGGGCTGTAATCCAGCTCCTTGTGACCTTTGCTCTTTGGCCTGGGTGGGGCTAGAAGAGATGGAGAGCTGAGGTTTGTTGATTGGGCTCTCCTGAGGCATCCCGGTGATCTCTGGGGAAGGAAGGTAGGAGGGCTGGCCATGAGGGCTGAGCTCTTAGCTTTGCCCTGCTTGAGCCAAAGTATAAACTCTGTTATATGTTGGACTAAAAGCTTTGGTAAAAACAAAACAAAACAAGAGTTCCACGGCAGAGGAAAGGATTGCCCACCACAAATTCTAGCTCAATCTTTTACAGTAGTTCGCAAAAGACAGCGGTGAACGCTGGCGTATAAATCTTATAAAAGTCCCATCAGGTTCTAGCACCTCCTTGGGTTTAGGAGGCTAGCAGTTTCTTCGGTTGAACTGGAGCTTCTGCTAAGTTGCGGGAAGCTCTGCACTGCAACTCTAACACCACCTTTAACCTGGACCATAGGCAACATAACGATGAGTGGGCATCGCACAGGGGCAGTCCTGTTGCAGCTAGGTAGCCGGTCACCTAATACCTCAGCAGGAGCAGGCACAGCTGGCTTTTTGCAAGAGGACACAGGCTCAGAGAAGGGACACGTTTACCTAGGTTGCACAGCATTTTTGTTTTAGCTAACATAGTTCTCAGGATGCGACTTTTCTTGGCTGTGCTGGGTTCTCAGTAACCAAGGGTGATGGTTTGGACCATCACGAACCCTTCCAGTGCCTTGTACTTTGAGGTACACAGTGACCCCAGGCACAACAGCCAGGCCAGGTGAGAGGGGAAGCCCCTCCTGTTCAGAGCTCACATCCTGAATCTTAGTAATATGGGCTCCTTACTGCCGACCCTAGGCCTGAGCAAGCCTGGCTCCAGCTGTTGGCCCTGCCATGGTCCTCTGGCCCTAAAGGGAGTTTCACCTTCTCTAATTGACCCTTGGAGCTCCATCCCTGAGCCCACCAGGAGCTCATCCAGAGTTGCCTCATTAGGACAAAAGATACTCCTATCACCCAGGAAATTCCAAGGAATTTAGGAGCTCAGAGTCAGGAATGAGGGTCAAAGGCCAAGTATTAGAATAAAAGATGTTCCTAGTGCTCTTATCACTTAGGAAAGAACAAAGGTTTCTTAGGAGCCCTGTGCCAAGAACGAGGGACAGAGACCAATATATATATTTTTTCTATTACCTTGCAGTGCCCCATTAAAAAAATTATTCTGTAGGACTGCTCCCTAGGGAGCCCTGTGGGGAGGAGAGGTGATGGACAGCAGGATTCAGCTATTTCTGGGTCCACTGGGTCAACAACAGTCTTCACACCATCTGTCTTCAGCTGTTCAAGCTGCTATAACAACTTAACGTGAATTAAACACTATTTATGTCTCACGGTTCTGGAGGCTGACAAGTCCGAGATTAAGATGCCAACAGATCCCATGTCTGGTAAGAGCCTCCTCCTGGTTTGCATATGGACATCTCGTATCCTCACATGGCAGCGATCAGAGAGAGGGCTAGATCTCTCATCTCTTCTTAAAAGGACACTAATCCCGTCACGGGGATTCCACGCTCAGGACCCACCCACCCACTTCCAAAAGGGCCCACCTCCCAATACCATTACATTAGAGCTTCAACATACAGATTTGGGGTGGGCACAATCCCTAGCACCATTGAAATACTGCTTCCTAGACCTCAACAAAGCCTCATTATCTTTCTCGACATAACCTGCCAGGGCCGTCACCTGCAATAATTAGAGTAGTCCTGCAAGATAAAACCTGTAAGCCATTTAATAACAGACAGAACAAATCAGCATATTTTAAAAATAGATCTACATTTAACTTGTGTAGTGTGGTTTTTCTTACTTAAGCCAAGTTTGGAAAACCAATCATCGTCACTCTGGCATGCATGTTGGTATGTGGACACCGCACGCGTGGGCTGAGGGGCTGCTCAGGCAAGAGGGGCTCCTGGTAGAAGGAATTGCCCTGGGTCAAAGCAGAACACTCACCGTGCAGTGAACCCTGACCTCCCGCTGCATGTGAGGCTCAGCCCCGGGGTCTCATTTCGCTGCTTCTAGAGCTAGAGCAATTGTCTCAGCTGGCAGTGGCTAAGGCTCATGACATACTTCAGAGCTGTAAGATTAGATATGGATTTGCATCCATGTTTAATTTGGTAATAGCGTCCACGTGGCCTTCGGGCAAATCACTTGACCTTCCTCGAGTTTCGGTTCCTCACCTGTAAGATGGGGATGAAAACTGACCTTCTGGTATAGGATGAAGATCCCTATACGGGTATGGCGTGTGGTGTGCTGTTAAAATGCACGGTGATATGTAAGGCTTAAGATACAAAGGAAGGCTTAAGATACATTTTAAGGAATGTGAAAGATTTCTCCTCCTTTAAGGAGAGTTCACAAAAATCCAGATTTGTGAGACTGAACAACTAGAAATGTCTTAAAAGGGTTCTTCCCAAATCACCTTAGGATGGAACCCTCATATCACACATATTTTAGGAAAATGTCCATTGTGTATATCCATGTGTACTAAATGCTGCTCTTCTTTCTCTGCTCACTTAGGCCTGATGATTATTTCTTGCTCCTGTAACAGGCCAGGCCAGAGTTCAGGGGGTGGGCAGTTTTGCGTAGTTACTCAGGGATTTGGGCTCCCTCCAACTTTCGACTGCCAAAGCCTATGGTTCAGTTGTCACTGGCATCCAGCTAAGAAGGGGAAAGTGCCAGAACCTCGTGTGGCAGGTATTTCCCACTTCTGTTCACATCTCCTGGAGATGGATGCACAAGGATGCACCTGAGTGTAAGGGAGGCTGGAGGATGCAGTGCCAGCAACTCAAAGGAGGGGTTTTTGTGACCAAGTGGACAAGCCAGGACTGAAGCTCCTGACGACCATGTCTGATGCCCTTAAAAAGCCATCCCCTCCTCGATCCCAGCCACCATCATCTCTCACCTGGGCCCTTTTCGTTGGTCTCCTGGCTCCTACCCTCTCTACCGGCAGTCAGCAGGATCTTATTAAAACCTACGCCAAAACAAAAAACAAAACAAAAAAACCCCTATGCCAGGTCACATTGTGACCAGTAGCAAAAGCTCAAAAACCGTGAAGAACTGCCCACAATCCCAGCGCCCAAAGAAACCCGGCACTGCCCCGTGTTGTCTCTCAGCCCTGGTCTAGGGGAGCGCAGGTCCGGAGAGGGAAACCCACCCGGCATGGGAGCCCAAGCTGGATTCCACATTGGCTCCCCAAAGCAAGAAATGACAAAGGCTCGTTTCCAGGTCACGCTTTTATTTTTACAGCAGCGGCCACACAGCCACGGGGATGTGAAGTGTTGTGGACAGTGGGCACAGCTCCCGCAGCTGCAGGAGCCTGCTAGGGGACACTCAGGCCTCTCTCCTTGGTCCCCAAGGCCATGGGAAACATAAAAATCACACACCATGCACTGCCACACACATCTCCCCCCGTCCCCTTCAGAAATAGCTAATTAAATTATGCAGCCAAAGAAACTGGCTACAATTCTGATTTTACAGAAAATCTTCATGCAGCCTAGAAACTTGGGGGCTCTGGAGGGGAAAAGCCTGTTATTTTCCACACACACACTAACCCCAGTGCCAAGTTTAACTCCACCTGAAACCACCACAGGGATGGACAGGGATGGGGCTGGCTACAGGAACAAGCCAGTAGTTGGGCCCACCCTGCTCGGCAGTCTGCCCCCTTCCAGGACACGATGCAACTGGAGCAACCTGAGGCTGGTGTGATCCCGAGACCTTCCCTTCCAAGCCCCAGTTTCCGGGTGAGGTCTGGGAAGGGCACAATTTTGGTTTTTCTAGGACTAAGGGCAATAGAGGCTGCTAGCATCTGTGGCTGCCCTCCCACTAGTTTAAGGGTGGAGGCCCCTCTGGCGGAATGACGGGGCCCTATTTGCTGGGTGCTCCTGCTCGGGCCAACCACTCCTCTACAATAAGTAGGATCATCAGTTTAGCGTCGAGTGGGAAGTGCAGGAGCCCACCAGGAGGACTGATGCCAGAATTCACGTGCTCTGCAGACAAGCTGGAGAATGAGGTCTCTTTATTTTTTTTCTCATGCCCCCTCCAGAGGCCAAATGGGGGAGGGGAGGAGGGGGGAGGGGTGTTTCTTTGCCTTCTGAGCACCCAGCACTCACAGGACCACGCTAGGACACTTTGCAGTGTGTCGAGCCCACGGGGGGGACAGCTGGGCATCCACCAGTGACAGCCTGGTTCCATCAGGTTTCTGGCAATCTGCAGTGACAGGATGGACATGTCCCTGCAAGCCACTGGCGCACTCCTCTCAAAGTGACATGAGAGCCAGCCTCGGGCCTTACTCAGGAGACAAGCCAAGTGTTTCGTCTGACCTTCCCCAGGTGCTGCAGGCCCACAGCACAAGGGCCTGGGGAAGGTCTTGGTTGCAATGAACGGGTAGATGAGATGCTGCAGCTCAGAGGGCCAAATGACTCGCCCAGGGCCACACCACACGGCTTGCTGACAAGGCAGCAGGGCTGAAAGCCAGCTCCTGCCTCCTAGCGCAGTGCGCTCTCTCTCGCTTTCTTTCTCTCTCTCAGAATGTCACTCCTGGCACAGTTCACTTAATCCCAACTCCCTACACGACACACTTCCTCCTCAGATGCTGGGTCCTGAGCTGAGGCCGGGCCATTCTTCAGATGGAGTTGCATAAACAAACAAGCTTTAACAAGCTGGGAAGGACCTAGGAGACTCCCTTCCTTCTGGAAGGGAGATGGAGCTAATTTTCTCTGAGCTGAGGATTTGTAAGGCACTGAAATTAACTACAGCTGTGGGTGGGGTTGGACAAAGGGAGGGGGAGTGGCTGGAGAAATCAAGTTGTGGTCTTTCCTTTCGGCCCCTCAGTGAGAATCCACACCAAGCCTCCACCTTCCTGCTTGGTGGGCTCCACCACCCCAACCTCCCACTGCATGCCACAGAGGAGCACAGATGCACCGCCACTGTGATGAGGGGACCAGAAGAGGCACAAAGGGTCGCAGGGTTGGGGGGGCTAAGGATGGGGTACGTGCTCCGGACCCAAGCTCAGAGCAGGAGCCACTTCACCTGGGCTGGGACAGGAACCAGCCTTCAAATGTCTTCTCTGAGGGTGCGGCCCTCTCTGAGATGTGGGTGATGGCTGGGGTGGGCTTGCAAGCCTGAGCAGGAAGGAGGAAGGGGCAGGGCGTCAATACCAAGGACAGCAGAGGGAACTTTGGACTGGGACCTGGCTTTGGCACAGCACGTCTCGGGCCTGCCTGCCCCATCTGCTGCCCTCCCGAGACCCTAGGGATAGACAGGAGGTTTCCTTCCTTCTCTCTGTGAGGGGGTGCTTCTGGCAGACTGAATCAATGGCAATGCGACTCTGGGGCATCCCCTTCACCCTTCCAGCCAGACCTGGGCCAGGGTGACCTCACACGGAGCCCCCCTGGACTCGGCACCAAATCCAAAGCTCTCCAGCCAGACACGGTGCTGAATGGGAAGCCACAGTGACCACAGCTACACTTCAGCGCCTGCAGGGAGACTGCTGCTGGACCTGGATGACAATGGTCTGCGTGCAGGCACTGTCACCCCCTTTCGACAGATGAAGAGCTGGGTTCAGAGGGGCTGAGGGACTTGTCCAGAGTCACACAGCTAATGAGTGGCTGAACTGGGAACTGGACTCAGGTATGTCTGACTCCAGAGCCCACGTTCTTGGTACTCCACTTGGCGGCTCCCGGGAGCCTGAGCGAGCCATCGGGGGCAGTCTGGGTGGGATTTCTGGAGGGGTTTCTTTCTGGAAGCATGGATCTGGGAGAGCAGCCAAGCTTGAGTGAAGAGAAGATGCCTCCTGGACCTGGGAACAGGGCCCACCCACATGTCTGTCTCTTTCAGGACAGGGCTGTGCTCAGTGCCTGGCGGCCTTGCAGATCTTGTCGTACACTTCGGGAAAGGCGTCCTGGCAGCCGAGCCGCTCCCGCAGCCTGTGATACAGGGAGCCATCGAACATCTCCCAGAACTCCTCCCGGCTCATGTAGCAGTCGGCGTACAGCATCTGGAACCTGCAAAGCACGAGGTGGGGAGGCTGCAGGGAGGGGAGAGGGACCCAGAGAGCCTGGCTGTCCCTGATGCACTGCACAGGTTGTAGCACCAGGAGCACTCGTGGAGGGTTTCTTGTTTACCCGAGCTGATTGGGTGAGGGGTGGGGTGGGCCGGGGCTGCTTGCCCCCATTTTGCTGACGGGGCCACTGGGCTGCCTTCATTTTTTTTTTTTTTTTAATTGACCACCCATATTTAAAGTGTACAACTTGGTAAGTTTGACATTTGTATACAAACTTGAAACCATCACCTACCTCGGTCCAGTCCGTGACCACACCCATCACCCCCAAAACTTTGACCATGGCCCTGTGTTGTCCATTGCCCTCCACCACCCCAAGCAGTGAAGTTTTCTGGATTCTGGACTTCTATAAAGGCAAGCACACAGTACTCCTTTTTCCTGTGTGTGTGTTTTTTTTTTTTTTTCCAATCAGCAGAACTATTTTGAGATGTGTTCATGTGTTCATGTTATATCTATCAAGTGTTGGTTCCAGGCTGATTTCTGAGCGATGCTGTCCTGGGCCTCTATATGGCCTTTAGTCATGAATCCCTCCCTCCTTAGCTGTGCTCTTCCAACCCAGAGTGGTACCTCGGAACCTCTCTGGAACCACACCATCTATTTGCACTGGGGAGAGGAGCAGGGTCACCCTAGGGCTCTGGCCTGAGTGTCTGGGGGATCCTGGTGTTGGTCATGGAAGGGGTGTTAGGAAGAGGGGTGAAAAATCGCACCTCCATACCTTTATAGGGAGCTTTCCACATTAGAGGCTGCTGGGGCTGCACACTCCCTAGGCAAGCAACTGGTCGGGTTCCAGGGCTCGGCCACCCTGGCCCTTGCTGAACACCCCCTGCAGCTGTACCCTGGGGCTGGTGGCCTGAGGAAGCAAGCCACACTCTGGGCCACTCACCCGTGCACGCTACGGACAAACTTCTCCAACTGCCGCATGCAGGACCTGGCTTCAAAGTGCTTCACGCGTGGCTCCCCATATGCTCCGATGTCCACATAGAGCTCTGCTTCATCTCCCTTGGGGTGCACCAGGCCCGGCTGGCTGGGCAGGATGAATGGGCACAGCCAGATGGGGTAGACCTGGGTGGACCAAGAAGAGGGGCGTTGGTGCTTTCTCCAACAGGTGACAGGCTCATGGCTGGCCCACTTCACTGCTACCCAGGGACCTCTCTCTGGCTGCCCACAGCCTCCCTCCCAATCCCTAGGCTACGGCTGAGAGTGCCTCACACAAATGTGAACAGTTCACGGAAGCGCTCAGCAGCATCCCCTACGCCTTCTCTCCTATCAGGGCCTTCGCAGGGAGCAGGCCCATTTTACAGTTGGGAAAATGGAGGCCCGGGGGGGGTCCCGTCCACAGCTCACATGGATATCGTTGTGGAAGGTGTGCACTGCCTGCGACAGGCACTTCATGGGCACCAGCATGTCCTGTACCACGTGGTGCTGCTCGTACAGCTTGCGCAGGGTCTCGCCCTGGGTCAGCTTCAGGAGGGAGATCTTTGGAGGTACCATCCAACCAAACAGGTAGCGGAAGACGGGATTGTTGCCAAAGGGGATGATGTCCTGAAAGACAAAGGTTGGTGATGGAGACAGGGGGCCCCATGAGGGCTGGGTGACTCCCTGGACCAGAGGCCAGGTTCCCACTCGTGTTCCATGTAAGTATGACAGGACATACTCCTCCTATCTGGAGGGGAATGGTGGTACCCAGGATTGGCCCAGTTGGTCTAGGTTTGAGTCTCAGCTCTGGCGTTTATCTGCTGTGATCACCTTGAGCCACTTACTGAACCCCTTTGAACTTAGTTTCTGTATCTGTACAACAGGACTTGAGGAAATAATGAAATACCAACTAGAAGACACTTAGCCCAGGGCCTGGAGCAAAGTATAATTGCTGTTGTGGAGGTTAGAGTCACTGGCACATGAAGGCATTTCATAAACGGTTGAGAAATAATTGCTATTGAATCAAGAGCTAGATACTCAGCTTAAGCAATTTCCCTAAGGTCACATAGCCAGAGGCCACTCTCACTGGTGTCAGCAAGGTCTGGTTCAAGGCCATCAAAGAGCCCACTGGTTCACAGGTGTCCTGAGAGGCCTCCTCTGACTCCAAGTTAAAATGTTCCCACTCCTCACCCCTCCACACACAAGAGCAAATTCTCCTTCACCTTTCAAGGCCAATCTTCACGGCTGACCTCCAACCTTAGTTGGAACAAGCAACTTCTTGCGCCTGTGGCCCTACTGGGCCTGCCGGCCCCAACTCGGCCTTCCTGGAGGCCCTCCTGAGCAGAGGCTCTTCTTCCAAGCTCAAACTGCCCCAGGGGAGGAGCCCCCTCCCTCAGCACTGCTTCCCACAATACCCTGCACTGCCCACCGGCTCCTCCACAGCTCCCACCAGCCGGCAATCCTGCCCGACCCCACAGAGCAGAGTTGGGCCTCCCCTGCCCCATCACTATCTACCCCCTTGCTGAGCCTGTCTTCCAAGTTTAAAGGAATATCCTTGGCTTCAAGAATGGGATGGCAAACAAAACAAAACAAAACAAACAAAAGAATGGGATGGCATCCTTGAAACCAAGGACATTGCTTTTTTTTTTTTTTAAAGAGTGACCTCTTTTTTTTTTTTTTTAAGATTTATTTCAGCAAGAGCATGCACGCATGTGCACAAGCTGGGCAGTGGGGGAGGGGGCGGGGGTGGGTACAGTAGAGGAAGAAGGATAAGCAGCCTCTGCGCTGAGCTGGGAGCCCCAAGCAGGGCTCGATCCCATGACCCCGAGACCAAGACCCGAGCCAAAATCAAGGGTCAGATGCTCAACTGATTGAGTCACCCAGGTGCCCCCAAGGACATTTCTTTATTCATTAAACAATTGTGAGGTACCTATGAGGTCAGGTAGGAGGGTCCATGCTGAGCTATGGGGATACTAAGAGAGCCTGAGACACAGTCCCAGTGTGGGAAGAGCTGGGCCCACCTCAGAGCCGGGGTCAGGGCTGGCTTCCCAAAGTAACCAGGGTGCTAAGCTTTGGAGGCCAAGTGACCTTCCTTCCGCTCCCCTGGAACCAGCTCTCTGATTGGCACTTCCTGTGAGGAAGGGACCCATCTGCCCTCTGCCCTGCTCTGCTGTTAGATCCTGGCACCAAGTATTCACGCTGGCACATCACGGGGGCCCGGTGTATAGCTTGGCTTTTACTGTTTCCTTGCTTGTTTTGGGAAAAGGCATACCCACCCACAGCAGAAATCCCAGTCATCCTAAGGTCAGTCCTCCTTTCACATCCTTCACCCCATTTCCCCCCTAGTCCTGACCTGACTTTTGTCCCCTCCCCAAAGGCAGCCATTATTAGGAATGATTTGTGTCCCCTTCTAGAGACATTTGGTGCACAGTCATGCAGATGGGCTTACAGAGCAACAGCTCATGAGTGGTGGCATCAACAGCCTCATGCTTCTCCCTGTCTCAGCACTCACATAGACACCCCATGCTTGGTTGTGGGTGCTAGCACTGTCCTGCAGGGACCCACAAACTATGGCTCCTGGGACAAATCTGGGCCACAAATGAAGCTTTACTGGGACACAGCCATGCCCGTGCGTTTACATATTATCTATGACTGCTTTCAGGCTGTAAAGGGCAGAGGAACCTCTAGAGAGGTCTCATGGTCTGCAAAACCCTAACTGTTATCTGCCCCTTTCTAGAGAATATGCGCCAGTCACTGCCCTCCTGTGTGGATGGACCCTACTTTATTTAATTGATTCTGTACTGATGAGCATTTAGATTATTTCCAGACTATTCCAGTGAATGTTCTTTCTACTTGTGTCTTTGCCCATCTACATGTTCATTTATTTGTAAGATAAATTCTAGAAGTGGAAAATTCTGGTTCGGACAGTGTGTGCATTTTACATTCTCCCAAACAACACCAGGGTGTGCTGTTTTCCCCGCACCCAGGTCAGTGTCATCAAACCCCTGCTTGGCTGCATCCTGTGGGTGAAAAATGTGACTCCCACAATTTTGTTTTCACCCTGGCTTTAATTGAGACCCATCACCTCTTTAATGTTTAAAAGCCCCTAAAAACAGTTAATAGTTAGCCAAAAGTATCAGCTAGAACCATCCCTTTTCCAAAAGCTCAACCTCAGGAAAGTTCACGTTTTAAACAGTGAGCCCTGCCCTCCTCCTTTCGCACCCCATCTGCCCCGTTATTCATCCCTCTGCCTCTGAGCGACCCCAGGTCCTGTGTCCTTGGCTTCACTCCCGGTCCCCTGCTCTCCACCTGCCCTCGCCTTTTACTGTGTCCAGCCTGCTACTGGCCTGCTCTGCTCTGGTGGGCCCCATGACAGATCCGGGGAGCCTGGCCTGAGTCAGGACCCCAAGACCCAAAGGCAGGGCCCATGGCAGCAGCATTCTAAGAAACAAATCACCAAGAACCCTATCTAACATCCCCTCCTGGTGCTACTTCTCTGTGCATTTACGCTGGCTGGAAATGAGGACATAAAAGGGAAGGGAGAGAGGGGGCTGCCCAGAGTCCCTTTCTCTTCAGTCCTTCCTTACTCATCAGGAAGCCGTGCTGGAGTGTTGGTAGACCGTGAATGTTACCAGACAGGGAGATAAATACAGGTGAGTTAGTTTGGTGCAGATTCTCCACTGGTCCATTAAGAATGAAATGCATACGTGTGAAGAGTTAAATGCTCTTATATTTTAGAGATGAACAGTAAATTCATTCCAATAATTTAAATTATTAATTTTTCTTTACTTAGAACATTCAATTGCAAGTTTAAGAGAGACCATGTAGCATCTTTGACGGTACTTTCCCTGCTTTTTGCACTGGGCAGTCGTGCGGCTGGCTTTGATGCCAAGTATTGCTGACTAACCAAGCTGGGTGAAGGAAGGCCTAGCCCAGATGTGACAGGATGGGACTGGGAGGGTTGGCACCAGGCCGGGTCACCTGTGGTTGATTCAAGGGTGGATTCGGCAAGGAGGAACCTGGGCGGGAGGCTGCCTGAGGGAGGAGGAGTTCACCCCAGGGGAGGGGGAAAAGGCATGCACTTGACATTGTTTATTACCCCTTCTTTCTAGAAGTCTGGGCTTCTGCAGTTCCACTGCAGTGGATGCTGAGGGGCTCCAGCCAGAGGCTCTGTGTGCAAAAAAATTTCAGTTGTAAAACACCCATCCTACCAGCTTCTTCCTTTAACTTCAGGCAGGACAGTCAGTGGATAATGGCATGAAGATACAAGACAAACCTCATTATGAATCCTAGCTCTGTGGTTTTTTTAAAAAAATCACATATTCTTACTCCTGAAACTGATACTACACTATATGCTATCTTGGGGGGGGGGACCCCATAAATTCTTTGCTACTTGTTTCTTTAAAAGGTAGAGCATGATATGTCTCCTCGTGAGTGTGGGCTGGATTTGCTCTAACAAACAGCATAGGGCAGGGCTGGTGGAGTGTGAGGAGACAGGCCCTGCGAAGCTTCGAGGCTCCTCCTCGGTCTCTCTCTCGGATGGCTCTCGCTGCCCTGTCATGAGGACACTCGAGCAGCCCCCGTGGCAAGGAGGCCTCTTGTTAACAACCATGTGAGGGAACCTTCTAGAAAACAGATCCTCCGTCCCCGCGGAAGCCTCCAGATGACACCTGACTGCACCCCTGAGCCAAAGCCACCCGGATTAGTCACTCCCCAATCCCTGACCCTCCGAAAACTGTGAGATAACATAAAATAATAATAATAAACTGTTGATTGTTTCAATCCTCTAAGTTTGGGAGAGCTTATTATGTGGCAAGAAATAAGTAATATACTCAATCTCTTCCTGAGTTGTGTTACTTTGGATGACCTAAGCCTCAGTTTCCCTATCTGTAAAATGGAAAAGACACGAACACCCACCCTCCTGGGGCTGTCAGGAAGGTTGAGATAGTGCATGTATGGCCTTCGGCCTAGCAGCTAACACATAAGGAGCCATCACATAAGGAGCCATCAGGTACTACCATCACCTCTCCGATGTTCCTTCCTCTGTGTCCTTTGCTAGTCCTCTTTCTTCTTTTTATTGAAGTTCAATTTGTCAACATATAGCATAACACCCAGTGCTCATTCCATCAAGTGCCCCCCTCAGTGCCCATCACCCAGTCACCGCCACCCCCCACCCACCTCCCTTTCCACCACCCCTTGTTCGTTTCCCAGAGTTAGGAGTCTCTCATGTTTTGTCTCCCTTTCTGATATTTCCCCACTCATTTTTTCTCCTTTCCCCTTTATTCCCTTTCACTATTTTTTATATTCCCCAAATAAATGAGACCATATAATGTTTGTCCTTCTCCGACTGGCTAGTCCTCTTTCTTTTCTTGTCTTCAATGTCCTTGCTTTTGACAAAAACACACATTTCCCACAAACCCCAGGTGCAAAGAGGGACTTGTGGTGTCTTCTGTATCTGGCAAAACAGAATGCTGCCTGAGGGAGCTCTAACGGGGGTGGGGGAACCCTGAACTCTCAGGTATCAATGGGTCCTCCACTCTCCACAGCCCCATCACATTGGCCTGAGAGACGTAGCCCATGGTTAGAACTCACCACCTTCTCCTGGGAGGCCACCAGGTAGGGTTCCTTCATGTCCATCTCCCCTGTTGAACCCAGTCATCACGGCTTCTAGGTGCCCCATTACCTGCTACGGTGATGTGACATCTCTGACTCCACTTGGCCCTGTCCCCCCACCTCCCAAGCTCCTCTGTGTTCTCGTGGTCTGACATGGGCAAAGCTCCTCCACTCTCCTTCTCTTCTCTCGACACTGCCTCCCTCTCCTGGCTCACAGTTGGGGCCTCACTGGCTCCTGCAGGCCTCCTCAGTGGCATCATCTCCTCTCCCACGACCGTCTGGGGTTGACCAAGGTGAGGGGGGCTCCTCCTGCCACCTCATTACTGCTTCCAGATTGCTTTGCCTCTCCTCGGCAAATGTGATGCAAGGGCACAGTATGACGAATGTCCTAAATACCACTGAATTATACACATTAAAATGGTTATTTTGGGATGCCTGGGTGGCTCAGTGGTTGAGCGGCTGCCTTTGGCTCAGGTCGTGATCCCAGGGTCCTGGGATCGAGTCCCGCATTGGGCTCCCTATAGGGAGCCTGCTTCTACTTCTGCTTACATCTCTGCCTCTCTCTGTGTGTCTCTCATGAATGAATAAAATCTTAAAATAAAATAAAAAGATAAAAATAAAATAAAATGGTTATTTCTATGTTCTATGACTCAGAAAAACAAGAACCCACGTCGCCTGAGGACCACGCTCCAGCTCTTCCTCTGCCTGGACCACTGTCCCCCGAACTCTGCCCGGCTTGTCCTCCTGAGTTCAGGTCCCCCACCCCTTGAGAAGCCTTCCCTGATGGCCCGCTTTAAGATGTCACGGCTCCTCACTCCTCAAATTTTCGCTCACCTTTCAAGGCCAATCTTGACGGCCACCTCTGACCTTAGGCAGAACAAGCCAAGCCACCACCTCCCATTCCCGTGGCCCTTCACTGTGCCAGAGTCTGTTGGCTTGGCTAGGCTACCATTCCTCAAGGGCAGAGCAGGTGTGTGTGCTCCCAAGTACCTGGCCCATGCCCCACTCCCTTGGCAGGGAGCAGATGCTCTGTGGCAGCTGCTGCTTTAAAGTGAAAGCACTCTGTTCCCCCAGAAGGAAAGGGCTGTGGGCGAGTCCAAGCAGGGGTTCCAGTTCCTTAAGACAAAGCCACCTTTGCCCTCCGAGAGAGAGACACAGTGTGATAGGTACACTGCGAGCCACCCTGGTTCCCTGCCCGGCCGGCTGGGAAATCTGAGCCTCACCTGGAGCTCCCAGAAGATGCTGCGCGTGTGGCGGTGGTAGTAGTGTCTCAAGGGAATGTACTCCAGGCCTTCTTGGTTTGTCTTCAGGTAGTTCTCCACGTGCTTGAAGAACCAGGGCTTGTAGTAATTGCCGATGCTATTCAGCTGAAATGACAGAGGCTATTGTGTCAGCCCACAGATGAGGACCTAATACCACCAGGGCGTAACGGTGATACCCGGCTTCTGTTCGGCACCCCTGGCCTTTCCAAAGCTTTCATGTCTGCAACCACCCTTGAGACTCTTGAAAGCCCAGTGAGGCTGAGCGCAGCGGGCACCATCCAGCAGGGCGAAGTTAAGTGGTGTGCCCGGGCCCGACCGCTAGCTCCCGACAGTCTAGAAAGCTCCCTCCTCCCTGACACAACTAAGGGGCAAATGTTTAAGGACACAGTGCCACGTGGGGGGACTCCTTCCCTCCCTCCCTCCCTTCCACTCGGCTGACCCCTTTCACTGGGTCCCACGGCCAACAGCACTAACAGACCATTGCACTTTCTCTGCCGCCGAGACCAAGCCCCACAACCCCCTGGGAGCTGTGCTTCCCTTAGGCAGCCCCCATCAGTGCAGGAAGCTCAAAGAGTGAACCTAATACTTCTCTGGCACCAGGCCTTCAGCCTCCAATGCCTAAATCTTATACTGAGATAGTCTTTAGTCCTAGACGGTTAAGGACTTCACCTGCTGTGTGCCCTGGGATGACTGAGCCTCTCTGGGACACAGTGTCCTCACGCATCTGGGCGAGATGCTTTTGGAGAGAGGCAGGGCAGCAGCCTGGAAGGAGCACAGGCTCCGGGGCTGGGGGTATGGCCCTACCAGCTCTGTGGCTAGGGCAGGTCACTCTCTCAGCCTATTTCCTCACATATAAAATGGCAAAAGAAAAAAAAAAACTATAGACTTGGTAGAAATCTAGTTTATCACTGCAGACACTCAGGCCCCACATCAGACCACCTTCTGCAGGGGGTGGGAAAGGCCCCTGACTTCTATGGGGCAGGTGACATCACACCCAGCTGGGGTGCAGCACAGGGTTGGGAGGAGCAGCGCGCAGTGGCCGAGTCGGAGAGGCAGACTGTTGCTGGGGGAACTGTCAGGCAGGTAAAGGCAGGAGCGGAGGCAAGATGAGCAAGCCCCAGGGTTGCTCATGGAGGAGAATCATCACCACATGCTCCCAGCAGCCATCCCTGGCACTTCATGTGCTTGTTCTGGATCCCTTCCATGACCTTGCGAGGCAGAGCTGTCCTCGCCTCACTGATGAGGAGATTGAGGAGCATCAAGGTTGAACAGAGTGCGTGAGACCACAAGGCCGGCAAGAGGCAGGGCAAGGACTCAAGTGTATCCCACGGTGCACAACGAGGCCAGGGCTGGGCAGCGGGACACCCGAATGGTGTGCTCTGGAACGTGAGCATTATATAATGTGTGGAAACTTCAAATGCTGCAGGAATATGCAATCTGGCAAGAGAGACCCCTTGTAGCATCACCCTCCAGAGGTAACTACTAACACCGATCTGTCCTTGTCAGGTTTTCTCTTCTGCGCATACACAGATTTATGAAGATGGGATCATCCTGTGCCCTATTTGCCGATTTGCTTGTTCTACTTTTAACACATGAGGCTGATCGTGGGCGGTCACTCTGAGCCTTGCTTTCAGTACTGGCAAAATGGAGCTATTCCCGGCCCTGGGGTCGCTGGGGAGATCAGACAAGCAAGGGAAGTACCCAGCATGGCGCCTGCCCACAGCGCAGAGTGGTCAGTTCCCAGCCCTGTCACGGCCCTCTGCCCCCTCACGAGCCCCTCCACCGGGAGCCCTTGGCCCCCATCCCTGGCAGCAATACTCGCAGCCCACCCGAGTGTCCCCACTTGTGCATCAGGGTACCATGGAGCCTGTTTGTCCCAGTCAGTTTTAGGGTGGCTAGCATGGCAGGGCAACGGACACCATAGTCTGGCGTCCGCGT
Organism: Canis lupus familiaris; assembly: GCF_011100685.1. Classification (NCBI taxonomy): domain Eukaryota; kingdom Metazoa; phylum Chordata; class Mammalia; order Carnivora; family Canidae; genus Canis; species Canis lupus. The sequence continues at coordinate 54,775,045 of NC_049226.1, read as the reverse complement.
GCTAGTACAGAGGACAGTGAAACCTAACAGGAACGAAGCAACCTGATCCAACCCCAGGGGGAGGCCTGGCCACACACCTGGCAGCGGCACCAGCCGTGTAATGGAATCGGGACTAGGGGCATACCTGGGTTTGGGTGTGCCCTGTGCTCATCGACTCATGAGGAACCTTCGTGCCAGACAAGCACAGGATATGCTAAAGAACCCAGATCGTGTGTCTCCCCCAGGGCACATGTCCACTGGGGCAGTCTGGCTGCCACACGACTACCAGTTCTAGCCCTTGCACTTTGAGAGCAGGCCACTCATAGTTCTGGGCCTCCCCTGGAAATTGGGGTGGGCTGCCTCCCCACAGGGTCACAGCAAGCCTCTTCTGGGCCTGCAGAGGGCCCATCTCAGGGGCAGACAGGACAAATTCATGAGCAGTCCTCCCAACAGGAGCGTTTGGAAGAAATGCTCCTCAAATGAAATGTCCATGTCTAATGGCATCTGCCACGACCTTCCCCAGCCCTGTTCCTGACGGTGTCAGGGTCTTGCTCATCAGGAGGCTTTGTTAAAGTCTGCAGTCTGGAGGGCCCAGCCCCCTCTCCCCTCACTGACACAAGGTAGACCCCCGGGTTAGACCTTGGTCTTCTAGGGCAATGAGGAAATTAATTACAGTGTTCCAACATTTTAAAAGTTGTCCAAACTATGTTGCCCGATTATAACGTTAGGTGGCTTTTTTTTTTTTTTTTTTTTTTTAGTATTTTACTTATTTATTCATGAGAGACAGAGAGAGAGAGGCAGGCAGAGACACAGGCAGAGGGAGAAGCAGGCTCCATGCAGGGAGCCCGACATGGGACTCGATCCTCCAGGATCACGCCCTGGGCTGAAGGCGGCACTAAACCACTGAGCCACCTGGGCTGCCCCTTAGGTGGCATCTAATGCAGCGTGCAGGTACCAGAAGAGCCAGTCCAGTAGGCGTGGTGATTGCCACGGCCCCTCCGTCAGCCTCTAAGAAGGTAGAAAACATCTGCACTAGATGTCCCTGTCTGGTGACCAGGTGCTAGGGGACCTGCACTGATGGGGCCTTAGACCAGGCCGGGCAGAGCCAGGGGCCTGGGGAGCCAGACGGCACGCTGGCTCTGTGTCCGGGTCCAGCGTTCCCACTCCTGCTCCAGGATCCCATCCTCCAGCGCCCACCAAGGTGGCCCCTGGGAGGCAGCCACAATCAGTGTCAGGAGACACGCTGGATTACAGGAGCTGCTACACAGGGGGACTAGGAGGCAGGGACCTGAACTCCCACCTGCCCCGTGCTAGCCCTGAGTGCTCACAGAAGTCTCTCCCCGCTCCCAGCCTTGTTTCCTTAGTTAGGGAGGGAACTGTACCAGGCGATTTTTAAGTCCTTTACAATTCTAAAATGGTTTAAGTATACAGGTAGAGATCAAGAGCCTTAAGAGTACTTTAAGATGTCTCTTTCAATTGGACAAAAGATGTCCATGGCTACATTAACTAAAATAAGGAAAGACTGGGGTGCCAGGGTAGCTCAGTCGGTTGAGCATCTGACTCTTTGTTTTAGCTCAGGTCATGGTCTCAGGATCATGAGATCAAGCCCCATAACAGGCTCTGCATCAGGTGTAAGCCTGCTTAAGAGAAATTCTCTCTTTCCCTCTCCCTCTGACCTTCCTTTGCTGCTTGTGTGCTTGTGCCCTCTCTCTCAAAAAGGGAAAGACTGGAAGCAACTTGTATTTCTAACAATGGAGCCATGGTTTAGTAAATGATAGGGCATTTGCTCAATGCAGTGCTCTGCAGTCATTAAACAGCAATTCTGAAGGCCACATAACCACGTCAGGCAACACGTAACACACTCAACCAGAAAATACAAATTTGAACAGTGATCACAGCTAAAAACAAACGGAAAAAGTGTACAGAGATGTTCAAACCGCAAAGGTGACCTGAGAACTGCAAAAGAAAACGAGATACTATTTTTAACTCTATCAGATTGGCAAAAATGAAGGAGTAATCATATCCAGTGTTGGCATGAATGTGGGAGACAGGCATTCTCACACACAGTCGCCCGCCGGAAGCAGGCAGACACACCACTTTTCTGAAGGGCTGTCAGCATTTACTGTGCTCCAATCCCTAAGACAGGAATTCCAATTTTTGGACTCAATCCTACAGAACTGCTTATACAAGAGGCCAAGGATGGATGTTAGAGAATCTTCGACACAATCTTACTGGTAAGAGCAAAACAACTGAAGCAAGATAAATGTTCGTCAGTAAGCAATTCCTTACACGCCATCATGGGAGAGCACGGCATGAAATGAGGGTATGTCTACACGTGTGCACACACACCCTGAGGAATGCACAAGTGTTACAAGCAGTTACTCTGGGAGTGAGCCTGGGTGAAAGAGACCCACTTTAACTTTTCCTTATATATTTCAACATTGTGACGCTACTTTTATAATTTAAACACTTTAACCTATGCACTGAAAAGAGAGGAAATAAATATACTGAACTGTTAGCAAGACCTGACTTCAGGGGACGCCTGGGTGGCTCAGTGGTTGAGCGTCTGCCTTTGGCTCAGGGCGTGATCCCGGGATCCTGGGATCGAGTTCTGCATTGGGCTCCCTGCAGGAAGCCTGCTTCTCCCTCTGCCTGTGTCTGTGCCTCTCTCTCCATGTCTCTCATGAATAAATACAATCTTTAAAAAAAAAAAAAAAAGCTGGCTTTGGGTCATGTTTATAGGTGGAGTCTTCTTTTCCTTTTACTCATTTATACTTTCCAAGTCTCTCATAAACACAAATCCTTCTACATGAGAGAAAAAGCTGCTATTAAAAATTACATACATTAAGTCAGTGTCAATCTAGATTCCGAGGCATCAAATCCATTATGCAGATCTTGGTTTTGTCATCTCTGGAAGTTTACATGACCTCTCAGGGCCTTAGTTCCCGCATCTATAAAATGGGGTTGCTGCAAGGATCAAAGCTTACATTGTCAAGAGGCATGCACGTATCTGGCAGGTGGTCAGGGCAGAGTGAACGAGGCTCCCCTCCCTCTCCAAGACAGCTCTGACTGTAGATCCTAGGGTCCCAACTCCGGGGAGGCTGACTGAGGCCATGGCCTCAAAGAACGTGGCTGCCAGGCAGGGTCAGGGTGTGGGAACAGGTGCAGCCCCAGCCCACCCAGGCCTTCCTCGTCCACAGGTCTTGGCCCTTGGCAGCTGACCCCCTGGCCTACCTTGCTGGGCTCTGCATCGTCCGTCATGACCCCCGTCATTATGACAGCCTCATCCAGGGAGTAGAGCAGTCCTTCCACAAAGTGGTTCTCCGGCCGCTGGGACTCACGGGTGAACTTGTCGCAGATAGCCTCCAGGCCCCGCACTGGCTCAAACCGCAGCTTGACGTACTTCTTGGCGGGGATGATACGGATCTCGGCAGCCACCAGGAAGCCCAGGGTCCCACAGGACCATGGCACAGCGTAGAAGAGGTCTGAGTTTTCCGACTAGGAGGCCAAGTCAACACATGCTGAGAGCCTGGACCACCACACCCCACGGTGTGGCACACAGTGAACAGGGGTGCAAAGAACCCAGGGCCTCAGCTTACCTCCTCCTCTATTCCTGTCTTGTTGTGTAAACCCTAACAAGGAACTTCAGCAACAGGACTTTCTGGGCCTGCTTTCCCTCTGCAGCTTCAGCATGACGTGTGAACTTATACTGCCCTCTGTCTCAGGGAGGCTCACAGAAGGCACCTGACTCTTGATTTTGGCTCAGGTCGTGCTTTGCACAGTGGCAGTATCATGGCCAATGAGGTTTATTCGGTTCAGGTCATGAGATCAAACCCCACATTGGGCTCTGCTCCGTATAGGGTCTGCTTGGGATTCTCTCTCTCCTTCTCCTCTGCCCCTCCTGCTCGTGCTCTCTGTCTCTCTCAAATAAATAAACAAAATCTTATAAACAAAGTTTCAATCCTGTCCCACTCATCAGGGTAAATGCCTTAAATGTCTGCATCCCACTTTGGGCAGTAAAATTATCTTTTATTTTTCCAAAACAGCCCCTCTAGGCACTTTTAGTTACACCTTACAACATCTGACATAGAGCTCTGTGGCTCAGACCTGACTTGCCCTTGAGAGAGGCAGAATGGTGTAATAAATGGCTACAGGCAGGAATCTGGGAGCCTGACAATTTGGGTTTGAATCCGAGCTGCGTGGGATTTCCTAGCTGTGTAATCTTGGGGGAGGTTTATTAATCTCTCTGTGCTTTAGTTTCCTATCTATAAAATGTGGATAATAATCATACCTCATGAAGTTATTGAAGGATTAAATTACTTAATATATACGAAGCATTTACAACATATCTGAGCCCCTATACGGGGTTCTATCAATCTTTGTTAATATTATGGACACAGACCCAGACTGAATAGTTGTGTTTGAAATGAAGCACTACCAGGGTCCTGCCTCCCCAGCCCCAGGATACTTGATGCCCAGGGATGTCCCCCATCTCTGAACTCACCGGTGTGCACCGCACAAAGCTGCCATCAGCCAGGACCAGCTCATAGGCAGTGCAGATGTGTTGGAACAGGCCGTACTTGTGGGATGATGACTCGATGCCTGTGCCCATGATCAAGCCCCCTGCAGAGACATGCATGTCAGCCAGGCAGAACTGTGGGGTGCAGGGCCAGGGGAGATAGGGTAAAGGGCACTTCACAGGAGCTGGGGTTGCTCATAGCCCAAAGGAGGTATGACACAGCTGGCTGCTTGGGGTAGATTTCCCACCTCTGTGGATCTGGAGAGCAAGAGAGGCTTGGACAGGAGTCTGAGGGCTTCTTCGAGGTAAGGGGGATGGGTAGGAGAGCCTGTCAGGGGTGAGGTAAGGGTTGGCTGGGTGGTAGGAAGCTATATTCTTTGAGAACAGTTCCAGGAACTGGAGATGCTTCCCCTGGAAAAGGAAAGGCTTTGGGGACCACGAATCCTGCGGAGGGAGAGGCAGACTAGACTTATTCTGTGTGCCCCTTGAGGCAAAACTAGAATAATGGACACGTATCATAGGGATGTAGGTTCACACCAAAGAGAAGGTGGGGCCTGATAACCTGAGCTGCCCAGGGATGGAAAGGCAGGCAGCCAACACCCTGCCTTTGAAACTGGATGAGCAGAGACAGTGACTTCCGTCACAGATGGAACAGTGGCATCCGTGGGTGGAACTCCACCTACAGGAGTGGATCACAGGGCCACAGCTCGGACCCTTGGCCTGTCTTGAGTCCTCACCCACTGTGAGATCATCGAGCTCGGGCAACACAGGCAGGGTCCAGCCAATGGAGGTCAGCAGGGCAGTCACCTGACCCATGGTCACCAAGGGCTCCACACGGACGATCTATTGACACAAGAAGAGAGACCCTGATCACAAGGAAGTTGCCAGGGTTCCTGGTGGCTTCTTCACACAGTTGTCACCCCAAATTTTCCCACTCGACCACATAGGATTCCTGCGTGCCCCTTGCAGCCTCTTGCTAGAACAGGATACTGTCTTTCATGATGGTAAATGGAATTTCTGGTGCTGGGTCTGTTAGTGTTTGACTTTGTCCTTTCAAATATCTTTACACTTAATACTCAGTTTATTTCTCTTCTAGATGTTAGAAGATACTTATTTGGAAGAAACTGCATTTTTGAAGAAGACAAAAAACATCCATCCCACTTCATGTCATCCTAGCTGTCAGTGTTAGTACTGGAAGTCCTTACTTTTAGACTTTTTCCATCCATGCCTCACTTGCTATTTTGTTTGTTGTAATAAAACACACATATATACAAATTCAAGCACACTTATGCATATTTCTCTGCTTTGCTTTTTAAATTTAACACTACGACCATCATCCTTTGCCATGAGATATTCTTGGAAAACACAACTTTTGATAGATACATCCATATGTCAAAATGTGGACTTCTGCTTCCAGCCAAGACGGAGCAACAGGGACCACGTTTACCCTGTTGCCCAAAAGCAAGAAACAGACAAAATAAATGGAAACAAGAGTTTTCAGCATAGAAGATTATCAAGCAATGAAGTTAATGACTGCTGAGGGACAGGAAACAAACAAGGGGAGCTCTGTGAATGCCCAGGCTGATTCCCTGGAGTCAGGCAGTGCAGGGAAGGGAAAGGCAGGGGAGCCCAGTGGACTCTGTGCTGAGTGCCACAGAAGATCAGAGTGAATAGAGCTTGCAGGACAGAGCACTGGAGAGGAGATAACTGCACAGAGAGAAGACTCTGAAGAACTGCAAAGGATGTCCACTGAGCATTCAGCGGGGTACTGGTTAGTGCATACACATAAGGAAATCACCTGAGGCCAAGGCCAGAGAAAATGGAACCAGAATGGGTAATAAGTCACAGGACCAAGGTTCATCCAGGGAAAGATCTGTTCTCACAAGCCAGACTGGAAACCTCTTGGTTCACAAGGCAATGGGTATAGTGTGATCTTGCCTCAGCAGGAGGAATAACTACTCTTAGATTACATGCTGCTCTGGCCTCACCTGAAAAATCAAGACCCAACAGCATCAAACTATTTCTTGGTAACATGGCTATGGCCCAGAACAAATCTCAAGAAGATTTTAGGAATACAAAAAATATTCAGCACCCAAAAAGGTAAAATTCACAATGTCTAGAATACAATCAAAGTTTACCAGGTATGCAAGGAGGCAGGAAGATTTGACTCATAACATGGAGAAAAGTCAATCTATCTGTTTTGATTAAATAGGCCCAGATTTGACAAAGATATTACAATCAGCAAACAAGAACATTAAAATAATTATTATAAACTAGTAGTTATACTACTATCTTCCCTACATTCAAAAAAGTTAAGTAGAGACATTAAAAAGATAGTAAAAAGATCCTAAGGAAACTTCCATACACAAAAACAATATCTGAGATGAAAGACACACTGGCTAGAATTGACCATGCAGGAGGAAGAGCAATGCATTCTAGGATGCAGCAATCAAAACTCTCCCACATGAAACACACACAGAGAAAAAATGCTTACAATTTTTACAGTGTCTCAGTGAGCTGGGCTGTGGAACAATTTCAAAAGGTCTCATATACCTGCCATAGTCCTCAAAGAAGAGAGAGCAGGGAGCAGAAAAAAATACTTAAAGAAATAATGACCTGTTTTCCAAATTTGACAAAAATTATAATGAATCCCAAGCACAAGGATTAGGAGGAAAAAAAAAAACAATACTGAGGCACATCATACTAAAATTGCTCAAAGTTATTGATAAAAATCTTAGAAGCAGCCAGAGAAAAAGAAGACATGTTACATATAAAAGAACAAAGATAAGAATGAGAGGTTTCTTGTTGGAAACAACACAGGAAAGAACACAGTGAAGCATCTTTATAAAGTACTGAGGGGGGAAAATACTATCAACCTGGAATTTCATACCCAGTGAAAACAGCTTTCAAAAATGAAGGCAACCTTAAATGTGTTAGGATGGATCATCAAAAAGCAAACAAAACCTCAGAAAATAACAAGTGGAAGTAAAGATGTGGAGAAATTAAAATGCTTGTGTACTGTTGGTGGGAGGGTAAAATGGTATACTTGCTGTGGAAAACAGTATGGAAGATTCTCAAAGAAGATTAAACAGAATTACCATATGATCAAGCAATTCCAGTTTGGGGTACATACCAGAAAGAACTGAAAGCAGGGATCGAAAAGGTATTTGTACATCCATGTTCCTAGTGGCATTATTCACAATAACTAAAACATGAGAACAACCCAATGTCCACCAACAGGTGAATGGATGAGCAAAATGTACATATATACAGCGAAATATGGTTCTGCCTTAAAAAGAAAGGAAATTCTGCAATATGCTATATCACAGATGAACTTTGAGGATATTATGTCAAGCAAAATAAGATAGGCACAAAAAAACAAATACTATATGTTTTTTTAAAGGTTTATTTTATTTATTTATTTATTTATTTATTTATTTATTTATTTTTAAGATTTTATTTATTTATTCATAGAGACACAGCTAGAGAGAGAGAGGCAGAGACACAGGCAGAGGGAGAAGCAGGCACCATGCAGGGAGCCCGACATGGGACTCGATCCCAGGTCTCCAGGACCACACCTCGGGCTGCAGGCGGCGCTAAACCGCTGCGCGCCACTGGGGCTGCCCCTATATGATTTTATGAGATACTTAGAATAGTCAGAATCATTAAGACAGAATTTGTAACGGTGGTCACTCAGGGCAGTGGGGAGAGGCGGAAGTTAATTGTTTAATAGGTATGGAGTTTCAGTTTCATGAAACGAAAAGAGCTATGGGAATAGATGGTGGGGATGGCTGCAAAACAATGTGAATGTATTTAATACCACTGAAGAAATGTACAATTAAAAGTGGGTAAGATGAGTGGCTTATCATCCACTGGCTGATATGGGAAGATGACTGGCTGGCTCAGCTGGTGCAGCATGTGACTCTTGATCTCAGGGTGGCGGGTTCAAATCCCATGTTGGGCATGGAGTCTACTTAAAAAAATGGTTAAGGGCACCTGGGTAGCTCAGTGGTTGAGCGTCTACCTTTGGCTCAGGTCATGATCCTGGGGTCCTGGGTATCAAGTCCCTCATCAGGCTCCCCACAGGGAGCCAGCTTCTCCCTCTGCCTATGTCTCTGCCTCTCTTTTTGTCTTTCATGAATAAATAAGTAAAATCTTTAAGAAAGGTTAAGATGATAAACTTTATGTTACATGTAGATTCTCAAAATAAAAGTTGGAAAAGAAATGAAGGCAATAAAAGAAATGTTTTCATACAATAGCTGAAAGATTCATCACCAGCAAAATCATCATACAAGAAATGTCAAAGGAGTTCCTTCAGGCAGAAGGAAAATGAAGCCAGATGGAAATACAAATCCACACACCAGAATGAAGAAATGGTAACTGCATGGGTAAGTACATAAGATTTTTTCTTATTATTTATATTTCTTCAAAAGATCCTGGACTATTAAATAAAAAGGCATTGTGGGTTTGCAACATACAAAAGTATGACAATAGCACAAAGGTGGGGAGGAGAGGGCTGCAAGTATATTATTGTAAGATTCTAATAATATACATGACATAGGATGCTATCACTTGAAGGTGGACTGTGATAAGTGAAATGCAAACTATAAATCCTAAAACTGCTAAAAGCACAAAACAAAGAGTTACAGCTAAAAAGCCAACCAAAGAGCTAAATTAGAATTTCAAAAATTATTTAGTTACCTAAAAGAAAAAAAAAAAAAAGAAAAAGAAAGAAGGAGAAAGGAAACAAAGAACAAAGGGACAAAGGGACAAATAGAAAACAAAGAACAGGGGCACCTGAATGGCTCAGTTGGTTAGGTATCTGACTTTTTTAAGATTGATTATTTATTTATTTATTTATTTATTTATTTATTTATTTATTTAAGAGAGAGAGAGAGAGAGAGGAGAGAGAGAGAGAACAACAGGGTGGGTGGGTTGGGGGGCAAAGGCAGAAGCCCTGACATGAGGCTTGATCCCAGGACCCCAAGATCATGACCTTAGCCAAAGGCAGAAGCTTAATTGACTGAGCCACCCAGGTGCCCCCAGCATCTGACCCTTGATTTCTGCTCAAGTCCTGGTCTCAGGGTCTGGAGCACTGGGCTCCCCACTGGGCACGGAGCTTACTTTAAAAAAAAAAAAAGGTGACAGATATAACCCAAATTTTATTGATAATAATATTAAATGCTAATGTGTGTGAGTTTTTTTGTTTGTTTTTTTAGAGATAGAGAGAGAGAGAGAGAGAGTGAATGGGAAGAAGGAGAGGGAAAGAATTTTAAGTTGACTGTGCTGAGCACAGAGCCTGACACTGGGCTGGGGTCTCACGACCCTGAGATCATAACATGAGCTGAAATCAAGAGTCAGGTGCTCAACCAACTGAGCCACCCAGACGCCCTTGTACATGGTTTTAACATCTTAATTAAATGGCAGAGATTGTTAGATCATATTAAAAAGCAATACCTAACTATAAGGTGCCTATAAGGGCCACACTTAAATATGAAGGTACAGCATGCCACCATTGGTCAAGAGATGTGGAGTGACTTTATTAATAATATCAGACAAAGTAGTTTCAGAGTGAAGAAGATAACTAGGAATAAAATCAATCATTTCATAATGGCAAAGGGATTTATCAAGAGGACATAAATCATTCAATCAAGAGGACATAAAAATCCTAAACATTTATATACTTCTTAACAGAGCTTCAAAATGCATGAAGCCAAACATGATGGAGCTACAAGAGAAATAAATCCACAATCACAGGCAGAGATTTCAGTATCTCTTCAATCATTGATAGAACAGAGAGAAAATTCGTAAGAATATAGAAAACTTGAACAACACTATCAATCAACTTGACAACCAATTGACATTTAGTAGAAGCCACCCCAAAACAGCAGAATAGCATTTTAAAAGATGCAGACGTAACATTTACCAAGACAGCCCATATTCTGGTCCATAAAGTAAGTCTCGATAAGTTGAAAAGCATTCTAATCATATAAAGTGTATTTTTGTTAACAATAACTGAATTAAATTAGAAATTGGTAACAGAAAGATCTGTGGAAAATTCCCAAGTATTTGGAAACTGAATAACATGCTTCTAAATAACCCATGAGTGAAAGAAATATCAAAAGGGAAACCAGAAAGTATTTTGAACTGAATGAAGATGGAAAGATTCAAAATCTGTGGGATGGTTTTAAAACAGTGCTTAGGGGGAAATTTATAGCACTAAATATCTATATTAGAAAAAAGGAAAGGCCTAAGTCAATGGCCTCAGCTTTTACCTTAGAAACCAAGACTAACATGAGTAAAATTACATGCAAAGTCAGTAAAAGAAAGGAAGTAACAAAGATCAAAGCAGAAGTCAATGAAATAGGAAACAAATAAAGAAAAATAGAGAAAAATCAATGAAACCAAAAGCAGCTTCTTTTGGAATATCAGTATAGTTGATCAACCTCTAGCCAAACTGGTCAGGAAGAAGAGAGTTGTCACAAATGACCCATCTCAGGAATGAGACATGTGACATTACTACAGATTCTACAGATGTTCAAAAGATAGCAGGAGTATTACGAATAACGTAATGTCAGTTTATTCTACAACCTGAAATAGACAAATACCTTTGGTGACACAAACTGTCAAAGCTCACCAAGAAGAAACAAAATGAAGAGCCGTAGGGCTATTAAATTTTTTTTAAAAAAATTTACAGATAAAAACTTGCTCACAGAGAAAACTCTAGGCCCAGATGGTTTCACTAGTTAAGTCTATGAATTACTGCATGAAGAAATAATACCAATTTTATACAAACTCCCTCATTAAAATGAAAAGGAGGGCATTCTTCCCAACTCATTCTTTGGGACTTATGAATCTATAGTAATCAAGACAGTATAGAATTGGCATACAGATGGGCAAACAGATCAACAGAAGGGTCCAGAAATAGATTTATGTATATGGACAATTGATTTTCAACAAAGGAGCAAAGGCAATTCAGTGGAGAAAGGATTATTTCTTCAACAAAAGGGGCCAGAACAATAGAAAATCCACATGCAAGAACGTATTTTTTTTTTTACTCATATCACATGCAAAAATTAACTCAAATTGGATCATGGTCCTAAATGTAAAGCAGAAAACCATAATACTTCTAGAAGAAAACAGAATTAGGGCAAGATGTCTTAAATAAGACATCACAAACACGATCTATAAAAGAAGAAACTAATATACTGAACTCCACCAAAATTAAAAACCTCTAGTTTTCTAAAGAGAAGTCAAAAACTGGGAGAAAATAGTTGCAAATTGTGTCTGATGAAGGACCTGTTTCTAGAACACATAATAAGAAAACAAACAACCTGATAAAAATTTTAGCTTAAAGATTTGAACAGGTACTTCATTAAAAAAAGATCTACAAATGGCAAATATGCACATGAAAAGATGCCCAACATCATTAGTCATTAGGAAAATGGAAGTTAAAACCACAATGAGCTACCACTACACACCTACTAGAATGGCTAAAATTAAGAGGACCAACTGTACCAAGTCTGATGATGTGGAGCCACTTAGAACACTCGTGGGAATGTAAAATGCTACAGCCACTTTGAAAAAAAAAATATTTTAAGATTTTATTTATTTATTCATGAGAGACACAGAGAGAGAGGCAGAGACACAGGCAGGCAGGAGAAGCAGACTCCCTGTGGGCAGCCCAATGTGGGACTCACCCCAGGACCCTGGGATCACGACCTGAGCTAACGGTAGATGCTCAACCACTGAGCCAAAGGTGCCCCTTTGAAAACAATTTAAGTTTCTTTAAAAGTTAACTATACGCCTATCATATGATTCAGCTATTTCACTTCCAGGTATTTATCCAAAAGAAAGGAAAAGCATGTGTCCATACAGAGTATACATAAATGCTCGTAGTGACTTTGGTCCCAAACTGGAAACAACCCAAATGTCCATCGATAAGTGATTGGATATACAAACTGTGATCTGTGCATACAGATGGAGCATCACTCATAAGTAATACAGAATGCACTTTTTTTTTTTTTTAAGATTTTATTTATTTACTCATGAGAGACACAGAGAGAGAAAGGCAGAGCCATAGGCAGAGAGAGAAGCAGGCTCCATGCAGGGAACCCGAAGTGGGACTTGATCCCAGGTCTCCAGGATCACACCCCGGGCCAAAGGTAGGTGCTCAACCGGTGAGCCACCTAGGCGTCCCCAGAATGTATTTCTGATACATACTTCGATCAACCTGGATGAACCTCAAAATAATTATGCTGAGTGAAAGTTGCCAAAGTAAAAAAAAGTACACAATGCCTGATTCCATTTATATAAAACTCTAAATACAGACCAGTGATGGAAAGCAGGTCATTATTTGCCTAGGAATGTGGCAGCGGGGGTGGGGTGGTGGTGGTGGCTAAACAGGGGTTAGCAAGGGGCACAAGGAAACCTTTGAGAGCAATGGGCATGTTCATTGTCTTGATTATGGTAATGGCTTCACGGCTGCGTCCATATGCCAAAATGTATTATTGTTGGACACCTGTGCAGTACTGCATACCAACTGTATGTCAATAACATTGCTTAGGAAAAAAGAAAAGACATCAGGGACATTAAGCACTGTGGCCAAGGCCTCACCACAAAATGCCATTATGTGGATATACCATACGTAATAAGTCTCTACTATTAGAGACTAATAAGTCTAGGGTATTAGGTTGTCTTCCATTAAAAATAAAGCTGTGACATGAAGGAAGGGTGAGAGGGAGGGAGGGAGGGTGGGAGGGAAGAAGGAAGGAAGGAAGGAAGGAAGGAAGGAAGGAAGGAAGGAAGGAAGGAAGGAAGGAAGGAAGGAAGGAAGGAAGGAAGGAAGGGACATAATCCCTCTGTGCTGTCTTTGACTTAAACCCATTTCCTTCTGGGGCACCTGGGTGGCCCAGTGGTTGAGTGTCTGCCTTTGGCTCAGGGCATGATCCCGGGGTCCTAGGATGGAGTCCCGCATCGGGCTCCCCGCAGGGAGCCTGCTTCTCCCTCTGCCTGTGTCTCTGCCTCTCTCTCTGGGTCTCTCATGAATAAATTAAATAAAAATCTTCAAAAAATAAAAAACAAATAAACCTATTTCCTTTTTCCTTGCTCCAGGTTTCAAAAAAAGTTACTAGATAGGCCAAAGATGATGCACGTGTCTAAGGCTATTAACAAGTGGGTCCTAGGAAGCTTGGAAGAAGGCCCACCCTCCCTGCCACTTCCATAGCTCGTCTTTTGCCAGCATACTTCCTTAACAGGAAGGGATAAATAGGTTCCGTTTTGTCTCTCATCTTTGCCCATGACTTCCCCATCCTTTTCTCCTGTGGAACTGCTGACAGTCAACGAGTCTCCCTGAGTTCAGTCTGCCCACCAGGGGGACACAGCTATGATTGATCTCTTCCAGAGCCATGAGGTTTTTTGAAGGATCGCAGAGCCTTCTGTGATGAGCGGGGCCCTCTCGGCTAAAATTGTCTCCCTGTGGGTCACTCGCACCAGGAAGGGTGCCTCTCCTGTCCCTGGGGCCGGGGAACTGTGCCACTCTCACCTGTTTCTTGGTGTCCACCTCCAGAATGTCCATCAAGTTGATCATGATGTTTTTGTGTGTCTTCTTGTACTTCCCAACCCGCAGCGAGACAGTGAGCCAGCCGGGGCGCCCCGTGCACATGAAGGTCTTGCTGCCCTGCTCCTTCCATTCCCGTACCTGCAAGCGTAGGACAGAGACTAAGTTGGGCCCCCCAGGGGATAGAGCAGCTTGCAGCCCTGCTTTCAGGAGAGGGAGCTGGGAGTGATGCCTTCAGGTTTCAACAAACACTTCCTGAGCCCCTGCACCCCGCCGGGCACTGGAAGGCCCGCAGCCCTTTCCCTCTGAAACCTTCCCTGGCTAGTGCCACATGGCAAAGTGGGATGGAGAAAGAGCTAAAATCCAGGATCAAAGTGCTATGTAAACAATGCTCACTGGGAAGCCCAGGCAAGGTCTTACAGCGATAATAAAAGAACTCTACAATGATAGCAATCTCCTGGGTGCCCGCACTGTGCAGGGCACCCGGGCACCTACTATGCACTCTCTCATTGATTTCTCACAACAACCCCAGAAGGGTGGGATGACCAGCCCCTTCTTATAGGGGAGAAAGCTGGGAAACAAAAAAACTTGGTCACTCAACAAGTGAAGGGCAGAGCCCAGATTCACACCCAGGACTGTCCAACTTCCGGCCTGCAAAGATAGATGGGCTTGTGTTAATAGTCAGGAAGAGAATAACAGTTAACAGTTAATGGAGGCTTATGTGCCAAGCCCTGTTCTAAGCAAGTGTATGTGTTAACTCATATGTCACTGGAGGGGGAGAGAAGGGGTGGGGAAGGACCACAAACCCAATGGAAGGAAGAGCTTTTGCAAAGCCTCTACTGCAAATGACCAGAGCACACAACGCAGAGAACAAATGGCCCAGGAGACTCCACACCCACCAGGAACACAGGAGGAAGTGCTCCCTTTCTGCTGAGATGGACATCTATTGCTATGACCTTTGACCATTCGTTTCTTCTTCATACACTTTTAAAGGTTCCATCTTCCTTGGGTCCAGGTGATGCTGGGTCTCCCCCTGCTCCAGAAAATGGGCATGTGACTTAGGTCTGATTTTGTCCTTTTGGCCACAGTGACCAGTTCAGGGATGGGCCCAGGGTCCAAGTCAAGACAATAAGACCCATTCTAGGAGAGGAACTCACGTTTTACTGGGATTGTGGAGCCGGTTGTATGAAACTGCTGGGGTTTCCTCAGGGAGATGGGCCTCCCTGAGTACAAAGTCAACCCAGACGAAAGCCAAGCCAATAGATGGCAGATGGATGGAAAGCTGAAGATGAGAAACAGGGAATCCTCGATCTAGTCATACCTGAGCCAGTTTTATTCTTGGACTTTTCGGGATCTGGGCCAACAAAATCCCTTGCTGCTCAGGCCAGTGTGAGTTGAGCTCCTACCACATGCAACCAAGAGTCGTGGAGGGGGCTGGGTTGAAGCTGGCTGGGTAAACAAACAGCTCAACATGGGGGAGCAAAAAAATAAAAATAAAAATAAAATAAAAATAAAATAAAAACATGGGGGAGCACTTTCCTGCCATCTGAGGCCAGGGTGCCCTGTGAATAGAGGTATATGAGCAGAAGAGGGATTCCATGATCATCTGGCCTTGCCCCTGCCTGATTCTGCAAACCCAGGGCTTCGTACAAACTCCGGGGTGTAGGAAATGGATTCTGGGTGCTGTATTCCAGCTGTTGGGTGGGCCGCACGAAGTGAGTGTATGGAAGCCTTAAAGCCTGAACCACCGGTTGGACTGGATCCTGATGGGAACCAAGCAGGAATCTGGCAGGAAGGTACTGTTGTGCAAAGACCTTCTTGTGAGTATGTGCAAGTCAGGGAGACGTGGGGAGGGCCAAGAAAAAGGGCCGCTAGTCAGGGGGTTATTGCCACAAGCCAGGTGTGAGGCAACAGAACCAGATCTACTGGGTGGAATGGAAAGGGATGGGAAAGGAGAAAGGTCAGAGATCAGGCTCTAAAACCAGGCTGATCTGGTTTCCAGCCCCATTTACCAGCTATAGCCACCTTGAACACATGACTACTGATTCAGCCTCAATTTTTCCCTGTCTGTAAAACAGGTCTAAGTCTTCCTAGGATTGCTGTGAGATTAGAAATGATGGACATCAAGGCTCGGGGCGTGGCATGTGTCAGGTGCTGAGTAGCAGGCTGGTTTGGCCAAGCCCCTTGTCTTCTTGTCCAGTGAGAACCTCTGGCTTAGTTTTAGCTAAACAAGCAGGCACTGGGCTGCTCTGGACAGGGCCCCATGGGTCAGAGGTGACTTGGACAATAACAGTCCCTGCCTTTCAGGAGCCCACACTTGGATGGAGGGTGGGGGTGTGTGTATGGGGGAGAAACAACAAACAAGTAAACAGGGAAATCTGAACCTATGGAAAGAGCTAGGGAAGAGGGTGCAGTCGGGGAGGGAGGGTAGGCAGAGCTCTGGAGCTGTGACTGTGGCCGGCTGAACCCAGGGTAGCCCAGGCAAAGCAATTCCAGACATTGCATTCTGCTACCCAGCCCAAGGTCTTATGCCTCATAGGAGTGGCCCTCAGCATCCATCTTCCCACTCTTGCTTGCGGCACCCAGCACTGCACCCACAGAACATGGAGGCTTCTACACCTGCGCTGAGGGTGGCGACAGGAAACAGAAGCTCTTTGCAACCTGACACTCCTAAGAGGAACGTAAGGAGGGGTAGAGGGAGGCCAAGAAAATGCCCAGGCTGGAAGGCCACGCCAACCCTGGGCACAGAGAAGGAGGTTCCAGGGTGAGCCGCAGCGGGGGCGGCCGCGGGGACTCCGTAGGGGCGCAGACCCGGGGTGGGGGGATGGGGTTTGGAGGCGGGGAGGATGTACAGAGTTACTGGGGATGCCTCCTCCAGAAGTGAGTACCCGCCCAGCGCCCCAAGGCTCTTCACCCTCACCCCGGCTGGGTGCTACCCTCTCACCTCGGTCCTTCCTTCCTTCTCAAAGAGGCAAGAGCTCCTTGCTGCTGCAGAGTAAACTCTCAACTCTAGACCCCGCCCCAACCTAGTTCGGAGGGGAACTTTCCAACCTTCCCCCACTCCCGGCCTGGGCTCACAGCCAACCCTCCGCTGGACACACCTTCGTCCCGTCAATTCCCCGACTCCCCGGTCTCTCCCGCCAGCCCCAGCCCCGAGAAGCTCCCGTCTCCGGGATGCGTCGGGCCCGGCGGCACCACCTGTTCCCGGCTCACCTTGCCCGGTCTGGTGATCCCGTCTACCCTCTGGGGCCCCCGCAGGTGCTCCGCGCAGGGCAGACCCCTCGCTCCCGGGAAGCGCCCCCCGCCCCCCGGTGAGGTCTGGGCCCCCGGGCCCCCGGGCCCCGCAGCACCCAGCGCCGCGCGCATCCCGCCGCGCATCCCGCCGCGCCCCTCACCTGCTTCTGGATGTCCCGCACGCGCTGCCCGTGCAGGCGAGGCGCGCTGCTGAGCTTGAACACCACCCAGGCGCGCACGTAGTAGTAGATGTCGAAGATGAGCGAGAGCGGCAGGAGGAAGAGGCACACGAACACCCAGCGCTGGTGGATGAGCACGAACTCCAGCCCCTTCACGCGGACCCAGAGCAGGAAGAGCAGCGCGCACACGGCCAGCGACACGGCGGGCTCCATGGTGGGGCCGGCGGCGCGCCGCGCGGGGGAGGGGGTCCCGGCTCGCGCCGCCCGTCGCCGCCGCCGCTCCGCGCCCGCCGCCCGCGCCCGCCGCCCGCCGCCCGCTCCCCGGGAGTCGGGGGGTCGCCTCGCCGCCTCGCGATTGGCTCGGGCCGCCAAGGTTCGGTGGGCCGAGACCCGGCTGGCGACCAATGGCGAGCCGCGCCGGGGATCGGACCAGGAAGCCGCCGCGCTGATTGGCTGCGGGAGGCGGGCCGCCCCACCCCCTTCGGCCGTCGCGCGGGGAGGGGCGGCTGGGGAACTCGCGCGCCCGCGGGGTCGGGGGCGCCCTGCGGCGCGGGGGGCTGCGGGGACGCCGGCTCGAGGGCCGCGTTCAGCCGCCGCGCGCTGGGTCGGCGCCCCCCGGCCCTGGGTCGGGCGCCCCGCAGCTCGGCCGCGGACTCCCGGCCCCGCGGGGAGCGCGCGCTTAGCCCTGACCGCGGCCGGCGGGTCGCGCGGGGCGCTCAAGGCCACGAGGTGCACCTTGCCATTTCCCCAGGCGCTTTCTGCAGGCTCGGTGGAGTTTGCAGCAGGTCGGGGGGCGCGGGGGGTAGGGTGAGCTCCATTTTATCAGGGAGGAAGCATCCCAGAAGAGTGCAAAACGGCTCCCTTACCCCTTTCCCACTCGGCTGATGCAGATAGGACGGGAGGGGAAAGAAGGAAGGACCCCCCCCCCCCCCCCCGCAGCCACGGTGAATGCGCCCTAGCGGCCACTGTGCCAGGCAGTGGGGCAGGCCCGAGCAGGGGGGGCTCCAGTACGGAGGAGCGGGGACTGTGCCCGGCAAAAGATTAAATCCAGTGTCCTTTGCGTTTCACCTCGATTCTGTAGAGAGCTGGTTACCTCTTCTGAAATTTTAGAAAGTGCAGGCGATTTTTATTTTAGGAGCTAAACTTAGACCACTGAGGTCCTAAACTGGCCTCGCTTATCACCTATCCACTTCCCTCTGTTCTCATCTTTGGCAGAAGGAACATGCACTCGTAGGAGGTTCCCTGGGCCCCCACGATCCCTCAGATTTTCAGTACCTTAGCTCCCCATGGAACCTCTGCAATGGCCTTACCATTCCCTTAATAGAGCTAGACGTACATCCTTGAATCAGCTCCGGGCCACCTCTAAAACTACATTTATGACACTTTCTTCCCCTTTCAAGTGCTCATAAAATAAAGTGCAGCTGTCCTGATTCTTACACGTTATTTTGTTCACTGTCTCTTTATGGGTCTCTCACACTGGCAGACTGAGCTTTAGGGCACGCGATGTCTCCTCGTTCACTTTTGTGTTTGCAGTTTCTAGCGCAGTGCCTGATGCTAGTAGACACTCCAGGGTTTGTTGACCAATGAATGAATGAAGAATGTAGGCAGAGGCTCGAATGTTCAATAATGATCAAAGTCCACATAGTGAGAGGCTGTTTGCACTGGGCTTTAAAAATGAATAGCCTAGCCCAGCAATGTCTTATACAACAGCTACCAGCTACTGGTATGTGGCTAATCTAAATTGAAATGAACGTTAAGTGTAAAACACTGGATTCCAAAGACAGTACAAAGAAGAGAATGTGAACTATTTCACTAATAATTTAATATTGATTATGTGTGGCAAGGATAGTGTTTTGATGTGCTGGGTTAAATAAAATATTAAAGTTGATTTCACTTGCTCTGTTTACCTTTTAAAGGTAGCTACTAAAACTTTTAAAATTATTGATCTGTCTTAAGTTATATCTCTAGCAGCTCCAATCAAGAGGGGGCACCAAAAATGTAAAGAATAGAGCCACTGTGGAAAACTCACCCTGGTTCTGTTTGAATTCAAATGTTAGAACTGTTAGGGAGGGCTTTGCTTTAAAAGCTTAACCATTCTGGGGGTCCTGGGAGGCCCAGTTGGTTAAGCATCTGCCTTCGGCTCAGGTCTTGAACTCAGGGTCCTGGACTGGAGCCCTGCATGTGAGATCAGGCTCTGTGCTCAGCGGGGAGTCTGCTTGAGATTCTCTCCCTCTGCACCCCACCCCCATACTTGCTCACTTGCCTGTGTGCATGCTCTCTCTCTTAAATAAATGAATAAATCTTAAAAAAAAAAAAAAAAAGCTTAACCATCCTGAGTATTGTTGGGGTATGAGGTAATCTGGAAAGTTAAGTTCTACATAAAAATCAACTTTGGACTAAAGTGTTTAGTGCCTTGTAGTTGAGAAACCACAAAATTACTGGTAATCAGAATAGTTTTACCCTTGGGAAAAGGAGGAATACACCTCAATAACCAAATAGGGCTGAGGTTTAGGGGACAACTCTCAAAAAAGAAAATGAATGAAAAAGTACTCAGAACAATAGTTAACCCAGCCTGCAGGTCCTCATTCTCTCTTCCTGCCTACCTGCCTGCATCTTTGATTCTTCTTTTCTGTCTCCATGAACCTCAGCCTTTTGGGGCTGTTATTGTCTAGGCAAGAAAAGTAGTAACCCCAGGTTGGGCCAATTAGTTAATTTTTATCATTTTAATTAACATATAGTAAAGGTGCTTATCGTTTGTGTACAGTTTATGAATTTCAGCATATATAAGGGTTTTTGTAATCAACACAGTGAAGATCTAGAATTGTTTCATCACCCCCCTCCTTTGGAATTTCATCCTTCCCCCACCTTTAGCCCCTGGAGACAAGTGCTCTGTTCGCAGTAGTATAGTTTTGTCTTTTCCAGAGATCAAGGTCATCCAAATGGAATCATGCAGTTTGTTATCTTGGGCCCATTAATAGGTTTCAATGGATTTCCTATAGTGGTAAAATACACATAACAATGGTCATCCTATTATTTTTAAGATATTATTTATTTATTCATGAGACAGAGAGAGAGAGAGAGAGAGGCAGAGACACAGGCAGAGGGAGAAGCAGGCTCTATGCAGGGAGCCTGACATGGGACTCGATCCCGGGTCTCCAGGATCACGCCCTGGGCTGAAGACAGCGCTAAACCACTGAGCCACCCGGGCTGCCCCATCCTAAATATTTTTAAGTGTACAGTTCGATGGTATTAAATACATTCACATGGGGCACATGGAGGATTTAGTCAGTTAAGCGTCTGCCTTTGACTCAGGTCATGATTCTGGAGTCCTGGGATCGAGCCCCATGTGAGGCTTCCCACTCAGTGGGGAGTCGGCTTCTCTCTCTCTCTCTGCCCCTCCCTGCCCTGCTCATGTTCTTTCTCTTGCTTGCTCTCTCAAAGAAATAAAATCTTAAAAAATAAACAAGTAAATAAATAAATACGTTCACGTTGTTGTGCAGCCAACACCACCATCCATTCTCATAGCTCTCTTCATCTGAAACTCTGCGCCCACTAAACAGTAACTCTCCATACCCCCGCCCCGGCACCTGGCAACTACCATTCTACTTTCTGTCTCTATGATTCTGATGACTCTCAGTATCTCATACAGTATCTGTCTTTTTGTGATTGGCTATTTCATTTAGCCTCCTGTCCTCGAGATTCATCCATGTTGTAGCATATTGCAGAGTTTGCTTCCTTTTTAAGGCTGAAATATTCCATTGTATGTACTACACTTTACTTATCCATTCATCTGTCAATGGACACTTGGGTTGCTTCCATGTTTTATCCATGTGAACAATACTGCTGTGAATATGGATGTACAAGTATCTTTTCAAGACCTTGCTTTCAATTCTTTTGGGTATATACCCAGAAGTGGAATTGCGGGATCATATGGTAATTCCAGGTTTAATTTTTGAGGAACCACCATACTGTTTTCCACAGTGGCTGCACGATTTTACATCCCCACCAGCAATACCTAATGCTTTCCCCTGCTCCATTTCTTTGTCAACACTTGTTTTCTGGTTTTTGTTTTGTTTTTGCTTTTTGGAGTAGTCATGCTGGGGATACAGTAGTAAACTAGACGCAGTCCACACTCTGACAGACCCTTGTGGGATATCTAGACCATCCATGAGCAATTATAAACCGATGTTAAGTGTTATGATAAAGAATTATGGGGTGCTATGGAGGCACATGAAGTGTCATCTATATAGACACTCCGGGAGGGCTTCTGGAAGAAATTGGTGACTAAGCAGACATACCATGGGATGAATGGGATTAATAGGAGTTAGCCAGGTGAATTATTTGGGTCCAAAGGAACGAGAGCTGTTCAAGAAAGGAATGCCATCCAAAGATAACTAAAGTTCACATATTTATGACCATACTTCTAGACCTATCTTTAGGCCCACATACACATACTTATGTGATTTTACAAAACAAGATCATTTCAACATAAGCTTTCTAATTTGCTTTTTAAAAATTTAACCATGTGCTATAGACATTTTAAATGGCTTCTTTACATTCTATTGCATATGTTTGTGTGTACACTGATAGATGTGTGTGTATGTGTGCATGCATGTATATAACTTAATTTGTTCAATCAGTATGCTGTTAAAAGACAATTAAGTTGTTTCCAAAGTTTAATTATGATGGGTGCATTTCCAGTAAATTTTCATTGTCACATGTGTTTGAACTCATGAAATCTTAACTTTCTTATTATATTTTAAAACCGATTGCCAAATTGCTCTTCAAAAATGCTATCTACAGAGTATAAGAATAACAATTTCCAGGGATCCCTGGGTGGCTCAGCGGTTTGGGGCCTGCCTTTGGCCCATGGCGCGATCCTGGAGTCCCGGGATCCAGTCCCGCATTGGGCTCCCGGCATGGAGCCTGCTTCTCCCTCTGCCTGTGTCTCTGCCTCTCTCTCTCTCTCTCTCTCTGTGTCTATCATAAATAGATGAATAAATCTTAAAAAAAAAAAAGAATAAAAATTTCCCCAGGCCCTTACTGACATGAAATGTCATGGTTAAAGTTTATTTATTTATAATCTCTGCACCCAACATGGGGCTTGAACTCACCACCCAAAGATCAAGAGTCTTATGCTCTACTGACTGAACCAGCCAGGACCCCCTGTCATGGTTATTGTGACTATAGTAATTGCAGACCACATAGCTGGTTGTACCATTTAGCCTGTCCCATGGCTCTCATAGCACACATGCAGTTTGCTTAAGACCAACCTACTACAAAGGACATTCAGCACCATCTCCTTTTCCAGCTTGCCATAATGACCAGTTCTCAGTGCTTTCTAGGTAGGAAGGCTGAAGCCAATGTCTCAGACTGACTGGTCTTGGTGATCGAGAGGTAGTCCACAGAAATTAAGGCTTTGCCATTTCTGTCCTTGGCCACTGGCAGCCTAGAACACTTCCACACATTACTGCCTTTTCCAAGGGCAGCTCTCCTAATCTCTATTTGCCCAGTGCCCAGCACAAGGCCAGTGTCCCCAAGTCATCTGATTCTCAGTTTGATTCTTGAATGTGAATAATTTCAATTCCTTCAAACAACACCAGAAAATCCCTTAAACAAAAACTGTCAGGGAATAAGCGCCACATACAAACAGTAACACCTATGTATCTTCACTTGCGCAGTGGGCAGACTTCAGCAGCTCACTGTTAGCAATACCAGTGACCCCAGTAAAGGTTAGCAGTGCCCATCTCATTCTGATAATCTTATTTGAATCCTGACTCCCATATATTAACCCTGAGCAAAGTTACTTCACTGCTCTAGATTAAGTTGTGGCATGTAGTGAGTTTCCAGTGAAAATTATCTGTCATTACCATTTCTCAACCGAAAGGGGCAACTCTCTTTGATCTTTTACACAGCCTCTGCCCTTACCCCTCATAAGAGATAAATGATCTCAAAGTCACAGGCTGTTGACTTAAATTGATGTGTAAAATGAAACCACTGATTTAATAAGCTTGGTGGCTTGACATTCTTTGGATAATGGGCAGAGGAACAGGCTGATACATGAAGGGACAGCTGTGTAGCAGGAGTGAGTTGCAGCTGGTATTGGAATTGCTACACATGAACAGAAAAGCAGCCTGGGCGGTTTAATGAGGGACAAACAGTCCTCTCGAAGTAACCTCCGTGAGGGCATAGTTGTGGGTCTGACAGCTCTTTATGGTAATAGATGTGCCTAATGATCACTGGAAACATCAATAAGAGGTCAAATATGGTCCAAGCAAGCTGTTCAGCCAGGCAAAGAGATGTATGAGGCCTTTTAAAGAGACACCTAAACTTTACTTGGGAAGGGATCTCTTTGAGAAACCACTTCATCTAAACTTTTACTCGCCCAAGGCCCGGGTGTCCTCAATTTTAGAAGTATCTGGACCAAAAAAATGTTTTAAAAAATTGGGGACAATCCCAGCGTTGCCAGCTTGTTATTTTGCTGTGTGAAGAAAGCGGCCAACTGAAGAACCCTCCCCGCCCTTATCCTCCTTACATGAAAGAAAGAGAATTTCAATACCAGAAAAAGTCGGAAGGTCATATGGTCTCAGGATAAAAACAGTCCTTCAAAGTGAACACATTTAGCATTCTGAAACACTTGATATGTTCCATAATTTTTCTGACTTCTGGAGGCATTGTCATGAACCAACCCAAAAGGTCTGGGATTTAGAAAGAATCACTTTCTGGAGGGTGTGATGGTTCTCAAAGTGTAGACCAGAAGCAGCAGCCACAGTATCGCTTGGGGACTGGTTACGGATGCGAAGTCTCAGGCCCCTTCCCGGGCTTTAGGAAGCAAAAGTTCTGGAAGCAGGCCCATTGATCGTACTTTAGCAAGCTGTCAGAGTGATTCTTACACACCCACGTGCAAGAGCTGCTGCCATAAACCACCTTCGTAAATGGATTACACATGTTCTCTCTGGAAATCCTCCAGTAGAACCATCGCACCACCTCAAAAAGAAGCCTGTCTCAATGCGAGTTCCCTCAGGTGGTTAGAAACTCCTAGAATAGCCCCCTTGGTCCCAGTTCTGCCCTTTGGAGCCACACAGAATGAGTCTTCCCCGTCTCCTCCCATCTGTACATTTGAAGGTAACTCTTACAGCTCCCGTCTTCCAGGTAAGAACAGCCACTGCTCTTCACTGGTCTTCACATGATGTAATCTCTAGTCCTTTCAGATGCCCTCAGCTGAGGCCCTCTTACTATTATTACTAACAACCAGCACTTACTGAACGCCTATGACTACGTGCCGTGTACTGCCTAGGATACTCCATGCACTCCCATGGTTAGTCTTCTCAACAGCCCTGCAAATTGGTCTACTGTCTCCATTCTACAGAAAGAACAGAAGCTCAGGAGGTCAAGTAACACATCCAACAGCACTTGGCTTGTAAACACTTTAACCAGGATTCCACATCCCACTCTACCAGACTGCCCTTAAATTTCCATCAAAATCTTGTTAATTGAGGGGAGGCTGAGCCGGGAAGAGATGACCATGAGGTCTGAGTATGTAACACAGGGGTAATAGCACGGGCTCTGGAGTCAAACAAATCAGGGTTGAGTTCTGTTTCCTGCAGATACTAATTATATGACCTTGCGTGTGTTTCTATTTGCTCAAAGCCTTAATTTCCCCATCTGTACAATGAGGGTAATGACAGATTCCACCTTCATAAGGCCGCTTTGAGTAGGAAATGAATTAGTGCTTATAAAGCACTTAGCAAAGTGCTTCGTATATAGTAAGTACTTGGTAAATATCTGTTATTACTGAATAGATGTACTCAGCAATTATATAATTATAATACAGATGAGCCGTATGGAGACACATGCACGTTATGGGGACATAAAGCACTGTCTTCTTTTTCACTCCACGGAACACCCACTTATTTTCGGCCCTGGTCTATTTCAGCAACTTCCAACTGGTCCTCTGTCTCCAGTTTCTCACTTTGGCACCAACCTACAGACGCTGACAGGTTTGTCTTCAACTTTGAGCGTATGTGTCATCTCCTTGCTGAAATAGACATCTGCAAATTAAGTTTGAGTTTCTCGTCCAGGCTTCCAAGGGTCTGTGTATGATGTGGCCCTAAATTCCCACTCTCCCCTTGTCCCCACTGTTGCCCTACATGGACTCTGGCTCCAGCTGAGCTGAGTTCTGTGTCTTTCTTTAGACATGAAGCTCTTCTGCTGTTTTTCCATCCACGATGGCCACGATCTCCACCTCCCTTTCCCCTGCCCTGTGGCTTTTTACCTGCGTTTTCTCGCTGATTCGGTACTATTGCTCTCGGGAAACTTCTTCTTACAATGCCCAAAGAGATGCCGGTAACTTCTTCCTTTGAACCCACCCAACCCTTATTTCCTTAATTGTAAGAGTGTTAGGAAAGGAAGCTTAGATCCTGCCACCAGATAGACCTGGGTTGCGATTCTGGATCTTTCTCTAATTAGTGTAACTTCTCCCTGCGGTTAAAGTTCCTTATCTGACAATCAAAGATAATAAAGTCTGGCTCACGTGGTGTCTCTGAAGATGAAAGGAGACTGGGAGATGCCAGACCTCTGCTCCGAGTCTGGTTCAACCACTACGCTCCCTTCTCCCCTACAGCATAACATGACTTGTATGCCCTATTCGTTGACAGCAAGGACTTCTTCATCTTCACCATGGTGGTATCGCTCACGGAGCTTAGAATAATTCTTCAAAAACAGATGCTCAATAAATACATGATAAATGGAATGAAGGCCTTCTTACTAGCTAAGTGGTCTCAGTTCACTTAACCTCTTGAGCATCGGTAATCTTGTCTTTAAAACTAGTGATATTAAAAATAAATCTTTATGTGCCTTCCAGCCATGCCATTCTTTCGTTCATAAGCTGTCCCTGCTTCCTCATCCCTCTTCCCACTCCAACCTCATACCAGCTCCTGTGACCCTCTCCTGAAGGTTTGCATTTAGATCACCCATGATTTAGAATTGCTTGATCCCGGAGGGCCTGGGTGGCTCAGCTGGTTAAGCAGCAGCCTTGGGCTTAGGTCATGATCTTGGAGTCCTGGGATCTAGCCCTGTGTTGGGATCCTTGCTCATCAGGGAGCCTGCTTCTCCCTCTCCCTCTGTGCTTGAGAGCTCTCTCTCTCTCTCTCAAATAAATAAGTAAAATTAAAAAAAAAAATAACCCAGAATTACCAGGTTGCTCCTTGCTTCATTGAGCTCCCACTGTTCAGCGGCCCCAACCCACTGTGAACTCACTCAGGGACTTCATGCAGATATTCCCAAATCTTTCTAAACAGCAGAAGAATGGCAAGGCAGAAATACAGTTTTCAAGCAAAATGCCTTGGTGCTGATCTCCTTGGTTCTATGCAGGGTCTCTGGACTCAGGCTAGGCCACAATCACACTGTTCTGGGAAAAGAGGGTGTCATAGGCACAGGAGAGAATCTGAAGGGACCGTGGGCCAATTTATACAGGAATCTAGCACCCCTGGGGAGTAGAGGGCATCAGACCCCTAACCCCCCAAGCACTTGTCCTTGACAGGTCCAGATGCTCAGCAGGTGGACACTGTGATCTGGTCCCTGGTCCTAGAGCTGGTGGGAAGGTATAAAAGCCTCAAAGGACAGCACACCACAGCGGTCTGGTGGAGGCGGAGGGCTCGTTTCTGGACAGTGCCCCACTGTGCCACTCTGGGGAACCTGAGGAGAGGTGGCTTTGGTGGCCTTTATGGACTGGTGTTGAACAGCGACACCTTCTGACAGTCATGGGTCATTGCAACGATGAAGTGAGGAATCCACAGACCCTTTGGAATTCTTGGCTAGTTGGAAAGGAGGCAGGTGTCTTAAGAGAGAGGTTTGGACTTTCTGTTGAGAAAGGAAGGTGAAGGCTTGAGCAGTTAATGTGAAGAACGAAGATGTGACCATATTTTTACACTGAGCGGTGAGGGGGGACAAATCAGGCACTCATATACCAACATACCCTGCTCTCATCCTATACCGGCAATGCTACTGGCAATCTCTACTTGGAGTCCTACAAGAACCTCAAATTCCTCCATGCCCCAGTTCCCACTGCAAGCTAGTTCATGCTCCCGAAAGTTCCATTCTGGATTATGGTGCCATCAGTGCAGTTTCCCAAGCTGGAAACATTGGAGGCACTCTTTAAAAAAGAAACCACTACACAGACATCTTTTCATGATATAAGTAGTGTCTATCACAAAATGATTCCATTTTACAGATGTGGGGACTGAGGCCAGAAGAAGAATCATCATGACTTCAGGGTCATATGACCAATACACTCTATTGTACAATCTGGAGGAAGTTCTAGAGAAGAGAACACATGCTGACATTTCCAGATTTTTTAAAAAGCCTTTTCAGATTCCAGTCTCTTTGGAGTGTGATTTGTCTGTTTACATCCTCTGAATTCTTGGGGACATGGCTTCAGTATTGCTCTGAGGAAGCTGCCCTGGTGTCCTGACCCATACTGATACTATAACACATTCTACAAGATAATCTTGAGCCCTGCTGCTGTTGGGAGGCATTTGCATGCCTCACCTCATTTCATCTTTACCATGATCCTATATGTTTCATGGAATGGCAGTCTGCCCCCCGCTGCCTTTTCAAATGAGAAAACTGAAGTTGAGAGGAGCTAAAGGCAGAAGGAGGATTTAAATCGGCTGAGCATCTGAGTGTGATCTTGGGGTCCAGGGATGGAGTCCTGCATCGGGCTCCCTGTGAGGAGCCTGCTTCTCCCTGTGCCTATGTCTCTGCCCCTCTTTCTGTGTCTCTCATGAATATATAAATAGAATCTTTTTAAAAATAACTTGAATCTATCTGACCATAAATCTCATGTCTTTCTCCTGCAGTGCTGTGGTCACTTGGCATGTGCCTGGCAAGGAGGGGCACTTAGCACAGCTCTTCTCAAACTTGACCGTGCACTGGGAAACTACTGAAACACACAGTCTGATCCTGGACATTGGGAGTGCAGTGGGAGACTGTGTTTCCAACCTTTTCCCAAGTGACTCCGATGCTTCTCTGAGAACCACAGCTTGAGAAGCAGAAGGTCAGAGCTCCCCTCTCATCCTGTGGCAGAAGAAATGGAAGCTTAGAGAAGTAAAGTGACTTGCTTCAAGTCACAGAGCAGGTCAGCGGAAGGGGCAGGGTAAGGACTGGAGAGCTGGCTTCTAGCCTGGAGCCTTCCCTACCTGGTGTCTCTGTTAGTAACCTGCTGCCTCTCACCCCCAGCCCTACCTTTCCACACTCTGATGCTAGAGCTGGGACCCAGCAAACGCCATCCTGCTTTGCCCACTGGCCCTGGGTTAGGATCTGTGCGACGTGCTCCCATGGCAAGTGAGGAAGGGGGAAAAGAGGAGAGAGACAGAGGGAGGACCTCCTCTGCCATCACTGGGGTGGGTCCAGGGGAGGGGACTTGCTCCTCAGTGTGCCGCTGCCTGAGGACTTCTGCGCACTCTGCTCTTCCTGGGAGCTTCTCCCCAGTGACACCTCTGATGCACTAGTGGCTCCTTCCTTGGCAGCAGCTGCATCCAGCTGTGGTTTTGCCTGTCCTTGAAGAACATCCTCAGCATACCTCAGCCTCCGGGGCACTTCTTCCCCAGGGCTTGGGTCCCAGGCCTGCAGGACCCTCTCCCACTGTTTACATTTAATAATTCCAGCCTCTTTCCTTTGTCCATCCCCAGCCCTAGGAGCGAGGCAGATTCCTGCCCTTGCTCCTTCCATATCTCAGTGTTTTCTTCTTGCCTTTCAGCTCCTGATTCAGCAACTTTATTTTATTTTAGGATTTTATTTTGGGGGGAAGGGGGAGCCTGGGTGGCTCAGTTGGCTAAGCCGCCTACTTTTGGTTTCAGCTCAGGTCATGATCTCAGGGTCCTGGAATTGAGCTCCTCCTCAGGCTCCGTGCTCAGTGGGGAATCTGCTTGAGATTCTCTCCATCTCCCTCTGCCTGTCCTCCTGCTTGTGCACACTCTCTCTCTCAAATAAATAGATACATCTTTTAAAAAATCTTATTTTTAAGTAATCTTTACACCCCATGTGCGGCTTGGACTCACAACCCTGAGATCAAGAGTAACATACTCCATCCACTGAGCCAGCCAGGCATCCCCTGAGTCAGCAACTTTAAACCAACTTTACATTTCTTTATAGTAAATTCTCTGTTAAAATAACTGGACCTTGACTAATATCTTGACTAGAGTCTGGATTTCCAGAAGTAATTGTGGTAAGTCTAGCACCTATGGGAATGAGCACCAAGTATATAATAGCAAGTACACATGCTGGTGTCTACATGCTCGTGCACACACACACACACACACACACACACACACATAGAAGGGATGAAGCTGTTGTATATTTTTCTCTAATGCTGGACCCACAGAAAGGCCTTTGCGTTAAATATATGCTGATTAAACTGAAAATATATTTTTGGCTTCCTACAGGTGGTGAGGAGAAGGAGGGGCCAGGTTTCAAAATCTGCGGGACTCGGGCTTCTGATTCTTCGTTTAGTGGGCAGGCTTCCTCTCCATGTCTTCCTAGGGAAGACGGAGATAATAATCTGCACATCTGTGCTGTTGTCAAAGTGAGAAGTCAGGGAGGTAAACGTCTGACTCTGCGGTTGGAGCACACTTGGAGCGCTGCCAGGGCACAACATGTTAACAGGGATGTTCTAATGAGACTCCAGTGGAGAAGAATCAGAAGCACACGGGAGCTAGGAAGGCTAAATTGTCCATGAATATCAGAGAGATAGGAAGTGATTTTCTGGTAGGGATGAAGCCTAAAAGCTTCTCGGGAAGGTTCTGGGTTTATGAGGAGCCTGGTGCCTGGAGGACCCCATGAGGACCCTCCACATGCGAGATCCTATCAGGTACTGGGAGTGCAGAGACAGACAAGACAGGGCAGTTCTCTTGGAAGCATATAGTACAATCAATCAATTCATTCCCCTTACGTCACTGAGTGTTGGGCCCCAGGCAAGGAGCTGGGGCTACGAGGGTGAATTAAAGCAGGATTTCATTAGAGGCATGGAAGACCAAAAAATCACAGACACATAAAGCTCGGAGGTCACCCAGCTGTTGAAATAGTCTTGTGGCCTCCCATTTCTCCCTCTGCAACCCATCCCACTAACTCCATGCCACTGCATTCATCCCCCTCAAGCTCAGCACCACCCCAAGAAAGAGCTTAGTGGCTGAGAACTCTGGTTCAGGAGGCAGACAAACCTGGGTTCGAATCCTTGTCCTGCCTCTTGTTGCCAGTGTGGCCTCAGGCAAGTCTGGGTCAGATTTCTTCTGTGAAATGGGATAGTACATCGCTTCACATGGATGGGGTGAGGGGTGCCTGGCACGTGTTAACTACTCAATAAATAGTTATTAGCTATCTTTTATTAAAGGTCTATTAGGTGATGAGCGCTTTAAGTACTTTATCTCATTTAATATTTAGGTAATCATGTAATTTCAGATGATCCTGTAAGGTGAAAATTATGCATCTACTTGAGAAGGGTGTAAATCTCCCATTTTTTTTCTGTTTCTGTGAAGAACTGGAACTTCATCACGGTCTGCAGGGGTGTGACTTAGCTGGGGGGTTTTAGAGCAGGAAATAAATGAGGGGATCTTCTTTCTTGGTTGGGGTGGGGAGCCCATCCTTGGCTATATAGTTGTCTGACTTCAATACCTATTCCGTTCCATTCCACTCCATTCCATTGCCTGACATTGCCCCTCTCTGTTCCTGGCCGCTTCTCCTGTCACATAGCACCTCAAAAGCCTTCCATGGCCCCACTGTCTATAGACTAAAGAAGCAGCAGTCCTAATCCTGGTGTTCAAGGCCCTCCAAATGGGCCCCAACCCTACCTGTCTGGCCTTTATTCTAATCTACTCCACGATATGCCTCTTGAGCTCAGGGCCATCTTCTAGTTCTTCCCTGCATGGTACATGTGTGCAGCCTGCCTCCTCAAGCCAAAATTCTCTCAGAACCCTCACTGCTGAACCCCTTCCCAACTTTTGAGTCCAGAAGGGAGGCAAGTGCCATATACAGAAGCTGCAGGCCAGACCCTCACCTTCCCAGCCTCTGAGCAGCTGGGGCTTTGCCCGTCAGAGGCATCTGCCTCCCCAGCTGGGTCCCAGCATGTTGGAGCCAAAGAAGCAGGGACTGTGTGGACTCTGTCGTGGTGAGAGTGGTGGAAGCAGCCATAGAAGCTCTGTTTGGTTTCCCGAGGCAGCACCAGATTCCGGTCATGGTGTTGGCCAGGCAAGCCAGAGTCACTGCTCTCTGGCCCCAGGAGGAGCTCTCAAGTCCACGTATCCTTCAAGGCTGGTTCTCCAGGCCTCCCAGAGATGCACGGAGATACTCAAGATCCTTTAATGCAGTGCTTTTCTGCTTAAATATCTGGAGTTGGGTTGTGCTGCTTGCAAATGAATCTCACTAGCAATGTGTTAGACACTGCACTGGGGATATGGTGTGAAGAAGGCTTGGTGCTCAACCTCAAAAACACGCAGTTTAGTGGGGGGGGGGGGGGCAAGATGCGAACAAAGTTATCTTGTGTTTATTAATTCAACTAATTTTTTTTTTTGCAAGTCAGCTCCATGCTAGGCACCTGCAGCATGAACGGTACGGTGGTTGATGCCAAAAATTATACAGGGAAGGGACGATTAATCCACTTTTTCCTCCCATTCAGCTGCACTCAGGAAACCTTGCCTATTCCTCGAAGTAAGCTCGGTTACTGACAAAGCCCTCTTTGACCAGTACCCCTGCCCCACCTCATTTAAACCTTGGTGGTTCTTTATATGTTTGTAAGCAAGTTATCACACAGCCTGCTGGGGTCAGTTCAGGGCACATGGAATGAGAGTACAGATGTGCCAAGCACTATGCTAGACTCTGGGCTGACAGAAACGACATTAAATTCTTGATACCTGGCAGCTGTGAGCCAGCCACATTAGAGGCATTCTCACTTCTTCTCTAGGCAATTCTATGAATAGGTGCTATTAATCTACTTTTAGAGATGAGGTGTGAGCCCGGCTCAGATTTATGGAGCTGTTTAAAAGCAGAGTCAGGAGATCACTGCTTCAATATATGAACTCGGGGGATACCATTCAGGCCATAGCAAAGTCCACGTGAATTCCTGAGCCCCTTGTATGCACTCCCTCCCTCCCTGCCTCATTTCTCTCCGCCTCCCTCTTGCTTCCTGCGAATTATACCCCCAGGTCCTCTGTAGGAAACTTGGCTAAGATCGCCATCTAACCCCATAGTGTGATAGGTGGAAAACAAACTGCACAGGGTATGAAAGTAACATAAGCAAGACAGGGATTTCCCCAGTGGGCAGGTAGATGAAGCAGCTTCACAAAGAAAGGAAGAGTTGGACTGGGTTTTGAAGGAAGAATTCACTCATTCAGTAATGACTATTGAACACCTTCCTGCCGGAACTGTTCTCTGTGCTGGAAATACAACAGTGAACTAAACAGACAAACCCCTCCCTTCATGGAATTTACATGCATGTGGATGGAGCCAAAGGACAGATGGATGGATGGACAGACAGATGGATAGATGGATGGATGGATAGATGGATGGACGGATAGATGGATGGACGGATGGACAGATGGACGGATGGGTGGATGGGTGGATGGGTGAATATACAGATGGATGGAGGGACAGGTGATATGGCAGATGGAGAGAAATAAAGCTGGGAAGAAGAATAAGGAGGGCTGGGGAAGGAAGTTTTAATATTTGGAAGGAAGTGAGAGAGAAGTGACCAGTTCACCAGATAGAGGGTAAGAAGGCAAGCGAGAGGTTTCCACATCCCAGGCAGAGGTCACAGCGGGCATAAATGCATAGAAGAGCAGGCTGTGCTCTGGGCACACAGGGGTTCAGCAGGCCAGAGGGCATCAAGTAGGGGTCCGGCAAGGAAGCTGCTTTTCAGGGCTTCAAATGCCAAAGAAAAGAGTTGGAGGGGCAGCCCCGGTGGTGCAGCGGTTTAGCGCCGCCTGCAGCCCAGGGCATGATCCTGGAGGCCCTGGATCGAGTCCCACGTCGGGCTCTCTGCATGGAGCCTGCTTCTCCCTCTGCCTGTGTCTCTGCCTCTCACTCTCTCTGTCTCTATGAATAAATAAATAAAATCTTTAAAAAAAAAGATTTGGAACTTTTCCAGTATTTTTCTCTATCTCTCCTTTCCTCTCTCTTCCCCCTCGTCTCTTGTCCCCTCCCCCTTGTCCCTGCTCTGCTCTCCTCTCCTCTGCTCTCCTCTCTGTCTCTTATCTAACATGCATTTCTGACTGCCTGCAATGCTTGTAGGTGACAGGGCCAGTGCAGGGATACAGAATCTAGTAAGACCTTGCTTAGGTCTCCCCTGTGAGATGGTGAGCAAGTGTGAAAAGTGCAATGACAGTGGGAGCACAGGCTTGGGGAGCATGGGAGAGGCTCCCAGGAAGGGTCATCCCCAGAGCAGGGTTTGAAGGACAGGTGGGAGTTAGACCATGCAGGTGGGAGTTAGACCACACAGACATATCCTTCCTGAGGGCAGGAAGCAGCGTGCTGGGTGCTGGCTGCAGGAGGGGTTCCATGAGACGACTGGTGGCAGTGGCGGGGTGCAGCTGGGCCCAGAGCGGCTGTGCCGTAGCCCAGGTGTAGGCTATGACCACTGCCCCATTTTACAGATGAGGAGACAGGCCCAGAGCAATGAAGTAACAGTTACACAGGTACAGAGCTGAGATTCAAGCCCAGGTGCCTGAGTCTGGGCTCTGCTCTTAGCAGGCATCCTGCGTGGCCGCCCAGGGAAGCCTGGTAGGAGGCTTGGTCATCGTCTGAGGCCAGATCCAGGAACGAGGCCAGGAGGGCAGCCCTGGGGCCTGGGATGTGTCTCTCTGCTCAGTCTTCAGAGTATTTTGTCTTGGTTTCCTGTCTCAGAAGCTGTGTTCATGCTGCCTCTCCCCAAGATGCTCTGCTTATCCTCTTGTCTCCAGTTCTGCTTTATCTCTCCAGTGTGGCGAGGTTCCCTCCACCTTCTAGAAGCTTCTCTCCTTACTGCCATCCACACTGAGGGTGAAAGGCAAAGGGCCAGGGACAGGACGTGGCATCAGAAAAGCTGGCCGGGTACCTACCTAATCTCTCTGAGAGTCAGAAAAGAAAAAACCATATACATTCATGGGGCTGCTGTGAAGACAAGATGGGATACTTTACATAGTTGTGATTCCTAACGAGGAAAGCGCCGTACTTTCATGCACTAAGTGCCTGCATCACACATTCTCCTTCACACCCTTGCCTCCGGAGGGTTTATGGCATAGCAAAAATAGCACGGATTCTGATTTTAGACAGAGGTGGGCTTGATCTCAGGGCTGTTCTTCCTGACTGTGGGATCTTGGGCAAATCACTGTTCCGTACCTCAGTTTCCTCATCTGTGAATGGGGGCTAGAGACACCTGCATGGGACAGCTGTGTGATTTGATGTGATGATGGTAACTGGTGAGGCTGGTTAACTGCTTCAGCACCCCACCCCGCCCCAAGGGAGCTGGGGGAGGAGAGGGAAAGGGGGCACAAGGCAGATTTGATCTGATGGGCTTGTGCCTTCTTGGTAGCGGCGCAAAGCAGACTCTTACCTATAGGCCCTTGTGAGGGGGGCTCTCCGGCATTCTGTTTCTCCAGCCAGTGCTCCCTGCCTCAGCCCCCGTCTTCCCGTGTGTCAGAGCCCCAGACTGTCAGCGGGAGCAGATCACCAGTGGGGTGGCCCCCTTGCAAGAGTCACCAAGGCCCTGGTAGACTGTCCGTGGCTCACTAGGTGCTCAGGAGTACCCCGGGGTCCTGGGAGCTGCCGTGCTGGGAGGGCCCATCCTGGTTGCTACCCCCTGCTGTGGCCCTCTGAGCTCTTCAGCTGGCAGTCAGGTCCCAGGCTGCTTGAGAACAAATTCGAGGTGATGGAGAGGACCCCAGAAGTCCTCTTCTCTGGAACTGAGGTGAAGGAAATAGCACGGCACAGTAGCAGCCATCCGCAGGGAAAACTCTTCACGAACACTCCTTTAGAATCCACCCTTTCCGACTCTCCAGATAGTTTTCTGTGGCTGCATAACAAGTGACCACCTGTGCACCAGCTTAACACCAGGCAGGCGTATTATTTCACGGTTCTTGGAGGGTGCAAGTCCAGCATGGTCACCTGGCTTCTCTGCTTACAGTCTCAAAAGGCCAAAGTCAAGGTATAGGCAGGCTGGTCTCTTGTCAGGAGCCTCTGGGGAAGAATCACTTCCAGGCTGGTCTTTGGCAGAATTCAGTTCCTTGAAGACCATAGCACCAAGGCCGTATCTCCTTGACTATCTGCTATGGCCTCTCTCTCAACTCTTCAAGGCAAACCTGGCACCTTCATCTTCAGTGATGGCCTGTCATCTTCCCCTAGTGCTGCGGGGGTCTTTGCTCTTCTCTCCTGCCTACCAGGCAGAGAAAACCCAGTGATTACATCAGGCCCATGGTAGGAATCTTCCCTTCATAAGGTCAACTGTGCTATATAATATGTAACATATGGGAGCCATATCTCATCATACTCATAGGTTCCAGGGATTCAAATATGGGGGCATTTTTAGAATTCACACCTTTCAAGCAGAACTGGTGATTCACTGGTATGCATCAGTGTGGTGGTGCTGGTTGTTAAAATTTTGAAATATTTCCATTCCAGCGAGTAAACGTTGCTTCCCCAAGATGCCTTCCCTTGCAGGTACCTGGGTCCCTTCCCCTGGAGTCCCCAACATCTGGACCTCCCCATGACTCAGTAAGTCTAGGGTTAACACTGACTCGGGGGAGTCCCAAGCCCAGCACAGCACTGCATCCCCTGTTCTGTAGGTTAGTGCTTCAAGCTCGTTAAATACCTCGAACAACACCTTGACCTCCAAGTGTGGGAGTTAGGAAGCCAATTCTAGAACATTAAAGTTTTGCATACCGGTGTTGGTTGTATCACTTTGGTATTTGATATTGTCTTGGTCTCTTTTCTGCCATTTTAATATCATGTTACACTGGTTATATCTTCTTGTCCAGTTTAATCCTTGCAGCTATTCAGTGTGACCAATCTTCTTGTCCCTGTTGGATAGCTTGAAAATGAAGATTCAAAGACAGTCCACAACTTACTCAAAGTCACACAGTTGGAAAGTAGCAAAATTGGCCAGGCTCTAACACTCATTATCTCTATGTGCGTGTCCCTCGGGTCCTTCAGCCTCAACCTACCTGAAATCCAACACATGCTCCCTCCCAAACCCAATCCTCCCCATCCCCCTGTGGCCCTGTCTCAGGAAGTGACACCGTTGTTTATTGGGTTGGATAAACCCAAATCCAGAAGTTATCGTTTTGAACTCCCTCTTCTCTCCTTCCCCATAGCCATCACCAAACCCTGCTGATTTTGTTCCCTGTGCATATCTGCCATCAATAGACTTCTCTCCCACCACCTCCTTAGCACTAACTGTCACCACCTGTCACCAGGTCCTATAACAGCCTCCTCACAGGTCTCCCTGAAGCCACTTGTGCCCATTCTGAGTCATTTTCTAGGTGGCACCAGGTGTTCTTAAAATAAAGCATCCGATGCCAACTCTCTGCCTGAAGCCCTTCACTCATTTCCCATTTCTGTTAGACAGACCTGGCCTATGAGCCCCCAAGAGATCCCCTACCAACCTTGCCAGACTCGACCTGCCCCTCCTTCCCCCTTTTCTCCAAGTTCTGGCCACACAGATCTCTTTCAGTGTCTCTAATGGATCAGACTCCTGCCCACCTCAGGACCTTTATATGGACTTAGACTTATGCTGACTTAGCTCTACTCAGGCTGCATGACAAAATGCCCAGACTGGCTGGGTGGCTTCAGGAACAGAAATTTATCTTCTCACAGTTCTGGAGAGTGGAAGGCTCATATCAAGGTGCCGGCAGGGTTGGTTTCTGTGAAGCATGTCTCCTAGGCTTGCAGGTGGCCACCTTCTCTCTGTGCTCTCACACGGCCTGTCCTCTCTGCTCCCATGGAGAGAGAGAGAGATTTCTAGTGTCTGCTCCTCTTTTTATAAGGACCCAGTCCTATAGGATTAAAGCCCCAACACTTTGACTTCATTTAACCCAAATTAAGCCTTTTCTTTTTTTGATTTTAAGATTTTGTTGATTTATTTGAGAGCGAGAGAGACAGTGAGAGAGAGCGTGAGAGCACAAGTGGGGAGGAGCAGGAGAAGCAGACTCCCCACTGAGCAGGGAGCCAGATGCAAGACCCTTTCCCAGGATCCTGGGATCATGACCTGAGCTAAAGGCAGATGCCTAACCTCCTGAGCCACCCAGGAGCCCAATCCTAATTAAATATTTAAAGATCCTATGGTCACACTGGAGGTGAGGGTTTCAACATACGAATTTGGGAGACACAAGCTGGTCCACACCAGTGCTGTTCTCTTCATTCTTAGTCATTCTTCAGAACCCAGCTCAAGAGTTACTTTCCCGGGAATGTCTTTCCCACAAGCCCCCAAACTAGAAACGATCCACCTATTATCTTGCTTTGATGGCTCCATGTATATGTTCTCCAACGCAGTTATCTTGGTTTGAGATTATATATTTATGTGATTATTTGGTTAAGCTCTGTCTCTCCCTCCAGACTCTCAGCTTCCTGAGGGTAGGGGCCACAGGTCCACAGGTCCCTAGTCCAAGGACAGTACCTAGAACAAAGTAAGCATGGTTTGGACTGCCTGGGTTATTTAATCTACACTATTGTACACTCTCCCCAACCCAGAAAATGGGCAATCTTCAAAATCCCAAAAGACATAATATAAACCAAACACACACCCACAGGACGGAGTCGTAAGCTATCAAGTGCAGGATGGATTGTGGTTTGGGTTGGGATTGAATCCCAACGTGGGTGTACTGGTGGTCTCTTTCTGACTAGCACGGAGTATAGGTTTTATTAGTGAGATGGTGTGGGGGTAAATTTACTATGATTAAATCGACTCAGACTGGTTTTACCCCAAATCTTTTAAAACTTTAGCCCTTGGGATGAAAAATAACACCAGCTCTCCCTGTGAGGCCACCAGGTGGCAGCACAAAGTGGCAGGTGACAGCGTGTGCCAGGGATTTCCTCCCGCCTCCCAGGAGAGGAGCAGGCTGGGACCTCGGGGACCTTAAACTAGAAGTCTGGGCTATGCCACCACCGGCTTCATCCAGGACTCCAGGAGACGGACACTTAGCGGCCTCGCGCTAGCATGCCCACCCCTAGAACAATGTAAGTAAGGATTAAGGCAAGTATGCACTCCTTACCTCCCCACTTGGGGTTCCTTCTTTGAGCCGATGTCCAGAGCCCCCCAGGCCTGGCTGGGCCTCAGGGCCCCAGGTGAGTAAGCCTGCTCTCCCTGCACAGTGTGAGAAGCACCGCCTCGCATTGCTCATCGGCAAGAGGCAAGAGGCACGTGGTGGCAGGGGAGCTCCTGGGCGCAGGGGACCTTGCAGAGGGCAGGTGGCCTGGGTAGAAGGAACTGCCTTCGCAGGGAGGCCAGAGGGAGCGAAGCCACAGGCGGTTCAGGACAGGCTGCTGTCCAGCGGGAGGCAGGGTGGGGGCCCTGGAGGGGCGGACAGGGGCAGCTCATGGGGACCCTCAGGGAAGGTGCTGGGGTGGTTTCCCGTTTCTCAGAAGGCCTCAGAGATCAGGAGGGCTCTGTGGCAGAGAGGTGGTGACAGACCCCCACGGCAGGTGGGGAGACCAGCAGGAAGGCAACGAGATCCCTAGCCATTGGTCCCGGGCTGAGTAGTTGGGACCTGGATGCAAAGCTTTGGAAGAGAACCAAGAACCGTCCTGGGGGCTCTGGCAGCAAGCAGCCCACCCGGGAACATCAGATGACAGTTGCTCTGTGTGTGCTCATGTGCACATGCATGAATTTGGGATTGATGGGCCCCATTCTTCCCTCCAGGAGCCCCTGCATAGCCCAGTACCATCCAGGGAATAGAAGAGCAGAGCAAAGCATGATCCTGTTGCTCATCAGAGTGGCCCCAGGCTTGAGAAATGGGGTGACGTAGCCTTCACTCCTGGCATCTAGGGGAATGGAAAAGTATACTTACTGCCATGGCAAAGAAACCAAGCCTTGGGGTTAGACCTGAGGGCAACCCCAACACCACCCTGAACTAGCTAGGAGCCCTTGGGCAAATCACTTTACCTCTCTGAGCCTCAGTTTCCTTTTCTGTGAAATAAGGACATGCTATCTATCTATTTCATGGGATTGTTGTGCTGTCTGTGAGGCATTGAGCCACTGTAGGTATCTAAATATCAGTTCCCTTCCAGTCCTTTCTTCCCGATCTCTGTCCACTGAAGTGATGCTGGCAGCCGGGTGGGTGAGGGCTCAGCTCTGGAAACTGTAGCTAAAGTACCTGCAGCTCCATGGGGGGCCATGAGGTGGGGGGTGACATTCAAAAGGCTCCTGGCTTTTTTCTGTAAAAATCAGTCCACAGACTGCCTGCCCTCCCTCAATGAGCTATGATGGGGAGGTCTGGGGTTTGTTTTTGGTTTTGTTTTGTTTTGTTTTGTTTAAATTATTTATTTGAGAGAGAGAGAGAGCACAAGTGGGTTGTGGGGAAGGCAGAGGGAGAGAGAGAAGCAGACTCCCCACTGAGCAGGGAGCCTGATGCAGGGCTCCATCCCAGGACCCTGGGATCATGACCTGAGCTGAAGGCAGATGCCTAACCGACTGAGCCACCCAGGCACCTCTGTAACGTCCCATGGAACTCCGGCCTTCCATGAATCTGGGGCTGGGCTCTGCACACCACCTCCAACCCCAAGAGACTTTTGGGGACTCATTTTCAAAGCTACCATTGGCATTCATTTTAGGGAAATGAAGGGAGAAAGAAACAAACTCCTGGTTCCCTAGGAGTCAGGCCCTGCAGTGCAAGGGCGCATGTAGACCTCCCACTGCCCTAAGGAGTGGGCTCTGTTGAAGCCCAATTTAGAAGAGGAAATCCGGTACAGAGAGGGGAGGGTGCACGGCTAGTTAGGTGGGTGAGCTGCAGGTGCTGCAATCACAGTTGAAATGTCATCACTGGGGACGCCTGGGTGGCCAAGTCGGTTAAGCATCCAGCTCTTGATTTCAGCTCCGGTCATGATCTCAGGGTCCTGGGATCTAGCCCCACATGGAGCTCTGTGCTCAGCGGGGAGTTAACCTCAAGATTCTCTTTTTTTCCTCTGGCCCTCCTTCTCCTCTCATCCTAAAATAAATAAATAAATCTTTTAAAAAGTGTCCATCTGTCCATCTGACCCCAGTGCTTCCACTTCTTCCATTGTTCCACTGGACCTAGAGCCACAAAACAGGATAGCAGGCCTGGCTGCTCAGAATCAGGGACCTCAGAGAGGAGGACGAGTCATCCCTGTTGCCTGCCTGCATTTTATCATAAAATTAACCAAGGCCCAGAGAGGGCAAGTGGCTTATGGGGTCACACAGCAAGCTAGCTCTACCCTCCCTCCCGATCTCCACACGCTCCATTCAAGTACCACCATCTCTCGTCTTTAGATTTTATTTTATTTATAGCTTATTTTGCCAGCCCCCAGCTGCTTTACTTGTTGCACAATTGCTCCAGAAAAGAGTTGTTACTTCCTTTTCCTTAAAAGCCTCAATTTCCCATTACACCTGTTCTTATTTATTTATTTGGCTATTACTGTCAATTCTTATAAATAAGGGAAGCAAGTCACCCCAAACATAGGAAAGTTCTGAATAGTTACTATTCACAGAGCTTGGCCATAGATGAACATATTTTGTTTTGTTTTTTACTTTTTTTTAAACCCCCTTCATGTATTTCTCTCACCACTACCCCCACCTCTGGCAACTACAATCTGTCCCCTGTACTTATGAGCTTGTGTTTTTGTTTTTATTCTTGCTTGTTTTTTAGATTCCATATGTAAGGCAGATCATTCTTCTTTCTCTACCTGACTTTTTCACTACACATAATGCCATCAAGGTCCATCCGTGTTGTTGCAAATGGTAAGATTTCACTCTTTTTTATGGCTGAGTGATAGGCCGTTCTATATATATACCTCAATTTCTTGATCCTTTCATCCACTGATGGACACTTGGGTTGCTTCCATGTCTTGGCTATTGTAAATAGTGCTGCAAGGAACATGGGGATGCAGATATCTTTTCCAGTCAGTTTTTTGTTTTTCTTCAGATAAGTACTCAGGAGTGGAATTTGCTGGATCTGATGGTATTTCTATTTTAAACTTTTTGAGGAGCCTCCACAGTGGCGGCACCAGTTTGCGTTCCCACCAACAGCACTTGAGGGTTCTTTTTTCTCCATGTTTTTGCCAACACTTATTTCTTGTCTTTTTGATGACAGTCCTTCTGATGCTAGGTGGTCTCTCCCATCCCAGCATTAAACAGAGCTGACCTTGCTTAGCTTCAAGGATCAGAAGAGATCGGATACGTTCAAGCGTGGTATGGCCATAGACATGGTGCCATCTCTCACGGTGGTTTTGATTTGTACTTCCCTGATGATGAGTGGTATTGAGCATCTTTCCATGTATCTGCTGGCCATCTGGATGTCTTCTTTGGAAAAATGTCTATTCAGTTCTCCCCATTTTTTGTGAGAGTTTTTGGCTGTTGAGTTGTATGAGTTCTTAATATATTTTGTATATTAGTCCCTTTTCAGATAATATGATTGCAAATATTTTCTCCCACTCAGTAGGCTGCCTCTTGTTTGTGATTTCCTTTGCTGGGTGAAAGCTTAGTAGTTTGATATCATTTTACTTGTTTATTTTTACTTTTGCTGCTTTTGCTTTTAGTGTAAGGTTACAAGAACGATCTCTAAGACCAATGTCAAGGAGCTTATTGCCTGTGTATTCTTCTAGGAGTTTTGTGGTTTGGGTCTTAAATTCAAGTCTTTAATCAATTTTGAGTAAAATTTTTTTTAAAAATATTTATTTATTCATGAGAGACACAAAGCGAGAGGGAGGTAGAGACACAAGCAGAGGCAGAAGCAGGCTCCATGCGGGGAGTCCAATGAGGGACTCGATCCTGGAACTCTAGGATCACGCCATGGGCTGAAGGCAGGCGCTAAACCGCTGAGCCACCCAGGGATCCCCCAATTGTGAATAAATTTTTGTGCATGGTGTAAGAAAGTGGTCTAGTTTCATTCTTCTGCATGTCGCTGTCCACTTTTCCCAATATTGCTTATTGAAGAGACTGCCCTTTCCTGATTGTATATTCTTGGCTCCTTTGTTATAAATTAATTGGCCATATATGTGTGGGTTTATTTTGGGGCTCTCAGTTCTGCTCCATTGATCTGTGTGTCTGTTTTTATTTCAATACTACTTCCAATACTTTAAATACCATAACTTTGTCACATAGTTTGAAATCAGGGAGCAGAATGCTTCCAGCTTTGTTATTCTTTCTCAAGATTGCTTTGGCTATGCTGGGTCTTTTGTGGTTCTTTTTTTTTTTAAGATTTAATTATTTATTCATGACAGACACATAGAGAGGCAGAGATGTAGACAGAGCTCCCTGCAGGGAGCCCGGTACAGGACTTGATCCCAAGACCCTTGGCTTATGCCCTGAGCCAAAGACAGACGATCAACCACTGAGCCACCCAGGCACCCCTCTTTTGTGGTTCTATATAAATTTTATGATTGTATTTTTTATTTCTGTAAAAAATGCCATCAGAATTTTGATAGGGATTGTATTGAATCTGTCGATTGCTTTGGGGATTGTGACCATGTTAACAATATTAATTCTTCCAATCCACAAGCCCAGAATATCTTTCCATTTATCTGTGTCTTCTTTAGTTTGTTTCATTAATGTCTTGTAACTAGGTCTTTGACAAAAGACACTTCTGGTCCCAGACACACTTTGAGGAGCAAGGGTTTCACCAGTGCCTGGTATCGGTAGCTCTTTCTGTCCCTTTGTAGCAGGTTCTGCCAACTTAGAAGCATAGCACTGTGGTTATGAGCCTGGACCCTAGACCCTGATGGTGTGAGTTCAAATCCCAGCCCTGCTACTTGCTAGCATGGTCAGGTGTAGTTCAATTTCCTTATCTGCAGTGTGGGATATGTGCCAAGCACTGGGCACTGTTGAAAAGAACTTCTTTACATATTATTTTTTCCATCCTTTATATATCTACTTTGTACATTTCCCCTACTTTTGTCCCAGGGAGATTTTCAACAGAGAAATTTCCATGACTCAGATTTCTCTTCTAGAAGGTTGACTCAGGTCATAGTTCAGAGAGCAAATGCAGTAGTCAAGAATGGAGGTGGGGAGGCCAGTGAGTGGGCCTTAGAAGTTGTCCAGGGGAGAGTCGGTGGTGGTTTGGACTAGAATAGTGATGGGAAGGTGAGAGAAAATGGAGGGATGCCTGTAATATTCAAGTGTGGTAACTGGGGTAGGATAGAATGGTGGGGAGATCTGGGAAGATCCCCAGTGTGGAAATGGGTGCTATTGATGAGCATGGGGATGGGTGGGAGGGAGACTGAGGCAGGGTGGGAAGAAGTGGTTCTGGGAGGAGCTTAGGACATGACACCTCCTGGGATCAGGGACCACCAAGTGGGCAGCTGATCCCACCGTGGCTGGACAGTGCCAGGGGCCTCAGCCCTGCGCCATTAAAGACCATTAGTGAACTTTCTAGGCCTGGAAGACTGGGCTTCTGGCTCTGGGGGTGCAGCCACCTGGAGGTCACTGGAGTCCTCGCTTTTCCTGCGGCCCACGTGTCCTTAATTGTTGGAGCACCACGATTAGACACATGATGGCGGCACTCACCACAAGGTGGCACTTATAGGCTGTCTTAAAAAAAAAAAAAATTCCGTCCTCCCCAGTGGCAAATATGGGGTCCTTGTGTTGCTGAACAAATTGAACCCTGACATAGTGTTCATGAGTTGGGAGGCCAACTCAAAGTGCCGTGATGTCTCCTACTCTGCCAAGTGGCAGCCGCCCGCCAGCCTGGGGAAATACAGGCTAGGATTCTAAGAACAAAACAAAGATCTTCATCCAACAGCTCAGTCTGGATGGCAGCCACAAGTGGCGCAAGAATGCAACACTTTGACTAGTGATGTAACCTTGGGCATGTCATTTAACTTCTCAGAACCTCAGCTTTCCTTTTTTTTTTTTTTTTTTTTTAAAGATTTTACTTATTTATTCATAGAGACCCAGAGAGAAAGAGAGAGGCAGAGACACAGGCAGAGGGAGAAGCAGGCTCCATGCAGGGAGCCTGACGTGGGACTTGATCCCTGGTCTCCAGGATCACACCCCGGG
Source organism: Canis lupus familiaris (assembly GCF_011100685.1). Taxonomy (NCBI): domain Eukaryota; kingdom Metazoa; phylum Chordata; class Mammalia; order Carnivora; family Canidae; genus Canis; species Canis lupus. Next base: position 54,730,388 of record NC_049226.1, on the reverse strand, counting down.
CTGCAGGCGGTGCCAAACCGCTGCGCCACCGGGGCTGCCCTCAGCTTTCCTAAAATGGAAAGTTGGGACAAAGATTATTCCTTCCTCATACAGTTGTCATGAGGAAAGCAGGTTGTATTATTATTATTTTTCATCAGAGTGCCTCAAACCCAGCACTGCACTACAACCTCCGTCGGATTCTTCCAACAGCATTTATAGAGGCCCCACTCTATCCCTGGCCCTGTTCTAGCTGCTGGGGTAGAAGGGCAAAGGTGAATGTGAGGTAGTGGCTGCTCTCAGGTACCTGTAGCCTGGGAAGAGTCTCCCATGAGGATGGATCCTTCCCGGGCCCAGGATTGTGACTGACGTCCCTGAGGTCTCACAGCCAGCATGTGGCCCATGTGAGGCTAGACCCTGAGTGTCCTCACCACCAGCCCAAGGTGACAGGAACTCAGAACAGTGACTTCAGCTTTTGCGGGTAGAACAAGGTTTCCTCTGACACCTGCCTGGTGCCTGTTAAGACATTGGCATTTGGCTGTCTGATCCTGTAAGTGAGGCTCCAGCTTATTCCAACATTGGGATTTCCAAGGAAGCAGAGTCAGATCACTTCCAGGAATGACATGGTTTCCTGCAGTTCTGGGCCTTTGCAAAACCATAATAGGAGCCATTGTCCACTCAGTGACTCAGGGCCTCCTGGATGGTGGAACATGTGATACACTTCTACTTGAATAAAACTCCCAGAAGGGTTCCCCTCCACGTAGATGGTTTGATCTGCTTTGTCTTCCTGGGGAACAGACAGGTGGGCCTGTTTTTTCCTTGATGTCTGCTGAGCCAGGGAACGACTGGGAACAGATTTTACTGTAACCAGCTCTTTGCCAGTGCCTGGTATCGGTAGCTCTTTCTGTCCCTTTGTAGCAGGCTCTGCCAACTTAGAAGCATAGTACTGTGGTTATGAGCCCAGACCCTAGAGCCCAATGGTGTGAGTTCAAATCCCAGCCCTGCTACTTGCTAACATGGTCAGGTGTGGTTCAGTTTCCCCATCTACAGTGTGGGCTGCTGGAGGATGAAATGAGCTCCCCTTGTAAAGCACTTCGAACAGGTGCCCATCATGTAATAAAGTGCTATGTGAGTGCGAGCTACTACTGTCTTCTCCATTTGCCTCGTTTTGCCCTCTGTTGGTGGGGTTGCAATAGACAGCAAGGGACACAAGTATATGGAGTTTCATGGTGGAGAAGTGGAGGATGCCAGGTGGCCTCTGCTGTCGAGAAGAGACCAAGTCCTCAGCCCGCAGGCTGAGATGTTCTCTGCTGTGCCCCTTGTCTCTGGGCCCAACCCCTAGGCCCTTGGCTGCCTCACTTGCTCACACAGTCCACATGCACTGGATTTCTACTCTGCATGAAGCGCTGTGCTAGGTACTGGGCTGCAGGGATGAAAAGTTCCTGTCTCTGAGAAATGTGACCTGAGTCATGGTGAAATAGATAAGCTGCTACTCTGTCAGTGGGGGCGGGGAGGATCCAAAAACAGGGCACTCATCCATTCTGGGAAGTCTTCCTCAGGAAAGCGGTGTTGGCTAGGATGGGAAGGATGAGAAAGGCAGGGGCGTGTGTCAACAGCAGGAACAGCATTTGCAAAGGCTCTTCACCAGGAGAGCCTCCAGTTCCTTCTTGACTATGGCTAAAGTGTAGAGTACAGGGGGATGGGATGGAGGATCTGGGCAGGCATTGGGTTAGAGTGCAGCCTGGTGGAGTGGAAAAGAGGCGTTGAGCCAGCCGGCTCTGCCTTGGGTGACTTCCTTAATCTCTCTGAACTCTCCTCTACTATAACTTACAGAAGTTATTTCATCTTGGGAAATGTTTTGTTAGGGATAAGGAATAATAATAATTAAGAATTATTAATTAGGAGAATGAATGTAAAACACAAGCATATTATTTGGCACATAGTAAGCATTCAAGAATTTATTTAATGAATTCCAAAGAGGCATTCCCCCTGCTGCCCCACAAATGTTAACGTCTCTGATTGGGATTCCTCATAAAGATCTAATTAGCAGCCTCTTTTCTTTCTTGATGGTACATAGCTAATGGTGTCATATGATTGATGATATCTTACCATCAGGGAAATATGGTGGTTGTTTGGACTGTCTAGAATAGAGGTCAGCAAACATTTTCTGCAAAGGTCCAGAAGGTGAATGTCTTAGGCTCTGGGGCCATATGGTTTCTGCCACAGCTACTCAAGCCTGCCGTTGTAGTGCAAAAGCAGCTATGAACAATATGGAAATGAATGAGGCTGGCCGCGTCCAATAAAACTTTATTTTCTAGACACTGGCTTTTGAACTTCACATAATTTTCATATGTCACAAATTTTATTCTTTGGGTTTTTTTCCCCCAACCATTTACGAAGGTTCAGCCTTTGTTCACAGGCTGTTCAGAGACTTAGTTCACAGTACAAAAACAGGAAGCAGGCTGGATTTGCCCCATTGCACCCAGACCACAATAGTATCTACTGAGACATGGTCAAGAATTGCTCTTCATAAAGTCTCTGTTTTATGTGTCTGTTCCTATCTGGAAAGTGGCCAGATTTTTTTCAAACTTACTAGGAATTATGTGTAATGATGTCTGAGGGGTATCGAGAGGCAATTTGAATCTAGACACTCAGCTTGAATAGACTAGAAGCGGGGATGTTTTCCTGGAGGAGATGACCTATAAGCTGAGTTTTGCAGAATAAACTGAAAGTATAGTGTGAGGATGAAAGAGGTACAAAGTGAAATGTGAAGCAACCCTGTGCATATGAGGCAGAGACTAGGTGCTGGGGCAGGGGGTAAAGCAGAGGGGTGACACCAGGTCATGCCAGGAAACCAAAGGACTTTATGCCAAGGCAGCCGTTCTTAATGTGAAGCCCATAGATAGAGCTTTATAAGGTTTACAAATCTCTCTCTCTTTTAAGTTTTATTTATTTAAATAAAGTCTACACCCAACGTGGGGCTCGAGCTCACAACCCAAGATCATATGTTCTACTAACTTGAGCCAGTTAGGTGCTTATAAATCTCTTGAAATTGTATGTAGAATTTGGGGAAGATGTATATTTTACTAGGCAAGTCTTCACCTTTGATCAAATTCTCCAAGGGGCACATGACCCCAACTAAAAAATAAGAGCAGCACTAAAATGAGTGTAGCACCATTTGCACTAGACACTATTAGTCAGACTGGCTGCCTGCCTTGCTATAGCTGATTGGTCTGGGGTGCATGCCTCACTCAACTGATTGTCCCTGGGACATTTTAAACTTAGAACCCAAGCTGGTAGATGGTGTTGGTGGTGATGGATGGAGGAAGACAGAGACTATAAAGCCTGGCAGTGGCAAGTGGCCATATTGCCCATCCCATGGAGGAGACTGGTATGAAGGAGGAAAGGGTGAAAGTAGTACACCAAAAAAGGTAGAAACACTAAAGTTCAAGTGAGAATCCTGGTGGTATTTGAGTCAAGGCACCATGGCCTTCATTCCTGCCCTTTCAATGGATTTGTGTCCATTGTCCTAACATTACACTTATTCTTGCCTACCCTTAATTAAGTTGGATTTCTGACAAACTGAAGCATCTTAAGCAGAGGGGCATGGCATGATCACAGGAGAGTTTACAGTAAATACTGTAGCTGCTGTGGGGCTGGGGAGGGGTGATGAACTGGACAGAGGAGGCAGGGCCAGGAGGGAAGCTGTCGCACTATCTCAGGGAGAGTTGAGACAGTGGGGAACAGAGGTGGTGATCTCCAAATGGAGAGGAGAGGGATTGACATGAAACATATTTCCAAGGCAAAATCAGCAAATGTGGTTATTCATGAGATGTGAAGGGTGAAGAAGAAGAAGAGACAAGGATGGGTGCTGGAATCTCAGGAGGATGCTTGGGTTGTGGCCATGTGGTGTTGGAAATCCAGAGCAGTGGTTCTTAAGTTCAGGAGAGAAGCTGCATATAGAGATTTTTCAGCTTAGAAGTAGGAACTGAAGCCATCCCACTGGACCCGGGTGTCCAGGGTGATGTAGAAAGGACCAAAGGATGCTCTGCTCAGTTCAGTGTGGTCAGAGGACATCTGGTCACCAAAGAGCATGGGGGTCATAAACTTCAACCCTGAACATGTGGGAGGGGGGGCTGAGTCATATTATTTCTTCTTGGAGGTGGGGAGTGGAATGGCAGTGCCCTCCTATGCAAGCATCAGAGAAGAGGAATTCAGAGTTTGCTTGGTTGTATATTTCTTTCCCCTTTTATTTTTTAAGGGCAAAGTAGCATGAAAGTAGGCAGGTGGTAATGATCTGTGCTTATTGGAAAGAGAAAGGGGGCCATTCGGGGACATGGGATTAGTGGGGGCAGCCAAAGGAGAGACTAAATATAACAGAAAATCCCCACCCAACCCAAAAGGAATGGGGACACAGAGAAGCAGACACCAGTGTCCACGGAGCCATGCTCTGGGGTGGAAAGAGCAGGGGCTGAGTGTACAGATATTGATTCCATTCTGGTTAATTCAGCCCTCTGAGTTTCCCCATCTATGAAACAGGAATAACTGTTACTTTCTTGGCAGAACTGTTGTGGGAATTACAAATAACCAATAAAGTTCAGGTAATCTCTCGTTATCTGAACTCTGATTATATGAATACTTACTGTGATGGCTTATAAAATCAGTATCCGAGTCACAGCCCTCGTTGAAGACCTGCCTGATGAATTGGTTTGTGCACCAGCGGAACATTTAAATGAAGGGTGAGCTCCTGTGAGAGTGTGTCGTATGCACCAAAGTCCTTTCTGAGCCGTGAATCACACCCCTTTATTGCATTGTCTAATGTGTCAGGCATTATTGCTCACATCTTTGAGCAACCTTGTTCACACATTAAGTGCAAATACCTTGTAGGATATTGAAGAATCTTTGATGACAGTGGGTGAGCCCAAGTGGCCTTCATTAGTGGAAAAAGCAAAAGTGATAAAGGGTGTTGAAAGCACGGGGCACATGCATGGTATGAGCTTAGCCATGACCATATGCCCATCACTCATGCTTGTCCAGGAGACAAACTGATTGTCATTACCAGTGAGTATGGTCATGACATGAGCTGACATGTCACAGTTAAAAATGCAATAAAGAGAGCATGATCCCACAGCCGTATAACTAACTGTAAACAAAACAAAAGCAAACAGATGTCCGCTTTGATTTATTTCATCCCAATGATGCATCTATGGATTCAGATACTGGGTCATTGCCATTCATTTGCTGAGTCTAAAGTGTCAAGAAGCGAAGGGTATCTTCCAGTTGCTTGGTCTGGACACAGATGAGTGTCAGACAGCCTCACCCATCACTCACAGGACCCTCTCCTCTTCTTGCCCTACACCTGCCTCAGGAAACTTTCCTGTTGATTAGTGTGATTATTCAAATTGGATTACTTATTTTGTATGTTAAGTTGTTGTTGAATTAGTTACATATTTAATATATCATTTCATTGTAATTTACATTATAGTATGTGTCCACTGAAAGAAAACAAAATGTGTACCCAAGACTGTACAGTGTCCCTATGTGTCAATAACATCCGATGAGATCAATACTTCATATTATATAATGATATGTACTTCATATTATGTAGAAATCCTCAGTGATTTGTTAAGTAGATGTTTAAGAACTTTTAGTAAAATTTAGAAAATCAGCTGAGCTTTTGAGATGGGCTATGAATGCAATATTAACTTTTTTACTTAAAATAAAATGTAGGGGCCCCTGGTTGGCTCAGTCAGTGGAACATGTGACTCTTGATCTTGGGGTTTGAGTTCCACATTGGGTGTAGAGATTACTTAAAAATAAAATCTTAAAATAAAATAAGATAATGACATATAAGCTCCTGCTGGCCAAGTTTTCTCCAACTGCCTCGGGAGCCATGGTGACTAAGTCACCTTCAATTGTTCCACAGAACAATCTGGAAGCTTCCAGAATGATGAGAGGAGATAAACATACCCTGGAGTTTTAGCTAAATAACCTAAGAGGCTTAATCCCAGAGTTCCAGAATGTCATAGGCGGAGGAGAGGGGTCCTGGAACAGCAGGTAAGCCACCTTCCCCATCAGAAGCAAGCAGAAGCTGGCCTAACCTGGGAAAGGACTGGCCCAAAGCCACAAGATGAACTGATAATTAACACTCCTGCCTCCAATATCCGTGCTTTTTCCACTTTTCCTAGTCCAAAACTCATCTGGTCCAACCATCTCAATTACTGAGGTGGACACAGGTCACAGAGCAGATGGACTTGGCCGGGGTCACTTTGTACGCTAATGATAGATTTGGAATAAAATCAGAGCATTCTGGCCTGTAGCAGCCTTAGACACCGTGAAGTGCAACCCTCATTTAACTGTTGAGAAACCAGGCCCAGAAAAGGCAGTGAGTGATTGCATTTCTGTCGATATCTGGCTTTGCTGCCACTGGCGAGTGAGAGTGCCATCCATTGAGCACTGGCCATGAGAGACAGGGCACTGTAGGGGAGAGATGGTGATTTGGGTTGCAAAGGCCAAGTGGGAGGTTCTTATGGGAGCCCAGTTGTTGGATGAGTGGGACTAGGGCTGGGAGTGGGCTTGCACAGGAGGCAGGAAATCCTGGGTTAGAGGTAGGTGATACCAGAAGGGCCTCCATATACCATTGGAAAGAAAGCACTGACATGAAGAATCAGAGTCCAGGATTTCTGTAAGACTTGTCTGGGAACCTGTGGTCTAGTGTCCTTCAGAATAAGAGGAGCAAGGAAAGGAAGAAAGAGAATTGAGCCCCAGAATAGAGTCCAGGAGCTGGAAAGGACGCCCAATTCTTTTATTACAGATAGGGAAACTGAGGCTGACAGGGGCAGAGACTTGGCCAAGGCCGCACACGTCACAGTCAGGACCCAAAGAATCCTCTGCTGTCTGCCAGGGCAGCTCTCTTCCCTCCAACCCCATTTCATCATATCGAAAGGCAGGCTTGCTGTATCTTTCTGAAGATCTCTGGAAGCAGAGGGAACAGCTGGCTCTTTCCCAGAATCTGAGCCCTTTTATGTGTCTGCCCAAGCTCCCAGGGGTCACCCCTGGCCAAGGCTGTCGCCAGCCCTCCATCCCACAGACTGTCCTTGCTCTCTCAGCCCTTTGTTTTGGCTCCAAGACAAGATTTCCTCCTCGGATGGAAGCAGGGGTGGGTGGGTATCTCCCCTGTGCTCCAAGGCTGCCAGCCATTCTTAGCCCTTCTAGAACAGAGGCCCCAGAATAGCCTGGGGCCATCTCAGTTGGGCAGAAAATGTCTTCCAGGGAGGCTGAGGCCTTGAAGTCCTAATCCTTTTCTTACCCACAGACAGCAGTTTCTTTTTTTAGAACAGGAACTCAGAGGACACAGCTCCTTGCCTGTCCGTGAATAGTCTCCCAGGCCCGGAATTCCAGGAACCCACGTGCCGCTAGAGACATGACCCGCCTTTCAAGGTTGACCGCAGGGGAAGAGCACGTCCCTTGCAGGGTGGCTGGAACCAGCTCCAAGAGTAAAAAATTCATCCTGGCACCAAGTCTGGCACAACCGTGGACCCAACAGGGATGGTGGAGATTTGCCACCTCACCCACCCGCCTCAAATCACCCACACCCACGTCTTCCTCCGTTCACTGGACAACTATGCATTGAGCACCTACTATGTGTCAAGCCTCTTCCAGGCACCAGAACTTTTTGAATATATCACATAAAACAGACGAAGAAGCTGCTGTCAAGAAATTACTATTTTAAGAGGGGAATGGTTCAGAGACCTCTGTAGAGGGGAATGGTTCAGAGACCTCTGTACTATTTCATATAGTTATAAAGGCAGAAAGTATACAGCTTTGATGTTGGATGGACCTGTGTTTGTTTGTTTTTTTATTTTTTTATTTTTTTAAAGATTTTATTTATTCATGAGAGACAGAGACAGAGAGAGAGAGAGAGGTGGAGACACAGGCAGAGGGAGAAGCAGGCTCCATGCAGGGAGCCTGACATGGGACTCGATCCTGGGTCCCCAGGATCACAGCCCGGGCCAAAGGCGGGGCTAAACCACTGGGCCAATGGGGCTGCCCTATTTATTTATTTATTTTAAAGACTGTATTTTTTTATTTATGAGACACACAGAGAGAGAGGCAGAGACGTAGGCAGAGGGAGAAGCAGGCTCCCATCTATAACATACATGCCCTGTCTCCCCTGACGCAGCACCTGGGACGGGCAGCCTTCTCAGATGGCTCTCATGACCTTCGCCTTCTGGTTCCATGGCCAGGGGGATTTTGTAGATGTGATTAAGAGTAATAATCAGGGGGCATCTGGGTGTCTCAGTTGGTTAAGCATCTGTCTTTGACTCAGGTCATGATCTCGGGGTCCTGGGATCGAGCCCCGCATGGGGCTCCCTGCTCAGGGGAAGCCTGCTTTCCCCTCTGCCTCTGCCCAACCCCCCTGCTCCTATGCACGTGCTTTCTCTTGCTCTCACTCTCTCAAATAAATAAAATCTTAAAAAAAAAAAAAAAAAAAAGATTACTAATCCCGGACCTGAAGACAGAGATGGGTGAGCCTTACCTAGTCACAGGAGCCCTTCAAAAGTTGGGTTCTTTTCCAGGACAGCAGAAAAGGCAGTCGAAGAGATTCAAAGTGTGAGGCAGATTTGGCCTGAGGGAGGTTCTCCACAGGTGAGGTGGGGTGGAGGGAGCCCCGGGGCAGGGTCCAACAGGGAGGGACCTGTGGGAGCACCAGAGAGAAAATGGGGCCTTGGTCCTCAGTCACAAGGAACAGGATTCTGGCAACAACCTGAATGAGCTTGGAAGCGGGATTCTTCCCCAGAGCCCCAGATAGGAGCCCAGCTCAGCCGGCACCTTGACCTGACTTTGGTCTTGTAAAGCCCGAAGCAGAGAATCCTGTTGAACCCACCAGGTCTTCTGACCCATGGTACTATGAGATAACAAATAGTTGTTATTTTAAATTGGTGAGTTTGGGGTAATTTGTCATGCCACTATAGAAAACAATTATAACATCCATCTATGGGGAGACATTTTACCGCTATTTTATAAGTGAGGAGGCCCAGAGAGGTGCTATCACTTGCCCAGGATTGCACAGCACAGTAGTGGCAGGGCTGAGCTAGAAGCTTGAGCAGGGACTGGCAAATATTTTTGGTAAAGGCCCAGAAGTTACTATTTTAGGCTTTTGGGAGCCATATAGCTTCTGTCACAATACTTCCTTCTAACGCTGTAGCACAAAAGTAACATGTAAAGAATGAGCATGTCTGTGTTCCAATAAAACTTTATTTGTAGACATTAAAATGTAAATTTCGGGGGCACCTGAGTGGCTCAGTGGTTGAGCATCTGCCTTAGGCTCAGGGCGTGATCCTGGTGTCCTGGGATCGAGTCCCACAGGGAGCCTGCTTCTCCCTCTGCCTGTGTCTCTGCCTCTCTCTCTTATTCTCTTATGAATAAATAAATAAAATCTTAAAAATAAAATAAAATGTAAATGTCGTAAACTTTTCAGGGATCATGAAATATTTTTCTTTGGATTTTTTCCAACCATTAAAAACTATAAAAACCATTCTTAATTCTAGGCCATACAAAAACAGGCAGTCAGCCAGATCTGTGGGACATCGTTTGCCAACTCCTGTCCCCCACCCCAAGTGCCTGATTCCTAGCCCAAGGCCTCAGTGATTCTATATAGTGGCTAAGAGACTGGTAAAAGAGGCTGCGGGCATAAGGAGTCTGTGCCTGGCTTCCTGTTGTACTTCAGATTTGCTGTGTGACTTCAGGAAACTCACTTTCCTTTTCTGGGCCTATAAAACAACAATCAAAGCAGATCGGTGGCTTTCAAACCTTTTCTCCACCCATCTCCCACCGCCAGGGTTTGTCCCCCCAAAGAAAAATGGACTCAGAACCCTAGTAGCAAAAACTGACACGAAGGGCATCTGCTCTGAGTGGCTGAGAATGGGGCCAGGGTCCCTGCCTGCTCCCCTCTTTCCTGCTCTGCGAAGTTTGCTTTAGAAGTTTACATGTTAGAATTGCAGAGACCTTGAACACCAATAAAAAATAAATTTATTATTAAAAAAAAAAGAATTGCAGAGACCTTATAAGACACGAAGAAAAAGAGGGCTGACTTTCTGGAATCTCAGGCTTATTCTCCCTTATATTTCTTTATATTACATATTCACATTTATTTATTTTTCCTTCTATCTGGCAACATTGTCTGAAATCCTTTGAACGAGGCAGTCTCCAAGGCCTAATTTAGACGGTCTCAACCAGGGTTTCTTGGCACTCGACACCTGGGATAGATAATTGCTTGTTGTGGGGGCACCGCAGGATGTTTAGCAGCATCCCTGGGCCTCTATGCACTAGATGCCGGCAGCATTCCCTGGCCCACCACAGTTGTGAAACCAAAAATATCTCTATACATTGCCAGATGTCCTCTGAGAGATGAGAGCGAGCAAAATCGCCCTGAGTTGAGAACACTGGGCTAAACCCCCTCTTTCATGAAGCCAAACCTCAGAATCCTGTTGCTATTTGACATTAAGGAATGTGCTCAGAATGTGCTTCTTTAAAGATGCTCCCACTCCTTGGCCTTGACTGGCTGTAGCTGCACTGCTGGCCAAACCTGGGATGTTCCCGTCTCCCCTGAGTCTTCTCCCTCCCTATAGAAATGATCTGTGCTCCTAGGCAGTGAACAGAACCCACCATTGCGCATCCCAAGCTGTTCATGACCTACGTTCCCAGCAGGGTTATGGTGTGCCAGCCTTGAGATGGCACCGAAGTGGGAGAGTGGGTACAGGGCATGAGATGTCCACACCTGCCCACAAGATGCTGCCAGTAGGTGAGCTGGATATGTAAGAAAATAATCAGAATGCAGTGAGATATGGAAAAATATCCATGACAGATCGTGTTAAATAAAAATTACAATGGTGTGCCATGCATGGTCAGATTTTTGTCAAATGTGCCCTTTTGGAAAAGAGTTGTGTCAAAATGTTACAGTGGCTGTTTGTCTCTAGGTGGTGGTCTTGGAAAGGGATACTGGACTTCTGTCCTAGAAGCGGGAGGTGGAGGAGGGATGGAGGATGCTCTTCCAAGAAGATCATGGACTCTCTCATGGCTTCTTATTTACAGATAAAGTAATAATAATAAGAGCCAATATTACTAACACTTACTATGAGCCACACCCTACTGCTAAGCACACTATATAATAATTAATGCAATCCTCATAACGACTCTAAGAAGCCTGTCTGATTCCACTGCTTAGTTCTTATTGCTTCTCCAAATGTGACCTGGGACCATGGATTCCAAAGCAACCTGCTTGCAAAGGTGGGAGTGGGAGGGGAGGGGTGAGGAAGTGGGCAGAGCTGCACAGACGAGGCTGTACTCAGGGAAATGTTTTTCTTCTTCCATAGGGCTGGAGACTTTTCTGATCTGTGAAGGGGGATATTCTGATTTCTTTTAGCTTATCGATATACTCTAAATTCCCTGCAATGGGGATCCCTGGGTGGCGCAGTGGTTTAGTGCCTGCCTTTGGCTCAGGGCACGATCCTGGAGACCTGGGATCGAATCCCATGTCAGGCTCCCGGTGCATGGAGCCTGCTTCTCCCTCTGCCTATGTCTCTGCCCCCCTCTCTCTCTCTGTGTGACTATCATAAAAAAAAAAAAATTAAATTCCCTGCAATGTCCAGCTACTTCTTTTTATTGGAAAAGAAGAAGGGAAGGCATGTGGTTTTATTTGTGTTGGCGTGCTCGGGACTATGATGGGTGAGTCTGTAAAGTCCTGTGGGAGCTTGGGAGAGGGACTAGTTCTGCTTTGGGACACTGAGGAAGAGTCACCCCAGAGAAGGTGACCTGTGACCTGAGTCTTAAGAGAAGTGTGTGAGTTCACCAGGTGAAGCGAAGAGGTGGCACTGTGCTTGGAACACACTGGATCGTGAGTTCAGGAGTGGCTTGAGGGGAGCAAAGGAAATGAAGTTAAGAGGTGGATACTTAGCAGCCAGGATCCTTATTCTGGGGTGAATGGGGAGCACTGAGAGTCTTAGGTGGGTGAGGGACTGGGGTGCTAGTCTGGAAGCTCAGGCTACTGCAGCATGAAGGGGAGACAGTCTGGAGAGAGGGAGGCCAGGGAGAGGTGGGAGCCGCAGTCCTGGGTAGAACTGAGGAGGAGATGATATGACCAAGATGGAAAAGCGCATATGGGTCTGGAAGATTCAGACCTATGTGCGTTTTGGCACATCCTCTCCCCACCCCTCTCTCCTGCACTTACTAGCTATGTAATCCTGGGCAAGGCATTCTCACTCAGCCTTAAAGACTTAGCTCAGGTGACAGCTAAATGGGAAAAGCAGAGGCGCCTAGGTGGCTCAGTGGTCGAGCATCTGCCTTCGGCTCAGGTCGTGATCCCGGGGTCCTGAGATCGAGTCCCACATTGGGCTCCCTGCAGGGAACCTGCTTCTCCCTCTGCCTGTGTCTCTGCCTCTCTTTCTGTCTCTCGTGAATAAGTAAATAAAAACTGAAAAAGAAAAAAAAATGAGAAAAGCAGATGGTTGGTGACAGGTAATAAGTGGGTACAAGTGGTAGCCTGCTTCTCCACCCCTTTGAGGCAGCTGGTGATGGATTTTCTCCTGTGAGTTTGCCCAGCTGGTGCCCAGGAAAGTGAGAGGTTCAGGAAGGGTCTACGAGCCAGCCAAGACTGCAGGACCCACCATGGTGCCCTGGCTGGTTGAAGGACCAGACATGGCTTGACTTAGGACCCATGGGGGCTGGGACCAGAATTCCCAAACGTGAAGAAGAGGAAGACGAAGGCAGACCTAGGTCAGATCCCTGGGTTCCTATCAGCATCTGGTCCCAGCCCCTGCTGGGTCCTAAGCCAAGCCGTGTCTGGTCCTTGCCCTCAGGGAGGTCACCATCAACTAGAGGAGATTCACAAATAGAGCCATGATGCCACACAAGCTTGCACCTGGGCCAGCTTCTTAGGGGTAAGATCTTCATTAACCCTCATAGCCACCTCGGAAAGCAGGTGCCGTGCTCTCCACTTCATAGAGAAAGGAACAGCAGCTTCAAGAGAAGGATGTGGCCAAGGTCTTCCCACCTGGGGGTGGCTGAGTTGGGACAAAAGCCACAACCTGTCCAACTCCAAGGCCTGGTGTCCAGCCTGGGCCCCGGGACTCAGTTGTAAGCCTGGTGTCCAGCCTGGGCCCCGGGACTCAGTTGAAAGCAGGTGTGCCCAGGCAGGGACCTCCGCCTCACCAGCCTGTGACTCACCTCCAGGCCTAGAGGCCAAGGGACGGCGGAGTAGGTGGGTCCTGATCAGTGAGAGGCCTGTGCCCTGCATGGGTGCCTGCCTCTGCAGCAGTGAGTAGGGCTGGCAGTTTTCTGGCCTCAGGTTTCCACTCTTATCTCTCCCCCTAAGCAAGTCCACGAGGGCACCAAGAGGCCTGCTGGTGGCCTCTGGTCCCCATGGGCTTGTCCCCACCTCCAGACAGAACAGCAAAGCTGAAGAAGGTCCTGGTTTGAGGTCTCCCTGCTTCTTGTCTCAGCTCAGAGATTCTGAACTCCGTGTTTATGCGAGCTTCTCTGAGCTTTGGTTATCTGAGACTCATGTGTAGCCAAGATGAAAAGGACCCCACTCGTCAGAGGGTCTGTGCTCAGAGAGCACTAATGCTCATGGATGGCTTATTTCCTTGGTGACAGTTTAGGAATTGGGGGCTGGCCCCTGCCACAGATCTGCTCTGTGACTCTGAGGCAGTGCTTCCTCTCTCGGAGCTTTAGATCTCAACTGGACAGGCTGCTCTGACCTTCTGTGTCCCTGGGCTGGGAGGACAGTTGGTCACCACCAGCTCAGTGGGAAGCCTTAGCTGTGGTTGAAGGGGAGTCTGGCCCAGTCTCCTGGCTTGTTGGAGCAGCAGGAAAAGACAGAAACAAAACCCAGAGCCTAGCTAGTCCAGGAACTGGCTCCTTTTGACCTGCCTGAATTTTGTGAAGGTTTAAGCAGCCTGTGTTTTCGACCTGGCTTGCACAGGCTGCTCCTTCAGCCTGGATGCTGCTCCCCATCCCCCCCACCCCCCACACACACCCAGGACAGCTCAGGAGTCCTCCCACAGAAGACTTGGCCACTCACACACCGCTCACCCTCCCTGCAGACTCCTAAATCACCTGTTCCCCCACCCCAAACTGCCTTTAACCTGCAGTTGTTAAATGGCCTCGCACTTAACCTGCACAGCTGAACTCATTCAGTCTCAGAAGACCTGTGACTTGGAATCATCAGCCCTCCTTGGACACAGGAGGAAGAAGGTTCAGAGAGCTTAGGTGACACAGTAGATGGGGTCCCTGCTCCCAAGCCCCCTGTTGCCAGCCTCTCGGGGCTGGGGCTGCGGCCTCCTATAGGGGCTGGGGGGAAGCGCTGAACGTGAGGTCCTGCAGGCAGGGCTTGCTCTAAGAGGGGTCCTCTGAGAAGCCAAAGCCAGTTAGTCCCAGGGAGTACTCGGCAAACCCTCTTTGGGCCTCCGTTTCTCTTGCTGTGGGACGAGAGCGAGGAGGCGTGGGCTCAGCACGCATAGGGCCCCTCGGAGGAGCATCGGGGCTCTGGGAGGGGGCGGGCCGGCGTCGGCGTCGGCTGGGCTCCAGCCTGCCCCTAGGGCTGCGGGCGGGACGTCGCCGCCACCCACCGCGGGCCCCGCCGCTCCGGGCCGGGAACCCTCGGCCCCGCCCTCCCGCTGGCGCTGCCGCCTTGAGGGCGGGCGGGGCGGGGCGGGGCGGGGCGGGCGGCACCTGGGGCGCCCCACCCAGGCCCCGGGCGTCTCCGCCCGACAGACCGGCCCGGTCCGGGATCCGGGCGAGGCGAGGCGGGGCGGGGCGGACGGCGACCCCGGCCCGAGCAGAAGCGGGGGAGGCGGGCTCCGCACGCCCCTCGGCCCCCGGCGCCCCGAGCTCGCAGGGCCCCGCGGGGATCGCAGCCCCGGCGCGCGGGTGCATCCGACCTCGCTCCTCTGGGCGGGAGCCGAGGCCCCGGACAGCCCGGGACCAGGACCTGGGAGCGTGCAGGGCGCGAGGGCGGGGGTCCCTGGGGCAGCCGAGCCGGACCGCGCCGCCGCCCTGCGCCCCGCGCCCCCCGCGCCCCCGCGCCCGCCGGCCTGCTCCGAGGTGGGTGCGGGCTGCTTACCTCTTTCCCTCCTTCCGGAGCATCTAGGCTCCTCCTAGCGCGGCCCCAGCCCCAACCGCTTCTCTTCACCTTGACTACGTGGCTAGGCGGTGCGGAGGGGACACCCGGGCCCCTTCCTGAGTTCCAACAAGCCGGTGGCCTCGGGCTTGGCGGTCAGGCCTCAGCTTACTCGCACTTGATTGGGATGGTTTGGCCACTTCCTGGTCGGGCGGCTTAGCTCCTACAGAAGAGTGGCCCCTGGAGTCCTCTTGCTGGTTGCGCGGGCGGTGTGAGCACCCCCGCCTTACAGAAGAGGATGCGGAGGCAAGGGGAAGCCAGGTAAATTGCCCAGTGTTAGAGCCAGTGTCCGCTCTTGTCCGGCTCTGTCTGTGGCACCAAGCTTTGCCGACAGCTGGCCATCTTGTCGCTTCATCTTTACAACTTGCCCTTCCCTGGGACGCAGAATTTGAGCTCGGGGATGCCGAGCAGCGTCAAGGTCACAGAGCTAATAGAATGGCCATAGTTAGAGTGATCAATCTGGCGCAGAGAAGAGCTTTATCTGGTGGGTGGGAGCTGGGGGTAGCTGGGAGGAGGTGGTTGGTGTTTGGACTGGGTCTTGAAGGGGGAGCTATGAAATTAAGGCCCTGGATGGGGACAGAAGGTCCCCCAGGATGAGGTCCCCAGACCCCAGGACTGGATTCAAATTTAGCACTGACCTCAGGCAAGCTGTCACCTTCGAAGCTCCATGGTGCTGTTGTGAGGATTAAGTCAGGGGACACCTGTAAAGCCCTGTGTGCTTCCCAGCCCATGTAAATGCCCAGTACATGTCTGCTTCCGCCATCATCATGGATGTAGGCTGAGGGAGAAATGGAAAGGGAACATCCCACATGCAGATCATCTTCATCTCTGAGGGGCAGGATTAATTTTTTTACTTCATTTTTTTGTATTGGAGTTCAGTTTGCCAACATATAGCATAACACCCAGTGCTCATCCCATCAAGTGCCTCTGAGGGGCAGGATTAATGATGATTCATATTTTGCGTTTTTATACTCTTCTGCAGTTTTCTCACAAGGGGCAACTATTGCTTTTATAGACGTTTAAGAGCCTCTTAAGTTACCTTTTGCAGGAGCAAGTTCCTCAAGTGTTGAGAAGCACAGCAGTTTCTGGCTTCCAGCAAAGCCCTTCACCTTTTTGAGCTAGGTCTCTTCGCTTGCAAAACAGGAATTTCTTTCCCTGCCCTGAGTACCCACCTCCGTGGGGAGTGTACAGAGGTGCTGGGATACAGAGGCGAGGGGTTATTAACTTATTGATTTGCTGTGGGTTTTTAAATTGTTTTTCCAAGCTGATTTCTGCAGCTCTTGACAGCCTCTCCTAGCTGTCGTCTCACTTTGGAGGAGGAGTAGTCAGGTTCTTTTCCTCCCTTCACACAAAGGCCTTGAGCGAGAGACAGGAGGCACTTGCCCCACAGCCAGACCGACAGGAAGACAACAGCAGGTAATTTATGCATGACACTTGTCTATTTGCTTCTGGTGGTCTGGGGGCTCAGAAAGATTTGGGGTCCACTCCTAGAGCACCTCTGTTACATGTATACATTCTTTTTTTTCTCACGTGTACACATGTGTTTTTAAACACATTTGGGAACATATTTGAAGTCTAAAGCTTCACCTACTAGATCTTTCTTTTAAAGATTTATTTATTTATTTGAGAGAGAGAGAGAGAGAGCATGAGTGGGGGTAGGAATAGGGGAAGAAGGAGAGAGAATCTTAAGCAGATTCCCCGCTAAGTGCAGAGCCTGATGCGGAGCTCGATCCTAAGACCCTGAGATCATTACTTTAGCCAAAACCAAGAGCCAGCCTCTTAACTGACTGAGCCGCCCAGGTGCCCATTCACCTACTAGATCTTGAACATTTTACCATGGCCCTCAGCTTCCCTAGGAGCACGCCTTTGAATGGCTGCACAGCAGGGCATCATTTGGACACAGCACGCTTGGCTGGGTGAGCCCCTATTTGGAAGACATTGTTGATCACAGAAGTCTAGAGTCTCTGAGTTCCCCAGCCCCTGCTTTTCACTGACTCAGATTTTGGAAGAGGACACTGTGTCTCTTTAACTTCTAAAGGCCTGTTAAAGAACCTGCCCTTTATAAGGATAAGGGAACAGGCCCGGGGCAGTTGGTAAGGTTACCCCAGAGCTGCAGAGTGAGGGACCAGAGCCAGGCCTCCACTTCATGGCTGGAATCCTGTGTTCCCTCCTTTCTCCTAGCTCCTCTCAGCTGGGAGGGAGGCTTTGCACATAGCAGGTGTTTACTCAGTACCTCTTTCCCTCATTTAAGGGCAGGGAGAAATTCTCCCACAAATGTGTATTGAGCAGCTACTGTGTGCTAGGCACCTGGGGGATCTAGCCGTGAGTGGGGCCAGTATGGACCCTGTCCTCAGGGTGCTCACTGTCTGGTGGGGAGGACAAGCAGAGGAGAAGTTAAACACACAGAAATGCTGTGATCCAAGGAGGCCCCGGGGACATGGTGTGTAAGTGAAGGCTTCTTGGGTGAGGGCCAAGCTGAGTCTTTGAAGGGAGATGATGGCAAGTGACCAGACAGAGAGAACAACGTGTACAATGGCCTAGAGGTTGGCTTTGAGGATGACATGGATGTGGGTTTAATCCCTTCCTGTCTGCATGATCTGGGGCCAAATTTTTTCCCAGTTTTTGTTTTCTCTGTGCATTTTTTCTTGACCTGATGGAGATAATACACTAAGCAGCATTTGCCACACTAAGCTGAAAAAAGGAAGATACATGCATGTCCCCCTGTAGTTGTTAAACTTTGGTGCCAAGCTTGTTTTCTCAAACGGGTTAATAATGTTCCATCCGGAGGGTGTGCCATGGTTTACTCACCAGTTCCCTGTAGTTGGGCATTGAGGCTTTCTCCAAAGTAGGACCATTACAAATAAGGCCATAGAGGTCATCTTTTTGCACAGAGGGGCTTCATGTCGTGGATTTGAGCGTGGGGCTCCTCAGTGCCCCCTTTCACTCTTGCTCCTTTACCTGCCTTGGGTCTGTGGTTACCTCTGCTGGTTGGAGGAAGTATCGACCTCTTGGGATTGTGACCTCTCGGGATTGTGACAGGGACGTGAGGCACTGCATAACCCGCAAGTCCCACCCCTGGAGGCCCGGTGGGCCCAGGAAGTGTTCCACCCTTCCCTCCTGGCCTATAGTAGATGGGGCTGGGGTGGGGAGTGGGGTGCACAGGGAGTCCTACCCACCAGGCTGATGGGACCTGTGAGGCCTGGGGAGCCGGGAGTGAGCAGAACCACACTAACTGAGCTCCTGCTGGGTCCCACCCGTGGTGCTCAGAACCTGGGACACGTTCTCTGTGACCTCTGAAACAGCCCTGCCAACTTGGGAATATCATCTCCATTTTACAGATGAGAAGAACTGAGGCACAGAGGAGCCACATGACCTGTCCAGGTTACACAGTGATCTCTAGGGAGGACTCCACACAGGGTCTCCAGTCCCCCAGCAGGCCTCTCTCATGGCCCATTTTATTCCTCTCTGCCCTTTTCTGTGTTCAGATGTGTGATGTGAGCCGAGCAGCCTCCACACTCCGCTACTGCATGACAGTCAGCGGCACGGTGCTTCTGGTAGCTGGGACCCTATGCTTTGCTTGGTGGAGTGAAGGAGATGCAGGTACTCAGCCTGGCCAGCCAGCTGCACCCACTGGGCACCCCATGCCCGAGGCCCCGAACCCCCTGCTCAGGTCGGTCAGCTTCTTCTGCTGCGGCGCAGGCGGCCTGCTACTACTCCTCGGCCTGCTGTGGTCCATCAAGGTCAGCACCCGGGGGCCTCCCCGACGGGACCCGTATCACCTCTCCAGGGACCTGTACTATCTCACTGTGGAGCCCTCGGAGAAGGAGAGCTACAGGTCAGCGGGGCAGGTGGAGGTGATGGGTGGGGTGGGGAATAAGGCACTGTCACCTGTTGGGCATTTGTGTAGCAAATTCTCATGGAGTTTCTCCTCCAGACCAGGCCTGGCCTATGTTCTGGGGATCTGGAGGCTGATCAGCATAGTCTTGGAGGAGTTTATTTTATTAATTAATTACTTTATTTATTCATTTTTAAAAAGATTTTTATTTATTATTTGACAGAGAGAAAAAAAACACACAAGTAGGCAGAATGACAGGCAGAGGGAGAGGGAGAAACAGACTCCACACCGAGCAGGGAGCCTGATGCGGGACTCAATCCCAGGACCCCAGGATCATGACCTGAGCCAAAGGCAGATGCTTAACCTACTGAGCCACCCAGGCACCCCAGTCTTGGAGGATTTTAAAGCCTTTAACAGACTTTGACAAATCAAGGTAGTTAGAGCTGTCAGAGAGGGGCAGATACGGTCCTATGGAGATGAGGAGAAATCCAGGAAGGTTTCCTGGAGGAGGTGGCAATTGAGCTCAGCATAGTATGGGGCAGAAGAGCATAGGGGTAAAAAGCCCAGGCACAGGAATCAAACCTCCTGGGATCCTTTCCTGGTTCTGTCACTAACTATCAAGTAAGAAAGTAGATGATGCCACCCTGCTGAGCCTCATCTAAAGGGGGTGCCACCCTCATCTAAAGGGATGCCACCGTCACCTAAAGTAAGTACAGCACAGTCACAGCAAACACCTGTATTCACCCCGTGCCCGATGCTGTTCTAAGTGCTTTTTATATATTTATTCATTTTGTTTTTACAGCAGTTCTCTTAAGTGGGTACTGTATTCCATTTATAGAGGAGACCGCTGAAGCCCCAAGTCATGGGATAACTCGCCCAAGCATACCCAGCTAGCGCCCCTCAGTCAGGACCTGAACCCAGAGTCTGCTCTCACTGCTCCCTAGCTCAGGGGACACGCATGTGTAGGACTTAGCCCAGCGCCTGGCACACAGTAAATGTGACTTTTCCTCAAGTGGATAGGGTAGAGAGAGGCAGTTTAGGAAGGCAGAAGAGCCTGTGCAAAGGCCCCAGGGGCAGGATGGGGGTGGAGAAAAAAATCTTGCATTAAGACCATATTTCTCAACCTTTGAAAAATTATCGCTCCCTCTAAGGAAACTTTTTTAGGCATTTTTTCCCCTTAATCCTCTACCCACCTCCATGAAATGTTCATACCACCGATATACTATTTGTTTGCTCTGTATGTATATCTGTATTATATCCATAAACAGGGGATCACCAAGATACCAAGAACCCACTTTTTGCCCTGTGGAGAATGCCTGCGTTACATGTGTACTTGTTACGTATTTATTCATTCAGTCAGGTATGGGATGTGCCCATCTCCCTGGCCTGCATCCATCTCCAGTCCTGTCTGCCTACAACGTAACAATTACTGTTGCTGTTTCTAGAAGAAGAGGGTGAGGAGTATCCAGCCGGAAAGTGGCTGAGCCTGCTGGCTGCCGAGCTTGCATGCTCCCAGCCCAGCCTGTAAGCACTGGATTTTGGTGTATGAGGGGCTAAGCCAAGGCTTTATGAGCTGGCCTGGGACCTGGACACCCTTGACCCCTTAGTGAGGGGGAGAATGTATTCTGAGTTCAAGAATGTGGCCTGTAACTCCCTGAAGTCAGAGACAATAGAGTATTCACGAGGGGCCATGTAGTACAATGGTCTGGCCTTGGTTTGACCCAACTGTGAGAGGACAGGGCAGGGCCTTGGGGACTCTCCAGCCAATCCTCTCCCTTCTCAGATGAAAAGCCTGGGCCTCAGAGAGCCCCAGGACCTACCTGGTCACACAGCAAGTCGGTGGTTGACTGGAACCAGGCCAACCCTCAGGGTGCTCTGGACGGCAAGCTGTCTCTCCTCGCCCCGCCTGGGCTGACTGCTCGGGGAGGGTGTTGTCTGTACACACAGCCGTGTTGACTCAACAGTGTTGGGGCCATCGTAGTGTGTGTCAGGTGGGGCCAGTTGGTCTTCATCTCCAGCAGGGGCAGGAGGAAGCCCAGCTCGGAGGGTGCTCATGGCCCACCAGCTTCAGAGACCCAAGCCTTAGGTTCAGAACTAGGAAGGCTGGGTGTCAGGAGGCTGCTTTTATCGATGACTCTCCGGTCCCTGAAGCTGACCTCACCGGGCCCTGCTGCTCGGGAGCCTCTGTCCCCCATGGGGAGGCCACTGTGCTGGTGTGGACGGCAGGCCTCCCAGGGCCCCCACCCTCAGCGAGCACAGCAGAAACAGCCTCGGTCTACTCAGACATGAGGGTTTCAGCGTCCGCTCTTCCTTTTATAAGCCGTGTGTCCTTGAGCGTGTTACTTGGGACTCCCTGAACCATGCCTAATTCTTCATCTGTCGTCTGACCCTGACAGAACTTTCCCCTGTGATTGCCGAGAGGCTCGGATGAGTTGATAGATGGGGAAGTAGATGCACTGCAAGGTTCACGCACACTTAGCTCTGCTGCTGTGTGTGAGACTGTGCTTTGCGGCTTGCAGTGCGCTCTGGCGCCCACTAACCGTGTGAGCCTCAACCATACGAGGTAAGCCTGAGGATTAGACCCATTTTACAGATGACAGAGCTCAGGTGTGGAGAGAGGAGGGCCTGGGGTAGGAAGACAGGTGATAGGTACAGTTGGCTTGAACTTTGCAATCAGAGGGGTCTGGGGCTTTGTTGCTTAGCTGACGTGTGACCTTTACCTATCTGTACAATGGCTGAGAGCCAGGCCCCCTGGCTTGTCACAAACATGACACAGATTAGGGAATTTACACATTGGGCAAATAGTATTTCATCCACATCCCTTTCCCTCTCCCTCCTGTGGTTGCCTGACTCAGCTGAAGGGTGGAAGAGGCAACGCCAGGTACGGGTCTCCTGCCCCCACAGGGCTCCAGAGAGTGGGACAAGGCCCAGCCTCAGTGAAACTTGCTGCACCTGGGGACCATGGGGGCAGGCCCCTCTCACACACTTGCAGGGTGCAGTATCCAGAATACACTGTGAACGGAGCCTCCGTCCGGAAGTGTGTGTGATCTGGCCGCCCTGCATGGGGCCTCAAGCTCCCCAATTTCCAGACCATGGGTATGGGACTTGGGGCTGGCTGGGCCCTGCTAGCTCCTAAGGCAGCAGCAGGTGGCATGAGGGCCACTCCACATCTGCCCTCTAAGCAAACTTCCTGCTATGGGGTGAGCTTACCTGTATGTGTGCCTTGCCCTGCCAGCTGTTGCCTGCATGGGCCATCCCAGGCATACTCCAAATCTTTTTTTTTTTTTTTTTAAGATTTTATTTATTTATTTAATTGTCAGAGAAAGAGAGAAAGGGAGAGCACAAGCAGGGGGAGTGGCAGAGAGGCAGAGTGGCAGAGGCAGAGAGAAAAGCAGGCTCCGTCCCAGGACCCTTAACTGACTGGACTCCCCAGGCATACCCCAAATCTATCTCACATCTGCAGGGCTTGGAGAAGAGAGTGAAGCAGGAGTGTGGCTGGGAGGAGAGAGAGCTGGGCAGGAGACATAGGACTCCAGAAGCTGTATTACCCACATTTTTCTGAGTATTTAGAGCTTTTTCCATTTTTCCCCCTCCCAGAATCCATAAAAGGGGATCGTTACCCCTGTTTTACAGATGAGGAGAAAGAGGCTCAGAGAGGCCATGTGAACGTGGCCTAGGTCACACCACAATAGATGACAACAGAATCTAGCTTGCTTTCCTCCAGAAGCAATGTTCTTTGCCTGCAGTCACATGCAAAGGATCCTGGGAGCTCAGAGAATGACACCCCTCTTCAGCTTCCTCACCTGCAGGGCTCCTGGGTCTCTTGCAGAGGAGGAGGGTCTGTGAGAGGAGCATGCAATAGCACTGGGCAGGGGGCCCACATTTGGCTCCTGGCTGGTGCCCTCCATCAGGCTGGCACACAGGCTGAGGGTCAGCCCTAGGCTCCCCACAGGCCTGTTCCATGACCCTGTGACTGGAGCAGCAAGCCCACCGCCCTAGTGGGTCACTCTGAGGGCTGTGATTGTCTCGGCCTAAGAAGACATATTGTCCAGAGAAGGGCCTTGTCCCCGGCGGGGGATGGGAGCTCACGCGAGGGGCAGCAGCAGGTGCCCATCAGGGCCCCCACCAGCCTGGAGAGTGAAGTTCCCTCCACCACCTCTTCTGACTCCCAGGGCCAGCCTCCTGCCATCAGCCCCTCCCCTGTCTAGACCTGCAGACCCCCTGGTGCGGATTGACGGGTTTCCCCACGGCTCCAGACTGATGACCTTGGGCAAGCAACAGCTTCTTGGAGCCTGTATGGCAGGAGATCTGTGATAAGCTTTGTTCCACACACCCCTTCCGCATAGAGACTTTTGAGATTTTGTTATTGGTTCCTGTTTATGGAGTATGTGCTAAGTGCTCCTTCCCTATATTATCTCAACTAATCTTCACATAGCCCTGGTGACATAGGTGCTATTATTGTCCTCATTTTATAGATGGGGAAACTGAGGCTCAGAATAATGGAGTTACTGAGCCCATGATCTTCCACCAAGAATGTGGCAGAGTGGAGAGTTGAACTAGCCAGTGCCCAGACTCCTAGCCAGCCCTCAAACTACTTGGTGTGGAAGCCACCTTCAGGGTCACGTGGTCACCCCGGTATCTGGCAGCAGCGTCTCCAAAGCAGAAACAGCCCAGACATAGGGTCAGTGACACTCCCACCCACCGGGGTCCTGGCAAGGAAAGAAGCATTACCTCCCCAGAGGTGACCCACTGGGGTTCTGAGAGGACTGAGGGCCGGCCTCATTGCCATCAGCATTGTGGCTGGGGTACAGGTAACCTGTTTTTAGAATCTAGCCTGTGAGGCCTGGTCTGAGAGGCCTCACGGGCCCCGGTCTCTGCCTTAAGTCCCTGCAGGGTAGTTCATTTGTTGGAGGGAGGGCGAGTCACAGGAAAGTCAGGCTGTTTACAGATAGATGTGGTTGACCCAGTAGGTAGTGAGCTCTCCAACTCTGGAGGTATGCAAGCAGAGGTAATCACTTGGCAGACTTACCATATGGGGCCTCAAACGTCTAGATGGGCAGGAGGGTTGATGTCTCCCATCGTGCCTTGAGCAGCCACCACGCTGGATCTTGTGAGGGATATTACAGTAAGCTGGAGGTCTTTCTGCCTATGAACCATCACTCTGTCTTTCTGCAAATGTCCCCAGGCGATGTGCCCTCAGCCCCTGGATGCTCAAAGTCCAACCTCGTCCTAAGGGACGACCCACCGAGGGCACCTGGTGGGGGTCAATGCAGTGACAGCGAGGCGGGGGGGCAGTGCTCTTGGGAGCCCAGAGCAGGGAGTGAGAGCTTCGCTGGGGGGAGGCACCAGTCAAGAAAGCGCAGCAGAGGAGTCTCAGAGGACAAGTGGGGACTGGCCAGCGGTGGGGGGGGATGGACTTCCCCTGCGGGGACAACTGAGGCGGCGTGACGAGCCAGCGCCAGCGTGTGTGGACAGCTAACCAGGTGGGGCGGGGAGGGGAGAGAGGGAGGCTGGGCTCGGCAGAGCCCGCTCGCACCAGCTTCAGCCGTGCACCCGGGGCGCTGGGGAGTGGGCACAGGGTTGGGACCAGGGCCCGAAGTCTTCTCCGGCCTCAGCCTTCCTGGCTCCTTCCCTGGCACGCGGTGGGTCTCGCCCTTGCCCTGGCCGCAGCCGCTCTTCTTCTCCTGTAGGGTCCCAAAGGTGGCTGCCGTCCCCACCTACGAGGAGGCCGTGTGCTGCCCGCTGGCTGCGGGACCCCCGACACCACCTGCGCAGCCCGTGGAGGAAGGCCTGGAGGACAGAGCCTCGGGGGATGCCCTGCTGGGGGCCCAGTGCCCCCCGCCGCCCAGCTACGAGAGCATCGTTGGTGCCGGTCAAGGCATCTGTGGGCAAACAGTGCCTGGCCCCGGGTGCTCCTGCCCCGGCCCGGCTCAGGCCGCAGCGGGGGGACCTTGAAGGCTCCCCGTGGCCTCCGGAGCCGGGGACAGAGGCTGGGCCTCTGGTGGCTAGTCCAGCGCCTGGTCCACAGGAGGCACTCAACAACCCTTTGTTGCAGAATGCTGTTGTAGTCACCTATTGCCGTGCAACAGACGGCTTGGAATAAACCCATCTGATCACCTCTCGCGACTCCCTGGGTGCCTGGGCCCGGCTGGTGGTTCTTCTGCCGCACGTGATGCTGGTGGGGCTGCAGTCCTGAGGTGAGCCGGGGTGTCCAGGACGGGGCACTCAGACAGCTGCCCATTGTGCCGGTTGTCAGCCCCGGAGACTGTCGTACAGATGAGATGACGGGGGTGGGGCAGGACTGGCCCGAGGTCACTCCCTGAGTCTATGATCAGAGGAATGTGGGCTCTGAATTCAGATCACCTGGACATGGGTTCCACGACTATCAGCCGAGTGACCTTGAGCAAGTGGCTTTGCCTCTCTACCGCGGCTTCCTCGGGTATAGGATGGGAATCAGGAGTGACAGGCTGCAGCCCCGGCCGAGGAGCTGGGTTGTGAGGGACACACGAGGAGAGAGCAGCTGGCTTTGTGAGCTCACCGTGACCCTGTAGGCACAGTACTAATGCCTCAAATCCTCAATGCACATCTTAGCCCAATGGCAGGTGTCTGTTCGTGCTCAGGGATTGCCAGATTTTGTTAGTAACCCCTTTCCACCTAGTGTAGATTGGGCCTCTGCTCCCATACCCCCTGTGACAGGGAGCTCGTTACCTTGCCTTACTTTCCTGATGTGGCACAGATGTCTGTTCTCTGCCCGGTTACGTTCTGCATCCTGCATTTCCACCTCACCCCATTCACAGATGAGAAAGGCAGCTCAGAGAGGTTAAGTAACCCTCCCCCGGTCACACAGCAAGCAGGGATTCAAAGTCCTGGGGCTCAGTCAGCTGCATAAGGGTGGCATTCCTTGAGGGTCTCCTGTATGCTGGGGCGAGGGGCAGGCCTCTGCCACTGTTTCACATCGTCGTGGCTGCTCTGCTACAGGTGGTGTTCCCACTTAACAGACCAGGAAACTGAGCCTCAGAGACGTAAAATCACAGAGAATGAAGTCAGAGCCAGTGGTTTCTTGCAAGCCTGCCTGTGCTTCCCTCTCTGGCCTCCCTCTCTTCTGGAAGTTCTATCCACCCGTCCCCTCCCCAACATCAATCAGGAGCGTACTCATCCTAGCCCCTGGGCTTACGACCATGAACAAAACAAAGTCCACAGCCTGCAGCAGTAGCAGACAGACAAGGGACGAGATAGATAATTAATGTATGTAGCACAATAGGTGGGGACACACACTACGGAGAAAAGTCACTCGGGAAAGGGCAGTGAACACTGGTGGGGAGGGTGTGCTGCTGTTCTAGGAGTCACAGCAGGGACTCCTCAGCCTGAAGAGAACATTCCACAACAACAGCCTAAAGGAGGGGGGGGGGCGGGCAGGCAAATATCTGAAGGAAGAGTCTCCCAAGCAGAAGGAACAGCAGGTGCAAAGGCTGCGGGGTGCCTTGTGTTCTGAGAAGAGCCCGGAGCCAGAGGGCTGGAGTAGGATGAGAGGGGAGCTGGGGTGGGCGGCAAGGGCAAATTACCTAGGGCCTGGTAGGCTGTTTTGAGGCCCCTGGCTTTCACTCTGATAAAACAGGGTGTCCTTCCAGGGTCCTGAGCAGAGCAGTGACATAGTCTCACCTAGCATTTGGGTTGAAAAGAGACTTCAGGGGGCAGGGGTCGAAGCGGAGACCGTCAGGGAGACAGAGAGGATGGGGCTGGGACCAGAGGGATGGGCAGTAGTTGGGGGTGAGAAGTGACTGGATTCTTACATCTTAGAGGTAGAGGGTGTGAAGAGGCAGTAAGGATGCTGGCTGGGATCCCAGGTGATGGCCTGAACTACGCCGGAAGGATGGAGTTCACACAGGAGGGCCAGGTCTGAGGGCAGGGCAGTGTAGGGGCGAGGGTGTGCGTGGCATTTAGAGTTTTAGCTCCAGCCACGAGTCAGTGCTTACTCACTCCTGGGCCTTTGCACTTGCTGTCGCTCCCTGAACTGCTTTCCTTGCCCTGACAGAGCTCCAAACAACCTTTCAAGATCCCTTCTATGAACCTATCCCTTCGTTCCTCTCACCTCCTTACCCACTCCCCCACCTCCAGTCTATCCCTCTTTCCGCTTTGTGCACGTGCCGGACCTCACCCACGTCTCAGAGCCTTTACCTTACTGTGCCTCGGAAAGTAGCACCAAGTGCCAACACACTTTGAAACCCCATATTTATCAGAGTGCCTCACCCTTCAGGTGGCCCTGCATGCAGTTGGTGCTCAGCAAGAGCCTGGCTGGGGACCTGGCTTGAATTCTGGGCTCTGCTATTTACAGGTTTTGCGACCTTGGGTAGCTCACCTTGCCTCCATCAGCCTCAGCTTCTGCATCTGTCTGATGGGTGCGATCTTTCCTCTCCCTGCCTCTGAGGATCTTTCGAGGATCCTGTACCAATCTGAGAGACAAGAGCCCTGACCCGCTCCTCCCACCGTCACCCCCCTACTCCCCCACCCCGACCCCCACCCCCTTGGCTGGAAGGCAAAGGCCTGGGCTCTAGGGAAGAGATGACACCAGACCTGGTCCACCCAGCACCTGCTTGTCCCAGAGTTTCTTATTCTTACTCGTTGTCACTCCTTTTTTTTTTAAGAGGGGAGAAAAAGGGGAATGAAGGTTGGGTCGTGGAGAGGAAATAAAAGGTGGGGAGCAGGGGAAAATGCTTGGGTGACTGGGAGGCCGCTCTGGAAGGGCGAAGGGCCAGATCCATCATCCACACTGGCGTTGGGGCTGCACAGGTCCCCGTTTAGCCGCCGACTCGGTTTGGGAGGGTATTAGCCAGTCCCTGCCACTCCCCAGGCTCAGTTTCCTCGCCTGTGAAATGGGCACGATGACCCGGGCAGAGGGGCGGAGTCGCCTGCTAGAACCGCGGGGTGAGCGGCGGCAGAGCGCGTGCCACGGCGGCCACCAGAGGACGCGCAGGGTTCCCACCGGCCCGCCCCGCCTGGACCCCTCCCGGCCTCGCCTCCCTTCCTGGGCGGGCCGCCTGGCGCTTGCATCCCCCGAGCCCTCTTCCAGGTGATGATGACCCTGACGCCCTGGACGGTCCAGCCATGTTGATAACCAGACCCCATCAGGTGTTCCTTCCTTAGGTCACTTCCCCACGTGGTCACCTAGGAGGCGACCTGATACCACCCTCCACGCACAGGTGACGAGTCTCCAGCCCAGTTCACCTGGGGAACCAAACCTGGATGTGAGCCCTTAGCCACCTCTCGCTGTGAGGGTCTCCTGAGCTATTACGGGGACCCCCCTCCACCCTCTCCTCCTCACCCCGACCCCCACCAACTTGGAGTGTGGCCCACCTGGATGGGAGAACTGGTGAAGGAGAAACTGCTGCTGCTGGAATAAATGTTTATGGTCAGGAACACCAGGCAGAGGGTGTGAGCACAGGTGTGGTGCCCAGAACCAGCACAGCCGGTGCTGGGAAGGAGGGAGAAGGCCGTGGCCACACACAGAAGCCTCCCCAAACCTATCAGTCAGGACGCCAGTTGACTTGGCCTTGTATCTCCCCGTGGTGACTTAACCCTATAAAACCTATAAAAGTATCTTCTTTTAGAGATCCCCATGGCTTTCCTTTTCCTATAATATCTCAGAAAGGGATCTGATTTTTCCCATCAGCCCGTCCCCAGGACTGAAACTCCAACATCAGAATGCCAATCTGAGGGTGAAGGCGTCTTCCCGGGTGAGGAGCCCAGGGACTTGCTGTCAGTCACTCACACCCTCCAGGGGCACTAACGCACACAGCGTTTCTAGGGGGGCAGCTCACTGGAGCAGGTCTGGGGGAGCGCAGGGTATGAGAAAGGAAAGAGGATCCCAGGGAGGCCAGGCCTGGAGACCGCGCTGGTCCTGGGAGGTGCGGTTCTCACCCCGTTGTACAGGGGAGGGAAACTGAGGCACAGAGGGGTCATGTAATCATGAGTTCACTGTCCCTGGGCAGAGGAACCAGAACCCACGCCCTGGCCCCCAGAGCCCACACTCTGACCGTCACGTACAGTGAGGCAGTATCACATGGTGGCCGGGTGCACAGCGTCGGGGTTCAAATTCCAGCTGCTCTGCTATTTCTAGCTGTGTGACCTTGGGTGATGTACCCCCTCTGTCCTCACTCGTGAAGTGGACATAGTAGTAGTTGCCTCGCGGGGTTCCCTTAATTGAGTTAACAGCGGTAACACGTTTGGAGCAGCGTCAGGCGTGCAGCCCCACCGTCCGGTAAAATGAGCTATTATTCCTGAACCCCATGACCTTGAAGAGTCCAGGGTTCTTCAGGAGCCTAAAGCTTCGCCGGCCCCGGGGGCTCCCGGAATCTTCCCGCGGCATTCTAGGCTCTTCGGGCTGTGCTGTGGCGTCCTGCTTCCCGGCCGGCCCAGCCGGCGTGGGGCCACCTGCCCAGCCCAGCGCAGCCCCACGCAGGCAAATGAGGTGATGTCAAAGCCCTGGCCGGGGCCCAGCCCTGAATCCTCCCCCTCTCCCTCCCTCATGTTTCCCCTCCTTCAGGTTCACACACACACACACACACACACACACACACACACACGCACACGCACGCACACAGGCTCTGGCCGCCCCAGGGAAGGTGAGAGGGAGCGAAGGTGGGCGGGTGGCCCGGGGCCATCGAAGCGTAGCTCCTGGCCCGGTGCGTGGTCCGCCCCCTGCAGCCGGCCCGGAGCCGCCGCCCCGCCGCAGCCATCCCCGAGCGTCCCCTCCTCTGCGCCAGCCCGTGTCACCCCAGCCGGGGCCTGGCCGGGCAGCCATGGCTGACGAGAAGACCTTCCGCATCGGCTTCATCGTGCTGGGGCTCTTCCTGCTGGCCCTCGGCACGTTCCTCATGAGCCACGACCGGCCCCAGGTCTACGGCACCTTCTACGCCATGGGCTGCGTCATGGTGATCGGGGGCGTCGTCTGGAGCATGTGCCAGTGCTACCCCAAGGTAGGCGGCCGTGGCCTCGGGTGGGCCGCGGCCCGGGCCCGGAGGGATGGGGCTGTGCCTGGGTTCTGGGTGTCGTCCTCCGTCTTTCACTGTCTTGTCGTCCTCCCCTGTTCTACCCTTTTTCCTTCCCGAGCACCCATCCCTCCTTCCTTCCAGCCCTTCCTCCTTCCATCATCCCTCCGTCCATCCCTCCTTCCCTCCCTCCCTCCAACCTTCATCATAAGGACTGGTCAGAAGGCCCCTGGATCTAGAGCCCCAAACCACGAGGGAGACAGTGAAACCCACCCTACGATCACGTGCTTGAAACCACAGCGGAGACCCTCCTGCTTCATGGTGTAGCTCATCCTCACCCAGAGCTTTCTGGCACCATCTGTAGTTCATTGTAGAGTGGAGAAGCACCAGGCTCCCACAGTTCCTAAGTGTCAGAGTTGAGGTCGTGGCTCAGCTGCATGTGACTTAAAGGGCAAGCCTTCCCCCTCGGGGGGTGGCCCCTGTGTCCCCGCACTGCCAAGAGTTCCGGGGTGGGTCAGCTGGAACCATGCCTGCGTTGGGGGGGTACGGGGGTGGGCAGTGCCTTTTTCTTCCATTGAATGTGCTCCTATCCTTGTGAATGACTCAGTGGTAAGAAGAGCACTGGTTTGGGATCCTGTGTTCTAGTTCCAGCTCTAAGTCTCAAACCCTCTGTGTGACCTTCGTCTTTTTGAACCTTGGTTTCATTCATCTGTAAAGTGGGCCCAAGCTCCTATTTCCCCCAGCCTCCCAGAGTTATTATGAGGAACAGAGAAGAGATGGGATGTAGGAATGTTTTATGAATGGTGGGGTGTGGTATTTAGAAGGGCTTCCAATCTCCTTGTTACTGATCCTCCCAACAATGATGGATCATGTCAGGAATTGTAATTTTTCAGGGCCCAGAGAGGATGGGAGACTTTTCCAAGGTCACACAGCTGTCCAACGGACCCAGGGAGATGAAGAGAGAAGCTATGGATTCTTTCTTTTTTCTTTGTTTTCTTTCTTCTTTCTTTCTTTCTTTCTTTCTTTCTTTCTTTCTTTCTTTCTTTCTTTCTTTCTTTCTTTCTATCGTTCTTCTTTTTAAGATTTTATGCATTTATTCATGAGAGACACAGACAGAGGCAGAGACATAGGCAGAGGGAGAAGCAGGCTCCCTGCGGGGAACCCAGTGCGGGGCTTGATCCTAGGACCCTGGGATCACGACCTGAGCCAAAGGCAGGTGCTCAACCACTGAGCCACCCAGGTGCCCTGGAGCCATGGATCATAACTTGGGCTCTGTCTCTAACGGCCTGGGAGACTTTGGTCAAGCCCCTTCCTTCTCTGAGCCTGTTTCTTCATTCGTACAAAGTGTGTGTCAGGAAGGAGGGGTGAGAGGGAGTGCATCTGAGGGCCCTGCAGGTCCTGCCATGTAGGGCAGCCCCCACGGCCTGCAGCCCCCTCCTCTCTCCCACCTGGGTAGCTGTGCTGGGGGTGTTCAGGGGAGTAGGCAGGGAGCTAGGGGGGCAGGCCCTGGGCCTGGCTCTCCCTCAGCACCCCCACCCCCTCTGTGCACCAGCCCCTGCTGTCAGTGTGTTTGGTGCCTGGGCGGTCTGGACTGGTTTGTAGCCATTTACCCAGCAGTTTACAGTCAACTAGCCTCTGTCTGTGCAATGCCCTGAGTACAGGTCACCGGGGGAAGAGGTCCCTGGGGCCCAAGCCACCCACGTCACCCCACCTCTGTTGTCATCCTCCCAGTGAGGAGGCTGGATGGTGGGGCCTGGCCAGGGGACCGCAGGGGTGTGGAGGGCAAGGTCCTTCCTGCCTCTCCCCCTTTGCCAGAGGTGGCTCTGGGGGGTGGGGGTGGGCAGAGGGACCGGGTGGCAGTGGCGGGGGAGGGAGAGAGGGGAGAGGGAATCTTACTGGGCATTAATGAGTAACTGTTGATAGATTCACGTGTTCAGGTGCTGTGGAGGCAGCAGGGCAGGGTGGAGACAGTGAACGCTTTCGTGTCCCCCACTGCCCCTCTTCTGTGACCTTGGCAGAGGCCACCCCCCATGTCCTGGAGCCTTGCACGGCCCCATGTGGGGACCAGTAGGGTCTGGTATGGGGGGACCAGATTACACTCTGTCCTTAGGACTGGTGTTTGTGGCATTGGGCGGGTGTCGGTGTGTGTGTGTGCAGGGGTGCGAGCGCTGGTGCAGGTACGTGTGGCGTGTGTTTCAGAGACGGAGGCTTTGGAGCCAGCGCACCAAGGAAAGGAAGAAAGTGTGTTATGGACCAGGGAGGAGTGGTTGGGGTGGGGGGTGGGGATCCCATCCCTCATGTCTGCTCTGCTCGCTCATGCCTGGCCCCCTGGAGCTCTCAGCAAATGCTAGCGCTGTCCTCCCCTGTCTCTCAGTGTCTCACAAATGGGAATTTTCTGGATTGAAAGAAATATAAGTATAAGGGAACGGAATCAGCCCATTAGGATATAAGAGTAGCATGAACTAAGCTGCCTCTGTCTTTGAGGGGCTAGGATCTTGTCGGGGAGACAATTTTCTGCCTGATGGGGAGGGAGTGGGCTTCCATCTTCACAAGATGAGGGCTTTTGTAGATTATGTAGAAGTTCACCAGGCAGAGAAGATGGGGAAAGATTTTCCAGGAAGAAGGAACAGCACGATCAAAGGCACAAGTGAAGGGAGCAACAAGAGTAGGTCAGCGTGCTGCTGCAGGTGGAGGTTGGAGGGAAGGTAGAGACACAGTGGGCCCAGCTCCACAGGGCCTGGGGTGCCATGCTAAGGAATTTGGACCTTACCCTTTAGTTGATGAGACCAAAGATGGACACAATCAGCTTTGCAGTTCAGGAAAGTTGTCAGGCTGACATCAGAGAGGAGGAAGGATTGGGGGCAACCAGGCCAGTGGCGGAGGCTCCTTCACTGGGCCGGGTGAGAGATGATGGGCCCCTGGACTCAGGCAGCATTTGAACCCAAGACCGTAGAAACTGAGAAGACATTTCTCATTCATCACACGTGCAATGCCTGCCATGGCTAGATGTGGCCCTGGCTCTTCTACTGAGCTTATCTCTTTGAACTTCTGCAGTAGACTTGGTCGGGCAAGGGGGTGAGCTGGACCTCAGGATTTATAGAAGGAGAAATTGAGGCAAATCTGAGATATGAGACTGTGAGGGATGTTATGCCCATTGGCTGGGACAGGGCGGGGTTGCTGGGAGAAGGGAAGGAAGCAGGGCCTCTCCCTGTCTGGCTTCTGTTTCTGCCCACAGTTCCCCCAGTCCCCTCTCCCACCTACTCCACTGGAGTCCAGAGCCAGGCCCCTGATTGGCGGTTGATGGATCCTCTTCTCCATGGGTAACCCTCGCTCCCTCTGCTCCCTCTGCTCCCTCCCTTTCGGGTCAGCTCAGTGCTCTGCCTAAACATGAATCTGCCTGTGTACTTTCCTGCTGAGCACTCCTCCAGGGCTCCCATGCTTCTGGATAAAGACTGAACCTCTTAGTCTGATGTTCTGGGGTCTTCAAGTCTGGTGCCGCCTCACCAGTTTCAACTCTATCTGTCCCCCTCTCTTTAAAAGGACTTGTGTTCCAACATGCTCCAGCCTTTCCTTCTCCCTCAGGCTTTTCACTGTGGTGATAATAGTGATGCTCTCTTGTGATGAGGACGATGGTAATAGCCATGATGATAGTGGTGATGATAGAGATGGTGGTGGTGGTGATGATGATATGATGATAATGTTGATGGAGTTGATGATGGTGACAGTGATGGTAATGATGTGATGATGTTGGTGGAGATGATATGGTGGTAGTGGTGGTGATGATGGTGATGGTTGTTGTAATGGTGTTAATGGCAATGGTGTTGGTGGTGGTGATGGTGATGATGATATGATGATGATGTTGATGGAGGTGATGGTAGTGGTAGTGGTGGTGATGATATGATGATGGTGGTGGTGGCGATGATGGTGATAGTGATGGGAATGACATGGTGATAATGTTGATGGAGATGATGACGGTAGTAGTGGTGGTGATGATGATGATGGTTGTAGTAATGGTGATAATGGTGATGGGGTGGTGGTGATGGTGGTGGTGGTGGTTGTGGGCATAGTGATAATGATAATGATGATGATGGTGGTGGTGGTGAGGAGGAGGAAGAGGAGGCGGTGGTGACTGGGCCATGAGGTAATGAGGCAGACTAAGGGGCAGCTTCTAAGAAGTACAGAGCCAGCTGGCAAGGGCAGAGCATGCTTGGTGGGTATGGAAGATACCAAGACCTCTGCCTTATTTCTAGGCATTTCAGGGAAGCTTACTCCTCATAGGAGTTCTAAGATTCCCTCCATCCATCATTCCCTTCTCCCCAGCAGGATGGAGACTTTCTGGTGCAGACAAGTGTCTTTGGCTCATCATGTTCTGTAGAAGAGATACAAGGGGCTGCTATTTATGACCCTGGTGTAACACAGTGGGCTCTTGTCAAATATTTGTTGAACAAATTTTCAGTTGAGAGCAAGAGTCAGAGAGGTCAGATAACTTCATCTTCAGAAGCATTGAACTATGGTTTACTGAGCAGCTACTCTGTGCCCAGAATTCTGCTGGAGGCTTCCTCATACGATATCTCATGGGATCCTCACAGCAACCCCAGAAGACAGGTATCGTTAGCCCCATCTAAAAAATTATGGTAAAATATGCCCATAAAATTTACTGTCTTAACCATTTTAAGTGTACAGTTCAGTAGTGTTTTTTTAAAAAAATATATATTTTATTTTATAGTAATCTCTACACCCAATGTGGGGCTCAAACCCACAACCCCCAGATCAAGAGTCACATCCTCCAGCAGCTGAGCCAGCAGGGTGCCCCTGCAGTTCAGGAGTATTAATTAAATGCACATTATTGTGCAACCAGTCTCCAAAAATTTTTTCCTCTTGCCAAACTGAAACTTTATGGCCATCAAACGATACCTCCCCACCCCCTTCCCTCCGGTCTTGTGTCAGCCACTGTTCTGCTCTCTGCATGGATTTGACTAGTGTGGGTACCTCATGTAAGTGGACTCCTGCAGAATCTGTCCTTTTGTTCTTGGCTTATTTCTTCAAGGCTCATTCGTGTTGTAGCAGATGTCAGAGCTTCACTCCTTTCTAAGGCCGGATAATGATCCATTGTACGTATGTACCACGTTTTGTTTATCTGTTCGTCTGTTGTTGGACACTTGGGTTCTTTCCACTTTTTGCCTGTTGTGAACAAATGCTGCAAAGATCTCTTTGAGGCTAGCCCATAGAGGCTCTGAGAGGAGTGATGACCTGCCCAAGAAAGGAATCTTCCCCAGTCTCCCGGACCCCAAAAGCAGGGCTCCTTCTGTCTCATCCCACCGCCTCCTTTATGACCTGCCTCCCCTCTGCCACCCAGTGCCCACCCCATGTGCTGCACTTGCAGAGACCTCTTGATCCCTGAGAGTTCCACTACAGGGACTGATGGGTGCAACTTCAGTCACTCACTTCTCTGGCCCCCACCACAGTCTCTGTGCCAAGAAATACGTGGCAACGATTCACTTCCCACTCACTCATCAGATAAGGATGAAGCACCTACTCTGTACCAGGTGCATTCGGGGCCCTGGACTTGGACCCTGGGAAATAACAAGATACCACTTCCTCCAGGGCTCTCGTTTGCTCATTGCTGCCCCCTCGTGCCTGGAAGACTGCCTGGCACACAGCTGGTGCTCAATAAATGTCTTCTGGGTGAATGAAGAGCCAGGTGGGAGCAAGAGCCCAGAGATCCAATCACTCGCTGCAGCTGGGCCCCGTGCAGGGCCCTCTGCTGTCCCGCAGGGAGCCCTCCTGGCCAGGATGGGTGTGGGAGCCACAGAGAAGCCTTCTTTCCTTTGCCCTGCAGATCACCTTCATACCCGCTGACTCGGACTTCCAAGGCATCCTGTCCCCAAAGGCACTGGGACTCCTGGAGAATGGGCTCGCTGCGGAGATGAAGAGGTAGGTGCCAGGCCCTCCGCGGCAGGGGGGCTGTGGGGGGAGCCCCTCAGGCCAGTATCCTCTTACAGAGGACAGTGATGGAGGGGGGTGAGAGGGCTGGTTGGTGCCTCTTCCGCTTGCTGCAGGCTCCTGCTTTCCCTCCCCACGTCCTGAGAGCGTGCCGTTAGAAACCAGGGATTGTTTTGAACTCTTGATTCTACAAGGTAGGCATTATTCTTCCTGTTTTACAGCTGAGGGAACCGAGGCTCAAGGATTTTGTCCCGTTTTAGAGGGAATTGGTGGCATACCAGAACAAAAACAGGTGTGGCTCTAAATGCCAAACAGCTGTGACTGCGACTCTGTATGGCAAACAAGGGGCGTGTTGATGGCCAAGCACAGTTCCTGGGGCACACCTATAGGCTGTGGGATTGGGAGAAGGTGACTTACCTGTCTTTGTCCCAGTTGTAAAATACAGGTAGTAATCGTACCTTTCCCCTAGGGCTTCAGGGAGGGCTGAGGGACAGCCCTATATAAAAACAGCACCAAGACCAGATCGTGGTGCATGCTGGGCCGTCTCCAAGGGTGTCATCACTAGTGAGACGTGCTACCTGTCAACCAGAGATCAAATCAGCCAGTTTGCTCCCATCACTTCCTTTAGTCCTCACGGGAACCGTGTGAAGTGGGGGTGTCAGGCCCTTTATACCGAGGAGGAAACTGAGGTTCAAGAAGTATAATTACAGGGACACTCGGGTGGTGCAGCCGGTTAAGTGTCCGACTCTTGATTTCAGCTCAGGTCATGATCTCAGGATCATGAGATCAAATCCCGAGTCCAGCTCTGCTCTGGGCATGGAGCCTTCTTGGGAGTCTCTCTCTCCCTCTCCGTCTCCTCCTCCCCATCTCTCTTTCTCCCTCTCAACCCCCCCGCCCCCGCCAAAGCAAGCAAGCAAACAAACAAAAAACAAAAGAAGTATAATCACACAGGCTTCAAACCTCATAGGGAGTCAGTGATGGACCAGACCAGACCTGCGTGGCTCCCCAGCACACGGCAGCAAGTACTCCAGCCCTGGAGAGGGGGTGGGACCAGCCGCCCTCCCCACCCCTGGAGGCTGTGACTCTGTGCTTAAAGATGGGGCTGCAGGTCCAGGGTCTATGGCCAGGGTTCTGGAACACTCTCCTTCGCTTGGGGAAGGAGGCAGTGATGATACTTTCTCTTCCTGGCACAACAGAGTGACCTCCGCAGGGGAACGAGGTGGCTAGACCCTGGGTGGGCCTAGGACTGGTCACACAGGAAGAGCCACTGCACAGAGCTGAGTTCTGGGCTCCTCCTGTGTGATCTTGGGCAGGGGATCTAGTCCCCGCACCTCACTTTGCGGAGGGGCTGTGGAGAGCATAAAGAAGGGGATGATGGCTGGAGCCCCAGCAGTGTCACCTGGTGTGGGAGGCACTGTGGGCAAGCCCGCCGAAGTCTCCACGCTCCCCGGTTCCCCGGGTGGGACAGGGATTACGTGAGCTACCTGACAACCTGTCAGGCAAGGAGCACTCAATATTTGGGCTGTCGCTGCTGCTGTGTCCTCCCCCAAAACAGCACGGGACGATCACTCTGCTTCACAGGGGTGTGCAGAACAAATGCAGTGGTGAGCACAGGCCTTGGCTCACCGTCTGAAACGCAGCACACTCTGCGTCCATGAGAACCTGCCCACGTTCTGCGGGTGCTCTCTTGGGATTATCTCGGGAGCTGCGGAGTGGGAGGAGCACTGGTCTAAGAGCCCGAGCTCAGCCACTCCTTGCTGGGCCTCAGTCTCCCTGTCCATGAACTGGGTACAGTTACATCCCCCAAGGGCTTGAGATCAGGGGAGACCGATGCCCAGAGCAGGAGGGCGGGGAGACGACACCCAGGTGTCCTCTTGTGAGGTCTGCTGAGTGGACTTGCCCACCGGCCTGTTCTTTCTCTGCTCCCTGCCGCGCCCCACCCAGCCCCGAGCCCCCATACGTCAGGCTGTGGGAGGAAGCCGCCTACGACCAGAGCCTGCCCGACTTCAGCCACATCCAGATGAAGGTCATGGGCTACCATGAGGACCCTCGCCCCCTGCTGGCGTCGGGGCCAGGACAGCCGCAGCCGCAGCCGGGAGCCGGTGATGGAGGAGAAGGTGGCCCTCGTGATGCTCAGGCCTGGATGGAGGCCACCGTGGTCATCCACAGGGGCTCGGATGAGGATGAGGGTGGAAGCCAGCCCACTCCGAGCAGGCCTGGGTGAGTACACAGAGTGCTGTACCAGCTCCAGCGTGAAGCCGGAGGGGCCCTGGGCCACTGGGGACTGGCTGGGACATTCGGGAGTGGCGAGGGCAAGGGGGTGGGGACACCCTGAGAGGCAGCAGGGATTGCTGACACATGAGCCTGGCTTAGCCTGCCAGGCCTGGGTTCGAATCCCAGCTCCTCTGCTGTGTAGCCTTGGCAAGTTTCTTATCCTCCTGAGCCTCAGTTTCCCCACGTGGGAATAATAATCATCACTATCATCACTCCTGCCTCTGAGGGCTGTTGTGAGAACTGGGTGGGTTCAAATCTGGACTCTGCTGCTGATGTGCTCTGTGAACTAGGTTTTTCATTCTTCCGTTTGTTCACTCATCCCACCAACACTGCGGGGCACCTACTCCCTGCCGGACCTCGAGGGCCCCACCCACAGGAGCCACTTGGGGAGAGGCAGACGAGGGAACAGAAGGTGGTACCTTGTGTGGAGGGGGCTGAAGGCCCACAGGAGACCCCTGGGTGGTCAGGGAGGCAGGAGAAGCATCTGGTTTGGATAATAACATAATCCCAGTTCTTAAGTACCTACTATGTGCCAGGTATTGTGCAAGGTGCTTTGCACATGCTATATGCTGTAACCCTCAGGGACAACCATAGGAGTGAGTGTGATTATTTCCCCCTATTTTGTAGAGGAGGAAACTGAGGCCCAGACAGGTAAACTCACCTACACTGGGCATTGCAGCTAGTAGCTGGAATTTGGACCCAGGCAGTCTGACTCAGGGCTACCCTTGCTCTCTGGGCCTTTGCTCCTGCAGCCTCCAGGCCTGTCCCCAGGGCCCTGCACCGTTGGCTTCCTTCCGAGATGATCTAGACATGGACTCCAGTGAGGGCGGCAGCCCCAACCCCTCTCCACCTGAGGGGGAGGGGCCCCATCCCCCGCCTCGGGAGCCCTGGGCCTGCAGGTGCCAGCTGGACCGCTTCCATGACTTTGCCCTGATTGACGCTCCCACACCAGAAGATGCACCTCCAGAGGGGCAGCGGCAGGATACGGCCCTGTCCAGCTGTCGGCAGCAGTCCCAGAGGACAAAGGAGGAGGAAGAGAAGGTTTCAGACACAGGAGCAGAGGAGCCAGAGCAGGAAGAGGAAGACTTGTACTATGGGCTGCCGGACAGCCCTGGTGACCCCCTCCCGGACAAGGAACTGGGCTTTGAGCCCGACGCCCAGGGCTGAGATGGAACCATTCCTTGGGTTCTAGCCCGACACCACTGCTAATCCCCATGTGACCTCACAGGGCCTTAATGTCCCTGTCTGCCAAATGGGCTTATGTGGAGGTTCATAGGAGTAAGTGGACCTGAGGGCATTTTGAATGCTCAAAGAAGTGCGCGGGAGGGGATGCTTGCTGTCCATGGACCATTGCTCTTCAACTATTAATTGTCTTTGGTGAAGCTTTGCAGGTAAAATATGATTCATTGAGATTTGCAGCCGCTGGGGCCCCCAAGAGCTGTTTCTGCCTCCCCACAAAGCTGGATTCTGAACAGACCCTCCTTGGTGCTACCCCTGAGGCCCTGATCCTCTGTGAGGGCCTCTTAGGGCTCCCGTTCTGTCGAGTCTTGTAGCCGACCCCCCATGCTCCCCCCCGCCCCACCCCTAGGTAGCTGGAGTGATCCATCTTCCCTCAGAGCTAACCACGTTCATCCTGCCCACTCCCTCCTGTGGTTTCCATTGCCCCAGATCCAAACCTTCCCTGACTCACCTCTGGTGACTTCCCAGCTTTCTCCCCCTTCATCCCATGCCTCAACCTCTGTTGCTCCAATTCCCAGCCCACTCCCCCACCCCCACCCCCACCCCAAGACCATCCTAAGCTGTCCCCTCCACCAGTAGGCCCTGTGCTTCCTTGTCTGGCAAATTCACACTCATCCTTCAAACCCTGGCACAGATGTCCCTCCTCTGAAAGCTTTTCCCACTGTTACCACTTACCGCTTCTCTGAATACGTTCTTTCTGGCTCCTCTATGCCATCTTTGGGCCTTGTACGTTTGTTGCTGGAGCATGACAACTGCTCAAGGCTAGCGTCTTTGCTCTACTCGCCTCAGTATCTCCTGTGCTCAGATCAATGCCCACTGAAGGTTTACAAAGCCGACCAGAGCCTTTTGCAGATGAGCCTTTTGCAGACACCCATGCCCTAAGTCTTAGATTCCCAGGCCCTTCGCTCTCCCCGCTTCCCTCCCCCCCATCTCTGGTATGCAAACCTCCAAATGGCACACCATATGAGTCACAAAGGCAGGCAGAAAGTCCCCAAAGAAACCCCCTTCCCTGCAGAATACATCTGCATTGGCTCGGGATGGTGGGTGAAATGAAGCCTCCTGGCTTGATTCGATTTGATTCGGGTGGCATTTACTGAGCATCCACTGTGTGCCGAACACAACGCCAGGATTTTTAGGGGGAGACGGACGTGAACTGGTAAGATTCTTGTCCTCCAAGAGCTTACAGTCTACTGAGCTTGGTGCCTTGTGAGTTAGGAACAGAGGCAGAGTACAAGCCAAGGTGGGAGCAGAGAAGTTAAAAATGGCCAGCAGAGCCCAGAGGTGGTGGAGTGACAACCACACAACCATCTCTGGTCCATTGAATGCAGGGACAAATAGCTCAGGCTCCCTGAGCAGCCCCCGGAGATACCACTGTACTGTAGGCACACAGTGTAAGGCCTTTAACAGGCTCATCTCTGCAAAGTGCCTGCGTGCCCCAGCACGGACAGCGGCAGCTTCAGAGAGAGGGGCCGTGGTACCCCTTCACGCCAGGTCCGCACGCTCAGAACTTGCACCCTGGGCCGCTGGGCGGAGGAGACCTTCATCTAGGCTTGGCCTCTGGGTTGGAGTTGGGGATCTCAGCTGAGGGAAGGAGAGGCCCCCAGGGCTGAGTCCAAAGTGCTTGCCCCTGGGGCGCCTAGATGGCGCTGTGGGTTGGGCCTCCAATTCTTGGTTTCAGCTCAAGCCCTGGTCCCAGGCTTGTGAGATCAAGCCCGAGTCAGGCTCCCTGCTCAGCGCAGAGTCTGCTTAAGACTCTCCACCTCCCTGCCCAGTAAAAAAAATAAGTAAAAAAAAAAAAAAAAAGTGCACACCCCTGGAAACACACTCCTCTTTCACTCTGGGTCATTACTACCTCGAGGAGGAGAGCCTTTATGGTGAGGGGTGCCAGTGGATGCATCCCCCTGCTGTAATGTGCTCTTGCTAGTAGCCCCGAGACTGGGGACACAGTGAGGGGCAGTGTGCCCTGCTTACGAAGTGAGGGAGGGAGCAGGTGACCTGCATCAGAAGGGTTGTCTGGGCAAACAGCTAAAATAAAGTTTTCAGTGTGTAAAAGGGTCACTTTCACCTGTGAATTCTTTTATGTGAAACCACCTAATCCCCCTCTGGGCAGGGTAGATAAGCCATCCTGTCGGGCAGGCACTGGGGGCACCCTCTGGAAAGGGACCACCAAGCACAGGGGCAAGGCCGTGTGCGACAGCTGCACCCCTGAATCACAAATGCCCCAGAGCGCCCAGAGCCCCAGTGGAGGCTAACCCCGTCCTAGGGGTTGGCACAGGGCGCAGGGTGAGGGCTTGGGGCAGCAGAGAGAGAGGGCGAGACTCTGGCTTTGCCAGTCCCAGCTCCACATCCTGCTGCCTGAAAGGGAGCCCGTAGGCCTGGTCTGCCCTGGACAGTCCCGGTTTCTGCCCGCTGCCCCTGCCCAGTTACTTTATACTGTTGGTGCACCCACTTGCGATCAGAGTCATCCCATTTGGATTATACATTATACATTCCCCCTAACCCCCTACCCTGTGAACTCGGGCAAGTCTGGTGGCCTCGGTGGCCCTCACTTTCTTCGTGTGCAAAAAGGAGGTGATGGGTCCCTGCCTTTGACTTCTGTAGAGTCAGTGGTGGGGGTATTGGGAATCCATGTGCCCGTGCCCTGCAGGACAGGGCAGCTGGGAGCTCAGCCCTGGTGAATAGTTGGGTTTGTTCTTCACGGCAGTGAGGGGGACGGAGCCATGGGAACCATGTCTCAGAGGCCTGAGAAAGGGCTTGTTGAGAGTTAGGGGCTTTGAGGGCAGATCAGGGAAGCAGGGCCCTGTTCCACACCAGCTACTGTGGGGAAGCAGGGCTAACTCCATGATTAGTCAATCTGAACTAGAAGGAGGTTGGCAAAGGGGCAGCAGTCACAGCCCAGCCGGGGGAAGGTGTGAGCATTGTTGAGGCTTGCATGGTATTCATGCTCCCCTGAGCTCAGCCACGGTTCCTGGGTGGCCTTGATTTGCCTTTGCCCATCATGGTCACGGAGGGGCCCTGCCTCATGCCAATGTTCTGTGGAATTGTTCGTGTCCAACAGGACAAGGCTGAGCTGTGAGGGCCAGGCTGGCCCCTGGCTGCCAGGCTGCCGCACTTCCTCAGGGCTCACTGCTTGGGGGTGGGGGGTCCTCCCCTGGGGCTTCCTAGTGACCTGGGAGTGGGGAGGAGAACATGCTTCGGATTTCATTTGAAAGGAAGAGTCTGCGTCTTTTTTTTTTTTTTAAGATTTTATTTATTTATTCATGAGAGACACAGAGAGAGAGGCAGAGACACAGACAGAGGGAGAAGCAGGCTCCCTGCGGGGGACTCCCCTGGGACCCCGGGATCACGACCTGAGCTGAAGGCAGACACTCAACCGCTAAGCCACCAGGCGCCCCAGGGGCTGCAGCTTTTTAAAAGTTTGAAGAGCGAGGGGGCCGCGGGCCTCTCCTTCCGCTCCGACCTCCCCAGACTCTGATCTGCCTTGCCAGCCTGTTGCACCTGCAACCCCCCACGGCGCTCTGTTCCCTTGGCCTCGACTACTTGCAGCCTCCTCTAAGAACATGGGCCTCTGACCCCTCTCGTCGCTGACATACCCAGGGGCGGGCGAGCTCCAGGGCTCAGGGTGGGGGGTGGGGTGGGGGGGGCGGTGCTGGACGGGCCTGGAGGCCGTGGCAAGCCCTGGGATTCCAGCCTCAGCCCCAGGCTCCAGAGCCGTGTACCATGGCAGACATTCCTGCTCTTCTCACCCTCCAGGCAGGTCAGGGGGACTTTGGAAGTTTCCACTCTCCTGGGGGGGGGAGGCCCCAGAGGGATAGTCCCTGCCCTTACCTGGGC
This sequence comes from Canis lupus familiaris, assembly GCF_011100685.1. Lineage (NCBI taxonomy): Eukaryota > Metazoa > Chordata > Mammalia > Carnivora > Canidae > Canis > Canis lupus. The sequence goes on along the minus strand of NC_049226.1, from coordinate 54,687,124 downwards.
AGGAGGTCCTGGGGGCGGTGAGCTTGGGCTTGCCCTGACCTTGGGCACGCTGCAGCCTCCCTAGGCTTCTGTCCCTGTTCTCTCTGTGATTTGGTGGAGACGGACCAGATTTCACTTCTATTTCTAGTCCTTACGCACTGTTTCAGTTGCCCTCCTGCCTGTTTTCCCAACTGGTCCTCACAACAGCCCCGGGGACAGATCTGTCAACCCCACGCTGTACACGTCTGTTCCAAATCCCAGACTCTGGAGTCAGAAAGATCTGGGCCTGCACTCAGCCTCTGCCAGTTCCTTGCTGTGTGACTTCGGACAAGTCACTGCCCCTTTCTGAACCTCAGTGTCCACACATGCAATGGGGGAGGGGTTTTGGAGGAGAGTTAATGAATGTGACACTTCTGACACACAGCAGGTGCTTGAACGGCATCAACCTGTCCTGCCTTTCCTCTCTGGGTTCTCCCCTTCCTCCTCTGCACAAAGCAGACCTCCTCTGTCCGGCTTACAAACTGGACAGTAGGGAGTGGGTTCCCCAGGAAGAATGTGCACATGAAAGCTCCTTGCAAAGGGCACAGACGTCTATGGCCCAGGTGTTGAGGGGCAGGTAAGTTGAGCAAGTGGCAGGGAGCCGAGGCCCGTAGTACGAGGAGCCTCCCGCGGGAGCAGGAGGAAGGGGAGCCAGACTGCTGGTGTTCCAGGAGCGAGGAGGGGGGCAGGATGGCCGGTGCCAGCCAGACCAGGCCTGCTGAGCATCTGCGGGGTGTCAGGGGCCCTATGTCTATTAGCTCTGAGTTGAATTCTCCCCCTGGCCCTGAGAGGCTGGCAGTCCTTGGGGGGCTGAGCTAGGATTCAAATGGAAGGCCCCGCAGCCTGTGCTCTTTCCCTTCTGCCACCGGGTCCACACATATAATGCCCCTGCCAGGCTCTGCTCGCCTGATCTCATTTCAGCCTCAAAACCTGCAAGGTTGGTGTGTTGTCCCTCTTTTACTGATGAGCAAATGGGCTCAGAGAAGTTGAGGAATTTGCCCATCCTCCCAGAGAAGGGCTGAGTCAGGCATCGGGCTTCCCTTGAGCACCCACCTACCTGTGCCCTTCCCTGTGCTTGCGCTGAGGGCAGACACGCCCCTGCTCCCACACCTTCCATGACTCCCTATTGCCCTCAGCATGAGGCCAGATTCCTCACCCTGGTGTTTGAGGCCCTTGGTGATCTGCCCCAACTGCCCTTAACGGCCAATTTGTTCACCGCCGCCCCCAGCGCAGCAGCGCCTGGGAACATGACCCTTCACGCCACGCCGCCTGCACTCAGGCTGTTCCCTCTGCCCGAAGCCCCTCATCCCCTTCTCTACCATCCCTCAAGGGCTGCCTCAAATTCCACTCTGAGGCCTGAACTGGCCTTCTCTCCCCTCCCAGGACGGGACCCATCCCCACCCCACTCTTTCCTCGGCGTCCTTCCCAAACAGGGCACCCTGCTCTTGTCCCAGCGCTCCTTATGTGACTGGCTATGCATGTGCCAGGCTCCCCGGCTAGATGAGGAGGTCCTTCGAGGACAGGGGCCTCTGGCTAACCATGTTTCGTCCCCAGGACTTAGCCAAAGCAAGTGGCAGTAGTGGTGTTAAAACAGAAAGGAATTTACCTGAATTGAACTGATGCAGGTGCCCATTCTGAAGGCTCGCTGGCCTAGGGGTGAGGAGCGCTGGCTTGGGCATCATCAGCCTGATTTCAAGACCTGGCAAGCTCTGTGACTCTGGCTGAGAGGCTTACCCTCTCTGGTCCTCAGTTTCCTTATCAGTAAAATGAAGTTAATAATCGCTACCTGGGTCAACTGGGTGGCTCAGCGGTTGAGCACCTGCCTTTGGCGCAGGGCATGGGCCTGGGATCCAGGATCAAGTCCCACATCGGGCTCCCTGCAAGGAGCCTGCTTCTCCCTCTGCCCCCCTCTCTCTGTCTCTCTCTCTGCGTGTCTCAGGAATAAATAAATAAAAGCTTTAAAATAATAATAATAATAATAATGTCCACGTAACAGCACATCATGAAGATCAGTTGAGATGGTGGATACGGGGTGCTCGGCATGTGTCTGGTGCCTGGGGAGCCCTCAGCAGATGGCAGTTATCATGATCATCACTGCTTGCAGAGACGAGGAGGATGTGTATGATGTGTGGACACCAACAGCCAGTGTGGACTTGGAGCTGCTATCCAAGCACTGGATTATCAGCACCTCCAAGTCGGACAGATCAGGCTGGGCTTGCAGCATCAGACTTTTCTGGGAAGTTTCAAAAGCCTGGTGTCCTTGAGCCACCTCCGGAGAGGTCTGGGATGGTCTGAATTTTGAATAAACAAGCCAGATGATTCTAAAGTACACAAGGACTTAATCTTTTGTTTTTAAATGGGTTATTAAGACCTGGAACAGTTGGAAGGTGACCCAGAGAAGGTGGGTGTTGCAAGCCAGGATTTAAGCAAGAGAAGGAAGGAACAAGGGTATCTCAGGCAGAGGGCATGGGATAGGCCAAGCCCCACAGGAGAGAAGGAGGAAGAAAGCTTCTAGAATATAGAGGAGACTGGCCAGCTGAAGGGCTGGTGGATGAAGTCAGAGAGGGAGGCTGGAGCTTGGTCCTGGAGTTCCTTGAATTCCTACGGTGGGGCTCAGATTTGATCTGATGGGTAAGTGGGATCCATGGATGGTTCTTGAGCAGAGGAGTGGTATGAAGAAAGAAACGTTTAGAGCATCTGCTGGTTAATAGATGCAAAAGAGAAAGGAGAGGAACATACTGGTGGCAAGAAGGCCTGGCATGTGGCCTGTGGCATGAATTCAGCTTCCAACCTGGCCTGTGAAAGGTTTTTTTCTTTTTTTTTTTTTTTTTTTTTAGGTTTTTTTCTTTTGCCTATGGTAGTAGTCCTGGGTGAGGTCAGGTCAGGGCTGAAGCTTGGTGGAGCCAGTGCCCCAGATTCCTCAATGCTGACCGCAAGCCTTGCCATGAGGAACACCCTGCCGTGGTAGGGGCTGGGTCTTCGGTGCGGACACCAGAACCCTGGCCAAGGCAGTGCCCAGTTCAGACATCGCTTAGGGGGAGGGCCGGTGAGGGCCAGAGAGACCCAGAAAGTGCCCAGGCCAGGTAACAGGTCCCACAGGTGATCTTCACAGGGTGAAATTCTCAGGCCACCTGCACATCTTCCAACCTGAACCCGGACAAGAGTGGGTCGGTGGGCAGCAGCAGGCTTTGGGTGCCTGGTCGTCCAGCCTGGGGTGGAGAAGGGTGGGGGTAGACTTCATTACTCCTTCCTTCCTTCCTTCCTTCCTTCCTTCCTTCCTTCCTTCCTTCCTTCCTTCCTTCCCTCCTTCCTTCCCTCCCTCCCTCCCCCCTTCCTTCCTTCCTTCCTTCCTTCCTTCCTTCCTTCCTTCCTTCCTTCCTTCCTTCCTTCCCTCCTTCCTTCCCTCCCTCCTTCCTTCCTTCCTTCCTTCCTTCCTTCCTTCCTTCCTTCCTTCCTTCCTTCCTTCCTTCCTTCCTTCCTTCCTTCCCTCCTTCAGTTATTTTGGCTACAGACGCTCATCAAACACCTGCCTGATGTCACCCCGTGTTCCAGGCGCTGGAGATAGAGAGACGCATGTGACCCATGCCGGTCTGGTGGGGGGCGGGGGGTGCCATGCCCATGGGATTATTGCCAAATGAACTGTGACAAGTCAGCGTGGTCACTGCTGGGCAGAGGGAGGCCCTGCCTGGGGCATCGGCAAGAGCTTCTCAGAGGGGTGACTCGAACCGCGGTATGTCCTGAAGCATTCACTAGGGAAGAAGGGGGAGGAACACCAGCTTGCACAAGGGCTGGGAGCCCCGGGTCACCCCACCGTGTTCTGGGGCTGACCCAGGGGCAGGTGCGATGGGACTTAGGATCAATGTGGAAGGTGGACAGGGGTACGTAGGGGGGACCTGACCGCGGTGGTATGGATGTGGCCCTGCAGCCTGTGGGAGGGCCCCGCCGGCTAGACTGACAAGGACTCACTGTGGTGTCCCCAGAAGGAGGACCTGTAACCCTCGGAGCCGCACAAAGAGCGTCACTCTGTGACAGACAGAGGTGACCATTCTTAACAGAGCTAAAATATCCCACAGGAAAAGAGAGTTGACCCTCAGGAAAGATCTGTGACCCTATAAAAGAAACAGATGAAAAACCACGGCCAACGTCAGGAATGAGCAAGTGAAAACAACTGGAACCTGTATTTTACTCCCAACGTTGCCCGCGTTTCCCGACGAGGATGCCACGGGCGGCAGAGGGTGGAGGGACGGCGGCGGGCACGGGAGGGCCCCCACCTCGAGGTGCCCAGGCTCTGCAGGCCCGCACGCGGGGCCCTAGGCCGAGGAGCCCGTCGAGTGTGCCACCTGCACCTGCAGCAGGGTGCTTCCCGTGGGTGCTCTGACGGCCCTGGCGGGGACGGAAGCTCCACATCCAGCTGCAGCTGCGCAAGGGAATGGCCTCGGCTTCGGACGCGGTGACCCTCCTGATGAACCTGGTCTCCTGTCACCTTGATGGCATCACAGCGCCACACGCCACACCTCGGCCTGGTCCCGGACGGCTCCCGTCCTACCTCACGTACCTGCGAATCTTTTCGGTGACACTCTGGGTTCCTCCTCAGACCCTAAGCCCCCTGAAGGCCAGGGCGACGGCTGTTAGGTTTATAACTGCGTCTCCGGTGCCTTAGTTCTTGGGACACGACGGGCCCTCAATAAATAGCCGTAAATCAGTGACTGAGTCTGTCTGTCCTTATGGCGGTAAAGTACACCTGACATCCAACTTGCTACCTTAACACTTTTCAAGTGTCCAACCCAGTGCGTGACCACCCCTCCCGCCCACGGGCACCCTCATCCTCCCCAGCCCATCGAAGCGACCTCCCCACGCCCCCTCCTCCCTGCCCCTGGTGACCACTACTCTCCTTCCTTTTTTTTTCTTTTTAAAAGTCTCCCCTTCCCCCCCATGCCCTGAGTCTATGTTTACTGATGGGGAAAGATGTTCATGATATAAAATTAATAAAAGGGGCAATAATAAAGTAGAATGCAGCAAACACTGTTAACTCTGCCCTCCTTGATTTTGTTTGGAAGAATCTCCTCCTCGCTCCCAGGCACTGAATTATGATTGATCCAAGGCTGGTCATGGCGATCCTCTTCTCTACTGCCAATCTAGCTAATGAGACCCGAAGAGAAATTTGTTGGGGTCCCTTCCGCAAGTGAAAAAGCAACTTTTTTGCTTTCCTGATAAAAATGCAGAAGTGACTAGCTTTCCTGGTCTTGAGTACAGATGCGGTGGCTGGCACTGCTGCAGCTGCTTTATCACCATGAGGGAAATGCCAAGAGAATCAGAGATCTTGGACATAGGAACTGGTGAACTGAAGTCAGCCACCACTGGTCTCCTCGCTACGTGAGATCATTTAACCCGATGTGTTCAAGCCACTGTATTTGCAGTTGAATTCACTCCCAACAGATATAGAACATGATCCCATGTATATCTATGTGTAGCCATGAATGGACAAAAATTAAAGAGATTATCCCTGGGTGATGGGATTCTTGATGAAATGTTTACAATGAGTGTGCAAATAATGATCAGGAAAATTTTTTTTTTTTTTTTTTTTACATCCAGAAAGTCAACAATGATGCTAGTTCTATTTAAAAAAATAAAATAAAAATATTGGGCTTCCAGGAAGTAGCTCACTCCCATCTGATCAGAGAATTTGAGGGAAGCCAATGACCGCCTGTGGGCATGTTGGAAAACAGATTCCAGCACGGATGGAGAGCCCTGAATTTGACCTATAAAGGTCCCATGTGGAACAGTGTGTTATTCCAATCTTATGAGGAGGCGGGGCAGACAGCATGGCCCCAGGGAAACACGAAACCCTGAGGCTCTGAAAGGAGAAGAGAGCAAGCAAGGTCCCCAGTGTGGCTGTAAGGGGCTGGGACTCACCATGCTCGCCCTCCCGTCCTCCCCCATTCCCAGCCAACCCTTTCCCGAAGGCCCCACCTCTCTGTCTGGGCTTTGAGGCCAGACCTCGTGTCCCTATGTTCCTGGCCCAGCCATGTCCCTGGGCTCCCACAGGACACGTCCCTCCTCACCCTGAGATTAGGCCCCCAGGCCCTCCCTGTTGGCAGGTGTGCGGAGCAGGTGGTTCTCAGCCAGGCCAGGGCAGACGACTGGGTGGGCGGTAGGAAGGGCGGCGCTGGGCTCTGGGCCTGAGGCCCTAGGAAGACGGGGTAGCCTGTGGGGCCTGCAGGTGGGCTGACAGGCAGCATCCGTCTCGGCTATAAACACAGGTTTACCCCAAGGGGCATTACTGTCTTCCTGAAACAGACCTGGATGATCTCTGCCAAAGTGACCCTGGGAAGAAGCAGAGGAAAGAAGGAGACAGGGCCAGCAGAGAAGGCAAAGGAAAATACACAAAAGTACAGGTGTTGCTGCGTGGGGACATGGGCCGTCCTCATGATTGTCCACAGAAATCTTCTATGTCCCCGGCAGGGCCCAATTCCATCTGCAGCTCCTGGGGGTGGGAGGGTGGGCAGGAGGGCCATCAGAGATGGAGCAAAGGAAACCCACCCTGAAGGGGAGCAGGGTGCAGACACGCCTGGGGGAGGGGTGGTTTGGGGTGACTGGTGGGCAGGGATCTCTTAAGGACAGTAGGGGTTTTCTATCCGGGCTGGTGGCAGCAGACACTGGACCGTCAGGATGGCTTGTGCCCGTGCGGGCTCCTGCGAGGACTCTGGACGTCCACCTTTTCCCTTTAGAATGGGGTAGATCACTCTGGAACGGTCTCATGTCCCCAGGGACGCCTGTCCCCTCTCTCTTCCTTCCTGCCTCCTCCTCCTCTCTGCTTCCTTCACCTCCTCAGTGACGATGCTCAAACCATCTGCCCGAGCCTCCGCGTTCCCAATTAAAAAAACAAAACAAAACAAAAAACAGGATGCCAGTCGACGCCACCCCACCTCTTCCCACCTTTGATCTTCCCTGCCTGACACGGGGTACCCAGACCCCATCCCCTATTCCCTGTGGGATCTGCCCTCTGTCATGCACGGCCTGGTGAGGGGGGCGGGGAGGACCAAGGTGGTCACCGCAGCGTGGATTTCAGGGCTTTTGGCTGCTCGGGCCTCAGGTGGCTGCCTTCCCTGCATCATTGACGCCCTGACCAGGAGGTGATGGAAATATTCTGGCCTGGGGGTGAGGGCCAGTGGCTGGGAGGTGCCAACAGCACATTCCTCTTGGTCCCTATGCCACTTGCCTGGGGCCCTGGGGCTGCTGGGGATTCTTTCCTTGCACCCTGAACCTCAGGGCACTTGATACAGATTGCGTGCAGGCATTTGGGGTCTTGTGGGTGCAAATTGGTGATACAGCAGGTGTTGGTACCAAGGGCCAGGGCTGCCGGCCAACCTTTCACACCCCCACCATGCGAGCTCACTGTATGAAGCCCTCCTCTTTGCTTGTGCTATGAACCTTGAAAGCATCTACAGAACCAGCTCATTTGGCCTCCCATCTCCTTGGACAGGTTGGAATTATGGTCACCGTTTTACTAATGAGCACACGGAGGCTCGGAGAAGAGTAGTGACTCGCTCAGGGTCACACCGCAGGGGTCATGGCAGAGCTGGGATTAAGACTGTGTTCTGGATCCCAGCCCAGGGTCCCCGTCCCATCTGCCTCCCAGGTCTGTCTGTTCTGGGAGTACTGCCTGGGGGAGGCGAGTCAGAGGAGGGTCTCGAGAGATGTGTAAGAGTGATCAGTGAAGGGTGCTGGGAAGGGCGCTCCAGGGGGGACCGCATGCACAGGGCCGGCCCGGTGGCTACGGGGTGGTGTTGAGCAGCCTAGACCACTCCAAGCACTGCTACATTTTCAGGGAGCAAACCTGTGGTGCCCACACTTTGGGCTGTCTCAGAATCTCCTGGGGTGCTTATGAAATGCAGATTTCTGGGCCCAGCCCTTAGAGATTCCAGGTCAGAGGAATCTGCACTTCCCACAGCCTGGTTCCCTGACCCCACCCCACAGTTCTCACACAGGTGGACCCTGGGCCACTCCACAGGAGGTGCAGCGGGGTGGGGGACTGAGGACAGGGCAGTGAGTGTGCAGGGGTAGAGGGGCAGAGGTGTGGAGGGAGCCCTGGGAGCAGTGGCAGGGGCTGCATCCCCGTGGGCACCCATATCCATAAGCACAGCTCTCCCACCCCCTTCCCTGTAGACCCAGTTCCCCTTCCCTTCCCGTTGTTCTCCCCAGCTCTTATCACCACCCTACAAACCACCCGTTTGACCTCTTTATTAGATTTATTAGATTCTGCAAGGGTGAGGGATACCTGAGGGCAGGAGCCTGTCTGTCTGGAGTCACCCCATGTCTAGCACCTGGAACGTGTGTGGGGACAGTGGGCCTCTTGTTCTGTTTTGTTTGTTTTTATTTATTTTTCCTGTGGAAAATATCTGGGTACACCTGTGGGCTGGCGGGAAAGGGGACAGTAGGCCTCAGTGTGCACAAGGTGAAGAGCGGAGATGTCAGAAGTCGCTCCTGGAGGAGGCCGGGGGCAAGGCTGGGGCCCCTCAACCCGCGGGAGGTCTCCTTCCTTTAAGCCTGCAGGGACAGAACAGGGAAGTGGAGAAGTGGTAGACGAGGTACGCGTCCCTGGCCCCCATCTACCTCATGCTGGCTGCTAAGGGACACCCCTGGGAAGAGAGGAGTGGGTGCAGGCCCGTAGGGTAATGGGTCTGCTGCAGTCCTTGAGCAGGGGCTTTGGGAACAGGTGAGAGCCCCACTGAGGCAGCACTCTGGTCATGAACCTCTTTCGTTCAGAACCTCCCAGGACCCTCCATACACACACACCTGTCCCCTCCCCCCCAGGAAGGGGTCCTCAAGAGGCATTAAAAATCAGCCTCCTGTCCCAGTGTCCCCAGCTGGACCATGCTCTGCTCCCTGTCACTTCATTATAGCCAGACCACAAATCCCGAGTTGGCTCCACCAGGAAGCTTGCCTGGATCCAGGGCCCATCAGCTGGGCTCCCACAGAACCTAGCCCGTCCCTTCCTTGTGTGACTGTCTCCTCCTGCTCTTACCTGCCTCCCCGTGGACTCGCCAAACACAGGGCAGGGTCTGGTTTGTCTCCCAGCTGGGGCAGGGCCACCAGCAACTGGTTGGGCTCCGCCTGGCCAGCGGCAGGCCCTGGGTTCTCAGGCCGGGCGCTCGGCGCCCTCCGCTGGCCCAGCTGGGCACAGCCAGGCACGTCCCCAGGCTAATCTTGATACTATATATGAAAAGTGGTTATAAAAGACCATTAAACAAAAGATCAACAGCCAAATGGAAAAGATGAGCAAAGGGGCCCCTGGGTGGCTCAGCAGTTGAGCATCTGCCTTTGGCTCAGGTTGTGATCCTGGGGTCCTGGGATCGAGTCCCACATCGGGCTCCCCATAGGGAGCCTGCTTCTCCCTCTGCCTGTGTCTCTGACTCTCTGTGTCTCTCATGAACAAATAGATAAAATCTAAAATTAAAAAAAAAAGAGCAAAAGACACGAAACTACATTTCAAAGATAAACACATGTGGACATACAACACATACGTTTTTAAACATACGACAGATCCAGATGTTTAACAGCGGTGTCGGTGCACGTGTGGCTGTGAGTGGCAGCTGCCAGCGGAATTCACAAATAGTCCCACTTTCCTTTTCTCGGGCACTGGTGTAATCACACTATCCGACCCTAGAAGTGAGGTGGGACCGCACGGCTAGCTTTGGAGGATGAAATGTGAGTGGAAGGGGTGTGTGGGGGCCGCTTGTGGGTGGAAGCCGTGCACGATGCACCACTCGTGCAGTCCTCCTGCCTCAGTGTCCAGCAACATTCTCCACGGTGGTTGGTCCTCGGTCTGGTTCTGGGGTGAGGCGGCGGCATGGAGGGGGGGGCAAAGCCCGCAAGGGACACAAGGTGTGAGAGAGAGATAAGCCTCCGTTATTTAATTTTAAGTTCCTGAGACTTGAGGGTGATGCACAACTCATGGAAAATCTAGCCTCTTCTGCCCGATTCCCCAAGCATTCTTGGTGAGACTGTATCAACTTAAAATATTCACATGCCTCTCGTGTAGAGATGCCACTGCTAGGAATGTATGAAACAGATATGCTCACACACTGCAGCTTTGTTTGTAATAGCAAAAAGCAGAACAGCCTGCATCCATCCTAAGACACTGGAATCCACGCAGAGTAGAATAATCCGTAACCAGAAAAAGCAGTGAAGCAGGTGTAGATGCACCTGGGAGGCCTTAACCCCAAGATCAGAGCTGGAGTAAGATATTAGAGGCCCTGGGATCTACAAAGATTATGATGCCCTTCCCCACCCCACCAGTATAAATAAAAAACTAAAAATAAATCAGGAAATAAATGTTTAGGGTGCCTGGGTGGCTCAGGGGTTGAGTGTCTGCCTCTGGCTCAGGTCGTGATCCCAGGGTCGAGTCCTGGGATCCAAACCCACATCAGACTCTCCACAGGGAGCCTGCTTCTCCCTCTGCCTGTGTCTCTGCCTCTCTCTGTATGTCTCTCATGAACAAATAAATAAAATCTTTAAAAAAGGAAATGAATGTTTAAAAGTCCATTTAAAAAAGTTTTTATAAAAATGGCATGTCCCCTAAGAGATACTCAGTAAATGAGGGTATTTGCTCTCTAAGCCCGCTGTAACAAATCACCATAAATACTGCAGCTTAGAATGACAAACGTGTATTGCCTCACAGTTATGGAGGCTGGAAGTCCAAAATCAGGTGTGGGCCGGACCATGCTCCCTCTGCAGCCTCTAGGGGAGAAACCCGCACCACCCCCCGGCTTCTGGTGACTCCCGACCTTCCTGGGTTAATGGCAGCATCACTCCCATCTCTGCCTCCCTCTGCACATGGCCTCCTTTCCTGTGTCCCTCTGTGTCTCAAATGTCCCTCTCCTTTCTCTCACGACACCAGTCTTTGGATTTAGGGTCCATCCTACACCCAGGATGATCTCACCACGAGATCCTCAGCTTAATTACGTAGCAGAGACCTTATTTCCAAATCCGGTTACAGTCACACGTACCAGGGATTAGGCTTGGACATATTCTGGGGGGACACTATGTGACCCACCACAACGGGTAACAATGGATGCCCCTGGGAGATTCAGGAGTGGGAGGGACATGAACTTTCCACTGTATATTCTTTTACACTACTTACAGTTAAAATAACATATTCCTGTAATAGAAATTTTTTTAACGAAAGATATTTTACTAAAACATAAGATTTACAGAAGTTTCCAGACAAGCCCTACAAAATGGTCACAAGCTTTTTCTAGAAGGAAGGATTCTACACTTGACAGCAAAGCCACAATGTTATTAGTGAGGGCTGTGATGTTTGTTTAATGTTCCCATTTTGGTTCAAACAATCAAGCTTGTCCATCTACGGCGTCTAAATAAAGTTAGACTTGGCTAGAGAGCGTATTCTAAAGAACTGGTTAGCTGCTTTTAACTGATGCAATTAGGTCACCGTAAAAAGGGGGAGAGGAGCCCATAAAATTAAAACAAAACTACCTCTCCCCCTCAAAAATAATAATGAAGAAAAACACCCACACCCCTGCAGCTAACCCTGACAACTACCTTCATTCACAGTGATTTATACTTAAACCACGATGGGGGAAATGAATAAAAGCAGAGAGGGGCCACTGCTTTTAAACGTTTCACAACAATCCAGATGGTACTTCTAGCCTCTGCTCATGCTTTACAACAGTGAATCAGGACAAGACATAGATTTGCTCATGTGCATTTAATCACCAAAGGACTGAAGATGTCTGGGCTTTTATTCTGTAATGTTTCTAAGACTGTGTCCATTAAATGCAAACAAAAGAGGAAGAAGTCTTGGCAGAACAGGAGAAGTGATGCACACTTGATGATCAGATCGATTTTAAATATTACTCGTGGCGTATAGCCTAGTGCATGCTCTCGCTGCTTCTACGGCTTGGGCTTCGTTGGTCTTCCACTGCTCTGCTACATCATTTGCTAAGGATCATCTGGATTGGGAGCACTTAACAAAGCCTGGATCCATAGCAGAACTGTGCGGATCCGCAGTGCTGGGGACCACTTATCTTTCAAAATATCTAAACATATTCTTCCCAACTTGTCTACATTAGGATGATAAATTTTGGTCATGAAACGTACTTTAGGGGCTGCCATCGGGTATTCTTCTGGAAGGAATAGTTCAAGTTTAAAAGTCCCTCCCTCATAGGGGGAATCCTGGGGGCCAGCAATGACCACATGAAAATAACGGGCATTGCTCTCGTCTGGTTCTGCTTTGATGCCAGGAACTGGTTCTGCCAGCAAACGCTGGGTTTCCTTGATAATCCTGCGGGGCAGCCCGGCCGTCTTGTCAGATCCCGAGTTCGGACTCTGCTCTCGACTCTGGCTCCGCACGCCTCACGCATGAGTGGAAGTCCTGTAAAAGAAATTTTTAAAATTGAACATCTACACAAAAAGGATGCTCCTCACTCTCCCCCAAAAGTATACAGGTTCAAAATGTTGATGCTGCTAAATTGCCCCACTTTATACTCACTCATGCCACTAGAGGCTGCATACGCCACGTTTCTGATGGCGGAGGGGACAGAGCTAATCTGCCCGCTGGTGCAGGTGCCTGGTGCAGGTGCGAGCAGAAGTCAAGGGGAGAAGGCTGTTTGGAGGGACGCCAAAAGCGTGTGTGTGGCGGGGGGCATTGTTGGAGTGGCAGATTTGAGAATGCTAAAGGGGAAAGGAAAGAAGGAGAGTCCCCTTCCCCACCCCTCGCCCGGAAAGAGGGAGGAAGGAAGGAAGGAAGGAGGAGGAAGGGATGGGTGTTGGCCCAGAGAGCACTCAGGATGGAGGGGAAGACCCGGAGGGAGGGCTTCTCTCCCTGATTCCCACAACTCAATGAGGAGCAGCTGGTTTGCTGCTGGGAGGGGGAGATGAGAGGACACACCTGCATTGGGCAACTTGGGGGGGACGGGGAGGGGGTGGCGGTAATTACCGAGGGACCAAAGCCCTGTGGAATGACAGGTGGCCCAGCTGGGGCTGGCCCCTCACAGTGTGCAGTGCAGGATATGGGATGAGAAGTGACTGCCCCTCCAGTTCCATCTGTCGCAAAGCCCAAACACCCTCCCTGAACACTTGACAGTACCCCCCTTCGTCGGCCTGGGGACATCGTGTCCCTGTGTGCACATGCTGGGCCATCCTCTGGGTGTTCCTGAAGAAGCCCCGGCCCGTGAGAAGCACAGGGCTCCAAGGAGCATCAGGACAAGCCTGCCCCCATCTCCCCAGGGTATTCTCGCTACGGGAGGGAGCCTTGACCAGGAAGCTGCCAGGAGCACAATTCAAATACAGTTCCCTGGGATCCCTGGGTGGCGCAGCGGTTTGGCGCCTGCCTGTGGCCCAGGGCGCGATCCTGGAGACCCGGGATCGAATCCCACGTCGGGCTCCCGGTGCATGGAGCCTGCTTCTCCCTCTGCCTGTGTCTCTGCCTCTCTTTCTCTCTCTCTCTGTGTGACTATCATAAATAAAATAAATAAAAAAACAAATACAGTTCCCTTTACGGGGGAGGCAGCCTGCCAGAGAGGGGAGCTCCTACTTTGTGCCACAGATGGTGGGATATCCCGCAAGAGACAAAGTGGACAAGGCCCTGACCCCGCAGAAGTCATCATCACCCCCTGGTTGCAGGATGTTCATTCAATCGGCCTCCGGAGTGAGGGGTTTGCCAACAAGGAAGAAAGGGCATGGCCTCAGAGGCACAGGCTCAGAGGAGGTCACTTCACTCTGAACCCACTGCTCAGCTGCACAGCGGGATCGTGAAGGCGCCGGCGTTTCTTCCCAGTGTGGCCGTCTGGGCCAGCCCCTGCAGGCAAGCCGAACATGCCACCTGAGGCCACGGCTGCTCAGTGCTGAGCGTGCTCCCGCTCCCTGCCGTGTTTGCCAGGTGCCAGATGCCACTTCAGTCGCCTTTTGGGACACGGTGTGTAAACCATTCTGCAAGTTGAATCGTTTGGAACACTGAGCTTGTGCCCACAGTTTAACTCTTTAAAGTACATGTATGACATTCCTGCAGATGGAAATCCAAAGTCTTCGTACAATAAATCTCGTGAAGTGCGTGCAGAACATTAGCTGGAAATCAAAATCGAGCAGTACCTTCAAGAAACGGCTGGTTGGTGAGGTCGGGGGCCGGTGCCAAGGCACAGAGGCTGGAGCAGGGTAGGAGCGGATTTTCAGATGCCAGGCTGGCCCAGAGACAGAACGGATGGAGGAAGGCAGTGAGGAGTCCACGGGAACCGGCAATGACAGGGAGGGCCAGACACCGGCGAGGTGGCCTCAACCGACCGCGGTGGCAGCTCGGAGGGCTCAGAGTGAGGGGCGGAAAGAAGGCACCTGGAGCATTCAGGGTCTGGGGCTGCTGCTTCCTTCCTCTGGGCGTCACTGATGCTGTCTGGGACAGCGAGGCCGGACCCTGACCCTCCAGGACCCAGGTCCTATAGGTCTCGGGTGGCTCCATCTTCCGGGACCCCAGGCGTAGCTTCACTCTGCTCGGGTCCGAGCCGGCAACCGAGCAGAGAGCCTGGCCGTCAGGCCGCGGGGGCCTAGGACGCTCCGCCGCAGCCCACCGCCCCCACCGGAGCCCCGAGTCCTGTGCACGGACCGGGCTCCCCCAGGGCAGGCACAGGCGCGGGCGTCCGCGTCCCCACCAGCGCGCAAACCCGCGCACGAGGGGGGTGGAGGGGTGGCTGCTGCTGCTGCTGCTGCTGCTCCTGCTGCTCCTCCTGCTGCTGCTCCTCCTGCTGCTGCTCCTCCTGCTCCTGCTGCTGCTCCTCCTGCTCCTGCTGCTCCTGCTGCTGCTGCTCCTCCTGCTGCTCCTCCTGCTGCTCCTCCTGCTGCTCCTGCTGTTCCTCCTGCTGCTGCTCCTCCTGCTCCTGTTGCTGCTCCTCCTGCTCCTGCTGCTGCTCCTGCTGCTGCTCCTGCTCCTGCTCCTGCTCCTGCAGCTCTTGCTGCTCCGGGCCCGCGGGCGCTCGCGCGCAGGACGAGCAGGGCCTCCACAGGAGCACCAGCCCACGCGGCCCAGCCCGTGGCCACCGCCTCCTTCCGCCGCAGCGCCACAGCGCGTGTGCCCGAGCGGGACGCGGGGGCGATCCCGCCGTGCTCTCTCGGGCCTCAGTTTCCCCGCGCAGGGAGGGGCTGGAGCGAAGGTCTCCGAGCGCCCTCTGCTGGCCGGGTGGCGGGCGGGGCGCGGATCTCGGGGCTGCAGGTGCGGCGGCGGCGGAAGCCGGGCGGGCGCCCCTCGGGAGGCTCGGCGGGTGGCGGGTGGAGAGCGCGGAGAACCGGCGGGCGCGAGGGGCAGGTCGCCTTGCTGTCGCTGAGCCCCGGGTAGCGCCCCCCCCCCCGCCCCGCCCCGCCCAGTTTCCGGAAGGTCGGAGCCAGCACCTGCCCCACCCGGAGCCTCGGGAGCTCCGTGCTCGGGGACCCCTGGTTCTCTCCGATCACCACCTCTCCAGGCCGGGGCTCTGGTGCCGCTTCCCTGGGGTGGGAGTCAGAAGCGGGGTCGAATCCCGGCTCCTTCACTCGCAGGCTGGCCGTGCTGGGCAAGTCAGGTAGCCTCTGGCCTTCTATCTCCTTACCTTTAAAGGGGAGGTGACAGTCCCTCCCCTCGGGGTCACCGCGAAGGGAGAGGAGTTCTGAGACCTCACGTACCTGTGAGCCAGGGAAGAGAGCGCTGGAGGAGGTAGTTATTTCCCGGCTGCAGTGACCTGGTGACATCCTCCTGGCTCCGCGGCAGCTCCTGGAGCAGAGGGGAAAGCCCTGCCAGCAAGGCTAGCTGCCCCAGCCGCTGGGTCTGCCTGTGCCGGGGTGGGCAGAGGGGTGTCACCCTTAGGGGTGCCCGCGCCTTCTGTTAGCTCTCCTTTCTTCAGTGAAGTCTATTCAGCTCGAAGCCCCCCTTCCTTGTTCCCTGAGCCTTCCTACCTTCTAGAAGGAAGAGGCTGGGATGAAAAAGGGCATTTCAAGTCACCACTGCCCACCCCCCACCCCCCACCCACCCCCTGCCCCAGACAACTCTTCCAGAAGTAGTGAGCAGTGAGTGCAGGTGAGCAGGTGCGCAAGCAGAGGCGGGTCAAACACTTGAACCAAGCACTCAAGGGTGTTTCTTCCTTGGTGGAAGTTTGGAACAGGAACCTCCCAAAGTTCATTTATTCATTAATTCAATTGGTATTTGTGGGAATTGAATTTAGACTGATTGTATTTTTGCCAGGCAGAGAAGGATTTTTGGCCAATGCTTTTATTTTACCCATGAGAAACTGAGGCCCAGAGAGAAGGGTCTTACCCCCTTGGTGCATTAAAACCAGAAGTTGACATCCAGGACAGCTCTCCATCTGCTGCAAAGTGCCCGCCCCGATTCAAAAGCTTTTCATTTAGTGAAGGCGCATTTTAGATGGGCCTTTGATGCATCAATCGGAGTTTAACAAATGAAGGCCGCAGGGGAGTTTTATTCTAGGGGAAGGGGTAGAGGAACAGAAGCACCAAGCTGGGAAGCCGGAGGTGGTGAATTGGAAGCACATGTCCAGAGCTCCTTATCTCCCTTCTGAAATGAAAAATGTTTCAAAAACCGAAAGGTCTCTTTACTTTTTTTTTTTTTTTTGGAGTGTATATGGTGGTAACCTGGCCTAAACTGACATGAGTTATTTATAATTTATTTCATTTATATGAGTATTCATATTCACATATTTTGTTGCCTAGATTACAATATGCTGCTCCAGACTCCTCTGAGCACCGTGACTGCCCATTACTACCTTTGCAAAGTCCAAAGAAATTATGGATCTTGAAACCCATTTAGTCCTAAGGCTTTAGGTAAAGGGTTGAGGATGCTTCTACTCTGGCTGGGGTCCAGGTGCACAGATAGAAATGTGGGAGATTAGGCTGCAGAAGTGGGTTGTGGTGGAGACCAAGAGAAGCATGGAGTCTGAATTTTATCGTTTGGGCTCTGGGGAGCCACTGAAGGTTCCTGAGCCCGTGTGTCTGTCTGAGGGCCGTAGAAGCGGTTACGACCTAGCTAAGAGCAAGCAGATCTTCGCCTCTAGATCGTGGCCTCGAGTCTCTTCTCCCATTTGAGAAGTATTGCTTTTGTTTACTCACTTGTCCCTTCTGCTTGCATTTGCACAGCATGCAGCTGGGTGTCTTACACAACCACCTCCCTTAGCCTTCCCAGCAGGCTTGTGCCATAGACATTACGGTCCCCATGATATAAAGGAGATACCTTTATATCATGGTGGCTCAGAGAGGTTGAGTGACTTGCCCATGGCCACACAGCCAGCCAGTAGTGCCTCTGGAAAGGGTCATGGTGGTACCAGAATGAAGAGGAAGGGATTTATTCTGATGGGGTCTGGGGAGAGAGGTGTAACTAGGAAGGCTTCTGAAGGAGGTGATCTTCACACAGGGCCTCCAAGGGTGGCCAGGTCTGGGTTGGGCCCACAGAGAGCTGAGTGCAGGTGCAGAAAGCCTGTTGCTGAGCCCCATGGTTCCTGTTTTTGCTGACAGTAAAATTTGAAAATGTTGTATAAGCTAAGTTAATGCTAATAGTTGGCCTATGTGTGTTTTTTATGGTCGTAATTTGGTAACTTCTCTTTAGACTTCCTACACTGTATTGTGTTTCTTTTACTGCAATTCTAATTTGTTAGTGGAGGTGGGTAAGGGACACTTCATATTATTATTATTATTATTATTATTATTATTTTAAAGATTTTATTGATTTATTCATGAGAGACAGAGAGAGAGAGAGAGAGAGAGGCAGAGACACAGGCAGAGGGAGAAGCAGGCTCCACGCAGGGAGCCTGATGTGGCACTCGATCCCAGGTCTCCAGGATCACGCCCTGGGCCAAAGGCAGGCGCCAAACCGCTGAGCCACCTGGGCTGCCCACATTATTATTTTTTTAATGTCCTCATAGTACTCTCTGCTTGGAGCCAGGCTGCCCGGAGGTTGCTGGGCCTCTACATGGTGGTGCTGAAGGAGGAAACCCATGGCTTGCAGATGGAACGCACTGCCCGCCACCTGCAGGCCCAAGCCACCTGCTGGAGCTACCTCACCCGCATCTTCCACAACCTGTTCCCTGGCTTCATGGTGCAGGTGAGCAGCGACTTGCAGGACCTGGTGAGCCTCCCTCTCTGGGCGTGCCACTTCCTGCAAGGTCTGTGCCGCTGTATGCGTACTGGGGACTGTTCTTAGCGTGCCCATCACGGAAAATCAGGAGGTACATACATTTATTGAGCACTTACTGAGTACTAAGCACACTGGCTCCTGGCTTTATGGACAGGATGGTTTAAGCCTGGTTATACCCCAGTGGTACTTCCATCCTCATTTGAAAGATGAGGAAACCGAGGTTCAGAAGGGATCACACAGACAGCTAGGGGTAGAGCTGGGATCAAAGCCAGTGGTCTGCCTCCTAGCTGTCCTTGTGCTGATGAACTTGCTGCCCATGGGAACGTACAGGAATAAGGCCCCACAACATGCTTTTACAAAATGACTCAGGATCCAAAATCCCTTTGAAGCTGACGCTATTCTGAAGGTTCCTCCTATAGGACAGGTAGGCTCTTTTCCCCTCTGGCATGGCCTTGGTGTCACATCTATGGTGGAGGCGCAGAATGAGGCCTGGGTACTGGGGACTTCTGGCCTCCCTTCTCCTCACCCTGGCCCTACTGCAAGGTTAAATACCTTTATTTTTTCTTTTTTCAGCCTCTGCCTCTTTCCCCAAACACCTCCCCCTACACCCCCTGCCTCTTGTCCTCCTAACTTGATGAAAACACAAAGTTCCCGTTTTCACACTGATCCTCTACTTGGCTGGGGGCCTTCTCAGCCTCCTGCAGACACCAAGACCCAGAGTGGATGGGTTCATGCCTGAGGTCACACAATACAGAACTAGCAGAGCCAGAATTTGGACCCGGGTCTCCTGGCTCCACTGCACTACTACTGAGTGGTCTAGTTCAGTTTGGCATACAGTGGTTGCACAACTACTGTGCATGAAGTTCTGGCGGCGGGGGGTGGGGAGAGGCAATGACATGGATTGAACAGGGTCCCTGCCCTTGGGGACCTTACTCTAATGGGGAAATATTGTCCATCAGCCAGCTCAACACACACAGAAGCACCTACTGTGTGCTACAGGAATGAGGAGGAACCAGACCTAGCCTTTTCCCGTGAGTTCACAGGTCAGAGGGAGAGACTGAGAAGTGGTGGCCAGTACAGCTAACTGGGGTATTATGTGCGCTCAGCACCGTGGGGGAGCAGGGGATAAGGTGCCCACATGTGCCAGGTGACACCCAGGAGCCCTGTAGGCCAGGGCAACTTCTTGTTGGAGAGATACAGGCATTTGCCATCAAGAGCTGATCTTTCAGGGAGCCTGGGTGGTTCAGTTGGTTAAGAGTCCAACTTGATTTTGGCTGGGGTCATGAGATAGGGCCTCTGTCCTCCTCCCTGCTCTCTCTCTCTCCATCTCCTCCCCCCAAAAAAAGAAAGAAAAAAGAAAAAAAGATGTGGGCTGTGGCATTGTACCAGCCTGGGTTCAAGTCCTACCTAAGCCCCTTACTAGTTTGTAAGCTTGGGCAAAGTCTTTTACCTTGCAGAGGCTGGGCATTAAAGTAGGAATGGCCATTAAGGGCCATTAAACGAGATCACGGAGTACTTAAACAGATGCTAAGTACAGAAACTCACAGAGGTGCTGGCAGGTTAAGGAGCCCACAGGGAGCCTGAGGCACCCTGGAGGCTACCTGCTGTGCAAGCTGTTAACCACCTCTGGGTCTGAAGGGTGAGCACACCGAGTAGTGTTACCCCTGCCCAGGAGGGAGCCGTGGTCAGAGGAGGCAGCTCTTGATGGAACCTTCTGCTAAAACAGGGAGGGAGTGGAGAAGACCCTGAGCTCCTGCCGGCTCCTCCCATGGATGGAGCCCAAGAGGAAGCCCTGCAAAGGGTGCCGGGCACCGCAGTCTGCGGGGTCAGCCTCCTGGGCCACAAACAGATGTGAGGGCAAACCGAGTGACCTGTGTGATCATCATGATCTGGCCGGGGAGTCCCGATGCCGCCTGCCCAGCGCCGGGCACTGCCTGGCTCCCAGACATGCCAAGGTCAGAGCCCCTCCCACAGGAATCCCCTCTGCTGGTCCCCGTTGGTGTCAGTGGCCCAGATGTTGGAGCGCAGGGCTCCCCAGCCCGCTGGAGAAGTGAGCCGATCGCAGCCTCCCCTTGTGCTCACTGGGGCTCTCCCTACCCCCTCCCTTTCTTACTCCCCTGCCGCAGGTGTCGTCCCTGCACCTGGGTCTGCAGGCTCTCCCTGCTTTCTCCTGCTCCCCCAGCTTTGCCCTGTGTAGGCCGCACCCCCTAGTCTGTCCCCTGTAGGTCCTGCCCATCTTGGCACCTGCTTCTTGGGAACCCTGAGCTGACCCTGCTAAGAAAGGATGGAGTGCAGGTGGGGGGCTTTGGGGGGAATTTCCAACGCTGCGTTTTTGTCCGAGGCAGTAACTCAGGTCAGCTGGAAACTGCCCCTGGGAGCTGTCCCGGCAGCCCCTGCAGCGGACTTGCAGCCGAGTGGCCCGGACCCAGGCCCCTCCGAGCCCTCGCGTCCTCTGCCAGTTAAGCTGCCAGCTCCGATGGCCACACATCCCGGTTCTTCTCCCTTTAATACAATTTGTTATCCTTCGCATTTTGTTGTGTCTCCCTCTTAGGTTGGGAAGCTGTGGGAAGTTATAAATACGGGCTTGGCTCATTCTAAACCATTATACATATTTTTTTTTAAATGTTCATATTATTTCATGCTAATAGTACTATTTTGGAGTCAGGCTCCTTGGTTCCCTTCCTGGTTCCACCACTGCCCACTGATCTTGGACAGTAATTAACCGCCTGCATGCCTCATCTCACTGTTGTAGAATAAAGATGTAATTGTACATGCCTTTTGAGGATTTTTCAAGATTAAATGAGTTAATATACGTAAGGTGCTTGGAGCAGTGACGGGGACAGGGTACATAGTTTCTATGTATTAACTATCACGTTAGGGGGCGCCTGGGGGCTCAGTCAGTTAAGCATCTGCCTGCGGCTCAGGTCATGATCCCTGGGTCCGGGGATGGAGTCCCACGTCCCGCTGCCTGCCCTGCAGAGAGTCCACTTCTCTCTCCACCCCTCCCTCCTGCTTGTGATCTCTCTGTCATGTGTGCTCTCACTCTGTCAAATAAATACAAAAAAATATATTTTTAAAAATATTTAATGTGTTTATTCATGAGAGACACAAAGAGAAGTAGAGACACAGGCCGAGGGAGAAGCGGGCTCCATCCAGGACCCCGGGATCACGCCCTGAGCCGAAAGCAGACATTCAGCCACTGAGCCACCTAGGGGTCCCTAAATAAATAAAATCTTAAAAAGCAAAACAAAACTACTACTTTAATCTCATGGTTACTCTTTCCTCTCCACAAACCTTGCCTTGGAAAGATGAGAGCTGCCTGGTGGAGGTGGGGGATGCACCAGCATCCAAAGTGACCACCTGGAAATTGAAAGCAGGGTGACAGTCACTTGAGAGTGTGCCCAGGGAGGATGGGCCACACTTCCCCAGACAGCTCTGCTTGTCCTCCAGGCAGGAGGGCTGCCCCCTCTCTCACCTGGAGATGGCTGGTGACCGCCCCCCGCCCCCAGTGTCACAGCTCTGCTGCTGCTGGCCTGGCCTTCCCTGCCATTGCAGTCCCTTCCCGGGCATCAGTTGTGGGGTGGGGGCACCCATCCGGTACCTCGCTAATATATGACAGGGTAGGGGGAACTTTTTTACTCTGGCCTTGTGTTAAAGCCTTCTGACCGCGGAAGCCGAGACAGCCTCTGTGTGAGCGCCGGAGGGTCCCGGACTGTAAGGGCTGGTAGGGCCCGGAGGGGGCAGGAAAGGGTACTAATCGGGTTACTGCCACGGTCGGGTGGGGCCGCGTATTCACGTGCTTAGAAGGAGCCTGGCGACTTGGCTGCTTTTCTGTCTGCTACTGTGGTTTACACATGTCCGCGTGTATCACTTGGGGTTCTCCGGAGACAAAACCAATAGGGTGTGTGGCTATATGGATACCTACATAGCCAGAGATTTATTTTAAGGAATCGGCGTGCGTGATTGTGGGGCTGGCAAGTCCAGCAGGCATTCCTATTGCACTGAGTGCGAATTCTGTTTATTTTTTTATTTTTCTTAAGATTTTATTTATTTATTCATGAGACACACAGAGGGAGAGGCAGAGACACAGGCAGAGGGAGAAGCAGGCTCCATGCAGGAGCCCGACGTGGGACTCGATCCCGGGA
This sequence comes from Canis lupus familiaris, assembly GCF_011100685.1. Lineage (NCBI taxonomy): Eukaryota > Metazoa > Chordata > Mammalia > Carnivora > Canidae > Canis > Canis lupus. The sequence continues at coordinate 54,664,843 of NC_049226.1, read as the reverse complement.
CTCCAGGATCACACCCTGGGCTGAAGGCGGCGCCAAACCGCTGAGCCGCCCGGGCTGCCCACAGATTCTGTTTAAACACAGAATTCTTTCCTCCTTGGGGGACCCCTGTCTTCTTGTTAAGGTTGTCTGTTGGCCCGCCCCCACTGCAGAGGGCCGTCTGCTTTACTCACAGTCTACTGGTGCCGATATTCATCTCATCTTAAAATACCTCCAAAGCGACCCTAGACTGGTGTTTGACCAAACATCTGGACACCATAGCCTGGCCAGGTTGACACATAAAATTAACCCCCACACCCAGCCTTCAGGGTGGGGCATGGGGAAGCAGGTGTGAGGCTCCCAGAGGTGACCTTGGCTTTGACCTCTCAAGCCTGGAGTTTATTTGGAAAAGCCAGCTGGCCCCGTCCACAGGTTGACGGTACCGCTGCCCTCGGTGGGCAGGTATATCTGGGCTCAGTGTTGCCTTCGGTGCCTGGCAGGGACTGGGGCGGTGCCTGTGGCCTTCTGGGAAGACACTTGCCTCGCTCTCCAGCCTCGGCTCCTGAGGTAGGTGTGGATGCTGCCCCTGCTCCCAGCACGGAGGGGAAGGTGGGCAGGCGGGCCCCGTGCGGGCTTCATGTGCTGCGCTTCTGGAGGCTGAACCAGCCTGGCTTTGGAGGCTGTCAGATTCCCCGACACAGGAGCCCGGGGTGGGAGGGGCTTGAACTGCCACCACCCTGGTCTCTGAGCAACACCGTCCTCAGCACGACCCCTACACTGGCACACAGCCACACCCCTGCGCCCTGGCCGCTCTCCCTCCTGAACCCCCCATCGCCGTGACCTTGGGCCCTCCTTCTCTCCCTGGGTCAGCACCCTAGTGCCCTCAGCCTCCTCCCTGCCTCCCCCTGCTCCCTCTCACAGGTCACCCTCTAAGCACCAGGACCTGCCTGGGGCTTACAGCACAAGCCTGCTCACATCAGCGTCCTGCCCGGCACCTTCAGGGCTTCCCCACTGTCCGACTGCCCTGCACCCAGGGCCTCCCAGGCTCTGTCCTGCACCCAGGGCCCCAGCGAGCCGACACCACCGAGCGAGGCTATGGAGATTTGGAGCCGTTGAGGGTCAGTCACTCAGCTGTGTGCCTGGTGGACGCAGCGATGAAGCCTCTGCCCTGGAGGGGCTGACGTCTGGTGGGGTCCATGGCAGTCCACTCCTCTGCCCAGCGTGGGAGGACACCTGCAGGGTGTGGGGAGAGGTGTGGGCATTGGTGGGGGAACAAGGGAAAGAACCTTGTCCTGTTCCAGAGACTTAGCAGGAGTCTGGCCAGAGTGTGTGTGTGTTGGAAGTGAGTGTGTGGCGGGGTGCAGGTGTGAGCCAGGGCTTTCCCTGGTAAAACTGCATAAAGCAGATACAACCAGGCCTGTTCTGGGGCACCTGGGTGGCACAGGTAAGCATCGGACTCTCGGTTTCGGTTTGGGCCATGGTCTCAGCTCTGTGTTCAGCGTGGAGTCTGCTTAAGATTTTGTCTCCCTCTCCCTCTGCCCCTCCTGCCCATGTTCTCTCTCTCTCTCTCTCTTTGAAATAAATATACATCTTTTTTTTTTTTTAACCCAAAAACCCAAAAGACCAGGCCTGTCCTCTCTGCCTAGCCCCCTGTTTTTCTCTATGGCACTTACAACTGCCTGCTGCACTGAGTAGTTACCGCCTATTATCTGTCTCCCCTGCTGGGCTGTGAGCTCCACGGGGCATTGGAAGGTGCCATGTGGTAGGGTCAGAGGGCAGCACCTGGACCAGGTGTGTCGGGGGGCACCAGAGTTCTGTCTCAGAGTTCCCTCACAAGGGATGTTTGTCTGAGGCCCAAAAGGTGTATGGATAGTCATGGGCTGGCAAGGTCTCAGACGGCCCCTGCAGCTCCTTGCCTCAGCTCCCCTGTCACCATCACCCCTACCCCCACCTTTCTAGGTTATCACTGTGGAGGCCACTAATACACAGGACCAACCAGTGACCCTGGGCGTCCTGAGGACTGACTTTGGCTTCTGTGTGGACCTCTTTGCCCCAAGGGACCTCCAGTGACTGCGGGGCCTCTTTACATCACAGAGTGGAATGTCACAGGCCACTGCCAGTGTGGCTGGGGAGTTGCAGTCCCATTGTCTCATCTGCCTCGGTTCCAACAGCCCCTTTGGCAGGACCCTGTTTGTAGGCTGGATGCTGGGCCGGGGGCGGGGCGACCAAAACTTGGTCCAACTGAGAGTGCTCTCAAGGACACTGGGTCAGATGGGGGAGGCAGATGCACAGAGTAGCGGGGCTGTGGAAGGGAACGTGGAAGAGACACCTGCCCAGCCTGAGGGTCAGGGAAGGCTTCCCACGGGACAGATACTTGGTCTGGGCTCTGGTGGATGAGCAGGTGCTTACCTGGCAGACAAAACAACAACTGCCAGATGTAAGGTGGTCTTACTATTTAGCTCTCAATCAGTCTGAGATTGCAGGTGGTTTAACTTCTGGAACAGCTTGGTGTGTCTGTACACATACGTGTGTACATGTGCGTGTGTGCATGTGTGTGTGTGCATGAGCACCAGGAAAGGAGTCCCACCATCTCTCACTGCCCGCCCCACCACCAGGCACTGTGCCCATGACGCTGACCACCGAGCCCGAGCTCGCCGGAGCTGAGGCAGAGCCTGATCCATCTCTCTGCCAACGACATCACCAACGAGGCCTGGGCCCCTGAGCACCAGCGGGTGCGGCCCCCCACCTGGGGCCTACGGGGCCCTCCAGCACCATGGAGCAGGTCAGCAGGAGGGCAGGGTGGGAAGACTCTGGACTGGGCTTGGGCGGCCTCAGGAGGTCCTGCTGCCTCCCTGTGTGTGGAAGGAGGATTAGGCCACCGTCCCCCAGAGACTGGGGGAGACTGGGGGAGACCAGGCTGTGGGAGGGCTTTGCACAGCTTTGTAATGTGTGTCCTGGGAGAAGTGCATCACATTCCTTGAGCCCCTCTCCCGGACCTCAGGGCGAAGTTGGGGGCCCCCGTGAGCCGCCCCTGAGGAAGGCGCCCCTCCTGAGCCGGCTGGCCGCGGGCTCTTGGTGCAGGTGGGCAGCTGTGCCACGGGAGCATGTGGCACTGGCGCGGTTGGGGCCCCCTGGGTGGTGGCGCAGCTCTGGGGTGCCCCACACGAGGAGCTGCCGGGCTGTTGCAGTGTCTCCAGGAGCGGGAGGCATCCAGGTGTGCACACCTTCCTCGGGTCCCCCGTCCACATGCTTCCCGCCCAGGACAGCCGAGCCCTCCGTGCCCCCCAAGCCCCTCCAACTGGTACAAGTTAAAGCGCTGGGTTAGAGCAGGGAGAGGGTGCGTCTCAGGGCGCCTGGTTGGGTGCTGCCCGGGAGCCGGTGGGAGGTGGCTGGCTGGGCTCCAGGGCTCCCGGGGCCGAAGGGGGGCAGGCGGTGCCTATTCCACAGGGCGAGGGCCGGCGTTTCCACCCGGGGGTGGGGTGCACTTGACCACGCAGGGGAGTGTGTGTTGAGAGAAGCTGGGAGTCAGGCTGCGCAGGCTGGGTCCTCTCTCTGCCATCAGAGACTTCCCTGTATCTGCATTTTGAAGCCGTTCTCAGGGTCTAGGTCACCCCTAGAGCTGCCATCTGCAGGACAGTCTGTCTGGGGCAGGGGTAAGCTCCTTGTCCCCAGAAGGGGCTGGTCGCCCCTGGCAGCGACACTGGAGAGGGCTCCAGGGGCTTGACCAGGTGCCTGCGTCCGTCCCTTCCAGCCCCCTCGTCCTGTGTTTCGAAGTCCTTTCTAAAGCAGGCTGCTTCTGTCTTTGGCTCTCAGGCCCAAGGGGGCGGTGGGTCGGCCTGGGCCACAGCACATTTTGGGGCGAAGGCGTCTATACCAGGTGCTGCCTGCTGCCCCGGGCCAACCGCGGCATCTACACCACTCCACCAGCTGGGGCTGGAATGGGCCCCCGTGCCCGTGGCTGCCAGCAGGGCTGCGGCCTCACGGTCAGGAGGTGTCCCTGTCTCCCTGTGCCCCCCGCCCCCACCGGGCTGGTCCGACGCTGGAGCCTGACTCCCTGGCGTGCAGGCTGGTTCTGCTGCTCCCTTCCCACGCCCTGGGCATGTGGCCTCCCCTCTCAACCTCTGAGCCCTCCCCCCAGGAGGAGGTGGGCAGTACCTGCCGAGAGATGGGGATGGGGAGCACCCAGACAGGCAGCGCAGTTCAGGGCGGGCTCAGGGGCAGGCCCGAAAGTGGAGCTGAGCTTGGGCTAACCTGGGCTCTGCAGGTCAACAGCAAGTTCCTTAACCTCTCTGTGTCAGCTTCCTCCCCCGTGAAATGGGGCTGGTGGGTGCTGAGCACTTAGCTAGGACAGTCCAAATGCTACCTGCCACTGTTATCGTCACTGCTCTGATACAGGTAACTGTGAATGGGGGGGTGGCTCGTGTCGAAAACATGCCTGGGGTGGGTAGCAGGAAGTCATGGCTTGTTGGGGGGGTTGAGGGGCTTGTTGGGGATCCACAGATGGTGCCCCTCCCATTGGGAGGAGGCTGAGCTGTCCTGCTTGGACCGAGCATGGGGTGTCCTGGGAAGAGCCTGGGAGATGGCAGGTGGTGGCTTGGAGTAACTGGCTTAGGAGTTGATCCTCAAACAAGTACGTGCTGGGGAGCCACTGAAGGTTTAGGAGGAGAGGGGGTCACAAGGGGAGTGAGGAGTTCAGAGCTGGCTCCAGGAGGAGCAGGGGGGTAGGTGTGCAGGATGGAATTGCGGTGGGAAGATGAGCCCAGTCAGGTGAGGGGGGCTCTTGTCCCAAGGAGAGGCTGGAACAGGTCCCTGGGGCCACGGGCCATGCTCCTCCTTGGGGTCCTGGCTTGGTAGGAATTCCGTGCTGTTCTGGTCACTCTCCCCCTTGGGAACATCCAGCAGATAAGCTCAAGGGCACGCGCCAGTTCAAGATCGGGAAGCCACAGGCCCTCGCTCCCTACGAAGCACTCTCAAAGAGCTAAGGACACGGCAGCCCGCACATGCTGAGCGACGTCCCCAGGACCCCTGCAGCTAGGACATGGCGGCTTCGGGCTTCAGGAAAAGGTGACCCTGACATGCCCTGCCCCACACCGGGCGCTGGGCGGGGGCTGCACGCGCGTGCCCTTATTTCCTCCTCACGGCCACCCTGTGAGAAGACGCCGTCACTCTTTCCATTCTACAGATGGGCAAACTGAGGCTTGGCATAGCTGAGTACCGCTCTCTAAGGTCTCGATGCTACGGGTATGTCTGACGCCCAGGCCCACGAACGGAGGCCCATTAAGCTCAGCCCTGAACTTCTGCTTTGGGTAGGGGCCTGGGGGAGCTCCAGCTTCTGGCCCATCTCCGGGTGGAGACGAGATACTGACACTCCCCAGAAACGAAAGCTCAGAGACGTTGAGTGGCTTTCCCACGGTCACACAGCAGACCAGCAGCAGAGCTGAGAACTCAGGAGTTTTGTCACTTGGGCTAGTGTGTCTCCTACCTTGACTTATTTCTGGATCTTCTGGCTCTGGCCTCAGACCCTAAGGTGGTGGAGTCTGATGGTGGCGAGGAGAGACGGAGGGTCCCCCGGCCTCCCAGGGTCTGAGCCGGTCTCCTCTGCCCTGGGCTGTAGCTCCCGCTGGGAGGCCCCCCAAGTGTGCGCCTCAAGGAGGCCAGCGTCCACACCTCTTGCACCGGGTCCTGAGTGCACAGGCCGGAAGCACCGAACCCCGGGCCCTGCGGAGAAGGGGCAGCGGCCTGAGGGGCAGGACAGGCGCCCGGGGCCCCAGGGCCGCAGTGTCTGCCCAGGGCAGCTTCCTGCGTGGCCCTCACATATCTGGGCGGAGGTTTGTGGGGAGCACGTGGCCAGGAGCTTTTGCAACTGTGTGGACAGCGCGTGTGTGTGGGTGTGTAGGTGTGTGGGTGTGCTGCTGGGCCCGTTTTTGCTCTTGTCCAGAGTCGCGAGGTCGGCTCTCCGGCAGCCGCTCCCCTCCCAGGGAGCATGTGCGCTACCACACGAGGCCCGCCCCGCTCACCTGTCTTGGGTTAATGCACTTCTCTGCTGCGGTGGGGGGGGGGGGAGGGGGAGGACCCAGCCACGACACGGAGGAGCGGACAAGTGAGCCCAGTGCTGGAGGCTGCGGGGAAGGCCCTGCAGAGGGGGGCAGGTGCACACGTGGGCACACGGGCACAGGTGCACACGCGCATGGGCACATAGCGACGGCTGGGACACCCCCCCGCCCCCCCCCCCCCCCCAGCATCTGTCGGTGCAGAGGAGCAATGAGCAACGGCTCTCTCCTCTCCTTTAAAAAGCCACTGGGAGCTTCTCAAAAGGAAGCCCTGGAAGCCGCCTCTTAAATGCACGTGGGAGAGGTTTTTAAAAGCGCGAGCGTGGTGTTTGTGGTCTGGGTGATGCACGTTTGGAGGGCAAGGCCGCCTCGGGCCGGTCTGCTGGCTTGCGTGGAGCGAGGGCTGCGCGCCCCAGGCCATCCCAGGCGCAGGGGACGAGGCCCACTGCTCTTCTCTCCTGGGGGGTCCTTTTTCGTGGAGGAGGAGGGCGGCCAACAATAATGTAATACAGAGTACTTCAAAGGTGCTATGCAGAAAAATAAGGCAAGGCAGGGAAGGGCCTGTTGGGTGGGGGTGCTCAGGAGAGGCCCCAGGGAGAAGGTGGAAGCATCGAGGAACAGTGTTGGGGCAGTGGGAGCAGCCGGGGTGAGGACTGTGAGGTGGGGCACCAGGAGCAGACAGGAGGTGGGTGGGGTGGGGAACGGAGGGAGTCGGGAGGACCAGAGGGGGCAGGACCAGATCGGGTGGGGCCTGAGGGCCACAGTCAGGCCTTTGCACTGGGATTTCGCCTGGGAGAGCTGGGAGCCCTGGGAGCCCTGCAGGGTTCTGAGTCCCGGGTAGGCGCGGGGTGAGGCACACTCAGGGAGTGGGGTGTCTGACCTGGGTGTGAGCAGGTCCATTTTGGCTCCAGGGAAGACTCCAGGGGACAGGACAGAAGCGGGGAGGCCGGCTGTGGATGAGCGGACACCCACTGCGACTGTCCTGCCCGGGGCATGGGGCACTCTGCCCAGTGTGGGAGTGTGGAGTGTCCGGGAACCTGGGGACGCCTGCAGACCCCGTGCGCTCCATGTGGGTGTGGGGTGGGGGGAGCTGGGATGGCTCCCAGGCGCTCCGGGCGGTTGGTGAGGCTGCCGACTGGGATGGGGAGGGCTTGGGATTGGCGGGGCGCTGGGCATCACCTGTGTCCTGCTGGCCTGGCTCCGTGTGTCCCGGTGCCACATGCATGCTTGCTTTTGTCCCTGGGTCCTGGCAGGTCACATGGCCTGTGAGGAGGGCGGAGGCTGGCTGGCTGTGTCTCCCCACCCCACCCTGGGGCCTCCTGCACACTGGGGTTCAACACGGTGGACAACACTGTGTGGTGAGGACCCAGGCCTGGTGAAGAGGCCGTGGGGGGCCATCACCATCTGCTGCCAGAGAGAGCCCTTGGGGGAGCAGGCACCCCAGTGGCCCCAGGGACTGCCCCCCCGGGGGGGATGGTATGTGTGGAAGGGGTCAGGGCCCGGAGCTGTGGTCTCAGGCTTCCTGGTGAGGTTTGAGATGGTTCCTCCTTCCCCCATCCTCTGCCCTCCTCAGCCCAGACCCCAGGGCCCCGGGGACACCTCTGCCTTCCCGGAGCTGTGGTGCTGGCGCTGCGGTGATTGGGGGCTCCCTGCCCAGGAGAACGTGACCACTCAGCCCGGATCACCCTGTCCCCAAACCCATACTGAATGGGAGGCACCCGACATCCCAGCACTTACACAGGTCAAGCTGTGCTCGGCTTCTGGGCAGAAGGACCCCAGGGGCTCCCCAGAGGAGGCAGTCCTCCTCCACGGGTGGGCACTTGAGGGCTGGAAGGGGAAGTGAGTGTGCAACCTCACCTTGCACACTACACTTTGGGGAAGCCTCTCGGGTGCCCTGATCAGTTTTCCACGCCCATGGGGGTGCAGGCTGGCGACACTGATGGGTGATGCTTCCCCAGGTCTGGTTTCTCCACCCACATTCCCACAGGGTTTCAGAGCAGCCCCAGGACAGAAGCCGGGTCTGTTGTACCCGTAGATGGGGACATGAGGCCAGAGTGAACCCATGGTTGGCTGCCAGACCTCGGTTCAAGTCCCTGCTCCTGCAGAGGGATCCCCGTCAGTGTGGTGATCTCACAGGCTCTCCCAGTCCCGCTGCTAGGACTCCCCTGGGACACAGCTTTTGCTGATGATGTTCTCGTACCCACCTCTGGGCCACCGGCCACAGCGAGGTCCAGCCGGAGCGGAGACTGTCCTAGGGGCTTAAGCGGCAGACCTGTGCTTCTTGGTGCTTAGGTGCAGGCATGGCTGTACCGCCAGCATGGCCTGCAGGAGGCATCCCCCAGGCCGACTCTGCAGTTTGCAGGGGAGGCTGCAGGGCCCACACCCCATGTCACCCAGCCCTGGCACCTACCCTTGCCCTGGACACCGTGCTGTCCACACTTCAGGGAGGAAAACATGGGGAACCCGAGAGGAGTGCCTGCCAAGCGTGCCTGCATATAAACCAGATTTGGCCGTGAAGCCAGGTCTCTTTACAGCACAGGCGGCCTGGGGGGTGCCCATCTTTAGAGGGAACCTTCTAAGGCTCAGGAGGGGCACACAGGCCTGAGCAGCACTGAGCCAGGGCGGACACAGGGTGAATGGCTCTGGCAGGTTTGCTGTGACTAGGGCTGGGTAGGGGCTGGGAGGGGGAGGGCAAGTCACCCTCCTTGAACTCCCCCCGCCCCCCACCACCCAAGCAAACAAGCCAGCATTTATCTATTTGGTCTGTTTGTAAATGGCTCTCTCTACTGCCTTTTTATAGCAAGAAGCTTTTCTAGACCTGTTTTGCTTTTGTTAATTCGAAGATATTTATTCTGGTTTTTGTAACATTTTTATTACAGGGTGACCTTTAAAATAAAAGCAACTTTGTCGGGGCATCTGGGTGGCTCAGTGGTTGAGGGCCTGCCTTCGACTCAGGGCATGATCTTGGGGTCCTGGGATCAAGCCCATTGGGCTCCCCACAGGGAACCTGCTTCCCTCTGCCTGTGTCTCTGCCTCTCTCATGAATAAATAAAATCTTTTAAAAAGAAAAAAAAAAGCAACTTTGTCACTCCTGGATTTGACTGTCTAGCGTGCTGCCTTGTTTGTATTAGGCACTTGATAAAAACTTGTGTAATGGTTGAGTAAATCAGGTATTGGATTTATGTCTTAGAAGAAAATCTGTCTTCCCTGGGCCCCCTAGGTGGTAACCCCTCTCTGGTAACTGGTGCCCTTGTGGCGTTCTTGATGCTCTTCCCTCGTGTCCACTGCAAGCTCTGGCTCCTTTTTTCCCTTCTCCCCACGGCAGTCAGTATTTAAGGAATAAGTCAGTTATATAGATGCCTGAGTGCTTCTGTAATTAGTCAGTACTATATTCACGATCACTTGTCATGATTGGAAATTATGAACAGTCTCAGAACTTCCCAGTTTGCAAAGTAGAATTTTGCCATTCAATAAGGGACCTCCCAGCCTCTCTGAGGCTGGTGAGTGTAACTATCTTAAGTCAAAGCTTATCTCTAAGCAGCTCAAAGATAAGGGAATCTGCCTACAAAGCAAAAATCCTCAGCTGTATTTTCTGACAATTTAGCATCATAGAAAGTGATCCAAGAACTTTCCCGATGCCAACAGCCTGAGTGCCAGAAGAAGACTGTGTTCCTCTGTGCACAGGCACCTTGGCCTGCTCCTCGGTGCTGGACATCCCCTTTTCCCCTAGAGGGCAGATTCTGGTGTTGGTTCATGAGATAGCCATCCCTAACTGCTCCATGATTGAGAGAAGGAAATGACTTGGATTTTGCCTATGTTGACAGGTGGTCACTGCAAGTAGGAGAGGAATGGGTGTGGGCCACAGAAAGGGAAAGTCTGCAGCAGCAAAAGGTCCCAGGAAAGGGGAGCCATGTGTGCTGTGCACATGCAGGACATCAGGAGCGAGGCTGACACCCATGGTCTAGAAAGAAGCCCAGCTTGACCAGGGACGTGATTTATACTGGGACCATGTGGGAGGCCTAATGGCCACGGGGCACGTGTTTGTAGGCCATCAGCCTGAGTTGGGTATCCTTGTCCAAGCTTGGCAAATTAATCCTGAAACAGTCAGGCTATCCAGAGGACAGAGCTGCAGAAGGCTCAGAAGACCCATCACCCATCATTATTAAAGAGAGGCCTTACTCATATCAGTGCCAAGTTCTAAAAGCAATCCCAGGGCCATCTGGCAGCAGGCCACAGGCCCCGATGTCCCAGCACCGTGCAGAAGAAGGTAAGTGAGACTCCAGCTCTACATTTTTGAAAAATTTATTTTATACCCTTAGAAGCTAAGAACTCTGCCACTCATGAACCAAATTTAGGATTAAGATTCTCCCTTCGTTTATCTACTTCCTTTTGAAATTTTATAAACAAGATTTTTGTACACAAGAGGTAGCAGAGGGAAATTCCAGTCTGCTTGTTCCAAGCTCAAAAGGTAACTGCACACATCTCCATGTTAGCGGGGAGGGTGGGGCAAGACAGGGTTAAGTCTGAGGACAGATGCTCTAGGTCCTATAATGTCTTCTAGTTGCCAGTGACCGTGTGAGTACTCCAGGAGAAGTCGTGGGCGGGACACCTGCTGGGCTGCTCCTTCGTTTCCCTCCACGGGCAGACTCGGTGCCATGCGGTGGGCCTCATGAAGGGAGTGTCTTGAGAACACACAGCATTGAGTTAGTTGTGCAATTCCTACTCGATGTGCAGACCATTTTGAAAGATTTATAAAAACATCTTCGTCCAAAAAATTGGCAGTAAAAATGACAACTCTTCCAAGGTAAGCCTGTCATAAGTGTCACTTTAAAAAAAAGTCATCAGCAGGTTTGTTGTAGACTGCAGCCGCTGGAAATCAAGTGGTTCCTGGCAAAGGGCATGATGGTCATTGCAGCAACAACACAAACTTAACCAGAGCGTATGACACACAACAGTGACGGGTGATCTTGATGGAGCCTTACAGTGAGAACAGCAGGTGCTGGGGGCTGTGGGAGGCGTTGTTTCCATAGGAAATAAGGGACTAGAAGTGGCAATTTCACTCCTGAATTTGGGCTCCTGAGAGTGCAGTTGCCAGCGATGATGTCCCAACACAGATCATCACTGGCATTTCAAGGTCATGTTCTACACAATTGTTTCATGATGGGGTGGAGAGAAGGCGGAGGATAGAGTAGGGAAAACAGTAGGACGTGGTAATATTTAGGTACTCAAAATCAATTTTAAAACATCACATTTGGAATTCCAAGAACAGCAGAACCATATAAAATTTGCCAACTCCTTCTGACCAATTCTCTGAGGGTGCAGTTCTGCTCTAAATGCAGCCCCATCTGCACGGTGTCCTTGACAGTGGCCATCGCTGGGCTGCGGGGGCTGCAGACATGCATACAAACTGCGGTCCAGCTGCACAGTTACTTCAACGTTCAGTAGTGAAGGGGCTGGGTGCTGGAGCGCACAGTGATGAAAGCGGTCTGTCCTGTGTCCACGCAATGCGAAAGCCACCAAAAAGGCACTTTGGGGCTGGCCATGCCTCTCTGACTTGGCAAATCTAACCAACAGGGGTGACCTGGCACTTCCTAAGCTTCCCCAGTTCCGTGCACGGTGAGTTAGAAACAAGGCAGAACACCTAACTAAAGGCAAAATTGGGTTGAAGATGGGTGTAGAAACTCAAAATACAAAACGTACAAATATATGAAATACGTTGGCATATCCCCTTCTCCCCTCTGGAAAAGGGAAGCTGGTATCTAATCTGAAATGAGTGGGTGGTGCTTTACTGCTTTACTCGGGAAATACCGACACACGATGGATAGCTGTTCAATTACTTTCTGGTTATTTCCGGGAAAATAAATCTTGTCTCTTCAGTGTTCTTAGTCATGTTGAAGAGAAACAAAGTGTCAAGTTCCTTCTCTGCATTAAAATTACTACAACTCACAGAGCAGCACTTCTCAACTCAAATACTTAACTTCATATACAACCAGTACCAAGGGTTTCAGTAATTATATTTTAAGCAAAAGCAAATGATTGCAGATCACATGATTTAAGACTACAGTTTATTCAATATGTCTCCAAGCATTAAAAAGATGATTTTATGAAGTCAAACTCACTAAAATTATAATTTAAAGTGCTCTTTCTGTTTTCAAAATTTGGGGAAAAATTCCATAACTTCTTTAGTGATTGATGTCATAGAATGCACCTTGTACTTCTGGAGGACTTTTTTTTTTAATTAAAAAAAATTTTTTTATTGCTCTTTTCAACCTCAATTATATCAGAAAAATACCTTAAAGAGCATAATAAGTTTCCCAATTTTTGATCCTGGTAACATTTCATCAAGATCCAACTTTATGCCCAGGGCTCGCATTCTGACCCGTCTGAAATTCTATACAAATAGGGAGACATATTAAATACAAAGGTCTGTGTAAACGGAGTTCTTTAACTACTATTTTACAATGAAAAGGAATTGTATCGCCTATCTTTACATCATTTTAAATTGGATATTCCTATTCAATGTTACTGCAAGATTAAAAATTTGCCCTCACATATCTAAAGGCAGCTTGCTTTTTTTTTTTTTTTTTTAAATATAAAAACCAAAGGAATTTCTTTTGTAGCATCGTAGAGAAAGCAACAGCTTTACCCCATTCCCTCTTGTATGTTTGTGTAACGACAAAGTCTGCCACCGGTTTTATTTCCTAGAATCTCCACACAGATGTGAAGCCATGTGTGGACTGTGCCCCAGGACAGCTGATCCAGAGACAGTTCTCCCGTTGCCACACAGCTCCTGAACCTTCTCCAGGGGGCAAGAGTGCCTTCTTTAAAAACACACACTCCTCTGAGATCATGACGGGTTCCCCTAGTCCAAGCTTCGGGCTCTTCTAAAGGGCTCAAGGGTGAGAATCTGATTTCAAAACAGCGCTGAGCACCCGCAACTGAGCTGTGACTCCTCACTGTGCACCGGGCGGGCTGTTCCTCTAGGGATCCACATCGTCAAGGTCACTTCTCAACTCACCAATCATCATGGGGGACTCTGAACCCTTCGAGAAAGAGAAGGAAGTCCAATTCACAGACAGTAAAGTGAGAGAAAAGTTGCTCTAGGCCCACTGATTTATTTGTGTTGGGTAAACGTGTGCATTTAACAACTAAATGTTTATTGCAGGGTAATAAAACCTAACTGCAACACTCCTATTCAGCAGTGCCTGATTATGCAAAACTCTCATTCCTATGTTCTCACGTAATCACTGAAAGCACCCAGTGACCTACCTCAGATCACCATGCCACTAGGCAACAGAGCACACAGCACTCACACAGCTCAGGGGAGTTGCTCAGGGGAGTAATGTGATAGAATTGCTTTGGGCTGGGCACGGAGCCACACTGCTGAAGATGGCCCTGGTCACTCCTGAATTCTGCTTCCATCCCCAGCTGGGGAACTTTGCTTACACGCCAACAAAGATCTGAATGCCTGCTGTGTGTCCTGGGACTCATCTAGCTGGGGGTAGGGGTGGGGAAGGAGAAGGGAGTCTCTGCAAAGTGACCCATAAAGCCAAGTGGAAGACAGACAGGGGTGAGTAGGGGAGGCCCGAGGTAGAAGGAAAAAGGGTATCTGATAAACTACAAGGCGGCCACTGGTATCCAGAACTCAGCAAACGAAGCAGGGAAAGGTGGGCAGGGGCCAAATCAAGCAGGACTGTGCTGAAGATTCCAGCCCTTACCCTGATGGGAATGGAGAGCCATGAAGGGTTTAAGCAGACGAAGCAAAGGAAGCAAGAGCGAGGCACAGAGTTGTCATGAAGCACTAAGGTGCTTATGACAATGGAACAGATGCCCGGGAGCTATTTAAAAGGTCAAACTGAGGGAAGCCTGGGTGGCTCAGCGATTGAGCATCTGCCTTTGGCCCAGGACATGATCCTGGAGTTCTTGGATCGAGTCCCACGTTGGGCTCCCTGCATGGAGCCTGCTTCGCCCTCTGCCTGTCTCTGCCTCTGTCTGTCTCTCATGCATAAATAAGTAAAATCTTAAAAACAAAACAAAACAAAATAACAAAACAAAACAAAAAAAACCCAGAAATGATTCCCTTCTCTAAAGTCAGGGTAACAGGGACCTTATCAGGTGGTTGTGAGGATTTGAGGGTTAAAAAAAATGGCATCATCAAGACTCATTTAATGAGGCCTTTGTGCCAAGCCCTGTGGTGGAATTCCAGAGGAGCCCGCCCTCATGGGAGGTTAGCCAGGCTGAGGGCAGGCACGACACACTCCATGACGTTTCCACCTGCTTAGTCAGTAAGTATTCTATATGTACTTCACTCCTTTTTCTACTAGGCTGAGCAGTACTGAAAATGTTTTTTTTTTTTTTTTTTTTAAATAAGCTTAAAATTATTCTTTTATTCCCCTGACAAGTATATTTCAGTAGCCCTTCCCTTCAAGGATCTGTGTTTCTAGGAAGGCTGGTAAGAGCCAAAAAGATGGAAGAGGGGATTTGTCACAACCCCACAGAATGCAGAGAACCAGCTGGAATGAACACCTCTGTGGCCGTGCTTTATCAGGCCTACCTCTGGGATGCCTGCACTGCTAGCCAGAGACAGGTCAGAGCCTCATTGTAACTGTTGTCTGCAGCACTGTTCCACTCTGTAGGCACATTGCTGGTGAGCCCTGGGCAGGGATCACCAGAGGGTGGAGCTGGGGTCTCCTTTTTTCTTGATTAAGGAAATTCTTTTTGGAAAATTTCAGAGCAGGTGGCACCCTTTCCCATGAGGATGTGGGCTATAGCAATACCTGTTGTAAATGCCTCTCTCCGTTCTCATTTGCGGGACTGCTCTCCGACCCATTACTGCTTCCAGATTGCTCTTTCTCATTCAGCAAAGCTGTGGCATAGGCTAATGTGTCCTGTGAGAGATTTAGACACAAGAGGAAAAAGTCAGGCGATGTGCAGTGGCAGCAGTACCACCAAAGAAGTCGATCCTTCACTTGATCTTTGGAGGCAGTGGGAGCCTCCAGGTAGTGTCTTCCCGGCAGCCACCAAGGCACCCTTTAACCTCTGCTACCCACATTGCTTTTCTTCTGGCACCTAATTTGCCAGTTGCCCGACAACATGCTCTCTCTTCATAGAAATTCGCTTCTTCTGTCTTCTCATTTTGAACCTCACACCCCTTGTCTCTGAGACTGGCTTGTGAGAAACACCGAAAATCCTATCTATGGGATTTTGAGCCATGCCAAACCAAAAGAGAAGCCTCACCTGAGCCGAAATTGTTCGCTGAAAGGTTTTTCCAGTTGATGTTTCATTAGAGACATTACTCTGTGGTGTCCAATAATGTTCTGACATCTGAGATGGAAGGTCAAAAATGCCATCAGAGATGACAAGCCCACATGAGTCCATAATTACCATCAGTAGATATTTGAATATAAAAAGCACCTAACATAGCACACTGATCCTCCCAGATTTTCTATCACAACAGGGTTTCACGTCCAGTCTTAAGAGCTCAGGGAACTACTCCATCTTATATAATCACCCCTCCTCTCTCACCCATAAAGTTAAGACACCATGTTAAGATAGGAACTTCAGGCGTAGTGACAGGTATCATCAACTGTACTGAAAAAAGTTTGAAGTCTGAAAATAATCAAGGCTAGTCTCCAAATGAAGAGATTCTTCCTGACTAGGTGAGTTGTTATTGATTCCTGTGTGATAGCCAGCAAAGTTCAAACTGCACTTACCTTCTTTTGCAGCCACTGTACGGCCCAGCTCCAATGGTGGGAATTCTCCTTGAAGTAGTCCTTAGCAGCAGGACACCTGGCAGGTGGGAATTTGTAATAGACAAAGGCTTTCCCTGCACATATGCTTATTTAATCTATATTACCTTTTGATTTTGATCCACAAATACTATCTTCATTAAAGTTCAGTTGTCTTTATTTAAATTTTCACTTGTTTTGGTTTGGATACATTCCTATGTATTAACTTCAAAAGGTAGGAAAAGGTAAATACATAGTGAAAAGTCTTTTATCTAGGACTACCTCACCCACTCAATCCTATTACAATTCAAAGATGGCAACTAAAACATAAAATTAAACAGAAACATCCCATAACACACTGTCCATTTAAATCATTTTTTTTAAAATTTTTTATTTATTTATGATAGTCACACAGAGAGAGAGAGAGAGGCAGAGACATAGGCAGAGGGAGAAGCAGGCTCCAGGCACCGGGAGCCCGATGTGGGATTCGATCCCGGGTCTCCAGGATCGCGCCTTGGACCAAAGGCAGGCGCCAAACCGCTGCGCCACCCAGGGATCCCCACACTGTCCATTTAATAACAGAAATAAGGGACGCTTAGGTGGCTCAGGGGTTAAGCATCTGGATTCAGCCCAGGGCGTGATCCTGGAGTCCTGAGATCGAGTCCCACATCAGGCTCCCTGCATGAAGCCTTCTTCCTCTGCCTGTGTCTCTGCCTCTCTCTCTCCCTCTGTGTCTCTCATGAATAAATAAAATCTTAAAAAAAATCTTTAAAAAAAATAACAACATAAATGAGTCTTAAATTTTTGTGATTTGAGTAAGAATGATATTATGAGAAAAACAATTTTAGAAAGCTGTCCTTCATACTCAGACAGTACTGACAGTGATGATGTCTGTACAGAATGGAGGGATGGAGAACACAGAAATATATACATAAAGACACTCATGGGCTGGCATCAGACACACCATGTGGCCCCAGTATGACCTGGAAATGCCACTTAGGTGAACACTTATGCTGCCAACATCAAGCCTAATTAACGCACCCACAATTGTGGCAGGACAGTCTCCACCTGTGTTCACAATGCTATGTCATCTGGAAGATGCACATTCACGCGTTATTTCAACTAGGCATACAATCTGTTCAAGACGCTCAGATGTAGCAGCAGCTTGAGCCCAACAGATTTCTTACTCTTATTTTGGCATAAATGTAAGAATGGCAATCCCCATGCTGAAGAATCAGTAAAAATCTGGTGCAGAATCAATTAAGCTGTAAGGCAGGCTTGGTGTGGGACCCGGCGGTGGCAGGGCAGTCCACTCAGTAACCTGGGGGGGGGGGGCATGCAGCTGCTTGTGCTCTGTGTGCCCACACTCTATGCAAGGGAGTTGAGACCGCATGCCACTAAGGTTCCTTTGAACACTGAGAACCCCTGCTTCCCAACTGTCTGTCAACTAATAAATGGACAAACAAAATGTGGTATAGCTATACAGTGGCATAGTGTTCAGCCTTAAAGAAGGAAGAAGTTCTGGCACAGGCTACACCTTGGATGAACATGGGGCACCTCATGCTGAGTGAAATAAATAAGCGGCACAAAAGACAAATAACTGGGTGATTCCACGTATAGGAGCAGTGCAATTCGTCCAGTTCAGAGAGAGGAAGTATAAGGATGGCTGCCAGGGGGAGGGGGAATAGTTCCTGTAGAATCAGGACAGACTTTGAACTTGGGCAGATGAGGAGGTTTGGGAAACGGATGGTATGATAACGTGAAGGCACTTAATGCCCCTGCTTCGTAAACCTAAAAATGGTTAAAATGACAAATTTTATGTTGTCTGTATTTTGCTACAATTAAATAAAAAGGGAAAAAGAACCTGTGCCTTAAAGTGCGTCTGTCTCTGCTCTGACTGCACGCAAGGCCACGTACACCTACACCACCCATGTTGTGAGGCCCACAGCGCCTGCCCTTGAGGAGGTGTTGCAATGATTCAGTGCAAGCAAGATAACGTATTTAGCACAGTGCCTGGGGTCCTAAGTGTAAGGAGCTGTAAAAGGATTCTGCCTTTTGAGAGGCTGTTTTGAAAGTGAGGATTTAGAAACTGACAGAGCTGGCAGGGAAGTTACATTTAAGCCATCTCAAGTGCAAGTTCGTGAACCCTTGCTGTGAAGGTCCTCGAATCTGTCTCGATTCTTGCCTTTCCTGCATAAGACCTGCTGGTTTAGCCTTTTTTTTCTTGGGTTCCATAAGACCTGCTGCTCCTCTGACATCCCTCCCTCACATCTCTCGGAGATCATGGAGATCACGTGAATATGTTTCCAAACCATCCAAAACATGCCCTGAGTCAGGCTCTCTAGGAACAAAACCAAGGTAGATTTTTTCCCCAGTCATATTTGACTTGCAACTGAAAACACCATTTCCAATGGTGAATTTTGAGTCAATACTTACTTTTGAGCAAGAGTTACAAGAAATTTGACACACTGGTAGCAGCGACTGCTGTCCACATGGTTGCTGTGGTGCATCAGGGCTGAGTGAAAAGAAGAGGGAATTGTGACAAGAAAGCACACGGAGAGTGGGTCCCAGTAACACCACTCTCGTTCTGAACATTCACAACCAACTAGTTTTAGTAGCAGAGAAGGCACTTAACTAAAAGCATGGTGGTTGGTGCTGGCTCAATTCTAATGGACAGAAACACTACTTTAAATGGTATTCCAGAAACTTATGTGGCAGTGGAAGTTTAGCTTTTAGAACTGAAAGGAACTAAGCTGATTATTCACTCAGAAACCTTCAAACATTGAAGTGATAACACTGTAAGTTTGATAAATGGGAAATTTACGATATTAGTTTGTTTCAACAAATACTTTCTGCTCTGTTCTTTGTGGATGTAAAAATAAATAGTCCTTGGTCTGTCTGCTCTTGCAAAGTCTATGGTCTGGAAGTTACAGAGAACCTGGGTGCCACTTGGAGGCCTGCAATGTCGTAGCTACACAACTTTTTTAGCTTACATTTCTCTGCTGTGATAAAAGGAGGTCTTAAATCTCTTGCCACAGAGCAAAATCTACAATGACTCAGATTAACTGGGGATACTGGTGGGATGGTGGGTGTTGGAGAGGACAATTTCTAACCACTCTTTTTCTAAGAAATGGCTCATTAAAGCCACCTTAGCTTTCTGAAGAAAACTCTGCAAAAAGCTCATTTCAAAAGCTGAAAATGTACTTTTTCAGGTACATTCACACCACAAGTTAAAAAAAAAAATCCCATTTCATGAGCTTGATGACACATCTTGAGCCCGAAGTTTTACTCTTTCCCTCCTCAATGGCTGCAATGCATTGATTGAAAGACTTTTGGCATCAGAAAGTAACCTTTAGCTTGTTGACTCTTAGCTGACCCAGTAAAAGGACCCTGAGCTGCACCTTGCTGACTAAAGTGGAGAGTGTCCAGCTGATAAGATCCTTTGGTTTCACCTCTCCTGACCAGAATGTGGGAGCCCATGACCCCAACAGGCCTCTTCCAGAGCCGCTGCTGGGGCACAGTGCCGAGGCAGACTGGTTGGGGAGGAGGCCAGCCAGAACAAGAGGCTGTCTGCATGTCTGCTATAGACATTTCTCAGGAAGGCCAAGGTACTTGCCTAATAAACCGTTTTCTGTCTCAAATACAAATTTGACCCGCTCCACTTGTATGGGATCTTCAATGACCTATGACAGGAAGGAAACAAAGGCTGGTAAATAAAAAAAGGAACTTGTGTAATGCCACTCACTGGGGTCTTTTTGATTCTGTTCGATGAATGGATAAAGAAGATGCAGTTTAGATATATAGCACTACTACTCAGCCATTAAAAAAAAAAAAAGAAATCTTGCCATTTGTAATGACATGGCTGGAACTGGAGGATATTATGCTAAGTAAAATAAGAAAACAATTATCATATGATCTTACTCATATGTGGAAATTAAGAAACAAAGCAGGATCATAGGGGAAGAGAGGAAAGAATAAAACAAGATGAAATCAGAGAGAAAGACAAACCATAAGAGACTCTTAATCACAGGAAACAAACAGGATCGCTGGATGGGGGAGATGGGGTAATTGGGTGATGGGCATTAAGGAGGTCACGTGATGTCATGAGCACCGGGTATTATATAAGACTGATGAATCAGTGACCTCTACCTCTGAAACCAATACGTTTTATGTTAATTAGCTGAATTTAAATGAAATTAAAAAAAAAAGATTCTGTTCAAGAGATTACTTCAGTTCTTGACTTAACAAAATCCAATACAAATGAACATGTCACTGGCACATACCTCAATAAATCTTATTTTATTTTATTTAAGTACAATCTACTCCCCATTGTGGAGCTTGAACTCACAATCTGAAGATCAAGAGACACATGCTCTCTGACTGAACCAGCCAGGGCCTCCTTAAATTTTAAACCGAAGATGAACAATTTTAAGTAATAGTTGAAGATCCACTCATTTCCTATGTATATGTCCTTACCCACTACCCTCTATAGTTCTCTAGAGGAAGGTACAGTGGGCTACAAGGATGTAAATTTCACGATCCCAAGCATCTGAATTGTGTATCCAAACCATGTCAGAGTTTTGTTACAATTCAGCTCTACACGCAGCATGGAGGTTTGTACTGCCATGCTACACTGGGCTGGAACCGTGCCCTGCTCACAGCTGTACCTCTAGTGCCGGGTGCTGAACTGTGCACAGGGCCATAAGCTAAGTGGTTTGCTGCTGAGCAGATGAACAATACACAGTCCTACTCCTGAGGAGCAACAATCTTCTATATTTTATAAAAAGTACTAGGATCAAAAAGAGGTAAAAGACCAGAGAGATGGGCTTTTTATAAACACCACCCATGATGTCTTTCCTCGTTCAGAAGTGTTTATTAAATGACCAGCCTGTGCCCAGGCCTATGTGAAGTCTTGGGAACCTGAAGGGAACCCAGTCTCTCCTATTAGGGAGCCTTGGGCTAGACACTCATCGGCTCACATCCAGTCACTTCAGTCTACTGTTTTTCTTTCCCAAGTAAGTGGAGGCCTAGCCCTTGTCACCTCTGCTCTGTCTCTCCTCTGTACAGGCCTTGCTACTTCTCAGATTATTGGCACATGCACCAAGGTGGTCTTTCAGTTCCAATCTGGCTTCCTTCCTCTGTCAGTCCTTCAAAACAAGTGCCAGGGGAACCCTTCTAACCTAAATCAAGTCATAACACTTTCCTGTTAAAGCCCACCCACAGCACCTACCAATGATGACGGAGATTGCAAACTGAAATGTCTACAGAGGCCAGGGATGACAAGAAACGAACAAAGTAGGCTAGGTATGATGCTGTGGAGCCGTGAGGACAGAGGCAGACCGCACAGCATGTGCCTCATTGGGGGGTGCCAGCTGCTAACCGCACTAGGTGACTGGGGAAATGGGGCCAATTCACCATACTACTGGTTTCTCAACATGGGTCAGGATCTAGATATTATAAAACAAAACAACTTTAGGTCAAATAAAACAGGCATATAGGCTGAACCTGGCCACTAGTGTGCAGCCAAGGGCCTATGGGAAAAAGCCCACATGCTCTGGGCACCTGCAACCTTTCATGATGTGGTCGAGCTTTTCCCCTCAAGTTCTCATCAGCTCCCTCTTCTCCTGGTCATGCCACTTATTTACAGTCCCTGCACACCAGCTCTGGTGGCCAGTGTGGGCTCTGGGGCCAGCTCCTTGGCTCAAATCTTGCTCTGTCACTTTAATGCAAGCGTGGCGCCTTGGGCAAATCCCTCCACTTTGCTAAGCTCTACTTTCTAACAATAATGTATTTTACTGCTTCTCAAGTGAATTCTCTGCATTCAATACTTCTGAAATGTATCCTATAGTCAATTACATGCCAGTTTCTTGGCTTGTAAACAGTATCTTTAGTAGTACACAGAGTCCAGGGTGTCTTAGATTTGAATGAACTGTAGAGCCAGCAATTTACCTCTGGCAGTCTTAACGTTTAAAGGAGGCAAGGTCTGTGCGTAGCAGGGTCCTTCAGCCACAGGAAAGCCGTCTCTGCCACTAGCTGGTTCTCTGCTCTGTCACCGCCTGTCCTTGTCTGGCCCCTTCCCTGAACTGTGAGCCCCTGCGAGGTGGTTCTCCTACCACTTGCCTCTCAGGCAGTAAGTGAAAACCATGACTGACCTCGATGTACTCAGGGATGACTCAGTGCAGACCAAGTGAGTGCAAAATGGTACAAGGACACACAGCTTTATTATTTACAAATACGTGCTCACTAGTGAACATAACCAACACCATGAGAGGATCGGAACATTTTCACTTACCAGTATCTCATGAAGTAGCTGGAACGTATTCTTTAGCTCATGGGGTGGAGCTGTTTCTAGTTGATTCTGAAATATTTTTTAAAAGCATAAAAATTCCAGTGAGCCTTCAGTAGAAAGCTTATCAGAGTGGCGAGCACCAGAACTGGCTGCAAACTCTACTCTTACCACTATCACCTGCCCTCTCTGGGCTTCAGTTTGCCCAATTGCTAAGCCTGGACCAGCACAGTCTCTATGGATTGTGGCATGGCAACACTGTGATACTTTACTATGAAATTAGGAAGGAGAGAGGAGAAAGGCAGGAAGACAGAGCTTTTAGTGAACAGGCTCAAATTTCTGCTTCTATACATATCCTTTATATGTATAGATACATATTCTATTTGGTTTTCCAGAATATGTGCTCTGGGTTAAGTACACTATGAGGATGTATATAAGAAAAGTCAGTTTATGAAAATGCAGACTCTGCTGAGACAAAATAAGGAAGGTGTGAAGGTTTGTCAGAGTCACACTGTGCTGTGCACTTTGGCAACCTTGTGCATGTGCGCCACGAGAGGGGACGTGGCATTACACAACCACCCTCCCAGGCACTAGCGCTGGCACAAAGGAGGCACCCTGGGTGTCACAGCTCACTGAATCTTCACACTCTGTGAGGTCAAGTCAGACTTCTCCCAGCCTGACAGCAGAGGTCATATAAAGAGTAAAGAAGAGAAACTCCGTCACCTGTGATACAGGGTTTCACAGATAAAGGCTGAGGGAAACATGTTTTAGCAAGAGCCTGGATTATGTGTCCACATAATCCCCTGACCACCTGCTGCTTGTGAACACTTCATGTGTCACTATTACAAATCCTGACACAGGTATGAACGCGTGGCAGAAACTACTATATGCAGTGTAAATTTAACAAAAGAGGCCTGGAAGGATACATACCAAGGTGACAGTACTGACCCTTGGGACAGGGCAGACAGGGGACAATGGTGATTGGTAGTGGGCCAAGTGGGCTTTGGCCTTACTTGTATGTTTTAATCTTTCACAAAGCAGATGCCGACAGGTAATTAAAAATTAAAGATGAAAAACTAAAAAACAAAAACCTGATAAAAATACATGCAGGCTGATTGGTTTTTCTGGTAGGACCTAGAAAGGCAGTGAACAACATGGTTAAGGGCACGGCCGTGGAGCCAGACTGCCAATGTTCAAATTCCCACTCTGCCACTGGGCAAGTTACTTACTCTGTGCCTCAGTTTCTCAACTGTAAAATGGTGACGATAACAGTATTTACATCACAGGACTACTTGAGAATTGGGTGAATTAAATATGTACCATGCCTAGAACAGTGCTTGGAGCAACATATATAAGGGTAATTACGACACTGGTCAGAGCTTCCTTATGAACTATATTGCCAACCTATTTTTGATTTTTAAATTGTCTAGGAAAAGGACCTGAAGTTGGAAAGCTATTTTACATAATAATTGTCACCAAAGCATATCATTAACTATAAAATATATTCTAAATAGCTAAAAATTAAGCCCAGTGCAAAATGCCTCACTAGGAAGGGAATGGCTAAGTAAATTATGGTAAATGAGTAAATGAAATATCCTCAGCGGTAATGTAATGATATGAAAAAATACTTATAATGCCCAAGTGAAAAAAAGACATAGAATCATAAAGACAGTAAAATTTTAATCATGTTAAAATACATGCACAGAAAATAAAAGGGAGACCTAGGAGAATGTTCATGGTGATTAGCAATGAATGGTGAGACTCTGAGTTCTTTTTATTCTTTTTTTTTTTTTTTTAATGAGCCTGTATGTTTTTATAATTAAGAAAAGCAACTAAGGTTATTAAAAGAAGTATACTAACTAAGAGCAAATGTATACTTTCTTAGAGTCTCAGTAGCAGACTATCAACTTTCAACAGGCCGCACTGGGGTCCTACCTTAATGAAATGCAGCATGGTGAAGGAGAAGTGCTCATTACAGAAACAGCAGTACACGACCATCTCGATGAGAGCTAGGAGAGAGCCGGTCAGCTCTCGCAAAGCAAACATTACCTAGTGGGAGAGTATAAAAAGAGTAAACTTTTCTTATGTTGCAGTTCACTATCGCTATGTTGTTTCTGATTTTTACTGAAATGTACTCAGATTTAAAATCTTCAACATTGCCTCAAAATAGGCTTTCTTAACTACTAGAGGTTTCTAAGTCTGTCTGAAAAAAATCTGCAAATGTGCATTTTTTCCCCCCAGGAGTTACTTTTATCAGATTTTCAAAGGTAAATGCCCCAAGTGAATACCCCCAGCACCAAATTAAAAGAATCACTGATAGATCCCCAAAGTAAACAATGTTAAGCAAAAAAAATCTTTAAAAAGGAGTGCGGAAAAAAAAAAAAAAAGGAGTGCGCAGTACTGTCAACATAATTAAAAAACCAGTATGACATACAGCTCATAGGTTTATACACGTAAATCAAGCCACCAGTAGGTGGCTTTGGAAAGAAGAGGAAGGGACTCAGGCTACAGATGGGCCACACAATGAGTGGTGCAACAACCAAGGGCTGTGAGCAGCCCACTCCTACACTCCTGAGGTTTATAAAACAAGTGTGCTCCAGAGTTGTGGCATTCCAGAACCAGAGACAGACATAAAAGATGGGGAACAAAATCCTTTCCTAATAAACTCCTAATATCTTCTTGCAGAAGTGTCGTTCACCTCCTCCTGAGACTTGGAGGGGGGAATGAGCAGGGCTGGGCCCAGATATCTGATCCTTGCTTGCAGAGAGGACCATAAAAATTCTCTTCAGCTCATTTCTTTCTGACATGTATACCCAGGAAGAAAAATTAATTTGAAAGAATCATTCTGGACAGCCTGGGTGGCTCAGCAGTTTAGCGCTGACTTCAGTCCTGGGTGTGATCCTGGAGACCCGGGATCAAGTCCCGTTCAGGCTCCCTGCATGGGGCCTGTTTCTCCCTCTGCCTATGTCTCTGCGCCCCTTTCTCTCTCTCTCTCTCTCTCTCTCTCTCTCTGTCTCTCATGAATAAACAAAATCTTAAAAAAATATGAAAGAATCATTCTTTCTCTAAATATCAGAGTGACACAGAAGATATTACAAGAGGCATTTTCCCCCAAGTAGGTAACAGGAAAAGAAAAAGAAAAGGGCTCGGGGATCCTTGGATGGCTCAGCGGTTTGGTGCCTGCCTTTGGCCCAGGGCGCGACCCTGGAGTCCGGGATCGAGTCCTGCATTGGGCTCCTGGCATGGAGCCTGCTTCTCCCTCTGCCTGTGTCTCTGCCTCATTCTTTCTATCTATCATGAATAAATAAATAAATAAATCTTTAAAAGAAAAAAGAAAAAGGCTCAAGAAGACCAAGTACATACCTCTAACAGGTAAGGCTTCCCTTCAGACAGGAACAACAAGGCCTCTACTTCCTCGTGGAGGGGCAGCAAGGGGCTGGAGGGGGCGACACTAATGGGTGGCCGTTGCTTAAATAGACCAGGAGCTGTAGGAGACCAAAGAAAAACCAAGCCTGTTTCATCACTTGATGTCCTTTCATGAGACAGATACCCACAGGGTGAAGTGGTTCTCTCAAGTGTCACACACGCAGCAGCTTAGTACATATAGCTCATTTCCCTCACAGCCTGGTGGGGAAGCCAGGCATGCACATAGGATGTCTACTTCTCACAGCATTTCTGCCTAAGCTGTTGGGGTGACTATTTAAGATCTCCCAAGACAATCTTTGAAAGAAGTAAAAATATAAATAGTATATGAAAGAAAATGTCCAAATGCCTCTAAGACACTGGATAAGACACTTGTTGCTCCAACAACTGACCTCAAATACCAGCTACCACCACTTATGCTAAGGAGAATCGACCTACATGCTAAAAAACGAGGACTCACATCTTTCTTTTACAAACCCGTCTGAACCCACGAATTAGGTAGGCAGCCTTAGTCTTTTCAGCTGTATGAGTCAAAGTGAAGGACGTAAACTGCCTCACAGCCATGGGGTGCTCCCCAGTGGTGCTTTTAGAGAGTCAGGCTGCACTTACAGAGCAGAGTGATGCTCTGTGATTTCTAGCAGATCTTCCTGGTCACACAGTATGAATGCCTACCACAGCTGCTGGTGGTCAGAGGCTAGCCTCATATGCCAGGCCCTATGCTGCTTCCTGATGGAGGCCCGTGCAAGCTATGAACCTGGCCTTGCTGTGGCTTCCCTGTCTGGGAAAGGGGACCATCCCTCATAGGCTTGCTGAGGAGATTAAACACCTAACCCCAGAGCTCTGTGGAAAGACCACAGCACACAGAAAACCCTGGATACTTTCCAGCTGTTTCGTTGTGTCATTACTGTTGTTGTTGGTGCTGTCCTGCCAAGGCCTAGAACAGTGTAAAGATGTGGTACACACGTACATTAGAACACTGGATAAGCACAGAGGCAATGTCTGTCTCAGCTGCACTAAATAAGGACTGAGCTATTGGCTCTGGGGGACAAAACAGGAAAGGTACCAGCTACATCTTGCATTCAAACACATTTCAATGACATAAGTTACATCTGAATCCTCTTTAGCTTTACAAAGTACTTTAACATTTTAGCCGATTAAATCCTCATTATGCCTGGGGAATTATGTTTTTCGTATTTCCATTTTGTACTAAGGACCAGAAAGGTCAGGTGACTTGGTCAAGTTAACAACACTAGGAACTCTAGCCCACACTTGGCTATTTTCCCCACTAGATTAGCTGCGTCAATTATGGTGATGGATGAACTGTGGATTAGCCTCTAATTCCAGAGTGTTTTTTTAAATACTTGTAGATCCATGCCCACCAAATAAATGATTGACTTTCTTTTGTGACAAGCTAATAAAATAGGGTGAAATTTAACATGCATTAAAACAAATAATTTTCAGTGTTCCTCAACTATCAAACAGTAAAATAAGAAGTAACATTCATTTAATTGCTAGCATTATTAGTCTCCATGCATTACTGATAAATTCACTCTCTATTTAATAAAAGCTCACCAACATTCCTTTGAGAAGAGACGTCTGAATGCAAAACCAGTAATGCCACTGTATTATGAAGATTCCCAAATTCTCGTGCTTGTGCTGAACTCCACCGACGTATCTGTTGACAGAGAAAATATACTGGACGTTATTTTGGTTAGAAATAACATAAAAAGGAAGGGACGGGCTGGCTCATGCTATTTTGAGCCATGATTCTTTTTCAATGTTTGATGGTAGAAGAGATCAAAGTCATGGGTTTTATTTTTTTAATGTTTAAAAAATTTTTATTTATTTATTCATGAGAGATACAGAGAGAGAGAGGCACAGACACAGGCAGAGGGAGAAACAGGCTCCATGCAGGGAGCCTGACGTGGGACTCGATCCTGGGTCTTCAGGATCACACCCTGGGCCAAAGGTGGCACTAAACCACTGAGCCACCCGGGCTGCCCGTCATGGGTTTAATAAGCTAGCTGAAAGTGTTTTTTCCCCAAAGACGTATTAACTTGTGCTCTCAAACAGTTCCATTTCTGTATTCAATTTAGGTACTGAATGCTTCTGACCTGTGCTGGCTAACTTTCCCGTACCCTAGTATGATGGGGAAAACTCAGGAGGCTGGAGAGCTGGTGGCTCGACCCCTCTGTGCCATTCATGGTGGTAGGTGGACATGGGCAAGTTCTTTACCATAATAGCCCTGGCCTCTCTGTGTCACGGCAGAGATGACCTACCTGCCCCTTCATGGTTTTGAGGACCCAATGAAACATGAAAAGTAAAAATGTTTTCAATGTTATGTGTGCCCCATAAAAGTAAAACAATATGGATTATATGACACTATTAATTACATTAAATCTTATTTAACTACAGTTAATGTCAGTCTACTGCTAGGGTCAACAGAGTCCCAGATACAAGAGTGTGACACGAACAAACACACTATCACACAGCAGTACTTGCTGACGTTACAGAGAGCAACAGGTGGCATAGCAGGAGGCAGAGAGGAGCTCTGGGCAGTAAGTCTGTGTCTCCTCATCTAGACAGGAACACGTTCCTATGTGATGTGTTATGCGGAGGGGAAAGCAGAGCTGGGCCTGAGTCCCTGCTCCATGATGCTTTAGCTCTGTGACCTCGCATGAACACTTAACTTCTCTGAGCTTTCTTGAGAATGGGGAGGAAAATGCTTATTTTATTGAACTGTATCAAGCAAAACATGTAAAGTAACCAATGTGCCTGGTGCATAAAAGGTACTCCATAAATAGCATTTATTATCTGTGCATGTTCACATTTTTCACCTTTAAATCTGTCAAAGAGAAGACATAAGGTGATGGGAGAAACACACCAGCACAGAAACTCCAAATAGGAGAGCCATCCTTGGATCTCTGTAGCCCCACTGTCACAGAAAACTTCCCTCTCACGCTCTGGCTGTGAGTGCTATACATGCAGCAGGCATCGTCAGGCCACACTGCTCAGCCTTACGTTCTCATCCCAGCCCTATCACCAGCTCCCTACACCAGCAATCTCTGACAGAATGGCCTTGCCCATGGTCCCTGAGGACAAGTGGAGACCCCAGTGCACTACTTCTTGAAGCCTTCTAAAACCTCCCCAGTTGGAGCCCATCTTTCCTCCTAGGACATTTCCTGACTGATATTCTTGTTAGTCATTTCCATGGGTTATCATCAGACTAAATTCTGCGAGGAGGCTGTAAAAACAAATGAACTCCAAAGAACTCTAAAGGGTATGTAGTACCAGCACCTGGAATCTTATGAGATTGAATATGTTCATCACCTACAAAGAGAAACAACATGGTGACAAAACCATGGCTACCACACTGGGCCACACAGCAGCAGGCACTACCTGATTGTTTTGCCGGTTGGCCCCGAGGAGAAAGCTGGTCATGTGTCGCAGAGCTGAATGCCTCAGAAGAAGATCCCCAGCCCGAATGCCTTGCTGTCACAACATAACGAGAATAAGTTATAGATCTATCCAGACAAAAATGTGTATTAAAAACACTTAATGAGAAGTTTTAAGAGCCCAGTAAGTTTTTAAATGCTGTAATAATTTACATAAAGTACTGGTTAAAAATGTAGTTTAAAAAACACTGGAGTTTCAACAAAAACTCCCACTGCTTCACGCTGGCTGCCAGACATGCATTAAGGCTCTAGTTCTAATGGGGCCTTCTGCTGTCTTCAATGAGTAATTAAAATCTACCTGTATCAGAATTCTGGCAAGTAACAGAATCCACAGATCTTAAGATTTTTAAGAAGAAATACTCATAAAATCGTATCTTTAGATCCACTATTGACCAGTCCAAATTTCTTCCATGTATGAAAAATTCCTTTAGACTAGAACTTTGCTAGATTAGGAAAGATACTAGAAAAAAAATCACTTACCTTTTGTACAAAAGTGTTGAATAGGAAAAAGTACTGAGCACAGTTTTTACAGTTTTCTGGGACATCTTTATCCAACAGAGCAAGTAGTACTTCCAGTAACTGATGAAGGCTTTTTAACTGGTTAGAAGAAAGATGAAATCATATAAAGAGAAAGAATATAAGACAGACACTTGTAACAGGGTTAATCTGAAGTAAATCACCGTTTAAGAACAAAAGTAAAGTCTGATTGATACAATCCAGTCTCAGATTCAGATGGATTTATGCTTTGGAGAGCAAAAACAAAATCATCACTTTTATCTTCCAGGGAAAGATTGGTACTGTAGAAACAAGAGGAAAGCCTAGTCTTGTTTTCTAGATTTCAGATTCAAGGGCAGGGCTGTATGGCTAATGGTCACATTTTCTGCAGAGCCAATTTCTGTCTCTTGAAAAAAAGGGGGTTTAGAGGAAACATTTCTGAATCCCTCCCTCCACTATGCTACTTCTTCACATAATCACAGATGCAAAGAATAAAAAACACAGACACAGGCATAAGGGCCAGAAATCAAGCCAATGGAGCAAATGGAGCGCAACAGCCTGACAGAATGACAACGGTAATATCAACTCAACCGTGAACTTACTTGAAAGCCCGCTGACGCCTCATGGAAAGCTTTGAAAAACATTTTATTTGTTTAGAAACCATTTTGGTTATCACATTGCTTCTTCTTTCCCTCCCACCCCAACTGGTTTTGGACAAGTCCCTAGAAATTCATCTGTGATTGGAGGATTAAGACCAGCTTACTACTCTTATTATCTCATCTCCCCTAAAGATGGTGTTCACAGGCTGAAATATTCCCATCCGTCCTGTCACACTCATTAAAAATACAGTAAAACCTACCATTTATATAGTACTTTGTTTTCAAAATACTTTACAATATAAAGCGGGTGGCCAGAGGCACCATTTCCATTATAGGGGGAAAAAAAGACATAAAATACATCCACTGGACATCAGATAGAATTCACTGAGGCAATGACTCGCATGCTTACGTCCTCCACCACTCCCTTCCCTTCCTATTACCTGCAGTCCTGCCTCTAGAGGTTGATGGACTACTATGCCATAGCCTGACCCCATCTGTAAGGAGACTGCACTAATTCTGCTTTTACCCTCTGGTTGGGTTGGTACATGGCAGGAAGGAGGACAGCGAGAAGGCCCTTATGTTAAGTATCTTAGAAAAGCTCCACGGGGGTGTTTCAAAGCAATGGTATCTAAACTATCCTAACAGGCTCCCATTGATTGATTCTATATATTCTGCATCTAGGTAAGGTGAAGTTAAAAAATGGTCATGCTGTTTAAACTGATTGAAAAGCAGCGCCTTGCACGAAACTTCAGCTTCTTAATAATTCTTGGAATGGAGACATGGTCTTCTTCTAGGTCCTCCCTAAAGGGTGTATTTGACCTCCTCATTCACTCTGGCCTGAGCAAAGCACCTGAGGCTGTCTAGTCTAACAGTGACCTCTGGGTCAGGCAACGTGGAAGGGTGCCAGATACTGTAACTGGGTTAGCATCTCTCTTCGAGGACTTGCTCAAGGTCGAACAGCAGAGCCAACATCTGGATCCGAAGCAGCAATTCCTAGAATTTGCATTGAGTTCATTGAGACACACTGCCTCCAGCCAATGTCTACAAGGAGCCAATCAGATCTGCAAATAACATTTTTCAAAGTTTTCCATGTAGTGTCAGCTGTTTGAAACAGCAAACTTGGGAAGAAGTGTTATATTTGCTAGGACTTAATAACAGATTGAATAATCAGACTTACAGCGTATGTCATTTATTTCCTTAAGACTTAAAATGTGGGGGGATTGAGGATAGTAATAAATACCATGTTTGTTTTCGCATGTGTAGAACTGTAAACCAGAAAATATGTTGCAGAAAATAGAATTAGGAAGAAGAAATCCAGAAGAACAGGAACAAAGACTAGGGAGTAATGGAGACCAATGAAGAAACGCTCTTGGCCGCTGCTCCTTGATGGATGGCACTTGGTTGGTTTGGATAATGCAAATAGTTTATTAGGAAAGAGACAAAGCCAAGTGTGGCTCAAAATGCCTGTGGTCTAGACTGGAGTCTCTAGACTTAGGTTAGTCTCAGTTCAATGAAATCTAACACAGACTCTTGAGAGAAGACTCTGAAAAAGGAGTGCTCTAGAGAGAAAATCCTGAAGCAGACCAGAGCAGACCCAAATTCCTAGCCTATCCTGACTCCTAGAATATGAGGCGGCAAGGATAGCATGCCTTCTACCCTGGCATTTATCAGAAAGGCAGTCCACGGGAGGTTCATTCTATGTGGCAAAATTACCAGACTCCAATCCTAGGCTCTCTTTCTTATCATGTGCAATTTAAAACACTTGGTAGTAACAGAATGTATAAATAACATCTAAGATAGGAGACCGACCTTATCCTGATAAAACAAGGCACTGTCTAGAGTTTTCTCCAGAATGG
Source organism: Canis lupus familiaris (assembly GCF_011100685.1). Taxonomy (NCBI): domain Eukaryota; kingdom Metazoa; phylum Chordata; class Mammalia; order Carnivora; family Canidae; genus Canis; species Canis lupus. Next base: position 54,632,975 of record NC_049226.1, on the reverse strand, counting down.
TGGCCACGGCAACTCGCACTTCTCTCACACTGCACTCCAACAAGAAAATCCTAAAGTACAGAGAGAGAAAAGGTGCACGTTGAGAAAGCAAAAATGGATTTCTATAAACCAACCTCCCCAACACCAGGCCCATCTAGTATCCAAGAAACAAAATCCCTCTAAGATATTAGGTCAAGCTTCCTGAGAGCTTTGGGAAACTCTCATGAGGGAAGGAGAAGGCCAAACAGGAAAATCAGACCCCTGGATGCTAAAAAATAGATTCCTTCCCCACCTTTCTCCTAAAATGAGCATCTGTATAAACATAACGGTTTAAGGAGAGAAACGGGCATAAAGACACATGAAAGCAAAGAACCTAGTATTTCATAGATTCTGTTCACTCAGTTTTCCTTGGGATTTCTCAGAATAAGATACTAAGGTCTGCAGTCAAGAGATCTCCTTCTACTCCATCTGTGAACCAGTATTTCTACCTCTTCCTTTCCTCTCCCTCGCCAGGCCTTGTTACCTAAATCCCCCCTAAATGAGGATTTGCAGCCCAAGAGGTCATGCTTCCCTCCTTTCTTCCTCTATGAGGGTGATGACCACAGCAGTCAGAGTTGATCAAGGGCTTCCTTGATCTCCGGTACTGTTCATGTTATAGTCAGCTACCATGCAATGCCCCCCAAGTGCATCATTTACTGCAATCCTTTACAGGCCCCTGCAGGTGCCTGAGTGGTGGGGGAGGCAGCCCCAGTTGTGGAGAGGCATGGTCAGGCGGAAGCGTGTGTGGGGTGAGCGTGCCCCAAGGTGTGCTTCTCCACAGTCAACCTTTGTTCTTGCATGACAGGCTCACTTTGATGTGATGACCCATACTGTTACCAGCAAAGTGAAAACCCGCCTGACTTTTCTAATATTTCTTAGCACAAAGTTCTCATTACTCCACATGAAAGATTTAAATACAGCCAAATTTCGACGACCACAACCTTCAGGTGCCAGTAGAAACCTGCTCTGGTCCCTGTTTGAGGGCAACACTAGTGTTTCCTTCCTCCCCTCTCTGCTGCTCTTCCCCATAACCATTAATACTACCTATTAGCTACCTAATTTGCACCAGAGAAAGCTATGTTCAAAATCCACTAAGACTCTAAGGGGCAATGGTCAGAAAGTTAAAGAGATAACAATATGCCTGTAAAGAGGCTTGATTAGATTTAGGTGTAATTCCTTTGGAAAGAGTATCATCAGGGGGTGCCCTACAATTTCCTATCGTAGATACCAGGACACAGAGGCACTATGAGAATGCAGACAAATCCAGAACGTGAAGAGTTCGACAAGGCAAATCATCAGTCTGTCCCTCAAACAACAAAATGGCATAACAAAGGGGCGGCTGGGAGGAGCAATTCTAGGTCACGAGAGTCTTAAGAAACTACTTTCAGAGATACAGGCTGAAAAATTTATAGTGAAATAATATGATGTCTAAGACTTACTTAAAAATACCTGAGAGAAAAAGGGGCACCTGGGTGGCTCAGTCAGTTGGGTGTCTGACTATTGATTTTGGCTGAGGTCATGATCTCAAGCCCTGCATTGGGCTCCGAGCTCAGCGGGAGTCTGCTTGGTATTTTCTCCCTCTAGCAAACCCCTCACTCGTGCGTGCATGTACATGCTCTCTCTCTATAATAAATAAATCCTAAAAACAATACTTTACAGGAAAAAAAGCAGGTCTGTGTGTGAATGGTGGGTGTTGGGAGGGGCAACAACATGGGCAAAGTGTTGATAACCTGACCTGGGAAGCGAGTGGTACAGGGCAGGGCTCTCATTCTGGCTATTGTGCTATATATTTAAACACTTCCACAATAAAAACTTTTTAAAAGATGTAAAATATTTAGTAGTTTTAATTTTTTTGCATCAATTTTCAAACAATATTTAGTACTAATTCAAATTTTTACTATTATAGTTACATTCAAGCATTGTCTCAAAAAAAGACTATACTGAGAAGCTCTGACCTAAGAGACAGCATCCCCTTCACATTGTTACTTCAGCTGTAACAATGAGATGTTAAAAATTCTAAAGAAGCAATTATAAAATTACAAAATACAAAACCAGCAACTAATAATGATAAACTGAATGATAAAAAGATAAAACTATAATAAGCTCTCAGGAAGGATTCAGACTAGGTAATTCACTGGGATTCTTAACCATCAGGAACACTAAGAAACCAAACATAGTCCCAAAGGAGTCACCAAGTTCCTTTGGAGACATTTAAAAGCAAGCCTGGTTGCATATAAGGGAATAAACTAAATATTTGCCATGTTTCTTCCAAATATATGGCAATTCTATCTTATTCAACTTCCCAACTATTGGGAAGAGACTTTGGAGTTACTCTGGAAAAATGGGGGGAAGTTGGTCTCGAATGCAAACTGAAGGGGCATGCACATATCACACTTCACAGAAATGTTTATTCGCACTGTTTATGAAATATGTGCATGTATGCACACATGCACGCATGCATGCACTTACAAACATCTGAGTGCTTACTATGTGCCATGCTCTTTGTTTTACAGTAGGGAACCAAACACTCAGCTTCTGCCCTCAAGAAGCCAGTGTTTAGTGAGGAGACAGGCAAAACAGTAGAGCAGACCAACTGTACAGACCAGCTTCAGATGAGGCCATCAGGAAGGAATGGCCTCTCTGATATCTGAAGGATAAGAAGGCGCTTACTATGCAGGACTGGATGGGAGAATGTTCCAGATAGAGGGAGTAAAGGTGCAAGGGTCTTTAGGCAGTAAAACAAAAGTTAGCATGTTTAAGGAATCAATAAGCCAGTGTGAGGAAAGTGAAACAAAACCATATTCAAGGCCTTGTGGGTTATGGTAAAGATTGTAGATTTTATCAGGAGTGTGACAGGAATCCACTGAAGAATTTTCAAGCAGGGAGGTAATGTGATTCAGTTTGTTAAAACAAAACAAAAACAACAATAACAAAAAAACACCCACTTTTGTTGCTGTATGAGGCAGATTAGAGAAAGAAAGAGATATCAAGTAGGCAAATCAGTGTCTGGAGCTCAGTCCTAGAGACGAAAGGAATGTGGGATCAAGAGTTTTGATTAGCTCTCTAACATGCCACCAGCCTATGAGTTCCCCATGGAAGGGACTTTGTGTACAGCAGGGAAATGAACAGGCTTTCTGAATTCCCTGCTGTCTGTTTTAAGTTGAGAGATACCAGAGCATATCTGCATGCTGATGGAAGTACTCCACAGAAAATTCTACAAGGTAAAGATGTAGGAATGAGAGCTGAAAAAGGGTTTGCTCACATGGAGCTTCATTTTGAGAGGAGAGAGGACACTTCATAGTAAGGAGGAAAAGAGATGAGACCAGGCTCTGGTGTGCCGAGGAAAGAGGGCTGCTCATCTGTGACTCGTACTTTCTCAGCAAAGTCTGAGGCAAGGTCCTTAGCTGGAAGTGGGGTGTGCTGGCATGGTAGACACGAGGAGTGAAGAGGTATAGTGGAATGGGCAGCGAAGGAGCCCACTAGGAACAAAGGATACTGAGATCAGGGTGCCCCTGCAGGAGTGCTAAACTTATCAAGGACAAGAGAAGCTGGATGATTGGGAGTACGGTGTAAACATCCATGGTGACTGAACATCTTGATTCTTTACCAAAAAAGGCAAAGTATTTTTTATTACAGGTACATAGGTAAATATATACTACCACAGGTGTTACAATATCAGTAAGTTTTTGAAAAACAGTATTTTTGCCAGAATCCAAACATAGACAATATTGTGGTGTAGTAACGAAGAATCGTTAGCCTCCCTTCCTTGCCATCAGACAGTGGATCCCTGAGGGAGGGGACACATATTCTGGAATCTCCTGAGCCACAGCAGGAGTTCAGGTCATGCTTGCCGGTGAGCATGTAGCGATGTGCACACATGTTCTCCTTGTGCTCACCGAACACTTGTCTGAGTCTAGTCCAACGGAGATGGTTTTAGAAAGAATGACTTTAGAGTGACCTGAAAACTTTCCTCATGCTTCTACTGAAGACAGGTCAAAATTGACTCCAATCAGAAAAGTAATTTCAAGAAGAAATAAAAATAGTTACAAGAAAGAGCAGTTCTAAATCAGTGGAAGAGGCACAGATTTCTTTTAATTAAAAGATCTTGACACTTACTTTATTAATTCTCGTCCTTCAGAGCTAATAAAATATTCAACTAGCCACTGACAAGCATCAAAACTTTTGGAAAGTAATGCTTCAATAGTGGCAATCCATTCTTCAGTATCAACCCTTTAAAAAAGCATAGACAGACATGTAAGGAGTACAGCCCCAGTAAATGACCCCACAGAGTGTCACTGTGATTTAACCTGTTTCAGGGAGTTGGGGTAGAGGGTGAATGGATACCCAGTGACTGCAGATTAACAACATGGCTCCATGCACCTCAGCAGCCATGGATTGGCATTTTTTCTACTCCCTCCCCACCGCCCCCCCCCCCCCCCGCCGCGCAAAAATGTGAAGAAACTTAAGTCTTAAGACTTTAGCTTTTATCTTCTGCATCTTCTTCAAACAACTTCAATTGGGAAAAATGACTGTGGCCTTTTGTTTTGCTTAATTTACATTTGTAAAATGTCCACTTTCAGAATAGGTTACTACAACATTTTTATATTTCATTGCTACAATCATTAATACCCTACTTTATGGAATAAAAACATTTGGGTAGACAAAGAAGCATAATGACTATACTGCCTGTGACCTCCCGTAACACTCCTTCTATTTCCTCATGCCCCAAAATGGTAATTACAAACAAGATGAAAATGCAAGTTTGCAATGCACAGACAGCTTGAGCAAATTTCACAATAAAAGTAATGACATTTCCTTAGTTCTATGCCAGACATTAAAAGGAATATAGTATGTGTTCTTTTTCAATTAAATAATAACAAGAGGTATCATTTAATATATCTTTATTACACATAAAAATGAAGTTGAAAGCCATTCTATTTGTTCCTTCTCAAGTGTCTCTTGTCTGCAACATCTTTCCCCAAACCTCTGCATAGTTGGAAAAGTTCACCCGCAGAGGGGAGGACAGAACCGCGCTGCTCTAATTGTCCCTGTCTTCCTCACCTCGAGACTCTCCTTGCTCTGGGCACCTGGCTCCAGCCAGTGTGCAACTATTCTTCACCCTTCACCCAATAATGAAGCAAATTTTACCTGGAACCCACAATGTGTCAGGCACCTTCCAGGTGCTGAAGATAACAACCAATGGTGGATAACATCCAATCAAAATCTAGAGTGTCTCTGAATGTATTGCCCCACTACAATAAAAAACACTCCACGATCTCCCACTGAATGCAGTCCCAACTCCCCTCTGTGGTGCTCAGGACATACAATGTGGTCATCCAACCCCGCATCTGATCTCATTTCCAATGAGTTCCTTACATGTATGAGCAAAATACTAGTCATTCATGGTTCTTTGGTAAGTCTTGTCCAATACTCAGGTTTTCCCTTCACCGAGAATTATTCCCTTTGTTTCTCTACTTTTGCCTTCCAAAGTCCTCTGAGAATATCAATGTCTTTAACACCAACCCGATCCCCATATCCAGCTGGATAGGATTTTGCCCAATTCCCAAAGATGTACGGCATTTATGCCTTGCTTTTTCTGCTTTATTCATCCTTCCTATGAGATTAGAAATCCCTTCAAGATAGGAAGGGATTAATCATGTCTTAAGCACTTGAATATACTGGGTGCCTTCACAATGCTTTGATTTATAAATTCAGTTTTAGTTAAATTCATCAGTACCTTTTGCTACAAAAGACTATCAAAACATCACCGCTTACCTGAGTTTTTTCTTTGTCCGTAGGTAAGTTTGAAAAAGGAACTGAATAGCAAGCTGTAAGCTCACCTTTGCCATGCAAGGATAATATGGATGCTTTAATTTAGTCTGAGGAGAGGGAGAAAAGAGATGGTATTTTACATTGATGTTTTATAGACTATTACATATTATAAACTGAATAATGACACATAATAAAATTAAGGACTAAAAAGAAAAATCTAGCCAGCTTATTATAGAAAGTGTTCCATTTAAATTTTTTAAAAGGTTAAGAAAAGACATCCTTTTCATTTCTTTTATGAAGCCCTCTCAAAATAGAGCCTTTAGACCACAGGATGGTAAGTAATCTGTCAACAGACTAAAAGTTTTTTCTGTTACTGGCAAATTATAATCACGATACTCAAGAAATAGAAGTACTTAGAAGTTCATCTTGAGTCAGAATGTCTGATGACAAATTAGGACAAATTAATCTCCACAAAGCCCAACATTCACCTCATGGCTATTCTTAGATTCTTTATAAAACTGAAGAGCATTTGAAAAAGCCAGCGTGTGGAAACCCGTACCTATTCACAATCTGCAGTACACATTCTGAGCACTGCCTGTACTTTAACATCACCCAGTAAGTGACAAGTTTGTGCAAATGTTCCAGGCATCTAATCTGAGTGCTAACAGCGCAGGGGGAGGATGAGTCACTGAACACTTGAGTTGACAGTTAACTATGCTCCTTTCTTAGTCCTCTACAAACAAGCCAACTAGTACTTACAGCATTCAATGATGCTAAAGACAAAACAAAACTGAAATAATCACTACTGTACACATCTCTATTCTTCATAAACTTGAGGTTTTCATCTCTCACCATCTACAAAAGAAAATTAGTAATTATTTTTAAGACACAAGGCAAAATATTCAGTACATGAAAGACATTTTTAATGGTACATTAGGCAAAAATGGTTTTATATTAGAAGGATTCACAAGAACCCTTCTCTCGAACTTTGAAATTTTAAAAAAGGAGAGAGGAAAATCTTCCTTTCAAATATAAGAAGGTGAAAGGTGAATTATTATTCATCAAACCAAACTGTTTCGGGAAATTTAGGAAAACCACCATATGAAGGACGAGTGAATTCAAACTTGCTCTTTTGGGTTGAAGGATAAACAGAGCTTTCCCAAATACAACTAACTCCATGCTCTCCTTGTATTGGAGAGCTTAATTCTTTCTCTTGAAATAAAACACTCCAAACTTTTCTTAAATTCTCTGGTTCTGGCTATTCAGCTTTTAATTACTTAGTATATAAAGCCTGGAATGGGTAGTTGGACAATTCTGAATTTAAATCCTGGCTTTGTGATACTGGCAGGTCACTTCTCCTTTTCTGAGCTCAGTTTTTCCATCTTAAAAATGGGGATAAAACCCACTACTCCACGAGAGCATTTTAAGAATTAAGGATTCATTTAAAGCATGAAGCACAGAGTAGATATTCAATGTCCTCACCGTCACATTAGTTTAAACCATAGGTATGAACCTTATTTTTCCTCTGTAGACAGTAAGTTAATCCAGCAGTGTGTCCATGCCCTCCCACTCATCCACCTGTGGCACCCACTAGTCACACGGCAGGCCAACAATAGTGCCAGCCACTTGGAGTCTGTGGCTACCTCTGTGATCTGGTATAAGAGACTCATGGGACAAGGCAGTTAGGATGAGGTACTCGAGGTCCGGCCACGTCCAGGAGGAGGCTGGCAGGAATATTTCTGGACCTATGAGGTGGATTTTGACTTTTATCTGAATTTTCTCCCTTTTGTATGGCTCTTACCTGGTATATTCGAGCAGGCATTTTCTCCACAAAGAGTCCTTTCTTCTCGCCTTTTTTAACCAGCTTGGTGAGAATAGAGAGCCGGTCATTGTTAGGCCTGTGGGGCCGGGGAGACGACTGAGGTGAAATCTCTGGTGAAGACGGTGCTGACCTATGGATGAAATAAGAAAATTGTCTGGTGTAAAGTGGCTGCTGGAGTAGTTACTACAACCTGGCACACTTATATAGACTTATATAAGGGTGCTAGACTTAATAGTAAACCGCATACTTTCTAGGTCCAATACAGGGAAATGCAAATTCATAGACAATAGGACCTTAAAAAACACAAGAACACTGACAGTGCTGGCAAAGTACTATACTTTGGACATAAAGTGTACTCAATATATGCTGAGATCAGAAAAAAACTGCAATTCTAGAATGAAATAATTTATATATAGGTTTCTAGACACAAAATAACTTCTTGCTAAGGAAATAATAAACAGGTAGCAATAAGAAAAGGGGTAAAGGGATTTACTTATTTTCTTTTTAGAATTTCCCTCTAGCTTATTTAACAAATTACCTTTAAATGCCAAAAAGTATACTCAAGATTACAATGACCACCTACTGAAATTGCACAGCAAATTATGTGGAAGAGAAACTCACAAAGAGAGATCCTCAGCTTCTTGCCGTACGACACTGACTCGACTTTTCTTTGGTAATACTGGGGAGTTTTGATCAGAGACCCTTTGGTAGAAGAGCATATAGGCATTCCAGTATCTTCGGCGGACGTCAGTATATGGGTTTGCTTTGTAACAAGACAGGAAGTCTTTGTAAATAAAAAAAGGTTTTCTTGTCTGGCAATTTAAAATAAAGGATCTATAAATCCAGCAAGTACTTACAAAAGTTAAATGCAAAGTGTAAGTAAAATCTGTCTTTTTACCAATAATACTGTTTAGAATTACTTGAAAGGTGGCACAGAGGAACAGGAAGGAAGTTGTATGATAATAGAATAAAGATGGCAAATGTTCCTGGGGAAGTCTAGATTTAATCAAAAGGCAAATAACATTTCAAAATAAGTTTTGTGGCGCAGTATGGGATTGTAACTGGCCTCACTTAACCATTTCTGCATAGAACAGCCAAATCTAGGTAAATTTTGGCAACGATATTATCTTTAACCATTAATGGGTACTATTATTAGACTCAGGACTATCATGGTATGGTATTAAAATCTAATATCGTGGATCTAATATAGGCAGAATTTTTTATTTTAATTTTAATTGAAGTATAGTTGACATATAATAGTAGTTTCAGGTGTACAACGGTGATTTAACAATTACGTACATTATGAAATGCTTCCCAGAATGTTACCATCTATCTGCATACAACTTAATTACAATATTACTGACTTTATTTCCTATGCTTAACTTTCCATCCCTGAGACTTATTTATTTTCTAACTGAAAGTCTCTACCTCTTAATTCCCTTCATCTATTTCCCCAGTTCCCCTTCATCCCAAACTTAGGTAGAAATTTTTAAATGCCCCTAGAATACTGCAAAATCAGATTCAGAAATGCTAAAGTCTCTATAAAATGTCTGTCCCTACCCCTCCAATTAGCAAATTCTGATTGGATTCTGTCATGTCCTTTTGCTCATACTCTTTCTTCTGGGCGGGGGCATGGCTGGGGAGAGAAAGACTTGCCATACTGCAGAATATATATGGTTTTATTTTTATTTTTTAAATATATATGGTTTTAAAACCCAGGTGCTAGAGATGTCTTCTCTAATTAATTGTGCTTCTATGTAAGTGAAAAGGAAATTTGAGAATTTTAGTGGACAAGTACTTCTGAAATGATTTTTAAGGTTGAAATTCTGTGTTCATTAGTTTCTCCCTGATACTCATTTCTTCCTCCTAACTTACTCCATCACCTGTTCCCTCAAGGCTGCTGAAAGAATTAATTTTATTTCTTTTAAAGATTTTATTTATTTACTCATGTGAGACAGAGAGAGAGGCAGAGACACAGACAGAGGGAGAAGCAGGCTCCATGCAGGGAGCCTGATGTGGGACTCCATCATCACGCCCTGAGCCGAAGGCAGATACTCAACCACTGAGCCACCAAGGCATCTCAAGGAATTAGTTTTAAAACATTTTGTAAGCAGCTCAAACATTTTCTCTCTGGCCAATAAGGTGTCTGGATCTATATAGCTAGAGCAGTGGTACGTAAAAATAAAAAGGTTACCTCTTTAGGTAAAGAATACTGATTCCAATTTGACAGAAAACTGCAAGTTAAAAAGTTTAAACCAATGGGAAATATCCATTTGTAAATACTTACTTTGATCATAAACTTTTGGTCTATATTCTCCTCCAAAGCATTCATACTCCAGGGTCTCATCATTTAGGTCAAATTCTTCTATGACTGTGTCATTAAACTTGTACCACTTTCCTTTTCCACAGCCCCTGAAGCCCAAAGAAACAGACATTATGATTAAAACTGACATGCCCCTCCCCAGCCTCTATCTCTATGTATTGTCACACATAAAGCAGATGTTTACTATTTGGAAATAAGAAAAAAACTTAAATTTCTAAAACAACTTTTCAAACTGAAGAGGTACATAATTATACTAAGTTTTAAAAATACAATATGAAATATGACCAAAGAGCAATGCAAAAATTTCTTTGCACTATGTTCGTATCGTAAGAGTAGGGCAGGGGGAGAACAGGAGAGGTAGTGGGAGTGTGAGAGGGACAGAGGAGGGCAAGGGGAGTGGAGGAGGGACAGAGGAGGGCAGTGGGGGAGAGTGGTGTGAGAACCTCTTACCGCCTGTCCTTAATGAAGGAATAGTAGTGACCTGCATGTGCCTGCCCACTGTGGACAATGACACCGACAAGTTCATAGTTTTCAGTGAGGGCAACTTTTTTTCGTGGGGATCCTCCCCCTCCCTGGTCCATACTTCGCCCGTTTTCACCAACTTCAGAAGATGAATCTTGGCGAGCCATTCCTGAAACTGTGTAAGGCTCCATGTTTAGCATCCAGGGAAACTATTTAAAAGCAAAAAAGACCAAATTAGTGTTGATGAGGCACATATATAGCAACGCCCCATGAAGTCAGATTCAAATAAGAGATATGTATTCCTAATTCCAGCTAGGACTGCCTCTCCACCATTACCAGGATGACTTCTACATAGGAGGGGTGTTTACATGTCTGCCTGTCTACTGGTGGCAGCTGCTTAAGACAAGGGGCTGTGTACTTCTCCAAATGCTGAGATGACAGTCTTTCACAGTGGAGGCCAAAGTTAAACATGTAAAAATAAACAGCAGAAAAGAAAGTGAGGTCATCATTTTAAGACATTTCAGGGGGAAAACATAAGTTACCCTTATCTGTTCATCATATTTAATGGAGCGTCCACTCTCCCAGTCAAATCCAAATCTCATTAGGTGAATTACCAAGACGCTAGGTAAAGACTTAATGCAGGTCCTTTTCACGGTTATTCTCTAAAGAAAAGCAAAACCCAATTATTTTCATGGAGGAAATAAAACAGCAAAATCATACAAAGATCAGAGATTTCATAGGCCTCTCCTGCCCATGCAAAAACAGGTAATGATGCAACTTAGCAACAATAGGAGCTTAATATTGCCCTTACATAAAACACAAATGAATAACAAATCAATTGTTTTCTAAAAAAGGGAAATGTGGTACCTTTTCTTTACACTTTTCACAGTAATATGCATTACTTCCTTCTAGAACTTCTCCTCTAACAAACTGATCCAAAGAAATTTCCAAGCTCTGACAAGAAGTAACTCCAAGATTGAGAGCCATGAAAGCTTCCTCACGCTCGTATCTGATTAGGAAAATCACAGGAAAAACAAACAGTAGAATTTAAAGATCTTGAAACTACCACAATACGAGAGTCTACACAGAACTACATTCTGAAATTCTGAAATTAACCAATGCTGTCCCTCATCCTTTTAAAATTACACTGCCAAATAAAAATGCCAATTTTTGTTAACTAGAAATGACTTAAAGTTATGAATTTCAGCAAAGAAATTTTAGATATAGAAACCAGAGAAACTTAATTCAATAAACATTTATAGGTCCACTGAAGAGAGAGATCTGCAAGTCTTACAACAATGCACGATTCATGACATGCTAGAAGTATTTAAAAAGGATGATCATGTACAGTCTACTGTAGCCAAATGGCAACTTCCATGTTTTCACCTTAGTACTGAATCCTTTTCCTACTGCAAAAATATTTCTTCCAAGTTTGATATCTGTATTAGGATAACTCTGAGAATACGTAATTTTGTTTGAAGATTTATGACTTCCAATGGAAATCCATGTGTTTACATATGAAACTTAAAGTACTCTTAAAGCTCTATAGGAAAGCTTCTTCTTCTTCTTTTTTTTTTTTTTTTATATAGGAAAGCTTCTGCTTGCATCATGATTTACATTATACTAAGTAGGGTAAAAAAAAATATTAAGCATGGTGATGCTCATGAATCTGAATATTCTAGAACTTGGCTGAAACCAAATATATCAATAAACTGTTATAGTAGCTTTTGGAATAAAAATACTATTAAAAAGATAATAGCTCAGATTTTTATCTACTGTCACTTTAGTCAAGTAAAATATGGATGAAAATTAATGAACAAAGTACTACCAATTAAGAGGAAAAAAAAAAAAAACTGAAGAGGGTCAGTTTTGATGTCAATGATATCTTCACTTACCTGTGAGGACAGTCTTTACAGATCTTCTGATCAGAATAGATGCCCTGGAAAGTATTCTTAAAAATTTGGTCTCTCCCCATTTTCTGTTGGAATAAAATGTTAGAATTTTAGTTGATGCCCTGAGAATTTGCAGGTCACTTATATAGAATTTTATTTAGACCTAAGCTAAAGTGCAAATTTGAACTTAACAGCTAAAATACACTGAGTCATGGTGATAGTTTAAGCTGGGATTGAATGGGAGGATTAGAACCCACTGGCTCCACTGGCAAAGGAAGAGGAGAAGAGGCCAATGGCAGCTGGTGACAAAAACAGCACTCAGTGATGATTCCGAATCCTTCTTCCCATGCGACAATGACCAGGTTAGAAGCAACTCTCCACAATCTTTTCTCCTTTCTTGTGGATAAAATGCTATGATCGTGAGTTTTCTGAACAAGGAAATAACTTGGCCTCCTAAGGAGAGGAGGGGCAGATAAGGATAGTGATGGGAGGTGCCCTGTAATTAGGAGGCAGCATCACTTAGGATCTGTCACATGTCATGCAAGGTAGGGGCAGGAAACTTTAGGTTGGTAAGCTAGCCTCTCTGGCAGTCAGACTGCCATGCACATGCACAGGCTGTCAGGTTCCCTGCCAGGGCAGCAGTCCTGAGGCCAGGCTACCTCAGTGCACCCACAATAAGAGCATGAGATGCAGATGGTGAGTATGAAGCACAGGTTAGGAACTACAGACTCCCATCAAATGTTGGGTGAATTAAGAAGTCCATAATTGTAGTGATCTGTGTCTGTTTTGATGTTCAAACCCCACCAGAAGAAATGAATTATGGCTGTGGTATTAAAGATGACCAGATTCTGATTTGTCGGTTTCACAGTAATCCCAAATCCTGCCACACTCCACTCGTATTACAGTTTGAGGGAGTCCAGAGAGAAAGTGACATTTTCTTCTACCTTGAGATATTCGTCCATCTGATCAATAAGACTAGTGAAGAATTCATATGCATCTTGCTGTTCTCGCACATAAAGCTCTTTGTTCCACATCTTGAAAATCTATGCAATAAGAAATATATTGTTAAATGAAAAGTAGCAATTTCTGAATATAGAAGAACACAAATGTGAAAGAGCACTTAAATGCTTCTAAAAACCAGGGTCATTATTAGGGCAGTAGACATTTTTATTGAAATGAGACAAGCTTGAGTTCAGCTACCTATGCTTGTCCCTGGCCCCTGTGTAACCATCACAAGTCTGGGAGACCATACCAGGTGGGATCTGAGGCCACAGAACATAGAGTTTCTGTCTTAGAACTATCCGAACTACGAGGGAAAATACAAGGTACTCCCGTGAAACAGAGTAATGTTCTTTATTTAGAGCATTAGTGAAATTGGAATACTTTGAATAAATATTCTGAAGAGCTAAAATGAGAATCATGAGAAGTACTCAAAATCGTTAAGATCAGCAAATCCCTAGAAATTATAAATGACTATTCTTAATATTGTAATCATTTGAAATTGAACATCAATCTTAAGAAGAATGGGGTAGAGTCCATTCTTCTGTAGGTTCCTGGAAATGGGATTAGTCTAGAGTTAATAAAGACAGAAACAATTACCACTAGATCCAAATATCTGACGTCTTGAAATCTAAAGAGATATTGGGTGAAATACCTTCCAGAAGTTCTCAGGTACATAATACTGCAGCTTGCTTTCCATCAGATGCCCAAAGAGCGACTGCACCTGGTAGAACACGCTATCGTCTGGATTGTCCGTGTCATCATCCACTGAAAGTAACGACTAAACAGAAACAAGGTGTATTAAGCTAGAAAGAGTTCACTGCTTCACAGGCGACGTGGACATACGTATGTGTACTGGCCACATTGCTTTTCTGATGCTGTATATGTTTGGATGTGGCTACACTCTGAGTATGTTTAGCTTCAGTATTTCCTTTTGGTGGACTCATGAAGTCATTTCTTTGAGCTTCTATTTGATTATGAAAAACTGGAACTAGTAATCTCTCTGAGAGACAAACATGGCATGATACATATAGAGTATTTTGAAAACTACTGACTGCAATATAATGAACTTGTAGTATATGCTCACCCTTAAACATGGGTTTGAACCATACAGGTCCATTTATCCATGGATTTTTTGGGGGGTACAGTACAGTACTATAAATGTATTTTCTCTTTTCTAGCTTACTTTATTGTAAGAATAGAGTACATCATACATATAACACATAAAATATGAGTTAACTCTGACTATCCAGTCAATAGTAGGCTATTAGTAGTTAAGTTTTAGGGCAGTCCAAAGTTACATGCCCATTTTTTACTGCACTGGGGGGTGAGCACTCCTAACTCCTGTGTTGTTCAAGAGTTAACTATTATAGAGCACTGATGACAGACCCTAAATTTTTCTAAAATACTAAAAACATTAGTAATTTTATGGAAATAGAATTTGAGAGTAAGTAACTTAGATCAAAAATCTCAACTGGTCAAGTCTATCTGTCAAATATTCTTTCAGCAGATTTATAAAAGCACGTGACCATGAACATGTTGTCTACTCCTATTTCAGAAGCTACTAAAGAATTCCTAGTTAGGTCTAGTTTTAGTAAATACCAAATGCAATATATGAATCTGGGACACTTTTCAGGCCATGTACACATTATCTCTCATACCAAACAGGAAGGAAGAAGAAAATCACCTCAGGGAGCCCAGGCTGCATATACAGCTGCTGGAAGACTGCATTCATGTAACACGTAGCACCGCCATTCCTCAGCCCCACAAACCCTGAACTGGACCTGCTATCCACAGGGGGAAGGTACTAGAAAAGAGAGGAGCAGAAACAGTAGAGAGTGAATTAGTGTATCTGCCACCAACAACCAACACATTTCCATCATGGCTCGCTGAGATGTCTGAGAGAGAAAAGAAATAAACTCACAGATTTATCCTTCTAGTAGGTTAGGAGTCATGCTAACAAAACCTACATTCTTATTAAAGTACCTCTGCAGATGCTAATACAAATAAAAAATATTACTATCTCAGTGTTCCTCTTCTATTCAAAGTACTTAATACATTGTGTTTTTATTTATTTATCCATTTAGTAGTCATGTATTCCGTCAACTGAATATCATTCAACAAATATTTTTTGTAATATTTTATTTATTTATTCATGACAGACCCAGAGAGAGAGAGAGAGAGAGAGAGAGAGAGAGAGAGAAGGGAGAGACAGAGACAGAGACACAGGCAGAGGGAGAAGCAGGCTCCATGCAGGGAGTCTGACGTGAGACTCGATCCTGGGTCTCCAGGATCACACCCCAGGCCAAGGTGGTGCTAAACCGCTGGGCCATGGGGGCTGCCCACATTCAACAAATATTTATTAAGAAGCTACAATGTGCTAAGCACTGAGCCAGGGATATAAGAGATACATGTGCTCTCTTATCTGAAGGAGCTCACAATCTAGTAGAGTACACAGACATCAATCAAGTAAATATATCTACTTACAAATTGAGGTAGTACCTGGCAAAAAAGAAATAGGGATCTATGAAGCGTTTACTATGAAGAATCCTGACCAGTCTGGAGGGTCAAGGAAGGCTTATATTCCTTCCCTTCCTTTTTAAGAAAGTAACATTCTTCCATTGAACAACTTTGAATAAGCATACAATGAAATTAATAGGTAATTACTCTTGCATTGTACTTAAAGATGTGTTGTACTAATGTAGATCCTATTACAATACTTCTCTGGTTAGAAATAATCTAGAAAAGACATCTTGGATGAAATTGAACACTTCACTTCTCCAAGTGGAAAAGTATACTGAAATGACACATTTTGAAGTGCTATTTCGGCAGAATCTTGGTTCTAATGCCATACTCAGAATCATCTTATCTGCCTATATCAAGGACCTGTGTCCATGTAACAACCAACCGTCTAAAACCTATAGGTCCTTTGGACCTTAAGGAATTGCTAAGTATGACATACTTTCCACTAACATTTGACATACACACAGAGCAGGGTGATTTCTAAGATCTAAACTGTAATTGATTTGTAGCCCAAAGCACAGATGTGCTTCTCTTGCAGATCCCTAAACTGTTGCATGGCTCCAGAGCCTTGTCCCATATCCTTCTCTGCTGGAAGGAAATCACCTTCCCACCTTGCCTCAGTTGGCTTGCGAGATGGTAGAGTTTTGCTTTGTTTTTTTTTTTTTTTTTTTTTTTTTTAAAGATTTATTTATTTACTTGGGCAGGGGAGCGTTTGCACACAAGTGGGGAGGTGGAGGAAAAGGCAAAGAAAAGCATCCTTCCCACTAATCGGGGAATCTGACTCAGGGCTCAATCTCACAACCCTGAGAGATCGTGACCTGAGCTAACATCAAGAGTCAGTGGCTTAACAAACTGAGCCACCTGGGTGCCCAAAGCTCTATTTTCAATTTCATCTTTTTTCTGACAGGCTTTCTGTCTTACCACCATCTGATGGTAAAGTGCCCTGTTGGTTGAGCATTCAGGACATGACCTGTATCTTGTAATTTATCACATTATGTTGAAATTATCTGCCTACGGGTCCATCTCTTCCATTATACACTGACTTTCTTGAGGGCTAGAATCCTATCTTCATTTTTGACCTCCAAAAGCCTAAGACATCTATTAGTGCCTGGTAAACTCAGTAAATCTTAGCTGGATTTAACTGAATGTAGACTGTGCTGTGACAGAGCCAACGTCTGAGTCTGTATTTCCAGTGCCCGGCACTGTGTCACCCAGTTACTCAAAAAACAGGCTAAAATGCTACTTCTTACTGAGAGTAATTATCAACTGACTTGAAAATGTCCCCTTTTTAATTAATAAAAAGGTTACCATTGAGGAATATAGTATTACTACAGTAATAAAGTAATTTAGTAGTTTATAGTTGATTAAAGTATATGAACACAATAAGCAAACAAATACTGACTTTCTTTGTGATTAGGATAATGCAATCATAGGCTTTAGAACTGTATGTTTAATTGATTATTCCAAAAAAATCTATGTGCACTGGGGTTTAGAAAACTTACATCAAACTCCTTGGTTAGAGCAGGGTCGGGTTGATGATGCATAGACAGCAGTTCTTTTGTGATAATTTGCAGATTTGAAGGTGAGCTATCAGCCAACATCACCAGGACTTCATAGGCTGCCAATCGGCTATTCACTGTACTACACCTAAAAAACAAAAGATGCAAGTCAATTCCAACAGTGAATAATCTACTTAAATTGTTCATTAAGCTAAATCAACATTTGAAATGAAAGCATTAGAGCTGCAATTCCTCAAACATGGTTAATCAGGTCTGAAGGCAGAGCTCTAGGAATCGAGGGCGGGGAGTGTTTACTTAAAGGAAGAGGCCAGGAATACAGGAGGGAGAGTTATGGTTGAGAGCTAAGTATCTTCTTGGCCTGGTAAAGGAGCAAAATCTCTCACTTAGGACTCCAGAGTATTTTTATCTAAGGGTTGGATCAGCAAAAAATGGATGGAGTCTGAAAATCAAAGTAGGTAAGCAAGAAAGATTTTTGTAAATATCACCCTGAAATTCAAGTATCTAAATGGCAGAAAATGCAAGCTATGCAAATCAGAATAAATGCCTATAAGCATTTTATATGTGCCTGGAGATAAAAAATTCTTCAAGGACCCAAATCAACTTCATTTTGCTGAGAAAATGGAGACAGAAAGATGTGGTTTGCCAAATTAATTTATTTAAAATGACAATAAAAGGTAACCAAGCATTCTTCAGGAAACCAAAGGCTTCTGATATTGCTCATCTTTAGTAGAAATCATTTTGGGGATGGACAGTAATTTCTGTCACCTATGCCAACCTTGCCATTACCGAGATCACAGGTTAGGAAGGATACACAGAAAAGAGGACATCCAACCCCTGAGAGAAACATGTATGGAGTGCAGTGTGGGAGATGTGTTCATGGGAAGGGTGGGGAGCGGGGGGCTGTGGGGCTAGCTCTTAGACCAGCATTGCAGCACACCCTGAGGACAATGGCCAGGACCTGGCATTGTCCTTTGCTTATATGGATTTCCGGGTTGCAAAGGACAGGTAAAGAACGAACAGAGGTACCATAGACACAGGCTCAACATTAAGAAGTTCTTTTGTTAGTGTTAATAAGAATAAACATTATTTGTGAAAATACTTCTGTGTATCGTGAATCTCTGTCTGGCTTTAGGGTTTAGGTGGGAAAGGGCTGGGAGTTATTGTGATAAAATGAACATCACTCAGTACGTAGGGGAGGGATGAAACAAAATGCCGCCTTTTCTTATTAGGGCACTGTGTATGATTTAAAAAAAATTCCTCTACTTCTAAAACTAATAATTAACTGAATTTAAATTAAAAAATTAATGAAAAAAAAGCAAAGAAAGAAAGAAAGAAACAAAAAACTACTGAAGATTTCTCTGTTCACTGAAAACTGAAATACTCCTGTATTTCTATTACTGCTTTAATAGAAGATTCCCATGGAGCTAGCACCAGATCTTCCAGAACAAGACTGGGGCAGGAGGAGGATGGGAGTCACAGCCTGAGACACACTGCAAGAGTTCTAATGAAAGTTTATTACCTGAAAACAGATTTTGCTAATAAGAAATATCTATACGGAGAAATAGTCATACATGATAAGATATAGCTTAAGGGTCCATGAAATATTGCTTGTTAAGCCTTGCCCATTCTTATAACCACTGAAATTATATGGGAATTTTTTTCACTGGTTAAATACCAAATCCCAAATTCCTTCAGGATTATTCAATAAATTCTGGTTTTCCTAAGAACAAAGTAAGTTGGATTCAGAGCAGGCAAGGATGGCAGCATGAAGTGGCCTCCTCCTATTTCCAGAAGCACCCAAGTAGGGTCATCATTACAAAAAGATCTTTCAAATGTCTACCCATAAAAACGAATACAATATTTGATTCTAAAATTACCACTATAGTAAATCACTAGTAGTTTTAATTATCAGGACACAGGTGATACGCAGCAAATCACAAAGTTCATGCACTAAAGCACCTATACGTCCCTTCTAGAAGAAACTCTCAAGATTCTGAGCCTATTTACTTTCACTTTGGATGGAATTCTTACAATCTCAGTTTCTCCTGGAATTTGTTACCAGCCAAGTTAACCACATAATGTGTTACTTATCCTTCCAATCTCATAAGAATGGTACCAGCATACTGGCTCAGCACTTACTATGTGCCAGGCAGGCTTTATCCTCAGCCCCTTTACATGCATTTATTTATATAGTGGATA
Organism: Canis lupus familiaris; assembly: GCF_011100685.1. Lineage (NCBI taxonomy): Eukaryota > Metazoa > Chordata > Mammalia > Carnivora > Canidae > Canis > Canis lupus. Next base: position 54,613,445 of record NC_049226.1, on the reverse strand, counting down.
ATACCTTATAACTACACACACTCACAAGATGGACGACAAACTCCAAGTTAAGAAAATCTTTTTGGACTAAAGTTTCAAATTAGAATTTTTACCAAAACTGAACACAACGTGCATTTTCCATACTTTGGATGAAAGTCCTGTTGACTGATGGCGGCACTGCCAGCTGGAGAATGACTATTTAAAATAATTCTAGAAGCTCGGAAAAGGAAGTCATCTAACAATGGTTTAATGAGTGATGAACCTGGAATAGAGCATAATATTCATGTTGAGGATGAATACATTTTCATTCAAAGATCCTGTTTTTGTACTTTTATATCAGAGCAGCAAAGGCACCCAAGGCCACCCAATGGCAGGGCATTCAATTTAATGGTTATTTTTTGAGCACTTAGTATGTGGCAAAGCTCTGTGGGGCAAAGGGGTGTGGATGGGAGGGAGAGTCAGGGAACAGGGAATAAAGATGTACAAGTGAGGGCACCTTCCTTTATGAGCAGAAAGTGGAGTGAAAGAACCCATGCTTTCACTTAGGAAACACAAATGTCAAGACCACCACAAGGCAGAACGGTTTGAGTGAACAATTAATTCTTACTCTGGGCATTTGGGGGGTGGGGGGTGGGCACAGAGGGTTTCTCAAACTTTTTAAAATCTTGCCTTCTTTGGGTAAAATGATGTGCCCTTCTCACCCTGGTTTAGAATCACTCTTTTCTATGTATCCCCAGTAGCCAAGAAGATTTTTATAGAGCTTAGTTTGTGTGATAAAAGTGATAATTAATGTTTTGACTTGTTTTCTGAATATAGCTTATAATACTGAATATGCCCTTCCAAGTTATATGTGTACCCCAGGACACTCATGTACCCCACTATGCAGGGGGTGGTGGGTGGGGGCTACCTCCAAGATGAGAATTACCCTTAAAAGAAGTAAAACATACAATAAATAATATTTTATAAAATACAAAATAGCAAAAAAGAAAAAACCCTACTTTGAATTAATTTTTACTTGATATTAAGAAGTTATGTGATCCAACTGCTTTTAATATTATAAAGTTCCTTCATGATTTAATAACACAGGTAAAATACACCACAAGTTTGTTAGCCACTAAAATTCCAGACTATTTCCTATTACCTGAAGTGTCAATTTTCTATGGAACATGGAGCACCTATCCTATTTTCCTAATTACATACAATACTATGGCAATAGTTAAGATCTTGAGATATTCTATCACATGGTAAGATGAAGCAATAATTACCAAGCATTTCCTTTTCTGCCCCACAGAGTGAAAGGAGAGTCTTAATGAGCCGTAAGTGTCCTGCCAATAAGATGTTGTCTGCTTCACTGGTCTCACATTCAGCAGTGCGATTAGGTTCAAAGTTATCCAGCCAGGTAATCTCATCCTCAAGCATAGTAGCTGGGCTGATTCTTAACTGCTCCATTTCTGAAGCTAAGAAGGAAAAAACAATCCATTTCAAAGAAAGAAGGATTTTCTTTCATGGATTCCAAATCCTGAATTAGAGCAGGCAAAGTCATATCCCAACCCTCCATTTTGTAGATCTGAGAAAGTTGTCATTAACAATTGGGGTGAAGCTGCTGCGCCAAGGACTACGACAGTGCATGGGTACTCACTCCTTCCTCACTGTCTTAGTCCTAAATGAAGTATATTGTGAGGGCCCTTCTGTGCAGGTCATGAAGGGGAAGCTCCTGGTCTCAGGGTGAGAGTGGGAGGTGGGGGGAAAGTGTCAGCAGGCTATCTCCTGGGAGCACATCCTTCTAGAGAAGGGAAGGATGGAGGGTACGAGGAGAGCCAAGGCTCTAGTGGTATCAGCTAGGCCAAAGAAGTCCTGCAAAGGAGGAGGAGGTCCATAGCACAGCAGCAGAGCACAGTGTTTCCAGACAGTGCACCAAACCCCAGAGAACCACTCTGCTCTGTTTTAATGAGTTCTCTTACTTTCCCCTCTTAACAAGGAGTAAAGCAAGATTCCATCTTGGAAGATGGGGAGAAGAGGAAGTATGGCACTATAGTCATAAGTGGTAAAGTCCCACAGCATGAGGCGAAAAGGGCTACGTCATGGTAAGAATGGGACTGGCGCTGGACATGAACCCATTTACTCACTGAGGGTCATTGTTTTCTTATTTATAAAACGAGGCTGACACCTACACTGCAGGGTGCTGGGTATGAAGTGCATAGGCACTGGCATATACCAAATAAATACCTGCCAAATGGTAAATACTGCTTGTTTCCAGACATATTCCCACACTACCCTCAACATCCCAATAAAGGATCCTGGATCACTCATTTATCAGTGACACAGGAAGGCCTATATGAATAACTTGTTCATGACTTCTTAAGTTCTATGTGTGGAGCCAACTCATGGTTCCAGGCCTTGAGAAGCAGAACAGAGCAACCTCTCCAATTTCAAGCCAGAGAGTATACCTTCCTGGCTGGCTGCTTGCCCAGCTTTCACCAGAAGCTTGGCTGAACAACGTGGTACTCGGCTAGACTATTAGATGGCCATGTCATCCATCCATCTGGTCTAGATGACAAACGTGCACTCTAACTACATCATCTCAGGCTCCACAGCCACTGTTTCACTGCACTGCTCAGAGCACTGTGTCTCCCACCTTCAAAAAACACTTGGGACACGGAGGAAGGCATCTGCCTTAGAGACCTCTGCTGAGGTTTACTAGTCATTACGTCCTCCCATTTCCATGACACAAAAACCTCTGCACGAGGTTTTTCCCGATTTACCTGGCAGCAAAAAAATCTGTTTCTTTTGCAAAACCATTCAGTTTTCTTCTAGGGTACTGAAAACCACTAATATATAGTTTCTTGTTTACCTCTGTTTCCAGCAACCTCACAACAAAATTCTGATTGTGTGGAGCTTTAAAGCCCACATACATGCAAGAATTTCTTTCTAACCTCTGGGTATTGACATTCTTTTCCAATTAGTATTTCCATGAATACTTTTGTCCATCCTGATTTTTATGGATTTTCTATAAGCTGAAGCATATCTTTTATGTAGAGAGTGGGCAATAAATAAACTCTTGATGTGAACACCTAAAATTTACACAGAGCATCCCAACATACATATGCATTATATGAGAGTAAATGCAGATAATAAAAATCTGAATGCTCTAACACCAAAATTTCTAACAATATTTCAATCATTTAACACTAAATAACTTACTTCTTTTATTTTTATTTTTTTAAGATTTTTAAATTTATTCATGAGAGACACAGAGCAAGAGAGAGAGAGAGGCAGAGACACAGGCAGAGGGAGAAGCAGGCCCCATGCAGAGAGCCCGATGTGGGACTCGATCCCGGGTCTCCAGGATCACACCCTGGGCTGTAGGCGGCACTAAACTGCTGCGCCACCAGGGCTGCCCAACTTACTTCTTTTATTATAACATACCTCAACAGTGATTGACTTTTTCCTTCAATATAGACCTTTAAAATGGTCAGAATTCACTATACTAGACAGAAATTTTCTTCCCAGTAGTTCTGTATCAGTGTAATTAAAACATAGGTCCTTTGGCAATTTTTAAGATCAACAAATCTTCTCAACACATTAATGGTTGGGTATATGCCAGAAGAGAGAACTGGTATATGAGTTTACCTGCTGTTTTCAAGAAAATAAAATTCAACTTCAAACAGTAATTATAATCTCATTTATATTGAAGACATATTAAGTCAGATTTAGAAATGTCCATTTAGCTTTCTTTTCTACTCTTTTCTCTCCCCTCCCCCTACACAAACCAAACTTAGACATTTACTTACTTGTCAGATCATCTAATAATTGGCACCTTAGATCAAAATACTCCATACACTGAGATAATAGTCTAAAAAACAGATAACATTTCAAGTTATTAAAAAAGGTCAATTCTATTTATTTATTTATTTATTTGTTTATTTAAAGATTTTATTTATTCACAACAGAGAGAGAGAGAAAGAGAGAGAGTGAGAGACACACACACACGCAGAGACACAGGCAGAGGGAGAAGCAGGCTCCATGCAGGGAGCCTGATGTGGGACTCCACCCCGGGTCTCCAGGATTAGGCCCTGGGCCGAAGGAGGCACTAAACCGTTGAGCCACTGGGGCTGCCCAATAAAGGTCAATTTTAAAAGAAAAAGCATTTTCCTTGTGAGAACAGGCTCAGAAAATAGTTGAATTTTCCTAAGCATAAAAAAATCTTTTACATTAATTCAACTTCAGTATCTTAGCAAAAAGCACACTAATGAATTTGCTAATACAGATATACTACAGAAATAATAGTGCAGAGAGGAAACTTAATAAATCTCCCATTTGTAATGATGTACGGACTGACTGCACACATCATGCACTGACTATACTCATTCATTCAAATACCAACTGATATTTATGAAGCACCTACTGACTGCACACATCATGCACTGACTATACTCATTCATTCAAATACCAACTGATATTTATGAAGCACCTACTATATACCTGGAACTATTTTAGAGAACAGTTGACAAAGAACAAAAAAGGCAGACAACAAATTAAAAAAATACATGTTAACTGGTGATACTAAGAAAAATAAAGTGGAGTCAAAGAAGAAAGAGAAAGGTAAATTGTTTCATCCAAGATGACCAGAGAAACTTTTCTGCAATTACAGTAGTGAAGAACACAAGCTTTAAAGTCAAGGGACCTTGGTTTTAATCCTGGCTCCACTACTTACAGTTGGATGTCTAGGGCCAATTTCTTTGGTTTTTAATTTCTAAAATGTTTGTTAGAGTGTTAGAAATAAACACACATGTGCATCCATAGAAGGCTCAAGAATAACACAATGAGAAGAATGGATAATGAACCAAGAATTATGACTGTTAAGGAGATAATAAAACTGTCAAACTCATTTGTCCTTTGTGAGGATTGAATGATAAATATATGCAATGAATTTAGCATGCTGTATGGCACCAAGTTGTCAAAACCATTCAGTGGGAGAAAAAGATGCTGGGACAACTGGATTACCCACATGGAAAAGAATGAGGCTGGACCCTTACTTTCTGCCATATATAAAACTTAACTTGGATGGATTAAACACATAAATGTAAGAGTGAAAACTATAAAAACTTTAAAAGAAAACATAAGGAAAACTTCATGAGACTGCATTTGGTGATGATTTCTTAGATATGATGCCAAAAACACAGGCAACAGAAGAAAGAACAGATAAAGGAAATATTTTTCAGTATTAATTACAAATGAAACCCTGATATATGCAACGACATGGATGAACCTGGAAAGAGCAGAACAAAGGGAGGGGGAATAAAGGAGTTACTGTTTAGTGGGTAAAGGGTTTCCGTTTGAGATGAAAAAGAAATGGGTAGTGGGGACTGTTGTCCAACAATATGTATTGTGTATGTGTACTTAATGGCATTGGTCTATAGACTTAAAATTGAGTAAAATGATTAATTTTATTTATATTTTGTTGCAGTAAAAAAAATTCTAGCAAATCTAAAAATAAAAAAAAACAAAAACAAAAACAAAAAACCTTACATCTGTTCTTGAACTATCTCTTCATGTCCTTTGCCCATTTTTCAATTTGGTTGTTGGGTCATTTGTTTAGTGATTTCTAATAGCTTCTTATATATATTATCAAAATGAGTTTCTTGTCTGTCACATGTTACAAATCTATTCAGCAGTTTGTGAACTGACTTTTGACTTTATGGTATTTTTTTCCACCTAGAATATTTTAATTTTTATGGAGTCGAATATATCAGTCTTTCATTTCATGACTTAATGGGTACAGAGTTTCAGTTTAGGATGATGAGAAAGCTCAAGAGGTGGATGGTGACCACAGTTGCACGATAATGAGAATATACTTAATGCCTTTGAACTTACGCTTAAACAGACCAAGCCTGGATACAAACTTGGGGGTCAGGATACTTATCCAAACTTAGGGGGGATTGGAGTAGCTCTAGTATTTCTTCCCTTCCAGAGCTCTAATTTGTAAAGCGTGTACACAAGGAAAGTAGATACTGATTTCATCTCAGTGGTACCTTATAAGCACTATGATAAGGGTTCTCTGGTAAAGCTAAGCTGAAGACAGTGGAGGTTGCTGTGGGATCTCCGGCCCTCCATCCTGGGCCTAGACCAAAGCAGCCTTGCCCGCAGGCTAGCCCACAGATGTACAGCACAGTGGGCAGAATGGACTCACCCAAGCCATTCTATCAGCCTGGACCACAGATTCCCTCCATGCCCAGGCGCGTGTAAAACCAAGGGAGAAAGCTAGACGGACACCCAAGCTACATCTAGATATGGAGTCAGGAGGTATGCCGACTCTAAGAGCATACCTGCTCTCATTGAATCACTCTGAGAGTGATATACGTAAGAACCTGACCGGCATGATCTTCATAAAGTGATAGGGCTCCAATAGTTTCAGCCTCTCACCAAGCAGGTGAGCCCCTCTTTCCCTTGGGGGTGGTGGACCAGGTCCGGCAGAGGTGGGAGATGGAAGTGATTCAAGGGGAAGGAAGCCTGGTATTGTCTCCTCTAACTCCCCTGTCCTGAAAGGGGATAGTAAAAATTGCAATGCCTTCTTTCAGGATACAAATATTCTAAGAGGAAAGGAGAAATTCTTCTGTCATCTCAATAATGAACATGGGTTTCAGGGTAACAACAGGCAAAGCATCATTCTCTTTTTGTATAACGTGAGCTTTTTCATCTTGATTACGTACCTCTGATTGACTCCTCTCATAATACTAGTTGGGGACCAGAGAGGTAGCTGAGCTGTGAGGATCACCCCGAGGAGAAACTGGTTTGGCTTCTGTACGTCTGGGTGAGCTGAAGTATCTGTCTGACTCAGAGTATACAGCTGGTCACAGGCAGCACGGCGAATCTGAAATTACATCATCAGTGGCCAACAACACAGGTCAACTGACACTTAGAGACTGCTTGAAAAGTGATCTTCCTCCCAAGTCCATACTCTGAGGGATATTCTAAGGTTGTGAACATCTTAATCACTGATAGTAACGTTTACACTGAACAGATTGGGGCTGATTAAAAACAAACATGGTCTGAGCACTGATTTCCCAAATTATTCTCTTCTCTTACTCAACAGTTTTATAATTTACTATACATGAATATAAGAAAAAACTCTCCAAGTATTTGAGAGTTAATTTTCAAGGTCATAGAAGAAAATGAGAATTATAAAATCTAGTGGGTAATTTGTGGCTTCGTTGGTCTTCCCTGATTTTGACCAGCATGTTGACACTGAAAGCCAGCTGTGGATGCTCAACATTGGCTGTAACATTTTATTTGTTATAAACAAATACAAATTAATCTTAGCACTAATCTCTGAACTTCCAGTGGAATATGGAATAGAAGGGAGGGCAGAGCGTCTGAATGGTCACCTTGCTTCCAGAGTGGTCTACGCCCCCTTTGTAGGACTTCCTGAGAGGACCAGGTGCCAGGCCTTCCGGCCTACACATGCAGTGTCACAGGTATGCAGAGGGCCCCGGACAGAAGAGGACCGGGGGCGGTGTGTGCGTGTGTGTGTGTGTGCGTGTGTGTGTGTCTTATGTAACGTAAACAATTCTTACCTCAGCACTTGGTGATCCGAGCAGAATATCAATAATAAAATCAGCAACACAGGGCAAGTTATAGAAAGATGCTGATGATAAGAATAGGGAGAATTAGGGGGAGGAGGAGGGAACTAAGTTAGGAAATGCATTTTCAAAATTTCAAAAATTCTGAATACTTTTTTAACCTTAGCTACAGCAGAATTTCATCTCTTCTTCTACCTGGACTTCATCTCTTCTTCTACCTGGACTTCATCTCTTCTTCTACCTGGACTTGAATTCAGTACTTTCTACAACTGCCTCCACATCTCTGAATTTCCCCCACAAGAGCCAAAGATGCCTGAGAGCGAGGCCATGGCTTGGCCATTTCTGTGTCTCCACATTTCAGCCTCATGCATACCAGTTACAGGGCAAGTATGTCCTGACTTGATAAACTATCAATACTCTACAATGAAATTACAAATGATAAAAAAAGCTTGAAACAAAACTGTCTTTTTTTTCATCCTGACTTGAAAATACCTCTAAAACTAAACAATTACAGGAAAATTGAACTATGAGTATGGCATTTGTTCAAAAGCATTTCATAATGACTTGTACTTCTTATATGTCTTCAAAAGCACTCTTGCTCAAAGTAAACACTTTTGACTACAACATTACTATTCTACAAACGTCTAACTTTTTCTAGATTTACCTTGATTATAAGTACGAATGTTATACTAAACACGTAATAGTCATTAATTCTACATAACAAGTGGTCTGAATCAGTAATAACAAGGAAGAGCAGGGCTTCTGTGTGTTGGAACAACTTTTAAGAGTGGAAATGTTAAGACTGTATTCCTAAATATTTATCGAGGGCTTACTACACACTGGGCTGTGTTTGAACGTGAGAGATTCAGTAGGGAACTAAATGGACAAAAGTCTGTCTTTATGGAGCTTACAATCTAGATGGGGAGGGATGATGACAACAAGATAAGTAAATAAATTATATGCTATGCTATACAATGATAAGTGATAGAGAAGAAACAAGGGAATTGTGTCGTGCTGGGATGACAGGAGGGCTGTGGTCGAAAAATGTCTCACTAAGAGGGTGAGATTAAGCACACTGTAGGAAATGAAGCAGAGTGCCATGTGTGAAAGATGGGGTAAGAACATACCAGGAAGAGGGAACAGCCAGTGCCAAAGGCCCTGAGGCAGGAATATGCCTGGAGCCTTGGGAACCAGCCAGGGAGCCAGAGAGGCCAAAGCACAGTGAGTGAGGGGGGAGCACAGTAGAAGGTGAAGGTACAGAGGTGCTAAAGGGGTAGACTCTGTCTGGCCTTAGTTAAGATTTGGCTTTTACTCAGTGTGAACTGAGAAACTGCTGCTGGGTTTTAAACAGGAGTGATATAATCTGACTTACATTTTAGGAGGTCCTCTCTGGTTACTGTGTGGAGAATAAACTGCAAGGGTAGAAGCAGGGAGATCAGCTAGGGGGCTACTGCTATGATTTGAACTAAGGGTGATGCTAGAGCAGATGTGAGTAACAGTGGCGGTAACAGAGGGTGGAATCTGACATAGTTGAAAGAAGAATGAGCTGACAGAAGCCGGTGTGTGAGAGGAATCAAGGAGAACTCTAAGGTTTTTGGACAGAGCAACGAAAAGAATGACTTGAGCTGGGAAAACTCCTGCATGATACGGGCCAGCTAAGTGGTTCAGCTATAGACATGTCAAGCCTGAGGAGTCTACCTGAGAACCAAGTGGAGGTGTCAGGGCTGTGGTCCAGGCTGTGGTTCCACATTCAGACAATGTGTGCATTCTGACACCAGAGGATATTTTGGGCTGTGATGGTGGATGAGATCACGGGGAGAAGGGGCATACACAGAGAAAAGACAGTGATGAGGGGCCAGGCCCTGGGGTGTTTTAGTATTAAAGTGTATTAATAACAGCCCCAGTTTGCCAAAGCCCACAAATGAAGATACAAGGGCAGGTCTGAAGTTTTTTAACTTTGAATGCTAAAGTCATCATCAGTTTAGGGACTGATACATAATTCTAATTCTATAGTTTATGACCTATAAATCTGGGCTGTCTTAATTCCCCAACTAGACAGTAAGCTCCTGGAGGGCAGATGTACTGCCCATTTAACACCTACTGTGGAGCCCTCTATACAGAAGGTGCTCAATAAATACTTGTTCAGAATTTAACCACTCTATTCTTACCTATTCCACCTGCCAGCTTTCCCCCCCTTTTCATTTCATTTCTGTCAGCATGACCTTCTCTACGAAGGAATGTACATAGTTCCCAACAGAAACCTGGCTTTTCCCTAAAAGAGATGAATGGCAAACAAACCTCCTGCATACCTAGTTGCTGGCTCCGTAGCTGCAGGCATGTAACAAGAAGAGACAGAGCTTCCCCGGCAATCAGCGAGTCTTTGGTGGACACAGATTGTTGTCGCACACAGATGCCCGCGTGCAGGGCTGCTGGGTCCCCTTCACTCCCAGAGCTGCAATTGCTTCCTGGGAACAGGAAAGCAGATGGTTACTGTGGACCCCAAAGGACCCTCATGGTATTAGAACATCCTTTCAATGTGCTCCAGAAGCCTCAAGTGAAATTAAACTGTGCCAAAAGACATTCTGGTCTAAGAAATGAGAGATACTTAATTACTTTATTTGACCCCGACTGCTCTAAAAACAGTGTATTTGCAGGCACTCAACATGTGCTTTTGAGGCAAAGCTCAGTTGAAGTGACGGAAGTGAGAACAGTGCAGTCTGGGAGGCCTGAAAGAGTCTTCCCAAGATACTAGAAATGTTCCTCATCCTGATCTAGATGGGTCATCCATATGTAAAAAATCTTTAAAAGCCTGTACATTTAACATTTCTGCACTTCTCTGTATGAACGTCCTAAGATTTAAAACCTTTTTATACAGAGATATATATATATATACACACACACACATAAATTGAAGAGGGAAAACAAATGAAGCAGAGAAATGAAGCTATTTATAAAAGCCTTATAGAAAGTAACTGGCCAAACAAAAAAAAAAATAACTTTTCCAGGTAGGAATTCTAGATGAATTTTTATAACAATCACAATTATCAATTGGTCACATGGCACTTTTACAACACTCGGTAAGCTAAAAACTCTGCTGATTTGGTTTCCCCACTTCCTCTGTGCTTATCAACACTTTTCAAAGTATTATATATGTACAATAACATTCACAAGTCTTAAGGGCACAGCTTGATGGGTTTCTACTCATGCTCAAAAGCAAGAGAAAAGCCTTTATCCTTTTTGTGACTCCAAACAGCCAAGCAGAGATAACTCTTACAACTTATTCCTTGCCCAGTGATTTAATTAGTTTATCCTTTTAAATCAGTACCTGAACTGCTGAGTCTGTTTCGAATTCCAGCAGGAAACAGAGAATTACTTTCTTTAATTGGTTGGCTACTCCCAACGAGGTCGAGCCGTCCTGCAGCTGCAGCCCAGGACAACCTCATGAAACAAGCCACAGTAGATGTGAAGTCACTTACTTCCATTGTCTAAACAAGTGTGGAAAGAATGTTATGAGACAAGGAAGCACAGGAACACATTCCCTCTACTGACTTCCATAACCTCCTTTACTGGTCTCAGTTTTGTGAGACTTTTTCTCCTCCTCGATTGTCGAGGACAGCCTTTTCTACTATGCTTCTATACGGTTCAGCAACTATGAGTAACTCTGCTAACCTGTAGCACAGAGACTGATCTCCATGCTCAGGCATTAGGATACCTGTCACTGGTCCAGTTTTTACCATTTCTCCTTTTCCACACACTCTACTCTGGGCTGCATGAATGACCCCCTGGCCTTCCCTATAGGCTCTGTTCTCTCTGGATTTGCTCATCTGTACTCTTGCTGGAATAACTCTCCATGCTTCTCTATCTGGAATCTGATCTACCTTTAAAGCCTAGCGCAAATGCTACCTCCTATGTAAAATCATCAATGACAGCCACAGGTGAAGGCAATTATTTTGCTTCCTCTGAAGGCTTATGAATGTTCTGCCCTTGTAGCTGTCCTATAACCCTTCATATTTCCCATCCTGAATTATAGTTATTTGTATACTGGTGGTCTCTTTCTTGCTCACTCACTGTAGATTCCTGGAAGGCTACATTCACATCAATAACTGTTAAGTCTGCACAGCCCCTCCCTGTACTGGTGTCTTCAAACAGGAGGGACTTCACATTTCCTGACTATACAAGTCACTTACTTGTATTGCAACACGTGCAGCAGGGATGATTTCCTCGACTCTAATAGAAGACCTGTCAGACACGGACAACTGTCGGTAGGATGACTTTTCTGGGGTACCACATAAGGACATCTGCCTGCTTGTTTGCCGGCTGACATTTCGGAATGGGCGAGAAGAAAGTGCTTCTATGCCATCTTTGGTGAGGTCTTCATCTAGTAATGTGGGCATTGTTTGCCCAACAAGTAAAAATCTTCAAAGAAAACAAAAAGCTAGACTTACCTGAGGTCGTATCATACTATTCAAAATGACAGGATTTGGGAAGAAAATGTACTGTCTGTGAGATTAATACATTTACATACCTTGCAAGTTGTAGACAGATAGAGTAAACTCCTTGCCTTGTCTCATAGTCTACTTCTGATGGGATGGAATCCCTCTGCATGACATTTACAACCAAACTTAAAAGAAAAGAAAAAGGCAGGATATTAAATAGAGACTTTTATTTCTTTCATAGAAAATTTTCTCTAAGTAATGTAATTGCTTATGTAAATGTTATCAATTACTTAACATTTCTACAAGAGCCTTACATACACATGAACCATACATATTTCTACCACAATTACTTCCTATGATTATCTGTAACTCCTAGTCCATTTAGAATTAGATTCCTTGCTTAGCCAAAAGGATAGAATGTTTGGATAGTCCTCCTCACTTAACTGGTGTGTGTTCACTGATTCACCAGTTTTATTACTAGAAGAACCATCGATTAAAAAACATATCTGGAATTGGTATATTCAGTAAAGCTTGTTTTCACATCCACTATAATCTCTCTCATTATGAAAGCTTCCTAAGTGTTCCTTTTCCCACTCCTGACTTTCCAAAAATCTATCCTTAAAAAAAGATTAATTGGAATGATCCTTTTAAAATATAAGTCAGATCATAGCACTCCTCATCTGTACAAAATCCTCCAATGGTTTCCTACTTCCTACAGAGAAAAAAAAGGCAAGACTCTCCACAGTAACCTGTGAACTATAAGACCCATAACCTGACATCTGGTATGTCTGTAACCTCATGTCACCCTACTCTGCCTCCTTCCTGCTACCCCAACCACATGGGCATGCTGGTCTCTGAAGGCACCAGTTCTGTCTCACATAAGGCACACACTGGCTGCTCCTCTGGATGGCTTTCCCCCAAGGACCCCAAGTCTCCCTTCCTCACCTCTTTCAGGTTTTTGTAAGATGTCACCCTATCAGTGAAACTTTTCCTGATCACCCTACTGAAAATCACAACCCTGTCCATCCCCTTTCCTGTCTTATTTTTCCCTACAGTTTTTTTTTTTTTTTTTTAATTTATGAGAGAGAGAGAGAGAGAGAGAGGTGGGGGGCAGAGGGAGAAGCAGGCTCCATGCAGGGAGCCTGACGTGGGACTCAATCCCAGGTCTCCAGGATCAGACCCTGGGCTGAAGGCGGCGATAAACTGCTGAGCCACCGAGGCTGCTGCCCCTTTTCTCTATAGTTCTCATCACCTCCTGACATACGCTTTTACCTTTACTTCTTTACTGCTTGTCTCCCCCTCTAGACAGTATGCTTCACAAGGATGTGGAGCTCTGTCGAATCTGTTCTCTGCTCTGTTCTCTGTGCTCAGAACAGTGCCTGGCATGCGGATTAACTGACTCATAAAACTAAGCTAGCAGTAGAATGCCTTTATTTCAGAGCTCTGTAACTGCAAGTCAATAATGGCCTTCACTGAGAACACCTCTGTGATGCTGAAAACGAAATCAAGCCCCATGCGGTAGGCCTTCCACATGCTTGGGGGCGGGGGGGGGGGGGGGGGGGGGAAGACGGGGAGGGTCTTTCAGCCCACTCTCTTTATCTCTTCAAGGTCTTGGGCGAGCCTCTTCCCCCTAAAGCCTCCCATAGGAATCCCTACAACTGCCCTCTAGTCCTCACTCTTTCCTTGCTCAAGGAAATGGGAGAGAAGGCCTGCTTCTTTCCAGGGCAGGAGAACACGGCCCCTCGGATTATCCCTTTTCCTTTGATCTTTCTTCTTTAGTCAGCCTGCAAAGACAACGTAGGCTTCCCTAAAGGTAAAAGCAAACAGAAAAAGCGATCTTTCCCCTCGGCTGTTATCCCCTGCCAGTCACTGTCACCCCTGCTCTGCTTCCGCCACATCTCTGATGCTGCTCGGTGCTCCCCTCCACAGCATCACGGCCAAACCATGCACTTCACGTGCCTCAACCACATTCATCTGTCTTGACATTACGTGTCTTCCGCCCCCTTCTATGCCTATTTCCCACACTGACTGAATGTTCACCATTCACTCCCTCTCTCAGGTTACGAAACACAAGGTCATTTATAAGTTTCTTTCCCTCCTTCCTTATTTCTAGTTATAAAGACTTGCCTATGTTACCTTATAAATATCGTTTACCACTGCCCGACATCTACAACCATCACTCTTCTCCCTGGGCCTCTGCATGGCTCTCCCTACCTCCTATCTCTCCCACTTCTATTTATTATCTCTACTGCAGCCACAGTAATTGTTTCAGGCAATTCCTGGCTTTGAAGCCTCCTGTTTTCCTATGGCGTAGAAGTTAATGTTGAAATTCCTCAAGGTGACCCTTTTGTACATAATTCTCCATCCTTTCCTCTAGCCTTCCCAGACAGGCCACACACAATGGTGCTTTTACCCATCCTACTGCCTCTGGCTTAGTGTGCCCTTTCCCCACAAGTCCTGTAGGGGATTACTGGTCTTTTCTCAATTCCCAGCTTAAATGTCACCTTCTGCAGAGCACCTCCTAATCTTGTTACCACGAAAATTTCACCATTTAAGCACCATCTTCCATGACTCCGCCCACCTCCCATCCAAAGCACTTTTTATTAGCCTGTTTTGATACTTATAATAACTCTTCATTATTCTTTGTTAAACCATGAGGCTCTAAAGGGCAGGAATGAGATCTAAGTTATCTCTGCATCCCTAGCACTAATAAGGCCTCACTACATGTCTTACCAGGAATAAAATTTGACTAGTGTCAAACTGATACCAGGAATCAACAGAAATAGATCTGCTTCTCTCTTCTTCTCAAGAATCTCCTCAACAACCAGAAGGAAGATGGGCTTCTGCCAGTTTTCCAAATAACCAAAAGTTGTAAAATGAATTTAAGTGTTCCACAGACTGAAACATCATTCCCTCTTCTTGTAACTCTCATGATGCTTCACATAATACTTTGTAAGAATAACCAAGGCCTGGCAGGAGAAATGAACCACAATAACTATATCCATTCTCTCCAATTCATGTGACACAGTGAAACTCTAACCTCAATCCTCCTGCTTTGAGGAAGTTCTCGCAGAAGGATTTTGCACAGTTTCTTGCCATGTCATCATCAGCTGTGGGCATGAGTTTGGAGCTTAGAACCTTGAAAACAGATAAGCACAATCAGCTCAACATTTTCAGCAGAAATGACTCCTTCACTAAGTAAAACAACCCAATAACTCAAGTCTGAGTCTCATTAATTGCTGCATACCGTCTCCCTCCCCCACCCCCAAAAGGAGGAGGAGGCTGATATTTCACAACTGAAGCAATCATGTTTTCCAAGCTCTATTTAGTTAGCAAGAAAAATCTGTTTTGTTGAAGAAATGTGGTGTGTTCTTTTCATGAAATCGGCAACGGTGGATGCCTTAAGAGCAGATAACATTATATGATTTGCTAGACATGTTTTTGAAAAAGATGAAGTTTCATAAAATAGCCCATTCGTTAAAAATGCTAAATGAGCTCTCTAATAACGACTCTGAAACTCCTATTTATTGAGCACATACAATATAGTAGGCATAAGAGGAGGTTCTTACATGCATTCTCTCTTAATTTCACCATGCATGGTGTGTATTTTACTTTACAGGTAAAGACCTGAGACCCAAAAGGCCAAGTGACCTCAAACCTGCATGTGCCTTCCTCCTAAATCCTTCCCCTTTTATGGCACTGACATACGTACCTAAAGGAAAGCTTAACTGAAAATTCTGGTATGACAGATAATCATTTCAAATAAATAACCAAACTACAGTATAAGACTTAGTAATCAACTGCTTATTTGGTTAGGATTTAAAAATTAAAAAAAAAAAAAAAAAAGAATCCACTGCTTCAGTCTCCTCAAGGTTTTAAAAGTAGATACATTCGGGACGCTTGGGTGGCTCAGTGGTTGAGCGTCTGCCTTTGGCTCAGGGCATGATCCCAGGACTCTGGGATCAAGTCCCACATCACGCTTCCTGCATGAAGCCTGCTTCTCCCTCTGCCTATGTCTCTCTCTCTCTCTCTCCCTCTCTCATGAATAAGTAAATAAATCTTAAAAAATAAAATAAAATAAAATAAAATAAAATAAAATAAAATAAAATAAAATAAAATAAATAAAATAAAATAAAATAAGTAGATACATTCAAGATCCTTTTCCATTCTAGAAAATCTGTTTCTAGGAATCCATGGGTTTTATGTGCATACATTTTTAGTGTGAGATTTCTTTTGTACATGTTTTCTTCCTAAAGTGCTCTTTGGGAAATATGTTTGTCAGCCTTAGATTATGAGCACTGCATGGGAGAAAGGCACCCCTCTGCTTTTCTAACCCTTCCTGTGAGTTGACAGCCTCTTACATGTATTCCCCATGCTTAATGGACAGCAATTTAGTGAAGATGGAAGATTTCTTCAACAGAACAGGTATTTGGAATAACTACTTTGAAGCTTCCTAGTAGGCAAACCTAAGTTGAAGCCTAAAATGCAAAGAAATTAGCCTTTCAGGGGTCAGTTAAATTAAGTGCTTTTTTAAAAAAAGATTTATTTATTTGAGAGAAAGAGAGAGATCACGAGTGGGAGGGGCAGAGGGATAGAGAATCTCAAGCTGACTCCACACTGAGTATAGAGCCAGATGTGAGGCTTGATCTCATGACCCTGACATCACAACCTGAAGAGTCGGGACACTGAACCACCCAGGCACCCCAAAATAAGTGCTTTGGAAAGTGTTAAGTTTTCCTAATGCTTTGTGCTGTCTAAAGCAAAAAAAAAAAAAAAAAAAAGAAAATCTCTCAAAGGAATTTCTAGTTGTTCAAAAGTACTGAAATTGTGTTAGAGGTACTTTACTACCATTGTCTTTTCTCTGGCTCTAAAATAATGCAATCTAGGTAGTTGATGACAACCCAGACCCACTGTTGGACCATTCTGTTTTTCTAGGTGCTCTCAAGTGTGTGTGTTAAGGTTTATACTTTTTAACTTTTTAAAGACAATCCTTCGAAGGCAAATGACAAATCTCACAGGTACTGTAAAATTTATAAGGTTAAATGGCCAAAAGTTTTCCGGTCATTTCTGCCTTGGAATATTGGAATACTTTTAAATGTCCACATTAAATAAAGACATGCCTTATTTTAAAAACATTTGCTCAATATTTTCTCCTTTTGAACCCAACACATTTTTTCACAAGAATGCTTATTTTAAGGCTACACAGCTTGAACACACAAGTACCAAGTGATGCAGACAAATGAATAAATATAATTACATACTCCAAATGAGACTACCCAGATGAAATAAAACTTGGGGCAAAGCAAAATCATTCAGGGCTTTATTTTCTCCAGACCTAAAATAGCAAGAGGGTGTGACTCCTCACCCTCCAAGGGTGCTCTACCTGCTTACCCTCCCCTACTGTCTTGTTGCTACTTTGCTTTCAGGACTCAGAGTATGCAGCCTCCCTTCTGTCTTACTCAAGATTTTGGAGCAAATATCTTGTCTTTTCAATTCTTATCCTTTAACTACCACAGTAACTTGCAGGCATTAAACAGTTAGTAAATGTATACTGAAGTAAACCTATTAGTTTAAAGCTACTTTTTGGAAAGAAGGTAATAAACTATTCTTTTGCTTAAATTCTCCAACTAGTTTTTTTTTTTTTTTTTAAGATTTATTTATTTATTCATGAGAGACACACAGAGAGAGAGGCAGAGACGCAGAGAGAGGGAGAAGTAGGCTCCCTGTGGAAAGCTCGATACAGGACTCGATCCCGGATCTGGGGATCATGCCCTGAGCTAAAGGCACTCAACCACTGAGCCACCCAGGTGTCCCCTTCAAATAGGTTTTAAACTTTTTTTTAAACCTTGAAATAATAGAGTTAATGTATTTCCTAACAAACTCCTCATAGTTTCATTTATAATAACAAATTACAATAGTTTTTTTTTTTAAAGTTAGGACACATTTAATAACAAGAAGGCTGAGGATAACAGCTTTATTGGGAGGGACTCACTAAACTTCCAGAGGAAGATATTGGCCTATCTTACACTACATAAGGCTTCCTCATTATTTATTTACATGCTGCTTTGCAAGTGTAACAGTGTGCATAGGTATAAAATGAAAAAAACGAGCCTTTTCTAAGACCAAAAAAACAATAAAATGTTTCTGTTTATATTGTTTTTTATTTTTTGAAAACTAATGTTTCAGAGATCATCTAATAAAAATACTTATCTCTGACATCTAAAAGCACGAATGTGCAAACAAAAACAAATCTCTCCAGATGAAATGAAAAGAAATGAGGCTTCTTACTTCTAAGTTGTAGAGCACTCTGAAGGTGGACATTCCTGGAGCAAAGGATCGAAACAGACTTTCCAAGATTGAGCTGGCGCTTGGCTGATGCTGCTGCTTGGAGGACAGGGATGGAGACTTTGAGGATTGAGAGCTCGTGTCAGACAGTAACGTTTTCTAAGGTTTTCAAGAATGAAAACAAAGGATGTATGTGTTAGAAGCACACATATGAAACAAATCTCAGTGTACACTCTAATGTTCTTTTCCTCTTTAATATAATCCACCAAGAGAATTTCCTACAAATGAAACTTAAGGACACATCGCTTGGTAATTATTAACAAAACACTGAATTCCATCACACACACTCTAAGTGCTCAACAGCATCCCAACCCTACAGGAATGCAAACACGTCTGAGAGTGTCTTCTTGGTAACACTAGCAAGGTTGTCTTGATTTGTTTCTGTGTTTAAAAGTCTAAAACGCTAAATACTGATAATTAAATTATAAGCTTGTGGAAGTGAAAGTTTTGAAAATGTTTTTAGCTAGTAATAATAATATGTTTTGTAATTACACTAGTTTTCTTCTCCCTGCAATAATTTAGCCATGTATTACAAGACTATGGGATGACATAAACTTCAACTGCTAAAACATAAATTTGTACCTTATTATTTTTTTAATTTAAATTCAATTAGCTAACATATAGTACCATCATCAGTTTTAGATATAGTGTTCAATAATTTATTAGCTGCGTATAACACCCTAGTGCTGGTTACATCATGTGCCCTCCTTAATGTTATCACCAAATTATCCCATCCCCCGACCCACCTCGTGCCTTAGTTCTAACAACTCTGTTCTACATGAATTATTCTGAGAACATAGCTAAACAGTATTATAGATAGAATGTAATTTCATTTTTTTATTATTTTACTTATTTATTCACGAGAGACACAGAGAGAGAGAGAGAGAGAGAGGCTGAGACACAGGCAGAGGGAGAAGCAGGCTCCATGCAAGGAGCCCGACGTGGGACTCGATCCTGGGTCCCCAGGATCACACCCTGGGCTGCAGGCGGTGCTAAACCGCTGCGCCACCGGGGCTGCCCTAGAATGTGATTTTAATATATAAAATTCTTGAGAAACAACATTCTAGAAATTAAAATGAATTTATCAACTGTGGAAAAACAGTAAATGAGAATATAACTATGCAAGCAAATCAAACGCAGGCAATGATCACATTCTGAGAGGCACTGTGGCAGAAGAAAAGTTTCTCCGCTGAATCAGGGCGAGAGTCTGATCCTGGACGAGACACTTCATCTCTCTGGGTTTCAGTATCTTAATACAGAACAAGGAGAACATGGACATCTATGATATTAAACGCTTCCTGATTCTAAATCTGATGTCATTATTGACTTTAGGTCTTTTAAAAGGCAACATGAACTTCTGATTTCCGTTTACAGCAAATGTATTTTTCTAAAGCAGAACAATTATGGGAAAGATGGATCATATCTCCTGAAATTGATTTCAGGTTTTAGTTTTACTGAATCATGACACTGAAATTTCCATGTCACTTAAGTAATTATCCAAGATACTCATACCTTTCTTCCTAAGGAATCAAGTTGATCCAGGGCTTCCTGAATGGCTGGGTCAGTGGGTATCAAGAGCAGAAGCTTTCGTACTCGTAGAGTTATCCTGAAATTTGTCAAATACAAATTTTTTCATGTGACCCAGTTTTAGTAACAAAGTCATTTGTTCTTGACAAATGTAAAGTAAAAATGTACTTGGTTCCCTAACCGTAAGTAACTTTCTCTTTCAAGCTTCAGAAACATTTATATTTACCTTGGCTCCTCCAGATTGGCAAGCTGGTAGAGCATGTCGAACACATTACATACAAGTGCCATTACAACACCAGGGAGGGATTTCTCCTGAGAGAAAACAAAACATAAATACAAACTGACAAAAGAATTTTCTCCTTTTCTAACCAAACATGCCAACAATAAAATCACTAGTTCTGAAAGGCTGGCCACTACAAAGCTTGAGGGGAGCAGCATGCTCCCCTGCACTAAAAAGCAATACCTGGGAACACAGATTGGTGGGACTACTACCTCCCAGCATCCCTGTTACCTGGGCTCTCTCCTATCCACCTGCTGGTGAGGGGCAAAGGTGCCAAAAGCAGGCAGTGGAAGAAAGGTAAAATGATGGGCAGGTCTAATTAACAGAATGGAGAGCAGACACCATTAAAGGCTGATCACAACTCGTCAGGAGCAAACAAGGCAATGACAGATTTAAAAGCAAAATTAAAGCAGTATATATGTATATATACACACACACAACAGGTAGGAGAGACTTAGATATGATTAAAATACTATTTTCTGGTTATAAAGAAAAGAAACTAGATGTCACTATAGAATGCCATTATACGAGGGAACATTTTAAATAAATCCAGGATAAATATGAGACAATTTGAAAATGTTAAGCTTAAAGGTGCTATGTATACTGCATACTGCAGACATTGCAGATTTGCTTCCAGACCAGAGAGATAGCAAATACTATGAGTCAAATGAATTTTTTGGTTTCTCAGTGTGTATAAGTTCATAATATAGTCTATTAAATGTACAGTAGTATTAGGTCTAAAAACCAATGTATGTGTCTTAGTTAAAAAAGGACTTTATTGCTAAAAAATGCTAATCAGCATCTGAGCTTTCAGTGAGTCGTAAGCTTTCTGCTGGGGAAGGAGCTTGCCTTGCTGGAGATGGCTGCCAACAGATGAGGATGCCAGTGGTTGTAAAGGCTAGTTGTTGCTGCAGCAATTCCCTAAAATACGGCCACATTGAAGTTGGCTGCATTGATTGACTCTTCCTTTCATGAACCATTTCTCTGTAGCATGTGATGCTGTTTGACAGCATTTTGCCCACAGGAGAACTTTCAAAATTGAGTGAATTCCTTCAGAGCCTGCTGTAGCTTTATCAACTAAGTTTATGTGATATTCTAAATCCTTTGTTGTCATTTCAACCATATTCACAGCATCTTTACTGGGAGTAGATTCCAACTCAAGAAACCACCTTCTTGGGGTGCCTGGGTGGCTCAGTCAGTTAAGTGGCTGCCCTTGGCTCAGGACATGATCCTGGGGTCCTGGGATCAAGCCCTCCATCTGGCTTCCTGCTCAGCAGGGAGTCTGCTTCTCCCTCTGGCTACTGCTCCCCCTGCTTGTGCATGTGTACACTGTCAAATAAATAAAATCATAACAAAAAAATGTAAAGAAAAGAAACCACCTTCTCTGCTCATCTATAAGAAGCAACTCCTCACTTGTTCAAGTTTTATCCTGAGATGATAACCCCACAGTCCCACCCTTCAGGCTCCATTTCTAGTTCTCTTCCTCTTTCTACCCCATTGGCAGTTACTTCCTCCCCTAAAGTCTTGAACCCCTCAAAGGTGCTGATGATGGATGGAAATCAACTTCTTCTAAATTTCCTGTTCATGTTGCTATCCTGAACTCTTCCCATGAGTCATGATATGTTCTTAATGACATCTAGAATGATGAATCCTTTCCAGAAGGTTTTCAATTTACTTTGCCCAGATCCATCAGAGGAATCACTATCTATAGCACTTAAGGCATTAGGAAATGTATTTCTTCAATAGTTAGATTTGAAAATTGAAATGACTCCTTGATCCATGGGCTGCAGAACAGATGCTATGCTGGCAGGCATGCAAACAACTTTCATCTCCTTGTACGTCTCCATCAGAGATCCTGGGTGACCAGGTGCATTGTTAATGAGCAGTAGTATTTTGAAAATAATCTTTTTTCCTGAGCAGTTCTCAAGAGTGGGTGTAAACACTATGCTGTAAGCAGATATGTTGTCATCCAACTATGTTGTTCAATTTATGTAGCACAAGCAGAGTAAATTAAGCATAATTCTTAAGGGTCCCAGAATTTTCAGACTGAAAAAGAAGCATGGGCTTCAACTTAGAGCCACCAGTTGCACTCTCTTCTAACAAGAGAGTCAGCCTATCCTTTAAAACTCTGAAGCTAGGTGTTGACTTCTCTGTAGCTATGAAGTCCTAGATGGCATCCTCTTCCAATAGAAGACTGTTCCTTCTACACCAAAAATCTGTTGTTTAGTGCAGCCACCTTCATTATTGATTTGAGCCAAAGCTTCTGGATAACCTGCTGTAGCTTCTACACCAACGCTTGCTGTTTCACCTTGTGATTATGGAGATAGCTTCTTCCCTAAACCTCAGGAACCCACTTCTGCTAGCTTCAAGCTTTTCTTCTGTAGCTTCTTCACCTCAGTCAAGCCTTCACAGAATGGAGAAGAGCAAGGCATTGCTCTAGCTCAGGCTCTGGTTTAAGGGAATGTTGTGGCTGTGGCTGGTTTGACCTATCCAGACCACTCACCCTTTCTCTATGTCAGCCCTATTGCTGGCATGGAGAAGGGTTTTACTTTCTTATCATTTGTGTGTTCACTGCAGTAGCATTCTTAATTTCCTTCAAGAACTTTTCCTTTGCTTTCACAACTTGGCTAAGCGTTTGGTACAAGCAGCCTAGCATTCAGCCTATCTCAGCTTTTGACATGCCTTCCTCACTATGCTTAATCATTTCTAGTTTTTGATTTAAAGTGAAATGTACAACTCTTCCTTTCACTTGAACACTCAAAGGGTTATTGATTGGCCTACTTTCAATGCTGTGGTGTCTCAAGGAATGGGAGGCCTGAAGAGAGGGAGAGAGATAGGGGAACAGCTGGTTGTGGAGCAGTCAAAACACATGCAACACTTACTAAGTTTGCCATCTTATTTGGGCGCACTTTGTGATGTCCCAAAATAATTATAAGAGTAACATCACAGGTTACTGACCGAAGATCATTATGACAATACAATAATGAGAAAATTTAATAAAATATTGCAAGAATTATCAAATTGTGACACAGAGACACAAGATCAGCAAATGCTGTTGGAAAACTGGCACCAGTGGACTTGCTTGGTACAGAGTTGCCACAAACCTTCAGTTTGTAAAAACACACAACCTGCAAGTGCAATGGGTGAAGGCATGCTTGTGCATTGCTTCTGTTGTTGATTAGCTGTCATAATACTATTCTGAGTGGAATCTTCCTTAAATTCTTATTGTTTTTTTTTTTTTAATTTTTATTTATTTATGATAGTCACAGAGAGAGAGAGAGAGAGAGGCAAAGACACAGGCAGAGGGAGAAGCAGGCTCCATGCACCGGAAGCCCGATGTGGGATTCGATCCCGGGTCTCCAGGATTGCGCCCTGGGCCAAAGGCAGGGGCCAAACCGCTGCGCTACCCAGGGATCCCAATTCTTATTGTTATATAAGTATAGTCATTTAAAAAGAAATAACACGCTAATACAAACCCATTTTTGAGACCTATAGCAAGGTTATGCTAAGTTTAAAAAGCACAGTACACAAAGATGTCATACTTGGGATTAAATCAACATATACAAACAACAAAAAATCCTCGTAAGTTATTTGAATACCTTTACACGAGGTCTGGTGTGATCTTTCTAGACTGTTAAGAGCTAAGAAGCAGAACCAGTCCCATGAGTTCTGTACCTCTGGTGCCAAGCTCCATCCTGACACAGGGAGGGTACAAAGTAAACGGGCTGATTCATGAAATGACTCAACAAATACTGACAAGTAAGCCGCAAAGGGAAGTAAGAAGCAAAGGGATGGGGTTAAAATTTTAAATAGGATGGCCAAAGAAGGCTCATTGAGAAGGCAACATTTAAGTGAGAGCTGAAGAATGTGAGAGGGAACTGCCTGGATACTAGGGAAGAACAGAAGAACATTCCAGACACAGGGAAAGGCAAGTGCACAGACCTCACTGAGTCTGAGGACCAACACAGAGGCCAGTGTAGCCAGAGCAGTGGAAGCCAGGGAGGGTCCCAGGCAGGGACATCAGGGAAATTCCACGAGGGCCCATGCAGTCAGCCCTCTAGGGCCCAGTGGACTCTGGCTCCTACTCTGAGTGAGATGAAGGCCCAGGAGTGTTTGAGCTGGGGGAGAAGGGGCACAATGTGGCTGCTGTTTAAAAAGATCACAGGATGGGACTCATGGTTGGTTCAGGCTTCTATCTTCAGCTCTGGGCCTGGTCCAGGAGTCCTGGTATAGAGTCCCACATTGGGCTTCCCTTGAGGAGCCTGCTTCTTTCTCAGGCTATGTGTCTCTGCCTCTCTCTGTGTGTTTCTCATGAATAAATAAAATCTTTAAAAAAATAAAATAAAAAATAAAAAAATAAAAAGATCCCAGGCTGCTGGGCACCAGACAGAGACTGAACTGGTCTAAGGACACAGCCGTGGGGGCAGGCAGGCACTGCTCAAATACTCCACATGTGAGGCATGACAGCTGCCTGGACTGGTGTGGAAGGCATGGAGGCAGACCAGAGTAGCTAGATTCTAGACCTATTTTAAAGGCAGAGTCAAAGATGTGCCAGACTCGCTTGGCTTTCCCCCTTGCTTTCTGGCTCCTCCCCCACCCCTCCTCTTCACCCTCGATCCCTATACAAAGGGGCTCCCTGGCTTGATCCTTTGAGCTCTCCTCTGTCTACGCTTATTCCTGTGTGAGGAACCTCATCAATCAGGACTTGTCTAGAGGAAATGACCCAGTCACCCAAGTCTATATGTGCCAAAGGCACGAGCATGAAGCTTACTCAGTTCTGACTTATCATTGGACTATCGCCCCATACCTGTTCCATGGCGTAAGAGGAGCTGAAGACCCCACTGCTGCTGCTGCTGGAGCTGGTTGAGGAATCCGCGGAGCTCCCGGAAGGGGTCCCACTGCCTGAAGTCTTCACTGTGAGGATCTGTTCATCGGAAAAGCCCAGCTGGTGGAGGAGCTTTTGATCTTTATTCACCGTCAGCTGCAAAAAGTGGTTTCTTAATGACCAGGGGAGGTGGGGAGGAGGACAAAGGTTCGGATGTCTGGCGGAAAGGCCACAGATGGTTGGCTTAAACCTACCAGACTATCGTTGGTAAATATCTGTATGTTGTCCACAGGTGAGCACAACTGCTTGGCTATCTTCCACCGCACACTTCCTATGGTCTCATTACTGTGAGCCTGCATGATAAAATGAGACACTGCTGTGAGGATGAACTGGGTACCAGGTGCTATTCCACAAGCCAGGAACGCAGCAGAAAACCTACATAAAAGATTCTGGGAGGCTCCCCTTCTGCAGTAATTATACATCTGCTTTCCCACCCTGTCCTCGCCATCTTGCATGAATCAGACCTTAAGTCCTGCTGTGGAGCCTCCACTCTCTCCTGTTCTCTCTGTGCTCCATCACACCAGCTACCCTGCCTGTCACTGAACAAGCCATACAAGTCCCACAGCAGGGCCTCTGTCCCTGCTGCTCCCTTTGCTTGGAATGTGCTTCCCCAGAAATGGCCTCTTGTCACTTCATTCCATCTTTGTTCAAATGTCACCACCTGGG
Organism: Canis lupus familiaris; assembly: GCF_011100685.1. Taxonomy (NCBI): domain Eukaryota; kingdom Metazoa; phylum Chordata; class Mammalia; order Carnivora; family Canidae; genus Canis; species Canis lupus. The sequence goes on along the minus strand of NC_049226.1, from coordinate 54,587,747 downwards.
CAGCCCAGGTAGCTCAGCGGTTTAGCACCGTCTTCAGCCCAGGGCCTAATCCTGGAGACCCGGGATCAAGTCCGACATCAGGCTCCCTGCATGGAGCCTGCTTCTGTCTCTGCCTCTTTTTTTTCTCTCTTTCTCTCATAAATAAATAAATAAAATCTTTAAAAAACAAAAAACAAATGTCACCACCTCAGAGAGAACTTCCCTGCCCATCTTTTTATATTTCACACATACACATCACTCTCTACTAAATTATTCAGCTTTATTCTTACTTATTCTTCATAACACCCTTTGCCACCTGATGTTATATTACATGCTTACTTATGAGACTGCTTATACCCCATCAGTTGCTTTTCGCTGCATGTCTTTTGTCTAAATTTGTGGACCAAACAGCCTGTAGAATAGTTGCTCATGCAGCTATCCCAACTCACAGTGCTCTTGTGAAAGTAACAAGAAGATATGAGAATGGCTCCAGGGCTTAACGTAAACCTACCTCTACAGTGAAGGTATCTTTGGTAGATTCATACGTAACATTGAGAGTTAAAAGATGTCCATGAAATGAGGCGCCGTGAGGTAGAATAGTTCGTGGAACAGAGTAAAAATCCTTGAAAAAAATACACATCAAACAAGTCAGGTGCACAGCATCATTGTTAGACTTCACACAATGCACAATGATGACAAAGTGGCTTTAAAAAGAGAGGCTTACCTCGATAGTGATCACATAGCGTTCTGCCAGAAGCAAAAGTCTCTCGATTATTACAAGTTTAGTGGATCTACGGATTCAAAAAAAATTTTTTTGAACGTATTTGAAATGAATTGCTCGATTCCAATCTGCTTCATCAGAACCACAGAGTCAGCACTCACTGGTCAAAGGCTGACATTCGCAAAGACTCAACTATCCCCGTACCCAAGGGAGAGACGAGAGACGGCTGGACCAGCTTACAGCCATGGCAGCTGACACCCATGGAGTCAGGAAGGACAAGCCAGCCCCTGCATCTCCGCGTTCCCTCTCCTGTTCTGCCCTCTCTTTTTATACAGCTATTCCATATATAGGGGACCTGGGCCTCCAGGTCCATCATTCCACCAAGAATGAACTATCAGTAAGCCTGAGTCTCATCATCTTACAATGAAAATATGCCACATAATTCAGTAAACACATGGACTCTCAGAAAATTCTGAACTGCCTAAAAATCAGAAGACAAATGCAAACCAGTAAGCAGACCACCAATAACATCTGCTGTTTTAATGAGCCAGGGAATGAGGAGGAAGCAAAGGACAAACAATTGTTTATTTGGTTTAAATGAACATTCTGTATAGGTAAAACATAAAAGGGTAAGAATTTATTATCCCACCAATTTTCAAAGCGCTTAAGAAATCACCATACATCAGGAGACAACCATCTCTAGGACAGGCAACATATGGCAAGGAAGTGTGTAGCTCTAGCACATCTGAAAATGAGACCTGAGGTCCCTTTTGGTCTTAGGGAATATTACTTATTATCTGAATTCATAGGACTCTGACATCCAGCAGCTTATATATTCACAGCTTCATATTTTATAAAAGAGAACATTACACGTGTTAACATCAAGAGATGAAAACCTAAGTGCCCGTAATTTAAACATGTGCTATTCCAGAAAGTCTAGGCATTTCAAATAGGGATATTTCTAAATCTGAAAAGGGTACTACTATTTTCTAACAATTGGGTCTGGTTTGCTGTTAGCAGAATTTTCACTATAAAAAGAGTTGGTTAAACACATTTTAATAATTCTGTTAAATATATTTAACAGAGTTCTAAATCCTTCCAGGCTATGGGCAAGACTAGAATTTGATACTGAGATAGAAAATCTTTAGGAAATATCTCAATGCTATAATAAATGAATTGTGCCTCAATAAGGAGTTAAATCACAGACACCACTGCAGAATACTGTAGGGCTGAGAGAATAATTCCTCTTCCTCAAATGATGGAACAATGATGGTCATTGGGAAGTTCTTTCAAAACCAGAAATAAGATCAAAGATAATGTCCTGTTTCAAATGCAACTTTGAAACTATATACTCCTATTAACAGTATTTAGAGTTTATAACAAGAATGGTTAAAAACTATCCTGTGGTTTTGCTCTGTAGGCATTCAAATATGAACTGATTCAGAATAAAAATCACTTTAAAAAGACAGAAATGAAAACCACATTTCTTTAAAGATGTTGCAGTTTGGAAATCCCAATTCAGTAGTTTAGAAGTGCATTTCTATTCTGTTTTTTCAGACAAATGAATCTTTAAGGACCTAGGCACAGAGGTGAACTGCATCTTATAAACATGTAATTAGGAATTCTTAACACACATTCTCAGTGAAAGTCTATTTGACTTTGTGTGGGAATGCAAAAGTTGTGTTACTGTTCTTATCACGAGCTGAATCTATAATCACTTTCTGCCATTTTAACCATTTTTCGTAAAATTTTATTTTTAAGTAATTTCTACAGCCAATGTGGGGCTCGAACCTAAAACCCCAAGATCAAAAGTCACATGCTCTACCAACTGAGCCAGACTGGCACTCTACTTACTGGCATTTTAAAAAGAGGTCCGAGAAGGCTGAGTTTTATAGGCATCTGTCATATTAATAATACACTGCTATACAGTACTCAACTCATTTTAAAAAGACAAAGAATGTGAGGTATTGTTTTGATTCCGTTTCTATAAAGGAAGGCTTTAAAAAGAAAAAAGAACTGTAAATAAAAATAAATAACATAAATGCACGCATTAAGACATTCCAGAAGTAGAGACAACCTGAGCACCCATCACTAGAGGGCAACACAGTAAAACCCTGTTCTGAGCACCTGCCAAGGTTTACTGGTTGTACACTGCTTACTAAGAATGAAAGGCTTGTAAACCTCACAGGAGCATTTGAGTTCCTTCAGTTTAATGTTTCTAAATATTCATCTATGTTCCTTACCATATCAAACAACTATAGCAAACAATGAATTCAGATTTCACTGATAATCTGAAAACACTAAACACGAGGTAAGAGATGTCAGTTCCAAGTCTGAACACAAATTTCTGGGGATAAGTTTCTTATTAAAAATTATTTTGAAAAATAATTTAAGTAAATATTTTAACTATGATGATATTATAATGCATAATTTTAATTAACCATCATCTTCTATTTCATTTTGCTTATGCTGTTAAAGCCCTGGACTTGGGTACAAGGAGAAAAGTTAGGTCTAAGTAAATATTTCAAATATTCAAATATTTCAAAAAAAGGGAAACAAAACAGCAGAAGTTGTCCATTAGGCAGGGAATCAGGGAGAGCAATACTTGGGTGGTGGTGATGATGACATACAGATCCTCAGGGAGAGTATAGAGATTTGGGGAAGTACGATGGGGACGTACAAATTTCTCAGGATATGACTATCTGCAAAAATTAGGATATAAAATGAGGAAAGCAACAATTGAGACATCTTCAAAAAAAGCAACCAGTTTTTTTTCATATATATATGTATCAATCTGAAAAAAATTTATATATATGTGTATATATAGATATATATAAACACATTTTTTTCCCTGCATCATGCAAGTGTGTACTTTAATTTCTGCACACTTACCTATATGGAGACTGAACTGATGTTGCTACAGTTGGCATAGCAGTTGCTGTAAGCATTTTAGTTGCTCTAGTCACAGCATGCGTCAGAGTGGGGCCACCAAGTGCTGAACTGGCTGCCTGTGAAACAGGAAACAATCATTCTATATCAGGGTTTCTCAAAACCCCAGCCCTATTGTGATCTTGGCCCGGGAACTTTTTGTTCTGGAGGGTGTCCTGCACTTTGCAGGATGTTTGGCAAGATCTGTGACCTCTAGTCACTACCCACCTTCTACAAGGTATCAGTGGGGACTCTCTGGCTGTGACAACCAAAAAGGTCTCTGGACATGGCCAAATGATCTCTGGGAGGCAAAATAACTCCCAGCTGAGAACTACTGTTCTACGTATGTTAAAACTTAAAAGATACCTCACCTAAATGAGGTACTTGAATACTTTAAATGTTTTTTATGATGACGTATTTGGATGGAAGTCACCACTTGGAAAATCCTGTACAGATTCGAGCACATAATTGTCATCAGATGGTTTAATTTATCGACATTTGGGGGAAGTAGTATATGTTTTTGGAATATTCTTCATTAGATATAAAATTTAAGCACAAATTAAAAATGAAAATGACTGTTTAATGCTTTAACCATCATGTGAGAGATAAGGCACTGGAATTATGTGTGAGATAGCATCTCAGAGCAGGCTGCTAACGGACCAAAACAACCAATACAATCTACTACTGAGTGGCCTGCTATGGCCTTTAATAGCCTTTAAGATATACTCTTGGCTGAAACATGGGGAAGGGTGGGAAAAGCGAGTTCTTACATGAAATTCCTGGACAGAAAAAGAAAAAGGAGTAAAGAATTTATTAGAAATGTGGAATATATAGTAGACCTATTTTCTGAAGATAGTTCCTACACCCCAAAAGAGGGGGGAGTGAGTAGAGTGGGGAACAGGGGTGGAAAGAGAAGGAAAGCTTTCCTATAAAGGACATTTCTGTACTGGGGTAATCAAGGCAAATGTCTCTTTTTTCCTTATGTGACAATAAGGTATGGTTAACAAATTCTTTAATAGAATGCAGTCACAAATATCAACATTTTACACAATCCCAAATATAAAATTATAAAAGGAAAAAAATCAAAGCACTTATTTCAACAAATTTAAATGAAATTTATCACTCACTTCTAATCTTGTGTAACAATCAGCAATAAATTTCTTATGTAATGATACAGAATCCTAAAAGGAAGAGATATAAGGAAATTAAGATTAGTATGACATTTAGTTAAAATCGTTATTAAGGACAAAACATCAAAATAAAAAAGCCAATTTTCAGGCATACCAAGGGTCAGAACTTATCAATAGAAAATATATATAATCTTCTGTTCTGGGTATGAGCACCCACCTTTTTTAATCTAGGATTCAGGTTAATGTAACTATAGTTTATGATTAACTGAATAGCTTCATTAGCAATTTCTTCATCAGGTGATTCCATGGCTATTTTCCAAATGAAATCCATTCCTATCAATTCCAGCTTTTCTACATACTGTTCAAAAGAAAAAAATTATAGAGCACACCAAGGTCATAAAATTACACACAATTACTTTTTTTAAAAGATTTTATTTATTTATTCATGAGAGACACAAAGAGAGAGAGGCTGAGACACAAGCAGAGGGAGAAGCAGGCTCCATGCAGGAAGCCCGATGTGGGACTCAATACCAGGACCCCAGGATCATGCCCTGCCCGCTGAGCCACCCAGGCACCCCTACACACATTTTTTATTGTATCACTAAGGCTGTACCTTTCAGTTTAATATGAATTAAGGCTGCAAAAACCAAGCTACATATGAGTGTACTTTTGTACTGATTTGGAACTTTAAAAGAAAAAACCACCAACCACAGAAACACTGGGCTATGTCCATGGCAACCAGGATAGGTATGGAGAGTTTTCTTCCCCAGATATTCCTAAACCAAAGCTGGAAATCTACCAAGATAGGCTACAGAAGCAGGAACAGCACAGGAGTGAGGTGGGCACCATCTTCAGTAGTTTTTTCTCCAGAAGGTAACAGAGCCAGGCTAGAATTGGCTAATAATCCTTGAGGCTCAATCTGTTCTCCCTAAAGCTCAGTTTAAATGACAGGATCCAGGCCTCACGAGATCTTATAAAAATTCTTACCATCCAGAAAGTCAGGTCTTGAATCAAAAGAATAATGTCTTAGAAAAAAGACTTATTTTTTGTCTTTCCTAAGTGCATATGTAAAAATACACTATATATATATACATTCTACAGATCCTCACTTTCCTGCCTCATTAATTGTTCTTAAAATCTTCTCCCAAATCCCTGCCACTGCGATAAACTGAAGATTCATCTTCAGAATTAAAGATGTCACTTTTTAGGAACATGTCTGTTATGGGATCTGAGAAGTTGGAAGCTTCAATGAAACTATCCCTACCCTGCATTCACCTCACCCCAGGAGGCTGCTGGCTGCCGCAGGGATTTGAGAAGTCACCTGTCCTCTCTCAGACATCTGATGAGGTATCCCTGTGCTAGAAAGGGGGCCTCTGCTACACTCTAAGAGAAGCTCTACTGTCAGTGTAGAGGTTGAGGAGATGCCTGTTCTTTAACAAAAGTCATGTTTTCTCTAAATTACAACACTTTTTTTTGGCCATGTTTTACTAGATTATCCAAATTACCTAGATTTCAAAATAAAATACTCACCAACTGAGCTCCTTGTCGTTTCAATCGATGATCGCAAAGATTCACATTTTCAAAAAAAGTCTTAAATAAGTTAAAACCTGAAATTATAGAAGGTCCGATATATTGATGCATTCTAAGTACCACAGATAATCAATGAAAAGACTCAGCCCAAAATGTAAGTCTCAGGACAAAACAGACATAAATCTTTAAGACCTCAGATCAGGCAGTGGTTTGTTAGACATGGTACCACAAAAGTACCACAAGCAACACATGAAAAAACAGATAAATTGGATCTCATCAAAATCAAGAACTTTGTGTTTCAAAGGACCACAAGATTGTGAAAAGACTATCTGCTGAGTGAGACAAAATATTTGCAAATCATGTACCTGATGAGGAGCTACTATGCAGAAATTACAACTCAACAATAAAGACAAACAACCCAATTCATAATGAACAAAAGGTATGAACAGACATTTCTCCAAAGAATGTATGCACGCAGTCAATAAACATACATACAGATGCTCAGTTATCAGTCATCAGGGAAATACAGACCGAAACCACAAGGTAACACCTGACACACATCAGGACAGCTAGAACAAAGGCGAGTGACAATCACACATGTTGGTGAAGTTGTGAAGGAACTGAACCCCTTAGATGGTGCTGGTAGGATTATAAAGTAGTGCAGCCACTTTGCAAACTTGTTTCACAGTTCTTCAAAGATTAGTTACAGGATACACTTCCACCCCTAGCTATCTATCCACCCGAGAGACATAAAAACTAACGCCTACACAAAAACTTACACATAAATGCTCACGGTGGCATTATTGATCACAGCCAAAAAGTGGTAATGACCCAATGCCAATCAACTGACAAACGGATAGATAAAATGTGGTATATTCATACAATGGAATATTAGCCATAAAATGGAATGAAATACTGATATGTGCTACCATTTGACAATTTGGGCGATTGGGCCATATAATTTAAGATTAATCATAACAGTCATATAGAAAGGAATTTATCTGTGTATATAAACATATGTTTATATAGATGTAAGGAAAAGTCTGGAAGGATATTCCGGACTATTTAGCTGCTTCTGAGAAGGGACTCAGAGGGAAAGGAAAGGATAAAATTTCTTAAAAAACTGAGAAAAAAAGATTTTAGGTTGTTTTCCTACCATTCATTGTGATTTCATAGGACTCCAATTTAAGAATTTTCTCCTTGAAAAGCTGCTGCTGAACATCACTTTCGAGATCATGTTGCCCTTTTGTAAACCATTCAAAACACATCTGTGGATCAAGACAAATGTTACCTATAACTAAAATCCATTTCAGGCAAATACATTTTCCAAAAGTGGAGAGTGAAGGTAAGTTATGTTTAATTCTTCAACAATATTTATTGATGAAATACCACTGAAAACCGAAATGCCTGGAACTCTGGAACTAAATAAAGCAGTTACTAGCAACCTTTCTCCCAGGTAACGCAAATACAGACTCACACTGTTCAATTGAGTTTATACTTGGGCTTCTCCACTAATGTTTATTAACAAGCCTTGCTATGTGCCAGACACTGTACTAGGCAAGGGCATATACATAGTCTTTTCAACAATGCTGTGAAGCAGTTATAATTGTGTAAAATGATTAAAGCAAACAGCAATTCATTGTTAAAGTAAGCCAAGTCAGGTGTTCTCCTGGTTTAATCTATTTTCAGCTGTTTAATTACAGTTAAAAAAAAAATCTGTGTAGGCATTTATTCTTGTGTTTTTGGGGTACAACATCATTACAGAAACTCCAAGTTTTTGGTTGTCACCTTCAAATTAATTCCATGGGAGAAAGAAAAAATACAAGACATACCGATAACTCTATAGCTGTGCTCACTTTAAATTTGGTTTTATCCAGAATGGTATAAAGATTACCAAAAAACCCATACATTTAAGTCACAGATATATGTTACGCAAAAATTTTTTCAGCACTTACAGTTCCTGGCCTATTAGTATAAATGTATGCTTAGCAAATTGAGAAGTGTTTAGAATTAAAGATGTGAGACCCACACAAAATGAGACAAAAAAAGGTAAAATATTTAAGTCCCACTGTCTTATGTTATATCCACACTACCATCTTCTTACCTCTCTATCTAATTCACAAACATCTTGGCCAGTCACAAGACACTCCCAGATTTCCTTGGCACGATTCCAACCCAGATACAGAGTAGCTTCTTGCAAGAAAAATGCTAGGAATTTTAGATGGGCCTCTAAATACTGCAAAAAGAAGTAAATGCTAATTAGTTAACTCCAGGCATCCCTACCTAAAAATAAAATTATTTTTTTTCTAAAAATAAAATTAAAAAAAAATTGTTTTAATTAAAAAAGACTTTTACCTAATGCTTTCTCATATAATTTAGCATAAAATAAACATGAGACATCTGTTTATAAGGTGACAGCACAATGTAGTGGAAACTACTTCATCAAGTCTATTATGAATTCCAGTTGACTCAGGATGTCAGTAAAACATCATTTCAGCAATCTCAAAGTAAAACACCACAAACTCACAAGTGATGAGTTAAGATTTTTTTCTAATTTTTAGAAACAAATGTTGCTAATAAATTTCCCACAAGATTGACAATTATTATTTCAGATGAAAAACAAAAGAAAGCTGGTTATCTTTATCACTTTATCATATGTATTTCTTGGGTAATTTACTGAAAGTTTTATCCACAAATAACAATTTTCTCAACTTTTATTTTAAAATGATTATAGTCAAAACACAAAACTTCCATTACAACAAAGCTACCTTATGCCACCTCTTTCAGAGTTGACACCCAACAAATATTATTTTATAGTTCAAGTGTAAAAAGCCAAAGAAATGCTGTAAATCATGACACAAAAGCACAATGCCAGATACCTCCCGGTAAGTGTAGCGGCCATCCACCAGTGTTGAACCAGTTAAGCCTCCGGGTCCAGCCACAGCGGCTGCAAGTCGATGACAAGCTATCAAACTTCCCGTTACTAATTTTACAATTTCAAAATTTTTCTTCAAGTCTTGAATAATGCTCTTGGCAAAAACAACAAAAAAAATGGTATGAGAATTTTCAGTGATTCTGTCAGTTTAACACAAGCTTCTGTTTTAGCATGTGGTCCTAGGTGAGGGAGGGACAGCAAATATAAGGGCATCTTCACTCCTATTCTTACATCTAGCATACACATAACTAGAATGAAGGGAATTAATAAACTTCTCTAATTTTTTGCTTTTAGAGAGTTTGGGGTTTTTTTTTTTTTTTAAGATTTTATTTATTTATTCATGAGAGACACAGAGAGAAAGGCAGAGACACAGGCAGAGGGAGAAGCAAGCTCCCTGCGGGAGCCTGATGCAGGACTCAATCCCAGGACCCTGGGATCACGCCCTGAGCCAAAGGCAGCCACTCAACCGCTGAGCCACCCAGATACCCCTGGGTTTTTTTCTTAAAAAAATGACTTTCAAAAGAACTATTTCAGTGCTTATGTACTTCCCCTGATCTTTCTTCTGAAGTTTCTCACATCAAGGAGGCTCCAGGTCCTTAAACAATCTAAAGATCAAATGTCTTTACATCTTTCCAAACAGTTTCTAAAATACTATTCTAACTTTTAAAAACTGGCATAATCATTTCAATAAATGAAGGAAATGAGTTCAGGATATATCAAAAGAAAAGCTCCATTAAAATGAAAGCAGAATGTTTAAACTGAAGATTATTAGAGAATATAAATGAACTATATTAATAATCATAAAAATGTAAAACAGCAACCATAAAACTCAACATAAATCTCTTTATGTTTTGTTATTTTAAAAGTTGGGTCTGTAACTGTATACTCATCAGATGGGGTTCTTCTCTTACCTTGTCTTGCTTTTGATAGGTCTGTTTTATAAACGAGCGGGTGATCTCGTGGAGCTGACGCAAAGCTGGCACCACCCACACAAACTGGGGATTATTAAGCTGAGATGACTAGAGTTAAAAAGAAGTTACATTAGTTAAATCTCGCAATAAACGACAGCTATGTTTATTAGCTATAAAAATTTCCCAAGTCAATTAGGTTTTATGGCTACACATTCTATTATTTTTCTCTTCACACCGCTCATTTAGAGCTCATCTCCATGCATTCATAATTCAGTCTTCAACTTCTTACTCTGCATGCAATTTCCTAAGGCCAAGAATTGCAAACAGGAGTGGATGTGAAGTGACAGTAAATGTACAGGGGTACATCAGCAAACAACAGACGACAAGGAATTAGCAACTTCAGAGGATAGATGAAGTAGCACGGGCTGCTAGGATGTGTTGACGGAATGAAATAAACTGATGGCCAAAATCTACCATGGCTAATACTGAACTGGCTGGTAAATAAAATTGTATAAAAATATGACTTTCCATAATTATATGATTAAGATACCAATGATATGATCAAGATACCAATAGTGGTTTAATATTCAAGAAAATACTCGTGGTCTGCTTGTATGTCCTAGTTAAAACAATTTTGCAAGAAGAGAGTTCTATTTTTATTAATTATTACAGCCACTTTACATTTATACTTTATATTTTTCATAACACTTTCAAATATTATTTCTTAAGCTGGTACATGACAATCCAGATCTTTCACAGTACATATCTGAAAAGTCTGCTGTTTGTGAAATAATCTTTAAAAAGAGAACTGCTCTTTAATACATAGCCTCTTTCGAACTAAGACATTTATAAAATTTGGAAGACTGTCCATTTAACACTATTCATCAAATTACCCATTAAATCTCTAAAAAACTGAGTAAAAGTTTTAAGTCCTTAGCCTTTATTTTAAAGGCTGAATTTTGCTTCTATTTTTAAAACTTCCTTCCTTAAGTGTTACTATAAGATGAAGATCTTTATGAGGTGGAAAATACTTTTGAAAAATATGCTTTCTATCTCTGGCAGGAAAGCATTGCACTACCCAATATGTATATGAGAGAGAGCTATCATCAAAAACAATACTGGTTTTCTTGAGGATTAGCCAATCAATCAGCAAATACCATATTTCCTGGATTCTAAGATACAGGTTTTCTAAATTTCAACATTTCTGAAATCGACACGTCTTACAATTTTGTCAAAAGTAACTTAGCAGCCACTAGGTGTAGGAATGAGTTCTGACATAGCTGTCCTTACCTGAGTAATGTGTACCCTTAGCTGCATATGAAAGGTACTTTGTTCATCTACCCGTCATTTTAATTCTGACTCCATTTATGGAGCACCAAGCAAGGATGGCTTTTTAACTTAAGTTTAGATCACGGATTTTTTGAACTCTTATCAAAAAGATGACACTATGATGTAACACTGACTAGCCTTTCCTGTCTGTCAATTCAACTAAAAGCAAAGAAAACTGCCAATAGTCTCGGTCTAAAGCATTTCTCACAGCCAGGAGAATATGGTGTGACAGACTCATACCCTATGAAGGGCTTTGTCATCCAGCACTAAATGTCTCTGTCCAAAGGTGTACCCACAATTCAAGAGAAGCTATTTATCCTGTAGTATATACAACACAACTCCATTAAGGAAAAAAGCAGCTTGAGTTTTACAAAAAAGGACAAGGACACAAAAATATATTCTTCCCATGCCTCAAAATGATACCATCGCTCTTAGAAATTTCAGAGGTCAAAATCACTCTAGATAATGAAAAGCACTGTGCCAGTGACGCTGTGCACACTGGTCAAAAAGAGGCTTAGATTTGGACTCAGTATGAATTTAAACAAATGAATGGTAAAACTAAAATGTGTGATTTCTTTTTTTCTTCTTCCCCAACTTACAAGGTCTGTGATGCAGAGGTTGCAATCACGGGCATCTTAGAATCAGAGAAATAGGGTATATATTAAAGGCCAACTATTTGCAAGACTAACCCTATGTATTTCAGCTAAAATATAAAAGTTACAAAATGACAAAGAATAAAACTCTAAGGGCTTAAGTCCAAACTCATACCTACCAAAAGAATTATAAACATTAGGATATAAATATGAATCCTTCAGCACATAATCGGATATATTAAAAAGCATCACTATGACAAACTAAGTCAATTATGGCTAGAATATCTTTAACATAGAAAATCACCCTTTGAAAGTTGCTCACTATCCAATAAAATAAAGGAAATCATATAAAATCGGAATTTAAAAACTATTTTTGATATAACCTTTCTAAAGTTTAGCAAACAGGAAAGATGTCATTTATTCCATTGTATCTATGACACTATGTCGCTAAGTTACAAGAAAAATTTAAATTATTTTTCTCCAGTTACCAAAAGACTGTGGTGAACAATTAAAATGAGCATATTTGGTAATGCCTGGTAACGGAGCTGAGGTTTCATAAGTAGGAGGTGACGCTATGTCCAAATGAGACACTCAATGTTAGATGAAGCCTCAGGAGGTCAATTGGTGCAGCCTGTAAACCTATGCTTAAATCCTCACTCACTTTTGTTAAATGACTATTCTCTTAGTGTCTCCTGTGACGAGGAAGTCAGGAGGCAGTGCATTCGATGGCAGACTGGTCTCATAGAAAGTTTGCTGCCCTCTTATATTGAAAACATGCCTCCCGTGACTTCTTGGGAGACAAAGTCAGTGGAATCAAACTTCTCTCCCACAATCTAAGTCTGGAGAACGTGTTCATATTCTTTCTTGAATTCTCTTCCCAAAGCTCAACATCCCCACTTCCTCATCTATCTTATTCTTCCAGACCTAGCCATTTACCTAGATTTGAAGTATCAATTTTTGCACAGGAGGACATTTATAAAAAAGTATTTCCTCCTGTGCTTAACCACATCACTGTGAGACTGTACTGAGGACCTCTTGCTACTTTTGCTCTGAATTACATGTTTGGGCAGGTAGAGGCCACTCTGCTGTTGGTAAGCAATGATTTTAGAGTCCTCACAGGGTGAAGGGGAGGGTTCAGAGGAAGGATGGGCATCTACGTGGGAGCTGCCAGGCCCTGTGCTGGGGGAGCCTTAGGAGAATGGCTTAGGGCAGATGCAAACACGCTACTGGAGTAAAAGTGACTTTTTTGGTTTAGTAAATTTGTTTTTTAAATGAGTACATTTAAACTTTTTAATTGAAGGAAAAAAGAAGTGAAATAAGAGGGAGAGGGTTGGGGGTAAACAGCGGAAGGTATAAAGGAAGCAAAGGAAAGAGGACCAAGGGAGCCAAGAGCATCCTGGCGGAATCTACAGAAATAAAGTGAAGAAATAAAGGGCAGAATTTCTGAACACAACAGTGGAGTTTGGGAATTTTAAGAGTGTCAAAAGCAGAGGGAAGGGGAATCAGTGGGGGGAACAGAGGTAGCTGAGGGCGGGAGGGGGGTAAGAGGTGGGTGATCTTGTCTTACCCTTTGTTTAGTTTCTGTGTAGCCTGGCAGGGAGACATAATCCCCAGTCAGCCCACCTTGCTGCCTGGCAGGAAAGGGCATAGCATAGAAAAACACCTTTAGTGGCAGTATATAACTCACCCCCCTGCCTGGAGTCGTACCCAGGGGGCTTTGATCTTCCCACTGCCCCCCTCAGCCGTGTGTACTTCCAGAGAGCATCTGCGAGAGCACTTAGTTCACTACAAAGTGCTATGTAAATGCAAGGTACTGTTACTTGGAATGTAATGATGGTCCATCAGAATTTCTACTGGGAGCAGTGGGAGATAAAAAAGGAAGAGTACGCTTATCAAGTCTCACAAAATGACTCCAAAAATAGCCCTGCTGCTCTGAGTTCTGTCTAAAACAACAGGCATGAGTGAAGTGACTGCGGAGAGGCAGTAAAGATTCAGGGATGCCGCTGACTGGGAGAGCGGAGTACTGCTGGCCGAGCAGCACCAAGGAAGGAATAGACTGTGGGAAGGGGTTTCTGCTTTCAAAAGCCATTTCCCTGCAGGGAAAGAACAGTCTCTTCAGCAAGGACACCTCACATTTATAAAGAAATGTAGCTGTTAGTGGGAAGAAAAGACTCTTTTTCTACAGATACCCTCGTCCTCTTCATCATCACTACTGAAGGATCTAAACTCCTCATGTAACTGGATGAGGTTCAAGCGTAAAGACAGAGGCTACAGTAAATTATCCCAACTGCTGAACTGAGGAAACTGGAAAAATTCAAACTATATCTGAGAATGACAGCGATGTTGTTGAATTAAAGGAATGATTCCTCATAACCTGAGCATCATCAGCTCTGGTCTGTGAGTGACTTTAAAAATCTAGAAAGCTAGATTACATGTTGAAAATTCACTTGATCAAATTTCAGCGTCAAATATAAAACATCAAGGTCTTAAGTGTCCCCAACTAAACTTTGTAACCAACTATCACTAAAAGCCCATGGAATCACCACAGTCTCCTAACATGATCTAAGAGTCTCTGAATCCACCAATAAAAATTAGCAGTATTCAAGATCCTTTAGAGAAATACGCATTAATGAAAGCCAAGAAAAATGTTTAACCAATGAAACTACTAAGCCACTAGCTATTCACCAAAACCTCTTCTTACATTACAGTAAAATTTTAGCAATCGCTCCCGCTACGAGGCTCTTGGTCTGGGCAGCCTGAAAGCCTCGGCCAGAGGCGGGCACTGCTCAGGGAACATCACTCTAGTGAGCAGTTTTGCAATTGGCCCCCTCGGAGCACATGGACTGGATGCTGAAGCACTGGAGTGACAGGAGAGCTGCAGTCATCACTGTTCAGTCGGCTAAACACACTGTCAAAGCACAGCCCCTAAAAGTCCTCAGCAACCTGGAGGCCAGAGCCCTGAGGGGGAAGCCTCCCACAGCAGTCGCTACCCAAGACCACCTTCTAGCATCAGACCCCAGCAGCAGGACTCACTAGGAATTTATGAACACCTCTGAACCAGGCACCTGAAAAATGACCCTGTGCCAGCACTGAATGAACCTCTTTCTTCCCTTTTCTCTTCCTTCTTACTCTATGACCTTCCTCCATTTCTTCCTCATGGCAGAAAAACGGGCAAAATACTTATGCAGAATCCATTGTACTTACTAAAGTTGTGTAGACTTTCCATTTAATTTACAAAAGAAAAAAACATTAAAGGTCTTATAATTTTATGGAAACAATAGAATGAAACTACTCTGTGAATGCGTGACCTTGGATTCGTAAATATTTAAACAACAGTTTCTATCTGAACATTACTCAAAGAAACACCAAAACAGACTATTATCTTAAAATTATGATATTGCTTATTAAAAGAAATTATTAAATTAGTATACCTTTTAGGCGGTTCCATCTGTAAATTCTTACCTTGAATCCATCCTTCTTGTTTTTTTCCAACCCTGACCATTCTCCAGGCTGAAATTAATTTTAAGAGAAATATAAGTGACCTGGTAAAAGGGGTACCTATGATTTCCCAATCCTGGACTCTAAGGCAAGAGTTTCCAGGTAGGACATTGAATTTAATTTACATAATAGGGCTAAGAAAATTATTTGGCTCTAATTACAATACTATTATTCTGATAACAAAACCAGACCAAAGATAAAACCAACCCTTTTAATATCTTCGATGCACTTAATGATGTAGCTCCTCTTGATTGCTTCTTTCACCGCATACGCATCACTAAGGATTGTCAGATGCTCTTCCAAGGCTTGCTGAATAAGGCTACTGGGCAGGGTTGGAAGATGTGCCAGCTCCCAGAGTACATCTAACACCTGCAATGATGCCACACAAGATGAGCCGGCCCCAACATCAGTAAGACCACATGAAGTATTTGTAGCTGGAAAGATTAATTTGATTCTCCTGCCTTTCCAGAAGTGGTCTCAAAGCGAGCCTCCCGGCCTATTCGTCCGATCAGACTCAACAGCTTCTGTCTTACTCGATCACTTTCAGTCTCCCAGCTCTGGGGAATGGAAAAGACCAGACAATCCAATTTTATCAAATGGGCAAAACTTTACATTTGAGTTAAAAAGGTTTAACAAAGTAAGAAGAGTACATTTAGACACTGCCAAGGCAGAGGGGGGAGACGTCAAAATGAGCTTCTTTTAGAAAAACTTAAAGCAAGCATGGTCGACTGGTTACATACCTTCTGGATGAGAACAAACAAATGATTAAGCTGATCTGAATTAAATTTGACAGCTGCTGCAGCAATAATAGTATGGATGTTCTCGATCACAGTAGATGATTGTCCTGACTGGAAAAGGAGACCGTGGAAGAAAGTTACATCCTGCAACTTGGAAAAACCCTCACACTTCCCCCCGAGCAATTGATAGAAGCAAAAAGCAAAACAGCAAGATAAACTGATTCTAGTCTGATCAGCATTCACTTGCTTGATAACATGGGGGAAACTACAGGAAGCAACCATTGTTAATGGCAATCAGTTGACTTTGTTCACATTTCTAGCAGCATTAAATCTTTAAAAAGATGAGAATAAAGTTTTTAACTTGACATACTCATTTCAAGAGAAGAGCGAAATATTTTCAACTGGCTGCATAAGAGTCGAACTGATTACAGAACAAACATATTTGCTTCCAGCACTTTATAAATGAGCCTGAGGGTCTCAGCTGAGAGTTATTTCTACCTCATTTTTTATTTTGCTTCTAGATACTTTATGACTTCAATTAAGATTTATTTATCCCATAGGCAGTAAGTCTGCTTCAGATATGTAGGCCCTGTGGTCAACCTTACAGTCAAAACTCATTTTATAACCTCAAACATGACTCTATCATACCTTACTGCTCACCATGACTGGAAAGGCAGAGACTTTTTTAGAGTCAGTCCTCTAAGAATCTGCTCAGTATCTACTATGTACAAATATTCATTGAATGTAGTAGGGATATACAACATATACATCATATACATCATGGTCTCTAATCTTTGACCTTATGTGGATTCAAAACTCACACTCACAAAAAAAAAAAAAAAAAAACAAACTCACACTCACACTCACAAAAAAACATCATATGAGAGTATTCAGCTACAGTTGACATGGAAAGCACGATTTATGGAAGCCAAGCCTGTTTTCTTTCAGTCTTGCACCTAACTTTCTGCTCTCTGCTGCCTTTCCTCTACTAGCTATGCTCCCATGATGTTCTACCCATGAGAGGTGCTGTTGGGAGATGAGGTCAGAGGAAGAATGAAGTGTTGGTCCGTGCCCAGGGAGTGGACACAGTGCTGGCACTGGTGGCAGTGAGAGATTTCAGCAGCCCTGGTGGCAATGCCACCTCTTTGGCACCCCAGCATCTGCAGTGAAAACACCTCCCAAAGCAGCTTCCTTTCTTAGACTTCACATCCCCTTTCCCCATTCTGTTACTCCAGCATTCTTACTTCTCTCTTTTGCCCTTCCCCCCCAGCAACACCTTTGTAAACAAGCCCCTATATCCAATTCCCTCTGAAATACCTAGTAGAACTTCTGCTTCCAGACTAGGTTCTGAGTGATGCCGTGACTAAGGGTAGAGTCAAGGTGAGCTTCAGGCCTCCTTCTGGCTTAGCAGCTAGACGAAGGCTAATACCATTACTGAAATAGCCTGGAAAATGACTAGGTGCTGACCTACTGAATTTGAGATGCCTATGAGATGGCATGCATGAAGGCGCAATAGTTATGTGTCTAAGTATAAGGCACTGGACTGCCAAGAAGAGGTCTGAACTGAGGACACAGTTCTTAGTGTCAACAGCACCCAAATGCACTCAAAGCCTGCAGGAGGAGAGGAAACAGCCTCAAGGGAGATTACAGACTGAGGAAAGGGATCAGGTTTGCAAGAAACTAGTATTTACAAAGTAGAACAGAGTAAATAAGTTGGTAAAGGAGACTTAGGGTGCCAGGAAAATGGTGGGGAAGTGAGTCCAATGGACTATTAACAAAGGGAAGGAAAAGAAAAGGCAGGGCTGTGGTTGATTCTGTAGAAGACACAGTCTGTGAACTCAGTAAGCAGGACTCATCCTCACGTAACACAACTGAACAGGAAAAACTCAGCCATGAAAACCGATAAGCAAATAGAGACTGACAAAAGACACACGTTCTAGTGCTGCCACTAATGGCTGTGTAGCCTACAGAATGGCTTTTCATTGTTTAATTCTGAGAAACGAGATGTGGCTCGCTCAGTTGTTCCTCAGCTTCTGCGTAGTGCAATCCCTTTTCACATACACAACTTTGACAGAAGCCCCAAACTGGCAACCAGATTTGAGTAGAGCTGCTGTGGCTGGAGCAAGATAGAAGTTCCATTTCCCTGCTCATTCACCACCCTCCTCCCTCTCCTTCTGACAGAAATGTTGGAAAGAGGCAAAAATAATTCCGATCAACTTACCTGTATCTTCCAAATTTTAGTGAGTTCATCTAAAGACAATTTACTGCCCAAGAGTTCAATAATCCCTTTTATACGATCACAGTATTGTGCTTGGTCTATGTTGCCTAAAAGAGACACCCAAGAAGCAGACAGATACAGTGAACACTGACTTTCTAAATACAAGTCTATTAATTCAAAGCAATATTAACTTGCTATAGCATTTAAAGGCTAATACAGTCAAAACATTTTCATATTTTTAATATAAAAATGTGATATTTATAATTATGTCAGGAAATGCCTTTTTTTTTTTTAAGCAACTTACCTTCTAATGCAATTGACAGAACTGAGTTTTCAACCAGCCAATCTAACAATCTGTCTGTATCTATAGCATTCTTCACAGATTTGGATAAAGTGCTATCTTCTATTAGTTTAGTTACCTAAAAAGACAGGATTGTTGTGAATGAATCTAGTGCAAATATGCGTAACCAAAATCTACACATATATGTACACATATCCTGCAACTTTTACAGGATGTATTAAAGGCCAGTTACTGTAATAAGTTAATAGACTACTTATGATCATGGAGCCAAGAATGGTACTCCTAGGGATGGCTCAGGGAAGAGCATCTGACCCAAACTTCAACCAGGGAACCACTACTAAATTGTATTCCTGGGACCAGAGAGAAAGTACCAGTCCCTCCCCGGTAATGGGGCTGTCTACGGTCATGATGTCTACCACATGAAAGATGTCACTCTGGAGGAAGAGGGAAAACAAGGCTAACATGCTCAGAAAAGTAGGGACAAGACTTGGAAAGAGTCTTGGCAGTGGTGAGGTCTCAAATTCTAGTTCCTGCCGCCCAGACATGTCCCATCCTTATACGGTCTAGCTACTCTACCCTTCATTCATGTGAAACAGGTTAGCCTTCCTCCATTAAATTCCTCTTTTGGCCCCGGATGGTTCAGAGAGTTTATTTCACTTGCAGCAAAAAATTCTAATTAATACAGAACTTCAGGAAAAATAACTGGAATTATGACTGAACTATACTGGCTCCACCTATACTCACCAAAACCAACTATGTTCAGATGAAGTTTAGGAAGCTATAGGATAATACTTCTAGCATTTTGCTTAGATCAACAGCTGTAGTCATTTTGCGTTTGTCCCAACCCCAGTGAGAATGCTTGGTTAAAGGAAACACCTATCTGAAACATAACAAGTAAATCTCAAATGGTCTACTCCAAGGAATTATGTTCTAGAAAATTTCACATAAACACTAAATATTTCAGAGAATGAATTTTGACTGTAACATATATAAAAAGATCACATTAATAAATAATTACAAACCTGTATAACATATATATGATCATTGTTACCTTTTTTATATGATTATAAAAAATCATCCTTCATTTCCCAACATTTTTATATTAATGACCATAAGTTTTGGCAGAGTTTAAAGAGTCCTGTGCTTTAGGTCTTCTGGAAAAAAATGCAAAACTTACTTCTTTGAGGGAATTCATTTTGGCGCTAAAATGTGGTGATTTTAACATGCGCAGTAGGATGTCTAATCGAAGGTCGTCTACCACGGTCACTAGATCCGGCTGGAAACGCATGCAGAGTAACTTGATGGCAGACAAGAGCTCGGGGATGCTAACCAATCTCTTTTATTAAAAGCACACACAAACAAAAAAAGGAACCATGAAAACATTTTGATCCCAATTCTTGTAACACACACAGGAATACAGGACATTTTCAACAGCACTGTTTGGTGGTATCTGATACTTTATATGGTCAATTAACTAGTTTGCTTTTAAACAAAAGTTAGCATACAAGTGAGCCAAAGGAAGGGTCCTGTGAGAATTTCAAGGTCAACAAAAATAAATCATGTTAAACTTAAATGTTAAAATTGCTTTAAAACAACTTTGGATAAGCTTGTAGTATCGAATTATTTTAAAGCTTCTTCAGTGCTATAACCAGAATATGATCTAAATCAACACGTTAGTAAAATTCTGAATGGTATCCCTTACTGAAATCTCTAAATTCACTCTACTGATAGATTTAATACCTACCTGATGCTTCAGAATATTGGTGCTTCAGAAAAAGCATTTTTTGGTTAGAAAATATGTTAACTAATTTGATGTCAGTTGTAGAATCCAAAAGAACAATGACATGTGAACCTCGCCCCAGGTCCTGGCCGTGCTTCCAAGGACAAAAAGGTGCTGGGGCCTACCTGGCTGGAGACAAGATTTACCTTATCTTTGAGGTCCTTCTCCTCCACGCTCCGCACATCCTGTATTGTAGTAAGGATGACCGGGTCTAGCATTGGCTGCAGAACAAAAGTGCTGCACTTAATAAAGACTCCTGATTCTGCCCCAGAACTAGAGAGGAAACACTTCTTCATTTGCATTTCACACAGGAGAAAATGCAATGCAAAGATCTCAATTCCAGGATCAGATGCCACAGCTAGCTACTACCATCCCAAGTAGGCCTTTAACTGACTCCATACCCCAGCTTCTTTGATATCACGTGCGTGCAGTCCCTGTCACTGCTACCCTTTAAGGGTCCTTTTATTTTTTTAAATGTTTGGTTTTATTTAATTTTTAAAATTTTTTGCCAATAGAAATTTGATATTTCTATTTTTTTACTTCATATTGTTATTTAAATTCTAGTTAGTTAACATACAGTGCAATATTGGTTTCAGGAGCGGAACTGAGTGATTCTTATAAAGGTCTTTTTAAAGAGCAACCAAAGACACATAAACTAAAACATGAAGCACCAGTATTTTTGTAATAAAGTGAATATTTTGCATTCGATTTTAACAAATTAATATAAGCATGGAGCACCAAAAAAATGTGCTACAATATATATTATTTTTGTGTGCTTATGTAAATAAGGCCTTAAATGGAGACTCATACAACACAATGTTCCAGAAAGGTAGCATAATCAAATAAGTGACTCTAAATATTACGTGAGATGTAGGAAAATATTGGCTAGGTCTAAATGCTCACTTCCATCTAAGGAAAATGATTTTTAAAAGTTACCTGGTGATAAGAGAAGACACAATATTTGGCTGCCAAAGCCAAGAAGACATTAGCAATGAATTAAAATGACATCAGGAAATTATCCAAATAAGAGTTTCTTCCTTTATACAAATGCCCATTGTATAGAGAGGACTGGGGGCTATTAGTCCGCAACACTGGCCCTGCTTCTCACAGTGGCTGAGATATGTAGCAAGTGGTAGATACAATTGTTAGTTTGTTAAGTGATATGATGTGAATATGGTATGAGAAGAAATTCATGGCATGAACAGATTGCTGAATAAATGTAAGGTTGGACAGTCTGATAATTAAAATAAAGTTAAATATGCTTTGGTTGGAAACTCAATACTTTTTACTGTCTATTAAATTTGAAAAATTCTATCAAATGTAGAATTTCTAAAGAATGTAATATTAATTAGTAGTTGGAATATTTATGCTGAATTTCTTTCCATAGAGCAATGCATGGGTAAACAGCATTTAAAAAGCTAATCCTGGGATCTCTGGGTGGCTCAGTGGATTTAGTGCCTGCCTTCAGCCCAGGGCGTAATCCTGGAGCCCCGGGATTGAGTCCTGCATCAGGCTCCCTGAGTGGAGCCTGCTTCTCCCTCTGCCTGTGTCTCTGCACCTCCCCCCAGCCCTGCTCTCTTTCTGTGTCTCTCATGAATGAATAAATAAAAATCTTAAAAAAAAAAAGCTAATCCTAAAAAAATCTAATCCTAGCTCTGATTAGTAAAAGCCAAGTATTAAATTATTAATAATTGTTAAATAAGTCATTTGCCTCTTATACTTTAGTGTTTCAACTACAAAAGTAATGGTTATATTAATAAGCTGAAAGAACACTACATGTTTCTAAAGTACTTAATATCCAGAATGAAGAAATACATAAATAGCCATCTGATTTCATTTAAAAATCTTGCAAGTTTACTCTGACATTGAAAGAAAGCACTTAACACTTAGAAATGGTAGAAATTTCTGAACCTACTAAAAGGAAAATCTCATCTTCCTTGTTAAAATGGCCCTAATGAGATATAAACAAGGAACAGTGCATACAAAAACACTGCTCTCAAGGACATGATGCTTTCAAAGTCATTTATAGTGACTTAAAAAAAAAAAAATCTGTGAAAGTTACAGGTTTCATGGACATATTTACAAAGAAAATAAAAAACGAAGGTATTTCAAAGTGACACTTCATTCAGCAAAACTTGTTAACTGAAAAGGAAAGGAAATAAGAAAGCATAATAGGCCTTAAGCATTAGAAAATGGACACGCCCAGCTTCGACTACTGGATAACCTATAGACAGTATTACCATCTGCAGTAGCAGGAAATCAGAGATGTGCCGTTAGGCTACTCTTCAACAGTCACTTAGCTAGTAAGCCAGCCCAGTGGGTTGCTCAACACTGCTCTAAGTTAATACATAATGGCACTGAGTCCTTAAACAATCTTGTGAAGGGAGCTGGAATGTATGCAGCCTATTCTATAGGTAAGGAAACAAAAATACATGTGATCATATGTAAATTATATTTGACAAAAGGATATGTTGAAAAGGGAAATAATCTTAAATATGAGATGTCTCCTATACCTTAAATTATTAATCATATTTTAGTTATCTGCTAATTTAGTTATATTTTTACTAGAAAAATTGCTATTCTGAAACAAAGCAGTTACTCTGGATTAGGTACAACTTTGAACAACCTGATAAAAAGATAATGGTGACCGCTGGTGTGTTTTAAGTCCACCTTTCCAAGTGGACTCATCTTACCTGAACCACGGAGGAATTGAGGTACTCCGCACACACCCCTAAGGGCTGCACCAATGCTGACACCGCCTGAAAACAAGGACAGTACAGGTGAGACATCAATGTGGGAGGGCTTTTTCCTTTTGGCATTCAACAAATCCTTTTTAATATATCAGAGACCATCTGGAATGGTAACTTGATCAAGTCATGAATGAATGACCAGGCAAACCATACTCCTGGACAGGAAGAATTGATATAAAGATGTCAATCCATTTAAACTATTACAGAAATTTAGGGATGCCTGGGTGGCTCAGAGGTTAAGCATCTGCCTTCGGCCCAGGGCCTGATCCTGGAGTCCTGGGATCGAGTCCCACATCAGGCTCCCTGCATGGAGCCTGCTTCTCTCTCTGCCTATTTCTCTGCCTCTCTCTGTCTCTCATGAATAAATAAATAAAATCTTTAAAAAAAAACTGTTATAGAAATTTAATGTAATTTAAATTATAATATGTCAATAAAACTTCTTTGAAGGACTGGATGAAAGATTTTTAAAGTTTTACAGAATACTAAAAATTTTTATTTGAAAAAGGAGAGAATTAGTTGAAGGAATGAAATGTGTCTTCAACAACAAAAAAAATCAAAAATTTCCATGAGGAAAATTATAAAACTTTACTAAAATATATAAAAGAAGGCCCAAATAAACAAAGAGATGCCATGTCTATGAATGGGAGGGACCTTTATGGCAATTTTCCACACACTGACCTATATAAATTTAACACAATTCCAAACATGATCTCAGTGGGATTTTCTGCAGGACAACCTGACATGTTGACTATATTCAGAGTCAATCTATGAGAATGATCAAGAAAATATGAGAGAAGAAGGATGTTAGGCAGACTGGCACTACCAGTGATGAAAACAGTGGAGCAATAGTATACAAATGGGCAAAAAATGAACAGATGAACAAATTACTTAGAAGTTCAGGAACACACATGGGCTTTGACATGTGATAGAGCCAACACATCAAAGTAGTAGAGAAAACTGGGATTAGTCATTAGAGGATCTTACAACAATTAGTTTTCCATTTGGAAGAAAATGAAATTGGATCTCTATCTTACATAATACATAAAAATAAATTCTAAATGAATTCAAGAACTAGGTATAAAAAATAAAACTGTAAAAGTATAAAATGAAATGAATATTTTTATAACTTTGAGATGGGAGAACACTTCCTAATTTCTTAAGCCATTAAGGAAAAAAAATCATCTACATAAAATGTGAAAGCTTCTATACAGCAAAAGATATCGCCAATAAAAATAAAAAGAGAAGGGCAGCCCGGTGGCTCAGCAGTTTAGCGCTGCCTTCAGCCCAGGGCGTGATCCTGGAGACCCGGGATCGAGTCCCGCGTCGGGCTCCCTGCACGTAGCCTGCTTCTCCCTCTGCCTGTGTCTCTGCCTCTCTCTCTCTCTCTCTGTGTCTCTCATGAATAAATAAAATCTTTAAAAAAT
This sequence comes from Canis lupus familiaris, assembly GCF_011100685.1. NCBI lineage: Eukaryota > Metazoa > Chordata > Mammalia > Carnivora > Canidae > Canis > Canis lupus. The sequence goes on along the minus strand of NC_049226.1, from coordinate 54,562,983 downwards.
AAAAAAATAAAAAATAAAAAGAAGCAAAAGACTGGGAGAAGAAATTTACAAATACATAAAGTAGACATGGCACTGATATGTTGAACACAAAAAGAATTCTTGAGAGTAACGCAACACCAAATTAATCTAAATAACTAGGTCAACTTCTAGAAGAAATGCAAATAGCCAACAATCACACTATGAAATGTTCAAGTTCACAGGAAATCAGAGTACTACAAATTAAATAATAAAATGCTATTTATGTCCATTATAATGAAAAATTAATGATGGAAAATATTCAGTACTAACAAGAGAACTAGGAAAGAAGTTTATGGGAAAACAGACTGGTACAAGCGCTTTGGAAAGAGACTTAAAACTACTGATTATAATTAGAAAATGTATATAATCTTTAACCCAGAAATCCCATTTTTCTAGGAATCTGTCCTTCAGAAATGGTAGCATATGCTCATAAAGACAAATTTATATGGGAAGCTCTCTGTAAGAGCAAAAACTTAGAAATAATCCAACACCCATTAATAGATGACAGCATCATAGTACAACAGTTGCAGGAACACATGAGAGCCGTTAAAAACGATGATAGCATTGACCTGGAAAGATGTCCACAATATGCTGTTAAATGAAAATATGCTACTATGTATAGTTTGATTACAATTCAGTTTTAAAGAAAGAAAGAAAGAGGAAAAGAACGGGTGTAGTTATATTTTACATAAATTTAGGAAAAAGTCAGAAAGGCTATGCATTAAAAATGGGTAGCTATTACCTAGCAGGTAGGTATATACATGTGGAGTGGGGGGATAGGCAACTTTCATTCTGTACTTTGTACAAGTATTTTTTACTGAGGAATTGTGAATGATGTTTTCCTCCAGTATTTTTCAAATTCAAAATTATGTAAATATAAATGTAAATGTAAAATGAATGCATTTACGTGTACTCAGTGGCCTCAATTTATTCTAGGACATAATCACCTCCTTAACTGGTTGGAAAGCAGGCATTTACTGTGAAATTTTAATCCTACTTGTTTGCTAAAATTAGAGTCTCAATCTTTGGGAATCTCTTTCTCCTATGCCTGAATTTTATCATCTCTTCAAATGCAACCTAAACAATACAATTCTGTAATGAACTGCAGCAAACAATACAGTTGTTCTGAAAAATGGTCTGACCTAAGGGAAAAATCCTGGAGGAACCTTTAACCTCAAGACATTTGATCATAAAGAGGGTAAGCCCAGACTCCTATATATCTATCCTTAGCTAATTTTCTACCAAGTAGGCTAGAAACTTGGGATGCCCTATATTTTTTTTTTCTAACAAATTAACTCTGCCAGAAATTAGTGAGTGTTTTAACATTTAAAAAAAATGAAGCTAATTTCTGATATGGTCAATTGACCTATATAGCCAGTTCTTGAGAAACAAGTAAACTGGATAAAACCTTCTTTCTAAACAGATTTTTTTTTTTTTTAACAGTTTTGCTTCTTACATTACATTACTACCTATTATATTCCCGGTCAATAGTCACTTCTAACATGCTTGCTACATCCAAATGGGGATCCAAATGACAGCCTAACAACCTAGTTCATGTCAGGGAAGGAAGGTAAGACACTCCCTCCCTGGTCAGTGTCAGCAGAAGTATCTATGAACTGGCAGACATCTGATCTTTCAGGATGAACAGCGGGTGGCAAGATAACGTCAGTCTCTCTCCTGGATGTTAGTATTGCGCTCACCCAAAGATGGACCAAGGGAGTCAGCTGATCAGCTACGGTTCCAGGGGAGTATCTGCTGCTCTAGGTATGATACTGAATCACTCAACACATTACCTTCTGTTAGGATCACATCACAGTAGCTAGCACTGTGCCTTACATATGGCAAACACATAATGAGTAGTTGATCAATTAATTAATTAACTAGAAAACATAATAAAGTCTCTGAGTTACAAAAAGGTCAGCACTCTGTGAAAAATTAAAGATTAAGTCATTCCCCTTACAAGGTTTGACTTTTTTTTGAGAATATGAAGTCACCTAAAAAAAGGATGGTATTGCACCTGAAGGATGAGTCTAACTAAGCTCCCTCAATAGCCCATTGTTATCTATGAATCACTGTAACACCAAAAAGCTTACTAATGACCTTAAAATGGAATATTTTGTGCCTGGCACTAGGAAATACAGTGTGACGTGAGCCATGCCATTGTTCCACACCCATACACTCATCCCATATATCCCCTGTCCTAAAAAGGCAAGGTAATTTCATATAACCATAACAAATTAAGAGACAAATATCATAGGCAAAGGGAGATGAAGGGAAAATGAGCAAACATCCCTACACTGAAACTGGGTTATGATTAGGAGCAAACATGTCTTTGGTTATCAGAACCATGGAAACTGCTCCCGCAGAGATAACTCACATGGTAACGTTTCCCTTACTCTGTCCAGACCATGTCCCTGGGGTTACATACCAGCCCAAATAAAGTGAACTTGCACTCTGGGCACATTTAGTGGTTTAACTCACCCCAAGTTCTATATCTTCTGAATGAAGCTTGGCTTGGATTGCTGCAAATCCACCTAATTCTCCAAACTGAGAAGAAAAAAGGCACAAATTTTAAAATGCTGTACATTAATAATTTAAGCAAGAAGCGAAGGCTACCATTCTTCCCTATCAACATGCTCCCCATAACACAGATCTTGAGAGAGTCATCACAAAAATAATTCTAATGTTTCTGGGATGGACTGCAGGAGACCGACTAAGTCCTAAAGCTGATGTTCTGTATAAACAGTACATGTGAAAAAAAGGAGGCACTACAGAATCCATCTCCTTAGGAAAACATATCCTTATGACTCTCTCTAGCTGTCATTTACCTAAAATGCTAAACTCTAAGCAATCTCATTAGAAGGAAAACATGACTGTGTTAATAAAAGTTGTATTACCTTATTTACCAAATCCACAACCCATCCATGAGGCTCCTGTGAGAAAAGAAAACAGAAATTGAGACGGTAAAATGAGAACTTCCCCATTAGCCCTTGCAGTTCTTTTAACCTCAGGGAAAAGTTGGAGGAAAAAAAAAATATTAAGGTTTGAAAAATATTTCAAAAGGCTTTTCTAAATGTTTCTTAACATTTAGAATCTCAGACATTACCATATGCAATTTTTGGAGTCTGCGAGTCTGCTTGGATGGCATTACTACAGCATGGAGCATTCAAGCATTTCTGGGTAGCTGAGAACAGTTGTGTAAGCTCTCCAAGGTGCAGGAACTTGAGTTAAATTCTCTAAGTTATATTGTAGAAATTAAGAATTACTAAGTTCAAGAGTAACCAATCCCCGCCAATAAAGAGGTTAAGCTTCAGTTCTAGCCATCCCACTAACTGGTGCTCTGGAGCACTTGCTTTCTTTTCTCTGCTTTTCCTTCTTGCTTCCCTTTTCTAAGCATTCACTGTTCCTGGGTGCTGAATACCATTCTGGGGGAACAGTGACTAGGGAGAGATGTGGTCCCCGCTTTCATGGAGCTTATCCTATAGCAGTGTCAACAAAAACAGGTAAACTAACACATACCTAACATAATTCAGTCTGTGCTTAGTCCCACAAAAGGAAAAACCACAAAGAGGTCCTCAAATGAGAAACAGAAGGAGCTGACTCTGCGGAGAGTGGTGGTCACAGAAACCCCCTCTGAAGAGGTGGTCTTCAAGCTGGATCCTATAAGATGGGACCGATTTAAGCCATTCAAACAAGTTCAGGCAGAGAGGCTGAAGTGGCAAAGGTGCCATTTGGGGAAGGCCATGAAGGGGAACCAGGAGGGTCTTTCCCAGCTGGGACACAGCAGGCTGGGGAGTGGCACAGGGGAAGCTGTAGAGAGAGGCAAAGTCCAGGCCATGCAGAAAGGTGCAGACTGTGATTGGAAGGAAAGCAACAAAAGTGTCTAACCCAGGAAGTGGCACATTTTATGTTGTAAGATGACTACTTTTGCAGTTATGTGGCAGATGGAATGGAATGGATGCACATGAGCTAAAGGAAGAGGCCGCAGCTGGAAAACTAGTGAGGTAACTAGTTATAACATGATGGTGGCAAAAGTAGGATGGAAGGTAGCAGAGACAGAGAGAAGGAACTGAATACCTTTGAGATGAACTTCATGGACACGTTTATGGCTGGAGGTGGGTCCTAAGGAAAGGGATGAATCATGGGGGACTACAACGCTTCTGGCTCTAGGACCTAGGTAGATGGTGATGCTGTTTACTGACGGCGACAAGAAGGCAGGCTGGGAGACAAAAGGAAGCCCCACTGCAGGCACACTAAATTTGAGACATCTGTGGAGTGACCAAGAGGAAACAGCTGGCTCCTCCAGTATGGTGGGCTCAGAGAAGAGGTGTTGGGCCACAGAGAGATGAACTGAAGGGCCATCAGCACAAAGATGGCATCTACATCTGTGAGGATGGAAGACGGTTCTTAGGGAAAGCATAACAACAAAAAGACGGCTCTGGGTCAAAGCTGAATGGAGGTGAAGTTATCAAGAAAGGCCATGTGCTAACTTACGGAGTAGGCAGCCAAGCAAGAAACTGTGGGAAGGAATGATTCTGGGGAGGCAGGAACTGACAGTGGCCACTGCTCCTAATGGGGTCAAGAGATATTTCCTGTGGCTCTGAAAACATGGAGGGTGTGGGTACCTTAGCAAGAACAGTTTCAGTGGAGTGAGAAAGAAAGAAGGCAGACTGGCACACTCTGAAGAGTTCATGGGGGCTTCGGTGTAGTTACCCTAAACACCTCTACCTGAAGATCACTAACACCACCAGACAAAAATGTCAAAAAAAATCTTTTAAAATATACATCTGAGTTGGCACAAAGTGCTTGGAAGCTGAAAACAGAGAAAAGCACAAATCCTGTGAGGTAAGCAGACTCTGAGGCCAGGCCATGGAACCCTGGTGAGCTCTGACCTCCATTTTCACAGCCAAGGCAGGGCTGGGAGAGTAAATGGAGAGAGTCACATAAAGCCGAAGTTCAAAGGTCTACCACCTTGGTGTCAGGTGAACTGAAAAAACTCACCTGCAAGAAAGAACGACAGGGAAGCTTGCCTACCTTGACTCTGGTCCTGGATGGAGGGTAGAAAAAAACTCTAAGAGTCTGTAACCACAGACTTGCCTCACACGGCTTCCCCTCTCAAATTCACACTGGTTTTGGGGCACCTGGGTGGCTCAGAAGGTTGGCTGGCCGGCTCTTGGTTTCAGCTCAGGTCATGATCTCAGGATTGTGAGATCAAGCCCCAGGTAAGGCCCTGCACTCAGCATGGAGTCTGTTTGAGATTCTCTCTGTCCCTCTTCCTCTGCCCCTGCTTACACTCTCTCTACCTCTAGAATAAATAAACCTTAAAAAAAAAATTCACACTGACCTTATGGTCTGAAATACTTTAAGCTGAGAATTTATTCCAAAGTGGTCCCAGATTGTAGTGCTCCCAAACAACTGGAAGAAGTAAAGGTAAACCCTCTATGAAGGAAGGAACTTTCAATTCAGGCTCAAACAATTCTCCTAGATTAAAGTCCAAGAAATATGACTTCATAGGAAAACAAACACAAATGTCTAATTTTTTTTTTTTATATACACATACAGACACAAAACAAGTTAAAGCTAGTAAAAGCCAGCAGGATCAGACCTGTAGATATCAGACACAGAACACAAACACAAAGAATGAAACATGAGGCAAAAACATGAGATAAAAATGAGTAAACAAAGTCAAACGAGAACCAAATAGAACTTATATAAATGAAAAGAAGTCCCTGAAAGTGAAGACTTCTAATGAACAGGTTAGACAGCACACCTAATATGAACAGAACCACAATTAGTGAACTAGACCCCAGATCTAGAAATGATCACAACTTGCAGCATAAAGACATAAACAGATGGGAAATATGATCCAGGCTAAGAGATACAAAGGATAGACACGAAGGTTTAACATGTATCCAACTGAAGTTCTTAAGAAGAGAGGCAAGTGGGGAAGAGGCAAGATAATGCCTGAGAATTTTCCAGACCTGATAGAAGATATTAATCCTTAGATTCAGAAGCCCAATGAATCTGAAGCAAAATAAAACGAATACCACAGTTAGTCAAGGGACAGTCAAATTACCAAACATCTAGGAGAAAGAAGACATGTCCAAAAGCAGCTGTGGAGAAAAGATGGATGTCTTACAAAGCAACAATGGTCAGACCAACCACCAACTTCTCAACAGCAATCATCAAAGCCAGAAGACACTGACATAGTGTCTTTGACATTCCAAAAATACAACCATCAATCTAGAATTTAAAACCCAGTGAAAATATTCTTTGAAGCATGGGAAAGAGTAAAAGTTCAGGCCATCAAAAACAAAGACTTAACCACCAATGGGCCCTTACCAAAGGACACTTTCCAGGATGCACTCCAGAGAGAAGAAAAATGATCCTAGCAGAAGAAATACAGAAAAAAATGGTACACAGTGAGACAGTACACAAATATGGCTGAGCCAAAACACCACATAAAATAACAATGATGGTATCTGTCTGAGGGTAAAGCAAGACAGGAGAGGACTAAGACACTGCATGATAAAGACAAAGGGACAGAGACTAAGTAATTCAGGTGGGGAGTGAGCACATGAAACATTCCAAGGTCTTTATGCGCTACTCAGAGGAAGATAAAGATATTAATGAAATTGTGATTTTTGTTAATAAGTTACATTTCTAGGGTAATTAGTAAAATAAGTGGGAGGTAAGAATGCAGAATCTTCTCTGGTGGGGTGTGGAGAGGAGGAGAACCATGCTGAAGCTAGACAGGGATGTGGGATCAAAGGCAGAATTTTTAAAGCTGGGAAATACACGAGCACGATGTACACAGTGGGAATGATCTGACAAAGAGGAAGAGACTGAGGATACTGAACAAAAGGACAGAAAACCTTAGGAGAAAAATGCTTGAGAAGCCAAGAGGAAAGGGGATGATCTCGGGCCTGTGTAGGAGGGAGAATCCCTGTGAAGTACTGAGAGCAAATAAACAGACTGATCCTTTTTGGTCCCAGATGCCGTGCACTTAGATTCAAGGGAAGAGAAGGAACATTTGCGGACTGCTTATGACAGTGAACCCCCAGGGTCAATGTTCTCTGTAGATAGTTGTCATCCGACCCTCACAACAAAACTGAAGATGAGGTTTTAATATTTGGGGAAGCAAGACTGTATACAGTTATAGAACATAGACGTTGGGGTTGGATTACGTGGGTTCTCTCTGTGACTAGATTTGTTGACTTGGGCAAGGACTCAATCTCTGTGCGCCTCAGTTTCTCATCCATGAAGTGGGGTCAAAAATCGTACCTCACTCACAGAACTGTTGTGGGGAGCAAATACCACAGTGTTCTACTCACTGCCTTTTCCTCTGGGCCCTCATCTCCTTCCTTCTGAAGGACTGCCTGACCCTCCAAGATGGCACTGGCCACTCCCTCCTGCAATTCATGTTCTATGATTGCATCTACTAATTACTTACCGAAAGTTTTTGCTTTTGTATTTCCTCCACTACACCTTAAGTTAGGAGCCACAGCTTTTAACTCTTTATATGATTGCTGACTAAACTTCTGCTTCAACTAAAGGAATGGACAAGTTTTCTATCTACTCGGTTGACTCCTTTCAACTGTTTCTCAAAAACCAAACAGAGTTCAATCAACAGTGTTTAAATTATGTACTCCTTTTAATGTTATTGGGCACACTGTAAGCCTTTAAATAAAAAGATAATAGGTTCTTGGCTTGAAACAACCCCAAAGCTTTAATGTTCATGGAGCTTAAAAGAAAATGATACATGAGATTATCTTCTAGATTACTTTTTCTAGGCATAATTAGTCATTTCAATTTCAAATGCTCTAGCCTCTCAAACATCTCTGAGAAACTGGGACACCCATTAAACTGGGGTTTTGACAATTCAATAAATAGGGCACTTGATGTCATGCAGTCATTCTGCATTTCACTAAACATCATTTCAAATCTATAAAATTCTTTATGATGTGAGTTAATAGCTGTGGAAAATATGCAATATCTGAAAAAAAAGTTAAGCAATTTTATGAGCCATATGGAATATCTGTCATTCTTCACAGACTGTTTTAATCCTTCCATGTAAATTTTTATAGCACAGAAAGTTTTTCTCAATACATTTCTCTATAAAATGACGAAACAAGACCACATGTTTACCTTTTGGAAAGTAGACACAGGTGAAACAGCAAACATATTTCCCTCCCCAAACACTTCTGTCCAATTCCTTTGAGATACTTTCATTCTGTTTTTAAAATGGTACTCATTATCAGGATTGAAAGCCTAGATCCAAAGAGAACAGAGAAGCACTATTATTATCTATTTCTAGAGCAAAAAATATTAGCGTTAGAAAAACAGAAAAATAGCCTCAGACTACTTAGGTAATGGAATCTCTCAAATATCCCAACAGCACATGTTCCTGAGCTAGTGCAGGGGAACGGATGAATGAAGCGGAGCTCTCTTATCCTGCCCAGCATCCACTCTGAGGGAACACGGGGTGCACGGCCAGGTGTCCTGGAGCTGCCCCAGGTACAGCCAGGCAGCAGGGCTGTAAAGGCCCCTGCCTTCACATAGCTACTGTAACTACTCAGGGAAAAAGGCCAGAAACCAAACCACAGGAACACCCCATGTGAAAGCATTTATGATGTGAATAATCAGGAAAACATGAGGGAAAGCTATTTAATTATCCTAAGAGCTGAGAAAGCTATTAAAATTAGAAAGGTATTTCACTAAAACTAAAAACACAGAATGAATGGTTGCTCTGTTTTTAAAATACAAAGTAAGGTTCCTAACAGCTAAATTAATATCTTTAACGATATCATTATCACTTGTTATTAAGTCAGAGGATAGTAGGTAGCTTAAACAAAATCAAAACACAAAGTACTTCATTTTAGAGATACTATACCATTGTAAGCACACCCAGGAGACCAGTGGGAATCGGGTCTTGTTTTATTCTCTCTGCAACCAGTTCTATTAATAGCATCAACATGTTGTAGATTCCTTCATGAATTTCAGTACCCCACTTGTGAACAGCACTCGAAGTCAGGAGCTACAAAAACAAAGGGCGCTTTACAGTCTAACTTGAAAAGAAAAAGTCTATTGTTCATCAGTTCAGTCTTGAATCAAGAGATTATTACACAGTATATCACTTTTATGCAGATGACTTGCTTTAAAAGACCCATAGCTTGCAGCCCATCTACTTGCTCAATGATTTCAAAGTCAACACTGAGTTTTGTTTTTGAACACTGATTCCTTTACACTGAAGCTGTTGGTTTAAAAGATAATTTTCATTTGTTTCTCTAACTTTTTGTTATTACTAAGGGAGGTCAAGTGATGTAGAGCAAGTAAGAACCTGAGACCAAATCTGGGAGCTACTACTGTTCTCTAGCTGTATAGCCTTAGACAGTTCCCAAAGGCTCAGTTCTCTCATATCTAAAGAGTCAAAATTCCTACCTACTTGACACAGATGTGGTAAGTATCAAAAGATAGAACAAATGTGACACTGTTTTATAAATAGTAAGGAATTAACATACTATGGCTGCCACTATTAACCAATATTCCTAGAATCTAAGAAATGGATGCTATATTTCATGATTTGAATATACACATTCTTGTTGCATTTTTAGTATCTCAGACACAAGACTTTATCTTTCCACCTGTTGACCAGATGGCAGCCAGACTTTGAATGTGAAAAAAAAATTTAGAAATATTTTACCAGATTAGTTTGCTTATATTTTCCTTTTTGATATGTATAGAAGTAACATTCAATTTTAAAAAATGTTTAAGCAAATCTAAAAGAACCCTAAGTGATCAGCCATTTAGCATTTTGTAACTATTTTTCTTAAATATAAAACACAAAACATACAACAATGGTGCATCTTACACTCAGCATCTTAGATTTGTTAAAAAGGAGGGGAAAGGTGCATAGATGAATCTAAAATAATCATCAGTGGATTTCTCCAATCCTCAGTCTAGTCCTTGGGGAAATCTAATGCAAGAACAACTTGCCGGAATGGGGAATGAAAAATCAAAGGGTTTCACTTAATAAAATAATGGCAAATTGGCATGGTGGTTTCATGTTTTTGTAAGATTTCCCTTCAGAGGGAAAATACTACGCAATAAAAATTCCACCTTGGTCACACTGAGAACCCCTTAACAAGAGCAGCCTGAAAGAACCCAAACTTGTTTAGCTGCAGAGAAAAATCCTAGTTCCAGATTTTCTAAATACCAATTAGCTGCACTATTTGCTCAAACAAGCAATAACTGTAAGATTGATTTTATGTAAACCAACGAGTTACCTTTTTTTTTTGCAAGAACTTTTTGCCTAACTATATCTTCTTTCTATACTTAAATAATAAAGCAAAATCAAGCAGAGATCAGCATTCAAGAAGTGTCATGTGACCACAAAATAAAATGTATGTGGATTCCGCACCACTCCCTCTGTTGCCATCTCATCTGTTCAGTTTTTTTTACGATTTATTTATTTATTTTTATTCATTCATTCATTCATTCATTCATTCATGACAGACATAGAGAGAGAGAGGCAGAGACACAGGAGGAGGGAGAAGCAGGCTCCATGCTGGGAGCCCAACGGGGGACTCGATCCCAGGACTCCCTAGGATCCTCCAATGGCAGGCGCTAAACCGCTGAGCCACCCAGGGATCCCCCTCTGTTCAGTTTTTAATGTGGAAAAGGAATTCTACCTACCTTGCAGAAGAGGGGAGAAAGACAGACAGCCCTTTGTAGGGAAGCTATGCACAAGGTTTAAACAAATCTATGCACTATGGCCAGACCTAGATTTCCTTTTCTGCTTGAGCACACACATCAGTAAAGAATCCAGGTTGGCCTGACTGAAAAAGGTGAAGGAGGCAGACACGACAGCAGTGCCCCGTTGGTGCGCCTTATTCATATGGTTGCGCTTATTACTTACACCCTTCCTTCTAATGAAAAATTTGAGGTAGCTTGTAAGAAAAGCCAAAGGAGGAGGGTAGAGGGATAGTCATCACACCAGGAAACACAGTTAAGGGAAGTGATGCCAATTATATAAAATACTGAGTTTTCTGGTAGCCAAGTCTAAAGGCACACAGAATTCTGTAAATTAAATTCCAATTTAATTTTTTTTAAAGTATGCTTTATTTATGGGGAGAAACTTTTTAATAGCTCTAAACTGTAAAGAGAATTTAACATATACAGCTTTACATAAACAACACCGAACAATGTAACAGAGGATACCCTTGTGCTCTAACAACCAAGCAACCAACCCCTGGACTATTTATTTCACTATTACAAACAGCTGAGGACACAATATAAAACGGTTCTCTGAAGTGTCTCTGCATAAAGTTACAGTAATATACTCCAAACATGTAACTTGCTGGTGACTTGCATTGACACAGGGCTCTCTGGATCTAGAGATCGCCAACCTAAAGGTTCTTAACGCTGATATATCTTCCATGACTCTGAATAAAGTTGCATTTTCTTTCTCTGTAAATTTATGCATACAGCATAATGTGTCATAGTATGGTACATTATAAAAATTCTATTTTTTAAAAAATTACTATAATTCTTTTTTTTTTTTTTTAAAGATTTTTATTTATTCATGAGAGACACACAGAGAGAGAGGCAGAGACATAGGCAGAGAAGCAGGCTCCATGCAGGGAGCCCAATGTGGAACTCGTCAGGACTCTAGGATCATGCCCTGGGCCAAAAGCAGGCGCTTAACCACTGAGTCACCAAGGGGGTCCCAAAAATTACTATAATTCTTAACAGAATTCCTAAGAGTTTAAAATAATTCTAAACGATAAAATGGTAGATGGATTCACCCAAAATGAAAATAAGTCTTGATTCCATGTAATCTCTGCCCAAATGACAATTTTAAAGGATTTTGCACTTTTTTCAAAGATGCAGCTGTTTTTGCTCCTAAAATGAATTTTGGTATTTTTAAAGCCTTGAATCAAGGGAGATTCTACCAAGATATAGATGGGAATAATAGTTCACAAATGAACAGTTTATTTTACTGGGTTTTAAGATAAATACAATCTTCACCCATCTGTAGAATTCTAGTGACTGCCTTGCATATGGGAGAAAAATGGATGTCAAAACCCAGAAGGACAAGACAGCAGGGAGACTCATTCATTCAGTAAAGATTTACTAAGCTCTTTCTCAGAGGTAGGCACGGACTATGCGCTGGGGAAAACCACAGTGTCTATAACATTGTCCCTGCTCTTTGGGGGATTCAGGGCTCATGTCCTGAAAAGGGAATCATGCTGAGTTAGACTGCTTTCAGAAACACAAGGCCTGTGATCTCCTATTCTCCCTGTTAAGAAAAATTGCTTTATAAGCGATGTGAACGGAAGGGTTGAAGCACATCACTCTACCTCTGATAGAGATGCTGCCACAAGCAGGCCATTTTGCCATGAAACATACTCAATCTAATTGAACTTTGTACAGTTTAAAATGCCTGCTTCTGTCTCAGCACAACAATCAGTTTAAATGGCTTGTATTCTGTAAATAAGCATTATGTTTCTAAATGCCCTAAGCCTCAGTTTAGTGTGATATGTAATTTCCAAGTATAAGTAAGTCTTAGCCTATTCTCTGACAATTAAAGAGAAGGAAGTAAAAGTGACAGCTGCCCAAAGACATGTGCAAACAAATACAAAAGTAAATCATTCCTAAGCCCCAAACTGGGAGCAAATTTGTTCATAGTAGGGGATTCCTCAGTTGAACAAGACTCAAAAACTGGTCTCACACAAAAAACTGAAACTAAAACAAAAAGCCTATTCACCCCCCCCCACACACACAAAAAAAAACAGACTAGCACATTTTTTCTTACCTTTTTAAATGCTTCAGGCATACACCTATCCATAAATCTTTTACAATTCTCATCAGACTCGGAAAGACCTTAGTAAAATAAATGAAACAATATGCCTTACTAAGATTTTAAGGCAGTTTGCAGAAATCATATATATCATTCCAAATTCATATGCATGGAACTATTTATTTACAGAAACACTGATTCCCAAGGGATTATTAAAAGCAGAATATATATATTCTGATGAAGGAACAGGCTGACAGTCACAGTATTAGTGTATCTGTTACCAGCACAATACATCAATATGAATTAATTTGTATACAATTATTAATAGTATAATAAATACTAATTAGAAGTGAAGTGGTTGAACTTAGGTTTCCATTATCAGAGTAACTTTAAATGATCTGACTTAACACCAACAGCAGCTCATTACTAGCTATTACTGTTTTCCTAAACAGCTCCATAAAAACACAAATATTCTCAATAGATACAAAAATCACTCTTCCCTACCCTAACAAACCAATGGACTCTGTGCTATCAAACGCACAGAGTTGTGTCTGGCACACAATACGTGATAAATATTTGCTAAGTCAATGAATGAATCTACTGTAAAATTGTTTTTTGGAATATACAGTTTAAAAAAAGTTAGTAATGTATTTTGCTTATCATTGGTAATACTGTTGGACACATTTTCTTTTTTTTCAGACCCACCACATAGCATAGTACCTACACCTAACAGGCACGCAATAAATGCCGCTGCTGAGAACCAGTCATAACGTGCCATAAAAGGCCATGAGAATTAAATCTGATCCCAGTCAAAGTATTTCCTTTTGATGTGCCTCATTTTTAATCATGGTGGTAAACTATGCACACTTCTAATGAGGGGGTAAAAAAACACAAAACAGTGGACCAATTCATCTTACTTTAACTGAGTATGAAAAATAAATTTTTTTCTTCAATATATTTAGAGTCTAGAAGCTTCCTTCTATTGACACTCATTTTCCAACCTGGAGATATTTTATTACTCTATTAGTTTAACATTTGCAAAGCACTTAAGATAGTGCCAAACATTTAATATGCAAAAAATGTTCACTAAATAAACATTACTTTCTTCTCTTAAAGAATAAAAAGCCACTGAATTAAACCTTAAAGTGCTCCAAGCTTTTGTGGAAAACATTCATTTCAATTTCTATAAAGCTTTTCAATTATATTTTAAAGACTCTCTTTAACTGTGTTGGAACTAGAAGAAAACAGTTGGTTTAATTCAAAGCTTTTATTCCACAGGGACTAAACCAAGACTAGGAGAGTAAATGATCAAATATTATACAGATGGGCAAATATTACACAAGAGTGAAGATTAATGTTAGGCCTCCTATCAAAACAAACAAACCAGCCTCCTCCTCCTGTGTCCTGTGGTGTGAGAACTTACCAAGTCTGGCCAGGTAGGTAGACGCCAACAGGCATTTGCCTAGTGATTCTTCCCGCTTGTAAGGGATGGACCAGTGATCAGTCAAAACTCGGCTTTCCAGTTCATACAAATTCGTTGTAGGGAATTCAATTCCTTCCCCTGAGCAGTTTCCATTTTCATCATTCTTCTGACAAAAAGGGATTATGGTAAGAAAACAAATACACCCATTAGAGACTACTGTAAAATGTCTCACTTGGGCACAGAACATACGTTGACTCCATGGTAGCCTATGTGAACAAGGAGTATGGATTCCCCATCTCTTTCTCACAGTCACATCTTTTGCCAGACTATCTTGGATACTCCCAGCTTGCATCACGGCGGCACCCCCTCTCCCCCCCATCGCTGAGGCCAGCTCACATCTTTCTTCAATCTCTCACTATGAAAGAGGACACCCACCTTCACCTGTTTTCAGAGGGGAGAGGTTTCTCTACAAAGAGTTCTCCATATTGCTGTCTCCATCTCCTCACACCTGCCCCTTCTCGCCACCCAGTATGGATTCCTGGAGTCCCCACTCTCCCACCACTACGTCATTAAATCCAATGGATGGTTTCAGTTCTTCTCTTCCTCAGCAGTTTCTGGCCTTCTGCCTACTTCCTCTTCTTGAAATGCCAGCTCATAGGCACACCTCCCTGTTCTCCTCCTTTGGGGTCTGGCTCTGCTGTTCTGTCTCTTCTGGTACACTCCCTCCTCCTGGCCAACAAATACTGAAGCTTCTCAAACCTCAGTGCAAGGCTCTGGTGTTTTCCATCCCCGTAAAGGGCACCACAGGCAGAAATCAGGGACTCCTCCTTAAAACCCTGTTCTCATCCCTCTCAAGACCTGGTGATGAGACCCCCTAAATTTCTCTCAAATCCATCTACTTCTGTCCACTTACATGGCAATGCCACTATTCCTAATTCACTTGTCTACCTTGTTTAACCTACATGACTCCTGTGCATCCTTAACTCTTTCAGAAAAGCCTTTTTGGCACTCCTAAACTATACTGAGTTCCTCTATTTTGTACTCTCACCATCTTCAACTTCCCTTTCATAGCACTGCTCACAAATTTTACACATATTTGTGACATATTTTATGTTTGCCCCCCACTAGCCCAAGCCCCCCACTAGCTCCATGAAGACGGGGACTCTGTCTGGTTTTTACAACCTCTGTATCTCCAGAACCTGGTGCCTAATACAAAGCAGGTGTTTAATATATGTTGACGAGTGGAAAAATACTTCATCCAAACAAAGTTTAACTATCAATAGGGTAACTGCCAGACTTTCCATCAGTTCTTACCACAGTAATTTTTTATAAAGCAAACAGGGCCCCTCCCCTAAACTGCCTAATACCTACTTTGGTTTCTTTAAAACATAAATATTTTCACAATTCACTCTATAATCATTACTAAATAAAATCATTCCATTAAAAAATTACTTTTAGCCTCAGTTAAGGAAAAGACCATTAATACAAGGCAGAAGTGATAAAAATACACAGAAAAAAATGATTTTCAATCCCATATGAGTTAAAGGAATGTGACTTTTTTTTAAGGTTCATGGTTAAACTGGGATGAAAATTATTTTTTTTAAAGATTTTATTTATTTATTCATGAGAAACAGAGAGAGAGAGAGAGAGAGAGAGAGAGAGGTGGATACAGGCAGAGGGAGAAGCAGGCTCCATGCAGGGAGCCTGACGTAGGACTTGATCTTGGATTTCCAGAATCAGGCCCTGGGCTGAAGGCGGCACTAAACCACTGAGCCACCCGGGATGCCCATGGGATGAAAATTAGACAAAAACTAGAAAGGTGATGAAAAACTAAAACTGAAGCAGACAATAATGTAAATTGAAGGTGCAAGGTGGGGTTGGATGAAATGGGTTTAGAATCATAATGTATGGGGAATATTCAATTTTCAAAATATAATACTTTTCAGAAATACATACAATTAGTAAGTTCTGTAAACAAAATAATTTTTAAAGGAACCTGAGGATACTCAATGAAGAGTAAAGATTTTAGTGTACTTTCAAAATTGTTTGTTAAAGTGCTTGAATTTATTAACCTAGGACCAAAGTAGAATTAAGGCACACACACAAAAAAAATTCAATTGGATGACAGGTTATATCATTATTACAAATTATCTATCATTAATTTCTACAGAAGTTAATAGATCACATCACATATGAAATCATCAAATGCAGCAGCTACTAAAAACACAAGCTTACAAACAGGACTGCTGCCTTTCTAAGAGTCACAAGAGAGCTGTGTCCTCTCCCTGCTTCAGTGTTGAGAACACTACAAGGTCAGCAGCAGCATGTGACCCAGAAGAGGATCTGCCCTAGAACTCTGATCTTGGACTTCCAGCCTCCAGAACAATATAAAATGAATTTCTGCTGTTCATAAGCCAAAAAAACCCAAGCAACCATAGAGCTAAGAGCTTCCTCTGGGGGCAGGGGGCAAGGTCTTTAACATTATCATGTGCCCATTGAAGTGATGCACTGGGAAGGCATGACATCACTTCTGTGGTAGTCCTGCCAAATATGCAAAACCTAAACCTAGTTACAAGGAAACCCAACATGAAGAATATTCAAAAACTAACTAGCCTGTATTTTTCTTTTTTCTTTTTTTTTTTGCCTGTATTTTTCAAATGTCAAAATCATAAAAGACTGAGGGTGACTAGACAGACATAACTCAATGTGACATGGGCTCCTGGGTTAGATCTCAAAACAGGAATTTTTGTTTTAGTTTTACTTTATTTACTCCTTGGCTTCAAAGGACTTTAGTATTGGATCAGTGTTAATTTCCCCATTTTGATAACATATGAAGGTTAAAAAAGAGAGTATCTTCATCTTTAGGAAATACACGCTAAAGTATCATGTCCATAATTTATTCTCAAACAGTTCAGGAAAAGCAGTAACAAAGACACACATATTTACATACACATATGTATGCATACAGATGGAAAGAATAATAAAGAGAATGTGATAAAATGTTAACATGTGAACAACCCAAATAAAGGTCATATAAAAATTCCAGATTTTTGTGATAGAGTTGCAATGTACTTTTTTGCAACTTTTCTGTAAATACGGAATATTTCAAAATTAATATAAAACAATTCAGTCGGATAAATATACAAAGATAGAATTTTGGAGCCAGACAGAATTCAGTATTTTACACACGAAGACCCACGTGAATCTAGAGAGGTGGGGGTGTATTTACAGTGGAGGGAAAAGAAGTTATATTATACTTAGTATGCTCTACTTAAGAACTCCCTTCTATTTGGTAACATAAATAATTTGGCTTCTGAATACCTTTACGTTTTTGCCTCAGATTACCAAATAAGTATACATGTTCTTTGTAGAAAATACAGAAAATATGAACAGCAAAAATATAAAACCCACCATTAATTCCACCACTTAAAAATTAGTCACACTGACATTTTAATAAATATTCTTCCAGTAAAAGCGATTTCTTTACGGATCTTACTTTCTTAAAAATGCACAAATGTGGAAATAACCACCTCTATAGACTCCCATCGTTCTCTCATATAAAGCAAGCATCAATGCAGTACTTCTTCTATCTGATTTAAAAGATGATGCACAAAGCAATAATTATAAAACTGTTAATGGAGCCGTGTTTTGTAGCTATTGAAATTAAGTCGGTATTACTCTGAACTACACTGCTACAAATTCAGATGTTAATTATAATCCATAGGGCAACCGCTAAGAACTTAAAAATATATATAGTGAAAGAAAAAAGAAGAGAATTAAAACGGTATACTCAAAAATACCTACTTAATACAAAAGACAAGGAGTAATGGAAGACTAGAGGAACAAAAAAGCCTAACACATAGAAAACATATAGCAAAATGCCAGATGTAAATTTTGTCTTATTAAGTTATAATTACCAGTAATATGTTAAACATAAAGGGACTAACATTCCAATGAAAATGGCAGAGATTTGCAGAATGGATTTTAAAAAATGACCCAGGAATGCCTGGGTGGCTTGGCGGCTGAGTGCCTACCTTTGGCCAAGGGCATGATCCTGGGGTCCTGGAATTGAGTCCCGCATCGGGCTCCTGCATGGAGCCTGCTCCTCTCTCTGCCTGTGTCTCTGCCTCTCTCTTTCTCTCATGAACAAATAATAATAATTTTTATTTAAAAATCTAAAAAATAAATAAATAAATAAATAATAAAATTAAAAATTAAAAAAATTAAAAATGATCCAACTAGGGATGCCTGGGTGGCTCAGTTGGTTGAGCACTGAACTCCTGATTTCAGCTCAGGTTATGATCTCAGGGTCATGAGATCAAGTCCTGCTTTGGGCTCTGCACTGAGTGTGGAGGCTGCTTGGGATTCTCTCTCCCTCTGCCTTTCCTCTTGTTTGTGTGCACGTGCTCACTCTCTTCAAAAACAAAAAGAAGGGATCCCTGGGTGGCGTAGCGGTTTAGCGCCTGCCTTTGGCCCAGGGCGCGATCCTGGAGACCCGGGATCGAATCCCATATCGGGCTCCTGGTGCATGGAGCCTGCTTCTCCCTCTGCCTATGTCTCTGTGCCTCTCTCTTTCTCTCTCTCTGTGTGACTATCATAAATAAATAAAAATTATTAAAAAAATCTTCAAAAAAAAAAACCAAAAAGAAAAAAGAAGATAAAATTTTAAAAATTAAAAAAAAATTTAAAATGATCCAACTATATGTTATCTTTGGAAAACAGACACGCTTTAGATTCAAAGACACAAAGAGGCTGAAATAAAACAATGGAAAAGATATAACATGTACAGATAAAGGAATTGGAGTAGCTAGTTATACCAGTATCAGACAGACAAGATATAGGACAAATATACTACCAAGGATAAAAAGGGACATTTCATAATGATAAAAATAGTCAATATAATGGAAAGATAAAATAAAAGGATGGAAAAAGACGTACTATGAAAACAGTAACCAAAAGAGAGCTGGAGTGGATGGCTACACTAATATCAGAAAAAAACAAATAATGAGAAAATTGGTTACCAAAGACAAGGAAGTTTTTTTGGTTTTTGTTTTTTGTTTTTTTTTTTAAGATTTTATTTATTTATTCATGAGACACAGAGAGAGAGGCAGAGACACAGGCAGAGGGAGAAGCAGGCTCCATGCAGGGAGCCTGATGTGGGACTTGACCCTGGGTCTCCAGGATCAGGCCCTGAGCCGAAGGCAGTGCTAAACCGCTGAGCCACCCCGGCTGCCCAAGACAAGGAAGTTTTTTTAATGATCAAGGATTAATCCATCAGGAAGACATACAATTATAAAAATGTATGCATCTAACAAAAGAGACTCAAAATAAAGGAAGCAAAAAGTGACAGTATTTAAGAGAGCAATACATACTTCAACAAGAATGATTGGGAGACTTCAATACCTCACTTTTAGTAACAGAACAAGATAAGATCAACAAGGACATGGAAGAGTTAAATACTACAAACTAAATCTTAAAGACTTTTCTAGAACATTCTACCCAATCACAGCAGACTTGACATTCTTTGTAAGTACACATAGAATACTCTTCAGGATAGAGCATGATAGGTCCTAAAACAAACCTCAATAAATCTGAAAGCATTACAACCAAAAGTGCATTCTCTGACCACAGTGGAATGAATTTAGAAATCAACACAGAAGAAATCTGGGAAATCTAAAAACATGTGAAAATTAAACAACATACTTCTAAACAATGAGTAAAAAAAAAAAAAAACAAACTCAAAGGATATTAGAAAATGCTTTGAGATTAATGAAAATTAAAATAGAACACAATGAAATTTATGATGCAGTGATTAGAGGGAAAATTTTTTTTATTTTTTATTTTTTTTAAATTTATGATAGTCACACAGAGAGAGAGAGAGAGAGAGGCAGAGACATAGGCAGAGGGAGAAGCAGGCTCCATGCACCAGGAGCCCGATGTGGGATTCGATCCCGGGGTCTCCAGGATC
Source organism: Canis lupus familiaris (assembly GCF_011100685.1). Taxonomy (NCBI): domain Eukaryota; kingdom Metazoa; phylum Chordata; class Mammalia; order Carnivora; family Canidae; genus Canis; species Canis lupus. Next base: position 54,542,772 of record NC_049226.1, on the reverse strand, counting down.
GTGCCCTGGGCTAAAGGCAGGCGCTAAACCACTACGCCACCCAGGGATCCCAAGGGAAATGTTTTTAAAAAGAAAGTTCTCAAGTCAATAACCTGGCCATGAACCTTAAAAAACTAGAAAAAGAAAAAAAAGAAAAAAAAAGAACTAGAAAAAGCAAACTAAACCCAAGGAAGCAGAAGGAAAGAACTAAGGATTAGAGTAGAAACAAATGAAAGGATAGAAAAAACAATGGAGACAATAAACAAAAGCAAAAGCTGGTTCTTTGAAAAGATCAACAAAAAGGAGAAATCTGTAGCTAGACTGACCAAGAAAGAGAGAAGATTCAAAATCACTAAAACCAGGAATGAAAGAGGGGATCAACACTGACCTTACAGAAATAAAAATGACCGTAAAGAATACTATTGATGGTTATATGCCAACTAATTAGATAACACAGATGCGATGGATATATTCCTAGGACATAAACTACCAATACTGACTCAAGAAGCAAAATCTGAATAGGCCTGTACTAAGCAAAGGAATGCTTTGTAATCAAAACCTCCCACCAAGAAAAGCCCAGGGCAGATCCCATTACTGATGAATTGTACCAAACTCTTAAAGAGGAATTAAGAACATCAATCCCTCATATTCTTCTGTCCACCCAAAAAGAAAGGAAGAAAGAAAAGGAGGGAACACTTACCAATTTATTTTAGGAGGTCAGTATTATTCTGATATTAAAACCAGACAAAGACACTACTTCACATCAATGGATGCTTGATAAATGGATAAACCAAAAGTGGTATATGCATATAATAGTATACTCAGTCTTTAAAAAGAAGGAAATTGGGATCCCTGGGTGGCGCAGCGGTTTGGCGCCTGCCTTTGGCCCAGGGCGCGATCCTGGAGACCCGGGATCAAATCCCACGTAGGGCTCCCTGGTGCATGGAGCCTGCTTCTCTCTCTGCCTCTCTCTCTCTCCCCTCTGTGCATTCTCATGGATGAATAAATAAAAAAATCTTTAAAAAAATAAAAAAATAAAAAAATAAAAAGAAGGAAATTCTAATGCATGCTACAACATGCATGAGCCTTGAAGACATTAGTGCTAAGTGAAGTAAGCCAATCACAAAAGGACAAATAACTGTATGATTCCATGTATGCAAGGTAACTAGAGTATGATACAGAAAATAGAATGGTGGTTGCCAAGGGCTGGAGGCAAGGAAGAATATGAAGTTACTATTTACTGAGTATATATAGTTTCAATTTGGGAAGATGAAAAAATACTGGAGATGGGTGGTGTGATTGTTGTAGAACCATGGAATGTACTTACTGCCACCGAATTATACTTGGAAAAGGTCAAAATGGTAAATTTACATTAGTTATATTTTACCACAGTTTTAAAAAATGGACAAAGGATATCATAGAAAAAAAAGACCAATATTCCTATGAATATAGATACAAAAATTCTTCATAATAAACTAGCAAACCAAACCCAGCAGTATAAAAAAAGGATTACATACATGAACAAGTGTGATTTATCCCAGGCATGAAGGGTTCATTTAGCACACAAAAATCAATCAATATAATATACCTACAGAATTAAAGACAAACCCACACGATCATCTCAATAGATCTAGAAAAAAATATTCACAAAATCAAATACTTTTTCATGATAAAAAAAATACTCAACAAAAATAAAAAGGAATTTCCTCAATCTGATAAAAAGGCATCTACAAAACAATCTACAAGTAACATCAACCTAATTTTTTTTTTTAAAGAGGACTTAAAAAAAAAGATTTTATTTACTTATTCATGAGAGATATAGAGAGAGGCAGAGACACAGGCAGAGGAAGAAGCAGGTTCCATACAGGGAGCCCAATGTGGGACTCGATCCCGGGTCTCCAGGATCACACCCTGGGCTGAAGGCAGCGCTAAACCGATGAGCCACCCAGGGTGCCCATCAACTTAATTTTGGAAGATTGAATACTTTCCTCTAAAATCAGGAAAAGAAGGATGTTTGTTCTCACTGCTTCCATTCAACATTATACTGAAGTATCTAGTGAGAACACTTAGGCAAAATAAGAAATAAAAGGTATTTGTTCTTACTGAAAAGGATGAAGTAAAACTAATTATATTCACTGATGACACAATCTTGTAAACAGAAAATTCTAAAGTATCCACCAACCCCCCCCCCAAAAAAACCCTATTAGAACTAATGAGTTTAGAAAGATTGCAGCTGCAGAATACAGTATCAACATGTAAAATTCAGTTGTATTTCTATACACTAGTAATGAACAATTCTAAAATAAAATTAAGAAATTTTAATTTCTTAATTATAATAGTATCAAAAAGAAAAAAATATTTAGGAAGTATAAGACTCATACACTGAAAACAAAACATTACAGCAAAGAAATTTTAAAAGACCTAAATAAATGGAAAGACATCCCATGTTCACGGATTGGAAGTTAATACTGTTAAGATGGCTCTACTTCCCAGTCTACAGATTCAAAATAATAACCATCAAAATTCCAGCGGGCTTCTTTGCAAAAACTGGCAAATTGACTCCTAAAACTCACATAGAAATGCAAAAAAAAAAAAAAAAAAAAAAACCCTGAATAGCCAAAATAATCTTGAAAAAGAATAAAGTTTGAGGATCTATAACCTCTCACTTTTAAAACATACTATAAAGCTATAGTAATCAAGACTATGTGGTACTGGCATAAAGATAAATACACAGATCAACAGAATAGAGGTTTCAGGGGCACCTGGGTGGCTCAGTGGTTGAGTGTCTGCCTTTGGCTCAGGTCGTGATCCTGGGGCCCTGGGACTGAGTTCCCCATCAGGTTCCCCGCAGGGAGCCTACTTCTCCCTCTGCCTATGTCTCTGCCTTTCTCTCTCTGTCTCTCATGAGTAAATAAATAAAATCTTAAAAAATAAAAATTTTAAAAGAATAAAGGTTTCATAAATATAAAACCCTTATATTTGTGGTCCATTGATTTTCAACAAGGGTGACAATATAATTTAGTTAATCTTTAACAAAGGCATAAATGAAATTCAATGAAGGCTAGCCCTTTCAACAAATGGTGCTGAGTCAACTAAATATACACAAGCAAAAGAATGAAACTTGATCCCTACACCTCATACCACATACACAAATTAACTCAAAATGTAAGACAGAAATAAATCTACATGACCTTGGATTAGGCACTTATTTCTTAGGTGGGACACCAAAAAAAAAAAAATGTCAAAAGCAAAAATATGTAAATGTTGGATTCTGAACGTCATCAAACTAAAAACTTTTTATGCATCAAAAGACGTCATTAGGAAATTGAAAAGACAATCATAGAATGGAAGAAAACGTTTGCAAATTTCATATCTGATAAAAGACTTTTATCTAAAAAAGAGCTCTTACAACTCCGCAATAAAAAAAGAAACACTTCAATAAACAATGGGCAAACCGGGGCAACTAGGTGGCTCAGTTAGTTAAGTATCCAACTTAATCTCAGCTAAAGTCTTGATATCAGGGTGGTGAGTGCCAGCCCTGCACTGGGCTCCACACTGGGCATGGAGCCAACGTGAAAAAACAAACAAACAAATGGACATTTCTCCAAAGAAGATACACAAGTAGCCAATAATTAGCACATGAAAAGATGCTCAAGACCTTGGCCCTCAAGCATATGCAAATCAAACCCCAAAGATGCCACCTTCAGGTACAGTAGAATGACTAAAATTAAAAAGATAAGTATTGGTGAGGATGTGGAGAAACTGGAACCATCATACATTGCTGGTCAGGATATAAAATGGTGCAGTCACTTTGCAAGACAGTTTGGCAGTTCCTCAAAAGTTAATCATAGTTACCACAGGACACAGCAATTATACTTGTTGATATATTTACAAGATACACCGAGAGAGATGAAACATATGTCCACACCAAAACTTATACATGATGTGCACAGCAGCAGTGGTCACAATAAGTCAAAAAGTGGTAAAAACCCAAATGTCATTAAAACTAATGAATAAATGTGGTATGTCCATATAATGGAATGCTTTAAGCCCTAAAAATAAACAAAATACTGATACATGCTATAACATAAATGACATTCAAAAACATTACAATAAATAAAAGCCAGACCAAAAGGTCACATATTACACAATTCTGTTTATATAAATGTCTAGAATAGGCAAATCCACATAGAAAGCTGATTAGTAGCAGCCACATAGAAAGCAGATGAGTAGCTGCCAGAGGATGGAAGAAGGGAGAAAAGGAGAGGTTGTTAATGGACATAAGGTTTCTTTGGGGGTGACTAAAATATTCTAAAATTAAAGAACAGCGATAGTTGCACAACCCTGTGAAGGCACATTTTAAAAGAATGAACTTTATGGTATGCGAATTGCATCTCAAGAAAGCTGTTATTTTAAAAAGTTGATTGACAAGAAGGAATTCAGTGATTAGCATCATTAAACATGAATAAACATATAAATAAATCTAAGAATTTCAAAACAGAGTTGTACCTAATGATCTATAATAAAAATGCTACATATGTCCATTTGACAGTTTTAAAACAGCAACTTAAAAAATAATATATTTGAGATCTAAGAGGTGAAAAATCTCAGGTTGCCTCCTAAGCAGTGAACATTTTTGATCTTGAAAAAAAAAGGAACAGACTGTGTACACTAACTTAACGAATGATACAGAGCAGCATTGCATTTTGAGGAGGTTGCTGCCAACACAGAGAGACAGGGAATCAAAAGAGAGGAGGAAATAGTGACATGAACCCATATTCAGGTTGGTTTAATATTTTGAGTCATCAGTTTGAGTAGAGCCTGTCCTTGGCAAAAATTACCTATTGAGCAAGAGAACACATGCAAAGCGGCTCAAAATTATCCTGTTGCAAAATAGCTCCCAACAGAAATAAGGCATTGGGCTTATTTCTTAGTTCTTAAAAGAACTAAGGAATATAATATACTATTTTCTCATTAGATGCCAAAGCTAAATGATACCCAAGTAACCATTAATGATTACCAGTTCTATATTGATTAGAAATATATTTATCAATAGTTTGCTATGTTCCAGCCAAAGTGCTCAGCAATGAAGAAACCAATAAAGACACAATTCTTGCCTTTAAAGAGGACATTGTGAATGTAAAGCAGGGAAGGGGGGGTATCCAAGCTAGCCTGTGGATGCTGTGCACTCATCTGCAGTGGGAAGGAGGTATACACAGCTGAAGAAGTTTAAGGGGAGCAATACTCCCAGTACTCTCTTACAGAGAGTATTATTTCAAAACCAGTCAATTTTAAAAGAGGTTTTACAACATTCAGGTAAATTCACCAGTCGTTGGAGACGCACACAAGGCAACAGAGAAATGAGCTTGCAAACAACTCAATGTTACTTTTTAATGTCAAAATTTTCTAGTAACACTGATTCTTATATATGTAGTTACTTAAGAAAAATAATAGATGAGTTAATGTTGCTAAATTATGGTTTCTGAATAGGTCAGTTTAGGACTAAAATCAAGCAATTAACATTGTTGGATACATAATTAGGTGATTATGTATTTTAGGTGATTTCCAAAATTAATAATCTTACTTATGCCCATAAATACATATGAAAATATAAACAAAGCCTCTGTAACTCCCATAATACTTCACAGTAATATATATATTCTAGGAATTCAGATAGCTGTGATTACAATTTAATCTATTGACAAACTGTTCAAAATAAGGATTACTACAATCGACTTACTTAAAGGGGCAACTTGGGACGCCTGGGTGGTTCAGCGGTTAAGCATCTGCCTTTGGCTCAGGGTGTGATCCTGGAGTTCCCGGGATCAAGTCTCATCCACATCGGGCTCCCTGCATGGAGCCTGCTTCTCTCTCTGCCTGTGTCTCTGCCTCTCTCTGTGTGTGTCTCTCATGAATAAATAAATAAAATATTTTTAAAAAATATTTTTTTTAAAAAGGGCAACTTAATACTCAGTACTAAGTATTTCCAACTTAGAGAGTCGGAAGTCAAGTTGTAAAGTTTTTCATGGAATTGGCAAATGCTGTCAACTATGCAGTGTAAATCTACCTCCAGAGTTTAACGAAGACCTTTAGATTGAACAAGTAGGTTATTTTAACAACAGTATTTTTCCTTTTATATTTACAATTAGGTATGTTCATATATGTCATCATATACGTCCAGAAACTTGCCTGTTTGAAAAATGCAGATAAACCAATGTAAATACAGGCACTATCTTAACTGGTGGCTGAGTACACAATTTACTTAATCTTTGCAAATGAGCTTTAAAATAGCACTGCATAGGCTTTTAAGTTAGTAATAGAGTTTAATATTTATCTTAGAAAACTACCTTCGAGTTTTAAAAAAGTCTTAAAGTCAACAAGGATGTATTGTAAGAATTTAAGCTTTCTTTGTTCAAAGAAGGTAAAACCTACTCAAGTAGGCATGGCCTATTAGTTTAGAGATAAGCTCCTATCTGCCCACTGACTCAATAAAGATAACGATTCAACTTAAAGGAGAGGAGATTGTCAATGTCGCATCAAGTTTCTTTTAATACTAAATTTAATTACTGAGCTATTTTATTAACTAACAATAATGTACTCAAAAGAGTGTCTACATTTCTCATTAATGTACAGAAAAATGAAGATGCCAAATTGTTTTCTCCAGGATTTTTAAAAATAGATTAAAATAAATGGCATCATATATGTCAAGTACTTAAGGAAAACCATGAAAATATGAACATCTGATTCCAAGTTATGAATTTATTTTTTAAAGATTTTATTTATTTATGAGAGACAGAGTATGTGTGAGAGAGAACGAGTGTGAGGGGAGGGGCAGAGGGAGAAGCAGTGAGCTTCTGAGCAGGGAGCTCCACAAGGGGCTCGATCCTAGGACCCTGAGATTATAACCTGAGCTGAAGGCTGATGCTTAATCAACTGAGCCATCCAGGCCCCCCTCCAAGTCATGAATTTATAACAGTCACTAAATCTTGAGATTGTCAGTCTTATTTATTAAATATTTTTCAAAGTAATTCAGAGACAGTGATGTGCAGACCTGGTATTCCTTCTGTTATTTCAGACTAGAGAAAATGATTCCTAAAATACTGTTTCTTGGAAAGAGAAATGATGGACAAATGTACAGGCAATCCCCAAATCACTAATACATTGTGTCTTGAGCCTGTGTACAAATTGTTTTTCTGTTCATTCTGTTATAAGTAGCAGAGAATCTCCTAACTTTTCTACAAAAGCTGACATTTCTCACGGTCCCTTTCTTTACTAACTCTTAGTTGTTATTCACATATTTAGATTATGAAGAAATAAGGTTTTCACGAGAAGCTGTCATCTTATATAGTTGAACCTTGAACAACACAGGTTTGAACTGTGTGGGTCAACTTACACATGGATATCTTTGATAAATACAGAAGTACTGTCAATGTGTTTTCTCTTCCTTATGATTTGAAATATCATCTTCTCCCTAACTTATTTAATTGTAAAAATATAGTATATAATACATATATAACATACCTGTTATATAATACATATAACATTTTAGCAAAATACTATTAATCAACTGTTTTAGTTAAGGCTTCCCGTTAACAGGCTCTTGGAGTGAAGTTTTGGAGGAATCAAAAGTTACAGGTGGATTTTCAAGTGTACAGGTGATATTTGTCAAGCTTGTTTTCATTATCACCCCTTCAAGGAGTTTTTTCAACACTTTTCTCCCAACCATCCCATCTCCACTAATTAAATACTAAAGAATAAAACTGTTGGGTAGGGCTCAGATTTGGAGCAAACCACTATAATATCTATGTTTTTTTTTTTCATCCCTTAAGAGCCAATTTTTGTCTCCTTTGGACTGCTACTGGCCCTATTGAGAATGCCTAATCTAAAAGTTTTATTTTTATTCTTTAAAGACTTATTTGAGAGACAGAGAGAGAGCACGAGCAGGGGGAGGGGGAGGGGCAGAGGGAAAGAATCTCAAGCAGACTCCCCACTGAGCATGAGCCTGATATGGCTCTCCATCTCATGACCCTGAGATCATGACCTAAGCCTAAATCAAGAATCAGATACTTAACTGATTGAGCCACCCAGGTACCCCTAGTCTAATGGTTTTAAATACCATCTCTAAGCTGAAGGCTCTCACATTTTAGCTCCAGGATAGATATCTTCCCCAGACTCCAGGCATCCGTCCAATTCCCTCTCTGACACCTCCACTAGGATATTTAATAGGCATCTTAAATTATATGTCCAATAACAAACTCTGGATCTTTCCCACAACATCTTGTCATCCTTCCTGTTCAGGCCCCTCAAGGCTTGCTTTCCTCATTCTGACAAAAAGACATCATCAGAGTTGCCTCTGAGGCCCTAGTGAGGATTTGCCCTCTCCTCTACCTCTGACTTCATCTCCTGCTCTTCCCCCTCCTTCGTTGTTAAGTTACAGCCACACTGGCCTGCCTACTGCTCCTTGAGCATGCCAGCCATGCTCCCCAGCAGGACCTTTGCATTAGGTGTTCCTTGTACTTCTCACCGGAGTTGGCAAGGTACTGTCCACTCTCTCGTTTTGTAAATAAAGTTTTATCACAACACAGACCCTTCTACTGGCTTATGTAGTCCATGCCTGCTTCTGCACTACAATAGCAGAGCCAAGTAGCTGCAACAGAGACTATATGGCCTGCAAAGCCTAAAATATTTACTATCTGGCCCTTTACAGAGTAAGTTTGCCAAGCTCTGACTTGGGAGTGCTTTCCCTTCAGACAATCATGCAGTTTGCTCCCTCACCCCCCTTCAGATCTTTGCTCAAATATGACCTTCTCAGTGAAGCCTTCCCTGAATAACCTATTTTTAAAAGCAGCCCTGCCAAACCCAAACCTAGTCCAGCATGCTCTCCCCGCCATTCCCTGCTTTATTTTTCTCTACAGCACTTACCACCTGACATTCCATGCTTTACTTAGTTATCCTGTTTGTTGTCTGCCTCCCCAAACCTAGAATATAGGTTCCACCAGGGCAGAATTTTTGTTTCTTGCATTATCTCCAATAGTCCAATACAGAGGAGGTGTTCAATCAATTTTGGTGAATGGGTTGATGTTAAGCACCTAATAAATCCTTATGAAACGAGAGAAAGGGAAGAGATTCCAGGCACGGAGAATCTTGTGTGTGACGGTCTGCCACCAAAGAGAGAATGCAACATAATTAAAGTGCCTTCCTCTATTTCCCAACATCAGACACTGAGATGTGTTAAGCTTTATCTTCTTACAGGTTTGGTGTCCCAATTAGATTGTGTTACTCAATGACAGGGGCTATATTCTGTCTCCATCCTACTTCAGCGTCTAAATGTTTATCTGATACCTAAATTCCTTCTACATCCCCAGGAAAATCCCAGAGCCTCTGCCTAAATAGTCCAGTGGCCAGGAGCTATAAACATTTTGAGACTGCTTGTACCTTCTTTGCACAGAAAGAAGTTCAACTGAAATCTCTTTCCGAGTAATTGTTACTAATACCTACCTGACCACAGCCAGAGGGGCTGCATTACTGTTTGGAAGCCTTCATTTCCTCACTTGTGAAAAGGAGACAGCCATTTGTTTGCTTTTAATACAAAGGGTTTTGGTGAGTACTCAGTAAGATAATGTATGTGAAAATGCTTTGTAAACTTGAACATCATATAAACAGAAGTGAAGCGCTATTATGATTCACCAAACTGCTCTCAAAAGGTTACTCTGCACAAATTCTTGCTCCTAGGAACTCCACCAAAAGCACTTTTATATTTCTCTTTTAGAAAGATATTCCATGTTCTCTCCAGCAGCATGCTCTAATCCATCTTAATCTGTATAGTCATAAAAGAATTCCAAAAGGCTTAACCAAAAGGTTCAAAGTGAAGAAATGAGGATGAAGCCAGGGGGACTCAAAGGGAAACAAAGCAAGACACTGTGTTTCTCATATTTAGAAAGAAGACAGAAGTGAAGGTTAAGAAAATGGGCTGAAGTCCCACAGTTAGCTGTGTGATTTCTAGACCAAGATGTGTCACCCTTGGCATTACTGACAGTTTAGGCTGGATAATTGTTGGGGGGAGAGGGGAGCCTGTACTGTGCACTGGAGGATGTTTAGCAGCATCCCTAGCCTCTACCCAGGAGGTGCCAGTAGTACTCCTCTAGTCTAGTACTCTTACTCAATACTCCCCACTCTAGCAGAATCTCCTGGGATAGTGGAGGCTCTGCTGGGGTGGGGATACGCTATTCTGAAAAAGCAATCCAACTGATTCTGATCTGGTGCTAGCCATCCTTACCCACCATTCAAAAGGTCTCCAGATATTGTCAAATATCTCCTGGAGTAAAATCACCTCAAGCTGTGAACCACGTTCTTAGACAAGACTTGGTATATCTCCATACTTTAGTTTCATCTATAAAATGAAAACACTTACTTACCTATAGATCCAAGATCCCTTCTGGCTCTAAAAATGCTAAAATTCTATAAAGATCAGAATAAAGATGATTGAAAGCACAATCATATGGAGAGGGAACAAAGTATGTCATGGAAGAAGTTAATACTTTTGTGCAGTTTCCCTCATTACCTTAATAGATAATGATAAAACTTTCTTGTGTATTTTTCAATTATAAAATCTTTAAAAAATACAGTAAGAAAATGGGGCTGTTTTTAAAGATGTTAGTATCAAAAGACTAAAAAGATATAAAGACTACTCTAGAATCTACATTAAAGGGACATAATCACTAAACATAATGCATAATCTTTGATTCATTCCTGGGTTATTTTTTAAAATGTCCACAAAGGTTATTTTTGGTACAAGTGGGGAAATCTAAATATGAACAAAATAATGGAGAATATTAATATATCATTGTTAAATTTCCTTTGTTGAGATAATGGTATTGTGGTTCTGTAGGAGAGAATCTTTGTCCTTTGGGGATCCATATTGAAACATTTAGAAGTGAAAGTAACTTATTTTTGTTCAAAAGGTCAGGGAAAAAAGCATATGTGTGTACATGTGTATATAATGTATGTACCTTGAGAAAAGGAGGAGAGCTAAAGCTAATGTGATAAAATGTTTGCAAATGCTGAATCAAAGTGAAGGATATCGAAGTGTTCACTATACTGTTGTTTCAACTTTCCCATAGGCTGGAAATTGTTCAAGATAAAAACTTGGGAAAAATATATCTAATATATAAAACAAATTACATCCACATTGGATTTGTAGTTAATCACAGAATAATATGCACCTTTTCTAACACTTTTTAAAGTACTCTTACTCAATACTCCCCACTCTAGCAGAATCTCCTGGGATAGTGGAGGCTCTGCTGGGGTGGGGATACGCTATTCTGAAAAAGCAATCCAACTGATTCTGATCTGGTGCTAGCCATCCTTACCCACCATTCAAAACCACTGCAATAGGCTGAAGCGCCTAAAAGCAGGAACTGTGTTTTAGCGATCAGAGGCCAGACAAGAGCCAAAGGCACTCAATAAATATTTGTTCATTGTTAAACAAATGGTTCCCATACTACTGTTTCTTTCCTCCTTCTACTTCCCCTCTACACATCTTTTCCCCCCCACAGTGGGGTGAGAAAAGAAGGATAAAAAACGAACAACAACAACAACAACAACAAAAAAAACACCTTAATAGCTTTCCTTCAAAATAAACTTGCTTAGATTAATGGTAATATCATTAATTATTACAATAGTGATAAATAAAACAAATAGGACAAGCTGAAACAAAAACTAACAAAAATCAGTTTCCTGTTTTAATTCTACTGATAGTGATAGTGTGTTTTCTCTTTCTTCTCCAGAAATAATTTCTGCAATAATCTTCTCCTTACTGAAATAGATAGAGCTCAATGAAGCCAGGTAACAAAACTACCTAAAAGCACACTGGCAAAAAGTCCTACCTAAGGCTAAAAAAAGGCTTGTTTCTTTTAGCAGCCATCATGTTTTTTCCTCTGTGCAGTATCTTTTTCTATGTGAGCTACAGAAAAATTTATAAAGCACATGGAGTGTTAATGAATACCAAAGTTCAAGTTTCATGTGTTACGTTCAAAATGGTGAGCGTTTTAAGCAACTGGCAACAGTTCAAAAAAAAGTTCCTTCCCACAAAGTGTAAAACAAGGCAAATACCACAACAGAAATCTGCTCTGGGACTACCAAAATATTTATATTGCCTTCAAGTTATGGAAAAAGTTATTTTAGGCAAGATTAGCTTTCAGAGGCTACTTGATACACCTGAATGAAAGAAAATGTGTTCCTGAATGGTGATGGAAACTCCGTATTTTCCAGATCAGATTCTTTAATTTAGCATCTCCTAGTCAAGTGTTACCCCCAACTTCATGGGAAATACAGAAGATTGGGCCCTGCCCTCAAAGGACCCACAGTTCAGCTGGGTGACAAGCAGATGAATAATTTCAATGTGACAGATAAATGCTGTGGCAGAGGAATGTCAAAGTCTCTAGTCGAAGTCAAGGATGGACTTTCAACTCAGAAAAATAGAAGATAAATGGAGGAAAAATAAGAGAAGGTATCAAGTCCTATTAGCAAACCATTAGCAAACCTGAGGGACAGTGCAGAAGGTATGTTAGCACGTGGAGTGCCTAGAGACTGGCTGGAGTGCAAAGAGGAGGCTGTCCATTATCTATCTGTGGCCACTGCGAGCCTGTGCAAAATCTACCTTGTAGAGGAAGGAGTAAGTGCAGGGATCACATGGACGTCACACAGGCAGCACTGTGGGCTAACTCCCATAGTCCAATATGGTAAGAGAAGGGACAAGAGGGACATGGTGGACATGCTGGGTAAGAGAAAGGCATGTGCACAGGTAAGGAGTCACAAAAAAGAAAACAACAAAACTGGCATATCTTAAGGCTGATTTTTAAAAGTTATTCTCTAAGACTTAATCAATATACACTATGTTTTATTTCTGTATTCATTAATAGATGTAATCTAAGGTAACTGTTATGTTTTTAACATACTAATAGCTTTCCAAGATATCACTCAAAATGTTTAATTTCAAACCTACAAGTATATGGTACATCCCTGTTGATATTTATAGTAAACACTGTATTTGATATATAGAGAAAAAAGTCTAAGGAAGTAAAAGATACACACTTAAAAAAGGCAAATTAGGCAGTATACTATTTCAAGAGCTTTGCACATTGACTATTAAGCTTATTTTGAAGTACCCAACGCATGGGTGCAACTGTGGGTAGACCCAGGAGCTCACTAATCTTTGTCAGCTGTACCAAGATGCTAAGCAGACAGACTGAAACACACCTTCACAAGTGACAGCACTTGCTTAACCTTCCTGTCCTTAACCCTTACTACCTTTTATAAACATCAGTACCTGTGGACATTGAAGAATACTGAATGAGAAAGATAAATACTTTGAGGAGAAAAAAATGGATCAAATGTCAACTTTGCCCAATTAACCCAAACTAATGTCTAACAGAGGAAATGGTAGTGCTACAAATATAGTGAGTTTATCAGGAAGGATTTATTAGATTACCTGCAGTCTGACTTCCTCAATGTCAGAAAGTGTGGTGAAGAACTCCAAACACACCTTGAGAGGCCCCTACTGACTTTGCTAATGATTCAGGGTCAAGGTCCTCATCCCTAAACTGACAAGATTTAATACCACAAGATTCCCCACTGTCCCTTCCAGCTCTGAACAAATCTTCCATTTTAATCTTTAAATTCACAACTTTCAATTTTGTTTCGTGGAATAGGGAGAGGGAAAAGCAGGAAATAGTCTCAGTTCTACAGATCATTTTTCTGTTTTATATATAAAAGTGTATCTTGCTAAGTATTCTTGATATTAGTTTCCCATATTATTGTATGAACTGAGTGAATCCTTGGTAATTCTGCACTGATCCCCATCTTTGATCCCCCACCCCTTAACAAATGCTTGGAATTTCTCTACCACAGGTATGTGTTATACTCTAACCACAAAAATGTCAAAGTAATGAACAGCAAACAGGACCTCCTTGTTGTTCTCTACAGAGGTCAGTATATCCGTACACATAACATGAATCAAGTGTTTTATGGTACAAATTTTATATATTTTGTGTGTGTGCATGTGTATGTGTGTGTTTGTGTGTATTTATTTAGGCCTGGCATAATTTCAACACTGATAGTACCAACTGCTCAGTAGATAACTGCCATTTTCTCAAAAACAAACATGATGTACAAACTAATGAAATACAGGATAATGTGTGCTACTATATAACTCACCTAAACATTTCAAAAGAAGCAAATGTCATGAAAAGTCTTACAAAATGAAAATCACAAATACTTTTAAAGTATTATTTTAGCAAAGACAGTCTACTCCAGCATGAAACTGACCATAAAAACCAAAATACTAATAATAAACTAAAGATTCCTTAGGTTACTAATCCCAGACAAGTTTTCATTACAGAGTTACTACTATTTCTACCATCCTCAGTCTTTCTAAAACCAACCACATTGCTCTAGCTTTAAAATAGCTTCTTTTGTATTGTCAACAATCACAAGGGATGTTTAAGCCTGAAATCAGACCAGTTCCTAGAGTAATTTCTTGTTTCTGGGAAAAACATACATATTCATGATTTTAGGACAAAAAGTAACAGGATCTGACTGAAATAATTAGAGCCATTCTCAGAAGAGATACTAGTTGAGAGAAACAAGTACTAATATTAAAAGTCCAACAAGTAAATAAGTACAAATTCTGTACATTCCATGGTGCTAAAGAAGTATCACTTGAGAAAATACCACTTGGTTTCCTGGCAATGGATACCATCATAAATCAAGTAACATCACAAAAAAATTCTTGAGGCACTATTCAAATGCTTTTGATAGATGTCAGCTCTTTCACACTTAACCCACAACTCTTGAAGGCCTCTAATTTCTGAATTAGAACATCACAAGTTATTACACTTAGAGCACAAGAAATCTAACAACCTTGAAACTATAATAGAGAGAGGACTATATGCAATTGGTTCATCATTACATTCCCAACACTTAGAAGGCTCAGTGCCTAGCACACAATCAGTGCTCAATAAAAACCTACTGAAAGAATGGCTGTTTTGAGAATAACCATTCTGTTGCTCTAACATTTTTAGTTTAATGATGGTTTTTACCATTGGAATTTGAACTGTATCATTATTTCATATAAATCTAGAGTTTTTATTGAGAATTCTTTAATTATTTTCCATTTAATAATACCAGAAATAGCCATCCCACCCTCTTAAAAATGTGCAAAAAGACATGAAAGAGTACTGTACATTAAAGTATATGTAAATGACAGAAAAAGTCAAATGAGTGGCATGCTTCTTGGAAACAATGGATGAGATTGGGTCTGGAGCCTATCAAGAGCCCGACAACCCTGAGAAACACTGCTAAGGTTGCAGCAAACAGGCACAAGCAAAGGCTACACTGGCCAGATGTGCACCTCTATTCCAAACCTTTGGCAAAGCCAAACAAACAAAAAAAAACCCCTCCGCCCTAAAGACAGCTGTTGTCAAAATATAGTCACAGACCTTTGAGAGTCTTTACAAGCTGGCAGGTAATCTAAAGGCCAATTAAAACACACTGAAGTCATCCAAAAGAATATCCTCAAACCAATTAACAAGGCAAAATGCTCTGAGATACTCCAGGGCAGGGGAGAGCATGCACAAAAGAAGTGCAGGAAAAGCAAAGGAACAGAAACTCCATTAAACCTTAACCTCTGACTCAAATTTGTAAAGTCCTACTGAATCACATCTTCCAGGCCACAGTTTTTTTATAACTAGAAATAAATGGAAACTCTAATAAGTAGATAATCAAATATGAATTCTAGATTAAAAGAAAATTGTTCCCAATGATATGCTAGGAAGTAGGATCCTTTTTCTATATTTCAGTTAGATAAAACACAAATTAAATCTTTTTAATATTTAATTTTCCTCAATAGCAAAGTTTTAAAATAATTCTGGAGTCTAGGCAAAATTTTCCTAAGACTTGTGAAATAGTCTTTTTTTTTTTAAGACTTTATTTATTTATTCATGAGAGACAGAGAGGCAGAGACACAGGCAGAGGGAAAAGCAGGTTTCATGCAGGGAGCCTGATGGGGGACTCAATCTTGGGACTCCCGGATCACACCCGGAGCCAAAGGCAGATACTCAACCACTGAGTCACCCAGGCGTCCCAGTCTTTTCTTTTTTTTAAAGCTACTTTCATTTTAATAAACACCACAGTTTCGTTGGTCTTTTAAAATAAAGTTTATATACTTTTTAGAAGTTCATTAAAAATGAAAAAAAAAATAGAAACAGAATCACCTATAGTCCCATCACCCAAAAATAATAGCATTAATACTTCAGCACCAGCTTACTTTAAAAATCAAGTGTGTGGGCGGCCGGGTGTCTCAGCAGTTTAGCGCGCCTTCCGCTCAGGGCGTGATCCTGGAGTCGCAGGATCGAGTCCCACATCAGGCTCCCTGCATGAAGCCTGCTTTTCCCTCTGCCTGTGTCTCTGCCTCTCTCTCTCATGAATAAATAAATAAAATCTTAAGAAAAAAATTTAAAGTGTGTATATTTTCTGAAAGGCCTCACAGCTTTTAACTTCTCAGTCGTCAATGAATGAATGAATAAAAATTAACTATAGGTATGTATAGTTCAAGACCTCCAATTTTATAGATGGGAAAACAGAGGCTCAAGAGCAAACTGACTTGCCCAATGATAAAGTAATTAGCAGGCAAAAGAACCCTAAACAAAATGTACCACCCCCTCAAACCACTGGTGCAATACTCTTTCAAATATCATTTGACTTTTTATTTAAAATTTTCTTCCCATCCATTCAGTTGTCTCTCTATCCAATCAGATACTGTGAGCTGAGGTACCAGAGTCATAGAAATAAAAAGAATCCTGTTTCTCAGGCCTAATGGAAAGACAGATACACATCTTTTTTAACTAAAGTAAGATCACCGCTCTGCTTTTACCTTAGAGATAGGGCATAGGAACTTACCTTGAAGAATGAATTGGTATTAGCAGGCAGATGGAAACTGGGTTTGAGGGTGAGACTGGGCCAAGAGATGGCCCCTGAACTGCAAGGGAGATAAGACCAGATGGGTAAGTATAGAGATCTTGAAAGTATAGACTTTTGGGTTTTATCTACAGAAAACGAGGAAACACCAAACACTTTTGAGCAAAGTTATGCTGTGTTTATAGAGTTTGCATTATAGAGAGATCATTCTGGTGCCAGTGAACAGCCCAGAGAAAAGAAAGGTACGTGAATAAAGCCAGCGCAGTAACAGTGGGGACAAGCAGAAGGGGCAGGAGAGACACTTAGGTCAGAATAAATAGGGTATTTGGTAAGAAAAGAAAATAAAGAATCCAGAATAAATTAAACAACTGGTAGATGATGTTGCCATCTGCAGCGTGGAACACCCTCATATTTTCTAAGATCTGGAATATATTTTAAATTGTTACCAAAATGCTTCTCTGTAGATTTCAAACTACAGGTTTCAAAAAGCAATTTTCCACCAAAATTGACAACACAGGGGTAAGAGGTGAAAAGGGGAAAAAAAAATTTTTTTTTTTAAATTGCTGACCAGTTTATAAAAAGCTAGATTCTAAAAGCACACAAAGCAGAAATCTAAAAGTCTTGGCAACAGAATGTCTGACCAGTAAGTTTTTCTGAAAAAGATTCTAATTTCAGAAATCATTTTGGAAACCTACTGATAAAGAATGTACCATGTTGTTCACAAAGTTGTTGGGTTTTTAATGAGATATTTCTAACATAAATACCTTAAACTTAAGCAAAAGCATCTCAAAGAGTGTCAACCAAATTTCATAACACAAATAACTGGCTGAGATACCACCGGAAAGCAAACTAGGGGCTGGAACATTTTTTAATTTTTTTAAAGGTTTTTATTTTATTTTTTAAGATTTTATTTATTCATTCATAGACACAAAAAGAGAGAGGCAGAGACACAGGCAGAGGGAGAAGCAGGCTCCATGCAGGGAGCCCGACGTGGGACTCGGGTCTCCAGGATCACACCCCAGGCTGCAGGCGGCGCCAAACCGCTGCGCCACCAGGGCTGCCCTGAAGCTCATCTTTAGAAGTGAGAAGACTTTGGGGGCGGGGGGGGGCCACCAAATAGATTATTTATCTGTAAGAGGAAAATCAAATCTTTAACTCAGTCCTAGGAGAAGATTCTACAGACCTCTGCATCATGGCTGCAGCATTTCAATTTCTGGAAAAGGTTATCAGAATAAAATTTTGACTTAATTGTGTGTAGCTCTTCTTTTCAGAACAAATAAAAATAAACCAAATCTATGGTTACATGTTCCATTAACCAACTTAAAGTTAACCATTAAAACAAGTAGATTAAAGAAAAAAAAAAAAGAAAAAACAAGTAGATTCCACTTCCCTTACACAAATAAAAAATATAAGGCACCAATAATGGAAGCTAGGTTTACAACTCTGGAAAGAAGTGAACTCATTAACCTATCATAAAATCAAAAAGGGTACCAAATACTTCGCCAAAAACTCACTATAGAGATTATCAACAACAAGCAATAAGTAATGCCTCCCACCGCTAATATGCTAATTAACAAATGTTTGATTGTGATTTTAAAAATGTTCCAATACTAAGCAACAAAAATTCCTATAATAATGAGAATGAGAATTACAAACCTAAAATAGAAACTAAAACTCCCCAGAAGGAAGGTGAGATAAACATTTACCCTTTTGAAAACGAAGCACAACTTTCTTGGCAGCGCCTGAGCAATCCAAAATCTTCAGAAAAGCCCTTTGCGTCTGAATTTCCCAGGTACCTGAAGCTTACACCTTAATGCGCCCAACCTTCTTCTTAAATTTCATTCTCTTGTTTAAAAACTAAAACCTTGCTAAGCTGTACTACACATTCCTGATCCTTCTTAAACAGAGCATACTGGAACCTCTTCTTGGGGACCGTATTACTAAACCCAGCCATCCTCCGGGGTTGTGAGACACACAAAGCTGTTTCATATGGTCCTGTACACACTGGCTGGCCTGCTCTGGTGGAGTCCGCTTTCAAAGTTTTCCTGTCCCACCCCCATACCATTGAGCTGCTTGCTTGTTACTTCTCACTACTGTCAAACGTGCTTTCTAAATGCTCATCATCTCGTGTTGGGACTGCTACAAAACTCTTCTAATCTGCCACTTATAATTTGATAGGAAACCTAATATTAAAATTTATTTGAACTATGGGAAAAAACCAAGTTAAAACAACAAATAAGTGAAACGCATGTAGTGAATGCACTAAAATGTGTGGGGATGTTTTGAAATGGTTCAATCTGATATATTTATGTGTTTACTTATTTCTCTCTAGTCTTCCAAATGGGAAAAATTTCCTGGAAAACTGAACTCCAGATATAAAAAGTACTATTTGGCTAAATCTTTCTAAATACAACAGTTTCCTATTCGAAGTAAAAAAATTCTCATCTTGGGCCGCCCTGGTGGCGCAGCGGTCTAGCGCCGCCTGCAGCCTAGGGTGTGATCCTGGAGACCCTGGATCGAGTCCCCTGTCAGGCTCTCTGCATGGTGCCTGCTTCTCCCTCTGCCTGTGTCTCTGCCTCCCTCTCTCTCTCTCTGTGTCTCTATGAATAAATAAATTTTAAAAATCTTTAAAAAAAAAATTCTCATCTTCATACTTAAAATTCCAATAAAATCAATGTTGTATATTTGGCCAGTAAACACAAAAATGTGTAGTATACCGTGGTCTGCTATTTAAGTTGTATTAAAGTTGCAATTCTTTCTTCAAATTGTTAAAACATTAAAACATTTACTTTTTTCTTTTCTTTTTTTTATTTATGATAGTCACACAGAGAGAGAGAGAGGGAGGCAGAGACAAAGGCAGAGGGAGAAGCAGGCTCCATGCACCGGGAGCCCGACATGGGACTCGATCCCGGGTCTCCAGGATCGCGCCCTGGGCCAAAGGCAGGCACTAAACCGCTGCGCCACCCAGGGATCCCCAACATTTACTTTTCTAATATTGCAACTGGTTTTAAGTTAATAGCATTACTATGCTATATAAAACTGTCACTACCTACTATGATTTCACTAAGAGTACACTCGCCAACATACAAAAGGTACTTCCTTTGTGCCAGATTACTCTCATTTTTAACAACATATGGCCAGGTAGTTACAAGGTAAGAATCCAACTGTTAGATGAACTCACAGGCCTAATTCCCAAAGTAGATTCATATACTAGATTATAAAGAAATTCTTGGTGTAAAAATTAGGCTATGCTAATTAACCTTGCAGATTCCCTATTTTTATTTCATCAATTTCAACTGATTTTTTGGAATTATTTTACTTTTTATTTTAAAATCTTGACATGGATTCTTTTTTTTCTTTATAATTTATCAAATTATGATAAGCCATGATTTGTAAGGTCTTGTATTCAAATTACTTATAATTAACTAAAATTTGTTTATTTGTATTTACTTCATACTCAAATGTACAAGTATTGTTACATTTCAGGAAAAAAAGAACATGAAGTTTAATATAAACTTTAATATAAGTATTGATATTAAAATTTTATTTCATTTATAATTACCATATACTATCAAAGGAAAAAAAGGCAATGAGGTAAGTTAAAGTTAGATATATTACCACAGGACCAAACTTGGGGCTCTAAAAAAACTAAAAAGCAATGGAATCTTGGAAATACGACAAAATACCTTAGGAAGGAAGGTTCATATTAAAATGGGAATAAAACAAGCGTTCCCAACAGTTAGAGCACAATATTAAATGTCAGTTGTAGGAATATTAATTAATTATCACAGAACTAGACAGCTAGGAAAGGTATTTCTAGCTGTTAACTGAAATCTCCTTGTTAAAAAAAAAAAAATCCATCTCAGTGTTTTCTAACAAATAAGACAATAGCGAGCGAGTAAGTTACGTTACACAACTGTTAAACTGTGTAAGATGCCCCAGCAGCACCTGACTGATTTCTACTGGTCCCCGGAACAGGATCACACTGCCTAAGAGACATATTCTCCCAACTCTGTGAAGGACCCAACAGGGAAGCATGCCCTTAGCAGTGGCCAGCAGGTAAGAAACAGTGAAGAAGTCGGAGTGGGGTATTAAACAACCGGTAAGTTATTTAGAGCAGCCGTGAGACTTTATTCTCCTAAATAACAGAACAACTCTTATCTGGCTTGGACAGGTTTTGAAGTAATACTATTCAAAATCTAAACTGGATAGCTTCTCAAAGTCCCTTCCTGACACGGAAACCATGAATTACATTTATCCAACAACAGTAGTAACGACCAAACACAACATGTGCAAAGCAGTATCTTCACTTAACTGGAGGATACTGAAAAGGTGATTTTCTGAGCAATTCTGCGTGTTCTGTTAAGTATCTGGGTGTTTTAAGGTTTTTTTTCCCCCCTCTTAGATATTTGAGTGTTTATCTGCATTCTTCTTGCTTCTTTTGAACCAGAAATTAACTGCCTTTATTTTCCAAACTTTAATTTTTAAACTAAACCCTAATTACAGCATGGGCCCAAATTACTAAACTGATTTACCTAAGTACATGACCTTGGGAAATCACTTCTTGTAAAATGAGTGGCTTGTACTGAGAGCCACTAGAATGTAACCTTTACATTCATTACTCTATTCCCACCCCCACCCCCCACCAGGTGACATGGAAGTCACTGAATGTTTACTGCCTGTCCCCAAATGACAAATATAAATGTAGTTACTTTTTCTTTTGTAACATTTATATTTTAATCTGTATATTCCCAAACATCCTGAAGAGGACACTAAAACCAAAATTTCCTATGCATCAAAAATAACTTTACATAATTTAAAATCAGATACTCATTTTTTAAGAAATAAAACAAGTAGATTATACAAGAACTGACAAACGTCACCCAGTTTGTTACACTTCCCTTTTCTTCCTCCCCATTAACCCATTGGTCCGTCCTGACCCTTCATCTGAAAGGAGAAAATGCATGGGTCATGCAGGGAGAAGGCCTGAGTTCTAGTCCCATTTCTTCCATTAACTGGCTCTGTGCAGACAAGTCACTTCCCCCTTAGGCCCTGTCAGGCTGTTTATTTCAACAAAAGAGCTGAACAAATTATTAATTTCTAAAGTCTTCCACTCTGAAGATCGAATTCTTTCATTCTACTCATTATTCTACTCCTAATGGCTTGATTTGGGGCTTGCCATATCATTCCTCAACTCAAAATTGTCTTTTTCCCTTCTTATTTTTCCTTAACCTTGAATCTGATCTAAAACCATGAGTAAAGCAGAGTAAAAAAGCACAGTGTCCTTGAAGTCAAGGAGCTCAGGCTCAAATCCAGACTGCCACCAGCGAATCCCATCCCTAAAATGGTGATGTTGTGAACTATCTCACTGAGGGTTAGAAGAATGTATAAAGCACCTAATACAGTGCCTGACATGTTGGAGATGCTCAATTAGCACCTTGTTCTATTTCCCAGGATCAAAAGCCTCAGCTTCCCAATGTCTATAGCAAGGATGACCAACCAGCAAGCTGCACAGGTGGCAAGCAGGCGGATTTGTAAAACTACAGGTAGAAACTGGGTTAAACGTTCTCACCAAGTCACTGTGTGCCTGTCAGGTGTCTGCCTGTAACCTGCCAATATGGTTCTGGGGAAAGCAGGCTCAGCCACAAGTCCCTCCTGAACTCTGAAAAGCAAATGGTGCAGCCTCCTCAGACCAAATCCTCAGATCAAGAGGAAATGAAAACTTGACACAATTCTTCAAAAAAACCCGATAGATTCTCTGGATTTTACCTGAAAGCAAACTCCTCAGCCTGCCATTAACGTGAAAAGAAGCCAGACCCGTTTCTTTGCATTTAAATCTATAGGCCAGTACAGCTAATGCTGGAGTCCACCAAGCATTATTTGAGTTTTCAATTATAGGCAATGAAGAGGTGTGACAAAAGAAAAAACAGTTTTTTCAACGAAATGAGGATACACTGAATTTCATAGTTACACACCAATATACCTTCAGAGAAAGTAACAGCTTTCTTCTTGATTTCAAAATTGGGTCAAAACTGGAATAAGCAAGTAGAGGAGTGACAGGGACTTGCAAGGAGAAACTCATTTCTTAAAGTGACTTAAATACAGTTATTTAATTATGTGGGATTGTTGTCCCAAATGAGGAATAATAACAATCTTTACTTCCATACGCTAGTCAATGATACAGCCAAATTACAGGGTAATTTGAGGGCAATCAATCAAGTGTGTGGAAGCCTGGGAACCTAAGAAATCTTGTAAAGAAACCCGTTTTTTCAAAGTGCCACCTTCTTTTTCCAAGCTACTTCAGCCCAAGCGGCTGTTGCAAAAGCATGTAATTAAAAGGATAGAACACAATTCAGAAAAAATTATTTCAGAAGGCTTAGCTTAAGAATTATCCACATTTCTATCTCTATTTAAAAACACAAGCCCACTAATCTGAGCTCTGAGCTCTTCTGGGATCAGGCCAAGCTGTTCCACTTGTCCACCCAAAATGCACTATCCGAGGACTATCTGACCAAAATTCTTGATCTGAGCTGCCATTTTTTTCTGCAAAGCAATTATTTCACAGGCACTGGCGCTTCTCACCCATCCTTCTTAAAACTGGCTAAAGTAGGTTTCTCTTCCCCGAGTTCTTTGCTCACATCCAACAGGCCTGATTTTCTCCACCCAGACTTGAGATCTGCGATCAGACCCAATGGCCTAAACGGCCCTTTCCCCTTAACAGACTCCTCCACTCCTCCCGTTTCTCTCCCACCCTACCCCTGCCCCTCTGCACAGCACCCTCACTAAGACTGCAATTCCTTGTCACCTCTACTTTTCCCTCATTTCTCACTATGCCTATGACCGGTACCCCCGTCTACCTAGCCTTGGTCCCAGCTTCATCCCCCAATTCCAGGACTCCTCAGCGCCTGCTCTGGACCTGGCCTCTGACCTCTGACCTCTAACCTCCTCGGCCCAATCCCCACCTGGCCTTTTTAAAAAATATTTTATTTATTCATGAGAGGCAGAGTCACAGGCAGAGGGAGAAGCAGGCTCCACGCAGGGAGCCCCACGTGGGACTCGATCCCGGGTCTCCTGGATCACGCCCTGGGCTGCAGGCGACGCTAAACCGCTGCGCCACCGGGGCTGCCCCCCACCTGGCCTTATTAACGCCGGTCCCCCCCAGACCTTCTGGCAGGTAGCGCCCCCCCCCCCCGCCCCGCCTCCTGGGATGATGATCCTCGTCATCCCCAGTGGCTGCCCAGTCCCTCCTCATCTTTAGACCCTGCCCAACCTCCTGTGTTTCTGGTCCTTGACTAAACCCACCCCCATTCCCAACCCCAGCAGTCCTGCCCTGACCCCAGCAAAGGCCAGCACTCGGGCTGGCCCATCCCACTTTTCCTCGGACGCCCAACCCGGTGCGTCCCCCAGCCCAGGGGACCCCTGATGCACGCGCCCTCCGCATCACACGCTCTGGGCTAACGCATCAGCTCTCCCCCAGCGCACATGCTCGGCCCCACCCGCACCCCGACCCGCTGGCCCGCGTCCCGGGGCCCACTCAGCCCCACCCCCGCGGGGTCCTCTCCCTCGCTGACCCCGGCCCGGTGACCTCCGCCCTCTCTCAGCCCCTCCCCCGGGGGTCGCTCTCCCGCCCTGACCCCGACCCGGTGACCTCCGCCCTCACTCAGCCCCCCCAGGGTCGTTCTCCCCACTTGACCCCGACCCGGTGACCTCCGCCCTCTCCCATCCCATCCCCTCCCCGGGGGGTCGCTGTCCCCCCCCCCCGTGACCTCCGCCCTCACTCAGCCCCTCCCCCGGGGGGGCCGCTCTCCCCCCCGCCCCGCCCCCGCCCCGGTGACCTCCGCCCTGGCCGAGTCCGGGGCTCCATTCCCGCGGCTTCCCGGGCGGCCCCCGCCCCCGCAGCCCACCGCGGGGTGTGCGCCCGGCCCGGCCCCGGCCCCGGCCCCCACGGCGGGGCCACAGCCGCCGTCCTCACCTCGGCGTCCACCACCTCGTGGTAGGCGGGCGGGGGGTCGAAGCCGCCGCCGCCGCCGCCGCCGGTGCTCCCGCCGCGGGAGGGGCCGCCGCCGTCCCCGCCGCCGCCGTCGCCGCGAGAGCCGCCGCCGGGCCCGGGGCTGGGGCCGCCGCCGCTGTCCATGGGCTCGTAGCCGCCGTAGTCGAGGCCCGGCCGCTCGTTGGTGAGCAGCGCCACGGCCTCGTTGATGTCGTTCTTGGCCAGGCGCAGGGCCCTGCGGATGGTGGCGGGGTCCGAGAAGCCCATGCACAGCAGCGTGGTCATGTGCTGCTCCTCCTCCGACTCCATGGCTCGGGCCTCCTCCGGGCCGCGCCGGCCGGCGGGCGGCGAAGCTGCGGCTCCCGGGCCTGGCGGGCCGCCCCCGCGCCCCAGCGGGCCCCTGCGCTGCCGGCCTGCGCGCTCCGCTGCCGCCGGGCCGGGCTGGGCGCGGGCGTGGACGCCGCGAGCCGAGCGAGGGCGGCGGGGCGCTCAGGCGCGGCGGCGGCCCGGCCCAGCCCTGCGCGCCGCCATGTTGGCCTCCTCCTCCCCCGCCTCCTCCCCCCTCCCCCCTCCCCCTCCCTCTCCCCCGCCTCCCCCGCCGCCTCCGCTCCCGGAAGCGGCCCGGGCAGCCCCAGGCGGGCGGAGGGCGGGCGCGGGGGAGGGCGGGGGAGGGGGAAGGTGTGACTTTTTTTTCTTTCCTTTTTTTTTTCCACTTAGCGAAGGGAGGGGCGGCGCAGACGGGCGGGCGGAGGCGAGGGAGGGTCCCCGGCCGCCGCCGCCGCCGCCGCCGCCGCCGCCCGTGGCTGCAGCAACAGGTCCCCCCGGGAGCGGGCCGGGCGGGGGCGCAGTGGGCTCCCCGGGCCCCGCCCCGCGCCCCCCCGCCCCGCGCCCCGGGTGGGCCTCCTTCCTCGCCGCCCGCCGGGCCCGAGATGCGCCGCAGTCCCGCAGGGAGACTCGCCCGGTGCCGCGGGCGCCCCGGCAGACACCCCAGGGCGCCCCCCCAGCTCCCGCCCACAGGGCCGGGGACCCACCCTGGCGGACCATCGCCCCCGCCCCCGCTCCCGCCCCCCACGCGGCCCCGCCCCCAGCCCTCGCACCTCTCGCTGAAAGCGCCCTAACCCGGCGAAAGTGGATTCCCGCCCTCTGGGTGTCCCCTCTGTCCCCGGCCACCTGCACCCACCAGACGCGACCGAACTCCTACAACTGGGAAATCCCGGGCGTCTGAAACCTCTTCCCACGGCCCCACTGGTCAAGGCCAGCGCCGTCTAGGAAACCCCGGGACCCCCCCGCCCCCCGCCCCCCGCCCCCGCCTGCGGGGCCCCGCGCGCCCGCCGCACACGCGCTGCCCCGCTCCCGCTCCCCCCCGACCCCCGCCTCCCGCGCGGCCGCACCGCCGGGCTCCGGACCCTCAGCGCCCCTGACCCCGACGGGGCGGCTCCGCGCTCCCCGCTCCTGCCCTCCGCGGGAGGGCCCCACGCCGGCCTGTGCGCCCCGCGTGCCCCGGGAGCATCAGCGCCCCGCGCCGCAGTCGCCTGGCCTCGGCCCAGGGAGCCCAGGCGCTCGCACCCCCCCCCCCCCCCCCCCCAGCTGCCTTCAATTCGCGCTTCTCTCCCGAGATCCTGAGGCCTTTTCCCTCATCTCGCCGCATGTTCCTTCGTTCAGTTCGCCCCGGTCTCTTCCAGAACCCTGCAGTCCCCAGACTGACCTTTCGCGCCCCACCACACCCTCCGCGTGACAGCCCAGCGCTCAGCACGACCTCATGGATCCCAAATCTTGACCTAGAGATTTCCCCTGTACTCTGCGAGGGTCTTTTCCCCTGGACCTTCTACGGAACCCTTCTTGCCTTGTTTGTCATGATGGGTAGCGAGAACCTCCTTGCTGCCCATATTTACAAACACCAGCAATTTGGGACGCCTGGGTGGCCGGGGATTGAGCGTCCGCCCTGCGCCCGGGAGGGGGTCCTGGGGTCCCGGGATCGAGTCCCCCATCAGGCTCCCTGCGTGGAGCCTGCTTCTCCCTCTGCCAGTGTTTCTACCTCTCTCTCTCTCTCTGTGTCTCTCATAAATAAATAAATAAATAAATAAATAAATAAATAAATAAATAAATAAATAAATAAAATCTTTAAAAAAAACACAGCAATTTGATTTACAGGGTGAATTTATTACTGTGGTTTACATTTATTTTTGTGTGTGTGGTTTACATTTAAATGAAGTAACTACATTCGTTGTACTGATTAAAGGCTGTTTTATAGAACAAAGAACAGGCCGTCCACCCAAAGGAAGTAAAGTCTCTTAATTTGTGAATGAAAAAAAAAAACAAACAAAACAAAAGCCCTTCTTACATTCTTGAACAATGACAAAACAAGAGCCTGCTAAGGACGAATGCCTTTAATGGAATCAGGTTCCACTGTCTATTGAAATAAAATTTCATTAAGTGTTAACTTCTTAGTGCTCAATGATGTTTAAATATTCATCTGTGGTACATGAGGACCAAAAGTAAACGAAGCCAAGCAGCCTATCATAGGGTACAAAAGCAAGATATTTAATTTATTCAATAAATACGTGCTATTTATCAGGTGCCAGTTACTGTTCTTGGTACTGGCGGAGCAACACTAAACAAAGCAGACAAAATTTGATGGTGGCAAAGTGATGACCTTCAATTTTGCCCTGTGTTTGAAGACTTAATTCAGTGACCAAATTAAGAAATGAGTTACCAGAGGAGAGAAAGTAACAGGTAAAGAAAAAAGTGTTTGCCACTGAGATTTGAGACCGAACCCAAGAGGTAATGAGACAGAGCTGGCCAATTCAGATGGCACATAAAAAGACTCATCAACAGTGGCAGGTTTATAGAACATGACAGAGGAAGCTGTGCCGGGCTGAGAAGAGGAAGCAGAGAAGGAAGCAGAGAAAAACAAAGTCTGTGATAAAAACTGGAAAGGAGCCACAAAAGGCTACAGAAAACAAGGAAGGCCATTTTTGAACCGGATCCTGGAGTGACTGAAAAGCCAGAGTGTCATTTGAGGATGCAAGTAGTTATAATCACACTTTTTTGCATGTACGAAAGCAAGTGAGCACTTTAAACCCTGTTGAATTGGGGTAGCAGGGGAGGGGCCTGTGGTGTGAATATTCATATTTTCACTTACATTTTTATTTTAGTTGCAATGAAATCTTGAAAAATGTTAAAAGGACTAAAGATTTTTAAATGACATTCAATTCAGTTATCCTTCTCTAGAAGCTTCTGGAAGAAAAAGAAAAAAAATAGCTAGGTCTTGAAGAGAGGTATGATGGGGTGTCTTGAAGAGAAAATATGAGGGCTTTCTCATATTAATAACTAAACTACAAAATATTTCATGTCTATTTTGAACCAGTCTGAGGACTAGAAAGACAAGTATGACCAAGACAAGCATAGTTCCTGGCCTCTTAGAATGTATTGTCTTTAAAAGGACATAGATAATAAAAAAGGGATCATCAAATGTGTTAGGTACTTTGATAGGGAATTTCAGGACATAAGGGGCAAATTTCTTGCCTTCTACAGGGGTAAATTGCCAAGTGTAGGAAATCCAAATCCCAGAGGATATTTAAAGTATAATCTGAAAGGCAGAAAAATGAGATGGAAAGAGAGAGATCCAAAAAAAATAGGAACAGGATGTGCAAAGGCCCTGGAGTGAGTGAGAGGAAAGGAATTGAGAAGAATGAAAAGCTACCAAATATGGCTGAGGTTCTAGGGAGGTAGTGACAAGGGAAGCTGGAAATGTAGGCAAACACCATCTGAGAGGGTCACTTAAACTGTGGTAAGGAGTTTGCACTTTATTTTGAGAGAATAGGAAACCACTGAAATATTTATGTGGAGGAGAGAGGTGATGTTATTTAAATTTTAGGAGGAGTATGCAATGTGGAAGATGGTCTAAACGGGAGGAAAGGTAAAGGTGGAGAATTCAGTTGACCAGTTAGCCTCTTGGTTGCCAGATAATCAGCAAACCCATCAAAGGGAAAAGCCATGCTGAATGACAGGCTCACCTCTCTGTACTTCCTTTCTCTTTGGTATTTGGCCCTTGAAGTTCTTAGGGGAAACTGTGGTTTTTTTGTTGTTGTTGTTGTTGTTTTAAAGTAGGCTCCATGCCCAGTATGGAGTCCAACGTGGGGCTTGAACTCACAACCCTGAGATCAAGATCTGACCAGAGGTTAAGAACCAGACTTTTAACCAACTGAGCACTCAGGCACCACTCTTAGAAAATTTCAGTGCCTTCAAACAGAAATTTCTTCTGCCCAGCTTGTCTAGTTGTTCTGTTAGAGGGATGGTCTTAAATAAGCAAATCTGTCATAGTTGGAAGGAGAACTCCCATAGAAGATGGAGAAAATTTCTTCAAGGTGGCAGACCCTGACAAAGGGAGATTTTCCAAGACTAGGAAGAGGTTAGTATTTTGAATATTCCCTGAGGAGGAAGAGCCTTGTCCTGCTAACTTGCAGTACCCCCAGGAAGTAGAAAAAGCTCAAAGAGAAATGATTGCGTGAGTCCCAGATTTGCAGCCTGTACAAAATTCTCCAATTTCCAGCAGGACAGGGAAGCACAACAGAATCACCTTCCTTCAAAGGAGCTTGGCCTCTGCACGCTTAGACTGTGATCCCTTCAGTGTTAACTAGTATAGACCAAGAACCAAAGGATTCTTCCGTTGTTGTAGATGGACAAGCCTGGGCAATTTGCATAAATCCTCCCTGCAGTAGGAGAGGGAACCTTCTCATTATTACTGTAATTCAATATCTCAATACTGGCAGGTAGGGGGTTTGAGTGAGCTTTAATTTGTTTCTCAAAAAATAAAATGACATTTAGGGCAACACCAGTGGCTCAGCGGTTTAATGCCGCCTTTGGCCCAGGGCATGATCCTGGACCCTGGAGCGTCGGGCTCCCTGCATGGAGTCTGCTTCTCCCTCTGCCTGTGTCTCTGCCTCTCTCTCTCTCTCTCTCTCTCTCTGTTTCTCATGAATAAATAAATAAAATCTTTAAAAATAAAATAAAATAAAATGACATTTAATGTCCCAGATTTTGATGGATGCAAATTCATACCCACTGTGTGCATTAAAAAAAAAAAAAAACTAATAAAAACTGCCACTAGAAAAATAGGCATCAATGGCTATACCTAGAAAACTCTATTTGTGATCCCTGGGTGGCCCAGTGGTTCAGAGACTGCCTTCCGCCCAGAGCGTGATCCTGGAGTCCTAGGATGGAGTCCCACATCAGGCTCCTTGCATGGAGCCTGCTTGTCCCTCTGCCTGTGTCTCTGCCTCTCTCTCTGTGTGTCTGTCATGAATAAATAAGTAAAATCTTAAAAAAAAAAAAAAAGAAGAAGAAGAAGAAGAAGAAGAAAGAAAAGAAAACTCTATTTGGGCATTATTTGTTTATTTATTTATGTATCTATTTATTTATTTTTATAACAGCTTTATTGAGAGGTAATTCACATATCATATAATTTACTCATTTAAAGTGTAAGGGCCAATGGTTTTCAGTATATTCACAGATATGTGCTCTATAGTCACAATCCATTTTAGAACAGGTTTCAGGGATCCCTGGGTGGCGCAGCGGTTTAGCGCCTGCCTTTGTCCCAGGGCGCGATCCTGGAGACCCGGGATCGAATCCCACATCGGGCTCCCGGTGCATGGAGCCTGCTTCTCCCTCTGCCTATGTCTCTGCCTCTCTCTCTCTCTGTGTGTGTGACTATCATAAATAAAATAAAATAAAATAAAAAAGAAAAAGAATAGAACAGGTTTCATTACCTAAAGAAGGAAACCCCATACCATCTAGCTATCTCTCTTCTGTATTCTCATTCCCCTCAGTGCTAAGCAATCACTAATCTACTATAGATTTGTCTGTTCTAGAAACTTAATGTACATGGAATCTTATAATATTTGGTCTTTTTTGCCTGACTTCTTTTATTCAATATACTATTTGCAAACTTTATCCATGTTCTATACCACATTTTTGGTATTTTGCTCCAGGCCCTGGCCAAATATAGGTGTGCTGTATTTTGTTTATTTATTCGTAATGGATATTTGAGTTGTTTCTACTATTTGGGTATTATGAATAATGCTGCTATAATTATTTATATACGGGGATCCCTGGGTGGCTCAGTGGTTTAGCGCCTGCCTTTAGCCCAGGGCGTGCTCCTGGAGTCCCTGGATAGAGTCCCACGTGGGGCTCCCTGCATGGAAACTGCTTCTCCCTCTGCCTGTGTCTCTGCCTTTCTCTCTCTGTGTCTCTTATGAATGAATAAATGAAAAAAATCTTTTAAAAAAAAGTTTTTGTGTGGACATGTTTTCATTGCTTATTGGTCATTTGTGTATCTTCTTTGGATTAATTCTACTCAGGTCCTCTATTCAATATCCTCTTTGAATTGGCATATTTTCTTTTTATTACTATGTTGTAAGACTTCTTTTATATTCTAGATCCAAGTCCTTTACCAGATGTATGATTTGCAAATATTTACTGCCATTCTGTGGCTTGTCTTTTCACTTTTTTGCTAGTGCCCTTTGCGGTATAAAATTTTTAGTTTTGATGAAGTACAATTTATATTTTTTTCTTTCATTGCTGTGCTTTTGGTGGCATATCCAAGAAATCATTGCCAAATCTCATGTCATGAAGTTTTTTGTTTTTGTTTTTGTTTTTTTTTTTTTGCCTGTGTTTTCTTCTAAGAGTTTTATAGTTTTAACTCTTGCTGTTAGGTCTTGGTCTAGTTTGAGTTAATTGTTGTATGTGGATTGGAAGGTAAGGTAAAGATCTAATTCCATTCTTTTGCATTTGGCCATCTAATTGTCCCAATATTACTTAAAGATTATTCTTTTCCCCATTTGATGGTCTTGCACACTTGTCAAACATCAATTAAACATGGACCCTCAAGTTATTCTGGAATCTGAATTCTATCCCATCAATCTATATGTCTATCTTCTTTTTTTTAAGACTTTTTTTTTAAAGATTTTATTTATTTATTCATGAGAGAGGCAGAGACATAGACAGAGGGAGAAGCAGGCTCTCTATGGGGAGCTTGATGCAGGACTCTTATCTCAGGACCCCAGGGTCACGCCCTAAGCCAAAGGCAGAGGCTCAACTGCTGAGCCACCCAGGTGCCCCTGTATGCCTATCTTTCTGCCTATAGTACATTGTCTTGATTAAGGCTCCTCTGTGGTAAGTTGTTTTTTTGTTTGTTTTTTTTTTTTAAGATTTTATTTATCTATTAGAGACAGAGAGAGAAAGAGAGAGAGAGAGAGAGGCAGAGGGAGAAGCAGACTCCAAGGAGGGAGCCCGATGTGGGTCTCGATTCCGGGTCTCCAGGATCACGCCCTGGGCCGAAGGCGGCACTAAACCGCTGAGCCACCGGGGCTGCCCTGTGGTAAGTTTTAAAATAAGTTCAAGTCCCCCAATTTTATTCTTTTTCAAGATTGTTTTGGCCATTCTGAGTCCCTTGCAATTATATATGAATTTTAGAATCAGTTTGTCAATTTCTACATAGAAATAAGCTGGAATTTCCATAGAGATTACATTGAACCACTACATAGGGATTACATTGAATCACTAAACAGTTTAGGGGAATATTACCATCTTGACAATATTAGGTCTTCCAATCCACAAATATGTTATGTAAGTCTTTCCATTTATTCGACTCTCCTTTCTTTTAGTAGTGTTCTGTACTTTTTAGAATATGTCTTGTACTTCTTTTGCTAAATTTATTCTTAAATATATTTTTTCTTTTTGATGCTATTGTAAGTGGAATAGTTTTCTTTTCTTTTCTTTTAAGATTTTATTCATGTATTCCTGAGAGACAGAGAGAAAAGCAGAGACATAGGCAGAGGGAGAAGCAGGCTCCCTGCAGGGAGCCTGATTTGGGACTCAATCCCAGGACCCAGGGATCACACCCTGAACCAAAGGCAGATGCTCAACCACTGAGCCACCCAGGTGCCCTGGAATAGTATTCTTTTCTTTTCTTTTTTAAGATTTATTTATTTATTTATTTATTTATTTATTTATTTATTTATTTATGAGAGAGAGAGAGAGAGGCAGAGACACAGGCAGAGGGAGAAGCAGGCTCCATGCCGGAGGCAGACGCAGGACTCGATCCCGAGACTCCAGGATCATGCCCTGGGCCAAAGGCTGGCGCCAAACCGCTGAGTTACCCAGGGATCCCCCTGGAATAGTATTCTTAATTTCATATTTGGATTGTGTGATGGCAAATGTATAGACATACAATTGAATTTTATAAATTGATCTGGTAACCTACAACCTTTCTAAACTTACTAGTTCTAACAGATTTTGAGTGGATTTCTTAGGATTTTCCACTCACAAGTTCATGTTATCTATGAATAAAGATAGTTTTACTTCTTTTCAATGTGGATGCCTTTTGTTTATTTTTCTTGCCTAATTGCCCTGGCAAGACCCTGTACAGTATTGAATAGAGATGCAGATGGCAGCCATCATTGTTTTATTCCTGATTTTAGGAGGAAAACACCCAATCCTTCACCGCTAAGTATGATATTTGCTGTGGGGTTTTCATGTATGGCTTTTATTATGTTGAGATAGTTTCCTCCTATTCTTTTCAAGAATGATCAATGTGGCTTATGTTTTTTATTCTGTTGATAATGTGTATTGCTTTTATTGATTTTCATGTTAAATCAGTCTTGCATTCTGGGATAAATCCCACTTACTCATGATGTATGATAGTTTATATATGTTATTGGATTTAATTTGCTAATAGTTTATTGAAAAACACAGTAATACTCTTGGGGAAAGGGAGTAGTTACTTTTATTTTTTTATTTTTTAACGTGAAAATGGAGTAATTTATTAACTAAAATGCTACAAAAATAGTGCACTCAATTTCATATTTTATAAAAGTACATTTGAAAAGGATGAAATATTCTTTATATATATATATATATATATATATAGCTTTTCCCCAGAAATACTTTTATTTTTTTTCCCAGAAATACTTTTAAAATGTCTTAAGATACATTCTAAGACTTATAAACCTTTTAATATTATTGTTATTATTATTTTAAGTTTTTATTTTAGTTCCAGTTAGTTAACATATAGTGTTATATTAGTTTCAAGTATACAATATTGTGATTAAATACTTTCCATAAATTACCATGTTCTTATCACAATAAGTGCACCGATTAGGTGAGGGGATGTGTTAAATAGGTGATGGGGATTAAGGAGAGCAATTAGTTTATTTTGTTTTTGTTCTGTTTTTAAGGAAAGCAAATAATTTTTTTTTTGGAAAGCAAATAATTTTTTAAAAAGATTTTATTTATTTATTCATGAAAGACACAAAGACAGGCAGAGACAAAGAGAGGGAGAAGCAGGCTCCTCCGCAGGGAGCCCAATGCGGGACTCAGTCCCAGGACCCCAGGATCATGCCCTGAGCCAACAGCAGATGCTCAGCCAGTGAACTACCCAGGCATCCTGGAAAGCAAATAATTTTAGAGGAATCTAGATTCTGACAGTATGAAAAGTGGAGAAAGCTAGAAGGAAGAGGAAATGATAATTTTCAAGTCCAAGACTCCTCTCATCCTTTACTAGAGATAGTATGTTGCCAAATGGGGAGTCATTTAGAAGTTAACATGGTATCTTCCTTCACTTAAGAATGATGCAACTGACCTGATGGTAGTCCAACATTAGATTTTGGATGTTTCACCAGTAGCAAGAATGAGTTTTCCTGAGCCCCGTGACTAATGGGCAGATCTATCCCCTGGGCATGCAAACTGCTTTCACGGCCTCCACTTCGGAAGGCACTTTACTTGTAGCAGATGAGTTATGAATCCAATGGTCCACAGCATAAATGCATGCTATCAGGTTGTCAAGTAGAGAGGTAAGGCCAAACGGAGTTTTCCTTAATTTGTTAGGCAGTGAGCAGCCATTAAAGGTTTTGAGTCAGGAAATGACATGATTGAAAGTATGATTAAAAAGACTAAACTACCATTAGTGTGTTGAACATAAGAGATTCAATAAACAGGTGTGGGGGGAGAATGAAAAGAAGCATGAAGAAGTAAGGTAGATTCTTTAAGATTTGGTAATTGAATTTGATGATCAAGGATAAAGAAAAATATCTAGATTTTTAAGGCTGGATAATCTGAAGCCAGGGTTTGATCAGAAGGGAAGATGATGACTTTGGCCTTAAATGGGTTGATATTTCACTAGGAAAGTTTGCCTGTAGTCTTCCCCAATTATTTCGCATGTGTCCATTGGAAAACAAAACAGTTAAAGCTGATAAACATTTACAAGGAAAGGACACTGGGGACATTTAATTTGGAAAGTGAAAAGATTCTGAAAGAGATAGATGAAAGGAACCATTTATTTCTCTGATGACCTAGTTCCTGGCCTTTAACTCAGCATACTCACCTATACATGACACCGCATGCCAGCTGAAGAAAGCAAAACACATTTTGAGACAAGTGCCCCCAGCAAACACTCCCATTTTTACCCACTGCTTTTCATTTTCATCTCCCTGCTCCTAGATAGCTTGTTCCATATCTTGGTTTACAAACTGGCCCCTCTGCAAAGAGGACAAGGAGAGGCTAACAAAGGAACCGAACCACTCCATCACTCCATACTGGTAGGTGGCAGTTTTAATAGATAAGGGGACCTACCTAAATGAGGCTTGTCTTGGGCAGCCACACTGCACCTGTCTGCCAAATCCTAAAAGTCTACGTGGAGGTCTTACCAGGGTTCAGTAGCGTATACTGTTCAGATGGTCTCAATACCACATTACTATTGGAAGGCTATGATGTGGTAGCTTCTAGCATGGGGAAGGCAATGGGATGCATATTCCAAGGACAGGGAAGGAGGTGACAGGCCTCTGATTGCCCAGCTCAGCTATTGGATCAACTGGCGGTCACGTCCTCTCACTGACCTCTAGCACGTCATATTCAAGGCTTCCATATTGCTTTTAATCTGCTTGTGGCCTCTTGTCTGTAGTAACATGTGATTACTCTTCCTGCATGTTGGATACCTCTTTCCATGGGCTCAGATTTCAGCAATCTCAGTTTCCAGTAAAAGACTTCCTCTGCTAGACCAGCCCCTCAGATACCTCCTGTTCGTGCTAAATCCAGGGTCTCTGCCAGGAGGTTTGGGCAGTTTATTTAATTGTATAAGCAGGTTTAGTTTGTCCAAAGTCACATTTTATAAGGAAGATATGGTCATAATGTGACAGTTTGCTGTTCTCCAACTAACTGAAAATTCTAATAAGGGATATGTTCACCTTGATAACAATGTTGAAACTCTGGTGAAAAGAGAAAGATGGACTCTCCCTATCTGGAGTGAAAGATCTAGAGTTGAGGCTTTTAATTTCCCCCGAAACCTGGAGGACCTGCCTCTCAGACTTCCGCTTCATTCCAACGTGATTTAGAAGTCTGTTTCATTTCCCCAATGTTGACTCACCAGGCTGGATTAATTTTCCAGGGTGTTGTGCTAATTATAGGCTGGTGGAGCTAATGAGCTAAATCAAAATGGCTCCAAGTGAAAAAGTAGCAGAGCACCCTGGGTTCTGCTCAGATGCGGAGCTATTTATAACTTCACAATTGTATGGTTACTATTAATTAGTAAGTATGGCAGTGACCCTCAATTTTCAAAGGCGTCTACACCATCATTTTCTAGTTAATCTTTCCCATCCATCACTGCTTTCGTTTTACATGAAGGGCGGAGCTGATGAATTACTTGCCTGAAGTCATGTCTATAGCAAAGCCAGAATTATACTGTAAACATTAGGAATAATAATAAACATAAGCTGTTTGCAGACTGCTTTGGAGTTTTCAAAAGGTCTTGTCCTTTGTCATTCACTTACACTTCCTAGTATCCCTAAGGGTTCCAGGTGGTTAATGGAGGGCAGCGGTAGAGAAGAGGGTTTGGTTCAGTCATTTTAACCTTTGTTTTATGAGGCTTTAGTTTTGTTCCATCCAAACCTAAAATATACAAACTCATAGAATCTAGTACCATTAGAAACTTCAATTTAGGAGCATCTGGGTGGCTCAGCGGTTGAGTGTCTGCCTTTGGCTCAAGGTATGATCCCAGGGTCCTGGGATTGTGTCCCACATTGGGCTCCCCACAGAGAGTCTGCTTCTCCCTTTGCCTGTGTCTCTGCTTCTCTCTCTGTGTCTCTCATGAATAAATAAATAAAATCTTAAAAAAAAAAAAAGAAAGAAAAAGAAAAAAGAGAAAATTCAATTTAAGAAAGTTGAGAACATCCAGATTGCTTATGCTAGAATGTTGGCATAAAACCTCCAAAAAGTGGAGCTGGTTTTAGTGATGGCTGTGACCCTTCATTCCCTGTTTCTGCTCACTTTTCCCCACTCAACTGCTTGGGCTTTTCTTGACCTTCATAGGCCGAGAGTGCCCACTGCCTTCTGCATTCAATGTTTTTTTAACCATTTATAATTCCACAAGCAGGGATGCACATAGTTGGATGAGTTCTTAAAAAAATTATTTATTTCTTTTAGGGAGAAAGAGAGACAGAGAGCAAGTGCATACGTGAAGGGAAGAGGGGAGAGGGAGAAGAAGAGGAAGAGAGAATTTCAAGCAGACTCCCCACTGAGTGTGGAGCCCAATGCGGGGCTCGATCCCACAACTCCGAGATCATGAAGCCAAGACTCAGACACTCAACCCACTAAGCCACCCAGGCACCCTACAGCTGGACGAGTTCTTGAATGTCACACTGGTACCTCACTGATGACTAAACTGAGACTCAAAGAATTAAGTCATTTTCCAAGTCTTATAGCTAGCAATCCTCGGAATGAGGGTGGACAGCTGCTGGACTTTTGCTCAAGTTTAAAAAGGACTAGACAACAGTCAGGCTGCCACCAGAGCAGTGTTGGTCACAGAACAACTACTGAATTAGCCACAGAGACTGCAGTTCCCAAAATGTGTTCATAGGCACTCTTGACATAGGGCTCTGTGGTTATGTTACTTTGCCCTGGTGGGAATTCACCAGCAAAATAGAAGATTGGAGATGCTAGAAAGTCCCTTGGGAAACAGTTTTGTTTAACTAAGCACTTATCACATGATTTAATCATTTTCTCAACTCAGAGAAAACCTAGTAACACCCTGTGTAATCAGTGTCCCTTGGAATGTGTTGAAGATCAAATAAAAGGTACCTGTTGAAATGGGACAGTCACAGGCAGGGCGAAAGCTTCTTGCAATTTCTTCACTACGCTGTATTTTAACTTCACCACACCTTGGGTGTAGATGTTATTGTGTCTACTCGTGGATGAGCTCAAGACTCTGGTTGCATGTGACAGATTTGAATTCAAATTTGTTTAGGCAAAAAGGGGTATCTATTGGTTCATGTCACTGAGAAGACTGGAACATTGAAACCAGCAATTTCTTTTTCTTTTTCCTTTTTCTGCTTCTGTCTGTTTGCCAGGTCTGTTCATTCTTCTTACAGACAGATGTCCTCACAAGAATGGAGACACGTGGGACACCTGGGTGGCTCAGTGGTTGAGCATCTGCCTTTGGTTCAGGTCATAATCCTGGAGTCCTAGGATCAAGTCCTGCATTGGGCTCCCCATGGGGAGCCTGCTTCTCCCTCTGCCTATGTCTCTGCCATTCTCTGTGTCTCTCATGAATAAATAAATAAAATCTTCAAAAAAAAAAAATGGAGACATGCCTTTGCACAGCTTAGATCTGTGTCCTGTCCAAAGAGGAAAGGATCCCCTGATTGCCTGCCCACCCAGCCAGTATCACTTAGCAGAATCCTAGAAAGTAACTCAGTTGGCCAGTGGGTGTCATGTGCCCCTCTGCTGTCCATCTCTGTGGCTGAGGAAAGGGGTACTGCACTTAGTTTAGACTAAATCTCATGCTCTTTCCTATGGACAGGAAGGAAATGCTCTCAGAAAGACCAGAAAGGGACTGAGACAGAATAATAGCCTGAAAGTTACATAACCTGCCTCAGGTGACATAGCCAGTAAGCGCCAGAACTGGGATTTAACTCAGGTCTGTCTAACTCCAAAGTCTGTCTGTCTTCTTGCCTCTGTGCATGTATGTTGTGTGTGTAAATATATATACTTTTTTTTTCCTGTGTGATTTGTTTCAATAAGATACAATCTCTACTCTTAAGGAAGGAATAGTTTGGTAGGAAAGAGGCACACTCTCATAGTAATAGGAGTAAAAGGTATAACAACCATGGCCATTCAGAGGATGGAGAGACCATATCAAGATCATATCTTAATCTCCAGGCTAAGATTCTAAATCTTTTGGCATTATGGGCACTTTTGAAGATCTGAAGAACCCCGTGAACTTTTTCCCCAACATACACACACAATTTCGCATGCATTTTTTTACATGCATTTGAAAGATGTTCGTGGACTCCTGCAAGCTGATCCTTGGTTCTCCAAGGAGCTTAAGACTGAGTTAATAATGACTGCTTTGAAAATGTACTTATGTAGAAGAACCAGTTTAAATGATCTG
The DNA here is from genome assembly GCF_011100685.1 of Canis lupus familiaris. NCBI lineage: Eukaryota > Metazoa > Chordata > Mammalia > Carnivora > Canidae > Canis > Canis lupus. The sequence continues at coordinate 54,503,389 of NC_049226.1, read as the reverse complement.
CCCTTGCTATAGAATGTTGGTATTGCCAGTGTAAACTGATGAACCTCAGTGTGGGTCTTTCAGTACCAGCCAGAAGGGCCCAGGAAACCCAAGTCAGAGCCATGGAGAGCGAAGAAAAGCTCAGGAAATAATGTGTTTCTTGGAAAAAACTTTGGGACATGCTGATAACACAGAAATGGTACTTGTTCAAATGGGGCCATTATAATCAGGGAGATATTCTTAAGATTTACCACTGCTATTTTTAGTATAAATAATAGAATCAGAACCATCTAATTTGACCTCATTTTATTTTTTATTTTTTTTAAGATTTTACTTATTGATTCATGGAGCACAGAGAGAGGCAGAGACACAGGCAGAAGGAGAAGCAGGCTCACTGTGGGGAGTCCGATGTGCGACTCGATCCCAGGACCCCGGGATCATGGCCTGAGCCAAAGGCAGACATTCAACCACTGAGCCACCCAGGTGTCTCTTGACCTCATTTTAAAGGAAAAAGAAATGTGGAAAGGGAAAGAGATTTACTCAAGGACACACAATTGAAGAATGTCTGTGACTTAACTAAGCAAGGTTCTTGTCCAACACTTTCTTCATTCCGTGTCACCACATCATCATGCCACACGGAGGGAAGAGGATGAATAGAAACAATAGCAATCATGTATTTTTAACATTCACCCCACTTTATTATAACTTGATTTAACTGTTCGTTTTCTCTACTAGACTGAAAACTGAGAGCAGGACCTTTGGCTGCTTACTTCACAGCTACGTTCCCAAGATTTAACTTATGGTAGACCCTCAATACACACCCCCCTTCTCTGAATGACTGGAGAATTTCTACATGGCAGGAACATCACTACTCCAGTTAGAACATGTCCTGTGATGTTTAAACATCTCCTGATGTGGCCCCTGCCACCCTGCCCTTTGCTGTTCTCCCTTGGCACTGTCCACAAGTCCCCAGTCCTCCTCACTCGAGCCAGGGAAAGCCTCCACCTTCCATACATTACGAAGGTGCAGGGACTTCTAACTGCTGCTTGGCTCGCTGCCTGAGGCCTCGAAGCGCAGGGCTGTCCCATGTTCCGTCTTGGCTCTCACTGGGGGCATTCCAGACCCCTGGGAAACACAGAGCTCCAGCCTGCCTACGAAAGGAACCATGGCAAGCACTTCTTCCTCCTCAGTAGATGCCACCACCCAGCCCCACGGCAGAGAAACCTTTTCATTACCTCCTTGAAACCCAGGCCAACCTTGAGAAGCGTTCATTTTTATTCAAGTGTTTGCTAATCAAACCAGATATCCTCAGTCTTTGGCAGAATATATGCACGGATGCTCTGCTATGTCTATCAATAGGCACTTTGGGTTTAATTTATTCAAAGGAAATGTCTGGGTAATGTGCTTTTAATTCACTGAAGAAGGATAAGTGTCCAAACCTCTGCAAACTTACTCTGAAATTAATGTTTTAAGGCCCATATAACTGTAGTCCTGTCAAATATTCCTTTAAAACACACCTCCTTGGGATCCCTGGGTGGCGCAGCGGTTTGGCGCCTGCCTATGGCCCAGGGCGCGATCCTGGAGACCCGGAATCGAATCCCACGTCGGGCTCCCGGTGCATGGAGCCTGCTTCTCCCTCTGCCTATGTCTCTGCCTCTCTCTCTCTCTCTGTGACTATCATAAATAAATAAAAATTAAAAAAAAAAAAACAGTACTTTAAAAAAAAATAAAACACACCTCCTTTATTTGCTTATTTTTTAAGATCTCATTTATTTATTCATGAGAGACACACAGAGAGAGAGAGGCAGAGACACAGGCAGAGGGAGAAGCAGGCTTCATGCAGGGAGCCCGATGTGGGACTTGATCCCGGGACTCCAGGATCACACCCTGCGCTGAAGGCAGACGCTCAACCACTGAGCCACCCAGGTGTCCCATAACACACCTCCTTTAAAGTGTGACTAGCCATGATAAATTATACATTTTTATAAATGTCAGCTGTCATAATGTTGTGAAACTTAAAGAGGATGAAAACCACCCAGCACCATCCCTGTCATACATTTACGTTTAATTCCTAATGGGCTGGGGATAGTTTGGCTGTAAATAGTAGAAAACTTAACATAAGCAATTAATAAGTAAGTGCTTTTCCCCTCATAAAGCACTATGTCTGATGGAATATGCAGGTTTGGTTTTAGTTTGGGAGCCCAATGAACCCATACCCAGTAGCTAGCTCTTCACTTGTCTTGGTCTTTTTCCTCATGCATATTGTCTCATGGTTCCAAATGGCTGCTGAAGCTCCAGACATCATACTCATACCTGAATAGGAAGGAAGGGTAAAAGACCCATCTAGTCCTTTTATCAGAAAAGCAAAAAGCTTTTCCAGACCACTATCTACCCCCTCAAGCAATTTTGTGGCTCATTGGCCACTCAGCCTCACTGAAAGTTGGAAAAACGAATGCTTAGCTTTTCCAGCCTTCATAGTTGAAGTAGACAAGGGAGAGGTGATGATACATGGTTCTCTGTCCAACTAACTTGAAGTATTGCCACACTGAAGCTTTCAGTCTGACGCTTCACAGTTCTGCAGAGCTGGGGGAGAGAGTTGAGGGTCAGTAGCAAAATTCAACTCTGATTTCTCCTTATGTCTAAAGACAGCCTAGTAGGATCCCATCTGGGACATATATGAGTCTATTAAGCTGCACAGTCAGTGAGGTGCTGGAGTTGGCTCCTACCATTTCATGAGAGCCAATTGTTAAATTTTTAGGAATGTTCCAGATAAGAAATGCAGTCATTAAAATGAAATTATATGAACCTCTAATTCAATAACGTATATTGAAAAAGCTAATAAATACTCAAAAAAACCCCACCCACCCTCATCACTTCCTAATATTTTACTACCTTTTTCTACTAACTATGCCTTTTGAGATTATGTCTGCTGAATCAGTACAAATATGCCACTGTGCATTTCTTCCCATCTTTGTGTTCACTGACAGCATGTTGGTAACTCTGAACTGGCCATGGTGAGAGCATTTTCATCACGGAAATCAGTAAAATGCTACTCTGTTTTGTTTTTGTTTTGAGGGAGTCCATTGTTAAAGATTTATCAGCACACCATTGTGCACGAAAACATAATTTGGGCAAAGGATGCGTGTACATTTGAGGTGAATAGGTAGGAATTTCAAAGCAATTTTCAGAGCCCTACCTAAGATAAAATACCCAGTGATGGTGCCCCGTGCTTTAAACCAACACAGTAAGAATGCATTCTATAGATTGCTTATTTTTTGCAGGAATCTTTCTTCAGCTCCTGTTAAGAGTCATCCTCAAATGATATTGTTTTCCTTCAAGGTCACTATCATTAGTAATAAGTGCCCACTGTTTACTACTATGGGTTAGATTCTGAGTTTGACCAAGCAAGCAGTATCGAATATGATCTCTATTCTCAAGGAACTTGTGATTAAACTAGAATATGTACAGAAAAAAATAAATGAAAGTAGTCTACTCTGAACACCTCATACTTTTTCTTCACGGTACTTATCTTGATTTGTATCTCTCCCTCCTTTTGTGTATGCACACACATACATATACAAAGAAATGTGATATATACACAAATATACTTGTGTGAACCCTTGTTTAATGCTGTGTCCTCCACTAAACTGTAAATTCCATTGCATCTCTTTTGCTCACAGCTGTGTTCCCAGTATCTACAAAGTGGCCCAGAAGATAGTAAGTGCTCAATTAATGTTTATTAACTACATAAGTGAATTAATGAAATGCAATGAGTAGCATGGACAATAAGATCTGTATGTGGGGGCAGCCCGGGTGGCTCAGGGGTTTAGCGCCACCTTCAGCCCAAGGCCTGATCCTGGAGGCCTGGGATCGAGTCCCACGTCGGGCTCCCTGCATGGAGCCTGCTTCTCCCTCTGCCTGTGTCTCTGCCTCTCTCTCTCTCTCTGTCTCTTATGAATGAATAAATAAATAAAAACTTAAAAAAAAAATCTGTATGTGGTGAGAGGAAGGAATAATTACCAGTGACTGGAATGGTTAGGAAAGCTTTGAGGAGGTTCTAGGACATGAATAAGATCTTGAAGGAAGGGTAGGCCATAAATACAGTACATGGCCCATTCAACACAAGGACTTGTATGGCTAGAGTGAAAAGTTTATTCCTTTTTGCTGGAGTTGGAGCAAACTCAGTAGAGCTTGTGGGTTAGGGTCACTAGGGTTATATTCAATTGAACTGTGGTATTTCTTGGACTCAGAGGAGGCAAATGCAATTTGAGAAGCAAATGCAGATTAAGGCTGAGGAGGGAGCTCAAGATTGAGAGAAAAGAACAATATTTAAATAGTTGATCATCTGCCAGTCTTACCCTTCTATCCATTCTCTACAAAGAAACCAGAGGAATCCTTTAAAAATATAAATCAACCAATATCTCTCATGAACTTAGATGTAAAAAAATACCCAACAAAATATTAACCCAGTGAATCTAGCAATGTGCAAAAAAATTGTATATTATAACCAAATAAGGTTTACTCCAGGGATATAAGACTGGTTCATATTTGAAGATCAATGAATGCAACTTATCATATTAACTGGCTAAAAAAGAAAATTTACATGATCGCATCAATAGATGCAGAAAAAAGCATTTGACAAAATTCAATATCATGAAAAAATTCATGAAAATTCTCAGAAATAGAAATAGAGGGAAATTTCTTAATTTGATAAAGAGCACCACACACACAAAAAATCTACAGGTAACATTATACTTAATGATGAAGAACCAAATGCTTCCCCCTACGATTAGGAAAATGGCAAGAATGCTCACCACTTTTCTGCAGCATAGCCCTGGAAATCCTAGCTAGCGCAATAAGGTAGGAAAAAGAAATAAAAGACATATAGACTGGAAGAAAAGAAATTAAACTGTCTTGATTTGCACATAATATGATTGTCTAATATGTAGACAAACCCAAGGAATCTACAAAAACCAACCAACCAAACAAAAACCCTCCAGACAAAACAAAGTAAAACAAAACAAGTCCCAGAACAAAAAAGTTCAGCAAGATATCAGGTTATAAAATGAACACACATAAAATTCTATATACTAATAAGAAATATGTGGAAACTGAAATTAAAACCATGCTTCTATTTACAACACCTCTTCAGAAAATGAAGTACTTATTTATAATCGAAATATGAATCTAACAAAGCAGGTACAGGATCTGTCTACTAAACATGATAAAATGTAGATGAATGAAATCAAAGCAGATACATTTCATTTATTATCCCTGTATTGAAACTCAACACAGTGAAGATATCAATTCTCCTCCAATTGATCTATAGGCTTAATGAAACTCCTATCAAAAATCCTAGCAAGAGTTTTTGTAGATTAGAGAAGCTTATTTTAAAATTTATTTGTTAAAGCAAAGGACCCAGAACAGCTAAAACAGTTTAGAAAGGAAAAGTAACTTGGGGGAAATTATTCTCTTTGATGTTAAGTTTACAGCTGCAGTAATCAGGACAGTGCAGCACTGGCAGGCAGACAAACACATAGATGAACGGCACAGAATAGAGGACCTAGAATTAGACCCCCCCATGTGCCCAACTGATTTTTTACAAAGTTGCAGAAGTAATTCAATGAAGGAAGGATAGCCTTTCCAAAAAATGTTCAGTGTAACTGGTCATTAATAGGCAAAAAAATAAATGAAATGAAATGAAATAAAATAAAATAAAACAAAATAAAATAAGAAAGAAAAAAACCTTTGGCATAATCCTTACAGAATTAACTCAAAATAGGACCAATGTTTAAGTGTAAACATAAAACCACAAACTTTTAGATAAAATATAGACATCTTCAGGACCTAGGATGAAGTGAAGACTTCTTAGCCTGATTCCAAGAGTACAATCCAAAAAAGGGAAAAATGATAAATTGGACATCATCAAAATTAAGTATGTTTGCTCTGTGAAGGCTTTGTTCAGAAGATGAAAACATAAGCCACAGATTGGGAGAAAATATTTGCAAGAGTCTTCTTCCTGCAATATACAAAGATCACTCAAAATTCAACAGTAAAACTAACAAATGATCCAATTAGAAAATGGACAAAACAACACGTAGAGACACTTTACTGAAATACGAGTGATAAACAAGATGTTCAACATCATTAGCCATTAGGTAAATGTAAATTAAATCTACAAATAATGAATTGACTTACCATACGATGCAATAATTGCACCCTTGGGCATTTATTTCAGAGAAATGAAAACATATGCTCATGTGGAAGCCTGCACACAAATGTTCATCACATTCATAATAGCTAAAAACTGGAAAGAACCCAGATGTCCTTCAATGGGTGGTAAGCCGTGGTCCATACATGCCATGGAATATGACTCCACAATAAAGAAAAATGAACTCTTGACACAGGCAACAAGTTGGATGATCTCAAGGGAATCATACTGAGAGCAAAAAGCCAATTTCAAAAGATTACATACCGTACGATTCCATTTATGTAATATTCTCGAAGTGTTGTAATTATAGAGATGGAAAACAGATTAGTGGTTGCCAGGCTTAGCGCTTGTGGGGAGAGGGTAGGCATGGGTGCAAAGGGGCAACCTGACGGAACAGCTCTGCATCCTCATGTGGTGGTGGTTGTGTGAAGGTCCATGGTATAATTGCCTAGAACAATGGCCTTTAGACACACACACACACACACACACACACACACACACACACACACGGGAGGACATGCATCCTGGGGGAATCTGGATAAGCCCTGTGGATTGTAGCCACATCTGTTGCATGATGGTGTTATTCCACTGCAGGTCTATAAATGTTACCATTGGGGAAGGAAGGGTAAAGGGTTCTTGAGGCCTGTCTGTACATTTTTTGTGGAACTTCCTGTGGATCTCTAATTATTTCAAAATAAAAAGATAAAAAACATTAATTGGATCATATTAGATTTCTTACTTGGAATCATTTGAAGGCCTACCATAACAATTAGAAGAAAATCCAAGTTCCTTACCAGATGTCAGCTGCTCCCTGCCTCTTCTCTGACCTCATCTCACTTGTTATCTTACTAATTGAGCTGAAGCCATGTAAGGCTTCCCTTGCACACAGTGTTGTTTGTGCTTGTTCACATCTCTGAGACTGTTAGCTTGCTCTTTCCTTCCTGAAAAACTTCCCATATGTCAGCTGCAAGTCCTGTCATCCCCTCAGTGTCACCTTCTCAGAGAAGTTTCCCTTCACGCCTCCCCACTGAAGCATTCCCATCCACCCCATTGCTACCTGTCTCACCACACAGCTTACTCTTGTTGGCACTGGCCAGGATCTGAGTTTCCCACGTGTTTTTGTTCATCAACTGTCTTCCTCTGCTGTCAGAATGTGGACTCCATTACAACCGGGACACTGCTATCTTAGTCACAGCATTCTCTCTTGTGGTTTAGCGTATGCCTGGTGCTCAACTCTAAGGGACACCCCCTTGCCACACAATAAGTAACGCCTCTCTTCTTCCTTTGGGTTCTGAATAATTTCAAGAAATATACTGAAAGGGTAAAAGAGAAGCAAAAACACCACCTTTATAACTGCTAGGGGCTGGTTTGGAAGCATGGCTCAGGCAGTGCTAACTGGTGATGGAATTAGGCAGCTCACCCTTGGGGTCCCAGTCAGCTCTGAGTTGGGTTAGCCTGTCCTCCACTTACGCTTGGAGCACAGGTGCATGCTAAATCTTTTGTGAATGAAAGAGGGAAGAAATCAAGGCTGTTGATGAATTCCTGAGCCATCTCTCTTGTGTTGGGTTTGGGAATAAGGCACAGAAGTCGGTCTGGGATTTAAGGGTACAGGGCTCAGATAGAGAATATACATACACAGAGAGAGGGTTGGAGACATAGGTAGGAGGCAGCCTGTGGGAAATCTCAAATACTAGGCCATGGCATTGGGAAGCTGTTTAAGGTGAAGTAGGGGATGCTTATACATTCTTTAAGTCCACCTTCATCTGCTCATTTACCTAGGTGCTGTTTTCATTATTTGGGGGAGGCATGAATAATTGCTTCTTCGATGACTAAGCTCACTTCCGTATTCAACACACAGGTACAGTGTTAAGCAATCAGTCAGCCTTAATGGAGGATATGTCTTTATCACAACTCTCTTGTCTCAAAAATAATAAAGGCACACCTAACATGCCTACTTGTCAGCTACTATAAGGTGCCATATTACTCAGAAATCGAATTAAAAAAAATCATGATTTACAAACCATCACCACCACACCATTTCCTTTAATAGAAAATGAAAGTTTGGGGGAGCCAAACAGATTTGCCTAGAGCAATATAGCTACAACTATGAATAAGAGATGAGAAAGACAGACTGTCAGCAGGGTCAGAGGAAAGGAATACAGATTAGGTGGAAGATGGGCTATGCAAAAGTCTGAGGGATAAGCAACTACTCCAGTGAGAAGAAAACCTTAAGAAAGATGAGATGTTTGTCTTCTGAACCACTGCCACCACAGGCGCCACCATGTGGACCCACTATTGCTCAACAAATACAACTAGTTTTCTCTTGATGGTTCCTCCATTATTTCTCCAGATGTGTGTGTGTGTGTGTGTGTGAGAGAGAGAGAGAGAGAGAGACAGAGAGACAGAGAGACAGAGAGACAGAGAGACAAGAGACAGAGAGACTCAGGAGGATAGAGGAGTGAGAGGATGCTGTATGAGAAAACCAGACACACTGTTTTGGAATCATTTTAGGATTCTAAAGAGCTGTCATAGGTCACTAACAGCTTGGTGTCACCAGCTAGCTTTTCTTCTTGTCTTCCCATGGAAGAGACTCTAAACCCCAGAGCAACATGAAAGGAGAGAGAGGACACAGGTTTTTACTTAATTCAGAATTTTACTTGCCATCTACTTATAGAAACCAACTCACTGAAAATTAACAGACCTTTACTTGTTAATCAGTGTTGCTTGGTGCTGCGGGGTGGGGGGAACCCTAAATCAACTGACCTTCAAAATATCTTTTAGTCAGAAATTAAGCCACAATGGTGGGAAACACGAGTGGCACCTTGACCCCACAAAAAAGTGTTTTTGAGACAGTTTGGTGGAACTTACTTTCATAAGTTAGGAAGATGGAGATATAAGTTGAGTCCTTGCTTGACAGGTGCTTAAACTTTTCCCGTGTCTTTATTGTTATGTGATTCATATTACTGTTTAACTTTCAACCATCTATCCCGTGTTCCCCTAATGAAAGGAGACAAGGGCAGGTGTGTCAGTCAGGGTCCTGGCAAGAAGCAGAAGCACACTTGGGTGGGATTTGGAAGTGGATTAGACCAAGGGGTGATTTGGGGAAGTAAGGACAGGTTCAGGAAAGCACAAAGACTGTGGAGACACCTAGGACTGTGCAGTGGGCAGTCTCTCCCACCCCTTAGATCTCTCAGGAGCTGGAGTCATGAAAGAAGGCCCCTTCCACCCAGGGAGCTGAGGTCTTAGAGGATCTCTACCAGCACATGGAGGGATGGATCTAGCTCTCAGTGTCCCTCTTGGAACCGAGAAGGCAAGGGAGCACCAGCTTATAGCTCATAGCATTAGCACCTTGGGACCCAGAACAGGCATGGGATGGAGGTGAGGGTACAGGAGCGGGGGGGGGGGGGGGATGCAAAGAGAGTGAAGTTTGCCAATTCAATCAGTGCACTTGGTATTTCCAGTGAAAGAAAAACTTGATGCCGCAGATCCCTCTGGAGAGAACTATTCAGGAGAGAAGGTGAACGTGGATGAAGAACTTTGTGTTTGTTTGCTTCTTTTTCCTTTCTTAAAAAGCAACGAAATCACCCAGACCTGGACTCTGCAAGGAATGGAACGAAAGAGAAGATTGCACACCCTAAACTGTTCTCTAGAGGCTGTAGGCGGATTGAGTTTGAAGCAATTGCACCATGATGAGGCTAATTTCTGATCTGTTCCTGCCAAAATGTTGCTCCTTTTTCCAAGAAATTCAGGCAAAGGTTGATTTAAGAGGCTGGGTTCTCTGAGAAACTGTCTTGGCCAAAGAAGAGCTGACTTGGTTTACCACGTTTCTGTCTCCAAGGACAAGCCTGATGGGTATCCTCCTCCCAGTTGCTCCTGGCACCTATTAGCTTCATGTGCTGATGGGAAGTCATACCGAGTAGGGACATGGATTATCTTGCCACCAGGGTTAGCCATATGGATGAAGTTGAAGTTGATAAGGGTGAGACCTGATGGAGGGTGAAAAACGCCTTCTGTTCCAGGGTTCTTATTCAGAGGCCCTGCTTCATCTTCTTGTTGTAGTTACTCGTTCATTCATCCAGTAAATATTTATTGAGTGTAAAAGGTCAGACAAGGCTGCCATACTGCTCAGTTCTGGCACATCTGACTTGAGTGATGCCAAAGCCCTGCTAGGCTCTATTCTTGGCTCAGGGATATAAATATAGGTAAAATGTGGAACATACAATGTACATTACACAAAATTAGAAATATACAATGAATGGGAGAGATAATAAATCACATCACAACATTGGAAGTATCTCAACAGACACAAATCAAATGTTGGTGACAGAGGATAGAGGAGTTAACTTTGGCTGGGGCGGTGTGATGACACTAGAAATGTGTAAATGGCACTAGACAGTCCCATATCATCCATTACTCAGGCTTATTCGTCCAACACCCATATGTAGAAACATCAATATTTCCGGCAAGGTGGGTAATGTTAACATTACCCATTAACAATTTTCAGATCAATTTTATGGAAAATATTTGATGTCTTTTGTCCTATATACACTTCTCATCAGCCCTTAAAAATGTTCAGGCTTCATTTAGCCTAATGAATTCCCTTAGAGGCCAGCCCCCACCATGCCGTGCTTCCTTTTCTCCTTGCAGAGTAAAACTTCTAGAAATATTGCCTGACTCCGTGCTGTCATTATGTTGTCACCACCACTCTTCTCACTTCCCAGCTCACTTCATCCTGGCTTCCTGTCCCATCATTCAATCAAAATGATCTTCATTGAGATTAACAGTGGCCTCTGTGTTGCTTGAACAAATTGCCAATGTTTCAGTTCTCACCTTACTTGACTTCTCAGTGACATTTGGTGCCATGGAGGCTAGCTCCACCTGCTAACTTGGTGTTTGTGAAACATTCTCCTGGTTTTCCTCCTCCTTCTTTGGCTACTCCTTCTAAGTATAGTTTTTTGGATTATACTCCTCTATATGATCTTTAAAATATGTAATTCCTTTTTTTTAAGAGAGAGGGAAGAGCAGAGGGAGAGGGAGAGAGAGAATCCCAAGCAATCCAAGCAAACTCCATGCACAATACAGATCCTGATGTGGGGCTTGATCTCACGACCCTGAGATCATGACCTGAGCCAACATCAAGAGTTGGATGCTTAACCAACTGAGCCATCCAGGTGTCCCAAATGTAATTCCTAAAGGCTGTTTCCTAAGCTTCTTTCTTCCATCCTTCTATATTGTCTCCCCAAGAAGACTCATCCACCCTCATGGCTTCAGTGATTGCCTATCGTTCATCCAGTCTTCTCTCCTGAGATTTAGATCCACATATTTTAACATTTCCATTCAAAAGTCTAAAAGGCACCTCAAACTCAATTGACCTGAAACCAAACTCAGGGTGTCCCATCTCAAAACCGGCCTTTCTACACTATCTTTCTGGTGCGTCACTCCACTCACTATCCAGCAACATGGCATGGCTTCTCTACAATTTCCCCAAACATCGAGGCCCATTGATTTTACTGTGTATCTCTCCAGGCTAATCATATTACCATCACATCCCCCTTGAACTATGGCAAGGACCTACTGACTTGCTTGCATACGCTCACTCTCCTCTCTTCTCCAATTCCTTCTCCGGAGGGCAGCCACAGCCATCTTTTCAACATACAGTAGGGCCATGTCACTCCTCTGCTTAAAATCACTTAGCGGCTGCTTCCTGCCCTGACTAAAAACCCTTACCAATGCTTGCAGGCCCTAAGGGAGCTCGCTGCACCCCCGCACTTCAGCTCAGCCTTACCCATCTTTCCCCTTGCCAGGAGCACGGGCTTTCTTTCTGTTCCTATTTCTGTGCTTCTGCTTCAGGACCCGCGGAGGGCCGATCCCACCCAGAATTCCTCCTCCCCTCCTTCCACCAAATAAACATAATCAACTTGTAGATCTCAGCTCAAATGTCATATCCTCAGGGGGGTCTCCTTGAATTCTGGACCAGATAAGGCCTCTCAGTGGAATGCTGTTGTAAGAGCCTCTACTCCCCTTTCTTAGTCACTGCGTTTATGGTTACAAGCCTGTGTGATTATTTGATTAGTGTTGGTCTTCCCCTCTGCACTGTGATATTGAGGGAATCTGACCCCCTTTCTGTTTTCCTCACCATAGGCTCCCTAGTGCTTTGTGTAGAGTCAGGTTGTTCTTTGAGGATGAGAGGAAGCCTTAAAAAGACTTTGTCACCTGGAAGGGGTGACAGAGGGTAGTAAGTAGGCTGTGACATTTGGAATGACTCGGAAAAGATACAGACAGTGTGGAGGGTAGGAGGTGACAGTGGTGAGCCAGGGGCAGGAAAGAATGGGAAGGCCATACTCTGGTGGTGAGAGTGGAGAAGTCGTCAGAGACTGGGCGCTTGTGGGGGACAGAGAACTCGTCTCCGTGCTTCTCTAGGACTGCGTGCGTTGTGTGGGAGAGAGCGTACTAAACTGTGTTGGAGGACCAGCTCTTGAGGCCTGGATAAAGAATAGGGTTGGATTGTTTTAGCAGTCAGGGTTCTTACTTGTAAAGAGCAAATATTGCCTCTGGGCAATTTAAACAGAAAAGGAACTGATTGAAAGGATATTGGCCAGCTCACAGGATTACCAGGAAGCCTGAAGAACCAGACCCAGAGAACTGGCAAGAACATGGAAGATCACCCAGGCAAAACAGGGCAGGAATCGCAGTGAGGGACCAGGCTCCATGAGGCCACTGCAGCCAGTGTAGCACTGAATGCTTAATATCACAGCCTGCCTCCCTGCCAGCGTTGGGCACTGGACACCCCTGCTGGCGCCATGGGCCGTGCTGCTGCCCTTGGGAACTAGATGTCACTGCCTTTGCTGCTAACCTAGGAAAGAATTCTCCACTCTCCTTTCTTCTTTGAGTCATTAGCTTCTGACTCAAAAGCCTGAGCAGGTACATCTGACATCCTGAGTTGGGTTATATGTTAGAGGCCTGGCTGCTGGGGATCCTGGAAAACAGCTTCTGAGAGAGGGAGACAAGCTCTGTTGACCATCAACACTCCTTAGATAGGGAGTTCCCCATCGTAGGAATCAGAGGGTTCAGTCGATCCACATCGGACGTTCAGCACTAGGTAGTTGCTAAGTCCCTTCTATGTTGACAATCCATGTGTCTACCAGCAAAATGAAAATGGATATGGCTGTCCCCTCGCCCCCCTTCCCATTAACCTGAGAAGCCAATGAAAGGTACAGAAGACTTTACTACATCATTGCTTTGCCACAGAAAACTTTGTCCTGCTCTACAAGCCCTTAACTCTGGGTACGCTGGAGATGAACTCTGTATGTCCTTGCATTATGTGTTTATTTGAGCCACTGAAGCCAGCCTGTTTTTCTTGGCCTCACAGCCCTAAAAATAGGGCATTATTAAATAGCCTAATAACCTGGTCAGCGCTCCCAGAGTGCAGCAGGCCTGTGTTGCCTCATATTTTTAGCGGGCAGATGCTCTTTCGATTGGAGTATCTATTTTTAAACCCACCAAATGTCAATTCTCTCTCAACTGTCGATTCCCATTCTCAAAGACGTGCTGGTTTGTTTGTTGTTTGTTTTCATGGCAGAATTTAGTGTGCAATGCAAAAGGCACACTGTTAATGCTTTGGGGGGATAGAAGTAACATCTTTTTCTTGCCCGTACTTCCTTCTCTTTATGTTGTCGAGAACTAGGAGAATCGACAGTGAAGGAATTCTGGGAGTGAGGGGTCCAGGATCTTGGAGTGATTTATGCCCCTTCTTTTCATGCAGCTTCCACCCTATCTGCTTCCTTGCAAGCAGCTTGCATTTAAAATAGCCAGGCTGTGGGAGCAGAGAAAGCGTTATAAAATCATTCAGTGTGAATAGCTGATTCAGGCTTAATTTGTTACTACTCCAAGGTAACATAGAGGTGTGAATATAAAGTAATGTGACTGCTGCTTTAAAAACCTCCCAAGCTCCTACACATCCAAATGAATGTGGAACTCCTCAAAGGGCCTCCTTTGGGGAGACACTGACAAATAGCATTCTGCTCAAAGCATTTTTGGGATGCCCTTTTCTGAACTACCTTCCCAGGTGCTGCTCAGGCTCTGGGATGCCTTCAGTGGTAGCAACCCGATGTGCTTGGGGAGCATGGGGTGCTAGCTCAGGAGAAAATGCTGTCCCACCCCCTCCATGGGGGTGGAGGGTGGGGTAAGTGTGGTCACCTCAGAGCTGGCATGAGCTTTGGGGCCAGAGGATTTGGGTTCATATCCTCTCTCTCCCACTTATCAGCTTCATCAAGCTGCTCGCTGTCTTGCAACATTGGTCACTTTGAGTGTGACACGAAGGATATCCCAGCTCTCCTGTGTGGTTGTGAAGATGAAGTGTATTCATGTGTGCAGAGCTCTGGCATCTGGTAAAGATCCAGGAAGTTTCTCTTTTTTAAAGGATTTTACTTATTTGAAAGAGAAAGAGAGAGAGCTCGTGCATGTGTAGGGGTGGGAGGAAAGGGGCAGAGGGAAAGGGAGAAGCAGACTCCCCTCTGAGTGGAGAGCAGGTCTCAGGGCTCGATCCCAGGACCTGAGATCATAACCTGAGCTGAAGGCAGATGCTTAACCCACTGAGCCACCCAGGCATCCCTGAAAAATGTTTATACCCTTCAAACAAAAAGAATTTTAATGCATGGAGAGGTCAAGCAATCTGCCTAAGGTCTCACAACTCTTATGTAAGTGGTAGAGCCAGGCTATAGGGCTCGGTGTTCAGATGTCTAAACTACACGTAAGCTATGTTATACCTAACTATGTGTGTAAATGTCTCCACATTCAAATGCTACCTTTTTCATGCAGCTTTCCAGATCCCTCATTTAGAAAACACCCCCTTCTGCCTTTGAATCCTGTATATTCCATTTATAGACCTTTTCTAATGAAACGTTGTCTTTCCACATGACATTGTGATCATTTGGTAATGAGTCTTACTGCCCTGCTACGTACGCTGCTCTCTGTTCTCATAATACTCTTCTTCCTACTTTGCATGATCTTTGCAGGTGCTCAAGAATATTTGTTGAGTGAATTGTTTAAAAATGCAAATCTGGTCATGAGTCTCCTTTGCTGAAAACATTCCCTTTACTTTAGGATAAAAACTAAATTCCGCAACATAGCCAGGAGGTGTCTGAGTGATAAGTTCCCCATCGCTAGCCCCAGCCGGCACCACCTTCCCCCAAGCTCACTGCTCCCCAGCTCACAGTGGCATTCAGTGCACTTTTCTACTCACCTTACTCCCTCAGGACTTTTTTCACTTGCTCTCTCACTACCTGGAAGACTGGGCTCTCTTTCCCCACCTTGACCTTGACTCTGGCCACAACACTTCCTATGACCTCTGCTTGTTACTTTGTCTCAGGGTACCTGGGGGAAGCACCCCTCCTGCCCAGCTCAGGGATAGATGTGTCACATCCTGGCCAGGCCTGCTCAGCCCTGGGAGAGGGGACTCACCTTGTGGCCTGGCTCTGCCCCCACTCTCCTGCTAGGAAATCAAGCTGGTTGACCCTTGGGGATTGGGGCCTGACCTCTGCAGGGGCCTCTGGGGTGACAAAGGCCGCTTGTCTGGTCCAGCTTGCCCTGTCACAGAGGTGGCATGCTCTGACTTCATGCCAGAGATCGATCTTGGCGGTGGTATTTTCTGAAGGCAATTGTACCCTTCATCTCCCCTTGGTTCAGACACTCTGACTGCCAGCGGGCCTGGCTCAAAGCCATCTTGGCAAAGAGGAATTTTTATAGCCTGATTGGTTTAATTTTGTTTTCTTCCCAATTCCTATCCCCAGGCAGAAATAGTCTCCAAACAGCTTTTGTATCATGGGGGATAGGATGAGGGAACCATGTGGGGAAGGAAAGAGAACAGGGCAAGGACACCTAGATTGGAAATAGGTTAGTTTCTTATTTAATAAGAATGTGTTATTTTTATAATACTAGGTAACATTTATTAAACATCTAACAGATTCCTGGGTACTGTACTAGGAACTTGTACATGCAAGTTTTAATTTTAAAACTTTTAATTTTCTTAATTAGAACCCTTTGAGTTAGATTCTGTTATTATTCTCACCTTATGGATTAGAAAGTTAAGGCTTGGGGAGGTCAAGAGAGTTGCCCAAGGTCATTAAGTAGCAGAGGTAGGCTTAGAGTCGGAGAGCCCTTATTGAAATGTTGGCCTTGGATATAAGAGTATCAAATTAAATCATGGTTCCAGTGCAGAGGTGCAGCAAAGAATGATCCTCAAAACAGCAGATTCTAGAAAGATCCTAGCACAACCCAGGATATCCCCCAGGTGTCCACATGTCCATGGTTACTCTCGAGATGCTTACTTCAGTTCCCTGGGAAGTGGTCTAGTGTCAAAGAGAGAATGTGAGCTTTGCAGTCACACAGACCTGGGTTTGAAACTGAACTCAGCCTCTTCCATCTGTATAGCCGGGTACACATCATTGTGACTCAGTGTTCTCATCTTGAAAATGGTCATTGTGATTCATAACTTGCATCGCTGCGAATATTAAGTCAGAAAACACAATACAGCTTCTTTTTGCTTTAGGCCTGGCATGTAGATAGAGAGCAATAAACGGTAGCTATTAATATGTCACTGGTATTCTTACTATTAGTCTCCTCTTATATTTTGTTATGAGCTGATAAATTCCACCATTAATATTTGAGCTAAAGTGTGCCGTCTCTGGGAGGCCTGATTAAAAAGAAAATATGGTAAAGGAAAAAACGTGTTGAACTAAGATCAATCTAAATTTTTTTTTTTTAAAGATTTTGTTTATTTGAGATAGAGAAAGGGAAAAGTACGAGCAGGGGGAGGGGTAGAGGAAGAAGCAGGCTTCCCACTGAGTAGGAAGTCTGATGCAGGGCTTGATCCCAGGACCCTGAGATGAGATCTGACCTGAGCTGAAGGCAGATGCTTAACTGACTGAGCCACCGAGGTGCCCCTAAATGATTAAAGTCGTAATTAGTAATCAAGTATTTATTGTGCATGCTGGAAAGTAAGATGGTAACTTGTAAAAAAAAAAAAAAAAGCCTTAAATTGGTAATGCCAACAACACCTGCTTTCATTGAGTAAATGTCTACTATGTATTTGGTGTCCTTTGTTTTATTGTTAATCCTTGTGACTACCCTGTAGGGATGGTATTATTACCATTTGATTTATGAGGTTTAGGAAGCCACCTGAGAGTAGGTGGTGGGGAAAACATTCAAACACAGGCCTAAGAACAATATCCATACTTTCCCCTTTATGCCTTTCTACTCTTGGGGCTGGTGCTCCCGTTTTTGGGAAAATGTCCTAAGTAAATAAGGAAAGAAGGTCAATTGTTAAAATGAAGCCAAATCCCCAAATATTTACAGCTCATATTCATCACATACATCCTAAATTGAAAGGTGGAGAGGGGAGCTGTTACACATGAACAAAATGTAGCCGACTTTAAAAGACAAAGACATGAATCATGTCAGCAGAGAAAGTCTGAAACTTCTGTTGAGTAAAAAAGGATGGAATAGAAAATAGTGCCACGGAGAGTATATATACACACATCTCAGAGTCAGAGAAAATTGACGTCTGTATATGGATTAGGAAGTATTTAGACTTATGTAAATGATTAGCATATGAAGCTTCTTTGTTGTATTTTCGGGCAGAGCAGTTTAAATATTGTAGTCAATTATGAAGAGTGAAAGAAGCATATAGAAACAAGTTTAAAAAATAAAAAAGAGGTAGGGGCACCTGGGTGGCTCAGTAGTTGAGCATCTGTCTTAGGCTCAGGGCATGATCCCAGGGTCCTGGGATTGAGTCCCACATCGGGTCCCCTGCAGGAAGCTTGCTTCTCCCTCTGCCTGTGTCTCTGCCTCTCTCATGAGTAAATAAAATCTTTTTTTTTTTTTTTGAGTAAATAAAATCTTAAAAAGAAAAAAGAAAGAGGTAGAGGGGCACCTGAGTAGTTCCATCGGTTAAGGGTCCACCTTTGGCTCAGGTCATGGTCTCAGGGTCCTGGGATTGAGTGCCGCGTTGGGCTCCTTGCTCAGCAGGGCATCTGCTTCTTGCTCTCTCTCAAGCAAATAAATACGATCTTTTTAAAAAAGGAAGTGGATTGTTTAAAGCGATCTAGATTTCAGTGGTAAAAGGAACACTCTGAAACAAAAAATGATTAGTATCTTGAGAGGGATTTATTTATGACAGTGGTTCCTTATCTGGAATTTGAAGATTTTTTGAGGTGTACCAAGATAGTAAGAGAGGAACTCCAGATTTTTGCTGTGTTTATGGCATGTTTAATCACCTTGGCAATGGTTAAGGATACCAGAGCTTGAGTTCTGTCATCAGATCACCTCAGTTTAGATCTCAGCTTTGTTACCTGCTGGTTAAGTGATGCTGGCAAGTTCATCTCTGTTTCCTTGTCAGTAAAACAGGGTTAACAATAATGCCCCTCAATGGGTGACTGCCTAGCACACGGTGAGTTTTCTGTAAACTATTCTTTTTTATTTTTTTAAGATTTTATTTTTAAACAGTCTCTACACCCCACGTGGGGCTCGAACGTACAACCAGAAGATTAAGAGTCACATGCTCCACCGACCTGAGGCAGCCAGATGCCCCTGTAAACTCATCTTAAACTCTGAAGCTCCTTTGCTTTGATCTGGAATGATATCCATTCAGCACTAACTCTGTTACTTAAGCAGATCAGAAGTCTCAATTGCCAATTGTCTCAATTTGTAGTTTTTGTCTCATTAGATCCCTATGGGAACCTTGTGAGGTGGGAATTGTTCTATTTTTTTTCTTTTTTCCTACAACTGAGAAAATGGAGGCAGAGAGAGAATAGGAAATGTGTTCATGGGTAAAAGTTGAAAAACTCTTTAAATGGAGGTACGAGGCAAATATCTCTGGCCAAAGATGTTCTTTGAAACATATCTTACAATAGCAAAACATCAGAAACACCATAAACAGGGACACCTGGGTGGCTCAGTGGTTGAACATCTGCTTTCGGCTCCGGTCGTGATCCCAGGATCCTGGGATTGAGTCTTGCATCAGGCTCCCTGCGGGGAGTCTGTCTCTCCCTCTGCCTGTGTCTCTGCCTCTCTCTCTCTCTCTGTGTCTCTCATGAATAAATAAGTAATTTTTTATACATAAAATATTTTAAAAAGGAAAATAAAAGAAACACTAAATAGGGGGTAAACAGGTAGATGAGTTAGGGTACACTTGTTAGACGGAATGAGAATATTCAACTTGCCCCTTGAACCCCTGCTCTGCAGAGGCTCTGGCCCTGCCAAGTCTTGCTCTCTTAGGCCACAGCAATGTCAGAAGGACAAGAGAGTGATAGCAAAGATGAGAGGGAGAGTTGAAGACCCTGGTATGGAAGGAGCCGTGACATGTCAGGGAACGAAGAGAGGAAAAGGGAAATTTTTAAAAGATATTCTGATTGCACAAGTCCCCTTCATGTGGTTGTTGCAAAATACAAAGGGCTGGAGTTCTTCAGAAATCGCTTTCTGGGAGCTGAGCTCAGGTCCTGTGGCAGTGGCAGCAGTAGTTTTACTTGTATTGACATAACCTTGTCACAATGTCCAGTGGTGACCAGAGCCAGGCAGAGAGGTCTTTGAAACCACCTGAACGGGAAGCATGTGGAGAACCAGCAGGTCCTGAGAGATCCCCTCGTACTAGCGCCATTCAGGCTGGGATGCACCCCTCCTGGGCCTGGCTGGGGCTTGTGGCTTCATGGAAGACCCAGACACAGAACCACACAGTTTTGCTATAGTGCAGTTGGCGGATTGGTGGTAGTCTACACGGCACGGTGGCCAGGCAGAGAGCAGCCCCACTTAGCTTGGCAGTAGAGGGGCTTAGGCTGTCGTGCAAGGCTTCTGGAAAGAAACAGCGACTGAACCAAGTCCTGGGTAAAGAGAGAGGGCAGGAGGGGGATGATGTTGCAGAAGGAGGGACTTGTATGGGCAAAGGCAGTAAGATAAGTGAGATAAGAAATAGCCTACTATGCTCAGGGAAATAGAAGCGCATCAGTGTGATGTGGCTGAGCAAGTCTGAGGTGGGGAGTGGGATCTGCTGGGGCTGAGGAAGTAATAAGGGCCGGGTCAGGACCACTTTGGACTCCCCAGGCACCTGGGCCACTGGCTCTTGAGTGAGGGGCTGTAAGCAAGGGGCGTTTTGTTGGTGGGTTTGTTTTTTGGATGGGAGGAACTGGGGCAGGTCTGCAGGCTTACAGGTGGAGGTGAGACAGCAGGGTTGAATGTTGGAGAGAGGAGGGCATACAGCATGGGGCTGGGCCCCTCGGGAGCAGGAGCTGTTGTGGTAACAGTGAAAGGGGCAGAGGAAAGATGAAGTATTTGGGTGCCGATGCAAACTCTTTTGCATCAGGGCAGACAGCTCAGGGGGTGCACACAGTGTCCCCTGTCTTTCTCAAAGAGTTTTCAGAGTGTATGTGTTTTAGGGGGTGGGCAGTGATGGGAACGAGAGAGAGCGCGCAAACCACCACCTAGCCAAGGCTGTCAGAGGCTGGGTCAGCTGATAGGGAAGCCAAGAATGAGTCTGCAGGTGCCATTTTCAGCTGTGAGCAGGACCCGAGAAGACCAGTTGAGGCAGATGAGGCAGGAGTTGCAAAGTTCGTGGGGAGGTGGAGGACAGTTGCTTTCAGGCAAACCAACCATGGGCTGAGCTTGAGTAGTCAGGAAGGAACAGAAAAGGGATTGCTGGGTTAGGAGATAAAGGAATCAAAGGCAAAGAAATTGTGGCTAGGCCCGTTGGTTGCCCCTGGGCTAGAATGGCCAGCTGTGGCTATACTAACCTTGCTGCTTGCTCTCTAATAGGTGATTTTACCTTCCTGGGCCTCAGCTTCCACATAAGACTCTGGTGTTCTCTAGCTCCAACCACATATGATTGTGCAAACCAGTATGTTCCAGCCTCTTGGGCCTCTGAGTGAGCACTTTCTGTACCTTCCTAGACTGGAGCTGCCCAGTCAGTGTGAATCATTTTCTGTGCAGAAGGAGTCAACCTTGGGGTTGGAAACGAGATGTGAAATCTCAGGTGACCAGGGTCAGGGCCAAGCAATGATCCCAGCTGCCATTGGCCAAAAGTTCACATTCAGGTTACTTTGCCTCAGGGGTCTCAGTAAACATTAACTAACATACTGGCTGACCTTGGACATGCTAAGGAACAATTGACCACTTGATTTTACTCAACAGTGTGTCTCAGAATGACTGGGGAACAAACGTACAAACAGAAATGGTGATTCCTGGAAAGGCCGTGGCCTTAGGTTGGATTCCCCAGAAGCAGATCCTGAGATAGGGATTCTTGTCCAAGAGATTTACTGGGAGAACATCCCCAGGAGAAGGAGAGACAGGGAAGTGGCATAGGGCAGAGGAGAAAAGCTGAACTCCAGAATGTGGTCTCCTCCAGAGCCTGGCTCCAGCCTGTTTCCACAGGGAAGCTCTAGAACACAGCATTGCCATCTCATAGTAAGGGACTGGCCTTTTGTACCCAAATGTCAATCTGTTATTGGTTGAGGTTGTGGACTGGTGGAACAGAAGAAGGAGTAGTATAGACTCGCTGGTGAGGGTGCTGTTGTTTGGTTCTGCTACCAGAAGGGGATAGCAGAATCTTGTTAGAAATACTCACCCTGGGTAGAAAAAGCAGCACCAAAGGGCTCCACTATATCTACCCTAGAAATTTATTTATTTTATTTTATTTTTTAAAGATTTTATTTATTTATTCATGAGAGACACACAGAGAGAGAAAGAGGCAGAGACACAGGCAGAGGGAGAAGCAGGCTCCGTGCAGGGAGCCCGACGTGGGACTTGATCCTGGGTCTCCAGGATCAGGCTCTGGGCTGCAGGCGGCGCTAAACCGCTGAGCCATCGGGGCAGCCCTACCCTAGAAATTTAAACAGAAGTTGTATCATCAGATCTATGGAGGATGGAAAATGATGTATAGGTGGTTAAAAAAAGAAAAAATGGTAGCCTTAACATCTGTGCAGATTTAAAAGTCTTAAAAGTCACAAAATTCCCATAAACATTACTTAGCACTCCAATGACAAACCATAAGAACGGCTCTCAACCTTCCCATACATATTTAGTAAATTACACACTACCATTAAAGAATTAATATCCTTAATATATAAAAAGCTTCTACAAATCGATAAAAACTAAGACCCTGATAATTATATTGGTAGAAGATATTAATTGGCAACCTACCAGGAGGGGAATACAAATAGTTAGGAGACATTTAAAAATTCTTTCAACCTTTCTACTAATCAAAGAAACACAAAGGAAAGAACTGTACAAATTTTTATCAAATTACAAAGATTTTAAAATAAGAGCACATAAAGCTGGCAAGGATAAAGAGAGATGGATGCTCTCTACATAGCAGGTGGGAATATTGATTAGCTATTCTTTTTTTAAAGAATTATTTATTTATTTTAGAGAGAGAGAGAGAGCACATGAGTGGGAGGGACAGAGGGAGAGGGAGGGAGAATCTCAAGCAGATTGTGCTGAGCACGGAGCCCCCACTCAGGACTGGATCTCAGGACCCTGAGATCACAACCTGAACTGAAGTCAAGAGTTGGACTCTCAACTGACTGTACCACTCAGGTGCCCCAGATTAGTCTAGCTATTCTTAGAAAATAATTTGATCGATATTTCAGGAGATTTAAAAATGTTTAAATTCCTTGAGTTGTACTTCTCCTCCTCCTAAGAGTCACTTTAAGGAATAATCCATCTCACTATTATACACGGTAGTCCCTATGCTCCCCCATTCCAGTTTTACTTTCCATAGTTTCCTTGACTCACAGTTCAAAAGCAGATGATCTTCCTGTGACATATCTTCAGCAGGTCACTAACAGTAGGCTAATGCTATGTTATGGTGTCTACATCATTTCCTTCACTTCATCTCATCACATAGACACTTTGTCATGTCACATCAACACAAGAATGATGAGTACGTTATAATAAGATATTTTGAGAGTGAGAGAGACCACACATAACTTCTATGATTGTTCTTGTTCTTGTCGTTATAATTGTTCTATTTTATGATTAGTTATTGTTGTTAGTCTCTGGCTGTGCCTAATTTATAAATTAAACTTCATCATAGATTTGTAGGTATAGGAAAAACATAGTGTGTGTGTGTATATACATATATATATATATATGTATATACACACACACATATATATATGGTCCAGAATTATCTGTGGTTTCAGGCACCCCCTGGGGATCTTGGAATGTGTCCCCCGTGGATAGGGGAAGACTATTGTCGTGTGTCCCCCGTGGATAGGGGAAGACTATTGTCGTGGGATAGAGAAATTGCTATATATTAGGCATTGTGCTGAGCATTAGTATACATTGTTTTATTTAACCTATACAATTGCCTTGTCAATCAGGTAAGTACTTCCATGAAGTCTCCTTTTACAACAGAGGAATCTGAGGCCTCAGGAAGTTAAGTAAAAGTTAACTGTGAAGAAGTAGGGAAGCTGGGATTATCTGACTCCAGTTGTCTGGGCTCTTTACAACTTTACATATTCTAGGGACTCATTAATACATAGGTCCAAAGAAGAGGGTGAAAAACTATCTTTTTTAACAAAATAATTAAGCCAGGAAAATTGTTCCTTGCTCCATTGATCAGAGAACCTCAGCGTTTCTAATTAAATCAGGGAGATTTAATTAGGGTTCCTGGGGCTGTTGCCTAGTCCTTTGGAAAGTTTTGTGATGAGTTTTACATAAAAATATAAAACAGTCCTAGGTTCCTCTGTGTAAAATGGTAAAGTCAGCTACTGAGTTTGGCACCTTTTTTGGGTGGGGGGAAGCAGTGAGCCCAGAGAGGTTTATAACAACCCATTACTGAGGCAATCAGTTGTTTATACTTGTTTATTTGTCAATGTTTTCCCAAAACCCTGAGCTCTGTAAGAGCAGGGATGGTGTCTGGGGTGCCTGAGTGGCTTAGTCGGTTATGCAGTTAAGTGTCTGCATTGGCCTCAGGTCATGATCCAGGGGTCCTGGGATTGGGCTTCCTGCTCAGGGGGGAGCCTGCTTCTCCCTTTCCCTCTGCCCCTCCCCCAGCTTGTGCTCTCTCTCTCTCTCTCTCTCTCTCTCTCTTTCTGTCTCTCTCTGTCAAATAAATAAATAAATCTAAAAAAAAAAAAGCAGGAATCATATCTCTCTCAGTCATTAAAATCAATTTAGAAAATGAGAATGGGCTATGGGCAAACATGCAGCATGTCTACTAAGCTAGCATGTGTATTAAAGGCACGTCATAAGAATGGCAAGAGGCATTGTTGGCATTTGTAAAAAATTTGAAAGGACGTCTGGGTTGTTTCTAGTTTTTTGAGTATTGCAAATGAACTGCTGTAAACATTTACCGCAGGTTTTTACGTGGACATAAATTTTTGTTTTCTGGAATAAGTGCCTAGGAATGAATGCTATTGCTGGTTTGTATAGTAGCTGCCAGGTTAATTCTTTTAAAAAACTGCCATACTGTTTTCCAGAGTGGATGTACTCTTACTGTACATTCTGAAACAACAATGTGTGAATGATCAGTTTCTCAGAATCCTTTCCAGCACCTGGTTGTTGTCACTCTTATTTTAGCCATTGCAGTAGATTTGTAGCGATATCACCCTGTGGTTTTAATTTGCATCTCCCAATGGCTAACCATGTTAAACATCTTTTCATATGCTTATTTACCATCTATGTATTCTCTTCAGTGAAATGTCTCTACACACCTTTTTGCAACTTTCTAACTAGATTGTTTTTTATTTTGACCTTCAGATTTTGAAGGTTGTTTATCCAGCCCTTTGTCAGATATGTGGTCCTCTTCACAGGGTCTTTCACAGACCAGAACATTTTAATATCTACAAAGTACATTTTTTTCCATTTATGGATCTCGAACATTTTTTATCCTATGTTTTTCTGCCAAGATTTATAGCTTTACACTTTACATTACAGTCTGTAATCCATTTGAGTTCATTTTTTAAAAAGTATTTTTGTTTATTGATTCATGAGAGACACAGAGAGAGCGGCAGAGGGAGGATGAGGGACTTGATCCCAGGACCCCAGGATCACGACCTGAGCCAAAGCAGACAGACGCTCAACCACGGAGCCGCCCAGGCGTCCCATCCATTTAAGTTAATTTTTGTGTAAGGTGTGAGACTTGGGTTAACTCAGGTTAATTTTTTCCTGCTTCTTTGGATGATTAATTACCCAGCACCATTTCCTGAAAAGGCTATTCTTCTTCCATTGGGTGACTTTTTTATTTGGGTGTTTGTGTGGATCTATTTCGGGGTTCTCTGTTTTGTTTCATTGATTGATGCGTGGATCCCTCCACCAATGCCACAGTGTTGATGACTGCAGTCAGAATAAGTCTCAAAGGCAAGGAGTCTGATTCCTCCTATATTCTGCTTCTTTTTCACAATTGTCTTAGCTATTCTAGCTCCTTTGTTTCCATATGAATTTTAGAATAAGCTTCTCTCTATCAACAAAGTCTTGGAGGAATTTAGGCAAGAATCACATTATACTTATAGATTAATTCATGAAGAACTGACATGTTTACTATGTCAAATCTCTAAATCCATGAACTCCGTATGTCTCTCATTTATCTTCTTTGATTTCTTTCATCATCGTTTTGTAATTTTTAGCATACAAGTCACCTACATGTTTTGTCAGCTTTTATACCTAAGTATTTACTTTTTCGAGTAATTATAAATGGTATTTTATTTTTAATTTGCAAGCTTATACAAATATCATTGATTTTAGTATGATTATCATGTATTTTATGATCTTTCTGAACTCAGTAATTTCAGGAGTTAAATTTTCTTTTTGAGGATTTTGGGGATTTTCTACATAGACAGTTATGCCGTCTGAGAATGCAGACAGTTTTACTTCTTACTTTTCTATCTATATGGCTTTCATTTCCTTTCTTGCCTTGTTATTGCACTGGCTAAAAGTTCTAGCAAGATGTTGATTAAGAATGGTAAGAACATACATTTTTGCCTTGGTTCTAATCTTACATATAATGTTAGCTGTTGGGTTTTGGTAGATGATCTTTGGCAAGATAAGAAGTTTCTTTCTATATTATTTTCCAAGAGTTTTATCATGAGTGAGCGTTGAATTTTCTATGCTAACACAGTAGATTTTTGAAGACTGAACCATTTTTGCATCCCCAGAATAAATCTTATTTGGTCATGGTATGTAATTCTTTTTTATATGTACTGAATTCTATTTGCTGTTATTTTGTTAAGGATTTTACATCTATGTTCATAAGGAATATTGATCTGTGGTTTTCTTTTTTTTGGTATTATCTTTGTCTGATTTTGGTATCAGGGTAATATTAACTTCATGAAATGAACTGAGAGGTATGCCCTCCTCTTCTATTTTTCTGGAAGAGATTATGTAGAGCTGGTGTTAATTCTTCTTTAAACATTTAGCAGAATTGTCCAGTGAAAACATCTGGGGCTAGAGATTTACTTTTGAAGGGTTTAAATAAATTCAATCTCATTAGTAGGCAGAATTATAGAGGAAGTAAGAAGATTGACAGTTGTCAGAGGCATGAGGGGAGAAAGGAAGGGATGAACAGGTGACATATGTAGGAGTTTTAGGGTAGTGAAACTATTCCATAGGAGACTCTAATGGTGAGGATGGGCCATTATACATTTGTTAAACTCAGAGAATGTTCGACACAAAAAGGGAACTCTAATGTAAACCACTGAATTTGGGTGATAATGCTGTGTCTGTGCAGGTTCATCACTGAAACAGTGTACCACTCTGGTGGGCCATGTTGATGAGGGTGGTGGGGTAGGCTGGGGTGTGTGTGGCAGGAATATGTGGGAACTCTGAACATTCTGCTCAGTTTTGCTGTGAACCCAACACTACTCTAAAAAACAGACTGTTAATGAAAACACCCTTGAGTCTGTGTGGTTACAAAATGGCTGATCTACACACCATTGTCTCCATCACTGGTGCTCAGCTCGTGGCTCCCATTGTGCCTGTATTCAACAGCCCACATGTAGACTCCTCAGGTCTTCATTCTGTAAGCAGCTGGTTATTTCTGCATCCTAAGCCTGGGGCTGCCCCCCATTGATCCATTTGATCTGCTATCCCTGCCACCTTCTTCTTCCCTGTGGCTTAGTGGGTCCTGAACCTAAGAATCCATCAGGCTTCAGTGACATCCTTCTTGAAGCCCCATTATCTCCTCTCTAATAAACGGGGAATACCTGAGATTATGATGTAAGGTATCCAGGGTGCAAGGTAGCATTTCTTCCCTTTCCTTCTTCCTTTCTCCATCGCACTGCCTTGGGTGGTGGCTAACTCTGGAAAGCCAGCCCTTTCAGAGTAAGAAGGAAGGAGCCAGAGTGAGGGAGAGAGAGCGAGGCACGGTGATCCTCTGGGACGTGCAGAGTGGCCGGCCAGCCAGCACCCCTTCCCACCATGAAAGCACATTTCAGGACAGGTTTGTTTCCTGGGACCCTGAGCGTGGAGGTGGGAGCAGGGAGCACATGGGGTTACGGGGGAAGGGTGTTGTTGTTCAACAGACAAGAGTGACTCCATTTCCGATTCTCACAGGCACCCTGAATGCCCGTCACATCAGGCAGGGAGAGCTGCCCAGATCCGACACTACCCCCTTGTAGAAGTGGCTGGCAGGCCCTGAGGGGCGAGAGGGGATGCCTGCGGGCTGCTGCAGGCTGAATGAATTTAGTGCCTGTGAATGAGGCGGGATTGGCAGCCCTTGAGACAAACTCCCTCTTTGTTCCTGAACTGTACCTCCCAGACAAGGGCAGTGCCAACTTTTGTCCCTCCATCCTGTCTACATTCTTTGGCCCAAATCAGCTGTGAGGAGAGGCACAGAAGCTCCCATGTTTTAGGCCCTAAAAAGAATCCGTTAATTTGTGCCTCAGAGACCCACAAGCAGCCTACAGCCTGCATGGCTGGAGTCAACGGAGCTGACAGTTGCCAAGACAGCAGTTCTCAAACATTTTTCACTGTAGCCCGCGCAGGGGGAAATCCATTTTGCATCATGACCCAGGGACACACAGACATGGATGTTCATGGACCTTCTCACACAGAATTTAGACGTTTGAAAAAGGAAATAAAATAGACGAGTGCCATAAAGATGAATATCGTTTTGTGAAATTTGTTTCTGGGCGTGCGCGCGTGTGTGGGTGGTCATGGTATAAATCATATATCTGACTGTGGATTGTGTTAAGAAAAGATTGAGAGACTCTTGTTTAGAGCACTGTTTCCCCAACTTCAAGCTGTCACTCGCCAGCTTGGAGAGCGACAAAACGTGTTAGCAGATAGATTAGAGACCCTGAAAATTCCTGCAGTAAAGACATTTGTTGGACTTTGCTGATCAAGTGTGTGACCTTGTCTCACTCCTTTCCCCAAATGCTTATACTACTATCTTGTGGAACTGATATTTCATAGAACATAGGCCTGGAAGGGATTTGAAAAGGCCTCTAGGATTTCCTCAGTGGTTTTACCTAGAGGGTAAGAAGGGTTCTGGCTTAGTGAGAATAGAGCTGCTAAGACTGTCACATTGGTGGTTGCCAAGTAAGATTTTGTTTAAAAAGGTCCATGCTAAAAAGGTTTAACAGCTACAAGTCTAGTCCTAACGCTCTCGTGTTAGACTTGGGATAACTGAGACCCATAGAAGGGAAGTGACGGGCCCAAGCTTACGTGGTGAGGCCATGCTAGACCTCAGACTCCATTTTGCTGAGTTCTTTTTGTTTTGTTTTTGAGAAAGAGAGAGAGAGTGCAAGTGAGGGGGGTTAGGGGAGACAGAGTGAAGGAGGGCACAGGGAGAGAGAGAGAATCTTAAGCACTCTCCATACTTAGCTTGGAGCCCAACATGGGGCTTTATCTCAAGACCCTGAGATCATGACCTAAGCCGAAATCAAGAGTTGGGCACTTAACCAACTGAGCCACCCATGTGCTCCCTGTTTTGCTGAGCTCTTAACTATAACCCCCTGACTCCACCTCCAGGGTCAGGTAAACACCCCGGTGCAAGGGGGCAGGAGGTCTGTCTGGGGTCTGGGGTGGTGGTGGGCATCAGTGAGCCTGGCCTCACACCTCTCCCCCTGCTCTGTTGCTGACCTTTTGAGAATGCTTTGACGTCTCTGTATTTGAGCTTTCTCACCTGTAACATGGTACCTAAGGATACTACCTTAAAAATAAGATAATCGGTAGCACTTCTTTGAAAAGACAGATATTGTATAATAAATATAAGGAACTTATTTACATTTTCTAAGCCTCAGAAAGGAGATTCTATAGTTCTAACCAGGAAGTTTTCAACCCTATTGTATTATAGCTGAATGAAACCTTTTTCTTGTTGTCCAATTCTAAGAAATGTTGCTCGTTACTGTGTTAAAACAAAAAAAGGTAAGGATGTTTAGAAGTTCTTCTGTCCAATTAAAACTATTACTGTTTTCCCAGAGGTGACTGTGCCTACACTGTATTTAAATTAGCAAAGAATGCTTATTCCTTATCCATAGGGGTTTAAAGTGAAGTTGTTTTAATCCAGGAGGGACTCTGTACAGGACAGCTTATTCAGTGTTCATTGGACAGACACATGTTCGCTTTGTGGGGTCCATTAACCATTCCATCCTCTGGCTTTGGTCCGGGCTAAACATCCTGTAGGCTGATTCACTGTTCTTGTGGTTTCTCTACACCTTGATGATACTTCTGTAATTCCGTTATTAACTCTCTCCAGGTTACCCATTTTGAGTGAGACGTTGGTTTCCTGCTGGGATCCTGACTTACACACTGTTTCATATACACTTTCTCATTATATTTCATCTTTTCTTAACTTTTTCCATTTAGTGTTGCAAAACCTGTGACAGCATGGAAGATTTGAAATGTTTCTTTCTTTTGTATCCTTTGGGTTAAAGGGCAGCAGGGAATAGGACTTCTTCATCCTGGGGTGCTTTAGAAATCACTGATGCCTGAGCCTCACCCAGAGATTCTGATGACCCGTTGGGAGGGGACCCATGGATGGAGGGAGGAGGTCTGGCTCTGCAATTTGTTCCCAGGAGGTCTGTTTGCTGGGCCTTAGTGCTGTATGTGTGTGTGTGTGTTGCCCTTGGCTCTCTGGATCTTTTTTTTTTTTTTTAATATGTATATTTTTTTATTGGAGTTTGATTTGCCGACCTATAGTACAACACCCAGTGCCCCCCTCAGTGTCCATCACCCAGTCACCCCACCCCTCCACCCACTTCCCCTTCCACTACGCTTATTCATTATATTGCTTTGCCTAATGCTAATCTCAGAAGCTGATGGCAGGGTGAGACCTTTGGTTCGGACCACACACACACTGCTGCCCTCTTGTGGACATAGGCACCGCTATGTTGGTGGCTGAAGTGTCACCTTCCGCCCCCCATGGCCTGTTCTTGCCACCTCCTGTCAGGACATAGGAAGAGGATGGACTTCACCCTTCACAGAAGATCACCATCTTCTTTTCTCTAGCAGCCTTTAGGAAAGAAGGAGCTCCTCCTAGTTCATGCCCGTTCTTTTCTTCTTCTTTTTCTTATATTTTATTTATTTCTTTTTAAAGATTTTATTTATTTATTACAGAGAGAGAGAAAGAGAGAGGCAGAGGGAGATGCAGGCTCCACGCAAAGAGCCCGATGCAGGATTCGATCCCGGGACTCTGGGATCACGCCCTGAGCTAAAGGCAGACGCTCAACAGCTGGGCCACCCAGGCGTCCCATGCACATTCTTATCTCAAGAGTTTGTTCATTTGTTTAGAATCAGCTCTCCTTGAGGAGAGATTTGCAGAAAGGCTGAGCATGGAGGAAAAAGTTAAAAGGATCACAAAATAGCTCCTGGGACCACAAATCAGAGGCGACAGAGCAGAGTGACTGAGTCCCGGGGAGGAGGGAGCAAGTCCGCTGTGTCCAGCCCAGCTGCTGAGAATGCCCCCTCCCTCTGTGCCTGGTCCCTAACCCTAAACTTGTCTACCTTGCCACCACCACCTGGGAATTCCCTCCTCTGGCTTCAGCCTCCACTTTGTCCCATCTCCCCAGCTTCTTAGTTCCTTTGAGCACACTCCTGGCCAGTTTTCTGTCACTCATCTGTCCCTCTGTCCCCTTCCATCCAACAGATGCCCCTTCACAAGAGAGTTGGTAGAAATCTGTTAGCCGTTTCTCATCAAGCAGTTTATGCGATATATTGTGCGTAATTTACTAGAATACTTTATATCATATTATCATTGTTAGGGGTGATGTAAGCAGAAACATATTGTGCCTTA
Organism: Canis lupus familiaris; assembly: GCF_011100685.1. Taxonomy (NCBI): domain Eukaryota; kingdom Metazoa; phylum Chordata; class Mammalia; order Carnivora; family Canidae; genus Canis; species Canis lupus. Next base: position 54,471,980 of record NC_049226.1, on the reverse strand, counting down.
ATGATCAGTGCATTTTGTATTAAACAATTTTTGTTAATTTCTTTAGGGAAGCTCTAAGGAAAAAAAAAGGATACACGGGTTTCTAGAAAGACCATTTATTTAAAAAATATTTTATTTAAATTCAGTTTGCCAACATATAGTAGTATAACACCCAGGGCTCATCCCAAGTGTCCTCCTTACTAAAAAGACCATTTTAAAATTCATGTTAAACAAATTGTGCCGTATTTGAAGAACTTTTATTTATTTTCTTTGAGACTGCATGTTGTTTATTTTATTATTATTTTTAATTGAAGTTCAATTTGCCAACATAGAGCATAACACCCAGTGCTCATCCCATCATCCCATCAAGTGCCCCCCTCTGTGCCCATCACCCAGTTGCCCCATCCCCCTGCCCACCTTCTCTTCTGCAGCCCTTTGTTCATTTTCCAGAGTCAGGAGTCTCTCATGTTTTGTCACCCTAATTTTTCCCACTCAGTTTCCCTCCTTTCCCTTATAATCCCTTTCACTATTTCTTATATTTCCCGTATGAATGAAACCATATGATGATTGTCCTTCTCCGATTGACCTACTTCACTCAGCATAATACCCTCCAGTTCCAACCACGTCGAAGCAAATGGTGGGTATTTGTCGTTTCTAATGGCTGAGGAATATTCCATTGTATACATAGGCCACATCTTTATCCATTCATCTTTTGATGGACACCGAGGCTCCTTCCAGTTTGGCAATTGTGGACATTGCTGCTATAAACATTGGGGTGCAGGTGTCCTGTCGTTTTACTGCATCTGTATCTTTGGGGTAAATCCCCAGGAGTGCAATTGCTGGGTCGTAGGGCAGATCTATTTTTAACTCTTTGAGGAACCTCCACACAGTTTTCCAGAGTGGCTGCACCAGTTCACATTCCCACCAACAGTGCAGGAGGGTTCCCCTTTCTCCACATCCTCTCCAACATTTGTTGTTTCCTGTCTTGTTAATTTTCCCCATTCTCACTGGTGTGAGGTGGTATCTCATTGTGGTTTTGATTTGTATTTCCCTGATGGCCAGTGATGTGGAACATTTTCTCATGTGCTTGTTGGCCATGTCTATGTCTTCCTCTGTGAGATTTCTGTTCATGTCTTTTGCGCATTTCAGGATTGGATTGTTTGTTTCTTTGGTGTTGAGTTTAATAAGTTCTTTATAGATCTTGGATACTAGCCCTTTATCTGATATATCATTTGCAAATATCTTCTCCCATTCTGTAGGCTGTCTTTTAGTTTTATTGACTGTTTCTTTTGCTGTGCAGAAGCTTTTTATCTTGATTAAGTTCTAATAGTTCATTTTTGCTTTTGTTTCCTTTGCCTACATAAATATATCTTGCAAGAAGTTGCTGTGGCCAAGTTCAAAAAGGGTGTTGCCTGTGTTATCCTCTAGGATTTGGATGGATTCTTGTCTCACATTTAGATCTTTCATCCATTTTGAGTTTATCTTTGTGTATGGTGTAAGAATGGTCCAGGATGTAAGAGAATGATCCAGTTTCATTCTTTTGCACGTGGCTGTCCAATTATCCCAACACCATTTATTGAAGAGACTGTCCTTTTTCCAGTGGATGGTCTTTCCTGTTTTGTCGAATATTAGTTGACCATAGAATTGAGGGCCCATTTCTGGGTTCCCTATTCTGTTCCATTGATCGATGTGTCTGTTTTTGTGCCAGTACCACACTGTCTTGATCACAGCTTTGTTGTACAACTTGAAATCCAGTATTGTGATGCCCCCGGCTTTGGTTTTCTTTTCAATATTCCCCTGGCTATTCAGGGTCTTTTCTGATTCCACATAAATCTTAAGATTATTTGCTCCAACTCTGTGAAGAACGTCCATGGTATTTTGATAGGGATTGCATTAAATATGTAAATTGGCCTGGGTAGCATTGACATTTTCACAATATCAATTCTTCCAATCCATGAGCATGGAATGTTTTTCCATCTCTTTGTGTCTTCCTCAGTTTCTTTCAGAAGTGTTTTGTAGTTTTTAGGGTATAGATCCTTTGCCTCTTTGGTTAGGTTTATTCCTAGGTATCTTATGCTTTTGGGTGTAATTGTAAATGGGATTGACTCCTTCAGTTCTCTTTCTTCAGTTTCATTGTTAGTGTATAGAAATGCCACTGATTTCTGCGCATTGATTTTGTATCCTGCCACACTGCCGAATTGCCGTATGAGTTCTAGCAATCTTGGGGTGGAGGCTTTTGGGTTTTCTATGTACAGTATCATGTCATCTGCGAAGAGGGAGAGTTTGACTTCTTCTTTGCCGAATTTGAATGCCTTTTATTTCTTTTTGTTGCCTGATTGCTGACGCTAGGACTTCTAGTGCTGTGTTGAATAGCAGTGGTGAGAGTGGACGTCCCTGCTGTGTTCATGATCTTAGGGGAAAGGCTCCCAGTGTTTCCCCATTGAGAATGATACTTGCTGTGGGCTTTTTATAGATGGCTTTTAAGATGCTGAGGAATGTTCCCTCTATCCCTACACTTTGAAGAGTTTTGATCAGGAATAGATGCTGTATTTTGTCAAATGCTTTCTCTGCATCTATTGAGAGGATCATATGGTTCTTGATTTTTCTCTTGTTGATATGATCTATTACATTAATTGCTTTATGAGTGTTGAACCAGCCTTGCATCTGGGGGATAAATCTCACTTGGTAATGGTGAATAATCTTCTTAATGTACTGTTGGATCCTATTGGCTAGTATCTTGTTGAGAATTTTTGCATCTGTGTTCATCAGGGAGAGGTCTATAATTCTCCTTTTTGGTGGAGTCTTTGTCTGATTTTTGGAATCAAGGTGATGCTGGCCTCATAGAACGAGTTTGGAGGTATTCTGTCCCTTTCTATGCTTCAGAACAGCTTTAGTAGAATAGGTATTATTTCTTCTTTAAATGTTTGATAGAATTCCCCTGGGAAGCCATCTGGCCCTGGACTTTTGTGTCTTGGGAGGTTTTTGATGACTGCTTCAATTTCCTCACTAGTTTGGGCCTGTTCAGGTTTTCTATTTCCTCCTGTTCCAGTTTTGGTAATTTGTGGTTTTCCAGAAATACATCCATTTCTTCTAGATTGCCTAATTTGTTGGCATATAGCTGCTCATAGTACGTTTTTAAAATCGTTTGTATTTCCTTGATATTGTGATCTCTCCTCTTTCATTCATGATTTTATTAATTTGAGTCTTTTTTCTTTTCAATAAGGCTGGCTAATGGTTTATTTATCTTATTAATTCTTTCAAAGAACCAACTCCTGGTTTTGTTGATCTGTTCTACAGTTCTTCTGGTCTCTATTTCATTGAGTTCTGCTCGAATCTTTATTATCTCTCTTCTGCTTGGTGTAGGTTTTCCTTGCTGTTCTTTCTCCAGTTCCTTTAGGTGTGAGGTTAGCTTGTGTATTTGAGTTTTTTCCAATTTTTTGAGGGAGGCTTGTATTGTGATGTATTTCCTTCTTAGGACTGCTTTGGCTGTATCCCAAAGATTTTGAATGGTTGTATCTTCATTTTCATTAGTCTCCATTAATCTTTTTAATTCTTCTCTAATTTTCTGGTTGACCCATTCATCTTTTAGTAGGATGCTCTTTAACCTCCATGTGTTTGAGTGTCTTCCAAATTTCTTCTTGTGATTAAGTTCTAGTTTCAAAGCATTATGGTCTGAAAATATGCAGGGGGCAATACCAATCTTTTGGTATCAGTTGAGACCTGATTTGTGACCCAGTATGTGGTCTATTCTGGAGAAAGTTCCATGTGCACTTGAGAAGAATGTGTATTCAGTTATGTTCGGATAGAAAGTTCTGTATATATCTGTGAAATACATATGGTCCAGTGTATCATTTAAGGCCCTTGTTTCTTTGGTGATGTTGTACTTAGAATATCTGTCATTTGCAGAAAGTGCCGTATTGAAATCTCCTACTATCAGTGTATTATTATCTAAATATGTCTTTACTTTGGTTGTTAATTGATTGATGTACTTGGCAGCTCCCACATTAGGGACATAAATATTCATGATTGTTAGGTCCTCTTGTTGGATAGACCCTTTAAGTATGATATAGCGTCCCTCTTCATCTCTTACTACAATCTTTGGAATAAACTTTAATTTATCTGATATGAGGATTCTTACCTCAGCTTTCTTTTGAGGACCATTTGAATGGTAAATTGTTCTCCACCCTTTCATTTTCAGGCTGGAGATGTCCTTAGGTCTAAAATGAGTCTCTTGTAGACAGCAAATAGATGGGCCTTGCTTTTTTAAGCCAGCCTGAAACTCTATGTCTTTTGATGGGATCATTTAGCCCATTTGCCTTCAGAGTAGCTATTGAAAGATATGAATTTAGTGTCATCGTAATACCTATTCAGTCCCTGTTTTTGTGGATTATTTCTTTGGGCTTCCTCTTTCTTTTACAGGGTTCCCCCTTAATATTTCTTGCAGAGCTGGTCTGGTGGTCACATATTCTTTCAGTTTCTGCCTATTTTGGAAGCTCTTTATCTCTCCCTCTATTCTGAATGAGAGCCTTGCTGGATATAGTATTCTTGGCTGCATGGTTCTTCTCATTTAGGACCCTGAATGTATCCTGCCAGCCCTTTCTGACCTGCCAGGTCTCTTTAGAGAGGTCTGCTGTTAATCTATATTTTTCCCCATATAAGTTTAAGAATCTCTTGTCTCTCGCTGCTTTTAGGATTTTCTCTTTATCCTTGGAATTTACAAGTTTCACTATTATATGTCGAGGTATTGAATGGTTTTTATTGATTTTTTTTGCAGGAACCTTTCTAGCTCTTGGATCTGAATGCCTGTTCCACCCCCCCCCCCCCCAAATTAGGGAAGTTCTCAGCTATGATTTGTTCAAATATATTTTGTGGCCCTCTCTCCCTCTTGATCTCTTCTGGAGCCCCAATTATATGTAGATTTTTCCTTCTCAGGCTATCATTTATTTCCTAAGCCTTACCTCATGGTTTCTTAATTGTTTTTCTCTTTTTTCCTCAGCTTCCTTCCTTACCATCAACTTGTCTTTTATGTTACTCACTCTTTCTTCCACCTCATTAACCCGAGCAATTAGGACCTCCAGTTTGGATTGCATCTCATTTAATTTATTTTTAATTTCGGCCTGATTAGATCTCAATTCCGCAGTAACGAAGTCTCTAGAGTCCTTAGGCTTTTTTCCAGAGCCACCTTGTGGCTTTATAATTGTGCTTCTGAATTGGCTTTCTGACATTGAATTGAAATCCATATTCTGTAACTCTGTGGCAGAGAGTACTGTTTCTGGTTCTTTCTTTTGTGGTGAATTCTTGCTTCTAGTCATTTTGTTCAGTGCAGAGTGGCTATATGAGTGGGCTGAGTCAAAAATATCAACCACGACCTATGTAAAATCCACCCTTGTTAAAAGCGAAAACTTTTCTCTCTGTAGCATTCCAGCTGCTCTCTCTCTAAATCTCAGGTCAAATTTGTAGGTGTTTAGGATGTTTTGAAGGTTGCTAGGTAAGTTGGTGGGACCAGGTGAGTTGAGGACCCCCTACTCTTCCACCATCTTGCCCTTCCCCCTTGAAGAACTTTTAGCAGTGGTTTTGGGTAACTCTTGCTCTCTGCTGCCTCCCACCCATGTGCTGCCGTTATCTAGGTTAATGTGAGTTTGCTTACTCTTTTGGTAGTGTTTTTCTGAGCATGTATTCTGTGCCAGGCACTGTTCTAGGTTCTAGGGAGGCAGCAAGGAACAAAACTGCCTCATCTTTCAGATTCTGATGGGAGGTGAATGTATATATATTTGCTTCAGCATTTCCTTTTTTTTTAAATTTATTTATTCATGAGACACACACACACACACACACACACACACACAGGGAGAGAGAGAGAGGCGGAGACACAGGCAGAGGGAGAAGCAGGCACCATACAGAGAGCCTGACGTGGGACTGGATCCCGGGTCTCCAGGATCACGCCCTGGGCTGCAGGCAGCGCTAAACTGCTGCGCCACCGGGGCTGCCCTGCTTCAGAATTTCCTTCTCAAAGTTGGAAACCGGAAACAATCCCTCAAGTTCCTTTTTTTTTTTTTTTTTATCCCCACCATCTCCAAAATGTGATCTTTTGTGGATCAATTTTTGGGAATACTTTGCTCTTCATTGGCAACTTCTGGCAACTTCTGGAGAATTCAATGAACCGTTCATGGTTTAGTAATGTTTCTAGTAGTAGAAATTGCAATAGGAAGAGGAGGAAGGGCTTGGGCAAAGATGCTGGCCCACAGCCCCGACCCTGTAGATGCAGATCTGGCCCAGGTTCTGGTTTTGCCACATATATATATACCTGCATGGCTTTGGGGAGCTCAAACCTTCCTAAGGCACATTCTCTGCTAGCTCCCAACCCTACCTCCCACAGAAAAAGAAAAGTGATAATTATCACCCAAGTGGCTTGGAGTCATCATTAGGTAAGATTATGTGTAAGTATGTGTGTATGTACATAATACTTAGTGCAGTGAGTGCCTGGAACAAAGCTCAGTATGGTAGCTGTTATTACAAAGTATAATTTGGTGTTTCTGCCTCCTCACCAGATTTGTTGAAGTATGATTGACAAATACAAATTGCACATATTTGAGGCATACAACATGATGTTTTGCTATATGTATATGTGATGAAATGATTATTACCATTAAGCTAATTAACACATCCATTACCTTGCATAGTTGCCATTTTGTGTGTGTGTGTGTGTGTGTGTGTGTGTATGTTAAGAACACTTGGGGGATCCCTGGGTGGCTCAGCAGTTCAGCGCCTGCCTTAAGCCCAGGGTGTGATCCTGGAGTCCTGGGATCGAGTCCGACATCAGGCTCCCAGCATGGAGCCTGCTTCTCCTTCTGCCTGTGTCTCTGCCTCTCTCTCTCTCTATGTCTATCATGAATAAATAAATAAATAAAATCTAAAAAAAAAAAAACCACTTGGGAACTACTCTCTTGGCAGATTTCAAGTATACAATTTAGTATTGTTAGCTATAGTCACCACACTATGCAAAAGGTCTCCAGAACTTATTCATCTTATAACTAAAAGTTTGTAGTCTTTGGCTCACATCTCTCCATCTTCTCCAGCCCTCAGTCCCTGGTAACCACCACCCTACTCTTTCTTACTATGATTTTGACTATTTTTAGATTCCACATATAAGTTAGATGCAGCATTTGTTAGTGTTTCTTAATTTTCACATGTTATGGGGATTAGTAAATTAATTGCACTATAGTCAGAGAACATATTCCACATAGTATGACAAGTGCTGAGACCAGGGAAATACAGGTTGATATTGGCACATGTAGCAGGGACACCTGGCAATTTAGGCAGGCTGTGTGGAGGAGGAGTGACTTATAAGCATAAAACTGAATGATGAGTAGGATACTGGTAGAAAAGGTGTATATGTACACATATGTGAGTGCTGGGAATAGTGGCAGAAGGACCGCAGTCTTATGGGGGAGACTGTTACATGGACAGGACACATTCGATGTAATGTAGTAAATGTCATCACAGAGGGAAGCCTTGAAACTTTGGGATCATGGCAAGGTTCAGTGGTTCTGTAAACATGCATATGTACATGCATGTACATGCTTTACATGCATATGTAAAGCCAAAACTTATGGTCAAGCTCATTGGTATCAGCGCTGGGTTTGGATACTCTTGTCTCTGAATAATTTTACCTCTGGCTAGATACGAAAATTCTTGGAGCCTCAGTTTCCTTATCTATACAATGGGGATAAAAATTTCTGCCTGGCAGGATCAACATGAAGCTACCTGAGACACATCAGATATAATCAAGCAATTAGCAAAAGGCAAGTGTCAGGGCTCTGGGAGTGGGGGTGGCTTTAATCCCTGGGTGTGCGTTCCTACAACATCACTTGGGGTGTCTGGCCCTCAAAGGACTCTGAGGTTGTACTGTCACTGCAGAATTCCCAGGAGGCAGTGGTGGAGAGGACAAGAATAGCTAGGAGCCCCAACTAGAAGGAGCCGGCGAGCCCAGCATGGCGTGGCTGACACAGAGCCTGGCAAGCTGGTGCCTGCTGAAAAGCCACATGTGCAGAGCTTCTGGTCTGGGAGATTTGGGTCCTCCTCCCAGTTCTGCATAGGCTCTTCCAGGGAGCTTGGCCTTCCTGGCTCTCAGTTCCCTCAAATGAAAAATGCAGAGGAAGTTTGCATGGCAGATTGGGTTGCCCCTCATCCCCCCATGGGTACCTGACTGAGAAGAATTCAGAAGCTTGTCCAGATTCAGATCCATCAGCAGTATCTGCCCCGAGTGGCTGGGTAGTGCGGTATGTGGGTTATGTGTTTTCTATCCCCGGAATTTGCTAGAAACCCCCAACACTTCTTGCACACTGATTTTGTACTGGACACCATCCTAAATACTTTATGTGAATTTTATCACTTGACGCTCTTAACACCCTGTAAGGCAGGGACTGTGAATATCCTTATTTTACAGCTGTGGAGTCTGGCACAGAGAGGTTAAGTACCTTGCCTTATATCACACAGTTATTAGCTGTGGCCCATCTCTCCCAGATCTCAGTCTATCTAAACTAGAAGCTCTTTGAGAGGAGGGGCTTTATTATATTTATTTTTGACCCTCCAGGGCCTAATAGGCTTTCAGATGGTCTTCATTGCTGCAGTGAACTCAGGGATTCTAGCTGAACACACAATCGCTTGGGAGGGTTTAAAAAGTTCCTCGCATCTGGGCCCAACCTCATATCACTTGCATCTAATCTCTGAGCCTGGGGCCTGGGCACCTGTGCCTGGTGCTCCGAGGTGCAACAAAGCTGAGAACTGTGGGGCTAAATAAAATGCTTTGTCAAAGATTTGTCAGAGGAAGCCCTTCTTGCTTCTTCCTGCCTCTTGGCACTGGGGGGTGCTGTTGGATAGTCTAAAAAAATAATATTTCCTTCCACTCCGGAAGGGCATTTCTTTTTGTTTCCAAATTTGTTTTGTGTATCTCCTCTCAAGGTCTTGGTGGAGAGGTTGCCAAGATGGACAATGGCCTGGACCCACCCGTCGGTGGCTCTCTTGAAGGTTGGCCAACTGATTAGGCAGGCAGGTGTGTAAAGTTTCTGCAGTCTGTGGTTCATTTTGTTTTCAGCCTTCCTTTAGGAGCAGTTGGTCTGTGTTCAGGAAGAAGAGGTTTGCAAGGAATTAAGGGAGGTGTGGCAGGCTGAACCATGCCCCCCCATCCGCCCCCCCACCCCCACCCTGCTTCTCCCCACCCAGGAATCACGTCCTAAATCCTAATCCTCAGAACCCCTGACTGAATTACTTTTGGTTGCAAAGGATGGGGTGGGGTGGGGTGGTGGTGGTTTGCAGATGTGATTTAGGTTAATGATCTTGAGATGGGGAGGTTATCCTGGTGGACCCAGTATACTCATAAGCATCCTTTAAAAGCCAGAAGAGGGAGCAGGTTATATCAGAGAGGGAGGGGTGAGGATGGAAGCAGGGGGCAGAGGGAGACTTGAAGACTAGGATGCGGACTTTGGAGATGGAGGCGGGGCTGGGCACAAGTCACAGGGCTGCGAACTCAGCCCCGCTGACACCTTGATGTGTCAGGTGTGATTTTGGACTTCTGACCCCCAGATCTGTAAGGTAATCCATTTGTGGTGGTAACTGCGAAGTTTGTGGCAATGTGTTACAGCAGCAATATGAAACTAATATGAAGAATACCTGAAATGTTTCCTATGGGAGACATCATTGCTTGTCTACGTAAGGGCCATTTCTCACAACCCTCCTTCTTTGTCTTCTTTCCAGACACTAATAATATTCATTACCTCCTTTGTACTCAAGGATGATCGTGAGACCCAATGAGTTATAAGAAAAAGTCATCTGGGGAAAGATTCTCTTCTTCTGATAAGAGGAGATAAGTATTCAACAAAAGCTCTGTCTTACTGCCTAGACCACTCCCTTGAGTTTTTACTTCGGAAACACACTGAAAATCGATGTCTAGAGCTGCAGCAGCCATCATGGGACCATGAGTGTGTGGGGCACAGACTTGCTATACTTCATCTAATCCAACCTTTTATTTAAACAACAAAGAAATGAACCTCAGGGAAGGGAATTGACTTACTCAAGTTTACACAATGAGCCAGGGGCAGAATTGGGACTTATGTTTTTCTCATGGACAGTCCAGCTGCCAAGACTCCCAATCAGACTCAACTATTTTCTTCCCATCATAGAATTTCCATTGTTTAAGGGGAAATCATTGAGGTAGCCTAGACTATCAGAGGCCATGGGCTCTAACCCCAGCTGTGGTGCTGTGTGGCATTCAACAAGTTGACTAATCTTTTTGCGCTTACAGATAAATCGGCTTCCCCTTGATATCTTTCCCTATCTTGAAGAAACTGCATAGTTTGTACATATCAATTGGACATTGCCTAAGAAATGTCAGCCAAGAAGGTTAAGATGAAAGAAACATCATGGCTTACAATATGTAGAGAACTTGACAGGCAACTGGAATTGGTAAATTGGGCTCTCAGTGTGCTTTGGGGCTGTCAGCTGGAGAAGAAGGACATGGGGTAGATTTGCACTTTGCAAGAAATAAAACAGAAGAAGCAATCCATTTATTTATTGGGTTGCAGAACTCTGGCTTGATTGTTTTACATGTGACTGGGCATTCCAAAGAATCCCATTTCTGACAGGAATTTGGCCCTTCGTAGGTGAGGATGGTTTGCTTTCTGGTTTTCAAGTAATCATAAGCCCTGAACCCTTGGGGTTTGGAGGGAGGGCTGTGAGCCAGCCTGACGTGGGGAGTCCTTAGGTGCTGGGGTGTATGAGTGGCTTGTAAACTGTGAGGCATCTTCAGACGAGGAGTAGAATTCCCATTGTTTGAACAACAACATACATTGAACCTAAGTTATTTCTTCACTTGTCCGAGAGGGGTTTGGGGGATGAACAGGGAGTCCATGGAAATCCTGCTTGTCAGTGATGGTGCACTGGAGTAGCCTGCATCAGCACACTTGGGTTTTCCAGCAGAAATATTATAGACTATAAATGCAGAACTAGGTTATAAAAAAATAACTTTTGTGGTTAAAATTAGTATTGCCCTAAGAGTTAATTGGTTTTTTTTTTTTTGACACTCTGTGGCATTTCAGAATTACAAAGTCCTTCTTCCACATATATCATCCTGTTGACTTTCCACAAGTGGAAGCAGTCATTCTCTCTATTTAAGAGAAGAAGAATGGAAGTCCAGAGAGGTTGAGTGACTGGGGGAAGGTCAGGAAGCAAATCATTGGAGAGGCTGGGATTTGAACTTAGCTTTTTAGGTGTTGAACCTAGCAGTTCGTTCTTTCTTTCTTTCTTTCTTTCTTTCTTTCTTTCTTTCTTTCTTTCTTTCTTTCTTTCTTTCTTCTCCTTTCTTCATGAGAAACTCAGAAAGAGAGAGAGGCAGAGACACAGGCAGAGGGAGAAGCAGGCCCCCTGCAGGGAGCCTGACATAGGACTCAATCCCAGTACCCCAGGATCATGACCTGAGCCAAAGGCAGATACTCAACCACTGAGCCACCCAGGTGGCCCCTCCACCTCCCAGCAGTATTTCTTCTGTCATGATGGTGACCTTTGCAGGGTGATTGTGGTTCCCTGGAGTCTTCATGGAGGAGTGGAGGTCAAGGCCAGGGGAGAGGCCTGTGTGTTTAGAGCAGCTGGAGATATTGAACTTGGGATGGGTTTGTATTGGTGGAGGGCTGGGTAGGCAGGATTCAGGGCACAGCTAGGAAATTGGTTTGCTATCAACTGCTATTTATTGAGGTTCTCGGGAGTGGGGTTGGGGGTGGTGGTGGTGTCAGGCAATGTGTTAAGGGCTTTATGTGCATAACCTCATTTAATTTGCGGCAACCACTGTTATTTTTAGAATATGAAACCTGAGTCAGGAAGGCTGAACACCTTGGCCAAAGTCATATACAGTTTAGGAAGGGACAGATTAGAAGGCTCTGAAGCCTGTGCATCTGACCACCACATGATGCCAGAATTGTAAACCTGTGAGGTCTAGAATGGGGAAATACATTTGTGAAAATAGGCTGGGACCAGTTGGGACATTTCTGAGATGCCAAATTGAGGAGCTCTGGCACTGTCTTCTGGGCAGCAGGGAGCCACTGGATGGGAAAGAAGAGCAGAAGTCTGCTCCTCCTTTCCGAGGAAAATGGAAATTTTACTTGTAAATCAAGTGGGTATGTACATGGGAACTGCCTCCGTGCCTATTTCTGTGGACTCACCCCCTCTGCTGCTTCACCCCCTCTGAAAAGGATATCACTGTTCCCGCTACACTCTTCCAATTTCTTTTAAAAATAAAATAAAAATTATTTAAGAGCCTCTTTTGGCCTCATAAATTCTGGAGCCATTTTTTTGCTGAGAGTTTGGCAAGGGTCCTGTGAAGATGCAGAGGGACAGCCTTTGGCTCGGCCAACTCTTGCCTCTCCCCGGCCAGCAGTCTCTGTGAGGCTCTTCCCTGGGGACTGCGCTCTTTGGCATCCCCAACCTACTTCCTATGCCCCTCAATAAACCTTGTGGATTTAAATGCTCCCACAGGGCCTCTCTGGAGAGAAGAGTGTTCCTAAAACAAAAACTGGGATGACGTTCATGTATCTCCAGCTCATCAGTCACGCGGCGGAGGGGCTGACTTCCCCGCTGCCCTCCCAGGCTGTCATCACTGACGCCACGGGCCGGGCCGGACTCCTCGCCGGCTGCACATGTCAGAGCAGAGGTGGCCGTGGGGGACCTGGGGGGAGCTTGCCTGGACTTTTGGTCGAGGAGTGACGTGTGTGCTGTGATTTGTGCGATGGAAGTGGCTGACCTGTGTCCTTCCCTGGAGGTGTGGTTTTATGTCTGTGGCCCTCTGTCCCATTACATATGGTGGATCACAGCTGTAGATTACTTGATGCTGGGCAGCCCTGGTGGCCCAGCGGTTTAGCGCTGCCTGCAGCCCACGGCGTGATCCTGGAGTCCCGGGATCGAGTCCCACATCGGGCTCCCTGCATGGAGCCTGCTTCTCCCTCTGCCTGTCTCTCTCTCTGTGTCTCTCATGAATAAATACATAAAATTAAAAAAAAAGATTACTTGATGCTTTACAAGGACCAAATCTGTTCATGAGCTTGTTGAGTTTTCACACCGCAACTCCAGGAAACCCAAGTTCTCGTAAATTTATAGGTCAGAGTACTGAGCCGTAGAGAGTGTTTCTTGGACAAATCTCAGGGCACTACCCTTCTTCTTCCTACAAATGTGGGATCAGATGAAACTGGATTTTAAAGACTGTCAAGTCAGGCAGGACAGAGATCTTTAGGAACGCCCCCGGGTGGCTGCTTAGCAGAGGGGCTGTGTGCTGGGTCCATCTGCCATTTGTCCCTCCATCCCCATTCTCTTCTTTCTCTTACCCTAAAAGACGGCTTCTATGGGTTCCATTGCCTTTTGGCTTCTGGTTGGATTCAGATGATGGTTGGCACTGGATTCAGACTGGGTGGGGGCAAGGAATATTGTAAGGTTTCCTCCCAGCCAGGACACCATGGCCTAGCTGCTGTGGACCCCAGGGCACTGCACTACTCCTTGGTGGTCACCTTACCCTCGGCTCGTATCTTTACGAAGAGCCCCTTTATTCACTCCCCACCCCCACTGCAGACTTAGTGTCCTACCTGAATCTGCTGGGAGTTCACACAATTCACTGTGCAGGTAGTGAACTGACTTGAAGAGTTTGTTTGTCACACACTCCAAAGAGAACCGAGTGTAAACACCTGCTTCTGATTTGCAGCCTGAGTAAGGACAGGCTGTGTACCTCTCCGGGCACTAATGGGTGGGTTTGAATCATCTACCCCAATAGTCTCTGTCCCCTCCAGTTCCTGCCCCGTCAGTAATTATCCATACTTTAAAATTTCCAGATGATGAAATGTCCACTTTAAATACTCTGAATCTGAAGAGAGTGGCTCAGGGGCAAGCTGAGCGTCTCCTGGGGCCAGTGGTGCTGCTGTGTCCCTGGTGTCCAGTGGGGCCCTGGAGGTGCCGGTGCTGGTTTCTGGGGTCCCGAAGTGGCAGCGGCTGTGCCCTCATCACGTTGTCCCTACCACCACGAGCCTCCTGGTTGGCAAGAGGACTTAAATCATCGATTCAATTCTGTACCCGTGGTAATGCCCGTGGATAACTTTGTAAGTCATTTGAGATGATTATCACAGCAAGCCCAAGCTGAGAGATGAGAAAATCTATGATAAATTCTGGGTCTGATGCAGCTGTGCTCTGATTTTCAGGTCAGGATTGGCATTATCTCCATTTCTTTAAGAGAGTGGACAGTTAATCCTGAAGCTCTGTGCTCTTAACAGAATCCATCATTTGTATCTGGTAGATGGCTAAGAAAGGCCCCCCACTCCCATTGGATGATGTCTCCTAGGTCCCCATCCCCTTTGCAATGTGACCTCACTGCTCCTCCCAAAAGAGCTGGGGTCCATTTTCCTACCCTCTGGAATCTAGGTTGAACTGTGACTTTGCTTTGGCCTGTAGAATGCAGCAGAACTGACTTTCTGAAATTTAAGAAGCCTTTTAAGAAAGCCTTTGCTTTCACCTACAGGAAAATATACTTGTGTAAAGAAGCCCAGAGTATCCACACAGAGAGGCTAGGAGGAAGAAAAAAGACACTACTTGGGGCAGAGAGGAGAGGTCCCCAGCAAGCCCTGCCAGGATTTTTGATTCTCAGGATCAGGAGAAGGTAAAATGATTGTTGTTTCATACCACTAAGATTTGGGGTGATTTATTAGCAGCAATAGAAAATTGATGCACTATCATCTTCACTTTGTTGACACACAGGGTGATGGGGTTGGAACCCATGAATTCACACATATTAAACAAATGTTTTTTCAATAAATACTTTGTGCATTGTCATACATTGGAAAGAGTCCAGTCTTGGATCTGGGTTTGGATCCGGGCCCCGCGGGTGATCTTTCTGAACATCAGTTTCCAAATTGGTGAAACAAATATAGAGGATCATGAGTATTTTAGGAGATAATAAATGTAAAACATATGGGGCATAACGAGCACCCAACAAATGGTGGCTATTGGTTTACTTTATTACTGCAAAGAAGGCAGGGTCCTTGCTTTCAATATGATTATCTTAGTGAAGGAGTATGATCAGTTTTGGGGATGAAGATGATAAATTCTAAACTAACCATACAATAGAGTACCGGCAAGGGAGAGAGGGATTCCTCTCATGGAGCGGCTTTTTAAAGAAGGTGACCTTTAAACCAGGACTAGCAAAAGAAGCCAGATTTTAGCAAGCCAACATCCTAGATGACAGGCAGTGTCCTTAGTGATGGCAATTCTTGTTACTCGGGGTTTTACATATTGTTGAATTTTATTCCTTGTCTTTACAGCTTTATCCTTTTAAAGTACAGTACACCCGCGGATTGGTACTGGGGCAGTACAAGTGGGAGGCAGTCGGGGAAGGCAAAGTGTTTCCATATGGCCTCCGGAGAGGCTGGGCCTGGGGCGAGAAGAGGGGCCAGGAGGTGTCCTGCCTTCTCCCCAAAGCCTCCAGCCCCCAAATATCATTGCTCTGAGGAGTGTTAACAGGGATATACCATCTTGGATTCTAGAGCCGCTGAGGAGGGCTGGGCTGTAGTCAGATGCACTCAGCATTTTGTCTTCATGGATCCTTCTGGGTCAGCAGCCAGTGTCTTGGATTTTCTATAATCTGGCCAAGAGCGGCAGGGGACGTGGCCTCGGTGGTGGACTCTTCAGCCCCTCACCTGTTAGGTAGACTGCGTTTCAATCTCAGCTCTATTACAGTAGTTTGCACATTTGGCTAAATGACTTCACTTCTCTGTGCCCAGTTTCCTTCTCTGTGAAATGGAGATAATTACGCCTCTTCTATTGGCTGTTGTGAGGATTAGATAAAATGAGACGTGGAGGAGTGCTAAGGCCTGGAACCTCTGCTGATGCTCTTTCCTTTTGCCCTCTCCTCCTGCTGTCACAGGTTGGTTTCCCCTCAAGCAGCACCTGCCTGCGCCCCTGACTTTTTCTCATTAGTGCTGATCCTGGGCTGTGGCTCCCTCATAGCTGATTCTGGAGTCGGGGGTGGGGGGTGGGGTGGGGTGGGGAGGCCAGGATCGTGGTATGTGCGAAGACAGCAGGTTTGAAGAAGGATTTGAGTTTAAATCTTGAAGCAACTGTTCACTGGCTGGGTGACCTTGGGAAAGGTCACTTGCACTTGCTGAGCTTCTGGGATCTTAATTGCAAAGTGGGCATCAGAATATCAGAATATCAGAATATCACCTTTATAGCATCCTTCTGAGAAATGACGTAATGAATGAAACATACGTGATCCAGGGGTTTCTAAGTGTCTCTTCCCTTCATGCAGGATTACGTAATCCCCTCCCATGTTCCAGTTTGTATTTTGGCCAATAACTCTGGTTTTTACACACCCTTTAGCAGCCCATAACCAAAGGGACTGAATTTAGTGACACCTCTAGAGTTATGTCCTCTGGTGACTCATCTGGAAAATAGAGCTAGGTATTGAATGAGTGTTCCATTGGCCTGTCCTTGAGGTCTGGTTGTCCTGGCTAACTGGACTGAGTTTGCCCAGAGCAGATTCTGGAGGGGTGTGGTCCAGGGAAGAGCTGTATTCATGGCCAGATTCTGTCCCAGGCCCTGCGGCTACAGAGAAATCCTGCCTCTGAGTAGCTCAGTGTTTAGGAAAAAAGACCAACTGATCTAAGTAGAGGGTCTGACTTTATAGGGTGGGCTGCAGATATGATTCTCCCCTGGAATGCCATCTTATAACTCCCTCCTGCTCTTATTTAAAGGAACTTTTACCCTGTCCTTCAGTAACCTAGTGAGATTCCCTGGATTCTTAGCAGTGGGTATGTAAGGAGGTCTGTCCTGCAGTCTCTTAGGTCATCACAAGAAGCTATGAGTCAAACCATACTCACTAAGGCAGGAAGTGCCCACCTCCCATAGGAGATGCTGGTGTTGGGGTGGCAGGTGGCTGCCAGCTGCTTGGAGGGGGCACTGCCACAGCAGCTGCAGCAAAGGTATCTGAAGGGGCTTTTCTCCTTTATTTTTCTTACTGCTACTGATCAGGTTTCTCCTTCCCAAGTTTAAACTTGGTAACTAATCAAGCAAAGTCTTGCCTGGTAAACGTTGCCAGGTATGGCAGGAAAGGCTGCTGCTCACCAATATTATTGTTTTTTTCTTCTTTCTGAGTGTGGAGCTCAGCTCTGTTTCCAGACTCCCTTGAAGCTAGGTGTGGCCCGATGACTGGGCCCTGGCCAGGGAAATGTGAGTGGAGGTGATTCCACTACTTCTAGGTGTGATCCTTGTTGTGTTTCTTCGTCCACCGCTGTGTGGAGAGGTCTCTGAGTGCCTGTGTGGAAGGGGTCCGGGTTCCCCAACAACACATCCTCCCCTGCTCCTCCTGCATTGGGCAATGGCATAAGAGAGAAATAAACTTTAGGGTGTTAGCCTCTTGATTTAGGCACTCAAGAGATTTTCTCTCAAGTGACTTGCTGGTTCCTTTCTAGATATAACAGAAAATGCATTTTAAGTGGCCCTTCTCAAGGAGGCAGCTATACAAATGAGTAGGAAAATCTAATTCATGGGAATGAATGTGGTGTTAGGTACATACAGAGGGCTGTGGGAGCTCAGAGAGGGCTCCTAGCCCAAAGCTTGGAGGCTCATTTGGGAGAGGCTCTGCAGGGCAACTCAGAATGTGATGGGGGTAAGGGGAGATGCTGACGATGAGGAGTAAGAGGCAAGCGGGTGCTTAAGGGGCCTGGGGTAGAGTAAGTGGAAGTGGTTGGGGGTTCCTGGCCAAGGCCAAGTCAGGATTCCCAGCTGAAGGAGAAGTAAGGAGCAACGAGTTAAGATCTTGAGTCCTGTGAGAGCTGGCGTGGGTGATGTGGCTTTAGGAAGTGTGGTGGGGGAAGGGTGTTTGCAACTCAACAGGAGGTGAAGCCATCTGAAGTCTCTGAACTACTGTAGATTGGCTGGACTGAGGCAGGTTCCGCAGGGAAGCACCTTCACGCATCTGGAAATACAATACATTCCAGGTCACTGGTGGTGAGGGATGGTGGGTTTGGGATCCATTTCTGAGATGCAGCTGGATTTGGTGGCTCACAGGAAGAGAGCAGTTGAGGGCAATGCCCAGATTTTTGGCTCTGGTGTCTGAGTAGATGGTTGTGCCCATCGGGGGCAGAGGAACTCTGGGGAGGAGCAGTGTCACAAGTAGGTAGGAAAATGGGTCTGGTTTAGGGAATTTTGAGTTTGAAAGGCCTCTGAGATGCCTGGTAAGAGAAGTTAAGCAGGTAGTGTGCAGTATGAGTCTGGGACTCGTGAGCAAGGTTGGAGCTGGGGTGGAGTACCCAAGAGGAGGAGCAGGCCATGATGGACAAAAGAGGGCCAAGGAAGGTCCTGCAGGTGCCCTGGTCCAAACATCAAGGCTTCCTTCCTGCTTAGGACACAACCATGTGAGGCCTGGCTGGTTTCTTCGGCCTTGGCCTCATTCTCCACAGACTGGCTATTGGCCAAGGCCCAAACAGGCCTCCCATCGGAGCCCACCTAAGCAAGGCTGACCCCATCCACCAAGGCAAGTCCCATTCTGTGTTGGGGCCCTTGGCTCCATATCCAAGCTTTGGTTTTTCTACCTTCCCTGCCTCAGCCCTGGCGTTGGAATTGGAATCGGTGGCGAGGCCTCTGGCTGCAGGATTCATCATGGGCCCCACTCTCCTCCCCACTGACGGTCTGACTCAGGCGTGAGTTCACACTTTGGGAATTTTAATGAATGCTGAGCATCCCAGCCAGCCCCCAGATTTCTCTGTTTCTGTGCCAGTGGCTTCTCTAAGGTGATCCTTTCCCATCTGTCGTCCTCTGTACCAGACCTCTTCTGGCCGTTTAATTAAAGTCCCCCTCAAAAAGAAGAAAGCATTTGGAAGGTGTGGTAACTGTTCCATTAAACTAATTGACCAACATGTCTGAACATTCATGTGGTTCTGTTTACAGAGTCTGACCTGGGTCAGATGCATTTGCTTTAAGAGGCTAATTTTTTTTTTTTTTTCCTTCTTGAAACTTCTTTGGAAGTTTCATTCTTTCTTTCCTTCTTTTTTTTTCCTGCTGGATTGTTCTGAGCCCAAATATTCCCCTAACTTGCTAAGTTGTCACAGATGATTTTCTGGCAACAAAATACTGTAGACCTATCTGATTCAGCGTCACAGGCTGCAGAACGATCAGAATCAGTAAAAACCACTCAAAGGATTTCTCACAGCCCTCACGAAAGCATTACTTGGGCGCTGTTCAGTTTGGAGAAGTCACAGTGGGCTTAGGACCTACACACGCTGATTCCCTTGCTATCTCTAAGTCTGCTTTTCCAGAAGTGACTGGGTGGGCAGTGGTGTCGTTTGTTAAGAGAGGATCCTCCAGCCGCCTTGAACTTGCCCTTCTTTCTCAAGCTCCATATTCAACCTGCGACAGGCCTGGCTGCTTTCTTCAACACATGTTTACTGAGAGTCTACCACACAGCAGGCATGACATTTTAGCATCCGGGGTATAGGGGTGAGCAAAGTAGAAGCGGTTCCCACACGCTTAGAGACTCCACAAGGAAGACAATGCAACCAGCCACCTCCAGGAGAGAGGAGTAGGCCTTCTGTTTGGCCTACATCCTGATAGGCTCGCATTAATCTCAGATGAAACAAAGCTGTCTGCATGAAGTTAGTTTTAGATGGCAAAGGGCTAATGCAAACGCTGGCCATTTGTTCACGTTCTCTGTGGGTTCCGAGAACCTACTCTCAGAGGACACAAAGAGGGAGGGAGGAGAGGGCATGAGCTGTGGGTTAATGAGAGACACACGAGTTGGCGAAAAGCAAGCGGGAGGGAGCACGGGACAGGATAACTGGTGCCAGGACCGAAGGAAGTTCATTTTTTCACCCTGCAAAACAACTGCTCTTTGTGGTAAAAGGGAATTTCGGACCTGTTGGATGAGAAGGGGGTCACCATGACTGCTTAACCCACTGGCCTCTCCTCTCCCACTCTGTTGGCTTCCTGCCCAGAAGTCTACGGTCCAGGGAACCAGGGTCCAAAGAGAAGAAGGGACTACCAAGGTCCCACAGTAAGCCAGGGACAGGCCTGGGCTGGAGCCTGGGCCTCCTGACTCTGGCTCCAGCCAGTTTTCTCCTTCTGGGTTTTGCTTTGTCTTGGTTGGGGTGGGTGGGTGCGGGGGCACTCTTAATTCAATAAAAACAAAAGCCACCATTTCCTTTCTAACCAAAGACATGCCGTTCTATCTCTGGGTGTAGCAGCGCAACTATAAACTGGTGGCCTGCAGTGCGCTCTTGCAGGCGGGTGCAGCTGGGCCCTGGCCTGGTGCCTTGCCTCTCTGGGGCCGCTGGTGTTAGGAAAATGTCATCATGACAGCGGGGGGTGGGGGGTGGGGGAGTGGTCCCAGAGGGGCAAAAGAGGGGCCTCCCAGCAGGCCCTGCAACGACAACCAGATCTGGGCACACAGCCGACAGTCCAGGGAGGCCCAGAGCTTGCCTGCCTTGGAGGCCCGCATCATCCTAAGCCCGTGAGAGCTAGTCTGTGCTGAGGTGTCTCCTATAGGCTTCCCCCCGAGTCACTGAGGCCTTCTGACTGGGGGCAGATCCAGCTGCCCAGCCTCAGTTGTCTACCCTGAGTGGGTGTGGAAGGAGTCTTGCAGCCTGGTGTGAGCCTGGGGTTGCCCACGTGCCTTTGGATGACGGCAAAACCAGCGTTTACTGAGAATTTACAATCTGCCGGGCATTGTTTCAAGTGCTTCACATAGTCTAGTCTATTTAATCCTCCTAAGAGCCCTAGGAGGACGGTGCTGTTTTGAGTATCTGAATCTTCCAGATGAGGAAACTGAGGCATGAGCTCCCCACCCCATCCCCGCTCCACAGCCAAGCAATAGCAAGTCAGGATTCCAACCCAGGCAGCAGGATTTCAGAGACCATGTGCTTCACTGTGAGGCATGCTGGGAGTCGCTGTCCTCCCCGGTTGGGTCCTGTGTATCTAAGGTTTTGCCTCAGTTTCCCGGATCTGCATCTCAAATCCTTGATGGAGTTTAAGACCTTCTACATTAGTCAAGACACTTAGTTGCATATGGCAGAAACTGGAGGCGGTTTAAGCACCAAAGGAACTGGATAGGCTTCCTTCACTGAGAAGTCCAGGGGTTGTACTGAGTTGAAGCCTGAGTGAAGCTAGAGGCTCCGGTGATCCGGTCAGGATTTTCCTTCTTTTTCTCTCTCAGACTCTGTGATTCTTGGGTTATTTGCTACATCCTTAGGCAGGCGCTTCCCACATGAGGGGAGCATGGCCACTGACAGCTCCTGGCTACAGGTTTTTTTTTTTTTATGGTTTATTTATGAGAGACGCACAGAGAGAGGCAGAGACATAGGCAGAGGGAGAAGTAGGCTCCATGCAGGGATCCCCATGCGGGACTCGATCCCAGGACCCCGGGATCACGCCCTGGGCTGAAGGCAGACACGCAACCACTGAGCCACCCAGATGCCCCTTCTCGTCCTAGTTTTAAGAGAAGCCCTTAAACTGACTCTCAATTTGTACTGACTCCAGGGCCTCTCCTGAGCCAATCCGCAGGAAAGGATGGTTCCCTCCTAAGGATTCTGCTGGCTGAGCACCCTGAGGCAGGGTGGAGCTTGTGGCAGCCCTTTCTGGACCCCTTGGAGTGGGAGTAGTGAAGGTGGAGGTGAGGATGGAAGGGAAGGGAGGATGCAGTGAGCACAAGGAGAAGAAATGGATGTTAGGTGGATGAAATGGCCAGGTGTTTTGGGTGCCTGCTCTGGGGCACCACTCAAATGCCTGGGCCCGAAGCCCTAATACCTGCCAGCCTCTTCTGCATCAGAGTGGTGTGGCATAGAGCCCCAAACTGGCAGGGGTAGTTGGTCTGTTTGCGGAACGCCCCCATTCTCCAAGACTTTGGTGGGGCCACTTTTTGGATAATCCTGCTGTGGCTCACCCATCCAGGGCAGGTTGCAGGGAAAGAGTCTTACGAACCAGAGCTTTGATCTCCATCTCTTTGGACCCTAGTTTCTTGGGGTGATGCCACAAAGCTTAGGGTTGCTGTCAGGATTAGAGACCTCGCGCACACCAGCCCACTTTGGTGCCTGGGAACTCACTCAGGCCATGTTTGTGGAAATGGTCAGTGACCAAGGCTAATGGCTCTGGTGATCAGACTTTGGACTTTTGAATCATGTCCAATGATGATCCTAAAGGTAGCTGGTGGATCCTGAAATTAGGTGGTTAGCCTGATGATCCTGGTTAGCTTTTTAGGATGGGCACCACCAGTGAGTGACCAGCTGCTCTGTGTCGGTCTCCGCTCCCCTGGGCTGTGGCAAAGCCTACTATCCAGAAGATCAAGAAACAGCCTGGGCATCATTCAGGAAACGGATGGCATGCTCAAGCTAGGATCCATCGAGAAGTGAATATAGGGGCTATCCATGGCGCTATGGAAGTGGTGTAGGGAAATCACAAGGGATGCTGTGGGACCCTGGAACAAACAGTGAAAGGGCCCTGGTAGCTGCTGGGCCTGCAGGTGAGGGATTTAGCCAGTGGTGACCAGAAAGAGAGGGAACTGGGGGAATAAATATGCCAGCCTCTAGTTTTCTCTTCCTCTAATCCCCTGATCATACTTCCCACTGTCTCCATTGGCCAGGGGGTAAGGACGCCCACTGATAGGACCCATACCAGTTAGCCAGCAAGGACAGAAAGGTGGGGAGTGTGGAAGGGGAGTGGGGCTCAGCTGACTTGTTGGTATGTGACCTGCTTGTTTCTGCTTTGAGGTTATTGGAGATGCGGGTGTTTATTTAGCACAGACTAAAAAGTGCTAGCACGCTGCCCTGGCCTATTTTCAGGGCAGACTGTTGGCTGTTTTAGCCTGAGGGAGGGTCGTGGGTGGGAGAAGAGAGATGAATGCAAGACAGACCACATTTTAAGAAGTGGGGCCCACGTTAGTGAATAGACTCTGACTTTTGGAGGAGGTGGGGTTGGAACCGAGAGGTAGGGCACCCATCTGCAGTTCCGAGTGGTCCTGGGTTCAGATGCTCACTGTGCCAGCTGTGCAAGCTTGGGAGAGTTACTTAAACTCTTTGTGCCTCACTTTCTTCATCTGTAGAAGTGGAATCATGCCATTACCAGTCTGATGGGGGAGTGGTGCCCATTAAATGAGTGAACACATTCAAAGTACTTAGGACAGAGTCTAGTATATAGTAAGCGCTCAATATTTGTTAGTTACTATTATTGGCATTGGCATTGGCAAGAGCACTGAACACAGAGTCTTCAGAGTCTTCAGTATTTGCTCTCCCATGACTTACTTTGTGACCTTGGGCAAGTCACTTTCCCTCTTTGGCTTTGGTTTTCTCTTCTTTAAAGTTTCTGAAGACACATTTTAGCTAAAAAATTCTAGATTCTGCAAGTCCCAACTCCATCACAGATTTTGCAAAGGCCCTCCCCACCCCTCAATGGCGAAATGTGTTTCCAAGGCCCTCGGGCTCCTGCCAAAACAGAGCTCCGGTTTCTTCCCTTAGCATCAGCTGGAGGAGTTCCCAGTAAGAGGGTCGGTAAGGCTCCTCCCTGCAGGTGTCTCAGGGCTGTGTGCTAATCTCTTTTTGATGGTCTCCACCTGCAGTAGATCTGGAAGCTGCCAGGGGGAGGGCCAAGCCCTCTCCTGCTGGTCCCTGGGGCAAATCATTGCTCACTTCTGAAGGTCTCCCCCGAGAGGCCCGAGACCTACTTGGGGGAGGGCCCTGAGCTGGCTGGGGAGGTGCGGGCTGCCAGCAGACTATCACACCATCCTTGGCTGGGTAGGATGGCCCAAGGCCACTGAACGCTCTGAAATCCCATCCTGGGGTTTTCAACTGCCAATATGATCTCAAATGGCTTGAACTCAGGAAATTTGCCTTCCAGCTCTTTCTCTCCCTGCTTCCTCTTTCTGTTTCTTCTATTTCTTTCTCTCAATAAAATGTAAGTCCCTTAGCACAGCCAAGAGCGTTGGCCCAGAGGGGTGTCCCAGCTCTCTTCAATGTCATTGCAGTCTTGTTCTCTGAGCTCCAGCTGCTCTGGGGTCCCTCTATGCCTTGATGATGCCACGTGTTCTGCACTTCAGGGATTGGCACATGCTGCTCCCATGCCTGGAACACCTCTCCATCCCTCCGTTAGCTCACTCCTACTCATCCTTTGGATCTCAGCCTGAAGCTCATTTCCTCCTTGGAGCCTCCCCTGACACCCGCGGTTACCAGTGGTTACAGGTTTAGGGCATGTGGTCAACATCTATTCTCCCAGCAGGATGGCAAGGGCAGGGTTGTTTCTGCCCAGTTCACACTGGACCACCTGCGCCCAGGACGACCGAATCTGGCACCCAGTCACTGTTTATAATTAACTGATCCTTCTCCACTCGTTGCTTCTTCTCTTCTTCCTCTTTCTTTTTCCTTGACATTTCCTCTTCTAAAATGTAAACCTGGTGATGTCAGACACCTACTAAAGATTGTCTGACTTTTCCACCTTCTTGGATAAAGGTTTGCTTTACAAGGCTCAGCAGGACTGCTCCTTGCCCTCTTCCCAGCCCTGTGTCCAGAAGCACTGCCTGCCCTACCTGGGCCCACCACATAGTCCCGCAGATGTGTCCTGCTCTTCCCCATCTCCAGGCTTTGCATGGGCTGTTCAATCCTCACTGGCTGTTACCTGGTTATCTCCAGTTCTTTTGGTTCATAGCTCAAGGCTCCCTTCTCTTGAAGATCTTCCCGTAACCTTCTGGACCAGTTTCCTCTTCCATCTTCCATCTCCCGGAATCCACTGAGCCCCCTTTCCTTGGGTTCTGGCCATGCTGGCTTGAACTTGTGTCTTTGCTTGTCTGCATTCTTCACTACAGTGGGAAGGGCCTTTAAAGGACAGTGCCTTTCACTTCAGAATCCCTGGTACATTGTATATAGATCGCCTTGCACATAGTAGGTAGTCAGCAAAGGTTTACTGAATGAGTTTTCTTTTAACTTTCTTTCTTTCTTTCTTTTTTTTTTTTAGTATATGTGCTGCCGAAGCGATCACTCCTTTTAACTTTCTTAACCAGGTCACAACCAGCTTGTACTGAGATGACATATCATTTACTACCTGGACAGACATTGTTGGGTGGGTTATTCCACCCGTACCAATGATGCCTAAGTTTGGAGTATCACATGTTTAGAGGAGATGGCTCTGTCTTCAGCCCCAGGAGGATGACTCATGTTTGGGTTAAGCCATTGTTGGTGGTCTCAAACTCTTTGTTAGTGATTGGTTTGGGCATGGACATATGAATTAGTCATCTGAGAGATAGGACCTGAGAGTAAACTCACTTGGGGCTTCTGGGAAAGGATTTCATTCTCTTAACAAAGAGAATTCAGAGCAAAAAATGTTCTCTTTTTTGGATAATGTGTCCTTAAGTGATCCTTGCTGCAGCCATCTTGTGGCCATGAGGAGACAAGCCAGCAACTCATGGAGGATGCAAAGCACAAGGCTGGCTGGCTCCAGAGCCTTCGACACTTCCTGCCCCTGAATTAATTAAAACAGAACCTCCCTCCATTTCCGGTTAATAAGCCCTTCATTGCTTAAGCTGTTTTAAATAAAGTCATCTGTTACTTTTAGTTGAAAACATTTTAACTGATTTACTGCCTATGTGTTCATGAGCAAGTCACTCACTCTTGCTAAGCTTTAGTTTATCTGTAAAAAGAGATGCCACTCTTTCTCTACATCCGTACGTTGGTGATCTTACAAAAGAAGTGAATTTACTTGGAATGAGGGTAGATCTACACAAATGGAAGAAGGGGTTGGAATTAGCCCCCATTAGAGGCTGGATGAGATAAAAGCATTGAAGATAGCCTGTTCTTTTTCTCCTCTTCCTCCTTTATTTTTTGACTAGGTAATAAGCTTACAAACCAAAAACTATAGAATTAAGCTCCACAAAGAAGGAGGCTTGGTCTTACCAAGCTGCTCTCTTACACGCTGCAACATTCAGAAGCAATGGGAACATTAAGCTCTGCCCTGTGTCATAATGTCTTTACCATATTGATCTGGGCACATAAATTATTTTTAAAAATTCATCAGAAAAAAAAAATAAAAAAAAATAAAAAAATAAAAATTCATCAGAAATAAATTTTTAAAAAATATTTTTATTTATTTGCCTGAAAGAGAGCGAGAGAGAGAAAGAGTATAGAGGAAGCAGGAGAAAGAGAAGTAGACTCCCTAATGAGCAGAGAGCCTGACATGGGGCTTGACCCCAGGTCCCTGAGATCATGACTTGAGTGGGAAGGCAGATGCTTAACCGACTGAGCCACCCAGGTGCCCCCAACAGAAATAAACTTTTAGGGGCAGCCCAGGTGGCTCAGTGGTTTAGCGCTGCCTTCAGCCCTGGGTGTGATCCTGGAGACCTGGGATCGAGTCCCGCATCAGGCTCCCAGCATGGGGCCTGCTTCTCCCTCTGCCTGTGTTTCTCACGAATAAATACATACAATTAAAAAAAAATAAACTTTTAAAGGAATGGAAAAAAAGTATAGAATGAAATAAGGGGAAAGTTTGCCCTCACCCCTTTCTCTTCCCTGCTAATTCATACTGCCCACCGGCACTCCCAGCAAGCAGGCACTATTGCTCCTGTCTTGTTTTACCTAGAGATGTGTAATGTACATACAGGTATAGTGTGCATAAACATATAGTACAAGTCCTATGTTGTTGTTTTTTTAACCTAAAGAGCACAGTTTACCATGTTCTTATTTTTTCACTTGGCAGTATATCTTGAGATTTTTCAAAAACAGCTCAGAGTAAACTTCTTTTTCTTTTATAGTGTCACAGTATTTCATTATAGGATGGCATCCGTTTATGTCCTTAGTTCCCCATTGACTGTCCTTTGGAGTTGGATGCGCTACCATTGTGCCATGAGATCGGGCTCATTGATTGTCCTTTGGGTTGTTTTGAATCTTTTATTACTACAAACAATATTGTAATGAATAACCTCATGATATGTCTGGTTTGTAGGAAAAATTTTAGGAGTGCAATTGCTAGGATAAAGGATACGGATATTTATAGCATTCTCAAATGTTGTATAGCATTCTCAGATGTTGCTCACTTAAATCTTTTTTTTTAATGATTTTATTTATTCATGAGAGACACAGAGACAGAGAGGCAGAGAGACAGGCAGAGGGAGAAGCAGGCTCTGTGCAGGGAGCCCGACGTGGGACTTGATCCCAAGATGCCGGGATCACGACCTGAGCCAAAGGCAGACACTTACCCACTGAGCCACCCAGATGCCCCGCCCACTTGAATCTTAATTACTAAATCAGGCTTGAAGGAAAAAGCCTTCAAATGCCCTCTTTTTGCCACCCTCATGCCACGCCTGTTCCAGATATCATTCTAGGCTGATCTGATCACCTTTCTTTGCTCCACAAACAATCGCTGTGCACATAGGATGGGTATTCTTGTGAGTGGCTCTTTCCTGAATGAATGAGCTGGATGAAACCCTAGAGATGATGTAGCAGTGAGGACTTGAAGACCAGAGAGGGAAAGTGGTTTCTGCAGGACTGCACAGCACAGCTGAAGCTGGGACCTAGTTCTAGTCCAGGACTCTCTCCTTAGTGCTGGCTGTCTTCTCTCCATTGGAGTGCTATTCTGGAAACCTCCTTGGGAAGGATCCGCCACAATAAAGTTCACACTTTGAACAGTGTTTTCCATGGACTCCTCGCCATCACAGGCCCACTCTGGTCCTGTCACACGGAGCCACTTCCAACCACTCAGTCATCCACTCAGGGTTCACAGGAAGGGAATACTGCCTCAGGTGAGCCATGTCATTCCCACCAGAGACCCTGTGGTAGCCCTCCCATGATTTCAGGCTAAAGACCAAACCCCTTACCATGTCCTTCAAGAGTCTGTGTGGTCTGGCCCCTTTCCCACACAGCGCTCCTTCAGCCTCTTCTTCTACCCTCCCCCCCCTGCTACTGGGCCTCCTTTCCTCCATGCTCCTTCCCGTTTCACTGCCCTTGCACATGCTGTTCCCTTTGGAATGGGGCCAGCAACAGTTCCTTCCTCAGTGGTCTTAAATGAAATAATAACAATGATGGTAATCATAATTGCAAATACACGGGGAGCACATTCCGGGTAAGCAAGGCAGTTTACGTCTGTTACCTTATTTAATGTGCACCAAAGCCCCACCTTCTGGGTGGGAGGCTCTGATCCCCACCTTCTGGGTGGGAGGCTGCAGGCTGCGAGCTCGGGAAGCTGTGTGTGCAGATGGAGATGTGTGTGCTGGCTGCTTAGGAGGGAGTGCACTCGGGACCAGCAGCTGTGGACGGAGGGAGGAGCAGGAGCCCCTCGGGGGGAGCTGAGCTGAGATGGGGTCTCAACTCGGACCTCAGCTGAGCCCTCGGCGCACTCTGGGCACAGGTGGTCCACATCGGGGCGAGGGGATCCCTCTTTGGGGCACTTTGCGCCCCTGTGTTGATTGGACATTGGTTGTGAGCCTGAACCGGGGTGAGGCAGTTTTCTTCTACCAGGCCGTCCCCAGAGAGGGCTGACAGCTGAGGGTGGTGTGGAGGATGGCAGCCCCAGCCCCCAGGGGCACTGAGCCGCTGTTCCCTCGGGTGGTGACCAGGAGCCCATCACGGTGGCCACCGCCAAGCCCAGCGCAGGCACACAGGCCCAGGGACTGCCCCGAAGTCAATGGTGATCGAGGTTGGAACTCCTGCTATACAGCCTTCTGGGGGACCCTTGGAAGTGTTTAGAGGCACAAACACAGGACGTGCTCAGTACATGTGACCGCTGTTCTTACCTTACAGGCCAGGAACATCGATATTGGTGAGGTTAAATTATATAGGTTTAGGGAGTAGAGGGGGGCTTTTAACACCATTTCATTAACTAGAGAATTCATCAATATAAACTTCATTAGAGCAGGGACTTGCTCATCACTGTTACCATTGGGGCCTGGAATGTCTGGCACATAGTAGGGGCTCAGTCAAATTTGTGGAGGTGATTACTTAGTTAAAATGTTAATGGAGCTTGGAGTCCAACTTCCCAGGCCTCTGTTCCCTCCACCTGCTCCTAACACTATAGCAATTCTCTGGTCTAAACACCCTCTGTTTACAAATGGGGAAAGCACCCCCCCCCCCCGCCCCAAAGGACTTGCGTGGGGTCACAGAGCCTCTCAGTGGCCAGTCAGGACTCTTCCCAAGGTCTCTGGACTTGTGGGCCGATGCTCTTTCTACTGTGCCAGCGTGCCTGCCAGTCACCTGTGGAATGTGTTCAAATGCAGATTCTGATTAGTTCAGAAGGTCCAATGCTCAGGGCCCGAGGTTGGGCATTTCTAAGGAGCCCTAGGTGTGCTGAGGCTGCTGATCTAGGGACCACCCTTTGAGGAGCACGGCTGTCGGGAACCACAGACTTTTGAAAGTAGGAGGTCCCGGAGAACCAAAGAAGGTTGGTGTCACAATTTGGTGTCGAAAGCCTGGGCCTGTTCCTCTTCCTGCCGCACGTAATCCAGGTGCTGTCAACAGGCAGCAGGAACACCTGGTTGTGGGGTCGCAAATTCACTCAGGCGCCCGGCTGTTCCTGACGTGGCTCCCCACTAAATCAGTCATCTGACAGGACTGGCTTGGACCGCCCATGTGTGGGGTGTGGGGTGTGGGGTAGCTAGGCCCCCGCGAGGGCGTCTGCAAGCCCAACTGCTCGGGTGGGCAGGAGGCAGGCCAAGGTTTGTGGCTGAGATCTGCTACGTATTCACCAGGAGGCCTGGGGTGAGCTGTTTCTCCACACTAAGCCTCAGTTTCCTCACTGGTGAAATGAGATAGTATTTGCCTCCTCACAGGCCGTCACGAAGCCTAAGTGACAGAATGAGAGTAAAGTCCTTGGTTGGCATGAAGCCAACGCTTGATGGATGTTTGTTTTCCTTATTTCCATTTTTATGGGCACCCACTCTTTTAGAGAATTTCTTGGCAATGAAGGAAGGAAGAGAGAAGAGTGGAGTATTTCTCAGCTTCCTTCATGTGAGGCTAGCGGGCTGGGTGCCTACGGGAGGGTTCCTGCATCCTAACATCCACTTCCTCACTAGAGCAGAAATCTGGAGCCATCTTGGCCTCCACGCTTTGTCCTAACTCCCATATCCAATCAATCACCAATTCCTCTTCTTCATAATTTCTGAATAATTTCCAGGGACGTCCAGATCTTTTTGTCTCCAGTGCTTCAATAGATGACTGTGCTTGGTGATTTATGCGTAATTCACTTACGGTTCCCAAGCCCCCCTCAGGACTCCTGAGAGAGAGGTCTTACTATACCCACTTTACAGATAGAAAGATCTAGGCTCACCACGGTCAAGTGGCTTCCTCAGCAGGTCAGTGGCAAAGCTGGCATGAACCCAGGCTTGTTGGAAAGTGGAGACTGTGCCTTAGCTATGAAATGCTGGATTTTGCTAAGTGTTCTTTACAGTTCTGTACATCTATCAATGGCTCATGCCTCTGCTGGGTGCCGCTCTGCCCATCAGTGGGCCACTTCCCTCCCCGCTCAGCTCCAAGGCCTCCAGCATCACAGTTCAGGGGCAAGGCCTGGCCACCAGCCCAGGGTCCCCTTAGTCAAGCACATCTTTGCATCAAAAGTGACACAGATTCATCCTGATGTCCTGAATTTCCTCTGGAGAAATTAGAGATGATGAACTTTCACCATAGATGACTGCTGATCTCTTTTGGAATCCCCATCTCTATTGGCCCCGATCCAAGCCACCATCATCTCTTGGATTTCTTCATAAGCTTTTAGAATTGGTGCCTTCACTTTTCCAATCTCTACCCCATACGACAACTGGACTATGTTTTACTAAATGCAAATCTGGTTATTAATTATTCCCCTGATGAAACTTAGCAAAGGCTCTCTTTTATCTTTAGAAGAAAGTCCAGGATCCTCCCCTTGACCTATGAGGGCCCTGTGATCCCATTCCTTGCGACCCCCACTTCTCACGCATTTTCACATCCACTTCTCTTCTGCTGCAGCTGTGCTGATGTCTCTGTTTGCACACCAGGTCTCTGCCTGAAGGCTCTCCCCTGTGGCTCCTCCCACAAGCCTCCTCCGGGGGTCTTAGCGCACAGAGCTCAGTCCCTCCCCAGGACCCTGAGCCTCTCCTATTACAGCGGGTCCATGCTTTAAAATTAGAGCCTTAAACAGGTAGATCTCGGTGGGCTATAAGCAAGAGACAGTTGTATTTTCCTCTACTCATTGCCTTTAGGTGGGTTTGACTGAATGTTCCCTTATGGCAGATCTGAACGTTTTCTGGCCAGTTAGTCCTTTCAAATTTCAACCTCATTTCCAAATTTCTTTTTCTGTTTTTATTAACTTGAGAGAGAGCAAGCAAGTGAGAGAGAGAGAGCATGAGCAGGGGAGAGGGATAAAGGGAGAAGGAGAAGCAGACCCCTGCTGAGCAGGGAGCCCGATGTGGGGCTCGATCCCAGGACCCTGAGGTCATGACCTGAGCCGAAGGCAGATGCTTCACCAACTGAGCCACCCAAGTGTCCCCTAATTTCCATTTTAGGATTCATTTTTCCCGTGGTTAGGCCAGGCTGTGGCCTGAGGGCCCTGCAGTGGGGAAGGGAGGTACCTGTGTTTTTACTCCTCCTTCACTCCCCAGGTTTCTGCTTTTGGGTCTTTTCAGGGTTTGGATGCCACAAGGCAGGATGTGGCAGCATCCTGTATTTGAAACGAATGAATGGGGGGCATGGACTTTGGGATTAGCCCCAGCTCTGGGGTTGGCATGGGTTCTTAGAGCACCTCACTTTAACATGCGGTTGATAATCTCTACTTGGCAGGTTGAGGTGAAGAGTAAATATGAGATGATAACGATAAGTGTATTAATGGAGCACCGAGTGCATGATTGCTGCTCCATAAATGTGAATTCCTCTTCCTTCTTTGGGACTAGGGCAGGGGTTGTAGTCCAGGTCTCATGGGGCTGCGCTCACAACAGCATCTGGCAACATGGGCATGGGGTCTGAACCATCACCATTTCATTTTGTGAGTATCCCCAAATGGTCTTTAGAATGCCTCTCACTCTATGTGGTGACCTCAAAGTCTCTCAGAGACACAGACCAAAAGGACTCTTTGTCCCCACTGTGTGCTAGGTTCTGTGCTGGGCGTGGGAGGCACACAGAGTGGATGGACTCCACCCCTGACCTTGGAGAGCTCAGAGTCTCACCAAGTACAGCGATGTTCCCAGTTTAATTTTTGGATAGCAGAATGTGTACTTCCCCAGGATATGAAAGAGAAGTGGGAGCGATTTTTCTCTTGCCTGAATTCGATGCCAAAGCTGCCATAGGTTTTAGAACTTGAAGGAATTTTAATAGGACCCAAGCTAACCCTATATTGTAGGAGTGGAAAAGCAGAGGCCCAGATTGGGAAGAAAGTATCTAGGGTCACACCAAGAAGCACAGTGCACATCTCGGATACCTGTCTCCTTTGGCTCATTCCTATTCCTACTCTTCTTCTTCTTCTTTTTTAAAGATTTTTATTTATTTATTTGAAAAAGAGAGAGAGAGGGAGAGCACACAGGGAGAATGAGAGGGAGAAGCAGGCTCCCCGCTGAACAGGGAGCCCAACGTGGAACTTGATCCCATGACCCTGAGATCATGGCCTGAGCAGAAGGTGGATGTCCAACCGCCTGAGACACTCAGGTGCCCCCCCCCACTCCTACTCTTTTAAAAATGACATATCCTGAGAAATGTCTTTCCTCTGGGTGCCTGGCTGGCTCAGTCAGCATGTGACTCTCAATCTCAGGGTTGTGAGTTCAAGCCTCATGTTGGGTGTAGATATTATAAATAAACTTTAAAAGAAAGAAAGAAAAAGAAATGTCTTTCCTCATCCCCTCCCCTCTCTGCCACACACACACACACACACACACACACACACACACACGGCCTCTCTTATCAAGATGCTCGCTCTCCAAGTCTCCTGTTTGGTAATACTCACCCCATCTGCAGTTACTTATTTATTTATTTATTGTTATTGTTATTGTTATTTTTTTAAAGATTTTATTTATTCATTCATGAGAGACACAGAGAGAGGCAGAGACATAGGCTGAGGGAGAAGCAGGCTCTTTGTGCGGAACCCCATGTGGGGACTCAATCCCAAGACCCCGGGATCACTCCCTGAGCTGAAGGCAGAGGCCCAACCACTAAGCCACCCAGGTGCCCCTGCAGTCACTTATTTAATGTTTCTCTCTTTCATTAGATTGTAAGCCCCATGAGGGCAGGAGCCATTCTACATTGTTCACTGCCTCATCTCTGGCACAGAAGGTGCTCAATAATTATCTGTTGGAGGACTAAATGCTGCATGCCCCTGACTCTTGTCCTTTGAGTGCACTAGAACCTTCTCCTGGGTCTTCTCAGTGTTACTAAAAAGAGCCCTGTGGGAGGTGGGGAACAAGGGCATAGGAAGCAGTGCCATTCAGAGTCCCCTTTGTGCCAGGCACTGAGCAAGGTGATCGTCACAGAGGACCTCATTAGACTTTCTAGCAGCCCCAGTGCCTGACAGGGCTGCAGAAGGAGACAGAGTTGGGAAACAGGTTTTTAAACTTAATTTTTGGGATCCCTGGGTGGTGCAGCGGTTTGGCGCCTGCCTTTGGCCCAGGGCGCGATCCTGGAGGCCCGGGATCGAATCCCACGTCGGGCTCCCTGCATGGAGCCTGCTTCTCCCTCTGCCTGTGTCTCTGCTTCTCTCTCTGTGACTATGATGAATAAATAAATAAAATCTTTAAAAAAAAATAAACTTAATTTTTAATTTATTTTCCTTAGAAGTCAGGAACCAGAGCAATGGGTGATAATGACACTTAGAGGCACCGAGAGCCTTCCAGAGGAGCAAGGAATTCAGAGTCCCATAGGTCTCATGTCACCAAAACTCAATGTGGAGGGCGTGGTTGGGTATCAGTGACAGTGGGTTCCATCCAATGGCTGGTGTGCTGCATGGCAAAGCTTCATTGAACCAGCCCAGGAGATAGCAGCTGTTACTAGGGGTCTCCTGGATATTCATTTACTGCCCAGTATACCCAACCCTACTGGAGACTGGGCTATGTTACTCCTCTCCTGTTAGCTGCGAGATCTTGGCTAAGTACATCACCCGTCTGGGATTCACATGCTTCACCTGTAAAATGGGGGTAAAGGGTACTCAGTGAACAGACGTTCTGTGAGGATGAAATGCCTAAAAATAAGCAGAGTGCCTAGATAATGATATCAATAACTACTGTTGAGGGAGCAC
Source organism: Canis lupus familiaris (assembly GCF_011100685.1). Classification (NCBI taxonomy): domain Eukaryota; kingdom Metazoa; phylum Chordata; class Mammalia; order Carnivora; family Canidae; genus Canis; species Canis lupus. The sequence continues at coordinate 54,437,777 of NC_049226.1, read as the reverse complement.
CACATGCCAGTTCCCTTTTGCTTCCCCGAACAGTGTCTGGCTTTGAGTGGACAATGGTATTAACTTGATCTCCCTTCTCTAAACTTGGTAGCTCCATCTGTAAGACAGGGAACGCAATCTCTGGCTCAAAGGCAGGAGAGGAGACAGGAACCTGCATGGCCTCCTCTCAATGGCCCTAGAACCACAATGAAGGGAAAGGAAGTCACCCACCCTGTTGATATTAGGTGAGCGTGGGAAGGTCTTTACTCTGGCTGCCTACGGTTCCTGGCTGATTGGCCTCCTGTCGCCCCCTTTTATCTGACACCTTGAACCCTCTTCCTGACTCCCTTCCCTACTCAGGCTCTCACCACGCACAACTGCTGGGGAGCCCAGCCTCTCCCACAGATTAGAAAGGAACCTTGCCTAGGAAGTGCTTTAACTGGCCAAAGTGGAAACCTTTCACAGGGCTGTCCAAACTAGACAGTGTCCAGGGCCATGAGGAAGGGTTCCCTTTGTTGGGGGCTGGGAATGGGGATTGGATGGGGGAAGAGGGGACAATGTAAAGATGCTATGCCGCTCTGCTTCTCACAGCCCTGGACATGAGATCAGGAGGCAGAGCTGTTCTGGTTTTAGGCAAACATTCTTCTGAGGGCCGTGATGCTTCTATTGCCTTGCAGAACTATGATTGTTTCAGACCCTGACCCTCTGTTCTATGTGTGTGCGTGTGTGCACGTGCACCTGGGCACACGGAGGTGGGAGTTGCTGCTGAAGGCCTTCCCCTGTGGCTGGGAGCTTGGAGCTTGCCAAGAGGACGTGAAGGGGGCAGCTACTACACCTGCAATTCAGCAGAGCTGTGTGCCATGCACTACCCTGTGTGGTTTGTGCACATGACTTATTTAAATTTTTTCAAAAGATTTATTCATTTCTTTTAGAGAGAGAGCAAGGAGCAAGAGCATGTGCAAAAGGGAGGGGCAGAGGACAGAGGGGAAGAGGAGCAGACTCCACACTGAGTGTGCTGCCTGACCTGGGGCTCCATCTAACAACCTTGAGATCATGACCTGAGCTGAAATCAAGAGTTGGACGCTCAACAGACCAAGCCACCCAGGCATCCCCTTTCTTTCTTTTAGTAATGGGACAGCATTACCCTTCATAATTTGAAGATGAGGAAACTGAGCCTCAGAGAGGCTAAGTTCCTCCCCAAGGCCACAGAGCTGCGAATGGAGTGGAGGAGGACATAACCCCAGTGTCCCTGGCTGGAAGAGTGAATTGAGAAACTTGGCTGCATCCTTCCTACAGCTCAGCACCAGGCTCTGGTTAGGCTTAGACTCCTGGAGTCCACTCTTCCAGGCCAGAGGGTGGAAGCTAGAAAGAGCAATAGTTATCTTCTCTCCTGTGCACTCCTGTCAGGCCCAAGTGAGGGCATCCCTCCCACTCAGACTCTAGGTGCACAGAAACGACTGCTGCTGGGTCCGCCGCTGGGTCCGGCAGGTCTGTCTTCTATGCCCCCTCTGCTCCCTATCAGTGGCAATATGGGGCTGTTCCCACCTACGGAGCTGCTATTCTGTGCCGAGCACTGGGCCAGATGACCTTCACATTTGTTTAGCCCTTACCCACCTCTAGGAGGTAGGGCTTGATATCTCCTTGTCACAGATCACAAAATTCAGATGTAGAGTTTAAATAACAGGCTGCACAACTAGTAGGCCACAGAGCTGTGTGATAATCCTCCAGGTTTGTCCAAGTTCAAAGTGTATTCTTTCCTGGCCCCTTTAGCACTTGGTGTGACACTTGTCCATTTACGGGTCTGAGACCTTGCTGGGGCATGAGGTCTCTGAGGCCAGGACCCCCCTAGGTGGTGGGGAGACACTGGATTTACAGCCACAGAAAAGTGGCCTGAACCACAGAATTGATGTTTCCTAGCTGCGTGTCCTTGGCCTTCATTTTTCTAAAGCCTTTTTTCTAAAGCTTAGTTTTCTCATTTGAAAAATGGGAGTAACCATGCCCTGTAGAGTTATATGATTGTGGCCCTATGATTCATGATGTTATCAAAATGCCCAGCATGTGCGTGATCAACGTTTGAGGAGTGGATGAATTCAGTCTGAGCCCGACTGCTGGCATCCTGAGTGCCTCCCTCTACCCTGAAATCCTAGGTGGGAGAGCAGGGATTTTTGCTTTCACCTTCTTACAGTGGCAAAAGCTTCTGTGGGAGATGCCTGCCCGGTACTGCAGTGGGTGGCAAGAGTCCAAAATATTCTTCCCCTACAAAGAAATGCAACGCTATTAGGTTTCATATGACACCCTCACACTTCCCTCTTCCTTTTCCTCTCCTTGACGAAAATAAACCTTGCACATCAAAACTTGCTCAGCATCAAATGACTCCTTTGGGACCCTTGGAGTCTTGAAATCCAAAGGCTTCCTCAGTCCCTAGGGAGGGGGGCTATTTTGAATTTCTTAAGATACCAATTCAAGAAGTGTGGGCCCCCCCCTCCCCCTGGGGCCCAGCACACTTCCCACAGCTGCCAGGATAATTTCCTATGACAATTAGAACATCAGAGAGCTAGAAGCCCATGCTCCCAGCCTGGCCTGGGGTTTCTTCTTCTTCCCCCCACCTCCCACCACCCCCATCCCCATCTCGCTCCTGAAAACTGAGTGAGGGCAGGGGAAACACTCTCAGATAGAGACCTCAGGATGGATGAGGGAGGTGAGCTGACATATGCGGGGCTTTGAGGGGTGCTGCTGTTGGTTGGCAACTGGGATTGAACGTCAACGTCACCTTCTGACCACATGGCCTTGGGGGCATCACCAAATCTCTCTGTGCCCATTTTTCATCTGTAGTTGGGAATAGTGTTATGTGATTTGCAGATGGGGGTTAAATGACACGTGGCCGGTCAGTTACCCGCCCAGTGCCTAGCGCTCCACAATGACTGCTATTATCAGACACTTATTCCTGTACATGGATCTAGCTGAGCCCAGTGGAACCTTGGGGCGTGTGCGAGCCAGCTGAGGTACTGGCCCCTGCTACCCTGGCTGTGTATGTGTGGAGAAAGGCAACTGCTGAGGAGGAAGTGTTGTTCACAGGTCTCTGGAGTTTGAGATGAGCCAGGAGAGAAAAAAGGTATGGGTTGGAGAAGCTGGCCAAACCACATGGCTATTCCCATTTCCTCACCCACATACATCCTAGTCTTTTGAACAGAGGAGTCCAGAGGCAAGGGGTTGTTTTTTTACAAAGCTCTTTCCGAGATCTGGGTTCTAGGCAAGGCTGCTTTGGGGCCAACTGGCAAAGTGAGACAAAGGTCGAGAGAAGAAGGCCCCTTCCTCAGTGATGCATGGATAGCAGGGTCACTGAGAGCCGCCACGAGCACTGAAGGTGCACAGCTCTGGGAGCCCTGGGGAGGGAATGGCATTCTCATGGGAGGGATGAGCCCTCCTTCAGAAGCTGGGGAGCAGCTGATGTCGTTGAGGGTGACACAGAGCCCAGTGTCGGTGAGATGTCTCAGAACAACCCAGGGGAAACTTTGAGAAAGGCTGAATTCCCTAGCAGATGAGGGCTCTGAGCCAGTAACATCTGAATTGTAAATATGACCTCCTTCGTCCCAGCAGTCTGCTGAGGCCTGGGACAGGCCTCATGTTTCTTTAGCTGAGAGTTCCAGAAAATATAATAGGATCAGTTTTGACTCCAGAAATTATTGGGATGGAGGAGGGCACCCCAATCAATCACAGTGTGCTTGGGGCAAAGCGGCAGCTACCAGGAAGAGCTGTGGCTGGAATCTCTCTGAATGCCAGGGTTGGGTGGGAGGAGGAGGGACCAGGGCCACGAAGACCCCTTCCAGACTCCCTAGGAGGGTGAGCAAGAGGGCTGGGTTCCAGATGATGGACTTGGACACAGGGCAGGTGTTGGTCTAAAAGAAAAGACTAGGCGGGGTTACAGGGGCATGTCACACTGGTGCGGTGATGGATAATGGGGGTGCAAAGCACCACAGCATAGCTGGAAGCCCTGTGCTTACTGGTTCAGTACATGAACTGAAGCTACACTACCAGCATTCCAACCTCAGCTCTACCACTTGACTTTTCACAGGGCCTGGAGATAATAGTACATGTGCTTCTCCAACTGGGTAGTTGTAACTGATTACACAGACACATCAGGGCCTGGAGGAGGCACAGGGTGGCCTTGATGTTCTCAGTGAGGGGTGCACAGTAAATTAGAAGATATAATTGATTTTTTTTTAACTTAGAGAGTGTGAATGCATTAATGGTGGAAAGTTAAGGGCATGATCTCCAGTTCCAGACCATCTGGCTCCGATGCTTGGCTGTGCAACCTCAGGCAAATTACTTAGCTTCTTTGTACATCAGTTTTGTCACCTATGAAATGGTGGTAACGATAGCTCCAGCTTCATAGGAACACCACAAAGATGGAAGAATTAATACATGTAAAAAGCTTAAAACAGCATCTCTTTTAAGTGCTTTATGAGTGTTAGCTACTATTATTATGTGGGACAAAATATAACAATCACATTCCTGTGAATGATAAACCAGGGAACTTTGTTGAATTTTAGCACTTGCTGCAGTTGGCCTCGGGCTGTGATTTTTACAGCTGGGTGGGTTCTCATATTCATTTTGTGCATTAAGGGGCACTTTTCTGGAAAATTTTAAGGGCCACCGTGTCTATATAGTTGGTGGAAAATACATTATCGCTGTCATCATCAACATTGTATCATCCAAAGGAGTGTTTTATCTGCCGAATTTGAGGAGTTGGTCACTTATTTTAATGAGCTGACATTGTTATCAGGAGATACTCGTTGCATCTTCTGATTGAGCAAGGTCTTCAGAGGCTTTTTGTAGGACCTAGTAGAAAACCAGACCTACTTCTTTTTAAGATTTGGGGGTTAAAAATGAGGTTTGACCATTCTCCCCATTCATCACCTGCTTATTCAACACGTGGCTATGAGCAGCATTTGGTGGCTCCTAAAAATCAAATCTATCCTTGGAGGATAAAGACTAGCCATTTGGAAGGAGCTTCTAAAACTTTGCTAGGCAACAAATATTTGAAATGATTTTAACCTTATTTAAAACCTCCCAAATGTAAATGAAAACGACGACTTTGTTTTCTTTTTTGGTATCATTTAACTGATAAACCAGTATCAACTGATAAAACCCAGGGCTGCCCATGGGATGGTGAGATGGATATCACCACAGGATTGAGTTACATCTGATCCCATGAAGTGAAAATTGCATGTAAACAATGTCGCCCTTGAACTGACCTTTAAGTACAGCACGTGATTTTACAGCATTTTATAATATAATGTGTTAATTATTAATAAATACATAATATACTAATAAATATAAACATTATATATAATACTATAATGTATAAATCATATATAACATAATATTAATAAATATAATTTGTGTTTTATAATTCCCCCATTTATTTGAAAACCTTTTATTTTGAAAACTCTATCACACACAGAAATAAATTGTGTGTGGAAAAAGTTCTTCCTGTGGCCATCACTCAGCTTCAAGAGCCATCAGAGTTTTGCCATATTTGACCCATCATCACCTAATCTCTCATCTTTAATTTTGCTGCAGTATTTTGTTTATTTGCTCATTCATTCATTCATGTATTCATTTTAGATCAAAAGTCATGTGCTCTATGATCTGAGCCAGCCAGGTGCCCTGTGCTGCAGCATTTTAATCGGAGACATCATGTCATTATGCCCCAGATATTAAGTCTACATTTACAAAGTGAAGATTTTTGGACCTAACCATAATGACATTTTCATACCCAACAAAACGAACACCTATTGATTTATATCACTTGTTTTATTTTCCTAAAAAGTACCTTTTTATAGTTGCTTTGTTTGAATCAAAATTCCAACAGAGCCCATAATGTTCAAACCAACTCATGCATAATAGAGAGTTAAGAAGCTCTCAGCCAAGTCAGAGAAAGAAAGGAAAGAATACTTATAATTATCGCTATCATAATGGCTGGATAGAGGCAGTGTTTTGAGGACTATTAAGGACTATTTTGCTTTTCTTGACTATTTATTTATTTATTTATTTATTTATTTATTTATTTATTTATTTATTATTTATTTACCTTTCTTGACCTTTGCTCTAGCCGGCTTGCAGTATCTATCTTCCTAGGGGAAGATCATGATTTATAACAGAAGGAAGGGCAGAAGAGGGAACAAGGTAGTTTTCTTCCTCTGAAACATGAAGCAGAATTATTAAGCAAGAGAGTGACTTTGCAAGTCAGGTGTTACCTTGAAAGAGGATTTCTAAGTTCCTTTAATATCTCCTTTAGCTTTCAGCAGTACAGCCTGATTGGCCCATTTTATGGAGTTCCCCCAGTGTGTATCCAAAATATCTTGGGCTCCATTAAGGCCTCTCCAAGAGACAAGAGTGAGAGGTGGAGAGTGTGTGCGTGTGTGTGTGTGTGCACGCATGTGTGAAATCTGGCCTTTTGGGGCCCCATGAGACAATGAGAAACACATAGAAGGAGAAAGGAGGCATGAGGAGGTGAGAGATAGATTTAGATTATGTGTTCTTCCAGCTTTGGCCCAGAAAGTGGAAGGCACATTAGACAAGTGGGGCTGTCACCAAGGGCAGAGGGTCTCTGGTTATTGCAGCTTGAGACTGCTGGAGAGAGTGTTGTCTTGGGGTGTGAAGGCAGTGTGGTCAGGCCGAGGGAGGTCTCAGGGGTTAGATTTCCTGAGCCATCCTTGTTTCCATGGTGTCACAGATGGAGTCAGAACATGGTGGGCATTTGGCTGGGGAGCACTGCCAATGGGAGCCATCATGATTGGGCAGGCTCAAGGTGCCCTGGAGCAAGGGCTACATGGTGGATCACCTGGGGCAGGCCAATTTAGAGACATAGCAAATGGGAGGGAGTCTAAGGCTAACAGAGGAATCTAACTCCAGGGAATGCTGGTCTGAGGCAGAGCCAGGCAGACAGAGCCTTGGGCTCTGCCCAGTGGAGTAAATCTTAGGCTATAAGTTACTGTATGACAAACACAACCTTTGACTGTGAATTCCAGCAGGTAGATCAGGGGCGCCTACCCAACCCAGGCCAGAAGAACCAGAGCAGCCAGGTGAATATGACTCTTCACCTCCCATGACATAATATAAGCCCCACCTCTCCCCACTTCCACCCAGATGTCATCTTGGAGAGAAGCCAAAAGACTAAGATGTCTGAGAGACTAAGCCTTTATTTCCCCTTGGGAACTAGCATTCTTTGAAGGGACCATTTAAGTTATTGTGTTTATTGTGTTATACTAAGGTTCAAACTTGATTAGACGTGGGAATAATCAGGTCATCCTTTTGAATGGCTTTTGGCTATTTCCAAAAATCAAATCCACTCTCAGAGGACAAAGATTAGCCATCACTGGAAGGCTTCTAAAAATATTCTAACTGATAAAAATATAAGACAAAAATGTTAACCTCTCTAATTATCTGCCCAAATGTAAACTGAAACAACAATTCCATGCTTTTTTCTTTGAAATTAGTGAACATTGGAAAAAGTACAAAAATATCTGTTAATCCAAAGGGGAAAAAAGTGATAGACAAAACAAAGGAGTCACATGTTCTTGGTCAATCTGAGTTTTGACAGGAGTTCAATGTTGTATTCTGGCACAACACTAATATTTACCAAACACTTTCTCTCTGCCTGGTGGTATTTTAAGAAATTTAGGTGTGTTATTTCACTAAAATATCACAATAGCCCTAAGAAATATATGTATTTTCATTGTTCCATTTCGCAGATGGGGAAACTGAATCACAAATAGATTCAATACCTTGCTAGAAAATAGTAGACTCTGGATTGAATCCAGAAAGTTAGATGTGATGTCTGTTAACCTGAACCTCTGCCTACCCAGTTTTGGGCACTCAGACCCTTCCACCTATGTGATGACTAGGAGATCTTTAGCATTGACTTGGGGCAGGTGGAGAATTCCAAAGCATTTCTTCACGTCTCTGGTATATTTTAACATTGAGCTGCTATCACTTTAATGTGTGGATAGATTTGTTTGTTGCGAGGATTGATATAGTTCTATGGACACCTAGCATGGGCTTAGCTGGAGTAGGCACGCCATCAGTGTTGCTCACCGAATCCAACTCTTGTTCAATCAACTCATTCACACATACTGTTCTTTGAAAATATCTAGAGAAGAACTTGACCACTTGCTATCATTCTCTCTTTGCAAAGTGGCATTCTTGTTGCAGCTACCCTGATTAGTATTATTCTCATGCTCTGGGTTATTTATCTCACTTTATGAGTGCTCCCTGGTGGACACTGCCCTTTCAGCCTGGGTTCTAGAATAAATACATGTGGAGCTGGCCTGACCCAACCGCAATCTGGCCAAATTTAGCTGCCTGGCAGGCTGAAACAGAGCTTCCCAGCCCCGGCCAGCCTAGATCATCTGAACCAGAGTTTGTAATTGTGAGAATAAATGGTTGTTGTCGAAAGCTATTGAGTTTTGAGATGATTGTTATGGGGTATTATGTCAACAAGAGTTGACAAATACAGGAGGTATATTCTAAAATCCACATGCATGTTAAATATGTGAATGATGTGACCTACTCCCTGTTGCTTTTGAGAAGGTAAATTATTATAACTTGAGGAAAACAGTATGGACCTGTATCTATAGCTATATCAAGAGCTTTATTTTCCACCTTAGAAAATAACCAGGAATATGGACAAAAGTTCATTATGGTATTATTCCTAATGGTAAAAAATTGGAAACAGTTTTAAAGAACAACACTGGAATTATGATCAGATAAACTATGGGTTAGCCAATGATGGAATATAACACAGTTGTTGAGAAATACCTAAAACAGTGATTTAAGCCAGACTGAAACTGATTCTCTCAAAAAAAAAAAAAAAGTCTGGGGGAAGGCAGTCCAAAATTTTTTTTGATGGCTCAATGGGTACAGTTGCTGTCCAGTTTTTGGCTTCATCACTCTTCAAGTGAGGCCTCATCTTCATAGTTCAAGATAAGGCTGCAGCACCAGCCATCACATCCACATTCCAAGCAACAAGAGAGAAGAAGTAGCAAAGACATGTGTACACTCTTACATTAAGGACTCTTCTTGGACTTCCTCATACCACACTTTTTTATATTTCAAAAGTAAGAATTTAACCCCAACAATGCGTCCAGCTAAAATGTGGAAGAAAAGGAGAGTACATATCGAGAGAGACACATAGTTATTAAAATATTAAAATTATGAACACGAAGACCAGTAAGTAGTGTGTCCTATCCTAAAATTTACTTTGGTCTCTGCAATCCACTGACTTCATGCCTTAAAGAAATGATACCTACATCCCTAGGGTTTGCCAGGGCAAATAGTGTAAGAGCTTTTCCCATGGATGGCGGTGGAATAGCTGGTGGGTGACCACCTGGAGTGGGAAACAGAATTGGTGGAAAAAGGCAAGAGGGGAATTTCTGGATTCCTGGGTGCTGCAGAAGCTGGAAGTGACAAGCTGGAGGAGGGTGCCCTGTGACTGTCAAGGAAACTGCAGGGCGGGGTCTCTGGGAAGCCATGAAGCTGTTTTAAGAGTGAGTTCTAGACACTGCTGGGCAGGGAGAGTGTGATAAAGCGACTCTCTGACAGTGTCAGTCCATTAAGACCTTCCCTACCTCCCTTGGCCTGTCTTCCTTTCTTCTCTTCCACTGTGCGGGGCCCAGGAAGCACAGTCATGGAGAAGAGTGAGGAGATGTGGAAGTGTGACCTGGGGGTGTGAGGGGGAAGCCAGAGCCTGCCTTTCCTCTCCCCTTGTCCACAGCCCGAGCTGGCTTCTTGCTCACAGCAGACCTGCAGCCATGGGGAACCGGGGGGCAACCGAGCCTTGGGATCAAGCCTGGAGCTTTGATTATTCCCTGGGACTTCTAATGATTGAATAGAGACTGAATCTGTTATTTAAAAAGACTTTAGGGCATTAAAAAAAATCACATATAGGTGTGAGCAGAAGATTCATGAGAACTCTTGTGGATTTCATTCAGGGGATGGAGAGGGATTTTTCCCAGTGCATAAATTTTAGGATTTAGAGGAGACAACAATAAAAGCACTACACTAAGTCCTCTCTGTTTATTATACCATTACGCACAGGGTAATTCTTATGTAATCATATTAACTGAAAAGGCAAATACAGATTTATATATCATATGACCCAAATATGTCAAAACACATACAGAGAGAGAGAGAGAGAGAGAGAGAGAGAGGATAAGAAATAGTAAAATGTTCAAAGTGCTTTCCTCTGCCTGGGGAAGGTCTGTGTTCATCCATTCCTGTGAGCTCCGCAGCCATCCTTCCTCTACACCTGTTCTGGGCTCCGTTGGCGTCCCTCTCATACCATGACGTGTATTGTGATTATGTGTCCCTGGTTGGTCTGTAAACGACTTGAGGGAAGGATCACGTCTTTATGTAGCTGCCTCCCTCAGGACCCAAATCGGAGCCTAGGCCACAATCAGCATAGAATAAAGGTACACATTTATTAGAGAACAGAGGGGTGCCTGGGTGGCTCACTTGGTTATCAGCCTTCGCCTCAGCTCATGATCACAGATTCCTGGGATGAAGCCCTGCATGTGGCTCCCTGCTCAGCAGGAGTCTGTTTCTCTCTGCCTCTACCCACTCTGGACGCTCATACGTGCTACCTCTCTCTCTCAAATGAATAAATAGAATCATTTTTTTGGGGGGGTGACTGGGTGATGGGCACTTGGGGGGCACTTGACAGGATGAGCACTGGGTGTTATTCTATATGTTGGCAAATTGAACACCAATAAAAAATAAATTTATAAAAAAAAATGAAGGAAGCCCAATCCTAATGCTTTGTCTGAGTGCGCCAACCTGTGGCAGTCACTGTCTCCTCCCTACTCCACAATGTATTCTTGTCTTTCTGGAATACCCCAGCCTTATGTGAGTTCTCCAAGTGCTCATGTTAGTAATTTGTGAACTTTTTGAGGATTGGACCCATACAGGCATAACAATAATAGTGACTATTTATTGAGCACCTACTGGAAGCCAGGCAGGGCACCAGAGCAGTGCTGCACACACTCTTATGCACACCTGGGAATCTCGTTAACCAGCAGATTCTGATTCCATGGGTCTGGGTGGGCCTGAGTCACTGTGTTTCTAAGAGGTGATGTCTATGCAGCTGTTCCAAGGACATGCTTGGAGTAGTGAAATGCCGAGGACTTGAATTCATTTGATTTAAAAAAAATTATTTATTTATTCATGAGAGACACAGAAAGAGGCAGAGACACAGGCAGAGGGAAAAGCAAGCTCCATGCAAAGAGCCCAGTGTGGGACTCGATCCTGGGACTCCAGGATCACATCCTGAGCTGAAGGCAGAAGCTCAACCGCTGAACCACCCAGGCGTCTCTTGAACTCATTTGATTCTTAAATTAATTCAATGAGCAGGTACTATTATTCACTGCATTTTGCAATAAAAAAAAAAAAAAAACAAGGTCAGACAGAGGGGCCCAGGAAGCACAGTCATGGAGAAGAGTGAGGAGATGTGGAAGTGTGACCTGGGGGAGGGGGAGGGGGAGAAGCCAGGGCATGCAGTTATTAGTGGCAACTAGATGCAGGACTATCTAACTTTAGGGTAGGGGGTCTTTCCAAAGTACCACATGCTTAGCTTGCCAAGTGGGCTCCTTTAGGAGCTATCTTTGTGCTCTTGGACCCTGGAAGGGAAGGGGAGGGATGAATCATTTGTGTTTCTAAAATTAAACCTTGGGCCATGTTTCAGCTCTGGGGAAAGGTGAGGCTCTGTGTGTGTGTGGGGGGGTTACCATTTACTGGAGGGCATGCATCATTTCCAGACATGGAGCATGCCCACTGCTCCTATTGCAGTCCCTGGCCTACGATGGAAGGGCCTGTCAGCTCCAAGTGGGGGAGGCCAGACCCTGTCTGCTCAGCTGAATAGCCTGGAATGGGAGCCTTGGTCCTATGGGAAAAGGCCTGTTTTCAGGGGAAAACAAGACAATTACTGTCACCGAGCACTTGCAGGTTCATCTGCACATCTTGACAACTGTCCTGGGAGATAAAAGCTGTCCTCACCACTCTACAGAGGGGGAAGTGGAGAGGTGGAGCTGGTTTCACACCCAGGTCTGGTTCCTCCAAAACCTGTGTGACACTATACTGAGCCCCCTTGGGGTTTCTGAGAGGAAGGCCTAGATGGTGGGAGACATCCAAACATGCTCCTCTTTGAAGGGGGGCTATTTGGGGAGAACCGAACCTAGTGGGTTTATTTAGATCCAGATCTTGCCATATAAGTGCTTCATGGCTGTGAGCAGATCACTGGACCTCTCTAATACTGTGTCCTTCTCTATAAAGCAGGGGTACTAATTATATGTGTATAGTTGATCCTCATTATTCACGGATTCTGTATTTGTAAATTTGCCTACTCATTCAAATTTATTTGTAACCTCCAAATCAATGCTCATGGTGCTTTTGTTGTCATTTGTGGGCATTACAGAATGAAGAGTCACCGCATGCCCATGTTCCCAGCCAATGCCAAGCAAGGTGGCATTTTGCCTTCTTGTTTCAGCTCATACTATAAATAAGTGTCCTTTATCTGATCAACTGAGTTCCACATTCTTCACATTTTTGTGGGTTCTGTCCATGATTTCACTGTTCAAAATGGAAATGACCGTTGTGTGGCATGCTGGCACCATGCGTATGCCCATGGGGCACATGGATGCCCCAACTGCAGATCCAAAGCGCTGTCTAGTTCTATGTGCCTGGTGGAGAAAATCCACCTGTCAGGTAACCTTCATTCATGACTTCAGCGTGAGTTATGGTGCAGTTGGCCCCGAGTTCAATGTCAATAAATCAATAGTATATATTAAATCAGACATATTTAAACAAAAAATACATATAAAACAATAAAACAAGGTTATGTATTGATGGATTGTTAAGAGTGCTATGACCAGAGGCTCACGGGAACTAACTCTGCATTTCCCTAGGAGCAATGGATCAGGATTTGCTAACTCCGTGTTCCTGGTGACTTTATAGAACAGAACTACCTCAAATAATGAGAATCAACTGTAGGTATTTCGGGTCACATTCAATGTCAGTCCCTTTCTTTCCTGGGCTCACTCATTAGCCTTTCTGGGAAAGGTCATGCCGATGAGACCACGGCCATGGTCAGAGGTGGCGGGGAAGAATGGGCAGCATAGTTACATGTGTGAGACTCTGAGCATCTACTTCACCCTTTTTCACTTGTCTATAAAGGGGTGTCTGTAAAAGGTAATGATGTGGTGCCTACTTTATGATCTGTTGTGAGGATGAGATGATTTGAAACCTATAGAGTGTTTAGAACAGAGCTTGGTAAATGGGACAGGACTAGGGGCAGGGGCCTTGGGGGCAAAAGCTATGGAGGCCTTTGCCATGTGCTTGCTTGTCTCTTTAAATTTGGTACCCTAGGTGTCTTTCTCATTTCAGCCTTGTCCCAGCCCTTCTGGCCAATGTGTATTGGTGACTGCTATTACTAATAGGAGGTCCCTGCTCTTGTTGTCCTGTCTGTCCCTCTGGAGAGGTCACTGTCAGCTGGCCTGGGTCTCACCACAGGCATGGCATATTCCCTTCTGGGCCTCATTCTTTCATCTGTCACTTGAAGATGACATCACCCTGGACATCCTTGACCTCATCACCTACCTCTGAGGGTAGTTGTGAGCCTCAAACAGAGAATGGGTGGGCAAGCTTCTGTAGACTGTGAAGTAGGGGACAAACAGGAGATGTTACGGCTCATTCAGATGCCCCATTCTGGCTCTGTCCTCCATCAAGAGATCTCAGCTCAGCTTGAACCTGCTCATGGCTTTATCTGTACCCCCCTGGGAGAAATGAGTTCCATATGGCTAAATCCTAGGGTAGGAACGAAAACATTATTTTTTATTTCTCCTGCAAATGACATTTGGAAAAGCCTCAGTCCTGGCCTTCTCTGAATCTGGCCTTCCAGGTTTGGGCTGTTACCTCGTGTGCTTGTTTTGGTCTTTGAAGAGACTGTCATAATGTTACAGGGAGGCAGAGATGAAGACACTATTGAAGACCTACTCTACTCTGGGCTGGGCAATGTGGTCAGTGCTTTATTTATTTACTTATTTATTTTTAAAAAAGATTTTATTTATTTATTCATGAGACACACAGAGAGAGAGAGGGGCAGAGACACAGGCAGAGGGAGAAACAGGTAGAGGGAGAAACAGGCTCCGTGCAGGGAGCCTGATGTGGGACTTGATCCTGGGACCCCAGGATCATGCCCTGAGCCCAAGGCAGATGCCCAACCACTGAGCCACCCAGGTGTCCCTGCTTAGTGCTTTAGATAAACCCCTGCTTATCCTCACAACTCTGTAAAACGGATCTGTTGTCCTCATTGTGCTGGTGTGGGAATGGAGGCCAGGGGAGACGAAGGACCCTGCTTGGCATCACACACTCAGTCACCAGATGGGCTGAGGTTAGACTTGGCTCTGGTCAAGTCCCAAAGTGAGGAAAAGGGAGGTGGTGGGGCCTGGTGGTTAATATCATGGGCTTAGGGATCATACAGTTTGGATACCGGCTCCTTCCTGACCTCTTGGATGACATTAGGCAAGTTACTTTAAATTCTTAGTGAATTAAAAAAATAATCCCTAATTAAACTCATTAATCATAAGTAATCCTCCTTTTTTACTTCTGCAGAAACAGTGGTGATAGTGATATTTACTTTGTGAGATCAAAGTGAATTTCCACTCACTTATTCCTGTGCTGCTCACAGTCCCTAACTCAGAATAAGTGCTCAGCAACGTTGGTCACTGTGTTAGGACCACAAAGGTGGCTAAGTAAGTGCTCCCTCATTGTAGGGGGATAAATAGATCCTGTGAGGGGTACAGAAGTGATCTGCTGTTAACTGTCCCCAGCCCCGACCGCTGGGCTGGAGGAAGAGAGCGCCTCTTCTGCGGGTTGGGCTTCTCCCACACCCTCCTTCTCCCTAGCCTCCCTCCAGCTCCACGCAAGCCCAAGAACTGGCAGGTGCTCCTCATGTGTTCTTTCACCTGAGAAAGTTATTCTGTGCTTAGAAGACATTGCTGTCTTTGTTCATTGGGGTGCAGCACACTTGGGGCCTGGGAGTGAGAGAGAGAGCCCAGGGGGCTGGATGTGTGTGTGTGTGCTTGCACATGTGTGTGAGTGAGACAGAGAGAGAGAAGGAATGTGAGCCAGAGGACTGAGGGCTGTATAATGGCTTGTGCATGTCTGAAGACAGGAAGTGACTGGATGGTAGGGAGAGAGTGTGAAGTGTGTGTGAGAGAGTGTGTGTCTTTGAGAGAACAAGCAGCTGTGCCGTCCACGTGTCACTGTCTGTTCGTGCTGTATCTGAGTAGGGACGCCTGTGCAGGATGTCTTTCATCTCCTGTGGATCTGATGGAGAGGTCACTGTCCTGGCCACTGGGATGTTGAACAGAGCAGTGGGGGAAGGAGGAAGTCCTCTTTATATTGGGACAGGAAGTCTCCTTACAGGGAGATTGGGTAGCTCTGGGCACTAGGACATGGGTACGGCCTGACCTCATGGCCCCTTTCCCATTGTGAGAACAAGGAAGGGAAAACAGATGCAGTGTTTGCATGAGAGACACTGGGATCCAAGTGGCTATGGGATTATAGAGCCAAGTGACTATGGGATTATAGAGCCAAGTGGCTGTGGGATTCCCAAACTGGGAAGGCCCCGAGGGATGATTTAAAGAAGATCCGCTTCAACCATGTCAGAGGCAGATCTGAGGTCCAGACAGGGAAAGTCATTTACCTCTGATCACATAGACTTGACCTTGAGCCCTACAGGGGTCTTAGGGGCTGGGACCAGAAAAAGAGAGAAAGGGCAGGTGGTGAGGATTAAGTGGCTATGTGAGTGGAAAGGATTGAGGTGATCAGTAAGGCAACGGTTCAGTGTGTAAATGTGGTTCCATGTCCCCCCTCTGCTGTGTTGGGGGGTCTGGGATGAGCAAAGCAGCACTTACTACTAGTAGCTGGAGTTGTGCATCAATGTCCAGCCTTCTGGAGTTTCTGGGAGAAGTCATAGAGATGCTTGTGGCAAGGAACAGAGGGCAGAGAGGAAACTGAAGTGGAAGCCCAGGAGAATGAATGACGCCAATGTGGCAGAGGAAGGCCCATTGAGAGCTTCACCTGAAGGGCACTGGGCAGTAAAATGCCCTCCAGAGCAACCTGACGGCTGAGGCCTGAGCAGTGGGGTGCAGTGACTGATTATCCAACCCAGCTACCCTCTAAGTCAGGCTGGCCTCATCCCTGTGATACTCATCAGACCCTACAGTGGTCCTATCAATGGCTGAGACAGTCAGAAAACCTATACGCTTGCATCTGAGCCCAGCCTGCTCATTCTGGATCTGGAGCTCCTGCTTCCCTGCCTCAGTTGGGACATACCTCTGCCACTCCTGGACTTGGTGCTTATTCAGATCTGTGGATTTCTCCCACCCTGGTCCCTGTCATTGTTTAGGGTAGAGATTTTGGTGAGAGTCCCTCAGATGGTGCCTTATTGGGCCCATTCTGGCTCTGCCTGGAGGGAAGGAAGCTCGATGGACACTGTGTTATGGATGTGTGGTCCTGCCCAAAGTGGAGGAGTCCTCAAGCAGTTTACTGTGGCAGAGGCTTGGGGGATAGTTCTCAGGGGCCATGCCCAGCCTGTGGCCAGAGGTAAGGGAGGATGATGAGTTCAGTGGCAGGAAGTGGAGTTGGGTTAGGAGGCTGGGAAAGAGGTGGTGGTGTGTGCCCTCGTGTGTGTGCATGCATGCGTGTGCATGTGTGTTCATATTAGGGATGGGGAGTGGTCAGCATGACAGAAGCAGAGATCGAGGTGAGGTCAGAGAGAGTAGAACAGGGTAGTTGAGGCTCCCGTATACAAATGCTGGTCCTCCCAGGTTGCTCCTTTGCAGCGGGAGGTGAAGAACAGGAGTCTTACTTGCTGATCATCTGTGAACACATCTCCAGCCAAGAGGAAATGTTAGTTCAGATCCTTTGAGAAGAGGACACCAAGGTCAAGAGATTCATTGGGAAAAGGCCTGTGAAGGATACAGGGGAGTGAGGAGCAGTAGTGTAGGCACCAGGAGCCTCTAGATGTGACTCAGTTCTGTCACCTGGGAAAATGAAGGGGACTTAGGAGGTGTGGGCAAGGTTTCAGACAGGTCAGGCTTATGTAGTGGTTCCAGACCCAAGTCACTCACTGGAGGAACCTTGCATCTGGGGTGGGCGGGCTCTAGCAACAATGCAACGCCCATCCGTTGGCTGCATCTGGTAGGAGTGGGAGGGCACCAGCACCTCCGTTATGCCTTCTGTGCACAATTTATCCAGACCTTGGATAAACTAATGAAAAAAAATAATGAAAGCTTCAATTATTGAGCACTTGTACTAATACCTTTTAAGTTGTGTACATTATAGCAGCTCTAATTTTTCTTTACAATCTAGTGAGAAGTGTTATTATTATTTCCGTTTTACATTAAGACAGAATTGAAACTCAGAGAGGTTGAGTAACTTTCTCAAAGCATATCAGTCAGAGTCCAGTCAGAAGATGGAAGCGCACAGCAATTTGAGGAGAGAACGTCTTATATGAAGAATTGTATAGCAATGAGAAATATTAACTACCAAGGGGTATGGATAACACTAACGAATGCCAAAACGGAGGGTTTATGGAGCAATCTCGACCTCTAGGCTTGAGGCAGGGTACCTGTGCAATAATAAGAAATAGATGTATTGCTCTATGCCCCCAGATCCTGACACCAAACTCCTAAAACCCTTGTAATTTCCTGAGAAATGGAGGTATAGGAGCTGCTGACATACAGGTACTAAACCCCTTGGAATTTTCTGGGTGATAGGAGTGTGTTTTTTTGTAATGATGCAGTTCTTGGTGGGCTCCTGCGTGCGGTCTTGTCACCAGAAGGACCAAGCATGATTAGAAGCTTGGAGTTTTCAGTCCTACCTCATCCTCCTGGGAGAGTTGAAGTGTTATCTACATAATGAAGCCTCCCTAAAAATCCCTAAACTATGGGGTTTGGAGAACTTCCTGGTTGGTGAACACATCCACATGCCAAGAGGGTGGCATGCCCTGACTCCACAGAGACAAAAGATCTTGTGCTTGGGACTGTTCCAGACCTCACCCCATACACCTATTCATCTGGCTTTTCATCTGGATCCCTCATGATATATTTTATAATAAACCGGTAAATACAAGTAAGGGTTCCCTGAGTAATGGGAGCCCTTATAGCCCATGATCAAATGTGCAGAAGGGGTTGTGGGAGTCCCCAATTTATAGCCAGTTAATCAGAAGTATGGGTGACAACTTGGGAGTTAGCACTGGCATCTGAAGTTACAGGCAGTCTAGCTGGAGAACTGATTGGTGTGAGAAAAGCCCCACATGCTTGGTGTCAGAAGTGTTGAGTAGGTGGAAAAAAGGATTTTATCTTTCAGTATGCAAGGAAGGAACAGATTTGGGATGGGACCCCGCTCCCCATGGCTGGGATTCAGACCTCTCTGGAGAGGGCTTGGTTGCAGTCCCTTGGAGGGTGCAGAGGTTTGCTGAGGCATCTCAAACGAAACCAGCCCCTGGGGTGCAGGTGACACTCTCCTGCGATCTGACTTCTGGGGTGTGACTAAAACCCCTGGGAGCTGTTCACAAGATCGCTGCTATTTGCTGAGGCACTGCCTTTTGGGGTGCCAGGGAAACTTGCTGAGGTGTGAGCCCTATTGGGACTGGGTGTTCTTTCCACGCTGGTTGCTCTTCACCACAGGAGCAAGAAGCAAGCAAGGGGATGAAACCAGGACGAGACTCTTCTTTCTGTGTGTCTCTCTAGCGCCCTCTACCGACGAAGTCTAACATTTCTCCGCGGTCGGAGGACAACTGTTCACAGAGTCCAGCTCCACCACCACCGAGCCAGGCAATGATGGGGAATGCGAGGCTGAGAGGCAGTGCATTGATGACTGGCACAACAAATATTAAAATCTATTGAAACCCAACTTTATCTGACACCAAAGCCCAACTTATTTCCACTATAACACTGGCCTTTTTTGGCCTAAAGTCTTCCCATCGCTAAACTGACACCGAGAACGCCCTCGTAGGGATGTTGTGTGTCTCATTTAATAGGAGACAAGGTACAGCTGGGTCTGGAACATTACAGAAGTTCACTGAGACTTAGGTGCCCACTAGCCTGCCTATTTATAGAATTACATGATCTTAACACCATTCAGAGACTTAAGACATAATCAAACCCATTTTTTTTTTCTAATTTTGCAAATGACAAAACTGAGGTATTGAGAGAAATGGCTAATCTCAGGTCTCAACATCTGTCAATGGCAGAGCAATAATTAGGTCCTGGGCTTCCTGACACCTGTTTCATTTTTCTTCTTACTCAACTCTGGCACCTCGCATTTGATGTGTTATTTTAGTGCAAAGTGGGGGGTGGTGGTGGTGGTGGTTTCATGTGAGATTATTTAACGTTGGCTGGCTGTGTACTCAGTTGCACAATCAGATAACTTTCCTTTGTTTACAAAGAGAAAAGGTTGTTTTGACCAAGTTTTTCCTTAAAGATCAAGTCAGTGCTTTTATTTCCTTACTGAGTTGGCAACAGGTAAACAAGCCAAGCTGATTAATAACATTAACCTTCTGACATGGAGAGGGCGCAGACCTAATATTCCTTTGTCATAAAAGTGTCCCCTTGGACTTCTCATTTCCATGGACGGTCCTCTCCCATTTTTGCTTAGAGAACTGGTAACAGTATACAGGTTGAGTCATCTGGGGAGGCTGCTGCCTTTCTCAGCTCCTCCAGGACTTTCTGCTCGTGAGTTTCCCTTCTCATTTACATGTTCTCGTTGTGGGGGATTGTGCTTGTGAGCATGGTTTCAGCCATATCCTCCGAACTAATGATTCCCAAGTCCTTGTCTTCAGGTCATGCTTGAAGGTCACAACTCTCTGACCACCTTCAGATCACTCTATCTAATGCCTTCTGCGCATGTCCACTTGACAGGCTGCAGGCAGCTCAAACTGTCCCTCCCATGATGAGCTCACCATCTCCTTCCAGATCTGCTGCTCCTGCTGCCGGGTCTTCTGGAGGGGCACCACTATCTATGAAATGCTCCAGGCAGAGCATCTTTGCCACATACTCTTTTGTCACTTCCCAGTACACTTCAAATTTTTATTCTAACTCCCTAACATGGATGACAGGCCCTGCCTGAGCTGGCCCCTGCTGACCCCTGTCACTAGTATTGTCCCACTCTTCCTTTTGCTCATTTCCTCCTCTCTACCAGTGCATCGAAGCCTTTCCTGTCCCAAGGCCATGGTACAAGCTGTTTCCTCTGTCTGATGTGCTCATCCCCTGATCCTGAGAGCCTGGAGCCCAGCAAGGGCTGGATTCAGTGTAGAGTTGGTTATTGTTTGACCATATAAAAGAGGTCCTCATGTTTGAAATTAGTCACTTAAAATGAGTCAACTTAAAAATAAGGATTATGCTTTCATAGTGAAGGGTAAAAAAGGGCAAAGGTTTAGTTAGAAATTATTTTAAAAAATTAACAAGAATTATCATGTTTATTTCGTTTTACATTTAACAAAATTCAGTTTGCATTGCAATTACATGCAAGTGGCTTACAGTGAATCAAGAATGAATCCAATATTGGTTTCTTTGGTACCGGTTTCTCGATAACATTGTATGCTAGCACAAAATGTGTTGTTTACTTTTGACTTTTACAATGTGTTCAAGAGGGCAATTTGTGTAAGTACAATAAAAGACTCATTAATTTTTTTCCTTAGCTTCACTCATGTTGGAAACACTTTCCTTTGAGACACCTGTTGTATCACCATCCTTGTCTTCGATGGCTAACTGGACTGCCAGATTATCATCTATCACTGACTTTGCTTGTGATTCCTTAGCATTACTTTCACTGACTTCATGATGTCTGACATCTTTTGTAAATTTCAATATTAGTTTGAAGGCCATTTGCATTGCATATTCTTCACATTATTAGATGTGGCACATTTGACCATAAAGGAGAATCATTCTGCCCATCCCAGAAATGTCACTGTGAGTCATAATTGTTAGTGTCAGTGTGTGTGGTGCCCTATGAATGAGAGTACTTTTATAGGTGGGGAGTACATTAGTGAATATTTTCTTTTTCTTTTTTTTTCAAGATTTATTTTTTTTTCAGAGAGAGTGGGGGGGGGCAGGGGGAGAGGGAGAGAGAATCTTAAGCAGACTCCATCCTGAATATGGAGCCCCACACAGGGCTCGATCTCACAACCTGAAATCACTACGTGAGCCGAAACCAAGAGTTAGACGTTTAACCGACTGCACCACCAGGGTGCTCCTAGTGAATGTTTTCATGTCCAGTCTTTGATTCCCTACTTGACCTCATAACTGTGGGAATTCTGGTGAAGGATACTTGGGCACTGAAGATGTCCTGTAGAAGTCTTTTTCTCAGAGCTCTGACCTTCCCCATGTTTACTGCCCAACATTCCTTATACCAGAACCCAAAGGTCCTTATGGACTCTCTCTGTCTCCTGGATCTAATAAATGTCCTTTATGCCAAAGGTTGGCCAAGGGCCTTTTCACATTTCATAAGGGAACCCTGGCCTCCTGGCAGGGCCCATGCCATCCCAGCTGGGGCATGGTTTCGTGGGACAAAGAATACATCCTCTCTTTTATTTCTTTGCATCTTTGGACCACACTTTACAGAGAACTCTAGAATATTGGGTCTGGGATAGACAATGTACCATGCTCCAATCAACATTTATTAAGCATCTACCCTGTGACAGGAATTTTTTCACATGTTCTGACATTTGACCTTCACAGATTGCTTGTGAAGTTGTTCTGTTTTTCATACCAATTTAGAGATGGGGCTTAGAGAAAGTAAGTCACCCATTTCTGGTCTCACAGCTGAGGAGTAGAGCAGGAGAGGGGCCGCTGTGTCCTATATTAGCTCCAAGCTCTTTCCCTCAATTTATAAATGAGAAAACTGAGGCACAGGGTTGGGAAAGGACTTAGCTAGAGGCACATCAGTAGTTAGTGGTGGGACCCACTCAGGCGCTCCAGTGCCCTGTCTGTCTTCCTCTACGTTACGTTGCTGCTCATGCTGTTATTGTCCAGCTATTGTTTTAGGAGAGGAAAATAGATTTCATATGAAATTGCTTAAAAACTTCCAGGCTCTTCCTTGTTGCACAACCAAATGTTCCATTTTATTTACAGTGTATTTTTAAAGCCTTTTTAGACTCCCAGTGATACATTTATTTCATTACTGAATTGGCAACATGTGATAACTCAAAATTCATATGATTTATCAAACTTTCAAGCACCCTTTGACATGGGGACTCTATTGTACTGAGATTTCTTATCCTAAAATAGCCACAAACATTGATATGTGATCAAAGAAGAGAAGTGTCTCTCCAGAAGCCAGGTTTTCTGATTCCAAATCCAGTACCTAGACTCAGACTCTTTGTTAAAGACAGTTACATTTTTTACTGATTAGCACGATAGCTATTATTAGATAGTACTTGCTATGTGTCTGGCAAGTTTTGCTTTACTCTGCGTGTTTTAACTTGTTTAATCCTTAGAATAATCCCACATCAGATATTATTATTCCTGTTCTATAACAGGCATTCACAAGGGGCTATATTGATTTTATTTATTTACTCATGAGAGACACACAGAGAGAGGCAGAGACACAGGCAGAGGGAGAAGCAGGCTCCTTGGGGAGCCCGATGTGGGACTCGATCCCAGGACCGTGGGGTCACACCCTGAGCCAAAGGCAGATGCTCAACCACTGAGCCCCCAGGCATCCCTGTATTGATAATATTAAATGTTCTCTTATATTATTGTCAAGTTTTTGTGAAGGTTTATTTTCCACTTTTAACCCCTGAATCATCTACTCCCCTTGTGGTCCTCTCAGTGTCCCAGCACATTACATTGTGGGTTGAAAATGTGTGAAGCATTAGTTCAGGTACTTTTGCAAATAATAGAACACCTGACAAACAGTGGCTTGAGAGGTAGGTGGTTTTGGGCTGGTTCAGTGGCAAACAAATAAAACAGAATGAAACCACAAAACAAACAAACAAACCAAAACAAACCAAAACAAAAAAACACCAAGAAATCCAAAAACCAAAACCAGCCTCTTTCTACCCTTCTGTTTCTCTTTCCCAGGACACTGGCTTTTGTCTTTAGGCTTGTTGCTCATGATTTAAACAGGGACACCTCACCATTAGTCCTAAAATAGCTATTTTCAAAGACAGGCTGCTAAGGGATAGCCAGAGATGCCAAAGTAGCATCTCTCTATCAGGAGAGAACATCTTCCCCAGAAATCCCCCAGAAAATTTCTCCATATATTTCATCTTCTTGTACTAAGTCACATGGCCACTCCTTGTTACAAGGAAGTCTGGGAAAACGGGAACCTGTGGTGTGTGTGTGTGTGTGTGTGTGTGTGTGTGTGTCTAGATGTCACCATAAAAAAGATAGGAAGGAAGGGCATCTGGTGGCTCCACTGGTTGAGCATTCAACTCTTGATTTTGGCCCAGGTCTCATGGTTGTGGGATTGAGCCCCATGCCCAGCTCAGCGTGGAGTCTGCTTGGGATTCTCCCTCTTTCTCTGCCCCCTCCTCCAAAATAAATAAATAAAATCTAAAAAAAAAAAAAAAAGGTGGGAAGGAAATGTGTTTTGGGTAGTCAAACAGCAGTTTCTATCATACATGATAAATTGCTAGTGGATAACTATCTTTTAGGGTGGCCTCCAGTTGGTAATGTGAGACATTTCAGTTATTTAATTAGTGTAACAAACTTAGGAATTTGTTGGGTTATGTGGTAGAAGTTCAAGATCTAAATATGATTACTTTGAACTTTGAGATATAATTCTAAGGCCTGAAAATGCCTGGTAAGGGGGGATGCTTCCTGCTATATGCAACAACCACCTGTCCGGTGAGGTTTTGTATGAGTAGGAGCATCACTTCTTGTTCTGTCCTTGTCCTATAGTTTATTTTTGCAGAAGACTGTAGGTAGAATAAAGGGGCCACTGTGATGCACCCTAAGAATGCTGAGGCTAAAATGGATACAATGTCATTTTATAACATTAGGTCAATGATGAGATAAACCACCTCCGAGACAGGACTTGTCCCAGGCCCAAAAAAGGAAAAACAGGTGTGTTATGAGGATATCAATATTATCTTTGAAGGAGAGTGACTGCGGGACATCTCTGGGAACTTGGCCCTTCTTTCATGGAAAATGCACTACACATTGTTGGCTTTTCCAGGGAGTTCTTGTAGAGAGGGAGATCTCTCTACTCTCTCTCCGTGGGCTCATCCTCAGAAACTGCAAAGCAGATGTGTGCTTTGGGGAGGTAAATGTTTTCCCTTTAGTCTTATTTTCAAAGATTAGTAGAAAGGACTGTAAGATCTTGCCTGCCTGATTCATAGAGGCCCATTAGCTGATAAGTCCCATGGCTGCAGGGCCATGGCTATCCCATCTGCGTCTCTGATGGACAAAGATGCTTCTTTTAGGGAGATCTTGTGGGGTGGGGGAGAGAGTCTCTTCTGTCCTTCTAGAGCTTGGCTCTCACTCTACATGGCAGACATAGAAAAATGTAACACACTCTCCAGTAGCAATGACCTTCTCATGCCTTGAAAGGAAGCCACATGTAGGTACTAGAACAGAATCATGTGTGACAAGCATTGACGCATCCTGCAGGCATGCATGTCTGGAGTGCCTAGTCAGTGCTAAGAGTGTTGTGCTAGTGGTCAGCCTAGAAGTCAGGCTTCCCACCTCCATCTTTCGTGTCCTCTGCTCCATTTGTGGGGAAATGAGAAGGCTGATTAAGATGGAGCACATCCTGTATGTGAGGCATTATGGCACTGTTCTCTTGTCCTGGTGAAGAAAAGGAAGATCAAAAGTGGAAGGTGCAAGGGCATGGTGATGCAAGTGGCCTTAGAGAAATCTGAAGGAGGTAATGTATTTAGGGCAAAAGTGGTAAGGAGGAGATAGGATCATAAGACAGAGGTCATGGAATCCATAGGACTCTAGGGAAGATTGGACATGGGGGTGTGAGTGGGAGGAAGGCACCAGGGTCTCAACCAATGATTAGTGTTTTGAATAATAGCCCTAATAATCAGTCCAGCTTTTCATTCACCTTATACTTCCTACAAATTGCATTGCCTTTGGCTGGGCACTAAATACTTGTCTCCCCCACTGACATGCTGAAACCTAATCCCCAATGTGATGGTATTTGGAGGTGGGGCCTTTGGGAAAGGATTAGGTCATGAAGACAGGCTCTTCATAAATGGGATCAGTGCCCATATTAAAAGAGACCCCAGAGAGATATCTCCTTTCATCTACCATGTGAGAACTCAGCAAGAGGCCACCTATCAATCAAGGAATGGGCTCTCAGCAGACACCAAATCTCACCAGATGCCTTGATCATGAACTTCCCAGCCTCTGGAACTTTGAGAGATAAATGTCTGTTGTTTATAAGTGACTCCATCCGTGACATTTTGCTATAGTAGCCTGCACCGACTAAGAGCACTTCTGCACATGTGAGCCTGGTCTGGCCGTCCTGACTGGGGACACTTCTGTTGTGTGGGCCTTGTTGATATTTGTCCTCTTTGGTTCTACACTGTCACCAGGGACACTTCAGGGTCCCAGATGGCCACTCTCATCACCTGCTGCCAACTTTACTGCATTAGTTAGGATACGTTAGTACATCAGTTAGGATGATACATTCTATGATGACGGCGGCAATGACAACACTGCCTCCCAATCAGTGGCTTATGGTAATCAGTTTCTTTCTCCCTCACCTGAGAGTTCAGTGTAGGTGTACTTAGTTGGTGGGTGGCTTTCCAGCAGGCGATGAATCGGGGCTGAGTTCCCTTCCATCTTGTGGATCTGCCAACCTCTGGGACCATAGAGTCCTGTATTTAGGCAGAAGATGGGCAAGGAGAGGATGGAGAAGATACACCTGACTCTTAGCTGCCTTTGCTTGGCAGTGACATGCGTCGCTTGTGCTTGCTTTTCACAGTGGACACTGCCCCCTACCTCCGACTCCCCTGGATGGAAGGGGACTGAAAACATCGTTTCTAGTTAGGCAGCTGCTTCACGTGACGACTCCACAGTATGGAAGGACAGGCACGAATACGGGTAGAGGGTAGTCGTCTGTTGCTACCCTACCCTGGGACTATTTCCAGCACTAACAGTGAGCACATAAAAGGCTACACATCAAGAACCCTTCAAGGAGTTCAGGGCCTATTAGCCATATCACATTATGAAATTGGATAAAGGAGTCACAAAACACTTGGAAAAAAAACCCTATTGTATATGTTAGATTGAACCATATGGAAATGCTGTTTTGTAGATAAAAAACAGCCGTATGTTGGCAATTTCATATGATTCAACCAAATATATTGGGGAAGTGTTTCCAAAACAGTTTTTCTTAGAACTCTAGCTCATAACTTTGGGCAAATACTGCATACTTTATACTCTGCTGGGAGACTCCAATACACTTTAGCCAATTAAACACTATGAAAACCCCTGTGTTTAAGAGAATCCTGCATTGTTCCGTTTCTTTAATCAGTGATTTCCTAAGCAAGTGTTGTCTAATCAGTGATTTCCAGGCTAATTTGTGCATAGAATTTCCCAAATGCCTATTAAGCCCTCGCAGAATTAGTCTTTTACCTCATGCGCTTTGGGAAACTTTGCATGGAACACTCTAGGGAATCCATCAGTGAATCCCTTTGTAAAGCAGGAAAGAAAGGGTTTTCCCTATGAGGATCCTCACTGACTGAGCACATTGGTGGACATGATACGCATTTGTGGAGTGAACGACCGACTTTGAACTACTCCCATCTCTCTGAGCCTTAGGTTTTCCATCTGCAGAATTAGGATGACAAATGAAAGAGAAGAGCCATCTGAAGAGCATGGGAAGCGGTGCAGATGTGCTCACTTCTTCCCTCCATTATCGTCCTGGAGATTGAAGAAGGCAGCCGCTTGCCACGTAGAGGACACCCTGTTTCAGCAGCCACATGTGGGATTGCTTTGGTCCCGACGTGCAAACATGTTTAAGCTCAGCTTCTTGAGAGCTCACATGGATATTTGGGTCTGGCAGACTTATTTTTATGTGTTCGAGAGAAGAAAATAAAGAGCAACATCCTCGTGTTGACACGGAATGGCCTCCCTGCGATTCTGGGCTGGAGGTGGGGGGGGGGGTGGTGCTGAGGGAGGAACCGAGTCGAAGAGCCCACATGGAACCACTTTTCCATGGTCTAATCTGGGAACCGGAACGCTCTGAGCTTGGAATAGAGTTATGGCTCTGGTTAGAGACTTGATTCACTGGGGCCAGCGTGGCCTCTGGTGGGGCCTTGTGCACATCTGTCCTCTGTCCTGACCTCCTTCTGGCAGCCTCATCCCCAGGCCTGGCTGAGCCCCCAGAACGGATCTTTCTCCTGGCCCCCAGCAAGGCTCTTCACTGGTTTCCAAACATATGTGACTGTTTTGGCCATCTGAGTTTGAGGCCCCTCTGCCAGGGGTCTCCTGAGGGGTCTTCTTCTACCCCGTATACTTGTCACAGCTTCCAGCTGAGTCCATGTACCTGGTCTTCTTGCAGGACCTCCACCCCCAAGGCTTTTTCCAACATGAAGAGGATTCAGGTAAGGGTCCTTATGCTGTGCCTGCTTTTCAGGTTGCTGTGGGGCTGGTACCTTACAGATGCCATCCTGCCAACAGCCAGATATAGCCTCCAGAGCCAGGAGGACCAGGTGTGAATCTTGGCTTGGCCACTGAGGAGCCAGGTAACCTTGGACAGGTACTCTACTCTTTTTGAATCTCAGTTTCTTGATCTGTATTATGTGGATAATTATGGTTGTTTCATTTGTCATTCAATGATCACACACTCACTGAGGGGCATTACTCTGTATTCCAAGCACAGGACATGGAAAGATGAACTACAGTTAGTCTCTGCCTCAAGCAGGTGATCTTCTCCAGATAAAAAAGAATGTGATGGTAAATGCCAGGCCTTAGTCTAGGTATCCACAACACGGTGAAGGCCTGGAGCTTTAATGCAGACATGCGTATGCTCAAATTCCAGCTCCGATGTTAGGTTGCTCTGTGACCTTGGGCAAGATGTGCTTTCTTGTCCTCAGCTTCCTCATCTGTACAACGAGCGTTTTGACTAGATGATTGTTTTTCCCTGACACCCTATGGCTGCATAAAGTCACCAACCTAGAAGTCAAAAGGAGAAATAAATTAAATTGTCACTTAATGCCATGTCATTAAGCCTAGTGGATGCTGTGGCACTTATCATTCTATCCTGGACATTCTATATGGAGGACATTTCAAGGAGTCCTGTGTGTTCTTAGGGAAGAGCCTGAGCTTTGGCAGCCAATAGACTTAGGATCTAATCCTACTCTTGCCACTTATTGTCTGAGTGACTGTTTTTTAAAAGATTTAATTAATTAATTAATTAATTAATTAATTAAGAGTGCATGAGTCAGGGGAGAGGTAGAAGGAGAGGGAGAAAATCTCAAGCAGACTCTATGTTGAGCAGGGGATCTAATCCCACTGCTCCGAGATCATGACCTGAGCCAAAACCAAGAGGGAGATGCTCAAGCTATTGCATCACCCTGGTGCCCCTGGCTTAGTGACTTTGAATGAATTCATCATGTCTCTGAGCCTCCATTGTCCATCATAAAATTTGGGACAAACATACAATTTGCAGTGTTGTTGTTGTTGTAAGAATTAGAGATTGCTTAGGTGAAGTGGCTAGGGCAGTAGAGCCTTGCTCCATGGTCCTGTGATTCAGCATACTGATTCCCTGGAGAGCAGGCTCTGCACCCAGCCCACTGGTCTCTGCATGGCCCAGCACGAGGCTGGGCAGGGGAAGATTCTCAGTGAATGTTTACTGAATGAATGAGTAGGTTTTATGCACTATGCATTTTTAAAAAAGATTTATTTATTTATCTATTTGAGAGAGGGAGAGAGCACACATTCATGTGCGTGTACAAGCTGAGGTAGGGAGGCAGGGGTGCTTGGGGGAAGAGCCAAGGGAGAGGGAGAGAAGCAGACTCGCTGCTGAGCATGGAGTCTGCTGTGGGGCTACTTCATGACCCTGAGATCATGACCTCAGCAGCAAACCAAGAGTTGGACCCCCAACTGACTGAGCCACCCAGGTGCCCTGTGCTATGCTTTTGTAATTTGGATCTCAAACAAGCATATGTTTCTCTGTAGCAGGTGGTGAATAACCAGGAACTGTAAAGAACCTGAGACCCAGATACAGGAGTGAGATACAGCTTACATAGCATGGACTGTCACCATTAGTAACTGGAAAGTCCCTGGGCAAGTTGTGGTACTTCCTGGTACCTGCCATCCACGTGTAAACTCTTGTTGCCAGCTGTGTGCCTACAGAGGGCCACAAAGCTGTTGACATCTGCCATCTGGCATTGGAAGGTCAGATAGGTCCAGCACTCAGGCAAGTGAACTTCTGGGACCTCACATGCAGGGGACATCACCAGGATATCCCAGATGAGCAAATGTTCTTGACTCACTGTCCCCATGGGGGACATATTATGTATTAGTAAAATGTTTCTACAACACAAATAAGGCTTCCAGAGCACCCTAAAGCAGTGTTAACTTTTGTCTTGTGCTGGAGAGTTTGCATAGCATCTTTACATCTGTTATCTCCTTTTTTAAATCTTCCTAGTGAGTCTGGGAAATTGGTCCTGTTCCTGTGTTACAGATAAGGAAAATGAAGCCCAGAGAGGTGTAGAAAAGTGCAAAAGGAAATGGAGTTGTTAGGGGCAGAGTGGCCCATGCTTTCCAGCTCTAGGCTGGAAACGTTTCCCATTCGTTTACTTTTCATGAGAAAAAAGATCTTGAATTAGGCAAACAAGAAGCCAGTTCCTGATTTATGTTGCTATTCTCCAAAGAACTTAGCCTTAGCTGGGAACATAAGTATTCAATCTTAGAATTGTGGCATCAAAGAACATGGCGTTTCGAATAAGGCAGATCTGTATTCAAATCCTGCTCAGCCACTTGTTAGCTATGTGACCTTGGACAAAGTACTTCCATTCCCTGGTCTTCATAGTTGCAAGGTGGTGAGAGTGAGCATCCCAACCCCGGGGGTGCTGGGGCTGCTGTGTCAATGGAGAGAGCCTACACAATGCGCTGAGTACTGGACCTGACCTATTAGGTATCTAATTAAAGCAGGACTCTTTAATTAACAAAAGTTTTAAAAAGTGGCCTTTATACTCTTTCAGTGGAGTGAAACAAATGGAGGGGGATCTTGAGAACTCACTTCTCTTTCATTGATTCCCTGTCTCTGGCACATATTTATTTTTAAAATCTGTGCATGCAAAGAAGGTGATGGGGGCAGCCCCAGTGGCTCAGCAGTTTAGCACCTGCCTTCGGCCCAGGGCATGGTCCTGGAGCCCCGGGATCGAGTCCCATGTCAGGCTCCCTGCATGGAGCCTGCTTCTCCCTCTGCCTGTGTCTCTGCTTCTCAGCTCTCTCTGTGTCTCTCATGAATAACCAAATAAAATCTTTTTTTTTTTTTAAAGTAATGGGACCCACGTTTCTCTGATTGCTTCACACCTCAGTCAGCAGGCATTGTGTGGTTGGATGCCTTTGCCAGGCTTCCTCCTTCATGGCCTCAGAGACAGAGGTCTCTTCCTCCTCTCATCCAGATGAGCTCTCACAGAGTCCAAAACAGGGCACTTACCCAAACTCACCCGGACACGGGAAGGCTAAGCCTCTACTCATTATCAGAACAAAGTACACTAAACCTCAGGTTGCTGGCCACCAGGTATCAGTTGTGTAGGTGACGTGGTCCTCTGTGTCATCTGGTTTCACAAAGGAATGGTTAATGCACCCATTTTACAGATATGGAAACAGGCCCAGAGAACCATTTCTTGAAGTTGTATCACATGCCAAATGCAGTGCTAGGCATTCCGTTTGCCTTCTCTTTAATTTTTATGATGGATTTGGAGATGTAGAAAACACAGCTCGAGGATGTTAGGTGATTTGTTCAAGGACACACTGTGTACCAGTCACTGAGTGTTAAATGCTGTCGCTCAAACAAGATCGAAGCGGATTGCCCTCTCACACAGCAGCGTGCTCTAGAGGTGTGCAGGGGGGCTGGGTGGCACACAGCTCTGCCCGGGGGGGTTCTTGGGCACCACAGTTCCCTCTCGTTCTGCTGTCGAAGCTCTTTCACCTCCACCACCACATGTGTGCCCCAGTCCATGGGAAGGGGGGGGAGAGAGTGATTTCCAGCTGCAATTTATTGGGGAGAACATAGCCTCCGCTGGCTGCAAGGGAGCCTGGGAGATGTAGGCACTTGCCAGGTGACTGCCCACCCCAACCTCAGAGAGTGGAGGTGTCCCACCCCTGCTGAGTGGCAGAGCTGGGTTTGGAACACAGGCCTGTCTGCTCTTCCCATCACTCCCCAGCTCTTGGGGGACAGAGCAGATTTCTTCTCGGACTTATGTTACTCTCTCATATTCCAACCAGCTTGGTGCATTTAGTCAGACACTTGCCAACATTAGTCTAGTAACCGGGCATTTATTTTATTATTTATTAATTTATTTAAAAATTTTTATGTATTTATTATGTATTTATTTTTAAAAGACTTTATTTATTTATTCATGAGAGCCACAGAGAGAAAGGTAGAGACACAGGCAGAGGGAGAAGCAGGCTCCCTACAAGGAGCCCGATGTGGGACTCAATCCCAGGACCCCGGGATCACGACCTGAGTCAAAGGCAGACGCTCAACCACTGAGCCACCCAGGCACCCTATTTTTTATTTTATTTTCCTTTTTTGATTATGGAAGTATAATGGGCTCTAGGTTTTTAAATTTAAATTCAATTTGCCAACACATAGTATCACACCCACTACTCATCACATCATGTGCTCTCCTTTGTGCCTGTCACCCAGTCACCGCATCCCCCCCACCTCCCCTCCAGCAACCTTCAGTTTGTTTCCCAGATTTAAGAGTCTCTCATTGTTTGTCTTCCTCTCTGATTTGCCCCCATTTAGTTTGCCTCCTTTCCCTTAGGGTCCCTTTCATTATTTCTGATATTCCACGTATGAGTGAAACCATATGATAATTGCTTTTCTCTGATTGACTTATTTCACTCAGCATAATATACCCTCCAGTTCCATACACATTGATGTAAATGAAACTGGCTATTTACCATGTGCAAACACATGGTACTTTCATGCATTGTTTTGGTTAGTTTTCAATCAAGCTGAAAGCCTGTGTGTAGAGATATGACAAGGGGTCAGTTGATCTGAAATGCTCAGTGTCCCCAGGAGTAAGGAGGTGGCATTTCAGCTTCCCACTTCTTCTCTGTACAGTTCGGTCCTTAAGGGGCTGGGGTCCGTATGTGTCCTTCCAAATAAATTATGGTGTTTTCAAATGTTGGACAATTGTTCAGCCATTACAGAGAACAAGGCAGATATTTATATGCTGACCTGGGAGGACTGCCTAGCAGTATTGGTGAGTGGCAATACAAAGGTACAGAACACTGTCCAGAGTGTGCTACAGAGGGGTGAGCATAGCCCATTTGCTTCAGTTAGAGGAAAGGATCTCTTAAAAGAAGTGAAACAAATGATAACAGAGAATGAGATGTAGAAAGACCAAGAGCAAGAGAAACGTGCACTTTCTGTACATTATCTTCATACCTGTTGAATTTGGCACCATGTGAATATATTTCCTATTTTTTATCAAAGTAAAAGTAGAAATGAAAACCAGACCTTGGGTGGGGAGATAGCTAGATGACTCTGGGGACTCAACTTCTTGGAGCTCCTGTTTCCTGATTGGGTAAATGAGGAATAAAAATCACAGTGCATGGGATCCCTGGGTGGCGCAGCAGTTTAGCGCCTGCCTTTGGCCCAGGGTGCGATCCTGGAGACCCGGGATCGAATCCCACGTCGGGCTCCCAGTGCATGGAGCCTGCTTCTCTCTCTGCCTGTGTCTCTGCCTCTCTCTCTCTCTGTGACTATCATAAATAAATAAAAATTAAAAAAAATCACAGTGCAGATCTGCCTCATACCAGAATCAAAGGTGGTAACGGCCGTGAAAGGCCCACACAAAGCAGGACAAATCATTTGTGCACTGTAAGGGTCCACTGTCATCACTGTGATTCCTTCTCGGAAGGACAGGGAGTAGAGGTTTTGTTTATCTCAAGGAGCCTCGATCAGGGTTTGGTGCTCTGTCTGGCCTTAGGAGGGCTTTCAGTGAGGTCGAAGAACATCCCACCGAGGGAGGGCAGGCCTTCATTCCAGCTGTCCTAGGGAGGTTCTGTCTTGGAAATCTACAAAAGGATGTTGGCCAGGAACCCAAATGCTGATCTTCCCGGCTCAGGAAAACTAGAGCCTGAGAAAAGATTGTCCATCCCTGGACAGCACAGACCCTGCTGGCAGCTGGATGCCTTGTGGCCTGTGACTTCTTCTGACCTTTGGAGACACCAAGACTGAGGTGATGGGAGTAGAAGATCTCTCAAGGGCATTAGTTGCAGCCCCTCCTTAGATATGCTGGGGGAGAGGGCCAAGAGGAGCCCACTTTGCACAACAGATTGGTGACGATGCTGGGCCTGGAGCCTGGTTTCTCTCTAAACTTCCTGGGGATGCTCTCAGGTCAAGCCTACTACTCTGACACTGAGCCATGTACTTTATAGGAGTTTGTACTTATTTCTTCACTCTGCAGGCAGATACTGAGCATTGCTGTGTATCAGGCTAGTGCTGGAGGCCAGGGGTAGAGATACGAAGATGGTTAGACCTCATCCCCAATCTGAGGAACAAGCCAGGGGGTGAGGGCTGCAGAGGGAGAAGGGAATATGTTCCACTTGAGAGAGAAGAACACAGTCCTAGAGCTTACAGCGGGGAGAGTTCACATGAGGACAGGAGAATCTGAGGGTGCTGTGTGGTCATCCACTATCATTCATTCATTCACTCATTCACTCATTCCAGAAACATTCTCTGGAGGGGGAAAGGATATATTGATTACTCTCTGTTGGCCATAATGCTTCAAGTTTTCACATACATTATCTAATATAAAATAATAAAGATATAATGTAGTAGAAAGATTATAAACTAGTTGGTCAGACAAATCCGGGTTTATATCCTGGTACCACCATGTTTTTAGCTGTGGAACTTGAGAGAAAAATCAGTTAGCTTCTCTTAGCCTCCTTCCTTATCTGTCAAATGGGGTTAATAATCAAAGAATTGTCATGAGGGTTGAAAGAAATGATGTTTGTAAATTATTCCACATATGGCTTGGCAGAGAGGAGGCGCTAAATAAAAGTGCTGGCTCTCTTCCCTTCCTGTATCTTACAGAACTTTTTTTAGAGATGAATTATTGCCTGTCATGGCTTCTAGAATTAGGCTGTATTCTCCGAAAAGTGAGCACTACTAATCTAGCATAATGCTCTTGACACTTTGCTTACCTAATCTTTCAGGATGGAATGGCCTCTTTCCCTTTCATTTTGTCAAAGATATCCCACTGTTTCTGGACTTAATTCATAAGGCTGCATTACAGAAAACTGCACTGGGAAGTGTGGCTCCCCTCTCTTGGGATCCAGACTTCTGTTTTCTCTGGAGCGAGAAGGCCAAAGCTCCAGTGCATTGGAAGACCATGCCAGATTGGTCTTGGGGCCCCAGGACTGCCTTCCTTAGAGTTCTCATCTAGGGTATTGCTGTGGGTTGAAAGATGAGTTGAAGTCCTAACCCTGAGTACCTCAGAATGTGATCTTATTTAGAAATAGGGTCATTGCAGATGTAATTAGTTAGGATGAGGCCATATTTGAGTAGGGTCGGTCCTTCATATAATGGGACTGATGTTCTTATAAGAAGACCATGTGGAGAGAACACCATCTGACAATAGAGGCAGAGATTGGAGTGCTCTGATTGCAAGTCAAGGAAGTCCATGGAGTGAAAGCCACCACCAGAAGCTGAGAAGAAACACAGAAGGATTCTACAGGTTTCAGATGGAGAATAGAGCTGTAGACATCTGATTGTGGACTTCTAACCCACAGAGCTGGGAGACAATACATTTCTGTTGTTTCAAGCCACCCAGTTTGTGGTGCTTTGTTATGGTGGCCCTAGGAAACTAGTAAGATATTAAATGAGCAGATATTTCATCTGTATCTTCAAAGTTCAGAAGCAGAACTCCCAAACTTCCTCATTTCCCCATCACCAACAATTTAGTATAGGATGTGGCAAAGGTAGCGAGTGTATCGCAGGACTGGGAATATGGATGGCTGTGGCTGGGAGCAGCGCCCCACAGCTGCTGGAGGCAGTCTGCACTTGACCTTGTATCTGGATACCTAGTCCACTGCTCATTCCACCAGGACAGTAGCGGACAGCTACAGGTGGGCTCCCTGGTTGTGAGCCTGGCCTTTGGAATCTCTCCAACTCAGCTTCCTTGCTTGTGGTTTTTCGCCTCGTCTAATAAATAAGCATGCAATACATGTCGGCTGCTACTGTCACCATTCTTGTTATCCTTTTCTTATGCCACACCTTAACATGTGTGATTTCATGTCACATGGTAGGCCTTCAGGTAAACGTTATAAATCCAGTTTTGCCAATGAGGAGGTGATTTGCTCAAATCACACAAATAGGAGAATGGTGGGGCTGGCCCACAAACCAGCCATGCGCCTCCTGTTGCCTCTTTGGGGCTTCTCTCCAGCTACTTTCATTCAGACTCAGCTTTCTGGGCCTCAGAATCAGCTATTCACTCCAGGAAGACCTCAGGCCTGTAATTTTCTGACTCAGTTGTACTGTCTGACCGACCACAGGCTCTGCTTGGAAATGTCAACTTTCCTTGATTTTGTTTTTATTCTTTAAAAATATCCCTCTTGCTCAAATATAGTTTTTGGCATGGTGAAATCACAACTTTCATACAAATATAACAGAAATATGTATGAAAGATGTTATTTTAACTTATGGATTAACTATGAAACTAATGAGAGATTAAATGAGAATTTGGCTTCCAGAAATTTATATTCCTTTTCAGACAAAATCCATTTTGATCACTAGGACCAGGGATTATTTGCATTGCCAGGGATAGGAAACATTGACATTACTATTCGTTTTCTAGAAGTTAAATTTTATCCCCCAAAGAAAAGTTGTAAAGTAGCTAAGTCAATTAAAAGCAATCAAAGGTGTACAGAATCTAGTAATTCTTGGACCACTAGGTAATGCTCACATTCAACTGAAAGAACACCCAATAATCTCTTTTGCCCATTTCTGGTCTTTGCATTACATGCATTAAAAAGAGCATCAGGAATTTCTTGTTCTGTCTGGATGGGTTAGGGTCACCTTTGAACTCCCTGAGCTCCCTCTGATATTTATGTCATGGCCACAACTAATCTTTGTCTTTCGAGCCCCCAGCAGAGTGCCCATGAACTAGTGTTTAGAAAGGGATGTGCTGGTTTGAGCAAGAAGGTGTAAACCGGATGCTTGCTCAAGCCCCTCCCAGCACTTCTGGTGTCCAGTAATGGCTCATACGGTCATGCAGCTGTATTTCCGTGTGAATTAGAACCTTTGGAAGACTTAGCCAAGACCTCGGAAAAGGAGTAGGATAGGGTGGAGGGGGAGGAGCGAGCTACGGAAGGAGACAACAGCAGTGGGCACAGACCTAAGAACCTTCCCCATCACCACTCAGCAAGTCAGAGACTGTGTGGATGAGGACCCGTCTCTTCATTCCAGACCAGTGCCCTTGCTTTGGTTTCATCTTCTGTGGCTTAAGAAAACAGCTGCTCTGGATTGTCTTATTAAAAACTCACTATGTGAAACAGGAAATGACTCTCTGGTGCTAGGGGTAGTGAAACTGGGTCAGCTGCAGCAGGTGGCTTGGGAGGAATGAAGATAAGAGGCACTGGAAAATGGACAAGCCTCAGGAAAGCAATATTAAGCTTGAACAGGGTCTAAGAAAGCTTTCTGTGGTTGAATCAAGTCAAAGCAAGTTTGGTTCCAAAGGTCTGGAGACCTTCTCAACGTACTCATGCATCTGGCTGTTGGACTGCATCCCAGTAGATCCATCCTTGAGAATCATCTAGGGATGGACGTTTCTGAGCAGAAAAAGGGAGTGATGAATTATCACACAAATGCTGCTGGCCAGGTGTTCATCTTTGAAGACGGAACAAGACAGAGGCTGTAAACAAGATACAGTTGCCATGGTTTCCAGAGAAATGTGCATGGTTGTGCTTAATTATCTTTGAATCTCAGGGCCAGCCCAAGACCTGGAACATGGTAGGTTTTCACCAAGCTTCGCTAAATGATTGGATGAGCTCTGGAGAAATCCCAGGACTGGAAAAAGCCTCACCAGTCACATCTCATGTATCTGGCTTGAAAGAATGTTGGTGGTGAAATAAAAAACAAGACTTCCTGCAAGAGCTTTTGACATCAAGTTGACCAGAAACATGCCAGATCCATATCACCAGCTGGTTCAAAACCAAGGAAAGGTTCAGCAGCATTTTTAATGGTTAAGAATTAAGAATTTGGGGGTTATGATGGTGGCTTTCCAACACTGCCTGATTTAACCACCTCCCTTCCCATGGAAATACTCCCAAATACACAATAAGCCATGAGGTTGCCACAGTCTGGAAGGAATGACTTCCATGAATAATTCACAGGTCTCTGGGAGAGATTTTTCCCTGACCACAGCATTGATGGGATGAGATTGAGAAATAACTCACTTTGACCTCAAAAATAGAACCACAGCGCTAGGCCAGAATGTCCACCTGTGGTCCAAAATGTCTGGCCTCCCATTGCTTGGCAATAGCCTTCTAAATAAAGTAGGCAGGCTCACTTCCCACTGTTCCCACCATCCATTTGTGGCTCTATTTCTCCAGTCGTTTGGTCATGATTATTCCCAATCACGCGCCATCCTGAGAAGCCAAGTTGGTACTGGGAAGGGCTGTAGGAACACAGTGCTCTGGGGGAAAAATGCTTAATTGAGGTTAAACATTTGGATTTTGACAAATTTTTCTCCTTGTTTCATTTACTTGTTTCATTACTTGTTTCTCCTATTTTCATTTACTACTGAAAGAGCTAGTATTATTTAACATTTGTATCTAACTGCAGAGCAAAGGGAGATGGGTATCTGAATAGCATATTGATAACTGATATATTTACAACCCTTAGAACTTGAAGAATAGTGCTGCAGACTATTTCAACCCCCTCCCCACCTTGCTACCCTCATTTGCACACCAACAAACCCACATTTATGGAGCTCCCATTCCCTCCTCTCCTGACCCCATAGCATCATCATCCTCTCAACCACCCTGTGAAATAGGGACTCTGAGGTTTTGTTTCATAAATGAGGGAAAGGAGGCTTAGTGGTCATTATGGATGGAGTTCTGTCCCTGTACCCCGCCTCCCCCCGCCCACCCCAATTTGTATACTGAAGCCCTAATGCCAATGTATTGGAGGAGGGGCCCTTTGGGAGATAATTAGATTTCAATAAAGTCATAAGGGTGGGGCCTCGTGTTGGGAATAGTGTCCTAATAGAAAGAGACGTCAGGGAATCGCTCGTGCTTTCCACCTGTGAGAACTCAACAAACAGCAGTCATCTGCAAGGCAGGAAGAACCCGGTTAGAACCAGACCCTGCCAGCACTTTGATCTCAGACTTCGCCTCCAGAGCAGTGAGAAGTATTTGCTGTTTAAGCCACTCCGACTATATGGTATTTTGTTATAGGAGCCTGAACTATGATGATGCTCGAATCACGCAGCCATGTGGGTGGCAAGAGCTAGGCTGTGAGCACGCCTGCACGTAAAGCCTTTAATGTGACGAGGAGCTTCAGAAGCAAAGGGGGGAGATCTGGATCCCTTTCAGATTCTGAGCTTTGTGGTATTCAAGGGGAAGAAATACCAAAGCACGGTGATCAAAATTATGTCTGTTCTGAGGGCTTATCTTTAACAAATGAGCACCTTTGACAGTCCAACCACATTTTGTTAATTTGTTTTGTTTCTCAGCCTGAAAGAAGCATAAGAACTGAAATATTTTTGGCCAAGGTGAAATATTAGATATTATTGTGCAAAATAATGCCATTTAAAATTTTGAAGGAGACAGTACTATACCAGATACAACAGAAC
Source organism: Canis lupus familiaris (assembly GCF_011100685.1). Taxonomy (NCBI): domain Eukaryota; kingdom Metazoa; phylum Chordata; class Mammalia; order Carnivora; family Canidae; genus Canis; species Canis lupus. The sequence continues at coordinate 54,398,725 of NC_049226.1, read as the reverse complement.
TAGATGATTCTAGTCCCCTGTGCTGCTGCTACCAGATTGTGAGTGATGCATAGCTATGGTTCTGCATGGGCTTTTCAAAGATATTTAGTGGATTTATTAAAAAAAGTACTATTTCATGATATGCTACAGGTGATATAGACTGGCAAGGGGATGCAAATTTAAGAAACACGAGAGGCAACTTCTGCAATGCTATGGGTGTATTTCTGTGGCTGATGTCAGGACCAGGGCAAAAGGCTCTCCAGATTGGGCCTAATCGGCTCTGTGGCTTTCTAACCATGTAATGACTTCTTTGGCCCTGTTTTTCATCAGTCACATGGAAGGCTGAGTGTTCCATCCACATCCATCATGTCATTACTCACCAGAGTTATTTCCCTAATTTGGCCATCTGGGTTAGTGACACTTTCCATCTTCATCTGCAAATATGATGCTCTGGACGGGATAACCTGCAGTGCCTGTTCCACTAGAACAGAGAGCTCATGAACTCTTACAGATTGTAGGGAATTGGAGCAAAAGCATTCTAGTCCCCTGTGCTGCTGCTACTATTGCTGCCACTGCCATCGCCACCGCCACTGCACAGTGACACCGGCCCAAGGGAATCTAAGCTACTCAGTCCATGAGAACAGCCTGGCCTGGCCAAGGGCTGCACACCTACCAATGAGTCGCCCTCTGAGGGTCATCTTACAACCTCCAAACTGAGCTCCTAACCTCAGGCCACCTAGATCTAAACCAGTAGGATATAGTTCCTCTGGCATTACATATGAAATAGTGGCGTTTCCTCCCTTGAGGGTTGCAGGGTGGCTCACATTTTGCTAAAAAGGTACCCACCAAGACTTAGAAAATAAGAGAAGGAGGGTTGTCTTCTGAGGGTTTGGCCATGAATCAGAACATTGTGGACCCAAATATGGAAAAGCCACCTTTGAAAAGTAGAGTCACTCTAAGACCAGAGACCATCAGCATAGTTGAAAAGGAATGTACCAGCTGCAAGAGGGTGAGCAAGTCAAAGAACCGACATAATAATTAGGCACCGAGCAGAACACACTCAAACTTGGTGCAGGAGAGGCATCTGAATCTATAAAACCCAACACCGGTGCCAATGCCGTGCGGCATCAGCACCTGTCTCCCCAGCACATATTCCCTGCTGGGAAGAGTGTTAAGTGCCTTTCATACCATATCTCATTTAATATTTGAAACAGCCCTAGGAAGTAGGTATCACTGCTGCCATTTTACAGGTAGGGAAACTTAACTGAGGATCAGAAAGGATATATATAGCCTGCTGAAGGTCACAGAACTGGTGAGTCCCGGAGTGGGAACCAGATGTGGCTGTGCAGCAGCTGAGCTTCTGCTCCTCAGTACTCTGAGCACCTGCTGGCCTAGCCAGGGGCCTGTGCACGCTCTCCTTTGGGCCCGTCTCCCGAAAAGATAGAACCAGATGGATTCTTGGTGAACAGTAGGTGCTGGGATTAGAGTGTTTCCCTGGTTTCACAAGCTGCAGCCACCCCCCCCCTCCCAGGGGACCTGAATTAGGTATTAGGTGGTATCTTTGGGAGGTCATAAGGCCATGAGGTTGGGGCCCCATGATGGGAATAGTGGCCTTGTAAGAAGAGACACTAGAGAGCCAGCTTTGTCTCTCTCTCTACCATGTGAAGCCTTAAGAGGAAGGCCATCTGCAAGCCACGAAGAGAGCCCTCATCGGGAAACCAAATCAGCCAGCATCTTGATCTTGGACTTCCTGGCTTCCAGAACTGTGAGAAAGAAATTTCTGTTGTTGAAGCCACCCAGGCCGTGTATTTTTTAATGGCAGCTTGAGCAGACTAAGATGGTAGGAAACCAACTGCTCAAGGGCATGGATGGTTTGGTATTTGGGGGCACAATTTCTCTAGAGGAAAAATTGATGACAGAAGACATTTGAATCAAACAACTGCTGCTTCCTGTGGTTCTGACCCTCTGCTCATCAAGCATCCTTTGGAGGTGGGCCAGAGGGAGAAAATAGGGCTTTTTAGCTCCTCAGCAGGTCTATTTCCACTGTCAAGAAGTTTGAGGGTGTTAGGGTTCATTCATTAGTCTCATGGGTTTGATTAGCCTTGGTCTTTCTCCACATATTGGCACATTCACCAGGGGAATGGAAGCCGCTGGGTGAGACCTTCTGGGCTGCCAGTCTCCCTTCACTGTTAGTATTCTTTAAAAAAAGAAGTGAGAGAGCCATACTGTGCTCCTTAGTTACTGTTCCTGTCTTCTGGATTTTTCTCTAGCGATTGGCCCTGAGGTAGATTACACTCCAGCCAGTGAGAACCATGCCAGCAACAATGATGAAAGGCAGGTTTTACTGAGTCCTTCATGCCTTCAATTTATTTTCTTTTATTATTTTTAAGATTTTATTATTTTAAAAAAATTTTATTTATTTTATTTGTGAGAGAGATTGGGAGAGCATAAGCAGGGGATGGAGCAGAGGAAGAGGAGGAGACTTTCCACTGAGCAGGGAGCCGGCGCTGGTCACTGAGCCGGATCCCAGGACCCTGAGATCTTGACCTGAGCTGATGAAGGCAAACACTTAACTGACTGAGCCAACCAGGAGCCCAGATTTTAGTTTTAAGTGATCTCTATACCCAACATGGGGCTCAAACTCACAACCTCGAGATCAAGAGTCACACACTCAACCAACTGAGCCAGCCAGGTGCCCAATTCAACTTATTTTAAACAAACCTAGGACTAACAAACCTGGAGACCAGAGAGATGGCTTTCTGCAGGAGATGATGTGTAACTATCCACATTTTGAAGAATGGAGGAGAAAAAGAGAAGTAATTCCAGGCTGAGAGGACAGTACAGGCAAAGGTTTGGAAGGTAGACCTAGCAAAGTGGGATTCTGGAACTCATTTTGGCACAGTTGAGGTGAAAAGGAGCACCAGCATTGGCAAGAGGAGGGAGCGGACAGTTGGTTTTGGGAGGGAGGTGAAGGGCGAGGTCCCCAGGGAGGGGGCCAGCCGGTTGAACCTCCCTTCGATTAAAGCAAGAAACACCCACTCTGGACACTGGTTTAAAAGGGACCCTGGGCTGTCCAAATCATAGGAAATGAAGAAGCGAGGTGGTGTGGTGGAAAGGGTAAGGTCGGAAGAGTAGGATGTGCTGAGTGCTGATCTGAGCTGAGTCCCATGGTAGATGCATTAACCATAGGGTGTCATTTGATTCTTGGAACCTCAACCATTTGAACTCTTACTTCTATTTAAAAATGTTCAGAGAAGTGAAGGGGCTTCTTGCTTAAGGAAGGAAGTGGCAAAAACTGGATTTGAACCAGGATTTGTCTCAATCGTCTCAGTCTGTTTGACTTTGCAGGAGGTCTTAGTTGACATTCTTGTTTGGTAAATAATGTGCTATGTGGATGCAGGTTGAGTCACTAACTGTCTTGGGGCCTCAGTTCCAGGATCTATAAATCCAACTCCTTGTAGGTGGTACCCATTCATTCCTATTATTCCCTTTGAATTCTTAGAGAAATCTAATTTTCCTGACCCATGACAATCCTTTAAAAACATGAAAATGGTGTGCTTTCCCTGAATAGTCTCCTTTTCAAGCTTAACATTCTTCATTCAGTTGCTTCCCCCTACCCCCGCCTCCATTCCCCACTTTTTGATTCTTTGCAGTCAATCATGTGGTTGCCCCCAAAACTAATATCTTAGGTTGCATTAAGAAAAGTACAGTGCTTAAATTAAAGGAGGGGACGTTTTTCTTCTGGTCAGAGCACCTTTGGAATCAAAGATTCAACTCTGAGACCATGAAATGTGAGGCAACCAGATGAATGAGTGTGTATTAGGAAAGGACCTTCCACAGAACTGTTCTTGTTCACAGAGGAAAGAGAAATAAAAGGGATCTGTCTCTGTTCCTTTAATACCAACATCGGAAGCTTTCTCCAGAGTCCCCTTCAAAACTGTATTCTGAGAGGGCCCATGTAATCTCACACTTCAAATCCTGGGCAGTTTCCAGGCTGTGTAGGGGTACAGCTGAGATGTCAAGGGGTATGGAGTAGGGAGGGTCTAAGTCCCCATTGCAGGTGCAGAACTTTCCATGAACTCTCATTCAACTTTTGACCCCAGGCCTTTTCAGCAGAAAACAGGTTGACCAAGGAAAATCTGACCAGAATTGGGTCATGAGCCACGTCCTCTTATATGCTGGGCATGACCTTGAGCATATCCTTTTTCTCCTCTGGCCTTCTGTTTCCTCATTTGCCAAATAAAAACATCTGAGTAGATTCTGGGAAGGCCAGTTGTTTTCATCACACAGACATGTCAACTCCAGGAAGCATCATATTGAGAAGTATGAGACCATGTCTAGGTTCAATAAAGAGCTCTATGAGTGATCGGTGATTTATTAGGACAGTAAGTGACAGATATCTAAATTGAGATACTCTACATAAAAAGAGAATATAGTGGTTCACTAATAGGGCTGCCTGCAGGAAGAACGGCCTTCAGGTGTAATAAGACCCAAGGAGCAACTTCCAGCAAAATAGACAATTTTTCCATTTAACTCTGGTGGACATGTCCTCAGGTGGTTTCTGATTGCCTAGGTTTGGATAATTTATTCAAATCCAGATCAATGAGTGTGGCTAGGAGAGAAGGTATATTGACTGACTAGCCCCGGGTCATATGCCCTTGGTCTTGAAGCTAGGGAGTGAGGCACCCTGGTTAACCTCATAGGATGGGGGGGGGGTGTGTGTGTGCATTTTTTTCATTTAAAAGAAAACCCAGAAGTGTTTCTCAGCAGAAGGGGTTTGGGAAAACCATTGGGGCAGAATAAACCCCGCAGCAAGCACTCACACCAGTTACAGGCGTGGGAGGCAGACTGGTGTTATACAGGCACACATCCTCCATCACAGGATTAGGTAAGGCCCTTGCGGCTCTTAAATTCTATTCTCATGAGTAAATAGTTCAGAATAAAGGATCCTGCCATGAAATTCAAGAGGCTGCATTGAACGTTCCAGCATGAGTTATACCAATCAGATGAAAGGCAATACTGGCCAACCCTCTTCTCCATTCTTGGCCAGGATTTACCCTTTAAAAAAAAAAAAAAAGTGAAGGGGTTGATCTTGTCACCAGATGTCCTCTCAAAGTTGCCTTCTTCTCTGACATCCATCTTTTCCAGCAAAAGCTCCCTGGAATTTGAACCCCCCCAGACCCTGAGCCAAGCCTGGGCGCGGCCAGCAGGACTCAGCATCCTGTATCCATTCAGGGAAGACCTGCTCTGACTCGCCTTGCTGCCTCAGGCCAGTAGATGTCTGGAGTGAGCTGTTTGAACCCCCGTCTGCTCCTGTCCATGTCATGTTGGCCCCATCTGTTAGTTGGATGCCAGCCCTGTTTTTCTCTGTCTTCACCAAAAGAACAATTCATCACATAGCTCTGAACAGATAGCATGCTTTTATTACCTACTGGGTCTGGAGTTAATGAAGCCCTAGCCCCCTCCCCATAACACAGGTGAATCACTCTGCATGTCTACCCCAGAGAAGCACATTTGCAAACGGCACGGGGAGAAGGGATCTTCTGGGTTCTAGTCCTGCTCAGGCCGATTTCTTTGTTTCAAGCTCTGTTCTCTCCTTCATCCCATTATTTGATCAGATTTTTTTCATCCACTGCAACTATCCTCCAGTTGCTGCGGGGTGATTTACTGAGTGACATCTGTGTCTTGGCTCCTCAGTCCTCTGAAGAATGCTGTTTTGATGAGTAAATAACAATTGCAGCTTGTTTTCTACAGTCTCGTGGGACTTGGGGTTATTGGGGTGTAGAGGTGCACAAAGGCTTTATAACACCCTGGATTTATAGCCATGATCGTCTGGGCTTGCTTTGTTAGCTCACAGTACATGCCGTGTATCATGGCCTGATTGGGGATCCACCGAGGAATCCGAGCTGCCCGCCCCAGGCACAATTCCTGCCCTCCTGGAGCTTACGTTCAAGTAGGGAATGTGGGCCTTGACCACTTGAGTTTTAACACATGTGCTTGAGTGCACCATTAAGTTATTTAATTTTAATTATGTTATAGGCTAAAAAAACTGACTACCTGAAGAACACAGGAGAGGGAAACCTATCCCAGATTTGGAGGGTGGCAGAAAGGGATGTTTGAAATGAAATCTAAAAGACATGTGGGGGTTAGGTAGGGAATGGTAGAGGAAATACAATTCCATGCATCGAGAATAGCAGGGGCAAAGGCCCTGAGGTCTGAGGGTAACAATGGAAGGTCAGGGGACCTGGCATGCCAGGAGCATTCCTAGCCTAAACATACACATGGAATATTCATGACTTTTCTATCTACGAGGAAATATAATCACTGAAATGTTAAATAGATTAAAAGCATAGATTTCTCTTTCTCTCTCTCTCTTTTTTAGTACTTACTGTAGGCCAAAATCAACATGATCAGTTTAGGATTATAAAAATGTATTTGGTATAATTTTTCTATACTCATATGATGATAATATTTGGCATAAGGATAATGAGATAGTGGGGAAAAATCACTTTCAGGAATAATTATTTAAGGACCGTACCCTCAGAATTGGGTTTTCCTCTTTAGTCTTCCATTCTGCCTTTCCTGACCTTGATATCATTAGTGGCCTCACATTGTTTCATGACTTGGTCCCAGGATGTTTTTGTAGACTTGTTTCTACTGCTCCAGTCTCTCTCACCGTTCTTTGTTCTACAGAATCTAACTCTTCCATGTTCCCCCCACAAGCCCTGCACCTCCCCATTCCCACACTTTGGCTCTGACCATTCTCCCAGCTTACTTGTCTGTCTGTCTCCTCCCTCCTGAATAAAAGCTCGGCTGTCCTTCGGGCCCTCCTGAAGCTTCGTTTCCTCCCTGAAGCCAAGTAGAATAACTAGCCCACCATGATGCACCCCAGCACACTCCCTTTGGCTGTGCTATTGCAGTGAGCACATGCTCTGCTTCACACCTGGGCCATCTCTGTCCATGCCTGTCTCTCAGTAGACTGTGAGCTCTTTCAGGACACAGATGACAATAACTTAATCTCGCCACCTCGCTTCAAGACAGGACAACACAGAGCACACTGTGATACGTGTCATGTTAAGTAAATGCTTCATCTTAACTTGTTTCAGTAGATGACCAGGAGAATTTCCTCTAAAGTTCTAGGGTTGAGGGGCACCTGGGTGGCTCAGTGGTTGAGTGTCTGCCTTTGGCTCAGGTCGTGATCCCAGCCAGGGTCCTAGGATCGAGTCCCACATCAGGCTCCCTGTGGGAAGCCTCTGCCTCTGCCTGTGTCTCTGCCTCTCTCTGTGTCTCTCATGAATGAATAAATAAAATCTTTTAAAGGAATTTCTGCTCATGAGCATTTTTCACTTAAAAGTATGATTTCTTGATTTTATGTATAATAGAAAATGTTGATCATAACCTAGATGTCTATAATAGGGGTTTGTTTACGTAAATTAAGCTAAACATATATAATGGAATATTATGCAATCATTCAACACGATGTAGAAACACACTTGTTGATAAGGATGGCCACACTGTATTGACAGGTAAAAAAAATTATCAGATTATATGTTATAATTATATGTTATATCCCTTTTAACTTGTGACTCAGTGTTGCGGGAGTCTGGTGACAGGTGAATGGATGTAGGTGACTCCATCTGTTCCTCTCCTTCAGGTAAAATGATGCACATGGCTCATCTGGAGAAAGAAGCCAGGGTGGGGGCCGGGGAATGAAAGGTCACAGAGGAGGTGACAAAGTCTCCAGGAGATGCCCTGTCATGGGGGAGAGGACCTTAGGGTCATTCTCAGATTAGGAACAGAGTAATGGTTCCAGGTATAGGATAAGTAGGTCTCTTACTTGTGCTTGATCCAGCCATTGGAAGATTCCTTCGCTGCAGGGGTGAAAAAGGACTGGTAAAAAAAACCCAGGGGGCCCTCACTGAAAAAGCAGAGATGAGGAAGGCATTTCTCCTACAAGGAGGTGTCCTTGTGGCCCAGGGAAGTGGAGTGGTTGCCTCAGGAGAGACAAAGCAGAACCGCCCTGAGGGAGTTAAGGTGGTCCAAAGGCAGAGGAGCTCAGAGGCAGTGGGTGGCCACTGGATGGGGCAGCATGGGGCAGTGGCCTCAGAGGAGCCAAGGGGATCAATGGGGTCAGTGGGGGGTGAGCAGCAACACAGGCACGGGGGAAGGCTTGATTTGGCTTGGGAGCATGTGTGGGACTCCCCTAATGATGTGCGGTGATATGGCACAGGGAGGGTCTTGGAATAGGGGTGAGGGACCTGGGGTCGGGCAGGTGGAAGCCGTCAGCCAGCAGTGTCACCACTCATCACACCTCAGGGGACCCCACTGCCTGGTGAGGCCTGGAGGATATTTGGATTACCTTTGTTTAATAAATTATATGTGCACAAGGAAAAGCCTTGAAAAAATAGACATTAGATATGAACAATGGCTGCCTCTGGCTGAATGCTTTTTATTTTCTTCATTTTTGTTTGGAATCTTGGTTATTTTCTGATGTTCCTGAAAGGAACATGTGTTGCTCTTATAAGAAAAAAAAAAAACAATAAAAGCTGTTTTTAAAAAAATCAAATTACAGAACACATGTTGCCTGGGGACATGCTTAGGAGCACAGCATTTTAAACGAAGCAGTCGCCAAAGTACAGACCGTGACAGCTGATCCCCCCTGGTGATTCACTCCTCTCCCTCCCCACGATCAGGAGAACTTACCTGTGAGTGATTTAAGCCTCTGGAACTGTGCCGGCAGGGACAGCGGATGGTGACACCGCGCGCACGGACCCACTCGCTGTGCACAGGCCTGCTCGCATGCACTTCACCAGCTGCTTCCAGAAGGAGTCAGGGCTGCCCATTTCTTGAACTTTGCCTGACTAGGGTGGGGAGCATAGAAGTGGGTGGGGGCCAGTGTAACTTAGGTGGCCATGGTCCCAATTTTTGGTGTACAGTGGTGTCGTCTTGGAAGCTAAGTGCTTGAATACTCATCCCTGCTTATTCATGGTTATCCCTCAATTTCCTGTTGGAGCTCAAGGTCTTCTTGGGCCCCCACCTTGTTGGGCAGGAAGTCCTGACAGCCTGCCATGCTCTTGAAACCCGGTCCATCCTGAATCATCTTCCCAGGACCCGGTGACCATGAGGTACAATCCTGAGGAAACACTGCTCCTGGGAGTTGCTGCTACCATGTGTCTGACTCAAGTGTCCCTGTCCCTGGGTTTTTATTATACTTGGAACACCGGAGTGGACCCCACCCATCCTGACACCTGCTGGATTCTCATTTGGTTTTGCCACACTACAGACAAGGTCTAGTGGGAAGGACCTTCCTAGTGTGGGCCCAGAAAGCCCTAAGGATGGATCCCCTGTTGGCTGAGCTTACCTGGTACCACTTTCCCTCTCATCTCCTATGACCTTGGCTTTCTTTTTGTTTCTTGAAACTGCGAAGCTTGTTTCTACCAGAGGGCCTTTGCATTCACTTGCTATTCCCTCTGCCTGCATCTCTTCACCTGGTGGTTCTTTTCCATCATCTCTTCACCACAGAGAAGCCTTCCCTGACTGCAGCCAAGGATGCCTCTCCCCCCAGGGTCTCTTGTGACCAGGGGTCACCAAGTTTGTCTGCACAAGGCCGGATAGTAAATATTTTAGGCTGTGTGAGACACACACTGTTTCTGTTGTCTATTTTCTTTTGTTTTCTTAGTCACCTTGTAAGAATGTAAAAACTGCTCTTTGCTTGTGGTTCCAGCAAAGACCCAAAGTGTGGATGGGATGTGTACTCGGGGCTGCGTTGTGGTGACCCCTGCTCTAGACCACTGCCCTGCTTTATTTGCTTCATACTTTATCACCATCCAGAATTATCTTATGTATTCAGGAACTTGATGTTGTTGGCCTCTCCCACTAGAGGGTAGAAAATGGGTCTGGCTCCCATCTCTAGTGTCTGGTACAGTGCCGGGAGTAGAGTAGGCGCTCGTACAATTTTGTTGGGTGAGAGAATGAATGAATGAATGAATGAATGAATAGGTTTAAGAGGATTTGGGTCTGAACGCATGTCTGCCTTTTAGCAGCTCTGTAAATTTAGGCAAATTATTTCACATTCTAACTCTCAGTTTTGTCCTTGGTTAAAGGGCAGTAACGAAAGCTCTGTTGCTGCGTTGTCCGGGTGACGTATGGAGAGGATGCCTGTGAAGCAGCCAGCAGGAGACAGGGGTCACTGACCACGCCTGTCCTGCCCGCCTCCTCTGGCAGGCCTTCCCCAGCAGGGCAGCCTCTCCAACCTGCCCAAGTCCCCAGCCCCTCATCTTTGTCTGCCCCCATCGAGGTCCTGGGGTGCTTCGTGGCAGAGCCTCTCCAAGGGTGACAAACGTCTTGGAGCAGCAAGCTTGCAGCACAGACAGCTGAGTGATGCTGGGGTGAGGGCCCCTGGGGTGACGGATGGCGGCCGAGAGGATGGCCCTGTCCCCGTGGATGCGCAGGCCCCCTTGCATTTAGAGGGTGGCCTCACCCCTCCCGGGCCCTGGTGCCAGCTCCGTGATGCCTACCTCAGGAGGGAACAGTGCAGTGCTCCTTGCCCCACCGCTCCAACGAGGTGGACTGATCCCCGAGTGCCTACCACCCAGCTGCGGCCACATGGGGGGCATTACCTGGATGCCCAATCCTGGGATGTCTGAGCTGAAGGCAGCTGGTCTCTGCAGTTGTGATGGAGCCTCCGACACCTTCTCTGCCCACTGCCTGTTGTCCCCTCTAAGTCTGATCGGGCCAGCGCCTGCTCTTACCCTTTGATGGGTCCCACTGCCCCGATGAAGTCTAAATCCTTCGCCCCATCTGGGCTCCACCCATCTTTCCCACCCCCTCCACTGTCCCACTGCTCTCTCTGGGTTCCTTCTACAGCTTTTGCATCTGGCTGCATCAAATGCCAGCTCTCCCGTGAGACTGTCCTTGACCATGGCGTTTCCCCTCCCCAGGACTGCCTGGCCCTGGCGCCAAGCCCCTACTGTGGCTCTGCTGACATGCAGCTCTGACGCCCTAACAGTGAACACCCGTCAGCTGCTGGCCAGGTGCCGCAGCTTGCACTACCCGAAGTGCTTGAGGGAATAACTCGGTTGTTCCCAACCACGCTGCAAAAAGGGATCATGATGCTGCTGTGTAAGATAAGGCAAGTGAGGGACTGTCACACCAAATAACTTGTTGATAGCCACACGGCTAGTGGATGGAGGAGCTCGACTCACACCCAGAGGCCAACTGCCGAGGTCTGGCCTGATGCACCATGGCCGTGAAGTTGCAGCAGACACGGTTCTGCCGTGAGGAACCGGCTGGTGAAAGCAGCAGCAAGACGAGTGTCCAGCGTGGCAGTTAAGGTGGCCTGGCGTGGAGCAGGGCTCAGTTTACTCACATCATGAACGAACAAGCCAATCTGACTCATGTCCAGACAGCCTGGCCCATCCAGGGCTGAAGCAGGTCCCGAGGGGGAGCAAGGTAGCATGATCATCCGAGGGTCCAGGTGACTTTTTGCCTTGTCTTGGAGAAATCTGTTCCAGGCCTACAAGGGGCCCCTGCTTCTGAGACAGGGGCACGTGGCAGCTCCCTGATTCCTGCTGCTGTCCTTTCAGCCTCCACCAGTGGCAACTGAAGGCTAGATGCTGCCTTTCACAGCCCCAGCAAAGGTGGCTGACAGTGTCTGCTGACGGGGTTGGTCTCCGGGGCCCTGTCCGTAAGCTAGCACCTGCAGGGTGTCTGGCAGAAATGATTTCCTGTGCTGTAGATGCCACGTATGTGTCCTTTGTAACGGATCATCTCCGGACCTCTGAAGTGTCACCCTGGTAAGCAATCCCTGTCTCTCCGTGGCTCCCCGGTACCTCCCGAATTGAGCTCAAACTCCTTCTCTGGCCTTTCGAGACCGTTTCCAATCTGGTCGCCACTCACCTTTCCCCCATCAACTGCCTTGACATCAGTCAGCTGGGACTACTCACCAGGGGAAGTAGTAGGTAGGGTGTGAGGGACACAGACCGCACAACTCCACATCTGTGTCCTGTGCCCAGTCTAACCTGCTTACCTGCGGGCCCTTGGATCCATTATCCACAAATACAAGCTATTTGCAGGACAACATCCTGCCATTCCGATCTCCCGTCACCCCCCAGAATAGAAGGGTACGAAGAGGGTCATAGTCTTCTGGGGGAGGGAGACCCTTGCCCAGCACTAGGACATATTAGGGTCTTTTAAAATTTTGTCCTCTTTATTCTTCTTTCTTCCCACCATGTCTTGAATTCTTTTAAATGAATTCTGTTTAGGTGACTCACAAGTGCCAGTTAAGTGAGATCTGGAGGCAGTTTCGGTGGGTCAAAGTTCTGTTCTTGAGAATTCCAAATTCCATTTCGGTGGTTCCTAGGAAACCCCTTGTCAGAGGACACCCTCCGTCCTTCTGGTCAGCTCAGGGTGCCCAGAGCCTCTGAGGGGGTCTGTGGTCAGTCCCGTCAGGGCATGAGCTGTAGCCACTGCTGACAGGGAAGCTTGAAGGGGGAGGGTGTGGGGCTCCTGGCAGGTATGCTGTGGTCTCTTAGCGAATATAATTTTCACGGGACAGATGTTTTCTGCTGGTGGAAAAAGAAATAATAACTGTGTTGGGACCCCCCACTTCCATGGCTGGAGAGGTGCCAGCACTAAATCAACAGCTCTCTTTTGAGTGTGCACACACATTCTTCCAGCCTGGTCAGTGGCTGACCACCCTGGGTCCATGTATAAGTGTGTTAGCATGAGTGTGTGTGTGTGTGTGTGTGTGATGGATGGAGCAGCCAACCCTGACTGGCTTACGGCTCAGTTCAAAAAGTGCCTCCTCCTCCAGGAAGCTTTCTCAGAGCTTCTCGGCTAAAAGTAATGACACTCATTTGGTCCCTATGGCTTTCCACCCAGGATTCCAGGAGGCCTTGCCAAGTGTGACACGAGCAGAGACTGGAGCAACACAGAAGGGGAGCGTGAATCCCAGCATCCTGATTTCAGAGCTGATGACCTCGGGCGACTCCCTTCCTTGCTCTGAGCCCCAGGTCCCTCACTTTAGAGTAGGAATAACAATACCACCTTGTAGGGGTGTCCTGGGGAGTTAATGAAATAACACCCATGTGCCTGGCAAAGAGAGAGGGCCCTCTGCACTGTTGCCAGCTTTGGGCAGCCCCCGGATCCTTCTTCCATTACCTCTGGCTCTGCTGGATTCTGTGCCTCTTCAGGGAAGGGAGCAAGGACATGGAAGCACTTGCGGAGAATAGTGTGTGCTCAACTCATAGGCGGGGTTGAGAAAGATCTGGTGCAGGGATGCCTGGTGCCGGGTGGCTCAGTCAGGTAAACATCTGCCTTCAGCTCAGGTCATGATCCTGGGTCCTGGGATCGAGCTCCTGGCTGGAAAACTGCTTCTCCCTCTGCCACTGCCTCTGCTTGTACTCTCTCTCTCTCCCAAATACATAAATAAAATCGAAAGAAAGAAAGAAAGAAAGAAAGAAAGAAAGAAAGAAAGAAAGAAAGAAAGAAAGAAAGAAAGAAAGACCTAGTGCCATAATAAAGAAGCAATGGGCAGACTTGACCAGCTTTTGGCTTCTCAAGCTTCTCAGCTGCTTGTTATAAATTCATTCATTTTTTTCAGTTACACAGTAAGTATATTACTAGTTTAACTGGCCTGGCTGTGTCCATCCATACAGAAATCACAGAACGAAGGACAGAGCAGATTCACAGGGTACCTGGTGTCTACGTCGAGAAGGGTCGTGACATGTTTAGAGACACGTTGCATGTAATGGCCCAGCTGGGGTTTGAATGGAGGCCCCCGACTCTCAGATCACAATAAGATGCATTTATCATCTTCATATTCATATTTCTGCCTTGGCCTGGGGCTGGGTGTGCGAGTGCCCACCCTTCTGTAGCTCTCTGCCTCGGGAATGACACTTTCGGGGTCCCCTCCCACTCAGTGCCCTGTGACTGAGGTGTGGGTGGAAGGTGCTGTACTTACTTTCTCCCCTCAATTTCCCCCATGACGAAAGAATAAAGACTTCTTTGGTGTCTGGCAGCCCACACCCACCCGACTCCCCCATGAACATGAAAGAGTGCAGGCAGCCGCTTTCACTTCTAATTTGTCTCCAATGGAATAATCCCGAAGGTGGATTTCAGGGTTTTCCTGGAGACAGAAATGCTACTTGCCCTGTGGCCTGGGCTTGAAGGGGGAACTTTCATGAAATACGGCCCAGATATTTGATGTCGCCTGGATAGAATAATGAAACACTTTTTGCAGGCAATTTATGAGTCTGAGAAACAGGCAGCTGACTTTTAAAGGCAGACGCCAAAGTGTCAGCAGGCTTCTCTGAAGGTCAAGGCAGAGATGAAAACCTGCCCGAGGCTAAACGAGGGAGTTTTGAGTTTGGGCCTGTGTGTGATGGATTTCATTCCAAGCTGTTGGCACCTTTTGCTATATCCCTCTCCGGCTTTATTAGGAAAAGACCACTGGACTTGAAATCACAGGCCAGTGTCTGAATCCTGATTCAACCACTTACCTGCTGTGTGACCTTGGGTGGTCCCTTGACCTCTCTGAGCATCAGTGTTCTCAGGATTTTTTTTTTTAAATTCTTATTTATTTATGATAGTCACAGAGAGAGAGAGAGAGAGAGGGAGAGACATAGGCCGAGGGAGAAGCAGGCTCCATGCACCAGGACCCCGATGTGGGATTCGATCCCGGGTCTCCAGGATCGTGCCCTGGGCCAAAGGCAGGCGCCAAACCGCTGCGCCACCCAGGGATCCCATGTTCTCAGGATTAAAATGAAAACAACACCCTCACTCCCTCTAACTAATATGCAGAGTTAATATGAAAAGTGCCAGGCACATAATTGGGAAAAAAACTTTTTAAAACTATGTGTTGTAAGTTAGGGGACTTGGGACCTGGCAGGGGTCCCATCAAAAGCTTTCTGGGGGCACATGGGTGGCTCAGTTGGTTAAGCATCCGACTCTTGATTTCGGCTCGGGGTCGTGAGATCAAGCCCCATGCCTGGCTCGGCGCTCAGCGTGGAGTCTGCTTCAGATCCTCTCTCCCTCTCCCTCTGCCCCTCCCTGTGCTCACACATATGTGCTCTCTCTCCCCTTCTCTAAAAAACCAAACCAAACCAAACTTTCTGATGCCCTTGAGCAAGTCATTTTTTCCTTTCTAGGCTTTATTTCTCACTTCTAGGAATAAAAAATCACCATTTATTGAAGGTTTACTCTGTGCTATGAACCATGAAAAATACTTGGTTTGCCATCTTTCGCAGCGGGAGGCCTCGGAGGGCTGGAGGAGGGGTGCCGGAAGTGGAGGGAGGGGGGGGGGGGGGAGGGAGGGAGGGAGGGAGGGATGGCATGGGAGGGGGGAGGGGTTTGAGGGGGGGGGGGGGGGTCGGGAGGGAGGGAGTGGGGGGAGGGAGGAGGTCGGGCGGCGTGTCGGGAGAGGTCTCTCTCTCGCACGCTCTCTTCTTCTTCCTGCTCTGTCTCTTTCTTCTTTCTTCATTTTCTCTTTTTTTATCTCTTTCTTTCTTCCTCAAATATACATCAAGCACCAACTACATGCTAGGACTATTCTAGGCCCCAGGATATGGCAGTGAACAGAATGGACAAAATCTGATGCCCTGTGCTTTCCTTCTGGCCATGGAGCCAGGAAATAAACAGGATCGATAGATGATGCGTATAGTGCATCAGAAGATGTTGAGCGCTACAGAGAAAAATAAAGCCTGGAAGGGCACAGGCCTGTGTGTGGGACTTCCAGTAGTGCTCAGGTGAGACCTCCTGTGAGGGAGACATTGGCACAGATGTGAAAGAGGTGGGGAGCACGTACAAAGGTCCTGGTACAGGAAGGTGCCTGAGGGGCTCAAGGCCCAGCCAGCGAGTGAGGGCAACAGGGTGAGTGGAAGTAGAATAGCCGGCCGGGCGATGTGACACCTGACACCTGGCTGGCCAGTTCAAGGTATGCTTTTTCTCTGAGATGAGAACATGTCAGTGAAGTAAGGTTTTATTTTATTTTATTTTATTTTATTTTATTTTATTTTATTTTATTTTATTTTATTATTTTATTTTATTTTATTTTATTATTTTATTTTATTTTATTATTTTTAAAACACTGTAAAGATTTTTATTTCACAAAAATCTTTTTGTGAACTTTCTCAAGAAGCTCTGACGGTGAAACCTTGTCCTGGATCCCACCCGTCGCCCCAGCACCGCTTGCTTTCTCATCTTTACATGTCTGTCTTTCCATGAGAGAGTTTCGAGCAGACAAGCGATGAGATTGCTTCTTATATTACAAAAGAATCACTCTCTCTAATGTCATTCAACTCTCCCGGCCACTCTGGGAAGTGGGTGGGTGTTATAATCCCTGATTAAGTAGTTTTTTTTTTTTCTTTCCTACATAAGGACAAAAATGTTTGAAAATAAAGCTGACAATCACTCCCAGGCCAAAAGGGCTTCCCATCTGCGGTGGTGCTCATTTGCTGCAATAGTTCTGTCCTCGGGCCACACAAGACACTGGTGGCTGCTGTCTGTGGCAGCTCTCCAGAGATGTGCCATATCTCCAGATTTCCGGATTGTACCCTTTTTTTAAGAAGCAGTGTAAAATTTCCCTCCCCTGTGAAGCCTGTGCCCACCCCTCTGAGGTCCTGAACCCCTACATTATTTTATCTAAATATCCATTATCCAGTTTGCTTCTGGAAAGCAGAGAGGGCTGTGAATTAGTGGAAAGTGACCTGGACTTGGAAATAAGAGACCAGGGCTTTTAAATTTCTATCATCGTCATCCTGGTCATCATCACCACCATCATCAGTATTATTATGAAGCTTTTACAAATTATTAAACCCAGATAACATCTGGAGTCTCTAACATCCTAAGACAGGAGCTCACACCATTATTTCATGGCCTGTGGATATATATTGTTCTTAAGTTCTGCAGATTTTCAAGGGGGCCATCTCTGTTTTAGGTTTCTGAGTTAGCATACGCTCCCTCCGTGATGTCTAGATCCAGACATGAGACTCAAGCCCTTTCTCAATGTCTCTAAAATAAGCCTGCTTTCCTGGAGCTTTTACCAATATAAGTTTCACAAAAGACTTGGCTGTCACTCAGTGGGATCACGCAGCAGGACCAGCAAATGACTTTGTATCAGTGTAGCCACACTACCTTTCTCCCTATACAGTGTATTTATCTGCTCCTCCTGCTGGGGCAAAATCCCACAGACTGGGTGGCTTGAACAACAGAAATAAATGTTTCCTTATAGTGCTGGAGGCTGGAGGCTGGAAATCCAAGATCAAAGTGCTGTTGAGCAACTCTGTTCTGTTCTCCAGCCAAGGGGCAGCTGCTCCCCGGCAAGGCTGTCATGGGTCACCTAGGTTGCAGCCAAGGACTTTACAGGGCACCCCTACTCAAGCTTGTGGGGACCCGGGCTGTTCAGTTCACCCCTCTCTGGTGCCTCACCCCACATGTCAGTCATCAATGCTTCTCTAATCTCTGATTTCTACCTTCCCATCTCTCCAGAACCCTCCTGCTCCATCTCTGCTCTGCAGGGGGGAAATTCTTCCCAGACAGGAAGCCAGGGCAACTGTAGGGCTTAACCTTGTGAGCTCCCCTTCTTCAGGGATCCCAGTTCTGTACTGTCTGTTGTGCAATCAGTGCCAGAAAATGGGCATTTTGTCCAGTTTTATGTTCATTTTGTTTTGACAGCGGGAGGGCAAGTCCATCTCAAGGATTCCAAAGTATCCTGAAGTGGAAGCCCCATTAGGTAGCAAGCAACTTACAACGTGCTCCTGTTTCTTAAAATCTCTTTTGCTACAGGGTTTTTCTCATCAAAAATTCAATAGCTACCTGCTTAGCAGCTAGCATCAGGTTGTCTTGCTGATTCCTCTTTCCTTTATTCTTATTTTTACCCATTGCGATTCTCGGGGAACATCCACATTCTTTCTTTCTGTCGTGCAAAGATTTCAAATCTCCATCACTCTGGTCCTCAAAGCTATATGACCAAAGCCATAGGAATTCTTAGCAGATGAAAATGCTCCTCTTCGGGGCACCCCTGGGTGGTTCAGTTGGTTGGGCAGCTGCCCTCAGCTCAGGTTCTGATTTTGGGGTCCTGGGATCAGGGCTCTGTGCTCAGTGGAGAGTCTGCTCCCCCCTCTCCCACTGCCCCCCTCCACTAATGCCCACTTTCTCTCTCTCTCAAATAAATAAATAAAATCTTTTTTAAAAGCCTCCTTTTCCATTTAATGGGATTGGCCCTCCTTAAAAGGTGGTTGTAGTTACAGAGAGCAGAACAATTTTTTTTCTGTTCTGATTTTTATTGTTCTTATTGTATTTTTGGCTAAATCATCTCCATACATCTCATCCTGACTTCCCTCAAATCTTTTCTCTGCCCATTGGTCAGAAGGATCTTTCTACACTTGATCATGTCATTTCTCTAATGGCTTTCCCTAGCGTGGAAGATCTCATGTCCTCAACTGCCATGGAAGTCTCTTTATGAACTGTTTCTTTCCACGTCCTTAGCTTCATCTCTTGCTATTCTGCACCCACTCCCAACACACGCTTGTATGCCTGATCATACACGTGTGCATACACACACGTGTGTCCTCCAAATCTGGAATGTCTGTGGGTCTCAAAACATACCGAGATGATTCTTTCTTCTATTCCTTTCCTCACACGGTTCCCTCTGGAATGCCCCCCTACTCCCAACTTCCCCATTTTAACCTGGCTACTCTAACTCATTTTTAGAGACTGGGTTGAGAAATACTTCCTTCTGAAAGGATTCACTGGCTCTGACCTTCCAGAGCTGGGTCAGCTACCTCTCCAGGGCTTCTATTGAGCTCCCTTTGTCTACCTGCCCATACAGACTGCAAGGGTAGGACTCGGTCCATTTGGTCTCACCAGTGTTTAGCATAGAACTTGACGCATAGTTTGTGTTAATTTGTGCCTCCATTTATCTACCCAATGAATGTTTATTGAATACATAGTATGTGCAGGGCACTGTTTCAAAATCTCTGTCTGTCCTTTGGGAGTTTGTATTCTCTTGAGAAAGCCTGAAAATAAATAGATACATAATATAATTTAGGAAGTGAAAAATCTATGGAGAAAAATAAAGCAAAGTAAGGACGAAGCGAGCAGTGGGGGCTGCTATTTTGGGTAGAGTGCCTCGCTGACAAGGTGACATTTGAGCAGTGGTGTGAATGAAAGGAGGAAGGGGCTATGCAGATACCACTGTTCCAGGGGAGAGAATGAAGAATCGGAAGTGGGAGTTTTCTAGGGGTGCTCGAGGAATGGCAGGCAGACAGGTGTGGCTGGAGCAGAGCCAATAAGGACAGAGTGAGACAGGGGAGGTCCCAGGTCAGAGGACTTCCTAGGCCAGTGTAAGAGCTTTAGATGCTCCCCACAGCCAGCCAAATGTAGGAGAGCCATCAGGTTTTGAACAGGAAAGTGACATGATTAGACTGATGTTTTGAAGGACTCATATTGGCTGCTTTGCTGAGAATAGGCTGAGGAGGGGCAGGAGGAATGGGGGAGACCAGCTAGGAGGTCACTGCAGTGGCCAGGGCAAGAAGACATGGGGCTTGCACCAGTGTGTGAACACTGTAACTGGAGAGAACTGCTTACTGTGTATTCGTAGAATAATGATTCATTAAATTTCTTCCTTCTCTCTTCCTTCCTTTTTTTTTTTTTTTAGAAAAATTTAAAGAAATCTCTACACCAACCATGGGGCTTGAACTCACAACTCCATGATCAAGAGTCACATGCCGTAGTGACTGAGCCAGTCAGGTGCCTGATTGCATTAAATTTCTTTATATCTAATTCCCCTGTGAGCCTGTAAGCTTTTGGAAGGCAAGAGACATGTCTGATTTATCTTTATATTCTGAGTATTTAGGACAAGGTTTGCCAAATAATATGAGTGCAGTATTATTTTAAAATCTTTTTCTTTCTCTCTTTTAAATACGTGAGTTGCTGAGCATGGCATAAGTGGAGCAAAGGATGACATATAACATCTCACTGTTACTTCCATTTTGCAGATGAGGAGACTGAGGTTCAGAGAGGTTAAATCTCCTGAATGAAGGCCTCACAAGCCACAAGTGATGGAGCCAGTCTTCAATCGATGTCTGCTTGATCCCATAGTGCTCTTCCATTCCATGAGCTAAGCTAATATGGGGGGTGCTAGGGAGCCATAGGAGAAAGAGGATGGATGTGGGCCCCGGCCCATGAGCAGCAAACCCCACTGGTGATGACAGACACGGCTTCTTTCAGAACAACGTCCAGAGATACTTCATGGGCAGAAGTGATGTGCTTTAGGTAAAAGCCTCTTTTTTTCTTCCTTTCCTCCTTTGCCTGCACCTGTGTGGCTGGTCTTTCTGATTCACACATGGGGGTTGCATTTTATTTTTCTATTTTTTTGAAAATAAAAAGAGAATGTAAAGAAAAAAAAGTGAAGTCCCAGTTGCCAAGTCTGTTAACGACACACATAATGGTGTGTTAACACGGGTGATTATCGAGCTGGACAGCACCCAGCTTTCTGCCAAAACAAACCTTTCTGCTCAGCCGACCTGGGAATGCCTCAGCCAGAGTGGGACAGAGCAAGGAGGGTGGACCGCAGGCTTCCACAGTCTGGAAATAATTAAATGCCATGGCAGTTGGCATTGAGGACCTCCCTGTGGGCTCCAGTAAGAAGGGCTGGAGCCCAGGTCTCTTATGAACCCTCCACAGGACCCTAGGTAGGTCTCCACCTGCCTCTGGATCTCAGCTTCTCCTTGAGTAGGTTGGATTAGTGATGCCAAGATCCATCAGTTTTAACCTCCTCTGGTTGTGGGCAGCCTTCAAGGAGCCAGAGGACTGTCGGGGCTCTGGGCCTCTCGTGTGGGCAGGAAGGAGCGTCCTGTTTGTACAGCACAGACAACCTGGCAGCTCCAGGTCGCTCTGCCAGCTGTGAGACCCTTGGGCATCACGTAAGTCTCTGTTTTCTCACTTGTGAAATGGTAAATGGACTTTCCATAAAGGGCTGTTTGAGGACTGCATGAAATACAAGATGTGAGGTACTTAGCACAGAGCCTGGCACACAGGAAGTCGTGGATACGTTAGCTTCCTTCCTTCCCTTCTTCTCCTTGCTCCATTCTTCCTTTTTTCTTCCCTTTTCCCTTCCTTTATTCCCTCCCGACTTTCACCTCTTCCCTTCCAGAAGAAAAATCTGTCTTGTATTATAATGCTGTGAGTCAGTTTATCTGCTTCATTCGATTGCAATTATTCGACAGTGGGGACCAGGTGTGGGTCATCTTCTTATCCTATCTTCCTGCATGGAGTAGGTGCTCAGTAGATGCTCAGGGACTCAGTGATTGACTGGAAGGAGTTGAGGCAAGTCCACCATCACCAGTTTCTTGGCTTTCTCATCCCTCTTTCTTCTGATGGAAGCATAAAAAGCCTATAAGCTCACACTCTCGCTGGCTTGCTGGCATCTTCCTCCCTTCCCCAGGCTATAAAAAAATTCTATTCTGAAATGAAACAAAGGTAATGGAAACCAGAAAGCCATGTTTTGTGTGAGATCGAAAACATATGTTAAGAGCGAGGATTTGAAATGATGAGTCTGCACAAGTCTATTGGCAGTGATCCCCTCACTGCCTTTCTGCTCTGGTCGGAAACGGGTGTGAGCAGGTCTGCAGCAGCCCCCAAACTGAGACAGCTTCACTTGTCAGGGCAGCAGGCCTGGCACAGCCATGGCCGTGTCTTTCACTTCAAGCATCTTTTGGAGGGCACTAGGTGATTTGGGGGTGAGGATCACACCAATCTTCCTGGCCTTTGGAAACATGGGGAAAGGATCTCTTTTGAGTTCTGAAACAGGCCCTCCCTCATTCTTCTTTGCCTTTAAGACAAAAATAGTCACTATCACCTGTTAATTTCCTCCTGTTAAGAGATAAGCTTAGGCATATTAAAAATTTTAAGAATTTATTTAAGCAGAATTTTTTAATTTATTTTTTATTGGTGTTCAATTTACTAACATACAGAATAACACCCAGTGCCCGTCACCCATTCACTCCCACCCCCCGCCCTCCTCCCCTTCTACCACCCCTAGTTCGTTTCCCAGAGTTAGCAGTCTTTACGTTCTGTCTCCCTTTCTGATATTTCCCACACATTTCTTCTCCCTTCCCTTATTTTCCCTTTCACTATTATTTATATTCCCCAAATGAATGAGAACATATAATGTTTGTCCTTCTCCGACTGACTTACTTCACTCAGCATAATACCCTCCAGTTCCATCCACGTTGAAGCAAATGGTGGGTATTTGTCATTTCTAATAGCTGAGTAATATTCCATTGTATACATAAACCACATCTTCTTTATCCATTCATCTTTCGTTGGACACCGAGGCTCCTTCCACAGTTTGGCTATCGTGGCCATTGCTTATTTAAGCAGAAATTGATTTGAATCAGGCAGCATCCGATCTAGCAGGTGGAAAGAAGCTCTGAAGAGCTGTATGAAAGACTATTGTAGGCAGAAAGGAACAGGAATAAGGAAGTTATACTAGACAAAAAGTGTGCTTTTTTGGGTACTTTCCTGTAGGGCCTGGCTGGGATCTATCAGGATCACCTAATTAGTGCTGATCAGGTGGTTCCTGATTGACTGGCTTCAGATTCCATTTCTGGGAAAGCCAAAACTATAATGAAGTGTTGGTTTGGTGATATGGGGCTTAGCGTAAGTGACTTCATTTTAGGTCTTCTTGTCTTTTTTATTTTTATTTTTTTTATTTTTATTTTTTTGGTCTTCTTGTCTTATTTGTAACATTACTCTGAGAGAAACATTTTATTGACATTGGATCAATAGCTATTTTGCAGGGTCATTTTGGGTATTCATTTTTCCATTTTACAGATGAGGTAACTGAATCACATAACTGGTAAGTGGTGGACTGAGAATGTAGTATTCTCATTGCCCATCCAACCTTGATTTTCCATTTATTTATTTGCTTATTTATGCATCCGTGCAATAGATGCCTACTGAGCATCTGCTGTGTGTCAGGCAGTGTGGGTTAGTTTGGGATACGGCCTTGAGTGAGAAAGATAGGTTCTTATGGTTGGCTGGCAAATGCTCAATGTTTGAGTTCATTGAATATGGCATAGAAGAAATTCCAGGGTCCGTGAGCCTTTGTGATACAAGGGATTTGGGTCTGAGGTGTTAGGAGAAGCTCTTCTGATGAGTGACTTCAGGGAAAGACCTGGAAGACAAGTAGGAGCTTTCCAGGCAAGTTGGCGTAGGACCCCCAGCTAAGGGAAGACATGTGGAAGGCAGGAAGGCCCATGGTGTGACCAAGAAAGCATAAGAGAATTGAAAGATTGGGTTTCCATCCTTGATCTCATGTCATTCCCTCAACAACCCATAAAGAGATATGAGTATTACCTTCTTTTAATGGGTCATGAAACAGGTTAGGTTAAGTGGCTTGCCCAAGATCAGAAATGTTGATTCTAAGACAAGTGGTATACCTGACAAGGTCTCTGTGGTCTGGCCTTTTGTGTGTGTGTGTGTGTGTGTGTGTGTGTGTGTGTTTACGATTTTATCTATTTATTCATGACACACACACAGAGAGACAGAAACATAGGCAGAGGGAGAAGCAGACTCCCTGTGGGGAGCCCAATGTGGGACTTGATCCCAGGACCCTGAGATCATGCCGTGTGCCAAAGACTGATGTTCAACCACTGAGCCACCCAGGTGTCCCTGATCTGGGCTTTTGAAAAAGCTCTAAAAGTGGGAAATGTAACCAAGATTGAGAGATCTTTGCATCCTGAGCTGTATGGCCTCAACAGCACCAGTAAGGCCATTGTTGAAGAATTTCCAGCCATGGGCCTTTCCTGCTGAGGGCAATGGCAGGTTCTGGGTGGCTATGGATGAGAGCACCTCATCTCATCTGTTCCTGACACTGCCCTGAAGATGCTCCAGACACCCTGGGGGGCTGGGTCTGAGATTGTCTAAGGTCTTGTGTTTGAACATGGTTAAAACTCAGCTTAGGTATTGCCTCTGCCAGGAAGCCTTCCTGGAACATTCCAAGCTGGGTTCCACATCCTTCCTTCTGTGTTCCTACATGTACCCATCCTTCTCTGCTCCTTGCCCTGGACTTCTTCTTTCTCACCCTGAACCACATTGTTTTATGCACTGGCCTGCCAACCACACTTGAGTTCCTTGAGGGTAGAGCTCGGGCCTGATTCATCTCTGTGTCCCAGCCAGGCCCAGGGCACCCTGAGGTGGGCTGTTGATGGGTGAATGCTCCATTTTCCATCTTGGTTGGAGAGAAGGCAGTCTCCAGGAATTCATAAGCCAAATAGCTACATGGGCCCAAAGTGGTCAGTGCTGGAAATCCGACCAGCTGTGGGGAACCTGCAGAAGAGCTCAGACAACATGCCTTGGTTTCTAGGAAAGAAACCATCACACACACCTGCTTTAAGATGGGCATTATGGCCCACGTGGAGGCTTTCAGCCTCAGACAAGACACTGGGGAGGTACAGCCCAGGCGGGAGAGGGTTGGAGCTGGGGAGGTAGAGCTGCATTGCCCAAATGGTTTCCATCTGATCTGACGGGGTCCATACTCTGGGACAAAAAAAAAAAAAAAATCACACTTAACCCCCTCCTGCCTGCACATTCATACTGTGAACAGGTACCGAGTACCTAGTATGTGCCAGTCACTCTGCTCCCTGCTGGGGAGATAGAAGTGAAGCAATGAGTCTATTTGGAGGGGATAGGAATGGAAACACATGTGAGGCAAAGTGCTTTCCATGAGGAGGAAGATCTTCCGAAACCCAGAATTGAGGGTGAGTCGCTTTGGGAGCTCGGGTTTGTAGAAGAGATGATACTGAAGCTGAGCCTTAGTGGGGGAGGGAGTCGGGGCACACAGGTGAAGAAAGGTGTTCCCTGCAGAGGAAGGGTCCTGAGGGAGGGCCCTGAGGGATGCGAGGATGTGTCCCATCTAGGGAACAGGGCCAGTGGGTTAGTGTGGCAAGAGCACAGGGTGCTCTTGGGGTTGGGGGTAGAAGGAAGAAGGCCACAGCGCCAGGCCAGCCAGCCTCTGGTCCTCCCTCTGTAGAGTCACAGCACGGTCGTAGCACAGCATCTGAAGCCACAGGGAGACACTTTGGCCACTGCTGGGGTAGGGGTGGCGGGGAGGCAGCCTTTTCTATTTCTTCCATGATCAGTCCATCAGCCAAGTGCAAGAGAGCCCAGTGGCCAGGGAGGGAAAACGCTGGATGGACGTGGGTATGAACCGTGTGGGTGGGGCACAGCAGGAACCAACAGGGCTGTGTCCTAGCGGTGGGGGGCCCTATCTAGGGGACCTGGCATGGGATCCTATGAGAACAAGAGCCAAGAGCCATGACTCCCCTCGGGGCTGCCCCTGCTTCCTGTGGGGAAGTGATAAACTGTGCTCTCAGGAGGGGAGCCTAGGGTAAGGGGGAGCAGGGCAGCCAGGGCAAGGAGGTGGGGAGGCTCTGTGTGCCTGCAGTCCATTGTTCTGGTTCCAGGAACCAGAGGGGGCCGCCCAGAGCAGAGCCTCGGCAGTCCTGGCTCTCCGAGGGGCCCTGCGGGCAGTACATAGGCTGCAGCAGGCCCATCCCTGTTTGCATCTGGCACTTGTCTCCAACCAGAAGTCCCCCTTCCCTTTCAGGTCCTTTCCCCCAAGTTGTGTGCTGGGAGGAGGGGTCCCTCGGTGGGCTGTGTCCTTCTTTATTACCCCACCTGCCTCTGGCTGCAGGTTTGGAAGCCCAAGATCGCCTGTGTGTATGAGGCCCTCCATGTTGGGGAGCTGGGCTGTGGCTTCCATATATGTGTGTGCCTGGCCTCCAGCATGGGGCCAGGGCCGGAGATGAGGAGCAGACAGGATATATTCTTCTAATGGTTTCTGGAAACAGATGAAACAGGCGGGGATAGACCTTAGGATCCATGGGGAGGAGTCACAGGGAACCCCTAGCCACTCATTCTTTTCCCGAGGGATTTCCTGTCCCTTCATTTCTTAGTGGACATTTTCCTCTTCAACCTTCTCGTATGCTCCAAGGCCAGCTGGGGATAAGTGGGTAGGAGTGAAGATGTTGCCTTCCTACCTAATTCATTAATTATGGCCTTTGTTGTGGCAGTTTTAGGTTTATAGAAGACCCAGGCAAGAAGACAGCACCCTCCCATTACCCCCTTACCATGCACACACTTTTCTGTATTACTAACTAACATCTTGACCGGTGTGGTATGTGTGTTACAATTGATAAACCAAGGAGCACCTGGGTGGTTCAGTGACTGGGCGTCTGCCTTGGGCTCAGGTCATGATCCCTGGGTCCTGGGATCGAGTCCCACATCGGGCTCCCCTCAGGGAGTCTCCTTCTCCTTCTGTCTATGTCTCTGCCTCTCTCTGTGTCTCTCATGAATAAATAAATAAAATCTTAAAAAAAAACAATTGATAAACCAACAATTAGGTAATTGATATTAACTATAGTTTATGGCTGACCTCAGAGTTCACACTTGGTGTTACAGAGTTCTATGAACTTTTGGAAGTTTTGACCAACATCATGTATCCCCCATAATAATATCAGATGGAATTACTTCACTGACCTAAGAATCCCCTGTGCTCCTTCAGTGCATCCTTCCCTCCCTCCCTCCCCCTGAGCCCCTGGCAATCACTGATCTGTTTATGATCTCTATTCTTTTGCGTTTTCCAGAATGTCTTACAGCTGGGCTCACACAGTATGAAGCTTTCTCAGACTGGCTTCTCTCACTTAGCAATATGTGTGTTACAATTCCTCTACGTCTTTCTGTGGCCTGATAGCTTATTTCTCTTTGCTGAATACTAGTCCACTCTCCGGATCCACCACAGTTTTTTGATTCATCCATTCATCCTCCTACTGAGGGATACTTGATTGCTTCCAAGTTTTAGCAATTGTGGATAAAGCTGCTATAAATAACTGCATGGAGGCTTTTGTGTGGTCTTAAGGTGTTAACCCATTTGGGTGAATCCCTAGGAACATGGTTGCTAGATCCTACATAGGACTGTGTTTAACCTTGTAACAAACCACCAGGCTGTCTCCCAAAGTTACTGTTTGTTTTGCATTCCCACCAGCAATGAAGGAGGAATTCTGTTGCTCTCCATCCTTGCCTATATTTGGTCTTGTCAGTGTTTAAGATTTGGGCCGAGCTCATGCGTGTGTAGAGGTATTCCTCTTTTCACTCCTGCCTTCAACACTCTGGGTTAGTATCTGCTGTCTGTCAGGCACCCTTCACGGAGGATTTGTATCTTCATTTCATACATGAGAAAATTAAAAACCACTGAGATGACTTGCCTAAAGTCCTGCTGCTGAGTGACCATAACTTTGTTTGAACCCAAATGGGTCTGACCCCAAATGCACTGCTCCATTTTACTCCTTCAGGCTTCATTGTACATTAGACACACAAGAGAGACAGCATGCCATAATGCCACCCATCCCTGCACCGCGTAACCCTGAGACAAGGGAAATAATTTAGTTATAAGATATCTGGGGTGCCTGGGTGGCACAGTCAGTTGAGTAACCGACTCTTGGTTTTAGTTCAGGTCAAGATCTCTGGGTCATGAGATTGAGCCCCACATAGGCTTCCCCTCTCAGTGGGGAGACTGCTTGTCTTCCTCTCCCTCTGCCCTTACCCCCTATCGTGTGTGCTTACTCTCTCTCTAAAACAAATACATCCTTAAAAAAAAGAGGATATCTATGAAATCCATCCAACTGTCTGGAGAAGGGATCCACTTCGGCAAGAATATACCATTGCTTTGATCAGAATGCACTGATTCAGCACTTACTTTTCCCAAGGGAAGAATCTGAGGCTGTGTTTTCTAATGAGACACTTTATTTATTTATTTATTTATTTATTTATTTATTTATTTATTTATTATTATTTAATAGAGAGAGAGAGAGAGAGAGAGCTCACACAAGCAGGGTAGGGCAGAGGGAGAAGGAATCTGAAGGAGATGTTTCATTGAGTGGGGAGTCTGATGCAGGGCTCGATCTCCTCACTGTGAAATCATGACCTGAGCCAAAACCAAGAGTCGGACACTTAACCGACTAAGCCACCCAAGCACCCCTTAATCCGGCATTATTTGGATTTTTAGAGGAATGGCCTGAGAGGTAAGACTCAACGTGGGTGTTATGAGCTTTCAGAATGACCCTGAAGGCAGGATTCATGCGTCCAGGCCCATAAGGAAGAATGGTCTCTGCAGAGCGTGGAGATGGGCAATTGGTGATGTGGAAAAAATGGGTCCTGGGGGAAGCAGATCTGGTCATGGAGCACTGGCCACATGCCAGGTTTTTGTGCCAAATGCTGGAGGGAGAGATGAATAAGACCAGTGCATATGGTGATGCTGTTTGGTAAGCAAGAGCGTGCATTATGGGGTCACGTATTGTGAACTTGAGGTTCAATTCCACCACTTAGTAGCTGTACGATCATGAGCAAGTGGCAGGTTTTCCAAGCCTCATTTACTCTGTGGATTGGGGATAGTCACTGTACTTTTCTCATGAGATCATTGTGAGTCTTAAATAAGACAATGCATGTAGAGCAGTTAGCATAGTCCTGGTGTATAGGAGCTTCTCACGACATCTTACGTGCTGTTATTAGGAGGGAGAAGGTCAGCCATGCAGGGGCACACAGCTGGCATGGAATTAGGAGGCAGGCTGATTTAGCGTGGGGTGTCCTGAGTTAAAGTCCCCTGGGCAAGGGACAACAGGACGGCATCTGGAGTCTAGGATGCAGTAAAATCTTTAAAGGTGTGTGATGGGTCTCCAGCAGTGGTGTGCAAAGGACAGGAGGCAGGCAGAGTGTCTCAGAGAGGAAGGCAGCCTGCCTTGAATCACACAGTGAATAAATCAGTGACTCACTTAAGACAAAGATCCCCTCCTCTATGCCTTTGTCCTGGCAGCGACTTCTCCTTGAAACGAGTAACTCCCTGGTGCTTGGTCCTATGCCTGGTAACCAGCTACCCACCATTCAAGACTCAGCTCCTGAGAGTAACTTGCTGGCTAAGAACAGGACTTTGGAGTCTGTCTGATTTGTGTTCAAAGCAAACTTTTTGCCTTATGGGCTCTGTGACCTGTGGTAAGCCATGTGCCTTTTCGGTCTCTGTTTCCTCATTTATAAAGTAGGGCTAATGACAGTACCTACCTCCTTGGGCTGTTGTGAGAATTACATCGAATCATGTATGGAAGAGGCTCCAACAGGGGCTGCTGTGTTAATCATGTCCTCCAAAAATTAGGCTCAAGACCTAACCTCCCAGTACTGTGAGTCTACGTGTATTTGGGACTAGGACCTTGACATGTAGGGTGTGTCCTAAATCCAGGGACTGATGTCTGTATGAGAAGGAGAGACACACAAACACAGGCAAGGGGGCCATGTGAAGATGGAGGCAAAGATTGGAGGGATACAGCTCCAAGGACAGGAATGTCATGGATTGCTGGGAGCTACCAGGAACAAGGAGAGAGGCATGGAACAGATTCTCACTCGGAGCTTGCAGACAGACTCAACACCTTGATTTCTGGCACCCCGGACTGTGAGAGAATAAATTTCTGCTGTTTTGAGCTACTCGGTTTGTGGCAATTTGTGAAGTGACCCTGTGAAACTAACACACATGGCAAGAGCTCAATAAGAGCATTTGTATTATTCCTATCTGTGGAGTCTTTCTTTATACACTGGGCAGAACTGACTTCCTCTTTCTTGATGCCCCAGTAAACCCTGATGTCCCTGACACTCTTTAGGGGACTTATTTGCTTATATATTTATCTCTGACATTGCATTTTGAATCCTTTGGAGACAGGAACCTGCCTGGCTCATCTTCATGTCTCTACTGCCCAGGGCAGAGTCTGGCTCCCTATTGGCACCTAATCCCTGTCATCTCTTGTCTTGATGGGATGCTCCGTGATCAAATGCAGGGCATCTGGTACCCCTCCCCCTTCCCTTCCCTCACATCTGGCTGAATTAGGTGTGAATGAATCAAAAATATAAGGATCCCATTTGCTGCCCACCGTCACCCCCCCTCTTCTTTTTAAGCCTCATGCATTTAGAATTAATCAGCCAAGCATGACTGAGAGTTTTGACAAACCCAAAACATTAGGGAAAGAGTTCAAGATGTTTTGATGGTCCTGAGTGCAGAGGTGGTGAGGCCACTGGCTCAACTATTTGTTCTACTTGCAGCCAGTGCACTTCTGACTACCAGCAGCCAGTGTTGGTCTTCTCAGTGAAGGCTGGAGATGCCTTTGGCGGGGCTCTGATGGCCCACTCCTCCCAGGGATGCTTGGCCCCCAGATGCATGCTGCCCAGGCAGCAGCTGGTGCCAGATGTGCCAGAAAGAGCTCTGGGAGTCCGCCTGGTGTCAGAGCTGCAACCTTGGCTCAACTCTGGGTCCCAAATGCTGCAGCCCTGGGCATGTCTGACAGCACTCTCTGCTGCTCGGGCTCTAGGTCTCCATTCTGGCTGTCCAAGGTGACAGGTATGATGCAGAGGCTGGAGTAGGTTAGACCCTGCTGGAGATGAGAGTCAAGAGGTCAAATGTACAGCCTTCTTTCTCTTCACACAAACTAATAAGTCCCTTTTCTTCTTATTGCAAAAATAGTAACTGTTTTTGTGTGTATGTGTGTGTGAAATAATCATATAGAGAATTACTTATAAGGTGAAAAAACTCACTATAATTCCACATGGCAGAGATACCCATGATTAACACTTTATTATATACCCTTCAGACATTTCTCCATGTAGCCATATGTACATATTGCATATAAATGATCACATTGTACCCTGGTCAATTCCTGGAATATAAATGATGTGCCACAAACCAAGTAGAAGGGTACTCCAATTATATATATAAATATCTAACCTTTAAAATAAAATTGGGGCAGAACTGGGACTATAATATCTTGCATTTCCCACCATTAGAACATGGCTATTTATCTTTTGGATATTTTTAAAAGATTTTATTTATTTATTCATGAGACACACACACACACACAGAGGCAGAGACATAGACAGAGGGACTCCATGGGGAGCCCAATGCAGAATTTGATTCCAGGACCCCAGGATCACAACCTAAGGCAAAAGCAGACGCTCAACCACTGAGCCACACAAGTGCTCTATCCTTCATAGTTTTAGCTTCAGTGTCATTTCCTTGGAAGCTTCCTTAACTGGTTTAGGGCAGAGTCCCTGACTGCACGTTGTCACAGTACCCTGTATTCATATCATGATGTATCATGATGCTATTAGACATTAAATATTTTCATGTATAATTTCTGTCTCCCCAGCCAGACTGTGACATACACAAGGGTGGAGCGGTGACTACCGTGAGCCATGACATTGCCCACAATTCCTCTCCAGTCCTACCCCTGGCTTAATCTGCAGCCCCTGAATTCCTAGGTGGAAGGATGGCCTGGGTCCCTTGAAGATGGACTTTGCTCTGTATACACCTAAACATTGCTGTGAATATCTTCTCAGTCTACCCCAAAAGAACATGTTTCCATTTAGATCTAGTAATAATACCCCAAGGAAAGAGAAGTGGTGAACCTCTTAGAATTCTAATTGGTACTGGCTCCAAGCTAGAGCTAGGGATTCTGATATGCACTGTGCTTCACCCTTTAAAATGTGGGAGGGGGTTGGGTTCTGTAGGTCAAATAATAGAGATCTCACTCAAATGCCCTTCATAGAAGGACAGTGGGGCACTAAATCTCCTCGTGATTATCACCCTGGTCTCTATGCCAAACTGGGATGGATATCTTCATTAACTGGTGGAAATTGCATAGTTTCCTGACCCATGCTAAGGCCTACTATGGGGAGAAAGGATCACACAAAAGCCATTAATATTCACTAGTTACACACACACACACACACACAAAATCGAAAGCAATGCTACATTTCTGAGGAGAGCTAGAGATGCTATCAAACCATCAAAGACTTGAAAAGTACAGGCAGGTGCTTCCTAGCTCATCCTCACTTATTTTTTTCATTTGCCAGAGTACAAGGATCCTTGAAATGTTAATGGTTTATTGTAAATTTAATTAGGTAGAGGCACCAATTGCAGGTGTTTCAGGTGTGTCTCCTTCTGGAAATAAGTGGTATAGCCCTTGACTTTGCCTCTCCAGCTACTGACAGAGCAAATGCATTTTCCTCCATTCAGAGTCACAGTGAACATTAGAGGCAATTTACTCTCATTTAGTAGGGAGGGCAGTATTATATATACTATCTTAATTCAGGGATTTGTAAATTCTGTAGATCTGTGCTACAGTCTATTCTATGGGATCTTAACAGCCTCACCATCTTAGAGGACATCATGCTTGTCCAATAGTTTAGTGACATCATGTAGTGATGAGGTTCAAGACATACTACCTCAAAAAATAGCTCCTAGACATATTGACTATCTTAATCTGAAGGAGCTTGAAAATCAGAAGCAGGAGGGTCACTCTGACCACCCCCATCATCCTTTCCTGAAACAGATCCTAAAACTCCTAAAACTCCCCTCCCTGTACAAGAAAGAAGGAAGGCATATCACCAGATGTGGGGAATTCATACAATTGAACTTTATTGAACTAACCCTCATCTGCCTAGTTACCTCTTCACCACGTACTACCCCAAGACTAAACCCCTTTGTCTTGTCAATTCATCACAGATTTATTGGTTTTATTTTTGTCTAAAAAGTATAAACATTTTCTGCTCTGGTCAGTTCTTTGGGTCCTCATACTCTCAAAAAGACTCCCATAATAAATGAAAAAATTCAATAAAATTCATATGCTTTTCTCCTCTAATCTGTCTATGCTGGTTTAGTTCTGGACCCAGCCAGAGAATCCTAAGAGAGTTGAGGAAAACTTTTCCCTTCCCTACAGTAAATTAGACCTGGAAACAGCAGATTCCCTAGATGGTTTGGCCAAGATGCCTATGTGCAGAGGGTAAGCTATACATCCTGTGAAATGGGATTCCTATGTGGTCCCATGATCTAGAGGAGAGTAAGTGAACTTTCTCTGTAAAGGGTCAGGTAGGCAACAATTTTAGCTTTGGGTGCAGATGATGCACCTCTCTTGCAGCCACTCAACCCTGCTGTCATGAGAAAGCAGCCATAGACTCTATACAAACCAGTGAGCATGACTGTATTCCAACAATATTTTGTTTATAAAAATAGGCTGTGGATTTGATTTGGCTGGCTGGCCTCAGTGTCCAGGCCCCTGATCTAGAGCATATCCTATATCTCCACCAAAGACAAAATGGTCTGTGTTGTTCTCCCTCCCACTACAAAGGACACGTGATGCTAAGTGGGTCTCTTAGAAATTTGGAATCAGTTGATGCCACATTTGGGTGTATGGCTGTCCCCCATTTGCCAGGTGCCCTGAAAAAAAATGGCAGCTTTGGGAGAGACATAGCTTTAAATGCAGTCAGTATGGCCTTTCACTCAACCCTTTTGATGTACAGATACCACAGGTCTGGGTGTGTCTGTGGTAATCTCAGATGCTGCACGGTCTCATATGAGAACACCCTCCTAATATTCTTATCTTCTGGAGCCTTCTGATCCCTCCTCAGTACTCCACCTAGCCAGTTTTGATACCTCTTCCTCATTTCCTATAGGTTTAATTTTTGTCTAAGTTTCAAAGCACCATTCTGACTGCCATGGAGGCTTCCCAACTTGTATGGCAAATCTTGAATAGATAATTGGCTGAGATAGTTGTCAAGGCTTCTAAAACTGGTAGCCACAGCTGGCTAAATCTAATTAAATTCTTTTAATTATTGTGGCCTTCCTGTTATTCAAGGTCCCCATGCTTCACTTCCAATTTACCTTAGTGCTTAGTACTTTTGGGGGCTACCTCCATCCCACTTGTCACCAAAGCTGGGTTCCTTATCACCATTTGACCCATGAGTATTCGATTCTAGAATCTCATCTGGAAGGTCTGCTTTCCAGAACCACTTCTTATAGCAACACTCTCAGATTAAGTTAGCACCAAAAGTAGATTCAGAGACAAGAGACTGTGGGCAGGTTGTTCATTTTGGGATGTGATTCCAGGGAAAATGGGTGGGGGTCTGGGAAGAGGAAAACAGGGAAGGAGAGAAAGCAAAGTTAGGTTGCATTGTCAAGCTGGTCACTACTTTGGGGGATTGGGACTCTCCCACTGGGCCCCTCCAAGAACTTCAGAATTGTCCACCCAAGGGAGCGGAAAAGGGAGGCATGTGTGTCTGTTCCCACCATGAGTTGTTCCAGGGAGCACTGTTTCCCTCTTATTTCTAGATTTGCCTGTGACTGAGTATGCTTTGGCTCCTATAGATACCACAAACAGAGGGTCAGAGAAGCCTTGGGCCCAAAGCAAGCCCCAGGTAGACGGTGCAGTTGAGGCAGTCAGCTGTCACATTGCCGCAGTAACAGGTGGACCAGAAGATGGATGGAGAGGATGTGGGGTAAGCCCAAGAGGTGATGGATACACTGCTCATGGACCATTCCACTCTAAGGTTCCCATCACTGCTAATGTTCACTTCCCCCTTCCTCTGAACCCTAAGTCTCTGGTTTGTACAGTGAAAGAAAGAAAGCACTGAACTAATTATTATGACAATTACTGTTTTTACCATGACCTTCATCCTCCAGATGACTTTAAAGGGCAGTGAAGGGGCAGCCCGGGTGGCCCAGCGGTTTAGCGCCGCCTTCAGCCCAGGGCCTGATCCTGGAGACCCGGGATCGAGTCCCACGTCGGGCTCCCTGCATGGAGCCTGCTTCTCCCTCTGCCTGTTCTCTCTCTCTCTCTCTGTCTCTTATGAACAAATAAATAAAATCTTAAAAAAAAAACAATAAAGGGCAGTGAAATACCATATTGAAGATTTGGATATGGCAATGGGTGAGAAATCACTGATTGCAGATTTGGGGTGTTGTGTTTCAGGATGTGGTATGTATTCTGAATTGGCAACTGTAGATTTAGGAACCAAGAGGTAGAGATGGGTTGGTGCCTCTTATGATTGAACCTAAACGATGCATCTCAACATATTGCCTTAGCTTGTGGTTCTGCAGTTTACTGAACCCCAGAAAGTATCCAAGTAAGGAATGATCTCACTGGGGAAAGCAGTCACTCTTCTACTGAATTAGAGGTTATGGGAGCTCCCTGGCCACTTTGGACACCTGGAACCATGAGGTAAACAAAGGAAGAAACTTTGGCTTGTGTGCTTGGTTTCGACCATTGAGGAGGATGTGTTCTGGGTCATCTTGTCATGTTACTCTGTCCTGGTGTAAAGGTTTACAGACCTCTGTTAGACCCTTTAGGAACAGGACCTCGAAGACTGAGGTGCACTGGAATGCAAAGTGTTGGGTCACCTCCCTGGAGAAGACCCCTGGTAAGCTGCAGTTCTGGCGGAAGCCCGGGGAGCTGTGTATTGCACTGTGGATGGGTGACCTCATTGTGTTAGCTCTGGATCTGTGCCCACTTGTTTAAGAAGAACTGTGTTCTTTGCCTGCATTGTCTTGCTCTGTGGGGAAGGGGATTGCGTAGGGTGGAGATGGGAGTAAAGCCTTCATTGTTTTGTTCTTTTGTCTTCTTCTGATTAAAACCTTGATTAGGTCTCCACCTCAAACCAACAAGCTCTGCTTCTCAGACTGGGGTTTATATACTCCCAGGAGGGCTACCCATGGCCATATGCTGAAAGACATAAGGCCATCTTCTGGAAATTCATTCTGTTTAAAGAGTTGAGAAAAATAAAATAAAAAAAAATAGTAAAGCCAAAATTTATTATGAAGGAGGATGCAAAATGCACACAATTTTTTTAAAGCAGAAAAGATGAAATTTCAAATAAATTTTATGTTTACACGAGGCTGCTTTGGACTTCGGTCCTTCCCCTATCTATACCCCTGCCTATCATTTGGAAAACTTCCACGGAAGAGGTTAGGTTGCACAGTGTTGATGTACGATACTGTTGCATGGCTCATCTTCCAAGAATTGGCCCTTGCCTTCCCCTACAGGCTTCTCCCCTGATACTTTCCACCACATTTCCTGACCTTAGGCCACACAGCTGCCACCTTTCTCCAAATGTGCCACTGACTTTCACACTGCTTGCTTTCATGCCTTAGAGATGTTTTTTTTTCTTTTTCTTTTAGGCAGAATGGATAATATTCGGGATCCAGCTTCGTGCCCTGCTCTCCAAAGCTTTGTTTCATACCATCCCCTCCCCCAAAGTCAAGGTACTAGTCAAGAGAATAGTTTTTTCAAATACCTCATTTATAATACTTAACACCCAATCCATCTTTGTTTCCAGATGATTGCTTGTGACTGTTGGTCTGTATATTATTGTTTATGTGACTGTTTCCCATGAGGCTGTTAGAGATGAAGATGAATCTAAGTCCATGGCTATTTCCCTAGCACCAAGCATACTGCCTGGCAAAGAATCTTAAGCACATCTAAAGATATTTTTGCTAAATAACTGAATGAATAGATAGGGGAATGCACCATGGGGACCCAGCACTGTGTTGAATGCCAAGCCTCCAGAACTTCAGTCTCTGCTGACTGGTGCTGGTGCTGGGGTTTCTGGTCCCATAAACAGCTGCCCCGTTTAAATTATTTGCTCTTTATTTTTTTTCTAAGCCCCAAAGACCTCTGAGGCACAATAACCTCTTCTCCTGCATGAGATTTGCAAGTCATCAATTCCTGACCATGGGCCATTTCCTTTGTCAAGGGGAGAAAGTGATTCCCTGCAGTCTTCTGAATTTACAAAGAAAAGCTGTCCAGATGTGTCTGGCCTACCTCTCCCTCACAGCCCCCCTAATTTTTCCTCCAAATGAAATTCATTCCTGGGGAGGGGAGAGAGGAAGGATTAGGGAGTCCACATGCAGCTTCTTTCAAGCTTTGGGGGAGGGCAGATGGTTCCTGTCAGTGTTTTCTTTACATGAGATTTTGTTCCTTAAGGCAAAATGCAGTCTATGAATACCCCGGCTGGCTCTGTGTCCAGCCCCGGTGTGGGAGTAGTCCTCCCAGGTGGGGTCAGTGCATGATAGGGACAGACCTGGCTGTTGCTGGCTTCAGAGTCAAGAAATACTTCCAAGATTAAAGAGATGTGCCCAGCCTCTTGTCTGGGCTGAGATCTTGCTTCTTTTTTTTTTTTTAATTTATTTTTTATTGGTGTTCAATTTACTAACATACAGAATAACACCCAGTGCCCGTCACCCATTCACTCCCACCCCCCGCCCTCCTCCCCCTCCACCACCCCTAGCTCGTTTCCCAGAGTTAGCAGTCTTTCTTCTTATAGCGAATCATATTCTAAAGTAACTCTAGGAGCTCGGTAAACTCTGGAATAGCTAGGGAGGAAACTAATAGATGAGTTAGGATCTAAGTTTTGCTTCTAAAAATGGGGATGGTTTGTTGGGAAGGTGAGGACAGAGGTGAACATTCTAAGTAAGCAAAATAACCTGCTTATTTGGTGGTGGTGACAATTTGGCAAATTAATTTCAATCCAGTAAATATTTGTTGAGCACCTAGTGTTAAAAAAAATGATTAAAGATGACTATTTCGGTGACACAAACTTGATTTAACACTTCATGAAGCGGACCAGCACCATTTGGAGAACTGCAAAATGGGGCAGAAGATAGAAAGATTTAATAGGATAAAGAGTAAAGAACAAAGAAAAGTGGAAAATACTGATTGGCTGGGTCCTCATAGTCAACCTGGCTTGGGGTGAGAAGTAACAAGGAGTTAGGTACACAGACCAGAGCTGGCTTGTCATTTGGGGCTCGCTGAGTGGATACACTGTGTTTCTGTTTCGGGTCAGCTGAGCACTTACAGGGATATGAAAGGTATCTGAGTTTCGGTTTGCTGGCATGGCACCCTTGGCAGGAGCAGCTCCTTCTTGGGCCTAGAATATTACTTCAACACTAGTGTGTGTTAGGTATGTATGTTTATGGATCTGACCCCCATGAGGCAGTAAGTCTCGTGTGGACTGGGGTGGGGGGATCATCTGCTTTGCAGCTAGATCATACCGATTCAGAGAGAGTGGTGGTTTAAAGATGAATGAACCCTTCTGTACCAGATCCAGTGCTAGATCACAGGGACCAGAGTTGAGTATGGTTTTTGAGGTCAGTCTCCTAGCCTAGTAGTTACAGTGATGTGGACGCGTGTGTACAAAGTTCAGGATAGCACAGAGAAGGGAGTAATGGGCAGTTCAGCCCAGAGGCATCAAGGATATCTTCAGAGAAGATGAGTCAGAACTGAATTTTGAAAGAAGAGTAGGATCTTTTTGGCTGGATGGGGAAGGGGAGTTTTAGGATGAGGACCAGCACATGCAAAGCCTCAGATGTATGAAACAGCAGATACATTTGGGGGAAGCTAGGAGTACTGTAGTTTGTATTTTCAGAGTGCTCACAAAACAGTTATTTATTAAGTACCTACTATGTGGCAGGAGCTGTTCCTGGATTATGGGAGTGACCAAGGCAAATGCATTTCTTTCTTGCTGTGTTAGTTTGCTAAAGCTGCCATAACCAAATACCACAGACCAGGTTCTACCCAATAGGGAAAATCCACTTCCATGTTGGGTCCCAGAGATGAAGTTCTTTTATCACCAAAGGGAGTGGAACAAAACATTCTTTGATGATGGCAGCCCAGGCACAATGCCCAGTGTCCTGACCCTCTGTGCACCTGAGGCCAGGTAGACACAGAGACCCAGATCAGAGCAGACTGGTCAAGTGCCCGCTGGGCTCATTCCTCATTAGCAGGAGGCATTGACTGTGGGCGCCATGGTGGATAGAGCCTTGTACTTTAGAACAAGTTCTGAAGTGGAGACGGAGAACACAGGCCCCCTAGAAAGTGGGCGTGTCAGTGCAGACCAGCAGGACAAGAGCTGGAACGGGGTCTCTGAAGGTGAGCTGCAAAAGCTTGGGGGAAAGTGGGGAGAAATCCACCTGGGTCAACTGAAAGTGGCAAGAAACTCTCATTGGTTCCTCAAGGAGGAGCAGCCGAGACTATGTTGATTGTTCAGGGCAACAGCTCTGAAGTTTCACATTCCTGAGAATTTCTCTGAGAGACTGTCATACATGCAGGGGATGGAGCCTCACTTGGTGGGAAGCACTCAGTAAGGGAGGTCTGCGATGGGACCCTGGAACTAGCATTCTGAAGAGCACTGCGTTCCCCATCCCCCCCATATTTAGGCTGTAGGTGGATTGCTGCTGATCATATACTTCGAGGAATTCCGCATTGCCCAAATACAATAGGACTTAACTGGATGATAGCTCATGTGTAGTCATTCTGTTCCTTGTCATTTTAGTTGTTTTTGACTTATTATTTTGGGTCACAAAAGTCTCTAGTTTGAGCAGCTGTGCAGATATTGATATGTATACATCTGGGCCAGGTGGACCCTGTCTGACTAGCTCAGTCAGCATTCTGCTGCCTGGAGTGGGCAAAGCCAATTTAGACTGCTGACTTACAAGGTGCCCTGGGAGTGGGCTGAGGGTTTCATGAAGACTTTGCTTGGCTCCCAAAGCAACTAGAAGGAAGAGGGAGAGGGCTTTGTTATGTCACTTTAATACAATTTACTCATCACATTTATCGAGAGCACACTCTGTGCCAGGTACTTGTGTTCCCCAGGAGCAGACCCTGAGACAAAGACTGGAAGGCAAGTGGTTTAATGTGTGGTGATCCTACGTAACACCCACAGGGAAGTGAGACAGGAAAGGGAAGGAAACTAGTAAAAAGTTATGGTGAACAGCTGGAGCTCAGTCACACTGCCCCAGCTTACCTGGGATCATGGAGTTTGCCCCCAGGTGAATCCTGATGCACTGGTCACCCAGTTTGGGAATCAATGCAGTGTGTATGCCTATAGTTATCCTAAGTGGGGGTGAGGAAACTGGGTTCTTTCTCTACCAACTCACCACCTGATTGGTCAGGAATGATGCAGTTTCTAAACCTTTCAACCTGGATATGCAGTTTCAGCTTGCAGCTCATGAGAAGTCCCGAGTACTGAGTAAGCCAGCCCTTCTCTGCAACAGGTGAGAGCACCACGGTGCTTCTCACAGCATCCCCTCGCCTCCCACCTTCCCTGGTCCCACTTCCTCTTTTCTTCATTCTCTCTGCCTGAGCTTGCACCTTCCAAGTAAAGCATCAATACTATAATCCCTGCCTCAGGCTCTGCTTTCTAGAGGAGTTGGCCTGATTTGGCTGGGATTTCAGAGACCTGAGTTCAAGTGTCAGTTCTTTGGCTGACTTGCTGTGTCACTTTGGAGAACTGATTTCCCTCTCCCGGGCCTCATTTTTCCCACCTCCAAATGAGGAAGTAGAAGTATGTAATCTCTTAGTTCTCCTGATCTTATAAGATTCCTGAGAAAGAGCTTTGTGAGTTCCCTGCTAAGCAGTAAGCCACAAACCTTTCAACTCAGTCCTGTTTTTCTCCCCCATCATTCTTAACTTAATGAATCTTGTTTTCCTGGGCAATTGTTATTTAAAAGGAAAAAGGAGAACTGGAGAAAGCAAGTTAGGAAACTCAAGGCCTCTATGCCCCAAGGAGATTTTCCTAAAAGAATCGCCCTTTGGGGGGGAGGAGGATAGGGGGTGAACTTACTTTGCAAGGAAATTCAGTTGTTCTAAAATGGCCTTTGAAACCAAAGACTATGGAAAAGTTTAAGGAAAAGCACAAAGTGATTGGGGATAAATCGTTCCATATGAGTTACTGGGTATAATATCCCTCCTTGTACTACTCAACGCTGGGTGAAAGCAGACACTGCATGCTTGGTGTGTGCTAACAGATGTGTGTTTAGGTTTAATGGGATTTTAGAAGAGTCAAGAATTCCCCCAAAGAGTACTTACTCCAATCTGTTCTCTGAGGGTCACAAGAAGCCACTCAAAATCCCACCTCTTTTTTTGTGGCCAAGCCTTAACGGGTTTTATTCGCTTTTCTCTCTATGGTTAAATAATTGGGAAGAATTTGGTGGTAAATAAGAATAAAAATGGTGACAATATTAACATTACTATAAACAATACCGTTTCTTGAATGTGTGGTGCATTTCACTCATTTGGATTTCGAAAAAAGTTCGATAACTTGTCCAAAGTCACATGGCAGTGGAGGTGAAACTGGATTTTGAATCTACTAGGCTCCAAAGTCTGGGCTTTGGTAACTGAGTGCAATAGAAACTGTGTGAATTGGGTAGAAGCCTTTAAAGGTAGCTTCCAATATGATTGTCCAATGAGTGTTTGCTTCTTCGAGTGATAGACAATTAAGCAGCTCTTATGGGCCAGGCCTTGCAGTAGCAAAGAGGGATGGAATATAGCTCCTGCTTTCTGGAAGCTGATGTTTAGGAGGAAAGGTACATCATGGATGAGTCACTGTATACTTTAGACACATGTAATTACCATCCAGCAGATGGGAGTGAATAAAAGGCCAGAGACAATTACAAGGAATAGTGAGGGGCAGAGTCATGCATTGGCAAAGGCCTTGGCTCTGGGGTTGGATCATGGTTAGAAGCCTGACTCCGCTGTTTCCTAGCTGCGTGACTTCAGTCAAGTTACTTAACCTCTCTAAGTCTCAGGTTCAAGGAAGGTAGATCATTTAAAGAGAGTCTTCAAGACTTATAGCACATAGAAATATAGAAGAAAGAAACACATTAAAATTGAAACAGGATTATGGGTGATTTCTTTCTCTCTCTCTATATTTTTTCTATATAAGGGGACAAAATATACACAAAAACAATAGCAAATATTTATGAATTTTAAGGTTGACAGTAGAATTGATTTTTTTTAGGGAGATATCTTTGCTATTTAAGAAAAGCATTTAAATAGGACTTTGGGGGGCACTTGGGTGTCTCAGTTGGTTAAACATCTGCCTTTGGCTCAGGTCATGACCCCAGGGTCCTGGGATCAAGCCCTGCATTGAGCATCCAGCTCAACAGGGAGTCTGCTTCTCCTGCTCTCACTGCCTATCCCCCAGCATGTGCTTTCTCTCTTACTCACTCTCTCTCAAATATATAAATAAAATCTTAAAAAAATAGGATTTTGTTTATGGGGAGGCATAGCCAGAAGCTGGTTCACAGGGAGAGGCTGAAGCAAAGGGAGTAGGTGCTAAATTGTTGTGCATGATCAACCGGGAGATGTTATCTCCCTGGGTACAGAGCAAG
This sequence comes from Canis lupus familiaris, assembly GCF_011100685.1. NCBI lineage: Eukaryota > Metazoa > Chordata > Mammalia > Carnivora > Canidae > Canis > Canis lupus. The sequence goes on along the minus strand of NC_049226.1, from coordinate 54,356,709 downwards.
GCATGTCGGTGCCCATGGTAGAGTGTGACTCCTTGTTTGACAAATCTGCTTCCTTTTACTCATGGGCACATACTACCCTAGATTTCTCCATCTTTCTTGCCAGGAGGCATAGCTGTGCATTCTAGCCATTGGATCAGGTGGAAATTTCCCATGCTACTTGCAGGCTTGGCCCACAAACACCTTTTACATATGATATCCTTTCTTCCCCTGTTGGCAGACTGGATGTTGAATTCTGATTTTAGAAACTTTTTTTTTTCTTTTCTCTTTTTTTTTTTTTGTGAAAAAAAGTGCCTCTGTGACTTTAAGACAGTGTGCCAGGACGGTGATCTCTTCCTGGGTGTTGCAGCCACTAATCCCTGGAGATGGGGAAGGTGTTCCTGATGGTGGCTCTGAAACAGTTAATGTCATGGTAATGAAAACCTCTGTGCTTAGACCAGATGCTTAGACCCTTCTTCTTTGACTCAGAGTAAACAGTTTATTTATCATTGGTCCTTAAGTTCTCCAGCGGCACAGCTTGCATGGGTTCCTGGAAGTGGTATGACCTTGGTCCTGTTCACATGCTCCCAGTCCTTACTTCCCTCCCGAGTGGCGGGATCTGTGCTGGTAGGGCAGATGGTGATGTTCCCTGGAGAACACAGACCGAGTCTGCTTCTGGCTGTCACAGAGTGTGAGTCGGGACACTGACAAACTGGCACAGGTTCAGCTGAAATATGGAGGGAGGAATTCAGAGCCATCACAACAGCTTCCCTCCCATGTGCTACAGTGTAAGGGCTTGCCTTTGTTATCTTATTTCATCTGCAACAACTCTATAGGCTGGTTCTGTGGGTATTCATGTGTCACATGGATGGAAACCAACATTCAGGGAGGCTAAGCCCTCTGGGCACAAGGTATCATAGTCGCGACAAATCCTGGTTGTTCTACTTCCAGAGCCTTGCTCTTGACCATGGTACTGGGAAGGACGAGGATAGTAATGGGTGATGTTCAGCCTGGGGATGAGAAGGGAGAGACTCAGAGGGATGTCGTTGCTGCCTCGAAACCCCTGAGAGGCAGAGTGATGAACTGAAAAGACCATAGGGCCCGAGAGACCAGGAGCATCCCCGAAGGCACATGGCTCGTAAACAGTGGAGCCAGAACTCTGATCAGGGGCTTCCAACATTTATTTCTGCATCTGTGAAAAGGAAAACAACAAACAACCACTTCACAGAGTTGGTGGGAGGATTAGATGAAGCCATACTTGGAAACCACGTGGGCCTGATGCTTAGTTAAGTGCTCAATAAATATTTAATTTCCACACTACCCTGGTGTTTTTTCCCCCCAAAGAGCTGATGCGTGGAAGAAGAATTTTGTTATATGGCCCTCAACACACTGCAAAGGACAGGTTTCAGAGAGGCAAATTTTGGTTCATATCAAGGTGCATTTTCAATTCTGTTCAACACATTGAATGAGACTCCTACTCAATGCCAAGGCTAGAGTCGCGCATAGCAGGCCGGTGTTGCAGAAATAAGTAAGATGCGGATCCTGACCTCCAAGGGTATCCCACCCCACACGGCAGGCTGGTAAGATGAGAAGGGCCATCACGGGCTCTCTAGAAGGTACCTCCTTCTGTTTGAGGACCTCATCGAGGCTGCCGGGAGAGAGCGTTTCCTGGGTCCTCCAGGGCGTTCTGCGTTGGAGAACAGGCGTTCTGTTCTGGTGGCGGAACAACCAGTTGGCTGTCAGGGACCCTAGTAAGGCAGGCACCAAAGACATTTGGAGTTCTTGTCACCAAATACTGCAGACTGTACATACACACAATACCCAGACTGAGCACGGCACACACCGCGGATTGTCGGAAAGTTCCCCCAGAAGCCTTTTAGAAACTGTTTTCAGCAGCCCAAGGCAGGGAGACAGGGCCTGAGAATAATGTGGGTGCCAAACTTGCTCTAGAATAGGTCCTGAGAGGGGCTGGGTGCTGAGGGCCCCGTTATGTGGGAGGTGGAAATGTAACAGCAAATGTCCTGGCGAGGACAACTCTCCACCTAGACACGAAATGACTTCCTTCAAATCTGAGCTCAAGTGTCACCTCTGCAGAGAAGCCTTCCCTGACTGGCCCCCTGGCCACCCTCTGCCCCCATCTCCCGCATACTTCTCCTTCTCTGTGCTCACTCTGCTCGAATTAATAAACTGCCCGACAGAATGATCATTTTTTCTCCGTGACTAGAGTTGTCAGTCCCATGGGGAGGGCGCCTATTTGTTTAGTTCATCATGGAACTCCTGGCCCACTTGTAAAAAATCTGAGAAATCAAAACCCACTTCCCAGCTTTGGTGGGAGGGTTACATGAGGTAACATTTGGAAAACCTACAGCTCTTGACATGTAGCAGATGCTCCATGAACGTCCATTCCCTTTCCTGCTTTCCTCAGAAGACTATGTGCGGCTTGAGTAGGTTTCCTGTGAGTATTTACCCAGGGAATGAAAAGGCGTGTCTCAGCTTTCTTACCTGTAAAATGGGCTACAGTAACTTCTACCTCATGGCTGCACAGAAGGTGAACGGAGATGAACAGTGGAGGGCTCTTCACACGGGACACCGGGCCTCGCACGTGGCAAGTTCCCAGCTGAGGTGAGCAAGGGGCAGGTGGGGGTTTGTGGGGCATGAGACAGGGAGCCGCCAAGCTCCGCCTCAGGGAGGAAGGGAGCTGAGAAAAACCTGAGAACGAGGACTGCGACCAGGACTTGCCTTGTCACTTACCTCGTCCCCAGCGTCAACACGGGGCTTGAAGCACCATGAGTGAGTGACTCTGCAGAGGAGCGGGTTGACCCTGCTCAGGAGCAGACTGTCCTTGCCACAGGGGGCTCCAAGTTCTAGAATTTTGTTTTTTGTTTTTCTGGATTTATTTATTTTTTATTTTTATTTTTTATTTATATATTTTTAAAAGATTTTGTTTATTTATTCATGAGGGAGGGAGAGAGAGAGACAGAGAGAGAGAGGGAGAGAGAGAGACACACAGGCAGAGGGAGAAGCAGGCTCCATGCAGGGAACCCGATGTGGGACTCAATCCCCGGTCTCCAGGATCACGCCCTGGGCTGCAGGCGGTGCTAAACCACTGTGCCACCGGGGCTGCCCTTTATTTATTTAAAAAAATTTTTTTTAAATTGAAGTTCAATTTGCCAACATATAGTAGAACACCCAGTGCTCATCTCACCAAGCCCCCCTCAGTGCCCGTCACCCAGTCACCCCAACCCCCTGCCCACCTCCCTTTCCACTACCCCTTGTTTGTTTCCCAGAGTTAGGTGTCTCTCATGTTTTGTCACCCTCACTGATATTTTCACTCATTTTCTCTCCTTTCCCTTTATTCCCTTTCACTAATTTTTATATTCCCCAAATGAATGAGACCATATAATGTTTGTCCTTTTCTGATTGACTTATTTCACTCAGCATAATACCCTCCTACGACCCAGCAATTGCACTGCTGGGGATTTACCCCAAAGATACAGATGCAGTGAAACTCCAGGACAGCTGCACCCCGATGTTTCTAGCAGCAATGTCCATAGTAGCCAAACTGTGGAAGGCGCCCCGGTGTCCTTCGGAAGACGGATGGACGAAGAAGCTGTGGTCTATGTATACCCTGGAATATTACTCAGCCATTAGAATTTGCCAGTGGCTTTCCGCAGGTTGGTGCGCGCTGGCAGCCCGGGCGGCCTCTCGGCCCTGCCCCACTTCCCACCTGGAGCACTTCTGTCCACCAGGGCACAGGCAGAAGTGTAAACCCGGCGGGGCACGCCCGCGTGAGGCCCGCAGATCCAGGGCCAGACGCAGGTCCCCGCTGGCCCGCTGGCTGGCGCCTGTGGTCAGAGCTGCAGGACCGCACGCCTGCTTTCCTGGCAGCGCCTGGCTCGGGTGGGACCCCTCCCGGGAGAGGGTGAACGAGTAATGACCCTTGGGATGAGAAGACGGAGGGTCCCGAGCCAGTGTGGTCAGGTGATGCTGCTTCTCCCGCCACCCGCGCCCTGGGCCTCTGCATGGGCTTGCCTGTCCCTCCCCGCAGGGGGCACTCGGCCTCCACCTTGAGGCTGGCTTACTTGGCTCCTTGCCTCTGTCCTTCGAGTCTGTGAGCTCTCTGGGGAGAGGCTCTGTGTCTCCTTCGGTCCCTGGAACATCTGTTGCAGGACGTGTAGGCCGAGCACAGGCCCCCATCTTTCTGGGTGCATCCCTCCCTGCTCCCCCATTGAGTTCCTCTTACACCAACTGCCTGGACAACCCCTCGTGTCTCGGGCCACAGTCCATCTATCTGGCACTGCCTCCTGGAAGGACCACAGGCTTTGGAGCCAGAAAGACTCCGGACCAAGCTTGTCTAGGCCTCATGTGTAAAACTGGGAAGCTAGATCCCGCAGTGTTGTTATAAACATTGGCAACGCTGCATCTAAATCAACTGAATGCATTATTCAATCTTAGTAATCATTAAATAGAAATTCTTATTTAAAACTAAGGTAGGGACGCCTGGGTGGCTCAGTGGTTGAGTGTCTGCCTTTGGCTCAGGGTGTGATCCCTGGGGTCCTGGGATTGAGTCCCACATCGGTCTCCCTGTAGGGAGCCTGCTTCTCCCTCTGCCTGTGTCTCTGCCTCTCTCTCTCTGTATCTCTTGTGAATAAATAAATAAAATCTTTAAGAAAATAAAAATAGGGTAAGCACAGCATTCAGCTTCCAAAACGCACTGCAATCTCAACATGCTAACAGATGTGGAGAAGGTTTTTAAAAGTCCACGATTTCAGCATCCTGCTAGTAGAGTGGACTGAACACAGCCTGTGCAGGTTCTGATGTGGCAGTTGACACAAGGTGACATCCTGGCAGCTCCTCCTGCTTCCAGGAGCTCCTTCTAAAGGCCTGGACTGTTATGCAGCAGGTTTAGGGGTGCCCGAGTGCACAGTCTCAAACCCCCATGGGTGAAGGCAGGGATCAGTTGAGTCCTCTCATTTCAGTCCTTGAGGAAGCCAGCGGAGACATGATAGATGAGAAGCAAGGCATTCCCTTCGGGCACTGCCCCACACCCTGATTTTCACTGGGGAGGCTGTTAGTCTTAGCGTGATGCTTTCTTTAATGTCTTTGTTCAATTTGTACACCTGGGATGGGGCATGAGGACTTCTTGTCCTTCTATTAGGCATCCTTGTGTCTGCTCTGTTGATACTATTATCAGAGTAAAATTAATTAGCCTAGAGACTGTGCTCCTTCTGACTATTTCCTCACCCACTTAGGGTGTTCAGGTTTGAGGGTGCCAGACACGAGACCCTTGAAGCCCGCAGATCCAAGGCCAGATTCAGTTCCCAGACACGAGACCCTTGGCCGCTGTGGCTGTGGCTGTGGGCAGTGGTGCTGGGTTGGGCTGAAGCATGATACTGCTAAAAGTCCACAGCTGGGGAGCTGTCACTAATAGCCACTGGAAACCAGGAAATCCCCCTGTGCTTCTCTGAGCCCCACTGGTGAAAGTTAGTTCTAGGGTTTAGCATCTGACAAACATTAATTGACCTGCTCCAGAAAGGTCGACTCCCATGCCAGGAATTGACCATTATAGGCCTCTTCTTGTTCTATGCCTTTTCCCACACTATCTCCTTGGCCTTGGACTTGAAGTCCTATTCCTCTTTCAAAATCCAGACCAGATGTCACCTCCTCCTGGCAGATGGATGGGCCCGTCTTGTGCTCCCTTAGCACTCCATACTCTTTTTGAAGGCAAGAGCATCTGTATCACTTGTATTTCTTTAAAACAAGGGTCTAGTCATAGGCCTGGTATGTAGAGATCTTCCCTGCCTGAGTGTTCTTTTTCCTTCCAGCCAGTCCCCTTTCACTTAATTAATGCCTCCTTAGTCTTTAGGGCTCAGCTGGACCATCACTCCATCCAGGAGCCCTCTCTTGAGCCCACAAATGGGATAGGACCACCCTCTACTGTGCTTCCATAGCTCTCCTTACTCCCCTCATCATAACACTGCTCATCATTGTTCATAATTGTATGTTTAATTGTCTCTTCTTCTTCTGGAAAGTCAGCTTTGGGAGGACAGAAAACCAGCTTGTTTTGTTCACTGTTGTATTCTCAGTAATCTTCCTCCACTCAGCACATAGATGTGCCCAATAAATAATGAATGAATGATTGCATGCTTGAACACATGAATGACAAAACCGGGGTTCAGATCCCACTGCGGCCACTTAGCTATGTGATTGCAGAAGAGCCAGTCTTCTACCTTGAACGCCAATTTCTTCATTGCTAAAGGGGTAGATAAGCTCCAAAATCCCTTCCAGCTCTGACATTCTGGTATCTCGTCGTGACCTATTTTATCCGCTATCTATGGTTCACCTTCTGGCTCATCCAGCATGAGTCATGCCTCAAGAACTCTAGGCTCTTACTCACTTGAAGGATTTTAACATTCTTCGGAGAACCTTTCACTCTTCAAATATTATCTTTCTGATGTGATCCTTGGCAGCGTCATGGATCCCGCCAGCTCACGCAGGTCGGGTCACTCCATGGGAGCAGACGCCTTACCTACTCTCTCAGTTCCTGGCAGCCCTGACCTCGTGCATTCCCAGCAGGGGCCCAGAAGAAGGTAGGGCCTGCCAATCCCGTGATGGAGTGTGTTGTGATTCTCATGCAGCCTGAAAGGAGGGGGAGCTGTGAGTCAGTATTTGGGAAATATTGGCTTGCGGGGTGAGTAAGAGCAGACAGAGGCTGTGCGGCTGGGGAAGTGGTGAGTCTAGTAATGGGAATCGGAGCCAGAAGGCCAAGATCATTTCCTGCCATTGCCACTCCCACTTCCTAGCCTTATTCTCATTCACAGGTAATCAATCTATCCTTTTCAATCCGTAAAATGGCTACACAAACACACAGCCTACTCACTGCCCAGCGTGGTTGAGAAACCATGTGTGCAGAGGGAACACATTTCCATGTTCACTGAGTATCTACCATGTGACACACACTTGCATCTGTTACTCAATCCACTTCTCAGGACAATGCCATGTGTTAATGAGGTGAGATGAGATTCCGCTCTCCAGTCTCGATTCTATGCAGCAGTTTGGATACCCTGACCTGTGTTCCACCTGGAACACTTCTGCCTGAAGTGAGTAGGTAAGGGCTCGATGGTCAAACACATTTGTTTAATCCATTTCCCCCCATTGAGCAGGACTCTTCCAGAGCATTTTCTAATAGCAACATGCACCCTTTGGGACTCAGTCGTGCAAAGTAACCAGGATTGAAAGAGAAAGACTCTGTCCACCTCAGAACTCCAAATTTTATTCTCAGCAGCACCTGGACTCAGGCCCTGTGATATTCGAATTGTTACGGCAGCATCTTTCCAGATAGGACTTCCCAAGGCAGCCATGTTTAATGCCCCTACTTATGGAATTTTACTTTTCATCCCTGCGACTCTGGGTCCTACTCATGTTTGGCAGGAAGCTGAACTACCACCTGGTTATTCTCAGGCTCCTTCGTGCCCTTGATGAATAGGCCAAAAAAGAGGGCATGGTGCCTTCTAGGGTGATTAATCCTGATGACCGAGGGGGAAGGATGGTTTCTGCTAACAAAATTGGACAGGGAAGTGTATATCTAGAATTAAGAAGTTCCTCTGTGGGGACTTCTACATTTTTTTTCCTTTTGTCCTTTTTTTTTTTTCTTAAAAATTAAAAAAAAAAAAAAAAAAGAATACAAAGTCTCCATACTGGTCAGACCACCCATGGCTCAGATCCCTGAGGAGTGAAGATTCGGTGTTTGGTTTGGGTCATTCCACGTAGTCAAGATTTCTGAGCAGCTGAAATGCTGGCTGAGAGCAGAATATTTAAGTATATCTTTCTAACTACAGTTTCATGATGTGTTAGCATGTTGTCTTATAACAAATTCCCTTTTCTTCCCTCATTCCCTTGTGTTACTTGTGTGTGGCGGTGGTGGCAGCGGTGGCGACCTTTACAGCTTTGTCCCTAGGCTCTAGCACATTGAACGACTTGGAATAGAACCAGAGGAGGCGTAAGCATCACCCAGAGACCCTGGACTGTTTGCCCAGAAGGGCCACTGAAGCCTTTGGGTTGGCCTCTTTACGCAGAGAGCAAGTCTCCTTGTGTTAGATTTGTGTTGTTGTGATAATTGTTGGCAGTAAAAGAGGAGACTGACTGTACAGGACATTGTTATATATTCGCCCAGTATTCAGTATTTTTTGAACTCCAGTTTGGAGACTTTCAGCCTTATTATGGCTCTAGGCTCCTCAGGAGTTCACTGGTCAGACCCATTTAAAGGAGCAGCCTGAAAGCAGAGCCCTCTCAGAGACATGGGGCTAGCAGGTGCAGTGGCCAGGCGCCCAGCTCTGCTGCAGAAACAACACTATTAGGGTGACCGCAGGGGGTGAAGTTGCCACTTGTGCTTGGTGGGGCTGCAGCTGCTTCAGCAGGTTTCTCCTGACACCAGGCTTCCAGGCATCAATCTAGAGCTTTCCATGGACTTGTCCCTCTAGCTTCCCAGTATCTTAGAAATAAACTGCTCTTCTATTTCGTTGGCCAGGATCAGCTTTTGATTCTTGCAGCAAGAAAGTCTGACATATAGAAACTGGAATAATCGCAGTAGTAGTAAGAGTAGTAGTAATAATAATAATAAAAGAAAAACTTTTGTTGAGCACCTACTATGTGCCAGGCACCGTATTATATGCTAATATGTATTATTCAATTTCATCCTTTCAACAATCTTATAAGTTTGGTATAGTTTTACTTCTGCGTGTGTGTGTGTGTGTGTGTGTGTGTGTGTGTTTCCAGTAGAGAAGGTAGCTAAGGCTTACAGAAATTTCAAAATGTGCCCAAGTTTGCAAATTAGGAATTTGTGTCCATGAAACTTGAAAGGCAGTAGAACATAAATCAGATGAGGCTTGTGTGCCTAAAGAGTGAAGACCACAAAATAATGTCTTAGATTTTTATTATGGGAAAGTTTAAAACGTGCAACATGCACAGAAAGAGAAAATAGTCAAACAAACCTCTGTATACCCATCAGTCCAGGTTTGGCAAGTCATCAATACATAAGATAGTACAATATTCATTCTTTCTACTACTAGTTTAAGTATATAGAAGTATCTCAACTGAGTTTTCTTGGAGGTTGTGAAGTCTAAGAGTGTGAAGTTGGAATTTGTTGTGTATATAAGAGCAGATTTAATCATAAGGTATATTAAATTTTCAAAGTACATAAAATTTAAAACTCACATGTCAAAAATATTGAAAATTAAAAGGCAAAACAACAAACTCTGAAATTTATTAGCCACTGCTATGACATTCAGAAGATATCTTTATTATATAGAAAGCTCATACATTGTGGTAAGATAATCAACAAATAAAGCAGCAAAAGGGGTCAACGGTGTGAACATACAGTTCCTAGAAAAAGAACCAATCCAGTTTACTGGTAATCAAAGCAATGAAAAAAGAAAAATTCTGTTTTCACGTATGAAATGAAAAAATTTTAAATATAGGTGTTCACATTCAGCTCAAGGCAGGGTGATTTAGTGGAACTGTATTGCAAATGAACTTGACAAAACGATTAGGGACTTAAAAGAGTTTATATCCTTTGATCCAAAAATTCTGCCAAGAGAATCTTCTCCTGAGGAAATTAGGAGAGGTGTGGAAAAGATTCCCACATGAAGAATTTCATTATAGCATGAATCATAACAGCAAAAATATTGGGAAAACTTCCAAAACTTAACAATAAGAGAACAGTTGTGTAAGTTATGGTGTGTACACGAATAGAATATTATGGAACCATTTTCTGTGGAAAATGATCATCTCTGTAAAGTGCAATTTCATTTACCTACAATTTATCTTTTTCTCCACACCCACACACCCACACAAATACACAGGAAAAACCCCCCAACATGGAGAGAAATACATCAATGTTCCACAGTGTAGTTATATATGGATTATGGGGTTGTGGATTTAAATATTTTATTCTTTTTTTCTTTCCTGTATTTTCTCTTTTTTTTCACTTGAGAATGAGAAAAGAAACTTAAAAGAAAGTTGACTTAAAATAATGTTATCTAGGGGCCCCTGGGTGGCTCAGTGGTTGAGCATCTACCTTTGGCTCTGGGCATGATCCTGGGGTCCTGGGATCAAGTCCTACACCCCATAGGGAGCCTGCTTCTCCCTCTGTCTATGTCTCTGCCTTTCTCTCTCTTTGTCTCTGATGAGTAAATAAAATCTTAAAAAAAATAATGTTATCTAGTAAATATCTTCATAATTTTACTATTGTGAACAAGTGAGCAGTGTTAAGTAATTATTACCACTAACAATGATTGAGTACTTACTGTATATAATAATACTGATAAAAATAATACTGATATTAGCAATTACCGAGTACTTACTATACAGAAGGGATTTAAAGATTTTTAATCATAATATCAAGCGCTACCAGCAACACAGACTTATGGAATTATAATCATTCTCATTACCCAGATGAGAAAACTGAGATTCCTAACAGATAAGAGGCTTGCTCCAAGTCAGTTTTCACTGGTGAGGCCAGGGCTTGATGTGGGTTGGTTTGACACCAGTGTGCTGTCCTTCTCTACTAGAAGTCCACTGGTGAATATATTTCCCTCCTGGACATGATGTGATGATATGTCACAGGACAGCTCTTCTAAAGTGAGCCTGCATCATAAGGCAATGTGGTCAAAGCCCAGGGCTGGCCCAATGCTGAGCCCAATCTCCTTCGATTGTTAGAGTCCATTGGTTGTCAGAGGATTGATTTGAAGAGAAAATTCAAATTTTCCCAAGGTTGCAGAGAATAGGGGTTTCTTCCTATTTTATTCAATAAAAACAGGGAGCAAAGTTGCAAGAGCCCTGAGGCCTTCCCTGCTGACCTTTCCCTAAGCAGAGCCTTAGTTACCCATTTTCTCTGCCTGCACCCCTGACTCACACTCTGCAGGTGGACACAACCTCTTCCTTTAGAAACAACAGTATCATGGTTACATTCCAGTCCAAGCCTCCAGGTCTGGAAGCTTCCATGAGCTGTTCATGGAACAGCTTGCACAGGACAACCTTCTTTTTTTTATTCTTCTGGTTCATAAAAGTGTTTGAGTTGATGCATTGGTCTCCCAGACTTGCATACCTTGTGGGTTATTCTGTAGATTCCATGAAGACAGGTTGATGCCAGCCTTGTCCTCGTGTGTCTCTCCACCATCAGGCATGGTGCCCGGCACATAGCAGGTGTGCAGCAATCTTTGTGCACGAAGGACCATTGCACGGAGCAGTGTGCATGAAGGACCATTGCATGGAGCGTGCCAGCTGGAAGAGCACAGGCACTCAGCGAACCCTAGGTGACACACCGTTATCCTGCCCTCTCTGGCCTGCAGTCTGTGCATCTCTGTGACGAAGGGCCTGCACTAGGTGGTCTCAAGGGTCCCCTCCAGTCCTGACATCTGTGCCTATGTCCACATACCTCTGAAGTATGCTGGGACTCAGGGAGGAAATACGAGCTTGTCAGCAGGGGCACAGAATGATCTGATGTGTTCTCCATGTGAGCTGAAGAGCCTGAGTACCCTCCCCGGGCTCACTCCACCCCTCTAGTCCTCCATCTGGGCCTCTTTCGCGTGGCAGTCTGCAACATCTGTCACCAGCACTCAGTGCCGGGATGACTCTTGCCTCAAGTATGTCCTCGGAAAGCCCTGGAGATGGGGAGCCTGCCGGGAGTTTATGTAACTCGATGAGTGGCCAGAAGAATGTACGCAAAGGGCTCTGGTTCTGGGGTGGGTCAGCCTTCTGTGGCCACACCGGGTCACTCAGCTCCTGCATGCAGTGTGCAAACCTCACAGGATGAAGAGCCCCTTGGTGAGGGGGACAGGAGATGCTGCCTCTACTTCATGATCTCTTTCAAAAAGTTTGAGTCAGCTAACCCCAGCATAGAGAGCATGGAAAATAATTGAGGAATCTGGATGAAGGGCAAATAATTTTTTCTCTTGCTTGTCCCCTCAGACCCACTCTACACCCTTCTCCATCCTGCTCCCCATCCTAGGGTACTCACCTGTGTGGCCTCCATCTAGATCCCCATTGAGTTTGGCCATGGAAGTCACCACCAGGAGGTCAGAGGAAGAGGTGAGTGACATGATGAGGTCACTCTGGCCAGGCTGTGTCCTTCCACAGAGGAGGTCATCTCTTTTCAAGGTGACCTTGACAAGACTCTCTCTTTTTGGAGAGGTGACTGATCCATTCCTTGGGACCTGGGGATGCTAAACTTCACTGTGACTAGCCCCTGGTCACTGTGTGCTTTCCCTTCCTGCAGCCCATACCTCTGTAAGTGTCCCACTGTAAATAAAACCTTCTCGAATAACCCATATTTGAGCATTCTGTTTCTTATTAGGAGCTCTGGCTAATAGAGAAGGATAAAGATAATGAGAAGCAGTTAGAAATACTGCTTATAAATACAATGCAAACTGTAATGTCCTGGACCTGTGCATCCCCTGCCCTGCAAAAAAAAAAAAAAAAAAAAAAGATGCATCCTTGCATCTGTTGCACTTTTGGCCATGAGCTTCCTGGTGATCACAGCAAGAGAACCATGGGAAGAGACCTCTGGTCTTGTCTCTTCTTACCATCAGAGCCTGGAAGACTTTCTTAACTAAAGCTTGTACCATGTCTCTCATTATCTTGTATCACAGATTGAATTGTGTGCCCCCCAAAGGTGTGTTCAAGTCCCAACCTCTAGCACCTGTGGATGTGACCTTATTTGGAAAGAGGGTCTTTGCAGATAGAATCATGTTAAAATGAGGTTGTTCTGGAGAAGGGTGGGCCCCAATCCCATGGCTGGTGTCCTTAGAAGAGGGAAATTTGGGTACAGACACACACATAGGGGAGAACACCAAGTGAAGGTGGAGGCAAAGTAGGGGTGACTCCTTCCCAGGAGAGAGTAATGGAACCAGTTCCCTTTCAGAGCTTCCTGGAGGGACCAACCTTGCTGACACCTTGATTTCAGACATCTAGCCTCCAGAGCTGGGAGAGAATAAATTTCTCTTCAGTCACTGAGTTTGTGTTAATTTGTTATGGCAACCCTCGGACGACTCACACGCCCCCATTCCAGCTCACCCCGGTAGCTCAGGTTCTCACCCATGCCGTGCTACTTCAGATTTTGAAGCCTTCAGTTAAATTATTATTGCTCCCTGGAATGCCTTCTACTTTTCTGGATGTGGCTAAGTCTTTTTCCCCTTCATAGATTCAGATCAGGAGTCACCTTCTCCAGGAGGCCTTCCATGTCCCTCCCAGCTGTGTTGGGTGCAACTCCTTTAGACGCCCATGTTATCTGTAGTATATAGCTGCCATCTCTGTTTCCTTCCCTAGACAGTTACCTCCTCAAGGGCAAGGTCCTGTTCACGTCGGCATCTCTGAGGTCTGGAACAGTGCCTGGCACATAGTAGAGGCCAGCTGATGTTCATGGAACTTGATTTTTTTTGGCATGGCATTTGTCTAGTACTTGCCATAAGTCATGTACTTTTCCATCCATCCAGCACATGGATGTCGCATGTGGATGAGGGAGCAGGCCTGAAGAGTGTGAGGATTAATTTGATGGGTCCACCTGCTAGGCTGCATGCCCAGTTGTTTGGTCTACCATCAGTCTAGATGTAACAAAGGTATTTTTGAATGTGATGAACATATCAACCAACTTTGAGTAAAGCAGATTATTCTTCATAATATGGTAGTTGAAGACCAGATGAGAAAAGATTGAGGTCCCCTAGGAAGAAGAAATTCTGCCTCCAGAATGCCTTTAGACTCAGCTGCAACATCAGCTCTTAGCTGAATTTCCAGTCTGCCGGCCTGCCCTGCAGCAATCAGAGTGGCCAGCCTCTCCAGTCATGGGGGCAATGCCTTCAACTAGATCTCTTGTACTTTCTCCACATATACCCTATTGATTCAGTTTCTCTGAGGAACCCTAATATAGAGGGAATATTTTCTGAAGTTATGTGCCTGCATATGGTTGAACTGGGATGGACATGAGGTCTGACACTATGGTCTAGGTCCTTCCATTCCAATCTACTTCCTCTTCAGCCTGGACAGAGAAAAGGGAGTCTGATTAGGGAAGAGGATCTGAATGTTGTTTTTTTGTCCATAACAAATCTATCTTGAGCAATCAGCCTGGAGCTTTGCGTGAACTCTGTTGATCAAATGAGTTGTGTATTTACTGAATCTCATTTTGCTTTTGCTCAGCAAACAGAAATGTTTATTCCCTTAAAAAACACAAATGCTAAGTGGGGCAATATGAATGGAACACTCAGTCCTTTCAAGAGGCTGAGATTTTCGTTGGCAGAACATTAAAAATGAGAGATGTTGGTTTTAGGTCTTAAGAGCAATGCCATTTTTCATCTCTGTGTCATACTGTCTCTGCAGCCCAGCAAGAGCGGCACCACCCAAACATCCACTCCCATGTGTATTACGCTCTGCCTTCCAGAGAACTCCATCCCAGGAGTGGACCTGTGTGACGATGAGCCACCAAGAAAGGCAGGCAGGGGAACAGCCTGGCAAGTTAATGTTTCTCTCTTACCTTGTGCCTTACTAGCCCTTAGACAGGCTTATGTCATTTTGCAAATGACCACATGGTGCCCAGAGGGGAGCAGGAGCTTGCTTTGGTTGAGAAACATATTCAAGAGATATTTGTGAGCATCTACTATTTGCCAGGTGCTGGGCTGAGTGTGGAGGATTCTATTGGGGAACAAGAATGAATGGCACCTGTCCTCGTGATGCTGACACTTGAGTGAGGCAGAAAGCCTGAAAATCAGACACGTCCAAGCAGGGTGACTCTGTTACTAATGGCAGAGCTGGGACTCGAACCCAAGTGGGAGGCTTCAAATCCCAGAATTGTTCTGTGCCTCTTATCTTTCCTTTGGTGATGTCCCTGTTTCATAATGCTCATTATTCTGGTGCCTCCTTAGGCTGTTGTCACTGAAAAATTTCCATTGAATCCAGAAGATCTTAGCAAGATGATTTGCTTTTTTTTTTTTAGTCATAGGAGATTTTGGGAGGATGGAGGGTGGGAGTCCTAGCCCCAATTTTTACTGCGTGACTTTGGACAAGTCCTATGACCCCCCGAAATTTCATTGTCCTCATCTGCAGTAATGAAGTTGACATGAGGCTCAGCTGAGAGCCTGAGTGGGAACATGCTTTGTAAACATTAAGAAGTACTTCAAATGCTGGAGGTTATTAAACAGCAATCATCTGCCTAACCTTCTCAATGAATATCTGAAAATTACTCTAAATAGTATGTGACTGAGAGCTAGGGTGAGGGTTTTCTTCATATAAAACATGCAACAAAGCTGTGAGCAAATTAATAACCAAATAAGACTGGAAGAAATAAAAGTAAGGGTTTGCAATCTATATAAAATGTAACTTAGTGTTCTAGTATTTCCAACCTCATTGAGCTATCCTGAGTATTTCCTTATAATGCATTAATTATGATAGTGCTTCATTTACCAAGTGAGGGAAAAGAGAGCAAACAGACTGAAAGCAGAGAAATCTGTATTTTAAATTCTCCCTAGAAACTTCTCTCTTCTTTTCTTTTAGGTACTTATAAACGTTTGCCTGTGGACCACAGCTCTATCCTGAAAAATATATCCTATGTACTTACTGATGAGTAGAAATACCTAGAACCTTGATTTTCTAGAGTTGTTACCCTTTGTTTATTTCCTGAGTTGTTTGGGGGTCGTTTATCCAACAGCCTGCAATATAGTCACTATCTTCAAAAAAATTCAGCTAAACTGTTTCTTCTTCCTCTGCTGCCCTGGGGTCTGTAGATCATAGTGCTTGGCTCAGAGTAACTGCTCAATAAATGATAGCTATTGTTAACATAGTAATAATTACTATTGTTATTTTTACTACTATTATTATATCATCACATACATATTTTTGGAGTGAATATGTGGCAATTGGGATGGGGGCCAAAAAAGATCTGTGAATGGAAAACAAATTTAAAAAATGTGTGTTCTTTTAGGCTTTCATTCACAGCCTGTGTTTTTTTCGTGTGACAGAGGATTCTAATATACTTAGCATTTAGGTTATACACAGAAGATTAGAAATAGCAGAACCTTCCTATAAT
The DNA here is from genome assembly GCF_011100685.1 of Canis lupus familiaris. Taxonomy (NCBI): domain Eukaryota; kingdom Metazoa; phylum Chordata; class Mammalia; order Carnivora; family Canidae; genus Canis; species Canis lupus. Next base: position 54,340,664 of record NC_049226.1, on the reverse strand, counting down.
GAAGGGAAAAAGTGCTGTTTCTACCTGCCAGATACTGAAATGTGATTTTATTAGCAGAGTGTGATTTGGGGCAGCATGTCATTAGCCTCTTTAAAAAAAATAAAAGGGGCCACAGGGGTGGCTCAGTTGGTTAAAGTCCAACTCTTGATATCAGCTCAGGTTATGATCTCAGGGTGGTAGGATCGAGCCCCAAGCCGGGCTCCATGCTCAGTGTGGAGTCTACTTGAGATTCTCTCTTTCCTTCTCCCTCTGTTCCTCCCTTGTTCTCTCTCTCCTTCAAATAAATAATAAATAAAATCTTAAAAAAATAAAAAAATTATTAGATGATTTATATAGAAGATAATATCACCAATCTTATGGTGATACTAACATCCATTCTGTAGAGTTATCAATGGGGAGAATGGCTAGTGTTTGTACAGCTCTTTGTTTTGACATAGTCCTTCATCTACCTGGTGACTGTCAACCCCCTAAGAACACTAAGTGATCAGGGTTTGTATCCCAACTTGACCAGTGAGCAAAAAGTAGGCCTGGGAGGTGAGGTGATGCCTCTCTGGCTACTTCATTAGTTAACGAGACAGTGGGATTACAGCCCAGCTCTACTTCCTTCTCTCAACTCTGTTGTTCTTAAGTGTAACATTACAACATCAGATATGATAGAATAGCTTTAAAAAGGTGATTTCCATCTTCCACATGCCAAGACTCTTCCATTTGTGTGATACATTTTTGTTACCAAGCATCTCTTCTGTATCAAATATATCAGGCCCCATGAATTAGGCGGGGTGATGAGCGTGGAAGAGGGACAGTAGTGCCAGCCTCATGCCAGTCTGCAAAGTACCTATATCTAGTGGCACATTAAGGCCTTCACAGGAAAAATAAAATTTTTAAAAATCCAAATGTTTTTTACTATGTGGAATTGTACAGAGTAAACATGGATAAGACTCATTTATTTCCCAAGATTTGGTTATACAAAATTAAGTTACTTTGTTATTTTGTTTTTGGAACTAAAGACAAGGCCATGGTCTAGTGGGCAGGGTAGATTTTTCTTTTGAAGAGAATAATTGATTTCATAGTCAGTAATTCTGGGAATTGTTAATTCTGCGACAGAACATGAGTGAAATTTTGAACTGGGTCAGGAAGGTTTTGGCTCTAGACTTTGAGTTGGGGAAAAAGGATTGATGGTGGTGGAAATAAGGGTTGGGGAGTATGGGAAGCTGAAGAATGGCTCCCAAAGATAACAGGTCCTGATTCCTGGAACCTGGAGATGGTATCTTGTTTGGAAAGAATTTTTGCCATTGTGATTAAGTTAAGGCTGTTGAGATGGAGAGATTGTCCTTGATTATCAGCTTGAGCCCTAAATTCAATAACATGTATCTTCTTAAGAGGCAGGCAGAGGGAGATCTGAGGACACATGAAAAAGGAGAAGGCAACATGTCCAGAAGGCAGAGATTGGAGTGATGCAGCCCCATGTCAAGGAATACCAACAGCCAAGAGAAGCTGGAAGAGGCAAGGAACACATTTTCCCCTAGAGCCTCTGGAGGGAACATGGTCTTGCCTACACCTTGATCTTGGTCCAGTGACAATCACTGAAGATTTCTGGCCTCCAGAACTGTGAGAAAATCCATTTCTTTGTTGTAAAGCCATCAAGTTTGTGGTAATTTGTTATAGCAGCCTCAGGGAACTAATACAGGGGCTTAGAGAATAGTAAGTAACTCTTGTCATGCAGAGGCAGTGCACGCATTGGCAGCAGCTTGAACCTCTAATTTCTTTGGTGACAATAATGGCAGTTGCAATGTTGGTACAAACAGTGCAGAGAGGTGAGATGATTCCAAGGCAGGATCAAGGGAGTGGAACTGAATCCCAGTGCCACTAGCAAGGGATAAAGGAACTAGGATTCCTCTGGGACCATGAGGAGAGCCAGCTCTTGCAGAGGTGGAGCATCAGTGTTCGCTGCATGTAGAGACTATGAACCCTGGCAGGGAGGAGACTTTGTGGGGCTGCTCAGCCTCAAGGCAGAAGAATATCTAAAGGCAAGTGCAGTCCCATCCCTAACTCTTGCAGGGCCTGGAGCTTGAACTGAAATGGAACCTGTATACCATATGTCTACATATTTAAAACTTGAGTCAACCTAATAAACTATTACATGTTTTGACAAAATTAAAAAAAAAGTTAAATTATAGTTTTTAAATGTAGTCTTAAAACTATTTTAAATGAGTGAAAGTTGACAAAGTATAAAAGATGACCACATTTAATTATTATTGAATGTATCTGAGTGTTCTGTTGGTGGGCCAATGCTTGGATGAGTGAAAAACTAAGATATATAATACATAAATTTTTATGTCATTATTCCATTAAATTAATTTTTCTTGTCTCCATTTCTGTAAGATTAGCAGTTATGTTGTTATGTCTTTTTGGAGAATTGGCTCCTTTATCATTACATAATGCCCTTCTTTACCTGTGATAAATTTCCTTGCTTTGAAGTCTGCTCTGTCTGAAATTAATGTAGCTACTCGTGCTTTCCTTTGATCACATGGCATAAGAATGAACAAAATATATGAAAAAGATGTTGGAGAAGGGCAACAAATGAGATGAGACCAGTGATCACTTTGCTTTCTGCCTGAAGGCACTTTTTGGTCTGTAGAATAGGGATGAGCATGCCAGGCAGACCATTGCAGTCTCATTGAGTTGAGGAGTCAGAGACTAGATTTCAGGAAGGTGGACTTTGCTGGAATTTGTAGAGCAGAGCACAAAAGAGGAGAAAACTACATAGAGAAAAGCTTCAGATAACTGCATAGGGCTCCTCTTGAGTCTGCTGCTAAATATTAAGTGCACATACATAGAGGGAACTCTATGAAGCCAAGAAAAGGATGACTAGAAAAATGATAAGTAGGACAGTTTCCAAAACTTGTAGCACTCAGATATCTGTAACCAGAGAGATCTCACTGAATACCCATGACATTTAGTAAATGCCAGGTTTATCCCTTATTAGGAGTTCTTAACTAGCCTTAAATTAAAGGTTACTCTACAAAGCTTAAAACCACTCTTGAAAGGATTCACTACTAACTTAAGTGCCTCCCAGAACAAAGTCTAACACTCTTTAGAGGAAGGCAACAAAATCTAGCACACAACAATGCCAAGGATCCAATTGGACATGTTAGGAAGCAGGAAACTGAGATGAAAAAAAGAGAAAAAGTCAATAGAAACATACCCAGAAATGACAGATAATGGAACTGGCAGATAAGAAGTTTATAATGACTACAAATATGTTCAAGTCTTTAAAGGGAAACATGGGTACAATAAATACTGAAATGAAAGCTATGAAAAAACTCAGTGAGATAGTTTTATAGGTAAAAAATATAATTTTAAATAAAAAATGTCTTATCGGGATTAACACAGAGTCGACATTACAGAAGATAACATTCTTGAAGCAGTAAACTGTCTGCACTGGCTTACTCAAGCCACCATAACCAAATACCATAGACTGGCAGCTTCAGTGATGGAAGTTTATTTGTCACAGTTCTGGAGGCTGAAGTCCAAGGTACCTTCAAGCTTGGTTTCAGGTGAGACCTCTCCTGGCTTATAGATGTCTGCCTTCTCATTGTGTCCTCACATGCCTTCTCTGTGTTTGGACACATACACAGAGAGATCTCTCATGTCTCTTCCTCTTCTTATAAGAACACCAATCTCATCGGACTAGGGCTCTGCTTAATGGCCTCATTTAATCTTAATTACCTCCCCAAAGACCCCATCTCCCAATACAGTCACATTGGGCATTAGGACATCACCATATGAATTTTGGGGGGACAAAATTCAGTCTATAACACTATTGAAACTAAAAAGAGAAAAAATACTTAAAGGGGAGCACAGAACCTCAGCGACCCCTAAGACAAAACAGGCTATTATTACCAGTATAATTGAAGTCCCAGAAAAGGGACAGAGAAAGAACACAAAGGATGTTTGAAGAAATAATTCCTGACAAGTGTTCCAGATAAGATAAAAAGTAGCAGCTCACAGATTTAAGAAACTCAATGAACTTTAAGCAGGACACACACACACACACACACACACACACACACACTCCACTATGACATTATAGTCAAACAGCTAAAATCCAGTGATCCAGAGATAAAGAAAAAATCCTAAAAAGAAAAACAAACAACAAAAACGATATTTTGTAAAGAGAGTAATGATTCTTATGGGCTACATGAACTGTTTTAAATTAGTTTTATTAAACTCAAGAAGTTTAAGGAGGTAGAGTCTCAAAGTATCTCTATCCAAACAAATGCTTATTAATTTAAAGGAAAAAATGGAAACTTTATGATAGAGAAGCATGGATGACCCCACCTTAGCCAAGAAATAAAGGTTAACAACTCCTTTCAGGCATATCGACATCATGTACTCTCTGAAATGATATACCAAAAGAGCACCTCACCTCTGAGGTCTTCTTCCCAATAGTGCAAAACTTAAATTTAATCATGAAACAACTTACACAAACCAGAACTGAGAGTATTTCCATAAAATGACTGGCTAGTACTTTTTAAGGTCTCAAGGTCATCTGTCTTAACCAGCTCAGACTACTATAACAAATTACCATAGACTGGGTGGCTGAAAAACAAATATTCAATCCTCACTGTTCTGAAGGCTGGGAAGTCCAAGGTCAATGTCCCAGCAGATGTGATGCCTGGGGAAAGCCTGCTTCCTGGTTTACAGAAGGCTGTCTTCTCTATGTATCCTTATGTGGAGTAGAGGGAGGGAGCAAGCTTTTCTGGTGTCTTTCTAGAAGGACACTAATCCCATCATGAGGGCCCCACCCTCACAACCTAATTACCTGCCAGAAGTCCTACCTCATAATTCATCCCATTGAGAGTTAGGGTTTCAATACGGCATTCTGGAGGTAGACAAACATCACAATCATAACATCATGATTAATGAAAGGCAAGGAGGGGCTGAGGATCTGTCACAGATTAGAAAAGACTAAGGAGCTGTGACAGCTAAATGTGACGTGGCAGCCAAGAATAGATTCTGGAATGTAGAAAGGACATTAAGTGAATAATACCAGTGAGTCCAAATAAGATCTGTAGTTTAATTAAAACTGTTATAACAGTGTTATTTTTAAAAAGTTTTTTTATAATTGTACCATGGTTATGTGAGATATTAACCTTAGTAGATGCTGGGTGAAGGATATATGGGATCTTTCTGGACTATTTTTTGCAATTATTCAGTAAGTCTAAAATTATCTCAAAATAAAAAGTTAAAAATAATTGTCCCCATAGAACAAAGCATCTTAATGCCCAGATGGCTTCACTGGTGAATTCTACCAAACATTTAAGAAAGAAATAATATGAATTTTACATAAATTCTTTTTAGAGGAGAGGGAATACTTTCCAACCCATTTTATGAGCCTAATATCCTGATACTAAAACCAGACATAGCTATTACAAGAAAAGAAAATCTAAGATTAGTATTTCTCTAGAATATAGATGCAAAAAATTGGCAAATCATGTCCAGCAATATCCTGTGTTTATTCCAGGAATATAAGCTTAATTTAACATCTGAAATTCAGTTAATAGAATACATGACATTAACAGAATAAAGGAGAAAAAAAAAGATCATTTCAGTAAACATAGAGAAAATATTTGACAATATTGAACACTGATTCATGATAGAATTCTTCTGTAAACTAGGAATGTAAAGGAACTTTCTTAAGCTGATAGAGGTCATTTACAATAAAACCTACAACTGGCCTCATGCTTGATGTTGAGAATGAATACTCCCCCCCCCACCCCCAGTCAACAATGTCCATTCTCATCAATTCTATTCAATATTATAGTAAAGGTCCTGGATAGTCAATAAAACAAAGGGGGGGGGGAAGCTATTTATATGGGAAAGGAAGAAGGAAAACTGTCTTTATTTGCAGATGACATAATCATATATGTAGAAAACTCCAAAAAACCTCCAAAAAAGCTACTAACTAAATAAATTTCACAAGGTCACTTGATACAAGTTCAATGTGCCCAAATCAATTATAATTCCAAATAGAGTAAAAACAATTAGAAAATGAAATTCTAAAACACAATGTAAAGTAGTATCAAAAATATGAAATAGGGTAAGTTTATTAAGATATGTGATAACTGTAAAAAACTGGTGAGAGAAATTGAGTATGATCTAAATTAGTAGTGTGATATTACTATACTCAAGAATTAGAAACTCATTATTTTTAAGGTGTTGATTTTCTCCCAAATTGACCTACAGATGCAAGGAAATTCCAGTAAAAATTCCAGAAGAATTTTTAGAAATAGAAAAATTGAAATTGGAATAGAAATCCGACAAGATGATTCTAAAATTCAGGAAATGCAAATGACATAAAAGAAGCCAAAAACAATTTTGAAAAAGAACAAGCTGAAGGAGTTACATAACTTTGTATTGAGATATATTGTAAAACTACAATAATTAAGACAGGGTGGTATTGGTGTATAAAGATAGACATATAGATTAATGAAACATAATAGAGACCAGAAAGAGACCAAGAAACCCAGAGTCAATTGCTTTTTGACCAGGGTGCCAAGATAATCCGATTGGGGAAAAATAGTGTATACAACAAATGGTGCTAGAACTGGATGTCTATTTGGAAAAATATGAACCATGATTCCTACCTCACACCACAAAAAGATACTTACTTGGTAACTGATTATAGACCTAAATGTGAAAACTGAAATTGTAAAACAAAAAACAAAAACAACAAACTGTGATCTTGAGAACAGGACAAATTTCTTAGGACACAAAATTACAAATCATAAGAGAAGATAATTGATATGTTTTGCTTCATCAAAAGTAAATACTTCTGCTCTTCAAAGTAAAATATCAGGAAAATGAAAATTGAGGTCACAGGCTGGAAGAAACTATAATAGTTTTATTTTATAAAGACCAGCATCAAGAATATATAGAGAACTCATCCAATCAGTAATAAGATAAACAATCCAATAAAAACCAGGCAAAAGATTTGAGCAAACACTGCATAAATGAAAATAAATGAATGGCCAATAACCACACAAAAATATGTACAACATCATTAATTAGTAGGAAGTTAGAAATTAAAATTACAATTCGACTCCACTGTATACTCATTGGAAGGGCTATTGTGAATGTGGGAATGTAAACTGGAAGTTTGATAGTTTCCTAAAAGTTAACCATACACTAACCATGCAACCCAGCTATTCTATTCTTAGACATTTATCCAAGAGGAATGAATATGTACATACATATGAACGAAATATTCACAGAATTTTTATTTAGAATAGTCTCAGACTGGAAACAATCCAAGTGTTCATCAACAGGTGAATGAATAAGCAAATTTGGTATATCCATGTCTTGGAATATATAAACAGCTATAAACAGAAAGAAATTACTGATACATTGAGCAAAATGGATAAATCTCAAAAGCTGAGTGAAGGAAGAGATGTGGAGTGAAAGAAGCCAGGAAACAAGGTGTACATTGACAGGTGACTATTAACACTGATGCTCTGGGGAGCTACAAGGCCTAGACTGGAACCCAGGTGCCCCAAGTCCCTGTGCAGTATGCTTTCTCCTGTCCCACAGAGTCAATCAAGGGTGGAATAAAGTGTTATCTCAGAGAAGATTTTTATGATGTGTCCAGACTCTTCCCAGGATTGGCGTGCCCTTGGTGGTCTAGAAGACATAATGTCCCTGATGAGCCCTTAAAGTCTTGGAGGCCTTCAGCCAAAGCTGGAGTTCTCACACTCATATGTGCTCTTGGCTGACTTATAATTTTTCTATTGCTTACAGAGTATGTGGCAGGAAAATGGCAGGCACCAAGCTGGAGCTCTGTGCTATCCTCTCTCTGTTTGTCTGTGGATCTCTTCCTCTCCATCTGCATTCCACATTCATTCAGATCATTGATAGTACCTACCGTGGACCAGTTGTCACAGGCTAGCAGCTCAGGGACATGGTTGGCCTTTGTCTGTCTGTCTTTAATCCGTGCCTGTTTTTGTTTCCTTCTTTGTTCCATGTGTGCTCAGGTGTATCTTTTTCTGGGGGTCAAGGTCTCTTCTCTTGCTTTTCTTCTTCCTATTCCTTCCTCTCATCCTCCCATCTTTCTTTCTTTCTCTTCTTTCTTTCTTTCTTTCTTTCTTTCTTCTTTCTTTCTTCTTTCTTTCTTTCTTTCTTTCTTTCTTTCTTTCTTTCTTTCTTTCTTTCTTTCTTTCTTTCTTTTCTTCTTCTTTCTGTTTTTGTCTTCCCTTAGATCTCACTGGATTTGCTTTTTCTTTTTAGTGTCTCTCTGACATTGTCTTTTGCATCTGTTTTTCCTTCTGCCTCTTCCTCCCTCTCTGTCCTCTGACTCTTTACAGAACGTCTGCATTTGCACATAAAGTGGGAGCTGCCAAGGCTTCTTGAATTTCTGTTCTTCACCCAGGTCTGTGAGAGGACACTGAGGGCACCACATTTATTGAGTAGATTTTACAAGATTTTCCTCTTCTAATTCTTTATGTAAATACATTTTGGTCCCTCTGGAAAGGAAATCTCAATGGACATATGCATTGGACAGAGGCTATATAAATATATGTATACACACACACACATATATATACACACACAGGTCTGTATTTTTTCTCCAGGTTGTAAGGAAACTTGCCCTAGTTTTAAATACAGGTGAAATGGTCTCTTTGAGATAGAGATTCTAAAGGAATTCTGGAGGAGGTTGGAACCTATAAAATTCAAGTATGTTTTTATATTTCTCATGGTAGAAGCCAGATTGATAAAACAGTCATTGAGCACCTCCTGTATACCAGGAGCCAGAAAAACAGATGTAAACTATAGTCTTTCCAGAACTCACAGGCTAGTAGGGAAAGTTTTCTGGGTAATAGAAAGGGTTGTTTACTTGTCTGAGTGTTATAATAAGAGAAGTACAACAGGCTATCAGAATAAGTCTTCAGGTCTGGAGTAATCAAGGAGGGCTTCATGGAGATGGTGATACTTGATCTGGTCTCTGACATACAAATAAAAATTTTCCAGGAAGACAAGGGCGAAGGACAGTCTCTGTGGAGGAAATAGCATGGAAGGATAAAGCGGTTTGGGATATTAAGAACCTAGTATGTAAGAGGATGAGGATGGAAGATTATGTTGGGGCCCTGCTCTGGAGACTTGGAATGTGAGGATGAGGAATTCAGCCTTTTTCCTGATGGCCATGTGGTGTCGTGGAAAAGTATAAGCAAGAGTGTGGCAGAGTTGGTGTGGGGGAGGGAAGGGAGGTGTTCGGACCAGAGGGAGGAGATTGAGGCAGTGCTCCAGGTGAGAGAGGAGGGAACCATGGCAATAATATTTCTCCTCATTACATCATGTGTTTCCTTGAAATTCGGTTCCATCTGCCCTTTGCTCACAGGAGGGTTTATATTCATTAAAAACTGTAGGGGAACTTCTGCTGGTTAGTAGGTGTTAGGGACATGGAGATGAAAAAGACGTGGTTGAGCTGAAGTCTCAAAGAGCTTAACAATGAAGGCAATATAGCCAAATTGATAGGTGATTTCTGCATAACCTTTTAGGTACTAGGACAGAGTAAATAGGGGGGGCCCGGCAGAGGCACCCAACACAGTATGGGAAAGTCCAGGTGGGTGGGTGGGGGACTTTCTGGAAGAAATGAAGTCTGAGTTGAGCTTGAAAGGCCAGAATTATCTAGAGCTGTAGTTATCAAAGTGTGGTCCCTAGCCTGGTAGCACCACCACTTTGGGATACTGTGAGAAATGCAAGTTCTTGGAGCCCTTCCCTCAATCTGAAACTCTGGGCTTGGGGCCCAGAAATCTGTGTTTTAACCATTCCTTTAATGTATGCTCAAGTTTGAGAACCACTGATCTAGGCAAGGGAGGGAGCAAGTTGTTCCAGGCCAAGGGAGCAAGTATGCAGAGGCATGGAGATAGTAGATGGTCAGGTGGGAATGTGGTTCAGAGGCTGGAGTGCAGGGTCACTGGGCAGATGTGCCATAAGAGGAGCCTGGAAATCTTGCTAGGACAGACAATGGAGAGCCCTAAATATGGGTAAAGGAATGTGGACCTTATCCTGCAGGGAACATAAAGCCACAGAAGAGTTTTATAGAGGAGATGGTCATGGTCAGGTTTCTCTCTAGAAGCAGGTCCGAGGTGGACATTTGTAAAGCATGTACTTAGTATTTGTTGAACTGACCCGGGAAGAACTAGAATAGTCTCCTCCAGCTGACGACTGCAAATCAAGGAGGGCAACCTTCCCCCTACCATCCCCCCGCAAAACCAAAAAGGATCCTAAAAATCTTATCTCTTGAGCCAATTCCAATCCATTGGTAGCGGCTTCCCGAGTGCTGTGTTGAGAAGGATCCTGAAGTCTGGAATCTAGAAGAAATGAGGTTTGCACTAAGCAGCCAAGTTTGCCGCAGACATAAGAAGTGGGGAGGTGAGGATGTGGTGGCTCATGTGCTACATATTAAATCCGAGTTGCTCTTGCCAGATCATTAACAAAACGAAAACAAAAACACATGTTTTCCAGAACTCATTTGTTCTCAGGAAACCCAGCCTTGCTCCTAGTCAATACCAGCGAGAATCAATTCTAAATTATGTGGAACAGAGTCATTGAGGGATATGGAGTCCTCTCCTCTTCACACCCCTACAATGTAAATGCCTCCTATTTCTTGACACAATGACTGAAATTCCACCATTATGCTTTTCTTTAGGGCAGGGCAGCTAAGGTCCCTAGAGAACCAATGACGCTACAAGAGGAGAGAAATCAACTCTGTTTCACGTGTCACTCACGTGATGATATCAGTCAGGTACCTGCCACAGACCAGGCCCAGCTCTTAGAAGGGGAGGAGTTTACACTGTTCTGTAGGACAATACAATATTAAAGAAAACTGGTCTATCCAAGTGGCCCTCATTGCATGGGAGGCTGAATGGGTGCCAGCTGAAAGCCTGGAGCACAGCCCGAAGAGCCCCCCTCTGGTGTAAAATGGACCTGAAGACTTGCATTTCATCTTCCAAATTTATGCAATCTTAAAATTCCATTGCATAATATGCAACATCTGGGTTTGTTTTAATGTAGATATTTTTGACATCAAGTAGTATTTAAATTACTTACCAGTAAGTGAAAAGGATACCCCAGGTAGACGCCCAGTGCTTTTCCTATAACTTTGCACAGGCACTCCCAGTATACCCCACAGTGTCCCGGAGGATTTGTGTGCAACAGGTCAGGAGGGGCATGGCTGCAAGACCAGCAAGGGATCCCTGACCTCCCCCAGCTGTGTGACGTTGGGTAAATCACTTCATCTCTCAGAGTTTGCATATCTCATCTGTAAGTAGGAGAACATAGAGGATGGGAGGAGTAAAATAGATGAGAGTGCAGGCCAGACCTTGGCACGTATTAGGTCCTCAATAAATTTTAGTTAAATGCCTACATCCAGGACTCTGAGTCATGTTAACCACAGTGTGAATTAATTAGTTGTACACAATGAAGCCTGGGGAGGATGGGACCATGAAAGAGTCCGTTTGATTTTTGGATAATCTCTGCTATTCCCCCCCCTCCCCGCTATAAATTCCTGGGATGCTGCTACGAGAACAGGAAGGAAGGAGGGGTCCATTCCTGTGGGGAATCCTGAAAGTCTTCAGGGAGATAGTGTGGGAGCCGGGCCTGCCTGCTGGTAGATGTTCAGTGGGCTCATGGCTGAGTTATAGACTGTGAAGAATGAGCCATAGGACTGGACAGTCCAGTTGGGGGTCTGGAGAAACTTGCCTGCAGTAAGGAGACCAGTTTTTTTTTTTTTAATTTCTTTTATATTTTTATTTAAATTTAATTTAGTTAGTATATGGTGTATTATTAGTTTCGGGGTAGAATTTAGTGATTCATCAGTTGCATATAACACCCAGCGTTCATTACGTTGAGTGCCCTTCTTTAATGCCCATCACCCAATTACCCCAATGTCCATCCATATCCCCTGCAGGAATTCTCATTTGTTTTCTTTTTTTTTTTTGTAAATTTATTTTTTATTGGTGTTCAATTTGCCAACATATAGAATAACACCCAGTGCTCATCCCATCAAGTGCCCCCCTCAGTGCCCCTCACCCAACCGCCCCCACCCCCCACCCACCTCCCCTTCCACCACCTCTAGTTCGTTTCCCAGAGTTAGGAAGGAGACTAGTTTTTATTCAATTGGCCAGAGGAGCCACTGAGGACTTTTGAAGTTGGAAAGCTGTGCAGGAGAAAGATCATATATAAGGCTCTGAGGACAGGTTCACCTCCTCTGTGTGGTTCCTGCTATATCCTCTGTGCCTACAACAGAGTAAATGTCCGATAATGGATATTTGAATGAATGAATGATTGAATCACTCTGGCAGCAGGCTTTTGGACAGACTGGAGAGGGCATGCTGGAGGTTGGAGAACCAGTTCAGAACCCGTGAAAGTGCTTAGGGAACACAAACGCCTCTCCCCGGGGGGTTGGCAGTAGGATGGGGTCAGGGGCAGCTGGGGAGAGACTCTGGGAACATCACCCTCCTCCTGTTTTCTGCACCTCCCATGGAGCACTGACCGCTCTCTGAATTTGGGGAAAGCTTCAGGGCAGCATAATTCATCCTGACAGCCCTGGCCAAGCTTTCCCCCAGAGCCTCTGTTCCCCTCTGCTCCCTGTTCAGATTGGAACACAGTCCGGGCAAGCTCGAGAGAGGAAATAGTCATTTGCATCTGAACATGAAACAGCATTTTCTGAAGCTGCAAGCAGGGCCCAGCTGGTGTGCACTGGGCTCGCTCACAATTGCAACCAGCTTGTTTCAATTTGGGATGGGGGTTGGCGGGGGTGGGGGGCGCTTAGGGGCGGGACTTCATATGCCTCTTCCCAGGGGGAAGACACACATATCCACACTCAAGCGAATGTACTGAGGTGGAGCCCCCAGTCCGGGCTGTCCTGGCTGCAGAGAGGACTTCCCGGGGGTAGGGAGAGGGAGGAAGGAAAGGACAGGGGTGTACAATGCATTCTTTGCAAACCTCAGGGGAGTGGCTACTTTTAGAAGTTCAGTAAATCCACTGGGAGCTGTAGGGAGTAGCCTGCAGGTCCTGGAACCTTCTGGCAATGCTGAACACCTACTATGTTTGAAGTGTTTTGCCAGATGCTTTACTTTGTGGTATTCTGCAGGAGGCAGGTGGGGTGGGAGGCTGGAGAGAGAAGTAGGCTGGTTGCCAAGACCTTATATTGTTTTGAAAAATGATAAAGTTGAAAAAGTCACTGGGGTGAGGGTTCAAGAAGACTCCTTGCAAAATCGCCGTCCCAGATGAGCCTCAATCCATTTTGCTGTGCGATCCCTTCTAGTCAGGGCTGGGCAGATGCGTGCTGCACGTGAGCTAAAGCCCACAGAGCTGTCCCTTTGCTCAGGCCCACTCTTCTTTCATCTCCTTTCTTGATTCTAACAGCCAGGCCCAGGCTGCAAGGGCTTGCTTGTCCCTGGGCCCTGTCCCCACAGTCCGCAAGCTGCGCCTGTATGAGGCAGGGGATCCTGAGCCCTCTGTGGACTCATACTGCGGAGGGACACAATGATGAGAAAGCCCCCTCCCAGGGGAGGGGCAGGCATGGTATCTTGTAAGCATCTCAGCCTTTACAACCTTTCAGCTGTGGAGCAAGGTCTGGCTCTCCCCGCAAACAGCCACGTGCGCTCAGACAACGCTGGGCTTGCCTGACACTTAACACCAATAGCTAACGCACCTGCTATACTTTCCCAAGTGCTTTGATGAACTCACCTCACTTTCCCAGTCACCTGAAGAAGGACACCAATCGCCCTCCTTTTACAGGCCCAGGGGGGTTGTGCCACTTGTCCAAGTAAGTGACAAACGTTGGATTTGCACCTAGGCCATCTGACTTCCAAGTGAATGCCTTGTGACCACTCCCTGTGCCACCTTCAGGCAGCGTGGTGTGGACAGTGAGCGACAGGTGCTGGCGGGTCCCTCTCCCTTACCTCCTTCTCTCCAGGAACCAGGGATCTTGTAGAAAAGCTCCCTGGCAGCAGTGGAGCAGTTCTATTAATTAGGTGTTTCATTTTACTGCCAGCCTTTTGTTTCCCCCCCTGAGATCTCACAGTATTTCCCATAAATTGTGTTTCAAGGAAAGAAATAGAAAAACACAGTGGCTCCCAGGTTGGGGACTCCAGAGTTTCTTTCAGCAGGGGAGGACAATTGGGCCATTGTCCATTTTAATAGGACTTCCTGGGAAAGCAGGTGTGGGCCTTACACCCCAGTTTTACCTTTGCAATGACCAATTTCAATTCAATTTTTTCTTCCCTTGTCCTTGGGTCAGTAGTGGACCCTCTTTATTCCTACAAAAAAGAAAAAAAAAAAGTTTTAGCTTTGGACTTAGGATAGGGATGTGTTGAGGGTTTGCTTGTATCTAAAAAGAACTATTTGCAAAACCTGCTGCTGTGACACTGAGAGTTGCCATCCAGTGAGCACTCTGGGATCTCCTTGAGCCAGATACTTATGTGTCAGAGAAAGGCCATAGTGTTTGACTTGGGGTTGGTCAGTGCTACTTCCATGAGAGAAGCTGGAAAGCAAGACATTCTCTTCCGCAGTGATCCTTGCATGTATTTTTGCCAGCCAGCCAAAATCACCCAGGCTTTGTTTCGATGCTAGGGAGGAATCGGCGGTATGGAAGACTGCCTGCGCAGTTGCAACCTTCCTCATTTCTTTCTTTCTTTTTTTTTTTTTAACCTTCCTCATTTCTACGACAGATGGCAAGAGCACAGTTCAAGTTGGAGCTTCCTTATTCCACTGCTGCATTCATGTTCCCTTTGCCTAACTTATCAGCCCAGTCGGTTATGTTCTTTACCTGGATATGGGGGCCCTGACAGTCATTCCTGGAAGGTTTAAACCTAGAGTAGATCTGATGTGCTGGGTTTCTAGGATCTTCCATTAACTTTTACCACTAGTCACGTTAGTTCATGTTACAAGAGCACCAACCCACTTTTTGGCAGTCTCGGGTGCCAGCTCAAGACCCGTTGTTGTGCCACCTGGTAGAAACATCCCTTCCTTGGGAATTAAAACCTCTAAGCCAGCAGAACCCAGATTTGCAGGAATGGAAAAATTTTTGCAAATGGGTCACTAGAGTTAATGGGGAAAGAAGCTCCTTCTGTCACTTCGTTTTTATACCCAAGTAGTTGGGCTATGGGAAAGTGGCACCCAATATGAATTAGTAGTTCAGAATATATATTGCATCTCGTGGCATAGTCCCCCATCCTGGCTAATACTGCCATCTAGCAATCACCACAACTGTGTCTTTAACAGTCCTTGCATCCTTCTATCTATCGGATGGTCGGCTTGTGAGTGGTAACATTCACGATGAAACTCATGGTCATGAGCCCTTTTTGTCTTTCTCTAGATAATACATTTCTTGGTCAGAAGCAATGCTGTGTGGGAATCCATGATGGACATAAGGTATTTTCTTTTCTTTTTTTTTTTTAAAGATTTATTTATTTATGATAGACACAGAGAGAGAGAGGCAGAGGGAGAAGCAGGCTCCATGCCGGGAGGCCAACGCGGGACTCGATCCCAGGACTCCAGGATCATGCCCTGGGCCAAAGGCAGGCGCTAAACCGCTGAGCCACCCAGGGATCCCTGGACATAAGGTATTTTCATGGCTACCAATGGAGAGTTGTCAGAAACATCGTGAGCAGGGAAATCAAATCCATATGTGTATATGTGTATATATATATCTGTTCTAGTGAATATAGATCACTGCCCAGTACTTGATCAGACCATGTGGCTAAATGCTCTCCCTGCAAGTAACTCCACACCCGAGACTCAGCCATGTTCTCTATGGTTGATGGGTTGGACACTCCTGTGTGGTTCAGTAACATAGATTTCTTTGCCCAAAATCAATCTGGCTATAGCACTGCTAATCTGAATTCCTGCAATCGCAACCACCTTGTTCATGAGCCCACTGAACAAACATCAGGGTGATGGAGAAGAGAAACCACATAACCACAAAATAAGACATCTTGACCATTTGATTACTGAGTCTTCCTTAGCTGTGGACAACATATTTTCTTGTCCGTGTGAACATCTACCAGACACAAATAGCCTCATGCTTTGTGCCCATTCTGAGAGATCCACCCCCAGACCTCCTTACTACCATTCTCTAATCTTGTTTTTTTCCAAGATCCTGCCCTTCTAGCCATCTTGAGCACCCCAGGCCTTCCCAGGAAGCTCCAAATAACTTAGTATAAGCTTGAAACTTGGTAGGAGGGGGATCTATTTTGGCTATTCAGATGCTGCTTAGTTTAAGACCTAATTAATGGAGAACGAGGAGGTAAAGAAATGAGGATTGATGCTTTTCCTTTTCCCTTCCAGCTGAGCTTCCCATCCTAGCACTTGAGTTTTCAGAAAGGGCAGAAGGCCAAACACATGGAAAGCTCCAGGCAGCCCAGCAGGAGGAGAGGTGAGTCATTTACTTCTTGAGGAATTAGGTTCAGTAATGTCCCATTAATCTGGTTCCATCAGGAAATGAGCTGTGTCACCTAAGTAAATTTTCCAATAACTGAACCTCACCCTTTTATGTGCCAAAACTTGATTTAATCATTTTGGATGGAAGTCTTTCTAAAACCAATTACATGCTTCTCTATTTCAGTGGAGGATCCTGCCCATATTCTAACCTTTTCTTGAGGACACGGGACCACTCATTTATAAGGTTCTAATTTAAGAAAAAACAAGGAGCTATTTTCCCCAATAATGAATTTCCCCACCCTTGCTGTGAATTTTGAGTTAAACTTGCCTACCGCAATAATTTTATTTGTTTCTAGCCTCACTTATTCATGTTCTTTGGTGACTATGTGACAGCCCAGACAAGAATGGGTTCTGGAGTCAGATCCAAATACAAATTCTATCTCTGCCACTTATGGTCTCTGGGCTCCAGTGTCTTCTATGCAATACAAGTACAAGCTACATATCTCTCTTGTCTAAAAATTTCTACTATTCAGTATCATTGTCAGGGCCAAGTACATATTAAGAGGGAAGACCCAGCACTTAATACATTGCAGCTGGTTAATAGTAAACATTACTTCCCAGCAAGTGGGTTTGTTTCTTGCTCTGTAATTTCCTTCCCATTCCAACTTGCTATGTCTAGTCTGCAAAAGGTTACCTGTGAGCTTCAAGGGTAAGGTTGCCACTCTCTTATTCTCCACATGCCCAGCTGCACCTAGCAAAAGTTGGGCATGGGATAGGTGTCAGGACACGTTTTCCTCATCACCACAAAGAAGCATGCCAGCTCCGGGAAAATAAAGGCTCTCCCAGAGTACATCCTACCATCAGTTTTGCATATGGACGTCCTGGGACATGTAGCAGGTCTATAGACTTTGGATCTTTAAGCCTTTCCAACACCACAGTCAAGCTGTATTTCCAATGCCGTCCCCCAATTTTTCTGTTTAAGGAGAATGGCAAATGCATCACTGCTCTACTCTTAGAGAAAGGAGAGAAGGAATTTTCTTATTAAACTATTCATAAGTTCTCAGAGGTGCAGATAAGTTCCCAAACCACCCTTTCCCCTTATCCCCCCACCTCCCAATCAATTCCTTTCCCTTCATGCAATTGATAAGACCTGAAGAGCAAGTGGTAAATTAGCAGTGAGGAGCATGCCAATTGTATTTCTTTTTAAAATTTGAGTTCCTGGAGACAAGACCAAAGCCACATATTGACAGGGTAGGGCACGCCTCTGACAGCAGCCTTCTGCCAGGCTCCTGGAATGCTGATTCATCTTCTTGGGCAGTGAAGACCTCTCCAGAGAGAAGAGGTGGGGAAGAGGAAAGAAAGGGAAGGAAGGGAAGGGGGGAGGCAATGGAAATTCTTGCTATTATTTACTAAGCACTGCGTATGTGTCAGGCTGTATATATATTGTTTCATTTACTGCTGACCAGAATCCTGTGGGATAGATAATATTGTCAGCTGTTTCTTGGGGACTAGGTGGACATTTCGAGAAGTTGAAGGATTTTTCCAAGTTAATACAGTTGGTATGGAAAAATTTTATTTGGTGGGTGATGCAATATAGGGTAGATGTCAATGTTGAGATAGCCTCTCTCAATGTCCCTATCTTACCTCATCATCCCACAGAAGGCTAGAAGAAGGAAAGAAATGGAAACTCCGATGTCAGGTATTTAAAAAATTTGTGATGGAATCTCAAGCTTGGTTTCCCAAAGTACAAGAATGACAGTTGTTGGGGTGTCCAGGTGGTTCAGTTGGTTAAGCATCTGCCTTTGGCTCAGGTAATGACCCAGAGGTCCTGGGATCCAGTCCTGCATTGGGCTCCCTGCTCAGCATGGAGCATGGAGCCTACTTCTCTCTCTGCTGCTGCTGCTTGTGCTCTCTCTCTTTGTCAAATAAATAAATAAATAAAAATCTTAAAAAAACCCCACAACAGTTGTCATCACCTTTTCATGTATGTAGCACTTCAAAATTCACAAAGCTTTTGCCACCCCCCCCCTTCCTTCCTTCTACAGTAGCTCCATGGTGTCTATCACAGGCTTCACTTTCACCTTTACAATGGGCAGAACAATTTATGGACTACTCATGAGGAAGTTTTTAAGAGATCAAGTAAGACATTAGCTCTGGTCCCTTTATCCTATTGCTCTTTTAGCATATGGTGCTTAGTGAAATGGTGATTGAATAATTATTTGTGCAATTATGTGTTTGCCATCTGTTTCTCCTGTAAAGGTCTTGTAGGCCTGTTCACTGTTGTATCTCGAGCTTCTCTATCATAGGGATTTCTCAGCAGAATAAGATGTGACTCTGAGTCTCAGGATTGCTGCCAGGAGATGGGTGGAGGGTGGAAACAATCCACTTAGAACAATAAAAAATGAGAGAAATAAATTGTTTGAACAGAACTAAATGATGCCAGTGAAGGTCCTTGTTCACAAGTTGCACAGCCAGTGCCAGGGCAGGCTGTCCACACCCACTCCAGTGGGTGGGGTGGGCAAGTTTTGATGCAGACCTGACAGTCTGTAGTTTGGCTGGGCGACGTAGGGGTGTATGAAGAGCACAGTGCTCAGAGTCTGGAAGTCACATGAACAATTCCCTCAAGTTTTGTTTCATCTGCAACTTTAACTGGAATGCTTTCTGTTTTCATCCATGTGACTAGCCACATTAAGGAATCTTGTTTTGAAAATGATTACTGGTGGTCAAGGGCTCTGTCCTTGGCTCTTCCCCTTTAAGAAACAGTGCGGGTTAGGTGAATCAGACAGTGATGGCCACAGCTCTCTACGGATGAGCAGAGAATATGCCCCCTGGAAGATTTTGAGGGCGAGGTTGATGGTCTAGCTAGATTTTGGCAAGGAATCTGGCAAATACTCTTACGATGTATTTGTACAACACCCATGGGATGTTCTTGATCTGGTAATGTATCTCAACTCCAGTAAGAAATAAGCCTAGTTTGGTGTGATTCCCTTTGATTAATATCTCTCTTCTTTTTCATGCCACAGATACTGGCTTGATATTCTCCTCTTTAATTATTTGGAGGATTGTTTTCTGAGGCTAATTCAATCATCAACCCACACTGAGCATCTGATCAGAGGCAGGCACTGGGTGTCTCCCATTGCCTAATTTGATTCTCCCTGCAATCACCCCTGGTGGGCACTGGTCCTGCTTCCATTTTAGAAATGAGAAAATAGAAGCTTAGAAAGAATCTGAGATGTGCCAAGGTCATGTGTACACCTTTGATATTTACGTAGGAGATACAGACACTAAGCCTGCCATCCCGGAAGAATGAGGGGAAGGAAACAAATATTTTTAAGCAGCCATGTCCTGGGAGCCTGCAGAGTGCTTGACGAGCCTTGTCTTGTGTGAGATTCCCAGCACATGTAGGAAGGAGTGCTGTCAGTGTCTACTTTTGGGAGAGGTCCCTGCCACTCTCTCATTGCTGTGGAGCTAGGAAGGGGGGGGGGGCAAGCTTGGAGCTCTGGTCATGTGACCCAAGGCTTGCCCTAGTCACGTGGAGCTGTCACTGCATAGACTGTGCTGGCCAAGCTGGGGTGTCAACTGGGGACCAGTGAGGCTGGAGAGCCCAGGAGGCTGAGGGGCATGGGAGGGTGTGGCTGTCCCTGGGGCCTTGGGTGTCATAACCAGTCAGTGTCTGCATGCTTCCTCCTATTGTCACCCTGCCCTTTCGGAGCTTTCAATTTTGTGTTCCTTCCCAGCTAAAAATAAGGTTTTGTTTGCACACAGGGCAAAGGCCCTGGGACCCTCCTGAGAAAATCCGCAGAGGAAACAGGACGCAGAGTGGACCGCAAAGTCAGGAACGTCAGCTCAGCTCCACGAGGCTGCAAGCAGGGAGCGGGAAATGGCACTTCCCCTGTGTTTTTATGTTTAGCTGGGGTTTAATTAATAACCGGCAAACAAGTCTATAATTAACTCGAGTTCCCTTTTGGCCAGCCAAGGGAATAATAATAAAGGTCCTTTTTAAGTCCTTGGTGTTGCTGGAAGGATGGGAGGGAAGTCAGCCTGCGAGCAACGCTTGCACAATAATGAGGGCCCTGCTGTAGCATTCGTTGCCCCTTCCCCCCCTGCAAATTGTATTATCTATACCAGATGTTGCATTAAAAGAAGAATTACTGTACTTCAGGGCTCAAATTATATGTGCCTGATTTATTGCCCTGACTCAGTTGTAATGCTACCTTGCAGAACGTGGATAAATGATAGCTTATTATTTTGCAGAGCGCCTGAGTTGATGAAGATATCAAGGGTAGGAAGGGGTGAACTCTTTCCAGTCTGGGATCATTTGGCCATTTTGTACTCCTTTTGGGTATTTTAAATCTCCTCACACCCACCCCACCAAACACATATCCTTTTGGTTATTTTTATTTTTTAATCTCTAAAGTGATAGGCCCAAGACCCTGTCTTGGCTTCCAAGATAACCTAGGCATCTTGTATATCGAAAATAAAGCACCAATTTTTAAGTGTGGTGTTTAAGATCCACCTCTGACTTCCCTTTCAAGGCTCCCACTATTCCCCTTCCCACATGCTCCCTACTAAAGCCCTGTGCGATCTAGCCCATGCCTACCACACCAGCCTCATTTCTTGTCTCTTCTTCTTCCAGTTTCTTGAATACTGAAACACCTTCTTGCCCCAGGACCTTTGTATATGCTTAGAGCTTTCTCTTTTCTCTCTTTCATTTGGTTAACACATTTTTTTTTTTTTTTTGTCTCAGCAGGAAGATCATTTCCTCACCCCTGATATTTATTAGATACCTCTTTCTATTTGGTCTCATGGTGTCATGTACTTTTTGCTTCTAGCACTTTCCATAATGTATGCTCATTTATTAGTTGAGTGGTTATTTGCCTAATTCCTCTACTATGAGCACCATAAGGCCAGGGACTGAACTTGTTTGTTCACCACTATAATTCCAGAGTCTGACACAGAGCCAAGCACAGATGCCTAACATTCTTTATTGAATGAATGAATGACTAGGTGAATGAACAGGTCGCCCACCTGCCCCATTCCTCACTCTGCTCATCCTCCTCTTCTTGATTCTGTCTGCTTCTGAAAGAATCTCTTCTTCACCTATTTCTGGGCTTGTGCCCTTGGGCAAGTCACTTGACCTCTCAGTGCCTCATTTTCCCCCATGCATAAAACGGGAATAACATTATCCATTGGACCAGCCTCGTCTTGCAGTTGTGCAGATTAAATAAGTGAGTGTGTTAGGGAACTCCAAAGTATACCTGGATCATGGTAAGTACTGAATAAATGGTTAAAAGAAAAAGTGCAGCCTAATATTTATGACTATGCATTTATTCTAACTTGACTTTAACTTGGGCTTTTGCTCTGGTTCTGCTTCTTCCAGCTACACCCTTTGGCTTTGACTCTGCCTTTCTCAGCACACAAGGCTTCAAAGTGGGCACAGGTTAACTAAAAGGATGGTTCAGGTAGACAAGGATGACCCAGTGGACAGGGCAGCGACAGTCTTCAGATGAAATTTGGGCAAACATGTCTGTACCAGCAATTAGAGAAACCTCAGAGAATGACTCCCTGGAGCCCCGTGGGGCAGTTCAACCCAAGGCTCTTTGCTGAGCCCTTGTTGAGTTAGCCCTGTGGGGAGGGCTACAGGCTTCAGCATTGGAGAGGGCCTGCTTCTGCTCTCATTAAGCTCAGAGTCCAATGGAGGCACCCACAGAAGGTCAGAAAGTGGCAGTCAAAGGGGCTGAGTGCTGTGGGAGCCCCCGGGAGGGGTAGCCAGCCCAGACATGAGGAAGCTGCGCAAAGGAGGTGATGATGCCTGAGCTGGTTCTTCAAAAGTGGAGATGACTTTGGTGGGTGCTGAACTGGGGACAGAGCACTCCAGGCAGACAACACAGTATGAAGAAGGCTCAGAGGGGCTGGAGAGCAAGGCGTTGGGCTCACAGGAGGGCTCCGCGTGTTTGGAGGAGAGTACAGATAGGTGCGGAGGAAGACGGGGCCCAGGCCTCAGGATTTCACATGTCCTCTTGAAGATGGGATTGTGTCCTGTGGCTCGTGAGCAGCAAGGATAGGCTTTGGGAGAGAAGAATCCCACAATCATCTCCAGATGCTGACAGAAGGCAATCTGGGGTTCATAATCCTATTAGACCAAGGACAGCAGTAAATGCATCTGCTCCACACAGACCTAACTCAGTGCCGCAGAGGAGATGGGGCCTAAGTTCCAGGAGCACTTTCCCAGGTACCATATGGACTCCCTGGGAATCACCAGCTTTTTAAAATCAAGGGTTTTAAAGTGTGCTGGCTCTGTGGGCATGGATGGAGCTGCTTTCCCCTCACCTCAATTTGCTTTCATAGGTTCCAGGGGGAGTCGCAGATTCAGGAGTGAATAAGCAGGTGGAAAAGAAAGAAGGTGGCTCTTACTGAGGGCCTACTCTGTAGGGAAACTGGCACATGTCTGGAATGAACATTTTCTTCTTGAATCCTCCTCAAAACCCTGAGAAAGTAAGTATTGCGACCCATGTTTTTATAGGTGAGCAAATGGAGTCCAGAGAGACTAGGATATTTGTCCAGTTAGCCTAGCTGAATTCTAGTTTCTTTATTCTCTTGCTATTTGATTGGCTCTTTGCCTCATGCAACATCCAGTGTAGGGTGATTCTTTGGTACATATGTCATTGCTCTACTAGACTGTAAGATCATTCTGTGCCCAGCACTGGGTATTTCACATAGTAGACATTCAGTACATGTCTGCTAATTGGCCCAGTAGCTTCTAAACTGACAGTGAACCTATCAGGCACTAGAGGGCATTATGGATATACAATGTAGAGTGAATTTAAGAGGGAAAGATGATTTCCTTCACCCAGCTGGCCTTCTTTCCACCCATCCATCATTCACTCATATACAAAATAATAATAATTATTTTTTAGAAAGATTTTATTTATTCATGAGAGACCGAAAACACACACACACACACACACACACACACACACACACACAGGGGCAGAGACACAGGCAGAGGGAGAAGCAGGCTGCATGCAGGGAGCCTGACGTGGGATTCGATCCCGGGTCTTCAGGATCAGGCCCTGGGCTGAAGGTGGCGCTAAACCACTGAGCCACCAGGGCTGCCCCAAAATAATTATTAAATGCTTCACATGCACCAGGGTCTAGGCTCCCTAGTTCACTGAGACTGAAACTTTCACATTACTCACTGGTTGTGGCACACTATGGGGGGAAGGGCCACATGCACTTAAATCAGGAGACCACAGAGGCAGCCTTTTAATAAGGCTGGGAGTCATGGAAGACTTCTCTGGAAAGGCACTGAGTGAGGTTTAAAAAAATGAGTCTAAGCTTGCTTAGTGTAGAAAGGGAGAGAAAAATGTACCCTGGGCAGAGGGGCCAGCATGAGCAAACACCCAGGAAAGGAGAAAGGAGGCTGAGGACATGGGCTTACCCTGAGGTCTTCAGAAGAGGCCAGGAAAGGTTTTGTGTGAAGTGGGAGTGGGAGAGAGAAGGGATTCTTTTCCTGGTCTGTTCTTTTAGAAAGATCGCTTTGGTGGCTAAGAAGAAAATATAAAACTGGAGATAAGAGCAGCTCACAGGCCATGTTCTTTCAGGCAAGTGGTGCCGATAGCCTGGACTGATACGGCAGATATGCAGATAGAAAGAATTGGATGGAATTTCAAATTATTTTTTTTTAGAGAGAGAGAGAGAGAGACAGACAAACAGACACACAGGAGAGAGGAGGGCCAAAAAGAGGAGGTGAGAGAGAATCTTAAGCAGGTTCCCTGCAGAGCACAGAGCAGGGATGCATCTCACGACCCTGACATCATGACCTGAGCTGAAATCAAGAGTTGGATGCTTAATCAACTGAGTCACCCAGCTGCCCCTAGAATTTAAGATTTAAAGAGAGAGTTTAAGGAGGTAGAATTGATGAATCTCGGTGACAATGGCAATGAAGGAGCAGATGATGATTTCCCGGTTTCTGGTTCCAGTGCCTAAAAAATGGAGGTGGCATCCCTGGGGAGGAGAACAAGAAGGGAGAGGACAAGCAGGGTAACAAGGATAACAAGGATATAACAAGTTTGATTTTAAACATGCTGAATTTGAACCATCTTTGGCACATCCAGGTGAAGAGGTCCATTTGGCAGCTCCATACATAGGTCTGGTGCTTAGGGGAAGAGAAGGCTCTGGGTGGGAGAGAAGGGTTTTTGGTGGTGCGAGCATGTAGATGGTCTTTAAAGACACAGATTTGAATGAGTCCAACTGGGAGTAGTGTTTGAAGAGCTCACAGTGGAAGGAAGAACCTTGAGGTGCTCACCAGTCAAGGATCAAGACTGGGAAGGGTGAGTCTAAAGAGTGGGAGGAAGCCTCTATGGGAATAGCATCATTGAATCCCAGAAGGGAAGAAGTTTAAGAACTTTTGGTCAATGGTGGCAAAAGCTGTTGAGGTCAAGAAAAAGAAGGACAGAGAGCTATTTGTTGGTTTTAGCAAGTAACATGGGTAAGAACAGTTTATAAGATTTAGTGCCTTGAGGAGTGGCTAAAGGCAAAGGAGTGGAGGCTGTAGGTGAGCACGCTTGGGTTTGAAGGGAAGGAGAGAGATGAGGAAGGAACTTTCTAAGAGTACAGAATCAAGTGTGTGTGTGTGGTTAGACTTAAAAATAGGGAATCTTGATCATATATATGAAAACATAGTAAAGAGGAAGAGTTTAAAGATACAAGATGGGGAGCAGATTCAGATTTATGGGCGGCAGATAGGTTTGCAGGGGATGCAGGTGATTACCTGATGGAGGAAATTTCATACCAAGAAAATGAAAAACAGAGAAAAAGAGAGAGATCTAGACCAGAACAGAAGGAGATAATTCCCTCTGCCTGCCTGAGGCCGAAAATGAGTCTTAGAATTCTGTTGCAAGTCTTTGTTATTTGTTTTGTCTACTCATGTGTCCACTCATCTCATTTCCAATCATCCATGCCCTGGAATCTACTCCTTCACTGGTCTGTTTGTGACCCATCTGACTGGACAAAGCCAGTTCCCATCTCCATGTGTGAGATGAGTTATTCTCAGTTCACTATTTTTGTTCTTTTTATAACGTTCTCAGATGAAGATCCTTCCAAGTATTGTTAGAGATTGAATAAATGAATATGCGAGTGGTCATTCCAGATCTCTTTCATTCAACTGTTGGACAAATATTTATCAAGCAACTACTATATGAAAGGCACTGTGCATGAGCTAGGGCCACAGTGATAAACGGAGCAGAGTTCATAGATCTTGCTGCCTAGTCAGGGCTAGAGATAGGAAAATAGGATGATTGAAATACAGAGTGCTAAATGTTGTGATTGGCTCCTGGGGAAAGGAGCATAATTTATACACGAGGCACTGGAGATGGCTTCCTGGAGTGGGCAAATAACTAGAAGCCTGAGCCCTCCAGGTTAATCAATGTTTAGGATTAAAATCTAGGTTGTTATTTTATGAATGGAAAATCAGAATATTTCTATTAGAATCTGCTACACTTATGAATGTATGAATGAATGAATGATTTCTTCCATCCTATTAATCTAGTCATCTGTCTTTGAACTCTTGCTTCCCAGAAATTGTCAACCTTCAGTAACCAGTTGCCCAGTGTCAGGGGATTTTGGAAATAGTGAAATGTTCTAACTCTAGCCTGTTCTTTTTCAGTATCATTACTTTTCTAAAGAGAAACCATGTGGCTTTTCATCTAACTATAATAAGTACTTAAGAGAAGGTGCTTGAACTTTGAATGGGGGACTTATTTTCCATTGAAAAAGCTAGCTTCTCCATGCTGAAGGTCATTTAAAGTCATTTAATTGACCTGAAGTCTGGTGTGAGCCCTGTTAAAACAACTGTCGGTGGGGGATGGCTTTTCTCAGAAATCATGGAAATGATTGGGAGGGACCAATAGTTCTAGCTGCCCCGCCCCTGTCCTTTGGTCAGGCCATTTCCCAGCAGAGAACACCCTTTCACTTTTGCACATTCAGGAGAGAAAAGAATCTATACCTTTCACACATCTCCATTATGGTGATTTGAGATGATCAAAGTCAGAAAATTATAGATAGAAGTGAGATTAGTTGATGTGCATGGATCTAGAAGTCCAGTGGTTGCTAATAAAAGTAAAAATAATACTGGCCACAGATTATGGTTTCTATTATGTGTCATCCCAATGAGGGGATAGGCCATTTATGTGCTCATCCAGGGAAGTGAAGCGAAGACAGGGGGCAGTGTTGAACAGAGGAGAGAGGTGGAACCAGCCAGGCCATGTCCCACACTGGGTCACTAGGGCCCTGAAGGCTCTGGTAAGACTATCATTCATCATAAGTTGAATTCTTTTTACCAAGTACAGAGAAAAGACTCTAAATAAACAAGAGTTATCAACCAATCAACAAAGGTCTCCTAAAGATTTACTGGGGGCTCTTTGTCAGGGTGATACAAGAGATGGAGAAAGCTGGTGAGAAAAAAATATTGCACAGAAGAATCTTGAGAATAATACTATCTTTAAAAAAATTATATACTGAATCATATAGTAAAACATCAGGGGATTATTGAGATTCAGAGAAGGTGGGGATTGCTGTGGGGTAAGGTGCTCATAAAAGGCTTTTGGAAGGAGAGGGATCGTGCATTGAGTATTCACAATGGGTTGGATTTGTTGAAAGGCCTTTGCCTACTGCTCCAGCCCTATCTTGTGCTACTTCCTTCTCTCTCTCTCTCCCATGCACCGTGTACCCTGATTACACTGAGATACAGACCATTTCCCCGGTTGCTGAACTCTTTCATGCCTCCATGCCCTCTCTCATGTGGTCCTATTGCCTGGATGCCTTCCCTTCTCCACCTGGAGAACTTCAAGCTTAATTTCAAACATCCCCTCTTCTGGGGAGCCCCCCATTCACTCCTCACTGTTCACTACTTCCTTCTTTTAGAATTTATATTAGATTATAGATTTTCTATTAGGTTATGACCATAACAATTGCTAATGAGTAAAATCATGTAATAATAACTTTACTTGTATAATCATGACAATCACAATAAATATTCTGGTCTTTCCATGCATTACCTAATTTCATGCTCACAACAACCACAGTGAAGTAGGTGCTACTACCAGGGTACCCCTTTTATAAATTTAAGAGAAGGAGACTTGGAGTGGGGCCTGGATTGCTACCCCAGTAGAGGTAGACTCAAGATGCAAACCCAGGTTGTCTGACACAGAGTCTGAAATCCTGAACATTACCCAACACTGCCTCCTGTATTATTCTAATGTATCTCTTTGTCTCAGGTGGACTATGGGTATGTGAAGATGAATGAGTGGGGAGCCTGTAATGCCCCAGGTTCTCATAGCTTGGTGCATTTTTCTCATTTTAGCTTGTGTGCTAGCCACGTGCAAAGGCACAGGGTGGAAGTGAATTGAAGTCCTCTGCTTCTTCATACACATTCAAGACTACTCAGAAGTCTCCTTTTCTGGGAAGCCTGCCTGACTACTTGTCCTCCTCCTGCATTGTTGGGTTCACATATGTAATATATGCCTTCCAGTTCTTACCAGGCTGTTTATATGCCTGTTATAGTCAAAAGACTTGCTCCAACCAGGTGAGTTCTAGAAAGTATACATGGTGTTTGGAACATGTTGAGCAAATACCTAACTTCCCCGCTCTACTTTCCTTCTCTGAGAAATTGGGATAATAATAGTATCTGTGTGTATAGGTTATTCTCTATTTGTTGCCACATCCATTGTGACCCTTTCGGGTCTTGATCTGGGATCTGGAAACCTGATCCTTGTGTTCTGTGTTATCTGGGCTCCCTTGATGACTGGCTTGGCTCATAGGAGCCATTGGCAGGAGTCTGGGAAATGGGAAGAGAGGCCTGGGGTATTTCTTCCCTCCCCTAGTACCACATTTCTGGCAGTATTTTGTCTGTTGATGTCCATGGGTGGCCTCCTGGAAGGGTGCTGGTTTTCACAGCCTCACTGACACTGTCCTCTCTGTCCTGTCCCTTCAGGGGTGGTACCATCCCTGTATCACCTAGGGGTGGTAACAGCCTTCTGTCATTGCTAGTGTCTGGGGGCTCATGATTCCTCATTTATTCCTTTATCTCTGTCCCTCATTTCTAGAATGGTCCTCTTACCGAAGCCTTTTTTTTTTTTTTTTTCTTTTTTGAACCACCTCTGGTGAGTTTGATTTCCCTAATGGACACAGTTCCCTAACAGGGATTGTTGTGTGTGGCTTGCAGTGGTCACTTGAATTTTCCTCCCTTCCTCGTACCACAACCAGACCAGCTGAGAGCCAATGATGGGCTTACAGGGAAACTCTCATACCCCTGGCACCATGAGTGCTTTCTGCAGCCTTTGATGGGTGGTCAGCGCAGGGCTCTTTGACATGCTGACCTGGCTCCACAGCAAAGGGATGTCCCAGTTCTACCCCAACTGGTAGGGGCATGGCTTCTTTTCCAGAGGTTTTCCACCACACCTCTAACTCCAAATCTGATCTTTCTGCTACTTAGCTCTCTGGGCAGTGATCATGTTGAGAGAGAGATGAAAACATGGGTCCTTTTTTCCTCTTTGGGCGCTCACTTAGTCTGCTTGGGCCACCATAGCAAAATGCCAGACTGGGTAGCTTAAACAATAGAAACTTATTTCTTACACTTCTGAAAGTGGGAGGTGCAAGGTTTGGTCTCTTCTGAGGCCTCTTTCCTTGCCTTTGTAGATATCTGCCTTTTTGCTGTGTCCTCACATGGCCTTCTCTCTGTCACATGTATTCCTCATATCTCTTCCTCTTCTTAGAAGGACATCAGCCAGCTTGACCCCCTCTTACAGCCTTTTTTTTTTTAAACCTTAATTACCTCCCTAAAGGCCCCATCTCCAAACATAGTCACATTGGGGGTGACTTCAACATATGAATTTTGGGAGGACACCACTCAGTCCATAATAGACAGTGATAGAAAGCATGAAGAAGCAGACATACTGGCTCAGGCATTTTAGGAAAAGAGATGCCTTCTTTCTTCTTTCCATGTGGAAAGATAATTCTTTTTTTTTTTTTTTTTGGAAAGATAATTCTATTAAAGCCCAGAGATCTGCCTTAGAGCTAACTTCCCATCCTCCCATGGTCTAGAGGGTCAGGCAGGGTCTTGGAAGCCAGGTGGTCCTTGCTCTGCATTTACATGATGTGCCATCCACTCAACTGTTTCATTTCATTCCTCTGGGTCATTGTTTCCTTGCTTGACTGAGTTGTTGGGCGACTATATGAGATGAAGCACATGAAAGCCCTGAGCAAACTTCTGCCCATCTAAGGACATTTTTGGAAGAAACCATCAGGAGACTCTTCCAACTGCTATTTTTCAGGCCATATGTAATTTATGGTAACTTTTTAAATAACATGCTCCTTGCTGGACACCCCTACAATTCCTTCCCTACCAATAGATGTACCTTATAACCCTGAGTCTGAACCTAGAAACCTTGGCTTCTTCAAGAAGCAGGGTTAACAGGTGTCTGGGAGCAAGTGAGTGTGCAGACCTGGTGCTGGGGGCATGAGGATGAATCAGGCAAGGTCTTTGTCCTCATGGAACATGGCATGGTGTTGGAAAATGGATAAGAGGCCACAACAATGTGGAGAGGACAGTGGCATGAGGAAGAGGAGCACCCAGAGGAGCCAAGTTGGTCATGGGTAGTTTTTGAGGACAGAGGGCCAGAATGCCTTGGAGGCCTTTTACAGGAGATGATGCCTGGACCCCCTGGCAGCAGTAGACATTACTGGCCTGGGACACACAAGGGACCTTCCTCTATAGCAAGAGATGGGGTGTGGTTGAAGGTATAATCCGATGGGCACTTGCGGCAGAACTTGGGGTCTGGCTGTGCTGACTGAAAGGGAACTGAGGACCAAGTGGCCCAGGAGCCATGAAGCTTGACTTCCTGCTGGTTGCACCTGCATGGGGACCTAGGGGGGTGGTAAGGACTCCAGGGGCTGGGTGCAGAGCTTGAGGGTGCACAGGAAGGATGAGTCAGAGAAGCCAGTCTGCTGGTTAGCATGTTCTACATGCTTTTTCAGGGACAGGCCACTGCCAACCTGCAGGCATACAGTCTGGGGGTGCTGGAGGTTCCCACACACAGTGCAGGGCTGTAGCTATGGCTGAGACAGGTATGCACACTAAACACTATCTGTGTGCACTGAACAGCTGACTGTACAGACTGGCTGCTCCAGTCCCTAGTGAGGTGTGGACGTGGGGACTGAACACTATGTGTGCCACCTGGGCTGTAGGGAATTGTCCGTGCTCTAGGATCTCTGTGAAAGCTTCTGAGCCCCTGTAGTGCCAGGTGATGGGCACCTGTTTGGCTCTGTTGGTTGCCCTAGGGTACCTGGGTGGCCTAACCTCCAGAGCTCCCTGGGTGCTGCAGGGGTGAGCTCCTATGTGACAGTGAGGCTCTACAGGTACACAGCTCCTGTCACAGTGCTCAGGTTCATTCTGCCCCTCTCACCTCCATTTCCCTTCCTTATGTAAAACTTTCTCTAGTTGCAGGAATTGCTGCTGCTTTTCTTCCTGAAGGACACAAAGCTTCTCCCGCAACTTCAGGATTGGTTCCCTGGTCTCCTCCAGTGATGGTCACTCTTCCATTTCCTTTCTCTTCCTTCTCCCCTGCTTTGTTTGTTATCTTGTCCATCTCTTCTTCCTCCACCACCTGCACTCCCCCTCTGTCATGATGTGCAGGTGCCTTGGCGGTGCTCGGGCGGAGGGTTCCTGGCTCTGTCACTGACTGGCAATCCTCGAACAGGCCCCCTTCTTCTTCTCTTCCTTCCACCCCTTATTTTCAAAGATGTGGAGAATGTACCAGAATGAGTGGAGGATAGGGCATGCCAGGAGAGAGAATGATGGGAAAGTGAGAACCTTGCCCTCAAGGTAGGAGGCAGAAGTGATGCCAGGAGACTTCTGGGTGGTTAGGGAAGATGTCTGGGGCTGAATAAAGAGGACTCATAGTAAGCGGGTTGAAGGAGGCGAGTGTGATGAAATGTCCTTGATGCATGTAGAAGGAATGCCTATGGATGTGTGTGCAAATGATGCACAACTCTTGGGGGTCTAGGAGGATCATCTTGGGGGGGTGTGATAAACTGGTGGGGCTCCACTTGGAGTCACTCTGGACATCCTTTCCAGGGCTCCCAATCTGCTATGCTTATGGCTCCCCTGGGCTGTGCTGGAGGTGAGATCTGCCATGGATATTCTTGGCTGTCAGGTTTGTGGTGTCCAGACTCCCAGGGCCTGGGCAGGGGGAGACCTCCTTCCCTCATGGCCTTGTTTGAACAACCACCATCCTTAAAGATATACTATGCTTCTTTTACACATGTGTACTTATTTCTAGTTATAGAAGCAACGTGCTCATCATTGGAAATCGGATACAGAAAAATATATAAAGAAGGGGGTTAAAAACCCTCTAATCTGATGTCGGAGATTGCATGGATGCTGTTAACATTCTGGTGTACCTTCTTCAGTCCTTTTTTCTCGAGCACATTTTTTTTTCTTTGTGCATGTGTATGTCTATGCATGTGTGCATAGAAACATACGTATCCATATATCCAAGTCATGTGACCTGCTTTACATCAAGCTGGGATAAAAAATGAGGTGATATTAGTCATCATAACTTGTATTTTATGGCTTTTCCAGATAACTATCCTCACCCTGCCTTGCAAAGTCCTCCTGAATTGTTTCTGGGAAGTTCTAAAGGATTTCTCAGATGAAGTCTTTCTTGTTTTCTTTCAGGATTGTGGTCTTTACCCTGACGTTCACTCTGGAGGCCTCCACGCCTCTGAATATACCTCACTTTTGCTGCCAGGGCTCATTTTTTTAAATTTATTTTTTTATTGGTGTTCAATTTGCCAACATAGAGAATAACACCCAGTGCTCATCCTGTCAAGTGCCCCCCTCAGTGCCCGTCACCCAGTCACTCCCATCCCCTGCCCACCTCCCCTTCCACCACCCCTAGTTCGTTTCCCAGAGTTAGGAGTCTCTCATGTTCTGTCTCCCTTTCTGATATTTCCCACACATTTTTCTCCTTCCCCCTTTATTCCCTTTCACTATTTTTTATATTCCCCAAATGAATGAGACCATATAATGTTTGTCCTTCTCCGATTGACTTATTTCACTTAGCATAATACCCTCCAGTTCCATCCATGTTGAAGCAAATGGTGGGTATTTGTCATTTCTAATGACTGAGTAATATTCCATTGTATACATAGACCACATCTTCTTTATCCATTCATCTTTTGATGGACACCGAGGCTCCTTCCACAGTTTGGCTATTGTGGACATTGCTGCTATAAACATTGGGGTACAGCTGTCCTGCCGTTTCACTGCATCTGTATCTTTGGGGTAAAACCCCAGCAGTGCAATTCTGGGTCGTATGGCAGATCTATTTTTAACTCTTTGAGGAACCTCCACATAGTTTTCCAGAGTGGCTGCACCAGGCCAGATTTCAGGTTGTACTACAAAGCTGTGGTCATCAAGACAGTGTGGTACTGGCACAAAAACAGACACATAGATCAATGGAACAGAATAGGGAATCCAGAAGTGGACCCTCAACTTTATGGTCAACTAATGTTCGACAAAGCAGGAAAGACTCCACTGGAAAAAAGACAGTCTCTTCAATAAATGGTGCTGGGAAAATTGGATAGCCACATGCAGAAGAATGAAACTAGACCACTCTCTGTCACCATACACAAAGATAAACTCAAAATGGATGAAAGATCTAAATGTGAGACAAGATTCCATCAAAATACTAGAGGAGAACACAGGCAACACCCTTTTTGAACTTGGCCACAGTAACTTCTTACAAGATACATCCAGGAAGGCAAAAGAAACAAAAGCAAAAATGAACTATTGGGACTTCATCAAGATAAGAAGCTTCTGCACAGGAAAAGAAATAGTCAACAAAACTAAAAGACAACCTACAGAATGGGAGAAGATATTTGCAAATGATGTATCAGATAAAGGGCTAGTATCCAAGATCTATAAAGAACTTATTAAACTCAACAGCAAAGAAACAAACAATCCAATCATGAAATGGGCAAAAGACATGAACAGAAATCTCACAGAGGAAGACATAGACATGGCCAACAAGCACATGAGAAAATGCTCTGCATCACTTGCCATCAGGGAAATACAAATCAAAACCACAATGAGATACCACCTCACACCGGTGAGAATGGGGAAAATTAACAAGGCAGGAAACCACAAATGGAGAGGATGTGGAGAAAGGGGAACCCTCTTGCACTGTTGGTGGAAATGTGAACTGGTGCAGCCATTAAGGGCTCATTTTTAAAGTGTTCTCTAGTGGCCACTGTCATGAATATCATAGCTGCTGTGCATTCTTGCTCTCCTGGTGCTTTGAGCCTTCCTTTGGGTACAGAAGCACAGCTGTGCCCTCTGAAGCCTGTATGCACCAAAGTCAGGCTGGGTTTCTATAGAGGTGGGAGTCTCTGCCCCTTTTGGTTTATACTTTGGGGTACAAGCAACCTTGCTTCAAGGTCCTATGTAGCGATGGTTCCCAGAACTCTTTATTAAAAACAGTTGTGATAAATAAGCTTGCAAGATGGCCGCCATCAATCCCTTCCCTTCCTGCAACCACCTGTTGCCCCTTCTATCAATAAGTGGAGTCTCATACCTACTTTTTGAATCTGGGCTGGTCTCAGTGATTTGATTAACCAATAGGATGCATCCAAAAGGGTGCTCTGGGACTTTTGAGATGAGGTTGTATGAAGGCTGTGACTTCTGCCTCGGTCTCTTGAAATGCTCATTCTTGGGCTCCTTCCTCCAAGATTCCAGCCACATATGATAAGCCTTTTGATGATAATCCATGTATGGATGCTCCAATCAAAGGCCTCATCTGAGGGGAGAGTCAGCACCAACTGCCAGCCATGTGAATGCACCATCTTGGATATACAGACAGTCATGCCTTCAGATGCCTCTGGCCCAAATCACCATTTGCAACCATTTGAGAGACCCTAAGGGACAACTGTCCTGCAGAGCCCAGTTAGCTCACAGAGCTGTGAAGGAAAATAATAAATTGCTGTTTTAAACCACTAAATTTTGGAGTAGTTTGCATAGTTTGTTACATAGTAACAGATAATCTGAACAACAGAACCTCATCTCTCTCAGCTATGTTCTGAGTCCCCCACAATCTGAGTGATAGGCACCCTGCCCTCCTCAGAACAGCCCTCACCCCACCTACATATGAGGCTTTGTATCCCAGTGAAATTTGTCTGCCTGGCCTCCTGTCTCCTGATGCTTACTTCTCTCTCAGGATAATTCCACCAGATTCATCCCATCATTCTTCATTGTTTCCAGACGTGTCTCAATTGCAAGAGTATATATGGCCTAAGCTCCAGTTGGGAACTCTGTATACACAGTGAGGAGTTTACTGCATATACAAAAGTATGTATTTATTAAATTATTTTTTCACTTAGTGGTATCTTGTCATTTTCTCATGTCATTAAAAATTCTGCAGAAATAGTATTTAGTCATTTGATTTCATAGCAGTACCCTTCTCCTTCTCCTGTTTTTGGAAATTGCATCCCCCTTTTTTGCTTACATTATACAGAAAGCTGAGATGAATATCTTTATCCATAAATCTTTACTCAGGTTCTTTTTTTTTTTTTTTCCTCAGGTTCTTATCTTAAGAAAATAATCAAGCACTCAGCAAAAGGTATGTGTGTATGTGTTTTAAATGACAACCAATAATAATGCCAGATAACTTTCCAGAAAGTTCATACCAAGTCAATTTGATAGGCAGAAATGCTATCTCATTTTTATTTTAATTTCTACTTCTCTGATTTTTGGTGTTGTCAACTAAAACCATTTTTTTAAGTCTTTGGTGTAGACTAAAAAATGGTGTAATTTTTCTTTCTAGCCATTAATAAATATCTACTATGTGCTGAGAAATCAACTTGACAGAAAGTGAAGAATTTAGTGTACAACCTGAGTGTAAACTGTGTGGCTTGAGGCACAGAATTGGTAACAGGCGATAAGGAGTGCACCTGCCTGAGGGCCAGTTGGACATGTTGTTGGTCATCCTGCTGCATCCTCAGTACTCTTGAGAGGGTGGAAGGGCAATGATTTTGGCACCAGACATTCCCACATTCAAAAGTTGGCCCTACCATACCATTGTATGACCTTCATCAAGGTATTTCAATTTCTTCAGCCTTAAATTCTGCACTGTAAAGTGAGAAGTCGCAACATCCCTGGTAGGCCTGTCATCAGGATGAAAAGAGAATAAGCGTTCATCTTACATGTTGGACCCACACAGTAACCATCAAATCCTTGTTCTGCCATAGCATCTCTTGAGTCTCTACCCTCCTAACACATTGCTAGTGTTCTACTTCATTGAGCTTTCCCTGCTCTTGTACTCAGGGGCAGTCAATGTCCCCTCCCTCCCACCTATTTGCCACACCAACTCTGTCTTTCTAAAATTAAATTGAATCATATCCTCACCTCACTCAAAACCCTTCAAGAGCTCCTTCATGTGTTTGAGACCTGGTTCCTCCTAGCCTGCAGCCTTACTAATGCTACTTCTCTACCTTATTACACACCCTGTACTCTGGCTACAGAGGACTGCCCAGCGTTTTCGACAGCCTTCACCTCCTCAAAGCCTGCCATCTTGAATATGTTGTTTTTCTGTTTGGACCCTTTCTTCCTCTCCTGTCCATGTCCATGTGATTATCACCTATTCATTCCTCAGAAATTAGCTGAAGTAAGTCCGACTTCTCTGAAACTTCAAGCTGGTTCAGGCAATCCTTCCTATGGGTTCCCCCATCATAGCACAAGACAAGGCAACATGTAATTCTCTCTCCCACTGGATTATGGCTTCTTGTGGGCAGAATGATATCGTCATTTCTACATCTCTTATTGCAGAGCCTAGCATGGGGTTTCTTAACATCCACAGATCTGGCCACATCTGGCTGAATAATTTGTATGGCCTAGTGCAAAGTGAAAATACAGAGCCCCCTTGTTCAAAAGTTACTAAGTATTCCAACATGGCAACAGCAGAGCATTAAGCCAGGTAGGGGGTCTTTCTGCAAGCCGGGTCATGTTG
Source organism: Canis lupus familiaris (assembly GCF_011100685.1). NCBI lineage: Eukaryota > Metazoa > Chordata > Mammalia > Carnivora > Canidae > Canis > Canis lupus. The sequence goes on along the minus strand of NC_049226.1, from coordinate 54,304,155 downwards.
ACTATATCAGTTGCTTGTCTGTGAAGCTAGATCTGCTATTAGCATTTTAGGCCAGATTATTCTTTGTTGTTGGGAGCTGTCCCGTACATTGTAAAATGCTTAGCAGCATCCTTGGTCTCTATCCAACAGATGCCAGTAGCCCTCCTCTCTAGTTGGGACAACCAAAAATGTCTCCGGACATTGCCAAATGGCAAAGCTGCTCCTGGTTAGAAACCAATGGTTTAGAAGACTATAGGAACTCAAGGCAAGTTCGTGGATGTGCCTGTGCTCTGATGGAGGTAAGAGTGAAGTGTTGTAGGGAGCCAACCAGGCTGAGGAAAACTTCCTGGGGGTATAATGTCTTAGGGGAAGTCCCAAAGGATAAGTAGGATTTAGCCAAAACCTACCTGGCCAAGTAAGCTGACTTAGTCAGAACTCTGAGGGGTGCTGGAGGAGGGGGAGCATCCAACAAAGCAAGGAAGGCTTAGAAACCTCCAAATGAGTCACAGATCTGGTAGTTTCAAGTGGTAGGTAGATCTTTCCCAGGTTGTGAGAAAACAACTTTGAAGTTCTTCCCTTGGAGTGTTTTCAGGGCCAAGGGTGAAAAGGAAGCTTTGAGGATCACAGAGAGCTCTGTATTATAAAACTCTGGATTTGCTTCAGGCAACTGCCTCCCTCAGACCAGGCCTAATGGCTTGCACATGTTCCCATCTTGGTCACTCAATGGAGATGGACACATGGCCTGTCTACTCATCTTATCAGTTTCTTCCACACTCAAAGGCTACTGAGAATGCTGCAAATAGGGCACCCCATCTGTCTTGCTGGGGAAGGGGGTGGTAGCATGGAAAGTTGTGGCTTTGAGGGTGAGGAATCTCTATGGAGGTGGCAACTCATATTTCTTGGGACAACTGTTGGGAAACAACACATCAGGACAGATGTTCAGGAATACAGTGATCTGGTTGGATGAAAGGACTGTCATCCTCCATAGGTCAGGACAAACTGGCTGAACCTTGATATTGGTAAATATCCTCTGGCTCCCATAAAAATTACTTCTTGGAGAAAGTACTCTCCTAGGAGGAGGGAAAGTATAGGTCAGATTAGATTTGAGGGGATAAAGATAATGGAAACCTTCACTGAGTCGGGTCTTCTCTGAAGCCCATATTCTTACTCACATACTTATGTCTGAGTTTCTAATCCACTACATTTTATCTGTGTGACTTGGGAAGGTTACTTGAGGTTAAGGTTACTCTGTGCAAAAAGTTTCTAATTTTAAAATGGATATAAGAATAATATTGACTTTATAGGGTTGTGGTAGGGATAAACTGAGATCTTGCAGGCATGTGAAGGGACTATGATGTTTTAGCCATTGTGGCTAGAATACCATGACAACTAATATTTATTAACAGCTTTTTGTCATCATCTGTTTGATTCAGGACCCTTTAAATGAATCTTCTTCAGCCATGTACTCAGAGCCACTCTTCTATCAGCAAGAGTTCTCAGTTGCAAGCAGTGAAAATCAACTCTGGCACCTTCACGAGTTGGTATTGGAGGCTCTAGAATCAGCAGACACAAAAGGTCCAGATTTGAAAGATTGTTGGACTTGGAAGCTAGACAGGCATAAAAGAATTCTCTGATTGTCAGGGAGACAAATTGCAAAAAAGCAAACATTCAGTTTTTGGAAGACAGCCATGTTGTACCATCCATCAGTACCTTTTACCACCAATGCTGGACAGTACAGTGACTTCAAGTGAGCTCTAATCCTCATTCATCTGAGCAACTTTGCTGGACTCTAGGGGCAGGAAAGAGGGAGGGTATCCCCCCCTACCCACTTTGGCTTCCACTGTGAGGGTAGGCTGCTTCTTCACATGGGGTCTCCCACCAAATGAGAGGAACTGTTGAGGGTGGCTATTGAAAATCGTCATATGTCACTAATGGGCCCCCTCTTTGGCTGCCCAACCTTCATTAAAAGCTTTCTTATAAATTTATTTTTTATTGGTGTTCAATTTGCCAACATATAGAATAACACCCAGTGCTCATCCCATCAAGTGCCCCCCTCAGTGTCCGTCACCCCCTCCCCCTGCCCACCTACCCTTCTACTACCCCTAGTTCATTTCCCAGAGTTAGGAGTCTCTCATGTTCTGTCTCCCTTTCTGATATTTCCCACTCATTTTTCTCCTTTCCCCTTTATTCCCTTTCACTATTTTTTATATTCCCCAAATGAATGAGACCATATAATGTTTGTCCTTCTCCGATTGACTCATTTCACTCAGCATAATACCCTCCAGTTCCATCCATGTTGAAGCAAATGGTGGGTATTTGTCGTTTCTAATGGCTGAATAATATTCCAGTGTATACATAGACCACATCTTTATCCATTCATCTTCCGATGGACACCGAGCCTCCTTCCACAATTTGGCTATTGTGGACATTGCTGCTATTAACATTGGGGTGCAGGTGTCCTGGCGTTTCATTGCATCTGTATCTTTGGGGCAAATCCCCAGCAGTGCAATTGCTGGGTTGTAGGGCAGATCTATTTTTAACTCCATTAAAAGCTTTCTTATATGTATTCTTCAAACACACACACACACACACACACACACACACACACACACGCACACGCACACACATCTTCCTTGCAACTGAAAATATACTTAACGCCTCCTCAAAGGAACAAAACCCAAAGCATCCAGACTGTGCCTCCAGTTTTTTGCTAAAAATCTATTAAACAATTAAATTTTAGAGTTCATGGTAACTACTTCCTACATATATAACAGTGAGGAGAACAGATAGGAAAGAAGAGGAAACTTTAGTAGAATATATTAATACTCAACGCTGCAAGGAAAGAAATTCAGATGGAGGCTATGGTCCTCATGTCTGCCTAACTAGTGCTGTGGCTTCCCTTTACTATTCCCTTCCAATGGTTTTTGTCTTCAATTGGCCTTCTCATGGTCACTCTGGTGGATGTCTCAAACATTTGATTTAGGGGCTATGGGCCATTGGTTTTGGGCTGCAGAAGTTTTTCACTAATTTATACTATTAGATATAGCAAATTTAGGAGCCACTCAGGAGGTCTCCAACTTCCTTTCTTACTATTCCCGTGGTCCCATCATCTGCCATCTTATTTTTCCTCAACAGTTAGGATCAAACAACCTAGCCAGTTTGGCAACTGCTCTTATTTTTGGCCTATGTTTCCAGTGTTTTAAAGAATCTGAAATGACCAGATGGTGGAGTTAAATTCCAGTGACCACTGTTATGTCCCCTTATGGAAGACCTTTTTCTCCCAAGTGCACCCCCACATCCCAAGTCACTGGAACCAGTAGAACCCAAAGCTGTGGGGCTGGGAAGTAAAAGTTTGTGAGTAGGGCATGAAACATGCAAACCCTTCTTTAATCCCTTGGTTCTAGACATTTTATTCTGGCTGTGGTGGCAACATTACCATAAATTGTTCCATTATACATAATATTTATCACTTTCTGTAGGATAGTGCCCCATCTTATGAGGTCTTACCCTTCTGGCATGATGACTGTTTCTTCAACCAACCAGAATATCATTCTATCAGTATACCAGTTCCTGGAAAAGGGTACATCCTAAAACAAACTAATCCGATGGGCATAAAGCCATTGTCTCCATGTCTCCCTCCCTCCCTCCCTTTGCAAAGCAAACAAAGAAAGGTTAGTACCTGAAGTTTTGCTTCCTAGGTAGATCTCCCTTCTCTACAGTTCTTGAATGGAACTATAAAAAATGACAGTAATTCTATGTCAATCCACTAGTCAGAGTTATCTTCCACGGACCTGTAGAAATGGGATGGTAGAGGACATGGATCATGGCAGGAGTGGGTATGCTGGGAATGTGAGCATCCTGCCCCAGCCATTACCTGTGCCTTAAGAACCTATTGAGCCGGGTCCCCTATATGCCATTTTCATATGCTAATGGAATCTGCTAGGCATAGCACTTTATGGCTCAGGGGATTATGTAACATTCTGTTCATAATGTCCAGTAAGGGATACGTGCTAATTTTGTGCTCCATTTTCAGTCCAACAGGGCCCAGGAGCAATTCAAACAACGTTTTCTAAAAGGAGCATAATTATTTGTGATTAGAGCCTCGATTTGCTGTTAGATTTCAAGGGCTTTTTACTGTGAGTCTTATACTGGAGCTTGATGTGAATGCCATGTAACATTCTGATCTCCCATTCTCATGAGATTGCTTTCCCTGCCCCCTCACCTGGCTTGCACGTATCCTACCAAAAGCATCTATAGTGCTTGCTATTTCCTCCATTCTGTTCCTAACTGAATGGTGCTATAAATATAATGGACTAACATTTTGGCATCAGGATGGGAAGATGGTCAAGATCTCTGTGGTTTAAACTATGGTTCAGACAATAAGTCTTGATATCTCCTTGAGTCAGAAAAAGTACACTGTTGTTTCTGCCAGGTGAAAGCAAACTTCTGGTGTTTTCTGATGCTTGGTATAGAAAGAAAAAGCAGTCACTACATACCAAGGGTCTCACAGTTATGATTTTTCTCCAGTAAGAACCCAATTTAGAACAACACATTTTGTTGGAGATATCACCTAATTCTCATTCTTCAAAATCAACATTGCCCTTCAATGTCAATCACAGATGATGCCAGAAATCTCTGGGAGTCCCCTGGCCCAATAAATAACTGTCTTCTTCCCCTTTTGAGTTCAAAGCCCATTCAAAAATATATACAGTAATTACAAACAAACACATCACATTTAATATTGATAAAACTGTTGGAGAACATGGTTTTATTTATTTTTATTATTTTTTTTTGCATTTTAGCTTTTATTTTTTTATAAATTTATTTTTTATTGGTGTTCAAATTGCCAACATATAGAATAACACCCAGTGCTCATCCCATCAAGTGCCCCCCTCAGTGCCCGTCACCCAGTCACCCCCACCCCCCGCCCACCTCCCCTTCCACCACCTCTAGTTCTTTCCCCAGAGTTAGGAGTCTCTCATGTTCTGTCTCCCTTTCTGATATTTCCCACTCATTTTTTTCTCCTTTCCCCTTTATTCCCTTTCACTATTTTTTATATTGCCGAACTGTGGAAGGAGCCTCGGTGTTCATCAAAAGATGAATGGATAAAGAAGATGTGGTTTATGTATACAATGGAATATTACTCAGTCATTAGAAACGACAAATACCCACCATTTGCTTCAACATGGATGGAGCTGGAGGGTATTATGCTGAGTGAAGTAAGTCAATTGGAGAAGGACAAACATTATATGGTCTCATTCATTTGGGGAATATAAAAAATAGTGAAAGGGAATAAAGGGGAAAGGAGAAAAAATGTGTGGGAAATATCAGAAAGGGAGACAGAACATGAAAGACTCCTAACTCTGGGAAACGAAGTAGGGGTGGTGGAAGGGGAGGTGGGCGGGGGGGGGGAAGTGACTGGGTGATGGGCACTGAGGGGGGCACTTGACGGGATGAGCTCTGGGTGTTATTCTATATGTTGGCAATTTGAACACCAATAAAAAATAAATTTATAAAAAAAAAAGAGCAAGAACTAGGTGTTTCTTTAGGCAGACTAATTTAGAAAAGGCAAAGGAGGAAGAAGCCTCCTGGAGTAAGCTCCTTTTGCTAGACTTACCTATTACATGTGTCATGGTAGGTAGTGACTTTTTCTCCTATCATGGAGAAAAATCAGTGAGGAATGGAGGAAGAATGGCAGGACTATTCTAATTGCAATGTCTCCACATAAAGACTTGAGTCTGGGGAGATCGAAGTTGTACCCACATCCCTTCCTATCACTGGGACTCCCCACAACCGGATCTGTCTGTGCCTACACTGAATATGTCTTCTGCTTTACATTGTTTGCCTCTTAATGCCTCACAGATAGGCCTAGGTTGAATGTGTATACTGTGGCTTCCAGGGCAGACACTGAAGACGCATCTCCCATCTTCAGTTGTAATAATAAAAAGCAGGACACCATGTACAATGGGAGACTCCTCCCAAATAGGAGAGGTTGGAGATTGAATGACCAAAAACTAGATAATTGCCACTCCACTCCCCCAATGTATACACTCCAGATGGGGGCCAACTTCTGGTTTGCTGGTTTCGACCCTCTGTCCTCACCTACGTTAGCTCACTAGCCCTGCTTGCTGCCTGGCTATAGGCTCCCATTTATGTTTCAAAACTCTCCTTAGGACATGCATTTTGACATTTGTCTCCCTGAAATTACACCAGGATGAGGCAGGGCAGGTGTAATTTCTATCTAATTATTACCTCTTGACACAATTTTTAAAATTCAAGATTCTATAAGCTACACATCTCTTAGATAAATGTCCTGCAGTTATTGGTGTGGTCTGCTTTAAGGAAGTCAAAGGCCCAGGAAAAAAAATAAAAGTTCCTGAATTAAAATACTAAGATTCTAGGTAGAGTAGTAATTACTACATGGAAAGTTTTATTTTTTAGGAGGGGGAAAAAACCCAAACAAATAAAATACCCTTCACATCTAGGATATGACCAAGCCTCCATATGAGAAAAAAAGGATCCTACAAATATATTTATTTCAGTTCAATGTTTATGTCTATAAGGATCGTATTTTTCAATGGTAATAATAGCCTTACAAATTTATTCAATTAATGACAGTTTAAGTGTTGTCATGTTGCAGCTCATTTGTATCTCAAAACAACTGTGAGAGACTTCCATTTAACATGAAAGAACATGGAGGCAGGGGTGCCTGGGTGTTGCAGTTGGTCGAGCATCCGACTCTTGGTTTCAGCTCAGGTCATGATCTCAGGGTTGTGAGATGGAGCCCTGCATTGGGCTCTGCACTCAGCATGGAGTCTGCTTGGGATTCTCTCTCTCCTCCCCCACCCCCCATGCTCTGTCTGTCTCTTTCTCTAAAGTAAATGCATAAATAAATAAAAAATAAAATAAAACACTGAGGCAGACCAGAGAGATGGACTGATTTGTCCAAGATCAGATAGGCCCATCAGCAATGGAGCTAAGAATGCTGATTCTCTGGCCAGAAGTTCCAAATAATTCTACAGGGCATGCTGACAGAGGGTGTGGGCTTTTCTTTATTTTACTTCTTAATCCTTCACTGAATTTGAGTACAACAGTGCAATTGCTAAATAAATCTCTGTGAGTCAGGACTGGCTAAGTGCTTGGGATGCATAGTGATCGACCCCAGGTAGCTTAGAGACAATAGAAATCAACAATTTCATTAGAACTGATTTTCTCACACCTGTAAATGTTGTGATAGAGGGGTGCCCTAGTGCTGGGGATCCCACAGAGGGGCATATGCACCTGTCTGGAGGAGGAGCTTCACAAGTTGGAGGACAAAGAGCATTAACCAGGCAGGATGACAGGTGGGGACGGTATCTGTATGTGGGGCAAGTGCATAGGTGAGTGCATGGAGCCATGATGCACGATGGGACTGGACAGGTGAGCAGGAGTCATACTGTGAGGGTCTTGAATGAAAATCTCAGTGTTTTGAACTTCATTTTGGAGGGCCACAGAAGGTAATGGGGAGGGAGTGGGGAAAAGAAGTTATTTTAAACCAGTGGCTCTCAACTGGGGACAATTTGCCCCCTTTCTCCTTCTCCCCATTCCCGACACTGGGCAGTATATGGGGAGATTTTGATTGTCACATTTTTGGAGAGAGTTACTACTGGCATCTTGTGGGCAGAGGCCAGTTATGCTGCTAAATATTCTGCAATGTATTGAACAGCTTCCCCCAAAGATGTTATTGGGCTAAGGTTGAAAAACCCTGTTTTAAAGATTTTATTTATTTATTTAATTTGAGAGAGAGAGTGTGAGCAGGGGGAGGGGCAGAGGGAGAGAGAATCTCAAGCAGACTTTGGGCTGAGCACAGAGCCCAATGCAGGGCTTGATCCTACAATCCTGAGATCATGACTGCAGCCAAAACCAAGAGTCAAATGCTTAACTGACTGAGCCACCCAGGCACCCCTGAGAAATATATCTGATTTTTTCTTTTTTTCCCCTGTTTTAGAAAGGCAAATTGGAAATCACCTAAGAGCTGGAGAATTGCTATATGGCCCAGCTACCTTATTTATTTTGAATGTTCTTCCTCTATAATAGACCTCATGTACGGTATTTTCATATTGTTTTGTGTTTATTCTTCTTGATTCTACAATTTCCTACAAGATGGTGGAGCCCAATGTGATCACTGCTCATGTGAACGGCACCCCTTAGAGTTGTGCAAGTGCACCTACTGCACCCTAACAGAATAGAATGTAACAATCAGTCAAGTAGTACTTCTCCTTAGTGTCCAGCAGAGGCCTGGCACAGCAGTTCAGAATTTGATGAATGAGTGACCAAAGGAATGAATGATTGTCAGTCCAAAGAATGGGAAAACTAATTGCATACCAGGTGATGCTGAAGGAGAAACCTGTCATTAAAAATCTCAGCAAGGTATCATACCGAATTTCCGGAGTGCGTTGGAGTGGAAACAAACAGCTCCCTGCCAGGGCCCTTTTGGCCGACACTTCAGAGCCCTGGCTGGCAAGGGGCCCTTGGAGTGGAGGCTGGGTTTAGACTCTGGAAAATTACTAGGTTTTCTGGTCTCCTGGGTCCTCTGCAGCCTTATCAGTGCAGCTTTGTCAGGGTTTCCATCATAAACCCTGGGTGTGGGGCTAAGTGGCCTATAAAATCTGACTCCTGGCTAAAGCTGGCAGGCACCAAGCCTCCTAAGATGCAATTAGCTTGACTCAAGGAGTCTTCGGTTGGCTTCTCTGCTTAATTGGGAGAAGGCAACCAAGAAATACAGAGGCTTGGTGCTCTTTCTGTCTCTCTAAGGATGGGCACACAAAGGCTTCTGCTGCTAAAAAGGAAAACAGGCCCATCACCGATGTAGATCTCTAAGAAGGAGAGGTTTGGAAAGGGTTGACCACCAGGAGTTGGGAAATCCTGCTGGGCAGGTGCCAGAGGCAGCTCTGTGACCCAGGCCAGCCCCTTGCCCACTGGTGAGGTGGGGGGTGGGGGCTTCATTCTCCCATGGTCAAATAATGTGATTCCTTAAGGCTGGCTTTGATTCCTAAGTGGGGATGCTCTGGGATGGTTGCAGCAAAATAAAATGCTTGTTTACAACCATGTTTCACACTTAAGCCCTTTTCATCCAATGGTGACATTTATTCCTTATTTCATTCATTGCCTATTACTGTTTCTTCGTTTAGGCTGTATAAGCTGGAAGTACAGTGGGATCTGACCCCACTCCAAAATACAGGCACAGTCCTGGCCAAGGTCACATAGTAGAAAGAGCTCCAACCTGAAGGGGCCTTAGTTTCCTCATTTTTAAACTTGGGAAAATAGCAGCTAATTTATAGCTTAGGGGCGATAGAAATTTAAATGATAGAACTTATAAAAAGACTAACACTATGTTGGGGAAAAGAAATAAGGGTTCCTTAAAGAGCAGTTTGATACTACTACAATAAAAACATAATGTGCCAAATGCTGTCCTTAGGGCATATGCAATGCTGTAAAAGCTCAGAGGTGTGAGTGCCTGTATCTGAGAGGGGGTAGGGGTAGGGGGAAGGGGAGGAGTCAGGGAGGACTTCATGGAGAAGGTGATGTGACCTGAGAACTGAAAAATGGACTATGAGCTTTGCAGGCAGAGAAGAGAGGAAAGCACATTCCTGTTAGCAGGACTAGCATGCACACAAGTATCGAACATGCACAGTCAGGCTGGGGCACGAGGAGACGTGTTTGTACCCTGATCACAGGGCGCAGGGTGGAGGGTGGGGTGTGATGGCACCATGGAGCTGAGCCATCCAAACCAATCCTTTCTTTCTTCTTCCCCTCCCTGTGCCCTTTCTTGTTTTTGCTTTTAGAACTTTGAAAAGAAAAATATGATTTAATTTTGAATAACGTAGAAACAATTAGTCGGTACAGTCCAAGGACAGGTTCAGTGACTTTGAAGTAATAGCGACATTGTTTTCCACTCCCAAGTGGTAGAGCTGAAGATGCAGGCTAGGTCTGCTCATCACTTTTGTATGCTGAAAAAAAAAAAAAAATGCAAAGTCTGTGACTTTGGTGACTTGTAAACAATGGGAGTAACTTATGTGCCAGTTTAATAAATGGAATAGTTTAACAACAAAAACTTAGACTTTGCGGCAGCTACAGAGGCCTGTATGCCATATTCTCTGCTTTCTGTTCATAGGCTAACTCGCCAACATACCTAACAGATGAAAGACTTCCACATGATGTCACCACCACTGGTTGCCACACCTATGAAACAGAGTATGTTCCAAAGAACTTAGAATATCTTCTGCCCTGCAGGCCCTTTAGTGTACAGATAAGCTTCAGGCGATGGAGCTAGCCCTTGGTCACATGGCGCAGTAGAGTCAGGGCCCTGAGTCCAGGCCCCAGCTCAGGCTCTGGGCTCCGGGGTCTCCCATGGAGGGTTTCTGAGCAACAAGGCCTCCACCAAAGCTGACTGCCTACCCCTCAGATCTGCTCAGCACTTCACCCCACCCTCTACCCTGCTGCTCGCCCTGCCGGAGGGCTCACTCCTGTAAAATTCTCTTAAAAACCCTTTATGACTCTTTAGTCCAGGCTCCCAGTCTGTCGTGCACCATATGTGGGGCTTGTTAATCCCTTAAAAGGTCCACGGATGGCACATATTGGGGATGTAGACCAGATACATGGGGGAGTCAGGGCTCTCCCTCTGCGACAGTGTTAGTAGAAGGCCCACTTGGTGAGGGACAGGGGTCTGCAGAGAGTTGGAAGCAAGCAAGGAAACAGATGCATTTTGAACACCTGCCTTTGCTGAAGACCTGCTGGGTACGTTCATGTCTGAAACCTCGGTTCAAAGCCTGACTTTGTGTTAATAAATTCCTGGGGCAATTCACTCCAGTTTTCCAAGTCTCAGTATCCTCATGTGTGGAATGGGGGAGTGATGCTGACCTACTCATGACGGGGAAGCTCAAACCCCTTAGCTGTGATGCTGACCTACTCATGACGGGGAAGCTCAAACCCCTAAGGTTTGAATATTCCCTCTTACTTGCTCAGATTCAGAAGAGACCCTTAGAGGGAACATAGAATTCCTTTCGTTCATCTGCTGACTGGTCTCCCTGAAGTGGAGTATGGGGAATGAACCCTGAATCTTGAGTCAGGTCAAAAGCCAGGTGTGTGTCAATGTGGGAAGGTTGTTGGGTCAGAAGATAAAATTGATTCCAAGGAGAGCAGCCCCTTTTCCTCCCTTTTGTGCCTGGGAAGAGCTGGTCAGGACATCAAAGATTAGCAAATCTGGAAAAGCTGCAAAGACCGGGAAAAAAAATATCCCTAAAGCCTCCTCCTTCCTCACAGCCAGGCCCTTTGGATGTGTCATTTGTTCCTGGGAGGTGTGAGCTGTCAGGGAAAAGAACCCTGACTTTGGAGTTAGGCAGGTCCCACCCCTTAACAGCTGGGTGTCCAGGGGCAGGTCACTTATCCCCTCAGCTTTTCCTCAGATGTGAAAAAATGTTCACATTGGTTTCCCGAGGGTTAAATGACCCAGCACATGGGGAACATTCCATAAACACCGGTTCCCTCCTCTCTCTGGCCAGAAAATACCCCATCCCCCTGGGGACTGTCACCCAACCCTCAGGCACAGCTTGGTCAAGTCCCCATAAAACCCAGCTTCTCCAAGCCCAGCTTCAGAAATTAGAGTGAGTTGATTCGTCACATTGTTTGAATTATGGCAATATGAAAATACAGAAAACCCACCGGGAGCCAGCCTTTTCCCATATATAAAACAGGGTTACGATCCCATATAAACTTTTAAAAGAGAATACTTTAGTTTATTTCTTCATGCACAAGATTGGGCAAGAAAAAGAAGGAATAAGAAAAAAGAACACACCGACAAACAACGTGATCGGAGCCAATGTCCTTGCTTGTTCGTCCTTCTGCTCCCTTGTCTTTATTTTCACTTTTCATCTTCATATCCTGGATCCGCACCCACACTGCAGCAGGCTGGGGCTTTCCAGGGGCTTCAGAGTCCGGCTGCCTCCTTAGGACCCCTGCAGGTCACACCCCCCTTCTGTCTCCGCGTCATCCAGTCACAGCAGCCTCGTCCTGGACCTTTAATTTCCCCAGGTCTCGGGGCGCCTGGGTGGCTCAGTGGTTGAGGACCTGCCTGGGGTCCTGGGATGGAGTCCCGCGTTGGGCTCCCTGAAGAGAACCTGCTTTTCCCTCTACCTCTGCCTCTGCCTCTCTCATAAATAAATAAATAAATAAATAATAAATAAATAAATAAATAATAAATAAATCTTAAAAAAAATTTCCCCAGGTCAGCTAGAGCTGAAGCCAGGATGAAGGATGGGGGTAGAGGTAGGGTCACAAGGTGAGGGGCACAGACCTGAGCATGGCTTTCCCTGTGTAAGACCTTCAGAGGCTCCTCTGTGTCTCAGAAGAAAGTCCTGCAGGTTCCCCACCTTTCAGGGCTTCGTCTCCAGCTTCTTCTCCTCTTTTTCTCTCCTTTGCCTTGATCTTGCCCACTCGGCTTCCTCTGCCTAGAAGGCTCTGTCCTCTAAACGACCCTCGGCTCTTGCCTGCCCCTACTCATCCTTTAGGGCTCAGTGCATTTCCCTCTGGGGAAATTCGAAGTGATTCTCAGTCTGATGAACCTGTTTGCACTCCTAGGCTGTGAGCCTCCCAGGGGTGATGATGCAAAGTGTTTTGTTCATCGTGATATCTCCAGTGTTAATAAGTGCTGTCCAATGTGGTAGATCCTCAGGAAGTATCTGCCGTGTTGGGATGATGGACTTGAGTCTCCATCCATGGTTCCTCCACCATGGATGTCCAAGGTTGCTTCAGGGGGAACCCAAGCACCATTCTCATCTGCAAGATGGGGATAAAGATACCTACCTCAGGGTATTGTGACCATCAGAGAGATGTTTGTTCGGTGTGCAGCACACACCTAGGGATTGCACTTATCGAGGGCCTACTCTGATTACAAGGTTCACTGAAGAAAGTTTCTTTCCAGCACTGTGACCTCAGTCATGATGAATTATTCAACACTGGCTAGTGCCCACCAGAGAGGCGTGATAGTAAATTCCTCGATCGGGGTTCTGTTTACAGTTGGAAGGGAAGCAATATCAGTTGTTAGTTTTCAAACGAGACCTCCTCTTGGATGGCAACACATGAAAGAATCGCCCGGGCTCAGGTCCAAGGTTCTGTATGCAACACATGTGGTGATTCAAATACAATTTCATTTACTCGTGACCCCACCTGTCAAAAGCCCACATCCAATTAAAAAGGCACAAATGGTTAGCCTTTATGGCAAAGGTGTAAAGAAAATGCTAATTGTGTGACTTACGAATCCCTCTGTGCTTCCACGGTCATCCTTTTGTAGGGAACAGCAGAGGTGGCAAGGGGCAAAGTCCCCTGGATGAGCATGGGAGACTTCCCTAGCAGCCCATCTTCTTATTGGAGTTCAATTTGCCAACATATAGTAGAACACCCAGTGCTCATCCCGTCAAGTGCCCCCTGTCAGTGCCCATCACCCAGTCACCCCAGCCCCCCCCCCCCGCCCAACTCCCCTTCCGCTACCCCTTATTCATTTCCCAGAGTTAGGTGTCTCTCATGTTTTGTCACCCTCACTGATATTTTCACTCATTTTCTCTCCTTTCCTTTTATTCCCTTTCACTAATGTTTATATTCTCCAAATGAATGAGACCATATAATGTTTCTCCTTTTCTGATTGACTTATTTCACTCAGCATAATACCCTCCAGGTCCTTCCACGCGAAGCAAATAGTGGGTATTTGTCGTTTCTAATGGCTGAGGAATATTCCATTGTATACATAGACCACATCTTCTTTATCCATTCATCTTTCAATGGACACAGGCTCCTTCCACAGTTTGGCTATTGTGGACATTGCTGATATAAACGTTGCAGCAGTTTGGCTCCTTCCACAGTTTGGCTATTGTGGACATTGCTGCTATAAACGTTGGGGTGCAGGTGTCCCGGCGTTTCACTGCATCTGTATCTTCGGGGTAAATCCCCAGCAGTGCAATTGCTGGGTCATAGGGCAGATCTATTTTTAACTCTTTCAGGAACCTCCACACAGCTGCCCATCTTCTTACCAAAACGTTCTAGAGTTTTAGATTTGGGCAAAGCATTTGAGACAGTATGTGAAGGGATTCTTGGCAAAGTGGGTTGGCAGGGGCCTCAGAGGCTTGGGAGATTGAAAACAAGTTATAAGATTATTAAAAGATCCTTTCCCCATGGTACACCGTGTTGTAGTTTAAGCTGTGTGTCCACCGAGGTTACCTCATGTGATCGTTATGCCAAACTGTGATACCATATGAGCTGGGATCATCCAACTCATTTTACAGAGGAGGAACGGGGCTCAGGAATTTGCCCAAAGTGGACCAGCTAGTTGACGGCACTGCCAAGACTTAACACGGCTTTTCGCACTCAAAGTCCTTTTTTTGTTGTCCTGTATTTACGTCCTCCAGGCAAGCTGAGTCCTAAGTCCCTGTTCTCATCCCTGCCTCTTCTCTTAGTCTGGAGATCTGCGGAGGGAGGCATGCTTTAAACTCGCCCACGCCCACTGGTCAGTCAGCTCAATGGAGCCTGCCCTACCCTCCTCCCCAAACACAGCCCAGCATTCCTTCTCCTGCGCACTTGTGCCCATAGCACTTGTCCATTGTGCTTTTGTGTAACAAATAGGTGTTATGCAATGCGGTTTGAGCCACTGGGAAGTATAATCTACTTTTCAGGCTTCTGCTTAACTACACGATGTCAAGAGAGTATGTTGGATGGGGATGCACCTAGCAATAATTGAGTAGCTTCTAGACATTTTATCATTCATAACTGCATAAGGTATATATTCTTATTCCTGCTCTATGTGTAATGCATTACATTACAGTAAAAAAGCAGAGCTTGTCTGCACAGGGAGAGGGAAAGGTACTAGCGCATTTATTGAGTGCCTCGCATATGCTTGTACTTCACAAATTTGCTAGTCCTTGCTGATCCTCACAACATCCTACAGAGGAAAGGATGGGTGATTTCCATTTTACAGATGAAGAAACCAAAGTTTAGCAAAGTGAAATAAGAGGTTCATTCAGGAAATAAGTGGTAGCATCCAAAACCCCCGATTTGGTCCATACTGCAATTTCAGGAGACTGCCCCAGACCAGAACTGGGGCAGGCCTCTCAACTGATGAGAGGACGTCAATCCAGGGCAGGACTCCGACATGCAGGGTTGGAGTGGAAACAGCCTGCAACTATTAAGATAAAAAAAGAAGAAAGGGAATATGAGGTGTCAAACAAATAAGAAACAATTGGGATACAATCATAAGGAAAATTCTAGGAAGCCAAACTCTTATAGAACTGTTTGCAATGGAAGTGGTGGGAAAGGCCGCCCTCTGGCCTGAAAAACCACAAGTTTTGGAGGAAAAATATCATATGGAATCACAGAAACTCTTTGGAGAAAAGGGTCTTTCATTTGTTGAATCAGCCAGTTCATGCTCATCAAGCCTCTACCAAGAGCCAATACTATCCTTGGCACAGCAAGTCTGAAGTTGAATAAAACTCAGTTCCAGCCCTCAGGCCACACATTATTGAAGGTTATAGAGAGTAAGGATGTGTGTTACTGTGGGGAGCTATGTATGTACTGATGTATTCTACAGCTTTGGAAAGTGCAACATCTGAGGGTTCATAAGAGACAGAGTGACTCTGCCTGGGGAAATCATAGAAGACTTCATAGAGGAGGTGATGTGAGCAAGACCTCAAAGGAGGAGTAAGCATTCTCCAAATGGAGATGTGGGCAGAGCACATTACAGGCAGAAGGAGGAGCATGGCAAAGGCACACAAGCCAGAATGGGCATGGCAGATTCAGGGAGGGGTGGGCAGCTGTACATTAAGTGCATGGAAAAATATATAATGTGGCCATTTTGGCTTTTTAATGCCTGTATCCCTGAGCCCTGTGCTTGCAACACAGAATACAGAATATAGACCACACCAACCGAGACTGCTAAATGAATGCAGATGGCCAAACACATAATGGAGAATTAAGCACTTTGCTGCCAACAGATTTCCATCCAGCACTTCATCTCACCCAACATTTCAATCAGCATCACTGTAAAGCAAGCTGCCAGGATGTGGCGGGGCAGCTAAGCCCAGCAGACTGTGCAGCTAGAAGGCTCACTCCGGAGCTGGCCGCAGCGCTTACTGGTTGTGTCACCTGGCAGCCTCCGAGTGCCTCACTTCTCTCATCTGTAAAATGGGGGTAATAGTACTGCCAATCTCCTAGGATCATTGTGAGGGTTAAACTTGGCCATTTTGTGGTTGTGCTATGCCATGTAGGTCTTTCTGAACTTGACGGAATCAAAACATAACTCATGTTGTCTATCTGTTTACAGTTTATTTCCAACCATTGGAAGCACATAGAATAATTATTTGGCTAGGACCTCAGAGATCTTCTAGTCCAACTTCTCACGTTTGGGAAATTGGCCAGATTACTGTGCGATCTTGAGCAAGACACTTAATCGTAACAGTGGCGCCCTAATGCCTAAGAGGTGACGTAAAGCATGTTGCAACACTAATCGTCACTCTGGGAAGGTCATTTCCATTTTACCAATGAAAATGCCGAGGCATAGAGAAGTTGAACGACCTTCCCAAAGTCACAGTAGCACACAGTGGGGGCTGGATTGAGATCTAGGCAGTCTGGCTTCAGAACTGTGTGCTTCCCCACCATGCCACATTACTTCTCTAGAACAATGACTCCACTGTTATTACTGTTCCAGAGCTCAATGCTAGATAAGACCTGGGAGCTACAGATCCTCTACAGAATATAAATATAATATTCTATAGAATATAAAACTTAATATAAAATATAAAACAGACCAGCTACCTTGGTCTGTTTCTTTCTTACATTATGCTCTTAACTTGAGCTGATCCCTTGTGGCTAAGTTGTTGGGAAGGACTGGCTCCACAGCAGGGGTTTTCTGGTCGGGGTCTCCACCAACAAGGCACATTTACACCGCCCTGGCTTCAGGGAGGGGAAGCTCGAGGCCAATTCCCTTTGCTCTCCTTTTGGCCAGCCTCACTCTTGGTCATCCCCTGAATGGAGGGCCAGCTCATATCAGGGCCAGAGGGGCCCCAGGGTCTCAGAAGTTCCTGAGAATGCCCCTAATTCATTCTGTTTCTATTTTCCTCCAAATCACTCTCTCTGGAGCTCATTTCTTATTTAGGAAAACTCAACTTGATTTTGGGAAAAATACCATAACAAATAGCCTTGCATGAAATACTGGGAAAAGTTCTGCCCAGGAGTTTGGAAATCAGGCTCCTGGGCAGAGCTGGGTTACTGACTCACTGGGTTTTCTGGGAAAGTCACCACTCCTCTTTGGGCCTCAGTTTTTCCTTCTGTAAAATGAAGATGTTGGATCAATGATTTGAAAGTTTCTATTTGGCTTAAATGCTTACAACGTAGCATCCATCTACTTGTAGCATAAACTAAGTATACTTTGCAATGTTTGTTTAACATGTTCAATTAAGGTAGATCATTTTATCTCACATAACATTTACCTTCTTCCTATACCAAAACTCCCTACTATGCTTCACAGGTATTTCTGTGGTGATTTAAAAGTAGATCTACAAATTCCTTGAAATTCATCCCTCCAATAGTTGCAGCCTGATTTCCCTGCTCTGTGTGACTTCCAAAATTAGGTCATAAAAGGCATCACAGATTCTTCTTTGCTCTTGCCGTTGGATTACTTGTTGGGAGGAAGCCAGCCACCATGTTGTGAGGATATTTAAGTAGCCCTATGAAGAGGTCTATTTGGTGAGAAATTGAGACCCTCCTGTCAACCACTATGTGAGTGAGCTACTTTGGAAGCACATTCACCAGCCTCAGTGAAACCTTCATGTGACTAGAGCCCCAGCTGACATCCTGAATGCAACCATTGAAAGACCCAGCCAAGTTGCTCTTGGATTCCTGACTTTCAGAACTGCTTGAGATGATACATATTTACTGTTTTAAGCTATGGAATTTTGGGGTAATCTGTTACACAGCAATAGATAATGAATACAGTGGTGGTGGCTGTTATTGTCAGTGATGGTGGTGGTGGCATGACAGATAAGCCTGCCCCTGTGTCACTATAAATTTTCTGTCCAGAAATTGATTGAATTATTGCTGTCTGTCCTCAGTCCAGGAAGGATTTCAAAAGGAATAATGCGGGGCTCCCAAGCTTCCACTCCCAGGCTCAGATCCAGATGTGGGGAATCATTCTGTCCCAGGACCAGGAAATATAAGGGGGTCTATCTAGGCCAGCAGATGGATTTCTTGAAACATAGGAATCTTGACCGCAGTTTCCTCTTGGTGCTCATTTCCTAGTCTAGTAACAGCATTTCCCACCCTATGTCTACATGACACCACATTGGCCTTTGTGTCCCCAAGAGAGCTCTGTGATCAATTAGATATGTCTGCTGTGAGAATGAAAGGACAGGTGGCAGCATGCATGTCAGGTAACCTCTGCTTTTAATATGAAGGCCCTAGTTTTATCTCTTAATCCTTTCTCTGTGTCACCTACTGTTACATTTCCTGTGGGATAATGGAAAAGGCATGCTTTGCTGTTATTATTGGTGTACATGTTCTTTAATGATTAAAAAAAATCCCTGGCGTTTGGAAATGTTACAATTTAAAGTGCAGTCAGCTGCGTGGTCCCACTGAGTCTCCGTGACTGTCAAGTAAGCTGGGACAACGGTCAGGATCCATTCGTATTGTACAAGGAAAATCGAAGTTCAGAAAACGCACCTATTGCAAGGACCATCTGTCGCTTTGTTTTGTGACTAGAAGTCTGCAATATTATTCTATAGAGATTTAGATTTATGGAATATTTTAAGGCTTATGGCTCAGCTCAAAACTAAAATCTTCTTATTACTGTATGACCTGGGATGGCTGAGTACATTTATCAGGAATTTAGAAAATTTTGCCTATCAAGAAGGCAAATATGCAAGATGTTCTTGGGTGTATGATTGATAGGAGGTCTCCCCAGGGCTGGGCCTCTTTGCCTCACCTACTCTTGTGTCATCATAAGAGCAACAAAAAGTGACTTCTGGCATTTTTCAAGAATAGCAGTCGCCCATATTCAAGTGATCTTTGCAGTTTGTGAGGCTCCCCTATGCCTGATCTCCTTCATTTCCACATGTCCTGTGGGAGGTATTGGGTTACTTGCATGCGCATAGTGGTTACTTAGATGCATCAGTTTGGCTGGGATGTACCCAGACACATGGTCAAAGGCAAGCCTGGATATTGCTTTGAAGGTAGTTTTTTGATGAGATTAACATTTAAATTAGTGGACTTTAAGTAAAGCAGATTGTCCTCCATGTTCTGGGTGGGTCTTGCTGAATCAGTTGAAGGCCCTAGGATAAAGCAGGCTGACCTGCCCAGAGGAAGAGGGAATTCTGACTCCAGATTGTCTCTATATTTAAGCTGCAATGTTATCTCTTCTCTGGGTCCTGCCTGCTGGCCTTCCCTGAAGATTTTGGACTTGCTAGCTGCCATAATTCTGTGAGCCAAGTCCTTAAAATCTCAATCTCTCTCATTATATATATACATATAAAATTATAAAGAATGTAAAAAATCACCATGGTCTTCCCTCACCCAAGACAACTAGTTTTAATATTTTGGAACCTTTCCTTCCAGTGCTTTATGGTCCATTTTTTCTTTGTCCATGTGACCAATCTCATGATTTGGCTGCATAACCGTTACAACAACAAATAACAACAGCTATGTTTATTACTCACTCGTCACATTCCAGGTCCTAGTTTAAGGGCTACACAGGTGTTAGCTAATTTAATCCAGAAACAACCTCACGAGGAAGGTGCTGTTATTATTGACATTTTACAGAAGAGGGAAATGAGAAGTAGGAGAAGTCGGTAATTAGCCTAGGGTTCTACAGCTAGTAAGTGGTGAAACCAGGGTTTGGGCTCGTGGAGTATAGCTCCAGGTGCAGGATGCAGAAGGAAAAGTGGAGAGAAGCAGAATTGGAAGTTGTAAGCCCTTTAGTCACGGCCCCCTCTATCTTAGCAAGGTGGATGTGAAAAGAACACAGACTTTGGGGGCCATGAATCTGGCTTCAGGTCATAGCTCTGTCATTCTCTAATTGGTGAATGTGAGCAAACTCTGCAACATTTCATCATCCCCATTTACAGATGAGGAAACTCCCTTTCCACAGTGCCATGAAGATGAAAGATAAGATACTTGAAGTACCTAGTGTGATATATCACGATGGCTCAAGAAATAGAAGTTATTGGGGTTTATTGATGAAGATCTTGCAAGTCCAAGAAATGACAGTTTCCAGATACAGCCATGCTGTTGAGTGGCAGAGGAATTGCTAAGTGGGAGTTTGAAGAAACAAATGGGACAGTGAGGTAAAGGATTCAGGGTCATGCCCTTGGTGGTAACCAACCTAGAACCTCTCAGAAGGCCTGCAAAATCTTTCAGGGCAGGGGCAGTCCTCTCTCAGTCATTCATTCATTCACTAGCTCATTTATTCAACAAATATTTCTTTTTTTTTTTTCAACAAATATTTCTTAAGTGCTTGTATACTAGGCACTGTTCTAAGTGTCAGTGAACTGGGCTGTATCAGTGAACAAAACAGTGAACATATCTGCCCTCCTGGAACTTACATCATCAAAGGAGAAGATAGCAGACCATATGTGTAAACACAAAAGGTACCGAGTATTTTCTAAAATGACAAATACTGTAAGAAAAATAGACCAAATTAGTGGGACTGAGAACGCTGGAGATAGGGCCCTTAATATTGTAAAGAGAAGTTAATGTTAAAAGATTTTAGGGCAGCCCAGGTGGCTCAGTGGTTTAGTGCCGCCGTCAGCCCAGGACGTGATCCTGGAGACCTGGAATCGAGTCCCATGTCAGGGCTCCCTGCATGGAGCCTGCTTCTCCTTCTGCCTGTGTCTTTTAAAAATAAATCTTTTTTAAAAAAGATTTTATTTATTTGAGAGAGAGAGAGAGAGAGAGAGAGAAGTGAAGGGCAGAGGGAGAGGGAGAATCCCAAGCTGACTCGCACTGAGCAAGGAACCTGATGTGGGGCTTGATCCCACAACCCAGAGATGATGACCTGAGCCCAAATCAAGAGTGGGGTGCTCAACTGACTGAGCCACCCAAGCACCCTAAGACAAGTTAATTTTTGACCAGAGTCTTAAAGGAGGAAGCCATGGAGGAAGCCATGTCTTAGAAAAACTTTAGGTGCAGAGACAAATATGTCTATGAGACAACTGTGGCTGGAGCAGAGGGAGCCAGCTGCAGCTGGTGAGGTCAGAGTGGTGACAGGGTACCTGGACCATGGGTATTGTGGGTCACTGTTAAAGCAGGACAAGGAGCCCATGGAAACTCTGGATAAAGAAATAGCTTTATCTGTCTTATTTATTAAGTGGATCATACTAGTGGTTCAGTTGTGGTTGGGCCACAGGGTCAAAGCTGTAGCTGGGAGACCAACTAGAAGTCTGTTGCATAAATCTGAGCTAGAGATGCTGATGCCTCAGCCCAGGCAACAATGGAAGAGTTGGCCAGTGATCAGGTGCTGCATATACTTTAAAGGTAAACCCAGTATGGTTTCCTGATGGGTTGAATGTGGAATATGAGACAAGGAAGTCAGGGTGACTATGGGCTGCTGACCTGTGTGACTGGAGGGGCTGAATTGCTCTAACTGAAATGAAGGAAAGTGGAGAAGAAGTGGGGTTTGGGAAGGTGATCAGGAGTTCACATTTGGAGACACTGAGTTTGAAATATCTATTAGACACCTCAGAGAGAGGATCCCTGGGTGGCTTAGTGGTTTAGCACCTGCCTTTGGCCCAGGGATGATCCTGGAGACCTGGGATCGAGTCCCACATTGGGCTCCCTGCATGGAGCCTGCTTCTCCCTCTGCCTGTGTCTCTGCCTCTCTGTGTGTGTGTGTGTGTGTGTGTCTCATGAATAAATAAATAAAATCTTAAAAAAAAAAGACACCTCAGAGAGATGTTGAGGAGAAAGATACATGAGATGGATTAGGAGATAAGTCTGGGCTAAGGATGCATACTGAGGAGTGGTCAGCACGTGGTCCATAAAGCCACAGAACTGGATGACTTGAACGAGTATCTATCATCTATCTATCATTTATCAACTATCATCTGTCTATCAAATTATCTATCATCTAGCTATCTATCATCCATCTATATTATCTATCAAGAGAAGACATGGGAAGAACACTAAGAATGAGCTCTGCAGCCCCCAAATTCAGGAGGAAGGGAGAAGAGGGGGAGCTATCATTGAGATAGGAGGGGAGTCCAGAGAGCGTTGGAAGTCAAATTAAGAAAGAACCTCGAAGAGGAGGGAGTAATCAACTACCAAACACTGCTGTTAGGTCAAGGCGACTGATCATTGGATTTAGCAGCATGCAGGTCACTGGTGATCTTGACAAAGTTATTTCCGTGGGACGTGGGATAGAGACACGACTGGAGAGGGTCCAGGAGAAACTGGAGGGAGGAAGTTGAGGTGGGGAGGTTACAGAAGATTCTTTGGGAGTTTACCATAAGGGGAGTGGAGGACTAGGACAGTGGTTAGAGGAGAAGGAAGAGTCAAGAGTGGGTTTTGTAAAGGGAGCAGGAGTGCTTCATGTGCTTTTGCAAAATACAAGGGGAAATTCAACAGTGTAGGAGGGAAAGGAGACAATTAGTCCCTCAATGTCCATGGGGAGTGGAGGGTGAGGGTCTGGGCCCCCCAGGAAAGCTGGCCTCTGCAGCACAGCACAGACACCTAGAGTGACAGGCCAAGTGGCAGAGCACACAGGCATGGGTGGGCAAGGCCATTAGCCCAGAGGGAGGAAGAGAGAGGATATGCTGCAGGCTTGAGGGGTTAGGAGGAAGCCAAGGTGTGGAGAAATCCCTAGTTTTCCCCCATCCACTGCTCAGGGGTTGGCATGGGAGGAACGTTAACGAGACTCAAGACATGGAGTCGAACTGGCTTTGTGTGACACGGCCCTCTGTGCGCCCTGCCTCTGGGATCTGACAGGCTTGAATCGTGGCTGCTGCGCCCTTCACAGATGTGGGGCCTCAAGGACGTCGCTGACCCCTGTTCACTTGGGGCTTCTCATCTGGAAGGAGGGGGTTAAATGACAGCTGTCCTGTGGCCAGCCAGAGCCTCACCCATGGTGGCTGCAAAGATGCCACTGCCACTCCCCTGTGTCCCGCAGGGACCCTGCAGTCAGAAGATTCTGGACTGGACGAGTCTTCCATTCTTGTACCTCCAGAAGCTAGATATAACGTGATAATAGATTTAAACTAGTCATTAAAGATCAGAGCCTACTTTTATTTTCTCTTAAAAATGGAAGGAAAGATTATGTGAATTCAGATTTACTATCTTCAAGCAAATCACCAAGTTTTTCTATTTCCAAATCGACGAATGGTAGATTAAATAATTACAAGAGAAAGACAAGTGGGACTGGGTGGGCCTTGGCTGGTGACACTCGTGGAAGTTGCTCTGCTCCAGTGCATCTGGGATCCTTCCAGGGCCACATGAGAAACTGCAACCCCTCCTGTGGGGTCAGGTGTGGGCCTGCAGGGATGGGGCTGAGCAGGGGATGCAAAAGCCTTTGTACAAACTGCAGAGCACTCTTGGGCTCAAGCTCTTGGGGTGGTGGCGGCAGCCTGTGCTGCAGACCCCATCACAGCCTCTGAGCGTGGCTGTAGCACGTCAGAGCCTGGAGTGGCTACAGACTGCCAGAGGACTGTTCCAGAAGGGCCCGGGCAGCCTCATATGCTCCTTTTGGATCTGACCTCTGCAGCATTTCCCAGTAAAACTGACAGACTGCCTGTGTTTTACACTAGAGATAAATCACAAGGAGCCCAGGTTGCCCAGCCCTTAACAAGGGCCAGATGAACCACATCCCTCCCTCCCATGTGCCAGTCATCCGGGAGAAACTGCGGCAGGTGACATCCAGAAGTGCGTGTCCCCAGGCCTCTTGATGTCCTGCAGGTTGACAAAAGGAGGTGGATTCTCAGTGGTTGGTCTGTGTGTTGGTTATTCTTGCTCTCCCTTAGATCCCTTGTTCTGGGGGAAACCAGCTGCCGTGTCATGAGGCTGACATGGCCAGAAGCTGAGGCCCTTCCCAATAGCCAGGTGAGCGAGCCATAATGAAAGCAGGTCCGCCAGCTACAGGCCAACCTTCGGGTCACTGCAACCTCACGAGTGAGCCTGGGCTGGAACCACCAGCTCTACTGTTCCTGGATTTCTAATGGTCAGAATCTATGTGACACAATAAATGTTAGTTGTGTTAAAGCTGCTAAATTTGGAGGTTTTTCATTACTCAGCTCTTGATAAACTCTATACCAGGCTTGGGAAGGTGAAGGGCACATGGATTGCCAGGGGCAGAGAGAGCATTGGATTCCTGAATTTCTGGCTCCCTGACCATTACACTTTCTAGAACAACTTGTTACCTGAGTTAAGATTGACTTTACACATAGATGGTGGCAGGGAGGGATGCAGGGAGAGAATAAGGAAGAGAGAAGGACAAGAGGGAAGGTCCTTTATAACCAGTGGGAAAGGGGCTGAGAGGTATAGCCGAAACCCCAATTCAGCAGGTGGAAATGATGGGGCCCAAGGTCCCATCAGTTTTACTCCCATTGCACCAGGGCTGCAGCCTCTCCCTTGAGGCCCGGATCCTGTCTGTGGTCAGAGGGGCAGACATGTGCTGGAGCACCACAGGCCCCTGGGCTGCAGGCATCCCTGGGAAGGCCATGTAAATCTGAGAGGACGCCAATCTGTCAGCTAAAGGCCTGCTCCGATCAGCCTTTGCTTCTGTCCCAGGGAGGTGAATAGTAATTAGCATGTATGCATCACCTATTGTGTGCCAGGCACTGGGCTAGATGTGTGATTTAGTTTCATACTTAGAAGAAACCTGAGCAACACATATTTCTTTACTCATATTACTGATAAGACAGTGCGGAGAGCTGAGACAGCCTGTGTAAAGTCTCCTTTCCACCTGGTGCATAAGGATTTGAATTCAATTCCTCTTCTCTCCACACTCTCTGCTTCATACAGATCTCAGGACTGCTCTACCCGCTGGGCTATGTTAATGGATGAGAGGACAGACATCAATATTTAAACACAATTTTGAAGTACCCACCAGATTCCTGGCACTGTAAGGAAAAGAAGCCCAGAAACAGACTCCTTGTCCCCAGTTGCTGGGTGGGGAACACCTCACGCTGGTTCTATTCACTTGTTTCCTTGGGACACAGAAAAGCACAAGGGGTTTGAGTTTTGAGGACCGAGTAGGTTTAAGGCACCCTGGGCAGTCAGGGAAGGCTTCCTGTAGGAGGGAATACCTATACTTTGTCCTGAAAGAAAGGTTGAAGTAAGACGGGCAAACAGGAGGAGTGAAATATGTCCCGGGCCTACGTAAAAACCATTTAAGAGAGCTAGGTATTCTTGGGAGTGTGGTCCTGGACCAGACACACGGCAGCCCCCGCCATCACCTGGTAGCTCGTTAGAAATACAGAATCTTAGGTTCTACCCCAGACCTACGGAATCAGAATCAGAATTTTAACAGGCAATCCATATGCACATTTAAGTGTAGGAAGTGCTATTAGAGAGGGAATAAGCATATGTAAAAAAACACCTAAGAGCATGGGTAAACTTCTTAGGACACTTGAGTAGGTGTGGGGAGGGTGAGCCAGGGGCGTAACATGGGACTGGTCATGAGGCTGAGTAGTCAAAAATGTTTTCAGGCCCAGGAAGTGTGGCCAGGTCTGATTAGAAGACGACAAATATCTGGATATTCATGGAAAACTGATTTTAAATGTCCATTAATTTAAAAATATTCCAGGAGATAAAAAAAAAATCATGCCTTTGGGCTGTTAATTAGTGGCTTCTAGCGAGCTTCTTATTATGAGCACAATGCCTGTATCTTCACAAATAGATATTGAATGAATGAATAAAGGAATGAGTGGGGGGGGGGAGGATCTAAATATTTTTTGAAGGCCTGCAGAGGTGGTTGTGTACTCCTCTTCACATAGTTGCCACTGTGGCCTCAGTTTCCCTAAAAGCCCAGGGTTACACTTGATGATTTCTTTTCTTTCTTTTTTTTTTTAAGTTTCTTAAATTTTTATTTATTTTCTTAAAGATTTATTTATTTGAGAGAGATTGAGAGAGCGGGGTGGGGGGAGAGGAAGAGAGAGAATCCTCAAGCAGACTCCGTTCTGAGCACGGAGCCTGACATGGGGCTGATCCCACAACCCTGAGATCACAACCTGAGCCGAAATCAAGAGTTGGACACTTAGCCAACTGAGCCACCCAGGTGCCCCTTCTTCTTCTTCTTCTTCTTCTTCTTTCTTCTTTCTTCTTTCTTCTTTCTTCTTTCTTCTTTCTTCTTCTTTCTTCTTCTTTCTTCTTCTTCTTCAATTTAAAGAATTATTTATTTATTTTGAGAGAGAGAGAGAAAGAGAGAGAACAAGTGGGGGAGTCGGAGGGGCAGAGGCAGAGGGAGAGAGAGAATCCTAAGCAGACTCCATGCTGAGTATAGAGCCTGATGTGATGTGGGGCTTCACCTCATGATCCCAAGATCATGACCTGAGCGAAAATCAAGAGTCAGATGCCCCACTGACTGAGCCACCCAGGCGCTCCCCAGTTGATGATTTCTAAGCACCATTGGGCATCCGACCCTTGGTACCCCCAAAAGACAGGCAGGGATCAGTGGCACAAATGTGAGGCAGCTACCATGTAACAGGTCTTGGGTTGTTGGAGAAGGCAGAGCTGTATATGGGTGGTGTGTTCTATTCTCTCCAGTGGGGGCTGAGCTGTGCCCTGGCAGGGAAGAAATGAACTTTCTAATACAGTCTCTCTTTCCTCCAGGGTTAAGTCTTGTACAAAGTGAGAGCTTCCCTCTAAACATGGGGGGACATGAAAAGAGGATCCTGGGCCCCCCTGACTTTGGCAGGAGCATGCTGCTTCTCTGCTTCTCATGCCTCTTCCATGTGGGGCTTCCCCTCTGCCACCCATCTGGGCTCACACTGCCTGTCACACTTTCTATGGGTCCCACAGACCTCCCCATCTTCCTGCTGCCCTCACTCCCCTCTCTGCTGCTTGGAAGAGTCCTATCCCCATCTTACTCTTTCTCTAGAGGATATAATCTAGGCTGGAGCCTCAATAAGAAATCGTGTTCTTGTGGAGCTCACAGAGGTGCTCATGACCCCATAGGAGAAGCTGTTGGCCATGCCCCCCAATGAAAGACAATGGGGCAGATGAGATATATGCAGATTTTGGCATTTCAAAGACTTGGGTTCAAAGCTCAACAACACCATTCCCTCATTGAACATGCTTGGTTGAGGCTTCAATCTCTCTGGGCCTCAGTTTATGTAAGATGTAAGGTCATGATACTGCCCTTAGGAGCATGTTGTGGAGATATTTTTTAGAAGTCACACACATTTTTTTGAGCAGTGGCTCTATAGAAGGCAATGCACAAGGGACCTCATGTGTTATGGCACCTAGTTCTCCCAATGAGAGAAAGCAAGCCCACTTGCTAGGTGCTATCATTGTTTTCATTTTACAGATAGGAGCAAAGTAAGGCAGATTGTTTGAGGGTCACTCAGGTAGATAGTGGCAGGGTCCAAATCAGGTGCAAGATGTTCTGATCCCAGAGCCAACACACATGACCCCTGACTTAGAGAAATTTGAAAAAGTTCTCAAACATGCCTGCTACTCTGACTTAGCTGAAGTAGGGTTTTTTGTTTTGTTTTGTTTTATTTTTTGAAGTAGGGGGTTTTAATGGGCCAGACAGATGTTAGGTGACCAACTTCAAGCTAACTGAAATCATTTTTGTAAAGAGTTTTCAAATGGCTTTTCACTGACATTTTCTCCCTTTCACCTCTCAGCAACTCTTGAGGGCGGCAGGGAGTAAATATTACCCCGTTTTTTAGATGGGACAGCTAAGGTTCAGAGAGCTGGCCAACAGATAAGCCACGACCTGAATCCATTTTTCCTGATGCAAAACATAAGCTCTTTCTGTTTCCTCATGGTATTTGTCGCTATTAAGAAGTGAATTAACTATGTAATTGATGTCACATCAATTGCTCTGTGAGTAGAAGGACACAGAAGGAAAAAGTAGGAAGCTGGGATTGGACCACAGGGTCTAGAAGGTAGACCCAGGCAGAGCAGGGATGAGGAAGAGGGGCTGGGAAGCAGTGATTCTGAGCTGGGTATCCCCAGGGTTGGAGGA
This sequence comes from Canis lupus familiaris, assembly GCF_011100685.1. Lineage (NCBI taxonomy): Eukaryota > Metazoa > Chordata > Mammalia > Carnivora > Canidae > Canis > Canis lupus. Next base: position 54,275,984 of record NC_049226.1, on the reverse strand, counting down.
GAGTTTGCAGTGTATCAAAGGTAGGTTTTGCCAATTTCTTGACTTTGGGTTCTTAGGTATCTTTATGCCATGGCTGTGGTATAAACAAGGCCAGAACACAGTATAGGGAATGGACCAGCACATTTCTAGGCAGGTCAAGAGGACTAGACTGAGGGTCAAAACATTAGCCTGTTGGGTCTAGATTTTGTGACCTGCTTTTATCTCAAGCATTTGTGATCTAGCCCCATCAATTGGCACTCTCTGCTCCTCAGTCACCTTGAGTGGTCTCTGTTCTTTCTTACCCCTGGGCCTTTCCATATACTGTTCCTTCAGCTAGTCAGAGGATGAGCTGCACAATGGAAGAAGGGCAGAGAGAAGAGACTTTTGTTTTGGGAAATTCCTACCAACTTCAGGAGCCAGATTGGATAGCTCTATAGTATAATGGCTAAAAGTTCTGTTACTTACTAACTGTGAACTTGGACAGACTCTTTAACTTCTCTTTGTTTCATTTCAATAATTAACCAATTGGGAGAATAATAATAATAATAATTCAAAAGGTTGACATGATTAGCAACTGTAATGGCAATAAGTCGCTGGATAAAATTAGGCGTATAGAATGCTTAGCACCACGTCCTGCGTCTAGTTAGTGTGCAACAACAGTGAGATCTTCTATTATTAGTCTTTTACAAGGCTTTCCTTGGTACCCCCTTCCTGTAATCAGCTCAGTGGGATTAAGATGTTTGTGCTATGTGTTCCCTGAGTGTACACCAAGATTCTGATTTATTGGGTTTAGGGTAGGATTCAGATATGCCAGTCCCTTTTTTCCACGCATTCCGGGTGATCCTAATGGGTCCCACTTACTTTAATTTTCTAAACTGGCATTTCTAAGTGCTTCCCCAAATGATATGAGGCATTTTTTCCCCCCTGACATTCTGAACTCTGTGAAAGCAGGAGCTATGTTTGTATGGGTCACTGCCAAATTTCTAACACCTCAGCACTGTACCTAGCATTTGAAAAATCTGCAATCTTGTGTGCCTTGCTGTTGTTTGTTTCTGCAACGTTATATGGTGGACATAACTCAGAACATGAAACAGGTCTACCCTTCCTGATCTCACTGTTACTAGCTAATAATTTTTTGTATTAATCTATCGTTGCTTGTGTCAGGTTTCTGTCCCCTTACTGGGCACTGCCTGAGACAGATGACAATACAGAGTCATGAGTAAGAGCATGAATTCTGGAGCCAGTAAGCCCTAGTTTTACTTTTTTAGAAATAGAAATATCAATAACCAGAACTTTGTAAATTATATGGGTCTGTGGGCCTGTGAGGGCCAGCCCTTGGGCTCACTCTGACTGGTTTGTTTCTGAAGAAACTGGAGAAATCCTGATGCACGTTTGTCTTTATTAAGCATCTCTGAGCTGTCTGAAACTTTGATTTGAATGAAGCAACATTTAGGGAGGGAGGGTCCAAACTATTGTGCTTCTCTGGCAAGATCTTGCAGCAAGCTGCCTTGAGCATGACTCCATGGGCACTCCCGGGAAGTCCCAGGCCAGGATGGCCAGGAGGGGGACTGAAGGTGCGCAGAGGCTGGAGGTAGGCAGTGGATGGGGAGGGTGGGGGAGTTACCCACTGCACAGCTGAACCTCAGCTTTCTCTAGCAGCCCCACCCCAGGAAGCTACCTGTGTCCTAAAGGATCTGAGCCTATGGAAATGCAAGATTCCCAGCCTCATAGTTCTGGGGGTGCCACCCTTTCAAGACCCCTCATCTCCACTCCTACCCACTCTTGTCTGGATTCCATTTACAGCTTCACCTTCAAATTACAGGCATTAACTGTAATCAGGCATCTGCCCTGTATTGGGTGAGAAGCGGAAGACCGGCCAATTACCCCTGAATTGGTACCATGTATCAGAATGGCAGGAAGGCCTTGTAGGGGATCCTAATACTTACATGGGCTCTGTGTCTTCCAGGTTCTAAGAAAGTCACTAGTAACCCTGGAACATGAGAGCCACTGGGGACCAGAGCTCTGTACGCGGCCAAGCTCATGGATACTGTGAGGGGCTCGCCCTGTGGTTGGTTTCTGAGGAAACTGTAGGAAGATCATGAAGCAACACACTGAGGTCAGAAGAGAGCCATGATTTAATGTGTGTGGCCTCACCGTATGTCCGAGCCTGAGCTGGGACTTTCAACATTGGGGCTCCTGGTTCCTTGTCAGGGCTCTTTGCATGTCACCACGGTGCATTCCTTTTCCTTCTTGGCATTGAATTGTCCTTATCGGTAAAATGAGTTTATTCCTGACCTTGCTTCTCAGGGCGTGTGTGAGATTCAACCCAGCTGCCTGAGATGCTGCCAAGCTCCCTGCAGAGAATCATCTGGAAGACTGGCTCAGTGACAGGAACCAGTTCCTTCTCTTATTCTGACCGGAGGCCTGTCCACTTAACTGCTTATTCTCCTAGTTTCCAAACACAACAGGGAATGGGATTACTGGTCTTCTGGAATTCATGGAGCTGTGTTGTGGGGAGATGGGGGCTGGGAGGACACAGGGAAAGAGGCCAGGTTTGTGGGATGAGAGATCTGGAGAAAGGGTCAGCCTCTTGGCTATGGGGCAGTGCGAGATCCACAGCAAGGCACCCAGAGGTGGGCCACTTAAATCTCAGTGTACAGCTCTGTAAAATGGAGACACCGAATGCTTTCTTGATCGGGTTGAAAGACCAAATAACAGGTTTGTAAATGTTTTATAAAACAGAAATCATTCTGTGAGATTATTTATGGAGAGTTATTGGCAAATAGTAGATAATTATATTTTCAACAAGCATAATTTGTTTTGTACGCTACCAATTTTTTCATTAAATTTTTTTACTAAAAATTTTTATTATTATTTATTGCTGCTGATAGTCTTTTTTAATTGAAGTATAGTTGACATAGACATTTTGTATTTATTTCTCACTAAACCTTAGAATAATTCGGTGACTCAAGGCAGCTGAGAGATTTCTGTACATTAGCTTTTTCATCTTTAGAACATGATTAGCCTTAGTATGCAGATGGGAAAACTGAGGCTTGCAGAGACTAAGTGGTCCATCTAAGTCCCCCAGGAAGTGGCTGAGCTGGGATGGAAATGCCAAGCTGATGCTCTTTCCATCCGTCTGCCCCCCCCTGTTGAAGACCTGGGTCAGTGGTTAGATCCTGCCCTCCTGGGTGTGAATTTAAGTTCCCTGAAAGTGGCTCAGGAGCAGACATTCCAGTTCTGACTGCCACATACTACAGAGCCCATGAAATGTTGAAAAGCTAATTCATTTCAGTTCAGTCAGAGAGACTCTTGTGCCTTGAAGTGTTTTCCATGTGACTATGTGGGATGTGAGCTGGACCTGTGTGTAGACCGTCAGGGCTGCACTTCAGTGGAAGGTTCAGTCCCAGGCTTCATCAGGGATGGTGTCATGAGGCTCTCAACTGCTCAAGCAGACCTAGGAGGCTGGGGGTGAGCACAGAACACAGGGGCTAGGCCAGGGGTTGAGAGGGAGAACAGCAAAGGCTGGAGTCAGTCAGGCAATGGGGTTGTCCAGTAGTTCAAAGTGAGGACAGGCACAGTGTAGGTGTCATGTCCAGAAATAAGGAATTAGAAGGAAGCTGGTCTTGGGCTCTTCATTCATAGCTCTTCTGTGTATGTTGCTTGCTATACGCTCACCGAGTAGCTCTGACTGCTGGCATGGCACAGTCTTGACACGGAGTTGCAAAGGTCAGGATAGCGACTCTACCTTTAAATCTGTGCCCACCACCATCCTTGGAGTACCCTTCACACTAGCCTGAAACTGTCTCCCAGGAACACAGGCTGTGTTTCCTCCTGGGGGTATCTGCAGCCCCCAGTGGAGTTCCTAGAACAAAAGAGGAAGGGCCCTCTGTGAAGTGTGGCTCATCAGTGAGGGGATAAAATGGGACAGGGAGGTTGAGAGATGTCATGTGATTGACTCTGGAAGGGGGCAGAGGTAGAATGGCTCTCAGAACTGCCTGACTGAGCCCCGCACTCTCCATTTTGTGTTGCTGATGAAGTCACTGAGTCCACATGTCAGGAGCCCCCTGTGATGAGACGCCAATCTGCATCAGGTCTGAGATGGTGGCTACAAGTTAGACTCCAACCCAGGACACAGGTGCTGCCTGAAAGCCGTTCCTCCTTGCTTCCCCAAGAGTGACGACTACGTGGGAGACTGGACAGCCCCCTCCTCCTGGGATGTTTATCCCCAGAGGCCCAAGTCCTGCCCATCCTTCTGGAATCCCATGGGATTTCACCTCCTCTTTGCTGTCTTTCTGGACGACTCTAAGAGGGTGGAGCTTTTGAAAGCAGGTCTATCTGAAATCAAGTTCTGCCCCACAGCTTACTGTCTGTGTATACTTGGGCAACTTTCCCCCTGGACCTTGTTTATGCAGTCAGTGCTAAAACAGGTAGAATAATATGGTGGCTGCTGTGGAGGTTTGAGGCCCCCAACTGTAGCCCCTCCAGGATCTGCCTCAGCCTCTGACCTGAGATCATGTCCTTCTTCTTGGGCAGCCCCAGACAATGAGCGCTTGGGGCTGTTAGGGTCTGGCCATTTCTGGCCAGTGTGGGGGGCCTGTAACAGGCCACCCTTGCTGCAGAGCTGCCTCTTGGGTTAGCCGGGCCAGCTGTCAGTTCTGCATTGCTGCTGGAGTCACTCCCTGCCAATCCTGCTTCCTTCCCCATTTCCTTTCCCAGGTGTTAGATCCATATCTCAGTCTAAAGGCTTTCCCTGCCCAACCTTTGATAGACATTGCCTCTACTATGCCACTTATGCCCTCACTTGTCTCAGTGTCTGCTGCCCAGAGGACCTGCCACGAGTCACAGTAAGGGCAGAACAAATGGTAGACTTAGCTGTTCTTATTATTTCTCATGATTAAGAAAAAGCTTGTAGCCTCTCTGGTCTAGGAAGCCCAAGTGAGAGGTAAACAGGATGTTGGTTCTCAGTCTGATCAGCAATTATCAGAAAGGACACATATTCTGCACAGTGGCCGTGTTCTGCAGATCATGGCCCTAGGGGCTGAGTTCTGAAGATCTTTGCTTTACAAATACTCATATTCATCCCTGTTGCTCTCCTCACAAGGGGTGTAGGGCCCCACTTGGAGTGTGCAAGGCAGCTCAGTTTTCACAGGGAAACAAATGAATTTTAAAAAGAGGAATATTTCATACTTGACATACTCAACGCTTCCTCCCTGATGCCCTGGTGGAGAGCATATTGGACAATTCATTATACTTGTCAGGACTTGAAGACAATCAAACACAAGCCATGCTGCCCGGAGATTTAAGACCATTCGGGATGTTTTGCATACTTGTTATATTGCCACCTTTGGTGTTTTAACATTTATTGTCCCCCAGGGCTATAAAAATGTCCTGCCTTTTATAGAGTGCACAGAATGAGAGACTCCCCCACTGGCCAACCCACCAGAATTGGGGGGGACCTTAACAAGATTTAGGCTGCTTGATTTGTAACTGAAATGTGACCCTGCTATTCAGCTGCTTGGCCAGGGCATGGGCATGTCATGACCAGAGGGACTCCTGTTCGACACCCACAACCCAGCAAAGTTTACTGAGAGAGACTGATGCTGGGGGCCCACTAGCTCCTAAGACAACCTGTTCTTTTCCTTTGTGTGTATTCCCAGTCGACCCTGTGATCTGATTAGCCTCACACTGCCCTAGTTTATGCCCATAGCCCTAGTGTAAATATTAATAGCACCCCTTTCCCTCTTGGATATGGAGTAGAGCCCTTTGTAAAACATAGGTATATGGATATACACCCACCATTCCACAATCTACATACAAAATGGTGAAGGTTTAGAGTCACAAACTAGATACAGATTTATAGGAAGGAGACTGCTTTTGTTTCTTTATAATTGTTTACTGTGTGGCTCTGGGACACTCCTGCAGAGAGCCCTCCAGTGGCTCTCATGAGAAGCCAAATGAGCTGCTTTCCAGAATTTGATGGAATGTAGTCTTGCCTGGAACCACGGGTATGGTGCATGTAACCACTTAGGGTTCTTTAAAGTTCTGTGAATGCTTGAAATAGATCAGTGGGTGCTGACAAATGGCCAAAGAAGGCATATGGCTCTTGTAGTTAAATGAAGATGCCAGTGATAAGGATAACGAGAATACAAATGATAATAACACATGATATTTACTATGTGCTAGGCATTGCCCTGAGTGTTTTACATTTGCATATATTAACTGATTTAATCTTTACAATAGCTTTATGAGGTAGATCCTCTTTATTATCTCCATTTTACAGGTGGAGAAATCAAGGCACAAAGAGGTTAGGTGGCTTGCCAAAACCATGACGTTTTTATACTGAAGCATGAAGGCTTACCTTGTATCCTATCATTTTGGTAGGAATATGCTGCAGGGATATGGAGGTTATAGCCCTGGGGCTGATTGCTGAATGGGTCATACAAGCTCCTTTAACAAGGGTGCCTATAGAATGTATCATCCAAACTAGGACACTTTTGGGAATGAAAAGGAGTGTTATTAACAGGAATACTGGGACAGTAGACATAAATGGAATGACATTGTGGGACAAACCAGGTCAGACAATCACCATACAGTTAAAATCAGTGCCTAAAGGCTTGAGCTCTGCTCCAGCTTAAATCCACTTGGTGGGCTTGCTTTACGGTGGAGGCTTGGGTTTAGGGAAACATCTTTTTTTTTTTTTTTTAAAGATTTTTATTTATTTGAGAGAGAGAGTGAGCGAGCAGAGGGAGAGGCAGAGGGAGAGAGAGAGAAATCCTTAAGCAGATTCCCCTCTGAACATGGAGCCTGACTTGGGGCTCAATCCCAGGACCCCGACATGATGGCCTAAGTGGAAATCAGGAAACCACCACTTAACTGACTGAGCCACCCAGGGGCTGCTTAGGGAAATAAACCTTTTATAATGGGCTGGATGCAAACCTGACTGTTGCCCCAGAGGAGACATTGTCTGTACTACAAGGGAGAGCAAACAAACTGGCCCCTATTCCTGTGGGAGATACTATCTCTCTCTTCCAAGGCTGTTGGCTCTACAAATATCTTTGAAAAGATAGTTGGTGCCTCTTCTTGCAGAAATACAGGAGATCCATGGAGAACTGTCTCCCAACAATAGTGAGAGCCACAACCCTAGGGGTGCTCTGTAGGAGCTGTGGCTGGGATTTCTGCACTCGCTGGGGAAACAGCAGAACCAGGCTTCCTGCAACCAATTCTTCTCCATTATAAGTCAGAGATTACATGAGACTCTGGTTCTCTTCCTCTGATTTTGGGAGTGCCTGAGATCAAGAAAGGCAAAATGATGTGTTTTATGGACCCAGAGTATAAAATTGGAAGCCGAATGTCTTCTAAAAAAAGATTTTATTTATTTATGAGAGATCACACACGAGTGGGGGGAGGGGCAGGAGAAGGACAAACAGACTCCCCACAGAGCACAGAGCCTGCTGTGGCGCTTGATTCCAAGACCCCAGGATCATGGCCTGAGCTGAAGGCAGATGCTTAACCAACTGAGGCACCCAGGGGCTCCTGGAAGCAGAATTACTTTACTTTGGGCATCCCCAGCATTCCCCTTCCTCACGGGCTTTACCTCTCCCCGTTTTTTTCTATGATGTGGCTTCTTATTGTGGGGTTGTCCTTGAAGCTTCTGTGACCCCTGGACTACAGTGTGAACCTTTAGAGCAAATACTGTGTCTTTTTTGCCTATGGTATCCCAGTGCCCATTCCAGAGCCTGGCACATGAGGTTTCTAAATATGGGCTGGTGAAAGAATCTGAGTGAAAGTGGCCATATTACACGTATACATAGTCCTCCTAACACACCCAAAGAACCCTGGCCAGGCGTTTTTTTCCTCTCCAAATCTCAATTTTCTCATTTGTAAAATGAAGGAATTTAACCAGATGTCCTCAAATATCTCTTCTGGTTGCAGAAGTCTATGCCTGTTACATAATTATAATTATGATTTCTTACTTTGTGCCAGGAGATAAGAAACATGATCTCTTCCCCTCCAAGGAGTTTATTACGAAGGTAGAAAATATATCATTGTTAATGATTTTATGTACAAAAAATGAGACAAGCTGTATGTGATTAAATCTCCAAAGAATAGAGAGGATGAGTAGTAGGAGTGATTCATTTATGCACTGAGCATTTACAGAGTAAAGGCTCAATGCGCCAGGTTCTTCCCTAGGTGTTATGTTGACACAAGGTCAAGGAAAGAGCTATAGGGGCATTAGCCAGGACTCAAAACCAGCAGCCTGATCTTGGGATAATTATTAATTCCCTTGAGTATCTCTTTCCATATATGTAAAACTGGGATTAAGGAAAGAGTTATGGAGAGGATTTGGTGATTTAGTGAGTTTGAAAAATACTGGGTAAATTAAAGGTGAGATACCAGTATTAATTCGCTATTATCACTTACAAATTTTGTTTGCTGTTGACTTCCCATGTTTAGCATTAAGGGGTGCAGGGCAGGGCCTGTGGTGCTATTGTATTTGGTCTGGGCCATTGAATCCTCTTCCAGTGTTTGGTCAGGTCCAGTCTTGGTTCCTCCAATCCATAGAGAGGTCACAGTGAACTCCCAATCTTGTCCAACCATGTCATTTCCCTGCTAAAATCCCACAGGACACATTGTTGGAAAATGGGAGAGGGGCCAGGGGACTTCATTTTGATCTGTAATGTTTTATATCTTCAGCTAGATAGGAGATACACAAACATTATTTATATTAGTTGTACTTTTTTGTCTGCCTGAAATATTCCTTAATTAAAAAGCCATGAGGAGGGAGTCCCATGGACACTGAGCTCATTGACTGTCTCCTGACATCCTGCAAGCTATGTGGAGGGAGATAGCATTCTCCAGGGAGGGCTATGAATCAACTCCCTAGGTCACTTCAGACTTTGAGAAGGTCCTATTTTCCAGAAAGAAATCAAACCTGTGTTCATGAATTGAGGTCTTTATTTTCCATACAGCTTTGACAGTTTTCCCAGAGAGCAAGAAAACAAGAGGGAAAAAGTGGGAAAATCCCCTAAACACATGCAGTCACAGCAAGGAAGAAAACACTTCTCATTGCCCGGCGTCAGATGAAAATGTGGGAGAGGGTCTTAATTGTCTCCCAGGCCCCAGGCCCCTTTCTAATTTATTGAGGAAAGGGCCCAGGAGATAAATCTTGATGTCATTCTCTAAGCCACCTAAAACGAGCCCATTAAACTACCGCCCGTGAATGAAGGCGTTTTTCCCAGGGTTGCATGCCCCCACCCTCATCCCACACCCAGCATCACCCAGGGCACCGCCACTCTGAGAGCCTGAGTGGCATATCTGACAATGGAGCATTCAGGAAGGCCTTCCTGGATGGGGTAGGAAGCCTGTTTTATGCCCTGTTAATTACTGCAACAATTTATAAAATTCATGACAAACATAAAGCCCTTACAGAGATTGTATTTCAATTGGTATATACCTATAACAGAATTCTCTTTGTTTGTAATTCCCGGATTTATGAGCTGTTGCACAACAAAATGGAACCGCCCCTTGTCCCCATGGGGGGCAGTGGCTGAGGACCTCATATATGCCATGGAGACAGAAACCTACTCAAGCATGGACTGGGACACTGTAATCCCAGCCTGTGAGTTTAGGGAGTGGAATTTGGACTGGGGCAGGGAGGTTTCTCTTGGTGTCTTCAAGCCAGAAGGGACCTCAGGCATGAGTTAGTCCAACTGTGTGTCCTTTGTAGGCATCTTCCGTAATAGCTTCTCTCTCTTGTTTGCATACTCCACTGACAGGGAGCTCCTTACCCGACAAAGCAGCCCAGATTATTGCCCTTGGTTTCTGGTCTTGTCCCTTGTCCTCCTCAACCTTTCCCTTGGCCGCAAGAGTTATTTTTCTAGATCCCAGATTTGATCTTGTTGCACTCTTGCTTAAAATCAGCCAATGGCTTCCCTTTGCCTTCCAGATAAGTGAAAAGTCCTTAACAAGGCCTGTGAGTTCCTGTGGGGTGGTCCCAGTCTTCTTGCCCACCTTCTTCTACAGTGGCCCCCTGACTGTTCTCTCAGTAATGCCATACGACTTTCAGTTACTCCTTTGTGTTAAAAACTTCCAGTAACACTCACCTAATAGAAGGGTCAAGGGCTTAGCTTTAGGAGAAGCAAATAAGAGCGTGCCTGTAGACAGGGGAGATGGTGCCGTCCTTAGCAACCAGCATGGCGGATGAGGTGACTGAGCCTTCCAGAAGGAAGAGATGATGCTGGCAGCTCCGCAGAAGAAAGGGAAGCAGGATTCCAGCAGAAGAAAACAGAATCTGAGGAGCATTAGAGCCCTGAGAACATGAGGGATGCCTGCAGTTCCCCCAAGAGAATCTGAGCTGTGGAAAGGGGCCGCATCTCAAGGAGCCAGGCTCCTCTGCCCTGTCCTAGAGAGCTCAGCTCAGCTCTCCCTCCTCTGCACGGCAGCTCTGGCTTCTATCTCTGGCTTCCAGCTCAGGGAAAACTGTATATTTATGCAGAAGTGCTAACTTTATGAGTCTTGGACATGGAGTTGCTTTCATTTTCTCCTCGGTGTCAGAATATGTGTCCTCTGTGAGATGCGCAGGAGACGTTCCGATGTGCATCCTCTGAAGCAGAAGAGTTTATAGAGCAGTTAAAACCTGGAGTGGCTGTGTCCTCTGGCTTCCCAGCATGCCCAGTTGAGTGCTTGTGTGTTCATTTCTTGTAAGGGAAGAGTTGTTTTGCACAGAGATCTACAGATTTCAGATGTTCTACTTACTGGTTGTGGAATCGTAAGCAAAATATTTCCTCTCTCTGGCTCTTGGCTATGGTTTCTAAAAGATGAAGTTGTTGCATGGAAGAGCTTTTTGAGATGTTCAAGTCCTCAGGAAGCTGAGATTTGTTTCCATCGTTACCTCATCTATGAAATAGAATTTACACTAACCCTACCTTTTAGGGTTGCTCTGCATAAGAATCAAAATAATCTATGTTGGGGGGGGAGGATCAAGATGGCGGAAGAGTAGGGTCCCCAAATCACCTGTCTCCACCAAACTACCTAGAAAACCTTCAAATTATCCTGAAAATCTATGAATTCGGCCTGAGATTTAAAGAGAGACCAGCTGGAATGCAACAGTGAGAAGAGTTCGCGCTTCTATCAAGGTAGGAAGACGGGGAAAAAGAAATAAAGGAACAAAGGCCTCCAAGGGGGAGGGGCCCCGCGAGGAGCCGGGCTGAGGCCGGGGCGAGTGTCCCCAGGACAGGAGAGCCCCGTCCCGGAGACGCAGGAGCTGCACCGACCTTCCCGGGCGGAAAGGGGCTCGCAGGGAGTTGGAGCAGGACCCAGGAGGGCGGGGAGGCCCTCGGGCTCCCGGGGACAGTAACAGCAACTGCGCGCCCAGGAGAGTGCGCCGAGCTCCCTAAGGGCTGCAGCGCGCACGGCGGGACCCGGAGCAGCTCGGGGGGTCGGGCGGCGGCTGCGCGGAGGGGGCTGCGCGGCCCCGGGGGCAGCTCGGCCGGGCTCGGGCAGAGGAAGAGGCTCCGTGCGGAGGGGGCTGCGCGGTTCCAGGAGCAGCTCGGAGGGGCTCGGGCGGCGGCTCCGCGGAGGGGGCTGCGGGCCGGGAGCGCGAATCCACCAGCGCAGGCTCCGGAGCACAGGGCGCCGGGACACAGCCCAGGATCCGGCCTCCCCCGGGACAGGCAGAGGCCGGGAGGGCCCAGGACAGCGAGGACGCTCCTGCCCCAGCTGAGCAGATCAGCGGCCCCGCCCCGGAGCCTCCAGGCCCTGCAGACGGAGTTCCTGCCGGAGCTGAATCCAGGGCTCCAGAGCTGCCCCGCCACTGGGGCTGTTCCTCCTGCGGCCTCACGGGGTAAACAACCCCCACTGAGCCCTGCACCAGGCAGGGGCACAGCAGCTCCCCCAACTGCTAACACCTGAAAATCAGCACAACAGGCCCCTCCCCCAGAACACCAGCTAGACGGACAACTTCCAGGAGAAGCCAAGGGACTTAAAGAACACAGAATCAGAAGATACTCCCCTGTGGTTCTTTTGTTTTTGTTTTTGTTTTTGTTTTTGTTTTTGTTTTTTTTTTGTTGTTTTGTTTTGCTTTTTGATTTGTTTTCTTCCCCCACCCCCCCTTTTTTTCTCCTTTCTTTTTCTCTTTTTCTTCTTTTTTTTTTCTTTCGTTTTTTTTTCTCTTCCCTTTTTTTTTTATCTTTCTCTTTTCTTTCCTTCTTTCTCTCCTCTCTTTTTCTCTTTTTCCCAATACAACTTGCTTTTGGCCACTCTGCACTGAGCAAAATGACTAGAAGGAAAACCTCACCTCAAAAGAAAGAATCAGAAATAGTCCTCTCTCCCACAGAGTTACAAAATCTGGATTACAATTCAATGTCAAAAAGCCAATTCAGAAGCACTATTATACAGCTACTGGTGGCTCTAGAAAAAAGTATAAAGGACTCAAGAGACTTCATGACTGCAGAATTTAGAGCTAATCAGGCAGAAATTAAAAATCAATTGAATGAGATGCAATCCAAACTAGAAGTCCTAACGATGAGGGTTAACGAGGTGGAAGAACGAGTGAGTGACATAGAAGACAAGTTGATAGCAAAGAGGGAAACTGAGGAAAAAAGAGACAAACAATTAAAAGACCATGAAGATAGATTAAGGGAAATAAACGACAGCCTGAGGAAGAAAAACCTACGTTTAATTGGGGTTCCCGAGGGCGCCGAAAGGGACAGAGGGCCAGAATATGTATTTGAACAAATTCTAGCTGAAAACTTTCCTAATCTGGGAAGGGAAACAGGCATTCAGATCCAGGAAATAGAGAGATCCCCCCCTAAAATCAATAAAAACCGTTCAACACCTCGACATTTAATTGTGAAGCTTGCAAATTCCAAAGATAAGGAGAAGATCCTTAAAGCAGCAAGAGACAAGAAATCCCTGACTTTTATGGGGAGGAGTATTAGGGTAACAGCAGACCTCTCCACAGAGACCTGGCAGGCCAGAAAGGGCTGGCAGGATATATTCAGGGTCCTAAATGAGAAGAACATGCAACCAAGAATACTTTATCCAGCAAGGCTCTCATTCAAAATGGAAGGAGAGATAAAGAGCTTCCAAGACAGGCAGCAACTAAAAGAATATGTGACCTCCAAACCAGCTCTGCAAGAAATTTTAAGGGGGACTCTTAAAATTCCCCTTTAAGAAGAAATTCAGTGGAACAGTCCACAAAAACAAAGACTGAATAGATATCATGATGACACTAAACTCATATCTCTCAATAGTAACTCTGAATGTGAACGGGCTTAATGACCCCATCAAAAGGCGCAGGGTTTCAGACTGGATAAAAAAGCAGGACCCATCTATTTGCTGTCTACAAGAGACTCATTTTAGACAGAAGGACACCTACAGCCTGAAAATAAAAGGTTGGAGAACCATTTACCATTCGAATGGTCCTCAAAAGAAAGCAGGGGTAGCCATCCTTATATCAGATAAACTAAAATTTACCCCAAAGACTGTAGTGAGAGATGAAGAGGGACACTATATCATACTTAAAGGATCTATTCAACAAGAGGACCTAACAATCCTCAATATATATGCTCCGAATGTGGGAGCTGCCAAATATATAAATCAATTATTAACCAAAGTGAAGAAATACTTAGATAATAATACACTTATACTTGGTGACTTCAATCTAGCTCTTTCTATGCTCGATAGGTCTTCTAAGCAAAACATCTCCAAAGAAACGAGAGCTTTAAATGATACACTGGACCAGATGGATTTCACAGATATCTACAGAACTTTACATCCAAACTCAACTGAATACACATTCTTCTCAAGCGCACATGGAACTTTCTCCAGAATAGACCACATATTGGGTCACAAATCGGGTCTGAACCGATACCAAAAGATTGGGATTGTCCCCTGCATATTCTCAGACCATAATGCCTTGAAATTAGAACTAAATCACAACAAGAAGTTTGGAAGGACCTCAAACACATGGAGGTTAAGGACCATCCTGCTAAAAGATAAAAGGGTCAACCAGGAAATTAAGGAAGAATTAAAAAGATTCATGGAAACTAATGAGAATGAAGATACAACTGTTCAAAATCTTTGGGATGCAGCAAAAGCAGTCCTAAGGGGGAAATACATCGCAATACAAGCATCTATTCAAAAACTGGAAAGAACTCAAATACAAAAGCTAACCTTACACATAAAGGAGCTAGAGAAAAAACAGCAAATAGATCCTACCCCCAAGAGAAGAAGGGAGTTAATAAAGATTCGAGCAGAACTCAACGAAATCGAGACCAGAAGAACTGTAGAACAGATCAACAGAACCAGGAGTTGGTTCTTTGAAAGAATTAATAAGATAGATAAGCCATTAGCCAGCCTTATTAAAAAGAAGAGAGAGAAGACTCAAATTAATAAAATCATGAATGAGAAAGGAGAGATCACTACCAACACCAAGGAAATACAAACGATTTTAAAAACATATTATGAACAGCTATACGCCAATAAATTAGGCAATCTAGAAGAAATGGACGCATTCCTGGAAAGCCACAAACTACCAAAACTGGAACAGGAAGAAATAGAAAACCTGAACAGGCCAATAACCAGGGAGGAAATTGAAGCAGTCATCAAAAACCTCCCAAGACACAAGAGTCCAGGGCCAGATGGCTTCCCAGGAGAATTTTATCAAACGTTTAAAGAAGAAATCATACCTATTCTCCTAAAGCTGTTTGGAAAGATAGAAAGAGATGGAGTACTTCCAAATTCGTTCTATGAAGCCAGCATCACCTTAATTCCAAAGCCAGACAAAGACCCCGCCAAAAAGGAGAATTACAGACCAATATCCCTGATGAACATGGATGCAAAAATTCTCAACAAGATACTGGCCAATAGGATCCAACAGTACATTAAGAAAATTATTCACCATGACCAAGTAGGATTTATCCCTGGGACACAAGGCTGGTTCAACACCCGTAAAACAATCAATGTGATTCATCATATCAGCAAGAGAAAAACCAAGAACCATATGATCCTCTCATTGGATGCAGAGAAAGCATTTGACAAAATACAGCATCCATTCCTGATCAAAACTCTTCAGAGTGTAGGGATAGAGGGAACATTCCTCGACATCTTAAAAGCCATCTACGAAAAGCCCACAGCAAATATCATTCTCAATGGGGAAGCACTGGGAGCCTTTCCCCTAAGATCAGGAACAAGACAGGGATGTCCACTCTCACCACTGCTATTCAACATAGTACTGGAAGTCCTAGCCTCAGCAATCAGACAACAAAAAGACATTAAAGGCATTCAAATTGGCAAAGAAGAAGTCAAACTCTCCCTCTTCGCCGATGACATGATACTTTACATAGAAAACCCAAAAGTCTCCACCCCAAGATTGCTAGAACTCATACAGCAATTCGGTAGCGTGGCAGGATACAAAATCAATGCCCAGAAGTCAGTGGCATTTCTATACACTAACAATGAGACTGAAGAAAGAGAAATTAAGGAGTCAATCCCATTTACAATTGCACCCAAAAGCATAAGATACCTAGGAATAAACCTCACCAAAGATGTAAAGGATCTATACCCTCAAAACTATAGAACACTTCTGAAAGAAATTGAGGAAGACACAAAGAGATGGAAAAATATTCCATGCTCATGGATTGGCAGAATTAATATTGTGAAAATGTCAATGTTACCCAGGGCAATATACACGTTCAATGCAATCCCTATCAAAATACCATGGACTTTCTTCAGAGAGTTAGAACAAATTATTTTAAGATTTGTGTGGAATCAGAAAAGACCCCGAATAGCCAGGGGAATTTTAAAAAAGAAAACCATATCTGGGGGCATCACAATGCCAGATTTCAGGTTGTACTACAAAGCTGTGGTCATCAAGACAGTGTGGTACTGGCACAAAAACAGACACATAGATCAGTGGAACAGAATAGAGAATCCAGAAGTGGACCCTGAACTTTATGGTCAACTAATATTCGATAAAGGAGGAAAGACTATCCACTGGAGAAAGACAGTCTCTTCAATAGATGGTGCTGGGAAAATTGGACATCCACATGCAGAAGAATGAAACTAGACCACTCTCTTTCACCATACACAAAGATAAACTCAAAATGGATGAAAGATCTAAATGTGAGACAAGATTCCATCAAAATCCTAGAGAAGAACACAGGCAACACCCTTTTTGAACTCGGCCATAGTAACTTCTTGCAAGATACATCCACGAAGGCAAAAGAAACAAAAGCAAAAATGAACTATTGGGACTTCATCAAGATAAGAAGCTTTTGCACAGCAAAGGATACAGTCAACAAAACTCAAAGACAACCTACAGAATGGGAGAAGATATTTGCAAATGACATATCAGATAAAGGGCTAGTTTCCAAGATCTATAAAGAACTTATTAAACTCAACACCAAAGAAACAAACAATCCAATCATGAAATGGGCAAAAGACATGAACAGAAATCTCACAGAGGAAGACATAGACATGGCCAACATGCATATGAGAAAATGCTCCGCATCACTTGCCATCAGGGAAATACAAATCAAAACTACAATGAGATACCACCTCACACCAGTGAGAATGGGGAAAATTAACAAGGCAGGAAACAACAAATGTTGGAGAGGATGCGGAGAAAAGGGAACCCTCTTACACTGTTGGTGGGAATGTGAACTGGTGCAGCCACTCTGGAAAACTGTGTGGAGGTTCCTCAAACTGTTAAAAATATACCTGCCCTACGACCCAGCAATTGCACTGTTGGGGATTTACCCCAAAGATACAAATGCAATGAAAGGCCGGGACACCTGCACCCCGATGTTTCTAGCAGCAATGGCCACGATAGCCAAACTGTGGAAGGAGCCTCGGTGTCCAACGAAAGATGAATGGATAAAGAAGATGTGGTTTATGTATACAATGGAGTATTACTCAGCTATTAGAAATGACAAATACCCACCATTTGCTTCAACGTGGGTGGAACTGGAGGGTATTATGCTGAGTGAAGTAAGACAGTCGGAGAAGGACAAACATTATATGTTCTCATTCATTTGGGGAATATAAATAATAGTGAAAGGGAATATAAGGGAAGGGAGAAGAAATGTGTGGGAAATATCAGAAAGGGAGACAGAACGTAAAGACTGCTAACTCTGGGAAACGAACTAGGGGTGGTAGAAGGGGAGGAGGGCGGGGGGTGGGAGTGAATGGGTGACGGGCACTGGGTCTTATTCTGTATGTTAGTAAATTGAACACCAATAAAAAATAAATTAAAAAAAAACAAAAAACAAAAAAAAACAAAATAATCTATGTTATTATAAATATTGTAAGAATGACACTTCTTCATTTTCTGAAGACCACGTTGTAAGGAGAAGCTGGGAAGGAAAGTACCAATCTGTCAGAGGAGAGATATGGGAAAGAGGGAGTTAGGATGTTTTTGGCTACAAGCAACAGAAGACTAACTCAAATGGCTTAAATAGTATGAAAATTTGTCATTTCATATTTTAGGGTGTTTGCATTATGGGGGGTTCTGGGTTGGTGAGTTCAATTGTTTCATAGCGTTATCAAAGGCTCCAGAAGGAATCTCAGCAGCCCAAGTGGAGACTTCCATGTTTCGTTGTCTTCTGCCCTACGTGCACAGCCACCAGACACCTGATCAGAAAGTGTATGAGAGCAAGAAGGAAGTGGGAACTGGCTGTCAGATCCCACAAGCAGCTTTTGCCCCGGAGGGCAATGTACATAACAAAGTACATAACACACAACCAGACACCAGGGAGGGGACCAACGATTACTTCAGAAGTAGTTCAGTCCTTAGAAACAGACACTCCCTGGCACTGACACGTACAGGGAGAGACATAGTATCTCTAGAACCAACTACCTTGGGTTCAAATTTGGCTACACCTGACCAGACATGGGAGCTTAGGCAGATATTTGATGGTTATGTGTTAAGTGAAGGGAATGCAAATCAAAACCACGAAGAGATACCCACTTACAAAAATGGCTAAAATTAAAGGGGCTTTAATCTTAGGTGTTGGAATAATGGAAACTCTCACACATTGCTAGTGGAAGTGTAAATTGATATATACCTTATGACCGATCAAGCACTTCTGTTCCTAGTTATATGTCTAACAGAAACAAGTGGTTATGTCCATCAAAAGACATCTATAAAAATGTTCATAGCAGCATTATTCATAATAGTGCAAACTGGAATCCACCCAAATGTCCATCAACAGAAGAATGGAGAAATATATCAAAGTGTGGACATGGTCATGTGCTGCCCAGATCCCTCTTCTGGGTGGGGCCTGCCCCAGCTGTTGGGAATGCTGCCAGCAGACAACCTTCAGGATGTCTGGTGCTTCCAGATTGGCCTGGGCTGCAGAGAGCCTCTGTGGCAAGACTGCCCTTCCTGGGGCAGCCCACATCCACACAGCACAGGCCACATAGGCCATTTTGGCTTCTAGGCTCCCTGTGAGGTTGACTGAGGTGGTCCTTGGGTCTGCACCCAACTCTTGACATCTCCCTGTTCCCAGTCCTGTTTCTTGTCTCTCCCTGCCACAGCTGTCATCCCAACAGCATTTATTAGCAACAATACTGCATGCTAACCTGTCTTAGAGTTGGCTTCCCAGAGGAGAAACCTGCAGTGCATGGTGTATTCATACAACATAATATGGTACAGCAGCAAAAAGAACAGACTATGACACAGGAAACATGAGTGAATGTTGAGTAAGAAAAACCAGGTATGAAAGAGTACATACCATGGAAGTCCATTTAAATGGAGGTGAAAACCAGCAAAACAATTTGTGGTGAAAGAGGTCAGAATAACAGTGACCTTGGTCCCAAGGAGCCTTGTGTGGTACTGGAAATAATCTGTATCCTGATTCAGAGTTAATATACACATACACACATTTATACACAGGTATGTGTATATTGATGCATGTTCATATTTAATATTTATGGCACTGTACACTTTGACTTGTATGCTTCACTGCATTGTTATACTTCCATAAAAATAATAAAAATTAAAACAATAAAAAAATCAGATTGTATTGTAATTGCCTATATCTCTGGATAGTCTGTAACTTCCTGAAGGCAGCGGCTCCACCTACATCATAGTGGGTGTTCAATAAACAGTTTTTGAATGAATCCATGAGTATCTCCCTGTCTACCATTGATTCATTATGTGGACTCGGGTGAGTCTCTTCAGTCTGTGAACTTCATTTTATAAAGAAGGAAACCAAGGAAAGTAGCAGAATCTAACTCGTAGGCATGTTAGTGCAAACTGGAAACTGTTGTGTGAGTGTTAGGACACAGGTTCTGAAGTCAAACTGCCAGAGGTGGAAATAGGCTCCACCAGCTATCAACTGTGTGATCTTGGGAAAGTTACTTACCATCTCTGTGCCTCAGTTTCTTTATCTGTAAAATGGGGTCATAAAAGTACCTACCTTGTTGGATGACTGTGATAATTAAGACAACCTTTGTTCCTTAGAATAGTGGCTGATTGCTCAGTAAGTTCTCAAGAAATGCCAACTAGTATTAGCATGAGAAGAACTTTCCCCGAGATGGCATCTTTCAGGTAAAGCATCCCTCTCTTTCCTTTCCCCCACTAGGCTTTCTTCCCCTATCTCTTCTCTGGAGCTTACTAGGATACTAGGATCCAATCATTTATAGCCTTAAAGACGTAAGTTTCCCCCAAGGGCAACTAGCCTCCAGCAAAGGAAATGACCCCACGAGGCAGCCCCACACTCTAGAATTTAGGAAGTTTGAGCCTCATTTTCTCCTCCAAGAGAAGGAAAACAGGTGTTAATTACTGCGTGTGAAATATCTGGGCTTCTCTGACCAGGACAGTCTGAGAAGGAGGAGCTGGAAATGGTGAGGGGGCAGGATGGGGCCTACCTCTGGGAATATTCTCTGGAGCTGGTGTGGCCTTGTGGGCAGAAAGTGATCCCAGTGTGGGCTTTTCCTCCCTCCTACGCTAGACATGGAAGTGGCCAAAGATGGAGTTGGATTCTAACCAAACCCAAACCCGGCAGTGGTGATGTCATGAGGCAGGAGCCCAAGCCAGATGCTGGAGCTGTGGGCTCTCTCAATAACTTGTGTGTCACCTCAGCTTGTCACTTCATCTCTGAATTTCAATAAAGCCAAGGATGGGGACTAGATAATCCATAAAGGCTCATTCGCCTCTCAGCTTTGGGGTTATAAGAAGTAGAGTATGGTACAGTAGACTCAGATGGGATGAAGTTTAAATCTGGCTCTGTCATTTTGGCAACCCTGTGTTCTTGGGCAAGTGATATTACCTCTTTGTCCCTTTGGGTTTTATCTGTGCTAAGGGGGATTATAGAGGTTTGATATAAATAGGAGCTCAATAAGTAATAGTCCCTGTGATGGCTAATTCTTCTGTCAACTTGGTTAGGCTATGGGATGCTTAGGTGCCTAGATATTTAGTCAGATATTATTGTCTTTGTGAGGGTGTTTCGTGTGATACTGGAAATAAATAGTCTGTATTTCCGCAAGCAGACTGCTCTTCTTAATGGGTGGGAGGGGGCTCATCTAATCAGTCGAAGGCCTGAATAGAACAAAAAGACAGTTAGAGGGAGCTCTTTTTGCCTCACTGCCTTTGAGCTGGGATGTTGGTTTTTCTTGCCTTCAGATTCCGTTTGAAATGTCAGCTCTCCTTGGGGCTGGAGCCTCCGCTTTCAGACTGGATCAACACCATCAGTCTCCTGGGTCTCCATCTTGCTGACTGTAGATCTGAGGGCTTGACGGCCTCCATAACTGTACAGGTCAATTCCATGTAATAAATCACACACACATACCCTGTTGGTTCCGTTTCTCTGGAGAACGCGGACAAATACAGTCCCCTTTCCTAGGTTGTCACTTTTTCAGGAAAATCTTCACATGGGTCCTTTGTACATCCTTTAGCTCTTATTCTCCATCTCTGAATAAGGCGGTGGCTATTACAGGGAGCAGAAAGTTACCAGCAATAGAATATGCTCCATCTGTTTAATTTTTATTATTTCAAGGGCTTCTATAATTATTATTTAATCTTATTATTTAATTCTAGACTCAACAATGCAGGGAGAGAAATAAAGCAAAAATTGTTCCCTTAACTTTTTATTTCAACAGCGTTAACGCATCAGTTACACAATAATCCATACTCATTAAGTGTACAATTTGATGAATTTTGAGGTATGTACAAACTTGTGAATCCATCATTGACTGTGTAGTCAATGCAAAGAATGTGCTCACCACCCCCTAAAGTTTTCATGCGTCACTATAATCCATTCTCTTCCTCTACCAGCATCAGATGATTGCTACTGGTGACCACAATTTTCTTGTAATTACTGAGAAAACTGAGGGCCAGAAGATGACACATCCTGCCTGTTTCAGGGATACTATCTGGTCCAGTCTCCTGACAGGGCAGGATTCATTCGAGGAGATCATCTTCAATCATCCTAAAGAGAAAGGGAGAAGAAATCAATTATTGGGCACCTACCATGTGTTAATCCCAGGCCAGGTGCTTTATATATGTAGTTATGGAAATCTAGTAGCCAGAGTCTTCCTTTGGTTTTAGATGCCTTCTCTCTGATGACTGTTCACCTCCATCCCTGGGTTCTGACTCAGCTCATGTGTTAGAATGTGAGCTTGGATATGTCTCTCCCTGGCTCTAATAAGCATCTCAGATAGAACTTGCCTAAATATAGCTTTTTTTATAAGCTACCTGCCATCCCCCCAGGTTCTAGTCTGTTATCTCTAGGTCTTCTACTCAAATGCCGAGGTCAAGAATACTGAGTTAACTTTGATTCTTTCTTCCCTTCACTTAGAACAGCTAATCCATGGCCAAGTTCCACTAGCTGTATCTTCTAAAGAATTCCAATGTGGCCTCTATTGGCTATGTCCACTGCCACCATCTGGTCCAAGTCACCATCGAGTGCCACTTGGTGTACCTGCTTTCACTCTTGTCCTGGCCTCTACAACCCTTTTTTTTGCCTATCAGCTGAAGAGCTTATATCAGATAATGACACTTCGCTTCTGAAAACCCCTCAATAACTTTCTAACACATTTGGAACAGTCTTGCATTCTTACTCAGCATCATGAAGTTCTATGTGATCCATCACCTTTGTGAACTGATAGCATGATGCCCCACCCCCAGCCCGGACACACAGACAATCTTCAGCCACTCTGACCTTCCTTTCATCACTTGAATATACCAAGCTTATCACTGTCTTAAATTTTCTGCCGAGAACACCCTGGTCTCCTCATCCTACCATGGATAATTTCTATTCTTTCTTAAGGTTTTTAGTCAAGGAAAATAAATGGTGATCATTACCATCTGAAATTATGTTGTTATTTGTTTGATAACCTGCCCATTCCCTCTTGAGAATGAGAGTAGGAACCTTAACTGTTTTATTTACTGCTGCAACCCTAACAGCTACAGAAATACCTAGCATGTACTAGATGCTCAATAACCATCTGTTGACTAAATGATCAAGCAATGGGCATCTAATCATAGTAATTGTTAACCATCTTTGCAGTCAAATGCTTCTCTATCACTACATAAAAATTCGATAACTCTTCCTGATTCTTTCCTGCCTCAATGTTTTACTTGGCCACACGCTCACCATGGTGATGAAACCTTTAAATGTTTGAACTTCTTCATTTTCCTACCTCCTTGAGGAACCTGCCCCCATCCCCTCATTCTCTTACCTCCTGGGTTTTGCTGAGTAAATTCAGAACATTCATTTTATTATCCCATGTTTTCTTACAATATGCCTCTTCTGTTTCAATAATCCTTGCTTAACTCATATTACAATTCCCAGTCAAGCATTCATCTTTCTTTTAAACTATAAAATACTACAGGTTTTATTGCCCTCCACTCTTTCTTATACTTGTCATCCTTTCTATCTTGAGACTTTCATTTTAATTGAATTTTCATTTGCCTAGAATTCCTCTTCAAGTGTTTTCCTCAGCTAGGGGCATGGGCACATACTCTTAAAATTCTTTAATAATCAAAAATTTCTTTCAATGTCAAAATCCACCACCACCACCACCACCACCACCACCACCACTACAATGTATATGGCAGGAGTTTATGGTGTCCTTGGGCAAAGGGGTAGGACAGAGAATAGTCAAGGGTCTTGCCCTCATGGAGCTTACATCTTTTCCTGTAGCCTTTGTATCAGTGGAGTCAAATCATTTATACTGCAAGAATTAACATTCTCCAAATCTTAAAGGCTTAAAAAAAGAAAAGTCTCCCTTTTGCTCATTCAAGCTTTGCTGCTGGGTCCAGGAGACTTACCAGGGAGGCTACCCTCCATGTGGTAGCTCTGTCTTGTACTTCTGTATCCATGCAAGTTTCCCAGATTGCAGTAGCAAGGGGAAAGACTGCTGGAGCGGGTCTCACACTACCCTGTCATGCCTCTACCCAGAAGTAACACACATATTTTCATTGGCCAAAGAATGTCACATGACCATGATAAACTTCAAAGGGGCAGAGTCATGCCAAGCCCCTTGTATGCCTGGAAGGCAAAGAGCTGGAGATATTCATGAGTATCACTAGTATCTAACAGCCTTCACTGACAATATAGAATGAGAATATAATAAAATATAGAATGCTTTAATTATATTTTTTCTCTCAATGATCTAAAAATTATTATTCACTGTCTCCTATATACCAGTATTGAATATAGAGTCAATTTTTTTGGTTTGTTTTTGTTTGTTTTTTTGTTTTTTAGTTTTCTCTGTCTACCTACCTATCTGCATGTGTGTGGTAGTTGAGGTCAGCCAAGATGACTCACAGATAGGATTAGATATGTAAGAGATTTAGTGGGACAGGAGGAGGGGAAGGTTGGCAGAAGCTTCAGACCCAGAGGGAGGTCTGAAGTCTGTGACAGGAGATGGAAAGGAAGGGCTAAGGCAGGAGTTGGCTCTGACTGAAGCTCAGCTCTGAGACAGGTTGACCAGGCCTGCAGGGGGTTTGAGCAAAAGGTGCCCCTTGTGGAGGATTCCCATGTCTCACAAGAACTGGCCTGCCTCATGTCCTCACATGCTTAGTCACTGGCCAGAGCAGCCTGTAGGGAGCATGGCCTCAGGGTGTCCTTCGTGGTAGAATCAGATCTGAGACACATGTCTTTGTGGTTGCCACAAGAAGCTTATGAATATTTTTTCTTTCTTCTATTTTTGGAGTTTGGTAATTTTGCCAAGGTATGTCAAGATGTGTGCCACTTAAACATGACTCCTGTTTATGTCTTTTCCATATGAATTTTCACGTCTTTGTCACTCTGGTGAACTTTAACTCTGATTCCTATTATTAATTCCCCATCTGTGTTTTGTTCCCCTTTTGTAATTCTGTCACATAATAGATATCCTGCCTGTGTCTTTTATGTCCCTTACCTTTTCATTTATGATTTTCATGTATTTGTTGCTCTGTATTGTGGGTTGTTTCCTATATTTAATTTTCCAAAATGCTATGATGATTGTTTTGGGGAAATTAACAGTTTAAAATTTTTCTATTGAACTTTAAAATTCAGAAATCATGTGTAAAGTACTAAAAGTTATTTTCATGTGTGCTTTCACAACCTCTCCTTAGGAGTTCTAACTAAATCTTGCCCCCTTAAAAGCTGCTTGTTCTAGTTGTTGACTAATCTCCCTTCTTCAGTGGCTTCTGATCCTTTGATGATATCTACTCTGTAAATGCTTGTTTTGGAGGGCATGCACACCAGACCTTGGCATCTTTGGGGCCAGAGAGACTAAGACTAGGCAGTGGAAGAGAAAGAGTTTCTTCTCCAGTAGGCTACTGATGATGGATTTGTTAAGATGGAACAAAAAAGGGAGGCAATCTTTCTTCTAACATACCAGTGGAAATGGGGTATCCTCATTGCCAGTGCCCTTAGGCATAGCCACCTATTAGAATAGATCCTGGGGGATTCACCAGGCTTCCTTCTCATTACCTTATAATTGAGGTCGTCACCACTGATTCTTCCAGAGAAGTAATCCTCTTTTCAAGTGGGATCTTGGGCCCTTCTCTTGGTATTGCCTGGAATGAAGCCTTCATTCTAGGTCGTCTTTGCTAGTATTTGTGGTGTCAGCCATATCTGGCTTTTCTAGGTTACTACAATTAGCCAACCTTATTTTGGTGACTGATTCACCCTTGGGAACTGGAACAGGAAGAGGATCATGAGCACATATTCAAGTTATTATGTTGTAGAATCTCCCAAGAATTTCCCCTCGAATCTTGATAATTAAAATGTCCTTCCCATCTTTTTGTCTTCCTAAGCCCCCCTTATTCCTTTCCTTGTTCATATAGGCATGTCAGCTTGTTCCCACCAACTAAGTCTTACAAAAGGAGGACCAATAGTCTGAATTTGTTATCATCATCGGTCATCATGCTTTTTCTTTCCTGCAGGTCAGGTGTCCTATCTGGTGTTGACAATTGTCCATCCTAAGTCTAGGATCAGTGTCTGGAACTTGCCCTTGGCATTGGTGTTCTTACTGGGGTGGCCCCCAAAACAAAGATGGGCATGTAGGTAGAGGCTTAGCAGGAGCATGTTTCTTTGGCAGGGGTAGAGGTTGGGACATTAAATAGTTGCTTATGGTAGTAGTAGTCCTATCATAAGGGGATAACCTTGAAATGCCTTTTCTTGGTGGCTGGCAATGTTGCCAGTTTTTCCAACCAAGAGATATAGAAGGTAAGTACTGAGAGCCAAGGTCTGTGCAGGACATTTTTGGATACATCAATTCCTCAAAGCTTTGTGTTGTTATCCTCATTTTACAAATGGACACCTGGGGCTCAAAGAGAAAAGGTCAGTTAGATGGTGGGATTGGTATTTGAATATGGTCTGGGTGATTCCAGTGCCCACAGGCATGCTCTATGCTAGTATCCATGCTACATTCAATTTTGAGTTGACTTTTGAAAGCTGAACAAGACTGCAGTAGCAAGGAAGGACTGGGAGGGCGGGCACTTTGAGACACCAGCACAGGTACAGGCAGGAGTCAGGTGTAAAGGGAAAATAGGAAAATAGGAAAAAGTCCCATGTGATTAGATTATAAACCACACAAAGGGGTTGTTCTGGATAGAGATGATATTTGAAAGACAGGTTGATGCCAGATGGTGAAGGATCCTGTAACCTCCAAGCCATGAGATCGTAGGTGAGTTACTTCACCCTTCTGAGTGTTAGTCTTCTGATCTGGGAAGTGGGGCTAAAATGCCCTTCCTGATTGCCTGCATGCTAAAAGCACCTAGTGAGTGCTTGGGGACAGTGAATGCTGCTCCCTGTTTTGCAGGACCTGGCAGGCAGGCTGGCTGGTGAGTGAGGGGAAGGAGGAGGGGTGGGGACGCAGGGCTGGAGGGCTGGCACTGCATCAGCACCTCCCGCAGCCCCAGGTTCTTCCAATCCCAACAACCCCTTCAGCATCTGAGAGATCAGCTTCAGGCCCATTTGGTGTTAATTACAGCAACCCAGGCTTCTCTGTGTGAAGGAAACAGGCCCTCATTTCTCTCATTAAAGTAAAATATGACCCATTTTTATGCCTGCGTATTTTGTTGCCGAGATTACGAGAGTCATCTTTTCTGTTTATACGGAACAGAGAAACGTTACACCAGGCAGGCGGCCTGGGCCCCAGAGTCTGGGGAATAGAAAGCAGATGTCGTCCTCAGTGTTATTTGCCCCCAGCTTCCATCTCCTCCTCCCTGCTCTTCTCCCTCTCAGAAGCATAATCCTCCTTTCAGATCCGCACGAGGTAAGTGGATCGTAAGAGAATAAGCTCTCATTTATTGGGCTCTTTACCAGGTGCCAAAGCCCTGTAAACAAGTTCCCCCTTTAATTCTCCCTAGAAGCTCCAGGGGTGGTTGGTATTAATCCTCACTCAGCCCTGGTTCTCTGGAACCAGGAATGCCCCGAGTTTTTCTGGTGCCCCCAGTCAAGGGAAAAAAACGAATCTCGCCCATCACAGGTGTGGTTACAGCCCTTGGTGCATGGCCTGGCCAGTCTTCTGAGCTCTGCCATGTATTGTCCTAGGAGGGCCTCCCCACAGCTGAAGGTGACTGGGGCCTGAGGGTTTCGGGGATTCCTCTGAGGCCAGTTAAAATGGTGAGTGGTGGAGGTTTGGAAAGATTTTAGGCGGAGAATTGACAATATAAGGTGCATGATTTTGAAGGCTTGCTCTGATGACAGGAGAAGGGGTGGGAGGAAAGTGAGCATGCAAGAGGTGTAAGAAAAATCATCCCCAACATGCAAATAAGGTGAAGTCTGCCTGTTTTCTCATTGTTACACAGAGCAGTGTCTAACAGGTCTATCCAAGGGGTATTTAGTTCTCTTTAAAACTTTTTCTGTAAAGGGCTAGGCAGTAAATATTTCAGTGTTGTGGTCCATATGATCTCCAACAGGGTTACTCAACAATACCATGGAAGCAGGGAAGCCCTCAAAGGCAATATGTAAATGAACGAGCATGGATGGTGCCAATAAAACTTTATTAACAAAAACAAGAGGTGGCTGCCATTCTTGCTCTGTGGGAACGTACTCCTGTTGGACATACTATTTACTATTGATCAGAGCCCAGGCCCTGTGAAAATCCTCCTTGATTTGTGGATTTTTGTCAGAGATAAAGAAGTTTTTGTCTAATAGGAAAAAATAATTCTATTTTTACTCTCCCAAAGGACATTAACTCATTTTGTACCTGACAAGAAATCTTATTCTAATATTATCTCTGTAGGACTTGTATGTCAATACTCAGCTCTTCCAATGCTCTCCAAGCCAGCTTTGCAATCTGGCTGGTTCTCTCATTGATGAATTAAATAAATTTTTACACAGCTAAATTACAGTGGTATGACAGTCATTTTTATTTTGACTTTCTGAAAATTGCATTGTCTTGAAGCAGAGGAAAGTGTCAGGATAAGGCTGTGGAATCATCCAGAAAAAAATAGACTATTCAGATGGAGCAACTAGGACATGCTAGAGATTTTTAAGAGGTATGATTGATAGGACTCATGAACCGTGATACAGAGGAGTGAAAGAGAATGAATGGGTCCCACATTGAGCTTGCCATGGTGGCTAATCAATGACATTGCCCCTCACAAAGCTGGGCATGCCATCAGGGAGTGCTTACTCCCTTAGCCTGGAAAAGTTGTGTGGCTTGGAATAGACTGGGCAGGGGTGGGCAAATAGCAAATCATCATGCCACCCCCAAAGGCCACTTGTTCTCACTGGCTTGTCGAAAATTCAATTTCTCGTATCTTGATATTTGGCAACCTGATGTAAGCATTCAAATACACCATGCCCCGGAGTTTTGCAGGGTCTCTGGGTACTCCTGCAGGACTAGTTTTTAGGGGAATACTGTAAGGAGGTTCACTGGTGTCAGTATCCCTTTCCAAGTGGGGCTGCATGATGGGAGGGTGCACAGGCCAGCGGGGGGCTCAACTCGGTGCTCTGTGCAGGGTGACACAGATGTCCTTGCTTTCCTGAGGCAAACAGTGGAACTGGGGGAGACTGCCCTGTATCATAACTGCCTTTCCCTTACTTCTGGAAATTTCTCCTATAGATGTGCATGTATATTTATGTCATAGCAGATACACAAGCTGCATTTTCTGTTCTTTTTTTTTTTTTTAAAGATATTCATTTATTCATGAGAGACACACAGAGAGAGGCAGAGACATAGGCAGAGGGAGAAGCAGACTCCTTGAGGGGAGTCTGATGTGGGACTTAATCCTGGGATCATGACCTGAGCCAAAAGCAGATGCTCAACCACCCAGGTGTCCGCAAGCCACATTTTCAACAGTTGGGGCCAGTTATCGAATTCCATACAGTACAGTGCCAGGCTCCCCTAGCAAAGAATATGCTCTTTAGGCTGATAAGGACTGATCTCCAAGGTAGGGTATGAAGTGGCCGGTGAGAAATGAGCATGTCCAAAGGGGGAAAATAAGAATACATATGAAGTAGCTACAGAAAAGCACACAAGAAACTAATAGAAGTGATGTCCTGTGGGGCAAGGGAAAGTAGGTTGGGTGTGGCATGTTGGAAGCCAGGTTTTATGTTGTTTCTATTTTTGAACCACGTAGAAAAATTACCTGATTACCTGTGAAGTGAAATGATAGAGAAAGCACAGGCTCCACATAGGAGAAGCCCGTGACCCAGTCTGGGGTAACAGGGAAGGCCCCAGAGAGGAGGCAACATTTAATCTGAGGCCTCAGATCAGTCAGAGTTGGCCAACTGTGGGGAGCAGAGGGATGCTTTGGGCAAAGAGAGCAGCATGGGCTAAGAGCTTAAGGTGAGAGAGTGTGCCGAATTTAAGGAACTAAACTGTGCTATGACTGCACTGAAGCTTTCTAGCTTGGGGTTAAGGTAGGAGCAGAGGGGCTGCCATTTATCAAGGCTTTACCAATGACAGCAGGTGCTGCGGGCATCCTGCCCACCAGACACTTTGCCAAAGCCATCACCTGCCTTGTCTCACCCACTCCTCACATGAACCAAGCACCACTAGCATCCTCGCTTTCCAGGTGAGAAATAGAATCTCTGAGAGTTCAAGTCACATTTCCTGGTCATGCAGCCATTGAGCGGCAGATGGCAACCCAAGCCACTTGCCTGTCTGTGTTGTCGTCTATAAAAGGGGGACGCTGACCTCATAGGTGAGACAAAGGCTGGGGAAGCACCTCGCTGAGCACAGACACATCATGGGGATGCCCCTAACCTCACCTACCACTAACTGGTGGTGCCCCGAGTCCCGGCAGGTTACCCTGACTACCCTGTACAGCCTGCTGGAAAGGGCTGGGTCTGAGGGAAAGCAAAACTCAGTAGCCAAAATTCTTTACTAAGAGAGCAAAAGCAATTATTCTAAAGAAAGGGGTGGGAACCATACTAAGCCAGATCTCAATATAAGATTCTCAAATCCCTTTTTCTTTCACAACCCACGGAGGGTTATTCCATAGAGGTGACACTGAGCAGAGTGGCCATGAGCACTGGCACCCTGCCAAGCACCCCGCAGGTGTTGTCCCCTACATGGTCTCAGCTACTCCTTGCTGCAGCTGGCTGAGGAAACCCTTGTTATCCCTGTTTTATAGTCCAGGAAACAGAGGTTAAAGGAAGTTAACCAATCTGCCCAAGGTCATGCAGGTAGTAAGCACTGAACCAGAACTTGACCCTGGTCTCTGATGGATGACAGAGCTTTTTGCATTTTAACATATAGCCAGGAGATTAGGACACAGTATGAGGAGAGCTGTGGTTCAACCTAGGTCTGCGGCTCAGCAAGCCCTCAGAGGAAAAGCCCAGAACCTTCTAGAAGGATGACGAGGTGCCCTTCAGTTAAAGTCCTGAAGATCAAGAAGCTGCTGACCAGTTGGGAGGAGAAGGAAGAGTGTTCCAGGTAGACGGACAGGTAGTGACAAAGGTTTGGAGGGACCGAGTGTGGCCTCATTTAGAGAACATGTGGTCTGGGGCAGCAGCGGGAGAGAACAGAGGGAGGCAGGAGGTGGGCCATGAGCTCCTGGACTTGATTTAATACATGAAAGAAAGGTATCTGTTCTCAGCAAGTCCATCATCTCACTGTAATCTAAAAATGAGAAGAGAGGGGCCCCTGAAAAGTGTTTTCCTGTTTGAGCCAGGTTTGCAGTGAGAGGACGCAGCTGGCTGGTGGCTCCGGGAGGATCAGGTGTCGAGTCTGGAAGGCCGCGGGCAGGGGGCTCGTGAGGGGGCTGCAGAGCACGGCGGCCGCTCCTCGCCTCTGCTCAGCCACCCTGCCCCGCTGGCATTCTCGTCTGTTCCTCGTCCAGTCGCTGCCCCACACCTCATCAATCACCCTGGGCTTGGGGCAATGGGCCCACGGTGCTGCTGCAGAGACCCCCACGGCTGGGTGCTGACAACTGGCAAGCCGGACTCTGTGTGTTGGTGGTTCCTGATGATCTGGAGGCAGATAAGGGCCATTAACACCGTTAGTAATTATAGAGCCCGGGAGCAGGCCTGCTCGTCCCTGACAGGCAGAGCTGGGAGCAGACAGGGAGATCTGGGGCTTCGTGCGCTATATTTAATTTATTTAAATGAGTTGATAGAAGAAATCTCTTGGAACAGTGCCCAGCACAAAGCAGGTGCTCCGCAAGTCTTCGCTATTATTATTAGTGGGGTCATATTTATATGTGGAGAGGGGACTTGCCCAGTTACACAGCAAGTGACTGTGTGAACTGGGATGGGTACAGGCCAGGCCTCTTTCCCGGGCATCCTTCTGCCCTGGGAAGGGCTCCACTGGCTTTCTTTACACCTGGTGACTAATAGTTTGAACTGATTAGGGTCAGTCCTTAGAAAAGGCACAACAGGAAGCTTATTATCTGAGGGTGCAAGAGACAAAGGCCACCTTTCCTCAGAAAAATGCCTCTTTATTTGATCTCATTTCCAAACAACACTGCGCAATATGTGTCTCCGTATCACACAGCAGGAACCTGAGTTTATACGTAGCACATCCAGAGGCCTGCTTTCGGGAGATGCTCTATCAATTTTAACTTCCTCTGTTCTCTGGGTGGGCGCACACTTCTCACTTATGGAGGTGTTTGCATTAAAACTTCACTCCCACCCAGCACTGACCTTTCCTCCTTTCCAAAGTGAGACATGAGAAATACTGATCAGGGGAGTGAGGGAATCACCAGCTTGGAGGGGTCCCCGAGAGGTCAGGGCTGACCTGGTGGCCAGTGGGTGGCCAGCTGCCGGGTGGGATGGGAGTGCATTGAAGGGCACCCATTTGTCTTGTCCTTTGACATTTGAGGTAAACTCGTACCTGCTTCTCCTCTGCAAAGCCTGTGCACTATCTGCCATGGAAGAAAATATCTAAATAAGATCCAGGCGGGCTGACTTGAGAGGGTTTCTGTACCAGCCTGGGAAAGGTGGGTGGTGGGCCAGGGGCACCAGGATGTCCTCAGCCCAAAGAGGTGGAGCCAGGAGGGGAAAAATCAAGAAGGGATTTGCTTAGGGAGTAGCACGGTGCTAGGTGGGTGGTGGTGCTAGGCCCAAGATCCTTTTTGAAATTTTCTAAAGTGAGTCTTAGGGGAAGTAAAACGCAATTGTATTTTACCAGGGAGATGCGGCTTACAGGAGGACATAATGTAGTACAGGGTTCAGGGCCCCATCTCTGGAACCAGGGTTCATATCCCAGCCCCCTGGTTCTTTAGTTACTGTGTGATCCTTATCAGCTTTCTTTTTTCTTTAGATTTTATTTATTTATTCCTGAGAGACAGAGAGAGAGAGAGAGAGAGAGAGAGACAAAGACAGAGACAGAGGGAGAAGCAGGCTCCACGCAGGGAGCCCGGTGTGGGACTCGATCCCCAAACTGGGATCATGCCCTGAGCTAAAGGCAGACGCTCAACCGCTGAGCCACCCAGGTGCCCCTCCTTACCAGCTTTCTTAATCTTTTTTTGTGCCTCGGTTTTCTCATCTATCAAGTGAGAGAAGATTGCGATTACTTGCCTTATAAGTTGATGTGAAGATTAAGGGTTAATATATGGGAAGGGATTGGAACAGTGCCTGGCACACAGTAAGCCCCATATAAATGTTGCATTTATGTATATATGGATGTACATTGCTATTTTTTAATGTCTACTACACCTCAGGTGCTTCATATACATGTGTCTCTTATTGAATTTTCACAAGTGGTTCTCCCTGCAGAGAGTAAGTAGGCTGAGGTGTCGACCCTGATTACCAAGGACTGCACTTTCTCCTGGGTCAGGAGGACTCAAAAATTCTTTCAGTCCCCATGTGAAATCTCTATCTTCCTTGAAATGTCCCCTGTTGGGAAGAGAGAGTGGAAAGATTAATGGGGTTTCTTTATGGGCATTCAGGGCGCTAAGACAAAGCTACAAGTCATCTGCCCTGTGTCTGAGGCCAGTGTTCTTTTCTGGATAAAAAGGGTGCCATGGGATTCCCAGGTGGCTTGGTGGTTTAGCGCCTGCCTTCAGCCCGGGGCGTGATCCTGGAGTCCTGGGATCGAGTCCCACATCAGGCTCCCTGTGTGGACCCTTCTTCTCCCTCTGCCTGTGTCTCTGCCTCTCTCTCTGTGTCTCTCATGAATAAATAAATAAATAAAATCTTAAAAAAAAAAGGGTGCCATGCGCACAGCCTCATGTCAGACTGCATGCTTTGCCTCATCTTAGTCTTGACAGCTATGTGGCCGTGAAAAAGTCACGTCACCTCCATGAACCTCGTTTCCCTCTGCCTTTCCTATTTGCAGGCGCTGAGACTGGGGGTGGGGGGGGCAGCTCATGGGGAAGGGGGATGCCAATGACAGGGAGAGCTGCTTGTAGATGGAGATTTGCAGAGATACAAGGAAACTTCAGCCATTGCCATTCTTGAAGATGCTTCAATAAATAATAAATAATAAATAATAATAATAATAATAGAAGGTAAAAAAAAGAGCCACACAGGATTATAAAACAGGATGTGTTAGAAGGCAGGGCAAGATCATCCCCTTCTAATCTTGTCAGTGCATGTCTGGGGCTGTACGTATCACCTCCTTTGAAGCCTACATGGAACATCCAGTGAGGCCCTGTGGGTGGGGCGCCGTGGATGGGGCCAAGGAGCCTCCGGACCCTGCTGAGATAGGTCATGGATTTGATGGGAAGAACTGATCTTCCCTCCTTCCCCTAGGGTGTCTGGAGTCTCCTACCTCCATGCCTTTTCTTGTCACCTTGCTCACAGTTCCTCTCACCTTCTTCTGTGACTGGTTCAGGTTCAAGAGAAAGGTTGCCAAGTCGGTGGAGCAACACCAACCATCTCCTCTTGGCCTTCAGCTCTTGGAATGTGGCTCTACCTGCAGAGCTGCCGCGCTCCAGAGGCCTACAGCTTCGGAGGTATTAGAACTGTAGAGACCTATGCTTCTGGGACAGGGCTGAGTCCTGCATACCCACATGGATGAGCTGTAAGCAGCTCAAACCTTGAGACTGGATCTGATGATCACTCAAAGCCAGTGACTGGCACAGAGACTGGCATGCGACAGGTACTTAAGAATGAAAGAATCATGAGTAAAACAGACATAGGCCTTGGCTTCCAGGTCCCCCATGAGGTCTCCCCAGGTATCTGTTCTTCCTTTAGTCACAGTGCTGCCTTGATTTCACAACTGGTCTCCCCTCATGTGATTGTGAGCGCTAGGGCCAGCCTCATGCCTGTCTCAGTATCTCTAGTACCTAGCAGTGTCTACTAGTACATCGGAGGTACTCAAAACACAATGAAAGGATGAATGAATGACTGCCTCCTATGTTGTATTCATCAGTGGTTGCAAGCTGGAGGAGCAAAGCCAGGTACTAGAGCACCCTGTTGTGGCCTCTGCCTCAGCCATGCTCCTCCCTGGAGCATATGGCTTGCTACATAAATCCAAGCTGCAGGAGGACGGTGTTGGCGGCAGAGCAAGTTGGGTGCCATTTGCAGACCTTTCCACAGACATCAGCTGCTGATGCATCCTGCAGTAGATGGCCCAGCTCTTCAGGAGACAGAACAGAAATATATTAGCCTAGAATTATCATTGTTTTCTCACTCAGCTCACTGTCTTTGCCCAGAATTAGTTCATCCCTTAAGCGGCCAATTGAGTTCCCTCCTCATTGGAGGAGGGACAGATTAGCAGGGGCCCATTCAAGGTTAAGTGGAGCAGAATGTTTTCTAAAGATTCTATCCAATAGTCCTCATTTTTACAGAAGAGGACATTAAGTCTAGGAGCTAAATAACTTTCTCAGGATCACAGGACTAGTCAGTAATTACAGTCCCGGTTATGATTTATTGAGCACTTACTGTGTACTAGCCTTTAATAGAAATGCATTGCTGCATTGCATACATTATCATATTTGATCCTGGTTAAAGCAACCTTATGGATTGGGTTTAATTACCCCCACTTGACAGAAGTAGAAACCGAGGCTCAGAAAGATTAAGTAACTTGCCCAATGCAACCTCGTTAGATATTGGCAGAGCTCAAGCCTGTGGCACAGTGGTTCTTGGTCAGAAGAATGTATACTTTGGAAGAGCCTCGGACACTTTTAAAAAATACTCAGACCAGAGCACCACCTTAGACCTGCCAAATCAGAACTGCTCTATTCCGAATAAGCTCCCTGAGTGATTCTGATGTGCTTTTGTGCTTGAGAATCTCAGCATAAAGAAACTCAGTCTCGTGTTTTCTTATCTGAAAAACGGGGGCCGCTGGGGCCCAGGGCTCCGTGCAAGGACCCAGGAGAGCTGATGCATGTGAAAGGGGCCGACCCAGCGCCTGTGCAGGGGTGCTCGGTAATCGCTGACTTCCTTGTCCTAGCGACCAGGGAGTGCCCGGAGGGCTTCGGGTCTCTTGTGTGTGTACATGACCCCACTTTGCCAGAGACCCAGAACACTGTTTTTGGGGCTTTGGGGTTCAGTTTCTTGATTGTTTGTTATTATTTTTAATAGAATTCAGGAGAAGGCCATGAGTGGGCCAGACATCTGTGATAAATCTGCTGGGGTTTTTACAGGAAAGATTTCCCAAGTTCACTCTACTCTATATTTCTTGCTTTTCTTTCCAGCTACAACACAGCCAGGAAAATATCTCTCTTGCGCTGAAAGAAAACAGCCTGTGAGCCTCTCGTGAAAGTTGACTGAGGGAATATGAGTGTCAGATTCTATGGTGAATGGGTGCAAGGATGTGGGGAGCCTTCTTCCTGAAACAGCCATCGGAAAAGGAAAGTGAGCGTGTATTCCAACCCCCCATTCCAGTCTGAGTACCAGTGCTTCCCATCTGTTAGCTCCCCTTGTGTAGGACCACCCTCCTGGGGAGGAGTAGTCTTCTCCCTATTTTACAGATGAGGAAACAGGCTCTGAGGGTTTCTGTGACACAATCCAGGCTCTGCCACTGGTGAGCGGGTTCAAACCTCGTCTGTCTGCTTCCCAGCCTGCAGTCTTCTCTGTACCACAGTTGTCTCCTCTGGTTTCCTGTTTGCCTCTAGGGGTTTCCAAAACCTTAATTTCACAATGAAAACAGACACATTTTAAAAGGTTGCTCCAGAAAAAAGAGCAGCAGAAGCAGCAGTCTTTCCACAGTGCAGCATTCTTGCTCTGGCTGGTATCCCCAGTGCGTGGCACCAAGCCTGGCTCTAGTTGGTGCAAATGATGGACAACAATATGGGCAAATGGATCCCTCTTTTGCTTACCTGCACCCCTTTCTTCCCACAGGGGCCTACTTGTGCCCATTTTTGCCTCCACTTCAGGGCTTCTTTCCATTGTGCCTGGGTGTGCTCCCCTGGGAACTCCTTTGCTTTGCGGCCAGTCTGGATTTCAGGCCCCTCCCCACCCTAACCTTGTGCTTGACCTGTCTTGGGAATAAACAGTCTCCTCAGTTTCCTCTTCTCATATTCATTAGAATGGGTTTTCTTCTCTGGATTTCCATTCTGAGATATTAAGCCATTGTCAAATATATGTCTAGTTTTACTTTAGATATAGTAAATAATACTCCTAACAGTGATAGGTGTAATGTTTAGGGCTTCCAATGTCACAGAAACTGTGTTGATCACTTCATTTACGATGCCTGGAATATTGGCACCCTATAGTGGCGGATTAAATAGGGTCCTCTCCCAAAAGAAATGTTCAAATTCTAACCCTCATGGCCTTTTTTGGAACTAGTGTCTGTGCAGTTGTAACTGAGTTAAAGGTCTTGGGATGATGTCATCCTCAATTTAGAGTGGGCCCTAAATCCAGTGACTGACATCCTTATAAGAGAAAGGAGAGGGAGATTTAACATGGAGACACAGAGAGGAAATCCATGTGAAGGTGGAGGCAGAGATTGGAGGGTGTAGCTACAAGCCAGGGAATGCTGTGGACTGCCAGCAATCACCAGAAGCTAGGAATGAGATATGGAATGGATTCTATCCCAGAGTCTCCAGAGGAAACTAACCCTGCCAATACCTTGATTTTGGACTTTTAGCCTCCAGAACTGTCAAAAAGTAAATTTCTGTTGTTTTAAGCCAGCAAGATTTTGGTAATTTTTAATACCTATAATATAGGAGTTATTATTTTTTAAAGATATATTTGTTTATTTGAGAGAGAGAGTAGATGGAGTGGCAGAGGGAGAGAGAGAGAGAATCCTCAAGCAGACTCCTCACTGAGCATGAAGCCTAATGCAGGACTTGATCCCAGGACCCTGAGATCATGATCTGAGCTGAAACCAGGAGTTGGCTGCTTTACTGACTGAGCCACTCAGGTGCCCCTGTTTTTTTTTTTTTTTATGTTACAGATAAGAAAACAGAGGCTAAGAAATAATTTAGGACTTTGTCTAAGATCACAGAATTGGCAAATGCCTCAAATTGGATTCTAACTCAGTTCTGGGGCTGGCTTCATAAGTGTGCAACCTGGGCAGCTGCACAGGGCTGTGTACTCAGAAGGGCTCCACCCTTGGCTTATTGCTCTGTGGTACTTTCTCAAAATTTTAAATTTTTGAGCAATGCTCTGCATTTTAATTTTGCACCAGGCTCTGCAGATTGTGTTTAAGTTCTAACCAGGCTTTCTGGTGTCCAGACCTCTGCTCTTGCCTTTCTCATCTATACTGTCACAACCCACGTGCTGCTCCCTCAGTCTCATCCATCCCCATAGCCTTAGTCCCAACCCATCTTCCCATGATGAAGGCTGAATAAGCACCCCAGAGATGTTCATGTTCTAACCCCCAGCACCTGTGAACACATTCCCTAACACATAGTAAAAAGGATTTTACAGATGTGAATAAATTAAGAATCCAGAGATGGAGAATTAATTACCCTAGATAATCTGCTGGGCCAGACATCATCACAACAGTCCTTAAAGAGAGATCCAGGAGGAGTTAGAGTCATGGGAGAAAGCAATATGATGACAGGATGGGGGTGGGGGGGTTACTTTGAAGATGGAGAAAGAGAGGGCTAACCAAGAAATACAGGTGCCTTCTAGAAGCTGAGGAAGACAAAGAGATGGAGTCTTCCTTCAGAGCCTCCAGAAGAAGCCAGCCCTGCCCACACCTTCACTTTAGCTCAGTGAAATGCAGTTTGGAGTGCTGACCTCCGGAATCATAAAGAATGAATTTATTTTTAAAGCCACTAACTTTGTGGTCATTTGTTACAGCAGCAAGAAGAAACTGATACACCCTGCTTCTAAGACTCACTTCTGCTCTAACCACAAATCTGCAGAAGAGAAGTAAATCATCCTGGAGCTATTGGGGACGAGAAATAGAACTGTAGTTCAACAGAAAAACATTCAAAACATTTATGTAATCCTTATATGTAATTGTAGAAATCACAGATTTTCAGAGGCAGGATTCCTTTTCTGAGGTTCATTTAGTATGCAAGAGGAAATGATTTCAATATTTGTAGTTAAATTATCAAAACTATTAATGCAATACAATTAAAACCAGTTTAGAAATCCAAAGAATATCAAAAAGTGTGTCTTTTAAAAATCTCTCTTTGCTTCTGTGTTAATCTCTCATTATTCTGAAAGGAAACATGATTTTAATGTTTCTGTTATTTAATAGGTCTACTTCTGCCTAGTACATAAAACATTAAAAGATCATTTTTAAAAAAGATTTTATTTATTTATTCATGAGAGACACAGAGAGAGAGAGACAGAGACACAGGCAGAGGGAGAAGCAGGCTCCATGCAGGGAGCCCGACGTGGGACTCGATCCTGGAACTCCAGAATCATGCCCTGGGCCAAAGACAGGTGCCCAGTCGCTGAGCCACCCAGAGATCCCCTAAAAGATCATTTAAAACATGAATTTAATATAAGTCTCTTTTAGGGGGGAAAAAAGAAGGAAAAACAATCATCAAAATTCTACAACACCAAGCAAATAAAACTTAGAAAAAAAATAAAAAAAGAAACCCAAGTCCATTTTTCCTAGCCCCTCACTCCCCACAAAGGTATGCAGCTGAAAAAGTATGAATTTGATATTAAACTCTGTTCTGTAACTTCCGGTCTGTGTGTGTTTGGGCAAATCACTTTGTTGGTCTGAGTCATATTAGGTCCATTTCACAAACAAGGAAATTGGGCCTCAGGGCTGGGTCGCAGAGGAAATGACCTGTGTCTAGCATGATGCTCATCATAGGTGTTAGAGATGATGCTGTCAAGTACTAATTACTGTACCTTCTTCCTTTCATGTAGCAGCAGACATATTCTAGACTTACAGCTTTTGAAGCATGGTTATCAGGGCAGAAACCCTGATTTTGTTTTGTTTGTTTGTTTGTTTATTTATTTATTTATTTATGAGAAACACATGGGCAGGGGGGCACAGACACAGGCAGAGGGAGAAGCAGGCTCCCTGCTGGAAGTCCGACGTGGGACTCAATCCAGGGTCTCCAGGATCACAACCCTGGCTGAAGGTGGCACTAAACCGCTGAGCCACCAGGGCTGCCCCAAAACCCTAGTTTTAAAAAAAAATCACCTTAGGATTTCTAAGTAGGCACTGAAGTTCCTAGCAGCAAACAGTCTATACAGAAGACAAAGCCCAGACCAACCTGGGACAAGCAGTTTATGCATAAAATGACCAAGGATTCAGGAATGATGCTGTAGTCTTGCATAAAAAGAGTTCAAACCTTTCTGAGTTGGTAGAAAGATGGAAGAGTTGGGAGGAGGACAATAGAGTGAATCTCTGGTGCAAGTGTCCCTGTCCTACTTGGGGACATGAAGCAGAGGGTGAAGGAATTCCCAGATGGGTTTGATGCCTCCCAAAGAAGAGCGGCAGGAGATCCTCTGCCCAGAGTCTGGTTCCTTGTTCTGGAGCATTGTGAGCCCTACAAGGATCTTACCCTTGATGAGTGGGGCCCTCGTCAGAGGGCTACATGGGAAGGGTAGTAGAGTAATAGACTATTTGCTCAGCTCCTTTAACTGAACCCATAGTAACAGTGACTTAAATGAGAGGGTTATTTCTGTCACCTTAAAGTTAAGACTGGTAGGTGGTCCAGAGAGGAAAGGCAGCTCTGCTCCATGAGTCTTCTGGGGCTGTGGTTCCTTCTTTCTTGTTACTTCACTTTCCCCTGGGGTATTGGTTTGGTCTCCCTAACTGCAGTTAGTGCTCATCCACCACATCTTCATATCAGTGAGCTGGAAAGGGGAAAGAAAGAAGGAAGAGGAATGGGAAGCAACCTCTCCCCTTCTAGGACATGACCAGAAATTTCACATATCACTCCTCATATCCTATTGGCTGGAACTTGGTCATATAGGTATCCCGAGCTGCAAGCAAGTCTTGGAAATGGAATCCCTAGCTGCATGATCATCAGACCAGCTGAAACTTATAGGTGTGGGGCTTTATAACTAATAGGAATCAGGATAGAATGAATATTTGGGGACAGTTCATGACTCTGCTACAGAGAGCCTACAGAGAATGGCAAATATTTCTCTGTTGGCTGAGGTGGGGATTCAGTGGAGGAAGTGGAACCATTGTGACCCTATGGAATAAAGGACTGTGGGAGCTGAGGAAAAACGTCTGAACTGGGCAGCTGGAGGATCAAAGTTTCTAACCAATGCTTCTAAGAGTGCAGGTAGGCAAGGTGAGAACGAGACATTCTGGATCTTCAACACCTCTGCGTTTGTCCTTCACCTCATCTAAACACAACTGACTCAAGACAGCAATGGCTGTAGCTTCCCTTCTGCTTCTACAGCTCAGGTGAATTTCTCTTTTGACCAATTCCAATATGAAATTGCATAGAAAGGAATTCTGGTTAATGTAGTTCTAGGCCAGCCATGGTGACAGAGTTACAAACTGCCACATTCATGTTTTTGAGAGCATTGGAGACTGACTTGACATTGAGATGGAGCAGATCTTGGGGTTGCAAGGCTGGGTAAGGGATTAGGGTGGAAGGTTCTGCATGGGCCACATGGGAAACCCTGCTGCTGAGGATGAGATATCTTTGCCTTCCTGGCCCTCTTCTTAGTGCCTTGACATCATGTACCAGCCTCATCATTCCAACACCCCCACTCACATCAGGACTAAGGTGCAAGCTTAGGTTTGGTCCCAGATGGAAGTTCTGGCTTAAGAAAACCGTGGTTTAAGAATATTTCAAAGGGATTATATGAGGATTTCTGCCTTTGGGCAGAATATGGGTTTAGAATAGAAAATAGGTGCTTTTAGAAAAATGAATGGCATTTCTTGCACTTGACTGTTTAGTGAGAAATTCACATATACTGAACTGGTAATCAACAAATCTCATCTGCCTTCTTCCTTTTTGCCAGATCCAGCCAAATCAAAGGACACCGTTGGTCTCTCAGTGGAACATGCTCTGGATTTGCTTGTGTGCTTCCTTCTTTTGTGAGTGCTCTCTCACTTTTGTCACCTTGATTATATTTTAAGCAACCCCACCTGCATTTCTCCCCCATGATTCAGCTCAAATGAACTTCTCCTCTGTTGAACCTTCCTGCCCTGACTTCTCGGTGTACCCCAGAGGGTTCTGTCAAAAGCTGATTTGTATTTGCCTGATGGCAAGTGATGCAGAGCATTTTCTCATGTGCGTGTTGGCCATGTCTATGTCTTCCTCTGTGAGATTTCTGTTCATGTCTTTTGCCCATTTCATGATTGGATTGTTTGTTTCTTTGCTGTTGAGTTTAATAAGTTCTTTATAGATCTTGGAAACTAGCCCTTTATCTGATACGTCATTTGCAAATATCTTCTCCCATTCTGTAGGTTGTCTTTTAGTTTTGTTGACCGTATCCTTTGCTGTGCAAAAGCTTCTTATCTTGATGAAGTCCCAATAGTTCATTTTTGCTTTTGTTTCTTTTGCCTTCGTGGATGTATCATGAGATACCACCTCCCACCAGTGAGAATGGGGAAAATTAACAAGGCAGGAAACCACAAATGTTGGAGAGGATGCGGAGAAAAGGGAACCCTCTTAAACTGTTGGTGGGAATGTGAACTGGTGCAGCCACTCTGGAAAACTGTGTGGAGGTTCCTCAAAGAGTTAAAAATAGACCTGCCCTACGACCCAGCAATTGCACTGCTGGGGATTTACCCCAAAGATACAGATGCAGTGAGATGCCAGGACACCTGCACCCCGATGTTTATAGCAGCAATGTCCACAATAGCCAAACTGTGGAAGGAGCCTCAGTGTTCATTGAAAGATGAATGGATAAAGAAGATGTGGTTTATGTATACAATGGAATATTACTCAGCCATTAGAAACGACAAATACCCACCATTTGCTTCAACGTGGATGGAACTGGAGGGTATTATGCTGAGTGAAATGAGTCAATCGGAGAAGGACAAACATTTTATGTTCTCATTCATTTGGGGAATATAAATAACAGTGAAAGGGAATAGAAGGGAAGGGAGAAGAAATGGGTAGGAAATATCAGAAAGGGAGACAGAACATAAAGACTCCTAACTCTGGGAAACGAACTAGGGGTGGTGGAAGGGGAAGAGGGCGGGGGGTGGGGGTGAATGGGTGATGGGCACTGAGGGGGGCACTTGACGGGATGAGCACTGGGTGTTATAATGTATGTTGGCAAATTGAACACCAATAAAAAATTTATTTAAAAAAATCATATTATAACCTCGTGGGGGATAAAAAAAAAAAAAGCTGATATGTGCGCTTGACTCAAAATACTGTCTCTCCAACTGAATGGGGAGCCCCTTGGTCAGGGGCCTCACAGATCACACATGCTGGCATGCCAGTGCCAGAGAGCAAGACACCATAAACACTTCTTTCCGATTGACTGGGTGGACCTGTTTCCAAATTGGGAGCAAACAAATCAGGTGATTATTCTGTTTGGAAGAAAACACTATTCTCTAAATATGTTGGTTCTCTGCTGACATCATTTGATTGTGTTGATAAAAATATAAACCTAAACTGTATGTCATAGGGATCTTTGAGTCTTCAAGTATAAGCTATTAATTATGTATTCATCTCCTTTCATTTCCTCCACTGACCTCCTTCCCACATATTTTCATCTTGCCTAAACTGCAGAGAAACATCTCTAACTTCAGGCTCTTGTTACTGTATTAGTTTCCCATGGCTGTTATAACAA
Organism: Canis lupus familiaris; assembly: GCF_011100685.1. Lineage (NCBI taxonomy): Eukaryota > Metazoa > Chordata > Mammalia > Carnivora > Canidae > Canis > Canis lupus. The sequence continues at coordinate 54,233,076 of NC_049226.1, read as the reverse complement.
AATACCACAAATCTAGTGACTTAAAACAACAACAATTTATTCTCTCACCATTCTGTAGGCTAGAAGTCTGACAGTGTCAACAGGGCTATGCACCCTCAGAAGGCTCTAGGGAAGAATCCTTCCTTGCCTCTTCATAGCCTCTGGTGGCTTTCAGTGTGATTCCTGGTATTCCTTGGCTTATCGATGCCTTCGCCCAGCTCTGCCTCCATTGTCACATGGTATTCTCTTTGTCTTTGCTTGGCCTTTTTATAAAGTTGCAAGTCATTGAATTTAGGACTCACCCTCATCCAGAGTAACCTCATCTGAACTTGATTACATTTGCAAAGACCCTATTTCCAAATAAGTTTACATTCACAGGTGCTAGAGATTAGGACTCTAGCATATCTTTTTGGGGACATGACTCCCCTCACAATTTCTTTGCACCTGGAGGCAGATGTATTTCAAGCTCAGATGCTCTCAAAGGCACCTGTAGTCAGCCATTGCACCAGTCCCAGCTGGAGCCCTGCCAGCGCAGGATAGAACCCTATCCTCATGGCTTTTGAGGGGTACAGGGGCTGAATCCCTTTCAGCCTCACACATGAAATGACATAGTACTCCATATAATATAGTAGGAAGTACAGAGGCCTGGGTATAGCACTGGTCCTGTCACCAACACACTGTGCAAACAAGCTACTTTTCTATGTATCAGGTCCCTACTTTGTTGAATTCTATATGAACGAATGAATAGACACTGAGCCCTTGCCATATGCCAAAGCAGGCACTAAGTCCTAGGATACAGAAACAATTAAAAGTCTGCCTTTAATGAACCTAGCATCTAGAGGGGGATAAGTCGCCCGTGAAGTCTCATGATAATTGGAGCTCTATGGGGTCCATAACATGCTGTGTACATGTTATCAGTGAGGATGACTCATGAAGTTCAGGCCTGGAAGCCCAGTGACAATACCACAATTCCTCCATATGGCCTGTCACTGCTAAATGTAGCAACTTGGAATTCAGAGGAGACATTTGCTTCTCATTCACTTGTTAATTCATGTGAGCACTCATCATGCACTAGGTACAGGGCTAGGCTCTGAAGATACAGTGGTGAGCCCAGCAGTTACAGGCCCTGCCCGGACAGTCCATGGGAGACCCAGACATTTCCTAAGTGGCAAGTTCTGACATTCCAAGAAACTCCTGCTTTGGTGACCTGAAAAGTTAGGTAATTTTTCAAGGTCTCAACCTTGGATCTTGCCTTAGTTCATTCAGCCTGCTATAACAGAATACCATAGCCTGGGTGGCCAACAAACAACACAAATTTATATCTCATTGTTCTGGAGGCTGGAAAGTCCAAGATTAAGGTGTTGTCATATTAGATGTCTGGTGGGAGCCCACTTTCCGGTTCCTAGATGGCTGTCTTCCAGCTATGTCCTCACATGGTAGAAGGGGGAAGGAGCTCTGGAATCTCTTTTACAGGAGCACTAATCTTACAACCCTCATGACCTGATCACCTCCCAAATGCCCCCCTCTCCAAATATCATCACATTGAAGATTAGGTCCCAACATATGAATCTAGCAGGTAGGGTGACACAGACTTTCAGCCTAGAGCAAATCTTAATAGATTCCAGATACAAACACAGTTTCCTGACTTTTGTTCAAGAATCTTCTCACCTTATCAAACTGGTCCATGTAGGAAACAAAGGTAAGATCTGTCTCTGCTCAGAGCAGGATTGTTGCGTCACGTGAATGGAGTCATATCTGGGAAGCGTGTGCTGAGGATTAAAGTATCAGTAGGGAGAAGGACTTCTCATCATCTGGGGTCATCTGGATCTGTGCTGATGCCTCTGTGCAGGTGTGCGTGCATGCGTGTATGAGAGAGAATAGCAAACACATGAGCTGTCATGTAGGTTTCTGTTTCCAGACCTTGCCTTTCCTAGAAATGTTTAAGTTTGAGTCTTGGTTGGGGGTAGCATTGCAGGGGCCTCTGTTGGGGCTCTTCTTCCACAAGATGCATAGGATACTTGCCTGCTACAAGTGACAGGGACTTCACTATTATCTACAATAGTACTTTTCACTGTTGGAGAATGCTCTTCCCTTCTCTCCCCTTTCCACGTTCATCCTCTGAATAACCAACATCTGACAATCCCTTGTGCTAGATTAAAAAAGGAGAAGACAGGTTCCTTGCTCTTAAGGAACTCACTGATGTAAGGGTTCTCAGACAACTAAAGGGATATGACAATGCCATATGTAAGTGTGATGCTCAGCATGGCCATGCCCTACACTTGCCTTGGAGGGAGCAGCTGACCCTGACAGGGCACCTGGAGAGGCCATCCTGAGAAGGTGATCCTGGGCTGAATCTTGAAGGATAAGTAGGTATTAGAAAAACAGGGAGGGAGGAAATTCCAGGCAGAGGACACAGTGGGTACAAAGAAAGTCATGGAGCCAGAAAATAGTAAGACATACCCACCACTCATAGCCTCACATTCGAGGGACCCAGTGGGGAGGTGGTCCTGCTCCTTCCTTTCTTCCTTTCCTCCCCCAGCTTTGTGGATGAGTTGTTTATCGATTGGTCAGATACCAAGACAGTGAGATAAACTCTCCAACACTACTGAGGGGATTACTCCAGGACAAAGCCTTAAGAAACATTTATTGGGCTGAGATTTCCCAGCAGCACATTAATATTGGCGTAACTTATGTGGTCCTATGGCTATCTTGATTTGTTCATTCACACCTTTGACAACTGTCCACTGAGGGGAGGCAGCAATCTGTCAGCTGGTCACAGACTTCCTGTCCTCATGGAGTTGGCAGTCTCTTTAATCTCATCACAATGATGAGGGTTTGTTTGGATTAGTTTGATGTCTACTAAACAGGAAACAGGGAGACTCTGAATGGGGAAGGCCATCAAATTTGCAAGTGAGGAGACCCAAACCCAGGGCAACAAGAAATACAAGGCAGGTGTCCTGGGGTATAGCTTCTTTGTGTGGGGCTCTACTACTCAGGCCCATGCAGCTGCCTTGCGATCAAAGCTAACTCTTGCCTCTTGTGACTGCAATTGCCATCTTTCATGTGGCAGCATTTCTCGGTACTGGAGAGAGACAGGCCGTGGACCCAAGCCAAACTAGTTATAAGAGTACTTTTTCTCTGCTCTAAAATGACCTGTCTTGCAATGTGTGATGCTTTCTCCACATGGCTATAATTGGAGGGTCCATCCCTTTTAATAATTCTTTTAAAGAAAAACCAGAGCAACACCCAGATAGTCTGTGATTACCAGGGTAAGATCCACTTTTTTGCCTCATCTTGACAACTAGGAGACGAACAAAGTAGAGGAACAGGGTGTTACATGTGTGCTGTCTCTGCCACCTTCTCCCTGGCAGGCATATCCTAGGGGTTGGGATGCTGCAACCCCCTCTGCCAGGAAAGAACTTGGGTCAATTGCTTCATTCTAACTGGTGTGCTCAGTAAACACAAGGAGATGCTCCTTGGTGCCAGCCCTGTGCTGGGTGCTAAGGGGACAGGGATGATGAGATGTTACCTTTGTCCTCAAAGATGACCCCTTCTGATGGTCTGACCTCTCTGTCAGAGCTTGAGGAGTGGGGAGTTTTTCAGTAGGTGAAGTGAGGGAAGGCATTTCAGGCAGGGGCTACAGCATGGGCAAAGGTGTGGCAGTCTGGGAAGGTGGGAGGGAAGGGTGGGTGGTGGGGAGATTTTCCCAGAGGGATGGTAGCTGGAAATGGAGTAGATGCCATTTAGGGACAGCTTGAACAAGGATATGGAGATGGGTTTTTTCTTTAGAGGATGGAGAGACACTGAAAATATTACAGATTCATGATCCTTGCTTCCCCTACAACTCATGCAGAGAAATGTGTGAATCTTCAAAAACATGAGTACAGCAAAGTATCATCTTAGGGCAGAAGGGTGGGGGTAGACTTCATTACTCCTTCCTTCCTTCCTTCCTTCCTTCCTTCCTTCCTTCCTTCCTTCCTTCCTTCCTTCCTTCCTTCCTTCCTTCCTTCCTTCTTCCCTCCCTCCCTCCCTCCCTCCCTCCTTCCCTCCCTCCCTCAATAAAGATTTAGTCTACTCATTCTCAAGCTAAGAGATGTGTCTCACTGAACCCATGCCCAGGTGCCTGGGGTGCAGAGGAAAGATGAATTATTAAGGAATTAGAAACCCCTCACAATCTTAGCTTTACCTCTTCAAAATTAGCACCTTTTATGTTTTGGGTACTATGTTCGGCATTTTTATAAACACTGCTTCTAATCCTTACAGATTTGCAGTATAAAGTGACAGCAACAATAAACAAGTGTCATTTGCTTACTGACCAAATTTAGGTTCTTAGCACTATGAGAATTTTAACTAGTCGAAGTCAGTGCTCTTCTCATCCCCATGACACACATGAGGAGACTGAGACTGAGCAGGATGTAGTAAGTCCTCAGCTGTCCATACTACCCTCCTGCTTCCCCGTAGGCAGATCCCTCCTCTGAAAGGGGTGGGAACTGTGCCCTGCTACTGTACAGATGTGGTATGAAGGTTAAGTGAGGAAAGTTTTGCAAACTGCAAAATATGTACAAATACACACTTGTCAGCTGTGATGTTTGTTAAAAAATTATGATTCTAGATAGGAAAACATTATCAATAAATGAATCCTGCTTTATTTTCTATTAAAAATTCTTTTATGTTTGTTTTGTGTACTTAGATGTCTACACCACAGATTTCCTTGTATTTTTATGACATGAAAAACAAAACAATTTGGAAATGAAGTAATAACCTAGTTGATTAAAAAAGAATTCTTAATGGTGTGTTAATGAAGTTTCTTACATGGTTGGTTGCCTTCTGGGGAGGACAAAAGGAAGATGGTTCAGAGCACAGTCACCATCTGCCAGTGTTTTCAGGAGAACTTGAAATGCACTGGGATACCTACGTCCTCCTTCCTCCAAGTGTTTTACAGAATGCATTGATCATGTATGGATGGAGTTGTGTGGAGCCAAGCTGGGCCTGCTGGCAGAGAGGAGCAATGGGTAGGGAGGTACGCTCTGTTCCTTCTTAGAGTGTCTTTCCTGGACACCAGGAGGTAGAAAAATGGCCCTTTCTGGTGAACACAGATGGCCTGGGAACATCCCTGGGTTTTTTACTTTAAAAGGATATAAAGTGAGCTGGCCCTTCATTTAGAGTCACATGGGAAGTCTCCTGTGCCCAGGGATCCAGCTGCCTGCTGGAGAGGCCTCCTGCCTTGGCTGTCTGTCTGGCTCCAACCTTTCTCCTGCCACTCACCCAGCTCCACCTAAGGCCTGATACCCTAAGCCCTGCCCTGAACAAGGCCCTGTTTTTCCTTTTTTTTTTTTCCTCCCAGATCTGTATCTACATCAAGTTACTAAATAAATCTCCACCAGCTTTGGTGTCTGTGCAGTAAAACCCATATGATTCAATGTCCTGCTAGGGGTTCAGAGGAGAGACTGCATAATGGGCTCACCAGTGCCTGGCCTGGGTAGTGCTCACCACAGATTAGGACCTGGAGCTTCTGCTCTTTGCCTCTTACATCATAAGGAGGGTGGCCCTTCATCTCACCCGAACTTCTGAGCCTGCCTCTTTCTCTCTCCTCTATATTTTCATGAGTCCCTATGTCATGTCATTCCTTATGTCACTTTGCTGTCACATCAACTGTTCCAGGAAGATGACCATGAGTTATCTATGGCTGTGTAACAAACTACCCCAAGACATAGTGGCCTAAAGGAATAAGCAAGTACTATCTCACCCGGTTTCTGGAGGCGAGCAAGCTGGGAGGTGGCTCTGGCTCAGGCTTCCTCACGAGGCTGTAGTCAAGCAGTTGGTGGGGGTTGTGGTCATTTGGGCTGAGCTGTCCACTTCCAAACTCAACTTACTCACAGGACCATTGGTAGAGAGTTTGATTCCTCCCGTGTGGGCATCAGAATAGAGCTGCTCGTGACATAACTTCTGGCTTCCCCCAGAGCAAGTGATGGGAAAGAGAGAAGAGAGTGCAAAAGGGCAACCACAGTATCTTTTGTTAACCTGATCATGAAATTGATGTACCATCGCTTCTGCCATATTCCAGAGGTTGTGTAGATCAGCCCCCCTACCATGTGGGAGGGGACCACACAAGGTTGTAGATACCATGAGGTAAGGACCATTCTTTACCAGGTAGTCAATGGCAGTAGTGGACTTCCTTAAAAGATCTCAGTTCTTTCCATCAAACACTGACACCTCCTTCCTTTTCATCTTTAACCTCTTCTGCTTCTAGTCTCTTCCTCAGGCCATAGCTTGGTTGGCCTCCTTGGCTTGAAGATATTTTATGTGCTTCCCACACCTTGTGTCCCCTGCTCACTCCACACCACTCTTACCCGTCAAAGCCATATGCAGCTCTTCATCTGCTCATGGCCAGACCTCTTCCATCTGGTTGGCTCCACTGGCCTCTACATCTTCACCAATTTTTACCATTGTCACCCTGTCACCTGACTGCTCCCTTACTGAAGAAGTCAGAGTCAGCAGCCACCTCCAGCTAATGAGTAACAGCTGTGGTCTTGGGATGGGCCTCCTCCTCCCTGACCTCTGCTGACCAGCAGTGTTGGTTGTGCTGTGCTCCTCTCTTGGCTTCCGTAGAAAGACACCTGGGTATCCTCAAAGTTCACAGCTCTGTGGCTGGCTCTTCTTCCTCCAGGCCCTGAATGTGGTTATGGCAGTGCCTCTGTGGTTGCAGCAGTGCTTCTGGGTTCTGCCCCTCAGCTCCTTTTCCCTATTTGTTGTGCTCTTCACAGGCAAATCCTACATAGGTATCCTTCTAGGTGCATGGAGGACAATCTTTAGCGTCTTCTCCCTAACTATTTCTCCTGTCAGCAACTTCATTTCTAATCCCACAGCCTCTGCCTTAGTTCAAGCCTATATTTCCCCCCCCCCGGGATTCCCTGCACCCCATACCCTACATCTTAATGGTCTTTACCCTCCAGGTCTGGCCTCTGCATCCCTCCTCCACAGAAGCGTGCTATTCTGACCATGAAACATCCTAGTTAATTTTTTTCCATAATGCCATGAAGCCCTTGCAGGGACTCCAAGGTCCTTGTGATCTAGCTCTTGCCTACTTGCTCAGTGACATAACTCACTCTTCCTTCTCCCTTCTTTCATTTTACTTACTGGAGTGTACTGTCTATTGTACTGCCCTTTGGGGAGAATGTGCTAGTTCTCTTAGCCTCAGTTCAAGCACCACCTGTGCAGTGGTGCCTCCTTGTCCTTCCAGGGAACCATGGCAGGAGATAAGCTCCTCCCTGCTTGGATCCCTTCCCATACACACTTCTAGCCTCTGGGACTATCTGCCTCAGGGTTTCTCTGGCTGCAGAGCATAGCTTGTGAAAGCCTGGCCATTCCTGTCTCCAGGGAGCACCCCAGAGCCAATGAAGGATGGTATTTGGTAGGTAAATACCCTAGTTTTCTCATACCTTACGTGGGACTGCTCTGAAATGTGCCCTGCATGGTTCCCCTGGAAGCATCCACTGGGATTAAGACTCTGTTACTCCAGAGGTATTAGTTTTCCTTTTCCTGTCTCACTCCCTCAGTCTCCCTATGAATGCTTCTTGAGATCATTTCCTAAATGAGCCATTTGCCCTCAGGCTCTTTGCTTCAGGGTTGCTGCAGCTTGCACCATTTCCAGTGCAACACTTCCCACACTGAAAACCTCCAAAACATCTGTGCACTAGACTAAGTGTGCAAATCCCGGTAAGATGCCACACATCAAAATGTCTAACAGGTAGTTGGTGAATAAGTAAAAGACTAGTTTTCCTAAAACTGTTCTGATTATGTTTCTTTGCTACCTTCAGCAGTGTCTAATAGCTTAAGTCCAAATTTCTGGTCCAGACCTTAATGATTTTTCCCAGTGTGGCCCTCACGTCCAATTTGTTTCTCAACTCAAGCTTTTGCTCATGTGAGCGTTTGTGCCTGGACTGCCCTGAAAGTTCTAAAATATGGCTCCTCGTCAAGGCCAGGCTTATCTACCCTGTCTTCTTCTGGGCCTGGCCTCCAAGGGTGGTAACATGTGCTCCTCAGGCATTTTGCTGAACTTCCCTAAGCTCAGGACTGGTGCTGAACAACCTTGGCCGGAAAGGAATCTTTCTACAGAGATTGGCTAAGGGTTTCTGTCTTCCATAGTTTTGTCCAATATAGCTTTTCTTGCACTCCAAGAGGACAAAAGCCATTCTAATTTTACGTACTTGGCATAGAGCCCTGACTGAAGGGCCTTCTTGTCCATTCTCTTGGAGGAAGTTAATAAATTTTTTCCCTCCCACCACCTCATAGGCGACATGCCAGGCAGGATTTATTCAGATGCGGCTTTCCTACACTAGTAGAATGAATAGTTTTGATTCCACAAGTAAATGATTCATATAAGCAGCTGAGTTAAAGACTTCCTACACAGGTTCAGAGAAGTATTTGAATATTTACCCTGACTAGGAAATGATAAAATGGTCTCCATTTAGATGCTTTTAGAAGCCACATATTTTAGGATATCAAGGTAGAAGGAAATAGTTAAAAGCTTTGAGATTTTTGTAACATAAAAAAGTTTAATAAGTCTGAAAATTAGAAAAGTCTAGATGCAGATTCTAAATGCAACCCTTTCTAGATGATTACTTCTGGTTAAGCCACTCATCTCCATTTTACAAAAGAAGCAGCTGAGGTTTGGAGAAATATAAATGTCAGCATAGAATCTGCACATAGTAGGAGCACAGTATTAATATATGTATATGCTTATGCAACATGATTATCTCTGAGCTTCAGCTCTCTCTTCTATAATAAAATAGGAACTATATGGAGCATATATTACATCCGTGTATCACTCAAAACACTATATGCCTCTGTCTCCTTACCTATAAAATGGGAGTTCTTATCCCTACTCTCTGTCACTTTTTCTTTAAAAAAGATTTTATTGATTTATTCATGAGAGACACAGAGAAAGAGGCAGAGACGTAGGCAGAGGGAGAAGCAGTCTCCCTGTGAGGAGCCCGATATGGGACTTGATCCCAGGACCCCACTATCACGACCTGAGCCAAAGGCAGACACTCAACCACTGAGCCACCCAGGTGTCCCTCTCCATCACTTTTGATCCTCACATACTATAAAAGATAAAGTGAGTGAAGCCTCTTTGTGGAGGAGTTTTCCTGTGGTCATACCTATCATTAATAGACTCTAAACATGGTATATGACATAGAACATAGGTTCTGAGTTCATAAAGTCTTGGGTTCAAATCCTGACTGCCACTTACTAATTGTGGGAAAATTAATAATTCCAAAGCTTCTTTGACCCTTAATTTCCTCCCTTGTGGAATGGGGGTTGCTTCTTTGCAGGCTCACCATGAGGATTAAAGGGATCCTCTGTGGAAGCATGCCTGCACACAGCAGCCCCTTTCACTGTGCCGCCTCCACTGGCTCCCACCCCTTAGATGTTAGTGCTTTACCCAGTACTTTAAAGAATGTAGGAGAGGGATGTATGAGTAAATTTTCCCTAGAGGTAAGCATAGAAGTTTCTTCTATGATTTTCAATTGGTAAATCACCATAGCTTAACAAAGTAACAGATAATGGAGGAAAAAAGTAGTGTTTGGCCACTTAGAAGCTGTGCTCTTGGGTGTCACAATGTAGTCAAGTACCAACTTTATTCCCTGATTACCTTGGGAAAAAAAAAAAACAGAAAAGCCTAATTTATGGTTTTATTCTCATTCCAGAGAGGAACAGTGGGTTCTTTTTCCAGTTGTCCCTCTTCTTAAGTGGGGAGGAGCCTGGGCTGTATTTCACAGTGAAGTCAAGAGATTTGCTCCAAATTCAGATTTAAGCCCTGAACAAAATGAGTCAGTGACTATCTCGCTCAGTTAAGACGATCATCTGCTTTCCTAATAAAACTTCACTTCAAAGAAAGTCTCATTTACCCACCAAGTATTTATTTAACACCTACTACACACCAGATGCTGCATTAGCAGTGTAGAGGAATAGATCGGATAGAGAGTGTTCACCAAAGCATTGTGTGTGGTGGAAAGTGGCCTAGTTCTGGTGCTAAGAACTTATGTTTACCTCCTGGTATTGAATTTACTGTTCATGCAACCTTGAGTTAACTCCTTTGACTCTGAGGTATAAGAAGTCCCTACTTCATCGGATTGTTCCGAAGCATGTGGTAAGCTGGCTAGACATTCCAGGTTCAAAGAGACCTGGGGTAGAATTCCAGCTATGCCATTTAGCAGCATGTGGCTTTGGGCATAAGTCACTTTATTTCTTTGTGCCTAAGTTTTCTCATTACAAAATAGAAATAAGTCATCTCTTACAAGGCCGTTGGGATGGTTCAGAGCTGAGTGGTAAATGAAAGCACTTTACGAAGTTCAAGGCAGGGGGAAGATTTTTCCAGGTCACACTGGAATCCATTCTGAACTTCCTTGCTCTTCTCATGGGTAATTTGTTCACTTATTGCTTGATTCGACTGGCCTGAAGCAGGCTGCAGGAGACTAAATCTTTGAACTTATGCTTTTCCATTTTCTATAAGGCAAATCCTTGGTTGCCAAACCCAAAGTGAAAACAAACCAAATTATCAAGGTAACTTCTGCCCTCTACTTGTCTTTGTCATGAGTCTACCCTCCTCTAGGTGGTGGCCCCAGAGGCCTTTCTCTGCATGTGTCTAACTGTGCTTTGTAACTTGAGAGACCACTGTCTCTCCTCTCTAGCTCTTGCCTCTACCAAGTTTTGCTATCAGGTTATTTTAGGGAATACACATCTGTCATGGGCGTTCCCTCTAGATGTGGACAGAGTTTCCATTCTTTGGCTCATACTACACATGCAAAAACATCTATTAAATCCTGGCATTCTGGACTCTGTATAGTCTGGGACCCAAACGGCTTTCTGGGCAGGGCACTGTGAGTCAAGAATGGAAAATTAGAGTAGCTGATGTCCTGGATCTATGTGTCTCCATCCTTCTACCCTTAGAGGATGGAGGCCACTCTAAGTCCCTGAAAAGATTTTCCTTAAGGTGGCATATAGCAGGGGTGCTCCAGTGGAGCCTAGACCTGCACTGGAGTCGGGCTGGTGGCAGAACCAGTGGCATGGTGATCCTTCCATGGATCTAGTTGCTGGAGCTGATATGCATGGACTTTTTAAGGGAGAGTAGGAAGAGAAAGGAATTGATATGTGTCCAAGAGTCTAAAGGTAAAGGTGTAGAGGAGGACAGAAGGGATAGTGTGGCATCTGTGTCCCAACTATCTGTTATACTGGGATATGATAAGTAGACAGTAGATATTTATAAGGCATAAAAAAGAGATTTGATTCACTGATGCAACAGGCAGGGGTATTTCTTGTCATTAACCCTCTATTATTATGAGCTTTCATGATACAATTTGATAGGGTCTTGCTGCCAGCTTTTCGGGAATGACACCCACATGGGAGGTGGTTTGTAGCTCTTCTCTCTGAAAGCTTCAGTTTCCTCATTTGTAAAGTAGCAATGATGATAGTTTCTGCCTCAGATCCTGGGTGCAGAAGTCAAGTTAGAGGTCAAAATGGAAATTGCCCCCAAAACTCTAAGCCCCTGGGAGATTGTTAGAAATGTGGAAAGAACAAGATGGCTTGCAGAAAGCCTAAGAGAGAAGGGTAACGGGACAGTTATAACTGTGTTGGCTCAGGATTAAGAATGGAAATATTGGCTTCAAGTAGACCACTTTGTTCCATTTCTTTTTTTTAGATTTTAAAAAAATTATTCATGGGAGACACACAGAGAGAGGCAGAGACATAGGCAGAGGGAGAAGCAGGAAGCCTGGTGCAGGACTTGATCCCAGGACCCCAGGATCATGACCTGAGCCAAAGGCAGACGCTCAACCATCGAGCCACCCAAGTGCCCTGGACCACCTTGCTCAAAACAGAATATTGCTCTTTATCTGTTGAATCCTGAAGTTACTCCTACCGTGAGTGTGCACTATGGTTCCGGGCAGTGAAAGCGCTCACATTTGAACACTCTCCAGGGTGGCAGATTTCGAGTAATAGCTAGGTCATCACATATCTAAAGAGGCTATCCATCCTATTGAGAGAGATTGATCCCACAACTAGACCTCTTAACTAGCTCCCATATTACTTGAGTTAGAAAAGGGTTTCTTTTCTTTCAGCTTTTGACAGCTTCCTTGACACACTTCTCTACTTTTGAAAACAGAGGTTTGTTTTGAGTTCATAGAATCCTAACATTTTGGGCCTGCGTGGTGGTGGGGAGCACTTTGAGTTCATCAAATCCAATTCTTTGATGGTACACAAAAGGAAATTTGAGTCCAGAATGGAGAAGGGGCTTATTTGAGGTTTTACAGCCATGTCATGTTGGGACATAAGGCTGGACCTTTCTCCTTAGTGAAGATCCTCTAACAAATCGAGAAGTAGGTCCAAACCCTCCTCTTACCCTTTAGGTGACACCTCCAGGCATGTGGGGTTTCTTGAGAACTGTACATTTGGTTTCTTAGGCAGAGCAAGCAGGTGAGCATCTGTGGCCTTGGGCTTCCTGGTAGGGATCTTCTGAGTCTAGTGGCCACTCTGGGGCCCGCTGCCACTCTCCCCATCCTGCGCTCAGCTTCTACCACCAGGGTTTGGACTGAGAGACCCAAGAATGGAAGGAGAGTGGCTTGGAAACAGTATGTCAGGAGATAGTTACTCTCTGAGCTGGCAATTGTGTGGCCCTGAGAGTGAGGGCCTCCTTAAATTTGCACCTAGGCACTCGTCCTACCCTGGTGCTAGCTTTGACCTCATGGCCATTCATGTCATGCTGTCCCCCACCTCTGGGCCACTCCTGTTCCTTCTGCGTCTGAGACCCACCTGGGCTCCTCGCTGCCCTCTGGGCTCAAAGGTTGCTTCGGAGGGAATTTCTCTGAGCTAAGGCAGCTGTACTCTTCACTTTTATTCCTTCATTAAGCTTTATTTTCCACCACAAACTCCTCAACTCCCAACAGATTTGTCTTGTCTCCACCCTCCCATCAGCACCCAGCATACACAGACATGGAGTGCACCTTCAATGCTGATCTGTTGTCTCAAGGACCAAAAGGATGAATGGGAGATATTTGTCTTTCCTCCTCCTTCATGTTGTCATTTTTCAATCCATAGGGTCACTCTGGCAAAATCTTTGCTTTCACCTTCTGCATAGAATCTCTCCAAAATATTCAACCTTTAAGTGCTTTGATTTACCTAGTTCATAATGCACATGGCCGTTTTAACACATTTAATTCATTCAATTTTTATATTAAAAAAATTCTATGATCTCCCAAGCCATCACCTTGAGGCCAAATATTTATTGATGGTGTTCCCCATACTTTGCAAGTGTCTGTTAAATAACAGTGCAATGATTTACCTGGTAGCTGGTTGTCTTGCAGATGAGCTGTGCTCCTCTGTGTCACCCAGGGATCCTCTGGTAGGACAGGAAGATTTCTTGTCATCCTCCTCCTCATTCAGCATGGTCCATGGCTCCCCACTGTTTGTAGGGTAAAATTTGAACTCCTCAGCAGGGCTCCTGCTGCTCTCCAAGATCTGACCCAGCTTTTCTATTCTTTTCTCTCCCTTGGACTTTAAAAGTCTTTGCTCCAGACTGACTGATCTCCTCAGTATCCTTCTAAGACTTGTGTCTGTGGCTCTTTCCCTTAGAAATCTCATATGGTCCTACAGCTCCCCCCACCCCCCACTCCTGGGCCTACCTGATTTCTGGGCCTACCTTCAACTTGAATTTCAAATTGCCTCCTGGCATCTCTTTCCAAAAGTCCTGCCAGCAACTAAAATTCAACACAGCTAAAGTCTGCCTTTATTTCCCCTCTCCATAGGCTCCTCCTCTAACCATAGGCTCCCATTTCAAACCAGAGTTGCCCTCTCCATAGGCTCCCATTTCTAGCCAGAATTGCCCCACTGTCCTAGACTCTTGGGTGAGAAATCCCAGAGTCTGGGGAGCTTTCCCTTTTTTTTGGCCAGCTATAGAGAGTCACCACATCCTATCAATTCATCCTAATAATAGCTATTAGAATCAACTCATCACAGATCCATTCTGTGTTAAGTTGCTTTGAACATATTATCTACAATCTCCAAAATAAGGCTGGGGTTACTTAGGGTATAGATGAAGTGTTTGCATAGAAAGACCCAGGTATTCAGTGGTATAAACAAAGCAGATATTTACTCCTTTTTAGAAGAGTCCAGAGAGAAGTGGTCTGAGGTTGGCAGGACTTCTCTATTCTATTAGGGAATCCAGAACCCCTGGCTGGTAGGTCAGTCCGTCACCTGCCTGGTGTGGCTTTGAGACTGTTCTGGTTGTTTCCATTTCCCAGCCTTCAGGAAGAATGGAAGAGGTCCCCTGGCATGTAGTGAAGCTGTCTTTAAGGAATGACTTAAGAGTTGTTTGTTTCACTTCTGCTCAGGTCCACTGTTCTGACCTGAGGAACCTGACCACCATAGCTGCAAAGGAGCCTGGGAAACACAGATTCCAGCTCGTGGCCGTGTGTTCCCAGCTAACATGGGATGATAGGGAGGCTCTATGATAAAAAAGGAAGAAAAGGAGGATGGATACTGGTGGGTCTTGTGACCTTCAGCTCAAAGATAAGGTAGCAGAGGCCTCCAAAACTGGAGCAACTCACCCCAAGGTCCCAGAACTTTTCAGGACTGGCTCCCAGGTCTGCTTACTTGAAGAGCCTCTGTTATTCTGTAATCTCAACAAATAGCATTAATGTGACTGCTAGGAAGATAAAGACCACCATCCAACCAAACTATGGCCAGATTTCACAAAGAAGGAGGTGGCATGAAAGAGGAAAGAATGGGGTCTGGTTGGGTAGAGTAGAGGAAAAAGGGAAATGGGATCGTTTCTTCTTGACAGGTGGGTCTGCACACCATGTTCAGGTGTGCTCATTTCAACTCAACTCAGCGAACACTCCTGGAGTGCCTCTTTTGTGGAAGGCTGGCTCTTACCCTCTCTGGGACTTGGTGTCAGCTTCAGCTGAGGCCTCTTCTCTTCCTATTCCCTCATTTGCACTGACTTGCCATGCTGGGCTACTCATACCCACCTGTGCACATGCTAGGGATGGTCTGTCCCCACCCACTCCTGGGTAATAGCTATTTGTACATCATGACAGTCGAGGAGTTTCTTCTCCTGGAGGAATCTCCTGACTCTGTCCCTCCCCCAGCTGGGTCAGGGTGTTCCTCTGCATCCTGGGCATTGTAGTCTCCTATCATAGCACTTAAATCACTATGCATAAGATGTTGGCTTGGCTCCCCACTAAGTGAATACCCTACAAAGAAGGCTCACAGTGTTTCCAACCCAGTGCCTCTAGCACTTAGCACAGAATAGGAAGAAAAAATGCCAGTCTCCCCTTAAGACTGCAAACCTGTTGAGGGTTGACCTATAGTTATTTTTTACCATTATTTTAAAATTCAGTAAACACAAAAATAATTCTTATAGCCTGCAGATCAGAGTCAAGGCTCTAGCTAGTTATATGAGTTTGCTGGGGCTGTCATAACAAAAACCACAGAGTGGGTGTCTTACACAACAAAAATTTATTTTCTCAGAGTTCCTGAGGCTCCAAGTATGAGATCCAAGTGTGGCAGGATTGTTTTTCCAAGGCCTCTCTCCCTGTCTCATAGATAGCCTTCTTCTCTCTGTGTCTTTATGTGGCCTTCCCTCTGGGTATACATTTACGTTCTAACCTCTTCTTACCATGACACCAGCCATATTGGATTAGAGCCCATCCATACAACCTCATTTTACATTAATTACCTCTTTAAAGGCCCTGTCTCCAAATATAATCACATTTGAGGTTAAGGGGTTAGGACTTCAACATGAATTTGTTGAGGGTGGTCCATAACTCAGCACTTAACACTGGCACAAGATTATGACACAGAGAAGAGGAAACAGTATGTTCTGACTAGGAAGGGCAGGGGAACCTTCATGAGGGATGTTATCCAAGGCCTCAGGACTGTGGGCTCCTCCAGGGAACGACTGTAGCTATTCCTTTGTACTCCATATGCCTCAAGCAGGGTATGACTTGCAGAAGATGCTCATAAGACAGCCTAGAATAAACAAGTGACCAGGCAAATGAATGAACTAGCATTTGATCTAATAATGCTGCTATTTGGATAGCATCACCCCTAGCCGGGTGACTGCTCTCTGCTTCTTGGGCCCCATTCTCCTCTCAGGGTCAAAGAGCAAGGTTCCACGTTTCTCATTTGCTTGCAACAATGGCCATCAGGATCAAAACTTTCCAACCCAATTAAACATTTGGGTGGTTGGGACCTGCCCAAGGAAAACAAGAGTGTATTCAATCAAATCTTTTATTTGGAAAATGTTTTTCAGCTGAGAGACTTGGGCCCCTGGTCATTGGCTGGCTCTGGGATCCTGTTGCTAAAAGCCAGGGTGGAAATTTAGAAAAATACAACAGCTTAGAATTCAAAGGATTATTCCTCAAATATGCTATCTTCTTTACAGTTTTTCGGAAGGCTTTCACTTCCATGATTTGATTTGACCCTCAAAACAACCCTGTGAAATGACAGAAAGAGGGTGGGCTTTGCTGTCTAGATATAGGTTCTAATCCCAGTGCTACTACTCACTAGTGGCAAGAACTTGGAAGGGTTGACAAATTTAAGATCTGCTTTTGTCATTTGTGTGACGGAAATGATAATACTTACCTTGTAAGATTGTTTTGAAGGTTCACGGATATCTGGTACAAGAAAGACCCTGGCACATTTCAGTCCCTCAAAATACAGAGCAAAAGCTTGAACCAGGATTTGAATCCTGTTCTCCCTCTTCCCCTCTCTTTTAAAAATTCTTTTCTTTCTTTTTTGTTTTGTAAAACAGAATACAGTAAATATCTCATAGAATTGTGGTGATTAAATGAACAACGTGTATATATGATAAGTGCTCAGGAAAGGTAGTTATGGCCATTCTTTTTAAGACTCTGATACCTTTTTTTTTTAAAAAAAAAATGAGATTAGTAATCAGCTTCCTTCTGAGTGTTTTAAACTTTAAATCATCTTTGACTTTGAAAAAAGCCTTACAGAGAAATTGACAGAAGTATGTAAACACCACCAGTCCAGGAGTAAAGAGCCCAGTTTAAGGTTTGGTTGTGATTCTTCCTTGCCCCAAGGCCTTAGGAAATTATTTTCCCTCCTTGGGTTTTGGGGTCCTTATCTCTGCAATGAGCGTACTAGATGAAATGAATGTTCCTTGTGGCCCCCAAGAATCTATGCTTTGTCCAAAAACCTTTTGCCCGAGTCTAGTAAAAATCCTAGCACTTAAAAGGGGAAATTTAATCAGATTTTTTTCTGATTCATGTGTACTTAACCAAACAGAACCCTACTTTCTAAGAGTTCTTTGATGTGTAAGCTGCCTTAAGGAGATTTTTTAAAGGGGTATTTTAAAAGTTTTTTTTCTTAGAAACAGGAAATCAGGTTTTGGCAAGAGGGAAAGAAATTCGAACACACCAAGGCTTGCGAGTGGGGGCGGTGGGTTTGTTTTCAGTGGGCAGGATTTGAGAGGGTAACCGAGATTGGCAAGAGGTGGCCTTGGCCACCCTGGTGCAGGCTCCCAAGGGTCTGCCAACCTAAAAGGCTGTGTGAGCATCTGGGGTGGTGGCAAGGGAGCCATGCTGGAAGCTTTTCCCAAGCCTCTTAGGACTGGCTGAATGTTTACCTTCACCCTCAGCCCCACATCATACTTCTTTCTCTTTTGCGATATTTGGCAATCCAAATTGCCAAATACCTTGAATGATCTCTAAGAAAAATATTTTTCACTAGCTGATCAGTTTTCTCTTCCAGAAAAAAGAGGAAAGAAAAACAACAGATGAACACACAGATAAGTGTGTGTGGCAGAGAGAGAGTTCCAGTTACCCCTTTGAAAGGCTCCTAAGAGCTTTGTAAGCCAAGTGGTTTTGCTAAGTAGTCATCAAACAGGCAACGGTGGTGGAGGGAGGAGGTCCCAGGTCAGCCTCCTGCCAGCCGGGGGACTTGGAACAGGTCCCTTCACCCCTGCACTTCAGCTTCCTCATCTACATGTTGGAGAAATGAGAACCATCACCAGTGTTGCTCAGAAGACTATGTATACTTTGAGCACCCCCCCACCCCCAGTAGATGTTCAATGAATGCTCCTTTTTCTGTTTTCCTGGCTCCAAAGGACGGGCAGCACTTTTGTTGGATGACCAGTCTGTCCCTTGTCTTTTTGCAAAGCATTCACATGGGTTGCTTTGATGACAGTCTTTGGCATTCTTTTGGCTTCTAGATCTGTCACCCCAATCTCTGCTTTCATGTCCCTATGGCATTTTCCCTGGGTGGATCCTGCAGGCAGGGAGAGGTGGCATGCTGCGCCAAAGAGTGCTGGGCCAGGAGCCAGATGACCTGGCCTCCAGCTTCTCTTTCTTTTTCTTTTTAATTGTGGTTAAAAAACCACATAACATAAAGTTTATTCTATTAATTTTTAGGTGTACAGTTTAGTAGTGTTAACTATATTCACATTATTGTGTAACAGATCTCCAGAACTTTTCACCTCGAGAAACTGAAACTCTATACCCATTGACTAAATCCCCAATCTGCCCTTCTCCTAACCCCTGGCAACCACCCCTCTACTTTCTGTTTCCATGGTTTTGGCTACTCTAGATATCTCATGTAAGTAAGATCATACAGTGATTTGTCTTTTAGTGACTGGCTTATTTCACTCAGCATAATGTCCTCAAGGTTCATCCATATTGTAGCACATAACAGGATTCCCTTAATTTTGTGGGTGGACACTCCATTGTATGTACATACAACATTTGTTCATCCATTTATCTGTGGGTGGGTGTTTGTTCTACTTCCATTTCTTGGCTGTTGTGAATAATTCTGCAGTGAACATGGGTGTGCAAGTATCTCTTCAAGATCCTGTTTTCAATTCCTTTGGATCTATTTCAATTCCTTTGGATCTTTCTATACCCAGAAGTACAATTGCTAGGTCATAAAGTAATTCTACTTCAATTTGTTGAGAAACCTTTATACTGTCTTCCATGGTATACCATTTTACATTCTCATCAGCAGTTCATAGGTATTTCAATTTCCTGACATCCTTGGCAACCCTTGCTATTATCTGGTTTCGGTAGTGGCCATTCTGATGGGTGTTAGGTGACAGCTCGCTGTGGTTTTGATTTGCAGATGTCCTAGCTTCTAAAGTACTATTGTCATCTCTTTTACTTGTTGACCTTGTGACCCTGGCATAATGTCTGGTTTCCCTGTCTCAGGGGGCTTGTGGTAGGCCTGTCTGGAATGATGACCAGGATGCAGGCTATGAGTAGATGAGATTCCAAAGTGGGTTAGTCTGCTTCGGCTGTCCTAACAAAGTACCAGAAAACGGGTGGCTTAAACAACAGACCTGTATAGATTCATGGTTTTGGAAGCTAGAAGTCTAAGAGGAAGGTGTCGGTAGGGTTGGTGTGAGAGAGAATCTCTTTCATACCTCTCTTCTAGCTTTTGACGGTTTGTTAGCAATCTTTGGCTTATAGACAATCATCCTGATCTCTGCTTTCCTGTTCACATGGATCTGCCCTGTGTGGATGACCAAATTCCCCCTTTTTATAAAGACACAGTCATATTGGATTAGGCCTGCCCTCATGACCTCATTTTTACCTGATTACCTCTTAAAGACCTGATTTCCAAATCAAGTCACATTTTAGATATTGGAGGTCAGGACTTTAACATGTTATTTTTGGATGGCATAATTCAAGCCACAATTCAAGCCAAGTATCTTGAAGTTTGCATGCAGAGGCTCCTTGACATGTCTAAGAGATGAAGAATTAAAAGAATGATGGTGAGCCAGAAACAGGGAGGATGAGGACCCCAGTTAGGAAATTCACATTCCTTTAGCTCTTCCCAGAGGCCAACAGGGTGAAGGAAATCTTCAAGCCAGGCAAATGCTGGCATCTGGAAGTGTAAGATCCTGAGCAAAGTAAAACAGGCTAGAGTACTTGCGATTATCCCTGTTGATGGCTGTGGGTGAGTTGGCCTGATTTAAAGGCACAGGGTGGTCTACAGCAGTGGGCTGTTAGCTGACATCAGCTTTTCAGGAAAGGGACCACAAGTGTCAGGGTGAGACAAATCTATTCCAGTTTGTACCAGCCTGTAAGTGGCCATGGGCTGTATGTTATGGAGTTTAGGGAAGGATCACAAACATCAAGGGCTTGACTAGAGTCCTTAATCTTTACTGAGGTGCAGCACCCCTATGATTGCCTGAGTTGCTCAATTCAGCTTGACTGAAGATCACTGATCTTTGTCTAGTGCTCTTTTGATCAAGTGTTGCCCTATGACATCACCTAGCCTAACTTGAACTCTAACCATGAATACAAAATGAATAGGGGATAGTATAATGTTCCACCTAGATCCCTCTTTAGCAATAAATGATTTTGTTCTTTAGTGGTAGGAAATGTTTTTTGACATTTTCCTGAAATTGCCCTGCACTGGATAGATTTCCTCATCCAAAACCATTCCTCCTTTCTGGGGTAGCCTGCACCCAATGGGTACCCGATGCAGAAAGCCCTCTGCTTGTGTTGTGAAGTGGACAATGCTGAAGGGCCTTTCCAGCTTCTGAGCCCTCTATGGAGGCAGCGGAAGCCTTCTCTGCAGCATGGCTTTTCCTTCTTCCCCATCTTGCATCCTTTTTTCCCCTTCCCTTTGAGTGTGCCCTATTAGACATCCTGCATGCTATTTCCTTCTCAGAGCCCGCTTCCCAGGAAACCCAGGCTATGGCATGACATCTTCCAAATAGGAAAGGCCTGAACTTGAAGATGAATAGTCTAGCCCCACAGAAAAGCCCTGGAGAAAGAAATGACCATAACTGGCATGTGACTATAGTCAGAACATATTTCTCTCATAAATTACATAGGGAATGGACAGATCCAAGCTCCAACTTTCAAAGACACATAACTAGAGAACATCTTTTTGGCTTTGATTCAAGATCATGAGGAAGAAGGGAATGACATTGTAGTAGGAAAAAAAGCCTAATTGTATATTTGTTTAAAAATATTTCCTTAATCAGGAAAATCTCTTTCACCAAAGTGCATGCTCACACAGAGTTGTTCTATCTGACAGGTGTGAAAAGCAGAGCCTCAGAGGATGTTTTCTGCCCAGACTGTGACCACGCACAAAGAGATGGGTGTTCTTTGGCCCTGGTTCTGTGTAAATGCATCCCATCTGGTGTGAACTTCTCAGTACTTGGCCAGAGTCACTTTCTAAGAAAAGAGGAATTTAAGAGGGGCTTTTGCAAAGTCAGCAAGTAGAACCTCCAGCTGTTTGGAAGATGTTTTGGCAGTGCTGGGGGTATGGGCAGTAATAACTGGCTGGAGGTGGGGATGTGACTAGAAAGTTCCCACCTGCAGAGCTGGCAGATAGACATGTGCTAATCCTTGTTTACATCAAGATGATATGGGTCTTTACCTTAAATGCAAATGCTTAGATACATAAGCCTGTGTGCTCACAGGCATAAACACCATTAATATTTCTAGATATTCACAGGTTGAAATCAGGCTGCATGGGATTAAAGATCCCTGTTTTTTAGGCCCTAATAAAGTCCTAATTCTTGATACTGCCACTCAATGCTCCAAACCTTCCTTGGCTGTACGCTGGCTTGATACTGCCCCTCAATGCTCCAAACCTTCCTTGGCTGTACGCTGGCTTGATACTGCCCCTCAATGCTCCAAACCTTCCTTGGCTGTACGCTGGCTAACCTTCCTTGGCTGTACGCTGGCTAACCATGCTTCTTTTCCGTTGAAGCTCAGAGGTCTTCCATTATTGAAACCTGAGAAAACAATGCCACTCACTAGTATTTCTGGTCTCCTCCTTCCAGGTACATGGAGTGACTGTCCTTCCAGTCCCTTGAGATTAGCCAAGACCATGAAGTTCGATTTGGCTAATAAAGTACAAGTAGAATCAATGTAAGTCATTTCTGGGTGGAAATGTTTGAGAGCTGGAGATCTATTCTCCATGGTTCCACTTCCTTTGTTCCAAGGATTATGAAAGTATATATCTAAATGGAGGTGTCATAAAATTGAAGAATACTTGAATATGAACTTACGTGGAGGAAAGCTGTCCTAGATAGGTACTTGGATTGACAAAGGGCTTTGTGTGAACTAGAAATAGAAACATTTTTGTGTTTAAACACTGAGATTGTAGCATACTTTAGCTTATCATGGCTGATAACAGAATTCTTCCTTCTGTTCTAGCTTTACCTGTAGCTTCTTCCCTTATTGGAAAGAATACGGATTTTTGACATCAGAAGGCTTACTCAGTTTTTACCTTTAGAGAAAGGAAATAAACACCATTTGCCATACACAGTGGTTTTGCTTGGCTCATAGGTCAACATAAAATATTACATCATTTCTTTCCTCCAACCCAATACTTCAATCACATCAGAATACTTGCTTTTGTTTCCATGTGCCCTCCATTTTTAGACAAGGAATCTCTCCTGAATTCTTTATTTTAAACTTGAGTTTTTGATAAATCATGGAGACCCAGTCAGAAAGCATCCTGGAGTTTATATAGGCCAAGGAAGCTGATCTTGGCTTATAAACAGAGAAAAGTAAGCATTCCTGAAAGTCAGAAAGATGGATGGATGAAGAGTATGAATTCAGAAGATAAATGCTCTAAAACCAAGCTCTCCTATATGTCTAGAGTATTAATATTTAATGAAAAGTGAACACTTCATTGGCTTTTACTTTCAAGACTTCAATGGTATACTGAAATTAGTCATTCATTCAAAAATATTACTAAGCTTCTATCACACACCAGAGAATGATCCAGGCACTGGGAGTAAAGCATTGAATAAGATAGAGGTCTCTACCCTTCACGTATGGATTTGCTTTTTAGGAAGGAGAGATAGATAGTAGCCAAGTAGTAATAAATAGATAAGCTACTGTCAGATGGTGATAAATGTTATGAAGGAAGTAAGTAAGCCCTGCATGGCAGTGAAGAATAGTGCTGTGGGACCTATTTTGAGTCATCCAGAAGACCTCATTCAGGGTGATGGGTGTGCTGTGCACTGAAGCTGAGAGACAGTAAGGGGAATATATTGGGGAAGAGGGAGAAACAAGTGAAAGATTTGGTGTATGAAAGAACTTAAAGGGAGGAGGAGGGAGGCCATTGTGGCTGAAGCAGTAGAAGACACAGGGAAGAGAGAACAGATGGGATCGCCGAGGCCAGAATATGTTGTAGGCCTAATTGTGGGCCACAATTAGGGGTTGGAATAAAACACAAATGGCAGTGTGATGAGATGAAACCTTTGTAGGATTTTTTTCTCTTTCTTTAAAAATTGAGGTATAGCTGCCATACAATAAACTGCGTGCATTTAAAGACTTTTGACATATGTGTATATCTGTAGAACCATTTCACAATCAAGACAGTGGATGTACCCATCACCACCAAAAGTTTCCTCATCCACTTTTATAATCCCTTTCTTTCTGGTCCTCCTCACCTTAAATCTCTACCATCCCAGACTTCCACTGACCTGCTTTCTGTCACTATGAAATTTATTTACTTTTAAAGAAACTTGACATAAAGGCAATTATTATTTTTTCATAAAGGCAATTATACAGCATATTCTTTGAAAAAATCTAGCTCATTTTACTCAGCATAATTGCTTGGGAATTCATCCATATTTGTGTTCTTTTTTTACCCCTGAGTAGTATTCCATTGTCTGAATATATTACAGTTTGTATAAACATTGACTTGTTTGTTGATGGAAATTTGGGATTTTTAAAGTGTTTGGCTGTTGCAAAGAAAACTGCTGGGAACATTCTTGTACAAGTCTTTATATGGATTAACTTTTTTTCTTTCTTGGGTAAATAAGTGGAATGGCCGGATCATATGGTAGCTATATGCTCAACACTTTACCAAACTCTTGTCCAAAGTGTTTATATCATTTTACATTTCCACTGCCAGTGTGTGAAAATTTTAGTTTTTCAAATCTTGGCCAACATTTGGTATAGTCAGTCTTTTTAGTTTTAACCATTGTAATCAATGAGTAGTCATATCTTACCAGGTTTTTTTTTTTTTTTTCATTTCATTTGAGTTTCCTTATGACTGTGATGTTGAGAATCTCTTCATGTGCTTATTTGATGAACATATATTGTTTTTTTTTTTGTGCAGTGTATGTTCAAATCTTCTAGTTTTTTTCCTTTTAATTAAAAAAATATTTTATTTATTCATGAGAGACACACACAGAGAGAGAGAGAGAGGCAGAGACACAGGCAGAGGGAGAAGCAGGCTCCATTCAGGGAGCCCAGTATAGGACTCAATCCTGGGACTCCAGGATCATGCCCTGGGCTGAAAGCAGGGACTAAACTGCTGAGCCATCCAGGGATCCCTTGTTTTTTAATTTTTTAAAAATATTTTATTTATTTGTTTGAGAGAGAGAGAGAGAAAGAGAGAACATGAGTGGGGGAGAGGGAGAAGCAGATTCCCTGATGAGCAGGGAGCCTGGCAGTCATGGGGCTGGATTCTAGGACCCTGGGGTTGCCTCCTGAGCCAAAGGCAGACATTTAACTGAGCCACCCAAGAACCCTCAAATCTTCTCTGTTTTTGTAAATTGAGATTTTGTTTTCTTATTATTGAGTTTTGAGAGTTCTTTTTGTATTTCAGATACAAGTTCTTTATCAGATCTACCTTTGTGAATATTTTCTCTCAGTCTGTGGCTTTTCTTTTCATTTTTTTTTAAAACAGAGTCTATCAATTTATCTATTTGTTCTTTTTATGGATCATGATTGTGCTGTTAGATCTAAGAAATCTTTGCCTGACCCAATGCTACAAAGATTTTTCTCATTTTATCTTCTAAAAGTTTTGTAGTTCAGAGTTTAAATTTCACAACTATTTATTCACATTTTCTGTATCCCTCATCTATCAATAGACACTTCAGTTGTTTCAATGCCTTGACCATTGTGAAGGTTTCAATGAATGTGGGGTGCAAATGTCTCTTTGAGATTTGTATTTCAATTCCTTTGGATAAATACCCTATGAGATTGCTGGATCATATATTAGTTCTATTTTTAATTTTTTAAAAACAAAATTAAAACAAAAACAAACAATTTCAATGTTTCAATGAATGTGGGGTGCAAATGTCTCTTTGAGATTTGTATTTCAATTCCTTTGGATAAATACCCTGTGAGATTGCTGGATCATATATTAGTTCTATTTTTAATTTTTTTTGAGGAACCTCCATATAATTTTGCAGAATGGTTATACCAGTTTACATTCCTATCAGCAGTGTGCAAGCATTCCCTTTGCCCCACATCCTTGCCAATACTTGTTATTGTTTGTCCTTTTGATAATAGCCATTCTAACAGGTATGAGATGATATCTCATTGTGGTTTTGATTTGCATTTCTCTGATAATTAATGATGCCGAGCACATTTTTATGTACCTGCATTTTTTCTTTGGAAACACGTCTGTCAGGTTCTTTACTCATTTTTAAATTAGATTATTTGTTTTTTTGGCTATCAATTT
The DNA here is from genome assembly GCF_011100685.1 of Canis lupus familiaris. Classification (NCBI taxonomy): domain Eukaryota; kingdom Metazoa; phylum Chordata; class Mammalia; order Carnivora; family Canidae; genus Canis; species Canis lupus. The sequence continues at coordinate 54,207,630 of NC_049226.1, read as the reverse complement.
GCATAAATTCCTTGTATATTTCATATATTAGCTGCTTATCAGTATATGGCTTGTAAATATTTCCTCCCATTCTAGAGGTAACTTTTCCATTTTGTTGATTCTTTTGTTGTGCAGAAGTTTTTTTTTTTTTTTTAATGTAGTACCATTTATTTGTTTTTGCTTTTGTTGCTTGTGCTTTGGGGTCATATCCAAAAAAATGATTGCCAGACCAACGTCAAGAAGCTTACTGCCAATGTTTTCCTCCAGGAGTTAGATTTCATATTTAAGTCTTAAATTCACTTCAGGTAGACAGTTTTTCAAGTAGATAGTTTAGGCTTTATCTTAGGTTTTTATGATACTGGAGTTCATTTTCTACATGGTACTTTTTTGCATGTGAATTCTTCAGCACCATTTTTTGAAAAGACCATCCTTTCTCCATTGAATTGCCATTGCTTCTTTGTAAAAAAAAAAAAAAAAAAAAAATCAGTCATCTATATATGTCCACATCTATTTCTGGACTCTATTTGATTCCACTGATTTATTTATTTATGCCCATATCACACTGTTTTGATTATTGAAGCTTTCTAAGAACTCTTGAAATCAGACAGTGATAGCCCTGCACTTTGTTCTTTGGCTGTTCTAGAGCCTTTACATTTCTGTATGAATTTTAGAATCAGCCTGTAAAGTTCTGCAGGCTAATTCTAAACAAACAAACAAACAAACAAACAAACAAACAAACACAAATAGCAACAAAATCCTGCTGGAATTTTGGTTGTGGTGTGTTGAATAAATAAGAAAAATAGGACAAATTAACATCTAAACAATATTGAGTCTTTTGGACTATGAACAGGGTAGATCTCCCATTGTTTTAGGTCTTATTTAAACCTCTGCAATATTTTGTAATTTTAAGTGTACAGGTTCTTCACAGCTTTTGTCATACTAATCCATAAGTATTTCATAAAAATACATTTTTATGTTATAAATTGCATTTTAAAAAGTTTTCTGGGATGCATGGGTGGCTCAGCAGTTTGGCGCCTGCCTTCTGCCCAGTGTGTGATCCTGGAGACCTGGGATCGAGTCCTGCATTGGGCTCCCTGTATGGAGCCTGCTTTTCCCTCTGCCTATGTCTCTGTCTCTCTCTCTGTGTCTCTCATGATAAATAAAATCTTTAAAATACATATTTTTTCTAACTGTTCATTGCTATCATATAGAAATACAATTGAGTTTTGGACATTGATAGTTTTTCTACCTTGCTAAACTCAGTAATTATAACAGTGGTTTTTAAAAAATGTTTTATTTAAATTCAATTTTCCAACATATAACGCTCAGTGCTCATTATAATAGTATTTTTGTAGAGTATGTAAAATTTCCTACATAGGTGGTTATATTATCTGTGAAAAAAGATAGTTTTATTTCATCTTTTCCAATCTGGATGCCCTCTGTTTGATTTTCTTGCTTGATTATGTTTTTAAGTAGCCCCAGTATAATGTTGAATGGAAGTGGTAAGAGTAAACATCATTGTTTTGTTCCTGAACTTAGGAGGGAAAGCATTCAGTCTTTTACCATTAAGTGTGATTTTGACTGTAAGTTTTTCATAGATACCCTATATAGAAGACTGAAGAAGTTCCATTCTTTTCATAGTTTGCTAAGAGTTTTTATCAGAAATGGATGTTGGACTTGGTCAAATGATTTTTTTTTGCATCTATTGAGATGAGTATATATATTTCAGTTTATTTGTTCATATAGTGAATTACATTGATATATTTTTTAACAATTTATTTTTTATTTTTTTATTTATGATAGACAGAGAGAGAGAGAGAGAAAGACAGACAGAGACGCAGGCAGAGGGAGAAGCAGGCTCCATGCTGGGAGCCTGACACCGGACTCAATCCCGAGACTCCAGGATCACGCCCTGGGCCAAAGGCAAGTGTCAAACCTGAGCCACCCAGGGATCCCTACATTGATATTTTTTTTTTTTTTTTATTTATTTATTTTTTTTTTTTATGAAGACTTCCACATATTTTTATTTTTATTTTATTTTTTTTTTCTTTTTCCCATTTTTTTTTATTGGTGTTCAATTTACTAACATACAGAATAACACCCAGTGCCCGTCACCCATTCACTCCCACCCCCCGCCCTCCTCCCCCTCTACCACCCCTAGTTCATTTCCCAGAGTTAGCAGTCTTTACGTTCTGTCTCCCTTTCTGATATTTCCCACACATTTCTTCTCCCTTCCCTTATTTTCCCTTTCACTATTATTTATATTCCCCAAATGAATGAGAACATATAATGTTTGTCCTTCTCCGACTGACTTACTTCACTCAGCATAATACCCTCCAGTTCCATCCACGTTGAAGCAAATGGTGGGTATTTGTCATTTCTAATAGCTGAGTAATATTCCATTGTATACATAAACCACATCTTCTTTATCCATTCATCTTTCGTTGGACACCGAGGCTCCTTCCACAGTTTGGCTATAGTGGCCATTGCTGCTAGAAACATCGGGGTGCAGGTGTCCCGGCGTTTCATTGCATTTGTATCTTTGGGGTAAATCCCCAACAGTGCAATTGCTGGGTCGTAGGGCAGGTATATTTTTAACTGTTTGAGGAACCTCCACACAGTTTTCCAGAGTGGCTGCACCAGTTCACATTCCCACCAACAGTGTAAGAGGGTTCCCTTTTCTCCGCATCCTCTCCAACATTTGTTGTTTCCTGCCTTGTTAATTTTCCCCATTCTCACTGGTGTGAGGTGGTATCTCATTGTAGTTTTGATTTGTATTTCCCTGATGGCAAGTGATGCAGAGCATTTTCTCATATGCATGTTGGCCATGTCTATGTCTTCCTCTGTGAGATTTCTGTTCATGTCTTTTGCCCATTTCATGATTGGATTGTTTGTTTCTTTGGTGTTGAGTTTAATAAGTTCTTTATAGATCTTGGAAACTAGCCCTTTATCTGATATGTCATTTGCAAATATCTTCTCCCATTCTGTAGGTTGTCTTTGAGTTTTGTTGACTGTATCCTTTGCTGTGCAAAAGCTTCTTATCTTGATGAAGTCCCAATAGTTCATTTTTGCTTTTGTTTCTTTTGCCTTTGTGGATGTATCTTGCAAGAAGTTACTATGGCCGAGTTCAAAAAGGGTGTTGCCTGTGTTCTTCTCTAGGATTTTGATGGAATCTTGTCTCACATTTAGATCTTTCATCCATTTTGAGTTTATCTTTGTGTATGGTGAAAGAGAGTGGTCTAGTTTCATTCTTCTGCATGTGGATGTCCAATTTTCCCAGCACCATTTATTGAAGAGACTGTCTTTCTTCCAATGGATAGTCTTTCCTCCTTTATCGAATATTAGTTGCCCATAAAGTTCAGGGTCCACTTCTGGATTCTCTATTCTGTTCCACTGATCTATGTGTCTGTTTTTGTGCCAGTACCACACTGTCTTGATGACCACAGCTTTGTAGTACAACCTGAAATCTGGCATTGTGATGCCCCCAGATATGGTTTTCTTTTTTAAAATTCCCCTGGCTATTCGGGGTCTTTTCTGATTCCACACAAATCTTAAAATAATTTGTTCTAACTCTCTGAAGAAAGTCCATGGTATTTTGATAGGGATTGCATTAAACGTGTATATTGCCCTGGGTAACATTGACATTTTCACAATATTAATTCTGCCAATCCATGAGCATGGAATATTTTTCCATCTCTTTGTGTCTTCCTCAATTTCTTTCAGAAGTGTTCTATAGTTTTGAGGGTATAGATCCTTTACATCTTTGGTGAGGTTTATTCCTAGGTATCTTATGCTTTTGGGTGCAATTGTAAATGGGATTGACTCCTTAATTTCTCTTTCTTCAGTCTCATTGTTAGTGTATAGAAATGCCACTGACTTCTGGGCATTGATTTTGTATCCTGCCACGCTACCGAATTGCTGTATGAGTTCTAGCAATCTTGGGGTGGAGACTTTTGGGTTTTCTATGTAGAGTATCATGTCATCGGCGAAGAGAGAGAGTTTGACTTCTTCTTTGCCAATTTGAATGCCTTTAATGTCTTTTTGTTGTCTGATTGCTGAGGCTAGGACTTCCAGTACTATGTTGAATAGCAGTGGTGAGAGTGGACATCCCTGTCTTGTTCCTGATCTTAGGGGAAAGGCTCCCAGTGCTTCCCCATTGAGAATGATATTTGCTGTGGGCTTTTCATAGATGGCTTTTAAGATGTCGAGGAATGTTCCCTCTATCCCTACACTCTGAAGAGTTTTAATCAGGAATGGATGCTGTATTTTGTCAAATGCTTTCTCTGCATCCAATGAGAGGATCATATGGTTCTTGGTTTTTCTCTTGCTGATATGATGAATCACATTGATTGTTTTACGGGTGTTGAACCAGCCTTGTGTCCCAGGGATAAATCCTACTTGGTCATGGTGAATAATTTTCTTAATGTACTGTTGGATCCTATTGGCCAGTATCTTGTTGAGAATTTTTGCATCCATGTTCATCAGGGATATTGGTCTGTAATTCTCCTTTTTGGCGGGGTCTTTGTCTGGCTTTGGAATTAAGGTGATGCTGGCTTCATAGAACGAATTTGGAAGTACTCCATCTCTTTCTATCTTTCCAAACAGCTTTAGGAGAATAGGTATGATTTCTTCTTTAAACGTTTGATAAAATTCTCCTGGGAAGCCATCTGGCCCTGGACTCTTGTGTCTTGGGAGGTTTTTGATGACTGCTTCAATTTCCTCCCTGGTTATTGGCCTGTTCAGGTTTTCTATTTCTTCCTGTTCCAGTTTTGGTAGTTTGTGGCTTTCCAGGAATGCGTCCATTTCTTCTAGATTGCCTAATTTATTGGCATATAGCTGTTCATAATATGTTTTTAAAATCGTTTGTATTTCCTTGGTGTTGGTAGTGATCTCTCCTTTCTCATTCATGATTTTATTAATTTGAGTCTTCTCTCTCTTCTTTTTAATAAGGCTGGCTAATGGTTTATCTATCTTATTAATTCTTTCAAAGAACCAACTCCTGGTTCTGTTGATCTGTTCCACAGTTCTTCTGGTCTCGATTTCGTTGAGTTCTGCTCGAATCTTTATTAACTCCCTTCTTCTCTTGGGTGTAGGATCTATTTGCTGTTTTTTCTCTAGCTCCTTTATGTGTAAGGTTAGCTTTTGTATTTGAGTTCTTTCCAGTTTTTGAATGGATGCTTGTATTGCGATGTATTTCCCCCTTAGGACTGCTTTTGCTGCATCCCAAAGATTTTGAACGGTTGTATCTTCATTCTCATTAGTTTCCATGAATCTTTTTAATTCTTCCTTAATTTCCTGGTTGACCCTTTTATCTTTTAGCAGGATGGTCCTTAACCTCCATGTGTTTGAGGTCCTTCCAAACTTCTTGTTGTGATTTAGTTCTAATTTCAAGGCATTATGGTCCGAGAATATGCAGGGGACAATCCCAATCTTTTGGTATCGGTTCAGACCCGATTTGTGACCCAATATGTGGTCTATTCTGGAGAAAGTTCCATGTGCGCTTGAGAAGAATGTGTATTCAGTTGAGTTTGGATGTAAAGTTCTGTAGATATCTGTGAAATCCATCTGGTCCAGTGTATCATTTAAAGCTCTCGTTTCTTTGGAGATGTTTTGCTTAGAAGACCTATCGAGTATAGAAAGAGCTAGATTGAAGTCACCAAGTATAAGTGTATTATTATCTAAGTATTTCTTCACTTTGGTTAATAATTGATTTATATATTTGGCAGCTCCCACATTCGGAGCATATATATTGAGGATTGTTAAGTCCTCTTGTTGAATAGATCCTTTAAGTATGATATAGTGTCCCTCTTCATCTCTCACTACAGTCTTTGGGGTAAATTTTAGTTTATCTGATATAAGGATGGCTACCCCTGCTTTCTTTTGAGGACCATTCGAATGGTAAATGGTTCTCCAACCTTTTATTTTCAGGCTGTAGGTGTCCTTCTGTCTAAAATGAGTCTCTTGTAGACAGCAAATAGATGGGTCCTGCTTTTTTATCCAGTCTGAAACCCTGCGCCTTTTGATGGGGTCATTAAGCCCGTTCACGTTCAGAGTTACTATTGACAGATATGAGTTTAGTGTCATCATGATATCTATTCAGTCTTTGTTTTTGTGGACTGTTCCACTGAACTTCTTCTTAAAGGGGAATTTTAAGAGGCCCCCTTAAAATTTCTTGCAGAGCTGGTTTGGAGGTCACATATTCTTTTAGTTGCTGCCTGTCTTGGAAGCTCTTTATCTCTCCTTCCATTTTGAATGAGAGCCTTGCTGGATAAAGTATTCTTGGTTGCATGTTCTTCTCATTTAGGACCCTGAATATATCCTGCCAGCCCTTTCTGGCCTGCCAGGTCTCTGTGGAGAGGTCTGCTGTTACCCTAATACTCCTCCCCATAAAAGTCAGGGATTTCTTGTCTCTTGCTGCTTTAAGGATCTTCTCCTTATCTTTGGAATTTGCAAGCTTCACAATTAAATGTCGAGGTGTTGAACGGTTTTTATTGATTTTAGGGGGGGATCTCTCTATTTCCTGGATCTGGATGCCTGTTTCCCTTCCCAGATTAGGAAAGTTTTCAGCTAGAATTTGTTCAAATACATATTCTGGCCCTCTGTCCCTTTCGGCGCCCTCGGGAACCCCAATTAAACGTAGGTTTTTCTTCCTCAGGCTGTCGTTTATTTCCCTTAATCTATCTTCATGGTCTTTTAATTGTTTGTCTCTTTTTTCCTCAGTTTCCCTCTTTGCTATCAACTTGTCTTCTAGGTCACTCACTCGTTCTTCCACCTCGTTAACCCTCGTCGTTAGGACTTCTAGTTTGGATTGCATCTCATTCAATTGATTTTTAATTTCTGCCTGATTAGCTCTAAATTCTGCAGTCATGAAGTCTCTTGAGTCCTTTATACTTTTTTCTAGAGCCACCAGTAGCTGTATAATAGTGCTTCTGAATTGGCTTTCTGACATTGAATTGTAATCCAGATTTTGTAACTCTGTGGGAGAGAGGACTGTTTCTGATTCTTTCTTTTGAGGTGAGGTTTTCCTTCTAGTCATTTTGCTCAGTGCAGAGTGGCCAAAAGCAAGTTGTATTGGGAAAAAGAGTAAAAGAGAGGAGAGAAAGAAGGAAAGAAAAGAGAAAGAGAAAAAAAAAAAAGGGAAGAAAAAGAAAAAAAAAACGAAAGAAAAAAAAAAAAAAGAAGAAAAAGAGAAAGAAAAAGAAAGGAGAAAAAAAAGGGGGTGGGGGAAGGAAACAAATCAAAAAGCAAAACAAAACAAAAACAAAAACAAAAACAAACAAACAAAAAAAGAACCACCGGGGAGTATCTTCTGATTCTGTGTACTTTAAGTCCCTTGGCTTCTCCTGGAAGTTGTCCGTCTAGCTGGTGTTCTGGGGGAGGGGCCTGTTGTGCTGATTTTCAGGTGTTAGCAGTTGGGGGAGCTGCTGTGCCCCTGCCTGGTGCAGGGCTCGGTGGGGGTTGTTTACCCCGTGAGGCCGCAGGAGGAACAGCCCCAGTGGCGGGGCAGCTCTGGAAACCTGGATTCAGCTCCGGCAGGAACTCCGTCTGCAGGGCCTGGAGGCTCCGGGGCGGGGCCGCTGATGTGCTCAGCTGGGGCAGGGGCGTCCTTGCTGTCCTGGGCCCTCCCGGCCTCTGCCTGTCCCGGGGGAGGCGGGATCCTGGGCTGTGTCCCGGCGCCCTGTGCTCCGGAGCCTGCGCTGTTGGATTCGCGCTCCCGGGCCGCGCAGCCACCTCCGCGGAGCCGCCGCCCGACCCCCCGAGCTGCTCCTGGAACCGCGCAGCCCCCTCCGCACGGAGCCTCTTCCTCTGCCCGAGCCCCTCCGAGCTGCTCCCGGGGCCGCGCAGCCCCCTCCGCGGAGCCTCCGCCCGAGCCCCTCCAGCTGCTCCGGGTCCCACCGGGTCCCGCCGTGCGCGCTGCAGCCCTTAGGGAGCTCGGCGCACTCTCCTGGGTGCGCAGTTGCTGTTACTGTCCCCGGGAGCCCGAGGGCATCCCCGCCCTCCTGGGTCCTGCTCCAACTCCCCGCGAGCCCCTTTCCCCCGGGAAGGTTGGTGCAGCTCCTGCTCCTCCGGGACGGGACGGGGCTCTCCTGTCCTGGGGACACTCGCCCCGGCCTCAGCCCGGCTCCTCGCGGGGCCCCTCCCCCTTGGAGGCCTTCGTTTCTTTATTTCTTTTTCCCCGTCTTCCTATCTTGATAGAAACTGAACTCTTCTCACTGTAGCATTCCAGCTGGTCTCTCTTTAAATCTCAGGCCGAATTCATAGATTTTCAGGATAATTTGAAGGTTTTCTAGGTAGTTTGGTGGAGACAGGTGATTTGGGGACCCTACTCTTCCGCCATCTTGCTCCTCCCCCCTACATTGATATTTTGAATGCTAAGACTACCTTGCATTCCTGGGATTGACTTATCTGGTCATGATACATTGACTTTTTAAACATATTTTAAAGTTTCATTTGCTTAAATTTTGTTTATAAGTGTGTATCTATGTGTATGCAGACATTTACATTTAATGTGATTATTAATATGCTTAGGTTTAAGTCTGTCATCTTGCTATTTGTTTTATATTTGTTCCATCTGTTCTTCATTCCCTCTTCCCTTATTTTCTGCCTCTTTTTTTGGATTGAATGCTTTTTTTATGATTCCATTTTATCTCCTTTTTGGCTTATTAGTGTATCTCCTTGTTTTGTTATTTTAACAGTTGCTTTAGAGTTTATTGTATACAGAAAAGCTTATTATTCCCCTTGGGGAACTTGGAAAAGGAGTGAAGAACAGTCTTAGTCTCTTCCCTGGGCCCCCATGCTCTTTTCTGGTGGGTCCAAAGCCCAGGTGTACTTTGGGTTCCAATACTTTGGGTGGGTGTGCTCTACTCAGTCTAAGTTTTGTACTCAGTGGGGGAGTTTAACCCTATTTCTCTTAGACCACCATGGAAGGGAAGGTTATGGGGAAAAACCACACCAAGAGGCAGCACTTAGAAATCTACCAGGAAAGTTGATGGAGCAACCTGAAAGTACAAGAATAATAGCAGACAGGGTGTCAGAAGCCTGGCTCAGATCTGTTCCTGTGCTCCTCCCATGTGATGTTCATAGCTTCCTCATTGCTCAAAAGGGGACTTTCTTCTCAGGTGAGGCCTCCTGCCACCTGCCCAACCTGGCATGTGACATGTGTTGGCGCAGTGTGACGAAACTCAATAGAGTTTAAAGTGCTGGTGGTGTAAACTATTGAGAACTTTCCAGATTGAGTCTTTTTTAGTTCCTCAGGAGTTCCATGCTTCTCACCTGAGGGTCTTTCAAACATGTGGGCAGCTTAGCTTCGAGCACTTGCCCTGTTTTTGCCCACTCCATTTGTCTAGGTCTTAGACATCTCAACCTCAGAAACTCCGCCCTGGACAGCTTTCCGCAAGCTCTCCCCGCACTCATATACTTTAATGTGTTGGGTTCCCTCCCATGTGCTTCCCTTGCCTCTCCCTTCTGTCTCAGACAATGCTCCTTTCCTTATGGAGCCTAGGGTCTAGCAAGGAGAGAGAAAAGAAAAGGCTATGAAAACACAGTGTGACATCTTGTTTATATCTGCTATTTACTTCACACCAGATATTGTTCAAAGTACTGCAGACTGCCAATCAGTATGGTGGGACAGATGAATGAGTGAGCTTGCAAGTACATCAGGAATAGTGTTTGTTCAAACAGAAATGTGGCCCTGGGCAGGGCTAACCTATAGGTTCTGGAATATTCAAAGATTTGAGGACAAAGGAAATAAATCATCCTTATTAGCATAGGAGGAGTTAAGGCTTTTTCCCTCCACATCTTTCTACAATTTCTCCTACGTCTGTCCGTATCTCAAAGGCATCCAATGACCCATCTGTAATGTGGATTGTCCCTCATCCCCCAGTGAGAGTAATTACTATCTTGACTTTTAACACCATATATTATTTTGCCTGTTTCATTGGAATTTGTAGGGTGGACGTATATATGTATGTATATACATATACCTGTGGTTATGTATGTACATCTTTTATATCTGATGAACTCCCCTTTTTTATATGACCGAGGAATTATGGTTCTTGAATGTCATTACAAGAACACATTAAAAAGAGAAAAAAGCGTGTTAAGGGGGAGATAGATGAAGAAAAAAAATGAAGTAGGAAATGGAGATAATTTTAAATTTCAATGATCTTATTTTTAAGTAAAAGCACATCCATGAGAAACAAAGAGAATTAAAAATCAAGTAAAATGAAAGGCTAAGAATTTAAATATAATAATGAGATAGTCTGGACAAGATTTAAAATAAAAGGCCCACCCAAAACCAAATAATGAAAAAAATATGAAAATCAAGAGGTAAATGATGATGATTTTAGGCCATGACCTATGAGGTTAAAAAGGTAAAAAGAGGACTTTTTAGAAGTAAAAATAAGAATTAAAAAGCTAAGAACATGAAGGCAAAAAATATATATTTACATATATACATATATGTGTTATGAAATGATTAAGGAAAGATCTTTAAAAGAAAATAAAAACTTAAAAAATGTGAGAGGGGAGAAGGAATAAAAATAAAGCACTTGGCGGGATGAGCACTGGGTGTTATCCTAAATGTTGGCAAACTGAACTCCAATGAAAAAAAATTTAAAAAAAAAAAAAAGCATATGAAGCTTAAAATCACTGGAGAGGCTGGTTATCTTTTGGTCCCTATTTGAGCAGCAGAAACTGATGGTTAGGAGCCCAAATGATGGTCTTAACTCTTTCAGCAGCCCAAGAAGCAGCCCTTCTTTTCAACAGGAGCATCCTGGTCTCTGCATTCTTTCTAGGCACGTAGGATGAGACAGGGCATCAGCTGATCATGATCAGCGCTCATGAAGCCCTTAGCACTCCAATGCACTAGTGGACATTTGCTAAGCATTCTAGAGGATTGAGGGAGTCATTGTAGAGAAGGGAAACAGGACACGGCACGGTGACACCAACAAAATCCACTTCCTAGGAAATTGCAGAGGGCTCAGACAAGTTTTTAATGATGAGAATGATAATGATAATCGCGAATATGATTTTTTCCCTGAAATGTATCTAGTGCCACACTAGCTGGGTATTTTCCCACAGATGGGTCTCATTTTTGGAGTGCATCATGGTCTTGTGTCATGTTTCCTGATTCATATTTCACAGATTCTCCAAGAGGAACTCACCTCTTATAATCTATGTGGTAGGAGAACCTAATACCGTGGTTTTTGTTTCATGTTTGTCTTTTTTTTTTTTTTAAGATTTTATATATTTAAGAGAGAGAGAGAGCATGATCAGGGGGGAAGATTAGAGGGAGTAGAGGGAGAAGCAGACTCCCGGCTGAGCAGGGATTCCCTATGTGGGACTCAATCCCAGGAACCTGGGATCATGATCTGAGCTGAAGGCAGATGCTTAACAGACTGAGCCACCCAGGCGCCCCATGGGTTTTGTTTTTCTTTAAATGCACAGCAAAAATGGTGAATCTTACAATTTATGGTGTGTTAGATCTGATGAGATACAGTAGACGCTGCTCTCCACATTTTCCTGAAGAGAAAACTGAGGTTCCTGGAGGCCAAACGAGCTGCCTGACATCATGTGCTGGCATATGTATGTGGAAGCTGGTGTGACTTAAGGATCCCCAAACATGTTCTTTTTCCCCCTGGAAATTATCTGACCCACACCCCTGAGGTCAAACCCCAGAATGTGAAAGCCAGAATGCTCCCAGGAGACGAGGTGGTCCCATACCTGGGGATAGAGGTGTGGGGCAGGTCTCCCCTGGACTCCCTGCTCCTCCCAGTTCACTGCACCACACTGCCTCTTCCCAAGATCTGCTTTCCACTTTTCACATCTTTCCTGTTTCCCTGCTTTCCGCCCTATTTTTGATTTGTTTTGTTTTCTTCTTTGCTTTTGTCTTCCTGCCTGCTGGTTTCATCGGAGAGGCAAAGAAATGCTTAGCTGGAAGGAAGCGTGAGGCTCCCCTATTATTTGTCTCTTTCATTTCTCTCCAGTTGTTGGACAGCTGGCTGGCTGCCTGCCTCTGGAAATATGTTACAGCCTCTGCAATCGGTGAACTGGACAAGGATCAGCAGAAGCGCTGTGTCCAGTGCATTGCCAGGCCAGGAGAAATAATATTATCTCCTTGTGAGAACAGTTTATTCCTGTTGTGCTTTGATTTAACCTTACAAGGAAAAATGGCCAGTTATGGAGTCATTTTCCTGAATATTCCGTTTGAGCTGCCTGGCGTTCCTTAGTGCTAAATAGGTAATAGCCCACATCTGGAGAAACCTGGTGAGGTCTCCCTGGACACCTTGGCTCTCTGGTTTCAATCAAAGTGCCTTATCGGTCTCTCACAAGTGCTCACAAATGTAGAAATGAATTTGCAAAGAGCGAATGGAAATGCAGAGCTGAAAAGGATCCTTTGATCCAAGCCCCTCATTATACAGATAAGGCAAGGGGAGCTCAGAGAAGGGGAGTGGCTTACCAAAGCCACGCAGCAGATTATGGCCAGGACTGCAATCCAGGTCACTAAGTTATGGAAGATGTGCAACAGTGTTTGGTCTGACTCTCATGAAGCAGACTACTTGTCTGCTCTATACATTAGCCTTCTAACTAATCTCCTTGCCTCTGGCTCTCCCCTCACTAATTAACATGTACATGCTGCAAGATTTATCTTCTTGGTTGAGCTACTAATCACATCTCTCTCTGCTCAAAACTGTTGAGGCTCCTAAAAAAATAAAGCCCGAACCTCTTGGTATTGGAGCTACACACGGGGTGGGTACAAAGTCCCTTCAGCTTTACTTCCCACCGTTTCCTGATCCAAAGGCCAATTTCCTGCTCTCCATCTCTGTTTCCCTCAACTCAGGCTCCTTGAGAGAGGAAGGGCCCTTACTTAATATGTCCCAGTCAGGCCCTGCCACCCAATAAGCTCCAAGTTGAGCTATCCTGTGCTTGGCCTGAGTTGTAGGTCTGGGGCGAGGGCTGTAGTCATGTACAGCATCCAGCCCTCACACCCAGTCCAATATGGGGCCCTGGTGACCAGTGTATTTCCTATTTTAGATAATCTCCTCCCCAAGGCCACATCTTACCCCCGAACCCTCAGTTGGTGGTTCTGTGTCATATGAACACCAACTCTGTGTGTATTCTCTGCCATGTACTGACCCCCTATTTCTTTTTGGACTCCAAAGTAGCCAGAAGTCAGCCTTGCCTCTGTAAAATAAAACCCCTGCTACAGCATTTCATATTTTGTGTTCTCAGTTTTACGTGTGTCTGTCTCTCCAGCTAGGGTGTTCTCTGTGCCAACTTGGTAGCCCCAAAGGGAGCGCACACACAATCCCCCAGCAGGCAGAGAACAGGCTGTCAGGAGGCATGTACTGAACTCATACAGAGTTCTGGGAGGATTGGTGGAAGAGCCATTGAAGAATTAGCTTTATTTTGACAAAGAAAGAGAGAATGTATGATGAAGGGAATATGACATTATTCCTTTCTTCGATGGTGAATAGTTTGAAAACTTCAGGAATGAATCAAATTCCCTTGTGGAAGTTCTCCCACTTAAAATGTTTGGTTTCCTTTCTTCTTAAAACAAAAACCAGACAAACAAAAGAACATTCTAACTGGACTAGTGAAATAATCACCTAACTGATCTCCCTGCTATTATTCTTGTTGGCCTATAATGAAGTATCCATACAGTGAACCAAAGTGATTTTTGAAAACATAAACCAGACCATTTCACTCTCCTGTTCAAAGCCCTTGCCCCCAGTGGCTCCTCAGCACACCCAGCATAAACCTAGTTCCGTATTGTGGCTGACAGCTGTCCAGGGTCTGTTACTGCCTACCTCTCAGGCCATGTCTTCCACTCTTCTCACCTTGCTCCAGCCCCACTGTCTGTCTTTCCGTTCTTTAACTATAACCAAGTTTATTCCTGCCTCAGGGCCCTTGCACTTGCTTTCTCTATCATTAATACCCCTATATCTTGATTATTTATGGCTAATATTTATTTTTAATCTCAAATATCATCTCCAGAGAGACCTTTCCCAATTATGCTACATAATGTAGCAACCTCCCCCCGCTGATTCCCATGTTCTATTTTCCTCCATGTTTCTTATTACATAACATTATGTTTTCTCATATCCTTATCTCTGTTTACCTATTTGGTTATTGTCTGTTCTCTCCCAGTTTCCATCCTTCCGCATGTATTAACCCACAAGCTTCACGAGAGCAGAAACTCACTCTTGCTCACTCTTCCATTTCCAGCATGTGAAACAGCACCTGGCACATAGACAATCAATAAATGTCTTGAATTAATTTTTTTAAAAGCTTAAAAGTAGCTTTAGTCTCTGTTCCCTGGGGTGTGGTCTTGATTCTGAAGTCCTTATTGCCACATCTTCTTGGAATGGAAGATTGTTGTGGGGTGTGGTAATTGAGCAATATAGATTGAATGGACTGGTGTGATCATAGGCTCAGTCACTTACAAAGAAACCAGAACACTTATCTATCAGCATGTGATGAGCAGCTTTCCTGCCTCCCAAGTCCCAATCGTTTAACATATAAAGTATCTTTGTAGATAAACATTAGACTGGGAAAGGAGTAGACCTGAGCATTTAATTTTCTTCCAGAATCCAAGCGAAGAGTACTTTTTAAAAGATATTATTTATTTACTTGAGACAAAGAGAGAGAGAAGGAGCGGGGGGAGGGGTAGAGGGAGTGGGAGAAGAAGACGCCCTGCTGAGCAGGGAGCCGGATGACGTGGGGCTCAATCCTGGGACTCTGGGATCATGACCGGAGCCTAAGGCAAACGCTTAACCAACTGAGCCACCCAAGTGCCCCTCAAGTGAAGAGTATTTATGACTGCTAAGAAGACATGAATTTACCCTGAGATTACCCTCAAGCTTCAGGGTTCCTTTGTCCCAGTGCCTTCCAAGGCTCTGAGAGGGCCTCCAGCAATGTGCTTCATGGTCGTATAAATCTGTACAATGTTCAAAAGTAAGCCCTTTCACTTAAACCAGTACAGGCCACTTCCTCTTTGTTATTCCTTCCAATATGTCATACTTCCTCTGGTGTTAGAAGGCTGCAGGCATTGCTGGGGTTTATTTGGTTGAGGGGAAGCTGGGTTGGGACTGCCTTTAACTTGAGGTTAGTGAGATGAATTGTTGTGAATCACAGCCCCTTCATGTATAGTGAAGTTCTGATAGCCATCCTGGTGTAGAAAAGCCTTCCAGAACTATTCCTACTACTTACTCTTCCTAGCAGAGCCAGGGGTAACATCCCAGTATGAGCTTCTGTGCTATTCTGTGCAGCAGAAGTAGATGGACAATGGGAGAGAAACAGTATTTGAAATCCCTGGGGCCAGAAGCTAGTCTGTGGGAAGTATTTAAAATGATCAGATGTTTAAAATTTTAAGTGGTAGATTTGGTTTTCTTTGGCACCTACTCAAAATTAATGGAAGCCCATTAGGAATGTAGTAAACAAGGCAGCATGTATAATTACAAATGCCCCTGGCGGATGTATGGACATCCCTGCAGTCACAGGGCACAGACCTAGGTCAGTACCACCAACAGTGGGCATGTCAGTGTCAAGTCTCCTATCTTTTGCATATCAATGTCTCAGGTCCCCTCTTAGTGTATCTGATCTTACGTATCTGACACATCTGGTTCTCCCAAAATGTGAGATGGTTCCAGAAGAAATTGTACTTAAAATCATCACCAATGCCACAAAATAGGCCATACGGAAACGTATTTCAATGACAACATTTCTGTACAAATTCATTAACAAGTTGCTGTATGTAGTTTAAAAATGATTTGGTTCTATAATTATGTAGCTCAATAAAATATAGAGGCAATTAAAAATGCATTTGCATTTTTTCTTGATATACAAAACAAATCCAAAATCAGGGCATATGTTTTTTTTTTCAAAATTATTAAGCATACCTGAATTCGCATCTTATGAGAAGGAATTATCTTCATGGAAGCCAAAAAATGTAAACTGAAAAAAAAAGAAATACTGGTTGAAACTTTAAGTGTCAAAAACTGTCACAGGCTAACCAAAATCACTGCTGGTCATACTGGATGATGAGTAAAGAATCATAAGGGCCATGAAAATATAGAGAGTGAAGTTGACAAGGAGGCTAAAGAGAAGATGATGAGGCTCAGGACACTCCTAAACAGAAGTGAGAGAAGTAAAAAAAAAAAAAAAAAAAAAAAAGACAAAAATAATAAAGAATAAGCTAATCTGTACTTTCAAGAGAACACACAAAAGTCAAAGGTCAATAGTGGCTTAATTTTGATGAATTCATTGTGCTCTTTCATTGTGCCCTTTTGAAATGAGCAGTAATTTCATTCAACTTGATTTGGTGAAAGATTTCTTTTTTTAAAATAACGTTAAACTCTTTATACAACATACAAGAACACGAATGTCAAACTGGTTAATGAATGACATCGATTCAAAAAATATTTAAGATGAGTCATACACAATAAAACTTGAAATGTCCTAAAATCTTATATAGCTCATATATGAAAGAAACTTTGTAGAGATTTTTCCTCAATTTGATGATAATCCTGAAAATTTATAGGACACTCTTAATAACAAGGTGTGAAGCTGAGACTTTCTCTAAATTATCCATTATAAAAACAAATTTGAAGGGTCCGTGTTGGAGGAAGACTTACTCAATTATCTTTCTATTCCTTCTGCAGAAAATATTACAAATTTATTATTCTATGAAGGGGTCATAAAAGACCATGCAGCCAAAAGTGTAGGTAAAAAGCTAACTAATAAAAACAAAAATTGAGGATTTTGTAGTCTTTGCCAGCTTTTAAAAGTTTATAGCTTATGGTGATTTATTTTCTCACGCTAAATAAATATTCACTCTTGAAACTAATTTTATATGCATGATTTTGTATTCTTTTTTTCCTAACTGGGCCCTCCCAATTATAAACTATGCGAGCTTCAGGCCACACCAAGTGTGAACTAGCTTCCAGGAGACAGAAAACTGTAATGGTGGCTTCTGTGGCCCTCAGGATGGAGAGACATGGGATATAAACCTATTCTAGCATGGCCTAGAGGCTGATGGGATAGGAATTTCTTGTGTGATGTACTATATAAAGTTTTTATTATTTGAAACACTTAGATACTGCTTGCAACAAGGCAATGTTCACCATATGGCAGAGTAGATCACAGAAAGAAGCAGCATCTCATCTGTCTACTTCAAAATGCCATGTTTTCATTTCCTGGCATGCCAGGTTGTCCCCACTAAATTCATGTCCACATGGAATCTCTGAATGTGAGCTCCTTTAGAAATAGGGTCTTTGTAGGTATAATTGGTTAGGTTAAGATCACATTATACTAGATTAGGATGGGCCCTAAGTCTGGTATCCCTATAGGAAGGCTATGTGAACAGAACAGAGCCACAGAGGAAGAGGCGCTGTGGGGATGGAGGCAGAGATGGGAGGTATGCTGGAGAAAGCTTATCAAAAGCTCAAAGAGGGAAGAGGGAGTCTCCCCTAGAGCCTGGGGAGGGAGCATGGCTCTGTCAACACCCTGATTTTATACTTCTTACCTCTAGCACTGTGAAAGAATGTATTTATGTTGTTTTCAGCCACCAAGTTTGTGGTTATTTGTTATAACAGGCCTAGGAAATTAATACACCAGTTTACTGGTGTTCTGTGGGTGAGTGGTGGTAGGTGCTAATGGTCAGAATTTCAAGACAGGTAAGCAGAAAAAAATCCCTGTCCTCTATCTCCCTTTGGCTTTGCTGCAGAAACAAACGTTCACAGTGCCTTTACCTTATACTAATTGCTGTCAGGCTATGAGAGTGGGCAGAGAGAGCAGTTAGGTGCAGTCCTGACTCCATGGAGCTTCTGAGCAGGCAGAGAGATACAACATGAATAAAATGATGGCTGCTTCCAGGAGACACAGAGCAGAGCAGCGATCCAGACCACACTCCCATTGGGCTTCCTGTGGTGGCAAGATGACAGGTTAAGGGGGCATGAGTGGTATGGGACTGAGTCAACAGCAAACCAGAGAAGCATTGGGGTGCAGAGGGAGGGAGATAGATATGGAGAAGGAGGTGGACTTTCAATATTTTCCAGGAGGATGAAACTTTGAGCAGAGGGGAGAACATCTACAGGTGATTTCTCAGAAGGATTTCTGGGTGGGATGCTATGCAAATTGTCCAGTTTTGTACCTTTGACAAAATCAGCAATGCAACTATTATTATTCAAAGCTTTCAGAGTGAGACCCACGTTTCTTTGATGTGGCATCTTATAGGTACAGGACCATGAGAACTTTTGGCTTTATGTGGATTACCCATTGACACCCATTGACACACTCACACATTGACACCTTTATAATGGGAAGTGGGATACGAGTTGGGCAGGAGAGGAGCAGCAAAGCACCAGTTAAGACTAGCAAAGATGAAGTCAGTTTATTTGGGACTTACTCTTTGTCACTCTAGGGTCTCCACGACCTAATGCAAACACCTCCCCAGGGGGGAGCTTGTTGTAGAGACAGCCATCATCTCTTTGGAGTGTTGTGACTACTGGTGCCAATATTGACTCCACCCCTCCCTTGGCCCAGCCAGAAGCAGGAAACAGCCAGAGCCCACTGGCTTTAAAGAACATGCTCTGGGACTCTTTCCAGTCTTCTCAAACTTCACAGAGACCCTAGCTAACTTTCTCCATTCAGAGATAACCTCAGAGAGCGTTCTGCACCACTCTTCCTTCTCATTAACCTTCCTCTCTACTCAGAGTGCATGGGCATAGGATCTGAATACATCCTTAATTGATAATGTGGTGTGTTATTTCTAAGACTTGTATTTTATAAAGTGCATGATGAAATTCAATCCCAGGACCCAGGTGGTTTAGAGAATGTTTCAAATGTTCTATTTATTTGGAAATGAGGGGGGCTAGTCTTTAAAAAAAATCCCTTTACATCTTGGCCAAGTCCCTGATGTACAGTTGGACCACATCATAAAAGACTCTCAAATCGTTATGGCCAGTGTCATTGGATTGAATCACCTCCCTACCCAGATGATGAGTCTGTGGGATTGGGCCTGTTCCCAAACCTGGAGAACTTTAGACTGCACACTTGGGCACCTGGGGAGTTGGCTGTGACCATCTGCTTTCTTGGAAACTAAAGAGGAAAAGGCATATGTAGACTGTGTTCCCTCGGTACTAGCCCCACTGACTCCAAACAACATTCAACTGAAAATAAGCTCCCAAATGATGTCAGGTTTGGGAAGAAATTGCATCTTGAACATCACTCATGGCTGGTAGTCAATTCTTGATTTTTATTTTTGTCTCTCTCTTGTCTTTCCCAGAAAACATATTCTCTTCTAGCTTAAAGTCTATACAACCTGCGCTTTCCACCTCAGCATGAATTTGAGGGAACCCCAGGTACTTTGACACAGGGTAGGAGACCAGGAGGGGATTTAGACCTGGCGCTGCTTCTTGGTGGGTGTGTGAGCATGGATGGTCACTTTGCTCTCTGATTTCATTTTCTTCATGTATAAAGTGAAGTGGAAATCTCAGATCATGAACTCTCCACATTCTGATGGGAAAGAGACTGCTTTTTCTCAGAGATCAGTGATTCTGATCATCTCTCATGTATAAACCTCTTACTCTAGAGGACACTGGCAATTTTAGCAGGATAGTATGGTTCCAAATGTCCTGTATCTTCTCTATCAGGCAAACTGAATAATTAGAGGGCCTCTTTGGGGTCACCACGTCAGATAGCTCTGGGAGAGTCAATCATGCTACATTATTAATCTAAATGGTGCTCTGGAGTTATACAAACTGGCAGGCATGGAGGATGTGGTGGGAATCATTATCTTGGTATCCCCCAGTTCTTTGATAAAGACACCCATCTCAATGACTGTCCCCAGGGACATGACTGTTTTTGATTTACTATTTTGCTAGGGAAGGGGGACCATAGGGGCTTCCCCTCAGCCTTTCCTATTTGGCTCCTTCTTCATGGGTTAGGAGGCCAATGTATGGATTCTGTGAATTACTGAGACTATGTTTCCAACACTATTCAGAAATTCCAGGATGGATTCAGAGTTTCTACTGAACTTACCATGAAACACAATTAAGTCAAAATTCCATTTATCGCTTGACCTCTAAATAGACTCAATGGTTCTCATTCTATCTGTTAAGCTACAGGAGGTTTTGGGTCCTAGGATTTAGAGTTTAATTAAGGCCAATGCCTAGTAATTCCTCAGAGGTATATTTACCCTGTAGAAAAGACACAGGTCCCTTTGGGGAAGGCTAGGATAAAGAGTTAGGAGCCTACCTTCCATATTTTTACACAATTCATGCTTCCTTTTTCAAGGCTCTATGGCCATCTCTTCATTCAAGGAGGGCTGGGTTTGTTCAGATATGGAAATTGCATTAGGGATGGCTACATTCAGCAATCATTTGTTGAGTGCTCTCTATGCAATTCACTAGGCTGTGGTTTTCAGCCTATTGATAAATACAGGTAACATAGAATAACTTAGACATACTTTAGAAAGTTCTATGACAAAGAATAGTTAAATTGCCTGAGCGTTTTGCTAGGGCCATTGCACATGCTGCTCCCTCTGTCTGAAATTCTCTTCTAGAGAGCACAGGGCTAACCCCTCACTTTCTTCACTTTTCTGCTGGATTGAGCTATGTTAACTTGGTTAAGATAGAACCTGAGGGATTTTCCAAAATCCCTCTTCCTATAACTTCCCAGATTAGAGGGACACCCGGATGTCTCAGTGGTTGAGCGTCTGCCTTCGGCTCACGTTGTAATCCTGGGGTTTTGGGATTGAGTCCCGCATCAGGCTCCCCATGGAAAGTCTGCTTCTCCTTCTGCCTATGTCTCTGCTTCTCTCTCTGTGCCCCCCATGAATAAATAAATAAAAACAACTTTCTTTTGTTTTTAAGAACTTTCTAGGTTAGAGTTGGCAAAAAGAGAACATGTGTGAGACTTGGACAAATGAAGTAAAGCAGTGATCCTTCCTCTAGGAAAGTTATTATGGGCAGATGCAGAAATGCTTGGCAAATTCCACTTTGTACTATCTCTTTTCTCCTCCACACCCAGATCCCTGGCTATGGCCCTGTGGAGGTGGTAGATACCTAGAAGCAACAACTCCCCATGGACCTTTCCATGAGCTTTCTTCATGGTCTCCTTCAGTGACTACACATCCTTGGCTTTTCAGAGTTCCTGTAAGCTGTAATTTGTCCTCATAAGCTAGTGCTTCAGGACTAATAAGTGACTCTTGCCCAACTATAAACCAGACCTTCCCCTTCCCCAGTGCCTCCTATATTTGTGTAATATCTAATTTCTTTAATAATTTTCTTATTCCAGTAATCATCATAGTGGCTCTGACCAACCCAGGTGACCACATCTTTGCTCATAGGTCACTGTGCTGGTGAGGATCTTCTGATCACACTGTATAAAATTAGTAACCCCTCGGGCTCCAATACTCTTTACCCTCTCTTCCGTGCCTTACTTTTCTCTGTGGCCATCTGCTATGTGATATATTACTTGTACGTTTTTTGTTGTTTCTTTCTCCCAAACTAGAGTGCAAGTACCATTAGGGCATAGATTTTGCCTATTAGGCTGTATCCTCAGTGCCTAGCATAGTGCAAAATACCTTGTAGGTATGTTTTGTATGAATGAGTCTCTTACTTTCATCTTATGTTAAATAAAGTTTTATTAGAAAATAAGGTTCTATTGCTCAAAAAAATTTAAAAATAGCTCTATTGGACTCTGTTTCTAGAACTGGGAGTACAGAGATAAATAGTGACTACTGGCACATAGCAGATATTTAGTAAACATTTGTTTTATTAATATAAATGAATGAATGAATGAGTGAATGAATAAATAGATAACCTTTACCTAAAGGAGCTCATAGTATTCCTAGATGTTCGAAGATAGGACATTGAGGGGAAAAAAAAAGATACTAGAAGTTCAAAAAATATATTTTGACTAAACATCAAATGACTAAATGTCAACATCAATATCTTCTTAAAACATAATTTTACCATGACAGAAGAGGAACTTCTGAGAGAATATTTTGAATTTTATTATAAATTAATTATCCACTTACTAAAATTTCTAGTATCAAACTTTAAAAGTTTGGTAACAAAGGGTAGAAACAATAAATTCTCAGCACTTCTAGCTGTCCTATTTTTATATAAGCTTCTAAAAATTTTTATTTATTTATTTATTTTTAAAGATTTTATTTATTTGAGAGAGAGAATGCATGTGCACAAGCAGGGGGAGGGGAGGAGGGAGAGGGAGAATCTGACTTCCTACTGAACAAGGAGCCTGATGTGGGACTCAGTCCCAGAACCCTGGGATCATGACCTAAGCTGAAGGTGGTTGCTTAGCCAACTGAGCCACCTAACTGAGCCTGCTTCTAGAAACATCTTAGGTTCAAAAATTATAACATGCTTTTCCTAAAGCCATTTAGCTAAAGAATTCTTTCAGTAATCTTATAGAAGCAATGTGTTTCCCTTTATAACTACTTGAGAATTTGAAAAAGATATTAACAGCTTTACAAAAAAACATTGAATATGGCAGTATTTTACTCTTTTGATATCAGACATTACTGAAATATTAGATTGACTATCATACAAAGCACAATAGATTTTTTTACTAAGTTACTTCTAGAATGATAATATATGTTTGAAAAATAGTTAACCATATATTAAAAATTAATCCAGAAGACTTGCCCTGTTGGAATTATTACAGATATGATGTTGACCTATGCAGCCATGCAATCACTGGTCACACACCAGTGAGTGCCAGAAATGATATCAAAGGGGTCAAAACCCAAGGTCCAGCTGAAGCTGAAAGAAATATTTGGATCAAATTCTGAGACCAACGCTAAGCTTTGGTGCATTCCTAAATGATATCTTGCATTTTTGTATTTTCTGTATTCAAAAGTTTTTGCAAACTCTCATCTTCTCAGCAACACTGTTGGGGGGGATGGAGTATAGAAAGGGTAGCTCTCATTTAACCATTTCATGAATGAGAAACCTGAGGTTCAGAGACTTGAAGTCAGTTCTCAGCATGGCAGGAACTACCAGAACTGGTTCTTTTGACAGTACTTTCTGGGTTCTTTGTTCAGTGTCCTATGTTAGGGGGTCCCTCAATATTGTAAGCAGTGTTTCCTGAGAAGCAGAATTTAAGGCAGACTTGAGTGTGGGTAGTTCTTTGGGAAGGAACCTTAGGGACCACTTGGAGTGAAAGACTGAGGAGGGACACCAAAGCAAGGGTGCACCATTGAGTTCACTACTGCTTTGGACCACTAGCTCTTGACCCCATGAGACTTCTGAGGGGTGTTAGGGATTACACATCTGACACATTTAAACGCTGGATCAATGGCCGCACTGTGGGCTTCAGCTCCCAACTCCTGCTTTCTTTATTGCACATATGATGTACCCATGGCTTTCCATGGGCTCCCCAGGACAAGGCAGTAGAGAAGTTCATGGAACAGGAAGAAATATGGTGTTGAGGGCTGATTCTACAGCCAGAGCACCTGGGTCAGAGTTCTGGCACTGCTATCTGTATGCCCCTGAGCAAATTATTTAACTTCTCTGTGCCTGTTTCTCTACCTGGAAAATGGGATGAGAGGAACAGTCACTTTATCATAGGGTTTAGCTGGTTTAACGTGTGGAGAATGCTTAGACACATGGGAGATGCGTGGTGAGTGTTCACTGCCATGGCAGCAGCCAGATTGTATGGCTTCTGAAAGTCTAGGTTTAGGATCTGCCCTGAATGATGGAAGCAGTGTGCGGAGCAGCAGAGTGATGTAATCAGAGCATGATGTAGGATGATAGCTGCTGGCGTGTTTTGGATGTACTCAGAGGCCCCAGAACTGAAAGCAGGGGGCTTTAGTGGATGCTCAGCTATGAAGCTCTGACTGACAAATCCCACCATCACAGGTACAACCAACTCCTGACCATGTTCTCCTCAAGATCAACAGAGAAATAGGAAGAAGTTCCTGGCATTGCCTGTCTGGCCTCAGTCCCTGAGAACGTTGATGTCAAACGACAATGGTCTGGTGCTTTAGAGACTGGAAAATAGAAGGAAGCCTGCTGTTTACATTATTTGGTAGCTTGGCATGGTTGAAGGAACACAGGATTAGACTTTCAGATTTCTATTTATGCTCTGACTTCAGTGACCTTTGGCAAATTCTTGACTTCTCTGAGGTTTTTTTTTTTTTAATTTTTATTTATGATAGTCACAGAGAGAGAGAGAGAGAGAGAGAGAGAGAGAGAGAGAGAGGCAGAGACACAGGCAGAGGGAGAAGCAGGCTCCATGCACCGGGAGCCCGATGTGGGATTCGATCCCCGGTCTCCAGGATCGCGCCCTGGGCCAAAGGCAGGCGCCAAACCGCTGCGCCACCCAGGGATCCCGACTTCTCTGAGTTCTAAGAGAGTCTACAAAATAAGGAGAATATGTCTACCCCATAGGATTTTTGAGAGTTAATTGTTGAGATGATGCTATACAGACCTTGGTACAATGTAGGGCTCTTAGTGGGCCTTCAATAAATAGAGTGTTTTTAAAGTGGATATTAATATGAGGATGACAATGTTAAGGATGATGATGATCTAGGGTTTTGTGAGGAATAAAAGGGATGAGACAGTACATCACTTAGCATGGTTTTTGGTATACAATAGGCTCTTAATATTGGTTTGCATCTGTCCTCCCCTCCCATTGGGCTGCTTGCCCTTTCTCTGGGGTCTCTGTTGGCCATGGCTTTCAACACTTACACACCCCACCTCTGGCTCACAGTCCAACGACCAAATGTGAATTTTTCATTGTTCCCTGGTTCTCTGGTGCCCGGGATGCCGGTTTAGGGAGCCCCTTGGAGGGTTGCACAATAGCAACCCTCAGTGACTTGCACAATAGCAGCAGCAGTTTCTCATGGACCCAGGCCCATATGATCTCAGTGGGACCTGCCACCCCTGACCATTTCCCTGGCCTATTACAGGATAGTTCAGACAGGACCTGCTGTCTTGTAAGTTCTCTGCTAGAGCTATGCTCAGCCACCCACATCTCAGTCTGTCATTATACTTTGAGAATAAAGCCCATTTACTTTTTTTTTTTTATTAAGATTTTATTTGACAGAATGTGCACGAGTAAGAGAGAGAGAGCATGTTCATGCACTAGTTGGGGAGGGGGTGAGGGGAGGAGAAGGGGCAGAGGGAGAAGCAGATTCCCTGCTGGGCTGGGAGCTGATGTGGGGGTGTATCACAGGACTCTGAGACCATGACCTGAGCTGAAGGCAGATGCTTAATCGACTGAGCCATGCAGGCTTCCTAAATAAAGCCCATTTTCTATACAAAAACAAGGACTAGTTTAAAGTACCACTCTCTTAACTTTTGTGTACGGCTCTCTGTATTTTTAAAGTCCCTTCCCATAATTTGTTGTCTTAGTAAGCAGATTTATTTATTTGCAGTTACTAAACGCATACTCAATATTGGAATACACAGTTCTGTGTTAAAATAGCTGGTCCTCAAAAAAAAAAATCTTGCAAATTCACCCACCAGATTTTGATTGAGAAGTTAATTGGAATCAGCTGGAAAATGAGAGCACTATGGGTTTTAACGGTTTTGTTTTCACAGGCAACCAGCAAGGTTAGTTCAGGAAGTGCTCAGAGCACTAGACCTGTAGCCCTCAAAGGAAAATATTTGCTACATTTAGTTTTTCATTTGACAAATATTTATTGAGTGACTATGACATGTCAGGCATTGTTCTAGGTGCTAACAATAAAGGGGGAACAAATAGACAAAAATTCTTGCCTTCATGGAGGGCATCCTAGCAGGAGAGAGGCAGAAATGAAACAAATAAGTAAAATGTAGATGTTGAATAGTAATAAAGCATTGAGAAAAAAATTAAGGAAGTAGGGGTTGTAAACTGCTGGGATTGGCATTGTGGGCCCTTGGGGCTGGCCATGGTGTTAATGAGAGGCTTGAAGTGTGCCAAGCACTCTTCTAGACATCGTAGATAAGTAGATGAATATGGCACAATGGGAATGTGGCAGGATCGGTGGGCTCCCACCAAAATGTACCCAGTGCAACGTGAGCAGACGTGGCTGGAATCACACCCAAGACTGCCTTCCTCCGGTCTAGCATGTCAAATACCAGAGACACCTTGGAAAGCAGGTAGAGCCAAGGGCAGCCTGAGTCCTTGAGTGACCACAGGGAGGCGAGCTGCCCACTGACCCGGGATACCTTCTCTGGACTTTTAAGTGAGAAACAAAGAAAAAAAA
This sequence comes from Canis lupus familiaris, assembly GCF_011100685.1. NCBI lineage: Eukaryota > Metazoa > Chordata > Mammalia > Carnivora > Canidae > Canis > Canis lupus. The sequence continues at coordinate 54,181,430 of NC_049226.1, read as the reverse complement.
CTTCTATCTTGCTAGTGCCATTCTATTTTGGGGTCTAGACACTACAGCAGCTTAACACTAGTTTAGGGAGCACTTAAGTAATGTATCTCTAATCTTTTTTTTTTTTTTTTATGACAGTCACACACACACAGAGAGAGAGAGGCAGAGACACAGGCAGAGGGAGAAGCAGGCTCCATGCACCGGGAGCCCGATGTAGGATTCGATCCCGGGTCTCCAGGATCCCGCCCTGGGCCAAAGGCAGGCACCAAACCGCTGCGCCACCCAGGGATCCCAAGTAATGTATCTCTAAAAGGAAGTAACATTCTTCCATTCATTTATGTGGCTGATGATTAGGTTTTAATCACATGGAAAAAAAAGCTCCAGTAGCAGAGAAAAGGAATGTTTAATTCTTTCAGCAGTGGGTGGGTCAAGTCGGGAAAGGTATGACAAAGGAGACAATATTTGAGCTGAAAAAGAATGAACAAGAATCAAGAATTCACTTTGGGGCAGAAAAGGGGAAAGGGTACTCTGAACTGAAGCCACAACTTGAATAAAACCCCCAGAGGCATAAAAGTGCCTATTTTGTGTGTTCTCTTGTGTGTGTTAACTCCCTGTAATCCTGAAGAGAGGAAAGAAAAATGGCATAGTCCTAAACTGTTATTCTAATTCTCCCGCTTTGATTTTATATTTTTGTACGTGGGAAACATGATGTAGTAAAAAAAAAAAAAAAAAAAAAGCAGTGTCTATGTTTGAAAGCTAAACATAGCTTTCATTAAGGTTTCCGAAGATTTCAAAGATAGCCTTCACAAGGCTGTAAAAAATGCTTGATTCTTTTCAAAAATGTCTGAGTGTTCTCGGTTATGGGGGTTTTAGACAGTAGGTTCAACTATAAATCCACTTCTCTAAACCCTGAATTTAATCAGAGCTGAGATGATTTCTAAAAATAGTTGTGAAATACAGTTGCAAAAATACAATTAAAATGGCTATAAGGATCACATTTTTTTTTTTTTTGGCAGAGACACAAAGGAATAGGACCCTCCTCTAGCTGTCACACAGCATAAATTATATTAGTACATATTAGAGACCGCATATCCCATGTATAGCACAGGCTGCCTGTTTCCTGTTTGTTTGGGGCGACCACGCCCTGCACTCTATCGCCAAACTGTGTGTCCAGCACAATGATAAGAGTTTCAGGGACTGGCAAGCCAGGTGCTGTGTATCCTTGTTTTATGGGTGAGGAAACTGAGGCACAGGGGTTGAATACTTGCTCAAGGCTGTGTGATCACTGAGTTCTACAGAAATTGGACAAGGTCTATTTGACTCCAAAGCTCACTTTATTAACAACAACATTCCTTCTTTGCTTCTCTTTCACATTTATTTTTCATTTCCAGGGTATGTTTTTAAACTTTGTTCAGGTTTTGGAGATATCAGACTATTATTTGGGGGATTATGTGTTTAATCATCGTGTTTTCAAAACATCCATCAACAACAAGTACTCTTTTTCAGTTCTGCCTTCTGGGGCCACGTCGACCTTTCCCCCGAGCCATGACTTGAATATAGCAGCGCGTCTCAAGTGCTTCTCTGCACAGGGCAATTTCCTTTGGCCCAGAATTACCTTACTGGGTCACAGGACACCCAGATTATGCAGGATTTCAAGGCATCCATATATCTGCATAAATCTCCCTTAAATCTCTGGGTAGAACAAGGTCAACTCAGTCTTAATTTTCTCTCTAATTTTTGGGTTGAGTAGTTATGCTTTGATATCCATTGTCAGGAAACTGGGGCGGGGGGGGGGAAATGCCTCAACAGTTTGTGTTCTCTCTCAGGGTTGGAAAGTGATAAGGAGAGGCTCAACCCTGTGTCTAATGACATATTTATTCTCCTTTATTTTATCATCACCACAAGCCTAAGAGGCAAATATTGTTATTTCCATTTTTTACAGATGAGGAGTTCTGAGACTCAGACTTGTCCACAATTATCCAGATCATGGGTGCTAATTCTGAAATTCAAACTGAAGCCTGTCGGATCCTGTAGTCCAATGTCTTCTTACAACTTGATGCTTGAATGATTAAAATGAATTGTTCTATTTAAACCAATTCCTGTAGCCTGTTGTTTTCCAAACTCTGGGATCATGAAATTAATTTTTATGAACTGCTATTTGTATTAAAAATAATAGAATATAAATATGACCGTGTGTTCCATACAATCAGGACAAGCATTGTTTTGTAAAACTTCTGTTTCAGTTCTGTATATGTACATGTATTCACTTGTACCTGGTCATGTGTGGCCTGGCTGGCCTCGTAAAAATATTTTATCTTGTGCTGCAGTCAAGAGTTCTCTGTTTCCCCCTACCTTCCACCCCCTTGTGGTCTGGTCCAGACACTAACTGTCCTGTAGACTTCTCAGGTTCTCAGGTTCAAAACAGATCTTCCTCATTCCTTTGCAGCCCTGCTCCTCTGCCAGGGGTTCTTTGTCCCAAGTAGGGGGTCATGATCCATCCTATCATGGTCATCCTTGACAAACTGCTGCTTTCTCAACTATCATATCTAATCCAATTTTTGGTTATATCAAATTTAGTTACAAACTAAATCTCAAAATCCCCTTTCACTCCATCCTCCCCTGGTGTTGACTTTGGAGGCAAGTGTGCAACTCAAAGTAGGCTCCATGCTCAGTGTGGAGCCCAACACGGGGCTTGAACTCATGACCCTGAGATCAAGATCTGAGCTGAGACCAAGAGCCAGATGCCTAACGGACTGAGCCCCCCAGGCATGACTAGTGTGCAGTTTAATCCAAACTCATATCCTGGGCAGCTGGATACCCTGCTACCCATCCTTTTCCCCCCTTTTCATGCTTCGAGAATTTATCCCTTGGATTGTTCACTTATTATTGAAGAATTCTTTTCTGTTTTTATTTAATATGGATTGAGCAGACAGCACATCGGAGCATATTACCCCCCTGTTAAAAATCCTTCCATGGACCTTGTATAGAGCAGAGGCTCCACAGAGGGGTGTGTGGGTGTGAGTCTCTCAGAAGGCGCTCAAGGCAATGCTTTGCAGTGTAGGAAGAAAATAGTACTTTCATTCAATCTATGAGGAGAGAAATAAACATACAATTTATAAAGATATAAATACATGTTATAGGCATGGACTTATTTCTCTTTTCTGTACAGAGAGGATGCTACAATCAGCGTGTTTGTCCCTCTAGCATGGACCAGTGTCTGCGGGCTCCTTAGCTTTCCATGCAAAGCCCATTGCAATCTGGTACTGATGTTACTTACCAGATTCGTGTCTGGTTGTTCCCCACTCCTTCCTCCCTCCATTTGCCCTCTCTGTTCCAGCTATAATAAGTTAGTAGATTTTCTAGATTTGGAGACGTATTTTTTTCACATTCTAACATTTCTGAGATGCATTTTGTAGTTCTTGTTAAAATAAATTTGCTGGTGGCCACTTAGCAAAGTCAGTCGTGATAAAGTGGTCCTTGCCTCCGTGTGTGTGTGTGTGTGTGTGTGTGTGTGTGAGAGAGAGAGAGAGAGAGAGAGAGAGAATGAACACAGCCCCACATCCATTCTATCAACTTCTCCTGTTTTTGAAAAACTTATCATTCAAGGACCAACTCCTATCTGTCAAAGGCTTTCAGCCACTTTTCTGTATGTTCTGAAAAACCATTTCATTGTGGTGGGATATAAAATGAGTAAAAGAATATTAAAAAACACTGGCAATAGTCATCTATGGAAGGTAGAATTGGAGGTGATTATGTTTTCTTTATACCCTCTTATATTCAGATGTTGTGTAGTGCTTTTTACCATGTACTCTTTATTAGGACACATTTCATTCACACAGAAGAACATTATCATGCACATATCCATACGAAGAATAAAAAAATAACTGCTCATGTGCCCAAGCTTCAGTTGAAGAAATAAAAGGTTCTGGATGCTTTTGAAGCCTCCTCACCCCCACACCGTATGCTCTTCTTCAGTTGTGGCCTTCCTTTCTGCACGGATAACCATATGTGATTACTCAGATTTGTGTTCATTATTATGTTGCTTTTCATTCTGGCTTATTACGCTTGTTTGCATCCCCAACAACATATTGTGAACATTTCTATATTTATAATACAGGTGTCATACTGTGTGTGGTACTCTGCAACTTGGTTGTTTCACTCAAGTGTTATGTCTTTGAAATTTATCCACAATGGATGCATGAAGCTGTAGTTCATTCCTCTTCACTGCTGCCTGGTGTTCTATAGTGGGAATTCCTACTCCAATGTATCCATTTTCTGTTGACAAACACATGGGGTATTTCAAGTTGTTTTTTTTATTACCTACAATGCTGTCATGATCCTTGAGAGCATCTCTGTTGCACACATTCAAGAATTGCTCGAGGCTGTGCCCAGGGAGAGAAGTTGCCAGGTCCCTGGGTATGTGTATCTCCAACTTGCCAAGATTATGCTCGATTCTTTCCTTGCGTGATTATACCAATGTCCAGTGTATGAAAATTCCCCTGCTCTGCACTAGCCAACTTTTAATATTGTGCTGCTTGAAATTTTTACCCATCTGTGAGTACAGAATAGTTACTTTGGCTTTAGTTAACATTTTTCTGTTCACTAATGAGGATGGACATTTTTATATATTTATAGACCATTTGTGTTCTTCTGTTTATTTTTTATGTGAAAGGTCTGTTCATGTCTTTTGCTCACTGTTTGTTTATTAGGTTACTTATTTCTTTATTGGTTAAGAGAGAATTCTTTAATATATTTGGATAATAATGCTCTGTAAGTTTTTTTTATATGGCAAACTTCTTAGTTCCTGACTTGTTTTTCCACTTTTTTTTTTTACAAGCATTTTGACAGAGGCTTTTAATTTTAATGTAGTCACATTATCAATTGTGTGTGTGTGCACAAGTGTATGTGTGTGTGCACATGTGCATGTACGTGTGTGATCAGGGCCTCTTGGCTTGTTATGGACTCTTTCCCTATACCGAGATTATAAAGACCTTCTTCTATAATCTCCTTTAAATTTTTAAAGATTTACTTTTCATATGGAAGTACTGAATCCACTTGAATAGATTGTTACGTATGGTGTGAGGTAGTATCAGTTTCATATTTTTCCCCATAATGGATCCCTAATATTCCTGACACCATTTGCTAAACAGCTCCTCTTTCCCTCATATCTATAGTGCTACTTCTGCTATGAACCAAAATTCCAGATATTCAAAGTAGAATGACTCTCAATTCTCTCATGCAGATCCATTTGTCTGTCCTTGGGCCAATACATGAGACTGTCTAGTGACTTTATAAGCATTCTGGTAGAGCCAAAGCTCATTCAAGACAGGTGCAAATCTTTTCAAATTTTACAGGAAGGATCTTGTTGGGATTTGGGTTGAAATAATTTGATTCTATAGATTGCTTTTGGGAAAATGATGTCATTATGATATTGGATCTTCCCATCCATGCACTCAGTAACATTTGTATTGTTTTTTTTTTTTTTTGGACATTCTTTTGAATTTTTTTAGATTTTCTCCATGGAATTTTGGTACAGCTTCTGTTATATTTCTCAAATATATAGCTATATATATCATAGATATGACATATAAAATATTTGTATATGCATTTTGTGACTGAATACTATCTTTTAGAAAGCTATTCCACGTGTTTCCTCAATTTAAATATGCAATTGGCTTTTGTGTATTCATATTTTCTCCAATTATCTTGCTTTGTTATTAATGATAATAATTTGCATTTTTAAAGTTTTTGATAGAATTATCACATCTATGAGTATTTCCTATTATTATTCTCTTTATTTCTTTATCTTGACTTATTATGTAGGCTAAGACAAATATTGAAGAGGAAATCATCTTATTCTTGTCTCAAAGGAAATGCTTACCACATTTTACCTTTAAATATGCTTTACTGTAGATTTTTGATAGTTGCCCTTTAGCAGTAAAGTGTTCCTTTCCACTCCTAGTTTTATAAGAATTTTTAATTGTAAATTTTTAAAGTTTATTGAACATTTAAAAAATCTAGCAAGAAGAGTGTGAGATTTTTTATTTATTAATAAAGGGAATTATGCCAGAAATTTTTTAAAATGCTAAACTAAACTTTCATTCCTGAGATTAATAAAAAAAAAATCATCGAATTGCTTTATATTTTTTACTCATCAATGAAACAAATTTGAAAATATGGAGTTTGGAATATTTAAATCTCCATGAGTGACAACAGCCCTCCTGTAATTTTAATTTTTTTATACCAACTTTGTCTGGATTTGGCATTGAGATTATACTGAGCTCATAAAACTAGTTGGGGGGTATTTATTCTGTTCTCTAAAAGTATTTGTATTATACTGGAATTATCTGTTCCTTGTGAGTTTGGTAGAATTCACTTGTAAAACCATCCATCTGAGCCTGAAATTTTCTTTCTGGGAAGATTTAAAACCAGTCTTCAATTTCTTTAATGAATACTTGGGCTTTTTATTTCATTTTGAGTCAGACAAAATGAATGACCCCCTAAGAAATATAATAAAACTAGGAGAAGGTTAATATTTAGTATTTCATAATTCAATTAAGGGAAGGAAATCTGTGAGTATTATCAAATAGGAAATGCAAATACAATTCTACTATTCTCAGGTGCTTCTAAAAATTATACCATCAACCATAAAGGTACAAATGAGGTCAAGATGTGGAGCAAGTGTTACAAAAACTGAGTCACTATGCTATGTAAACTTCTCGTGTCCAAAAATGACTCAGAAGAATGGATGCTGAATGTATAGAAGACATAGGGAAATTCACTGATATAAAAAAATGGTTTTTAGGGTGGGGACACATATAGGCTCTTATGGGTAGATAATTTTTATAGGTGTTTATTTAATGTAATATATCTTTTGTTTTTATCCTCCCCTTATAATACTTATGATCCCCCTAATTATACTAATATTAGTAGTCGGTCTGAAAAGCCATGAGTTCTTGGAATCAAGGAAATAATGTCTTTATTATTCATGGAAATGCCTTACTTTTCATATGTATACTTCCCAGTAGTGGTGTCCCCTCTTCTTTTCATTTTTTAAAGACCATTCAAATCCAACATCTCGTCTGACAACTTTCTGGATATTCTCTCTGTATACATAAAATGAAGCCTATCGATAAGAATGAAAATAAACGCCAACAGAAATTTCTGTTGTGAGGTTTTGAATCCTTCTTTCCTAGGAGGCTGTGAACTCCTCAGAGGGGCCCAATCCCTTCCATGTACCTGGTCCATAAGGCTATATCTTACCCATCACAGGCAATTATTTTTCAGTCTTTTATTAGAATGTTTATTAGAATATTTTATTTTTTATTAGAATAAACTATACTTGTGGTGATCTCCCACTTCCCTGATTCTTTTTTAGTTTATCTGGATGTAATCAGAGACCCACAGCAGAAATGAAACTGAGTGTCAAATCTTAGCAGACCATTATCTTTCTGTTTTTAAATCCCTCATTATCTGGCTATTCAGTTTGGTAGCTGAAGACGCAGGAGGGGAGAATGGCAGGCGTTTCTATTGCTCTGATTTTCACTCTGGGCAAGGTCTCACTTATTCTTGTGTCTGGTCTGATGCTGTTGGATTTGATCCCCACGGGTCCAGTAACCAGACCTGTGGTGTAATCTTACACCTAATTAGACAATCACGCGGCCAGGCCTGGCCCCTGCCATTTGAGGAGCGATTTATTTTTCTTTGCTGTGCTCAGGAAAGTAAAGACTGCAAAGTCATCATAGAAGTCAAACTACTCCTTCCCCTGTGCCAGTCACGTCCTCGCACCCCCTGCCACTGGTGACACTTCTCTCTAGTGGCTCTGCAGTAGATGAAGGTGGGTAGAAGGGTGGTCTTCCAGGGTGGCATTCTGAGGGAACCAGGACCATACCTCTGTCTTCTGCTGAGCTTCCTCAGCACGGGTCTGATCTCATCATTCTCCCATGGAAAACCAAAAGGTAACTCCACAGGACATTCTACTTGTGTAGTCACCCCTCAGGGTCTAACCTCACCTCTTGGGCTATGCCTCTGTGGGGGAAATGCCATGCAACTGGAAAACTGTATAGTTTTTCAAACATAGCACTCCATTTCCAGGACCCTACTTTGAGCATAGCATTTGAGCATGGCGTTTTTCAGTCTGGAATGCTCTCTCTCTGCATCCCCCTGCCACACACGCACACACTCTATCTTATTTAGGTAGTCAGCTCAGTATGACTCTTTAAATTCTGTGTCTCCTCCACCTGGAAGTCTTCCATGACTCCCCAGTCTGGGATAAGTTCCATTCTTCTTTATTCCCACTTGTCTTTTTGTTCCATTACCTAAGCACTTGGATCACATTTTATTGTAATTGTTGGTTTACGGGTCTTCTCTTCCCAGCAGAGTATAAAATCTTGGAAGCAAAAGTGAAAATGCTGTCAATGTGACTAACACAGAGTACCTGGCACAGAGTAGGTCCTAGGTAAATATTCATAATAAATAAATTGATTGGTCAAAGAGGGGTTAAAGGGATCCCAGATATTATATTAAATATACTTGAATTAAAAAGGAATGAATAAAATTATTATATATCAAGAGCAAAAAAAAAAAAAAAAAACCAACCCAAAAAGATGCAGAAATAGGGCCAAGGAGAAGCCAGGCATAAGTGTTAGATGCATGGGGAGGTACACTGACCAAGGTCAACCAGGGTGATTTTGAGGAGACACCATGACTGGAGCCATTTGGTCTGCAGGCTGACCCCAGGACCCAGATCCATTTTAGTGAGAAATAATGGAATGACAACATTATATCCTGCAAGAAGTGCAAATACTGGATAGAAAAGGAATGCACTTGAAAGGGAGCAAGTTGATGCATAAAGTTGTCTTCACAACTAAGGAGCCCTGACTGGGAGGGCTCTCACTAAGGATGTGGGATGGGGTGGAAGGCTATCTGTCAGGGGGTCTGGGGCATCAGAACTGCAGTTTGTTGGACATTGGAGATGCACAGGGTGAATTTTGGGAAGGGAAATTTGGCAGAGAACTCAGAGTAGGTAGAGAATAAGGTTGTCTTTTGGGAGCAGGGGGGGCCACCCCCAGGAGGATCCTGTTTAGAGAGCAAGGACTGGAATGGGACCACCACACAGACATGGAATCATTTCTAAGACCCCTTTTCTCGACTCTCCCCCAGGCTAGCATGGCCCGGGAAGCTCTCAATAAACACTGGTCCTTAGTGTGCCAGTCACTGGGATAAGAGTTTTAGATGCATTAATCTGTTCATTCTCATGATATTTTGAAGTTTGCCTTACTAGAATGTCCATTTTACAGATGATGAATCAGAAATTTAGGAAGGATAAGCTACCTGTCCCAAATCACACAATAAGAATGCTGGAGCCAGGATCTGAAAGCAGGTCTACAGGTGCCAAGGCCTGTGCATTTTAGCGTTGCTTTCTGCCTCCTTCCCACGGGGTCACAGCATACTTTGTTTTGAGCCTCTCTGATAACACTCTAACTTCCAAATGACCGCTTTAAAAAGACACATATTTTCCCATGCCCTGCTCCTCTGTCTGCAGCCAGGTCATGCTCGATCCTGGAGGTGCCTGTTGACTGCTCTCAACCAGTGCTGCCAAGAGGCATTACCAAAATGTGAAATGACTTTCTTTTGGAGGAAAAAAAAAACATGAGTAATAATAACTGGACTCCAAAAGCAACAATTTGGACTATTTTTTGTTCTTGAAGAAATGTTAAGCTTGAAAGGGCAAGGCTCTTATATTGCTGTTTGAAGTTCAGACTCCTCTTCAGCCTTTCAAACTTTAAAGCGTGAGACTAGCATTTAAACATGTAGGATGCATAGTGTCCGTGTCACCCTGGGAGGATGGAATGCCAGAAAGTGCAAAGTAAGGGGGAAGTCCAGCTCCATTTTGCTGGTTACACTGATGCTTTAGTTTCCCCAGCTGCCAGGGTCTTCAAGTTTCTCAAGGGAAGCAGGAAATTTTACTACAAATTTAATTTATTTCACTGTAATTTTAAAATCCATGGTTGTTCATCGAGGTGGGCTGGGTCCACCGGAACTACTTGCTTGCACAGGGAACTTGGTCAAGATCCTTATTTTTGCTGGGCCTCAATGGCTCCTTCTGCTAAAAGGAGACAGTGGTACCCATGCCACTGGGCCACTTAGGAGGGGCATAAAAGATGAGGAATATAAAGGCTCTTTAAATTGTGAAGGGCCCTTTAAAGGTAGGGGATTATTATTACACATTTTTCTAAGCTATGTTTTCTATTAAGGATGTGGTTTTGGCACACAGAGATGGAAGCCAAGGACATTCATTCACTCAAATATCCATTGTCATCTACTATATATTGCTCATCACCATATCGGAAGAGCCTAACACAATGACTAAGAGCAATGCTGAGCCTTTCCTTATGGGGCTGGAATCTGGCTGGAGATGCAATTCATTTTGCTGGAGAAGTGTATAGTAAAGAAAATCCTGAATCATTGGAAATATATAGGAGGATGCAGAAATGTCTTCCTATTCAGATTTGGGGAGTAGGACATGCTTTGTATTATGGTGCTGTCATGGGCTGTTCTGGACATATCTTCTGCAAACTCATATATTGAAGTACTAACCCCTAGTATCTCAGAATGTGAATGTATTTTAACAGTAATTAAGTTACAATTAAGTCACATGGGCATGTCTTAATCCAATATGACCGGTATCTTCAAACAAAGATTAGGACAGACATGCACAAGCACAAAGGAAAGACCATGAGAAATCAGAGGGTGAAGATGCCCACCTGTGAGCCAGGTTGAGAAGGCTATGGAAAAACAGCCCTATGGATTCCTCGATCTCGGGCTAAAAGATCTTAGCCTCCAGAACAGTGAGAAGATTAATCGCTACAGTTTAAGCCCCCTAGTTAGTGATACTTTGTTATGGCAAACTTAGCAATGTAGGCACCAAAGTAGACAAGAAATATTTTTGGAGTGAATGAACAAGTAAATGAAAATGATATTTAGCTGAGATCTGGTCCATGGGTAGCAGCCTAGGCAGAGTAAGGATGTGTATGAGAAGAGGAAGGGGATGGCCAGAATATTCCAGGCAAAGACAGTGGTAACTGGAAGGCATGGAGGCTTGTGAGAACAAACTGTGTTCAGCACAGCTATAGCATAGAGGTCACAGTGGGTTGGCAGGGGAGGAGGTGTGGGGACATTAGGGACAGGATCAAGCTGGGCCATAGAAGCCAGGCCATGGGGTGACTCAAATACGTCCAAGGGCCCTTACTGCCCCTCCCCCCGGTAAGATGAAATCACACATCTTATGGGTATGTTGTATGTTATGTAACATAAAATTCACTGAGGACTATTGTTCTAACTACCATGAGCTGGACACATGAACCTATGGGTTCTATTGTGATCTTCATTTTACAGGTGGGGAAGCAGAGATTCACCCAGATTGAATAATTTCCCTGAGAACAAATGGCTTGCAGGTAACAGAGCAGGATTCAGACTCACTTAGAGTATGGGTGTGCCAGTGTAACTGTTAAACCTCTTTAGGATGTACCCAGCTCTGGCTAGGGCACCTTTCACTGGGACACTAAGAGGCCTTGGTCCTCAGAGTTTGGGGTAGGAGGTTGTCAAGAGTGAAGGAAGGCATGTTCTATGTGCTTCATGGGGTGTGTACGTGTGTGTGCATGCAGGTGCATGCAGACTTGTAGCTGTTTTGCGCGAGAAGAATCTTCTGTGGACAGCAGGGCTGGACATGAATCTTCACACTGGAGTCCCTAGGTTCTGTCAGGGAGAAGATGCCATGCCCCAGGCAAACTGCACAATGGCTGGAAAGTCCATTGTAATCTGGGTCAAGATTGCTTAAATGTCAGCAGGAATGTGTTTCCTTACCTCTGCCCTTCTCCATGTGGAGGGCCTCCACCAGCAAGACTCCCCTGGCCACTCTCCTCACTCCTCCCTTCCCTTCATGCAAGGGAGGATCTCCCTCAGATGAGGGGTGTGGCAGTCTGTCTGACAGTAGCCATGCCTAGGCAGTCTGTCTTGCTCCAGTTTCCAGCACCTTCTGTGCCAGGAGGATGGACTAAATTTCAGGCTGAAGTACCATTGACTTCTTACCTACTGACCATACCTCAAGCCGTATTCTCTGATGTAGCTTTTATCAGCACAGAAGTGGATGTTTTTCTCTATATCTGCCTGGCTGTGGTGTTTATGTCAGCTGGCTCTGAAGTATGGGAAGAAAGACACATTTTGCCAATCCCTTTAAGCTCTGATGAACTGGATTAAAAATAAGGATGTGCTTGGGACGCCTGAGTGGCTCAGTGGTGGAGTGTCTGCCTTTGTCTCAGGTTGTGATCCCACATCAGGCTCCCTGCATGGAGCCTGCTTCTCCCTCTGCCTCTCTCTCTCTCTCTCTCTCTCATGAATAAATAAATAAAATCTTTAAAAAAATAAGGATGTGTTTAATATGGATGGAGGGTACTCAAGCAATGAAGGGCAGAGATGCTCTAGTTAATCCCCCACCTGTGCATTTCTTGCTCCCTCCTTACATTTTCCAGAGTTTTCCTCACCACCCAATGAGAGTGGGGATCTTAAAAGGCATTTGTCCTGTGAGTCACTTGCAGATTTATTTTCAGTTATTTTCTCTGTGAAATATTTTTGATACCTTTGTATTGAGAATGCTGATGATAGAATAGATGACACACTGAGCATCCTGTAAAACAGACACATGTATATGTGCTGTGAGAAGGACTGGGGAGGGAAGGTATCCCTATTATCCATTGCCCCATAATAATGGTCTGTAACAAACAGCCACAAGCATTTATCAATCAGGAGCTAGCGGGGGATCAGCTAGGCCGCTCTGCTCACCTTGCCTGGGTTTGTTTGCATGTCTGGGCATTGACTGGCTGTTGGCTGGCCCAGCATGGCCTCAATGGGGGTGAACTGCGGTGACTCTGCCTTGCTCTGTATGCCCCTTATTCTTCAGCAGACTAGTGTGTACATGGCCTGAGGACCATGGGAGAAGTGCAGTGAGTAAGAAAAAACATGTAGGGCCTCTGTGGTCTGGGCTCAGAACTGGCACACCGTCCCTTCAAGCCGATCATATTAGCCACAGTGAGTCACATGGGGTGCGGAAAGTCTTCTGCCCTAATGAGTGAAACTCCTAAGTCCAAAATGGTAGGGAGGAGCAAGAAAAGGTGGAGCATTAATTCCAACGGTTTAGCACAACAGGGGAGAGAAGAAATCATGGTAAAGGACATGCCTCCCGTGACACTCTCACCATCAGGGTGACCTGGACAGAAAAGCGCAGACCACTGGCCAGGGCTACTTACAGCTAGATGCCTAGTTTGGCTCTGCCAGCAGAGTCTGGCTGCTGTCCACTCTGATTGCTCAGTGCCTGTGCTGTTCTGGTTGTTGGACCTTTCAAATATCACCCTTGCCCATATCCATCCACTAACCAAATCTTAGGACTTTTTAATTCTTCAGTCCATAGGTTCAGGGAGGTCTTTCTTTCTTTTCTTTCTTCCTTCCTTTCTTTTATAGCATGGTTTCCTACAACCTTCTGACATCTCTCCCTCTCCTCGGTCTGGTCTCTACTGGTCTTACACTATGACCAGAGTTGTCTCTCTCATACCTCCTCTACTTCAGATTTTCCTTGGATTTCTGTACTTCATCTATTACCTGTGCATCTGCAGCCTCATCTCCAGGGACTGAGATCATTACAGTTGTTTCAAACCACCTGACCTTTTGTCAGACTGGACCCTCTGCTCAGAAGCCTGACCCAGACTCCTCCCTTTTCCATCTCAGCCCGTGTGTCCTTCAGGATGTGTGGAGTAGGCACCCCTTCCTCCAGGAAGCCTACCTTCCCTTCTCCCAAGCTAGATAGAATGAGGCTTGTTCCCTGTGCTGCTATAGCCGTTGGTGCTTCCTTTAGGATTTACCATGCCTATGACACCGGTCTCTTTACAGGTCTGCCTCTCACTCCACACTTCCACTTCTGGTGGGGTGGGACTCAGTCTTCTCTGGGTTCACATCCACAGTATCCCCGACAGAGCCTGACACTATAGGTACTCACTAGATTCATTGGTTTCAATGAAAATAGGTATTCATACAATTCAGTGTGTATACAGTGCGTGTCTACACACGCACACATACACACTTGCACCCTTCTCCCCACTCCCCAACCCCAACTATCTCTCTCTGATGTATCACAAACACACACATACCCAAAGGGTTCATGTGGGGTACTAAGTAAAGTAATTGAAAACTTCTGCTTTGATGTTTTTTATTTCAGGAAGCTACTTGAACAGAGGGTAATTATTGCTGTTAATAGCAATAATTTCCCCATAATCTGGTTACATGTCCTATTTCATTTTAACGATCAGAGCAGCTGTCTTTAAACAAGTCTGGACGGGCCTCCGGGGACAGAGCTTCCTGAGGCATATTCTCCTTGGTCTAATTATTCCACTGCTGGAACATGTCTGAGAAGCTGAAGGTGGGGGGCACAATCTTCCCCCCCACCAGTCTTCTAGAACTTTCTGGTGCTTTTCCACGGCAACTCCACTGTGCCACAGAAGGAGAGGCAGATAGGATTTCTGACCTCATCATCTTAGGAGCAATGAGATGCTTTCTGGAGGCAGGGCCCCAAATCAAAGGGAGTACGTCTCCTTTTTTCTTAATCAGTAGCTGATAACATGGAAACCACCAACTATATCAATGCCTTGCAGCCTCTCTCATCTTTCTTTCCTCTCTAAAACTTGCTTTAAAGGAGGATATGGGTTGCTTCAGATGGTTTCACTTTAAACCAAAACACGGGATTCTGTGCCTTGTGCATTTGCTATACATTTTCTAAATCGATAGCTGATAGCCACGGGCTCCCTGGTTCTGGGGATCCCAGGGGTGTGCATGCTCCCCCGGGGTTTCTGGTCTGGAGGAAGAGCTCTCCAAGCATGCTTGCTGTTTCAGTGCACAGCGCTGGCTCTGGAGCCAGCCACATCTAGATTCCAGACTTTTCTCTGCCACCCACAAGGTTCTGTGACCTCGGAAAGGTCCTGGGTCTTTCGCATCTCCAAATTTTAGTTCCTCCTTTGTAAGTATGGATAAAAATACCCATCTTGTGTCGTTGACCTGAGGCTTAGGCAGAGGCAGCCTAGGCCATACAGGTAGTAAATGAATGCTTCTGATTTTACTGGTGACCTTGATGAGAGTGACTTGGTGATCTGATTAAACACAGTTGGACAGAAAAGACAAATTTCAGAACTCTAATGAGGCAGGAATAATAGCTTTATGCAAAACAATGGATTTCAGCTAATGGTCATCTTTCCCAAACCGTAGGGGAACAGGGATGACCAACTGGTCAATGGGTGGACTCATGTGGGTGAGAAAAGGATACCCCTAGCATTTCCCCCTAGCTCTTTGCACCTAACTGTTGAAAACAGCTGTTTTCAATATGGTAACAATTTAGGAAAACAGTCAAAAGGATACCTTGGAAATTTTAGTCCTACAGTTATGAAAAGACCCACAGGAGGAGACGCGTTGTCTTTAACTGGGTCATTTCATTTGAACCATGGTGGGTTTTATTTTATTTTTAAGTGAAATAAACCTTAAGAACAATTATTGTTCAACACACATTTTTATGCATACTTCCTGTCTTTAAAAGGGCTGGCTCCATAATTGAAGCAAATATAAAATATATAAAACAACAAATGGAAACATGTGCTGGCACTACCCATGGTAAGTTCTTTCTTGACAAAAAGTGTTTCCAGGGAGTATTACAAAATTTTCAAGCCATGTGAGGTAGTTTGGATAGGATATGGAGACCATCTTCTTTCTCTTACACAATACTATTAATGTCCTGCTCTGTAAATATAAAAAAAAATGTTTATTTATATATTCATTCTTGTTTCCTCAAGTCTTTTGCCTCAGTGTTATGAGACTTTGAAATAAAAGAAAGAAAGAGGCTTTGGAATCATAGTTGAAAGCAATGCCTCATGGACAGGGGTTTAAAAGTAATAAGGAATAATTCCCCCTCTCCCTATAAGTTCTGAACCAATTGAGAAACAAACACAAAGGACAGCAAGATGAAGGTAAAACTTCCAGGCTTCATTGTTGGTAGTGTTGCCTTGGATGGCAAGGCTTGGACCTGAGGCCAAATAGACTTTCATTATTTTTTTCCATGAACAGGACTTTGAATGACACATTTGAGAGTGTGAATCTACAGAATGGGCAAACATTTACATAGCTTAGTGCAAGAAGAATCACTGCCCCTTGACCATGCAGTTCCAATAGCAAAGACTATAAATCAAAGCTCTTAACCCTACCTAGTCTAGAAACACACTGGTGAGTGTCAGACTAACTACTCAGCTACTAGATGAATCATTCCATCAGGAAGAATTGAGTATGGTATGGGGAACATGGGCTACCCGTTGACTCTAAGGCAGGCAGTCTCCTTAGGAAATACATGGAAAGAAGAAAAGATATATGACCGTGGGTATTTTGTTTTTCCTTTGAGTCTCACTTTTCCCATTTAATAGATGAGATACCTGGATCTTTCCAACACCAACTGAGTGTCCTATACTCAACCCTATTCTCACACTAACCACCCAGAGTTAGTGTCAGACTCCACAGGCTTAAGAGCTCAGCTGCATAAGACTGACCTCCCTTCGTCTGAAGTAGCAAGTCCCAGGTCCCCAGGCTACCTACGCTTCTGTCCAACTTGGCTACAAATTCGGGGTGTTCCCCACCACTCCCCTCCCCCATCAGGTCCAATAATTCACTAGAAAAAACTCACAGAACTCAGAAAAGTACTATACTTAATATCGCAATTTTAATATAAAGGATACAACTGAGAAACAGTCAAATGGAAGGGATACAGAGAGCAAGGTCAGGGGTGGGCATGGTGTAGGGTTTCTGTGCCTTTTCTGTCTGTACCACCCTCCAAGCACATTGAAGTATTCATCAATCCAGAAGCTCCCCAGACTTCCATCGGTCTAGAGTTTCCATCAAGGCTTCATTATGTAGGCATGGTTGTTCCAATCATTGATCACTCAATCTCTAGCCCCATTCTTCTCTCTAGAGGGTAGGGAGTAAGGCTAAAGCTTTAATCCTCTAACAGGTGTGCAGCCAGCCTCTCCTTTGAAACATGACAATCCAATTTGAATCCCCTTGTCTGCACAAGCTCAGACATGGTGTAAAGGGGATCATTCTCAATATCAGAAAACACTCCTATTACACAGGAAGTTCTAAGGAATTTCTAAGGTCTGTGCCAGGAACTGGGGGTAAAGACCAATTATATATATTTTATCATTTCACGGTATCCACTTGATGTACCTAACTAGCTCTATAGACACTTGAAGATTAACTAAATTAAGGTAAATAAGTATTTTTGAACATTAATTACCTGCTCCAACCAGCTGGTTAGATAAGGGCACTAGACCTATTTAGAGGTTCCCCAATTTTTTAAAGATTTTAGAGAAAGAGAGAGAGAGAGCGCATATATGTCTGTAAACAGGCAGAGGGAGAGACAGAAATCCTCAGAGTTCTTGCTGAGTGCAGAGCCTGATGTGGGGCTCGATCCCAGGACCCCAAGATTATGACCTGAACTAAGGTCAAGAGTTGGATGCTTAGCCACCCAGGTGTCCTAGGGGTTCCTCAACTTTTCATCAATAAAGACCTCATCTATTATAATCTCAGAATGGATATTATGTTTTGAAAGATTTTTGCTTCTCAGGCTGATACATTAAAAATAGGGAGGAAACTCAACACACTATTTATAGGTTGAAAAGTAATGGAAAGCTACACAGAACAGATGATCTCATGTCCAGCAATATGACCCCACCAAGCTGATTACCTTCCAACCAAAATTGAAGAAAAGGCTTATCTTTGTGGCTTAACCTTTGGGAAATGAGTATATTTGTATTATGCATCAAAAATGTCTCTGATTACAGAACATGAGAGACTCCTAACTTTGGGAAACGAACAAGGGGTGGTGGAAAGGGAGGTGGGTGGGGGGTGGCAGTGACTGGGTGATGGGCACTGAGGGGGGCACTTGATGGGATGAGCACTGGGTGTTATTCTATATGTTGGCAAATTGAACTCCAATAAAAAAAATGTCTCTGATTAGAAAGAAGGAGCATAGGAAATATTAGAAGTCTATAGGTGATGAAATTAGGAGCAATTTGTAAATACAGGGAATATAAATAAAAATAGAAAGAAATGAATGCATTTCACTTGGAAAACTTGTAAGTCAAAAAACTGTTAAACCTATACAAATGAACTAAAATGGCTAATATTTTGGTAGAGCTCTAAGAACCTGATTCAGAGAAGATCATCTTTCAAGATTCTTTCCAACATTTATTGTTTTCTCATTAACAAATATTTGTTGAGTATTGAGCCAGACATTGTTCCAGGCAATGGAGATAGGAAGCAAAAAGACATTTGAGGTTCTTACCCTCAAGAGTTTAAAATGCTCTGGGCTTAAAATGATGATCATAGGGATATCATATATCCCATGTTACATATCATATGCCATATTGTATCATTAATTATCATATTAATAGTTATAATAAGCATGTGATAAATGTTAAGATATGTTAAGTCTGTGCTGTGTTTTGCAGGGGTGATTTTAGTTCCTCTTCAGAGCAGGTCATGAGGTTGGTACTGTTATAATCAAAATCTGAGTCCCAGAGCAGTTTAGTTAGTTGGCCAGGGTCACATAGCTACTAAGTGACAGAAATGGGATTGGTTCCCAAGTCGGCTGTTCCATACTTTTAACCCCTACTCCTGAGATAGGATTTTCTGCTTGTACTTCTATGCCCTCCTTTCATAGACATGGCCAACATGCATATGAGAAAATGCTCTGCATTATTTATTTTTTTATAAATTTATTTTTTATTGGTGTTCAATTTGCCAACATATAGAATAACACCCAGTGCTCATCCCGTCAAGTGCCCCCCTCAGTGCCCGCCACCCAGTCACCCCCAACCCCCGCCCACCTCCCCTTCCACCACCCCTAGTTCGTTTCTCAGAGTTAGGAGTCTCTCATATTCTGTCTCCCTTTCTGATATTTCCTACCCATTTCTTCTCTCTTCCCTTCTATTCCCTTTCACTATTATATATATTCCCCAAATGAATGAGACCATATAATGTTTGTCCTTCTGCGATTGACTTATTTCACTCAGCATAATACCCTCCAGTTCCATCCACGTTGAAACAAATGGTGCTAAGCCCTTCTTTTAAAGAGGAGGGCTTTGAAACATATAAGAGTGTGTGTGTGTGTGTGTGTGTGTGTGTGTATGTATGTGTAAAATCAATTTTAAAATTAGCAAATAAAATGATTGTTGAATTTGGCCAGGTGTTTGGAAAATCTGGGTGCTTCTGGCACTTTCTACTGGCAAGGCATCAAGGCTTCTGCCCTAATGAGTGGTTATCCATGAGACACTGCAGTGAGCCACTTCAGGAGGGGGCATCAGAAAATTCAGGTGCAAAATTGTTGGCAGGGATGATACAGAAGGAACTTGGAGACCCAGATTTGGCAAAGGAAACCCTGAAATACTTGTTTGAAGAGAAAATCCTTTGTATAAGGCTGAGTCAGGTATTTTGTCTCTGCCTTTTTTTTGGGGGGGGGGGAAATGGAGGAGGATAGCTCTTGGAAGTCATTGGGGCAGGGACAAAATTCAACCCACCTGCTAGTTTTACATAGCAGTCTTGCAAATCAAACTTCACTTGTGGGCACTCTGAGAGCTCCCAGATGATGGCCTTAGAGTCTGGGGCAACTGTCACTCTTGGCTGAACTTAACTCAAAACCACCAGCAAGGGTTCCTTCTGTCATATAGACACCTATTTGGTTTGAGCTGTAAGATAAGATGAGAAATGGTTGGGCAGGGCAATGGAGGGAGAGAGGCAGGTGCGTCAGTGTATTTTTATCCTGCCACTCTCTTTGAAGTGCATGCCACATGCTCCACAAAGTCTTTCCCTCAGGGTAAAATGGAAATAAAATTACCTGCTCTGGGAATTTCAGAGTGAAAAATGAACTCACAGCCAGGATGCTAGGATTGTTACAGACATGACATTTAATAGGGTAAGGAGAGGTGATTCAGGGCAGGGATCCATAATGGAGCAAGTAGAAGGGAACCTGGACTTTAGAGTCCTACATCCTGAGCAGGATGCTCTGCATCATGGAGCCTCAATTCCTCCATATTTAAAATGACAGTAGTAGTAGTAGCAGTAGCAGCAGCAGCAGTAATAAAATCAGGACTTGCCCTTAAGAAATTATAGGATTCCAAACCCTGGCAGGGGTAGGAAGAGCTTTCTAGTTCTTGGTGAAGGCAGCATTAATAGGAAGGACAGCATTTCATAGAGAAACAATTGGTACACTATTTTACATCAGCTGGGGCTGAGGGCTGGGCTGAGGCATCTGCAGAGCACAGGCCATGAGGTATAGTCCATTATACAAACACACACACCATCTTCTTTATCCATTCATCTGTCATTTAGGCTCTTTTCATAGTTTGGCTATTGGGGACATTCCTGCTATAAGCATTGGGATGCAGCTGTCCCTTTGGATCACATTTATATCTTTGGACTAAATACCTAGTAGTGCAACTGCTAGGTCCTAGGGTAGGTCAATTTTTAACTTCTTTAGGAACCTCCACACTACTTTCCAGAGCAGCTGTACCAGCGTGCATTCCCACCAACAATGTATGAGGGTTCCCCTTTCTCTGCATCTGTACCAATATTTGTTGTTTCCGGTCTTATTAACTTTAGCCATTTTGGCCAGTGTGAGGTGGTATCTCATTGTGGTTTTGATTTGTATTTCTCTGATGCTCAGTGATGGTGAGCATTTTTTCATGTGTCTGTTGGTCATTTGTAGGTCTTCTTTGGAGGAATGTCTGTTTATATCTTCTGCCCATTTCTTGACTGGATTATTTGTTTTTGGGGTGTTGAGTTTGATAAGTTCTTTATAGGTCTTGGTTACTAGCCCTTTATCTGATAAGACATTTGCAAATATCTTCTCCCATTCTGCAGTTGTCTTTGGTTTTGCTGAATGTTTCCTTTGCTGTGCAGAAGATTTTTATCTTACTAAAACTCAATAGCTAAATTTTGCCTTCATTTCTCTTGCCTTTGGAGACATTTCTAGCAAGGAGTGGTTGCGGCTGAGGTGGAAGAGATTGTTACCTGTGTTCTCTAGGATTTTGATGGATTCCTGTCTCACATTTAGGTTTTCATCCATTTTATCTTTGTATATGGTGTAAGAAAGTGGCCCAGTTCCATTCTTCTACATGTGGCTGTCCAATTTTTTTTAATACCATTTGTTGAAGAGACTGTTTTTTTCCCCATTGGATATTCTTTCTTGCTTTGTTGAAGATTATTTGACCATAGAGTTGAGTTTCTATTTCTGAGGCCTCTCTGTACTTGTAAATAGGCTTGATAATAAGAGGACTACCTTCTAGGGGCCATAGGGACTTGAATGCATAAACTCATATAAACGGGTTTTATAAGTGCCTCATATGCAGTAGGTTTATTTAACAGTTAGCAATAATTACCCTTTTTTCTTTGGGAAAAGTGAGGCCTAGGACTTATTTAGGGTTATAGAAGTAGTAGCAGAGCTTAGACTGAAATCCCATTTTCTCAAATTTCAGTTCTGCTCCTCCCCAGTTTTTGAACACAGACAAAATTTTAGAGCTGAGAAATAGCTTGAATATCAGTTTTCTTTATGCTCCCACTTAATATACAAGGAAACCAACACCCAGACAGGTTGAGTGAGAGGCTCATAGTCATCCAACAAGATAGTGCCAGGGCCTAATAGAACACAGTCTTCCTGACTACACTCCCTCTGGGCCATGCAGAGAGGCTATTTATGATGAAAAGTAGAGCTGGGTTAAGAATAAACACTCATGTGCCACACTGTCTTTCTCAGGAAGCCTGTGCCCTTAGGGAACCAGTCAGGCTTCACAGTGTTCCTATTAGGATAGAAACTAAGTAAAAATTAAATGCAGCTTTGGAAACCATTGAATCCTTTAACTTTTGGAAATTGCTGGAATTTGATAACCACATTCTCCCTAAGGCATCTTCCCTAAGAGGACAGGAGTCCAGGAATCAGCCACCCAAGTGGCAAAGGTCTGGAGTTAGATACCTTTACTGTGAGCGCCCTGAGACCTGCAAGGCTCTCCTTTCCCCTCTACCCACGTGTATATTACAGGAAGTACGCAAGCACAGTAAAAGCATTTTGAAAGATGAGGATATGTAACAGCACCCACCTCATAGGCACAGTAGGGAGAATTAATGGAGTTATTTCATGTAAATTGCTTAGAACAGTGCCTGGCAGGTAATACATGCTCAATATAGCACTGCAGGCTCTGTAAGCAGTGCTTTGTTTAAATGGCTCTACCACACTCCATAGGATGGCCATATTAGAGCTGTTAAAATGTTGAACCACTTTGTCAGCGTGGTTATTGAATGCTGATCATTTCCCTAGCATTGGCACCAATGTCCCACCCATTCAGATAGTGCATCAGTGGACAACTTTATTCTAAAGCAGGAGCCTGCTCACTATGCTCCTAGGGCCAACACCAGCCCACCTCTTGGTTTTCTAAATACAGTTTTGCTGAAACACAGACACTCCATTGAAATATTGCCTGGGGCAACTCTTGCCTTACCGTGGCAGAGCTGAATAGTTTCAGCAGAGCCTGGTGCTTTTACTGTTTAGCCTTTTTCAGAAAACATTTGCCAGTTCCTGTTCTCAATGAATCTTAAGTGTGTAAAAAGCTTTTGTGTTTTTTTTTTTTTGCAAAGATTATTAAAACTATGTATAGGCATGTGTACATGTACACATATTCCTTTCCCACTAAATTGCTCTAACTCTTTGAGTCCATCCTCAGTGTTTCTTTTGGCCAGGACAAGGTGGGTGGGAAAGGCAGGGTGCAAGCCCTGCCCTAATAGAGTTGCTTGATGGTGTGGAGCCATTGGGCATGGTTATTTTCTGGGTCCCTTTAACAATGTGCTTCTTTTAAATTTTTTTCTTCATGATTCAAAGTTTTGTTCCATGTACATTTCCATCAACCTCATGAAGAACACTTTGTATTAGACAAGAAGATGAAAGAAGAGAAAGGGCTCTGGCTAGGAGCCCAAGACCTGAGATCCAGATCTGTTTTTTCACTAATTTGCCACATGACCTTGGGTGAATGTCCTGTCTTGACAGTATTTCAAGTCCATCCCCAGGTTGTCTGTGTGGTCTAGCTTCTAATTGTTTTCCTCTGGACACGTTCAATGGCTTCTCTCCTCCTGGCCTCTCTGCCCTCACTTGGCCTTCTCTACCCACCCTCCAGCCTTTGGTGAAGCTACTCCTCTCCTCAAAAATTATCATGGGATTTTACTTTATACATTTTAACCTCTCTGAGATCCAGTTTCTCATAGAAAGAGGGTTAACAACAGGGGGCTGTGATGGCATTATTGTGAAGGTCTGATGAGATGTGTAATGTATTGTTCTAAACGCAGTAGACCACCACCACCAGACCAGCATCACAGTGGATCAGACCCCAAAACCCTGCTCCCCTCTCTTGAAACTTGGGCCAGAAATCCTACTCTTGGGGAAATTCAAACACTGGAAACACTTTCCAAAATCTTTTTCCTCCATCCAAGCTTCTGCCTACTGGCCTGGCATGGTACAAATGCTTTCACAGGCAACTGGGATTTTAATCTGTGCCAAGAGACTGCTTGTCCAAGGTCGCTTGGCAATACTTGATCTTCCAAGTCCCCTACCTCCACACATTTACTCTTTCAACATTCAGTCTTTCAAAGACATCTATAAATAGGTGCTTAGTTTATCTTCAGATAAACCTTAGAAATAGGCATGTATTATTCATCTATGACAGATAAGGGAATGGAAGGCCAGAGAGGTGAAGTGACCTATTCAAGGTCACACAGACATTTTGCAGCTCAGGTGGGAATAAAACTCCCATCTTTTAGCTCCTGGTCACATGCTCTTTCCTCCACTCTACACAGATTTTTAAATGGCTTTTTGTCTTAAAATTTCCCACACCTGGCTTTAACCCCAAATAAAATTTTTGTGCATAAAGTCAGTATTATGGAGCCGAGAGGGAGAGTGGTGGGAAAGAAATCTCATGTTAATGGGCTTGATGCTAGACAGGAACTTTAAACTGAGAGAAAAAAACAGGATGTAGATGAAATCTCTGCAGAGGAAAAGAAAATAATGTTTTACTTATAAAAAAAAGGGAAAGAAAAAGGAAACTGGGCCCTGCTACCAAGGTATTCAATTCTAACATATTAAATTCAAGGAACACAAATACCATTGACATGAGAACTTCTGCATGGAGAGGAGAAAAACCTTATTATGATTTGAAAACCTGGAGATTACTTTTTTCCTCTCCTTTTTCCAATTTATATCCCTGCCTGGGTCTCAGTGTCTCCCATAAATGAGAGGGTGGATGGGTGACTCAATGTAGGCTAAGCCTGGCTACTATCACAACAAATCCTCAGATGTTAATCACTCACAACAACAAAGATTTACTTCTTGCTCTCTTGGATTGGTGGTGGCTCTGCTCCAGGTCTTCCTTTTCCCCAGATCAAAGTGGAAGGAGCAACCCCTCCCTGGGACATGTCAGTGTCATGGCTGAGAGGAAAGAAACAAAGCAGAACTGTTGTTTGCTCATTAGAATTTTTGCTTGGAAAGAACACATACCATTTCTTTCACATTTTGTGAGCCAAAGCAAGTCATATGGACACGTCCAATGTCAATGGGATGGGAATTATGGTTCTCCTCAAGGACAGGTCCAATAAAGTAGGGCCTTACAGGAAGGAACAGCAGATTCTGGCAGTAATACAGTCTATCAAAATTGGGTTAAACTTAGTATATCCAACTGTTTTTCCTTCATATTTCCAACGGCTACATTTGGATGCTTTACCTCAAATTCAGCATGTCCAAAACTGAACTCAACCACCTCTGCTCCCCAAGTGTACCCTTCTTTCTCTCTTTTCCACAGAAATGGTGCCACCATCTGTCTACCCCATCACCCAAACCAGAATAGAGAGTTATCCTAGACTGTTTTTCCTTGGTCTCACTTCTATATCCAATCGTTAGCTGAGTCCTATAGATTCTGCTTCTGAATTATCTTTCACTTTTATCGCCTTCTCTAGATTTCTTACGAACTGTTGTAGTCCAGGCCAAGGCTGATGAAGGCCTGACTGACTGCATCAAGTCCCTCATGAATCTCCCCACCTCTAGCCTGTGGCCCCCAATGTGGGGTATGGGTTTGAGGAGAGAGGACATAATAAAATCCAGAAATCATCACAAGACCAGTAGATTATTCCTGAATAAATGGTCAGTAAATTTTTCTTTCAAAGTATTTCTTCCTCTCTCTCTTTTTTTTTTTCCAAGGAGGAAGGGACAGAAGTCAAATACATTAAACAATTAACATGATCCTAAAAAAAAATGTTATCCTTCATTGAATATTAATGAATTCTTTAGTCCAGCATTCTAAAATATAAAGAAAGATGATGGGAAATGCAAGTCCTTAAAACAAAACAAAAAAGCCTCCCATTGTGGGAGGCAACACATTGGACTGTACCATTCATTCTAGAAAGCTGGACGTGGATGCAAAAAACTTGAGCCATCTTTGTTCACTGCTGCTATACCTGTGCCTGGCTTCCCAGTTTCTAGATTCTCCAGAGGGAAAGGTAGAGAAGGAAAGACTGTGGGTGGTGAGGCAGTGGGTGGAGCCTCAGTCAGAAATGGTAGACCTGGTAAGAATTTCACTCCTGCTACTTCTCCAGGTTTTGGTGACATGACATTAGACACAGCAAGAAGAGACCTCAGTTACTAGGGAGTCCAGCCCCCACACTTCATGGTGAAGAACTGCAGTGTCAGAGAAGGACAGTGACTTGCTCAAGGTTGCCTAGTAAGTGAGCAGCAGGACTAGGCCCAGAAGCCAGGATGCCTACATAATAGTGAAGCCTCTTTGTACTGTGACAGTCTGGGACATAGTGCTGAAGAAGAGCAATAAGTCCAGTTTCTCTAGCTCTTTATGTGCATTTTCTTCTTCATCTATTTCATCTTCTTCCATCAATGGTCTTACCAAAATTTGACCTTTTCTCAGACACAACAGATACTTCTAGGACTTTCCATTGGTATATTTGCATTCAGTTTGAGAACTAAGTGGACCGCATTGTTGGAAGTAGGCCAGCCTCTGAATTAAAAGACCTAGGGCCAGAGCCAGCTTCTACTGCTCACTTACTATGTAACATTAGGCTCTGCTTAGTCTTGGTTTCCTCATTTACAGAATGGGTGTAGTAACACATGCCTCTCAGGCTGCCTCTTATAAAAATTAAATAAGAAATAAGTGTAATTACTTAGCACTGAAACTGATCATTCAGTTTGTCTCGCTTCTACTGAAGTATTTGCTCAGTGCAAGATCCCAGGACCACAAATATTGCCCAGTGTCAGCCAGCAAGCACTAACCACAGCTCCCCGCTAGCATGCTGGTCTTCTCCACCCACCGATTGACAAGGCAAAGAAGTAAGACAGGGAAGGAAGGATCAATCCTTTCTAGAGTCAGGGGAGGGGATACTGGAGAGTAAATTTTGAATGATGAAACAGAACTCCCTACATGAGAAATTGGGGTAATTTTCAGGAAATTTAACAGCATGAGCAGATGCAAAGGTGTGATGGTTTTTGGAAAGCTAAAGCAAGACATTTAATATAGCTAAAGCACAGATTAGAAGGGGAAGTGAGTGGGGGATGGTCAGAGTGAGAAACAAGACTAGAAAGTTTGGTTGGGCCAATTCATAAGGCGGCACCAGTGAGAGACGCTGAAGAGAGGAGTAGGAATTCAGTGCGAGCCAGAGCTCTCAGGCTGGTGGGCCTGGGGTTCAGCCCAAAGACATGTTCACTTGATTCACATAGGGCCTTAATTTAGGTGGGGCATGCACTCTCCAATTCTACTTTTTACTTTCTTCCTGGCCCTGACCTTACTCTGCTACTTTACTTATTTTTATTTCCTGCCTGGACCTTGAAGGCATTTGAGCTTGAGAGGTTTGGAGCAGAGCACTGATAAAATTGGATTTGAGTTTTAGATTCATGCCAGTGGCTGGATCCCGGGTGGGCCACAGGGGTAATGCTCGTGGTCAGGAGTCCAGTTAACAGATAGCCATAAGAGGTGGCCATAATTCAGTTGGAAAATGATTAGATCCTGATCTAAGGCAGAGGTAGAGAGGGCAGTGAGAGGGAGGTGAATGTGAGAATTATTTGGGAAGACAGAATCTGCAGGACTTGGTAAAAAATTAAGGGGAGTTTAAGAGAGAAAGGAACTTAACTGAAGGATTTTAGGGCAGACTGTCTTATGCTGGATATCATTGAGGTCCTGCCCAGTGTCTGATGGGGCATAGAACCTCAATAAGTGCTTCTTCAGTATATAAAAAAGTGGGTAAGGGATTTCAGATGGTTCTTGGGTTTCTAACTTAAAAGGAGACGTATATTAGATTTCCAAATTTTCTTCACTGAATGTGAGCAGCACATTTCCAATAATAATGAAGCTTTGGCTTCCGTTTTAAACTAAACACCAATTCCTCAAGATCCAGATAGCCCATGGAAGGCTACCAAAGGAACTTGGTGGGCTTATGAGAAGCATAAATTAGAGGCACTGGTTAAAGGGGATGCTGTCTGACATTTCCCGTAGGAGGCCTAGACCAAAAAAGTTCAAATACTGAGTTCTTACGCTTTTGGAGATAAAAGTTAGAAAAAGTCCAACTCTGGAGCTGCCAAGAGGCTGGGCTCCTTCTCCTTGCCTAGCACTCTCATCATTGAAGTAACAACAAAGATATAACCAACAAAATAAATAAGTGCTCTGTGGATTGAAGAGATAATACTTTCATTGGCCAAATGTTAAAATATCAAAGGTCCAGGAAAGGATATGGTTATGGGCCTTTGATGTACCATAAAGGCCCATTTCATGCACCAGTCGGGAGTATTTCAGGGCAAAGATGGAATGATATTTTATGTCACCTCTGAGGCATAAAGGACACTTTATGAGTCAAAGGAAGCCAAGTTCTTAAATGGCCGGAGACTGGCAGGTTACTAGTTTAAAATCTAAACACCAACCCAGATTCCAAAACAAAATTACTCTCAGCACCCCTGCCCAGGAGAAGTTTGCTCAGGTTGTCAGAGGCAGTGAAGTGGGAGATATATTCCCACACCAGGCCGATGGAATCCCAATGGCTCCAGTCACCAGAGGGAACAGGGCCCAAAGTGCCAATATTAGCAGATGGGCCCATGCCTACTGAGCCATGGGGGTCAAGAAAGGACCCAGGGTCTAAAAGATGGTGAAAAATTAGTGAAGTATTATCTTCTCAGGAAATTTCTGTTGAGTAAACACTGAATGAGGAATTGTGCTTCATTCCCATCTGTGCTCGAATGTTTCTTCCTCAGGACCCCATTATACTGTGTCCTTTTGCCCACTTTTATTTTCTTCAGCGATATATAAGAGTGGTGGTGCATATAATTTGTTTCTTTGTGGTCTCTTTTGATGGTAAGATCCATGTAGACATGGGCAATCTCCCCACAAGAGAATGCTGCTTGACACAAAGCAGGGCCATGTAAAAAACTGGCCAACAGATGAATGAGGGCCTCTTACTTGTGCAGAGCCCTGTGCTAAGTGATTCTTATCTGGTCCCTCCCTTTTTAACGCTCACAGTCTAGGCAGAGAGACGGCCACCATGTTGTACTGAAATCCTTAGTGCTGATGTAGAGCAATGTGCAGGATGCTCCAGTCCCAGGAAAACACCAAAGCAAGCTTGTTGGTAAAGGTCAGGGAAACCACCAGGAAAGTGAAGTTCCAGCCAACATCCAAAGGATGCATGAGAGTTAGCCAGAAAGGGATGTAGGGAGAGTTTCTACAGCAAAAGAAATGGCTGGTGCCAAGTCACAGCACACCCATTGAAGTGGCTGAGTAAAGATGTGTTGAATGAATGAATACATGCATGAAGTTGTTAAAGATTACCACAACTTATTTTTCTAATCATTCATTCAAAAAGACAGTCAAAAAAGTGCCTTCCCCTCATGTGTCATTTGTCTGAATTATGCACTGGCCCGTTTCATTTTTTCCCTACAAAAATATAAACATTCCCAGGAGCATGAGCAGGTTGACATAGGAACTTGGAAAAAACAAAACAAAACAAGGCAAACAATAGACAGTATATAACAGCTTCCTCCGGCAAACACACAGCCTCTCAGAAAATGAAAGGACTTCAAGTATCACCTAGTGAGGTGTGCTGAAAAGGACCTAGAATTTGAAATTGGAAGGATGGGATTCAAGCATTACATCAGTATTTGCCAGGCAAGTCATTTTGTGTCTGTCAGTTATGATTTCTGAGCTGTGAGAATCAAATGAAAGTACTTTGTGAACCAAAAAGTTATGGATAAATAAGAGTAATTTATTTTTATTCTTCCCACTCAATTTATTATTTATTTTCTAAATGACAGAGTAAAATGCACTCTTTTTTGGGCATACAGTTCTAGGAATTTCAACACACACAGAGATTTATGTAACTGCCACCAAAATCAGAATACAGAATAGTTCTTGTTACCCCCAAACTCCCTCCTGCCACCTATTTACAATAACATGTTTCCTGCACCCTTCACCCTGAGCCGCCTCTGATGCATTCTCTTAGACTATATATAGTTCTGTGTCTCTCTAAATGGAGAATAGCAGATAGATGGACTCATACAGTACACAGCCTTGGAGATGGATTTCTTTCACTTAGCATAATACCTTTGAAATTCATCCCAGAGACACCTGGGTGGCCTTTGGCTCAGGTCGTGGTCCCAGGGTCCTGGGATCAAGTCCTGCATCAGGCTCCTCGCAGGGAGCCGGCTTCTCCCTCTGTCTGTGTCTCTGCCTCTCTCTCTCTGTGTCTCTCAGGAATAAATAAAATAAAATAAAATTAAAAAAAAAAACTCATCCCAGTTGTTGCACGTATCACAAAATCATTCCTTTTATTGCTGAGCAGTGTTGTATGGTATGGATAAGCCATGGTTTGTCTATCCATGCACCCACTGAAACACATTTAAGTTGTTTCCACTTTTTGGTGATTATGAAGAGACCAACTAAACACATTTGTATATGACTATTTGCATGAACCTAAGTTTTAATTTTTCTAGAGAAAATACCCAGTAGTGGGATTGGCAAGTAACAGTGTAAGTGCATGATTAACTTGATTAAAACCAGAGTCACTGTACCATGTTGCATCCCCAGGAATGTGATTTGGTTTTGAAGAGAAGAAATAGAGGTCTGGAGAAGTGAAGCGATTCACTTCTGATCACAAAGCAAATGAGGAAATGTGGATAAGAATTCTAAGAATTGTTAGTTTTCTGCACACTTTCATTAAGCTGAGATTTAACACTGTTCATTTCATGTACTCCAAGAAAACTGTTTGAGAGGAGCTCTACTTATTGGTTTGCTTATTTATTGGCCCCATTTTACCAGTGAAGAGACAGATGGCAGGGTAGGTCTAATAGGGCAAATGACCTGCCCAGGGTCACATAACTCATGTGTGATGGATAGAGTCTGACTCCAAGCTCACGCTCCTTTCCCTTGTGCAGTTTCCTTCACTTGCTGAAAGTTACCCAGAGGTTTATTTTAAATGAATCAACATTTCCACCCGCATGGTTATGCTATGTTACAGAAAAAAAAATTTCCATGCTTTCATAGCATGAACTGTGCTTATTAATAACTGTTCCTCAATTGCTTCAATTTTCACATTATTAAAAAGCTAAAGCCTGGCTCACTTGTCACTTTCTTCTCTCTGGTTGGAATGAATTTTTGTGTTTGTGTGTGTGTGTGTGTGTGTGTGTAACTGGGGCTAGGACTGAAAAATGAAAGAAGGATTTATGTCTGATGCCCACCGTGCTACCAGGCAACTCCTCGCCCCTTGGTGCACTTCTATTGGCGTTTCACAAGCAGGTGGTCCCTAACCTCAGCCTGGATCAGGGACAATTGGAGATGACCAGAGACACACTGTGGTTCCTGCATCCCAGGAGTGCACATATCCAGTTTCATGGCTGAAAAGTGTTGAGACGGTTTTCAGCTCCAGGCTGTCTGTGTCAGCAGGGAAAAACTGATGGCCTCCTTTCAGAACTGGCTTTTATGGGAGCCTCACATGTCTCCCAGGCTAGAGTTTCCACTTGAGCCCTAAAGACAAACAGCAGGAAGGAAGCAAGATAGGGAAGGATGGAAGAGAAAAAGAAAGTAATGAAAGAAGGAGAAAAGAAAGAAAAAAAGAAATGCAGAAAAGAGGGGAAAACCTAGAGAGAGACAGAAGGAAACCTGCAAAACACTAAGGAGCAAGGAAAAGAAGCAATGGCCACGATAGCCAAACTGTGGAAGGAGCCTCGGTGTCCAACGAAAGATGAATGGATAAAGAAGATGTGGTTTATGTATACAATGGAATATTACTCAGCTATTAGAAATGACAAATACCCACCATTTGCTTCAACGTGGATGGAACTGGAGGGTATTATGCTGAGTGAAGTAAGCCAGTCGGAGAAGGACAAACATTATATGTTCTCATTCATTTGGGGAATATAAATAATAGTGAAAGGGAATATAAGGGAAGGGGGAAGAAATGTGTGGGAAATATCAGAAAGGGAGACAGAACGTAAAGACTTCTAACTCTGGGAAACGAACTAGGGGTGGTAGAAGGGGAGGAGGGCGGGGGGTGGGAGTGAATGGGTGATGGGCACTGGGGGTTATTCTGTATGTTAGTAAATTGAACACTAATAAAAAATAAATTAAAAAAAAAGAAAAAAAAGAAAAGAAAAAAAATAAATAAAAAAAATAAAAAAGTAAAAAAAAAATAAATCCAAAAAAAACAAACAAACAAAAAAAACAAAAAAAAAAAAAAAAAAAAAAAAGGAAAAGAAGACATGAATGCAGGTAGCTTGTTTTCCTTCTTTGGTGTTTGTTATAGATTATCCTGAACTAGCTGGAAGGGAACAGAGTGATTGAACCAAGCTAATTAGATCTTCATTTGATTTTGTGTTTGTTTGACTACTTAGTTTATAACTTGGCAGAGAATTTTATCATATATACCCTGCTAACTGGTTTATCTAAACTGAGATTGAGCATGAACAAAATTGACTTTGGATTTGCTGCTTCAGACCACACAAAAGAGGGGAGAAAGTCCTTTCAAGTAAACACTCACGTGCAGTGTCAGACCTAACAGGGAGACCTCAGCAGCCTCTCAGAGACCCAGGGACAGCAGAGTTGGTGAGCATGCCTGGGCTGAGTGCGCTCGTGTGCAACCCCCCCCCACAAAAATACTCCCCCCACACACACGCACACAGAGTGAGACCAGGGAACAGCATGGTAGCCTTTTAGGAATTTGGAATTCACAGTCAGCTCTGAGTTTAATTCCTGGCTTGCTCCTCACTGAGCCTCAGTAGTCTCAATTGTGAAATGGGGGTAAAAATACTATCCTATTGGGCAGAAGCAAGGATTCAATGAAATAGCAGGGAAGATGCTTTGCATCAAGTATAGCTTTTAGGAAGAGCTTGATTCCCTATTTTTTTTATCTTTGATTTTTTTAAATAAATTTATTTTTTATTGGTGTTCAATTTACCAACATACAGAATAACACCCAGTGCTCATCCCGTCAAATGCTCCACTTAGTGCCCGTTACCCATTCACCCCCACCCCCCGCCCTCCTCCCTCTTCCACCACCCCTAGTTCGTTTCCCAGAGTTAGGAGTCTTTATGTTCTGTCTCCCTTTCTGATATTTCCCACACATTTCTTCTCCCTATTGTTCTTTGCCTCTGATGTTGAGGAGGACTGACACCAAGGCTGTAGGCTATGCCCCGATCATTTACAGCTTGGTTCCCATCAAAACCAAATTCTGGGACTTCAACAACATACCTTTTCAGTCTCCCTATGGGTAAATTATACTGGATTTCAGTCCCTATAGGCAAGTCGCATTTCAAGCAATGGCTTAAAATGCTGGGCATTTGCAGTCCCTGAGATGTATACTCTCTTATTTTTGGGTTTCCCAGTGGAGTGTCCTTGCTCTTTGGCCTCTCTGATCATTCTCACTGGGTCTCTAACTTGAGCTTAGGCATCATCTTTTCTGGGTCTCCTCTCCAGACACTGGGCTCTGTGCCTCTCCTTGGGGCTCACTTGGCAATCTCTACAATCACACTCAGAGACCATGTTGTGCTGTGCTGTCCGTATTGGTTCATTTGCCTGTCAGAACGCAAGCTCCTTGAATGCAGGAACTGTTTTCTGTCTCAGATTTGCAATCCTTAATATGATACCTGCTTGTGTGACTGCATGCCAGTCATTTAGCCTCCTTTAGCCTCAATCTTCTCATCCATAAAATGGGGATAATACGAGTACTTAAGGGTTAACTGACTCAAGACATGTAAAAGCTCATGGTACTGTTGCTGGTACATAGTAAGTGCTCAATGTATATTAGCTATTAAAAGTATCATTTGAATTATCAAATGAATGAACGAATATGAGCAAGACACTTCCCTGCCATTGAGAAGTTTAGTCTAGTAGGGGAAGCGTATATACGAATAGCTCACAATGAAACCATGTGATAATAAAATGCAAATCCATTAAAAAAAGGAAAGAACAATAGAAAAGAAGATTCATTTAAAATTTGATCACTAAGGTAATGGCGAAAGTTCAAGAAGTACAACATTGGTGTGTGTTTATGTGTATGTAGGGAGGACAAGGGAAGAATAAATAGAAAGTATCATAATAATACCAAGGTCTTAGGCTACAGAGAACTGTGACTGAGGCTTCTCCAGTTTGCTCGGAGTTTCCTAGCTACCAAAGCAGAAAATTAGGCCAATTTTTCATTAAAAATCTTTGATTCTAGCTGCAAGAGATTATCAAAAAATTTTCAACGATACTACTGGTGTTATGGGAGCGACAGTCCTTTATTGGTGAGACTATCCCACATCTTGCAGGCCTCTTCCTGCTAAAGATCAATTGTGTCCTCAATTGATCAATTGCTGTGACAATCACAAAATGTCTCTATACTTTCACAAATGCCCTTTAGGGGTAGAGCTACCCTGACCCAGAATCACTCAAGTAACCCATTTGGTTTCAAGGAAGAGGAGGTCAAGATTCAGAGAGAGGATGGGACTATCCTCTCCCCAGACCAATAACATCAAAGGAAGGCCCCAAACCCCACGTATTTTGACCCTGGTTTGGTTTCTATCAGTGTTCTATTGATCTGTGTTTTCTTTTTAAAAATTCTCTTGATTCTATTATTTCTACCATATACTGAAACAAACCCACCCTCTGCATTTGAAGATTCTGTTTAATTTCCCAATCTGTAAACTATTATCCTGTATGGGGAGATGGTGGGGGAGAAATATCCAATTATCTCACAGGCAGAAACCAGAGGGCCTCAGTGCTCTTGCATGCTTGGAGAGTTCTGAGTGAAAGTCAGAATACCCAATTTCCCTCACGGAGGCTGTGCCAACATACTTTCCTTGAGACTTCCCAGGCCAGGCAATTTGACTCACTGATTCTGAGAATTCAGACAGAGAAGCCCAAGCTCTTCCTTCTTTGGCTACATTTACGTGGTGATTCTGATAGAAGCAAATGGAGGAGTGGAGTGTCTCATTCAGTGCAATTATAATCACAGTTCAGGGTTCAGAAACTCCTTGCAGATGCTCTGCTGGGTAAGGAGGGGCCAATGTGATCTGGCTCTTTGTCAGCCTGAGGATCAGCTGAGATCTACAGGCAGTGTAGAGGGAAGACATTTGGATTTACAGCTGGAGCCTGACCTGAGATTTTCTGCCTCTGAAGCTTATGCCTTTGTGATCTTGACTGAATACCATCCTCCTTTTGGAGCCTCATCCTGAGAGCGCTGAACTCATATGGTTATTGTGGGTAATCTCATCAGACGATAATGAGAGAGTTGTTTGCCTTTTTAAGGCAGCGTACCATGGCAGAGAACACCGGTGCTCACCAATGATTCAGTCTCCTTTCTTCATCCTGGATACATAGCTGAATCTCATCTTGGCCCCCTTGCCAGTGGAAGGTGGAGAGGTGGTGCGTCTCCCTTGCACAGCACTCTACCCTCTCTCCTCATGTGCCTTGTTACACAATACAGTTTGATTCCAAAATCCACCCCCACCCCAATGAAGCACCATTGTTATTTGAAAGACAAACCTACAGTTGGACCCTGTTTTTGGAACTTAACCTCTGTGACCTCAGGAAGGTCATCTTACAGCTGAGGTAATTGAACTCAGAGAAGGAAAGTGGGACTAATAGAACCTCGGTTATGGGATTATTGTGAAGATTAAATGGGACCGTGGATGGGAGGCATCTGGCATGGTGCCTGGCACATAGAAGGTGCTCAATAAATGTCAGTCACAGCATTCTTCCTTCTTCCTGAAGAGTGAAGAGCTTTGTTTCCTATCAAAGGAATCCCTGAGTATAGGAAACAGTAGTTAAGAAATTGGGGGGGAGAGGTATGTAGGTATTTCCTGATTCCCTTATCCCAATTGCAACCCCATTTAAGAATTCATCTTTTGAAGGTACCCTGGACTAGAAGAAGTGTTGGATTTTTTTTTCCAGTCTTGGTTTTTTGAACACATAGCTCCTCTTCTTCTCTGGACTCGTTTCTCTTTAGAATGGGGGAGCTGAACTAAATGACCTCCAAGAGCCCTCTAGCTCTGCCAGAGTGGAATTCCATGTTAATGTGAGAAGACTGAAAGACTGTGGAGAGAAAGGCATCAAGGATGGGGAATGGGCTGGAACGGAGGCTTAGAGGTATCATATAACATGTCCCAAAGGACGCAAGCCATGCTCCAAGGTCATACAGAAATGATTTACAGTCTTGGAGTCCATAAATAATCCCTGGATGGTGGAGTCTTTTAAATATCTGATGACACTGGATGCCACAGTAGGGGAGAAAGCCCATTCTTCTCACGAACTCTAGTGTTATTGTGAACTTTTGCAAGATTGGATTGAGGCTTGCTTTCTTTTCCTTTTCTTGTCTTTTTCTCCTTCCTCTTCTTCCTCCCTGTTCTCTTTCTCTCTAGGCTCCTTCGCCTCCCTTCTCTCCCTGTCCTGGTTTGCTACTGACAACTACTCTCTCATTCTTTAAAGAACTTTGCTTCTTTCACTTTTCTTTTTGATGCATGCATTTTATTATCTAGTTTCCAACCCAAATTATTTAACTTATGTGCATTTTTTTTCTGCCTCTTATTTAGTCTTAGCTCTGTATCTCTCCAGATACTATGGGAAGAGAATCAGGTCACTTTTTGATTAAACAATCTTTGAGACTTAATAACAACACTAATAACAGACTGACTGGTTTATAAATTCAAGAGAGGGTCAGGCACCATAATTTTAACTACTATTGCAGACAGTTGAGGTTATTGCAGAAAGATCATGGTGGGGGAGACAATTCTGAGAAAAAACAAGTTGAGGACAAATAGCCTCTTTTCAACACTGTTTACAGTCTTTAAGGATAATCACGAATTCCAAGTTTTCGCAGACAAAATCATTAACTCTGACATTCCAATCAACCTTGAAATTAACTCCAATCTAAACTTCAACCACTGAGCAGACATTTTTTGATGTGCAATCATATGCTTTTTCCTTTGGAGTAGAAAATTAAGAGCACAATTTGGAATCATATAGACAGTGTTACCATAGTATTTTATTCCTAAGGTGGCCTTAATTATAATCATAGGGAAATAGAGATTTTACCTATATTAGAGACCTCCTTCCTTCCCTTCATCCTTAATATATACACAGGTTGAATATTTTGACTAGAAACCACAACATCCCAAATTCTTAGCCCAGTGCCCAGGTTTTGTCAGAAAGTCAAATGATTTCATCTTCTCAGCCACCCTGCAACCGAAGTATCACTATCACCAATTAGAAATGAGATTGCAGTAGTTTCAGACTTCAAAGTGGTAGGCCTAAGATTTGGTTCCTAGTCTATCTAATTCCAAAACTTCTCTTTCTTGTGCCCAGAAATTCCTTCTACTTACTATTGTTTTGGTTACCCAAAATCAACACCAATATTTTTTCTTTTTTTTTGTGGAATATAAAAATCAAAAGGTGATTAAACTCTGGGAAAAAAATATAATAATGTAAGTTTCCTTTTCCAACGGGAAGGCATTTCATGCTTTCATTTATTCCTTCTCAATAAACTGTCCTCTTCATTGTTGCATTATCACTAGCTTTCTTTTTTAATTTAATTTTTACTTTCTGTATACTCCCACTCCATGACTGTATGTGCTTTGAGGAAAGAGATAATCTCTGCTGCATTTGCAATTTCTATCCAGGGTTGAGTCCAATGCATGGCATCATGCAAATGCCCCCATACTGAGTGCTCCCTACTATGTGATTACTCTTTAGCCAATATTTAACTGGTGCTTTTCATGTATAATCATCCATGATGAAGAAGACCCCAGACCACTGAATGTAGTTGGAGAGAGAAGATTAAAACTGGGAGCAAACAGTTAATGATAGAAGACAGAACCAAGGGACCAGTGAATATTTGGGCTCATTGTCAAGGCCTCAGAGCTTTCCTCATTGTGGTGGAACATGTATGAAGACGACTGTACTGGTTATTCCCTATTTGTCCTCTAGATCTATTCTCTACTCCTCTCTGACTGACTCTAATGCCCAGAGTCTGACCTCTATAGAATGTATCACTCTGGCTCTTTCCTGTTTTTCAGTTGAGTTTGGCCGCTAAGTGCTGACAGGATAGTAGAATGAAGAAAAGAGAGGGTGGGTACTTAGTTTGTCTACTCCCTCCCTGCTTTGCCATGGTTAGGGTAGCTCCTGTTGGGCAGCCCCTCTCCTTCATCTCCCAGTCTCACTGGGCTCTGATCCAGCTGGTCCCTTTTCTTTCCCTTTCAGCTACTGGAGTAGCAGTAGCTTTTTGCAATCCCTAGACTCTGGGTATGTTCCCCCCCCCCTTTTTTAAAAAGAGGTTATTTATTTATTCATGAGACACACACACATACACACACACACACACACACACACACAGAGGCAGAGACATAGGCAGAGGGAGAAGCAGGAAGCCTGATGTGGGACTTGATCCCAGGACCCCAGGATCATGACCTGAGCCAAAGACAGACGCTCAATCACTGAGCCACCCAGGTGCCCCACCTGCATATGTCCCTTAATGCTGTCCTCACCTCTGTAAATAATCTCTTCTTTAAGTTTTCTTCAGTTAAACATGTTGAGTGTTCTGTTTCTTACCAGGACACTGATTGGTACAGGGGCTGTTGGGCTGTAATAATTGTCGATTATGTGTTAACATGGGCTGGTCAAGCAGAAACTCTCCCCTGAAGCCAGGGACACATCTGCTTAAGTGATAGGAAGTAGATGAACAGAGGCTAATGGTCTCTACAACTCTATATAGGCATGATAGCTCTAAACCCTTCCCCCATCATTCATTCATTCATTCATTCATGCAATTAGTCAATGAATTTTTAGGGTGTGGCCACTGTGTCTCAGGCAGACTTCTAAGTTTTAAAATTAGATCACAAATAAAACTGACAAAACAGCTGGGTGATTGGAGTTTTCATTCTGGTTAAAGATGACATATTTTCTTTCTCTCTTGTCCCCCCCCCCCCCCCTCAGGTGAGGAAGTAGAGAAGGATAGAGAGTAGGGCTGTAAGGCTCTATGTTTGCTTAAAAAATTAACCCCAGAACAATTATTTCTTACTAGTATTTGGGTCACTAAATCTTAACTCTTCTGAGAATGAAGTACTGTGTTTCCCTTTCTTGCTACTCGAAAGCATGTTGGTTTATTAGTCTGTCAATATTCATCCCAACAAATTGAATTTGGGTCAAAGCCTAATGATGTATGCTTCTTTCCATGAATAAAAATCAAGTTTTCATACAATCATGGACTGAATTTGACATGGGCTATTGCTCAGCTGAAGAAATGGACTCGCATTTTATGTTCAGAATGTCAGATCCATGGAGCACCTGGGTGGCTCAGTCAGTTGAGCATTTGACTCTTGATTTTGGCTCATGTCATGATCTCAAGGTTGTGAGATGGAGCCCCACGTCCAGCTCTACACTGGGCATGGAGCCTGTTTGGGATTCTCTCTCTTCCTCTGTCTCTTCCCTCTACCCCTCACCCCCAACTTGCTTGCTTTCTCTCTAAAATAAATACAATGTTTAAAAAGTTGGTTCCAGAAAATACCTGATGCATGGGAAGTTCCTGATATAGCATTTAGCACATAATACATACCGAACAGGTTTTATTTTTTATCTTCACAGCAACATACAAGTTAGGTGAGAATTAGTATTTTTTTAAGATTTTATTTTTAAGTAAGCTGTACCCCCAACCTGGGGTTCAAACTCACAACCCCAAGATCAAGAGTCACATGCTCCAGTG
This sequence comes from Canis lupus familiaris, assembly GCF_011100685.1. Lineage (NCBI taxonomy): Eukaryota > Metazoa > Chordata > Mammalia > Carnivora > Canidae > Canis > Canis lupus. The sequence goes on along the minus strand of NC_049226.1, from coordinate 54,142,073 downwards.
ACTGAGCCAGCCAGGCACCTCAAGGTGAGACTTATTATACCTTTCTAATGGATAACAAAAATGAGGCTTGAAATGATTCAGAATAAAGCTGTAAAAAAAGAAAAAGGCTTTGAAATAAGACATCTGCAACGGGTGATTCTAATATAAATATACACTACAGGCACATCCAGAATGGTGTTCAATTCCCTGTAAACTTCATGAAACTTTCTGTTGTTCCCACACAAGTTAGCATCTTAGTATATAAATGAGTGAAATTATAGAAATTTGAATCTGCTTTAATTTACAAAAATGCATAAACCAGCTACAATCCCTATTTTTCATTAATGCTTATAACAATTAATGTATACCATGCTTCATAGCTGGTCACAAACATTGGAGTATATGTAGCGGCACCAATGGGGAGATGCATTCCTGGTGATAATTTAGTTCAAGGATTCCCTAAACTTTTTCCTCACCAAAGTCTTATCCTAGTTTTTTTTTTTCCCTTCAGAGTTGTCAAGTTTTAAAAAATAATTCCACATTTTATTGGTGTTAATTAGGAAAAAATGTAAGGCAGAATGAATTTGCTGTTAATACTTCTTTAATATTGCCTGCAAAACAATTCAGTATTTGAAAGAGTATGACAAACAGGTTGAGAAGCTCTCATAAACTGTGTGAACAGTTGTTGCATATTTATGTGGTTATGCCAGACCATCCACCCCTTCAGAAATGTCTTTTCCTCTGTCCTACTATTAATTCTTATGTGTTTGGGCATGAGGCAAAGTTCTCTAGCTTAGAGTCATGTTATATTCTTACTGTTTACGTAAGAAAATATTTTTTATGTTGCAGTAAAAAAATCTATTGAAGAAAAATTATCATGACATTTTTTTTACAGGTACAGGAACCTTGTTTATTAACTACAAAACAGCATTTACAATCTATGTAATTTTTGTAATTAAAAAAATATTAACACTGGGATATCTCATTGTGTGTTTCCATACTTTCTTAAATGTCCACAATAAACTTGTGGCACTTTTTTTTTTAAAATTTTATTTATTTATTATTTATTTATTTATTTATTTATTTATTTTTTAGAGCTCTGGTTTTTGTTTTTTAATGAAATACGACTTCACATGCAATAGACAGCATGGTATTAAACTTATGTTTTAGTGAATTTTTACTACTTAGATAAAATTCCTCCCAGCACCTCATGGGGTTCCCTTATATCACCTCCCAGTCAATACAGTCTATACATGTGACAGCTATTATAATTTCTATTATCATCGATTCATTTTGCATTTCATAATTCATAAAAAATGAAATAGTTTTTATTCACTTGTGTTTGATTTTTCTTCACTTATTATGCCATGAGATTGATGCATATCATGTGTATCAGTTTGATATTTCTCATTGCTTTATTGTCTACATTTTGTATATATTGGCATTTCGGTATATAAATAAATTTCAGTTTCTGGCTACTATGAGTGAAGTTGTTATAACATTCCTTAGGCATGCCTTTTGTTGGGCAAATTAATAAAACTTTTGTTAGGTATGTGTCTTAGGTGTTGAATTACTTGGTCATGGACCGTGTTTTTTTTTTTTTTTTTTTTTTCTTCAGTCTTAGTAGATTCTCCCAATTTTCAAAGTTGAGGCAGTTTATACTACTACCAATAGGGCATAAAAGTTCCAGGTGCTGAACACTATTAGAAATGTTAGGGTTTTGTCAGAGTTCTTTTTCTTGTTCCATTTAGAAATCCCTGTGGATACATAGTGGCATCTAATTGTGGTTTAATTTACATTTCTCTGATTTGATCATGTGCTTACTGGTCATTTGGATAACCTCTTGTGAAATGCTTCTGCGAGTCTTTTATTTACAAAAAAATTTCTCTTATTAATAATTTACAGTTCTTTATATTTTTTTATTATGAATTTTCTGTTGGCTATGTGTAATATAAATACCTTTTCCTACTGTTGTCTTTCCTCAGGATAAGCTGTAGTTTTTAATATTAATAAAGTCAAATTCATGACTCTTTTCCTTGATGGTTAGTGTATTTTGTATTCTACTTAAGAAATACTTGCCTACCCCAAGGTTATGAAGATATGCTTTTCTGTTATCTTCTAGAGGTTTTATTTTCCTGACCCATCACAGTAGGGCTATAATCCATCTAGAACCAAATTTTATGTATATTAGAGTTCAAAGTTTAATTCCATATTAATATCCAATTAACTCAGCACCAATTATTAAAAACATCACTCTTTTTTCACTGTACTGCAGTGATATGAATTGACTGTGTATGTATGCATCTGTTTCTGGTATTTGTTCCACTGGTTGTCTATACCTGGATCAATACCACACTTGACTTAATGTAGATTTATAGCAAGTCTTGAAATCTGGTAGTTTAAGTACTTCAACTTTACTCTTCTTTTTTCAGATTATCTTTGTTTGGCTTGGCTCTTTACCTTTCCATATAAATTTTACAATCAGCTTGTTGATTTCCATACAGTAAGAATCTTCCACTTTCAACCCCAAGCCCCTCAGGAATCCTTTGCTCTTCATATCTGCCCTTCTCTCCTAGCTCCTGTAGGTTTTATTTCCTGCAGCCTGTACCTGTAATTCTCTTTGAAGGATGCCCTGAAAGCTACAGGAACCACTTTGCCCAAATGTATAGAGAGCTTTAAATGCCAGGGAGTTTAGGTACTCCATAGATCTTAGCAATGACTAACTGTTGCAGGAATATGAAAGCCCAACTTATGTGCATTGAAGTGGGAAAGATTTCAGGTGTCAGTTACATTCCTTAATTTCCCTGTGGGATCATGCAGAGGCCAGATTTTTGCTCACTTTCTTCCCTTTCCATGTTCTACTTCTCTACTTCCCAATCAGTTCCTTCTGAGAACATTTCTCTAATAAATCACTTGCATGTGAATCCTCATCTCAGGGTTTACTTTAAAGTGATCCAAACGAAGACATTTTGGAAAAAAAAATTGCTGGGATTTTAATCAGGATTATGCTGAATGTATAGATCAGTTTTGATAGAACTGACAAAATTACAATATTGAGTCCTCCAATCCATGAACATGGTATATCCTTTAATTTCAGCAAGTGTCCTCTGATTTCTCTCAGTAATGATTTGAAAAACTTGTATATAGAAAAATACAATTTTTGTTAGAATGTCTGACATTTCTTAGAGCAATTATGTTTTTAAAGTTCATTTTTAAATTATATATTGACCATGTGAATTTAGTGGTCTTACTCAATTCACATCTTAATTCTAACAATTTGTCCAAGATTGTTTTAGATTTTCTACATATACCATTAATATCATCTGTGCACAATATCAGTCTTATTTATTCCTTTCCCATTCCTGTGTTCTTTTCCCTCTCAACTTATTACACTGGCTAACACCTCTAGTATAATACTGAATAGAAATAGTGATAGTGCAAACAAATTTCACTCTACCGAACACCAAGGACACATGGTATCCTCAACTTAATCTTTCAGATGAGAAATATTGCAGACATAATATATAATTTCAGTTATACACAAATTTTATGCACTGAAAAAATTGGCATCAAACCTGTGAAAAGTATGCAACATATGCAATATTTCTATTGTCATTTGAGAACCACTGACTTCATGTATTCACTGGTTAGTGTGTTTACCATCATATTTACCAGTCAGTACAGTACTTAGAACTAAAAGTTGTCCAATTTTGATAATAGTACATTCAGGGTTTAATATTTTTTTAAGAAAGAATTTTTTAAAAAAATTTTATTTATTCATGAGAGAGAGAGAGAGAGAGAGAGAAAGGCAGAGACACAGGCAGAGGGAGAAGCAGGCTCCATGCAGGGAGCCCGACACCGGACTCGATCCTGGGACTCCAGGATCAGGCCCTGGGATGAAGGCAGGTGCTAAACCACTGAGCCACCCAGGGATTCCAGGGTTTAATATTCTTGTCTGGCCAATCTATCTCATTTTCTCCATAATGTTCCCAAGAGAACTATACAAATGATAACAGGATGGGAAGCAAAGAATTTTAATTATAAGTTGTCTAAGTATTCTATTTGCTAATGTAGAGCCTCTTCCACAAGGAGTCCTTCAATGACCTGCTTAGGTGAACTCAGCTGAGTGATCTGCAAGTTCACCCTCATACTATTTACTACATGTGTGTTTTGACATTATTTGTCCAATGACATTCTTAGGAACCATGGATCATACATGCCTTATTGTTCATTGCTCTATCCTAAGATTCTAGCAAGTATCTGGCATAGATATACTATTTGTTGACTTTTAACTAATAGACGAGATTTAGATGTAGAGAATGTTACTCCCTTTATGTGACACAGAGCCCCAGTTCACTCATTCAGCAGTATTTGAGGACATGCTATCTGCCAGGATCTCCATCAAATATGTCATTTAATTCACTCAACATTCCTCCAACATAGACATTATTATCCCCATTTGATAGAGGAGTAAACTGGGACTGGGTTGTAGCAGAACTCATATCCAAATCAAATCTATTTGAATCCTAAAGTGATGTTTTTGGGGAAAAAAGCCCCACAGAAACCAAACAGGCAAAAATAAAGAATATTGTAGAGAGAAGGGCTAGTAGGGCATTGTCATTGCTTTAGAAGATCTGAATGGCTGTGATGTGGCACCAGCAGGGACTGTTATTACATATAAAAGCCAAACTAGTACTGGTCAGAAACTCCAGACTTCAGAAAAAAAATAGGAAGAAGTTTCCGGTGAGAAGAATTGTCCAATGGGAGAATGGTAAGCTTTAGTGCTGTAAGTTCCTGTGTGAGTAGTGGGTGTGTCCCAGAGGAGCACCATGATGCAAACCCTGCCTCTTAGGGGCTCATAGGCTTGATGTGGAAGTGGCACAAATACTCTACTTGTTTACTGCTTGTAAGTGCAGCCCAAGGAGCTATGGAGACATAGGGGAGTGCCTGACATTACCTTCTCTGCAGAGCCTTTCTTGAGAAATAAGGATGTCAATAGAGAAAGGTCTTATGAAAAAAGTAGGAGAGTTCTAGGTAAAGAAGAGAAGGGCATTCCAGGCAGAGGGATTGGGACATGAAGCAGCCCAGATGCCCAAAGTGCCTATAGGGCATATTTGGACAGAATGCTAGTAACTTGGTTGTGTGAAAGGTTAGGACAAACAAGCATCAGATCTTGGAAGGTCTTGAAAGACCTCCCAAGGAGTTCAGACTTCTCCTTGTGACCCACAGAGCAGAGTTTGAAGCTGAGGCTTGCCCATAGCTGCCAGTCTGTCTCCTCCATGAATCCTAGTATCTGTTAGCTAGTCTAACTACTTCTGGCCCCATTGTGAAAAGTGTGTTAATTAATGATGAAAACCATTCTGCTCTCCAGGCCTGTGAAGGCTTCCTGGGAGTACTTTGTAGAAAGAAGTCCTGGCTGTTGCTGTCAACAGTTCCTGTGACTCCTGTAATAATGGTATCCTGGTCCCCAGGCAGTTTTCTCTTCTCTTGGGTGTGCCTGCCTCAGCGTCACTCAGAGCATCACGTCACTGTGGCCTGGTGCTCCAGCATGCACAGATCCATCCAGGCCTGGAACCCGTCAGAGACACAGGGAATTAGATGTGTCAGAAGGAGAGGGGCAGGGCTATGTAGCTGGGACTGTTTCCATGTAGCTTTTTGGCTTCCCATGGTGTTTATGGAAAAATAATATGTTTTGCTAAGGAGTGAGGTACTTTTTGCTACAATCACTTTTTTTTTTTTGCCTCCAGAGGTCATTCTTGTATTTATCTGTTTATGACTTTGAAAATATGCAATAAACCAGTTTTTTAGCTGTAGTTCTAATGAAATTATATCAATCTAGTGCAAATCCTTTTCTGGCAAACTTCTCCAAGCATTCAGCAATAGGTAACATTTGTTGGGTGGAAAGGAAAGGGGAAGAAGATCAAGACACTTGGGGCAAACACTGAGGGGTATGTGAAAACTCAAATGGGATTTGCTTGGAGAGGCATCTCAATGCCCATTTCACAGATGTGTTATTGGGTAAGTCTCTTTAGCAAGAAACCTCAGGAGTTAGGACAAATTCCTCTCCCTCCCCACAGCCAATTAGTATCCACCCTCATCTAATTGGTAACTGTGAAACTTACTATTCATCAATGGACCCCTCCCCAAGACCCATTTTTCACCCTTCTCTCACCTTCTGTTGACCCAAGGCAGCTAATATCTACAGATGACGTGACCTAGGCTCTTCTGATCTCTAGCTTCCAGCTGGGTTTGGCTAGAGAGAGGCACTGGCATGAGACCAAAGAGTGGAAGGGGATAGGAGCTGGGTATGTTATTCCTTACCCTTCCTCCTTTTGCTTGGCCATGGTCTGTAGCAGCTGTGCTCCTGACTCTGGGTATAGCTCATATTGGATCAGCCATCTTCCTTGGCTGCTGAGTTCTCTGGGTTCTTGTAAATATTATTCCCTTCCCTTGTCTCCGCAGATCTGGGGGTGGTGATGCCTTCATTCTCTTAGTTGTAACTTGTTCCTTAATCTTGCTTATACCACTCAGGGTGGCTTTTTATTAAATACAATCCTTCTGAGTGTGCCTATGGCCTGCTGGACCCACAGTGACAACGTGACCAAGACTCTTCATTTCTTCAGGGTCTCTCTTCTTTCTCCCACTAATGATGCTCTTCATTTCTAGGTTGGACTTGTGTGACAGCCTACTTCCTTCTGCCTCCACTCTGGCCAGCTCCTCACATCCTTGTGCAGCAGTTAGACAGTTTGCACATGTAAGAATGCTATGTTCCAACTTATGCTCCTTCCAGAGCTCTTCATTTCTTTTCAGATCAAAGCCAAATTCTGCTTACAAAGCCCTCCATGGACATGACCTCAACCAATCTCTCCTTCCATGATTGCTCCACCCAGGTGCTCCATGCTGCAGTTATGAGAAAGCACTAACTTTCTTCTATGGTCATGCAGCATTCGGATGTTCTCCTAAGAAAATGGCTGCCTAATTGATATCTATTGAGCATTTACTAGACACCAACCACCAACTTAAGAATTTTAATGGATAATCCAATTTAATTCTCATATCAATCCTACTTGGTATCTAATTTACAGTCCTCATTTTACAGATGGGACATCTGGGGACAGTTCTGTGGAGGGAAGCAGCAGAAACAGGTTTCAAATCCAGGCATCTCAAACTGTGGAAGGAGCCTCGGTGTCCATGGAAAGATGAATGGGTAAAGAAGATGTGGTCTATGTATACAATGGAATACTACTCAGCCATTAGAAACGACAAATACCCACCATTTGCTTCAACGTGGATGAACCTAGAGGGTATTATGCTGAGTGAAATAAGTCAGTTGAAGGACAAACATTATATGGTCTCATTCATTTGGGGAATATAAAAAATAGTGAAAGGGAATAAAGGGGAAAGGAGAAAAAATGAGTGAGAAATATCAGAAAGGGAGACAGAACATGAGAGACTCCTAACTCTGGGAAACGAACTAGGGGTGGTGGAAGGGGAGGTGGGGGTGACTGGGTGACATGCACTGAGGTGGGCACTTGATGGGATGAGCACTGGGTGTTATTCTATATGTTGGCAAATTGAACACCAATAAAAAATGAATTTATTAATAAACAAATAAATAATAAATAAAAAATCCAGGCATCTCAGCTCAGAGGTCATATTGTATTCAATGGGAGTTCAAACTCCCAACTATTCTTTTAGATCCCAGCTCAGAGTTCACCTCCACTGAGGCATTTCTCTTGATGTCTTCCAGTGGAAGAAATCATTCCTTCACCTGGGTTTCTATGTGTTTCTTCAACTCAAGCCTGTAGACAGCAGATGGTTTCTGAGCTTCCTCATGGAGATCCAGGAATGGAGAGAAGACTCCTTAAGGAAGGGTCATATGCTTCTTGTCAGAGGCAGGCACTGGATTAGGTACCAAGCATGCTGTACATGTTTAATATTTGGGGAACAAATGGGTGTATGAATATATTTGAAAATATGGCCATTGAGCTCAAGCTGATATCTTTGTATCAGAAATGGAAAGGGGAGTTCCAAAGCCCTCAGATTTTGTTTGAATGTTAACATTCACTGAAATATATTGAGAACCTAGCAAGTTCTAGGCATTGTTTTGAATCCAGGGTAAAAGTAATGAATAAGATAGAGATCTCTCCCTCACAGAGATTACATTTGAGTTACTCATCACTGCATTAATAAAGTGAATACTAGAATGCAGTGAGGGAAGGAAGCCATATCTTCAGTTGAGAGGATATTTGTAAGGGCTCTATAAAGCAATCAAGCAGCAGGACAGGGAGCAAATCATGGAGGAGGGGTAGCCCTCCAGACGACATTTGAGTAAAGGCTTATGGAGCCAGAACCGGATGTTCTGTAAGGATGTGGGGAGTGAAGCTCAGGCAGAGAAAAAGGCAAATACAAAGATCTGGAGCAGGAATAAGCTTGCCATGCCTTAGCAAGAGCAGGACCTTTGGTGTGGCCAGGGCATGGGTACTAAGAAGGGTATGTCAGCAACAGATGCTAGAGACCATCAAAGGTGGGGATTTTAATGTATTCTATGTGTGGGGGAAAGATGTTGATATTTTTGATTAGGACAAAGACATGATCAGCCTTTCATAACAAAAAATTACTTTCTGGTACTTTTCTGGCTGCTTTGTGGAGAGAACTTTATTTCAATTTCTCAGCACCTCTTGACCCCCTACTATGCTTAAGGTATATACCTTTAGCTAACTAGTTAGTAGTAGGTAAAATAATGATAAAGACAGTGACCATACTTAAAGCAATTAGATACTAATAATTTCAGCTATGTGCTTTTTGTGGTGATATAATTTTCACCACAAAATAATGTGGTGATATGTAATTTTCCCATCATTGAACATGTACTATTGCCCAGAACTGATGTATTTATGTATTTAACTTGTAGAGATGTTGAAGTAACTGAAGATAATGATTTTTTTCCACCTGAAAAGACAATGAGACCTGGAGAGGTTGAATGATCATCTTCAAATCACATAGCTGGCAAGTAGAACTAAGATTCAGACTTCAGTCTGTCTGCCCCTCTGCCTGTGTTCCTTCCACTCAGCCCTGATACTTCCCATGGTGTAAATACTAGTTTCTGGATCTACCCATTATCTTAACCATCATGTGGAGGCATCGGAACAAAGGGACTGCTCACATTTAGGTTTAAAACAGAATTCGTTTGGGGGCACCTGAGTGGTTCAGTTGCTTATGTGTCTGTCTTCGGCTCAGGTCATGATCTCGGGGTCCTGGGATTAAGCCCACATTATGGCTCCCTGCTTAGCAGTGGTGGTCAGGGGGAGGATGTCTGCTTCTCTCTCTGTCCCTTACCTCTTGCTTGTCCACACACTCTCACAAAATCTTAACAACAACTAATTTTCTTACTTTTCAACAATCCTGTGAAAGGGATATTGATATAATTATTAATCCTGATTTTACAGATATGGGTACTGAGGCTTAGAGTGATGAGCTGGTTTGCATGAACCAGAAGAGGGATTGGAATCGGTTCTGACACAGAGCTCATGCTCCCTCCTCTATATAAGCATTGTCCAATAGAGTATTCTATGATGATGGAAATGTTGAGCAATGCAGTAGTCACCTATGGCTATCAAGCACTTGAAATGAGGCCAGTATAACCCAGAAATTGAGTTTTAAGTTTTATATAATTTTAATTAAATTTAAATAATCTGATGTGGCTAGTAGCTATTACAGTAGACAGTTTACCTTATACCATTCCAATTAAGACAAGGACCAATAACATACTTCCCCACATCTCTTTGTTCTCTCCCATCCTTTTCCTTACTTCCATTCCTAAGGATGGAGCATGTATAGGACAGTAGTGTATGGATGGGGGTTGGGTGGAGCAAGGTCCATGAGACCCCGTGCCTGCTCTGGCTTCTGTTTAAGATAGGGAGATTAGATATGTGCATAAATAAGTAAAATACGAAGTTGAAGGTTTAATGTTCTAAGTAAGTGCCCCAAGAGCAGAGCTGATAAGCAGTGAGGGGATAAGGCTTGCTCAATCTCCTTATAGGGCAGTTGAGGAGCATGTGAGATAATTGGTGTGAACGTGCATTAAGAATAACGTGCTCCATAAATTGTCAAGCACTCTGTGTATGCAACTATCAGAGACAACGTTGTCTCAACTTTGTGGGCCGATAGTATTCCAAGGATATGCATCTGTAATCTCACCGGATCATCACAAGCTTACTGTGAGGTGTGTAAGATACCATCCCCACTCTGAAATGTGGAAAGGGGTACTCAGAAAGGGTAAGCACCTAACCAAGGACAAATAGCTGGCTGGGACAGAGCTCTGGGTGTGACCCCAGGTTTCCTGACTCTAGAATTAGGAATCTTTGCAACCCTCTTGCTGCCCTTGGCAGATTTTATGAGTTATTATTATCCATCCACCCTTATTCCTGGCACAGGCTGTCCTCGTAGCGAAATAATTCCTGGGGTTTAGGCAATTCTGTTAGCTGAGATGCGCTACAGCTACACCCTAGACCCAGGGCAGGTCTTTTGGATGCACCAAGGCCTTTGTCATAACAGAAGATGTGCCAGAGAATGAGATCATTGGTGAGGCCATCCTGATGTGACCACAAACAGACTCAGATTCCACAGTTCTGCAGGTTGTCCAAATGAACAGGCTTTCAGGGACCCATCAGCATTCCTGGCAACTATTTCTGAAGGATCTCATCCCAGGAGAATCATAAAAATTTGGTGATCTGAAAGGCCCAGAGATACCTTCCAACCTTTCACCCAGCTCCCTCTTTATATAGAGGGAAAGCTCAAGGCCCAGAGAAGAGGAGAGAATTTGTATAGCCAAGGGCCAGTTGACTCCCACTGCTGCTATATTAGTTCTGTATTACTTGACCCTCAAAACAGGTCTCCCATCAAACTACTTTAGGTCTTTCATTGGAAATTGTTTTGAAATTTTAATACAAAAGAACACTACGTGCAAACGATTGCATAACTGCATTTGTTGATGTGTTTATGAGATGACTGCCTGATGTCTGTCTAGGGACTTGAGAGTGTCAGAGCTGGGGGGGGTCCATGGTGCTCATCGATCCTATCTTACAGATGTAACCTAAATCCAGCTTGTTTAGTGACTTGCTCAGATCACATAACAAGCTGGTGTCTTATAACTAAGAGGTGTGTCATTTTCTGGTGCCAAGAGCTAACAACTTGAAAAGTTTGAGGGAAGAGCACATCTCACTGGCAGAGTCTTTGCCCTGAAGGTTCTGTTTCCTGTGGAGCCCAGTGCAGCACATGTGTAGATGCCCATTGTCCCTAGCTCCCTATGAACTTGGAGTCCGTCTTGGAAGTTATGGTGCAAACACAGCTCAGCTTCCCTCCTCCAAGGCTCAGTTTTAATTCTGCTTCCTCTAGGAAGACATCCCTATTTTTCCTAGCATGCCCCAATTCCTCTCTTCACTTCCCTCTTTACATTTCTTATTGTTGATCCTACTCCACTTCACATTGTGCTGGATACCTGACTCCAAGGAAAGGGAATTAGCTGTGTTGAATATCTACTAGAGGCCAGGATTTGCAATGATTATCCATTTAAGTCTCTCAACAGCCCATGAAAATTGTGTCCTATCCCTTTCTGGGAAGGCAGGGAGCTAAGTCTCAGAGAGGAGAGCCAGCTTGCCCAAAACCACACAGTGCATACCTCGTTAATCTTGTCAGTAAAATTTTATTGCACACCTGCTGTGTACTGGGCACTACACTTTAGGTGGGACGAAGCCCTTTATCTCATGGGAGGCTAATGTACTAATGGGAGAGGCAGAAGATAAACAAGTCGACAAATTTCCTTCAAGCTCCATGAAATAGGATTGCTTAAGTGTCCCATAATTTCCCTAGTTTTGCTCCCACTGCTAATTCCATCAGGAAATCTCTTTTCCTAACTTTAGGTGTTCAAAATCTGCACACTCAAAGGGCCCTTCTCTGGGAAGCTTCCTCCAGCCTCTCGAACTGGATCGGAAGAGCTAACATATATTGAGCACTTACATGTGTCAGAGTACTCTAAGCTCATTGCGTGGTTTAGCTCTTCCTCTCCACAGGGTCAGCACTATTAATATCCAATTTTACAGACCAGGAGATTGAAGCTCAGAAAGGCTAACCATGCCCTGTATTGTCTCCTTACTGGCTGTGATGGTAGAGCTAAGGTTAGAACTTAGGCAGGTTGTCTCTAGAGCCCATGCACTTTATATCATTCGGTCTCTGGCAGGACTCTTTTTACCTTGAGCTATGTTGACAGATGCGGGTTAAGGCAGCCTGGTGTCAGGGGGGAGACCATCAGAAGGGTGGATAGTGGTCCAGGTCTGAGCTCAGGCTCAAACAATTTTGTCATGTCTTTGGACCTAAGATGCTCAAGGCCTAGTGGAAGATTCAAATATTCATCATATAGGATCATCTGTACATAAATATCCTCTAGCATAGCCTGAGACTCAGAGTAGACACTCAAATGCTTGCTGAATCTGGATAAAGCAAAAATAGTACTCTTGACCACACTCTTGACTCTCCAAAAAATTAGTTCCCTTAGTCTCCATAACTGAGATCGGAGATCTGAGATTCTAAGCTGCCTTAGAAAAAAGTGATTTATTTTCCTTGTTTGTTATCTGATTTCTCTACAAATACACTTCATGCTAGCTGGGCCATGTCTGTCTCCCCACTGTGAACACAGTATAGCTCATCCAACATATAACACACACAGACATGTGATTATTTATCAATAAAGGATTTTAAATGTGAAGACTTGCTTTTTGGTCACAGGACCACAGCTGATTGGTCTGAGTCATGTGTCCACCCTGGTCCAATTGATTTGTCTCTTCCAAGGAATTTGGAATTGGGGCTTTGAGATGGAGTCAGTTGGCTATGGAAAAGGAGTCAAAGACACCTGTGAACTTTGGGACTGTTTCAATTACCAGGCTGTGAAACAAATCACTTCAGTGGTATACCACAACCATTTATGATACTCATAGATTCTGATGATCTGGAATTCACACAGGGCACAGTGGGAAGAACTGTGCCACCATGTATGGGGTCTTAGAAGATTCAAAGGTAGGGGGCTGGAATCATCTCAAGTTTCATTCGTTCACATGTCTGGCTATTGATCCTAGATGTCAGCTGGAGGCCTTGGTTTCTTTTCACGTTTTCCCACCACATGGGCTAGTTGGGGCTCCCTTCAGAGCATGGTGACTAGGTTCCAATATTAAGTGTCCCCCAAGAGAGGGCAGCCTGGTGGCTCAGCAGTTTAGCGCTGCCTTCAGCCCAGGGCCAGATCCTGGAGACCCGGGATCAAGTCCCACATCAGGCTCCCTGAATGGAGCCTGCTTCTCCCTATGCCTGTGCCTCTCTCCCTCTCTCTGTGGATCTCTCATTAATAAATAAAATCTTTAAAAAAATAAAAAAAAAAAGTGTCTCCCAAGAGAAAGCCTGGTGGAAGCCATATTGTCTTTTATGATTTAATCTTAGAGGTCACATGATGTTATTCATGACATGCATTCTACTTACCAACGTGGTCACAAAGTCCTGCCCAGCTTCATCAGAAGGAGAAACAGACTCTGCCTCTTGATGGGGAGTGGCAGTTTCTGGAAGGACATGTAGGACTGAAACTATTGTGGCAGTTAGTTTGGAAAATATGGTGTACCACTGGTGCTGAGACAAATCATTTGGGGTGCAGCCACGATGGGTTATGTGCAAGAAGAAAAGTCAAAGATAGTTTATAGGGAAAAGAGCTGTCAAATAGAGCAGATAAACCAGGGACTGCAGGAAGAAAATATCATTTGACCAGAGAGAGTCAGAGTATTGCAGGTTGGGTTCTCCAAGAGAGATCCTTAGAGTTTGGGGTACAAGGTATTTAGGAGTGAACATCTGTGAAAGGAAGTGAGAGGAAGCTATGTGAGGAAGAGGAAGAAGTTGACCTGTGATAGAGGTCCAACAAAGCATTAGCCAACACAGTGGGTATTTTGGAATAAATTTTGCCTGTCAGGATGTCCCTTGTTAGTCTGAATGGCTGGGCTTTGACACTGGCCAGCTTAGTCACAGGATGTGGGCCACTCCAGTAAGGGCATTGCTGGAGGCTGGCCTCTATAGCTAAGGCAGACTCCTGAGGAATGGAAAGTTGGAAGCTGCCTGCTGGCAACATTCTCCTCAGCCTTGGGGCTTTTTTTTTTTTTTTTTTTTTTTTTTTAAAGAAGGAGGTGGGAGAGATCTGTGTCCTGTATCTCTCTGCCACAAGAGGGAGGACTTTCCAATTCTTGCGATCTGGTTTGTCTGTCTTACAAGTGGGTTCAATGAAATAGCCCTCCGTAATTATGATATGCCACTCTCCATTGAGTTGATTTCCATGTTTTGCAACCCAATATACCAGCCTAAGGCTCTGGGTCTCCATTTTTCTACCTTAAAGCAATGGGGTTGGATGGGCCTTCCCGTTTTGAAATCCAGTGATTCTTATCCACTTGTCCACTGCCTTTTACATAGCCAGCTCCCCAGAAAGTGGAATACAGCTCACTTGTTGTTGAGAGCTTCTTATCAGATACAGACCCAGACAGACACAGTCTGGCTTAGCTGTTCGTGGGATTTATTCACCCTGTTCAGAAAAAAGCACCAGGTGATATCTGAGCTATGGCAGCAGCCAGCTGGCTCCCAACACATTCCAGGTATAAAAATAGTGTGTAAGGAACACCAAGCTCCAATAATTCTGACTTCAGACTCTAGAAACTCCAAAACGGCCTGGAAAATGTTGGCAAATCCATTTTCTGCCCGTGAGTCTACAGGTTCTTTCTTTGCAAGGCACAGCAGTGCTGTCGGAAGCCAATTGTTGAGGGCATGAAAGACGTGGAGGCGAGGCAGTTCCAGCATCAGACTATTGGTTGTAACATTCTTCTTCCAAAAAAGCAGAGAAGCATAAATTTGGAGGACACGGGGCTTGCACAAACCTCAATTTAAATTCTGTATCTGCTGTGTGCTCATCATTAGCCTTAGTCTCACTTAGAATATTTCCCCAGCCTAAAGGGATATCCAAAATCTATCTCAGAGGCTCATGTTGAACACCGAAAAAAATATGTTATAAAGCATTTAGCACAATGCCAGGCACATTCTTAAATATTAGTGTCAAAGAAGAACATACATTTTCAATTATTGAGGCTCTGCTCTGTTCCAGGCACTGTGATAAGTTACCAAAACTATCAACACGTGCTTTTGACCTCAAGGAATTTCAGGATAGCAGGAAAGAAAATTATTATCCTAATATAAACTCTTTCATATGCCAGCCAAGCAACTTCAGACAAGTAATTTCATTTTGTAGGTTTCTGCTTCCTATAAAGCAGAGATAATTCTACTTAATTCATAGACTTGTGTTAATGACTAATGATATGTGCTAGAGTATCCGGGACATGGCTACCAGATATTGAGTATCTCTTATTACTCCAGGACCTCTGGTCTGGACTACTGGCCTTCACCATTCTATGGGTTGCTCCTCACCAAAGAAGATGTGCAAACACCCTGAAGCCTCAGGGTGTCTGACCTGCTTTAGACTTTATGGGACATATTAAGGCAGAAGTTTAAAATAGTAGTGGACCAGGAGCCAGGAAACACCAGGTTCAAGACTGTGCATTGCCCCTTTATGATTTAGAAAAATTAAAGTGCCATACCATACTAGTGTCCCCATTTATTTGGGGAAGGTGGGGGCAGGGAGATTTGGCATTAAGCAGCCAGGGTTTATGGTACTGATTGCTCTTTCTGTGTGAAATCTTGCAGATGAGCCTCAGTTGGAGGCCTTGGTTTCCTGGTTTGTGCCATGGCTCTAGGCTCTATCTCCTTTAAATGGGCATTATTCTCTTCAGCAGGGTAGTGTATATATCACGGATTTAATTTTGTGTCTAGCTCAATGATTTATAAGTGTTTCCTGTTATTATTAAATATTTTTATAACTCAAAACTTAGGACACACATATTCAAAACAGTATTGAGATGAAGAAATAAGCATGCAGAATTAATTTACTCTGATGTTTTATGTTTACAATCTCAGTGCCTGACACATGGGAAGCACTCCATATCTATTTGTCCTATCCCCCTTCCAGACAAGTGTCACCTTCAATCCAGGTATTATTTTTGAAAAGCATTTCTGTTTTCATGTTTTTAGTCTGACCTTTTTTTTTTTTCCTGGACCTTGAATCTTCTCCCTGTGGATGGAGATTATTTTTCCTGACCTGGAAACTTCAGGCAAGGTATCCCATGGGGAAAGTCATGAGGCAAGCGAGATGTGCACTTATTTGCAGATTGTTGATGGTCTTGAGTCCGGCCTGGGGTCCCCAGGGTCATGCTCATTTGGCACCATCACTCCAGGCTGGTCATGATTTTGTGCCTTTGGTGATTCATGTAGAAGGAACGAGTAAATCCCTGGCGCGCGTGCGCGTACACACACACACACACACACACACACACACACAGAGGCACATGTGCAAATTCCTAATGACTCATGTTCTCTCTTAATGACAGCTGATTACCATGGAAAGCTGGATGGCTCTGGTGAATCAATCTTTCAGTTCCCAAACTGACAATATAGATACAGTGATTCACTGTTCAAAATGGAGCAAGTGGGGAAACCATGGTCAGCTTGGCTACTACATATGATCTTGGAAGCTCTGAGCATGAAGACAAATCACATTTCTGGACTTTTGAGAGAACTATGAAACCCTCTAAATTTAGATTGGGCTCTCTTCTGGCATCAGTCATCTCGGCAAGGGATGTCATTTTCTTACAAAAACCTGAACTGAAATCCTAATGGCCCATCAGCCTGTGCATTCATGTGATCCTGGCCAACAGCGATCATGTATAGCAGGGATATCCAGTTCAGTTACAGAATTATTGCCCAGCCAGTCCCCAACTTGCTTGAAATCATCCCCAACCTGTTTGGAAAGGTGCTAATAATCTCCAATTGACTCTCGGGTTCTCTGTGGGCAGTGTGTACATTCATTCTCTCAGCTAACCTCTTCCACCCCTCCACAAGATACTCTCACTCCTCAGAATTTAGAAAGACACTCATTGTTCAAATGATTGATCCAAGACCTCATGGTGGCAGAGCCAGGAACTGAGCCCCAGTTGGTGTGATTCCAGAATCTACACTCTTCCTACTACACCATGGTGAGGCCCTCCACTAACCTTGGTTTCTCATTACATAGCCCAGTTCTCAACACACTATGGGCACCCAAACATAGCTCACTTAAATGAAAGGAAATGGGGTAAAGCTTGTGACACTGGACAAAACTCAGGGTTTTGTTACTCATAAAATAAGGAGTTTGGTTAAATAATCTCTTGGCTTTACTCCTACTTGAAATGGTTTAGAACCCTGGTTCTCAACAGGCTATACATTCAAATCCGCTGGGACACTTTTCAAAAACACCATTGTCCAGGCTTCTTTCTAGAGCTTTTGATTTAATTGGTCTGGAAAAGAACCCACACATAATTATATTCTAAAAAGCTTTCCAGTGATTCTAAGAAGCAGGCAGGATTGAGAACAGAGTTCCCTGACTCTTCCATGCTTGCACCTTATTGGTAAAAATCATTGATTCATTGCACATGCCAGGAACTTGAGGGAGTGAGCCTTCTCTCTGCCCTCCATTGTCACACTCCATGTACCACGTCCCTCTACTTCTATATTTGCTCCAATCTGTCCAGTGTCTTCTGTCCTGGTCTCCCCTAAGAAGTCACTGCCACCCTTCTCCTGCACAAGTGCCACTGTAGGGGACCCTGATGGTTGTCCAACCATCTGTGTTGCTTTCCTCCTTATCTGAAGCTTGATTTTACGCACGTATTTCTCTCTCCCCCACATGGCTCAGGGAAAGTGGCTACTGTCTCCGTTTTAGAGATTGATCCTAATAGAGCTAGTCTGGACATGGCACATCCCTGGGTAGATTCTTCGCCTTCTCTGCTGAATGTGAGCGATGAAGCATACAGACCAGGTTGTCCCTGGCAGCCATTCTGTGCCTAAGAAGGGAAATAGCCTGAGGATGACATGTACATCCAGATGCATATCTCCATGTCATCAGGCTGTTTCCCTTCCTAATACATATTACTATGCTGTATATACTACTAGTATACATAGAGAGTATCTGGAACACATTAGACATCCAGTAAATATGTGATGAATCATGAATGAATGACCTCATTATCTGACTGGAATTCTGGAATCAGGTCAGCCCAGTTCCCAGTGTACCCTAGAGCAAAGGTTGGCAAACTTTTTCTGTAAGTGGACAGTTTATATATATTTTAGGCTTTGGGAACCACTTGGTTTCTGTCACGAAATCTCCTTCCCGTGGTTGTACAGCAAGAGTAGACATAGGTAATATGTGAATGAGTGAGTAGAGCTGTGTTCCAATAAAACTTTATAAATATAGGCTGTGGGCCTCATTTGGCTATATTTTGCTGACCTATATAATGCAGGGCAAAAGGGGGAAAAGTTGGACAGGTAAGGAATGACAAATATTTGGCTTCTCTGCAGAACGTTTGTCTCCCATGACAGATGTCACTAATCAATTATGACCCTCTTTCATGTCAAACCTGCATTTGCTCTCATGCCCCTCAGCCAAGTGCTGTCAATCAATCAGAGCCCATGCACTGAGGGCAACCCCTTTACCATCCCTGCCTAGATGGAAGCCCTGGGGTTGGGAGCTCAGATAGACCTGGGGTTAAGACTTGGGTTTTCCACTTCTGTTCTGGGTGACATTATTCCAGACACTTCCTCTCTCTGGGTCTCGGATAGATCTAACATTGGAAGTTTTGCTGACAGGAGCTTGAGAGATTAAATAGGTAAAGATTTCATAAAAAAAAAAAAATAAAATAAAAAAAAAAAAGCAGCAGCCTGCCTGCTTTTGCTCTGTTTGCTATGTGGTCAATTAAGCAAGGAAATATAATTTAAGCCAGTTGTGATAACAGAGTATTAGAACCTGAGCTCATATTTTTTTCCTTTTCACCTTGCTGAGTTATTGAGGGCTTACTGTGGCTGTAGTGGCAGGGAATGGCCGACATCCCATTCCAGATGCCACCTTTCCTCTCATTGTGCCACTTGTCAAGCTCTCCAAATATGCCCCTTTCACCTTCCATTTCTGTGTTGTTTTCATTCTGAGCCTCCTGACATGTTTAATTCCTCGGCTAAGCCCTCTCCCCGTCCAAATGTCGCCACCCTTGTCATACAATTTATTTTCCACACACATAGAAAATCAAGCCGGAACATTTTTCTCTACTGTGGACTCTTGAGAAATAGCCTTTGGAGCAGCCATCCATCACAGTGGCAATACTACTGAGAGTAAATTCTTTTCTATTTGTTTAGCACTTCCCATTCTAGATCAGGTTTCATCCAGAGCAGCCTGTGTCAGCAGAAAGAATGCCCTTTCGTTGGGCATGGATTGGTCCTATCAATCAAGGAAAGGGAAAAGGAAGCAATCTGAAGCACCTACTATGAGCTAGCCACCATGCAGAGTGGCTTTACATATCCAGTTAATCCTCAAAGTCATCCTGGGAAGGGGTGGTTAGTACCCATTGTGCTGAGGACACAAGGGACTCAGAGAAGCTCAAGGAGAGAGCGCCATTTGGAGTGTTTTCTGAATCCTGGTTCTATCAGTCAGGTTTCTCTCCGAGACAGAGAACCAATAGTACAAGTGTGCAGGCATGTGCACATGCATTCTTCCCTATCATCTCTGTCATCTATCTCTACCTGAGGGATTACTTTTAAGGAATTGGCTCATGCAATTATGGAAGCTGGCAAGTCAGAAGTCTGCAGGGCAGGCTGGCAGGCAGGAGATGCAGGTAAGCGCTGATAATGCAGTCTTGAGTCTCAAACCCTTAGCACAGGGCAACGGATTGGAAACTCAGGCAGGGTTTCCGTATTATAGTCTTGATGCAGAATTCCCTCTTCTCAGGGAAATTCAATTTTTGCAGTGAAGGCCTTAACTGATTGGATGAGGCCCACTCACATTATGGAGGCTAATCTGCTTTACTCAAAATCAAGTGGCTATAATTGTTAATCATATCCACAGAAGACCTTCGTTGCAACATCTACATTAGTATCTGACCAAACAATTGTGCAGCCTAGCCCAGCCCACTGCCACATAAAATTAACCACACTAGTCCATTGCTATATTTATCTCTCCTACTTCCTCAGGCTTGGGCAAGTTCTGAAAGCAAGCTTTAAGTTTTCTTATGTTTGGTTGATAATTTAGGGTGTGTGCAGGGCCAGCACAGGACATGGAAATGAGGAGACTGCCATCAAATGAAGGTGGCAGGTATGTCCTTCACAGTAGACTTTTGGTTTAAATTTTAGGGTCTTGCTTCAAGAGCTTTATGGGCTCTTTTGTGCTCCTAAGATCTGGATGTCCTAACAGGGCTTCTACGTCCCTCCATCTTAAGCTTTCTGCCTCCATCTGCAGATGCAGTGCTCCACCCACAGTGACTGGATGTGTCCTTTCTAATGAGCAATGCTCTGCTTACCTCTGTGCTTTCTCACACACCATCTCCTCTGATAGAAACACTCTTTCCTGCTCTACCTTCTGCCTGTTTTCCCATAACTCTGAGATGATCCCTTAGGACTCAGCTTAATTAATGCTCTTGGGAGCTTTCCAAGTCTGTAGTACGGCTCTGACCCACAAGTGTACGTGGCTGACCACAGTGCTTATCACACTGCCACCTGGTTAGCTGTGAGCATCATGTGGGCGCAGTTGGTGTCTCATTTCCTTGGACCTCCAGTGCACAGAGTAATAATGTCTGGCACATGGTGGACATTTAATAAATATTTGCTCAATATCGCGTGAAAGAGAAGAATACCATCTTTGATATCCTTGGTCTTTTTAGTTGTTTATGAGGGTTTTGTACCCACCAGATTACTGAATGTGAGTTCCTCCTGTCATTATATCATAAATGTTCCTTATGAAGAACTAAAGAAGCCAAGAGCGGACCAACTCTTCTCAGTGGAATTCCTGTCAGCCATATAATTTGCTCTTTTCATAGGAGGAGGATCTAGTGAGCTGGCCTGTGTCTAGCTCATGAAGGGTGAGTGGAGTGGTCTGATGGAAACATAGCATCGTTGCCCTGTGGACTTGTCCCAAGGCTGCTCCAGAAAGAGTGGCAGGAGGATGACAGGTCCACAGGTTCAAAATTACTTCGAGATGGTCTCAGTCCCATTTACTGTCCTCAGGAACCTTCTCCCAAGTTTGACGTGGACACATTGGAACACATGGAGACAGTGATATATATGTGTTTAGTCTGAGCTTGTCCGGCATGGCTGAATCACTGTGGAGTGCAGCTGCCTTGAAAGGAGAAGAAAGATGGGGTGTTCATCATGGCAGGCCAGTCCTTCCTCCTCCCATCTGCTGATGCTCCAGGGCTGGTCATCATGTTATTTCATTTTGCTTTTCTCTAAAAAGGACATGGATGCCGTCTGCATTAGAAAACCTTAAGGAATCCTGTTCAAGTCTATTGATTTCAACATCTTCAGAATATTTATTTTTAATTTATTAGAAATTACTGAGGCATGGAGCTGTGCATTAGGAATGCAATCTTGAACAAGGAGATTCAGACCTGCCCCTCAGGGAACTTAAGAGCCCAGTATGGGAGACACCTCTGCTATGCCAGATCTGTGCCCAGAGAACACAGAAATAGACACTGCTCTCCATGAACCCCCAAACTGAGACTCCGGCGCTCGGCCATGGAGTTTTACACCTCTCACCTGATTTCATCTTCACAACAATCCTTTGAAGTGAGGGATAATCCCTTATAATTATTCTGATCCTACAGATAAGGAAACAGCCTCAGAGTCTTTCGGAGACTTTGCAGAACAGCTTCAAATCTGGAAAGGGTAGACTAGATTCACACCGGGGCTGACTGGCTGTGTTACCCTAGAGGTGCGTGCAACACACACAGTGGGGGGCATTTGGGCCAGGCTTCAAAGAATACGTAGGAATCTACCATGAGGAAGACATGGAGAGAGAATTCCAGGTGTGGACATAGTGCTGCACCTGGAATGTAGGATGCTCCTGGGGTCACGAGGTGGAGGGAAGGACAGAGTAGTTGTGAAGAGGAGTCCTGACTATTTCCATAGGGGATGGAAGCCCTTGGTTTTGTTTAAGCAATAGGGTGCTACTACTATCAGAGGGCAGTAAGAAAGAACTATCGAGACAGTACACAGAATTGGCCAGTAGGGGGTGAGAGAATGTGCAAGGCTGGAAGATCAATAGGTCACTAAGTGGTCTTGTAAATCACACTTCTTCCTTGTGGGCCCATCGGATGGGTCAGTCTGACGTGTTCCTTTGAGCAGCTGCTGATCGTGGTTACTTACTGGCTGGTTAGGTAGATATTTTCCCCCCATTTCTAATTACAGACTCTTTAGCCAATATCAGAATTTTTTCAGCCACATGAAGAAACAAAATAAATCCCTGTATTTATGTAATAATAATTATGATGTAGGAGATGCTGGGATGCATGACCCAGACCTTGCCTCTGCACTTAAGGAATTATTCCTCCAGCTGCTGGGAGGGCTGCCAGCAGACAGCCCTCCATTCTTAGTCCCCTTTGAGGATTGCATCAGCTGAAAAGAGCTGTCTTTCCTGAGATCACACGGTCTTCGTAGGGCAGCTTACATCCAACGACTGAATTCTGGGGGTGAATATAAATGCCTGGCTCCCTTCCCCTAATTAGGGATAACAGAGAGGCCCTTCCCACTTTAGAACTTTCTGTAATGTTGGCTGAGACCTCTGTTGAGGTTGCACCATAACCCACATCTTCCTCTGCCTGGCCCTTCCACCATCCCTTCTGTTTCAGGACGTGGGGAGTCCTGAGAACATTCCCTGATAAAATCTCTGCATGCACATCTCCAGCTCAGCCTGCCACTTGGGGGACCTAGCCAGTGACAAGTGACGATTGTAGCTAATGTTTATTTGTGCCTGACAGCATGTGAAGGAGTTTATATACATAGTCCTGGTTCATTCTTACAATAACCATGGCTCATAGGGAGCCCCTAATGTTACTACAGCATCACATCCGCAAAGGATTTTCCTATCCTATCTGTGATCCTATGTAAGCTTCAATCCTTCCTAGAAGGGAGAGAGCCAAGGATTCTTAACCCCTTTAGACTTATTAGAAACTGAGGACCAACAGAAAAATCATTTTCCCCAATATGAAAAATCTAGGAATGTTGCAGAGTTGTCTAATTTTCTGGTCTGTTCTGCTGCATGTAGATATTCCTATTTCTGACCAGCTTTTTAATCTACTAATATTCCAGGCAGGCTGGGCTAGGGATTTCCATTCCCTGGCTTGAAAGCTGGGCATTTATCAGCCTGTCTTATAAACTCCCACTCAAAATGTGTGACCTAAGACAAAAATGGAGAAGAATGGCTTTTATATGTTATTGGTGCCAGGGAGGCCCTTAGCAAGTGACCCCAGTGTTTCCAACGGCTTTCTACTGAGCTGCCTCAGGGGCTCTTGGGAGAAGGAAGAAAAAAAGAAAGCAAAGAAGGGAAGAAGAGAGACTGGAGAATAGGGCCTGTGAAGGAAAGAAGAGGAGAGCAAAGGGGAGGGGGGAGAGGGAGGGCAGGGGGAAGGGGACAGCAAGAGGCTGGCCGCTGCTCTAGGAAATCGACAACCACAATCTTCCTGCCCATGAGGCAGTCGCGTTATTTGGGGCTTTGAACTCCTCAGGACAGTATGCTTTATCATCTGGAATAATAAACGCCCGCCCGGTGGCCCGAGGAGCGGGCAGGGGTGCAGCTCCGCTCTGCCAACACCGGGCAGCCTGCTGTCTGCGTCTGCACAGAGGAGCCCGGGAAGGCATCCTCCCAAGGCCCGGGGGCCAAGAGGGCTCTCCGTGGGTGCCCAGTGAGCTTTGCAAAGTCAATAAGGGCTCCAGGGCCTCTGGGACCCTCTCTTCCTGTTGGTGGGGACTCTGACATGATAAGGGCCCTGGAAACAGCTCAGTATTTTTAGCTCTCCAGTTGCTTTGAAAGGAAGAGGGAAAGAAACAGAGCCACAACGAGCGATTTATTATTTTTTAGGACATAATAGCTAACAGCTCCAAAAACACTCTGGATGTGCTCCGCAGCTCATCGACGAGCACATCAACCACAGAATGAGGCAAGAACAAACCCCACATGCGTCCCTGTACTGGCTCGTGCGGCCGCGGTGCCAGGGAACCCACTCTGCTGCCTCACCTGGAACCAGGGATGCCATTCACCTGTTGGCGGCTCCTCATTCCCATGATGAAAAGTGTTCTGGTTTGATGACACTAAAGTTGAAGCCCTAATTTCCTAGGCCACTAGGAGGTCAGGGAAATCCCATGGAGGTGGGAGTCAGCCTAGAGACCAGAGCTGTTAACTCACTTGCTGGGACCTTGGACGAGTGGCAGGCTCACCTTGAGCCAAGGTGAATTCAAAAATCTTTGAACTTTCACATCAAACGAGCCCACAGATAAAGTGAGGAGAGGTCCTGAGAGGCCAGGTGGGTCCCGGCGCTCAGCGTAAAAGATATTTGTGGAGTGAATGAGTGAACAGAGGTAACTCGGGGGTGGGGTGGAGGGCTCCCCTTAACCCTCAAGGTAGAAGAAATGGAACGTTTTCCCACTACTGACAGCATCATAACTGCTCAGCCTCCCAGTTAAGGGGAATCAAGTGAGGAAACAGAGGCAGATGGGCACAGGGCCAGGAGCAGCTGGCAGAGCAGAGGGTGGACAGCCGGGGGCTCGGGGAGTGTAAGGCGTCTCCAGGGCCCCAGCCATACTGCAGGGGTGTGTGAGGCAGTGCTGCCCTGTGGGGGCAAGAATGCTGACCCAGGACACGGAGGCCCTAGTTGCCTTTTACTTGCTGTGGAGACCCTGGGCAGAGCGAGGCCCACTCCGACCTTCACTCTGCCTGAGTCTCCCCTTACTTTCTGCCCTCTGCAGCAATGTGCTGTGACGGCCTCAGGGCATCCTCTGTTCCCTCTGTCCCCTCTCTCCAGAATGCTCCTTCCAGCCTCCTAACTGTTCTGGCCACCCATAGGCTTGCCCAGCTCCATTCCGCCCTTAGGAGAGGACTCTAAAGATGCAGTGCTAACAGGAAGTTCAGAGGGGGCCACACGCTGGCCCATGTCCATCAGCAATGGCTCCGTCTCCAGGCTGATGTCCAAGCATTCAAGGCCTCCCTGAGGTCTGGTGCACAGTTCCAGTTTCAGCACCTGTGTCTGCTCTTTTCCATGCACTTTGGGTTCCAGCCACATCATTCCCAGGAGGCACCACACTTTCTCAGACGTGTGGACCTTGCATGTGCTGTTCCTTCTGCACATGTTCTTCCCAAACTCAAGTATCTGTTGTGTCTGGGGTACTGAGTTCCAGAAGGCCTCCCGGAACAGATCCCTTCCTTTTGTGCACAGTCCCACTACCACCGATTATGGCTGCAATACTCCATTGAAGGGGACAGGGGGAAAAGGAGGAGCAGGTATGGTCACTGCTGTAGCCCATGGCCTTCCCGACTCTTAGGACTCAGTAGTTCTCAGAAGAGGATTACATTATGAGTATATGTATATGAGTATATGTATAAAGATGCCTTTTCTTTCCACTTTGCATTCTCTTGATTCCCCCCAGCAGGCCTGTAAAACACATTTATAAAGATGAAGTCTATGTACCTTTGAGGATGTCATTATTTTGATCTTATTCTAGAACAGAAAAAAGAGGCTTAGGGGCAGAAGCAGAAACCTTTCTTCATTCCCTCCCTGCCTTCTCCCCTTCCTTCCTTCTTGTTTATCATTGCCCAAGGCCTACAGAAATACTAAAGAATAAGATGGACGAGATCCCCTGCCCCCCCAAGAAGCATATTTTCCATTAAAGAAACTGATATAGCCAATAGATAGGACTTTTATCTTACAAATGACAGCTAAACAAGAAACAGGTGCAGCAGGGTGTGGTGGGAAGAAAGGGTGTTTAGAAACTAGATAGCAGGCCTCCCACCAGGGCAGGGTAGCTTGGCCCTATGGCTCCAAGTCCCATAGCTCCATTTGGCACTTTTCTGTTTCCCTCTCTGCCAGGGAGAGGAGGACATCCAGCTCCAGGGATAGTTGAGAGGACTAAATAGGCCTGGTACATGGCTTCCTAGGAATTAATCTTCTGGACAAAAGTTGTTGAGGACTGCTGCCCCCTAATGATAAAAGGGACTTCTGTGGCATCCTAAGGGGGAAGGGACAAGCACTGAGGTCTTAGGTGGCAAAAGAGCAGAGTCTTTTCTCCCAGCAAAGGAGCCATACAGACCAAGGAAACACGTTTTCTTTGAAGCACTCAGCACAGGTTCCTAGGCCCATCCCAGGCCTTGCCTCCTGGCTTGCTATGGTCAGCTGTGTTCTCACCAGAAACTGGCTATAATAGCTGACCCGGGGCTTGTCACCTCCTCTTTCTGGGCTTTTTCTATCTGTAAGAAGAGGGCATTGAACTAGAAAATCATTTCCTAGTAAGTTTGCAGGGCGGGTCTTCTGATTTTTGTTTTAGGAATGATTTTCCAATCAGAATGATTTACCTAACTAATGAGCTTCAATTAGTTTTACTGGTTTCTGTCAAATGAATGTTCTAAGACAAAACAGTGTGGCCTTGCATGTTTCCATCTTTTCAGAGAAGACAGGGCACTTGTTATCCTCAAGGTTATGGAAGCAAAGTGTGCCCACTGTAAGGACTTGGCAGAGGCCAGCTGCAGACAAACTGACTTGGTTCAGGTACACCCACAGGCTAGAATAGTCTGTGTTCTATTCTGCAGCAGTGAGACTAGTCAGGCACAAATGTGTCTACGCACATGCGAGAATCCTGGGGCAAGTTCAAGACTTCAACAGACTCTTAACCCCAGGCATATTCCATCACTGTACTTTATGCCTTTCAGGGTTGAAAGTTTTATTTTTTCATTTATTTTCTTTTGCAGCACATTCACTAACTGCTTCTATGCATCAAAACCTGCCTAGTAGATTAGTAATCCTCACAACTACCTTAAGAAATGGATAACATTCTTCCAATTTTATATATTGAAGAAACTGGTGTTCAGAGAGGTTAAGTACCCAGTTTAAGACTGCACAACTGGGGAATGGTTGAGTTGTGACCCTAGCTCAGATGGGTCTAATGCCAAGGCCCATAAGCCTTTACTAGCGACGTCTTCATACAGAATCATATTCTCAATCGTGTAGGAGTAAACCTAGGATGTCAGAGCCAGCTTCATTGATCTACAGGGACCATCTGTCAAATTCACAGGAACTCATTCTCATTCATTTATTCAGCAGAGTGGTAAGGACATGGTTTTCAAGTTTTGAGTATGCAGGAATCACCTGGGGTGTTCCTTGATGTAGACATTTTACACTCAGATTCTGCATTTTTAGGATCCAGGTGGTCTAGAACTACATGTTGAGAAGTGAAATACTCTTTGGTGTTTGGGTAGAGTTTGGAACTTGAATACCCACTTATCCTTCTGTCTCCTGAAGTACCCAGCACACAAATCCAGAAGGAAACAGAAAATTAGATACTACTTGTATTGATGTCTGGGCAAGCACATACCACCACACTGCAAAACGCTGGTGAAGCTGTCTTGGAGAAGGCAGCCTAGACCTAAGCATATGTTCTACTTACACCCTGGACCTGATTTGGTTTTACAGTCTCCTATCTGCAAAGTGAGACATCTGAGTTGGTGAAGCCAACCTCAGGTTCACCTACCTGAACAACCATATGGAGGAGGAATACTTGCCTGACCATCTCGTCCCATCACAAGTCACACAGCAGAATAGGTGGTAGATGCCTACCCAGCAGCCACTTAATGCAGACAGAAAACAGGTAATACAGCCCATGTGCATGAGCTCAGAGACAGAGGGAACAGAATCCTGTTCCTCATGCTTCAGGAAGTCAAACAGGGTACATTCACAGCTGCATGGTGGCTTTCTACAGAGTGGCCCTGCCCACTCACAACTCAGGGTCAGAACTGTCAAGGTGTATCCAACCATGTGGACAATCCTGTTTCCTCTCAGGAGAGCCTGTTAAGAGGTGGAAACCCTGAGTACAAGGATAGAAGTAGATGCTCCCTCTCTCATGGGCTAAGGTTAGTTAGAGTATAAGGTGAGGGGTGGAGACAGGCCTCTGTTCTCAACATGATCTTAACAGAGCACTAGCTCTATACTAGATCCTAGACTAAAAGAGGAGTCCCCTCCCCCACCATCTCCTACAGGAGGCATCTACTCCCCATCAGTATTTGAGGCCTGACTTCACTGAGGTAAACACTGGTGAACAAAAAAGACCTGGCCCTGGCTTCAGCTTCATGAAGTTGGGGAGAGTGCCAGGACCTTTACCAAGGAAGCAGAGATACAAGGACCATATGATCAACTATGATCGGGGTTATGAAATAACCAATATGGGGCCAAGACAGAGAATTTGGTGGAAGAAGCCACTCTACATGGGAGGATTGTGGGGAAAATCCTGGAAGAGGTGACTTGCAGGCCAACAATACATATGTTATAAAACTTAAATGATAATATGGTGTTGAAAACATGTTGGGAGCAGAGGGGAGGGAATGATGAACTCTCTGGCCGGGGAAATGTAAGACAGTTGAAGTGTCTTGCCCCAGGTCATGAGGTGGGTCACAGGCAAACCCTGACTAGAATCTGGAGCCAGAAATGTCTCTTTTACTTAAAGCTTCTCTCTCACTCGCTCCTTTTGTTCTTTGGTCTTGGATCACTTCCTGTGGGGGAGGGTAGTCTTCAAAGAATCAGCCTTCATGTCTTGAAGAAAAAAAATCAAAGGTCATCAAAAAGAAAACATGTACCATACTAAAAGGTTTCTTTAAAAGAGACAATGAAAAATTTACATTATGCCATGAGTTTAAGCTTCCTGCACTTCTCACTCTTCTCTGGGTTTCTCTCCTCCATGGGCTAGTTTGAGAGTGAGAACAGCTGGGAAGTGCTATGGAGCAGAAAGCACTGGACACATGCTAGGAATTATCAGATGCCTGACACACACGGAGTGCAGTCTTAGTCTCTTTTACCTTTAGAAAGTAGCTACTCCCATCCCTTCTTTTCTGTGAGAATGAGAAACAAAGCAGTTTAGTTTGGAAATGGTGAGCACTCCCACAAAACGCTGTCTTCTCATTCCCCCTTTTATCTTTTCCAGGGACAATCAGCTGCCAGAAATGTGTCACTTCAAGCAGGCCTCCCCATCTCATTTGGCTGAAACTTAAATTATTACCACACCAGGCTGTGCACACTTTTTTCCCCCCTGCTCTTTTCCAAGAACAGCCATAACCAAGCTTGACACACTACTGATTTCTACCAAAGCGCTTTCAACACCTTTTAGACATCAGAGACCAAAAAGGATGAGAAAGACCGAAAGCAACGGGGAAACTCAGAAGTTGCTCCTAAGCCCAGACCCATAGCTCCCTCCAGGCAGTCTTCCAGGTTTGCCAGCAGCAAAGGAGGATCTACTCAATTCCTGCCACCTGCACATGGGAATCATACTCTTCTTTTTTGCTTTGTCTCCTCAATAAGACAATGGTGTTATAGTGATGAGCCCAGTGGCCCAGCAAGCTTTCAAGTCATAGGAGATTAGAGCTGGGAACCAAGCAATAGTAGCATATAGCAAAACAAAACAAAACCAAAGATTAAAAAGTGCACAATGAAAGGTAGGATCACAGAGAAAATAGGGATGGAGCACTTCCTGTTAGGACAACAACAGACCTTAACTTTGGATCTTGGAGGGAATGGTATTTCAGCTGGTCCTTTAAGGATAGGAGGGTTGTGGGATTTTTTGTTTTGTTTTTTGTTTTTAAATATTTTATTTGAGAGAGAGAGACTGAATGCACAAGGAGGGGGGAGGGGTAAAGGGAGCTGGAGAGAGACAAGGAGATTCCCCTGCTCAGTGGGGAGCCCAACACAGGGCTTGATCCCAGGACCCTGAGGTCATAACAGTAGTTGAAGTCACCCTTAACTGACCGAGCCACCCAGGTGCCCCAAAGATGGTAGGGGTCTTACAAGAAGGGTAACAGATGCGGGGGGAAAAGGGAAAATGTTACATCACCAAAAAAGTGGTTCCTGGTACATTCCTTGTAGAGGGAAAGCAATAACAAAGAATAAAGAAAAATCCTCTGGGGAGAAAAAATAACCCAGTTTGTCCACTGCATACAATGCATGACAAGGGAATCCAGTAGTTTACCCATACCCAAGAGAGCATTTGGACTTGAGAGAGCCTTAATTCAAATTTAAGTCCAGGTTGTTTCATTTACTAGCATAGTCTTAAATACATCTCATTACTTTTTAATAGAGATTTTAGAGAAAGAGCACCCCCGTGCAAGCATGCTTGAGTGGGAGGAAGGGCAGAGGGAGAGCGTGAATCTTGAAGCAGACTCTCCATTAAGCACAGAGCCTGACATGGGGCCTAAACTCATGACCCTGAGATCATGACCTGAGCCAATATCAAGGTTGGCAACTTAACCGATTGAGCCAGGCAGCCCTTGAACACATCATTTTTGAGTCTACTGTTCCTCATTAGTTATTAGGATAGTAATAGTCATTTGGAGTGGGGATGATTTTTGCACTGATTTTTATGAAGGTGCTGAGTACAGTGCTTGGACCAAATCAGCTTCCCAGTACGTTTGAGGACCTTGTTTGACTCACTCAGCAAAGGGCTAGAAGAGATAGAGGATGGGAACCTGAGCAAGGCTGATCTTAGTGCCTCAGTATTAAAGTTTGAACAGTATGCCTTATCTTTTTTACTGTGTGCTCTTGGGCATATAACATAATTTCTCTGAGCCTCCATTTCCTTGTCTGGATCTGCGGACTGTTGATCAATAAAGGACCTTCTGTACCTACATTCCCACCTTGACCCACAGAGGAGAGAACATGCATTTTATTCCCTACTCAGTGGAAACCCTATAGACTCTTCTACTCTCATATACACTGCTCTCTGAAAAGGAGTGCCTAATGAGCAAACTCAGTACTGATGGAGATCAAACTCTAACCCCCAGCTAGTAGGCGGGGTCACTACCTTGGACAAAAATCTCCATCTTCTGTTCTGCGTTCCCAATACTCCACCTGTAAGCGGGCTTATCACAGTGAGTGTGGGTCAACTGCTTTCAGGTGGAGATTTAAGGCATGCTCTCTAACAGAGGTAACCCATGACTGAGTTAAAGGGTGTGGTAGACAACAAAAATTGGCCACAAGTTTTTGTATCTTCTCCCTTTGAGAGGTGGAGTTAATTTCTCTACCCCTGTAATTGGACAAGCCTCAGAGTACAGAGGGAGAAGTGATTGGGTCCTGGTCTCAAGGAGTCTTATCTGCTCCCCTTCACTTTCTTGAAACTCTGTGTCCTCCATGCATATCCTAGGCTAACTTTCTGAATGAAAAGAGAGGGGGGAGAGAGAGGCAGACAGAGGAGAGATATCCCAGGTATCCAAGCCAGCCTAGTGAAGGTCATCATAGACCAGCCATCCTCAATAGATGCACTCATGGATGCACGTGTATCAGTGAGTTCAACCAAGGTCAACCAAGCCCAGATCAGAACTGATCTGTAGATTTGTGAGTAATAACAAATGGTCCTTGTTTTAAACCCTTTAAGTTTTGGAGCAGCTCAATATCCGTCAAGAGCTATTGGATACACATGGTGATCACACAAATTTAAGTGATAACTTGTTTCCCACATGGCTAGGAATCTTTGTATGATGAGCCACTTGTGCTCCAGAAAGCAGGCTATGTGGGTCATACCCTAAACTACTACAGAAATGACAGCTTCCTCATAACATGGTCATCAGTCTTGAGAGGGCCACAAGGAATAGCCACACAAGTTATGAACAGCACTCTTCTAGTAGATCCATGAACATCCTTGCAATATCACGTGTACCCTGAGACTATGGTTGACCCCTGGATGTGGGCGGTGCAGTGGACCTTAGAACTAACCAATGTAATGTATGTAACATCTCTGGAGTATAGTCGACGCAAAATAAACATCTATTTTTATTATAATTTCTTGGTATTGAAGTGTTTTACTATGTTGGACTCATGGTTATTGCTAATACTTAATTATCAAATAAGCCTTCATTTTCTCATCAGAAAAGTGTCCAGGGAGTGGTGATGGTAGAGGTAGTCAACTAGATTACCTATAAGGTTTTTTCTAGCATGGCTACTCTGATTCATGAGCTAATGCAAATCTTCTCATAAAAAGCAGCCTAAACACATGCCCCGAGTGGGCTCCTTTGGTGAACTTGGGGACATAGCCCCAGCAGCACGGTGTGGCAGGTCATCTGTCAGGCAGTTGTGTCAGCAGCCTGAGAGGCAGCCCATAAAGCTGCCAAAGCGGCCCTTTGCTTTGCCCTAATCAAAGAAGCAGCAGAGGCCAGGCCTCTGTGCCAGGAAGGCCTCACTTGGCAGGAAAGAGGCTGTGTTCTGAGTAGAAGGGTGTGAGGAACCTAAATAGTTAACCATCAAAGCCACAAATAAATCCTTTGGTTTGTGATCAAAAGCAGAGAACATAGGAACTGACAAACTGATGAGATGCCTGTTTCCCTATCTGCTGCCTTCCCTGCATCCTCCCAACCCCCTAGCTCCTGTTTACACTGGACTGAAAGTTCCTCAGGACAGTTCTAGACCAGAATGGTACTTAATGCCAGTAGAGTTTGGGAAAGCTCCTAAGGCTAGGGGAGCCTGAGTTTCAGGCCAGAGGTTTCTGATCACCAGTCATGTCACCTTGTACACTGATGTCCGAATCTCATTCCAGAAACTGATTGTAATAGCCTGGGCTAGGGCCTGGTCCTCAGAATCACTAATAACTTTCCAGGTGACTGTCCATTATGGCCAGGGTGGAAAATCACTGGTTTAACCTTTTTAAGCTCTGGGTCCCTCGTCTGTTACACAAGGAGGGTAAGACCTACTTTGCAGTGTCATATGATCTAATAAAGATAGACACTAGATGTGAGAGACCAGTGATTACCATCTGGCACAGTTCCTTATCTGGAAGGATCCCATGCCTAGGTCCTTGAGCCAGGTGCCCACAGGTCTTGAAGATCCAACCGTGCCCATCCTTTAGTTAGCCAATATTATCAGGTGGGTCTTGCCTCCCAGAGTATGTGCGTGTATGGGTCTACATGGGAAGGACAGATGGATGATGTGGGAAGCATTCATGGTATCCTAGTCATAGGATGTAGCACATTCCACAGCCACCCGGCCAACTGGTTTCATTTGCTCTCACGTTGTCTGAGTGGTAGCCAAGTGGCACTTAAAAATGATTAATATTGTCCTACTGATGAATGAATAAAGAAACAACTTTGCCCTACTTACCCAGCCAGTGTTAGGACTGGGAGGGGTTGGGGTAGGGAAGGAGAGTAGGTGGGTGGGGCACACAGCTGCATCCTATTTCCATTCATTCACTGATTTATTCAGCCATTTCAGCCTGCATTCAGTCAACAAATACTCCCATGGGACTGACTCTTCGCTGTATGCTGGAGATAGAGGTTTTTCAGATCACATTCATGCCTTAAAGCCATTCACAGCACAAAGGAGACAAATCTACAGTTAGTAGTGTTGTTAGAGGTCCAATGATTGGGAGTCATGTTAGCAGTAAGGTATGTGGACAAGGGTGGTATTGGTGTAGACAGGAAGCTTGGGGAGAGTCCTTGGTAGAACTGGGTCTACAGCACAGACAAGGCTCTCGTTTGTGTCCTTTTAGTTTTAGTGTCTTATCTGAGCACATATCATAAGCATTCTATTTCCCGTCTCTCATTTTCCAATCATTTTCCTAAAAGCACAGTTCTAATGAATGGTGTCACCCCCTGCTCAGACACTGTTAGTGGCTCATTACTCCCTGCTGAATAAAAGCCAGACTCTTTAGAGGGATAGTCACAGCCCTCCTGGGCCTAAGCCTTCTCTCCCTTTCTAGCTGTGGCTCCCTCTCTGTGCCTTAGGGTCACCCCACCCAGAACCATTTCTCACACTCAGGGTCTCCCACACCTGAATGTCCTTGCACAAGCCTGGAATGCTTTTCTTCCTCCATACCTTCAGCTTTTCATTTTCTTGCCACACTGATCTACTTGCTTCCACCCAATAGTCTCTTTTATGTCTGTGCATACATGATTTCCTCTGTTGAAAAACCTTTCTGTCTTTCATCTGAAAAAATACCTTCTTATCTTTCAAAAACTAATTCAAATGTTGTCTCCTGGTGAGCCCTTTGGTTCCCCCAAGAGCAACGGCTTCCTCCTCTGGATTCCACGTATCCTTTGAGCGGATCTCACCAGGGTACTGGTGTGTAACAAAAACAGAGATAAGCAATGTGCCTTTGTCACATTGGGAGAATCAGGTATTAGAAAACTGTTTTTCCCTTCTCCATTTAGGCCCCTGTTAAGGGAAAGGGGACATGTTGGCCAATAACTGGTAATGTGGTTGGATTTCTTTTCATATTGATCTTGCCTTTCTTTGGATTTGGTGTCTAGCTCTTTCCTGGAATCAGATTGCATTTCCATGCTAAGTCTGCAAAACAGAAAGTCTTCTTGCAAGTATTTGCCCGACTTTGCTGTGTTTTGTGCAAGTTATGGGTTAAAAGTCCTATAAACCAAAGGATCAAATCCATGTGAAGCCAACCTGCAGAAGTTGGGAAGAAGAGCCAAGGGGGACCACAAATCCTTGGACTCTGCAAATTTAGGTTAGAAATTTGGCTTTGAATTTAATTATTCAGCCCTACTCCCAGGGCAGTATGATTTTTCCCCCACTTATTTTTATTTTTTAAATTTATTTATGATAGTCACACAGAGAGAGAGAGAGAGAGAGAGGCAGAGACATAGGCAGAGGGAGAAGCAGGCTCCATGCACCGGGAACCCGACGTGGGACTCGATCCCGGGTCCCCAGGATCGTGCCCTGGGCCAAAGGCAGGTGCCAAACCACTGCGCCACCCAGAGATTCCCCCCACACACACTTATTTTTATAACCAACAATATCAAAATTTGGAGAACTCTTGTTCTTCTATGAACTTTGCAATCTCAAAGTACAATAGACTGGAATAAGCACGATTCCTCATTCTGCATAGATCACTGTAATTTCCACTCTGTAGGCTGGTATCCCTAGGCTGTAAAATAAGGAAATTATAGTCTCCAAGATATCTTGTAGCTTGAATACTGTCATTCATTCTTTTGCTCTGGGTGATCCTACAAGCAGCAGTCGATGTATGATCCATTTCTCCCCTACCAAACACCTACTGTGAGCTTTGTGTCCTCTTTTCCTCTATCTTCCATCAGCTAGAATCATCCAGACTGGTTGGTTCCCCACAATGAACTCTAGACTCTTTAAATGACATTCAAGGTCCTCTATAATCTCCTCCCCACTAACATTCTCTAAGTGTTACTTCCCTTAATTCAAAGCCCAAAAAACTATTTGCTATTGCTCTTAAATGTCATGTATATTCAGCATTTATGTTTTGGCACATGCTCTTCTCTCTGCCTTTAGCGTCTTTCTGATGTCAGCATTTGGCAAAATCTTACACAGTTTCCAGACATGGGACCATGGGAGTCCTTGTTTGGTATTTCACAGAATTCTGTGTCAAGTTACCTGCTCTGTTCATCCTATTCATGCATTGATCATTCTGCTCTTGTTTCTATAATTAGACTCAGGTGTTGTTTGGATACCATACATTGGTAACTTTTTTTGGGAATCCTATGAAATCCAAGCCCAGAAGTTCTTGCTTGCTCCTTCCCTCAATCTTAAAATTGTAGCCTTCAACTAACTCTCTGCCCCCATCCCTTTAACTGATCTCGCTCTAGCAAATTGAGGGAGACCTTAGATAACTGTCTATGTGCCCTTCCCTTTCCTACTGCTAGACCCTCAGAGGTGTTTCCCTCTTACCGCACTTTTTCCTATTGCCATTTCCTGCATCCACCCTCTGCGACCTGCCCTTTCTGTTTGGCTCTGGAAACAACTGATCCTAGAAAGCACACATCTGTCCACTGTCATCATACCCACTGAGGCCTGTGGCCATCTCACTTAAAGACACAAAATAATGAAGAGAATTCTGAGTTCTATAGATATGAGGAAGTTATGCCCTGGGACACCTGGGTGGCACAGCAGTTGAGCGCCTGCCTTCAGCTCAGGGCATGACCCCGAGTCCTGGGGTTGAGTCCTACATCGAGCTTCCTTACATGGAGCTTGCTTCTCTCTCTTCCCATGTCTCTGCCTCTCTGTTTCTCATGAATAAATGAAATCTTTTTTTTTTTTTTTAAAGGAAGTAGGAGATTGCTCCTATAAGGCATAACTAAGGACCAGAGACTTCAAATGTAAAGTTCTTAGTATTTCTTGGGACATCTCCTTTTTAAAGTTTTATACTAATGTTATATTCTTGGTAACAAATATAACTTTATACCATGTACCTTCTTTAAAATCAAGCTTTGTGGTTCGATGTATAGGACTTCTAATACTGGTGCTGCATGCTTCTTTCTGTATTACCTTGGGTATGGGACTAAATGAGCACCAGTGTTGACATCTGTAAGACAGCCATGGTCTTGTGCCCATCCCAGGACATCATGAGGAAAATACAGGGTCAGTTATATACCAAAGTCTAGCACAAGGACAGCACACAGTGGGCCCCCACACCTGGGCTTCTTCACATTCTTTCAATAGCAGAGCCTTTTCCTGGAACTAAAACACAAATTCCATTCTAAGAGAAGGCTTCTAAGTTTGAGGACTGCCTATTGTTAATAGGAGCCAGACCAAAGTGGGTCCTTGAGTGTCAATCAGAAGAACTCACATAGTTGAAACTCCACCTTCTTGCCTATGGCTCTTCTAGTCAGATCCAATTTCAACACGCTCTCCCTGAAACTTTTAACCACAGGGATCTTGGGAGACCTCTGCCTGAACTTCTGTGGGTAGGAAAGGGAGGCGGAGCTCAGGGAGGGGTTATTCAGGATGGTCTCTTAATGGACTAGTCTGTGGTAGGAGCATTTCAAAGTGATTTTTATGCTTTAACTCATTTTATTTCTAATGGACTACATCAGCATGTGTGTTAATATTACTTCTACTGCTACAATTAGTTACTAATACTAAAGAGTTGAGAAGTGTCAAAGAAAAATTTGATCAGAATAAGCACTACGTAAGTTGTAGCTGCTGGTGTTGTGTTAATAGTATTATTGTGTGCAGTCATGACTTATGTTTGGTTTCAGGCTAAGGAACGGATACTGAGGATACACTAACCCAGCAAATGCCTAGTACTGGTTACTATTTATAATTTATGATGATATGAATATCATCATAGCATAGTGTGAAATTTCCTTCATTAGATTTTGAATTTCTCAGGCACAGAACCAAGCCAAAGAGATAGCAGAAGTATGAAAGAAGTGTGAGAAGAAGCATGGGCCCAAATTTGGGAATATTGACATGGGAGAGGGATGGTGGCATGCCAGTACTATATACAAAGAGCTATAGGATAAAAAGAGTACATTTGCCTGAAATAGCAAATTTAACAGGGAAATGTAACAAAATATTAAAACACCCAGAAAAATTATGGACTAGAAGGTCAGGTTGGTATAATTCTTAGGTAAGTCATTAGTCCTCAAAGACTCTTGCAGAGGTTACTTTGGGCTCTGATCAGGTGCCCTGAGAGCTCTAAAGGTAAAAGAGACTAGAGGAAGGAGAACAAGTTTGGGGGCTTCTATATTTACCTGGAGGGAAACGATGGTGTCCCCTGGTGACAGGCTACTCCTCACAAGGCATAGGTACAGGCTAGGGAAAGCAATCATTGGCATTTGGGCTACTTCATGTAGCTGACTTAGGCCTCCAGGGCTTATTTGAGCTCAATCTCGAATACCACTCTTATTTTATGGCAGAGTACTGCTGTGCATACCTAACTTTATCACTTGGTCATAATAAAGGTCAGACAACACCTAGTTCATTATGAACAGCTTGGGTTGCATGGTAACTTGGCTGAGCATTCAGCCTCCACTAAGAGCCAGTAGTGAGTCAGAAAAGTGGCTAGAGGGGTAGAGAGAAGGAAACCAATATGAGAACAGTGGAAGGGGAGGTAGGCATGGCATCCCAAAGAGCAGTAAGCCAATATGCCACTGGACAGATAATACCAAAAGGCATGGGGGGGGAATACTTCAGGGTGTAGAATCTTGGGTTGGTTTAAGACATAATATGAATTTTCCTTTTACTATTCAGATTAAAATATGCTGGGTGTGGGGTGGGTAGTAGAGATAGTATGTTAGGAGTTCAGAGAAGGAAATAGTAACTATGGGCTGAATGCGGTGGAGAGGTGGGGATTGGAAGTAGCTTCTAAAGTCAATGGCACTTGGCCTAAGCCTCAAAGACTTGGTAGGACTTCTGGGAGGATGGAACAGTATTCCAGACAGGGAAAAGGCATGGAGCTTGAAGTCTTTACAATAATGCAACTTGGCTCCTGACTTTGATTCACAGGGGAAGAATTCACCCAAGGCCATGAGCCAAGTAGAAGAGCTCCAAGGTCAAGGACTGTACATTTTTTTGGAGCATTTCTCATTTGTTTGAGCTTAAATGAAGCTGAACCCTGCAAGGAAATGAGCACATGTTACACAGCTCCAAAGCCAGGAGGCTTCATGACCAGGAAACTATGTTGGTCAGATAGTAATACAAATGACTAATGCCTCCTCTTAGGTCTCATGTGGTTTGAGACCCCAGGAATCTGGGCCAGGCAGAAGACAAATAGGCACGGCTCCAAGTGAGGGTGGTAAGGAGTGTTCTGGGAATTACAAGAGGAGTTTTCATTCCAGTGGCCCTGAACAAGCCTAATTCCTTCTCTGGACTTCTGTTTCCTCATTCACATCTAGATCTGATAACTTTAGAAGGGCATGAATTGCCCACAAGTGAATGCCCTATCAGCCAGGGCTGCATCCTAATGACAGATCCTAAAATTCAATCAATCGCATACAGGCCCAGACTGAGGGACAAGTCATTTCACACATGTTCCTACTCATCCTCTCAGATTCAGTCAAGTGTCTCTTCACTGGGAAGCTCTGACTCCCACAGATAGAGCTGCTCACGGCTGCCCTATGTTCCCACAGCACTTAGGAATACATCATTGTCACAATGAGGATCATGCAAGGAAATGTCAAAAGGGCTATCTCCCTTTTCCCAGTGGGTATTTTAAGTTCGTTCAAGTCTTCCAGTTAGGCTTATCAGATCAGAATTCTCAGCTTCAAATACTCAGCCTGCCTGGCCAAAGGATGAATAGATGAGACATTGAATTCTTAGATATGAAATTGCTCTTAATGAAGTCAGAGAAACTTATCTGTTACTTGGTCTTGCCTGAGTGGGCAATCTCTTCATCTGCTTAAGTGAAAGTGTGTTTATCATAAGGCTCAGATGCCCAGATTTTTCAGGAAATAATTAAGTTTACTTTTCTTCCTCAACCCTTATAGGTGTAATATTAGAGAGAAGGGAACAGGATTGGTCATCGGTTAAACCCAAGGACCACCACTTGCTTGCTATGCTTTCTTAGAAAATCTGCTTAACTTGTGAGCCTTCATTTCTCCAACAAAATCCACTAATATTAAATCCAAGGGTTATTGTAAAGATTAAAGCAGTATACATAAAACTAGCACCATCACAGGTTTTAAAAAATACAAGTTGAATACTTACTATATGCTAGTGTGACACAAATACCTATTTGGGCTTCCCTGCAAATTTGTTGGAAAATCAGAGAAAGTTTTCTTTCTGCAAGAGGGGTTGGAGATGAATTTCTTTCCTTTCTAATGAAACTACAGCAGAAGAGGGTTGCACATGGGTAGGCAAGGCTAGGCCTGCTTTGTGCCTGGCAAACACCCAGGTTGGCTTAGCTCTGTCCATTCTGGTGCCCAAAAGGCTCATCCACAGAGCAAGCTTCACTCCTAGGAAACCATGGGAACAGCTGCCCCCAGCTGTGCTCAAACATGACTTTGCTCTGCAGAGATAAGCATTAAGTTGTGACTTACCTCTTCTCCTGACACCAGGGTTCTTAGAGCACCGTTTTTCATACAATGGATATTCAGAAGGCAGTCACTGATGATCTACTCAGCCCCAGGCTGTGTGATCTGTGTTTGCTCATGAAATCTTCACCAGCCTAAGCAGTACCACCATTTGACACATGGGGAAACTGGAGCCACCAATTCTATGATACTAGAATTATTTCTTTGAGCTTTGAAAGCTAAATTCCTCTCTATGACACCACAGGTTAGAAATCCATGTTATCTTCAGAAGACAACATTAATAATGATAGTACAGTAACAAAAATCACACTAATAGTTACAGGTTTCATCAAGTTGTTGGTAGGCATTATGTGATACAGTATTCTCAGTGGGGAGTGATTTTGAGCCTTGGGGGATTTGGTATAATGTAGAAGCCAAATATGAAGACACCAGTAGATTTGGTGTCCTGGTGAGAGCCTGCTTCATGGTTCAGAGATGGCAGTCTTTTTGCTGTGTCTTCATGTGGCAAAAGGGACAAAGGAACTTTGCGGTGTTTCTTTTATAAGGACATAAGTCCCATTTGTGAGGGCTCCACTATTAGGACCTAAGCATCTCCCAAATCCCATCACACTGGAGATTAGGATTTCACATATGAACTTCAGGGCACAAACATTTGGTCTATAGCTTGCATAGCACCTAATATAATGCACGGTGCTTATGGAGATGGAAGTGCCAGCCTGTGGAGATGGTCTGCAAGTTGTTCTGTCCACAGATAATCTGGTATGGACTAAAATGGTTTTGGATTTATCATCTATTCAATGAGGGCTAGGAAACTTCCAGAAGCAGCACACAGTTCTGAAGTTCAAGTGAGTCCTATAAGTCCTAGAGAAGTTCTCCTGAGAGGAATCCTGGAGTAAACCTAGACTTTTCCAAGGTTCCACATGCCAAGTAGATGGCAGGGTCTAGATCCTAACCCACCTTCCATACCCTTCAGCCAGGACCCTTGACAGGATTATATACATTCAAATGAGAATGTCATTATAACGGAAGACCACTGATGGAGGAACATGAAGGAAAAATAAGTCCTACAGGATTTTTGTGAAAGAAAAATGCCTTAAAGCATACTCCAGAATATATGTAGTAGAAGTGTTCGTGGATGAAGGTGGTAGGGAGGTATTTTCAGACAATAAAGTCTTCCATGGGAATACCTTCATGCAAGTCAGCATTTGTTGCTTCGTGCTCATGGTTGACTATGCACAAATGTGATCCTATTTAGTGGCTCTAAAGCACTTGCTAATTGGTTTTCTGGACAATTTTTAGGATTTTATTTCTGGAATATTAATCAAGGTTCTTTTGACAGTTAGCGTTTAATTTGACAACCACTTTGTTTTCAGTTTACATTGCAATTGTCTCAGCCAAAGGGTCTCACTAGTGTTCCTTACACCCTAGTCCCTTGCTTTCTGTACTTAAAATTCTCATGATTCTTTGCTAATAGACCTTGGAGGAACCTAAAAAGTATTTGGTGAAACTCAAACATTTCATGGATGTGGTAATTGGGGTCCAGAGGAAAAGGAAATGACTTTGCTATTACAATAATCACGATCATAAGCAGGAATTACAATCATGATTAATATCTCTGCATATGTGTATAAAGCTTTAAAGTTTATAAATCATTTTTATTTAACTGATCTTGAATACCATAGCAACATCATCAGGCAAACAGGACAAACTATTCTCATGTGAATTGCTCAAAAAAAAAAAAAAAAAAAATCACAGTTAAGAGAAGGTAATCCAAGTCTCTATACCCAAAGCCAAGACTCATGGCAAGTTATAGTCTCTGCACATAGCTCCTTATTGAGTCAAGACAATCTCCTTGGTATGTTTATTGCTTTGAAGGACATAACAAGGCTAAGTTCAAGGAGTCAGATTTGGATTCAAGGTCTGTTTCTATTCCTAGAAGTATGGCCTTAGACAAATTATTGAACTTGTCTGGACCATAGTATCTGCATTTGAAATACACATTCTTATATAATTAGTGATTATCTATTAGTATTTATCATAAAATGATAGTTATTAAATGGATGACTTTTGTTTTTAGATTTATTCATTCATTAGAGACACAGAGAAAGAGAGAGAGAGAGAGAGAGAGAGAGGCAGAGGGAGAAGCAGGCTCCATGCAGAGCCTGAATGTGGGACTCGATCCCAGGTCTCCAGGATCACGCCCTGGGCTGAAGGCGGCGCTAAACCGCTGAGCCACCCAGGCTGCCCGGATGACTCTTTTTGACCTTAGCTGGTCACCAGTGAGATTATCATCTGCTTATCTGCTGCTTTTGGAGACAGTATCATTCTTGCCTAGATCTCTTTCTGATGCCAAATAAAGACCCACTCCCTTCCCTGAATGGGTGACCTCCCAGTTATGGGCAATGAAAAGTAAAGTGTAAGTTATGAAGAGTTACAGCAGCTGGAAGCATCCTTCATGATTAGAGGATAAACAAATCTTTTAAGCAAAGTAGAATGTTTCTTTACAACAATAAAAACAACCTTCTACAGTCACAGAAGATGGCTGTTTTAAAGCTGTTTTCCTGCTCCAAGGTCAGACAGGGGGCAAGACTTCATTCTTTCATCTGCAGAATTTACTCCATTTGTAGCTTGGTAAGAACCAACTATGCCCTGTGGCCACCAAAGCAGCCGATTCCATACCAAGCTACATCACCAATGTGCAGCTTTCCAGGGGTATATATATCTCCCCCAGTCCCTTGCCTCTGTATTAACTGTGGGTTCCTTCAATCTCATTGAAAAGTGTGCTCACCATCTTATGCTCCCAAGCTCTGACAGCCTGCTTCTCTGTGTCTTATTCTAAATGAGTAACCCCAGCATCACTTTAGTCAATCAAAACAGAAATTTGGCAGTTATCTTTAAATGGCAAAGAATCAACCACGGTCTTTTGAGTTTACCTTTGAGGTGCCCTCCAAATCCAGCCCCTATTTTTAATTTCTAATCCCACTGTCCTTATGACCACTCTCCTTTCCCACTTCAGCTGTTAAAAGAGCCTTTTTCTTTCCCTGCCTTCAAGAGGCCAATATCCAGTATTACTGGATAGTAATGGGGACATCTATAAAGAGGTTCCTATCATGAAGATCTTCATATACCATGTTAAGGAGTTCAGAATTTATTTGGTAAGAAACAGGGAATCGAGTAATGGGGTCAGACTTGAATTTTAGAAAACTAACTCTAGTAGTAAGTATAGGTGATGAATTAAAAGGCATAAGAGTGAAGGACAGATGCCAGGATAAAGAAGTGATTATAATAATCTAGCTGCAAGGTGACCAGAAACTTCAATGCAGTAGTGACAGTAGAGATGGGCCAGAGAACTGGTTTGAGAAATAGTAATGTGATAGAACTCAGAGGATTGGTATTTAATAGTCTAAGGGATGAGAGACCAGATTCTTGGGTGATAAGGTTGTCGTGG
This sequence comes from Canis lupus familiaris, assembly GCF_011100685.1. Lineage (NCBI taxonomy): Eukaryota > Metazoa > Chordata > Mammalia > Carnivora > Canidae > Canis > Canis lupus. The sequence goes on along the minus strand of NC_049226.1, from coordinate 54,098,703 downwards.
GATGGATGGAAACATTTACAATAGAAAAGGGAAAACCCAGTGAGATCTTTCTTCAAATACCTCAAAAGCGGTCATAGAAAAAAAAAAAAAAAAAAAAAAAAAGACTGATTCAAGTTCTGAATGTCTTCTGAAGGCAAAAGAAAAAAGGCCGAGCTTGGGAAGAGATAGATATGAGTTTTGTATAAACTGAGCTTTCTAAATGGTTGTTCCCAAATGGGCTCTGATAAGGAGCTCATTTGTTCATAAATAGGTCCCTACATGTAAAATAGAAGGCAAATCGTTGATGAACATGAAAATTCGCTAAAATATGGTGATTCAGGGATTGAGTCCTAGAGAATCACACTTACGAAGACACATGGCTCTGCCACGAGGACACTGCTTGACTGGCAATTTGGTGGCCACTCTTCTGGTCCCAGCTCTGTGCCTGCCAAACTTAGAGCAGACATTAAGTTGCTTTCCCCTGGATTCTACTTTCCATCCACATAACAGATGAGGAGTTGGAATAAATAATAAAGACAAAAGTAGTGAGCACTGATTCAATGCTAGCTTCTCTTACTATATCCAGACATGTCCTGTATTTCATGTGCATTATGATCCTTAATCCCCACAATGGCACTGTATTATTAACTTTATTTTATAGATGAGCCTGGGGTTAACAGAGATGATCTTTGTCATTTTTATGCTTTGTGATTCTATTGTTCTATTGCCAATGAGAGTTGAAGCTGAGTCTTATTATTATAGTATTCTAGAGAAAAGTCCACAAACTGCTGCTGAGGTCCCTGCCTTTCTGTGGTTTGATTATTGTACCTTCTCTGACTTCTGGAACAGACCCCAAGATCCTGCTTCTTGCTTAAACTAGTTTCTATTTCAACTCAAAGAACAGTAACAATACACTAGTCATCAAGGAACCTAAAGCCAGGTGGAGGATCTGATTATATACACAATATGTGTGCAAGTGGACGCAAGTAACGTGTTTCTCCCTTGAGGTCATGTACCATGCCTGGTTCATTTTTGTTTACCTAGCACTTAGCCCAGGGTCCAGCACCTCTCAGGCACTCTGCCAGTACTTGTTTAATGAAATGCTTTTAAAATACTTCGTAGTGATTATGGAAAATATATTTAAAGTATATGTACATTCCACATCTATGGGCACAGAACTAAGCTTTGAAAATGGGAAAACAAATTTATAAAAAAAGTTTTAAATTTATAACCTATTGTATTGGAGATGCCCACTAGCCTCCAACTGGAGCTCTTCCAGTCACATGGATATACCAAACACAGCACAAAAGGGGAGGAGTGGGGCTGCACTTAGAAATTTCAAGGGAATTATCGAGGTAGATGGCATCTAAATCTACAGGTCCAGATAAAAGCAGCAAAGGAGTAGAAGAGAAAATAGGAAATAACTAAAGAAAGAATTCTGAAGCACTCCAACATCGATGATGGGAAGGAACCAGTGAAGGGGCCAAAAAAAATTTGCAGCAAGTAACATAGGGGGAAAGAAAAAAACAAAAAACAGAAGCCAAGGGAAGAAAATACTTGAAGTGATACTTGCAGAGTTCCAATGCTGTTGAGAGTTAAGATAAGAAATGAGCATTTATCATAATATTGGGCAAAGTGAAGGTCCTGGGTGACACTGATGAGAGCAGTTCAGAGGTGTAGGGGTGAATATCTGCGTACAATAGTGTACAGTCATTTGCCTGTTTGATCCTACACCCATTCCATTCTTTTCCTTTTCTGTTCTGCACTGCAGAGAAATAGTTTCTAACATGCCCTGCCAACAGCCAAACTTCAGACCGAATTAAGTTTATGAAAGACCTTGGCAGGAAAGTGGAGCCAGAGTACTTCTTCCACATATTCTCTGCTTTGAGTAGCATCTCCAGCAGGGACTGCATCTGCCCCATGGACCTGGCTACTAGTGGATAGTCTTCGCTCTTTGTGGCTCAAACTCCCACTGGGCAGGCCCACTGAGGTTCAAGGTTCCAGCTTCCACAGAGATCTGGAAACAGGGTCTTTAGTCCTATAGGCGGTAGACGCTTCCCAGCATAGCTAGTATCAGAGTTGCCCCACCCTCTTCTGGCCACGCTTTCATCTCTTCCTTATACACAGCCTACTCAGAGAAACAAGTCTGATTATATTCATCCAATTTTGGTCAGCAGAATCCTGGGCCCTACGTTCCACACATTCTGGGCCATTACCTAGACATCCCTGTGGTTTCTGAGCACATTTTTGAGAAGGACATGGGGACTCAAGCCCATGTTTCTGGAATGGCTCATGGGGTTGACTGATAGCCTCTTTCTACTTAGTTGGGGTAGAATAGTTCCTCCCAAGACATAAGCTTTCCCCAGATATCATGGGTGGGCTCATTTACAGGAAAGCTTTAAGAAAATAAATGTACCAACCACAGTCTCCAAGTGTCCCACCTGATGAAGGTTGAAAAGGAGGCAACATCCATATATTAATTCAGCATGCTTTGCATCAGTGAGTAGGAGGCAGTCACTGGGCCACAGAAATGGGAAGGGAGCCTCAATTTCACCCAATTATTTTTTTTCACGTTAACCATGAGTTTTTGTATTTTAAAATTCTTTTTTTTTTTTTTTTTTTTTTTTTTTTTTTTTGTATTTTAAAATTCTAAGACTCTAAGCCTCTTAGATTTGGAGTTTCTCAGTTTAGTTCTTTGCATCCCCGAGCCTCACCAATCTATGGACATACACTGTGACCTCTCAATAATGACACCCCTTTTGGGGCAGTTTCCCCCCATCTGCTTCTATGGGGTTCTTAGCCCATCGCATAGGTCTTACTGCTGAGCTGGCTCTTCTCTTCCTGCCACATACCTGTCAGGTGAAGCCTCTTCCATGGCTCTGGTTCTCACTAGGTTCTGACAACATTGCTTTCTTTTCTACTCCCTTCAGACTCAGGGGGTAGAAAAAGCTTCCTGCAGTTGCTGGTTCCTGGGTGCTTTTCCACTCTTTGTTGATTCCTTTAAACCTCTCTGTCAAGAGTCCCTTCATGAAATCCTTATTCATTTAACCCTGCTGAGTTGGCCCATCCCTTTCCTGCCAAGGCCAAGAAGATATATCCAGGTACTTCTTGGAGTCCCAGGGAAAACCTGAATAAATTCAAGCAAACTTTCCACCATGACATTTAACATTGTGTGTTTGCTCTGGGCCAGGAACAGGGGTCCCACTCTTGTTCTAATTGTATTCACTGAGGTGTATGGTTAGAAGCCACTGGAGGACCTCTCATCACTGCTGAGTCCTACTGGCCATGCCATGGTGCTGCCTGGGTCCTGATGTCCCCAAAAGAGCAGGCTTTTGCCATGCCAATGTGAAGTCGCAGCTCTTGGAGTTTTCACTGTGCTGAGACTTTTCGGTGTTTGCTCAGAGTTAAGGAGAACATCCCTCTCTCCTAGGTCACTGAGCCCAGGTATTCCCAATTTTTACAAAATACCCTCCCCTTCCCCAGGAAAATACTGTCCTCTAACTTCTCCCTAGAGATCCCTCCATGGTCTCTGACACAGGTTTGTACAAGTGGGCCTGGGGCTGTAAAAGTGTTGGAATGAAAGCAGTTTTAGGACTAGTTCAGTCTAGACAACACTGCATTTAAAGAGGGAGTTTTTTCCAACTACACTGAGTCTTTAGTGGGTGGCGAATCTCCAAAAGGAGCCCATGGATATTGCATCTGTGATATTTTGCCACGAAATGTTTCTATCTAATATATTAAGAAGCACTTCATGGACTATATATTTTTGGGTATTGCTGGCCTATGGTATTTCTGCTTTCAGTAATAATGCATTACTTGATATTTCTATTAGTTTATAATGATAATGAAACTGAGGTTTTTGAAATTTTGCCTTAGGCAGACAGGATAGACTTGCTAATAAGGGGCTACTTTGAGGAGAGGGAACAGTGTCATGGAAAGTAACTTGGGCCTTGAGCTCAGCCAGAGTGGAGTCTGAATTCTGATTCAGTCACTGAGTAGCACTTGACAAATCACTTAACCTTTCTGGGCTGTTTCCACAGTGGTAAAATAGAGCTCAGAGTAAATGTGATTATGTAATGGTGAAATATCTACCCTTGTGTCTGGAACATAGAAGGTATCCTACAAGCATGATTTCCACTTGCTTGGAAACAAATGCTCTATCAGATGGGCCAGACATTGCTCATCTCTTACCAGAAGACTTATTGACTATTTCTTTCCAAATTCTTTTTTATTCTGAGCTTCCCCATTATCTAAAAGATGGATAGGATCTGGAGAAACAGAGAATAAGTCTTAGTGAATTAGAGAATGTTAAATCAAGGGAGAAAAAAATGGTCTTTGCAATCTCAACTCATTAACAATGGCAGCAGCTGGAATAGCTTTGAATTCTTGGAACTGCATCTTGCTGATACGCTCCGAGGCAAAATCCACAAGGATTTCTTCATTTCTCATTCCAGATCTGGAAAGAAGTATTTTCTCCTCAGTTTCTATTTCTTTTAACATTGTTATATAATCCTTACTATGAAAACAACTCACACGAAATCCTGCCACCCAAACACTGCAGACATTTTCATCGTTGCTGGTGGCTTTTGGCTTTTGCAATAGTATAAAATATGTTTGTGCACAACCAGATTATTAACATTACATAATATTCTGGGTTGACGCCTGGTCTTCAAAATTATTTCTAATGATCATGATATTCGAAAGGTTATTATAAAGATTAAATTCAGGTAATCTTGGAGAAAAGGAGTTTGCTCTGGTTATACAGTTATATAGGATCATGTCTCCCCATCGTTGGATATTTGTTTCTAATCTCTTCACCAGGATAATATTTTGAGATATTTTTTCTCTGTCTGTGGCCCTTCATCCAAATAGATAAACTGTTCTTACTCCAGCTTATAAAAGGCCCAGGATTGGACTAAAAGCACAGCCTTCAATAAAATTCTTCTCTTTCTTTTATTTTTAAAGGCTAGAGGTGGGCATGTGAGTTGATGAGGGCTAAGAGGAGAGGGCAGCCAGGGGATCTGGGGAGAGGCAGAGTGCCTTGGAAAATAGAATGAGAACAGGATTCCTTCTTCTCTCCTTGTTATGGGGGTGCTGGGGAGCATTCCCTCCCAAGCCCCCTGGACGGAGGAGAAATAGAGAACTATGTGACCAAGAACATCAATAAAGCAGGAATCCAAGGTCTTCCTCCTGGCAAAACTAGGAAGGTAACAAGGCCCCATGCCAAGAGGGGTTATACATAGTGTGGGACTGTAGAGACACAGTTCTGAGCTTTTTCGGTGATCCCTTTGCCTTCCATAAGATGCAGAAGCAACAGAGAGGCTGAGTGCCAGGGCACCTCGGGTGTGCAACAGTGGATAACTGAACACCGATCTCCCAATCACATGAAACTTCATCATGTATGATCCCAGAACCCTGTACATGACTCTATTCAGGAAAACACCAAAAAATGATCTTCAACTTTCTAAGACTATTAAAGAAATGGGTTTCAGAGTCAGAAATTGAGGTACAGAAAATTAGGAAATCATACCCTCTGTAAGGGAGCTAAAACTCATTCCCATCTTTAGGTCATTTTTAAAAGATAAGTTTCCTGAAGAATAATTTGAGTCAAGATATATAAGCATTTTTATATCTCTTGTTTCATGGTTCCAGATCCTTTTCCAAAAGAATTACCTTAATTTACCCCAATAACAAGAATAATCAAAGATACTACTTTTTCCCATATATTCCTAGCTTTAGCTACTTGTATTTTAGAAGAAAATATTGCTAATAGTGAAAATATTACTTCAATTTAATGAGCACTTAAGTTACTAGAGAGTTTGAACATTATTCCACATATTTGTGAATTGAATTTGTCATGTTTATTAAGTTTTTGTTAGTGTGTGACAATCAGCTTTGGAAAAAATGAGTTTTTAAATAGCTGACCTTCCTTGTGGATTGTGTGTCTCACAGAACAGGCTGCATCTTAAGTCTCCTTCCCAATCCAGACCCAGCCCCCCCACCTCTCATCACTGAGAAATATGTCTTTCATCAAGTGAGCTCAGACCTGACCGACCACCTAAAAGGCCAAGTTCTCCCTTTCAGCTGAGATGGACAGGCTCTAATTAGGCAGCATCATGATTATAAGGAAATTATTCACTTAAATACAAAGGAAATGTGATAGGGAGTAAGGCAACCCATTGCATGATATAAATAGTTGCAGACGCATGGGAGTTAAGACTCACTACCATTAGCTGCACGTTTTCTAAAGGAAATAACCCAGATGAGAAATGTACCCTGGGTAGAGACATACAATATAAGCCTTGTGTAAGCAAACCCACATTTTATTTGTAAAAATGAGTTTAGAAAAATTACAGCCCCACCAAATGTTACTCAAGAGCACTTTCTTCATTCAATCAGGCAAGTTTGAAAGGCCCCAGTAGTGAAATTGAAAAGTGCACTAGATAGGGAATGCCTTTTCTTCATGTACTCCTTTTGCCTGGAGAAATACATTCATCTAAGAAGCTTAACTCAGGTGTTACCTTCTCCAGGTAGCTTCCCTTGACAACAGATGGGATGGGTGATCCTGATCTGTGCCTTGGCAAACAGATTATCTTACGTGTCTTTCTCTTATGTCATTAACTTCTCCCACTCAACTGGAGCCCTTCTATGAATCAAGCATGCCAGTCTCTTCCAGTTTACAAAAAGACTTTGAGTCCTCATTCCCCTCCAGGTACTGTCCTCTTTTCCCCTTCTTCACTGTTGAATTTCTTGGAGAAAACAAAACAAAACAAACCTCTACATTCTGTCTTCATTTTTCATCTTCTCTTTAACCCATTCCAATCTGTTCTGCCCTATAATTCCATCAAAATGGTTCTCACTAGAGTTACCTTCATGTTGCTGCATCCAGGAAACCACTTTGAATTTTTGAATTCTTACTAGACTTAAGGGCCTCATTTATCACTGCAGACTGCTGACCTCTGTCTTGATTTATACTTACCTTGGCTCAGGGACACTCCATTTCATTGGATTTTCCTACCACCTTTCTGACTGCCCTTTGAGCCTTCTTTGCTAGATACTCATCTTTGTCCTGAGCTCTAAATGCTGGCACTTTTCCCCTTCACTCATCATCTCTAGGCCCAGGGTTTCACTCCATCTAAATTCTAATCTGTCATATTTAAGTCTCACCCTCTATTCATCACTTTTGCATTTTACCTTTGTAGGTCTGAACTTCAACATGGCCTCTTTCAAAGGCACTTTGAAATCAAGATTCCAGTGAATTCATCATATTCTTCCCCAACCTGTTCCTTTTCCAGTCCTTCACTTTAGAATGTTCTCCTTAAGTTTTTTTTTCTCATGAATTTCTTAATTGATTGGATCTAACTTCTATTTTTCTAACAGTCAAGAAGCAAGCTTCATAGTTGAGGAAATTTTTCTAGGCTGATAATGTTTAATCAAGATTGATTCCTCAATTCTCCTTTTGATTCATCAGTATTGTCAGGGATATATGAACTCTTTGAAAAATCCGAATTTTTTTTAAAGATTTAAAGATTTGATAGTTGAAAATAAAAGATCCTTATCCTATTAACTGGAGCCAAAGCTTCTTCGGCACTGATGAAGCTAGATTTTTAAGGCAAATAAAGCAGGGTTCATTTAAAAAAAAAAAAAAAAAAGATCTAATGCTTTGAAATGCTTCCAACTACGTGAAAAACAATCACAAAAGGCCTATTCTATCCCCTTTGTGGCTATGGGCTGAAGCTGCACTGCAAGAAGCTACTCAGCTGGGACATATCTTAATCATGTTTCTAGCCAAACTCTTGCAAAAACACATCAGCTAGGATGATCCTGAATACTAATGACAATCCCTTACGTTTGCATAAGCAAACACATGCAGAAGGATTTGCTTCACAATTTAAAGCACTTTGCAATCACTATTTTGTGGCTGCCCCACCAGGTAGGCTTCTTTATATTTCACAGATGAGGAAACTGAGGCCCAGAGAGGTAAGGTCATTCAGTTTGTAAAGTCCTGTGGTGTGTAAGCCTCATTGCAGGAGGCTGCATTCAGGTCTCCACATTTCGAGTCTAGTATTACACCTCCCCACTCCACCCCTACACCTTGTCCCTTATTCTCCTCAGACTACAGAAATCCCAGCAAGTATGCTATGTTGCATCATCTTGTCCAGGAAAGAGGGCAGGTTGATTTTAGCAGAAGAGGGAAAAAACATGGAAAAGAGATAATGTAAGATGTGATCATTGAGAAACATAAAATTAGGTTTGGCCTGAAAACTTGGCTTCAAGGAAGAGAATAGCAGGTTATAAGACTGGAGAATGTACCTGGAGGAGTCAGAGCAAGAAGGCTTCAGATATTAGGCTGAGGAGTTTCATAGAGCACACTCCCACCACTTGGAGCGAATCTATGCCATCCCTTCTCCCCCACACTACGAGGTGCATACTCAAAAGTGGCTTTCCAACACAGTCTGCTCTCTCACGTCTAGGACCACCCTCCTATGGCTAACTGACTCGGAAAAAATTTCAAGGTGGCTCCAAGTCCAGTCTGGAAACTGGGGAGCTAACTCACAGTACTTCATGCTCATTTCAGTACATCAAGTCCCCAAGCAACGCATGCCCTCAAGTAATGACAAAAAGGAAGTTGGTAGATAAATACCTACCCTTTTTCCTTTGATAGGGGATAACAGGTGTTTTCTGCTATTATCAGGAGTTTCTCAGCAGAATTAATCTCTAGTTGTCTATCGTAGTAACTGATTTGATAATACAACATTTATTTGCTCCCTTCTTTGTCCTCTTTCTCCCACTTTCCTAGAAGTATTTACTGACATTACTTCTGAAATACACTACTTGCATTCAAATCTTTGTCTTAGGGTTTACTTCTAGGGAACCCCAAGACAAAAGACTTTCACATGCAGAGCTGGCTTGACAAGTACATTGATGAAATCCTTGCCCTAGAATAACAAAATGTTAAAACAGATTGGGTCCTCTCAGTTTAGGATGAAACTTTCAATAGCAGGTACAAAATATGTGGCAAAAATGTTATGTAGGGCTTGCAAATGGGGTGATCTATGTGGTTGTGTGACTCCCAGCCTCCTCAAAGTCAATTGTTTCTATACTCTTGAGTTGTGTATTGGGCTGAGAAGAAAGTTTTTTTTGTAATACTTTGGTCTTTTTCCCTGCTCTGCCTTCCCACTGGATGATTTCTCATTTCAAGACTAGTGAGAGGACAACAAAAAGTCCATCCAAGAGAGGTCTCTGTTCTTGGATCTTGTGTCTCACCCACATCTGAGAAGTCTGAAGAACAAGATTTTCCCAGTGGTGGAGCAAAGAAAAGTAGCTACTTTGAGAGCAAGTTGTACTGCTCTAGTATCAATAAGTTGAGTCAGTCTTTTGTTTTTGTTTTGTTTTAAATGGCTTTTTTTTTTTAATGTCTGTACCCAATGTGGGGCTCAAACTCACAACCCTGAGATTGAGTCACATGCTCCCGTGACTACATCAGCAGGTACCCCAGGGTCAGCCTTCTTTTGGAGTAACCACATAGAGGACTGTTTTATAAGGGGCTTCACCCAAGAGGACTTCAGGCTGAGGCTGGGAGGTGGAGGTTTTTTAGAGACCAGCTGCTATGTTGTGAGGACGCTGGAGCTGTTCTAAAGGGAAATTCACAGAGCTAAGAACTGAGGCTTCAAACTAACAGCCATTTGAATTAGGCCTTTTGGGGGAACATTCAACCCTAGTCAAGCCCTCAGAGGACTTATTCTCTGGCTAATGGCTTGGCCACAGCCTCCTGAGGAACCCTGAACCCCAAGGACACAGTTAAGCTGCTCCTAGATTCCCAAACATAGGAACCAGGTGAGATAATTCTTTTAAGCTGTTAAGTTTTAGGGTATTTTATGTATACCTGGTACTAGATAAGACTTCTTGTTGAGAGAGTTGTAATCAATGTTTCCAAAAGGTGATTACTGAAGGATTCACAGAAACAGCCCATTAGAGGCAAGGTCGGTTTTGAACATTTACCAGTCAGTCACCCAACCCCCCAGTATACCAATGGGAGACCACAACAGTTCTAATCTAGGAAAACCTTTTCTTCTCATTCCTCCTGCTGTGACTGCATACACCTCCCAATGCTTGGACTAGCCAGCTGCAGAGAAATGGGGATGTAGGAGACAAGCATAGAAAAGATGCTAACCCTTCAAATCTGGGAAAGAGGTTTTAACTTTCAATGAAATTTGGAATTTGACTATTACATGGGGTTGAGTTTTTTCTTTACTGAGATAAAGAATGGGTCAAAGGGCATTGCCCTGGATTTCACCCAATGTGCAGAGAAGAAGTAGCCAAAGAGATGGAGTTTGAACAGATTCAGGAGGGAAAAGATTGACGTTCTGTGTCCTGTGGCAATGTCTTCTTTCAACTTTGTCCTTAACATTGGTGTTGGGAGTCCACGACAGCTTAGGTCCTACCTATTGTTGGTTTCTTTTTAAGATTTTATTTACTTATGAGACAGAGAGAGAAGCAGAGACACAGGCAGAAGGAGAAGCAGGCTCCCTGAGGAGAGCCCGATGTGGGACTTGATCCCAGGACCCTGGGATCATGACCTGAGCCAAAGGCAGACACTCAAGCACTGAGCCACCCAGGCGCTTCTCTACCTAGTTTTTCACTAGCTCTCTTTTTCAGAGTGAAAGCTTGACTAATCTTTAGTATAAGTACCCCTTGTTCTAAGCAAGATCTCTTGGATCTCCATGTGAGAATTAACCTCTTCCTATCCCATACTATTCTAGGTATTTGTGTTTTGGTTGTCTCTTCTACCCTTTGTGGCAACTTTTTTGGAGTTCCTTAAGATAGGTTTATTTATCTTGCTCTCACACCAGATTGCAAGCTCACTGAAGTTAGGTCCTAGGTGATAAATGCTATAATATGTAAAAGCATTAATAACAGAAGTGGATAATCCACTTTGTAGGAGTTACTATAGATAAAGTATGGTTGAAAGTCAATATTTTCCAGAAGCTATTGAAGGGTGATGAAAGATTAATAAATTCCCTTGAGCTACCGGAGCCTGTTCAAAAATGAAAAAGGGGTATATACTTAAAATCAGAGATCAGGGTCACAGGCAGGTCACCAGCAAGCATGTAAAGAACCTACTAAGGACCAGCAAATTTGACAGAAGACAAAGTTCATGAGGGCATAGAATGGAGAACCAATGTCTGAGACATAAATCCAAAAGCAGGGTTAACAAGGACTCACATTTATTCAGTAGGTCTTTAGGAAGTAGCATGCAGACATGCTATAGCAATTACAAAAGCCCCACCCTCATCCCACTGCTCCTTCATGGTACCTTGATTTTAGTGCAATAATCAGTTCTAATAGGGAGATTTTTAGGACTCTAGTCTGGATCAGGAGGTGATACCTAAAGTACATTTGGAGAGCTTTCTATATAATATTGAGACCATGGGAATTGTTGAAATGACAATGGACATTGATGAGGGCCAAGGACTTACCTGACATAGGCATCACTTATAGAACTGTCCCCAAAAGCTTTGCCGAAAGGAAAAGAGAGAAGGTGCCTATACAAGCTGAGGGAGTTCAATTTAGTCAACAAATCAACTTAATGATCCCACTGCATCTCAGGGCCCTAATGTGAAGGGAGTCAGTTACTTGACTTTCATTTCTTTGACCCCAAGGAGGAAACCAAAGCCTCATTAAGGCCCTCAGTGGTAACTCCTCCAGGTTATCTGAATAGGGAACTGGTCATTGTATAGGGCAGCTTTCACCTGAATGGGCCTTTCCCAGCAACAGAGACCAGGCTGACAATACTAGTATGGAGGGGAGGCTGCCCATCCCGTACTGACTTCCTTTTGGGTGATAAGCACTCCCAACGCTTTCACCATGGCACTACAGTGCCTTGGCCTTCTCAGCTGCCCCTTTCCACAGACTCCCTTCCCAAAGTGGGGGTGGTGCCACTTGCCTTGAAAGCTTCAAATCTTGGCTGGTTAGCAGCCAGCTGCAACCCATCAAACCTCGCTGATTAGGCTTTTGATAGGGTGGAGCATTTTAACGCAATGATTGACAATGGCTTCTATCTCACACACCTGCTGCTTTAAAATCCCCATAAAATGTCAGCAGGGAGTGTAAGTGATATATAGCAGCAGTGCTGCCCAGGGTAGGAATGTTAAGTGCTAGGAGATGGGAGTGTCTGAACCTCAGCTACTGAAAAGAAAATAAAACATGCACCCAATCTAATCCATTTCTAAAGAGAGCCATTGAGGAGTAATTCACCAAGCCCAGCCTGCCAGCCCAGGGCAGGAGTCTTAGCCCTGGCAATCACTGTTAAGCGCTGCTTTGTGATTACTACGTGACTATCACAAGATTGTCCCTGCCCAAGGCAGGGCCTGACTCCTGGGGACCAGGTCAGGCAGCTTCCATGGAGGTGGCCAGAAACTTGGCCATGTAGGCTTGATTTGAATTGGAGGAACTCAGGGTTTTCTTGGTGTCCTTATGGGTAGGACCTGCTTAGTTAAGTGGCTCTGGATGTTAGTTTCCTTGTAGGCAGGTTGCCAAATCCAGGGGGCCCAATACTAAAATCAACCGATGTACAAACTTACCATAGAGCTAGGTTACTACATGGGTGGCTGAAGGCAGGAGAAGGATGAAAAAAGATACCAGGGAGATCTGAGAAAGAGGGTGGAGGAATTAGGTACAGAGATGGCTCACTGAAGTTGGGAGGTAACCGGAATATAGTTTACAAAGGTAGTCTCTGATGTGGGAAACAAAGGCAGAAGACTTATTAAATTTCCTTACTACCTACAGCCCATTGATAAGTCCTTGAAATAGGTAGAGTGACATTCCTCTATGAGCTTGACTTTCTCGATGTTAATACTTTGCTAAGGGCAAAAGGCAATCTTACCCAAACCCTTTAACTATTAAAGTAGACCCTATAAGTCTACTTTAACATATAAAATTTCCTTTAGAAATTTCCTTTATCTCTATTCCCCAAGATAGATGTTGACAATCATCCCCTAAGCATATGTATGACCCACTGATAACACACACCTCTGAAGGGTCTTAAGACTGAGGGTGTACTAAACAGTAATAAGTGACCTTTCCCAACAATAGCTTGTCCCCTAAGGATTCTGGAAACCCTGTTTCCAAAAAACCTGGGAAGCTTAGATGACCCCTAACCCCCTCACAACTTGAAAGGCTATAATGGGCCACTCCTCATGATCCCAGTGCAGCTCTTTCTGCCTGTGGGTCCTGTCTCTGTGCACCTTTTTGCTCCAAAGAGGTCTCAAGAATTCATTCTTGGCTGTTGGCCTCAAACCCTAACATCTTCCCTATATCAGTTTTCAGTTGGGTGGAGTTAAGTGGGATGAAGCAGGGAAGCAGCAGACCTAGAATATTGCTCTAGAAGAGGCAGGGGGAGCCCAATTCATGTTTCCTGTCTGGTGTGGAGGGAATGGGCTAATGCTGTATAGTTACCAGTAGAATAAAGAATAGGTAGCGTGAACTTTATGTTGTGGGGTTGTTAATGAATTGTTAAGTATCAGGTACTGTGCTGTCACCTGGGGCTACCATAGCTCACAGATATTCTTCTTGCCCTCACATTGCTAAGCAGATATCAACTGAATATTTCTAGTCCAGTCTGATGAGTATCTGGGGGGGGATGGAAAAGCACAGGTAACTTTGGGGATATCCAATCTGAGGGAAAACACAGGAAATCCTGGGAACTGCGGAAATCTATTACTTTAATTTGACAAGCATTTATGAGCAACTGCTGTATACCAAGTGATTATAAAAATGGGAAATTCTGCCTACTGTAAACAATTTAATGACTTTCAGGTTTTTTTTTTTAAGTTTTTATTTATTTCTTTATTCATGAGAGACAGAGAGAGGGGGAAGCAGAGACACAGGCAGAGGGAGAAGCAGGCTCCATGCAGGGAGCCTGACGTGGGACTCAATCCTGGGTCTCCAGGATCACACCCTGGGCTGAAGGCAGCGCTAAACTGCTGAGCCACCAGGGCTGCCCGACTTTCGGTTTCTTTTCATTTTTGTGTCCACAGAAGCAAAGCTAACAGGAGTGTCAAGGTACCAGGCAGCAAAAATGTAGGAGTGATTATTATAGGTTTAGGAGGTTTTTCATGATAAAATATTCCAAGTAAATAAGAAAACAGATGCCCAGGAATGTTCATCATCCTGATTTAATAGTCACCATGCTGCAAAGTGTGCTGCATCTCTTTCACTCTCAACAATTACTTATATACCTCCAGTCTCCTCCTCTCAGATCAAAGCTCTCCTGAAGCTGCTGGATTCAGAACATTTTTAAAACTTACTCATCTGCATGACAAATGTCTAATCGAGGACTTGTCTTGCTACTTCAAGTACATTGGTTTTGTCCAACAGATATTTTCCATTCAAAATAATTTCGTTTTTATTAATCTTTTAGATTTACTTTTTGTGGTTTGAAGAAAGTCTTGCCCCACCCTGACGTCATTAGGTTTTTTTCTGTTGCCTTCTAGTAGTTTACGTTTTCACCTTTATGGCTTTAAACTTTCCAAATCTTTTTTCATGAATCTAGAAGATCTAATTTTATCCCCGCCCCCCCCCCCCACATAGCCAATTATCCCAGTGTCATTTGGCATTAGTCCTTTTTCCACCAACTTTTTTTTATTGGAGTTCAATTTGCCAGCATATAGCATAACACCCAGTGCTCATCCCATCAAGTGCTCCCCTCAGTGCCCGTCACCCAGTCACCCCCACCCCCTGCCCATCTCCCTTTCTACCACCCCTAGTTTGTTTCCCAGAGTTAGGAGTCCCTCATGTTCTGTCTCCCTTTCTGATATTTCCCACTCATTTTCTCTCCTTTCCCCTTTATTCCCTTTCACTATTTTTTTTATATTCCCCAAATGAATGAGACCATATAATATTTGTCCTTCTCTGATTGACTTCCTTCACTCACCATAATCCCCTCCAGTTCCATCCACGTCGAAACAAATGGTGGGTATTTGTCGTTTCTAATGGCTGAGTGATATTCCAGTGTATACGTAGACCACGTCTTCTTTATCCATTCATCTTTTCGATGGACACCGGGGCTCCTTTCACAGTTTGGCTATTGTTTTTCCACCAATTTTGAATGCCCTTTCTTATATTTGTGGTTTTCATAATACGTGTAGATCCATTTCTAAACACCTCTTTATGGTTTGTCTGTGTCAATATTGTACCATTTTAGTTATTATACCTGATGAAGTAGATCTTCCCCTCACCCTTCCATTGCATAAGCTATTCTTGACCCTTTTTCTTGTAAAAATTTGGCATTAACACCTTGACTTGCATTAAAAAAAGAGCCATTGTAGAAATTTAGAATTTGGATTATAGGGATTTTGATATTCAGGGAAAAGTTCATATATAGGTTTGTCTTCCCAAATATGAATAGGATTTCTCCATTTATTTATTCTTTATGTTCAATAAAGTTTTATAATTTCTTCTATAAGATGTTAACAGATGCCAACATGTGTTTTAAATGATTTATGCCTCAGTGCCCTCTACTTTGTTTTGTAAAAGATACAGTTTCTAAGTTGTTGTAGATTTACAGGTTTATATCTGAGTTTTGCTTGATACAACCTGAAACTTATGAATTCAGTTTTTCCATAGCTACTCTTAAGTTTTTCAAAGAACTTTATCTCTTTACATGATGGAGTTTTATTTATTTTCTCCCCAATCCTGATAGCTTGTTTTTGTTGACTTATTGCTGTGGCTAGGACCTATAGTACATTCTCTGTGCTTCCTACGAAGTGGTCAGATTTTTAGTTTGAGTTCATCTGCATCTTTTCTATTTTGATCATTGTGTTTATGATCTATTTTGTTTTTTGATTCTCTTATTCTCTTCCACATTGGCCTTTCCTGGTAGTGTCTTAGATTAGATCTTGCTAGGTAATTCTGCAATAGCAATCTCAAACTCTTGATGGCTTAAACCAGAATTTTATCCTGCATGCTAAATGCTCTAAAAAAAAAAAAAAAAAAAAAAAAAAAAAAAAAAAAAATTGGTAAGATGCTCTGCACCACCCAGCCCGCCCCTCATAAATCCAGACTGAAGTGTCAACATTTTGTTTTTACATCAACTGAAACAGCAACAGTCAACAATGACAGAAGCAGCAGCATGTGTTATGAGCTGAATGTATCTTCCAAGTTCACATGTTAAAGCCCAACCCCCAGTGTGATGGTATTTGGAAACAGAGCCTTTGGGAATAATAAGCAGTTAGATGAGGTCATGAATATGGGGTCAACATGCTGGAATTAGTGCCCTTATAAGAAGGAACATCAGAGAGCTCCCTGTCTTTCTCTCTGCCACATGAGGGGCACAGCAAGAAGGCAGCACTTGTAAGTCAGGAAGCAGGCTCCCCCCAGGGAACTGCATCTGCCTGCACCTGGATTTGGACTTTCCTGCCTCCTGAACTATGAGAAAACACATTGCTGTGGTTTATGCCATCCTATGGTATTTAGGGGGAGAAGGCTGAAAAAGTGTGGTGTGGTATTTTGTTATGGCAGCCTGAGGTGACTAATAAAAGCTAAGGTATGACTTTCATGTTATAAGTGCTTTGGACCAGAGGTGACACACACTGCTTCTCATAGCAGACTATTGGCCAAAACAAGTCATTTTTCCAACCACCTATAATGAGGCTAGGAAATCTATTCTTCCTGGAGATTAGGAAGAAGCAGATATTGATATCTAATGCTAAAGCCTGCCATAGGTTTCATGTTTTTATTTAAAAAATATAAAGACAAATCACACATTTTGTCAATTTTTCCAGTTTTAAATTTAATTATCTCTAATTTGGAGGATGGGATTTTTGTTTACTCTTGTTTCATAATCATTTTTTGTTTGTTTGTTTTCTATTATAAGCTGATCTTTTGCTTTACTTCCCTACCTGAAGATATCCTGTTAGGTGTTTTTCCGAGTATGTTCCCAACCCAATATATTTTGTTCGTTCATCTCATTCTGCCATAAACTCCAAGCATATTACTGACCAGGATCATTTTTGTTACTTGACATAAGATTCCTAAGCCCCATGATTAAGTATAATTTGGGCTCCAAATACTAAGAGATAGACATGCTTTGTGTTCTAAAATTTTCAGGGAGAGCATTTCTCATTCAGAATCCAGGTTGGGGAAGCAAGCTTCCTTGCTGTCTCCCTGTCCCGGTAGGCATACCACTTTTACGGCATTTTTAAACTAATCTTACATCTTTTCAAGGCTCAGTTTTATGCAGAGGTCTCTGTTCACACTCTTTCACCCCTCCCCCTGCCCTGCCCCTGTGGCAATTAAAGCATTTAACACCAGGGGTTAACTACATAATCAGTGATTTTTTAATTTTTCTTCATTTCTGACATGAGTTTTATCTTATGAAACACTAAGTGTCATTCTTAAACCAGTTTCCAAGAATTTTAGTGAGTTTGCATGTGTGTGTTATAGTTCTTAATGTTGCCAGAATTATTCTTTTAGATCTAAGTAAAGCATTTAAATATTTATGATTTATGAAGCATCTCTTCTTTATCTGGTGCTGTAGAAGGTTCTAGAAATCCATAATAGAGGTAGAATAATCCTTACTCTTTAATTGATCCTGGTCTAGTGAGTGGGGGCGAGGGGAGGGAGGAGATCAAATACAGGATAAACGCTGTAAGAAAATGAGGTGAAAAGAAAGGAACCATTCTCAAAAAGGTGGATAGAAGTCCAGATCCTGTATCTTAGAAGGTAATCAATGTTTTCACAATTAGTATTTTCCTTAGGTTGGTTTTACACAAGTCATTTTTGTAAATTTGTGTCTCAGAGATTGAGATTCTGAAGGAAAGGTACTAGCACATGTCTTAGGCCCCAAAGTAAGTGTGAAGTTCATAATATCACTATCAAGCTGGTAGCATCTTCCTTGAATTGCAGAAACAAGTTCAAATAATTGAAATGTTGAAAACATTGGCTGCTTACACTGGTCCTATGGCTGAAATTGTCCATCTGATTAAATATTTAAAAATCTGTTATTGCTAACTTTCAAAAATATAAATAACTTTAAGTTAATAAAGTTTGCCATAAAATAAAGCTTTCAATGCTGAACCCATCCATCACTTTTACATTTTTCAATGAACCTTTTAATCACTTCTCAATTTTACTATGTTATTCAAAATCTAATTATATTTAAAAAAATCTTCCTATCATGGACATTTTGATTAAAGATATAATTCAGAATATTCACTTGATAACTGCATTCTGTTCTATTTTATTCCATTTCCTTTCTGTAATGTCTCTTTAAGCTAGTAAAAAAGTTGAAATTTTGATCCTAAGGAATAATTTTTGCAAAACATAAGAATAGTTGCAGCTATGGATCATTCTCATTACTAAATTACCTATGATCAAGTTTTTGGTTTTTGTTTTGTTTTTTGTTTTAAGATTTCTTTTTTTTTATTTTTTTTACAGATTTTTTTTTTTAATTTTTATTTATTTATGATAGTCACAGAGAGAGAGAGAGAGAGGCAGAGACACAGGCAGAGGGAGAAGCAGACTCCATGCACCAGGAGCCCGACGTGGGATTCGATCCCGGGTCTCCAGGATCGCGCCCTGGGCCAAAGGCAGGCGCTAAACCGTTGCGCCACCCAGGGATCCCTGTTTTAAGATTTCTAAAGAGTACTTCCTTCATATCCACTGTAAGGACATTCACAGACATATCCACTCTTAGATACAAAGTTTCTTATACTCCATGTTCAGTCAACTTTGGTATTGGAAACACAGCTAACTTCCCTTGAATCTTGAGTCTTTAGCAGAAACCATCTTTGGATGGATTAAGTTTGTCTGGAAGAAGATACACAATTTTTCATTTAGGTCTGAATATTATTGCCTTCATCCTCCATAGTCAGAATAATCATGAAATATTACCATACTGGCATAGGTGACCTTATTTCACACTCTGAATTCTGAGGTAGATGCTACCTTGCATTTAAAGAGAAGGCAATAGAGGAGGACTTTCAATCATGGAAGCTGAAGAGGTTGGGGTTTCCTTTCTACAAGAACTATAAAACTGGACAAATTTGTCAAAAGCAATCATTTCAGGTCACAAGGTGTTGACTGAAAACAGACAAAAAATTGAAGCATTTATTTTTGTGGTCCTCTCGCCTCGGTCTGCTCCTTGCTTCCTCCCTCCCCTCCCTTCCTCACACCAGATTAGTAGGAAGAACAGTAGCTTTGTCAACCTGGGATTGACTACAAAATCCAGCAGCTTTACTGCCAGAAGCTGTTAATTCAAGTAGGGACAGGAAACAAAAACTTTTGGCTTTGCCAGCTAAAATGGCAGACTTAATTGGAAATGGATGGGGAAACCCACAGCTGTGCAAGACCAAGGTTGCCATTCCAACTTGGACTGAGTGACAGACCATTCAGAAACTTTATGGAGAGATTGTGGAAAGGAGACAGTCATGTAAAGGCTGAGATAAGCTTTTCCACACTTTTCTTCTGTTTAGAAAACTACATATGCATAGGAGACACCAAAGAGCCTGGTAAAAATTTAAAGCCAAGGTACATTTGTGAATTGCCTGAAACTTTAAATGCATTCCCAAACCCACACAGAACTGACAGTGGGTGAGAGAATCCAGATGTTAGATTTCCCAGATAAAAACTCCAAAGCAGCCATTATAAATACGTGAGCTATGTTTAATAAATTAAAGGAAAATAGCCTAACAATAAATCAACAAGCAGGGAACCCAAGAAATGGAAAATATATTTTAGAAAGAGCCAAATAGAAATGCTAACTAGCAAAGGAAACTAAATGAAGTGAAAAACTCACTATAATCAACTCACTCAATAATCCATGGATTTGAAGATCTAAATTGTTCCAATACAATAACTGGAAAGGAAGTTGAAAAATTAGCATAGTATCAGGAATCTGTACAAAAATTTCACTGTTCCAATATGTGTATAATGGAGTTAGGAAGTTAGAGATAGAAAAACATGGAAGAAAATGTTTGGAGATATAATGGTCCATGCTTCTCAAATTTGATGAAAACTTTTAAAAGATCCACTTAAAAGCAAAAAGGAAAACACAAAGATGATCACACCTAGACACAGTCAAATTGCTGAAGCCCAAAGCAAAGAAAAATCATGCTTGAAGAAAACATCACACACAATACAGCTGGCAGTGGAATGACATTCAAAATTTTGAAAGGAAAAAAAAAAAATCAAGAATTCTATACCCAACAAAATCATTCTTCAAAAATGAAAGTGAAAAATTTTCCAAATAAAAACTCAAAGGACTTTCTTTAGTAAAATTCCTTAAGTTGAAAGAGGACACATGTGATAACTTGGATCCACAGTAAGGAATAGAGCACACTAGAATATACACCATTTTGCTTTTTTTCTTTAAAGAACATAAGTGATGACTATAAATCAATATTATTGTGTTTATAACTTGTGTTGTTACATGTATGACAACGCTAGCACAAAAAAAAAGGAAAAAATGGAGCTATAGTGGTAAAACTAGCAACTATCTTTTGCAGGAATAAAATCATTAACTTGAGTTATTGTGATAAGTTACAGGTAAGTATTAAAAATTTTAAAGCAACCCTCAAAATGCCTCAAAGGTATATTTAAACTATCAGTAATTAAAATGGTAAACTCAAAATATTTGTATAAGAGAAGGAAATGTAGAGAAACAAAAATCACAATTAGAAAACACAGCCAAGCGGCAGATTTCTTATAAGGGCATTAAATGTAAATAGATGAAATCTTTTAATCAAAGACATAGACTGGATGAAAAACCAAGGTTCATCTTTAAATCTTGAATTTAAAGGCACAAGGTGAACTTTTTTAAAGAAAAGCCACATAGGCAGTAATCATGAGAGTAGTTTTATTAATCTCAGACAAAATAGACAAGTATTAGGGGCAAAGAGGGTAATTTCAAAATGATAAAAGCATCAATGTCAGGAAACTAAGTTAGAAATGTTTGCACCTGAAAGTGGTACTCCAAAATACATCCTAAATTGAGTGAATAAAAGGAGAAATACAATTGAACAATTATACTTGGAGATTAACTAGGGTCTTCCAAAGAAACAGAATAGGGTATGTATATATGTGTGCATATGTTTTAATAAGTTTCTTAGAATACATGTATATATAAGTTATAAAGAAATTTGTTATAAGGAAGTGGTTCACATGATTATGGAAGCTGAGAAGCCTCAAGATCTACAGCTGTCGAGTTGGAAACCCAGGAAAGCTGGTGGTATATAGTTCCAGCCCAAATATGAACGCTGAGAATCAGGATTGCTGATGGCCTAAGTTGCAGTCCAAGGGCAGGACTAATGTCCCATTTGAATAGTTAGGCAGGCAAGGTTTTCACTCAGCTTTTTTGTCCTATGTAGGTCTTCAACTGATTAGATGAACCCCACTCACATTAGAGAGAGCAATCTGCTCAGGCTAGCAATTCAAATGTTGACGTTGTCCAAAAACACTCTTGCAGACACACCCATAACATTTGGCCAAATGTCTGGGCAGCCAGTGGACCAGTCAAGTTCACACATAAAAGTAACCATGGAAGAGATTTCAATACTCTCCCAATAATTGATATAAAAGCTAAATAAAGCCAGTAAAGATAGACCATTTAAGCAATGTGATCTGATGTTTCCTTTTGTTAGCTGCCATATGTGTTACTCAAGGGGGTCAGTCTGGTCTAAATGCACATAGTGGAGATAAATAGGGCTATCAGGTAGATCTTGTCAATAACTTGTAGTGTTCCCATTGTTGTATCTGGTTGCATTAGGACAGCTAGCAATAGGCCAGGAAAGTGGGCTTATTTCAGTGATCAGGTCACATCTTATATACCAGTTCTGAAAGGCATCAACAGCTAGACTGACTTGATATTTAAGACCTCAATCACTTATGGGAGATGGTATCCTTTGTCCCCAGTTATTCACTCCCTACTTTGTAAGGAATTATACGTATCTAAGGATTATACAGCTCTGTTGCCATGGATGTGCAATGCTTCCTTATGGGAAGAGTATAGCTCCCTGCAACAGACGACAAACTCAAAAGCTGTGCGGAGGGATCCCTGGGTGGCGCAGCGGCTTAGCGCCTGCCTTTGGCCCAGGGCGCGATCCTGGAGACCTGGGATCCAATCCCATGTCGGGCCCCCGGGACATGGAGCCTGCTTCTCCCTCTGCCTGCCTCTCTGCCTCTATCATTAAAAAAAAAAAAAAAAAAAAAAAAAAAAAAAAGCTGTGCGGAAACTTCAAAAGCTGTTCTGTGGTTTAACCTTTCAAGAATAGCATGTCCTAGGTAGGGGCTGCTTCTTCAGTCTAAATTCCAAAATAGGGCAGCCTGGGTGGCTCAGCGGTTTAGCACCGCCTTCAGTCCATTGGCCTGATCCTGGAGACCCAGGATCAAGTCCCACGTCGGGCTCCCTGCATGGAGCCTGCTTCTCCTGCCTGTGTCTCTGCCTCTGTCTCTCATGAGTAAATCTTTAAAAATAAAAATAAAAATAAAAATAAAAATAAAAATAAATAAAAATAAATATAAAAATAAATATAAAAATAAATATAAAAATAAATATAAAAATAAATAAAAATAAATAAAAATATAAAAATATAAAATATAAAATAAAATAAAATAAAATAAAAATAAAAATAAAAATAAAAATAAATTCCAGAATTAAAAAAAAAAAAAAAAAAAAAAAAAAAGACCCATGAAGCAAAATTTCAGCTGACCCAAAACTGGCCCAGAATGGAGCCACGGGCTATCTGAAGCCAGCATGTAACATGAGTGAAAAATAAGTTTTGTGAAGGGTGACTGATAAGCCTTAATGCTGAGCACTCCAACTAATGCCATTACCCCAGTGTGGTAGCCACTTAATAGAATGTTTTCCTAGTCAGTTTTCTCTGCTACAGAAGAGGTTAGAGATTCACAGGTCAGGGCCATGGAAGCCATACTGATATTTTTTCTTTTTATCACCTTTGGCCATAGCTGGTCAAAATGTGCAAAGTTCTCTCATTTGAGAATTTTACCCAAGGCCTGGAGCCTAGAAACTGGGAACCAAGTCACATTCACTGAAGAGCTTCCAGAAAAATTCTATGAAGTCCTGCTGGTCCCTGGAAATAAATCCTTCCTTACCCCATTCTGCTACTTTAATTTCTCTTGGATTCAATAGGATACCCCAGAATTCTTTTTAAAGAAATAAGGAAAAGAAAAAGCTGCCTTTAAACCTAAGCCAGTGCTAGTTGATTTGCAACCAAGAGCTACCTTAACTAATACTTCAAGCACCTAAAACAACCCTGATGTTACTCAAATGTATTCTTTAAATATTGGCTCAGCCCCTGCCAGGGGCAGCTCCTACAGTGGCAGGGGATGTTGAAGGAGCCATGGGCTAAGGGAACTGGCTACTCCTTTAAGTCTGGATTTTCCAAATTGCATCCCTGCATTTCAATCTCCACATGATCTATTCTTTTCTTCCTCACCTCCTTAACTAATGTCCAAGTTTCTAGCCAATCTGATACATCCTCTCCTTAGATCACTGGGACAATGTGTGAAGCAGAACATACACCATACAGAACTCTCTTGCTATGAATAGGTGTCCTTGGCAGAGTTTTTGGCTAAGTGGGTGCCACATATTTTCAGTTAGAGTTGCAGATCATTGCCTACATTTTGGGATCAGTATTCCAACTTAATGCACTAAAATATAATTGCCCTTATCAAGAGAAAGAACAGACATGCATTAACACAAAGTTTTGCAAAATTAAGGACCGCTAATGAATGAAATCAAAGAACAAAGCTTAAAAGTTCCTTTGCTGGCATTTGTACATTTTCTTCTCTTCTGGGCATCTGAAGATATTGTCCATTCAACGATCACATTTTCTCTAAGATCCCTGCCAGATTTCTGAATGAAAGCTCTAGATTTTAGCAGTTGATAAGGAGAAATACTTCCTCTGTTCTCTCACATGGCTCTAACCAGTATCTTGATCACCCCAAGAGCTTTAGATCCATGTATGTAAATAGCTGCTGGATAATTCCAATTTGGAGGTCAGGCCATCAGGTCGAAGCTCAGTTTGGTTCAAACAGAATCCACAATACTTCTTCATCCCCAGAGCCCACATCTCTCTTCCCTATAAATGGTCAATTTATATTGTTACCACTATCCACCCATAAATTAGAAGTTTCTCTACCATCCTCAATTCTACTCTTCCCATGACATTCCATACCAATTACTATCTTCTCTTGTTTGAATTTCCAAGTAATTTGAGTCTGTTACTCCACTACCTTGATAGAGATGAACAACAGTGAATAGTTTATGGTGACTTTTTAACCAGTTTTCTGATTAACTACTTGTGGTAATGCCCCTTCTCCAATTATTCATATTGCTACCAAAGGTATAAACTGCTTGATACTACTCATGATAAATCTTAGTATTTCCATATGGCCTATAGAGTCAAATTCAAGCACTTTAGAAGGGGATTTAAGAACCTCTATGAGATTTTTCAAGTTTTATTGTGTAAAAGAATAGAAACCTTTTGTTACTGCAACGAAGAAGTTGAAGTTCTAAGAACTCTGCTCATGTCACACATTTATCTCATGCTCAAGTAAATACAGTGGATAAAGAGACGAGTCCATTTTTAAAATTCCTTTAGCACTCCTTATTTTCTGTCCCAAGAAGAGCCACTTATTGGGATGTTTAATTATCATATGCTAGAAAGTGGTCCAGTTGGGGCCAGAAGATTGATCACTTTTTGGAAGTGATGGAACAGAGAAGAAAGTTACCCGGAGTGTTTTTCCTGAAGGGAATAAAACTTCCATTTCCAAAAACCACTATTGTCTGTGTGGTCTTAAGGCAGCCTGCAGGATCCCTGTAACAGTGTCTGCTGATCCAGATCTTTCTTGTGGACTTTCCAACAGCATAAAGTGAAGGTCAGATGTACACATCCTTGCTCTGGATCTCCCTTTTAGTATCCTGGGAACAACTGCTCTAATGACACCATGCCTGCCAGTTATTGCTGGTTCTCATGCGTTTAGCCCTCCCCATCCCTAAGAACAAGTCTGAACACATTTCTTCACCTAACACTTGATTTTGTGGGCATCAGCTGTGTGGTGCACTTCCTCTGTTTTCCTACCCTGCTCTAAACACCTTGTCTCCTCTGTGGAAATTCCATAAGCCCCCGTTTGAGGTCACCACAGCTGATCCCCGAGCCAGAATTAATTGCTGCCTCCTTTGGTTTTCACTGCATTTGACAATACTCTACTTAGCACTTTGATTTGTTTGTTTGGAGCATGCAGGTGGAGGGAGACAATCTTAAGCAGCCTTCACACCCAGCGTGGAGCCCAATGCAGGGCTTGGTCTCATGACCAGAACTGAAATCAAGAGTCAGAGGCTTAACCAACTAAACCACCAAGGAAACCTGAGATTTACAATTTTATTTTTGTGTGTATTAAAGTGTAGTTCAGGGGACACCTGGGTGGCTCAGCAGTTTAGCACCTGCCTTCAGCCCAGGGCATGATCCTGGAGTCCTGGGATCGAGTCCCACATCGGGTTCCCTGCATGGAGCCTGCTTCTCCCTCTTGGTCTCTCATGAATGAATAAATCTAAAAAAAAAAAAAAAAAAAAAAAAAAAAGTGTAGTCCAAATATTTTCATGGGTACCATCATTTGCCCCCACTTTGAAAATATTTGAAATATATTTTTAGAAGATAAAATTCACCATATAGGTTGTCTTTTTTTTTTTTTTTACCAAGTTTAGGAGTTTCAAGAGTATAGGTATTCTCAGTGTTATTTGGTTCCAGTATAGAATACATATCTATTTAGAAATAGGAGCTTCAAATGATTTCTATTTGCAATAGCACACTGATATAAAACTGGCATTTAGCTATTTGCAAACATTTTCTTCTGGCTATGATTAGATGAGGTCATAAAAGTGGGGCCCCTATGATAATATTAGTGTCCTTATAAGAAACTAGAGGTGTTTCTAGATAAGAAACTAGAGGTGTTTCTTATAAGAAACTAGATGGGCCTCATAGCCCCATCTGAGGGCACAGCAAGAAGGTAGCCATCTGTAAGCCAGGAAGCAGGTTCCACCTGCTGGAACCAAATCTGCCAGCACCTTGCTCTTCCAGCCTCCAGAACTATGAGAAATAAATCTCTGTTGTTTGCCACTATCTACAGTATTTGTTACAGCAGCCTGAGCAGACAGACAGTGGCTGTTAAAGATGAGAAAATTGAGAGACCGATCACTGTGGTGTCAGTCAGAGCCAAGAACTTAGGCCACTTGACCTTCAAACCTTGAGTCAACAGGCCACACCCCACCACCTTTCGTTCACTGGTGTATTTGAAAGGCAATTCTCTATCACCAGATTGTCTGGGGGAAAGGCAAACCATCTCTATGTGTAGCCATTTTCTCCTTCCACAATGTGGAAAATTTAAACCCTTTCGGCAGACAGCCTGCCTGCATGCTCTCGGGAGACACAAAGATCCTGGCAAGTTCTGTGCTCCAAAAATCACCCTTCTCCAATTACACTCCCTCAGGTTCCACAGCTAGCAGGCCGCAGCAGCTCCTCTCCTCCGAGCCAGTTCTGGGGTTGGGGCCCTAATGCATCACAGGTGGGTCCTGGCTCCAAACTCATTCCAGATGGCCTCATAGTCTAAGCTTCCCAGCAACCCATTATATTTTGGCTATCCTGGGATCATTAATGATGCTGAAGGACCAGGAGTTCCAAGGATGGCAGAGACACGCTCTAAAACCAGGACCTTTGCAAGACCTTGTAAATTGCAGCACCCACCATAATAAATGCATTCACAGGAAGCAAGCATGTGCTGACCTTGGCGCCCAGAGGTCACTGAAAGGGGCCCCTGAACTTGATATTGTAAAGGGTTTGTCTGCTTGGCTTGCAGGACAGGCATAAAGGAATCATCTGTGCTCTTGCAGAAAATAACTCCATTGCCCCTGGGCTCTAGAGAGTAAGGAAAGATCCTTAAAGTCTACTAATTGTTGCATCAGTTGTTCCTGGGGGGATGGGGGGGCAGGCTGGGGTTAGAGTTGGAGGAGTGTAACATTTTATTAATTGCATCTTTTTATTACTAAATAGTCTTACTCTACAAAAGAATTTCAACTCCCTTTCTAGCTGGAAAGCTTCCTAAGGCAGATATTGAAAGTTGAACAAATGCTAGACCAGTCAAGCAGCTTTTAAACTGATATGGATTCTAAATACACTTTTTGTATAAGGATCTGTTTTCAGGTCTTAAAAACTCAGCCAAAGAATATTCAGAGTCAAGGCCATGACATTTAAAGCCAGTCATTCTTGGATTTAAATCTTATTCCCATCACTTGCCAGTTTAGAACATTCATTAGAGAAAACTTGCACTCTTCTGATGGTCAGTATCTGTGAAGTTAGGGTGATCCCAACATAAAAGGGTATTTGTTGGTTTTACTTCCCCATTCATGTATTTTTTTCCCCCACCCTTATTCATTGCTATACTTATTCCCTGACTACCTGCTTTGTGCCAGGAACAGTGCTGGATGCTACAAGAAACCTAGCTCAGGAGACAAAATTGACATTTAATTCAACATGTATTTTTACTGAGCACTCACTACTTATCTGAGGCTGTGAGAAGCAAAGGGCAGAACGGTAGGCATCAGGTCAGTCCTCATGGGTGCCCAGGCTTGGAGATCTTAAGCCAGTTACACTATAATGTGGTTATTGTTGCAAGTGTGTGTTCTTACACACTGAAATAGGATTGGATGGAGTAGACTGGTTCACTACAGCTCTGTAAGAAGATAGTTACTCTTGGTGGCAGGAAGCAGTTTTCGCAGTGCCCATCCTAGGAGAATTCTGTATCCATGAATGCACGTGTTCATTACATAGATAAATTCCTCAAGTTCTTTATATATATACACACACACACAACGCTTTATATATGTGTTAATATATGTTACTTTGATACCGGCCACATGCTTACTACCAGATATAGAAACTTCTAGCACACACTTTTTACTCCTGAAAGATTACAAAATAAGCACTATTGAAGAGGTTCAAGTTCCTTTCAACCACTGTGGTAGGAACTGCAAGTTGCTATCCCATTTTCCCTTTATACCGGTGAGAGCACAGATTTAGTTCTAGATAGAAGGCTGCGTCTGTTGGCTTCTTTTTGGTTGAGGCAGATGGTTGGCAATGAAGTGGTTGTTTTGTTTTTAAGCTGGAAGTTTAACATGGGTTAAACTGGTTGTTTTTTGTTTCGTTTGTTTTGTTTTTTAATGCAGCAGGGAGTTAAAAGTTTATATACTATATATACCATTGGATATAGATCTAAATAAATATGTGATTCTTCCATGAGCCTGTGTCCACACAAAGAGTGTATGTGGGTGTATTAAATTTTCGCCTCCAAGCAAGCCTCTTCCTGTTTCCACCACTCACCCACCCAGGGCCACACAGTTCATTAAGTAACAGGGCTACTATTCCAAATGCAATTCATTTCACTACACATTGGGACTTGCAAACATAAGAACAGGGGGACTTGAGAAAACATGCGCAAGGCATCTAGCACCGTCTTAGAGCAGAGTTGGACCTAAAGCTATTACAAGTTTCTTTCCCTCCCTTCCCCACTTTTACTTTCTGTATGCTGGAGCAGGATCTAGTCAAACTTGTTGACAATCCGTTTGGGTCGTTTTTAGAATGGGTCTATGGGTATAGTATAGTACTCACACGTGCACGGGTGAGTGAGAGCAGTTGTTGAGAACACTGCAGGAATCGAGAAGATGCAGTGCAAGCAAGCTCTTGTGTTTATTTGTCCTGCAACAGAGCACACGTCAGCATCTCATCGCCTGGCCTGGAGACTGGACCCCTTGGTTGGGACCTGGTTTCAATACCTATCATGAAATCTAGTCCAGCCTGTGAGCCAGGCATATTTTTTTTTTCCATGTTCATCCTTACAGTTTCTATAGCACACCCTCAGGAGGTCTGGGCTGCTGTACGAATTAAAAATGATCAGACAGAGGCCCGAAGATCAGCTACTTAGGCAGATTCAAGCCACAAGTGTGTACAGTTCTCATACATATGTGCACATACACAATAGAAGACTGTTCCCAATAGCTGCTAAAGGAAAGGCTACTAGTACCCCGAGAAATTGGGGGTCAGTGTTGTGAGAACAAGTTGTTTGGCAGCTTCAGGGTGCAGATCTTGCCTGATCACACTCTGCATTGCCTGCCTCCCAACCTCCAGGGATTCAGTGTCATTTTTTATCTTCCTGCTTTTGTTCCTGCTGTCCCCTCCACCTGGGATGCCATTCACTTAACTCCTCCACCTTTCAAGACTTAAGGCCAGGGGAGCGCTCAGAGAACTCCCATCTCTGCCAAATCAGACTCCCAGATAGAACAGATTATGTGCTTTAGTATTGTAATCCTCTTCACACCCAAGTAAACTATGTACATTTAAGGATTTTATTTTGATGAAATGAAAAATGCTAGTGTTAATATTTTGTAAGAAGGGCCACAATATAAAATTTCAGAACAAGTGAAACTGAATACCTTTCAACCCCACTACCTCACTGGCCTTCGTGCAATGCATAATGACAGATAATGGACTTGAGTTCTATTCAACTTGTTCCAAAAATGAGATTTGTTTATTAGTTTCTTATTTCTGCATAACACATTGCTCCAATACCTAGTGGCATAAAATATTTATCTCTCACAGGATCAGAAATTCAGAAGTGGCTTGGCCAGGTAGTTCTGCCTCAGAGCTTGTCAGGAGGTGCAATGAGAGGTCAGCCGAGGATGCAGGATCTACTTCCAAGGTGACTCATGCATAGGGTATAAAAGCAAGCATTCTGGTTTGCATGGGAAGGAGAGGTTTCCAAGGATGTAGACCTTCCAGGGCTAAATCCAGGAAGATATCAGGAAAATGGAAGGACTGGTTATTCTACTCCTTCCTGTGGCTGGCAAGTTGGCCCTGGCCATCCATGGAAGGCCTCCGTTCTTTTACACCTGAGTGTCCATTCTGCTTGAGTAACCAAACAACATAGCAGATGCTTTGCATCAGAACGTAGGCAATTAAAGGGACCAAGGTAGGAGCTGCAATGTCCTTATCACCTAGCATGGAAGTCACACATTGTCACCTCCATGTGCATAGTCTACTGGTGAAGCAAATCAGCTCTGATGTAACGTGGATAGAGACCATATCAGAGCATTGATATTGGGACACAAGGATCATTAGGGGGTCATTTTAGAAACTGCCTACCACAACTTGTTTGGAGGAGGGCCAGAGGAGAACTGGGAGGAGACTCTTAAAATGGAGGAGTATAGAAACCTTACCGGATTGGACTACAGCACTGGCAGAAATAAGTAAACAGGTGTGATATAATAGTTGGGTGTATGATTAACAGGACCTTTCTGTATGCCTAAGAATATATAGCCATCCCTTTGTAATCTTAGATCCAGGTGTTGGAATGGTTGATCACTGGATTTTTGGAATGAGCTACCCATTTAAGTTTAGTAGTAAGCACCTATTATGTGCCAAGTTCTGGACCAGAAGCCTTAATGTATTAAATATCATTTGCACTTATTTTTCAGATTGTTTAGCAGTTAATGTAAGTTGCCTAAAATCAATAACTAGTGAATATTGGAACTGAACCAAACAGATTACTAACAAGTCCATGATATTTTCCTAAACAAATATCCTATGGCATTTTTAAAGATATAGGCTTTTATTAGTTAGCTAACCTGGAAAAAAAAGGCTATTTTCATATCTAAATAAAGTAATTCTTTTCACATGTTTTCTCTAGCCTTATTAAAATTTAATACCACAAAAGGTTTACCCGTAGGCTTAACATATATGGCATAGATTTGTGGTATAAAATCCTATCTATTTTACAGATGAGAAGCTAAGGATCCAAGAAGTGGCAGGATGTGCCTGAGCTTAGAGATACTTAGATTCTCAGGCTGAGCTTTGTCAGTGACTATGATGTAAACTATCTTCCTTGATCAGGGGGACAAAGAGCAGGAGGGAATAGGGGAGACCATTCATTCTTCCTTCACAGGTAGGAGACAGAAGTTAAGGCCATGCTCTCCAGGACACATAGACCCGAGTTAAATTTCCTCCTCTACCATTTCCAGCCCTGGGTCCTTGGAAAAATCATTTTATCTCTTGAAGCCTCTGTTCTGTCTTTGGTAAGATAGAGAACTTTCAAGTTGTATAAGGTTTAGAAAAATAGACCCCACGTCTACTATAGGAATTCAAGTTCTTCCATTTGTCCCCTTGACCACCTGAAAACTCATTTCCCTTTGAGGCATTTCAGATCCTCAGTGAAAGACCATTTTTCTCTTGGTCTGTGAGCCAGAGGCTCCGATTAAAATGCCTGAGGAGGATTTAGAGATGTACATTTTTCTAGAGCACACCACCCAAAGGTACTAGATGTAGTTCTTGAGGTTGGTGGTAAACATGATGGCCCTTGGTTAAAAGCTTAGCTATATCAGAGTTTTTCATGTGTTTTTGGACCATGTAATACACTTTTGGATAGTATAATACACTTGTTTCAAGTTTTGGATGTTCTTGTGTTTTCCCTGGTATAGGCTAAAAAAACTTGGAATGATATCTGTATATGTCTTGAAACTATGAAATCTTTTGTAGCATTTTTTCAATTGACAAGGACTTTTCACATGTGTTTTCATTTCATCTTGAAATACTGTGAAAATAGTAAGAACATGAATTAGCTCCATCTTACAGATGGCCTTGGGCCCAGAGAGGAGTGAACAGGTCTTAAAGAGTCAGATAGGTGAAAAGGTACAGTGGAGGTTGGGGACAGAGGAAAGAGGTCAGAGATTTATAAGACTATTTTGGAAAAGTTTGACAGAACAAAGGAAGATCGGGCACAGCTGCCGGTTGGGTGTGTGGCTCTGGGAAAGTGTAGATAAGCTAACTGGAGAACAAATTTTATGATTTGTGTTGTGCTATGAATGGGATCCTCACTTGGCATTACTCAGGAGACTACACTGAAAATTTAAATTAGCTTTTAAATTCTTCTTGGATGTTAGCTTGACTTTTTCTGATAATGATAGTATATTGAAGGGGACCACATAATTTTTTTGCAACTATGTTTATCAGGGATATTGACCTGTAATTTTCTTTTCCTATGTTTGGTATCCGGGAATGTTGACCATGTAAAGTTTGGGAATATACCATCCCCTGTTTTTTTGTTGTTGTTTTTTGTTTTCGGAAGAGTTAGAGAAAGATCACTCTAAGTATTTGGTAGAATTTACTGGTAAAACAATCTGATCCTGGACTTTTCTTGGGAGATTTTTTTTTTTTGTTACTGATTCAAACTGCTTATTGGTGGTCTGTTCAGATTTTCTATTTTATTACAATTCAGGTCCTGGTGACCTATGTTTCTAGAAATGTACCTATTTCTTATAGGTTACCTATATTATTGACATGTGATTGCTCATGTTTTTTAATGATCCTGAGTACTTGGGTTAATTTAAATGTTTCTCATTGCATTTTTGAGTCTTCTTTAAGAGCAGCTAAAGTTAATTCTGTTTATCTTAAAAAAAAAAAAAAGCTCTAGCTTCATTCTGGTTTTTCAGTCTATTTCATTTATTTTGCCCTTATCTTTGTTATTTCCTTCAACTTTACTAATCATTTGGGAAATGTAAATCAAAACTAAGGAGACACCATCTTACACCCAACAGGATGGCTGCAATTAAAAAAAAAAAAAAAAAAAGGTGTTGGCAAGTACGTGAAGATTTGAACTCTCATGCACGGTTTGTGGGAACGTAAATATTGCAGCACTATGGAAAGCAGTATGGTGGTTCCTCAACAATTAAAAACAATTACCATATGATCCAGCAATTCTACTTCTGGCTATACAGCCGAAAGAACTGAAAACCAGTGTTTTCAAATATGTATTTGTACATCCATGTTCATGACATTACTATTCCAAATAGTCAAAAGGTGAAAATAAGGTATCTATAAGACAGATAAAAGGTGTAACATACATACAATGGAACATTACTCAGCCTTAAAAAGGAAAGAAATCTGAACACAGGTTACAATGTGGATGAACCTTGAAGACTATGTGCTAAGTGATAGAAGTCAGTCACCAAGGGGTAATTACAACATAATTCTATTTTAAGAGGTACCTAGAGGATTAGATTCAGAGGGAGGGCAGCATGGTGAAAGACCTGGGGCTGGATGGAGAAAGGAATGGAGAATGAAATTAGCTACTAAGTTCCAGCTTTGAGAGATGAAATTAATTTTGTAGATGGGTGGTAGGAATGGCTGTACAACCATGTGAATGTATATACTTAATGCCATTGAATGGTGCACTTAAGGATGGTTAACATGGCAAATTTTATATGTATTTCACCATGATTAAAAAAATCTTTAAAGCTATCTGGAAGGATGTTCAGGACACTTATTGAGAAAATGTTTTGTATTTATATGTATTTACTTGTCCCAGTACACACAAGGTAGGAGTTAAGGAGAGGTTAATGAAGGACTCTTCTGGGAGGAATCAGCAGGATTAAAGGATCCACTGGATATCATCCACATAGTCTTCTAAGTACACTTTCCACCCACATCCTCTCTGCCCTGCATTCCCCAGGTTGACTGGGGTGTACCACATCCACATCTCCTTTGTCCTCTGGATCTAGTTGGGCTTGGCCAATGCAAAATCTTTTTTCATGATCTTTACGTGTTTCTCTATTACTGGCCTTTGTCATATTGATTTGTAAGAGCTCTTTATAAAAATAGCCATGGGGCACTGGGTGGCTCAATGGTTGAGTGTCTGCCTTGGGCTCAGGTCATGATCTCGGGGTCCTGGGATCGAGTCCCACATCAGGCTCCCTGCAGGGAACCTGCTTCTCCCTTTACCTATGTCTCTTGCCTGTGTCTCTCATGAATAAACAGAATCTTAAAAAAAAAAATAGCCCAAAGAAATAAGATTCTAATTGCAGAACTTCAGATAGAATAGACCAAAGCTGCTGTGGGAGAAGAGTGTGAGTAGTTTTCTTACAAGAATAGTGTAGTTACTTTACACTGGGACACCTCAGTGAGCCTCTCGACTATACCTTCAATCCAGACTCATCCAATTGGAACAACCCCCACACATCTAACCTGTGATCATTCCTGTGACATTACGTACTTGGAGGCAACATTGAAGAGAGTAGAGGTCTCTGACATCAGGAGGTCCCGGTTTGATTGGTCATCTTCTAACTGGGTCACCGGGGGCCACTTCTTATGTTCTCTAGTAAGGTGACTGACAATGCCTACCTCCTGTAATATGTGTACAACCATCTAGCAGTGCACCTTTGTATATAGAAGGGATACAATAGAAGCTTACACAATAGAAAGTGGAAGGAGGATGAAAGTTTTCCAAAGCATACCTATCACTTGAGAACCAAAGAAATCTCACTTCCTCCAGAAGACTTGGCTAGCAGCTGCCGGACTTAGATACAAGGAAGGTAATTCAAAGCTGGCTCTCAATTTGAACATAATCTTACCAAATACTACTTTTACTAGGACCATAGTAATTGTATTCTTCCATAGTAGTGTTTTTCTTTATTTTTTATTGGTGTTCAATTTGCCAACATATAGAATAACACCCAGTGCTCATCCCATCAAGTGCTCCCCTCAGTGCCCATCACCCAGTCACCCCCACCCTCTGCCCACCTCCTCTTCCACCACCCCTAGTTCGTTTCTCAGTTTTCTCCATTTTCAGACCCAATAGCTCATGTAAACCTTGTGTCTAGCCTCTCTGCCCTTCCCAATAGCCACTGTACTTGTTCAGGATCTCTTCTTCCTCAGTCCTAGTTTGTCAGCTTATTTTCTTCTTGCCTCTACCCAGGTTGGCTGGCTTCCCAATTCCTTCAAGGACTCCAGGAGGAATGATGCCCTCCTGGCATGGGACCCCATAGTTTTCTACAAAAATCCACAACTGCTCAAACCCTGCATCCACTATCAATGGCTGGAGAATAGGATTTTGCCTCATTTGTCTTCCAAATCTCACAGAATGCATCTTCCCCATGCATAATTGTAGTGGCAAGAGAGTTTGGGAAATGTAGTTCCCAAGCTTTCAGGTCCTGTGACAAAAGAAGGTGAAGCAGCTTATATAAAGGCGGCTAAAACACAAAACCAAAGTCCCATACCATCTAGGACACACTTCTCTTCCTGATATTTGAGTCCCAATGTCCTTTCAGTCTCTGACTTGTCCCAATCTCACTGCACACCTGACTTTTTTCTGGGATGCATCCCACCTCATGCTTGTACCACCTAAAAGATCGTTTCTTCCCACAACTGGCCTGGCTAGCTCACTCTCATCCTTCCTTTAAGCATTAGCAGACCTCCCTTTCGTGCAGAAGCCATCCTGACTGCCTCTTGCTGGTTGGGTGCATTCTCCCCATGCTTCCCCATCACTACACTCATATCCTATTTTATACTCCTCTGTTTACTTGTCTGTGCTCCCCACAGGGCAGAACTTCCAGAAGTTAGGAGTATTTCAATTTGTGTCTGTAGCACAGCACCTTTTATATAGTACATAATTATCTTTGGGAAAGAGGACATTCAGCAAAAATTTACTGGGCACTTGCCACAAGCCAAACATTATGATGGGATTTATTCAAAGGACAAAAGGAAAAAAAAAATGCAAGATACCATGATGTGAAGTCCTTATTAAAAAAAGTCATGATCATTTGTACCATTTTATCTCTCTATTTGTCCAGTGAAGGAGTGGAACCACCAGCTTTGGAACTAGGTTTTTTTTCCCCCCACCCTGCTTCAGCATAATCTTCCCCTTCTACCCCCACAAACAGGATGGCTACCACAGACCTCTCGCTTCTGTCTCCCTACAGAGATATGCTTCTGTATACTGCTTCTGTCCCCGGCCTTCAGCAAGGCCAGGAAAGCATAGGACACAACCCCCTAGGATGACCAAGCTCTCAAGGATGCTCCTACCTCCCTGAGCCTGAGGGCAGTGGGGTTTCTGACCCTGTCAGCAGCTCTCAGTGCTGCCAGGACAAATGAAGTCTGCAGTCAGATGCAGTCAGTGCAAGTGGGGCCATGGCTTAGAAATTTGTGGAGTCTCATGAAGCTTCCCCCCAATGCTTCAAATTAGTCAATAGCCCTGTTATTGCTCATTAGTAGAAAAACATGAACATGAATAAAACCTGATCTTATTAGATATAGATTGTATGTCTACAGGTGCTGTTTAAAACCCTAGAGCTTTGGTCTCAGTGCCCTGGACCAGAAGTGAGAGACGTTTATTCAGGTCCTCCACTACACAGCCTGTTCCATCTCATTTCCTTGCTCTGGAAAGTAAAAATGCTAATTCTTAACCTTGTGTCACACATTCATTTGGAAATCTGATGAAAGCTGGATGCTCAGAAAGATCTGTAAACGTAACTCATGTCTTAAAGACATTAAAATGTTTAGTTGGTTTCACTGCACAGGGACAGAGAATCTGTGGGGGCATTTTTTCCCCTTCAATCTAGATTCAAACTTTAATAGGTTCATGGTTTCTCTGTTCACTCTTAATACTCTTCCTATAGTCACACTTAGGTCAAAATGTGTGTTTAATTCAGAAGCCAGAATATCTAAAACAATATTAACCCTAACTCCAAACTTGATTGAGTGAATTTATCCCCTCCTTCAGCTTTGGGCTGATTTGGATGGCAGTTCTTGACCTGAGGGTCGGTACCAAGAGGGGACAGTGAGGGGGTCATAAAGTTCCTATTAGAACTGGCCTTACTCTGATTGGGGCAGATGTTCGAGATGACTTTTCTCTGGGCTCTTTCATAGGGCCCTGGAACTACCTGCTGGGCATCATCTTTGACTATACTTCTTATGATGTGGGCCAGGCACTTTTTTTTTTTTTTTAAGCAGATAGCTGCCAGGCCTTCCCCCCCTTAGCTCTGGATTTCAGATTCTTGCTCTTCAGATCTCTAGACTTTGAGCAGTTTCATGCTCTTGGGACGGTTTCAAAACACCTCCAGGCAGCAGTCTAGTCTGCCTGTCTCACTCCTGGCCCCAGGAAACACTGTAGTACTTCTAGTCCCCAAAAATCTGGGGTACAGGTTGAAATCCTTTAAGGCTACTTTGCCTTTCTGAAGTGTGAGTCCTGCTTCAATCTTGTCCTCCCAAACTCAGGATATACTTGTCAAATTATTTCAGTGGTCCAATGAAAGCCTCCTTGATATTAGGCTGGAAGTAAAGAAATTAGCCTCCTCACTACCACCATTCCCCTCTTGGATGGGGAATAGAATCTCCCAGACCATAAGAACACTCCATAAACCCTTTGTTTTCATACATTCTTAGGCTTTCTAATCCCCATGATCTAGCTAAGGGTTCAGGAGTCCTGGAACTGGTTGTTCGAATTTCATTTCAGGTCTTATTTGAGAATATGTAATTACAAAGAGCATGAGACACAAAATATATTGATGATTCAATAAAAAGGCAAAATTCCCCACATTCTAAATATGTACAAATATACCGTTTTGCATATGGTTTTAGGGATTTGAGCCAATAAACAGTTTAAGCCAGGGCAAACTTGAATTGAATTCATTGATCCAATTTTTATTAAGCTCTGATTACAGACTGGGCAATAACTAAAGTAGGGATATAGGGATGGATACATATGGCTCTAAAAATCTATAAACCAGTTTTTAGAGAGCTACATGAGAAATGCTATCATGGTACGGGGAGGTGGCAGGAGTGCTAAAGTGTCTGATTAAGAGGACACAGGGAAAGTCTCAGAAGTAACACTCAAAAGGAGACCTAAGTGGACCAAGTTGGGGTACAGGTAGTTGTGGGCATCCTAGGCAGAAGGAACACATGCAAAGCTGGAGATTCAGGAGAGCATGTAGGAAATAGGGCTCATGGAAGCACCTGGAAGATGCGACTAGGAGAGTTAGGTAGGCACACAGGGCCTTGACTGCCCTGCTTAGGAAGTTCTCCACAGCCTTCCATGTTCTCCTACTTTGTGTTTCAGGGTAAATCCCACATCAGTGACTTGGACAGGAAATCATCTGAGCATCTTGAGTAGTTTGGCATGAAAGGACAGTGTAGACAAAAATAGGGAGAAAAAAAGCTTGACTTGGTAAAACTGAGGCATAGTTGGGGGAGAAGATAGGAAAAAACAAATCAAATACTCCTAATAGGACAACACATAGCTAATATATAATGCATCTAATACAGAAAGAAGAACATAGAAAAAGGAACCAAAGGAGGTGGTAAACACTAAAGGATGAATACTCGTCAGACTTGGGGCATGTGGATTTTGTTGTGGAGAGGTCTCAGGGGCCAGCACCCATGGCTATAGAAAAGAATACATGGATTTACAGAGCTACGGTCACAGTTGCAGCAATCTGCTCAGGACTAGTTTCCCCCTCAGTGCTTAAGATCAGAGGTCAGTGCAACTGAGATCTATTTTAAAGCCAGTGTGAAACTCTTGTAAATCAGGGGTAAGGAGGTTCACCATGTTCTAAGACAAGGGGCTAGAAATCCATAACTAATTCAAAAGATGATCTTAAGGCCAATTCTTTCTAGTGGTGAGTCAGTCATTGTCTAATGAAGGTTTACAATATCTGGATTCAATGTCAGTTTGGATTAGGCAGCTCCATATATTGGTTAACAGGGCATTGCACCAAGTGATCAGACCTGGGTCTGACTCACAGGAGGAGGATGCAGGGGAGGTCACAGAAGTACGATGTACACAGCAGTGATTGGTGTCCATGTGCCAAGAACTTAATTGAAGGGGATTGCATAGTATAGAGGACAGAAGGGGCATTTGTAAGAGGAGCTATATCGAGCTTTAGTTTCAAAAAACATGAATTGAATCAAGAGGTTAGAAGCAAGGAAAAGCTTTCTTGATCACCTAAGGCAGGTGTTATTATCTCACTAATTTTGTCTCAGCTCCTTGTTTGTTTCATTTGTGGTATTTTATAAAAGGTTATTGTTTCCATATTCATTTACTTGTGACTTCTCCACTAAGCTTCAAGGAAGCAACTTTATCTTTAATCTCAGACACTTATATTGAGGAAACACTGGAATACAAGGTGGGTTAAAGCCTATTATTCTGAAAGGAGATCATGCCCAAGGGGAAGCAGACTACAAACTCTCTACTATGGGCTCACTATCTACAGGGTAGGCTGACATGCCAGCACAAGGACCCTGGCCAAACTAAGTCACTCTATGGTTCTTATGCAAGGCAAGTCCCTTTGGATAATGGCCTTTATGTATTAGAACCAAAGACTTTGGTTCTTTTTTTTTAAAAAAAAAAAAAAAAAAAAAAGACTTTCATTTGCTTTCTATCTGCTACCTCTGCTGGTACCCAAATATAATACTTATATCATCTCTAAGATATTTGTGCATTTACTGTCTATCCTGTTTGTAAACTAGTTCCAAGGGTAGAAACTTCCTACTTCTAGAACCTTTTGCTCCATAGGTAGCTCTGACTACTATGCTTTGTAGAATATTGGAAATATCTGCTATCTTTTTACCACTCACAGTACAGTACTTGACTGAAGCAGCCCCATCTGTGCTTGCTTTTATGTATACAGAAAGAGAAACATTTATTTGAGACTTTAAACAAAGTTTTAAGAGATATTTTTGAGTACTCTTCACTTATTGGAGTTGTGGGAAGTGATCAAAATGCATGGCCTTTTGCAATCTTTGGAGGAAGCCGTGATGTAGTCATTACATGTTGAAAAATCAGTAACTTTGCAGTAACTTCAGGGTATAGAGAACAAGCCAAGTTTGGGGAGGCAGTAAAAAGGCAAGTGAATTTTAAGTGTTATCTGGGAAGCAAGGGAAATTGCTAAGGAGGTTAACCCAAGACCAATTGGCAAGGGTCACTGGTCTCCTAATCAGGGGGCATTAGGTCATCGCTGAAGGATAGAACTTATAGTTGGTGAGATCTTGATTGACATCTTCCACCTTGGCCTTCAGTGAGTCTAAGAGTCATAACATGGATGGAAGTCAACTTAGGAACATTGTGAGGAATTTCAGAAAAGTCTTGCTATTGATGAATAAATGTGTCGGACAGATTTCCTCCTCCAAAAATCTCATCTCCAAAATCAAGCTCCAAAAAGCATATCTACAACCACAGATTGAATCTCTCTTCCCTTGGTTTCCTCCAACTTGATTTGGCCAAAGCCCCCTGGCATGGACTGAGGGAAGGATGCTGGTACATCAGTGGTGGGTCTGAGCTGTCTGTTCATTGGCTTTCTTGAACTTTCTTCTCACCTACATTGGATCTTTAATGTACCATTTCCAGCTTGGAGTTTTGCTGGGCCCACTTGATATGACCCAATGGGCCTGCCAGATTTCGCTCACAACATGCAGCTGTGGGCACAGTCATTTGGCATCAGCATCTGCAGCTTTACCAGGATCCAGTACCATAATAGTGGTTTTTAAAAATAATGCCCAAGAGGTAAAGTTTCCAGGTTAGCTTATTTACCAGAAATCGCTAATTAGGTATTTTGATCAACAAAAGATGAATATAATGCTGTAGGGGTTGGGTAGGGGTGAAGTACTTGGAGTAAAAAAAAAAAAATAAAAAATAAAAAATAAATAAAAAAACTAAACCTCTATTTTCTCTAAAAACCATTTTTGAAGTGGTTTTTCACTTAATTTTGTTTATGCCATCATAAATAAACTAAATAAGTAAACTGATTTTTCTAGGCTCAGACCAGCACATCTTAAATATAAAGCTTGTAGATTTGATGTGGAAGTACTTTTAGTCATCATAGTCCAATAGAAACAAGATGCAAGAATTGAAGATATGCCCCAACTTTCCAGAATTCTGCTTTTTCTTGAAACTATAGAAGCTTAATGTCAACCCCCAAGAGATTCTAGAAGAGATTACTGAGTTGAGAAATAATGAAGACAGCAATAACTATAAGGGACTATTAGGTTTAATACTTTACTACATAAATTCCTTTTAAAATAAGTGTTCTGAGTTGGTAGGATAGAGAGATATACAGTTATCCATTGAAGAGGATAGGTCCTCCCCTTGCTAAGACAAAACCAAACAAACAAACAAAAACAAAACAAAAAACAAAACAAAAAACAGAGCCCTGGTTGGGATTGTCCCCCCGGGACTTGCCACAAATTCCACATGGATCTTTTTCCAGTACTGACCTTTCCAACATTATAGAATCTGCTAGATCATATGGCCCAAGAAGTAGGGCTGCTTGTAACACACAAATATAGCCCTTTAAAAACAGAGCCTCTCTGGGCAAGCTTGTTTGGAATTGAGAAGGTTAGTAGAGGTGACTTGAATACATATGGGAAGCAAAGAGGAGGAGAAAGGAAATCCTGTCCTTGTCCCAGTCCTATAAAGAAACACTGGGCAAAGTGCTGACCTAGCTTATCCCCAGAAAATCTTCTCAGACTCATTTTTGCTTCAATGAATTCAGGAGGTCAAGTGTTTCGTGGTGAGCTACACGTTTGCTTCCCTAGGTTGTGTGAACCGAGCCACATGAAGTCACCAACATGCTGCTACTCTTCTGCTGACAGTCTTCACTTTCACCTTCCTACACTTCTTAGATCATGGGTTGCCAGCCACGCCAGCAGAGTCAACACAGCGAAAGCTATAAGACAGCCAAGGGCAAAATGATTTTTGTTGGCTATTGTTTAGGTCAGGAAATATGCTGGGTGCTTTTTACACTAAACAAACACTCAACTCTTATATACAACTGTCTCCCTCAAACGTTAAGCTTGGTTAAAGCTTTGAGTTACCTTTTACACAAAATGATTTTAAGTGATTTGGTTCAAGTCACATATAGAACCCAAAAGATGTGTGGGTAGAGTTTTGATCCAGTTCCTCTAGAAAAAGCAGCCCAAGTCTAAAGTTTGCGTGAACACTTTGCTGAACAGCAAAATCCCGGGGGAGGGGGGATCCCGGGGGGCACGAGTGAGGGGGAAAAGGAGGCAGGGGATGAGGAGAGTTAATACAATTGTGCATTCTGTGCTGCCACAACTTGGCAACAATTCCCTGCACTTCTGGGCATTTTCAGAGAGGCTGTATGAAGCTGCTGTGTCTCTAGATCATCTTTCTGGAAGTATTCATCCACCTACCATCCATCTCCCACCAGTCAGGGAAAACCCCATGGAGCATCAACTCTGGAGCTTCTAGGCTGAACAACTGCAAGTAATAGGAAGCTGATCCCATAGTAGCTCAGCCATGACACAAGAGTCCCAGGGCAGAAGGCAAAAGGACAGTGGCATGGGCTATGAGGCAGGCACCAGCAGGGCAAGCCCTCAAGGAACTGAGGGATGAGGAGCAGCTGCATCTTCTCCTGATGGTCTCTGCAAGCCCCTCTGTTTGGAGCTGTAGCAGAGGCTTCAGAAAACAGAGTCCAAGATCAAGGGAGCCAAGTCAGTCTTCTCTAGGTCTTCACTGGTCAGAAAGTAAGAAGAAGGGACAGATTATGGCTACAACAGTCTGAAGCCCCTACAGTTAGGGTCCATGGACCTGCTTTCTCTTTACCTTTGAACTATGCCAATAAGGCTTTGATTGAAAAGAGCACTGAAAAGGAAAATTGGAATACTATAAATATCTTTAGGTTCTGAAGATTAAGTGCCATTTCTTGACATACAGTGTTCTTTAGTGAACTTCAGAATTTTAAGAGCTGATTATTCTCATTCTAGAACACTAGAGTGTGGGAAATATCTAGAGGTGTAAGGAAGAAATAAGTCCATATGTGGAAGTAACCATCAGTAGGATTAAGTGTACACACACAGGATATAAAGGCAGGCATTACATAAATGGGAGGCTAAAAAGGAAAAAAAAACACCAATAAGCTGTAGGTTGGGTATATGTGTTTTTCGAAATATTGTGGTCAAGTGTCTATAGCGAAACATGCCACTTTAACCTTTTTTTTTTTTAAAGAGCATCATTCAGTGGCAGTAATACTACTCTTTCCTCTCCCCATTGTTGTGGGACACACTGGTCACAACTCTTGGAGAGTATGTGCCCATGTCAACTGCACAAAGGCAACATCAGCAACCACAGTCTGCTAAGAGTGAAGGAACCAAGGCTCAGACACAGAAGGGAAACGTGCTGAGGTGCACCGAGGGATTTGAGGAGGTGTCAGCGACATGGAGAGAATCTGCTGCACTTCTTTGGGGTCCCTGAAGAATAAGGATCTCTCTCCCTTTAAACCCAAGCCTTAGAGATGGGCTGGGGTTTGAGCCCACCATGGAAGGCTGGGTCTTCTATGTCAAAATCCTCTTCCCCAGTGCTGAGCCTTGCAGGATTCAGAAGGGACACTAACCCCTTTGAGGTTGGCTTGGGTCTTTCCATGAGGAGAATCTGGTTCACTCTAGTAGGCAAGCACCCTAGGCCTCTGAAGTACAGGCTTAGCATGGGAGAAAACCTGAATGGGTAACAGAGGGTAGAGATGTGGAGTTACAGACCCGGGAGCTACCTGCACAGCAGCACAGCTGCATCCTATTCCACTCACCCACCTGGACAGACCCTGGCAGACACTGCAGTCAATGATGCTCTCATAGAAGACTGCACTGAGCAACCTCATAATGGGGCAGAGGATTAGAAATGACAAATACCTGCCATTTGCTTCGATGTGGATGGAACTAGAAGGTATTATGCTGAGTGAAATAAGTCAATCAGAGAAGGACAAACATTATATGGTCTCATTCATTTGGGGAATATAAATAATAGTGAAAGGAAATAGAGGGGAAAGGAGAAGAAATGGTTAGGAAATATCAGAAAGGGAGACAGAACATGAGAGACTCCTAACTCTGGGAAACGAACTAGGGGTGGTGGAAGGGGAGGAGTGTAGGGGGTGGGGGTGACTGGGTGGTGGGCACTTAGGGGGGGCACTTGACGGGATGAGCACTGGGTGTTATTCTGTATGTTGGCAAATTGAACACCAATAAAAAATAAATTTATTATTAAAAAAAATAATGGGGCAGAGGCCGCAACTGGGCAGGAATAGGGTAGAGGATGACCTGACTCAGGCACCTCTGGTGTTCTGCCACCTGTCCTTCAGCCCTCCTGTCCCTTCACCCATTGCTGCTACACCAGTCTCAAGCTTGGTTTTGTGCTTTTTGCTACGTCTTCCCCGACACCTCAGAATGGGAGATCCACAGAAAGTCCCGACACTCATGTTTATGCCCACGTTGGACATGAAGGGAGGCCACTGATGGCTAAGCCTTGACCAATGAGGAATGGAGTTGGGGGACATAACCTTTCCTCTCCCATTTGTTCAGAGGGTGATTCTGAGGCACATTCTCTACAGCTCTTCGGAGGGTCCTTGTGGGACAGAGGCACCCCCTGCCCCAACAGTGATGACAATTCCATAACCCATCCTTGCACTGGCGTTCTCATTTTCTGCCTCACTCCTTTCCATCTCTCTGTCGCTCTTTAACTCCCCCAAATAAATTAAGGACCAACAAGCCCTTATCTTAGGCTATGCTTTCTAGGGGAATCCAGGCTCAGATTGGCAGCGTGTGTCCAACTCCGTGTGTCATAGGCCTGTCCCCTATCAATTTTAGTGGTTGTAACATAAGGCAGACTCTGGGCCTGTACTGCATGTTAAGTAACCTTGAATGAGTTAGCTTTTTGGTGTCAGTTTTCTTATGCATAAGACAGTAAAAACAATAGAAATACCCTCATAGGGTTGAAAAAATTAATGTTAATTGATTGTTTTGGACTTTGCCAGGCTCAGAGTAGCTAATACATTGTGCTATTTTGTTATAATTGGCTAATTACAATTTTCCCCACTGTTTCCAGTTTTTCCACTGTTAAATAATTCACTGTGTGAACCCTATCAGCATGAGCAGTCTGTTGATAACAATGTCCACTGTGTGAACAATCTCTGTAAGCCATTTGTGAATTTCAGACTATTTCTTCAGGAAAGGTTCCTAGAAGCAGGATTTATGGGTCCAAATAGCCCCCACCTATTGCTTGGCCCACTATTGCCCATTAG
This sequence comes from Canis lupus familiaris, assembly GCF_011100685.1. Taxonomy (NCBI): domain Eukaryota; kingdom Metazoa; phylum Chordata; class Mammalia; order Carnivora; family Canidae; genus Canis; species Canis lupus. The sequence continues at coordinate 54,053,804 of NC_049226.1, read as the reverse complement.
CCTCAAGACAAAAGTCCTTGGGGGTAGGATCCAGGGCTTTTTGATCTTTATTGTATCCTCAGCACTTGACAAATTGAGCCCCTATGTGCCAGCCCCAATGTCAATAAACACAAACTACAGTATTGGTTAGTATTTCTGAAGGGTTTTCTGGAATAGGTGATACATCTTTCATGTATTTTTAGTTTCATTATACAGTATAAAGATCTAAAACTGATCAGGACATACAAGACATGTGGTCAGACTTGACAGAGCTGACACTTGGAGTATATTACTGTAATATAAGCTTACCCATCCACCCCCATGTAAAAAAGTAAACATGTTTCATATTCCAACTGTGTCAATAACCAGGGGTAGAAATGGATCCCGTAAGAAAATAAACATTTGGCCTTCATAATTAAAAGTCAATATTAGACAAAGACCCCAAATAGGCAAGGCAATTACCTGCCTCCCCTTAGCTCATGCCTTGATGGTTCCTCCCTACAGACCACGGGAGGAACAGCTGCTTTGCCAAGGCTCACCTGGTTAGAATTTTTCATGGAGCGTGACTTCAAGAAAAAAAGTCCAGTCAAGCAAAACTGTGTAAATTAATTTGGGTTTACATTACCAAGTATATATCCCAACCGGGTGTCTGCAAACGAGTCTAAGGGAAAATTGAAACATAAAATGCTATATAAACAAAAATAATTGACTACTTTGGAAGCAATAAAATTAGTACCTTCTGGAAAATTAAACTCAGTTACAAAGAAATACTAAGTGTAAACACAACTAATGGAAATGACACGACATAGTTATTAATTTGGAGATGGTGGGAATTTAAAAATCTTGACCTATCAACTGTGCATCTCTGTGCCTGTCGTGATAGGTAGGAGAGGCATGGGGCTGAGGACATACTCTTCCACCAGGATTATAGTGTCACAGTACGATGCATGTTATAGTGAAGTGCAATGGGAACACAGATGCTATAGCACTTAGCTTTGTCATCATGGGGATGGTTATGGAGATCTTTTCTTGTGATGTATCTATTTCCAAGATGGTCACCCCTACTCGAAGATACAGAGGTATTTTTGCTGGACTCCCATCTCGAGAAACTTACTGCCCTAGTAATCTCCTTGGAATTCTAGAGTGGGAGTCCTCCGGGAAAGTGTTTCTCCTGGTTTTAATGACCATGGAAAGGAGTTCCTGATTCAAATGAATTAGACCATTTTATCCATTACTTCGTTGTCCATACATGTGGTCCCTTTTCTATGGTACATGGTCCCATCTTTTACTCCCTCAATACCACCAAAGCCAGCTGTGTAGCACCAGGCTTTTACTGAGTGATTGACAATAGAGGGGATCTCCTAGCATCAGTAACTCAACTTGAATATTTAAGTATATTCCTTAAAGGGCACAGCATAGGGAACATGGCCAGAGATATTGTAATAGCTTTGTATGGTGACAGGGTAGCTACACTTGTCACAGCATAACAGAGAAGCCGAGTCACAGCTATATACCTGACGTAATGTGTCAACTATACTCAGATTCAATACAATACAATAAAGCCGTAATATTTAAAAATTGTTAGATGAAGTCATTTATCTACTTGGCCACTAGGAGTAGAACTTCTTCCCCTCAACTTGTGCTTTTCAATGCTGTTCACCCTCAAATAACCTAATTTTTATAGCTAAATCACTATGTTAAGGTTTTTATTTACCTTTAGTTTTTTTTAGTTTAGTAGTTTCTTAAAAAATGGGGTGGGGTGTGTTATTAGTTTAACAAAAAATAAGTAAATAAAGGGCAGTAGAGTCCAAAAATGTTTTTCAAACCCTGGATCTTTTCTGACTGGTGTAACCAAGGACAGATTAGCAGTATCTGAGCCACTATGCCCTCAAATTGGACAGGACAAGTCAGCTCTTAAGATGGAAGAGTTGATGAAATGGTATATGGTGAACATTCAAGGACAGATAGGATAAACCATTGAGAATTTAGGGAAAGATGGAAGGAATCTGGCAGGCTATGGCCCAATGAGCCTATAGACAAGTGGACTCTTGTATGTTTTTGTTTTTGCTTCTTAGCATACTCCTTTTTCAGGTCAAGTTAGTTATGAGGTTGCAGTGGTTTTGATTTTTGAGAGGCACATGAAAATCTAGTGATCAGCATTTGAAAGTTCAAAAGGTTTTAAGAATTGGGCTGTCTTCTCCCTGGCCATGACTGGTAGAGGCTTTAGTAATAAACTGCCCCCACATAGTGGGCTGGCTTCAATCACTTCTGCTAGCTACTGGCCTTCATCAGCTTTGAGGTCTGCACACCCAACCAACTTGTGATTCCAGGACCCTGCTAAAGGCAAAAAACTAGAATAGTTGGTCTAACAAGGTTATGGGCAGTCACGAACAGATCAGGACAGAAATGATAGAAACAGATTTTCCTGGAACTTCTGAAATAGTTTTCAGGATAATGTGACAATGGAGGATAAAAGGCAGCAAGAGGCAGGGATGGGATGGAGACTAAGAACTTTGGTTAGGGCCAAGCTCTGCAGGCCTGCCACAGCCACCCAGGCCCAGCTGACCCCCTCCTGTGAAGTTCTTACAGCAACAAGAGCTTTAGATTTCAGTTTCTAGGAGTTGGAGTTCCTTCTTGCCCTGTTTCCTCTTATCTTATCAAAACACAATTTCAGCAGCTAGAGAATGCAGGTAGGTAGGGGCCCCTCTGTCTGCTGATTCCTTCCATATGTGGGTTATTTCATTTTCCGAGGGGCCTTAGGTTTGGGGAAAACTACTTGTCCACTGTAATCACCTATGAGCTAGTGTAAACTCAGGCTTTACTGCGATTTATTAGTCACTGACATGCCAAAAGGAAAAAAAAAAAAAAGTTTAAAGGAACTAAGAAAACAGCCATTTGAGATTTTAATCTGAGGTTCATTTGAGCAGGTTTGGGGTTTAAAAATTATAAAAAATAGATCCATTTCTATCTGCATCCATGTACCATCCTGCAGATATTTTAAAGCCTACATGGCTTGTATGAGCCCACATTTCCTGAACAGCCCAAGAATGGGCTCCGGTGGCTCTCCCCAATCCTCAAGAATACAGCTGCTTAAAGTCATCTCATGAGAAATCAAAGCTTGGGTCTGTAGGAGTCTTGTTCTGTCAATTCCAGATTACCCAAAACCTCTTCTAGGGGGCAAAGTTGGTATGCCCTAGGGCCAGTGACAGTCTGTCATCTGAAAAGCTGTGCCCCCACCCCCAGTGTTAAGTTGTTCCTTTAAAAGTCTCCAAACCCCTGAAGGTAAAGAATGTAGGGCCAGAGAAAAAAATTCAGCAAGCCTACGAGCCCTTACTCCTCACAGCATGATGATCTAGAGGAGAACTGCCTCAGAGACCTTCACCCTCAGAGTTTAAAGACTGGCACAGGAGATGGATTCATGACCCAGAAAGAGGACTGGGGAGAGTACTATAAAGTAGTGTAGGCATAAACATGTCTAATCTGGGCAGCTATGGGGTCTCCATGGAACTGCTAAGTAGAAGAGATCAAGGATGAGTAGGCTTTAACTGGGCAGACCATGTGGTCACGGGGTGGTGGACGCCCTGCCAAGAGCATTAGGCCTTGGGAGATTCAGTTTGGGTGGCAGCAGAGAAATTGCTCCAGGCACGGTTCTTTATTATCTCCATCTCCCACTCCACCATAGACCTCCAACCAAGGTTTAAGATGTTGCCCCTCCTGCTTTTAGTGGTTTTAAGCATTTCTGTACAGTGCACCTCTTTAGTATTGTAAATACCCCATTACTTTCCTTCCAAAGTCCAGGGGCTGTTGCAGAAACTAGGACTGCTGAGATTTCTACTTTGTCGTCCTTATTTGCTTACGTTTTGGTGGGAGTGTTGACAAATCTTGCAAACTAGTTTCCAAATCTTCTAAATGTAGAAAGGGAAAGAGGAAAACCCCCCTAATTGGACTTTAAGTCAAAAAATTTTTCCCCCTGAATTGGTTGTCAGAAGAAGTCTGTGACCAGTGAGTGATCTGCAGATTGCTCCCACATTCAAGCCTCGCCTGCTCATGTTGCTATACAGGATTAGAGTAAACAGAAAATGTCAACAATTAGACCCATGATGAGGGGCACCTGGATATCTTGGCCCCATTTTTGTAGTAATGATCAGTGGATGGTTCATTAGTGAGAATGTTAACAAGATTAAGTAAATGTTTCTGCTGAATCAGCTCCAGTCAAAATTATATTGCTCTTGGCCACAGACATCACAAGACACATGGAGCAAAGGGCAGTTATAATGTATCCTAATAATCATTGAAGCATTCACATCAAAAAGTCATCCTAACCTTGTTTATATTAGATCCACGAATTACTCCTTCATTGCAGTCAATTCATGTAGTCATTTAAAATACAACACTAAAAAGGATCTTAGAAAAAAATTAATGTGCATAAACATGTCAGTATTTTATGGTGTTTTCTTGAGATAGTGGATACTAGTTAAAGCCACCTCAAGAACACTGTAGTCATGGTTTCAGATTCCCTGGATAGGATTGAAATGTAGTACAAACCAATAGAACTGAGAGGTCTAGTGGTCTAGCCTCAGAATAATGTCACATTAAAAGATTTTTCACATTTTTAAATGTAGTTCAAAAACAAAGGGGAAGATTTCAGGACATATTGACACATTTCCTAAGTTCTTTTCCTGTTTCTCTCATGTACAAAGCAGTTGCCCAGCAGTCTTTCCCTTTCCAAACTTCCTGAATCCTAAACCTTGACTTTAGTGCCTCTCATTTTTGTGACTATCTGGTTATACCAATTTCTCTTCTGCCACAAAATGCCTTCCTTCTCCAATGTGAATACTATTTGGGTTGTGTAACTGCTCTTAATTTGTTCCCTTACTAATTACCCTAATTCTGCAAAATAGGTGTCCAGGAATCAAGCTGGTAAGATGGAGTTTTTGTGGAAAGTATACCTGTATGAGGGAGGAAGGGTATCAGTCTGACGGGAAAAGTTAACGTACAAATATCCAAACCCCTTTTAGTCTTATAGGGTCCACTTCTTCCACTGTTATAAATCCCTTCAGGGAAAGGATTAAGTCTGATTACGCATATAATGGCCCCTCGGCAATTTGATTAAGCACTATACTAGGAGTTGGGTACACAAATAAGCTTGTTGGAAACCGTTTTAAGATTTATTGGTCAGTGGAGTCTTTGGGAGTCATCAACTCTATTAAGTATCTAACATGTGGTTCTTGGAGATTGAGATCAGATAACCCATGTACTTGTGGAGCCTTCATTTCATTGTGGCCCATTAAAACATCACCTTTCTTTAGGACAATGAATGTTTAAAGAGCCTCTTTTAACCTCATGCAGAGACAGGACTCCAAATTCTGAACAAGGTTGTCTGGGACCCATTGCTCTGCCACTTTATGAGAGTGACATTAATCTCCATGGAACCATACACAGCACCTCCCTAAGGGCCTCTCTTGGCTGGTGCTCTGAGCTACTGGATCATTCCCATCTCAGAACCTGTTCAATTCTCTTTGCATGTGAACCAGCTCCCTTATGTAGAAAGCTAGCTTTCTAGGAGGTAGCAAGACTAGTTAGATTGTTTTCATACTTTCCCCACATTTATTCGATAAACATTTCTTGAGACCTAAGCTATAAAAAAATCCTGGTGGTTGATGCCAGCAAAAACAAAATTACCAAGCTTCTTGTGACTAGGGACAGCCTGATTGGGGGAGTGGGGTTAAAGTGTGAAATCTCCCACCTACTATTAGATACAAGAGGTGATGAATGCTGAGAGATATGGAAATCCAGAGTTCTGGTATATAGAGATATGTCCGACTCTGTAGGCAGAGAAGTAGGTCATGTTCAGAGGAGTCTCACGGAAGAGGCTCCAGAAATGAATTAATGAAGGATTAGTGGGAAATTCACCATAGCAAGAGTGAGCTAGTGTTCTGTAGAAAGCAGAGCCTGAGGAGAGGATTAACATGATGATTTATTTAAGGGCTGCCATGCCCAAGGCAGCAAGGATAAGGAAAGGGGAAGCAAGGCAAGGAAGGATTGAAGCAACAAAGTGGTTTATACTGGCAGCTACTTTGTGATAAACTGAAGAGACCTCACCTGTTGCTTGGCAGATGTGCTTGTACAGGACATGGGGCTTTCCAAGCAGGGGGAGGTCACAAAGACAAATTGCATCTGAGATTATTTCATGGTAGAGAAGATAGGTTATCTCCTCGGCTATCTCCCATATCTGGTTTCTTTTTGGTCAAAATCTGCTTTGCAAGAGTTTTATCACCTGTCCCCTTTTCAGCTATCTGAGGTACAAGAGCAGCTCATGCTGGGAGGTAGGAGTTTTCACCCTTGACTAGAAGTGGCAGGAGCAGCCCAGAACTCCCAGCACACAGCTGGTCAGCCTGGCCATGGAGTGGCAGCCCTAACAGTCCCAGGGCAAGTGACTGGTCAGCATCCAGTGGGTTTCAGTGTTTGTCAAGATTAGGAGAGTAAGCTACAGTGAATCCAGGGGATTGGAGAAGGTTCATGCAATTTCTGTCTGATACAACAGACCAGCTGAGAAAGTCTCTAAGTACATTTAGTTACTTCTTCACATTCATTACCAAATAGATCTTTTAAACACCTTCTCCCACCTCAAACCTTTTAGGTTAGGTCTCCAGGCCTAGAGTAAACCATGAACATGAAGCCCAGGCCCTTTGGCTTTGAGAGCTGTCATATGTGGCCTAAAAGCTGCTCTGGCCATTGGACTTGGGGTGGAATGGAGCAAGTATCAGCACACACACTCACAGCAGAATTACACAAATGAGTCAGGACCTCTCCCATCAGTACTTGCTCAATCCATTGACTACTTCCTCTAAGTCCATTTCAGAAGGCTGGAACACAGTCAATCCACATAGACCTGGTAGTTCAAGAGATGCAAATAGCTCCCTTTGGCTAATTTGAGAGTGATGGCTGCCAAGGGGACTGGGACTTTAATGAAGTAGACTCAAATCAATTTTCTGAAGGAATGGTCCATATTTAGGATGAAAAATGCTTCATCTTTGGAACTGGGATATATAGCTGGAAATACCTGAACACAAGCCTGACAGTCCCAGATTTAAGAACATAGTAGGTCACAGCTGTTGACAGCCTGGATCTGAAGGGACATTTCCAGTGTGATATTTCTAGCTTATTGTGACCCATCTAACACAGATGATGGTCTTATGCTATCCTCCTTGACCAGCCAGGCCAGGAGGTAGAGGTTAAGAGGTAGTGAGATCCTGCAGGGAAGTACTGTGAGTCCCTGGGTATTAACAGACAGCCTGAGCAACCTGTAGGATATGCAGTACAAAGTAAAGGGGTCTCTAGAATCTGATGCACATTCAAGATCATCTTTACTTCCCACTAAGTGATCATAGGTAACTTCCTCTCAGGATCTCGGTTTCCTCACCTGGGAAACAAAGTGTCAAATTCTTCTATATCTATACAAGGGGGGCAGAGGATGAAATGATCTGTGGTGTTTGGATTAAGGTGCCTTGTCTTAATCCTGGGTTGGGTTCCCTAGAAGCAGATCCAGAGTAGATTGTGAAAGTGAGGGAGAGCCTAAAGGAGAAACTTGTGTGGAAAGTTAGAAAAGGAAAACAGGAGTTCAAAGATGTGATTTTAACTCAAGCCGTAGTGGAATGTGGAGGTTAATTTCATTTAATGAAGAGCACTGAAGTATGGAGGTTATCAGAGTTGTCCCACTTTTAGGAGCATCCCTACACTTCCCCATATTGGTTCCCAGACCCATGTGAAATATTTTACTAGCGGGAGCCTCCAACACTTGGAGCCAAGTGACTATTGGCTCAAGGTGAACTCTGCATCCAGAAGTATAGGGTCCCCTGCTAGCAGGTGTTCTCTCCAGTTGGCACTTCAGTTATACCTTCGAGAGGTAAACTACTTTATGAGGCCAGCACCTTCTGGACAAGGACACGTACAGATGTAGATTTTGATCTTCATTCCTGGTGCTAAGGGCTTAAGTCAGGTTTCCCAAGCACAGGGATTCCTGGAGGAGTGATTTGTTGTTTTCAGGACTAGTGTGTAAGAAGGGAAGCAGATGTGGTTTCAGCTAAAGTCTATTTCAGCATGCTCTTTAAGGGAGCTCAGGAACATCAATGCACCATAGAACTGTCTGACCCTGAAGCAAGGGATCTGTGATTTTTATCCCAGCATCAATCACTTATTGGTCTTAGACCACCCCTGGGACAGCATTTCCAGGAGAGGGGGTTCCCCATCAGTTGGGGGTAACTTTCTAGAGAAGTTTGCATCTCTAAGCTGTGAGCATCTCATACTTACATCAGCTATGAGTGATGTACGTGCTAACCCAGGAGAGGAGCTGAAGGAGATTCAGAGAATTGACTTCACCATATCTTGTAACACTCCCACGAAGGTTTGGATGACCTTGAGAGGATTGTCCATCACTAAGTATGAAGGTGCCCCATCCCAGTTGCCCAATCTGGGAAATCTAGCCAGTGTCCCATTAGTATAGCTTTCAATGCAACTTTGGTCTATATCGTCAACATGTTTGTTAAATCCTGACTGGCAAACACCATGCTATGCTTTGAGTGTATGGAAATAAAAATCAGACAATCTTGCTATGATAAACACCCTAATCCCAGAATTTTATAGAAAGCATCAACTAAGATTTTATACAGCAACTGAAGTCCTAATCTACTGTAGTCACAAAACCATTCATCAGGACGAGCATTAAATCTTCTAGCCACCAGATGTTTCTACATTCCAACCTAGGATGTCTGCCTCTATCAATGTCCTGATCTGATTCTCAATCTGATTTCTCTGCCAAGGTTGGCTCTGTTGACAAAGTCTGCACAAGTAGTCATGATAGCAGCTTATATTTGGAGTCCCTTAAGGCATGTTATATACTTCAAATGATAAACAGTTTTCATCAGTTCTAGAAACTATTGTATAATGAAGTTTCTCAAAGTGTGGTCCACTTCAACTATCTGGGATCTACTTTTTATAATAGACTTTTGGGCCTTGCTTTAGAATTACTTAGCTCTACAGGGCCTAGCTCTCCTTGATGTACACTGAAATAGGAGACTCACTAGAAAGTAATCCAGATCTCTTTGTGACGGTTGAGGAGATGGCCTTTGGGCTCCCTAATAACACTGTAACTAGGCAGTAGGGCCAGGACCCATACCCTTAGCCTTTAGGGAAGACTTTCTCAACTTTACACCATTGACATTTTGGACCAGGTAATTCTTTATTGAAGGCACTCTTCCATTTATTGTGAGATGTTTGGCATCTATTTACCAGATGTCAGTAACATCCCTCCAAGTTGGCCTCCAAGTAGCCAAAGTTATTTCCAGCCATTGCCAAATGTTTTCTGGGGAGTATGGTTCCCATCCCTACCATGATTGAGAACCACTGCTTTTATTTCATCTGCACTAATTATGCCATGAGTTTTCATTATCAGATGGACTTATGTTCGAGTCTTGGCTTTGCTACTTATATGATCTTAAGGAAGGATCTGATAAGTTAGAATCTTCACAACCACTGTATGAAATAGGTAGTGGGAACATAAAGTCATAGCTTCAAGGGAGAAGGTTGTACCTTCCCCATCATATTCTAAGATTCCTCTTCTCTACAGGCCTTATAGGAAGCTCCATACCATTTAACAGGTTGCTTGTCCACCAAGACTGCTTCAAGACACATTCTCTTGGTCCCACCCCCTACTTTAAACTAGGCTTTACTGCCCATTTGACCCTCAAATATAAATATTGACAGAATGGATGGTATTAATGTTTCCCCTAAAATGGGAATAGAGTAAGGAAGACATGGTCAGTGCAGCCTTTATCCCTCAGAGTTGGTTTTGTGTTCTAGTCAGCTCCCAGCTTCTGTGACTGCCTCTCTATTTCTAGAATGCTGCTTGCTGCCACACGCATAGCAGGCTGGACTTGGGGACTGGCCACTGCTCAGCAGCAGTCCTTAACCAAGGATAACCAAGAGAGTGGATGTAAATGCCTTGGCTCTCTTGCCTCTCAGTGGGGAAATCCTGAGGGATGCATACTAAGCCATTCTGAGATTAAGCTCCAGCCACCAACTGTGGTAGCCAGCTTAATACCTTTTACTGCTAACTGTATTCCCTCTATCACTTCTGTTCCCCTGCCTATGCTCACTGCACCTCCCAAATAAACCCCTCACACTGAATCTTTCTCTCTTAGGGTCTGCATCTGGGGGAACACAAACTAAGTCTTGAAAAAGTTTACGTTTGTAAAGTATCTGGTTCATTGTCTTTCAGCTTACCCCAGGAGTAAAGTCAACTTCTTAGGGGAGAAAGGCTATTCAACCAAGATGCTTTAAATCACTCTATTAACACCGTGCCAAATTTAACTAAGGCAAGAATTGACAGCAGAGGGAAAAAAATAAGTACTTTGAACACTTTGCATTGCAAGTGCTCCTGAGTCGGTGTTGGTGTCTGTTCTCAGCGAGAAGGTAATATGTTAGGAAAGGCCGCCTCACCTTGCCAGTTTTGTCCCTCCATCCCACGGAATTGGTCAGAGCCCAGCAAGCCTCTGGAAGCTTTCCACTAACCAATTGCCATTGTGCAGCCTAGAAAGAACATGACACTCTCCCCCAAAATAAAGATCCATGGATTTTGTTAAGTCTTCACCAACTGTTTTATATTTTATCAGCCTAAACACAGAAAAGTCTTTAACAGATGGATTGCATCAGATTCTGTAAACATTGTAATTGTTTGGCAGGATTACTGCTTACGCTGAAAAATGTAATTTGCAAGTATACACACAGACGACACATATTCCCCCGATACACACAGTGACACAATTTACTCTAAATGAGACCCCATCATATGCCTTTTGTAAGGTGCTAACACATCAAATCTAGAATTCAACAGCAATTATCTCCAGCATCTCAGACTGCTGTTTCTGCCCATTTTGCTATTTCATGGGAGCTTGAGCAATGAAATAAAGCACATCTTTTCTTTCCAGCATGTTCAGAGAGACCCAGGAGGGCAGCCAAATGATACAGCATTACAATGAAATCAGTCCTTTTGATTAGATTTGGCAAAACAGGTCTCTTTACAATAAGACAAGCATCCTGTGGCTGAGGCATTTCATACTCTTTGCTTGAGGACATGGACAAAGAAGCTAGTCCAGTTTACAAAGAGCTCTTCTCATATGATTGTTCTGGAGATGAATCCGAGAGCTTGGGGAAAGAACCATCTTAATCTCATCAACCTCCCATTTTTATGGAGTATTTTATTGCTAAAAACATCGAGGGAAGAAATTACAAGTAAATTAACCTCTGGCATGCTGTCAGGCATGTAAACCTAGGTCCACAGAACTTTCAAGGCTGAAGAGCCCTTCACTCAAGACCATCAGGACAATTGTGGGTTTACCATTTTGACAATTGAAATGCCCTGGGTGAAGGGTGTCACTCCTTACGTGGAGACAAATTATTTTTAAATGAGAGAAAGCTTGGGGGGCTTTAGGTACTTGCTCAAGGGGGTTGTGGTCAGACCTGGATTCGAACTTCATTTTGCCAAAGTTGCAGGTTTTGAACCTGTGCTGAAACAAGCTGTTCAGATTTCTAAACCTATTTTTGACAGATCTTCAAGGAGATCCCTGCTGTTTCTAAAACTTACGTAGCTCACCAGGAAGAACTTTCTTTCCTGAATACTCAAGATTAATAGAGAAAAGGCAAGCTCCTAAATGGTGAGAGGCTGGGGGGGGGGGGGGGAGGGGAGACAAAAAAAATAGGTTGTTTAACAATGAAGTCCTCTTAAAATATTTAAGTTCTCTTCTCTCAAGTCTGGAAGAGTTCACAGCCAAACTTTGTGGCAGAATAGTTTTTTGTTCATCCAAGGATAGAGGTGTAGTCAATACAGGCAATATCGTTTTGCTGATTACGAAATAGCCCAATTCTCAAAGTCAAAAGAATATACTGAAAAGACAGGAAAGTACAAAGAAAAATTCAATCCAGAGTAATCACTATTCACTTAAGACATTTTACTGTATTATGACGTATTCAAAACCACAAAAATTGTCACAGCTCAGTGAAATAAACACAAGAAGTTTGTGGAACACCAACATAATTCAAGATTTACCAGAAGCCCAGAGGATACCCTCAGATCCCCTTAGATCATTATCATTAGCCTCTTCCTCCCCACCTATTAACCACTATATTGACTTGTAAACTGTTGAGTTCTACTAGAGTTCAAGTTTTGGGTAACATTTTTGCTCAATTAGTTCATGTTGAGCATGTGGCCCGAGGTCATTAATTCTCGTTGTATAATATTCCAGCATGTAAACAATTAAGAGACCCAGTGAGATTTGAATTTTAAACAAGTTTTTGGCATGTCCCATGTGCTATTTGTGTTTACACTTAGAAATATTTACCTGAAAGCTTAGATGGGCATCCTTTATTTTGTCTGGCAATCCTAATTTTAGGATATATAGAATTTATCTACTACTTCAAGTTTTGGATTATTTCAGCTTTTTCAGCTATTGCATATCTGCTTTGGAAGGCAATCTTGTGCACATCTTCATTACGGTTGTAAAGCAAACCATTTCTTCCCTTTTCAGCAGGTGAATACATACTTGTATTATCAAATAGAGTGTCAGTTTGTGTCCTAAATATTAAGTATTTTTATTGGGGGTGTAGTATTCCTTTGGGTGATTGAAGTTATAGTAAAATTATAATTTTGTCATCTATTTAGATACTCAATTCATAGCTCTAGATAACTATTTTAGAGCTTAAAAGACACTAGGGAAGTAAACACAAGTGAAAATATAGTTGAACAGGCAAATAGGAACATTTGAGATTTGCCTCCAGCTCTTGAGCACATAAACTAACCTCATTGGAGGAATAATCCTAAGGAAGAATGGAGGGAAAGAAGTGGAGAAAGGAAGAAAAGCAATCACAGGTGAGAGATTACTGAGCTGGCATGGCTTCAAGAAAACTTTACATTCAGTTGTTTAATTATAGGAGAGATCCTTAGAGAAGCACATGGGTCCACCAAATCTGACAGAAGCATTAGAAATACAAGTGATTCATTTCCTTAAAAATATTTATTAAAATTCAATTTAGCTAACATGTAGTATATTAGTTTCAGAGGTAGAATTTAGTGATTCATCAGTTGCATATAACACCCAGTGATCATAAGTGCCCTCATTAATGCCTATCACCCAGTTACCCCCATCCCCATCCTACCCTTCCCTCCAGCAACACTCAGTTTGTTTCTTGTAGTTTAGAGTCTGTTATAGTTTGCCTTCCTGTTTTTGTCTCATGGTTTTCTTCCTTCCCCTAAGTCCATCTGTTTTGTTTCTTGAACTCCACATGAGTGAAATTGTATGGTATTTTTCTGATTTTGATTAGCATAATACCTTCTAGCTCCTCCACATTGTTTCAAATGCCAAGAGTCCATTTTTTTGATGGCTGAGTAATATTCTATTGTATATTTATAACATTTATCTGTTGGTGGACACTAGGGCTTTGTTCATATGTGGACATCGCTGCTATAAACATTGGTGTGCATATGTCCTTTCAAATCACTTTGTATCTTTTGGATAAATATCCAGTAGTGCAATTCTGGGTCATAGGGTAGGGTTTTTTTTTTTTTTTTTTAATCTTTTAAAGAACCTCCATACTGTTTTCCAGAGTGGCTGTACCAGTTTGCATTCCCACCAGCAGTGTAAGAGGGTTCCCCTCCCCACATCCTCACCAACACCTGTTTCTTGACTTGTTAGTTTTAGCCATTCTGACCAGTGTGAGGTGGCAGCTCGTTTTACAAATGATTCATCTTTAAAGTGTGCTTGTGGGGACAAGGGACAAGCACAAGGCCAAGTCTGGATATCTAGTCTCTTGTTGAGACATTGAGGAAGCCACATTATGTGTAGTCACCATCTAGTCAGACTTACCCCTCTGCAATTCCCATGGGAAGGTGGAGGTTTTGTAGCTCTTCTCCCCCACCCACCCACCCCCGCCCCAAGCAAGGAATGTCCATCAGCTAATGATAGGGGAGGCCATGGCTATGCCCATCAGGGTGATATAGTCCTAGATAGGCAAAGCTGTCACTGTAGCTGCCCCTGGATACAAAAGTTTCCAAGGCTCACAGGGGGTAAATGGGGATTGAACCCATCTAGAGTGGCACTTCTACTGGATCAAAGTCCAGGAAAGGAGTGGTACTTTGGGGAGTACCGACTTTGATTTTTTAAGAGGAACACAGTACATAAAAACATGGTAAGCCAAAACCTAACTGGCCATAGGAACGGTCACACAAATAAGAAACCCAGGTTTTATTTGTATTTTTTTGCTTTCATAGAAGTTTAACATGTTATTACAAGATTGATAAAGCTGAAAGAATGACAACATTCACGTCTACAACTTAAATTCTACATCTTTATCTACCATTGATTCAACATTTTTAATGCACTTTGACTTTCAGAATATTTTACCTCTGAACACATGTAAATTATTAAAAGGCATTTAATAGTTTAGCTTAAGATATATGTACAGTGCAATACACTTGAAATACATAGAAGACTTGAAGCTCTGTAACTCAGACTCCATTTGTATTTCTGTAGTGACTAATGATTTTGAGCATTTTTCATGTGCTGATTGGCTGTTTCTATAGCTTTGTCAAGTTTCTATTAGAATCTTTTGCTTAGGTTTTATGGAGTCTCGAGTTTGAGAATTCTTTTTTCTGGACATTAGTCCTTTGGTCAGGCATGTTTTAAAAATACCAAGCATGTAATTTCTCCTGGTTTATGCCAGGCGTTGTTTTCTTAACAATATTCAAAATATAATTTTAATGTAATTCGGTTTTCTTTGAGTATGGTTTTCTATTGTCCTGTTAAAAAAAAAAAAGCAGCTATCCCCAAAAACCATTGAAAAATCATACTGTCTTAAATTCTAGAAGTTTTAGTTTAGTTGCATAAATCTGAAGTTTCCTGTATGCTAGGAGACAGGAATGGAGGTTCATGTTTTTTTCTAAGTGAATGTCGAGCCATTCTAGCACCATTTATTGAAGAGATTATCTTTTTACCACTGTGGTGTCTTTGTCAAAAGTCAAGTTACGAGTATGGGTTTGTTTCTGAAATCTCTATTCATTTTCATTGACATTTGTTGATCCTTATGCCAGTACTACACTATCTTCATTATAGAACTTTGTGGTAAGCCTTGAACTCCTTTTGGGTCCTGCAAGTGTCTTTTTCCTAAATATTTATTCGAGAGAGAGAGAGAGAGAGAGAGAGGTGCAGAGACACAGGCAGAGAAAGAAGCAGGCTCCATGCAGGGAGCCCTCCCGACATGGGACTCGATCCCTGGTCTCCAGGAGCATGCCCTGGGCTGAAGGCAGGCGCTAAACCACTGAGCCACCCAGGGATCCTCAAGTTTGTCCTTTTTCAAGATGGCATGGGGTAGTTTGGGACCTTCACATCTTCATATAAGTTTTAGATAGTCTTAATATCTACAAAAAGAACCCCACAAAAAATCCTGGTGGGATTATGATTATGATTTCACAGGATCTAGATTTGGGGAGAATTGAAAGCTTATTAAACAATAAGTCTGAGTGAACACATATAGTATAGATCTCATTTAGGTCTTTTATGATTTCTCCTGAGGGTACTTCCAGAATATTAAGACCTCTGAAAATCCACTCTTCCACAAAAGTTAACAAGAATGCTGGCAAAAAAAAAAAAAAAAAAAAAAAAAAAAAAAATTTAAAGGGAGGCGGGGGTGGGGGTGGACTTTGAGAACTCAGTCAAAAGGCTGTGACAATTTGTTGAGACCTTATTCGTTAAGACTTTAATAGAATTTCAGTAACAGCAAACTTGGTATTTTAACTTGCCTTATTCTGATGGCTCTCTCCCCAGATGATAGCCTTAAGCAGCAACAGCCTCACAATCATGATAGTTACGAAAAATAGAAGCTTAGCACTAGAGGGTCAGAAAGGGGTTGGTGCTGTCCTCAAAGCTCTGACTTCCAGAGAATAGCCTTTATCTGGCTTGTCTGGCAGTTAACTAGAAGTCTTCAGACCTTGTCTTTGACCCAACTGAGAACTCCCTCTACAAACGGCTTTTTCCCCTAGAGCATTTGTCAAGTAACTATCCCCAGCAATCTTTCAACATCACTTGGCCTGGGGTAGTGATAACAGTTGGTGTAAAAAGCTTACCAAAACAAAACAAAAAACAACAACAACCAAAGAAAGCTTACCAACAAACTTAAAAGCTGGAAAGTGACAGGTCCATCAGGGGATTGGAAAAGCTCCAACATATTCCTGGGACTCTAAGTAGGCACCCCCCCACCCCAACACACACACACGTGTATGTAGCTATGCAGGTTCCCAGAGTTGTATGCTTGCTCAGCAAAGACTTGAGAAGGTCCAAGAATCTCTTGCTTATACAGCATCTCAAGGTCAGCCAGAGGCAAGTGTGAAAGCAAAAGGGCAGGGCGGGGCTATAAACTTTCTGCTAGAGCTTGAAGACATGCCTCCGAGTATACATGGAGCCCCTCAGCAGAGGATGAGGGACCTGTTGGTTTAAGGCACTTAAGGAGATCTGTTCAAGTAGTTGACCACCAAGTTACCCATGCAGAGATTTCAGTAGCCACATACTTAAAGTGATGGTTCTTCTATTTCATGAACACAGGAAAAAAAAAAAAAAAAACCCAGAGGGTCTTAAACTTGAATCTAAGACTGAACCCTCAGATTCTCAGTCAGTACATCTGGGATAGAGGCCAGGAATCTGTCATTTTGACGGATCAGGATTTTGACTACCTCTTCAATAGGACAAACTCTGCAACCTCAGTAATACAGATAAGCTTACAGAAAGTATTTTTCTAAATGGAACCTTAAGTCTCCATTACTATTTAATTTATAGAATAGAGCAAAAGAGCTGGAATAGAAGAGGGGGCTGAGAATATGAAGAGTCAGCTCATTTCTGCTGTGAGTATACAGGTGGTGCCTATAGGATTTGTACTGAGATTGGCAGCAGACAGGATAAAGCTGGGTCTTCAGCCCCAGATTTGCATGGCAATCTGGTAAGGGAAAAGTGTTGGAAATGATGGTAAAGGTTACCAAAGGAGAACGAATATTCCCTGTACTGAGCCACATCATGCAGTTGCTCCTTAAAAGGAGATTAGAGAATATCCCAAGACCGTACTTTAGTGAAAACAAAGGGCCTCTATAGGGCTTGGTTTTCAGCATCAGGAGCCTCTATTTTTCTATCTTTAGTTTGCCCTCAAGGTTTGTCATTTCATGCTACCCATTTCTAAAACAGTTGAAAGTTGAATGTTGCATAATTTTTTAAAACTTTATTAGAAATAACATTTAAAGTGTTTTTCACTATGCCACATTCTAGGAAATATTAATCTTGAGTTTTTAGTGTAGAAATTTATGAACTAGAGATTTTTTTATCGTAGGACAGAATAGGTGCACATAAGAACATAACACCTGTTTCAGGTCAGTTTCTCAGGAAGCAGGCTGAGATGCACATTTGCATGCAGAAAATTTATTGGGGAGTGCTTTCTGGAGCAATGCCCTTGAGGAGGGGAAGGAAGCAGGATTGAGCCCAGAGGGAAGGTGAGCTATGATGCAGTCACGACAAGGCACTAAGCCAAACCTATAGAGAACTCTGAATCTGGGATGGCCTTTCAGAATCATCCTGAAGTGGAACAGAAGTCCTGGCACTTTTGTCCCCAACAGTCACTGAATACAGGCTGGCTCTGGCAGGAAGTGTGCTGGCAGCTCTTTTCAGCCAAGGACGAGGTGAAGATTCAGCTGGGTGTTATTAGCTGCTAACCTTTCCAAGAACAGAGGGAGTAAGGAGGGCTTAATCCTGAAGTGTGAGTAGGTATGGGGAGGGGTGGGTCCAGGTGGCACAAGACCATCCACTGGTGCTCAATCCATGTACACTTGAGTGAACTTGCCTCAGGAGTTCTGGAAGAAGTTCTTACTGGGCTTCTTCCTCTACAGGCAACAGAAGAGTTGGAATAAACTATAGCCCCTGAGCTTTAGGCTAGTCTCAAGAACATAAGTGATATTACCACCCTTCCATTAGAGGATCTCCCTGGCCCTTGTCTAGTTTTTCTGCTCACCATGTTATTTGCCCTACAATAGGTAATCGTGCAGGTCAGTGTCCTGATGGCAGGAAGATGGGACAGGCCTCTGCGTCTGGTTATCTGCCCTTCTCAGGGCAGGGTTGCTAGATTTGCTCTTTGACAATCACGATTTGTTAAGGGAATACCCTTACGTGCCTAAGTGGCCAACTAAATTCCATACATATTGTGCTTTCACTTTGTAACAGCAGCCCTACTGCCTCCTAATAATCAGGTTCAGAATGGTAACCTCTTACTTGCTGATCTCTTAATGTGAGGACATGGAAGTGACTAGGCAATAGCCATGGCTTGAACGATCATGAGACTCTTGCTGTATCCCCAGATGGAAACGTTACCTTTCTAATAACCAGGCTTTGCAAAGCTAAAGAGCTCAAAGTTAGGGCAGCCCGGGTGGCTCAGCGGTTTAGTGCTGCCTTCAGCCCAGGGTGTGATCCTGGAGACCCAGGATCAAGTCCCATGTCGGGCTCCCTGCATGGAGCCTGCTTCTCCCTCTGTCTCAAATAAAATCTAAAAAAAAAAAAAAAAAAAAAAAAAAAAAAAAAAAAAAAAAAAAAAAAAAGGCTCAAAGTTGCAAGAGCCAGAATTACACATTACCAAATTTGGTCATTAGGAGTGACAGAAATGGGGCCACTTTTGCTTTTACCCATTGGATGCTGAGCCCAGGTATTTTACCCTGTTGATAAAAGCACCATATAATTGTTGATTAGACCATAGTTAGTAGGTAGCCCATAATAATGGGGTATATACAGTCTTCCAGGATGATCTCTAAGCTGGAATCCTAGCTCTACCTTTAGCAGGCTGTTATACCACTTCAAACCTAGTGCTGCGTGTCACTGTATGGTATGTGGCCAGTAAGTCTCATGGTCCTATGCTTACTACTATCCTACTCTGCTGAAAGTGGCCCTCCTGCCCCATGTAACATGCAAGATTCTCTACCACTGGATCGGGCACCTGTTGGCCTTAGGAGAATAGTACTGGCCAAGGCTTTGCTGGCAGGAAATGCAAACCTGTGCCAGGATTATTTCTATTCTTGTCAAGATGAACTCCCGGGTAACAGGTTGATCTCCAGAGACAGGGCCACACTCTGAGGTTCAAGATTTTTTTTGCTGGGATTGTGTATTTGACAGCAGGAATAACTAGCCCAGCTTTGGTGAATGGGAGTCAGTGCTTTGGGGCACATGGGTAGCTTTCATCTCTGTAACCCATGCCTATTCCACTCATGTACTTACTGGGAAAGCATGGATATCATTAACAGATTGGTCCTACCAGTTGACATTGATCATTCTATCTACCTTATTATAGTGTCTGGGGTAAAATCTTTCTGGTGGGTCTTAACATGAAGGTCCTATGTTATACCTATTCCCATGTGTATACCCACATGCCTCCTCCCCAGACCTCTTTACCCCTCATCTTTCAACTTTTGCTTCCAGCTGCCCCATTAGCTACAGATCATTTGCCACTATCCATGATTCTTTAACTTTCCAAAGTGTATCTAAGTACACCCCTCAAATCTCTAGTATGAGTTGATCTGTATACAGTAGCAGTCCCTTGTAGCCACATATGGGATGACCTATTGGGCCCAGGATTGTTTTTACTTCTGTCAGCTGATAAAAAAAAAAAATCCCCTACATAACTCCATGTGTGAGTTGAAGAGGTATCAGTGAAACATGTGCAGATGACATGGCAGTCTGGTCCACATAACTAGCTTATTTGTGTTTGATCCTGGATGTATAGCTGCCATTTTATGATGGATTACTGCTGACTTGAATTTGTGACTTAGTAAATTCAACAGAACCCTAACTCAAGGTATACCATTCTGGCCACACAGTCCCTTGGAGTCCCATGATAAAGTGCTCGCTAGTGGGCCCAATGGCATACTCTTTTTCCAAAGCTATAGAGTTGCGACAGAAGGCCTGGCCTTGTTCTAACACCAGAGATCTATGTTGGGATTTTGTTAGAATATTCCATTAGTTCTACATGTTTCTTCCATCACAGATATCCCATCACACATACCTTAGGATATGTCAGGTCATATAGCCCAAAGAACCGGGTCCTTCTTAACTCTGGGCACCAAAGCTGGCAGACTTGTGTGTCATCTAAGTCAGAATGTCATTCCTAAGGTAGCATGTGCTGCCTCTAGAACCTGAAAAGGCATATCAGTCATTGTTTGTGTTTCTTTCATGGTAAGGGGTATCCCATACTTTGAGGCTATGTTCTAATATGCCTCACTAGACTTCTAAAAACTTCAATAAAATGACAGGCCCTTGAATCTTCATTGGTTAACTTTTACCTTGTGGAGTGCCTCATCACTTGTCTTCTGGGCAAATTAGGTCATCAATATAGTAAACCAGTGCAGTGTTCTGAAAGATTCCAGATGTACCAGTTCTTTGATTTTGAAAGAATGAATATAGCCTCAGGAAGATAGTACATGTATAACCTTGTCTCAGGACTGTACCTGAGTTTGTATTATCCAGTCATGTAGCAAGATACCTCATCTACTGAGTGGAGTTGACTTCTAATGCGTTCCTTAGGAGCCTTCTTCTGGAACTTGGCTTTTGTGAGTACCAGACTGATGGTTTAAGGAAACATGGTGAAAGGATGCTATTTTCCCCCCACTAATTCTTTATTTAAATTCAATGTCATTAACACACTGCATTAGTTTCAGGGGTAGAATTTAGTGATTCATCAGTTTCATAGAACACCTGGTACTCATCCCAAGTGCTCTTAGTGCCCATTATTCAATTATCCCTCCTACCCACTTCCCCTCCAGAAAACCTCTATTTCCTAGAGTTTAGCATCTCTTATGGTTTGCCTCCATGTATTTTTCAAAGTGATGCCATTTTTTTTTTTTTAAATGGTAGTACTTGGGTTTTTCTTGCATAGACACTATTTGATATATATATATATAGTGACCAAAATAGAGTTTCTAAAAAACCCTATAATGGCCATCTCCATAATGATAGCTCCTATTCTACCAGCTAAAAAGACCAAAAAACAAAACAAAAACAAACCACTTAGTTCAGCCAGTGACCAAACGTTTTCATTCTGCTTATGTAGTCAGATGCCAGGGAATTGACCATTGAATAGGTCTGCTTTGAATCCCTAGATATCAATGTTGCTTTGGAATCTGTATCTAATAGTCATGAAAAGTTTAGGGAAAGAAATTCCCAGTACTGGTGATCCTGGTTATTACATTTAGGCCTTTTAGAGAAGAAATTACCACTAAAATACTCGTTGTGGTATTTAAGGTCTCTCTTCCTGGGGGAACCCAGCTTCTTACAAACCTTAGTTTCCAAGTCTAGAAACTTGGCAAAACATCAGGACTCTTGTTCCGGCTACCTTTGGCCTCATTAATAATGCTTGGTTTCTTCTGGTTTCATAGATCAATCTAGGCCATTATTGCCTGTCCATCCATCTTGTCCCTAGGGATACCATGATCTGGTAATAACTAACACTCCATTAGATCCTTCTTATGGGTCTCCTTGTAATAATTGTCCCTACCTTTGAGGGATGGTTAAGCACCACTAGTTTATGTTGCTTCTGGATTATACCATCCACACAACTTTTGAGAAGTCTAGATTTATAATGTCCTCTGTTTTCACCCCTGGACTCTAGAGAATAGCCAGTGAACTTCTCAGGTATGCTAGTTTCTCCTCAATGGTACATTGTTTGGTAAAGTGACCTCTGGGCCTTTCTGAGGCATAGTTATCTGGTGGGTCTTTCATCCTGATATTCTAACATCCCCTACCTTCTAGGTTTTTGTTAAGAACCAGGTCATGGCCAAGAACCTTAGATGCTGGAAGGTTTTTCCTGTTTGAAAATCAAGATCTATACATTTTGTCATCTTGGGATTGTGATGATAGCAAGACCAATACATGGTCTAAATAATTTGATCTCAGAAGCTGTTGCCAGCCATTGAATTAAGATAATCAGTCAACTACACTACCTTGACACATATTTGTCAAAAAATCTGGACAGACAGCAATGGGAGTAATCCAAGAGATCAGGAGAGACGATGGGGACTCAAGGTCTCCAATGGAGTATAGGGTATGTAGAAAATCTCCAGGTCATGGTGGCTGCCCAACTGAAGATTTTACTACTGGTAATCTGTAGAAAAAAAATCTAAGAGATTGCTATTGGCAGTGAGGTAACAGTATTGGCTGCTACGTGGGGGGGGGGGCGGGTAACAATATCTAGGACAGCAAAGATAGCTAACTGCTTCTAAGCTGAATCAGTATTCTATAGATCTTTGAGTAACTGAAGGTTAACTAGTAAAAGCTAAATATAAGAGATGGCTTTTGGTCCTAATAGCTCACAAAGAGGCCCTTATATTGGAAACACCTGAGTGGGTCCTTAATTTTTTTAGCTCTTCAAACCTTCCTGAGCCCATGGGAACCAAGGAGGAATTGCTTCTCAAACATGTCCCTCACAAATTTCTCTACAAAAATAGTATCCCTTGGTGCCATGTAGATATGCTATTCAGATTTCCCTTTAAGGGAACATGCAAAAACAAACTAGATGAGGGAGGGCAGGGAACATCTAGCTGCTGCTCCTCTAAACTGCTAGTGTCCACATAGGCTCCATTCTTCAGATACTCTCAGTGACTGAGCAAGGCATAGTCACAGGAACATGGTCCATCCTGTCTAGTGCAAGACTGTTTAAAGCAATCTGAGAAAGTTTTGGCCAGCCAATAGGAAAACCCAGTCAGAATGGCACTGTATCTAGGTCTTCTATGCCTTCCTTCCTTCTCCCCTTGCAATGTAGATCTGACACCTGAAACCTTTCAGAGTCTCTCCCCCTCATCCTTACATCCTATTTTCCCCAAAGTGGTTCCATCTGGTGCCTGCTTTTGGAGCACCTTAATTGACACAGTTCTATTCTCATGGATGCTAATTTTGACATAGGTCACCTAATAAAATTGAAAAGTCACCTAGGAAGATATATCCTTACCTTTCTCAAGTAAAGCCCAGATTTTCTTACCTGGAAGCACTGTGTTCAATTCACACACTCACATTTCCTTCCTTGGGGCTTCTGTGTCATCACATCTGAGCCTCACAGACATGGCAGGTGAAAGATAAGAGGGTCATGCCAACATGTCCTAAACCACTTACTCTCAAATAGGTTCAAAGATCTACTTGGAGCAGTTTTTCCTACAAATGTTTTCACTTTGATTGGAGTCAGAATAACGTAGGACATAGGTTTGCCCACAAAGGGTGGACAAATTCAAGTGATCCCAGTGTCATACTTAGAAGTTGATACAAAGCCATAGATAAAGCTTTTCAAGGATGAAATGTTGGTAACTTATCTAGGGTCTAAGGGAATGAACCAATTCCTTTCCTCAGGTCCAATGATTTGCTGAGGAATTGGAAGATTAAGAACATAACTAAGTCTACACAGTCATCAATAGAGATATGGGAAGGATGATCATCCTGCACACAATTCCCTTGAATCCCACAGACCTATTTCAGAGAGGAAGTTGACCAAGAGTCCAGTAGCTGCTCTAGGAAATCCGTCTCTACATTTGCATCAAGATCATACATCCAAAAGGATCTGCTGCCCAGTGACAACATGGTTGGAGCACTAAGGTCCAGTTCCTTGGGGGACAGGGGACACTACTATGACAGGATTTTGGAATTGGATCACTTGCCAACTTACTGGCAATGAAGTCCTCTTCACTTTGGTAGGTGGACAAAAGGTAGCCCCTTGCTTGAGTGGTTTTCACTGTTGAAACATTCACTGCGGCAGAAGGTATAGGAGAGAAGAGTATATTAACTGGTATATCAGCCAAGGAATCTTGCATGGAATCCTACTTAGACCTCCAATCATTAACCAAAGACCCGATGGCTTCTCTAAGGTTTTTGTCTCCCTAGCATGCTACCCTGGTTCCATTAAGATTTGATGATCATCCCAAGAACTCTGCTTCTAGTCTAGGATATAATATGGCCTTCCACAATCTTTGCCCTTCCATAGACTGAATGCGAATGGAGCTAGTACCTCTCCCCCTCATTCAGATCACAACTTTGCTACTAGAAACAGGATAAGAAAGGGATAGTAAACTTGAGTCTAGGACCAATCTAAGCCTCAGTCCAGGTTTTTCCTTAGGGCCACCCCTGATACTTCTATTTCAGAACCTTGGAGAGACTCCGGTTTTAAAGCCATGAGCCTAGGTCACAAAATAAATGCCTGATCTAAAGAGGCCAAAAGCTCCTATTTGTATTTAATTACTTTAATCTCTAGGATTAAAATATGTAAAACATGATATAGATAGCTTAGAGTATGATCAACATTTAAGCTTAAAGTATATGATATGACTTAGCGCCTTAAAAATACTAATGATTTCAGTTCCTGTGAAACCTTTTCAAAGTGGAACCTCAAGGCTACAAAAGGTTCATTTCTCAATAATCATTTCCGTAAACACAGAACTCAGAAGTTTGTAGATGCAAACTCAACAATCCTCTATGGCTAATTTTTGTCCTGATTAGTCAATGACAATTTCTCAGAGCTATCTTGAAATTGAGTCTCCCTTCTATACAAAACTTCTTCCCTCTCAGGCCAGCATTGAACCCCATTTATTCCTGCTCATTCTTTTCTTCATCCTTCACAGGAATATTCCCTCAATAGATCTTCTATGTTGACGCTTATCTTGATGCTTGTACCTCCGAAGACTTAAATGGACATGGTTCAAGAGAATAAGCAGTGGGAGGAGTTTGATGGTCCAGGAAATGTAGGCCCTGAAGAAAATCAATACAGTGGCTGCCCAATTACTGAAGATTTCACTGCTAGAGAGCTGAGAAAAATATCACTCTAGGGGACAATGCTATTGGCAGTACAATGATACAAGCATTGAGCAGTATAGGGTAACTATCTAGAAGGACAGCAGATATGGCTGATACTGAACAGTCCATGTTCTGCAGAGAGAGAGAGTAAATAATGGTTAATGAACCTCTATATGGTAGAGGCATCTCGGATAACTTCTGTCCTTCATAAAAGCAGAAGGCTGAGAAATAAACCTAGAAATCAATTTTGAAATATTGCATGCTCAGCTAAGGAGTGGAGATCAAGGCTAAGATCAAGGCCCCGTTTGGAAAAACATGGGGCCCTGCAAAATTGGATGGAGACATCTGGGTGGCTTTTCCAACAGTTTTAGCAATTCATGCTTCCTTGAGCCCATGAGACCAAGGAGGCATTGCTTCTCAAGTATGTCCCTAATCTATTTCTCCACACAAGAGGTAATCTCTGGTGCTAGAAGTTTGTGCTATTCAAATTTCCCTTCAAGAGAATCATCTGCAAGTAATAGTCATTGGAAATATTCTCCAGCTGCTGTCTTTTCAAATCCTCTATAGCATTTACTGAGGCCATATTCTCAGGAATCTGATGGCCAATGACAGCACAGCAGAGTCTTAGGAGCCTGGCCACTTCTGTCTGGCTCAGTACTCCTTTATAGGCAATCAGACTGCAGTATATATCTGAGAAAGTTTTGTTCAGCCAAGGGACAGCCCCCAAGTCTTCTGTTCAGTAATTCCTTTTCCTTCTGGTTTCAGGTGTCAGACTTGGGAGTACCTAGCAAGTCTCTCTCCCCGACCAATTCTCCCTTCTCCCATTAATTCACTAGAGATGACCAATACAGTCATAGATTAAGCATTCAAGAGTGGTCTTATTTCCTAGACCACATGCCCAGACTGGCTTTATAGTTAATATTTGAAGTGCTTCAGCCACAGCTGCAAGAAGGCTCTAGGAAAAAATTTGACTTAGCCAAGAGTAGAACAAAGGGCAAGATACAGTGTCAAAAGTTCAATAGTACACCCTTATGTTTATGTCCCTTCCTTTCACAGTAACCATCTTTCCTTACTTTAAGCTATCAGCATCTAAATCCTCCAGCTCCAACTCTGAGAAGCCAGAGTAAGGAATTCACAAATTAAATACTAAATAGGATCATTGGCCTAGGATGAGATTACAGCCAAGGCTAGTAGCCTGTTCAGTCTAGTAAAATAGGAAGATTTACATTCTTCTATGTGGATTTTTCTGGCTCTAAGAGCAGAATTAGCTAGGTATGTTCTAAAACAGGAGAACCACTACTGTCAATGGCTCAGACTTGGCCTTAGAACAGCTCTCAAGTATCAGGCCTGAGAGGAATCATGGAATGGGAAGCTATAGCCTTAAGGACTTATTGGTGCACATGGTGCCAAAACCTCACCCCCCACCCCTGCCATGATAGCCTAGGTTTGAATGGAGATGGAACACTTCCT
Organism: Canis lupus familiaris; assembly: GCF_011100685.1. Taxonomy (NCBI): domain Eukaryota; kingdom Metazoa; phylum Chordata; class Mammalia; order Carnivora; family Canidae; genus Canis; species Canis lupus. The sequence goes on along the minus strand of NC_049226.1, from coordinate 54,027,465 downwards.
TTTATGCAGATGCAGATTACAACTTTACCACTAACAGGACAAGACAAGGGACTATTGAACTTGAAAGGACTAATCAAAGCCTCTGTTCCAGTTTTTCTCTTTAAGGCCACCTCTCAATGTTTCTAAGAACTGTGAAGAGCTTCAGGCTTTAAAGAGAAGGGGCTAGGTCACCATCATGTAGAATGACCTTTGTGTCCCTTTAGAAACAACACTTGATATTTCAACCTTTCTAGGATTAAGATCTATATAACAGATTATATGCTCTACCATAATTTTTGTGATCGTTTAGTCTGATCAACTTTTTAAAATCTTAAAAGCTGTAAAATACCATGCACTTCAAGAAACATAGTTTAGATATACTAATTCCAGTTCATATGGGATATTCCAAAAACAGGACCTTCAAAACTAAAAGTTTTCCATTGTTCAACCACAAGGCTAGAAATGTTCAGTAATCCTACAGATGCCAGACACCTTTTCCACTTGCACTTGAACATCTGTATTTGCTCATGAAAGGCTTTAAGTTCTAGAAGTGGGAATGGTAGGTCATGCACTAAGATTTACTGTGCTGTAGATAATGAGCATAACAAGAAGGCAATTAGTGTGCATATGGTTTGTGTGTGCAATTTATGCCTTGGTTGAACAAGACTGTGGCCCATCCACCCCTATGCTCCTTTGTCTTTTAGAGTGATCAAGCAAGGAGATTTCTTCAACATTCAGGTTTAGATCTTGAAGAGACATCAGAATGCAAATATACATGGTTGCTAGTTTTAGAGAAAGTCAGGCTTTCCCCAATACCATGTGGGGTTATTATCCCACTATTCTGCCAAATAGAAATACTTTTATAATCAAAAAGGTATAGAAAAAAAAGCATTTAAGTTCTTTAAAAATTGGCTTGTTATTAAGCAGTGTGGATAATTATCCTAATGGATACTAGGATTTCCCAGCAGTCACAATAGTAAAGGAAACACACCTCATTACTATAACCATTCAGTCACAAATGCTTCATACTGGTTTAAATATAGGCAAAATAGAAGCCATATCAAATTGCTTACTTAACCATGTAAAAAGATACAATGCTAATTTTGTGAGCTAAGCTTCAATTTAGATTTTTAGAACTGACATTGTGTGAATTTACCAATGTACATTAAAATAAGGAATATCAAATTTGATTGTCCGTTCAACACAGAACAAGAATTCTAACCTTCTCTGTAGGTTCTACCAACCATGCTATGCAGTTAAAGGTTTAAAGTTAACAGTACTCTAACATGGGATTTGGATGGTCAGTCCTGAGATACAGCAAGAAAGTCAACATAGTTCTTAGACCATTGAATAGCACTGTTTGGACAAAGGTTGAGAAAACACTTGGAAAAGCACCTTCATCAATCCGAGGGAAAGAGAAGTCTCAGAACAAAGCAAATAACTCTTTGCATAGCAAGAATGTCATATCCCTCCCAGACATTGATAAGTCAACTCAGTATCCTTTTCTGATGCTTAGAAAAACATTGTGAGCTTTCTTAGGTCTATTAGGCACTTGATTCTCAGAAGATCCTGCCAGGTGCATTGGTGGACCAGAAGTGGTAGAGGTTAAATAGGCAGGAGTTTAACCCTTTTGGTGCTGATATTAGTAATCCCAGAGTGAGATTTCTAGGCTGGCATTGGTGAGGAAGTTCATAAAGATGATCTCCAAGAGGCAGATTTCTCTTCTAGGTTCCTGCCAGGCATTAGCGTAGAAGGACAATGCACATTTTGGGGGCCTGGGTTTCTAAAAGATCATGCCAGAAAGGATTCCGAGAATGCATGATGGATCTCCTGCACTTAGATAAATAGAAAATGTATTCAGTCATATCCAGCAATCTTCAGAGATGATCAAGGAGTCCTCACTGGTGTCTGTTTAGCAATTGCTCTATACATTGGAGTACTGCAAACAATGCTTAGATTTTGTAGTAAAAAACAATTGCACATTAGCTAATAACATCTTGCCATTCCTGGTCTATGTAGTTAGAAAAAAAGATTCAGGGCTGTGTAATTTCAAGTTGTATAACCAAAAAGGACTCCGGTATATTGGTGATTTCTATAGCACTTCAATACATAGGTATACAAACACCTGAAAGTCTGAGGAGAAAAAGCTACATGGGAATAATTCATATACCTCCCTAGAAGCTTAGCCATCTCCTATGACCCACAGCTTCATAAATAAGAACCTAGTTACTGCCTGTGCCAACATTTGCAGTCACAGGCTACCCAGCATGAGGCCCAGCTTTGGCATGACCAACATCACACCCCCTCCCCCAGGAAGGAGCTGAAGCAGCTCTAGACACTCAGGCCAAACCTAGAAGGCCCTGAGAAACTGGTTCTTCTGTTTTGAGATGCAATGAAGCACTGTGTTGGGAGTTGTGAAGTCTGGCCACTTTTTGTTTCAGGTAGATCAGATTTTTTCCTGTGTTACTGGCTGATCCCATGGAAGAGGACAATTGAGTCCAACACTCTAGCATAAGAACGTTGAATTCAAGGAGAAAAATTTAAGGATAAATAGCAATATGGAAATTTGAGATTTAGAAGCTGATCTTCTCAGAAAACTACCTTAGATTATAAGCAGAAAGAAGTCCACACTTCATAAGGGTGTGTGACCTCAGGATCAGCTTGTCTGTTCTACTTAGAACATTCCCACAAACTTTTAATCCTTAAATGGGTACAAATCCAAGTCAAACAGGGAATAGGCTCCTCAGTACTTTCTCCTACAGAGTATACACAGATCTAATTTAGAGACCTAAAAGAAACCCATTATTTGGTTTCTAAGCTTTGACCATCTTGGCAAGCTGCTGTAGCCAGTTAAAACTCAGAACCTGAGGTCCTAAAGGGGAAGGTACTAAAGTGTTAAGATCAAGGAGAAAGAGGCCAGGTCGTGCCTCAACAGTTCAGAAACCTCTGAATAACTCCCTGTAGAGTAACAATGCATTTGACAAGAACAATGGATTTGCATTGTTTCCTATGGATACTTTAATAACTGAGAAAGTAGAAAAGCATTTAATAGCCAGCTTTATAGGTAGAACCTGAAGGGCAGTCAGAGGAGTCCATGGCTAATGCAACCAACGAGTTGGGCACTGGCTTTAAGGTGCAGCCTCAAGGTTGCTGGATTCCTCAAACAGGACAACACATTCATTTTGTCCAGTAAAATGCTAATTAGGTCACTTGGGTCAGAAAGAATTCTAAGCTTCTGAAAGTTCATCCTTGTAGGTCACACTGAAGACTGAACATGATGGGGATGTCTCAGTCAAGACCAGAACCGACGGATAACTCTTAGCTCATCTTCTGGGAAGCTGAAGCTGTCCTGCTTGCCATTCTGATGTTAGCTGGTTCTGCAGACACAAGTCTGTGCCTTCCAGATAGCTACCTGCTATCCCGCATCTCCTTGGTTTTGGGTCAGTCTCTTCAGTGGATGCCACCCTGACCAGCCATTTAAAAAGACAGGCTTTTCTACCTGGACATGCCTCACTCTCCCTTTAGCCTATTCCATCTGTAGAGTGAATAGTACCAGACTAGCAAACCAAGGAGTGGCTTTCCAAAAACAAAACAAAGACAAAAAACAAAACAAAACAAAAAAAACCAAAAGACACTTCACAAATGTATTCTTTCGCTTCAAGATGTAATCTTTGGTGCCATGGAGCTGTGCCACTCCGATTTCCTTCAGGAATTTCGCCTGCAAGAAAACTAGTTGGTGGGGACATTCTCCAGTTGCCTCCCCTTCAAATCTGCTGCACCTGGGGAGGCCACACTCTTCCCAAGCTATACCCAGCTAATGACAGTAGGGCATGCTTACAGGAACCGCCCTTCCTGTCTTTTGTAGGCTTCTTGTGTAGCCCTTTCTATGCTGAGGCTTCCCAATGGCTGGCCACTGCTTCAGTGATTGAGATGGCAATGTAGCTCTACTTATCCAAACCCTTCTGTGTCAGTTCTGCATTGCATTCCAGCAGCTCTCCTTACTCACTCCTGCTCTCCTCCCATTATCCTTACAGGTTTTCTTCCCCCCAAAGAAGTTACATGTTGATGGTTGCTTCTTAGAGGACCTGCACTGACAATGCCTCTAATCTTATGATAAACCCTGACCTGAATTACCCACAAGGTTTAAAAGGTCCTCTGAAAAGATAGTTACTTTGTTCTTCAGTCAAACCCAGACCACTTGACATGGAAACACTGGCCAAGCCACATTTTAACCACACTTTATTGTTTGGGGCTTCTGTGTGTTGCATCTAAGCCTCAGACACAGGAGGTGAAATTTGATCAAGGGCCATGCCAGCCATGTTCAAAGACTGTCTCTCAAGTGGCCCCAAAGAGATTTGGAGGATGTTTTTCTCTACACATGCTTTTACTCAATAGGAATGTTCTTTAAAAAGAAAGGAAATATATTTTCCCATAGAAAGGCAAATAGATTCAAGGTGATCCCAGTGTGCTACTTAAAAGAAGCTGATGCATAATATAAATTAAGCTGTTCAAGGGTGAAAGGTCGGTAATTTGTGTCTGGAGTCTACCATTCCTAACCAACTCCTTTGCCTCGATCCAAGGCTTTGATAAAATCAGGACTTGGTGTTCATGTGAAAGCTTATTATATATTTTCTAATACTCCATAGAATTGGGGGATCCATGATTTGTACTACAGAGACCTTCAAAGAATGAACTGAGGGTCCAGCAGCTGCTCTTTGAAATTGAGCTCTATTGTCATGGAGGCCACAACTAAGAGTTAAGTTGTTACCTGGCTGAGATACTAAGGTAGACTTTTACCTGGGAGACAGGGGACTCTTCAGCAAGTCAAGCACTTGCCAATAGCTGTGCTTAACTTTCTTTAAAGGGAGTGAACCCTCTTTTAAAGAGTGGCTGAACTGGATGCTTCCAAACTTCTCTCCCTTTAACTGGGGTCAGATCATAAGTTGATTTGCCCATTCTTCCCAAGCTGCCTCCATTTGTACCTCCAGGCAAGTCTTTTACTCAACATGATCTGTACATGTTTAATTGCATCTCGGCATCTGAATAGTACAGAATCCAGTGTGAAAATTCAACATGAACAGTAGGATTTAAAGAATAGGCTCTGATATCCTAGTAATATATTCCATTTGTTGGGGAGACAGGTTTTGCCACTTCTAGTTCTTACAGGTTTTTAGTTTAAGCAGATACCAAGTATTTCCTATAGGCTTTCCTACCACCTCTGATTTGGTTAAAGGGTAGACTGAAGTACAAATAGACCTCTAAAATTAAGATTTTAGGAGATGAACTCAGCCACCAGCGGCCTGAATATTTTACAATGGAAATCAAGACTGGATTTAGTATCTAGGTTTATAAGCCCTTTAAGTATGGATGCAGGTTGTCTCAGTTGTGGGATAGAATTGGATACTCAGGATCAGAGTGTAGATTCCTAGACGTGATCTCTTAGGAAAGACTGGAGGCAAATGTTCTTGTCACAATACTTGGTTCTCTTGATTCAGGTGGTCTAACCAACTGCTAATCTGAAATCAAAGTGACAGAAAAATGTTTGGGAGATTCCATATTTCAATGAAGCCACAAGCTTATCAACCCTTCTAATTTAAAAAAAATGCAAAGATACATCAAAGCAAAGGCACACATTCATTAAGATATAATGATGTTTACCACCTTCTAACTCCTCAAAGTAGCAGCCATAGTTTAAATTTGGTTGATTCTTTTAGTCAGTTTGTATGGATACAGCAAGAAGGACCTATGGTATTTGAATTCATCTTGGAATTAGTGAGCATCATCTTACAATATAGAAGCCTTGTGTTAGACTAATCTGAGTTATTGATTAGGTCAAATAGTATCTTGAGATACTATTTGTGACATTTTTTAGACGTTTCTCAACTTGCTTTTGTGGTTGTGGTGCTTCAGTCAAGACTCCACAGACAATCCTGGAAATCCCAGTATGTAGACTCTAAAGCTCAAGAGGGAGAACAAAAGTGCACAGTGTTTAGAGCTCAACATGTACCTCTACACAGGAGTGCCTTCTTTTCATAGTAAAAAGGAAGTAGTAGGTACTATCAGCCATCTAAATTCTGGTCCCTGGCTCTGCTCCAGGGTAGAATATGGTAAGACGAGTCAGATTATCAACGGTGATCATTTGCCTTTGTGGACTGGATTTCTCGGTATAGGCATAAAGAGTAGTTCTGTCCAGTAATATGAAATATACATTCTTCTGCATTAATTTTCTGGCTTCAGTGTGATATAAGCTTGTTCTGTTCAAGAATACAAGCCACGACACTATAGAACCCAGACCTGGCAGGAAGACCATCCCTCAGGCATTGGGCTCATCTGAGAGAAGCCACAGGATAGGAAGCTATAAGCTTTTAAAGATTTGTACACAAGGAGCCTACTGAGAAAACTGGACACAAAGCAGAATTCTACATGTTATGTATATGCTGTGTTAATTCAGGCTAGAATGAACTGCCAATTTGTTAACTACCAGCTAAATTATAAAGGCTCCACTAACAGGATATTTCTTTTTCCCCCACTTCTGTACTTAGTTTGTAGATTTTTCTCTCCCCCCTCAGAGATTTCACCATGTCCTGGTTATGACGCAGTAAGGCCTTCAGGGGAAGAAATGGTATGTGTTGAGCACTCATGTGGTTCAGAGGACACCTTCATTGAAGGGTTTCATGCTCCTGGGTGTGATTATAGACAGCCTTTGTCTCTCAACCCCTGCATGGATTACTTCGGTTGGAGAGCCACCTCATGCCAAAGGTCATTTCTCTTCCCAGTTTTAGGAGTATTAGTAATTCTAGTTCCCACTAAACATGCCAATGTGGAGCCTCAAGGGTAAAAAAGTTCTAGTTCTGATACCCGTTCTATAGATACCTAACACATCCCTTCATCCTTTACTTGCCCCTGAATGTCAATATGTTCCTCACAAAATGTTTTAAGTTCTAACACGATTAGTCATTCCTACTTCAGAAGTAGGCCGCCAACCATTTTTATTCCATTTAGGCAGTCCAGTACCAGGGAAGAGCATTGTATTTGTCTATGAGCAGGAAGACTGGACCAGGGCTCAATTATCTGGCCAAACATGTAACTTCTCTAATAGAGACCATGATTACACTCTGGATCTCTAGGATAACAATGTTTCTGTAGGACTTAGGTCTCAGTCATGAAATGTTTTGGGGGAAAAGAGACCAGTGTTAGAGCTCCAAGTTCATAGAATTGGGCCCTTTAAGAAAGGAGCAGTCAATTATTCATATTTACCATGGTGTTACAGGGTTCTTCTAAAGAATCTTGTTTTAGTTTCTATTTCTGAGTCTGAAAAGAGGCTCTCTTCAGGCAAGTTGGCAAGAGATCACGACTGTCCTTCTGATTCTAGATGTTGAGCAGTATTAGCTTGTCCATCCATCTATCTGTCCTTAGGATTACCTTGTTCTACCAGCTTTAACTCTCGAGTCAACCCTGTTGACCTTCTATCAGTTGTCCATTCTTCCTTGCGATTAGGCAAAGCCATCGAGTTTTTACTGTTGATGGTAGCAACCTCACTTCTCTTGCAAAGTCTAGATTTGTAAGGTCAGCTGTTATGAGCCCTGGCATACAGAGAACCTGCTAGAGTTTCCCCAAGGATTCTCTCTTTCCCTTTTGACCATGCACTCCTATTGCTCTGGTCAACTGTGTACACTGGGCCTTTCTTGGAATAGTAACCTAGTACAGAGCTATAAAACTTGTTAACATCCTTATGCTTGTGGGTTTAATATCCACTTTTCATTTACCAGACAGCCTAGAGTCTGTTACTATGTGAGAGCTTCTCTGCTGATACTTTAACCAGAAATTTACCTCAATGTCCATAAGTTCCCTTCTCCCGGAAGTATAAGGATAGTAAGATGTGATCTGGGTTCATGATGTGGGAGCTGATGGTGGCTGACAGCCCTGCTCTTGACAGGTCTAGATCATCCCAGACCAACTAAGTTACTGTGTTGGAAAGTTTTATCTTCACAGAAGTATTCCAGAAAGGCAAGGATCCAGGTTATTCTCATTCCTTAAGGATAGAGTTTTTAAGTTCTTAGAGTAGAAAGTCAGATATCCAGGTCTGGTTCTAGGAGATGGTTAGTAGTGATTAACTGATGCTGTGGTAGGTCTTGATTTTGGAATTCTGGCTCTTCTAGTCTAACTGGCTGTTTGGTTATCATGAGCTTCAATTCTCTTGATGTACAAGTTTTTTTTTTTTTTTAACAGTCTTCCTGGATTTGATGAGCCATTCAAATGATTTATCCAATAAAAAGTTCAGAATTAGACAATCTTAATTCATTTTCCATGCCTGAAGTCCTAGGAATACTTAACTGTAATAGCAGAATCTAAGCAAAGATACAATAAGGTCACACCTCCAAATTCCCCAAGACTTTCATATCAAGGCCTCACTCCCCAGGCAGCTCATGGTCCAGAATTAAGCAGGACTAGTTCGTCAATATGGGCCTCTCTTGCTTAGTACAAGAAGCTTCTACATGTAGTTTTCCCCCCTAGAAGTCTATCATGTCCTGGCTGAGACTTTCTCAGGAGCTGTCTTGAAGAGTCATTGGACACAGCACTTCCCCCACCCTTACCATCCTCTCACCACAAGTATCAGACCAATATTGAACCCCATTTCTGTTCAGTCTTCATTCCTTATAGGCATTTTCTTCAAATTAAGCGTAATTCCATCTTGATGCTTGCTTCTTAAAAGGCCTAGAATATGTTGGCAAGTTGAATTTAAAAGCTAAAAATGAGAGGCCTGGATGAGCACAGTTAATGGAAGTGGTCCAAGAGATCAGGGAGTATAATATTTCATGTTTTTAATGGAATGTAGGTCGTGCAGAAAGTCCCAGGCACATAGTTGCCCAAATGCTAAAGACTTCATGAGATAGGAGGAAATGTCCCTATTGAGAAGAATTCTAATAGCAATGCTAGGATTCTAGTATTAGAAGTTATAGGGTAACAATAACTAAGACTGTAGAGATCCCTCACTGGTCCTGAGGAAAAAAAAATATGTTCTGGACAAGGACAATCACAGGTTAAAGGTGAGCCAGATGACCTCTTTAGTAGTTTATATGGAGGCCCCTATTTCCTACAAAAAGAGAAACTGGCTAGGAATGGGAATGCTGCATGCTCAAACTAAAGCCAGTTTATAAGATGATCAGGATTCTGTCTGGAAAAACATGAAGCCCTGAAACCTCGAAGGGAGGAATTTGGGTGGGACCCGATTTCAGTTCTTCATGCTTTCCTGAAACTGAGGAACCAAAAAGGAATTGCTTCTCAAACATGCACCTCAGGTTTTCTACATTCAAGAAATAATCCCTGGTGCCATGAAGTGTGCTCAGATTGAGCTTCAAGAGAAATATCTGCAAGAAGATCAGCTAGTGGGGGACATCCTCCAGCCATGGACTTCAAGTCAGCTGCAGCATCCACTACGGCTATATCCTTCCTGGGATGCTTCCAGCTAAGGACAGCACAGCAATTACAGGAGGCTTGAGCACTTCTGGGTGATGCAAGATCCTTTTAGAACAGTCTTTGGGCCTGGGCTGTCATGGACCATGGCAAATTTCTCATAAATTCACTGCAATCTAGGCCTCTTTCCCCAATCTTCATTCCTTTACTGTTTCAGGTGTCAGACCGGAGTTCTACTCCAAAAAGTTTCATTTTCTTCTCGTGTTTTAGCTATTTCCACCCTGCCACCCCTCCCCACCAATAAGATCTTGATGCCTGCTTCTTGGAAGACTTCAACCAATGCAGTCACTCAAATCTCAGTGATATGGACTTTCTAACTTTGTAGGTAATATTGTGGAGGTTATCTGGGAAGGCTAAGCTTTTGCCTGAATCTGGTCAAGACCAAACAGCTGACTTCCATTCCTCAGGGCTCTGGGTCATCACACCTGAGCCTCACAGGTATGAGAATTAAGGGACTGCTATCATGCCCAAAAGATCCCATTTTATTTTTTTATTCAGGAGATGCAGACACAGGCAGAGGGAGAAGCGGGCTCCATGCAGGGAGTCCGATGTGGGACTCGATCCAGAACTCCAGGATCACACCCTGAGCCGAAGGCAGATGCTCAACCACCGAGCCACCCAGGCATCTCAGGTCCCATCATTTTCAAACAGCCCCAAAGACATGTAGAAGCTGTTAGTTTTATCTACAAAGGCTTTAACTCTGATAGGAGTCAGAATAGCACAGAAACAGGTCTGCCCACAAGGTAGAGGATTTCAGTTGAGTCTAGTATGCTATTTAAAAAAAGGCAGATATACAGCCATAGGCTAAGCTGCTCGAGGGTAAGAAGGGAGCACTTTAGAGTCTATGGCAGTGAACAATGAATCAACTCCTTTTCCAGGTCCCAGATTTCGATGAGAAGGACTTTTTCTAGATCTGAAGATTTGTTTTTCTGAACTTTCTTCTGGTCCTCAGTAATGGAATTATGGGATCCATGATCTTGGACCCCACAGACCTACTTTAAGAGGTAATGGGCTGAGTCCAAATACTGTTTGAAATTCATCTCTACTTTTGCACTGTGGCCACACCTACGAAGTCCAGCTCCCCAGTGACAACATGGCTGGGGTATTAAAGCAGGTATTTCCTCAGAGACAAGGGACCACCTCTTTGGCTGTTCAGGTGCTCCAACAGCTTTACCAAATCTTAAGTTGTGTTGTCTTGGTTGCTTCCAAACTTCTCATTTTTACTGGGGTCACATTGGTGTCACAGACCAATGGGCTGTCCCATCCTTTTCTGCCGGCTTTCTTCCCCCCCACCCCTTTATGCAAGTTTACCCTAGTATAATCCTTACACATTGAATCCCATAACTGGCATCTCAGTCTAACAGAATCAAGTTTAATGTGAAAACATGGATAAGATGTTCCAAGTTTCCTATGGTAATATGGTTTGTTGTGGACATGGTAAAGCATTTCTCTAAATATTTGAACAATTACCAGGTATCCCTCTTACAATAGGTCTTATAGGCCTTCAACATTTCAAGCTAATTTGGCCCTTTCGAAGTGTAAACTGAAGTTCAGATAAACAAAAAAGGTCAAGATATTTTGAGGTAGAACTCTAAACTGTAGCCCTCAGTGGCCTGCACATGGTTATAAAAAAATGTGATTGTCTGGCTTTGTAATATCTACCTTGCATGTATGTGTATGTGCTCTTAAATGTTGAGTAGTACACATCAAGTATGGTAAAATGAAAGAGGCCAAGTTCTGCCTCAGAGGAGGGTGGAAGATTTCCACCTAGAGGAAAAAGACAACTTGTTTTTAAACGTTTAACATGCTTAATAAAACATTGAAATAGGAAAGTGTTTGCTAGCCAGCCTTACAAGTTGGAATCTGAAAATATAATTAAGGAGTAAATAGCCAGTGGAACTATCTGATAGCTCCGTCTATCACCAGCATCAGCGTAGCTGGATATTTTAGGTGGATGGGTAACACTCATTTTGCCCGTGAAGCAGAAACCTAGAAAACTTGGGTCAGAAAGTACCTATGCCAAACTCCTAGGAGGTCAGCTGTTTCTATGTTGTACAGAAGGCTGCACACCCATGGCAACCATTCTCCATGGGAAACAAAAACTGATCAACTTCTCCTACCTCTTATCTTACGGGAAGAGTTGGGAGTGGTCCCACTTTCTGGTCAGAAAGACACTAGCAGAAACCCCTCACGTCTCTGTCCTTTGTAGAGCTACCTGCTTGTTCCTCCTTAGTCTCAAGGTCAGAGTCCCTTCGGGGAATTTAACCTGACCTCCCAATTTAAAAGTTAAATGCTTGCATACCTGCACATTTGACTCCCTTTTATCCCACATGTAGTGTGAGCACTTTTCTGATGGACTAGAGAGTTTACTTATGTTCAGTCTACATTGACCATCTTGATGGCAGGGATATTTTCATACATTCACTGTATATCACCAAGACTTCTGTCTGACACAAAGACATCCACTGATTGCGTTTTCATTTTAAGTTAGGTCTACTTTTCAGGTCTTATTTGCAGTTCTTTCAAGGAAGCAGTATTTGAGCAATAGGTGAGAAGTTTGGGAATCTTCCATTTGGTCATCTCCATGATGGTAATTCTTACCTACAGGCTAAAGAAACTGGTACAACCTTATTACCATTTTCTTTACAATTATGCAGTCTGGTAACTCCTACACTTCCGCTTCCTCCACCCTCAATATTTTGATCGCTTTCATTCACTTCACTGCCTACAACCTTAACTGATGCTGAAGGGGACTCTTAAGTTAGCACTCTTTAGTTAGGAATAGATCAAGATTCAGAAGTTTTCTCCTCCTGGGTATGTGAGGATGAAGAGTTAGTCCGGCTTCATAATATGTAAACTAATCTCAGGAGCCCTGCTGGCTGTCAGTCGCCATGTCCAGATAATCCAGGATCAGCAAACTGAGCTATGTATTGAAAAAAGTGTTTCTCAACCAATGTTCCTGAGAGAAAAAGATAACCTTAACTCTATTCCCTGGGAATAGGCATCGTACAATTGCTAGAATAGGAACCCAGATATCCATGGCCAGTTATAAGGGGATGATCCACAGTGGTTAAGTGATGTTATAGCAGGTCATTCCAGAATGATTCTTCTAAGATATTTCACTGGGCCTACTCGGTTTATAGTGTGGCTTCATTCCTTTTGGATAAGGTTTTTTTTTTTTTGAGTAGGATTTATCTGTGCTAGGTCAGATTCTCCTCTTAATCTGATCAAGAACAATCTGGGACTAAGAATCTGATCAGACTCCCCGGTATTTTCTACAACCAAGGAATATTTGACTTCAGCGACAGACTTATCAACTTATCAGGTCCTCTGAGGAAGACAGTCATGAATTTCTAGTTGCCACACCTCCAGATTCCTTGAAGCACTACTACCAAGGCCATCCTTACCCCTGGCTTTATAGCCAGTGATTAGGCATGACTGGTTACTACTTTTGGTCTTCCCTGCTCTTAGAGGTCCATCTCTACACATTTGTACTATGGTCGCTCCCTAGTGACCACATGGCTAGGGTACCAAGGCAGATCATTTACTGATTGACAGGGGACCTCATGGGTAATTCAAGCATTTTCCCCAACAGGAATGCCAAATATTCCTTAAGTTGAGGCCATCTTGGATGTTTCTACCCAAACTTCTTTGTCCTTCACTGGGGTCTCCTCTATATCAGGCTCATAGCTTCCACAGGCTTATTTCCTTTCACTTAAGCATTTCTGCTCAAACTTCTTTCATATATTTAACCCCATGTTGACACCTGCTACCCTGCAGAACCTGGTCTAACTGATGTTAACATGAAGGTCAAGAGAAATACCACTAGTTCTTATATTTTCAGTTCGTTGGGGAGACTTGTTTTATTATATTTAGTTCTATCATGTCTAGTTCTTATGTGTAAACTGATATCAGGTACTTCAAGTTAGAAGGCATGTAAAAATACTTATTTCAAGCCGACTTAGTGCTTTTAAAGGGTAAAATAAAGTACAAATAATCTTAAGAGATGGAATTTCAATCTTCAGGCCCCTAGTTGCAGTGGCCAGCACATTCTAGGATTGAAAGAATCCCTACTGTGAGTATAGACGTTCTCTCAAGTGTTAGATCCAAGTGTCCTTGTCAGTTTCTATCCTAATAAAAAATCCCTAGACACAACCTGTGATCTCTTTACAAAGGAGCTTGAATCAAGTTATGTGCTTGTCACGATATCTGGCTCTGTTCTGACTCAGATTTTAGCTACTGTTAATCCAAAGTCAGTAATAGGTATTGAATCTTCTATCCATTTTATATTTCATACAAAGCAGCTACAAGATTGCTAGCTCTTAAAGAGGAATGTAAAGCAACTTCAAGTTACACTTACCATCTTGTTCTCAAATGAAGGATTTACCACCAAGTACTCAAAATGTCTGGTTTTAAGTTTGGTGGAGTCTGAGTTGTGTAGACAAAAGCAATAGGGACCCTGTGATTTGAATTCATTTTAGAGCTAGTGAGCATTTTTAGACAGATTAGAAAATATAAAGCATTTGATACACTCATGGATTTGAAAGTGGTGGAGGAGTAAGACGACATGTGAAATAAGATGCTGTTTGTGATCTTTTCCAGGCAAGATTTCCCAGAATGGCTTTATAATTTTAAGAGTCTGAGGTGCCTTGGTCAAGGCTCAATTGAAGCTCAAGAAGAGTCTCAGGAAACTGGTTCTGAAATTTAGGCAAGGGGTTTGTGACAGAAAGGTGATTGTGTCAGGACCTCAACAAGTACCTTTATAATGGGGCTTTCTTCTTTTATACTACCCACTCCTTAGCTTTAAGCCATCAGCATGTATATCCTGGTCTCAGGCTCTGTTCCTCTAGAAGAACTTAGTCATGATTTGAATTACTAAAATCATTTGTAGTTGAGAAATAGGATTACAGACAGGTTAGTAGATTCTATTCTGTCCTGTAACAGTATGAAGATGTACATTCTCTCACATGGATTTTCTAAGGGAAAAATGTGTAAGCCACTGCCTTCAATGACCCACACCTGGCATTGGAAACCATTCTCAGGCATTGGACTGGTCTGGGATGGGCCTGGGAGCAGAAAGCTATAGCCTCTATAAGGTTTAATCAATTGGTGCACATAGGCTCACCAGAAACAGTCAATTTCTCTCTATGGGGTCAAGCCAGGTTAAAATGATCTGCTATTGTTTAATTGCCAGCTAATTTATAAAAAGACCCCAAATATAGGATGCCACTTTTGCCTGCTTTTTGTCTACTTCATAGACTTCTTTGGACAGAGCTTCCACCATGCCCTAAGCAGTGATACCAGGAGGCCTTCAGTGAAAGATGGCATGCCCACTACATGCTGGGCACTGATGCAGGACAAAGGATCCTATGAAGGGTTTATTGCTCCTAGTTGTGGTATAGACAACCTTTATCTGCCCCTTCGTGGATTGTTTCAGTTGCTTAAGGTCCTCTCTTCCCACATTGACCCATATCCAATGACCAAGTCATGTGTCAAGTTTGACTATTAATCCACTCAGAACAAATCAAGGTATTTTAGTTCTAAGGAGCTTCCCTTGTGGGTGGCTGGGTTTTTTTTTTTGGGGGGGGGTGGTGGTCACATTTCAACACAAGTTCTTTGTCTATTTTTCCTGCTTCCAATTCCATTGTATAGGCATTGATCTCAAAAAAGGTATGCCCCTTGGTCATCTTATAAAGCAAACTTCATCTCCAATCTGTATCTAGGGGGAATCCAAGACAACACTGCTAGAAGTCGTGAACAAGAGAGTCAAATGGGATTTTAGGACTAGATCCCTTGCCAACTGGCTGTGATTCTCCTCAATGGTAGTTGAGCAGGGCTCCTTCTACAAGATGGTGCAATTGCTAATACTTGCCCAATTTACCAATGAAATATTCCAGGAGAACAGAGTACATTGATTGGTATTGCATATCAGCCAAGCAATCCTACATGGGATCCTATATAGATCTTCTAATCTACCCAAAGTTCTGATGGCTCCTTTAGACCTACTACTCTGGTTCTAGTAATAGTCTCCCTTAGGACACTGGGTACTACAGCCCATCAGGATCTTGGACCTCCAAGAGTCTGGATGTAAGAGGAGTTAGTAAATATCTGTTCAGTTAACTTTCTAGGAGTATTTAGGACAAAACCATGGGCTAGAAAACTTAAGGCCAGGACTAATCTAGCCTTAATCCAGATTTTCTTCCTTAAGGCTAATTCTGATGCTTCTATTTCTTAGTCTAAGAAGAAAAAAAAAAAAAAAAAAAAAAAAAAAGGAGGGGGCTTAGTGCACCAAATAGGATTTGCCTGTTCCTTTACACAAGGAATTTATTAGTATTTTCTTAACTCTCAGGATTATTCTGTGAAATATTAGGCTAGAGATCACTAATAAAGGAAGTTTGGTAGCTTAGTCTAGCCCACCGTTTTAAAATCCCAGAGTATGTGATATTACAGATTTTAAAAGTCTTTTAGAAGTACTAATCATGGTTCTTAAAGTATTCCAAGTCAACCTCAAGACAAAAAACAAAAAAAAAAAACAAAAAATTATCCCAGTAATCCATCCAGGGATATTTCTCTTGTGCCATGAAGTATCACCAGGACTCAGTTTTTATCTTTAGTTAAGTACCCACTGATTGAATCTCATATGCAAGTCTGGAAATGAAGAAAAATGATGCATTTAAAGAATGAGCCCACAATGGGCTGAAGATATAGGGCTTTCCTTATTCCATTGGGTTATTCTCCCCAAGTGATAGAAATTCGGGGAACTTCATGATTAATATGTGGATTCTTCTGTTGCCATTTATGATTCTAAATAAATACATCCTCTAAAGATTAGAATTATGGTTAATCCTAATCTCAAGTTTCTCTTGCAGAATATCAAGACTATTGATTGCAAACCACACTTGTCTTTGTGGTTATAGCTGATAAGGGGTTGTTATCTAAGAGTCACTAGTTATTAGCTAATGTTCAGGAAAAGTTAAGTCAAATATAGAATGAAGAGAAATTATAATACAGCAGTTGGGCAAAGTAGATTGCTCAAAGTAGGACAGGAAAATAGCACTCCCAGAAGTCAAATTCTTGCTGCGTAGACCATGTGAATTGACTAGTGTTATTTCAGTGTAAGGGATAGGTGATGGTCAGTCCCAAGGGGGCTGAAATCAACTCTTCCAATAGCTATACCTCAGAGATTAACTTCATTATATAGTTAAGCATACCTTCATATTCAGCATCCACGTTTTTATTCAGATTTGTAGGTCTATTAATACCCCTGTCCCTTTTACCAAAACTAGAGGGCTGATACTAGGGTTTATTGAAGTAGTCATGGTATCTATGCTATGGGCTGGAATTGTTGTGTGCACACCTCTCATGACTGAAAGTTACTTGGGCTCACATAAGCAGTTCCCAGGGAAGCTCTAACAAGCCCCCTAAGCACCACTTATCTCGTGGTATGCAGTTCAGTAACCATCCTCCTATCACTGCATAAACTAAGCCACTGCACTGGTTAGTCACAATACTCCAGGACCAATTTTTGCTAAGGTTGGTCAGCCATGTGGTATAACAGAAGCATCACTACCATGATGCTTTAGCACTGGTATTCCCTGGGGGCCATCATGCTAGGATGTGGATTTTATCCATCCGTGCCATTGGAGGGATGCCAAAGATAATTTTCCCCTGAACATCTTGAAGATAGGAAATAACCTGGCCAGTCTTCTCTATGGATGAGACACTAACTGATGCACACAGGACACAAAGATGCATCACCCAAGTCTCCTCTCAAAGGAGGACTTCCTGTCCAGATGCATAGAGGAAACAGTAGGCAGCTTTTAGCTGCCAACTCCAAGGTCTGACTCCATTTCAGCGAGCTGTGCCACCAGGTTCAACTCTTTGGAGAAGCAGCCCGCAACCAATGACTGAGCAAATGAGCTTATATAAAAGCTTGATCCTTTTATTTAAGGGACAACTCAGGCAATTCACAATGCAGAGAGCTTTATCTCTGCCAGGTTGAGGGGTGTGGGAAGGGGCTTGGTTGGGACCAATTTCTATATTCAGCTTTGAAGGCCCTATGGTCTTAGTCCTAGGCCAAGAAAGTCTGCCTGGCTACGTTCTTCAGTTTAACACGTTCTGGAGGAGCCAGCTCTGGAATTATCATGGAGTATCTTCCACTCTAGGTTTATATGGCAGCCATCAAGGTAGACCACTCAGATCATACTCCTAGAAAGGATGGACTTCCAGCTATAGGATCTGACCTTGTTCGGGCTGAATCCCTGCTCTTCACAGAAGCTTCTGTGCAATATTTGGGCACCATGGGAAAACCAAACAGCCATTTCCCAAGACAATTCTTCTGTGAGCCATCTTTGTACTGGAGCTCCCAGTTAGGCTGGCTGAAACTTTCTCAGAGCCGCACTGCAGTTGAGTTCTAAGGGTTAAAACCTACATGGCAATGCAAAAAGGTTCTCTGTGCCTATTCTGTCTCCCCCCCCCCTTTGTGTGTTAACCCCAATAGAACTTTTGGTCTTCTATCTTGAATCTGACAGCTCCAAATTCAGCTGACAAAAGTTTTCAAATTACTTCAAGTGTTTCTAAGAAGGTCTAGAGATACTACCACTGAACTATTAGGCTTCAGTCAAGGCTTGAAGAATATTTTTATATTAACATTGTTTCCTTAGTTCTCAGTAAAATCTCAGAAAAACTGATTTAAAAGAACAGGAAATTCATGGTGAATCCCAAGGAATCTAATAGGTGACAAGAGAAAATAACCTGAGAACTACTAAAACCATGAGAATTGTGACAGAGGGTGCTATTTTCCAAAGAGTTGGCCCTTAACCTTGTCAGGATTTACTAAAATTATTTACAAGCTTAAAGTACTTCTTATAAATTCTAGATTATTAGGGATATTTACCAGTTACAGACCTTAACAGATCAAGGGGTTATGAACTATAGGGCCAACTAGGAGCTCTTAATTGCTTCTAGGTAACATTTAACCTCAAGCACAATACTTCTAATGATCCATATAGTCCTAGAATAAGATAGAACCACCTCCACTCTAAAAGTTATGGCCTAGGTCTTTACTAGCTATTTGTATCCTATGTTGAGGAACAGGAGGGAAAAGACCACCTTAGTTGCTCATAGGTTACAAATGGAGGGACTGTTAGGTTACATATATTCTAGGTTCAGTGTTTTGTTCAACTGCAGCTCAGCACCCAATGACAGCAACCAACATGATTTCAGAGTTCAAGATTCCCAACCATCATTACACATGCTCAACCTGCATGGCTGTTATGAACTTCAGTAATGAACTCCATCTTGAGTTCTTGCTGCCTTGAACACTTCTCCTTCCCTTGTTATTTTGAGACCAGTTTGCTCACCATGAACCCATTGGGGAACTAGTTGACAGATTTCAATGTGAGCACTGAACTAGGATACCCAACACATGACAAACTATTCAGCATTTAGAGGTCAACTGAAGACCTCTGACTAATCACTCTAATCAGTATGGCAATTGTAGCTGCTGTTTTTTTTGCTTTTCTCCTTTAAAAACCATTGGCTGCACCAGGAGGTCAGGAGGTTTTTCAGGACATTTTATTCGAGAGCACCAGCTAATGGCAAAGACGATAGACTATAGTCACTTTCTTGGTCCTCACCTCTTGTATCTTGACTTACTGTCCTGTTGGGAGCAGATTGGACTTGTGTTAACTTCAGCAAGGCAGACAGGAGGAGTGCGGCTCATGGTTAGCCAGCCATACCGGTGAGACTTTGGGGATCATTCCTTGCATTTGCCAGAACTATTTCAGTTTCAGGGACTCTATTCCCCCTACCGCAGTATAGGTTGTCTAGTGCTCTTCATTGGGGCAAGGAACTGACCTCTGGATGAGTGGACAGTGTGTAACAAGGAAGTCCTTGGTCTTTAATCATGTGGGCTATGTGCCACTTGTTTCACTCCTCTAAATGGGTGTCTCAGACTTTTTACCTACTTTGGTTTTTGCTTTTTATGATTGTAGGGTAGTCAACAGGAAATTGCGTATATTTTAGCTGACAGGTTGCTTGGGTGTATTTTGAAGAGATGGTTCAATTCTAGTTATTCACCTAAGAAAATAGTGGTCTTTTATTGTACAGCATGGCTTCCATATACTTTGGAAGCTGGTGAACAGTCTTTAAAATACTCCTTGAATCACTATTTCGCAGTTGGAACTCTGCCAGAGACCTGGCAAAGAGCAGATCCTTTATGTGCAAGCCTTTATGCTCCTCCATGAGATGACTAGAAAGAAGGGATCTGAGCTAATGTCACAGAGACCAGGAAAGAAGGCTACTGCCTTGGTACTACAAGATGAGGCAACAGAGTGGAAGACAATAGGAGATTACAAGCTTTAAATCCTTTACCTGCCCCTACCCCTTTGAGATTTGTTCTGTAAATTGAATTCTCAGGTCACCCTTCCTCCAGAAAAAACAGGGGAAACCTCCAGTTGTGTCCTCTCCATACATGCTCCATACATGCTCCTGATTACTATACCTGGGAGTTACGGCTAGTTCTCAGTCTTGGGTTTGAAAACACTCTTGTTTTCTGTATCCCAATGGATGAGAAGGCCCAGTTGTTACTTGCTTTTGAATGCCAGGAACCAGATGCTAAAACTTCCCACCAGTACTGTTGGACAGTTTTACCTCAGGGGTTTAACAATTCCCCTACTACTCGGTGGGGGTAGGGGGGGAGCTGGAAGTCCTGTTCAGAGACTTGAAGACCCTCCAGTGGATAGAGTGGCCCTTCTGCAGTATGTAGATCTACTGGCGCTTAGTTGTACTTAAGATGTTTTGAGAACACCATCCTTGTAGTTAAATCATTTTGCTGTGGATACAAAGTATGCTCCCCGCAAGGTACAGATTTACAAAAGTTAAGGAAGCCTATTGAGCAAGGCTGTGTGCAAGTCCCCTATCACCATATGCCAATTGTGGGGGTTCCTAAGCATATCTGGATTCCAAACATTGACTGCTACTTCAGCCCTTGTAGGAGGTGTTCGATTAGATGCTGAGCCACTAACTTGAACAAGAGTGTCAGACGTTTGTACTATAGAAAGTCTGATATCAAACCCCCCCATTGGGGTTACTGGATATAAAATCCTAATTATATGTACATGAAGGACAAGGCATGTGATTGGGAGTATTAATCCAAATGCTGGGGAATTTTCCCCAGCCTGTTGCCTTCTTCCACCCCTCGCCAAAAAGGAGTAGACAAAGGGGGGCCACCCTGCCTCTGAACAGTCTCTGCTATTTGTGTGATTTTATGGGATGCCAGAAGTTTCACTTGGCTAACCAGTAGCCATCTGAAGCAGGTGATGGCCAAACATTCTTGAAACAGAGGGGAGGATTTTGTCTTACCACCAGCTCAGTGGGGAAATAACTATGCAATTCTATCTGATAACCCTGATGTGAAATTGCAGGTTATTTTGGTCTTAAACCTGGCAATTTTGCTTCCTGATCCTCCTGATCATCTTGAGCATGATTGTTTACTTAGTATATTCTAGCAGGCCAGATCCTACAGACCATCTTTTGGGAGTGCCTAGACTGGGAACTAAGGATGGAGGTAGCTCTACGGAACAAGGGTAGCAGGAGGCTGGAGATCCTATGGTGACAAGAGATAATTGAGGCCAGATAACTGCCCCAGGAAGCTCAGCTCAGAAGGCCAAGATCCTTGCCCTAACGAGAGCACCCCTTTTGTTGCTGAAGGGGTCAGTCCATACACCAGCTCTTACTATGCCTTTTTGGTAGTGCACGCTCCTGGTGCCATTTGGAAGGAGCAGTCACCGTGGCCATCTAATAAGGATATTAAAACCATACAGAAACTGGAGCTCTACTATAGGGTGTACAACAGCGATCCGGGTTGACAATCACCTATTGCTCAGGATATCAGAAATGGGGACCCTTTGGGTAAAAGCAGTCAGCTAGCAGGCATTGCGGCCAATCAGGGCTAAAGAAGCTATGTTTTGGGTTCCCAATTCCTCCTATCAACTTCTCCATTTATGATCCCCAGTGTACAAGAAACTGAACAAGCTACAGAATGGGGATTTGCCAATACAGAAAAGACTTCCAAATAGAAAGTGAATAGACCTAGGGCCATATTATTGCCTGAAGCTTTGGTCTATTCTGTAGTAGTACACTTGGATTATAGGTCCCATTATGAGAGCTACCTTAAGAGATACGATCTTTTCTAAGTAGGCGTGAACTAACCAACACATTGGGGATATATAGCTGATGCCAAAAATAATCCTAAGACTGAAAAACTTTCCATCAAGTAGTAGGATATAGAGGAATAGGTCCAATGGAAGACTTAGATGTTCTACTAGATGCCCAAGGCCTCTGAAAATTTTTAGTGTTTGTGGGTACTTCCTCAGGATGCACAGAGGCTTATCCTACACCCCCCCCCCCCCGTCATTGAAAGGGCTTCAGAAGTGGTAGAATTAAGTTGTCCCACGTTTTGGGCTGCCAAGTTCAACCCAAAGTGGAAAATGGCTTAGTTTTGGTTTCTAGGATCTAAGATTATGTTTTATGTGGAGACTATATCCTTCCCAGAGGCCTCAGTCTATACAAAGGACAATGAATCCTGCCTTGGGAAGAAAAAAAAATGGTGAACAGACTAGCTTAGCTTGGAATAAGGCATGGCTTTGTCCTTTTCCAGATAGTGGCAGCTCCACAAAGTGGGCTAAAATTAAGCGCCCTTGAAATTGTGTATGGGAGACCTTTCTAGGTCACAACATTAACCTGAGGTCAAAATATCTGAACATATGGTTTTAACACTTGAGTCAAACTCTGAGTAGTATATGGGAGTTTGTTCCCACCTGGCTCAATCACCCTTCTGATGAACCACCACATCCCTTAGTCTTCAGGGACCAAGTGCAATTCGAGACCTGATCCCCAGCTTGCTGAGAAGTAGATGGTACCACATGACCTATTACTGACCACCTATACTCAAGTTGGCTTGAGTATAGGGCAAACATCTTGGGTACATTAAGTGATGTGAACCCCACTTGAGGAATCAAACAACCCGAAGCTTCCTGTGGACACATAAGCCAATGGAAAGCCTAAGATGTGTATTATATAAGCTACCTTAAGTTTTATGCTAATCATTTTAGCAAAGGCAGTGCATATTCCTATCTGCCTGGCAAAACAATTCTCTTGTGCATAGCTCTTAAGCTATAGCCACTTCTGTTGGATTTGCCACCCCAAACATTCTGTATACAATCATGGAGACCCACTGGTACATTCCAATTTCAGATATACCTGCATGTTGGTACTATAATCCTGACAAGGTGCTAAGAGTTGTCCATCCTGCAAGGGTAACTAGTTTTTCAGACAATTTAGCTATTCCTGTAAAATAGTGGGGAGTCCGAATAGCAAATGATGCTTGAGGAAGCTACAAGCCCTGCCTATGGTCAGAATACTAGACTTCTGAGAATACCTCTTAGAGACTTTAATAACTCCTTTTGTAAGTTCACCTTATAAAACAAAAAAGTGTTGTACTAGTTCAAAGAACCTCCCCCCTCCACCTCTATGTGACTGGAGATCTTCCCAGTAGAGTATCAGATGGAGGTTTCTTGGGTTACAACACCTTACCTGCATGGTGGAGTGTTGTTGCCCATCAACATGTAGTCCCCAGCTTACCCTGCACTTGTACCTTCCCACTAATGAAACCCTGGCCACCCAGAGTCCCAGCCAGTTCCTACAGCAGTGCTGCAGGCACCTGTCTCATCCCTCAGTATGACAGCTGTGGTTGTGTCCTTCAAGGACTTCCTGGCAGTGGAGTGGCCACTGTCTTCTCCAAGACCACAGTCATACCCATTAAGTGGGTCAAACTTCTGCTGCAGGTGCAGCACATTAGCAAGCAAATCACTGCAGATAAACAATACAAGGGCATTATAGACTGCATGGTTCATATCCCCAAGGAGCAGGGGTCCTGTCCTTCTGGTGTGGGAGCCTGGCGAAGCAGAAGGTCTAGGTATGGTTCAGCTTGGTGCACTACCAGGTCTGCGGCTCCTTCTTTGGATAAGACATTATACTAGAAGTAATCAAGTAACTCCAAAATTTACTACTCACTCAGGCATATACAAAAAGGAGGAGTCTCAGAGGGTGCATCACTAGCAAGAATGGGAGTCCTAGTGAAGAGAAACCACTTGTTTTAGAATGGAGTCTATCCCATCTCCCACAAGAATTTGAGTAGTGCCAGAGGCAGCTGGTCCTGATTTCTCGAAGCTTGTCCTGGTTGTGAAGGCAAGAAAGGAACAAGGTCAGAGGGGCAAGGTGAGTTGCTTTGGTGTTTAGCTGAAACTGTTTTGTTGGACTTTTTTCCCCAGCTCTTTCTGCATAATAATTCACCTTCACAGCAGAAGGTGAGACAAGGGAGAAGATACTAGGTTCAAGACGCTGGTGAAAGGGACCCAGCTCCTAGGGCAAGGCCCAAGACAAGCAAGATGGACATCTCCAAGTCCAGAAGATAGGGGACCTTCCCAAGCATAAGGGAAGGGCACAGTATAGCCACCACCATACCATCTAAGTGCATAGGGAAAGCCAGCGCCAATTTCCAGGATGAGCTGATCTGCTCCCCAGTGCTCATGAGCCAGGGATCCTTGAGTACAAGCACAATATCTAGCCAGGGAAGTCTTCAGAATAGGGAGGGTGTAACTTGTCACAGGAGTTCTCTCCTTTTCTGGGACTTGTGGCTTATTCTTACCATGTTAAGATTCCAGTTCATAGCTCAGATTCCAGTTCAGAAAGAAGTCACAGAAGTTGTTCTGCAATGATTTGATTCTCAGAACCTTTTCAATCAAGAAGAATCATAGCAAACCTATTAGGCTGCCAAGAGTCACAGGAAGGAATAGGGAATATTTATGGGAGGTATTAGTTTATGTTGTCGTTGAGGGATACGTGAATAAGATTTTAAAGCAGCCAGAGAAATTACCACTTGTTAGACAAGAAGTTTCCAGAGACTTAAAGTTCAGTGGAAGGTATAGATTTAAGGAAGTCAAAGAAGCCAGTTCACTTCCACAAACAGAGCTATTGAGTCCTACCTTTGAATGCTTTTTCTGTTTAGTAGTTTAGAAGAGTTGGTGATGGTGTGCCTAGGAAAAGCCTGAATGTTTCTGAACTCCTCTGCCTGGTAGAGTGGTAAGTGACCCATGGGAACTTCTAGTAGCTTCTCCCTCTAGGCAAGAGCATCAGGCAACCGAGGGAGTTGAAGGTACCAGATACATTGATTTTGACTGGTAAAGCATTGATTAGAGGACTGGAGGTTAGAATGAAGTTTATTCCACATTCAAATGTGAGAGTAGTTGGTCTGTTTAAAGTTTATAGATTCAAAAGTTTATTCTGAACATGGGCTGCACTTATCACCATCCATACACCAAAAACTGGATCTACATAGGGAGTCAAGGAAAGGCCTTGCTTAGAAACAGGAAGCCTCTTTTGAGGCACAAACCCCACCCATGGAAGTGCCGAGAGTGAACTCTTCCGTTCAGTGGAGTACAGAAAGCCAGGTACTCCTGGAAGCTGCCCCCACAAAAACTAAATTCCAAGCCTAGGTACTAGGGGTGGAAGGTTGAGGTAGAAGCTAGGAAGCAATGATTTTAACAAGGAGGTATGTAGAATTCATTGGAACAGGCACTGGTGAGGGAAAGTTTTAAGTGGGAAAATGAACAGCCCCATCTACTTTAAACCAGAGAGCTTCAGTTGGCTGGGCTCCCCAGGGCTCTCCTGGCAGAGTAGTTCCAGGGTATTCAGGTATTCAGAACTCAAAGCAGGAGAGGGGAAGCATGCCATAATAGGTCAAGACTGAGCAGGTTATTCCTTCCAAGAACTCCCAGGATGAATAGTCTAGCACAACAAGATTTTTAAGTCCTCTTATGATTGGGGCCCTCTGGAAATAGGCTCAAGTTGTCCTTGGGCTTCAAGGAAGAAATTCAGAGTACACATCCTTCCAGAAGTATCTTGGATTCTCTAGACTTCTGGACTAAAAGATGGCCCCCAAATGGCCTCCTAGGAAACTATGCTGAATTACTCATAGTTCATCAAGTCCAAGAGTAAGGGCCAAATCCAGATAGAACACTCAGCAATTCATGGCCCGTCCATGGTTCTATGTACTGCTTCTTAGCTAAAGATGCTAAATTATCTCTTTACAGCTACAGTTAAGGTTAGGTTTCCCTTGGGTGAACACTGAACAAACCCTCAGATGGCCTCCATAAGAGGAGCTTAGTCACACCAGCCATACCCCAGAACAGTACAGGCTTTATTTAGTTCTAGGCTCAGGATTTCATCCTTACATATAAGGGGTCTACTCACACTTTTAAAAGTGGTCTCCCGAGACAGGGGCTTCCTATACCAGACTCAGCTACCTGCCATATCAAGGTTTTCCAAACCTGTCATCCTACCACCAGGTAAGCTTGTTATAGGCCCTAAATTCCAAGGCCTCCAGGCCTTGTTTACAAAGCCAAAGCCTTCTGTGACATAGCCACTCTTAGCAAGTAACATCTCGGAAGTTGACTCCTTAGTAGGAAGGCTTTCAAGATTGTTCTATCCTCTAAGGAAGTGGTACTTGGGGTCTTTTTGCCACTGATATGCATTTGAGCTTTGGGAATCTTGAGCACCCATGAGCTACACAACAGATGTGTATTTGTACCTAGTCACTGGAGTTGAAACCAAGCATAGAACTTTTCATTAGCTATTCTCAAAGTAGGAGTAGCTCATGTTCCCTCCACAGGACTTGGATTAATAGCCTTTGTTAATCCCTCATTCTGATCAAAGTGACTAGTATACCTTATGCTTCCCAGGCTGAAGTCAGTCTTCCTTCTGGAAAGGGTTGGGAAGAAGTCTTCTAGTAGGACTCTGAAGACTTACACTTTGGCGTAAATGGTGAATTAAGGGTTATAGATGTCCTAGTACGACTGAGATACGAGCCATACAAAGTACTTCCCATTATAGAAAACAAGAGAACACTTGTTCTGCATGGATTTCAAGCAGATGCTAGGGGTTTCCAGTTCCCACCTGGGATGAGCCCTGACAGATGGTTACAGCTGCCTATTCTCCATTTACTTGGTCTGGTGCTCTAATCAGCAGTCCAGAATTATGCTTTTTAGTGAAGGCCTAGTAACTGCAAAGCTGCTTAAACCAGTTGTATTGGAATGGACTGGAGAACTCTGCTGAATGCTACACCAACACAGAAGTCGGTTTACTCAATGGGCTCAATCAAGAGGGCGTATTGGCAAGGTAAGATGTAGTCAGGGCTCAAGGGACACTCACAACTCTCATTCAGCATCTTCAGGAGTGATAATCTTTTCTAAGACTAAATCCTAATCCTATGAAGGTACAAAGTAAATGCAGTTGCAGGATTATGTCCTGTAGGTAGGACATCCATGGAGTTTCCAGTGGAATAAAGTATGTAATCTGTACCGTCCCAGGCTTAGGATCCAGTCAACTCAGTAGGTTAGTCTTACCATGGACCAACGATACCAGATTTTAGTAGGAAGAACTGCAGCAATACCACATGGCACACCATTAGATGGTCTGGAAGATAAATGCTGACTGTTCTTGCAAAACAGCGAGTCACATACCATCAAGCCCGCAAAAGCCATCTTGCAGTCAGCCACCTCAAGTTAAAGAGATTTCTACTCTATTTGTAGCTCTTAAAGGGATGCAATTCAGCTTAATAAGGCTACCAATGGTTTAGACTGCATGGTTGATACCATTTTTATTCTAGAGGTATGAGCCATATGCTAATTCTGACCCCAAGTTAAAGACTACCAAAAACTAGCATTTCAGACCATTGAGAACAATGGTCACACTAAGAGCCACGTTTTAGCTTGAGAAGCCTTGGGAATCTTGCTAAGGGAACTTTAGTCTGTGCTAGCTGCTTTGGCAGCCAACTGACGACAGAATAGGATGATTTTAGTAACATCTTTAGACACCAAGGGAAAAAAATGAGTAAAGCTATAGGTGTATTCTATTACCATTAAGTGTTAGTTGTTAAGATCTTTAAAGACTTGTCAGAAGTCAATAGTTCCCTTCCATTTATTCAAGAAACAACCATATATGGCATTTACAAAATAAGTTTATTATTGAACTATACTCTGAAAGAAAGTATGCAAGATTTTGGCAGACCCTAACTCCATTCAGACTAGCTTTAAGTATAGGATTAAGGAGTCAGTCTGGGGTGTTTTCTTGCAACAAACAGTCTTCTGACACCAATTGGGTGTTCTACAATTGACCGATTACCTGAAGTTATGGTTAGATACCAATTCAAGGACTCTACCACAAAACTTCTAAATCAGACCCTAGAGAAGGTAGAGGGGCAACATGGACTTCTGCCCAACTTGACTGAGTTTGGGGTTTACGTTCCCTCCTTAGGTTCAATTAGAACAGTTCATGGGATGCAGGAGAGTAGTTCTATTCATGGTTTATTATGAAGGCTAAAACTCCTGAACAGCCAAATTGAAAAAATGCATAGGACAAATCAGTGGGGTGGGGGAGTGGAGTGAGGGAGGGAGGAAGGGCTGGTAGGTACAGAGCTTTCATGATCGCTGGGACCACCACCCTCCTAGCACCACTAAGGGTTCACCAACCTAGAAGCTTATCAGATATTGTTCAGGAATTCTACAGCTTGAGCTCTAGCCCCCCATGTTTCTCTCCTGGAAGTCTGGGTAAGGCTGAAACAGCCAACCCTCTGATCATTTGTTCATTTTATGACAGCCTGATCCAGGGGTTATTTAGGGAGCCACTCTAGGTTACTTGGTTAGCATTAACTCAGGTGATCAAAAGAGGCTCCTTATGAACAACAAGACACTCCTACCACTCAAGTTCAAGGGTTTTTTTTGGCGGGGGGGGTGGAGCTTTGTGCCAGGAACAAGGGACAAAGACTATACAGGTCTTATACTGTAGTCAAGGTAGTTTAAGTTTAAATACCATGTTCCACTTCATAGGTTTTTCTTACTAGAACCTAGTTACTTTTTTTCCTTCGATTCAATCTAGTGTTGGCTGTTTTGCAACCTACAAAATCTACTTTTTAACCATAGCACAGAAAAGCCTGGAGCTTGTGATACACCCATTATAGAAGTTTAAGGCCTAATGCTTAAAAACGTGATGAGTGCCTTTTTAAGGGGAGCCAAGAAGACTAAGTGCTACACTGGTCCTGACTGGTACCAAACTATTACCTGGACACAGTATTGGTTATTAAAGCCTGTAAATAAAAACTTGTTTTGAGGACCCTTTCACTGAGAAGTAGAGTCCCAGAAAACAAGACACTCCAGAAAGGGCTGCATGGATCACTATGGCATAATGGAGGACTCGGAATGGCTTCCAAAGGGACAGGACGGCTGGTTTCAAGGACAAGTAGTAGAACCCCTGGTCTGTTTCCACTGAAGATGTTAGGCAGCTTTCTAGCCACAGGTGAGGAACTGTTCCCTTCGAAGAGAGTTTACGCACTCTCGGAAGTAGTAAAGCCAGTGTGATGGAAGAAACAAGAGGAAGAGAAGTTTTTACAAACCTATGTGAGGAAGGAGAACTACCACCTACATACGCCAGACTTTGCAAGACAATTCATAATGCCAAGAGTTTGTACACCTTCCCTATACATCTAGAACCTAGGCTTGTATTGAAAGGTTTTCTCCAATAGGAGTGTGCAGAGTTTTACCCATAAGAGGTCACAAGATATGGGAGAGACTAAAAAAACCTATCAGGAATTATCTGGACAACTTTGTTTTCACTTTAGTATTATCCACAGCCCTACCTTGTGTGGTTTTAATTACCCAGTCAGTCACAGTGTAGCAACAGACCACCCTCTTGACTACCGTCAGGTCAGTTGTAGCTGTGTTACCGTGTCTGTCCTTCACCTCACTTCATGCCCTTACACAGGTAGCTTTGGTCACAGGAGTACCATATAATAGGATTTTAAAAGCTCATTCGTTTAAGTTATAATTCTGTTGTCTGTTATTGTGCCTGAACTTTTCCCTGAACATACATACCTACATATAGGGTTTGGTAGGACTTGAGGTTCCAGAGAGCCATTGGAGGTCTTGGAACTTCTACCCTATACTTAGGGTCTCTCCCTACCCTCTGTAATGCAGTACTTGACCTGGAAATTTGAAGAACATGAATACTTGAGAAGCGTGATTTTAGGGAGAGGATGTATTTAAGAATGGAGCTTAAGAGGTTTTAAATTCAGCTGCCTCATTAAGAGCTTGCTCATTAAGAGCTTGGAGTAGAAAGAGGAATGGGATAAATGGCATATGTACAGATGGATAGAAGTTGGAGTAAGGTAGCAATCAGCTGGAACAAGGATTTAGCCTAAAAATGTAGGAGGAAGCAGGATGGAACATAGGTCCACAGATTTTCAGCCAAGGTCTTAAACTCAGCCCAAAGGAAACCACATTCAGGTTGCAGTCCCTAGAATAGAAGGAATGTTTTAGTCACATAATGGTCAGGTAACCGGATAAGAAGTTGCCATCCCCACGCAGGATAGTCAGAGGTGCTCAAAGCCAATACATGTGGCTTGCAAACCTACTTTTCCCTTTCCCACTACCAGGTCTGGAGCAAAGAGACAAGAGTACAAATGGTAGACCTCAAAGTTCAGGCAACACCGCTATATGGCCCTTAAGTTCTTTGACACCCACTGAGATCTAGCTTCCCCATGACAGAGGCTTTTGTTTCTTATCCACCCTTGTATCTCTTATCTGTGCCAGATTCCCACAAACTGTTGCATCATAGCAACAGGAAACCTGGCAGGAGATTCTGGTTCGTATTATTCTTACAACTGACTTTTAGGATCACAGAAAGGGAAGATGGAGTCTTCATGGGGCAGGGGAGGGGGGGCAGGGAGAGAAGAAACAAAAAGACTATCGGCAGCAGAAATGCTATGCCATGTGTACTTGAGATTGGTATCTGGTGGTAGACAGGTCTTTAAAGATGACTCCTATAAGCCAGTACCCACTCCCAGGGCCCCCTCACAGCCCTTAGACTACTGCACAAAACCTCCGACAGCAGCAGGGGTGGGGGTGGGGTCTCATATAGGAGATCGAGTACCATTGGGAGAATACCAAAGCCTCCTAAGCATGGGCTTGTAGTCAAGCTGGGGGCCAGCGGCAATGTTGAAAGATTAAGCAGTCCCAGGTAGGATTTGGGATCATAATTTGTATAAGTTGTATCATTCTAATTGAACTCCATAGAATAGTAGGACCCTGTAGAGAAAGCTGTCTGGATAAATCTCATGTAGGGATGCCCAGCTCCAGCTTGAAATTGTGCTGGGGTCTAGTAGAGGTAAAATTGTTCAAACCTTTAGAGGGAAAGGTTACTTTATAGGGAGATTGACTTGTTGGTATCTGGTGGTATCTAGTGAGAGGTGGGATCCCTTTCCCTGCTCCTTAGGCTTTGCAAAGCCACTGGAATTTGAGTTGCCTGCTAACACACCTTCCCCTGCCAACAGTTATACTATGCTTGGAAAGCCACTCCAGGCCCATTGTGGGGCCTTTCCCAGAGCCCAAGATGCCAACCAACTATAATCTGAGCGGTCCACGAACTAGGCACCTGATGATCCAAGCATCTGTGTGGTGTTGGACACATGCAATAAATTCCTTGTGAGAAAAAGGACTATCAGGCTCTGGGCAGGTGTTGAAAACTGGGCTTTTCTGGAAGCAGATATTGAGGAGTTATCCATACACAAGGTTTATTGGAGGGTAACGCCTGTGAAGAAATCAATTGGACAAGGACGGTCAGACCATCACGCCAACCTTGTCTCTGCTAGTCCCAAAGTCTCAGTACATTAGAGGAATCCAGCCCAGGGTGACAGCAGTAGCCTGTTATACTGCCACCATGCTGGGTCATTGACTAGGGTCTGTCCTGAGAAGAGTAGGATCCTGGGTACTACTACTACCTCACTCACATCTACCAGGGGCCTCCCATGTGAGTCCCCATCAGCTACCAAGATTGGTGTGTAGATAGCCCAGCTCCTCATACATCTGAAGTGTGAGAATTACAAGAGGTGTTGGACACCATTTCCCCCAGAGTTTTCTTAGGATACTTCAAGGAGTGGCTGGCATAATAGTGTACTGTTATTAAATGCCTTCCTCTCCGATCCCTTTCTAACACTTTTCTACCAGCTTTGATGCATCTTGCAATTGAACCATTCTCAATTGAATTCCATCTGAGAAGCCACCTTAGAGGTAAGAACCCCATCTGATACTTCTAGGTGACTGGAATAAGGCAAGTCTCCCTGCTCAAAAAAAAAAAAAAAAAAAAAAAAAAAATTCCTTCCAATACTTTGCAGTCCATCTGCAAATCCATTCTTCCACACAACTCCTGAGAACTGATTTACCAACTCCTTATTGCCTGAGGTACCACTGATGCTTAGTGGCCACAGTAGGCTTTTCACTTAGGATGCTCAAGTCCCCTTGGAGGGAAAGTCAGGGAGACAAGAACAAGTAGATTCTCTCAAGATAGGACATCGTTCACTGGCCTGTTCCTTCTATTAAACTTCAGTGTTTGCATCAGTAAAATGCATCACTTAAGTTTGGTCCTCCAATCTGGGCTTTAGAATTTCAGTAGCATTGAAAGAAATGGTATCTAGTTAATGGTTAGCAATATGAAGGAGCTAATGATGTCAAAGAATGCAAGTTAGGAATAAAGAGACCTTTAAGTCACCAGAAGAGCCTATTCAAACAGTGAGGAAGATGGAAATAGTAAAGTCTATGCTACATGTCTGGTATTAGAGAAAGCCAGGTTTTCTAGAAAAACATGAACACGCAAATGCCAGGAATTTAAGTTTCAGCTGAACTGGCAAGTAAGGGATGTGTTATGTTGCAAGAAAACGGAGATGAAAGCCAACCCTATGGGGAGACTCCATCCTCGAAGTTTCTGGGGAGGTCCTGTTGACCATAGTTTTGGTTTATATAAGCAGCATGGGGCAGAGACTTGAGACCTCTAGAATCCAGAGTTTGAGAGTTGAATTAGAAGAACCAGGTCAAATTTGAAACTCCTGGAAGAACGTGCTTTTAGTGAGAAGACAACCAGCTTTACATAGGTCGGGAAGGGAATCTGCCTCGGTCTTAGCCCTGGGTTGTAGTAAGAATTTATCTTTGGGGCTAAAGTGAACTGTTAAAAACAACCACAAGTAGAAAGTTTTGAGGTGTCTTGGGGGGGGTAGAGTCAGGGAAGGAGGACCCAGTAGGTTTTGTAGGACATTGCTGCTATTTCTCTAAGCCCCCTACCAGTTCTTAGGACCCTCCACTGTTAACTATGTACCTCTATTTGGTAAGGTTGGCCAGCCACTGTCCAGATACCCTAAGGAACTACTGCATTGTATAGAAAGATGCAAGAAAAATGGTCAGCAGCCTAGAGCAGCAGTCATGGCCTCTAAGGTGGGAGGGACTTCATGGTAAAAAACCAGACTCTTGGAGAGCCATTATAACTTTAGGAAGAGATCTAGCCACATAGTTGCTGGAAAGCACCCATGAGGAGATCTGTGACAAAGTACTGGAGGTCTATTAGGTTCACAGATTAGAGCCCAGACTTGTGAATATTTCCCACTATTCTAGTTCTTCCACATCTCCCTCCAACTTAAGGAGGCTGATTCAAATGGGGGGGGGGGGCAGGGAGAAGTGACCAGTTCTAGCTAGTGCAAATCTAGCCCCTGACTAGACGTCTCTAGCCAGTCCTAGTCCTGCTGCAGAGATGCTTCTGTACCATTGAGACCTAAACCCCCAGCTGGGTCAAGTGGAAGCCCAATTGGATTATCCAGTTTCCCCATGCATACATGAGTGCCCTAGATCTTCTAGCATCCTGCCTCAAACTCTCTTCTTCCTCAGTGGCTCCCAGGTTTTGAACTATTCCCTCCTGCATCACTCCAGAGGCTTGCTCCATTTCAGACTGTAAGCACTCCTCATCCACAGTGAGAAACCCATCCAGATATGGCTCAGGAAAAGTGACCAGCCTCTATATTGAGCACTGCTTGCCCTTTTGGACCTCCTGAAGGGCAGAGGACTTCAAACTACAGACCCTACCTTAGACCTTCCAGCTTTCTATTCCGATCAAGTGAACCAGCTTCACAATTCAAAGCCAGTTATTCTATTTACAGCACCTCAGGGTTCACAGCAACGTAGGAGGCAATTGGCACACAGGTTTGCTTGTGTGTATTCTGAACTTTGACCCAGCTAATCCTCTAGAAGGACATCCATGGGTTTAAGTTCGCCAAACAAGTCAGCAACATTTGAGTAGTATGGATATGGCCTTGGGTTTAAGTGAAATTTAACCTTCATCTCATTCCTTTCTTCTCAAGAGGGCAGTCTTGAAGTTTGTCCTTTTCATTCAGGAGTTGACCCTTTCTACTACATATTCACATTAGGAGACTTCATTTTAGAACTTTCAACTGTCAATGGCTTATTGACATTTACACTTGTTTTTTTCCTCCACCACTACATTATGATCTGTAGTCCCTTTATAAATTCAAGTGTTTTCCATAAAGTGATTTTTGCCACTATTCTTGTCCCCTAGAGGTCCCTAATTGAAGCAGATGCAGGTATGATCTGGAGTTACCCCAACAGACCTCCGAGTGTACCAACAGGCACAGCTTTAGAGATGTAGAGAAAAAGATGTTAACAGCCAGAAGGGGTGAGGAAAAAAGAAATCAGACCTGGACAGTATACAGATCTATTAAAAGATTCTATTTCCACAAGAACTTCACTTAGACCAATGCTCTAGAGGTGTTTAGTTAGGGAAGCTGGCTTTGGGAAAGTAAAGGTCATGCATAGGGGGATGTAATGGGGAAAGTAGAATTGGAACCAAAGTGATTCACTATACTAGGTCCTCAATATTTAAGGTCACTTGTTTTCACCATACTATTTGCTTCTTTTTGAAGATAGTTTTGTTGATTTTATCTGAAGATTTCCTACTAGATGTTAGTAGAGTATACCAAGTTGTATAATATATAACTCAGGAGAGACCATCAAGAATGATCAGACATTTAAGAACCAAGTAACTAGGTATAACCTATGAAGTAGGTTACAGTTGTACTTGGGTATAAACTCACAGGTACACTGGCACACATTGCATTAGAGGATCAGCTCCCAGGGGGGCAAGTACAGCAACTAGAAATGATGGTTGACTGCAGGTAACTGAAACCAACCGTCTGGAAGTAGGGTATCTTCCTTCTGACAGATCTTCAGAAGGTTAATAGCTTCATGCTACATCACAATTCCAACATTTATCTCACTTCATCTCCTCAGAGGCAGTTTGGGCATTTCACATCGAAAGTAAATACAGTAAGGTTGAGAACCTATATTCACAACTTATGAAATAGAATAGCACAATATGCTGTTAATCTTACTATGCCAAATTTGTACACTAAGCCTTAGCAGATACACGTGTGTAGGTAAAAACATAGGGTTCAGTACTAGCCTATTTCAAGTATCCACTGAGGATCTTGGAACCTACCCTGACTCGGAGAGGGTACTGTGTATTATTTAGACAACAGAATCTCCCACAAGTATTAGGATACTGAGCTTTAGGGTGGGAATAGTTCATCTACATTCTTAGCCTGACTACACTGGTTCAGTACTCTCAAAGGGTAGCATTTACTTATGGGAGCAGTAAAGGGGTGAAGGGACTTTGCTATAGTCAACATGACTGCTAAGTGTCAAAGGACTTAAAACCTGAAACTAAGCTGAAAAATCAGTTATTGGTCTAGTATGGGAATTTTAGGCTTGCACATTTAGTTTGAACTGTGACCGATTCTAATTGCACTTCTAAGTGTGTATTATATCCTTAAATATGCCTTACTATGGAGATTAACTCCTCAAAATTGTTAACCTGGATATTCTTACTCAAAGAGCTACCCTAAGTTGAGAACATTTAATCTCCCAGTAGGTGACCAGTAGGTCACTCACTCATTGTGTATATAGTTAAAGGAGAAAGTGACCATAAGTCAAGATTTGATTAGTCTGAATATGTATGCTCTCCTAGCAGGATCTTAAGATCTGCATTCTGTTCTGTACTGCACAGTATTGCTAATATACACACTGAACACAGTGGGTAAGCCAGTTTGTGGGTTCTTTAACTGCGTGGTCATATGTAGCTCTGGTAAATTGTGTAATTAATGGTTTTAGTGGTATTTGCAGAGACTTGTTGGGGTTTTAGGCTAAGAACACTTGGTTTTTTCCTCATTTAGGATAGTCTGATACTTTGCTATCCAAGTGTTACCTATACGATGTGTTTTCAGAAGATGGATTATTTGGTAATCCAGGTCTTAATTTTGCATCTTGTTTCTCAGGCACAACTCTGCTAGAAGGGGTTGATGTACTAATTAGATGCCTGTTCATAACTCCAGGAGGGGACAAATACGAATGCACGGAGGTGGCCATGAATACCTAGTGGCATCTTTCGTGTTTCTAAAGCATATAAGACTTTACCAGGAGACCAAAATTGCCTACAGAAAGACTAGATCACTGTTGTACTGGTTAATAGCTAAGTTCTAAGCTCAGCTTTTAAAGTAACAAAAACCACCTACGTGTAAGTTATGTAGCATTGGGCTGCAACTGTCTGTAGCTTTTGGAGCCCTTACCACTGCCAGTATTGACCACCTCCAATGATTGGAACGATTAGAATTGCTGCCAGAAGTTTAAGATCTCTGGTAAGAGGGAAGTTTGACACAGTCTCTTGGAAGATCCCACATTGTACTGTCTGCTGTAGTTAAGCTCTTCATTTCGCAGTCCACATTTGAGAATCCAGGTGCCAGAGTTGCAGTTGATGGGTCGCACTAGGAGGAGCCACTATTGTGCTGAGGTCAGAATACTTGGTTATGAATGAATAGTTATCTCCTATTGAGTAACTCGAGCTTCCAGAGGCCAGTATATCTTGAACATATGAGTAGGGAGGAGAAATGGCTTGGAAGTCATTAAATATGGTTGAGAATAGTAAGGAGATTATTTTCGTGTTGCCAAGACCTATTAAGATAGTTTCTCTACCATATGGGTTTGTGAAGATCCCCTAGAGGCTTGATGTAAAGAACATGACTATTACCTGCTATTAAAGTTTTGTCCTAGGCCTACACTACCAAATTAGGTAGCTCATCTATTCACAAGAGTTTCATCCAAGGGGCTGGGTAGCTCAGTTAAGCATCTGCCTTGGGCTCAGTTCATGATCCAGGGTCCTGGGATAGATCCCTGCATCAGGCTCTCTGCTCAGCTGGGAGTCTTATTCCCTCGCCCTCTGTCCTTCCCCCAGTTCTGCTCATACTTGAGGTTTTTTCAAAGACATTATCCAATAACTCCTAGGGACCTCATGGAGTTCCTCTAAATCCATTTCTTAGATTTGCAGACTCCTTTCCAGAGCTCAGAATTCCGTTTGTGTGGATGGAGATAGGCATGGAGCAATGAGTACCTGCCTAGATGTTTCCTAAGCTGTCCGTTTCCTCACTTGGTCTTTGGAGGGCTCCATATTTTTGAACATTTTGTTGTGAATAGACAGTACTTCAGGTGTTTAAAACTCTTGGTAGTTATCAAGGAAAACCTGATCATTTGCATGCCTTTTCCACTAAGTTTAAAAGATAAGCTCAGTTTTGATCAAACCGAGCTTAAGTTTCCGAAGATAAAGGCATCTGTTTTACATTTTCTTTTATGACTTGCAATATTCAACTGGTATTTCTATTGTGGTATAAGTGTTTGAGGAGAAATGTCCGTGGTCTTCTGCTTCCCAGAATTGTAAGCACACCAAATGGGATCGCAGTCAGTCCTGGGGGGACAATTTGCATGTGAACAACTGATTAGTCAGCTGCTCTGTTCAGTTTTATGTGAATTGCATGTCAGACAATGCCTCATATCCAATTAGGGGCCTTCCATTTCCATTTGGGGAGTTTCAAGAATTTGGCATCCTGGAGTAATTCGCCTTCTAAGCACGAAAACCATGGGTAATATTTTCCATTCTTTTCCTTGATGAGCCAAAAACCTCAAGGTGCAAAAGGGGATTAGACCTTGGAGAGCCTTTCTGCTGCACTTCACCTAACTCTTCCCTCCTCCAGCCCCCAGAGGGAAGAGTTTGAACAAGAAAAAAAAAACGAGGCTCTTGGGCATTCGAATAGCTTCAGCTTTTCAACCTGCAATGGACCATACTATTTCCAGCATCATTTATCATCCATCTTCATGAATTCTCTAGTTTTGGCTTGTTAGTATTCATTCAAGAGTAAGTCAAATGGCAGCCTCCAGGCAACCTTCTCCCTGATCAGAGAAACTCAACCAACCAATCTTCACAGCTGTGTAGTGTTGCCACTTCTGTAAACCTTAAGTCCTTCTACTCTAGGAATTTAAGAGACAGGCTTGGCATTTTCCGAAACCTTTACTTTGAAGTACCACAAGGCTCAATGTTCTAAGATAGTTAAACTTAACTGAAGTAGTAGCAAACATGATTAGATGAATACAGAGGTCAGGGTAGAAGTTCAACTACAGTTTGTCCTCTTAAAATTGGTTATGCCCATAAGGTGAGGAAAATCAGAAAAATCCTTTGGCTTCAACTGTAGGAGCTTCCAGGAAGTTGAACTTTGATGGGGAATTCTTTATCACAGGAAGACAGGTAGCATGAATTTCTATATGCAGTTCAACATCCCTACATCAATTCTTGTGACCGTAGAGATGTGCCAGGGATTCCCCCCCGCCCCCTCATTGGGAGAGCCTGCAGGAGGGAATGCAGCAAGTTGATAGTCCTTCGTGATCTACGAGGGCACACATGGAGTGTCGCCTGCTATCCTCAAGCCAGAGGCCAGACTGTGTGGGCCACTGGAGCAAGCTTAGTGCTGTCTGACAGCTGCTCAAATGGACAACGTCTGCTCTGAAACTTTTGTGTAGCCTAGGTTTTCCTTGGAGTTGAGCTTTAGCCACATTCTTCCCTCCCAATCCTTTGCTTGGCCAGCAAAGACCACTCCACCCAGTGTGCACTGTAGGAGAAAGATGGATCATAAGGGGACTGCAGTTGAGTAGTAGTAGTTCCAGTAATGGTAGAGTCTTTAGTCAATGACCATTGAGGTACTACGATATTGGGAGAAGACAAAACAGAAGGGGAAGAGATTTGCATCATAAGAGATTAATATCTTAAATACATGGGTATATCAGAAAGGGAGACAGAACAAAGACTCCTAACTCTGGGAAACGAACTAGGGGTGATGGAAGGGGAGGAGGGCGGGGGGTGGGGGTGAATGGGTGACGGGCACTGAGGGGGGCACTTGACAGGATGAGCACTGGGTGTTATTCTGTATGTTGGTAAGTTGAACACTAATTAAAAAAGGAAAAAACCTATTCAAAATGGGCAAAGGACTCGAGTATTGGAGTATATGGTCAGCAAACACAAAGGTGCTTTAATGTCACTCATTAGGGAAATCCAGATTCAAACCACACAATGAGAAACCACTTAACACCCTATTAGAATGGCCCAAGTTTGATAGCAAGGATACAGAAAGACGAACTCTTCTGTATTTCTGGTAGGAATATAAAATGGCACTGCCACGATGGTAAAAAGTGAGGCAATTCCAAACCCCGTCCCCCTCTCCCCCAACAACTACCGTAGAATTCAGCAATGCTCTCCAAAATAGATCCCAAGGAACTGAAAGTTGAGATTCAAGTAGATACTTGTAAGCCAATGTGCATTTCAGTGTTCAGTCAAAAGGCAGAAACCCAGTGTTCATCTACAGGGCGTTAAAATGGTGTATACATACAGTATGTTCAGCAACATATGTTGAACCTACCACATAGGTGAATTTACAACAGAACCACCTTAAGGTCATTATGCTAAGCAAAGGAAGCCAAACAAAAGGGACAAGTCTAGGATTCCACTTCTGAGGTACCAGGGAGTAGGCAAATCCATAGTAACAGAAGAGGTGGGAGGTAACTGGAGCTGGTGAGAAGGGGAATGGAGAGCTCTTGCTTAAAGGTTAGGGTTTCTAACTTTGAGTACAGCAAAAGTGTTCACAGTAGTGATGTTTATATGGTGTTCTGAACACGAGATAGCACTCAAACCCATTAAGTGGTTAATCAGTTTTACAATATATGTATCCCATACACCTACCACCTCTCCCCCCTACCAAAGACCTAGGCGGCATCAAGGACAAGGAATGAAAACCTTTGTCTATACAAGTACTTGATTTGTATACAGATGTCTATGAAAGCATTTATCATCCAGCAAAAGATTACAACTGGAAAACCCCTGTTGGCTTTAGCAATAAGAGGAAGGACTACCAATGAATGCCACAAGGATGAAGCTAATAGGTAACGTGAAAGGAGAGGCATGGGGGTGGGGGGATGAAGTCTGAAACAATACCACATATCCGTGACCTCATTTCTACAAGATGCCCAGAAGAGACAGACTTATATAGAAGTTAGATTTAGTCCCCTGGACAGGAGGTGGGAGGAGGTAATATAAGTGGCATTAGGATCTTTGAGGTAATGCTGCATGGTTCTAGGTTTACTCAGTTGGATTATACACTTAAGAGGGGAGTTTTATGATAATTGCAGAATAAGTTGCCTTTTAGAAGAAAAAACTGTCAGAGGCTAAATGTTCCTCAGGTGTCCTGTCTTTGGTCTCCCTAGACACTTCAAGGTGGCTGTAGTTAGGATTGCCTTCCCAAGTTGGCTATGCTCTGGTAAACTAGTTTCTCATTTAAGGGCTGGCCCTGTGAACAGAAGGCATTGGTAGATTTCAGAATGGTTCCTTTCCCCCCCCATTGCCCGTTGAAGGCACTAGGGTTTTCACATCTACAGTGGGAGATTCCCAGAAGACTGGAGGCTGCGGTTTTAGAGTTCAGCCTTGTCCACACTGAACCTCCAGCAGTCAGCAACATTTGGTTTCTAACTGAGATACTAGGTCCTGGGAAGTTTTCTGCAGGGTTTCTCCTCTGGTAAGGTCTGTAATTTGCCGTTCTACAATTTTGGAAGCTCTTTGCCTGTCACCCCAATTCCCTGATAGACTGAAGCGTTGACTTAGTGGTTTTCTTAGTATGCATGAGGGGAGCCACTTCCAAGCTCCTTACACAGGATAGAGCCCAAACCAGAAGTCCCCACTACAACTTTATAGACCTCTTCATTCAGAAGCGCAACCTCTTCCCCCGGAGTCAGGATTGATTACAGGTAGACTATTTAAAAGTTACTTCAGAGATAGTGGGTTATGTTCCCAAGCCCCCAGTTAAAGTGGCTGGTTTTTACGCTCAGAACCAGTTGGATGGAGTTCAACAACAAACTGCCGTTTCTCTTGAACACCGGCTTCTGTCTGAGAAGCCACCACCCTACTTAGGATACGTTTTTGGTTAGGAAGAAAAGGTTTTCCTAGGGATCTCAAGAGATGAGGTTCTAGCAGTAAGAAGAATCCTAGCCCAGGAGCACAGGCCATGGTTATGGCTGCAGGAGGAACAAGACATTGGATGGTGAGCTGCTAAACACCTGCTCTGTGCTTGGCTAACCTTAGGATCAAGCACAGGTACATGGTGTTCAACCTTCTGTAGAGAAATGGTTCCTAGATATTCTCTCAACACTACATGGACAGCTGCTGGTCTAATGGGAGGAAGAAGGAAGGTGTAGAAGACAGGTATTTAAGCTTGGACCTCGAATTTAGACATTTGAATTGATGACCTCACCATATTTGGGAGTCAGCTGACGCATCACAGCTAGGTTTCTTAGCTATTTCAACAGAGGCCCCAAGCCATGTGAGAATGGTGGGGCTAGGTCAGCTGGGGCAACACTAAAGCTGAAATAGATCTCGTCTTTCAAATTGCAGTGCCTGCCACTTGGCCATCAACTGAGTAGCAGTGGGAGTTTCTGGAGTTGCTCTCCCAAAATCAGCTCAGGAGGGAAGCTTGGGCACATGTATGGCAAAAGGGGTATCCTGCAAGGCAAAAAATTTTGCCTATTTTGTTTGAAACCATTGCTAGGTTCTTTATGCTCAGTGACAATACAATTATCTGAAGTTTCTACATTTGTGCCATACATAGGCCTTCTCTAGGCAGTATTCCAGTTTGGTGTTGGAAGTTCAGAGTCCCTAAACAAGTTCCGGGTGGCCACGGATGTAGAGTAGCAAGAAGGCAAGGTATTCCTTTTCATTGCAGAGTTCAGCTTAATGGATAGGATCAGATAGGTGTATCCGATACACATGATTGCTTCACCAACATTCAACACAAGCCCCAAAGTAGTTCTTTTCATTTTATGGATAAAATTCTAGGTTCACCTCAAGTCCTACTTGGAGTTACATGGAGATGCAATTACGGAGTCCGTACTTCTAGCCTTCAGTGACCACAAGGAAGCTGATGTAGCTATGTTAGATCTAGAGGTGAAAATGTGAGGGTGCCAGGGAGAGAACAGCAAGCTTCACAACCAAAGGTGAATAGCCTGCTCAAAGGCCTCAGGCACAGGTTTTAAAGTTTATGGCACATTCAGTTTAACAGGACTAATTTCTACGCTGAAACCAACTACATAAGATGAAAATGAAGTGGACCCAGGGTTCTAGAGACAGATGAAAGCATTTTGTTACCAGGAGGTGAAGACCGGTTTTAGCACGAAGCTTGCAAGAATGGAGATTTGGCAACCAGTTTTTCAGATAATATAAGTCTTTGCCTTTCAAGAGGACATCAAATCCTACCTTCAGCCTCATTCCTCAAACCATATTCTTTTGCTTCCCACCTGATCTGTACCCAGGTAATTTCTACCCAGCCTTTAAAGACCCAATCGCAAGTTCACCACTTCCATAAGTTGCCTTGCCCAGAGCTTTTCTCTAGTCTTTCAGTATAATCAAGAGTCTGTATTTACATCAAGATCCTAGAATCCTTCCTTGACAGGCTCCTGGGAAGTGCTCTCCTTAGTACTGTAGGAAAGGGGCATTGAAATTTATAGCTATTCTAGGTAATGAGCATCCCTGGATGACTTTCTATGGTCTAATCAGGCAGCAATATTGGAGTTTATGATGGTCACTAACTAAAACATCCAAAGCATGAAAAGTTACCCCACTTTTCCCAAAAATCTTTAAGTTTTTCCATCCTCTTCACCAGCTAAAGAGGCTTTCTTGCTGGGACTACAAACCAGAGGTCCTTTATTTGCTAAATA
Organism: Canis lupus familiaris; assembly: GCF_011100685.1. NCBI lineage: Eukaryota > Metazoa > Chordata > Mammalia > Carnivora > Canidae > Canis > Canis lupus. Next base: position 53,984,932 of record NC_049226.1, on the reverse strand, counting down.
ACCACCTCCATACAATCCTCCGTTCACCTTAAAACCTTATGGGTGATAAGGAAAGTGATTGGTTTCCATGGAGGTCTAGAAGTTTGTTATAAAGTCTTACAACACCTCACATCATGAGAATCAGTTCAGTCCTTCTCAAATGGTTTTACCAGCTGGTCACCCTAATTCGGCCTGGCAGGAATAAATCACTGGGTTGGGAGAGCTTTTTGTCAGGAGCTATGGAAACTGGAGTCCGCATAAAGCTGGGAGGCAGAATCCAAGAGGGGAAATCCACTCCCTCCTAAGCTCTGACACTAGTTATCAGGACTATTGAGAGAACTTACCCCTCCCTCCAAGTTATGCTCACTGGTCTTGAGACGATTTCTCAAGCAGATTGAGAAACGTTCCCCACAAGACTATAGACCATGAACTGCTTGACTCGAGGTTTTAATTAGGTTTGTGCAATTGCCTGAGGTCACAGCTGAGGCTGAATGCACTTTGAGGTCCTGAGAAGGTGGCTGGGGAGCTGCAGCACCCTTGGGAGTTGCAAAGGAGGGGCCTGCTTACCAACTCCAGCTGAGCTACCAGATGCTAGGAAAAGCCACGATTTCAGGAAATTGGTCATAGAGGGAGGTGCCTGAGCTTTTAGGATCAGAGACCGAAGTAGGAGTGCCTAGTGCTATGCAAGTTCAAGGAGTTGCTCTTAAGATCTGTTAAGCATAAATGGAAGCAACATGTAGGTGTGCCAGTCAGCTGCCTACCACCAAAGGCTGTGTCGGTTTCTGGATGGCCTGGCCATTCCGTGGCTCCCACTTAACTGTGAAAGCTGGTGTTGAGCTTAGAATACCTCCAATAACGCCAAGTTTGACCTTTATTACTTTACAGGTTATCTGGATTTCACAATTCTTCGTGTCTTCCGTGAATAAAGCCTAACGAAGTAGATAAATAGCAAGCTCCTTACTCAGAGGTACTCGACCCTTTCCCTCCCCTCTCCCTGGAGGAGTCCAGTGTAGCTTATCCTTTTGACTCAGGTGGTACTTGGCATTGATTATCATTGCTGAAGAATGGACTCCAGTAGCTTGTTAGCATTAGCCTGTCCTCTTATCTGACCGAGATTGCAGTACAGCTGAGCCCCTAAAGCAGGGTGGTTAGTCACAATTCAGCTGGAGCTCTTGGCCCGTATTTAGGAAACAGTAGCCCTGGGAACAGAATGCCTCAAGACCACCTGCTCGGCTCTTTGTCCATAACACTGCCTTGAGTTGGCTTTAAGGATCTTTAGTACCAGAGAGCAAAGCTCTGGAGAAGCCACCTTCCTGCCCAGCAAGCAGCCAGGCTCTACCACAGGTTTCTTCTAAACCAGAGGTAAACAGTTGACTAGCTTGTGTTCAATTCTTAGAAGAGGGAGCCTGACCATCCCCCTCCCCCGCTCTGGGAGTACCAGCAGTAGCCAGGGCAGTTCACTTAGGAAGGCCTCAGAAGCAGTACAGCTTCTACTGAAGGACTGGAGAATGCAGACAGCCCTCCCCTTTACAGGTCTTGGGAAGGAGCGCTTGCAGGCAGGCTCCCCCTCCCTGGTGGTGGGTTAGGCAAAGTCTGGAAGGAAAGCAGCCATCTCCATCATGCTCTTCCCCCAGTGCTTCGAGAGCTGCTTTGTTCAGAATGAGAGTAGAGAGCTGAAGTAGGAGAACATTTCAAGGAGAACCTTAAGGGAAAAGAGAACTGTCTTTCCAGGGCAATGGTCTTCTGGGACCTGGAGGAAGGACTGAAGAAAAGTTCTTGAGAGGAAAGAGAAAGCAGATCCCACTCCCTCCTCTTTCTCCAGTTCTCCCCTCTAACCCCCACTTCCATCTAAACACAAATCTAAAAAACCTACAGAGTAGAAAGCCCCCCAAGAAGTAGCAAACAGCCCTCCACCCCTGGCATCATAAACCCCACCCCATGCTGCAGGCGCCCAACTCTAGCTTTTAAAGGCCAACATGATTGGCGCATGCTCACTGGGAAACAGCTCTGGGGAGAAACACCTGTCTTCCCATCCTTCCTCTCGTGCTGCACTTCAAAGCACCTGCGTGACTGAGGAAGACAAGGGAAAGGTGGGTGTAGTGGAGGCAGCAGCTTCACAGCCTGGTGGGTTCCTGGTGCACAGGCGTGCCTCCTCTGATCTTCGTTTCACCTTAACCTCCAACCCTCCTCAGCAGCTGTGCTACAGAGGGTCTAGGGAGGGGTGCTTCGCAGGGACTAGCTCTGAGGACCTTAGCAGTATTTTACCAAATGAATGCAAGAATTCTCCTGTGGGTGGAGAGGGCTGCCAGATTTAACAAAAAGACAGGAGGTTCAGTAACATTTGAATTTCAGATAATCAACAAATAATTTTGTAGTACAAGCAGGCTGCACTTAAGCTGTACTGTCCTATTTAGGATATATTTGTAGTGCGAAGTTGTTGTTTATCTGAAATTCAAATGTAACTGGACATCCCATCCTTAATCTGACAGCCCTTCTCATGGGGCCCCAGACCACCCAGCATATCCCCCTTCTCACCAATTGCTGGTTAAGTTCTTTGCAATGATAATGAAGAAAACATGAAGATACATTGCTGCTACTCTATTGCACCTGAAACTTTGAACCATCACAGATGCAGGTCTGTCCTTCCCTGCAGAGAATTCTGCTCATATTCAGCAGGTTCTGGAGAGCAGTCCAAAGCCTGAAGCTGCCCCCCTCAGGAAGGATTCAGTGTTAAATTTCCTATGACTTGGAAATGATTGAGTCTTCTCTGTGGTATTTAATTCCCCCAAATGTGAATGATGGTACTCTTCACCGAGCCAGGCACTTCACTGATGTTATTTCTAGTTCTTCCAACAATGCTGCTTGTTGGGCTTTATGATCTTTATTTTACAGATTTATATTTTACAGAATCAGAGAAACCACGGGCCCAGGGCTAAGAGGATTTAAACCCAGACCCATTTGATTATAAACCCTGGGATCTTCTCAGTTCCTCATACTACTTCTCTTAAGTTTTCCTGGGTTGTTCATTCATGTTTGTTAGATGGTTGCTTATAATTAGGTAATACAGACACATAATACAAAAATGAAAAGATATAAAAAGGTGAAAAGTAAGACTGTCTCCCTTGCTTGTCTTCTAGACACTCAGCTCTCCTCCCCAGGGACAATCAGCCAGTGAATAGATTTCATAGTCTGTTCATTTTCTTTTCCACACAGGTGAATTTCTATACAAATTCTTCTGCACTTCCTTCCTTCTTTGGTAGATTATTTTGTTGTTCCAAGTTACTTGCTCCCTCCCTCTCCATAAGAGGATTTTATAACTTTTCTTGTTGACCTGTAGTGTCTCCCATCTGAGGAAAAAGTCAACATCCCTCCCCTCTGATGTGTACTTGGCAAATGGTCACCAATGTTTTTACAAAATGAGATCATGTTACAATTTTTTGTTGTTTTGTGTTTCTTTTCATTTTTTCCCTTTGGCATGAAGGAATATCATGGGTTTTTATCAGTCTCTTGTTCTTGTCACTTTGCCATAAGAATGGCATGTCCCAAATAAAGGCTATTCCTTCAGCATAGGTCCAGCAGATCCACAGCCACCAAGAAGCAATGTGAATGAGGAATAAATGTTTACTGTTAAAAACTACTGAGACTTTAGGGTTGTTTGTTATCTCAGCAGAGCTCACTAATTCACATTTTTAGTTTTATCTATGTTTAACCCTTGTGTTGTGAAGTATAACATACATTCAAAAAAAAAAAAAAAAACAACAAAAAAAACAAACCAAAACAAATGTTCCCTGCCATAGATTACCATTAAGTTAAACCCTACATTAGCACCACCACCCAGGCCAAGAAGTGAGATATTGCCAGCCTTCAAAAATGAGATTGTATGAGGCACCTGGGTGGCTCAGTGGTTAAGTGCCTTTGGCTCAGGGTATGATCTCAGGGTCTTGGGATCAAGTCCTGCATTGAGCTCCCCACAGGGAGCCTGCTTCTCCCTCTGCCTATTTCTCTGCCTCTCTCCCTGTGTCTCTCATGAATAAATAAATTAAAAAAATTAAAAATGAGATTGCACCTTTTCCCTATTGTTAGGGGCTAATTGTGGCCCTCAATTTTATAGGTTGAAATTCTAATCCCCAGGGGATCCCTGGGTGGCGCAGCAGTTTGGCGCCTGCCTTTGGCCCAGGGCGCGATCCTGGAGACCCGGGATCGAATCCCACGTCGGGCTCCTGGTGCATGGAGCCTGCTTCTCCCTCTGCCTGTGTCTCTGCCTCTCTCTCTCTCTCTCTCTGACTATCATAAATAAATAAAAATTAAAAAAAAAAAGAAATTCTAATCCCCAGTACTTCAGAATGTGACTGTGTTTGGAGATGAAAGTCTTTAAAGAGGTAAAGTTAAGCTGAGGTCAGTTGGGTGGGCTCTAATCTGATATGACTGGTGTCCTTATAAGAAGAGGAAGCTGGGCGGGGCGAGGGGGGCGGGGGGAACCTTGGGTGGCTCAGCAGTTTAGCGCTTGTCTTCAACCCAGGGCGTGATCCTGGAGTCCCAGGATCGAGTCCCACATCAGGCTCTCTGCATGGAGCCTGCTTCTCCCTCTGCCTGTGTCTCTGCCTCTCTCTGTGTGTCTTGTGTCTCTTGTGAATAATAATAATAAAATATTCTTCCATGTATTAACCTATTCTGTTAATGAGGAACATCCTGTTTATGGACTTTTGCTTGTTTCCAATCTGGGACTATTACGAATAATACTGCTATAAAATTCTTGAACACATTTCTTGGTGCTTATTTGCACACATTTCTGTTGTATATACTCCAGTAGAATTGCTGGATTTTAGGGTACTTTAGTAGATAATATCAAATACTTTTAAAATGGTTTTAATAATTTATATTTCCACGAAAAGTTTGGGAGAGTCTCTGATGCTCTACAAACTTGTCAATATTTCTTATTGTCAGACTTATTAATTTTTTTCATTCAAGAACATAAAAGAGTTTCTCATGTTTAACTTTGTGATTATAGATTAGGTTAAGTACCTTTACATATATTATTAATTAATTTCATGTGTTCTAATCGGTCATTAGGCTATCCTAATCTGCAAAGTCTTTTCAATATTTTCATGGTTCTATTGGATTGTTAGTATTTTTCTTACTAATTTGTTGATGGTCTTTATGTATTGTGAAAGCGAGCCCTTTGTGTGTTATTATGCCATAAATATATTCTTCCGCTCAGAAAATGTAAACTTATCCCTATCTTATGTCATATTCAAAAATCACTTCCAGATAGCTTGTTGGGTATAAATAAAGAACAAACAGTACAATTCTTAGAAGATAATATGAAAGAATATCTTCATGACTTTGAAGTAGAATCTTCTTAAGTAAGGCACAAAAAAAATAGGCTGGTACATTTGATCGCAGCAACATTATTCATCTAAAATCTCCAGTTAGAGGTTGAAAAGGCAAGCTCACAAAAAAGAGGTGATTTTTTAAAAAAGATTTTATTTTTATTTATTTATTCGACAGAGAGAGAAGAGGCAGAGACACAGGCTCCGTACAGAGAGCCTGCTGCGGGACTTGATCCCAGGACCCCAGGATCATGACCTGAGCCAAAGGCAGATGCTCAACTACTAAGCTACCTAGGCATTCCTAGGTTAAGTGAGGTAAATCCTCCTTTTTTTTTTTGTCAGAAGTTACTGGATAATAAAGTTGATTCATTAAGGAATAATAAACATTATTTATAGATTAAAAAACAGAAGCACATAATATAGATCACTATTTCTGGGAGTGGGACTGGAAGTGAGGATGGATGAGAAAGATTTGGAGAAAAGAACTCTTGGTTTTTATTATGATCCCTCTGTACTATTTGATTTGTTAATTATGTGCATGTATTACTTTGGTTTTTAAAATAATTACGCTCTGTAAAATAAAAAGAAAAAGCGTTTCTTAAACTCTAACTGAAGTACCTCTGGGATGAAAAATGAAGACACCTCCTAGAAATATAGGCGATCCACTATAACTGCAATGACAAACTCATAAATGCTTTCAGGGATTGTATTTTACAATAAAAATCACCAGAACTTTGTATTCTTCCTCACAAAATATTTCCATGTTAATTTAATGTGAAACAGTCTTTCATTTAAAGTACTTACATAGTCATTCAAATCTTCAGGTAAATTTCATGCTCAGGGAGATCCAGCTTCAAGTACACTCAGGATACCCCTGTGACCCCCTGGGGATGTAGTAACCCAGTTTGAGAAGGATATTTCTAACTTGTTAATGTTGCCATAATGGCTAAATATACTATAGCTTCCATATGTATCTACTTCAGATGTTAGATAGGGAACACAGGGTAGTGTAATTGAAACAATATTCATTTTGCAATCAGAAGATTAGAGTTCAGCCCATGACCTTACTTGGGGCCAGCCACTTTAACCTCCTCAACTGTAAAACAAGCCTGTTAAATACTGATTTTTGCCTACTACCCCACAAAGTTGTTCTATGGCTTGTGTGAGAAATTATTTTGTAAACCACGTAAGAGTTGTCTTCCAGGGTAATGGCAGAAAACTCCTAGGTCAACTATTAATGCTACCATTTTAAGCATAAGTTGGGGACTATGACACATATTAAGGTGTTTATAGCTTCTCTGTGTCTCCTACTTCAAGGAGTTTGCAACTGACCAGGAATAAGTTCCATTTGACAGATATTCAAAGCATCCATTTCATACCAGGTTATGTGCTAGAAACTATCAATATACAGTTGATCCTTGAACAACATGGGTTTGAACTGAATGGGTCCACTTGCATGTGGATTTTTTTTCAATAAAAAACCACACGATACTGTTAATGGATTTTCTCTTATGATTTTCTCAGTAACATTTTCTCTACTTTATTGTAAGAATACAGTATATAATATATAGCATACAAAATAGATGTTAATCAACTGTTTGATATTGATAAGGCTTCCAGTCAACAGTAAGATATTAATAGCTAAATCTGGGAGGAGTTAAAATTATCTTTGGATTTTTGACTGTGCAGAGAATCAGTACCCCAAACCCCCACATTGTTCAAGGGTCAACTGTGCAAAAAGGAATCCCTGTCCTCAAGTAGTGTGCATCTAGAAATCTGCATTACAGTTTGAGAAGTGTCTTTCACATGAGCATGCATGTTGCATATTTTTTCTGGTTGTGTTACCTTGGTGAAGTCATTTCCCTTTTAGGGGCTTCAGGTTCCTTATCTATGAAATGAATACACTGAGGCTTTGCATATACTTAGGATTTATTGATTTCTAATATTCTATTTACCAGGATTCCCTAATGCTTTTTTAAAAAAAGTGCAGCAACTGGATTGAGTATGTTCTTCATATTCAATATATAAGTCAAAGTTCAACCAGGAAGCTTTCAATATTGAGTACAAAAGAAACTGGTTGCACTGGTGAAAGAGGTGAGAAGCCAAGAGATTAGCAACAGCAGGAAAATGCTGTCAATCCTTTGGTTGGAGGCAGTGACATTTCCAGATCCCCATGGTCGGGGGCACCTGGGTGGAGATGGAACCAGACAGGTTTGTCTCTGAGCCAGAGAGTAGACACAGCCAGGGTCAGAGACATGGTTCATGTGGATATTTTCTCCTGTTTGCCTCTTATCTCTGACTTGTGCCTCCCAGGTTGAAGAATAGAGCTGAGTACAAACAGCACACAGACTGGCCCCCTCACCATAAGCTTGGTACTCCTCAAAGAATGTTTGATATATTAGAAGAGATCAAGCGCATATTGACTAAGCAACAAAAGCTAAAATGATGGTAGTCATATTGTTTTGTTCATATATGAGAAATTATCATCTTCATTTGAAAAATGAAGCTGGTTCAGAGAGCTAACTTGCCCTAATTCACAGAGCAAGGAAAAGGGCAGCAAAATTTGAACCTAGAACCACCTGCCTCCATAGGATGTGATCTTCTGTACACATTAGGTGTTGCCAGTTCTCAGTAAGTGCTGTATTCAGTGAGCAGCAGGGTCTCTATTTCATCCTCTGAGAAACAGAGTATAGCTCCAAATAGGAATTCCAGTAGGAATCCTTTATCAGTATAGGCTGGCATCATCTAGGAAGATTTTTGTAGTAAAAGTAGGGCCCTTGGGAGGTCTTGAAGGATATGTAGGACTCATGGAGAAATAATATGAATACAATTCCTTTTGTTTTTCTCTTTCTAAGCAATTCCTTCTCTCTGCAGATTTGAATTAGGTTTTGAGCAATGAAATATGATATTGCTTACAGGGACCCTAATGAGCTCTCTCAGTCTGTGTTAAGGGTATGCAAAGCAGTTGTCACATCACACAGCTCTGGGGTCTCAGGGGCACCCAGTGAGTGTCTGAGTGCACCTTCCATCCCTACAGCCTTGTGCCCTAACTGAAAGGTACCTGACTGTTTGACATTAGTGCTCCCAGGCAACTAGATCTCTATTGGCCATACATCTGAGAACTCTCAAGAACACTGTTTATTCCTTGAGAAATCTGGAATGAATTAGGCTGAATAAATTGGCTCTCAACTTGGCTGTTTCAGATGGCAGCAAAGGAATAACATATGCTGCTCCCCCTTCCTTTTTTTTTTTTTTATGGAAGGGGAAATGAAAACACACCCATATCCACACAAAAATTAGATTTGGTCAAATCATGCTCCACTTCTCCAGCAAGTGGAAACCTTTGATCAGAATATTTAGGTGTCTCAGAAGAGAGGTAGGGTAGCAAGAAGTCTGGGGAATCCATTCTAATGCATGTCTGCAACCTGTGTAGCATAAATCTAGTTTCACTGCAATGGCCACAGAGCCAGCCTGGAGCTGAGTTGCCAGGGCTACTGAGCAGTAAGCAAACACAACAAAGAATTTTCCTTCCCTAATCCTCTACTGATCTTACCTTTCTCCTCATTGCCAACTGTTCATCAAAAGAAAACCACATGGAGACTTTGAAACATTATTCTGAAAAAAATTAGAAGGAAACAAAGGGAGAAATAATCTGAGCATAATCAAGCACGATTATATCTGACACATGCATTATTTTAACTGCTCAGTCTCAGCTTATAAATAATGCTAACAATGCTAGGTGGCACTTTTGAGCACTGTGAAGTTCTTAGCGTGTATTACCTCACTTATATGCAACAATAATTTCATAAGCAAAGTACTATTTGTTTTTAGCAAAGTACTATTATCCTCACATTACACATGGTAAAACTGAGTCTTAAAGAGTTAAATTTCCTGAACTAATACATTTAGAAAGTAAAGGAGCCATATTCCAACAGTAAGTCTATGTCACACATCTCTTAATCATTATACCATATGCCATGTGAAGAGCATGGAGGTGTGCTGCCCAAATCCCCCTTCAAGAAAGGATTTGTTTCCCGCCTGCTGGGGGTGCAGTCAGCCCCCTGTAGGGCTCATCTCAGCTGCATAGCACCCCACCTCACCCAAGAGCAGACCTTTCCCAGGACAGCTTGCATCCAATGACTGATGGGCAGCCCTGGACAGATGGTCACTTGGTATCCCATGGTCAAGCTGGCAGCCTTTCTTGTCACCTGGTATGTAGCCAGAGTATTTTTCCTAGTTGTGAAATGTGATCCCTTTAGAATGTAAAGAATCCTACCAAGTATTTATGTATAAGCGTGTATATATAAAGGAATAGTATTTAGCCCTGAAAAAGAAGAAATCCTGCTATTTCAAACAACTTGGATGGAACTTGAGGGCAATATACTAAATGAAATAAGTCAGATAGAGGAAGACAAATATGGCATGATATCATTTATATGGAACCTTTAAAAAAAAAAACAGTCAAACTCATAAAAACCAAGAGTAGAGAAGTGATTGCCAGGGGCTGGGATGCAGCAGGAGACAGGAAGTGTTTGGTAAAATAGTACATACTTTCAGTTATAAGATGAATGAATTCTGAGGATCTAATGTATAATATAGTTGCTAACACTGTATTGCATAATTGAAATTTGCTAAGTAAGTACTTCAATATTCTCACTAAAAAAAGATATATGCGTGAGGTAGTGGATATGTTTATTAACTAGATGAGAGGAATCCTTTTATCATGTAGACGTATATCAAATCATCACAACATACACTTTATCTTACAATTTTATTTATTCAACTATACTTCAATAAAGCTGAAAAATAGTTTCAAAAAAATTAAATGTGAAAAATGCACACATCTTTAAAAAAGCATACATGTAAAAACTAAATAGATTTATTGAAGATTTGTTCCAAACTTTAAACTTTTGTATTAAAATCAAATTGCTTTCTGGCAATATTTATATTTAAACATAAAGATGACAAAGGAAGAAAAACAAACCTTTTTTCTTAGTTTTCTTTTATTGGGTAGCCCTGAGTGTCACTGAGAAGGGGGGACTTCCCCAGGGTCACCTCAACAAGATGGGACTTCATCTCATCACACTAACATTTGTTTACTATCTGTCTTCTCCATTTACCTTCCAGCTCCCTGAGGTAAAGCCCCCTTCAATCACATTGACCTCTTTATTACCATGCCTCACACCTTGTCTGGCAATCTTAATTAATTTCTGTATTATTCCACAATTTCTGGATAAATGAGCAAGAAGGGATGCCTGGATTAATATTTCCATTAAGTCAAATTTGGATTCTTGGTCATCTATTGTCTGCTGGATGTCTTCTCTCTTCCTCAGTCACAAACAGATTTTCCCTCCCTCCTCAGCCCTTCAAGTGTGGAAGAAACCCAGGAGAATGTAATCTTTCACTCAGAAAGCCACAAGAGGAAGGAATATGTTAGATGTAGGTAATTGGGAATCTTGCCACCTCAGGACTTCTGTAACATTTTAATGAGACAGACCTTTATTTCCTTTGCCTCGTCTACCTCCCTCCCGGATCATATGTCCCTACTCGATCTCATTCTCAACAGCACCTAATGCTGGCTTTCACATCTGAACACAAACAAAGAGTGACCTTTTCTAAGCTCCCTAGGTCTGACACTGCCTATATAGTGGATTTTGTGAATTGCTCTCAGCCTCCAGAGGCACTGAGTCATTGTTTCCTTTCCGGGCAACTTCTAAATCATGAGCCTTGTCTTCTCAGAAAACTTACAGCTCTTCATCTTATCCTCTCATTTGATCTCCCAAATGATCCTATGAGGTAAGAGACCAGATGTCATGTATGGAAAGATCAGTGAACCAGGAAATCAGAAGACAAGGATTTTCATTTCTCTCTACTATTTATTAGTTGTGTGATCTTAGGCAATCCTTAAAATACTCATAAAAAGAAATGGATTTTATGAGATTCAACACTCGACAGACATTTAATCAGTGTCCTTTACGTGCATGGTTCTATATGTTGGTGGTACAGTGGAACATGAGACAGGTCATTTCTCTTCTTGCAGAACTTTCATTCTAGTGGGGTACAGACAGATGAGACACAACAAATAGATAAGAGAATTTTGAGTATTAATAAAAGCTACTGAAACAAAGTGATGGGTTTTTTAAAAGATTTTATTAATCTACTCATGAGGGACATACTTTTTTAACAGAATTAATTAATTAATTAATTAATTAATTAATTAATTTGACACAGAGAGAGGCAGGACACAGGCAGAGGGAGAAGCAGGCTCCCGGTTGGGAGCCTGATGCAGTACTCAATCCCAGATCCCGGGATCATGACCTGAGCCAAAGGCAGACACTCAACCACTGAGCCACCTGGTGTTCCAATAAAGTGATGTGTTAAACAGCAACCAGTGGAAGCTGTTTTGATTGGGAGGTCAGAGAAAGTGTCCACTCCCACAAAAGGTAATTTTTCCATATCCGAAAGACAGGAAGGAATTGGCAGGATGAAGATGCAGGTGAAGAGCTTTCCAGGCAAAGGGAACAGGTATTCAGAGCCAGTTACAAAAGTTCTAAGAGTACGCAAGTTTGGCCATCCCTGACCATTCTTACCATGGGTGGCTCCCATTTTACGGATGATCGTTGTAAGGCGAGAGCAGTGGAACAACTTGCTCAAGAGTAGATGTTGAAGTTTCTGTGGGGGCATGGATTCAGACTCACATCTTTAGACTCTTAAAGAGAGTCTTAGACCTTTAATTCAGGTGCTCATGATCCCACCCCTGGATTATTGATTATTAATTGGTCACTCAGCATCCATACCCATCTCCTCCTCTCATCTGCAACCCAACCCCACTTCATCTTCCATATTGAAGATGGCCAGAATTATGTCTTCGAATACATGTGTCTACACATATCGCCCTTCATTTTCCTTTAAACACCTTTTTCCAGCAGCTTCAGAATAAATTACAAATTCTCAGCTCATTATTTAACCTATTCGCAGCAATTCTAATCTCATCTCCTACCACCATCCTTCTTCGCATCTTTAGCCCCAGTAAATAAAATGCCATTTTGTGCCTCCTCCACCCAAACATCTTCTTCTCTTTCATTAGTAAATGCCAGTCCTCTTACAATTACACAATCGACATTTCCTGTGCAGAGTGCATCGCTCCTTTATCTATGTCAACATAGCACTTTTACTCTGTTTGAGTAGTTTCCATATCTATTTCAATCCTTCATCTATTTGCACTACTAGATCATGAGACCCAAAAGGGCAGAAAACGCGTTGTATTTCTTTTTGTGTCCTCAGTGCTCATCTCTCCTTTACTTTTGATTTCTTTTTGGCCCCATGGTTTATTTTAGAAGTGTAGTGTTTGATTTCCAAACAGTTGGGGATTATATTACTGATAATCCTATGCAATTGACGTCTAAATCAGTTCCTTGAAGCCAGAGAAAATACTCTTATTGTAATCTTGCATTGATTTATTTTTAAAGGATAGTTCTGTAATCTGGTGTAGGTTCCATCCTGTTGAATTTTTACAGACCCTTGAAAAGAATGTATGTAGTGATGTTGTCAGGTGAAGTGTAAATGTAAATTAGGTCAAATTGGTTTAAACTGTTTTTCAAATTTTGTATCTCCTTACTCATTTCCCATCTACTGTTTTTATCAATTACTGAGAAGTTTTGAAATTCTATCAGTTTTTGCCTACATATTTTGAAGATTTCTTATATGATGCATACACATTTAGGAGTTTTCTTATAATTAACCCCTTTATCACCATGAAATATCCTTTTTTATTGCTACAAAATATTTCTTGTTCTGAAGTCTTTTTCTGTTATTAATACAGCCTCTCCAACTTTCTATTGTTTGGTGTTTGCATGGTATGTCCTTTTCTATCCTTTTACTGTCAGTCTATCTCTGCATGTATATTAAAAGTGGGTTTCATGCATCATGCCTTTGGTATGGTTTCTAAAAAGTCATAGCCATCCATACCTGAGGCCATCTAGGATTTCTCCTTGGAATTTTATAGTTTTGCATTTTACCTTTAGATCTTGATAAATTTCAAGTTAATTTTTGTGAAAAGTTTAAGATCTATGTCTAGATTGTTGGGATTTATTCCATAAGTGGCTAATGTTACTTTAGAGAAGACTTATTTTTTCTGGTTTATTTTTGTTTTTCAACTTTGTCAGGATAAGTCTAAGGTATTCTTCTCTTTAGACTTAACTTTGTTCTCCAAGACTTGCCTCTTCTTAGGTATCATGTCAATGACCTCATGTTCCATGATGTCTCTCCATTCTAGCTGTTTGGTACTCAAAGATAGCTGTATGTCAGCTCTGAGAATTTCTCAGCTTACATATTCCTGATTATCTTTTGCCTTTAACACATAGAAATTCATCCTACACACGAGTGGCTTCGTACAGAGAATACCAAGAAAGGCAATCCTGTGTGGTTTTTTTCTGCATCTTTGGGGGAGCATCCCCTCTGCTTATCTCTCTCCTCTCTGGAACTTCCAGTCCTCTCTATTGGAACAGTTGTTTTATAGCCACTAAATATAAAAACATTTTTAAAATATTATTTTGTTCATTTTTCTAGTTGTTTGTGAGAAAGTGTGTTTCCAGTTATTCTCATAGCCAGAAGTAGACATTCCGAAATTCCAAGCTTCTGAATGTGAGAAAATCTGGGTGTAAAATATTATCTCAATGTGGCTTTATTTTGCATTTCCCTGATTATTAATGAAATTCTTCTAAGTTTATTGGTCATCTTTGCTGCTTCTACTGATATCCTTGGCCTATTTTTAAAATTGGGTAGCTTTTTTTTGTCAATTTATATTATTACTTTGAATATTCTAGTACTAATTCTTTGCTAGTTATATCATTGCATATATTGGCTCCAAAGATCTTGTTAATCTTCTTATTTTACAGTGTATTTTGTTTAATAGAAATTCTATTTTGGTTTAAATTTTGATAACTATGTCAATTTCTGTTTTTCTTATTTAGTTATTCTTTGGTTCCTTCAAAAGTTTTAGAGTCTAACTTCTCATATTTATGGCTTCAATCTACTTATAATAATTTCTGTGTGTGTATAGTGTGATGTAGGGAATTAATTTTTTTCCTGTAAGTATATACAATTACATCCATTCCATTTATTGGTATAATTCTTTTCACTTTATAGATCTATAGTACTACACTTGTCATATATCAGGTTTCCATATGTATATGGTTCTGTTTCTGAGCTTTGTCTTCTTTTTTTTTTTTTTTTTTGTCTGATTGTTTATGTGGACTTGCGTTAATGCCATATGGTTTTAATTACTAAAGCCTTGATATCTGGTAGAGTAAGACTCAGCATTTTGTTTTGTTCTTTCAAATTTTTCTTAGCTATTTTGGCCCTTTAAGTTCAGAAAAAATTACTGTTAAGATTTGGTTTTAAATTTGTAAATTAATTATGAGGAATTGGCATCTTTATTGGGTCCATCCAACAATGAATGTGATATTTACCCCCATTTATTTAATTTTTTTTATGTCCTTTTATAATTCTTTATAATTTTCCTAATAAAGAGCATAGATATCTTTTTCTTACACCTATTTCTATATAAGTTAAAGTTTTTAGTCACTATTTAAATGGAATCTTATCTATTACATTTTTCTGATGGTTGCATTTATATGGAAATGTATTGGGTTTTTTTGTATGTATCTTGTATCTGCCATCTTTGCTTAATTATTTACTTAGACCTAATACAGTGTCTATGGATCTCTTGAGATCTTTTATAAGACAATTATATTGTCTACAAATAAGGACAGTCCTCTTTATTCCTTTATAATTTCTATTTCTATTTTTTTTCATTTTATCTTTTAATCTCATTGTATAGGACTCTTACTGCATCACTCACTGGAAGCAGAAGTAACTCTATTGTTCCATCATCAAGCATGATACTTGGTAAGTCTTGATAGCTACTGTCATCAGATTAAAGAAGTGCCTTCCTAAGCTAAGTATTAGGATTTCTTCTCATCTTGAATGAATGCTGAACAACTTTAAATGTTTATTTTACACCTATTGAAATAGTTTTGTATTTTTCTCCTTATATCAGTGCATATACTATATAGCATATTTTCTGATGGTGAAGAGTAACTGCTTCCTGAGTAAACCTTACTTGACCGTAATATCTTAAGATTAAAAAAAAAAAAAACTCAGCTTAAATTCACATGTGACTATTTTATTTAGTGGTTTTGCATCTGGACCTGTTTTTGCTTATAGTAGAGAGATTGTTTTGATTGTGATCCACCTTTCTTTAATGGCTATTAGTTAATTTGGATTTCTATTTTTTTTTCTTGAGTCAGTTTTGGTAATTTACATTTTCCCTGAAATTTAACCATTTTAACCAGGCTTGCAAATGTACCACATAACATTATTATTTGTAATCACTTCATTCTTTATGCTAAATTATGCTTGCCAAAGATAGTTGGGCATTTTTATAGTGGTTTAAGAATCTATACATTTGTTTCATGAAAGTGGTGTTAGACTCATAACTCTAGGAAACAAACTGAGGGTTACTGGAGGGGTGATGGGTGGACAGATGGGATAATTGGGTGATGGGCATTAAGGAGAGCACTTGATGTAATGAACGGTGTATATGCAACTGGTTAATATGCATACCAATATGCAAACCATATGGGTGTATATGCAACTGGTGAATCACTGAATTCTACCTCTGAAACTAATAATACACTATATGTTAGTTAATTGAACTTATTTTTTTTTTAAAAAAGTGGTGTTAGAGGGGATTGCCCACCACCCTTTCTCCATGGCATGGCTGCCAAACCCAGTGACATCTTCATACAGGCCGTCACTAAAATTTCCATTCCATGGAAGCATGGCATGATGATCTAACAGTATGGAGGTATATATTATTTTCTCCTTCTAATGGTAAAGAATTTGAGGCTCAAGGATTTTAAGAGAGCTACACACATTTAAAAAATATTTAGTGGGAATTTTGGCTTTTTTAAAAGTCACAGCTCATGCTATTTGCATCTCCATGGCCTTCACCACCTGCAGCAGAATCACTTTAGGGCATTAGATTCAAAATTCTCATTCCTGAGCCCCACTTCTGGTATACTGAATCAGAATCTCTGCCTCCTCGGAACCTGGGAATCTGTACTATAAACAGATGCCACAGATGATTTTTACTTGCAAAGTTTTGAGACCCTCTGTATCTTTAGTGGCTTTCTTATGAAGTCACTTGACAAAGTAGATTCTTAACAAGTCATTTACTACTGAATTTCCATCCCTGGTAGCTGGCTTTCCTGGTTCAGGAAATTATAACCAAAGTTCTCATGCATTTACCCAATTTAAAAGGAAAAAAAAAAAAAAAAGGTCCTGCTGACTTCAGTGTAAATATTCAAAGAGGGCATTTCTACAACCGGCCCAGAGCTCCAGATGCACACATGGCACCAGGAAAGGAGTTGGACAAACATGGGGTCATGGAAATATTAGCAAAGGAAGTAAAGCAAGAAAAAGGATGTAAAAATAAGATCGTTACAGAGCTCTGTGTTACAATGAGAAATATAATACCAAAGTTCCAATAAAGAAGTCTTTAAAAGTGTTTCTAGGTTCTTTATCAGCTAAGAGATTTTTCTTTTATCTGTGGTTTGGTTTTGGTCTCTCTTTTGCATTTATTTTTCTTCCTGTGTTCTTGGCATTTCTTATAAGTTGATTTTCTGTAAAGGGATTAAGAACAATCTCTCTTCTTCATTCTTTACATTTATTGACAACTGCCACCCTCTATGCTCCTTCACTTAGTCCTGGTTCACTGTCTCTTTCATACATGTATTCAGCAAGGAGACACTGAGTATTGGCCACTGTGCTGGGTTCTGCAGGCCTTGCTTGCCCTTGAAGATGGCATAACCTACTTAGAAACTTAGAAATAATTGCAATTGAAAGTTGAAAATGTTACAAAAAAAGTATCTTTAAAAAAAAGGGGGATCCCTGGGTGGCTCAGCAGTTTGGCGCCTGCCTTTGGCTCAGGGCATGATCCTGGGGTCCCGGAATCAAGTCCCATGTCAGGCTCCTGGCATGGAGCCTGCTTCTCCCTCTGCCTGTGTCTCTGCCTCTCTCTCTCTCTCTCTATGTCTATCGTGAATAAATAAATAAAATCTTAAAAAAAAAAAGTATCTCTCTGGCTGGGAGAAATGACATCTTAAAAAGGACTGGAGAGAGGAATAGAGGTGAATGACTTAGAATACCAGGCTGCATGGATAAGAATCGTGTCTCTACCACTTATTAGCTATGTGCCCTTAATCTTTCTGTGAATCCATTTCTTCCTCTGTAAAATGGAAACAATAATAGAGCCTACCTCATAGGGCTGTCTGTCATAAGATTGGATGAGTGGATATATGCAAGGTACTCTGAGTAGTTCAAGATATGCAGTTACAGATAATTGTTAGCTGTTACTGTTGTCATTCTTATGCAAGGGCTCTAGGAGGGCCTCGTCCATGCTTTACCCAAAGAATCACCTAAGAAATAGCCCAGAGGCACATGTATAAGGGAGTGTGATGTCTAAGCAGTGACAAACAGTTCTGTGTGATTGGAGGGCATGGTTCAAGTGTGCATTGTGCATGCAGGAATGAGGAGTGCACATGGTACTGTGCGTGCGTGTCCATGAATGTGGCCTGGTACTGAAGAGAAGAGGCTCATGCTGGGGTACCATGATATCAGGACACTTGGTTGGGGACTGATGGGGCAAGGCCATGAATGACATCTAGAGAGGTAACAGCTCATGGTGGACCCACAGCATCAGTCTGGAACAGCTGTCCTGGGTGTGAATCCTAGCTCTCCTGCTCACTTGCTAAGTGGTCTTGGGCTGCTCTTTAGCTCTGAGCCTAGCTTCCTTATCAGTAAAGTGCAGAAACTCCTAATGTACCTCCCACATTGGGCACTGGGAAGTAAGTGTGTTCATATATGACAAAAGTCTCTGTCTCCCACATAGCAAACTGGATTTATACAAGTTAGTCATATTGTTAGAAGTTTGCCCCTTATAATAGAGGCAAAAAAGGAAATCTACAGTGATATTGGAACAGGGGATAATCTGGTCAGAACTTTTTCCCAGAAATTTTGTCCCAGAAATTAATGAAACTGTAATAAGCATAATAAACAAATAACATGGTTCTTTTCCTAAAGTGGGAGAGAGAAAAAAAAGACTAGGTCCTCCTAGAGGCCAGGAATGCACACTCATTTCACAGAATCTACTGAGCATAGGGTTTCAGGTCTGCATGTAGTCCACTGAAGCAGGATAGAGGTGCCAGACCCACAACAGGGAAGGTGGCGGTCCCATGGTCTCCAGCACACTTAGTGTCAGGGTCAGTTCTGGGAAGCACACAGGAAGAGACAGGGACTCCCCACCTGTCTCAGAGGACAGCACCCAGGCTGATGAGGAGATTGGAACCTATTTCACAAGAGGGGCAGTGAGGGAACAGGGATGTTGAACCAAGAGAGGAAGTTGACAATAGAGGCTGGTTCTAGGGACATGTTGGCTGCCCTAAACTGTCATGTGAAAGAGGGAGTAGGCCAGTCTGTATGGTTCCAAGGGATGAAAAATAAACTGATAGATGAAAATGACAGTTTTTTTCCAACTCAGTTTTTTTTTAAGTTTTTCTTTTAATTCCTGTTAGTTAACATACAGTGTAATATTAGTTTCAGGTATGCAATGTAGTGATTCAACATTTCTGCATAACAGCCAGTGCTCCTCACAAAAAGTGCACTCCTTAATCCCCATCACCTGTTTAACCCTTGCCCTCTACCCACCTCCCTTCTGGTAACCATCACTTTGTTCTCTATAGGTAACAGTCTGTTTCTTGATTTGGCTTGCTCTCTCTCTCTCTCTCTCTCTCTCTCATTTTTTCCCTTTATTTATTTTGTTTCTTAAATCCCACATATGAGTAAAATCCTAATGTTATTTGCCTTTGATTTATTTCACTTAGCATTATATTCTCTAGCTCCATCCACGTCATTGCAAATGGAAGGCTTTCATTCTTTTTTAAGGCTGAGTAATATATGTATACCGCATCTTCTTTATCCATTCATCAATCCTTGGACATTTAGGCTGTTTCCATGTTTTGGCTATTGTAAATAATGCTCCTAGAAACATAAGGGCACAGGTATCACATTGAATTAGTGTTGTATTTTCTGGGTAAATACTCAATAATGCAATTGCTGGGTCATACGGTTGTTCTATTTTTAACCTTCTGAGGAATCTCCATACCATCTTCCAGAGTGGCTGCACCAGTTTGCATTTCTTTTTTTTTTTTTGTATATATTTTTTTATTGTAGTTCAATTTGCCAACATACAGTAGAACACCCAGTGCTCATCCCGTCAAGTGCCCACCTCAGTGCCTGTCACCCAGTGACCCCAACCCCCCACCCATCTCCCTTTCTACTACCCCTTGTTCGTTTCCTAGAGTTCAGAGTCTCTCATGTTTTGTCACCCTCACTGATATTTCCCACTCATTTTCTCTCCTCTCCCCTATAATCCCTTTCACTATTTTTTATATTCCTCGAATGAATGAGACCATATAATGTTTGTCCTTCTCTGATTGACTTTCTTCACTCAGCAAAATACCCTCCAGTTCCAGCCACGTTGAAGCAAATGGTGGGTATTTGTTGTTTCTAATGGCTGAGTAATATTCCATTGTATACATAGACCACATCTTCTTTATCCATTCATCTTTCGATGGACACCGAGGCTCCTTCCACAATTTGGCTATTGTGGACATTGCTGCTATAAACATTGGGGTGCAGGTATCCTGGCATTTCGCTGTATCTGTATCTTTGGGGTAAATCCCCAGCAGTGCAATTGCTGGGTCGTAGGGCAGGTCTATTTTTAACTCTTTGAGGAACCTCCACACAGTTTTCCAGAGTGGCTGCACCAGTTCACATTCCCACCAACAGTGCAGGAGGGTTCCCCTTTCTCCACATCCTCTCCAACATTTGTTGTTTCCTGTCTTGTTAATTTTTACCATTCTCACTGGTGTGAGGTGGTATCTCATTGTGATTTTGATTTGTATTTCCCTGATGGCCAGTGATGCGGAGCATTTTCTCATGTGCTTGTTGGCCATGTCTATGTCTTCCTCTGTGAGATTTCTCTTCATGTCTTTTGCCCATCTCATGATTGGATCATTTATTTGCTGTTGAGTTTAATAAGTTCTTTATAGATCTTGGATACTAGCCCTTTATCTGATATGTCATTTGCAAATATCTTCTCCCATTTTGTAGGTTTTCTTTTAGTTTTGTTGACTGTTTCTTTTGCTGTGCAGAAACTTTTTATCTTAAGTCCATAGTTCATTTTTGCTATTTTTTTCCCTTGCCTTCATAGATGTATCTTGCAAGAAGTTGCTGTGGCCAAGTTCAAAAAGGATGTTGCCTGTGTTCTCCTCTAGGATTCTGATGGATTCTTATATCACGTTTAGATCTTTCATCCATTTTAAGTTTATCTTTGTGTATTTTTTAAGAGAATGGTCCAGTTTCATTCTTCCATATGTGGCTGTCCAATTTTCCCAGCTCCATTTATTGAAGAGACTGTCCTTTTTCCAGTGGATAGTCTTTCCTGCTTTGTTGACCATAGAGTTGAGGGCCCATTTCTGGGTTCCCTATTCTGTTCCATTGACGTATGTGTCTGTTTTTGTGCCAGTACCACACTGTCTTGATGATCACAGCTTTGTAGTACAACTTGAAATCTGGCATTGTGATGCCCCTGGCTTTGGCTTTCTTTTCCAATATTCCCCTGGATATTCAGGGTCTTTTCTGATTCCACACAAATCAACAGTGCACAAGGGTTCCTTTTTCTCCATATCCTTGCAAACATTTGTGTTTCTTGTGTTGTTGATGTCAATTCGGTTTTTTAAAAGTAAGAATATGGTCAGATTTTATTGATTTATATTTAACATATCAGAAACTGTCCTCAATACTTTACTGAATTTTTTTCATTTAATGTTATAACAACCCAATGGACTATATACTGTTGTAACCACATTTTGCAGATGAGGAAATTGAGACAGAAGTATAAGGCAGGGGACGCCTGGGTGGCTCGGTGGTTGAGCATCTGCCTTTGGCTCAGGGTGTGGTCCTGGAGTCCTGGGATCGAGTCCCACATCGGGCTCCTTGCATGGAGCCTGCTTCTCCCTCTGCCTGTGTCTTTGCCCCTCTCTCTCTGTCTCCCATTAATAAGTAAATAAAATCTTAAAAAAAAAAAAAGTATGGGGTAGATTACTCAAGTCACATGGGAAGTACATGGCAGAGCAGAGACTGGAATTCTCCCTTTAGGAATTATTCACCATTGCCTCTGCACAAACCACACAAAGCTGTAATGAGAGGACTCAGCAGACCCAAAACGTCCCTCCAGCTGTCACCACGTTCTTTTGTGGGTCATTTGATTTTGTTTCTAAAGTGATGCCTTCTTGACCTAGGTTAGTTGTCCCTATTACATTTAAGATATCATGTTCCCCATGACACACTGTTAATTCCCCTTAAGAATATTTACCATACTTGCATTAATTGTTATCTTTTTACTTTCTTACTAGACTTCAAGCTGTCTTATTCATCATCAGATCTTAGTGCCTAGACTGTTCCTAGGTCAGAACACAGACTCAGTAAGCATATTAGTCATAATTATCCAGAAAATAGAACCAGAAGGGGTTTGTGTGTGAAAGAGAGAAAGAGAGAGGAGAGCCTTTAAGAAATTAGATCATAAATTGTGAAGGCTGTCAAGTTCTAAATCTGTAGGACAGCTTGGCAGGTGGGAGACTAAGGAAGAGTTGATGTTGTAGTCCAAATGCAGTCTAGAGGCAGAGCCCCTTCTTCCTCAGAGGATCTCCTTAAGGCCTTCAACTAATTAGTTAAGGCCCACTGTGTTATGAAGAATAATCTGCTTAACCCAAATTCTATTGAGTTAAATGTTAATCACATCCTAAAGATACCTTCGCAGTAACAGCCTGATGTTTAGCCAAACATCTGGCATCATAGTCTAGCCAAGTTGATACATAAAGTTAATCTGCACAGTAATCATATTGACTTTTTAAATAAATGAATAGTAAGTTATCCAATACTGGAGATGTTCCAGTTAAAATGGGCTGAGATGGTGTAATTGCCATTCAGATTTATGGATGAACTAGATTAACTTTAAGATGTCTCTATTGTCCATACTTCATGAATTTAAGAATGGCATATCTTACCAGAGAAGTTTTAGAACAGGAAGAAATAATTTTAGCATGATTCCAATGATAGCAGGATATCCCTTTAACTTCTGTACGTGTTTATTGTTGTATATTAAATCCGTAACAATTTTGGTATTTTCTTTAACTGAATGAAGTATTAACTTTTTTTTGAGTATATACCCATGTACAGGTGGTATCATAAACAAAACACAATAATCCCTGCCTTTGGAGAGTTTATATTTGTAGTGGGAGGGTGAGGAGAAAGAGAATAAATTACAACTAAGTAAACCATAGAGAATGGCTGGTGATGCTCAAGTACTATGGAGACAAATAAATTGGGGAAGGAAATAGGAAGCACTGAGGCTGAGGTGAAAGCAGGAGAATTCCCTTCCCTGCTCAACAGGAGGTTAGAGAAGACCTCACTAGGAGGTAAAATTTGAAGAAAAAGCTAAAAGTATAGGATTTAGAGCAAGCCATGTACATATTTTGTAGTAGAAAAAAGATTTCAGGCAGAGAAATAGCAAGTGCAACGGCCCTGAGATAAGTTTGTCATGCTTGACCAGAATAACCAGGAGGCTTGGGAGTCTGGGTGGCTCAGTTGGCTGAGCATCTGACTTTTGGTTTTAGTTCAGGTCATGCTCTCATGGGTTGTGGGATCAAGCCTTGCATCAAGCTCTGCGCTCAGCAGGGAATCTGCTTGAAGATTCTCTCCCTCTACCCCTCCCCCACTCACACTCCCCCTCTCTTTTTTTCTCTCTCTAAAATAATAAATATATATGTATATAAAAAAAAAGAATGACCAGGAGGCTAATGCGGCTCCTGGTGGAATGGAAAGCAGTAGATGCCAAAGCCAGAGGGGGTCATAACAGTTTGAGAGTATAGGGCCTGATGGGATTTATGTAGGTTATGGGGTTCTGATTTTCATTCAGGGAGAAATCAGAGTCACTGGAGGGTCTTGAGCAGGGGAGGACATGATCTGATTCACATTCTTAAAGAACCACTCCAGCAGTAATCTGGAGAATATGGTTGTAAGCCACATCTATCCAAACTATTACATAAATTCCCAGCTCCTAGCTCCCTACCAGGACCATCCTTCCATTTTTATATGGTGTGATTTTGTTTTGTCTTGTTCTAAACAAATTTACCAAGGTATAATTGACACGAAATACACAACATATAAAGTATACAAACTGGTGAGTTTTGACATATGTCTATACCTGTGAAACTATCACCATATTCAAGATCATGAGATATCTATTACTCCCGTAGTTTCTCATGCTCTGTGTTTTTATTTTACTAATTGCATTGCCCAGGTGCTCTTTTAAAAGTGGAGTGGGGTGTCTGGGGTACGGATTAAAGGCAGTGGCCATTTGCTCTATATTCTTGGCAAGAACCTGGCCTCCATCCCACAGAACTGGGATTGTGGGCTTCCTTCCTCCTGTACTTACTTTAGGAATACCTGGAAGTGAATTTACAGGGCCAATTTCAACTGTTTCAAAACTTCCATTGCATTTTGAAAGGTGTGGCCATGGTTGTGAGCAGAGAGAGTGACCTGTGTTTCATGTGGCAATGATTTCTTGCCAGGATTGTTTGAACGAAGCACACCCAGCCTTTTGCTATTTTGGTCCTGCTATAGGGAAAGTAAGCTATTTGGTTTGGAAATGCCTAGATTTCTGACAGACAAATATAAGCCAGATAAATCAGATAAAAAGATGTGGCAAAAAAAAAAAAAAAAAAAAAAAAAAAAGATGTGGCAAAAGGAGGAACTTTTCCCCCTAAGGAATACAGACATTCCAACTTCTACATTGTTAACCCTTGGCAATAGCTCTGCCCTTGAAGCTAATTAAGAAATATGGATGCGCCATTTTTTACTTCCCTTATTCCATCTTTGATTCTCCTCCCACCTTACCCCTCCTCCCTGAGGAGCAATATATTTTCTTACTAGGTGAGAGAAAATTCCTGAAGAACTTCATAATATGCCTTGCCAGTATTATCCACCACACCTTGGAATTTCCTGCCACCCCGTGCACTGCCTCTCAAAGTTCTTTCTCACCCCTGCCAGATAATGGCTTTTTCTCACCTTTCTCTGTACTGAGTCCTCAAGGATCTCATGATTTCCATTATTGCCCAAATAGCTAGACAAGAGTCATTTTCTCAAGTTTAAATCCACCTATCCATCTATATATTTATTTGTACATTTTTTGTTCAATGTTTTTTTTACAGAACATCTACCATCATTCAGGGTCCCAGCAGAAAACACACAGCACGTACAAGTTGAGTGATTTGAGAAGAATTTAACATAGGGATGATGTTCAAAATGTGAGTGAGTGAGTACAGGGAACTGAGGAGAAATGAATATAGAATCCTGGATGTAGTTAACAACAGGATTCATTACCTCCCCGAGGCCTAAAGGGACAAGCGGGATAGTTAGTTGCACCTGAAAGCATCAAGGAGCAAGGGAGATGGACTAGGCAGGAACCCTGTCTTCCAGTCAAGGGATGACACAAGCCTATACCATCCTGGCAGGGAAGTAGCCTGGGGAGGGAACACCTCACCTCCCTCTCCTCCTTCTCTTCTTCCAGTCCTCTTCACTCTTAACAAAATTCATACAGAAGCAGGGAAAAAGGAAGCCTACGATACCAGTAATACAGGTCGGCCTTCCAGGAGACAGAGCCTGGGAGAGAGTGGGTCTGGAGGGTAAACTCCTACACACCTGCTTTATGACAAACAAAATATACTGAACTGCTTACCGAACAAAGATAGTTAAGTATATCCTATGGGAACATCAAACACAAGTGGTGGACAATTAAATTGTTTTATTTCCACGAAGTTGCTCTTCTCCTTCTATGACCAATCTTGTTACTTCCATCTGCAGAATCACTCAAATCAGAAATGCGCGAGATCTGGGCTTCATTTTGTATTTTTCCTCTCTTATATTCCTGCCCTTCTGCCCTTGATTATGTCACTGAGAACTGCTATTTTACCCCTAAAATGTTCTAAACTCACATTTTTCTCTACAACCCTACTATCTTTGCCCCCAAACAGCCTGTGCATCTTTTTTCTTGTTTATTACACAAGCAACCTACCACTGTCTAAATCTTCCTCCACATTGCCATCACAGTGACTTTACAACCTAATTCTTCTTACTTGTTGATCATATCTCCCACTACAGTATAAGCTCCACTGGGGTAGGAATTATATGGGTTTTTTTTGTTTACTACTCTATTCTCAGTATGTACATATGGCATCAGGTGGACACTCAAGTAACCACTGAATTTGAATATGCCATGCTACTCCTCTGCCTAAAATCTCAGTGACTCCCATTGCATATGGAGTTATATAGTCAGTATTAGCAACTATTATTTATTGAGTTATAGTAACATGATTAATGTTTGCAACTATGAAGTAGCTATTGATCCATTAATATGCCTCAGGACATCTTGGTTGCTTCCAATTTGGGCACTTATGAATAAAGTTGCTGTGAACACCCATGTGCAGGTTTTTGTGTGGACATAAGTTTTCAATTCCTCTGGGTAAAAACCAAGGCATGCAATTGTTGGGCTATATAGTAAGAATAGACTTAGTTTTGTAAGGTATTGCCAAACCATCTTCCAAATGTCTGTGACACTTTGCATTTCCATCAACAGTGAATGAGAGTGCCTGTTGCTCCATGTCTTTGGCAGCATTTGGTATTGTCAGATTTTGGCTGTTCTAATAGGTGTGTATTGGTATCTCATTGTCGGTTTAATTTACATCTCCCTGATGACATAGAATATGGAGCATCTTTTAATATGCTTATTTCCCATCTGTATATTTTCTTTAGTGAGGTGTCTGTTCAAGTGTTTGGCCCATTTTTTAATTGAGATGCTTTGTTTTCTTATTGTTGAATATTCAGAGTTCTTTGTGTATTATGGATAACCATCCTTTGTCAGATGTGTCTTTTGCAAATATTTTCTCTGTTTGGGGCTTGTCTTCTCACTCTCTTAACAATATATTTTGCAGAGCAGAAGTTTTTTATTTCAATGAAGTCCAGCTTATCTATTATTTCTGTTAAAAAAACAAAATTCAACTCAATAAGTTTTAAAAATCTTATTGACTGCACTCAGTGATTTATCAAGTGGCATCCAACCTAGCAGATAGACAGAAACTCCAAGGTCCTGTACAAAATGAAAGACTTTTATAGGCAGAAGCAAGCTAGAAGAAAGAACTAACATAAGGCAAAACAGCGGATTGTTGGGGCACATGGGTGGCACAGTCACTAAAGTGTCCAACTCTTGATTTCAGCTCAGGTCGTGATCTCAGGGTCATGGGATGGAGCCCAGTATTAGGTTCTGTTCCCAGCAGGGAGCCTGCATGAGATTCTCTCCCTCTATCTCTGTCCCTTCCCCACCAGGTGTGTGTGCTGTCTCTCAAATAAATAAATATTTATTTAAAAAAAAAACAGGATTGCTTATTGCAGAATTACTTTTCTTTGAGGGCTGGCTGCAGTCTATCTGGAATATTACTCATCAGCTGATTCTTAATGGACTAGTTTAAGATTCCATCTCTGGGAGAGCTGAAACTGTTTCAGTCTTAGTTTGTGGATGTGGGGCTTAGCAGAAGTCCATTTGGGTCCTGTTGTCTTGGTTTTAATAATTCTTTCACAGATCATGCCTTTGGTGTTGTATATAAATATAGCTATTGAAATTGTTTTATAAATCCTCACTAGGTAAGTGAAATGCTCCTTTGGACAACATTGGATATAGTGATGACAAGTTAACTAGGAATATAGTTCAGAATATAGATATATGAAACTTAGAAGCCTGCTTGATATATTGGTAAGTCTTTAATGTATCCTATATATATCCTATAGGAGTACATATGTCCCATAAAAGTCCCAAAAGACAGCACTAAAACAAATGCTACAGAAAATTATTTAAGATATATTAGAGGAAAAATTTCCACCAAGACAAGAGTCTCATACTTAAAGTGAGCTGCAGTGCTATTACTATAAATACAAATATGTCCATACCTAGATGTATCAGAGCTAAAGAAGAAAAGTCTTTAAATCTAACAAAGTAAAAAAAAAAATCTACAAAAATGGCAATCATTCTGATGGCAGACTTCTCAACAACAAAGAACAAAGACAATGGAGTACTAATGTCAACATGCTGAGGGAAAACAATAGTCTTGAAAATAAGATATACATAAAATACAGAACTGTTGTCCAAAAGTGAGGAGGAAAACATTATTTCAGGCATACAAAGACTAAGGTCCTTAATGAAAGAAGTAGTAAAACATAGAGTTGAGCAAGATGGAAAGATTTTTTTCTAGAATAAATACAAGAGTAGCGTAACAAGACTGACAAGGTATTTTTGGAAAAAACAAGAAGAAAAAGGTGGACACAAAAGAAGTCCTGAATTAGTGGAGAAGTATCATAAAGTTGGCAGTTCTCTCAAAATTAATCTGAAATATATTATGATATTGGTTAAAAATTCCATAGCTTTTTGAAAATGAAACTTTCGGGTCCCCTGGGTGGCTCAGTCCATTGAGTGTCTGCCATGGGCTCAGGTCATGATCTCAGGATCCTGGGATCCAGCCCTGCATCAGGCTCCTTGCTCCACAGGGAGTCTGCTTCTCCCTCTGTTCTTACCCCCTGCTAGTGATCTCTCTCTCTCCCACTCTCTCTCTCTGATAAATAAACAAAATATTTTTTTAAAAAAAGAAGATGCAACTTTACAAGATGACTATAAAACCTAAATGGCTGAGTAAAAGTGGAGGACAGCTAAGGTAATGAAGAAGAAGAAGAAGATGATGATGATGATGATGATGATGATTGTGCTTGTCCTACTAGTTATTAAGACCTATTTTAAAGCTGTAGTCATTAAAATAGTATAGCATATGCCTAGGAATAGACACGCATGGCCATGGAACAAATGAGAAAGCTCAGAAGCAGATACAATAATCAGTGGAACCACATATGTAACACAGATGGTGTTTCATATCAGTGGAGAAAGAATGTTAGTATATAAATATTTTTTAAATCTTTGTAATATGTTTTTGTCTGTTTTGCTTTTCTTTCTATACACATTTGATCTTAGAGAAACATAATAGGAAGTCTGAGTCTTGTCATAGACCCAGCTGTCCTTTCTTATCAATATTTAACAATAATCTGACATACTGATTTCTGCTTCTCTCATTCCGTGTTTCATCTTGCAATTGATTGGGAACTCAGAAACAGAGGAGAAGGAAACTATGATTAAGTACCAATTAAAATCTTATCTGTAAAACATGGGGATAATGGTATAACTACTTCAATGAGCCCTATGAGATTTAAATGAGTTAATACATGCTAAATGCTGAGAGCAGTTTTGGCTTAATAAATATTAGCTATCAGAATTATCACTGCACCCTCCCTTGCTTGACAAACTATTTTGTTGTAGGTACAGAGAGTCCTGGTCAGATCTCATGGACCCCCATCATCTTGGCACTTACAAATGATTTAGAATAAAATGTAAATTCTAATGTAACCCATGTCCTTTCCTACCACCAAATTTATAAATTTTAAGACAAGTTGCTGGGACCATCTCACTATAATGTATCTAGACAGTGCTAGAAATCGCACAGTGGTGACACCATGCTCATTATGACCAACAAGTTTCCTTCCTAATGCCCTGCACCAAGTCACATATACACATTAAACTCTAAGTAGGTTTTTCCAACCATACATAGTGTGTAGACCATAAAATAAAATTTTCTTCCCACGTTTGGCACGTCATTAAGCTACATATGTTTTATATATATTTTGATGCTGTTGAAAATAATTTTCATTATTCCATTTATGTTATTTCATTTGACGTCATTAGGAATAATGAAGTAACCGACACCTTCTGAGAAATCAATGGAAAGAAATTACTTTGACTTTTCATTTCTCACTGAAGGTCAGTATTGTTATGACGGTACCTACTAACTCTCATCCTGATGCCCGGGAGCAAGTCTAGTCTGGAGAGCATTATTGGAGTTGACTTACAGTTCATTGCACTAGATTTTACATGCTATACAGTACTTTGTTTCCTTAGTAACACCAATGCTTTGTGTTTTTCCAAAGCAACATATCCAGTATTCCTTAGAGGACCATCTTCTTGGACAGCTTGTTCTCAACAAGTGAATTGATTGGAAATTGATCACAGAGTATATCCCATTATGTATATTTTTGAATGTCTGATATGTCTATGAAAGAGGTTACAAAGTTCCATGAGGCACAGTCTTTGACCTTGGGTGTCAAAAAAATCCAGTGAAAGAAAAAACAGAAATATGTTGAAGGTATACAGTTAATCCAGAGGAGGAAATGATTCCATTTTCAGGAGACATCAGTGAGGCTTCCCAGAGAATTCTGACATGATGACAGGGTTTTAAAGGGTGAATAGAATTTCCTTAAGCAGACTTAGGAAAAAGGACATATTCAGTAGCATTAAGTTATGAAACAACACACTGTTTCTGAAAATTAAAAGACTATTCACAAATTCACTGTAAGAACCATAAATACATCTATGTATATTAAAAACAAATATTCTCATATACATACCTTATACTGGTTAACTTACTTGCATAAAAAAAAATTGGCCAAATTCAGTGGCTAAAAACCAGAGTTGTTTTTTATTGCTTTTGTATCTACAAGTCTATTGGAAGTCTGCTGACAACCATCTGGGTTCAGGTAGGGCATCTCTGCTCTTTGTGTCTCTCATCTTCCTTCTGCGACCAGTTAGCTGCCTAAACTCGTCCTTCTTATTGTAATGGCAGATGTGTAAGATGGCAAGTAGGGACACTAGGCTTTTTCAAACTTAGGCTCAGTACTGGTACACTCTCATTTCCAGCATTTGCCATTGTTCCAGGCAGGTTACATGGTGAATCTCAAGTCCAAAGGCAGGGAAATAAACTCCACCCAAGGATGTGCATGCTGGGATGGGGGAATAATCAGTGCTATTAATAGAATCTACTTCATACTCCCAGCAGGGATTTGCCATAGCTTACAACAAAAAGCATGGAAGGGGGCCTATACAGAAAAGACTCATCTATGAGAGACCATTTACAATAAAACCCCAGGAAACTGTTCTAATCAGGCATGGCATGAATTCCGAGATTCCTGACAATCAAAGAGAAACAGGAAAAAGAAAATTTTCTTTGTGAAAGAAAGAAAAAGAAACTGAGATGTCTGAGAAAAGAAATAATAGCAATTTTCAAGGAAATAAAATGCATAAACATACATCTAACTCACCAATATATTTCCTCTATGTGCATGCATTCTCATACATTTTATGTGGTTAAAAAAAATGGATAGATTCTCCATCTATGTAATTTGTGTATGTCCATCATTCATTCTCTCCCTGTCCCCTATACTGTGTAACCTTTGTGTGTAAAGTCCTTTTTAACAGGGGAATGGACCATCCCTTTTACCTCCAAGGAATATCCTATTTTTCAGCCAGGAAAGACCAGACAAAGATAACCAGGCAGATTTTTTTCCATCTGTGTCTAGTGTCTGACTGGACGACAGAGAAGTCTGGTACTTTAGCCAACTTGTCTGCCAACATTTCACTTGCTTTACTTGCTATTAGCTGCCAGGTTGAAAAGTAAAAGCAAAACAAAACAGTCTTGACCAAAATCTGGACCTTTTATCCCCCACTTAATAAATATTTGAATCTCTGTTGCCTCACATCCTGTGTGAGTTGGTAGGAGAACCAGTTTGGCTGTTCTACGCAGCAACATTTAGATGTGTGCCTTTAGGCTAGTGTCTGAAACAATGGGGATGCCTCATGTATACACTGTTTTTAACTTTCTCTAACGTGGCAACAAGGTTTTAGGTCTGTGACAGGCTCTGATTGTATTCTAGTTACTAACCCTGTGCGAACCTGAAATGTCAGTTAATGTATTTGAATCTCAATTTTTATTTGTAAAAGTGACGACAATGGTATTTACCCCAAAGCATGGTTATGAGGATTAACACTGAGATTGTGCGTGTGTGTGTCTGTGTATGAACATATGCACCAAGATCAGAGTAGTAGCACATATTAGGTATCCAGTAGATCTTGGACCCCTTTATCCTATGATGTTAGGGAGACTCTGCTTTATTTATTTACTAAGCACATGTCATACAATGTATCAAGCAGATTAAGTTAAATAAATAAGAAAACTGAGCTATAAAATAATCAGGTGAGTTACCAGTGGTCACACAGAACAAAACCAGACACCAGATTTCCTGGATCTCAATCCCTGGTTTATTCTGTTCTCATCCTCTTCATTCATGCCACTGCTAATCTATTATTTATTTGCCCTCACTCTATACTAAACACTCTGCTAGGCACGGTACATTTAAATAAGTAAAAGAGACTTGCCCTCCACCATCTTGCAGTCTAGAGGGGTACAAAAAAAACCCAAAAACAATGATATTACCTTAAATGAGAACTGATAACAGATTTGGTCAAAGATCAAGGAGAAGAGAATTCAAGTGATGTTGAGAGAATAACTGTTCTTTCCTTCCTCGACACTTCTGTAAACTCCATTTTATCATTCAGTCTCAGTCCAGGAGACTCCAAATCCACTCAGACCCCTCCTCTGAGCTCCAGGTCACACATCCACCTTCTACTTTTCTTATGTGTCAACTCACACAGAAAAGCCAATCTGTGATCTTTCCCTTTCTCCCCTTCCTGTGCTCCCTTCACCACCACCCATCCAGGTATGCGGGTCAGAAAGCCAGGAACCATCTCCAACATTTTCCCTCTCCCTTACCCAACATCGTGCCCATCCTGCAAATTCTATCAGTTGCAACTCTCACTTGCTGTTCAATCAACCCATTCTCCTTCCACTCACACTAACACCAAATTTCTTGTTTGAACTATTGTTATAACTTTGCTGTCGTTACACAGATATCCAATCTTACTATGACCTGCTCTGCACACTGCAGTCTGAAAAATCTTCTGGAAACAGAAATTCGATCTGTCACCTCCCTTCTTAGAATTTTTGCATGTCTTCCCATATTTGTAGCTTATGGACTTGATTCCTTCTCACAGCCCATGAGACCCTGTGTGATCTGGCCTTTTCCAAACTTGCTAACCACACCTTCCCACAGTTAGCATCACACTCTTCTCATTTTAGCTCATCTATCTGTTTGCTACTTATTATGAAAATGATGTACCATATTAATCATCTTGGGAACAAGTTCCAATGAAAAGGGAAAAGTAAGACTTTCTATCTCCCTCCCATCCAGGTATTCTCACTTTGCCTCCTCAGAAGCTCACTCAGTTGGGGTCATTCAGCATGCCAGGGCGGATACTTGGGATGACCCTACCCAGAAAGCTTAATGGGGTGTGCATCTCATGCTGCACTTGGCTACAGGGAGGCGAATGATATGTGGCAGGTTTCTTCCTTCTCTTTGAGGAGGAGGGCCTTAACTAGCTAAGCCTAATGGTCTGGTCTCAACTCCTCATTTACTACATCATCCAAATTCTATGGATCTCTTCCTGAATCTTTCCAGAATTGTGGACCTAAGACAACTGCATTCTAAGGTACTGATTATTTAATAGCTATTAAAAATAGCTCTTCGTGCTATTTTTACAAAAAATTTGTACCCTTGGCTCATGCTCATTTTAGTGTTTGTTTCAAACATTTAAGCTTCTTTAAAGAACTAATGAGGCTTTGCTTGCTTCCAAATTGCTAACAGGGGACAGCTAGGTAGAAAGTTACTAACTAGTGAGGCTTGATTCTTAGTGCAAATCCGACAGCTTTTTGGTAGTCTGTATACTCAAGGCCAGTGGCCTCATCATTTTTCTTTAGGGTTTAGTGTGTGGTTTTCTGTCTTTTTGTTTGTCAGGAGAAAGCATTTTAAGACTCCTTGAGTTAGGAAGGGTAAGTTCCTGAATGAGGTCCAAAATCAAAACCGACTCCCCCATTGGGGAGATACCTGCACAAGATTACATTTCCCATATAGCAGCATTAACCATCCTCCTGGTTGCCCTGGTTCACTGTTTTGTTGTTTAACCAGTTCTTGCTGACAGTCTTGGAGGTTTCAAATCTGTCTGACAGCCAAGTGCATATTATTCCCATTATAATACATTCCACTCTATTCTCTAGGAGGAAAGGTTTTAAGTGATGCCAAGTGAGAATTTACTAATTATGTTTCTCCCTGACCCTGTCATTATTTGAAGGATTGACTTTTTTCCTCCAGCTAGCAAATTTTGTATCTCCCACTTTCTACCTTTCCAAATGTTATTGAACCTTGGAGACCTAGTTCTTTTTTTTTACAGCTAAATAGGATCTCTTTGCTATTTTGAAATTTCATAGCTTTTGACGTTTGTTCATTTTTATGTTACATTATTCCAAAAAGCAGTTAGTGTCATTTAAAAACAACCATATAATTGTCTAGCTTCTTGGATGGTCATTTTAGAGGTGTCAATACTTTCCTTTCATTTAAATTGTTAATAATGTCACAGATTAATAATGATTACTTTGGATGCAGGAAATAGCCCTTTCTTTTTATTGAATCCTCAGGTTATATATATATATAAAAAAAAAAACCTGGGCATGAAGTTGGTGTTTTATAAATGTCTTTTGCTTATTCTCACTTCAAGTGGAAAAATACCCATCAAATCAGAGCCAAAAACATGCAAAGTAATGCAAGTTGGAAGGAGGTAGAATGGTTTATGGTAAGCAGTTGTGTCTACAAAATGTACAGAGGGGTTAAGAACTTGGATTTTTGAGCCATACAGACCCAAGGGCAAATTCTAGTTATGCTACTAGATAGTTATGCAGGTGAGTTAATAACATTTCCAAGCCTTTGTCTATCATCTGTAAAATGCAAAGACTATCTATCTTATTATAGATTGTTGTGAAAACTGAACAAGAGAATGCGTGGAAGTCCAAGCACAATACCTAGTTCACAGTAAATACTCAACAAGGGTATTTATACACTGTTAAATATTAGTAGCAGTGTCCTTATTAGTACCATTAGTAGTGTTAATGTCAATACTGAAAGAGCATTGCCTTTGGCATCAAGGTCTAATTATGATAGTTATTAGTTATGTGGTCTGTGTCAGGGTAAGGTCCTTTGAGGAGAAGATGACAAGACAGACAGGTTGTACAAGACAAGACCCTTGCTGGGGAGAATGATACCAAGGATAAAGAAGGAGGGAACAGGAGAGGGAAGGTGATGCAGGTCCAACACAGTGAAAGCAAAGTGGGAAGAAAGGAGCATCCGGTAGGAAGAATCTCTGCCGATCTGAGTACAGTTCTGAGAAAACCCTAGCCTGGCCAATGCAGAGTCTTAGAGCAGAAGCTGGAGAAATCTCACATTGGGCAACAGGGTACAGGCTCTTGTGGCACTGCTGTGCCTGGTCACTGCCTGGGAACAGGCTGGGTGAAGGGCGGCCTCAGTGTAAATGCCAGGCTCCATCAGAAGACACAGCAGCATTGTCATCTGCTCTGTACAGCAGGTTTTCTGTACAGGAGATCTGGATGATGCACCTCCATGCCTCCCACTTGGTCTCAGACTCATTAGTCCACCTGTTAGAGTCGGCTTGTCATCCATCTGTGACATGAAGAACACAATAAATACTCCCTGGAGAGAGTGCGAGATGTCACATAGATGATTTACATAGAGTATCTGGAACACAGCATTCAGAAAAGTTTCATTCTTTTTCTTTTGACCTCATTTTATTGTCCATCTTTAACTTCTCATCCCTTAAAGATAGACTCCCAATCTTTTCTGACTGCTTCTAAGCATCAAGGCAGCAGCTATTTAATAGCTCCACATTTTAAAATCCTTACTTTTGCCTTGTTCATTCAATCTTTGGCAAAATATACTAGAATTAAATTATCCAGATAATGTCTCTGGCCATTTTGTTCCTTTATCTAGATAAAAACAGTCTCCAAAGTGGGAGAAGGAGAACAGAGAAATGAAAAGCAACTCATATTTAGCATTAGGTTTCTTTTTCCTTGAGGGAATGAGCTTGCTTTTCTTTGAGATTAAATACTTTATGGGAACACTATGTCTTGAATCCTTCATCCTATTCAAGTCATTGGGGCATTCAAGAACTAGAATTATTTAGATCAGAGAAGATGAGCTGAGTGGGGAAGATTGCTATCTTGAGACTATTGGAGTTCTCAGAAAGAAACCCTTCTGAATTCTAGCCCACCAATACACCACACAAAGGGGAAGAGGTTGAAATAATTACATATTGCACAGAGAAATTGAAAAACATAAAACATCAATAATGGAGTCCTACAGAGGAGGTTTTTTTATAAGCTGTGGCAAGCAGAGATATAAATACACATAGTTTTTAAATGATTCTTTCTACCCCCAATCTTTTTCATAAGTTGCACTTGGCAGAAGCATTTTGCTTTGCTGCTGCTTGATTATAACAAATCACAAAGGTGTTGTGCAGTCTCAAAACCTTTTCACGGAGAAGTTCACTCTCCCAGCTTCAAACACCACCAGTTTATATTGGTTATTTTCCAAAGATTTCACAATGTTGTGTGGTTGTCTTTGGGTGCCTTGACATATAGACAAAATAAACAGTTTGATATTATTCTCTTCAGAAAGCTTCTCAATAAAGCATCTTTGTTGCATATCTGGCTTAGTGAGACCAACCTTGTCTGTACCTGTTCATTCTGGATTTTTATTTGAATCAAGGACTATTGAGATCCATTCTACAAGATGAACGAGCACTCAGCTTTCTGTGATGACATGTTGAGGTACTAAATGGTCAGATTTCCTGTTAAAGACCTTCAAAAGTTACTGCTTACCAAAAAAGATTTTTTGGCATAGGCTTCATTTCTAAATAGTGACGTATTTAAGATCCTAAAAAATGCAATAGATAATATAATAAGCATCCATGTATGCACAACCTAGCCTTTGTCAAATATTAACTTTTTGCTATAATTGCATCAAATTTGTTTAAAATTGACACCAAAAATTATATCTAGGTACACAAGTCCTTAGATACTCTCCTTTTCATTCCCTTACTTCCCTTCTTGGAAGTGAGCAGAGTCTGATTTTGATATACATCGTTCCCACATATGTTTTTTATACTTCTGCTATATATGAAATATATCCAGAAACAATTCATGGCATTTTTCAGGTTTTAAAATGCACATAAATGTTATCTTTTATATAGCAAACTGAAATCAATGTTTGCATGTGGTGTGAGAGAAATACGTTTGTATTTTTTTCTTTCCAAGTAAAGAGCTACTATTCTCAGCCCTTCTCCGTGTATATGTTATAATTCACCCTATCTCCTTTGATCAATTTATTCGGGGTTTTAGTTTTAGTTTTTGCTCTATTTCTTCTTGTGTCAGTTGCAATAAGTTATATTCATGTAGGAGATCATCTGTTTCTTCTAAGTTTTCAAATTTTTTGACGTAAAGTTGTCCATGGAAGTGCTTTAATATTTTTCATTTCTCTTACTTTTATAGGTCAGGCCACTTCTTAACTCTTAAGGCCTATTATGAACATTGCCTGCTTCCTTTGTTTCTTAATTAACTTCTCTGGAGGTTTTACTCTTGAATTTATGTTTTAAAAATGAATAATGGTTTTAATTTTAACAATCCTCTATAATATAGCTTTGTTTTCTATGCATTTAACGTTTGTTCTTACACCGTTCATTTCTTCTTATGGGTTTACACTTTTTAAAATTTTCTAATTTGTTGAGTTTAATATTCATATATTCAGGTTTCTTTTGTAATATAGCAATTCAAAGTTGTGATTTTTTTTCTGCTATTGTTGTGTTAGCCAATTTTCACCAGTGTTGACACTATCACTCACAAGTTTATATTCTTGGATTGGGTAGTAGAAGACAGGGGACAGAAATAAATGAATAAATACATAAATACATTTTATAAGTGATTAGCTATAGACAAATGAGTAAGAAATGGGAATGAGGAGGGCTAGGGGTAGGGAGGGGACTTTGTGATTTTAAATGGAATTATGAAGCCATGCCTCACACACAAGGTGATATCTATGCAAAGACCCTAGGGAGGGGAAGGAAAGCACTGTGCAGATATTTGATGGAAGAGCATCCAGCCAGAGGAAACCACAAGGTCAAGGTTCTGTGAGGGAAACTTGACCAAAGCATTTGAATTAGAGCAAGGAGGGAGGTATGGCTGGAGCAGAGCAGACAAAGCAGAGGCTTGAAGGAGGACACATTCGAAGAGTGAACAGAGCATGTCAAACTGGGTTGTACAGGCCAGTATTTTTACCCTTAATGGGATTGAAAGCCAGGAGAAGGTAAGCAGATCACCATGATATGATCCAGCTTCTATGTTTTTCAGGTTCAGATGTTGAGAGCCGACCAGGCAAGGGTAGCAGGAGGAAGGTCAGGCAGGAGGCTATGGAAATAATCCTGGTGAAAGATAAAGTTGGGTTGGATTTCGGTCATGGTGGTGAGTGTAGTTAGGAAGAAACACAGAATGATTGTAGTTATCAGCTTCCAGCCATTACTTTCATTTGCCATTTCTGTTTGCCATTTTGCATTCCATCTGCTATGTCTCTTAAATTTCTTTTCTTATATAAATTTATTTTTTATTGGTGTTCAATTTGCCAACATACAGAATAACACCCAGTGCTCATCCTGTCAAGTGCCCCCCTCAGTGCCCGTCCCCCAGTCACCCCCACCCCCCCGCCCACCTCCCCTTCCACCCCCCTAGTTCGTTTCCCAGAGTTAGGAGTCTTGCATGACCCTGGAGACCTGGGCTCGAGTCCCACATAGGGTTCCCTGCAGGGATCCTGCTTCTCCCTCTGCCTGTGTCTCTGCCTCTCTTTCTCTCTCTGTCTCTCATGAATAAATAAATAAAATCTTAAAAAACAACAACAACAACAATATTCTTAGTCATTTCTTTGGGTCTAGTTTGCAGTTTACTAATTTTTCTTCAGCTTATTCTAGGTTACTATTTATGCTACATATTGATTTCAATATCAATAACTATTTTTCATTTATATATTCTTTTTCAGATACATTTTCAATGTTGTCTTGAAAATATATGAAGTTCCTTTTTAAATGTTTTTAATCATTTTAAATATACTCACTTCAGAGTTTCTATTACCTGAAGTTCTTGGAGGTCTACTTCTGTTGTTTATTGGTCTTCTATCTCTCCCTAAGGATTATTCCTTCACAAATTATGTAATTTTCCTTGTGAGCTAATCTTCGGTGGGGCTTCAGCTTGAAAAATATTTTGTAAACTTGTTTGATGGTAAGTCCTGCCAGAATGGTTTTGTGCTTTCTTCTCCCTGGAGCTACCAAAATAATAGCTGTCTGGAATTCCTTTTCTGTTAATTTCTCAGCTTGTAGTTCTCCAGATCTCTCCTGCAGTATTTATTCAACCTCCAAACTCACGCATAGCAGATTGTTGGTAAGAAATCACCAGAGATGATGATTTTGTTTTTATGTCCAGGCTGATGCACAGATCTTATTTATGAATTCCTCTATCAGTAGATAGATTCCTTGAAGCCCTATACTTTATTTCCATAACCCTTGAGGGGCTCTTACTTTGTGGGTAGATATCAGGTATGCAACCATCTATCCTCAACACTCAGAGCTGTCTCATTAATTGTCTGCTTAGGCATATCAAAGTCAAGACCTTGTTAGAAACAGGGTCAGCTCATGAGCTTGTTTGGGGAAGTTTCCAGAGTTTGGGGATTCCTACAGACTTTCCTTTCTTGTCAACTCAACTATATTTTTAAATGATGTTTGTTGTGTCTTATAGAGCTGTTCAGTGTGACACATTGACAAACATGAAGTCTGGCCCTTTATAATCTGTTGATGGTTTATCTTTCTGGGTTCATATTCCATGTATCACCCACAGTAGCTACATAAGTTGGCCAAATGGGCAAATTAGTACTTTCCTGCTTCTGTTTTCTTCTGGATTTCTTCCTTTGCTAATCTCTTATGTCCATATATGACTCATACATTAAGGCCCTGCTTTAGGAAGACATCCCTCATCTGCCAAAGAGAAGTGATCTCTCCCACACCGTCTTTGCTGTGTCTCTTATTTAGTGCCTATCGACTCCCACACCTATTGTGCCTATTGTTATGCTCTTATTTTTCTAACTTTACCCAACTCTGAACATTGAACTGGAAACTTTTGATGCAGGACAAGATCTGTGGTTAATTCATTTTGTATATATACCAGATGTAGCACTATAGTCTTTCAGAGTCTGAGAGCTTATTAAATAAAATTGAATTTAAGCAGAGTTTCAAACAGAAGCTATAATATAAACATAGAATGGGATTTGTATACACCCAGTGAATGCATAGATTAGGTATCTGTAAATCCATTATAATCTTAAAACCTAATGAAAGTGATAGTTGTCTAAATGTTTGAACCTGTCACATTTCAGGCACTCTGTTAGTGCTTTACTTATATGATCTCTAATTCTTATGACAATTCAGAAAAACAGATGAGGTTAGGGTAGTTCCTCAAGATCACAGAGGTGAGGTAATAAGAGGCAGATTTGAGGTTTGAATCTAGATCTATTTGGCTTCCAAAACAACAAAAGGCAAATGCACATAAATACTGACATAGAAAAGCTATATGCAGGATTGTTTTACTCTGTGTAGATAATCAGAAATCGTGGGCCGATGTAGGTGGGATTGGAATGAAGCCTTCAGGGTCACCTCCTCCAGGGAGCTCTGGTTCTACCTATTGGTTAATTTCCTCTTACTGAGCTTCCACAGTCCTCTCTATATTTACCTTAATTATTATGCTTTAATTAGTTGATTTTAATAGTCTATTTATGAGATTATCTCCCCATTAGGGAACAACTGACTTGAAAACAGGAACTTTGTTTATTTTTTAACTCTGTTTTTCCATTTTGTTCCCATAAGATATGAATAGTGTTCTTATCAATTTTTTTACATACCATATCCTAGTCTTGGAGGTTCACAATACATATTAATAGATAAAGGTTTTAACAAGTTCTGCAGAAAAGAGATTCATTTAGTCTTAACTAAAGAAGCATTTTCCAACCTCACTTGACCACAGGATCTTTTATCTCAGAATACATATTAATATGTTGTGTATCTAATGCTTCAGAAAATAAATCTTGAGAAATAGTGTTTTTCCATGACTTTCTTGAATGTTCCATTTCTCCTTATTTTTGGGATGGCAGGTGAGTAATGATAGTGATAGATAGTGGAACCCACTAATTTTATTATATAAAAGGAATTCCCCTCATACCAATTGCTAAAAGAAAGTATGTTGTGTAGTAAGAGGTAAACACAGTAAGAGAGGTAAACACAGAGATGTTAAAGAAAACTCAACTGTTAGCAAGAGAATGTATTTGGCATTTCTGCCTTTGAGGTTACCATACTCCTTCTAGGGATGTGGGAGGTGGGGCTCTACTCAAACTCAAATCTACTCTTTGCTTTGATTTCTCCTTTAGAACGCAATCCTATTCCTTCAGAAGCATGGATTTCTTTGTCCATTCTTTCTGGTGAAGCACATAAATCTCAGTGGCAGCTGTAATATTGAGAAATACAAAATACAGAGGAAAGAGTTCAACAGTTTTCTCAGTGCTTATGGCAGCCAAGGGCTGAGCCCTGTGTGTCGTAAATGACAGGGCTGTCCAGGGGAAAAACCCTGTGTAGGCAGTTTTTATCCCTTTTTAAATTTTTTTTGGTGTTAAGGAGTGGAATCTTTCAGTAGCAGAAGAGGTTGCAATCAGCCTCACCTGTTTTTTTTATATCTCACAGCACCTCAGGGAAAAAAGAGAGGGAAGATGACCTGGGGGAAGCAGAGGGGCAGTGATGCCAAGCTTTCCAAAAGATGTACTATGTAGAGGGCCCTTAACCACTTTGGTATCTCTGGTCCCATGAAATGATTCTTGAAAAGTCTCTTTTTCTGTAGCCATAAATGCCTCCACTATGATCCTCAGGAAAACACTCGTAAAACACACTCATGTGAGGAATTCAATGTTATTTGTCTCCTGGGTCCCTGGTATACTACATACACAGGCACAGCCCTATATTTAATACCAAGACATTTGGGTGTAGTGCACCCCAAGATTCTCAGTGCTCACTACAATTATAAAACACTTGCTGAGGCAGAGTAACAAAGATATTTTTATTCCTCAAAGTTGTTTCTGTCTTATTGACTGCTTGGTAAGTGGGTAGACTCCTAAATCAAAA
Source organism: Canis lupus familiaris (assembly GCF_011100685.1). Classification (NCBI taxonomy): domain Eukaryota; kingdom Metazoa; phylum Chordata; class Mammalia; order Carnivora; family Canidae; genus Canis; species Canis lupus. Next base: position 53,943,298 of record NC_049226.1, on the reverse strand, counting down.
ACAAAAGTTGATTTTAAAACCTTGCTGGTGACATTTTCACAAGGGAACATGACTATTGCTAAGGACCTATCATGAATTAGCATTATGTCTTTTTATTCCACTAAATTCTCATGGTGCCCTACAAGGTAGTTATTATTCCCATTTTGCATATTAGGAAAATAGATCTCAGAGGTTAGGAGGTCACAGAGCTACAGAATAGTGGAGGCAGCCCTTGAAACCAGGTCTGCCGTGTCTCCAACAGTGTAAGAGCAAGTAGGGGGGGAGGTGGGGGCAATTTTAGGTCGTTACCTGTGAGGTCACTCCTGCATAAAGATGTGAAGGACAGTAGCTCACAGTCAGTGTGGGAATGTACTACCGAGAGACATGGGAATAGGGAGGCATGAAGGCTGGGGCCATTAATGTACTCATCTGTCACACTGGGCACATAAGCCAGGGTTGTGGAGCACAAAAACAGACTGGGAGAGGAGGCAGGGTCCAGACCCAGGGCCTTGTGCGGCATGCTAACATGGTCTTGTTTCATTTTAAGGCCAAGAAGAAAGCCCTGACAGAGACTTGGTCTAGCTGGTACCAGTAAAAGTGGAGACCAGTGGGCGGAGTTGAGATATGTTGTATTCATTGAATGGACAGAAAAATTTGGTGATGTTTTAGATGTGGAGACTTAAGAATAATGGATCTCTGAGGTTTTGGTGAATGATGGCACCATTCCCAGATAGAGAGAGAGATAGAGAAGGACAGGGGCTTCAGTGACAAGAATCAAGAGTATTATTTAAGCATAATAATGCTTAGCCAGTGTCCATATGAGGAGGGCAGAAACTACTAGTTTTTCACCCAAAGAGGAATTTGTTGCTGGAAAATGGTGGCACAGGTCATAGTTGCATTAAAACCTTTGCAGTTTAAGTAGGTACTTTCACTTTTTATGGGTTCTTTCCTCCATTTTTTTCTTCTTTCTGATTAAAAAATGATAATTAAAACATTTTCAGAGCCCTAAAACTGTTGTGGGCTCAAGGTACGTTGCCTGCCATGACTAACAGCTAAGTTGGCTGTACTAATGGCATTGAAAGGGACTGGAGAGCAGAAGGGATGGAGTATTGCATAGGGATGGGGAAACAGCTGCTCCCAGCAGGCAGGAGCTCATCAGCCACACTCACCCACTGAAAGTGAGGAAACCACCAGTTCTCACTGCCTCGCAGGGGCCCTCATTGCTCTCTCAAACGCTGCAGCAACCTCTACTACTGAAGGAGCATAAACTGTCATTACAGAAACTGCTGGAATCCTGGCAGCTGCCACTGAGCAGAAGGCATCAAGGTCACCGTGGCCAGAGATGCTGACAGGAGTGCAAGTGTTTTTAATTGCATTCCCTTCCTCATCGCCATGTAATGCCTTTTATTGGCAGCATCCGATACAAATCCAGCAGATTTTAGAGTCTGGGAGTTGTCATTTGCAGGCTTCCAGTCCTCGCAGTCCCAGGAGAACATGAGAGAGCAAACACAGGGTTAATAATCAACCAATAAATATCTGGCACATGCATGTGAAGTCTGAGATGTCTGTGGAACATACTACAGGAAGCATCAAGTGAGATCACTTGGGAGGGAGCGTAGAGAAAGAAGAGCTGGTGAAGTCTATGAATGAGATCACCAACACTTCCATCAGACAAGGGATGAGACAAGGACAAAGCCGACTGAAGAGCCAGAGAAGAAAAGCAGCCACTTGTAAGGGCAAAAGGGGCGGAGGATCTACTGTGTTAAATGCAGCTAATAGGTTGAGTCAGGTGAAAACATAAAGGTGTCACTGGATTTCACATCATGAGCATCACAGGTAACCTTGACGAAGGTAGTTTCCATGAAGTACTGTGCAGGGACACCAAAATGGCTTTGTGTTTCATGATTACTTTATGAAAACCCCTGTGATGTGTGGATTATTACCCCACATATCTACTGAGTGCTGGGATAAAATTCCAAACTCAGGTTACTGACAAGTCCAGTGAGTTCTCTTTCTACTATTTCAAAAATTCATAAAATAATCACTCTCCTTTACAAACGATGACATGGCAAAACAGAATGTTCCAATCCTTACTTGCAGAAATTCTGGCCACGTGCAACTTGGTCCACATGGAATCTCAAATTCAAAAACCTACTTGGATACAAGATTCCACAGCCGCTAGGAGTTCTCCTCGAGAGGCACGGTGAGTGTGTGCAGATGGAAACCAGGAGTAGGTATGGTCTTCTCATTACCACCTCCCCCAACACTTATTTTATCATCCTTTCCTTAAAGACCAGGGAAGATTTTGTGTTCTGATTCCTTTATTTTCAGGCAACTGCAGGGAACTTTAGATCACATCTGTCAGCTAAAAATTCCAAGGAAGCTGCCTGCATGCTAGTCGGGCTTCAGAAGATGAAAGGTCAAGTAATAACTGGTGAGGGAGACGAGCTGCAAAAGAGGAAAATGAAAATCTATTGAAAAATGGGGAGTTACTGTAGAAGGCTACGGAGCTGAGAAGGGCCCAGGAGAACATTCCCAACTGATTCCAAAATGGCCATGAAGTCACTGCTCCAGAATCAGCAGTACCAGCAGGAATATTAAGATAGGGAGAGGAAGATTCCAAGGAAGAGTGACATTTGGTCATTTCTGAGGCCTTCAGTTTTCTGGGAGAAAACCTGGTACTTTTCCTTTGGCCAATTCCTAAATCTGTCACCTGGGTTTTGCAACGGTCTCCTAATTCATCTCCCTGCCTGGGGCACGGCTCTCTGTGTGACTCTCTGCACAAGAGCAAATACACGGCCTTTTTGTGTCAGAATCATCAAGTCCTGTGTGAAGGAGAAGGGAGGGAAGGGGCTGATGGAGGCTTGCCTGCATGGGTGCAGTCCAGAATGATAGGGGGAGCACAGGGTTCTATCAATCAGGTTGCTTGCACTCGTATCCTGGCTACTCCACCTTTTACTATCCGGGCACCTCTGAAGAAGTCACTAACCCTGCTCTGCATCAGTTTTTCTCATCTGAAAACAATGAGATTAAGAGTGCCAACCTCTTAAGATCAGTGTGATTTTTAGAAGGGCTACTATGTATGAAGTATCTAGACAAGTACCTGATACATAGTAAGCACTCAGTAAGGGTGAACAAAAAGGTAAAGGTAACACTGCCTTGAAATGTAGTACAAATCATGTAGGTCCAGCCTTTCTGTTGATGATCCACATTGAGAATTTTTACCAAGGTCCCACTTTAGTAGATTGATATGTATATTTTACACACACACACACACACACACACACACACACACATACTCACAGGCAACAGGTGCTTGGCCAGATTCTATTTAGAAATTTAATGACGATAAGACACTACCAAAGGGATTTTGTAATAGGTCTATGAAAACATCCAAGGGCCCTACTCTCCCTTCTCCTTACACCGTGATTACTGTGGTTGGAGACAAGGAGTGTTTTTCTTCTTTATTCAGTACTTCTTGAAGGAGCCAAGGCATACCCAGCAGGAATTCTGACTCCATGGCAGAGGCTAGGCATGGGTATGGCACCCTGAGCTGGATAGTGCAGCTTCGTCTCCTAGAGAAGCCGAATAACACATTTCATGATCCAGGTAAGGATAGAGATGACTTGCTGATGAATGGCAAAGCTTATACTAGCACACCAGTTGACCACAGCTGATGCAAGGCAGCGATATGGAATCCGGCAATCTGATGACTGCCTGACTTTCTGTTGATCTCTTTAGGGTCTCATTCTCCTCTCACTTCTCCCACCTTCACAATTGGCTCCTATATTTCATCTTTCCTTTCTTGGCTGGTCCCTTCTCTTCTAGGTTGTGATAAGATGAAACTTTTGTGGCTGAGTTCAAGATGTTGGCAGGTTTGGTTTCTGCTGAGGCATCTCTCCTCAGCTTGCAGATGGCTGCCTTCTTGCCATGTCCTCTATGGGCTTTCCTTTTTGCGCATGCATCCCTGCTGCCCCTCTCTGTGCCCCAATTTACTCTTCTTATAAGGACACTGGTCAGATTGGGTTGGGGCCCACCATATGGGCCTAATTTTAACTCACTTGCCTCTTTAAAGATGCTATTTCCAAATACAGTCACATTGTAAGGTACTAGGGGTTAAGGCTTCCACATATGAGTTTGGGGCAGGGGGTACACAATTCAGACCATAATACTTACTCATGGAGTTTGTGTGCCTACTGGGCGTTGCTCCCTTTCTCAGACCTTAGAATCATTTTGGATGCTGCAAACTGATGTGGACACTCACATCAGTTTTTGTACATCACAAGCTTGGCACCACAGTTACTGCTAAAAATGCATTTTCTTTTCTTTTTTTTAAGATTTTATTTATTTTTTTGAGAGAGGTGGAGATAGCAATAGATATTGGGAGAGAGCATGAGCAGGGAAGAGAGAGAGAAGCCGACTCCTCACTGAGCAGGGAGTCCAATACAAGGCTCTATCCCAGGACACTGGGATCATGAACTGAGCCAAAGGTAGATGAAATGCCTAATCAACTGAGCCACCCAGGTGCCCTGAAACTGCATTTTCAAAGAGATATGACATTGTCAAACAAAATGTAACATAATGTTGAGACAGTGAATTACTTCAGACTAGTAATTTGGAGTCCAATAGATGCCAAGGATCACTGTGTTTCCTTTGAAAATCTGAGAAATCCTGAAATGCCCCTATAACTGCTCTGGTTACCCTAAGGTAACTTGGCACCCAGTTTGCGAACTCTTACATACATATCTATCAAGTTTGGTCTTCCCAATAATTCAGAGTTATGTATAATTCTTTAGACTATTTATGAGAGAAGGAAATGGATGCTGAGATTAGATACGCAATTTCACTAAGGTTACACAGTTAGTAAATAGTACACTTAGGTCTGTTTGCCTCCAAAGCTCAGTTTTTCCTCTGTTGCTGGGGCAGGCAGACTTGATTAGCATGCAATGTCCAGTCCTACCTCCTTTCAACATACCATATTTCCCTGCACTGCTGAAAGCTAAATGAAAAACCACTCTTTCCAGATTCCTGTGTGGCAAAGGTTCAGCATCAAAGGAGGACTTGCAAATCACATGTACTCACAAGAGATTTTAAAGGGGGAGTAAGATGGAGGTCATCACCAGGCCTGAGATGTGAGCAGTTTTTCCTACAGTGTCATTCCAGCAACTTGACTTAGGCTTGACTATCAAGATTATTAAAGCACTGAGCAGACTCAGTGTCCCTTTGCCCAATTAACACATTTCTGGAGGTCAAGGTGGTGACAGCAACGGGAGCTTCCTTGGATTGCAGCCACTGAGGTATGTTCTTGAACTCAGTTGTTTCAGTAGCTAGTTCCACATTCCTCACTTTTTTGACTGCGCAGAAATAGCAGCTCTGGGGTGTGGGGGAAGAAGTGTGATTCTTGTGATGCTCTGGGGCATTTCTAGATATACAGCTACTGTCCACACTTCCAGCCCTTTTAATACTTTAGAAAGCCCTGAATTCCCTGTTAAAAGATCTTTAAAAATCCTTGAGTGATATATGTTTCCTACACATATGTCTGAGTGATATCATTATATTGTACATACATAATAACTTATGAGAGAATAGCTATTACACTTGTAGTAAAGAAATAGAAAGCATAAAAGAGCATTCCAGCCATCATGGCCTGTGTGTTTAGAAGACTCAGATAGAAGGAAATTTAGAAACATCTCACAAAGTTAGCAAATTATATTCTATGAAAGTCCAGTGGCTATAAAAGAACACTGCTGGGAAATTAATGGGCTACTTCCTTTTTATGCTTTTAGAATTTAAGAAATAGTTTAAATAGGTGGTTTAAATAATAAACTTTGCCATATTCATACCATGAGCTTTTTTTTTTTTTGAGGGGGGATGTATACATACATATACCTAGATGGTGAACTCTATAATTAACACTTATGTTGCCAAGAAATGGAGGCTCTATTTTGACACAAATAAAATAGATTAATAAATCAAATTTGGCTGATTATCAAAAGAAGGTATTCCTCTCAATATCCTACAGTTTGAGAACGCCCCAAGGTTCTATATGGTCTTAAATCTAGGAAATTATCTTTCCTTAGAGGTTATTCCCAACAAAATGAATTGAGTTGTGCCTTGGTGATTGATCTCACCAAAGAATGGGGCAGCCTCTCTTTAATATCCAGTCTAAATGTCATTGAGACCTAAGTTTGCCTTGTAAATCATAGAAGAACAACAGAGATATGTTTGCCCTGGGTCAGTGGTATCAGTCAGGGCCTTGGCAGGAAAATGCAAATCACTCTCAAAGAAGGAATTGAAGAGGGTTTTAATGAAAGCCCTATTTACAGTTAAGGTCAGGGTTAAGAGAACCAATCTGGGTTGGTGAAAGTCTTGGGGACTAGAGTTGTAATTGGCTATAGCTTCTGCCTGGCGTGCCCTCTCTCCCTGCTAATCCAGACCTAGAGGTCATCACACCCCTCTAATTTCTGAAAGGACAGGGGAGAGGGAGGTTACTGGGCTATGGAGAGAGTGCTGGTCACAGGAGAGGATGCACCTGGCATATGCTACATTTAAGAAAACATGAGTGACAAGGCTTTTTTAGTTTTTGCTTTCACTAACTCCATGGGGAAGCTTGGAAAGATGTTTATTCGGTGGGTCCTTCAATCTAAGGTGTCAGCAAGCCAGCCACCACTCTCACTTCAGGTGCCCATGGCAGACATTGCAGAGCCCAGAGGCAATCTTAGATCACAGATAAAACATTAGAACCTTCCTCAATATAGCATGCCAGACAGCCACTAGTAAGGAACAGGTTGGAGGCAGAACATGAGATTCATCACATTCACAATCACTGAATATTCAACTGGTCAGCAATGTGTTGAAATCAAGTGAACATCTGGGTATTTAGCTTGTGCCTCACAATATATAAAGGATTCTGATAAAGAAGAGAAAGCCCAGTATAGAGCAGTTCATTTAGTTGAAGGACTCAATAATGTTTTCCTGAAAATTAGCAGACTTAGAGGTGCCGATAGTAAACTTTTCATTTATCTGCAAGACTTGTGCTAAAAGGGGGGCAGCTAAGTTTACTGTGGCTCAGAGGAAAGAACTAGAGCCATGGGGGAAGAAGCATCCAAGAGGGGGGCATCTATCAGCTGTTTAGTGTTCAGAGCTAACCAAAAATGGTGTAACTTTTAAGTTCAGTTGAACCTGGATGAACCTGTCTCAGGGTGTTTTCAAATAAAACAATTTCTGATTTAGGAAAGTGGGTAGGCTAGAGGACTACTAATATCCATTCCAGGTGTACATTTCCATAGTTCTAGGCCATTCTGTGTGTTTGGTGGTACACACCAGGTCTCGGAGGGCAGCTTAAAGGAAAGCCATACTCATTCGCTTGGGAATCTTCAGATGGGTATAGCATTGGCAAATTCCCATACAATCCATTTGCCAGCTTTATTTTATAATGTGTCAGCCAGAAAGAACTCCCCTAGCCAATACTTTGTGCCCTCAAAAGGAAAGCTCACGACACAGTAAATTATTGATGATGCTGCCAAAAAGGAATTTCACTCTCAGATCAAATTTGGATTAAATGTAGTAAATCCACAGCATTAGTTTTTAATAACTAAAAAGTTCTGTAGATGTGCTTGAAGAGAATAAAACTACCCCCTTTAAAGGTCTGTTTGATGTAACACTTGAAAGCTGAGATGCAATCAATCATTAACAATGTTTAATATTCTCTACCTTCTAGAAATACAATACCGTCAAGGTGCTGAGGTGCGAAAACTGGCCAAAGTTCAAATCTCATATTAGATGAAACCACTTTTGAAGTATCATTTTCTTACCCACATTCAGTTTAGCTGTTTCTTCACTATATCACCTTTATTCATCACTACTTAGTTAAATAAAAAGACTTTGCCTGATACATGGGTCTCTAGGCACAAGTAGGGGGAAAGAGGACACGGTGTAATATATACAAGAAAAGCCAAGATTAGAGCTCCCAAAAATGACCCAGCAGCAAAATTGGATTTAGTGGTCTCTGTATGGAAGGACTAGGTATTTATTTAAATATGAGCAAACAAATTTCTGCAAAGGTGCCAGAAAACCTTTTGGGGGGACAAATTTGAGGGCCTGTATTTTGTCTTATTTATCTGTTTCCTCAACTCAGCCCAGGCCTCAGAACATAATGGGGATCAATAGATATGCAGTAAATTGGATAAAATATGAACTCCCAAGTCCTCCTTCCTCTTTGCTCCTCAGAGTATTCAACCCATGAGAATTTTCTTTCTTTCTTTCTTTCTTTCTTTCTTTCTTTCTTTCTTTCTTTCTTTCTTTCTTTCTTTCTTTCTTCCTTCTGTTTTGTTTTTTTTTTTCTTTTTTCTTTTCTTCTTTTATGAGTCTGTCTCCCATGCTAACCTGTGAGGTCCCTCATGGCCCAAAGCATGACATATTAGGTCACTGATTCCCAGTGTCTAATTCAGTGCCTGCTGGGCACTCCTTTAGTATTTGTTTCCTCAGTGAGATCACACTCATATACTCAGATAGGTTTTACTGAAGAACAGCACTGGATGATAAAGAACAATGGCTTTCAGAGTGGCTGGAGTCCTAAATCGGCCATTTACTAACCTTAGAAACTATAGAAATATATTTATCCTCATTTATAAAAGAGAAAGAATAGTCATTTAAGTATATGATGCTTGTCATTTACAAAGTACTTTCATACATATGTTATATTCTATGTAGTGTTTATCTTCCCAGTTCTACCCAAATGTATAAAGGAACAATTAAGAATGCCCCACACTCTTACATTGGAAATATCATATAATCCTTTTTTCCTCCCTCCTGATTCCCATATACTTGCCAGCACACCTCTTCCTGCAGATGTAGGAACTGCTGGCGGCCACTTTCCTTTCAGAGCAGACCTGATGCCAGACTTGACCTTCCCCCCACTTCACCCTTTGTGGATCTCTTCTCTCATTAGATGTCATTTTTATCTGTCCTATTTGCCTGCACACCCTACCTCCATTTCCTTGCTTGCCATGGCCCGTTGGCTCAGTGATGGAATTTCAGACTACTCATATGGACTTTGATCTAGCTTTCCCCTAAGTTACTCCTTTCATGATCTGTTTATGGACTCCACACATAGAAATTAGGAGCAAGAGGTGCCTCTCTGAGCTCCTGGGACATTGAAATTTCTACAGAAGCATGGTGAGATGGGCATCATTTCCCCATTCTTCCAATGAGGAAATCAAGGCTTGGGACAGTAATGCACCTTGTTTAAAGACATGGAGCTAGTAAGTGACAGATCTGGAATTGGGGCCCAGGTGCCCTGAGACCAAATCCTGTGCTATTTCCCAAGCTCATACTTCTTGCTCCTACAGTGGACTGTTACTTTGTTCTATGCACTTAGTACTTCAATAGTAAAAACAATGCATCATATTAAGTGTGGTGGTAAAAGTTCTTTTCTGTAGTACTCTCTCATTCCTAAACCTGCCAGATGAAGTGAACTCTGATTTCTCAGAAAGAACAAAGCAGAAATCATCACCCTATACTATGGAGGCAGCGTGACATGTATAGAGAAAAAAGGCTTAAGAAGCAGCCTAGACAAATCACAGTACACTAGCTTGATGACCTTGAGCAAGTTATTAACTCCCTGAAGGTATTTTCTTACGTAGAAAATGAGAATAATATGTGTCAAATAATATGTCTTATTTCTCTGGGTGGTAAGGAATGAAAACCATATTTTTAAACACCTCGGCAACTCAACAAATTTAACTCGTGATCTTTTCTGTTTCCTAAATGACTATTTTCTTCTGCTGCCAATAAAGAATATTTTTAAAGAAAGTACTTATTCTGCCATCAAATTCTAAATCTTTCAATTATGGAGTTCCAAAGAAGGCTGAATTCTGCTTTGTTTGGGGGTTAACACCTTCATATAAAATGACATTTATTGGGAAGAGTTGAGATCAAATCAAGGACCAATCTAATTCCTTTTTTGTGGATTCATTATTCAAGGAAGAGTAGAACCCACTCACTGCCAAAGTCCTGAGTAGAAGCATAATTTCAAAAGCTAAACCGTCTTACCACATAAGAGCAATACAATTGTAACCTCAGAGTTATTCAACCTCAGATGGAGAGAAATGACATAGAAATATGAGTTACATAAGTGAGGAGCCCTAAGCCAGCTTGCAATATTTTCCAAGAATTTCTTTATAAAAGCCATGGAAAATATATTGAACAGCTATTTTGGCCTTAACAGTGTGTGTGGCAGAGCACCTCACAAAGTCTTCTGACGAGTTTTTACTGCTATGTTATTCTAAGATCTGTGCTTTATAAATTTTTCATAGTCGATTAGATTCAGAAGGACCCTCAGACATGATCCCAGGCAATATCCTGCTCAGTGGAGGCACCTCATCTTCAGTCTCAGTCTCCATGGGCTGCTTGAGGAAGATGGAGGAAGGGGTAAAGAATGGCAGTAGTTAGTTCTGGAACAGTCTACCTCACGGGGTTCTACTAACATTGAATGAGTTTACAGTAGCACTCTATTCGTCCAAATGTTAGTTTCTCCAAGAAAACCAGCACTGAACTCAGTTACAAAGACACTTGTCCAGGTTGTGCTGCTTTGTAAGTTTTCTCCTCTGCTTCTCTATGAGTCTGTGTCCTTGGACAGGACGCTGCCCTGCCTCCTCTTCTTTCATTTTTCTTTACAAGCTATTCATATTCATTGTTTCAGTCTCCAGCTCTCTGCAGGTGATTTTTAAATCTGCAGGTCAAGGGCACCAGGGTGGCTCAGTCGGTTAAGTCTCTGACTCTTGATGGAGCTCAAGTCATGATCTCAGGGTCATGAGATAGAGCCCCACAATGGGTTGCACACTGGGTGTGGAACCTGCTTAAGATTCTCTTTCTCCCTCTCCCTCTGCTCTCTCCCCTCTCTCTAAAAATAAATAAATAAATGTAAATATGCAGTTCGGAACTCTCTTGAGAGCCCAGTGTTATAGATCTGATTTTTGAACACCTCCATCCAACACTGAACAGAAAACTTCAAAAAAGGAGTCCAAAACTGAATTCCTCAATTTACCCCCAATCTTTTTCTCCTCTTGACAATTGTCAAATAAATCACTAATGTTAATTATAGTTTTTTTAAACATACCTAAGTATAGAGTCAAAGTAGAGACTTAAACCATAATTAAAGGGAATAAGAATTCTCAAAAGTATTTGTTTTACACTCAAAATCAGAATAATTTACATTTTCTTTTTTTTTACATAAACTTTTGGAAGTATAACTTCTGTGCAAGTGGCCTCCTTTTCCAGAACATAATAGAATAACAAGAAACCTATATACTCTTCTCCCTTAAATGACCTGAGATCCTGGAAAAAATAAATGTAAAAATGTGGTTCTCAGACATTGGACAATAGGCAGCACAGGACAGAGAGAAGGGAAACAAAGCTGTGATTGTTCAGCTTACTGCCTAGACTAACAGCACAGGTGGGGAAAGCTCAAATAGGTCAGAATCTGGCAAGCAAAAGTAGCTAGATTTTGAGGGACACAGCACCAGAGTGGAGGTAGGTACACCCAGAGAGAGCTCCAGAAATCTGCAGAAAGGTCCTTTGAATTATTGGCTGAGTACCATTTTATGCATGCATGAAAAGAAATTACCAAAGTCAGGAAAGAGCCATATAGAGGGCTGAAATAGTGTGTGTGTCAACCAATCAGAATTGAAAGACACTGTAATGGTTATGATACCAGGTCAAGTTCTTAGAAGGGTATCACTGCAGCACTAGGACTAAACTAGCTCTACATGTAAAGCTACTCTGGATGTGTAACAAAGCTTAAAAAGCAAACACTGAAAGGATTTAGTTGTTCCAAGTAACTGCATGTGAGAATAAAATCCAACACTATATAAAGGAATGTAACAAAACTCAGCACCTAACAATATAAAATCACAATATCTGGCATCCAATTAACAGAGACCATAATCAGGGGGAAATTAATCAATAGAAACAGCCCCTCATGTGACAGAGATGATGAAACCAGTAAACAATATTAACATGTTCCATATATTCAAGAAGACAGCAAACACATAAACAGGAAGATCAAAAAAATATATAAGATATAAAAATAAGACTCAAGTAGCATTTCTAGAAATAAAAATATAATATCTTTTTAATGAATTATTTCCATAAAAGAAAAATTAATATGAAGATCTAACATTTAAAATTGCCCAAAATGTGGGGCACCTGGGTGGCTCAGTTGGTTGAGTGGCCAACTCTTGATGTTGGCTCAGGTCATGAGGGTTCCTGGAATCGAGCCCCACATCAGACTGTGCTCAGTGGAATCTGCTTGAGATTCTCTTTCCCTCTCCCTTTGCCCCTCCCCCTGCTCATACTCTCTCAAATAAATAAAGTTTTCTAAAAAATTGCTCAAAATGAAACACAAAGAGAAAGAGAAATGAACAGAGCATCAAGACAAAACAAAGAAAATAACCTTCAAAATGAAAGATATTGTCTGAAAAATTCAGGCCAACAAAGCAGTGTGAAACTCATTTCCAGCAGATCTGCACTGTAAGATATGTTAAAAAGAAATACTTGAGGCAGAAGTAAAATGTTACCAGATGGAGATTCAGATCTAATTTTTAAAAATGAGCCCCAGAAATGACAAATATATTACTTTTTTTCTCATTGTTAATTTCTTGTTAACAATTAACTTTATAAAATACAAAAATAGCATGAATTGTGTTATTCAGAGCATAGGTAGAGTAAAATGTATGACCATACTAGCCCAAAGTATAGGAAGGGCAAATTGAAGTATGAGGGTTCTTACAGAGCACATCAAGCAGCATAATAATAATCTGAAGGTGAACTGTACTGAGGATAATTCATCAAGAAGAAATATCAACCCCCCCAAAAAATGCAAGCATGTAACACCGGAGATTCGAAATATATGAAGCAAAAACAGAATTGAAAGTAGGAACATAAAAATCCACAACTATAGTTGAGAGTTTCAAAACTCTGCTCTCAGCTAGTGATAGAAGACAGAAAATCAACAAGGAATTAGAATTTTTAAGACAGAAAGAAAATCACCAAGGATATGAAAGACTTGAATAACACTCTCAACCCACTTGACCTCAGTGAAATTTATTGGATACTCCACCCCAACAGCAGAATACAAGTTCTGCAACAAGATTGATCATATCCTGGGCTACATATCAAGTCTCAATAAATTTAATCAAACATATGTTATCTGACCACAGGAATTTAAACTAGAGATGAATGTCAAGAAGATATCTGAAGAATCTCCAAATGTGTGGAAATTAAGCAACCGACTTCTAAATAATCCATGAATGAATGAAGAGATCTGAAGTGAAATTAGAAACTATTTGGAATTGAATGAAAATGAAAGCACAACACATCAAAATTTGTAAAATAGTTTCTAAGCAGTTCTTAGAGGAAATTTATAGCACTAAATGCTTATGCTATAAAGAAGTGTCTCAAAATGATCTAAGCTTCTACTTAAGAAGCTAGGAGAGAAGAACAAATGAATTTACATATCATTAAATGCACTCATTTTAAATGTATGGTCCAGTAAGTAATAATAAAAGTATATAATCCGTATACCACCATAACCACCCCAAAATACTCTTGCAGTTAGATTATTCCTACCACCACTATTAACTACTACCATCCTAAGGTGACAACTGACCTGCTCTCAGTCATTATAGATGACATTTCCCTATTATAGAATTTCATGAAGTGCATTAATATGGTATGAACTCTTGCATTTCTGGCTTCTTTTTCTTAGCATGTTTTTGAGATTCAACCTTGCTGTTGTGTTTCAGTGATTTGTTCCCTTTTTTTGCTGAGTGATTTCCCATTATGTAACTATATCACAATGTGTTTATCTATTTGTTGATGGACATTTAGATTGTTAAATTGCACATTTTTATTATTATGGCTAAAACTGCTATGAGCATTTGGGAACAAATGAATCTGGGGCTTCATCTGAAATTGCATATTTGCTTGGCTTTCTCTCCTTTCCTATTATGGTTCTCCTATTCCTTTACTGGTACCTCAGGGATACTTTATGAATTAATCATTTGCACCAGAATCCTTGGCACAGAATCTATTTCTGAAAGAACCCAACCTAAGACATCACCTGAAGCAAATGCATTTCAATATGTGCTTGTCTTTAGATCCACCCTGCCACTCATTGTCTCCAACACAGTCCAAGCAGGGAATTGCTGTCTCTGCTTCAGGAAATAGCATCATGCTTCTCACATTCACAGGAACCAGGGAGCATGCATAGAGATGGACCTTGAGGTGTGGGATCTAAGATGGTGGACTAGGGCAGCCCCGGTGGCGCAGCGGTTTGGCGCCGCCTGCAGCCCGGGGCGTGATCCTGGAGACGCTGGATCGAGTCCCACATCAGGCTCTCTGTATGATGCCTGCTTCTCCCTCTGCCTGTGTCTCTGCCTCTCTCTCTCTCTCTGTCTCTATGAATAAATACAAAATCTAAATAAAAAAAAATTAAGATGGTGGACTATAAAATTGGATAAGTGAGGATTTATTGACTCAAGATTCAACATTCTTGCAAGAATATATGCAGCTAGTCCCAGTTCACTAGCTTGAACCTGACACAGAACAATAATGAGATGAAGATGCAAGAATTGGTTTAACATACCATAAGGAAAGTGGTCAGAAAGTCAGGGAATTGAGAATATTAAAATGGATTTATTAGGAGAGAACAGAAATTCTACTGTCTGTGTTTCCAAGGAGGGCCTCAAGGATATTCACTTTCCTAAGACAATATACACTAGCTAAAAAAGCTATTGGCATTTTTTAGAAACTCAGTGATGACTATCTAGTATAGGTGAAGGTGGACAGAGGAGGTGCTGCTGGAATGGTAGAAGCCAGGAAACTGTTCAACCATCAGAGGCAAAGTGGCCACAATTACCAAAATGGGCAGCAATCCTGGAGTGGCCAGTAGGATGCTTTGACTTGCAAAGATCTGTGGCAATACATAATACATCTTGAAATTCCTAGGAGTGAAATAGGTGAGCAACAGACCACGGTGATGTTCAATGTGTATAACTGGGGTGGGCGGGGGGCGGGGGGGAAGGCTGGAAAGCAAAAATCTGATTTCATTTGCTGCTGTGGAAAATTATGGTCCCCGACCACATTTCCAGATCTAAGACTGTTCACAGAACCAGCCCCTATTGACAGAAGAGAAGTCCTGGTCCCATTGTTGAGGGTCCCTACAATATCACAAGAATATATGACAAATATTTTGGTGATTTGTTCATAAACATGTGCAATTTTTCTGGAAACAAGGTATTGGGAAAAGAATACATAGAATTTTCAAAGAATATTGTATAATACATCAGAGATGAAACACATGGATAACAGTTTAGATTTTCCCAAAAAGCAGAGCTTGAAACAGGGATTGCTTATAGGTAGTTTATGGGCAGAAGAAATATCAAAGAATCAGAGTAGGGCCAATGAGAATAATGTAGCAGAAGAAGAGGGAAAAACCAATCCAATGATATGTTACCAAGCTAGTCTCTAATGGGGGCAACTATTGCTTTATCCTGCTAGAGATCCTCTGAAGAATAATTTAGAATGAACCTCCAAATTGTCTACTGAAGAATGAAAGAGAAATATTATCTGCCAGTTCTCCTCCATTTGTCAAGGGTCACCTTATGGGTGACCCCTTACTTTGTTGTTCTCTGCATCAGAATGGCTCACACAGTTTCATGTGTGTGAGTATCTCAAAAGGCAAGTCTGAGAATACCCTGGGCAGAAAGCAAGAGATACTCAGTGCTCCTTGAGCAGTAGGGACTAGACTTTGTTTTATTAACTCTCATACAGAGTTATGGCTGGCTACCTCTCTGAAGGTGACTCCACTAAAGATTGGATTTGCATTTCCTCTGTCTTGGAGATGAGGTGAGCATTATTTGGCTCCATACTGCAGAATGGGAGCCAGATATGAGGGCACTAGAGGCACTAGAGGATCTTAGATACAAGGGGTGGACTGTATCAGATATCTCTTACACACTATTTCAGATCCCCTTAGCCTTGTTTATCTCTTAGTCCAGCAAGCACTGTTCTGTGTAGTCTCAGTCTGACTTGTTGCCAGTGCCATCTGACAGAGCCTCACGTCAGAACTGCACCTTTCCTTCCCTGAAGCTTCCTTCTCAATCCTGAGGCATGAAAATGAAATGTGCTGGGGCTATATGCAGCATCCACATGTGCCAAACCCAGAAGTAAGGCAAAGTTAACACCTCTCAGGGTGAGACTTTAGCAAATGCAGATAGACAGATGTGGATAAACTCTTCTTCTGACTCTCCTTGTTACAGATAATATGGAAATGCATCACATATGACCCTCAATAAGTCCTGTGGGATCAGACAACTAATAACCTCTAGCTGTGACCCACTCAATAACACATCTTTTGGTTGTCTCTCTCTGCTTTGCTCCCCAGTGTAAAAGAGCCATTCTATGGGATTGTAGTCCTTGCACTTCCTACCAAATCATTCATCTTTTAGCCACCACCTCAAGCTCTGAATGTTGGAGAATCCAGGTGCAGCAAGGGGTGACAAAATTATCATTACTTCAAGATGATGATTGCCTATCTAGAAAACCAAAGAGAGACACCAACAGCAACAAAATTCTAGTAACAGGACTCAGTACATTGGCTCACAATAAAATTATGCAAAAATGAATAGCTGTTCTATCTATGCATATTAATGTTAAAACATTGA
This sequence comes from Canis lupus familiaris, assembly GCF_011100685.1. NCBI lineage: Eukaryota > Metazoa > Chordata > Mammalia > Carnivora > Canidae > Canis > Canis lupus. Next base: position 53,926,592 of record NC_049226.1, on the reverse strand, counting down.
ATTGGAAATGTACTAAACCAAATGAGGACACAATGACTACATTCTGAGCCATAAAAGATATGAATTATTGGGAAGACATGCCATGTTCCAAGATGGAAAGAATTAAATGGTATAAATATGTCAATTCTCCACAAACTAATCTGTACATTTAATGAAATTCCAACTAAAATTCAAATTCTTTAACCTAACAACTTAAAAGATATCCAAAAGATAGCTGAGAAAATAAAATCATGAAAATAGCCAGCGACATTTTTAAGAAGAGTAATAAGAGATGCCTGACTCTAATTGATATGCAAGTTTGCTATAATGCTATGATTTCAAAATTGTGCATAACAGCTTTAGATAGTTCAGGAAACTGGCCCCAGTCGAGACAGATGTAATATATGTTAAAAGTGGCATAACATATCAGTTAGGATATGTTAAGATATTAGTGGATAGTTTTTAATAATAATAGCACAATTGGTTAGTCACTTGGGAAAAGAATACATCTTCCCCTCCTTCATAGAGAAATAAGTTCCAGATGGAATAAGAGCATCTTAGTTTGGTGTGCGTTCCTTCATAACTTTATTTTGGCATTTACTTATGCATTTGTCTATTTTACATTAAGGATTCCTTGTCTAGGAGGTTCTGCAGTTTGAGTTTGCTTTCTTTATTATTAGTTACCTCTGGTGTGTGGGGAAGGGACTGAATTTGAGAGTGAAGAAAAGGGACCCCTGGGTGGCTCAGTGGTTGGGTGTCTGCCTTTGGTTCAGGGTGTGATCCCAGTTCGGGGATCAAGTCCCACATTGGACTCCCTGCACGGAGCCTGCTTCTCCCTCTGCCTGGGTCTCTGCCTCTCTCTGTGTCTCAAGAATAAATAAATAAAATCTAAAAAAAAGAAGAGAGAGAGAGAAGAAGAAAAAAGGGAGGTTTATGTAAGTTAATTGATTCATTTAACACTTGCCTATGTGCCATGTGCCAGGCACTATCCCTGGTCCTGAGGATATAGCAGTGGACCTCCACATGAACTCTGCCCTCATGCAGCATGCGTCCAAGTGGGGAAGTGTGAGACCATAAACAAAATAAATGAGTAAAATGTACTTACATGGTGAAAAATGCTACAGAGGAAAATAAAGCAGAAAAAGAGATAAAAAAGGAAGACTTCACCAAGCAAGTGACATTTGAGAAAAGATGTGACAATGGTGAGGGAAAGTCCCATGTGGATATGGGGTATATTCCCAGACAGTGGAACAGCCAGTGTAAGGAGCAGGAAGTGGGCCTGGCATGTTCCTGGCTCGGGTGCTGTTCCTTGGAGAAAGAGTGGCAGGGGATGAGGTCAGCAGAATAAGGCATTCCTTACAGGACCTTATAGAGTATTTGAGGACTATGCTGTTTCCTTTGAATGACAGAGCAATCTGTTGGAATGTTTAAAGCCAAGGACAGACATGATCTACCTTAGTTTTCTTGACAGGATTACTCTGTGGTTTCTAAGCCAAGAATAGCAGGAAGGGAAACCAGATAGGGGACTATTGCAAACCTGGAGAAGGGAGATGATGGAGGTTGGGACCAGTGTGGTGGCAGGGCAGCTGGCATAAAGCAATTGGCTTCTGGACATATTTTGAAGACAGAGCTACGGGATTTGTTGATCAGTTCGACAAGGACTATAAAAACAAGAGGGTCAGTAAGGCTCTAACAACTTCATTATGAGTGATATGCAAGGTGGATATGCCTTTAATAGAAATGGAGAGGCTGACAGCAGAGGTAGGTTGTAGAGGAGATGGCAGGGATTAGTTTTGGGTCTGTTACATTTGAGATGCTTGTTAGATATCCAGGTAGAGGTTTCAAATAGGTAGCTGTATGACCCCCCTGGAATCCAGGAAACAGGTCAGGAATGGACATATAAATTTGGGAGTCATCAGGTCATATTTTAAGCCATGAGATTGAATTAGATAACCAAGGGAATGAGGGCATGTTTTGGTGATTCTGCCCATAAATATTCAAATTCTTAACTATATATATAAATATATATATATATGTATATATATATATATATGTTGTATAATTGTTCAAAACTGGTAAAGCACTGAAAGAAAATATATGCAAAAATTTATACAACTGACTATAGAGTAAAACGTTCTGAGCTTGATACCAAAGGCACAGTTATGAAAGAAATCACTAACGGATGAGTACAATGATAATTTTTTAATGTTCTAGCTATCACACATGGCATATGTAAAAATAAGAAACCAGGGATGCCTCGGTGGCTCAGTGGTTGAGTGTCTGCCTTCGGCTCAGGGCGTGATCCCAGAGTCCTGGGATTGAGTCCCCCATCAGGATCCCTGTGGGGAGCCTGCTTCTCAGTCTGCCTATGTCTCTGCCTCTCTCTGTGTGTCTCTCATGAATGAATGAATGAATGAGTAAATAAATAAATAAAATCTTTTAAAAAAAGGAAGCAACAGGTTATTGGAAAAACCAGTTTCAATATGCATGAAAGCACAACATACAAATTAGTAATTTTAGTATGTAAATATTTTCTAGCAAATCAGTAAGAATAAGATAAATGCCCCAATGGGGAAAAGTAAGTATAGATCTGAATACAAAATTCGTAAAAAAAACCCAGAAGCCATCAGTAAGTATACAGGAAGCATATAAACTAAAATAACATTTTCACCCAAATTGGCCAAAAAGAATTTTTATGTCATACCACCTACTTTGGGCAGGGGTGCTAAGAAATATGTGTTCTTTATACATTTACTGTAAATTCACATTAAATTTTCTGAGACTGACGTGGCAGTCTCAAAGAGCCTTAAACTACACATATTTTTTTACTAGAGTGTCTACTTCTTGCAATCTATCTGAAAGAAATGGGTCATTTAAAAGGAAGTGAACTGTAATATTTTAAATTGGGAAATGGTAGATTAAGGAAACTTAAATGACTAATATTAGATATAGCTAAGTAAATTTTGCTACATCCATGTGATATACTATCATAGCCATGAAAATCATGTTGTAGAATGATTACAAAAATATTCCCACGGGTACACATTCTCTTAGTTAAACAGACCTGATAAGAAAATGAAGGGTGGAGTAGCTTTCCATCAAAAAGCTATATATATATATATATATATATATATATATATATATAATCTGAATAGAACAATCTAAAAGAAGATATATGAAAATACCACATTCAGTTTTGTCTGGGTGATGGAACCACAAATTATTTTATTTTTTCCTTTCTGCTTTATTGTATTCTCTCAATATTTTACCAAAATAAATGTTTTCCTAACTTTGTGTGGTTAAAAAATGAAATCTACATAAGGAATAAAAGAAGAAAGTCCAACAGTCCTGGTTGCCATCCAATATTATATAATCCTGGAGTGCTTCAAAACCACGCAGTGATGTGCTGACAGCCTGTCCAGATGTCTGGGATGGGAGTCACAGAACATCTTTGTCCTAGCAGATTGAATGGCTGGGCACACAAACAACCCGCTCTTTATTTTATTTATCTGTACTTTGACAAGGCAATTTTCCCTGTCATCATCATTATGCTTTTCTGTTACGAATTCAAGACACTTTACTGTGTACTTAATATACTTTATGGCATCCATGCAAATATCCTTCAAGTTGAGTGTTAATATTTCATTTGACTAATGAGGAAACCAAAGTAAGAAGACTTTGAGTAAGTTGCTCAATGTAATTGGCAAGTAGGGAGCAGAGCCACATTTCAAAGGCTGGTGTCTTTACCTCCAAAACGTCTCACTATATAGTAAATTCTTATTCTAAAGAGAGTGACCTGAAAGATGATTTAAGTGATGAAAAGACATCGGTTAAGGGCAGCCTGGGTGGCTCAGCGGTTTAGTGCCGCTTTCAGCCCAGGGTGTGATCCTGGAGACCTGGGATTGAGTCTCACGTCAGGCTCCCTGCATGGAGCCTGCTTCTGTCTCTGTCTCTGCCTCTTTCTCTCTCTCTGTGTCTTTCATGAATAAATAAATAAAATCTTAAAAAAAAAAAGAAAACTTTAAAAAAAAAAAAGACATCGGTTAAATGGCAATGAATCTTATTGTGAAATAGTTTGTCTCTTTTCAATTATATTTCCAACCTGGTTAAATCAAGAAAAAAATATCCAGTTTTGTAAGAGCCTACCCACAAAATCTCTTTAATATTTGCTGATGCTCCTTTTTCTAATACTAAGAGAGCAGATCTAATGCCTAGAGGCTACTTAGAATTTAATAATATTGCTTTGTCTTACTGCATTTAGTATGCCTTCTTTTTAGAGCAAGAATACTGCTTTTTCCACTCAGAGTTGTAATACAAATTTTATTTTTTAAATAAATTTACATTTTTCATAAGTAGATTTAAAGAAAATATTCAATCATTACCAATATAAATAGCGCGCGCACACCCACACACAGAGTGTATGTATTTGCATATTTGCATGTATGTATTTGTGTGTATATATATATATATATATATGTATATATATATATGTATGTTAAATGCAAATTCCTGGAGCTTGGAAAATAATTGAAACACTATGTGTGGCCCTTTGTCACAATTTTAGAAGTTTGAAAAAGGACATAGTTAACTTCTTTAAAACGCTTATGTTGATGGCTTGGTATCTTCTTATGTGATTCCACTTAATTCTTAGAGTTGTTCTGTGAGATTGGCACTAATACCCAGCTTACAAATTTGGAAATTGAGGCATTGTGTGCTAATGTAGCCTCAGGATACCCAGCTAGTAAGCGGTAAACCTAAGATCTCAACTCTAAGTTTTGGGTCCCCAAGGACTCAGTTTTAGACTACACCATCCAAGGAAGATAGTTAATTGGTCTGCTTTTTGCAATTCTTATACAACTGTTAAGCCATGAACATGCAGGAAACCCAAGAAAACCTCAGTGTAGGGGAGGCTGTTGTTGACCATAAGGCTTTACAAAGTGGATGTGGTTGATTTGGGCTTCCAAGGACAGGTTAGACCCCAGGAAGAGATTCAAGTGCATTTCAGATGAAGCAACTGAGGTGACTTCCATATCACAAAGGCTGGTTTCTGAAAGGCAATGCCTTACAACCCTACTGCTTTGTCCCTGCAAATGCCCAGAGAGGGGAACATTTTAAACTTCGTCAATATTTCACATCTTAATGTGAATTTTCAGTACTCTGCTGAAATCAGGTTGGAATAATGGAAAATATTCCAAGATCTGGGAGGTCATCAAAGCACAAACACCACCAAATAGGCACTGTGGAAGCAATGAAGCTAATTGTCCAGTTTGTCTTCATTTTGATAATTGCCAACTCCATACCCATGTGCTTGTGTATAGGGCTTTTTTTTTTTTTAACCAGGGTTACCCAAATATCAATGATGCTCTCTGCAAAAATCAGGACAGTGGTCTGGCTCATATAAATCTCCTAATATGTTTCTCACTGGGATAATATCAAAAAGGAGTCTAAAGACTTATAGGACTTGACAAAACACATGATTCAAACTTCTGGCCAAGATTTCTAGCCTGTGTGCATATAAAATTCTAGTCAGGGAAACAATGACCATCATGGGCCTCTGCTGGCAAAGGTTCCATGTTTATTATTGGGAAGATCACTTACAGCCCCAGGGAGGTCACAGTGTTGACCTGACATGCTTCCCATCCCATCTCTTCTTTAGCTGGTCATTCAAGCCATTTAAACCTGACACATCAGATCCTTTCGTCCTGAAAACCAGATGTGCTCAGCTGGAGAGAGGAAAGGTCTCCTCTGTGCTCAACAGAATCCAAATCTGTGCAGTGAAGAGAGCCAAACTGACAAGCAGGCAGGGTTTGTCTCCCCACCCCCCACCCCTTAGCCTCTGCCTCCTTCCTATTCCCATACTGGCCCTGGTATTCCACCTAGAAAGAGGGCCATGATTCATCACATGCTCAGGTCTCAATAGCCCCCCAAATCCATCTGTTTTATCTCTGAGGTGTTTATTGAATATGTCCCCCATTCTCTACCCCACCATGACTCCTGACCTCACTCACACTCTCATCATTACTGCCTTAGATTAGGAAAGAATTTCCCAATTGACCTCCCATCTCTCTCCCTCAAAGACAATTCTCTGTATTCTAACAACGTTTATCAAAATAATAACTAGCACAAGTTAACTAGCACAAGAGATCGCAGCAGCCATTGCCGAGAGTCTGCTGTCAATGTGCTTCCTGTGAGCTTTTTACACACATCCTTTTTCCTGTCTTCCCTTCCCCTGCTCCCAAAGCATACCCTCCTCCATAGCTACCCTGAGCTGTTCCCACTTCTTCTGGATGCTTTACATAGTCTACCTCTGTGACCCCCAGAAAATCACTGTCAGCACTTAGGACCCCATTTCCTCCAGCGTAAAATGAAGAGACTCCATCGCATCTAATGTTAAATCCTGTGGATTTAAAATTGCTGAGTTTTCTCTTTCTCTTCCTTGTTGGTCTCTGTGCTTCTACGATGGAAGAGAAGAACACCAGTCAGATATTTCCCTGATAACCCCACTTTAGTCTGCTTTAGGAATGGCTCCCCTTCCAACCTGATTTCCCAGATTCCTGCCTTTCACTGTGGAGTCTCTGGCTCCAACTGCATTAGATTAAAGGTGTGATACACCACTGGATCCACATGAGTTTGTATTTGTCCTACTGGCCTCATATAGCTCAGTTGTGTCCCCATGTTCTTCAAGGTTAGTGATACGCCTATTTGCTTCTTTCCATGGATACTCTCAGCTGCCATTAACAACTAGGGAAACATAGATGGAGAGTCACATTTATTACATCATATATTTTTTAAGATTTTATTTATTTATTCATGAGAGGGAGAGAGGCAGAGACACAGGCAGAGAGAGAAGCAGGCTCCATGTAGGGAGCAGATGCGGAACTCGATCCCAGGTCTCCAGGATCATACCCTGGGCTGAAGGTGGTGCTAAACCACTGAGCCACCCGGGCTGCCCTATTACATCATACTTAAGAGAAGGAGCGCTGCAGCCTGACAGCTTTAGGTTCCATTCAAATCCTGATCCTGCCGTTTATTGGCTGTCTACCCTTGGACCAGTTACTTAATCTCTCTGGTCTCAATTTCCTTTTCTGTATAATGGGGAAAATATCAGCTACTTCACAGTTTGTTATGGGGATTACTTTGGTTAATACAAGGCAAGTGCTTAAAACAGTGCCTAGAACACAGCTGAGTGTTATCTCTATGTTTGCTGTTATTAGCTAATAAGAATTAATTTCAAGATTTTTGCTAGAATCACAAGTAATAACGATAATAAAAACAATAATAGATATTAATTATTAAGTACTTGCGAGATGCTACCAATTTTTACATGATGTTTCCCAATTCCTGCCAGTGATGTTTTTCATTTTGCAGATAATAAAACTGATACAGAAACTGTCTCAGTACCTTGCTCAAAAAGAGAATATGTTTTTGAAGCCAAGACTGAGATCCAGGTCACTCTCGACTCCAAAACTCATATTGTTTCTGTTGTATCTGCTGTGCCACGACTACTCCTCCTCTAACTGCTTTCAGTTCTATTTTTCTGCTGAGCCTCAGGAGCTAAAGCTCCCAGTCCGGCACTCTCCCCTGTGCTGAGCAACCACACAGATACTGCTGTTTATGGGTTATACCCCATAGGCCACTTCCACCTCACATTCCAGAGTTCTGATGGCCTCTCGTATTTCTCCATCAAGGAAGCCTTCTGTAAGGTAAGAGCAGTATTTTTATAGGGTTAACCTTGACTCTACCTGGATATGTCATTATGGAAGCAATAGCCTTGCAGGATTCTCCTACTTCAAGGGGCGCCTTCCTTAGAATCCTTGAAAAAGAATGATTGGCCCCACGTGAATCACTTAGTTTGCCATTCGGGGTTCCCCCATACTCCTGCCCACCACTCAAAGCCCCTACTCATTGGGAATGGTCTCCACCTGGAACTCCTGGGCACACTCCCCCTTGCAACAGTGCTGTCCTCCCTTTATGGGCAGCACTAGATGAAGGTAGGGAAGCCACACTTCCCTGTACAGCCTTTTACCTCTATTCTCCATTACACCATCCTGAAAGGCCTCTCTAACTAAATTAACTGTCATGTGGAAGGAAGCACATGGTTTATGTAATGATCCATTATAATCTGAGACAGAATTACAAAAAAGGTAAACCCTTCACAGGTTTGGTAAACCTCTGTTAAACACACTCAGCTTCTCACTCTGTGCTGCCATGTCTACCAGGCTGCATGATAACCTTCTGCACCAGGTCTCTACAGTACGACTCCTTACTCTGTCCCTTGCTCTAGAGAAACATGGTGACCCTCATCAACAGCTTCTATCATCCCCATCATCTCCACAGATTATCTCTAGACACAGTAATCCCACAGTAGTTCACTTACCCTGTGGTTCACCGGGAGATAGTCCAGGGTGGGCTTTGGCTCTCAACATTTGAGGTTACTTTGATGCACCAAGCCATCCCCATATAGGTTTCACCAACCATTCCCCAAAACAGGCAAAAAATCCGAAGTCTTACATACACACTGATATCTCCAGTGAAAAATAAACTAGGAATCAGGGGCCATGAAGATGGGGAGAATTAAAGCAGAAGGATCTAGTGCTAAAACACTTGTTAATTGCTGATATTAAAGGATTCCAAGGATAATGAAAAGGGTGCATGCTACAAATGGCAGTCCTGGAGGGGGATCAGAACCTGTGGATCTAGGATCACAGACTCAAACCTTTGAGTCAATAGCATTGTAACAACTGCCTTGCCCCTTTCCTCCTTGTTTTTGATCTCGTATCCTGAGCTCACTACCTACTGCACTGCGGGCTGGGCCTACTGTAGGTAGGCCCCATAGCCCTGTAGCGATCCTTGCATAAAGAGATTCCTCAGTTCTAAACTATTGTGCCTGTCTGAAGATATCCATGACAGTGTGCAGCTTGAGGATCAAGACCCTGTCATCTTTACTCTTTTGTTTTGTATCTTTGCACTCACTGGATGAAAGAATTAATGAACTAAGGTATGCCAAGTAGAAGCCTGGATCACCTACAAATCTGTCTGAATTCAGAAAAGCAAAGACAATCAGATTCTGAATTTCTCTTTTGAAAAAGTGTTCAGTCCCCACAATAGTAATTTGATCTTTAAAAGTGATTTTTCCAGTGACAAAGATGATCACTAATAAAACACATTTGATCATGGTTATTGAAGCCCTATTTTTGGCCATCCATGCAAACAAAGCCCAAAGTTACTGTGATAGAAGAATTCCACCTGCAATTTGAGATGGATAACCAGAACTGCCACTTGCTAGTTACATCATCTGAGGCATGATATGCAATTGCCTGAGTCTTTTAAAAAATTTTTTTAAAGATTTTATTTATTTATTCATGAGAGACACAGAGAAAGGCAGAGACATAGGCAGAGGGAGGAGCAGGCTCCCTACAGAGCCTGCTGCAGGACTTGATCCTGGGCCCTTGGGATCACGACCTGAGCCAAAGGCAGACACTCAAACACTGAGCCACCCAGGTGCCCTGCCTGACCCTTATTTTTGTTATAGAGTGGGGGTACCATTATGTTGCTGCCCATGGAGTTTTGCAATGTCCTAAAAATGGGGTCAAAATCATTGTCGTTCCTTTCTGACACAGAAGTTTTGTGACTCCATGAAGTTTTAAATGTAATAATAGTAGTATATAGGCCATGTCAATTGAGCTGATAGGAGTAATTAGAGAAGACTAAGGGTTTGGTGAAAGCAAAGGCTATAGATGCAGGCAGGCTCTAAATTCTGATTTCCACATTGTCAGCTGTATATGTCCATACAGATTATCTAACTTCTCTTGTCTCATTTCTATCACCTGTATAAAAATATTTTGTTTTACCAGATTATAAAGTTTAAAAAGATAGTCAATATATTTTTATGTAACCTAAGACCTGGTTTCCTTCTACCCTCTTTCCTGATCAACTCCTCCTTCTGATCAATATCTCTTTCAATCTAATAAAGAGATCTAGGGAGTGTGTTTTTAGCGAATTTTATGAAAGACATTTATTAGGCCATAAAAAACAATGTTAACATTTTTACCCACTTGTTGGGACATGAAGTTCTACAATCTCTTTTTATGGGTAAGCTTGTTTTTCTTCATTTTTTTTCCTCTCCTGAACTCAAAGTTAGCCCAAATATGGTAACAATAAATCATTCAGACTGGGTTAATACATGCTGTTATAGGTTTAGATACCTCTCATTCCCCTTACTCATCTCTAAGACAGAAAAGGAGTTAGCAAACCTTCATTAGAATTGTTGTTTTGTGCCTTAAACCCTTGAGTACCATGTAATGTGATCTCTATTTTCCTTACCTTTCAATTCTCTGACTCTGGAGAAACCACAGCTCTGCTGGTTTTTGTGGAACAGACCACAGCAATGTTTTTTAACTTTGCTTAATTTTCCTTCCATCTGTTCTTTCCTCAGAAAGCACTTGCTGCTTCTCTGTCTCCCTTCAATAAATGCCAAGTGCTGTAGGTTTGTTTCTTCTCTTCTTCAGTCAACCCTAAGTGCCTCCTCTGCCTGCAGCTTTGACCTGTTTTTGTGGGCTCATCTTCCTGGACTCAGGGCTATAATTCTCTCAGAGTCTCTGAAGTTTTATAATTCAAGTGATGAGAACCCACTTTTTAAAATCAGCTTTGAAAATGTTCCATCTTGAGGTAAATTTCATAAAATGTTGTAAGAACTGAGATTTCAATAGACAAATCCTTTCTCTTTTATGCCTTCATAGCCAGTGGGAGGCTACATTAGACCCTATCCAGAATAATTCTTTTAAAAGAGGCAACTTGAACTACTACATACGCTCTTAGCACCATGATCTTGAAAACAAAAGTTGATTGGATCAGTATCAAGAGAAATTCCAAAGTGTAGATATCTCAGTTGATGGAAGTAGTGGGCGATAGTTCAAGCCATACAAAATGGCTTCAAGTGGTTCAGAGCTATAAATAACACTGAATCACATGGTGAGAAAATTATTCAACACCTCTCTGAATTTCCTAATCCCTCATTTAATAGGGAGATAACAAGCATCAAACCCAGAACCTCAATAGAAAACAACAGCATGTAGCTAGAATTTCAGAATGTTTCTTTAACTGTAAGTTTTATGGTTTCCATTTATCTTTTATCATTGCTTTTATATTTACACTGACTTACTATTCATGATAATAATATAAACTGCCCTTATAAAATATATTTCAGGTTAAAAAGATGACCCAATTCAAAGGAAAATATTTTTTAAATACTAGTGTGATACACCCATGTAGTAAAAATCATGAAAGTGACATGGAAATGACTGAAGTTAAAAAAATGTCAGTTGAATTGAATATATGTGGATCTTGGAAGGCAACTGGAGACTTGATTTTTTTTAAGATTTATTTATTTATTTGAGAGAGAGGGAGAGAGAGAATCTCAAACAGACTCCCTGCTGAGCACAAAGCCTAATGCAGGGCTTGATCTCATGACCCTAAGATCAGGACCTAACCAGAAACCAAGAGTCTAATGCTTAACCAAACTCACCACCCTGGTGCCCCCAGAGACTTGATTTTAAATCCTACCTACCCAACTGACTCTTAACTATAGGAAACAGAGGGTTGCTGGAGGGAGGTGGTGGCGTGATAGGGTAACTAGGTGATGGGCATTAAGGATGGCACATGTGATGAGCACTGGGTGTTATATGCAAATAATGAATTACTGAACTCTACATCTGAAACTAAGGATGTACTATATGTTGGCTAATTGAATTTTTTAATTTCCAAAACTTAGAAATGGAAAAAAATCCTACCTCTCCTACTTATTATCTATATTTATAATACAGTAATATTAGTAAATAATTTACTAATTTACTCTGAGCTCTTGTTTCCTCATCTTTAAAATAGGGGAAAGCCCTATTCTATAGGTCATTTAGAAATGAAATAATATATATAATATGTGCTTAGTATATATAGTTCCTGACAGTACAGAGTAGAAACTCAATAACTGACTTCTTCTCCCTTTAAATTCTTATTTTATACTTGTAACTTAATTTTTTTAATTTATTTTTTTATTGGTGTTCAATTTGCCAACATATAGAATAACACCCAGTGCTCATCCCATCAAATGCCCCCCTCAGTGCCCATCACCCAGTCACCCCCACCCCCCGCCCACCTCCCCTTCCACCACCCCTAGTTCATTTCCCAGAGTTAGGAGTCTCTACTCAGCCATAAGAAATGACAAATACACACCATTTGCTTCGACATGGATGGAAGTAGAGGGTATTATGCTGAGTGAAATAAGTCAACTGGAGAAGGACAAATATTATATGGTCTCATTCATTTGGGGAATATAAAAAATATACTTGTAACCTTAAAAAAATTAAAGTATTGGCTAAGGATAATGGAACTATGTACCATTTCTGAGACAGTTAATATATATTTAATGAGTTACAAAAATATGTAGCTATCATTGCAATATAGACCTATGGTTGACTACTAATTATACCTCCAAAGAGCATAGGGAAAAAACTTATGCAAGAGTTGAAGAAAAGTCTATGTCGGGGTTCCCATCTGAGTCAACATGACCCACTTCCAACACTGTTTTGTCCTGCACCACCACCCTTTATCCTCACTTCACTTCTATCTCATAGTGACATCATCAGTCACATACATCTACAAACCAGAAAGCTAAAACAGAGGCTTTCTCTGTCTCTAGTCTGTTTCTGTCTCTTTCTTTCTCTCTCCTGTTGTCTCCTCCCTCCTTCCTCTACAATCTCAGGTGCAATCCATCATCAAGTCCTGTCTCATTAATCTTCCAAACACCCTTTGCACTGTCTCTATAACCACCACTTTCTTGCTCATAGCAATAAACTCCTAGAAGGTCTATTATATTCCCATGGCTTCTCCACTTCACCCTTTTGCCCCTCTCCAAAGCCTCCAACATTTCAAATGCTCTACATGATTTGTTCCCTGCCTTTTCAATCCTTGCTCCAAACCCCTCTTTCTTTACATCCAACCTCTACACACACTATTCCTTTTCCCTAGCCAGCTCTATGTCCTTCCCATCCCTCTGCCCCAATTCCCTTCCAGCATCTATTCATCCATCAGAACTCAGATCAGGGGTTCCTTCCTCTGTATAATCTTCCCTGACCCTTGACCAAAGCCCTCAATTAAGTCAAACATATTAGTTATCCATTTTCTTTCTTTCATAGCACTTATCTATGGTTAACCTTTTAAAAATATTTATTAATTTCTGTCTTGCTACTAGACATAGTCTAGGACAGAATGGTATTATATGGTGTTGCTCAACAGTTTGTGACCAGGACCAAATGAGTGGCTGACACATAATAAGCTCTCAGTAAACATTTGTCAATGAATGAATGAACAATTTGTTCTTACCACACTAGGTTTTCTGTTTATTGTTTTAATTTTTTAAGATTTTATTTATTTATTCATGAGAGACACACAGAGAGAAGCAGAGACATAGGCAGAGGGAGAAGCAGGCTCCTTGCTGCAGGGAGCCTGATGAGGGACTCGATCCCAGGACCCCAGGATCATGACCTGAGCCAAAGACAGGCAGTCAACCACTGAGCACCCAGGTGCCCCTGTTTGTTGTTTTAATATTTTAAAACATGTATTATGGTAAAACACACATAACACGATATGTGCCATTAGCAATATTTAGTACATTCACCATGTTGTGTAACAATTACCACTCTCTAGTTCCAGAACATTTCATCACCCCAAAAGAAAACCCTGTACCCACTAAACAATCAATCCCTATTCTCTCTGCCTTCAGTCCCTGACAATCACTAATCTCTATGGATTTGCCAACTCAGGATATTTCATATAAATGGAAGCATCACCACATTGTTTGTTTTTTTTTAAAGATTTATTTATTTATCTTAGAAGGAGAGAGAGAGAGAGAGCACACATGTGAGCAGGTAAGGGGCAGAGGGAGAGGGGAAGAATCTCAAGCAGACTTCCCATTGAGCACAGAGCCCAACACAGGGGCTTGATCCCATGACCCTGAGATCATGATCCAAGCCTAAACCAAGAGCCAGACACTCAACCGACTGAGCCACCCAGGTGTTCCACTACCACATTGTTTTGTGGCTGCCGATGGGGGTGTCAATCTTGCTATACCTGGACTTGCCTTTATCACTTCTTAACCCATGGCTTAGCACAGTGCTTGCACGTAGAAAGTATAGAATAAAGGCTTATTGAAATGAAAGAGTGTTCTTTTTAACTTATTAAATATAGACAAAATATATTTTTTAGTTCTGAAAACAAATATTTTGCAATATTTTTCTAGAAGGAAATTGATCTTAATGTAGTACATCCAATATATCCATTTTAATATGCCTAATGGATTTCCAAAAGTAGTTTTGCAACTAAAGGAAATCTGATTCTGGAACATAGTAAGATATAACTTATTCTAATAAACAATTACCACAAAATCTTTCTACAAACAAAATTTTTAAAAAATTACGTATATGCTTTTGAAAAGAATCATATGATAGTGATGATTTTCCTTTAATGATTACAAAACAGATTTGTAATTTATTCATTTCTAAACACTTATAAGCAATGAACTTGTGTTAGAAACTGCTTACAATATGGGCATAAAGATGAATAGTTTTTGGCCCTACTTTCCCAAGATTAAAGTTAGTATCATTTTTATAAGGACCCTCCTGATGATATATCTACTTGTGCTTCAAAAAATGCCACACTTAGGAGTCCATGCATGAACCCAGTAGAGCTATTTATTTACTCAGATATCACATTTCTATTCTATAAGCCTGTCAGTCAAGCCACAATTCAAAGTAATTCCAGAGCAGCAAGTGTGCCGAGCCAAGCAATTTTGAAAATACCCACTTTCAATCACAGGAGTGGGCGTAGTTTGAAAATGGGTTTCTAGGGAGGCTAGTCTGAACCATAGGTCAAGCAGAGTGACCTGTGATCGTTTATATATAGGCACTATGATCATTTGTCATTATTTCACACCACCTGGCAAAGATTGAGTCTCAAATAGGCCACCTGTTAGACATTATATTTTGATCAAAAATCAGATCACATAGACTGATGCTTGACTGGAAAATTTACCCATGAGTCTGCAAAAATGGAGTACGGTTAAAGTTATTTTCTGTATTTGTAAAACACAGACCTTCCTTTTCTGTAGCTTGGCAGAACACAAACTTAATGGAAGGTTCTCGTGGGAAACTTTCAGATTTGTTAAGCATTTGATGCTAGCTAAAAGCACTCTGAGTCAATTGAGAGGAGCCGAAACTGCCCAAATTAGAGTTTCTGGTGTAGTTAGGAACAATTGCAAGGTTATTTTAGGGAAGCTGGTCTGTAAGGTTTCCTGATTATT
This sequence comes from Canis lupus familiaris, assembly GCF_011100685.1. Taxonomy (NCBI): domain Eukaryota; kingdom Metazoa; phylum Chordata; class Mammalia; order Carnivora; family Canidae; genus Canis; species Canis lupus. The sequence goes on along the minus strand of NC_049226.1, from coordinate 53,911,261 downwards.
TTGTCAGCACATCACTCCAGCCTCAGAGTTGGATTAATTAAGGCCCTCCATGTACACTCAGCCTCCCATCCTGAGAAAGACGCTAAAGGTCATAGCCATTAAAACCACAGAGGTCTCAATGACATCCTATTTTAGTGTTAGAATTCCGAGAAGGCTTTTGTTAAAATAAACACCAAGAGATTTTAAATAAACTAAACTGATTATTAGCTGACAGGATTTTTTCTTTCCCTTATGAGTGATTCATTGAAACTCAATTCATATGTATCCATTCATTCAACCAGTATTTATTGAGCACCTACCAAGAGGCTGGCACTCTATTTGGGGCTAGGGATTCAATAAGAAAGTCAGAGGAGTTCAGAGCACTTAAGAAACTTACATTCATTCCATCAGGCACATACCCTAACCCTAACCTTAACCCTAACCTGGAAAAAAAAAAAAAAAGAAGAAGAAACATCAGCTTACATCCTAGAGTAGTAAAGTACTTAGTCATTCAGAACATATCTGTTGAGCGTCTACTATGTTCCAGGGACTGTTCAGTCAATTAGAATATATCACTGAACAAAATATAACAAGTCCTGGTAATGCCTACAGTCTAGTAGAGAGAGTCAGACAATAAATAATAAATGTAATTAGTAATTAAGGTATAAAGTATGTTAGAAGATGCCAAGTGCTATGAAATTAAAACATGGTGGTCAGGACAATTATATTTAATAAGGTAGTCAAGGTTGGGCTCATTGAAAGTGTACCATCTGAGCAAAGACTTGCAGGAGTTGGGGGAGTAAGCCATGCTGGCAAGTAGCAGAGAGCATTCCAGGTGGTGGGAAACTGCCAGTGAAAAGGCCCTATGGGGATCCCTGGGTGGCGCAGCGGTTTGGCGCCCGCCTTTGGTCCAGGGCGCGATTCTGGAGACCCGGGATCGAATCCCACGTCGGGCTCCCGGTGCATGGAGCCTGCTTCTCCCTCTGCCTGTGTCTCTGCCTCTCTCTCTCTCTCTGTGTGACTATCATAAATAAATAAAAAGAAAAGGCATTCTTTAAAAAAAAAAAAAAAAAAAGAAAAGGCCCTATGGTAGAAGCAAGCCTGCGGTATTTGAGGAGGATCAAGGAGGCCAGGGCAGCTGGAGTGGATCAAGTAAGGTGAGGAGTGGTAGGAAATGTGATTAGAAAGTAAGCAAGGCCTGGTGGGAGACTGAAAGGGGAGGTGATGGTTCATACAAAGCTTTTAAGCCACCAAAAGAACTGGGCCTTGATTTTGCATGAAATGGAAGCCAGAGGAGGGTTTTGATCTGATTTCTACTTTTAAAGGATACATCTAGCTTCCACAATAGGAATAGATGTTAGGGGTTATCAAAGATCAAGGCACAGAGAACTATTAGGAAACTACTAGGGAAATCTTGAGTAAGGGCTAGGATAGCTTAGGCCAGAATGGTAGCAATGAAGGTGGTGAGACATAATTAGGCTCTAGAAATATTTTGAAGGTAGAGCTAACAGATTTCCTAATGGATCAAATGTAAGATGGGAAATAAAGACCCATGTCTTCATTTATTCAACCACTCTTTCATTCCTTGACTCATTCCTTCTCTCACCTATTAACTTAACAAAATGCAACTGAACATTTTTGTGCCAACTACTAACGAAATGGAGAGGATGAACACTCAGTATCATCTCTCAAGATACTCATATTCTAATGGAAAGGATAGGGTTATAAACAAAATGTGCCATAATAGACATATGGAACCAAAGAGAGAATGATTATTTCTGCATGGGAGAATTTAGACACAGAAGAAGAGACATTTGAGTTATGTCTTAAAGAAACAGTGGGCTTTTGCCAACTGGTTTGATATGGGGAAGCCATCACAGGCAGAGGGACCTGCAGACAAAGAGGAGACAATTTTACAAATTTGTAAAACTAGAAGTTTGGAGTGCTGGTACATAGGCAGGCAGAGGTGAGGATGTTGAGCATAAAGACTAGAGAGGGGGGATCCCTGGGTGGCGCAGCGGTTTAGCGCCTGCCTTTGGCCCAGGGCGCGATCCTGGTAGGCCCGGGATCGAATCCCACGTCGGGCTCCCGGTGTATGGAGCCTGCTTCTCCCTCTGCCTATGTCTCCGCCTCTCTCTCTGTCTCTCTCTGTGACTATCATAAAAAAAAAAAAAAGACTAGAGAGGGATAAGTTAGATAAGTTATCTGATTTCAAATGACCTCAGACCTCAAGCTAAGTATGGTGGCCATTTTCTTTTTAGTGATGAGAAGTCATAGTAGGGGTTTAAGGAATAGAGTGACATAGCTTTGTAGTTTGTAATTTAGCAAAAATATTCATTCAGTAGCACAAATGCATTGGGGATGTCTGTAGAAAGTTATTGACAGCATTGAAAGTAATTTTGTGGGGCCGGGTTTGGAAAAAATGCAGGATCATAAAACTTCATAATTTTGTGTGTTAGGGCTCTCCAGAGAAATAGAACCACTAGGAGATAGAATGTAGATAGATACACAGATAGATATTATATATACATCCCTCTCTACATACACATATACACACATAATGTGCTATAATAGTCATATGTAACCATGTGCTTTAAATGAGACAACTTTTGGCAAGACTTAGCATAGTGCCTGAAACTTACTGGGTACTTGATAAATACTAATTACAATCAAGTAACTAAAATACAAGGCTGAGTATGGTTATTATTGTAATGGTGCAGCAGCAACAGTAACACAAATGTAATTATAGAAATGAGGGGAGGTTGAAGAGTTATCATAGAAGATTACAATCTTTGTTCAAGCTCCTCTTGCCTACCACATTTTCCCCCACTTCCAGTGCTATGAATATCTTCTAGCTTGGTATCAAACCCAGATACTTTCTTTCAGTAACATTTTCACCCAGGCTGAGCAGGGCTCACCCCTCCTGAGCCACCATAGCTCCTTGACATTGCATTGCCCTGTATGATGAGAAGGTCAGGATGGCACACACTTGCCCTGTGAATATACACCCATGTTTATCACTTCATCTAGATTAGGAGCTCCTCAAGAGAAGGACCTGAATTATCTCTTCATCTTTATATCATCAGGGTCTATCACAATGTTTGATATGAGCCTAGATACTCCTTAAATACCTATTGACATGACCTAACATCAAATATCATCACAGGACTGATGGTTACTAGAACTCTGAAATGAAGGCCGGATGATAGGACATTCCAGACAGGCTCTGATAATGAACAAAAATGTGGCGGAAGAATGGGGGATGTGTGTGGAGGGAGTAGTGCAGAAAGGTGTTGTGTGTGGTCAAGGTACAGCATGAATAACAGGGTGGCTCTGAGATAAGGGTGGGTAGAGGTGATGGTTAGGTGTTAACTTTATAGATAATGATCATGTATTGATGGGTTGGACCAAAAAGTGGCATGATCCAAGCTGTGTTTCAAGAGGAATCTGGAGGATTGTAATGAGAATGGCAGTAGGGAGATGAGTTGCAGAAAAACTCCCCAAACAGAAATAAGAGACACCTGTTAAAGTATGTCAACAGACATCAGATCTGGTACAAATTAGTTGGCCCTTTCTCAAAAGCTGTTGCAAAAGCAATAAGCGCAGACTGAGAATGTTTCCTGGAGCCTCATTCATTTTGTTCCATCAAGTTTCGCAATTGTCACTGTTTATTGTCCTCTTCTAAAAACAGCCAGTGCGGGATAGATGAAACCATTGGATTTTTCTCATTCTGTTTAATAACTGTTTGCCATGTAATCCTGAGGCTACATCTGAAAGACCGGAAATTACTCCAGTGTCTTTTCTTTTTTTTCTTTATTTTTTTATTCCTTACTCTTTTCTAAAACGACAAAGATAATACTCTGTTTTTATTCATCAGAGAAAACCCTGTTGCTATTAGTCTGTGTGAACAATTTATTGAAGCTTGAAATTCAGCACTCAGGGAATCGTTTAAATTATCTTGGGGCATCACATCCTCCCCTGGTGTCTTGCCAAAGGAAAGAATTCAAGAAATATTTGTTGAAAGAATAAGTTAACAATTCATTGCAACATTCACTGCAGTAGTTTCTGACTGGATTTTGACTTAAGAGTACTGTTTTCCACAGCTTCCAATCCACATGTTGAGATCTATCATCTAAATTTTCTGTCTTCTTGCCTAGTACTGACCTTGTACCTGTCTCTCTATTTTTTGTGCTGAGCCAGGAAGGAGGGGAACTGGACCATGCCCAAGATGTACCATACATGTAGGCAATGCCCAGGAACTGGGAATGGTTGTAAGGGCTGAAAGCCTGCTCTTTGTGGTTGGCTTCAGGAGGTGCCATTCACATTAAAGACTGTGTGAATATATGGGAGCCACTGCTGGGTCATCACTCCAGTATTTGATAGATCTATCAGTGTCTGATAGATCAAAGTAACACATATTAATAGGGATAGGCTAGGTATAAACAAAGTGAGCAAGCCTATCTTTATATACAGTAGATCCAATAATTTAAAAAAAATTTACATTCTGTCTGCAAGAAGCAATTAACCAAAAGGTTAAAACAATTTCACAACAAATGCCAACAAATAACAAACATTTATATCACATGTTTTTCAACTATAATGTGATTACATTATAAGTGAATATAGAATGAAAATGAAGACAAACATGACATGTATTTTTTCATTTTTTATTTGACAAATGCACATTAAATATGTTTAAAATCTCCATAGATGTCAACAATAAGCATTATTAGAAAATATGAAGAATAAGTTTTCATTTTTTTAATGTTTATTTGTGGTACACATACATTTTGAGATATATTAACAACTTAAATATGGGAAAATACCTAGAATTCAATAACAATAGTATTATATATCAATATATCAAGACAGTGGAAAGACTAATTATACAGAATGAGTGGAGATATTTGTACTGTAAAAACCAGGATGACCAGAACTCCTCCTCTGACTTTGAGGGACTGATAAGTTCCAGAATTACCCTTCTACCGTCTACAAACAGAAAATGAACACAGTATAGGAAATAATGATTTTCAGGCAAATATTTATGATCCTTAAGAGAACAGAAATAAATTGAGTTCTATGCTCACTTTGGCTTTTAGCTTGAAGGCAATTTCTGGATCAGGGTGTGGGGAAGAGAACCATGACAGAGACCAACATTGATGTGTTGAAGAGGCCAAAACTGCTGTTGTGGAAAACTTTAGCTAGGCTTTGTGGGCAGAGAATATAACTAGAGAAAGCTAGGTTCAGAAAGAAATCTGCCCCAGAAATCTGCTTACTGTCTTTGGCTAAATGCCAATGCACATGCATAGGGCAAAACTCTATGAAACTGGGGAAAGTACATCTTTAGAAGAAAGAATTATTGGGGACTTGGAAGCCAAACAATTTCTAGGGCTCATAGAATATAAGTAGTCATTTGAATTCTCAAAGAGTAAAGAAATCTGACTGAATACACAGAGGATTTAGTAGAGACTCCCAAACAGTCATGCCTTGTTAGTCATTAGTTATGCCTTATTAAACTATAAATGAAAGGCTATTCTAGATTTGTCTAGGAAAAACAGAACAAAACAAAACAAAGTAAACTTAAAAACAAGCTTCAGAATGACCAAGCCATTTAGCAAGTAGCAGAACTCTCTGTCAGAGTAAGCCCAATATTCTTTAGAGAAATATAGCAAAATCCATAATTCAACAATGTAAAATTTAAAATATATAGCATCTACTTATAGTAATTAGATAGATAGCAAAGCAGGGGGGAAAATGTGCTCATTAGCCAGAGAAGAATCTGTCAATAGAAATAAACTAAGAAATAACATAGATGATAGAACTAGCAAACACAAATATTAAAAAGAGCTCTTATGAATATGCTCAATGTGCTCAAAGCATTGAAGAAAAACATGAACACAGTGAGGAAAGATATTTTTAAGAGAACCAAATGTAACTTCTAGAGATAAAAAAATACAATATCCAAAATAGAATTTTCACTGGATGGGCTTAACAGAAACTTAATTCTATGTTTCAGCAGAAGAAAACATTGTCCATTCTCAAGATTATTTGTCATCATGAGATAACACTACAATAGCTCAAATTAAAAAGATTAACAAAATCAAGTATTGGTGAGGATGTTAGTATTTAGAACTCTCTTAAATTATTGCTGTTAATATAAAATGGTACAATGCTTTGGAAAAAATTTTGGTTGTTCCTTAAATGCCTAAACATATTGTTACCATACTCCCTATTAATTCCACTAAGGTATTTATCTTCAGAAAATGAATATACCTGCCACAAAGACTTGTACACATCACAGAACAGTTGCTCTTAATAGCACAAAATCTAGTTGGGGGGGAGTTCATTAAGAGGCAAATAGATAAACAAATTGTGATATATCCATAAAATGGAATACTATTTAGCAATACAAAGTAATGAACTATGATATAGGCAATGATATAGATGAATCTCAAAAACATTATGCTGAGTAAAATAAGCCAGACACAAGAATATATACTGTACAATGTCAATTACACAAAACCCTACAAATAAAAAAAACTATTCTATAGTGAAAGAAAGCAGATCAGTGATGGCTGAGGGTTAGGTAATTGTGGGAAACTGAATGGGAGGGTATGCAGGAGGTGATAGAAATATTTTATATCCCAATTGCTGCAGTGATTACATGAGTGTATACATTTGTCAAAGCTCATCCAACTGCATATTTTAAATGAGTGTGTTTTTATGTAAATTATTCCTTAATAAAGTTGATTAAAACAAAGAAAATTATTCTGGTATATATCCACGTTTGTTCAGGACAGTACAGTGTAATTATTAATAGCATATATTTTTACTCTCAATATTATGACCCTAATATATCTGATAAAAGACTTTTAGGCATAACAAATAAAGACAGGAAGCCAATAGAAAAGTAGGCAGGAGATTTAAAGAGGTACTTTAAGGTCAATAAACATAGGAAAAATATTCAAGGAAGTGTTCATTAATATCTCAACGAACTTCTATCGCATCATCAATATGACTAAAATTTAAAAGACTGATAATTGCAAATATTGCTAAAGTTATAAAGAAACTAAAACTTTCATATACTGCCCATAGGTCTGCAAATTATGTCAACTATTTTGAAATCCCGACACTACCTATTCAAATTGAACATAAACATACTCTATGACCCATCAGTTCCATTCTAATCATATGTAAATGTGAAATGCATGGGTACCTTAAAATATCTGTATAAGAATGTTTATCAAAACATTATTCATAATTGCCCCAAACTAGAAACAACCAAATGCCATAAACAGTCTAATGGGAAAATAAACTGTGGTTTATTCACATAGTGGAATATTTTGTTAAGTAATAGTATGGGAAGCCAGGATAGTGATCACCCTTAGAAAGGAGGGAGGAGGAAAAAAACAAAGAAACGAGGGAGGGGAAGTAACTGGGAAAAGGTGTAGGGGGACTTCTAGGATAGAGATAATATTTTATTTCCTGACCTGGGTTGTGCTTACATGAATATGTTCAGCTTACAATAATTAGTTGCACATTACATATAAGTTTGTGTACCTTCTTTATGCATATTTTATCCTCATATAAAAATTAAATTGTAAAAATGGCAGATCAGCACCAATACCCTTTATTCCTACCTAACAGAGTTTATTTTTTGCCAGTTTCTGTTTTTCTAGACCATAAACCACAAAAAGAATTCTCTTCAGAAAAATTCCTATTTAAGTCAGTTTCTGACATTATGTCTGGTTACCTGACACAATCCTTCTGAAAAAGACAACTAGTAAAGTTGAATTAAATATGGATAAATATATTTTAAATGCTTTCTTGATACTTCTACATTTGTATAGAATTGAATTACTCGCAGAAAACAAGTGCTTTTACGAATAACAATTATACAATATAAATAAATACAAAAATTAGCTTTTAAAAAGGCATCAGAAAACCCCTGGAGGTTTTGAAGACTTTGGGAGCCAAAATTATGAAAAGGGAAAACAAGACCACAGAGGGGGTGGGATGATATTCTCCATCTGCTTTTTGTCTGAGGGTATTCCTTAATTCTGGTTTGAGGATAAGAAGTTAAAGATCTGTGTAAAACACCTTTGAAGGATCAGAGGAACCAGCAGAACTTTGGGAAAACTCATGCTCACTTTTCCTCTTGAGATAGCTGCCAAATTCTGAGACAAAGCAAAAAGCCCCTGAAAGAGAGTTTGGAATCTTGGGCAATTTTTCCATGTTGAAAAGATCAAGATCAGAATTTAAGATCCATCAAGAAGAGACACTGGTGGACACACCAGGATTTTAGTTGGAAGTCCCAGGGAGATATGCCATAACCACAAGCCAACTGGAGGTCACTGTGCACTTTCCAGAATGGCAACCCTGTCTTGACTCAGATCCATCCTTTACTCTCTTTGCCTACTACATAAAAGGGGAGCTATCTCTGGGAAAAAAATGTATTATCCTTTGGAGCTTGTATAATGTGTTATACACAATGTCTGGCATTCAATGAAAACTTACTAGACATGCTGTCAGATAGAACACTGTCTGAACACCAGGAGTAGAAACAAAACAAGTAAATGAAAACCAAGACTCAGATGCACAGGTGATCCAGATCCTGTAAATAGATACCTGAGCTGCCAAAAATGAAGGAGTATGAAGGTACCAAACATGGAAAGAAAGCTAAAGTTGCACTAAACATGGCTATCATCATGGATAAAAGGTTTTGGCAACATTCTGATGGCATTAACTTTCCATTTTAACAATTATCTAATGTATAGTATCAGAAGATCAAAATTTAGGGTATACCATGGACTGACTTATATCCCCCTAAAATTCTTATGTTGAAGCCCAACCCCCTCAATGTGACTGTATTTGGAGCTAGGGCTTTTAGGATGAAGTGAAGGTTAATGAGGTCATAGGAGAAGAGCCCAATCAGATAGAATTGGTAGCCTTATAAAAATAGGAAACAACAGATAAATCTCTCTCCCTCCCATATGTGAGTACAAAGTGAGAATACAGTCAGGAAGAAAGTTTTCACAGGAAATCAACCCTGCTGGCATCTTTTTTTTTCTTCCCCTGCTGGCATCTTAATCTCAGACTCCAGACTCCAAAATTGTGAGAAAATAAGTTTCTGTTGTTTAAGCCACCCAGTCTATGGCATTTGGCAGCCAGAGAAGGCTAATATAAGATGCAGGCTGAGTAATATTCCATTGTATACATAAACCACATCTTCTTTATCCATTCATCTTTCGTTGGACACCGAGGCTCCTTCCACAGTTTGGCTATCGTGGCCATTGCTGCTAGAAACATCGGGATGCAGGTGCCCCGGCGTTTCATTGCGTTATTCTGTATGTTAGTAAATTGAACACCAATAAAAAAAAAAAAAAAAGTCAAAAAAGTCAAAAAAAAAAAAATAAGATGCAGGCAAATTTAGAAATGTAATAGAAGGTCCACACATAAATCTAGGCCCTCAAAGAACTATACCCTCGGTGAAAGGATAAATGAAGAATAAATAAAATTGCTAGTAGAGAAAAGCAAGGAAACTTTCCACCATTGATTTGATTCATAAATCAAAGAAAAAAAGAAAATCTTTCTAGAGACTGCTAATACAAGTCAATCTTCATATAGATATTTCCGCCCAAATTTTTGCTACTTTGTAGTACAAAACATCTCATGAAGATAATTTAGTTTGAAATGGCCCTGAGTCATAATGAATTAAAAACAATTAGCAGAACCATATGCAAAATCTCTCAGAAAACATAAAACTTCAATCCATGCCACTAAATACTCCCACAGAAAAAGCTCCAGGAAACTAACCCGTTATCTGATACGTCATTTGCAAATATCTTCTCCCATTCTGTAGGTTGTCTTTTAGTTTTGATGACTGTATCCTTTGCTGTGCAAAAGCTTCTTATCTTGATGAAGTCCCAATAGTTCATTTTTGCTTTTGTTTCTTTTGCCTTCATGGATGTATCTTGCAAGAAGTTACTGTGGGCTGAGTTCAAAAAGGGTGTTGCCTGTGTTCTTCTCTAGGATTTTGATGGAATCTTGTCTCACATTTAGATCTTTCATCCATTTTGAGTTTATCTTTGTGTATGGTGCAAGAGAGTGGTCTAGTTTCATTCTTCTGCATGTGGATGTCCAATTTTCCCAGCACCATTTATTGAAGAGACTGTCTTTCTTCCAATGGATAGTCTTTCCTCCTTTATCAAATATTAGTTGACCATAAAGTTCAGGGTCCACTTCTGGGTTCTCTATTCTGTTCCATTGATCTATGTGTCTGTTTTTGTGCCAGTACCACACTGTCTTGATGACCACAGCTTTGTAGTACAATCTGAAATCTGGGATTGTGATGCCCCCAGATATGGTTTTCTTTTTAAAAATTCCCCTGGCTATTCGGGGTCTTTTCTGATTCCACACAAATCTATAAAGAACTTATTAAACTCAACACCAAAGAAATAAACAATCCAATCATGAAATGGGCAAAAGACATGAACAGAAATCTCACAGAGGAAGACATAGACATGGCCAACATGCACATGAGAAAATGCTCTGCATCACTTGCCATCAGGGAAATACAAATCCAAACCACAATGAGATACCACCTTACACCAGTGAGAATGGGGAAAATTAACAAGGCAGGAAACCACAAATGTTGGAGAGGATGCGGAGAAAAGGGAACCCTCTTTCTTACACTGTTGGTGGGAATGTGAACTGGTGCAGCCACTCTGGAAAACTGTGTGGAGGTTCCTCAAAGAGTTAAAAATAGACCTGCCCTACGACCCAGCAATTGCACTGTTGGGGATTTACCCCAAAGATTCAGATGCAATGAAACGCCGAGACACCTGCACCCCGATGTTTATAGCAGCAATGTCCACAATAGCCAAACTGTGGAAGGAGCTTCGGTGTCCATCGAAAGATGAATGGAAAAAGAAGATGTGGTTTATGTATACAATGGAATATTACTCAGCCATTAGAAACGACAAATACCCACCATTTGCTTCAACGTGGATGGAACTGGAGGGTATTATGCTGAGTGAAGTAAGTCAATCAGAGAAGGACAAACATTGTATGTTCTCATTCGTTTGGGGAATATAAATAATAGTGAAAGGGAATATAAGGGAAGGGAGAAGAAATGTGTGGGAAATATCAGAAAGGGGGACAGAACATAAAGACTCCTAACTCTGGGAAACGAACTAGGGGTGGTGGAAGGGGAGGAGGGCGGGGGGTGGGGGTGAATGGGTGACGGGCACTGAGGGGGACACTTGACGGGATGAGCACTGGGTATTACTCTTGTTATGTTGGTAAATTGAACACCAATAAAAAATAAATTTATTATAAAAAAAGTAAAAATAAAAAAAATAAAAAGAAAAGAAAAGAAAAAGAAAAAACTCCAGGGAAAACATGCTCTAAGTAAAAGATAACAAAAACACAAGGAAACAAAGTACCAAGAATGAAAGTCAACATAGAAAGTAGGTGGAAAATCAGAGCTATAACAATTTCATGTATTGATTGGAACTATTCAATATTTACATAAAATAAGAATGTTTAATATTTTCCAAAAAACTGAAAAGAGGCTTAAATACGAACAAAGGATAAGAAACTTGAGGTAAAAATGACCAAGCATGTTTGGAAAAACACCAAAAATAACTCATAGAAATAGAAAATATAATTACTAAAATTAAACCTTCAGTGACTGGTTGAAAGTCATAGTATATACAACTGAGGAAATAATTAGTAGATTAAATGACAAAGCCAAAAACATATCCAAAATATGACCCAGAGAAACAAACAAACAAAAATACAAAAGGAAAAAATATGAGAGATTCAGATACACAGAATAAATACTGGAAAGGTCTAACATATGAATAATCAAAGTTTCAGATAGAAATGACAGAAAGAAAACACACAATGTTCAATTTTATAATTGCTGAGCTTTTTTCTGAACTGTGGAGGAATCAGCAATATATTTTTGGTAGAACTATGAATTTTGGCATGCATTTTGTATAACCTAATAAAGTTAAATTGATCATTCCTTACAACTCATTAACTTTCTCCAGTGGTGTATATCTTAGACAAATTCTTGCACATACACAGTAGGAGACATGTAGAATACTACTCACAGGGGTGCTGTTCATAATCATGTGTGATGTATATTCATACAACAGAATGCCATGTAATAGTAATAAGTGCATCAACACTGATTAATCGTGAAACATTAGAAAGCAGCTCAAAAGAATACATACCATTTTATTCCATTTTGTAAAATGCAAAATCATAAACTTTATAGATTTCTGTATACAATATGGCCCCATGAGAGACAATGCTTTGTTATCAATGTATGTTCACCCAATCTTTGTTCCACAAACATATATACACACCATGTACTACATAACTACACAGAATTTTTTAAAAGCTGGAGATCATTTATATATATATATATAAATATATATATATTTATATATATTTATATATATATATAAAATATAGATAGATGATAGATAGATATAGTGTGTGTATACACTTTTATATATATACTTTTATAACCTGCTTGCTTAATTTAGAATAAACTATAAATGGTTTCTCATGTCAAATATATCTATGAATGATTTCATTTTCCTCACAGAAGTCTAGAATATGGATGTAACAAACTTAATTGATCCTCTACTATTGAACATTTAATGAATTCAAACATTCTTCCATAATAAATAGCATTGCAAGAATGTAACTTGCCCCTACATCTTTATATTACCACTTATTTCAATATATGTTGAAATACCAGAATGGCTTGCTGAGTGGTTATTACACTCTATACTGCCACCAGAGACATAAGGGTAATCATGACTTTATTGGCATTTCTAGATACTAAAATTCTATTTAATGTGATAGGTGAAAAAATGGTATTGAGCTGTCTTAATGTATTCCCCTTTTATTTCTATTGATATTGAAACTTTCCATGTATGATGGACTTTCCAATTCATCATTATGTTGTAAAGAGCTTGTATATTTGTTTTGCCTATTTATGTATTTAACTTGTATATTTATCTTCTCTATTTTTCTTCTGGATAGACTGTTTTTCAAAAACAATCTGTGAAATCTGGATGTGTATGTGTCAGTTGCTGAAACTATTGTGCAACAGACTCTTTTTTCCAGCATTGCATTTGGCCAGGCCTCCATTCCAGGCAGATCATGGAATTATCACTGGTCTTGTTGGTGCTGCTGTCTGCCCAGGCACTCTCAGCACTTGGTAAGCTTTTCTATGTGCCCTGGGGCCCCTAAGGCCAGTTTCTTTCTCCTGCTGTGGGTCAGGGGTTGGCAGACTGCAAAAGGTGAGATAAATTTTATTTGTCACCTATTTTTGTATGACCTGCAGATATTTTAAGAAATTTTCTGCAACCTAAAAAAATTTTATTTTTAAAAAAGATTTCTTTATTTATTTGAGAGAGAGAGAGAGAGAGAGAGAGAGAGAGAGAACGTGAGCATTTGGGGGCTGGGTAAAGGGAGAGAGAAACTAGGAGCAAGAAGCCAACACTTGGCTCTAGGACCTTGAGATCATGACCTGAGCTGAAACCAAGAGTTTGTGCCACCCAGGTGCCCCCAAGAAAACATTTTAACATTTTAAATGCTTGGGTAAAAAAAATCAAAAGGAGAATATTTCATGACATGAAATTTATGTAAATTTCAAATCTTGGTATCCATAAGTAAAATTTTATTGGTACACAGCTATACATATCATTTGCATATCAACTATGGCTGCTTTCTGCTACAATGGCAGAGGTGAGTTATTGCTACAGATAACACATAGTCAGCAAAGCCTACCATTTTTATTATGTGGCCCTTTACAGAGAAAGTTTGCTGGCTATTGCTGTAAAATCGTAGCTTTAAAATGGATAGCATGCTTTATCTCTAACATGTTCATTCCTCACTGATAGCTCTCACCTAAGTTAGGGCTGTTACTGGGACTTTGTCAAAATCTCTTTACTGCTATGATGCTGGACATCTTTATCAGGAAGGATGGATTCGAGCATATCTTCTTTCAATCCAACTCCAGAAATTCCTTGAGGTATTTAGAATATGAATGGCATCTTCCTTTATTTTGGCTTTAATGAATATTTTTACCCATTTAAATTTCTAGGCCCATTTTAATAGTGGTTTGGGAGAAATAGATCTTTACTCAAATTACCTTCTTAGTCCAACTCATGGCTATTTATGTTGCAATTTAAATGTAGGTTGTAACCAGAGTTTACACCCTGTAGGCTTGCCATGGATCCCCTCCCATCCCATGATAATCCACTATTGTTTGAGAATGTGTTTGAGAATGGAAAACAATTTAGGAAGCAATAATCTAAAGTTTAAGTGAAAAAAATACAGTTGATACCTGATTTTTTTCCCCAAGTTGATCTCACTAATATTTCACTAGGGAGAAAGGAAAACATGTTTAAATCACTGGCTAGCGGTTGTTTTCATTTCATTGTTAAATCCAATGATCAGCCTGGATAAAAAACAAAACAAAACAAAAGCAAAAACAAAACAAAAAAAAAACACTATGTTCTTTTATATGGCACTGACTTCCCACTGTTCAGTAGGGTATGAGTTTCATGGATAGAGTAGTTGGTATAGGCAGAACCAGATCAAGGATCATGACAAACTGAGGATACCTGGCTCAACAATCTATAAGAAACACTAAAACAACAGTGAGAAAGAAACAAAATTGAGAAAACTTAATCCAAAAGAGTTCATCTCAAAGAAAGCACTAAATGTACCTTAATGGAATACTTTGATAAGCCACCTGAATCATTCTCAAATAACAAAACATGGTTACTAAACTTCCTTCTAAGGGTGGTGGGTCCAGTTTGCAGCTGGGCTATTGTTTTGCGAAGAGTTACAAGAATGAATAGCTTTGATCCTCTTTCTCACCTTTCTCTCTTGCTGTTTTAAAGAGATACCTTTAAAATCGATATTTATATCCCTTTAAATGGGCAATAACATTCATCCTGGGGTGGGCAGAGATCTCCATATAAGTCTACTGAATTATGCATCAAGGGCTTTAAAAGGGAAAGGATTCTATGTGCTAAGTACCCCATAAGATCATCATACAAAATACTTAAAAGGTAATATTGCTCTTGAGGGATATTTAACAGTGTTATATGAGAAGAATCATGCCCAATGGGAAATCAATTTTTATTTTCACCCCTTTCTTCAAAATTAATGTCTTTAATAGCAAGGAGATCATTGGCAAGAAGGAAGTTACCTGCTAGACAGATATACATTTGGGGAGACAGTCAGAAAATAGATTCCTGGAGTTAAAATGTAAATCATGAACCCAACATTTTGTAAAAAAAAAAAAAAAAAAAAAAAATTTGTTAAAATGTAAATCATGAATCCAAAATTTTGTAAAAAAACATTTTGTAAAAAAAATTTGTAAAAAAAACCATGTTTTTTAAAGGCACTTACTATGCCTTAAGTCAGTCAAGTGCTGCTATAAGGAGTGGAAACTGTCACCATATATGTGTATGTGTGTGCATAAATAGATATACATATAGACAAAGATAAAGAGATACAGATACAGACATAATTATTTCATAATAAACTAAAATCTAGCAAGACCTGTAAGATACACAGAAGAGGATGAGGACCACAAAAATAAGAAACCCACAAAAAAAATAGAATCCATATTGGACCGGAATAAGGGCTTTTTTTTAGTGAAATGATTAATCCTAATTAATTAAGAGTGCAGAGAAAACATAAATTGATTACAGAATACCACTGATAGATCTAGAGAAAAAAGAGGTAAAAGCATTTAGAGCAAGAGGTGTATCTTTAGATTTGAGTTCACTGGTGGTATATTTTTTAAAGGTTTCATTCAAGTTTGACCAATTATTTTTTTTTTAAACAGATTGTTTTTTTTTTTTTCAAGATTTTCATCTATTTATTCATGAGAGACAGAGAGAGAGAGAGGCAGAGACACAGGCAGAGGGAGAAGCAGGCTCCATGCAGGGAGCCCGACATGGGACTTGATCCCGGGACTCCAGGATCAACCCCTGGGCCAAAGGCAAGCACTAAACCACTGAGCCACATAGGGATCCCCTGACCAATTATTTTTTAAAAATATTTTCATTATCCTCATTATGTCCCAGGCTGAAAGATTCTGTAGAAAACAAATATCATTTACAGGGTACTATTTAAACAAAGCTTGGTACATCTACAGTCTAGATTTTTGATGTTGTAATGCTAGATCCTTTTTATGTGATTTCTGAGTGAATGTGCCACATATTTTACTATGATACTATTGAGATTTAGCATTGTATGTGCAAAATAATCACTGTATACTTAGGGGAAAAAACAGATTTAAAAAAATGTTTTTTCTCTTATGACTTACACTTTGACTCTACTAATATTCCATACCATTTTTACCTATCTCCATGTCTCCATGTTTTGCTCCAAAATCAGGTTCCAAATTTCCACAGATTGTAGTGGGTGATACCTTTTAGTACTAACACTACCACATGAACCAACTGGACTATGAAAATCTGGGCTATATTAATTGCAGAAGTATCAGGATCTTACTTCACACCTGCAAAACTTTCTGACTTGCTAAAATTTGGATAGCTTCTCATGACAGATCATCAAGACTGAACTCCATGAAGACATCAGACTCTGATACTTACAAGTTAGGGAATGCTAGGAAAGTTATTTGACATCTTGAATCCTACTTTCCCCATGTGTAACATACTTAGCTCAAAGGATGGCAATAAAGATTAAACAAGATTTTCTATGTGTGATACCTGCCACATGCCTACCTGCCCGCTGATATTTTCATGCTAACCCACTCCCTAAAGAGACTGTTTCTTTAAATCCCTAAAATTGGGGTCCTGACATGAAAGAATAAATTGCCCGAAAAGGCCAAGCTCCTTCTGACTTTTATGTCATATTTCCTGAAATCTCACATGGAGTCCTGAGAATTTGCTCAAATAAATAGATCTCCTTTACCATGGATGAGTAACAGGATAAAGTTGATCATCTACCTTTTCCTTTCTTCTAGACTGTGGTCTCCAGAATAGAGGCTGTATCTATTCTTTTCTATATCCCTAGCAAGTGGTTGCTACACAATAATAAGTATTTGCTGATTAAGTAAATGCCATTTTCACCTTATCTATGGAAGTTCCATGGCTATTCATGCCTGCTGGGACTAAGCATGCATTCTCTATGCTCCTTGAAACATTGAACATTAAATTACTGACCTAGTCTCTCAAAGACTAGTGCTAGAGCCAGATTAGTTTTCCAAAATTCATCCAACCCTTTCTGTGGCTAATTCTACTCTCTTTCCTCTTCTCATTGACCCCTGGTGCTAAAGCCATGGGGTTTATCATATCTTTAAACTGAGTTTATTTTAATGGCATCTCAATTATGCTCTTCACCATCCTCTACCATGTATAGAGGTATTTCTATATATGTATCCCATCCCACTATCAAATAGAAAGTTCTTTGTGATTATGACCGGGCTCTCATTTAAGGCAGTTTCTTAATAAATGATTATTGTATTTTGACAATAATTTGGCTTATGGCCCTCTCAGAGATACTATTCTCTCAGAAGTCATTGGTAGATTAGTTCTGAAGTTAGAATTTATTTAGGAGGATTTAGGCCATATGTGAATAGATGGGAGGGAAGGAGGGAAGGACGGGAGGATAGTTTTAAGGAAAATTTTATAAGCAAAAAAGGAGTATTTGTGCAAGATGTTAAAAAGAAAAGAAAAGAGAAAAGGAAACAGACTTTTGAGGTCAAATAAAACTGGGTTAAACAAAATTAAATAAATTCATTATTACAGGACATCTGAAATCCTATCAAATGTCAAATCCTGTGCTATAATGGATTGTGAAATACACAAAGTTTCCTAACATGATTTGGCTATGAAAGTTTTTTGTTTTGTTTATTTTTTTTCCTGGAGATTCTAAAAGGATTAGTGGAAAATGCTGCTGTGCGTATGTATCCTGCTCACGATGGCTTCCTGTTGTCCGCTGGGAAAAAGTCTTGAAAAGATTAATCAATTCCTTCTGAATGAAATCTTATAATATCTCCCTTGACCCTTTGTCCTCTCAATTTGCCAAGCATTTTTTTGTAGCTAATTAATCCTTAGGCAGAGTCACTGCTCCATAGTCTTTCCTTCACATTATCTGGGTCAAAACCCTGCTCCAGACTCCAGGTCTAATAGATGGGAACAAACAGTATTATTAAAAACAATACAGTCACTATTATTCCCCTACTGCATAAGCATACTTTGTAACTTTGGCTTAATCTAGCCCTCCAACTTTAACCTCAACACAATAATAAATTTCCAGCATCTTACCTGAAGGATACAGAAATGTTTTCTTTTTCCCTGATTCATTTATTCAACAAGTATTTATTGAATGTCTACTATATGCCAGGCACCGTTTCAGGTTTTGAGATACATCAATGAGCAAACAAAGACAGATTTTGTAGAACCTACACTCTAGCTGAAGGAGGAAGACACACAATAAAAATAAACCTAGTCAATAAACAAATAAGTAGTTAAATGTGTCATAAAGCATAGGTGCTGTGGGAGAAACAAGCCAGAGAGTATAGGGTGGGATGTCGGTTGAAACTGTAAATAAGGTGGTCTCCTTGAGAAGATGGCATTTAGGAAACTAAGAAATTGAGAGGTGTAAACCAAAATGAGGCACAACTGCTATTCCTTTACTGGAGAGACAGAAACACAATTTTAATATGCTTTGGCAAGTCACAAAGCCAAGTTAAGGGTGCCATGGGAATATACGTCAGAGGAAAAGTCTCTAATCTGGGTATTCTGGGAAGGCTTTTGGAAGATATAATTCCTGACATGATTTTTAAAGGTGAAAGAACATGAACAAACACAAAGCTTATTTTCTCTAATCCTGATAAAATGTCACCTAGTTGATGAAGTGACAGCTAGAAGAGTAACCATTTTCCGAGCGCAGTTTTAGAAAGAACTGTGGGTTGTTTTTTTTTTTTTTTTTTTAAGATTTTTAAAATTTATTTTTTCATGAGAAACACACACAGAGAGACAGAGATACAGGCAGATGGAGAAGCAGGCTCCCTGTGGGAAGCCCAATGAGGGACTCAATCATGGGACCCTGGGATCAGAACAGGACCTGAGCCAAAGGCAGATGCTCAACCACTGAGCTACCCAGGTGCCCCTAGGTAGAACTGTTTTAAACGTGGTCTCTCTCACCCAACAGTGAGGGAGGACCCTAACCACTTACTGCCTCAGAGCTTCCACATTTCCCATCTGATATCCAGAGTGAAGAAAAACAAAGTATCTGAAAGTGCTTGAAAAACATAATAAATAGAGAAATTATAGGAGCCTAGATCTTGTATGTTGGCTTATAAGGTAATCACAAGTGACCTTTTAATCCGTGGATCCAATATTTTGTATGCTGTCCTTTCCCAAGGGAGCTGCCATTAGAAAAAAAGCTGCATAGTCAGAAGGAAAGAGAGAGAGACCCAGACAAGGAATGTCAAAGCAGGCAGCCCTGCAAAAGGCAGCGAGGGAGGGAGCAGGTCTAGTAGTTTTCCACGTAGGTGGCCAACTCCTTGGCCTCAGCGTGTAACTAGTCCTAAGGCCGAAGCTAAATGCTTTGTCAGTGTGTGTCCCTCATGAAGAAAGCACCACCATGGTGACCGCAGCGCCCACAGGCTTTGCTGAAAGCCATCTGAGTCTCAGTGAAAAGAAAGGGCCTTGTCAGACCAAGTTTAGCCCAGTGACACTGATCCCCTTCCTTCAAGTGTCAGTCTAAACCTGGGAGCTCCATTTTGCAGTCTGGAGGCTCCTCTTGTTCTGAAAGCCTAACCTTTCATTTGAAAATGTTCTCAAAGCTTTCCTCAAAATGAAAATATTTATTCAAATCCTCAGAATGCAATAAGAAAATATCCTTCTAGCAAAAGCAATGACTTAGCATTTTGGGGGTTGGCACAAAAGTAGGAAAACATAGCACAGAGAATCACAGCCCGTCTGGCTATTGGCTGGATCTTGCTTCTAAGGATTAAATCGCCTTACGAACTTGGCTTATCTTCCCTCTTGACGGTTCTTGGAGAGAATTCCTGAGACCTAATATTTTTGTGTGCCCTAGTTTACTTGAAGAGTCTTACAGAGACTCACAATGTCGGAAAACAGAATAATTTCCACAGCCTCTTTAGTTTTGAGATGGGGAAACTGAGGTGTGGAGAGGTTTTATGACATATCCAAGGCCACATAACTAGTGCTATAGCTTGGAATATAACCCAGTCTCCTGACTCTTTCATCTACTTCAGATTACCTCCTCCCCCTAGAAATCAATTTTCTATTACCCACTTTATTCCTCAGTCACATGATGAAGTTTGAATTAATGTTAGTACCGTTCTCAGACCAAACTCCAGGAAAAGTATTCTCAAGTGTGCGTTCTCTAGGGAAACAACACATGAATGAGACACTAGGTGGTCTGAAAGAGGAACTGTAAATGATGACACTTATTCCAAGTTCTCAGCCTTACAAAGCAGTAGAGCCAGCTTGCTTAACCTGTTTCCATATTTGCAAAATAAAGATGATCTGTTTCCATTTAGTGGTTACTCTGTGAAGTATTTGAAATCAGGGATGGGTGAGCGGCTTTGGGAGCTGGAAAAAAAGAGAATTATCTGCCCCCTCCCTGTTCTGCTTTTAGTAGGAATATATTCCTATATTCTACTAGACCCTCCCCTACATTAAAACTCCACTTCCCTCTTCCTTGTAAGGTTAAGCCCACTTCTGCCTATACAACATGAAGAATTCATCTTATTTCCAAACCAGGTCCCTGCATTATGCAGTATTTTATATGTCACTTAATGCTGTCATTCAACAAATGTTTGCATACTGGAGCATTGTGATAGGTGCTGAGGTCACAAACGGTTTCTTATTCAACATTCATTCAACAAAGACTGGAAGGAGTCGGAGTCTACCACAGAGCAATTTCTGTGCTGGGTGCTGAGAATACAAAGTAAGTTAAGATGGAAACATGACTTCAAGAAGCATACCTCTGGGGGAAGATAAAAGGATGAACAAATATTTAAGTAAACTGAATTTATGTTAATTTTTACATTGTCACACTTTGCTCTACTAAAAAAATATGCGTATTAGCTAATGTTTCTACTGAGTATATGAGCACAAAACGCCGTATTTCCAAAATAAGGTAAGGAAGCTATGATATTAGCCTGGATGGTATTGTCCTCATTCTCTTCCTATAATTTCTACAATGTTGTAGATGAAGAACCACTGCTTTTATCAAGCTGCTGCTAAGACTCAAGCCCAGTTCCTAACCCTTCAGGCCTCCTAGCATCTGAGATTCTGTGATGTCATCTGCTATTTTTATATACTTTGTAGGTAGAATTACTAATTTACCCACTTTTGTGATCTCTGAAACATCCCACCTCACCTGGAAGGACATGACACGATATCCATCACTGTGACCTACGGGTACCATGTTCCACCTGCCAGGCAGGGTCCTTTTTAACCTCCTCCATGTTCTTTGCAGTCAATGAGGCTATGCAGAACTGGATTCTAGGATATGAGGTAGCCTCCAAAGAGGTGTGGACATGGAAGATGGTAGCATGAGTGTATGTCAGGAATATCAACTGACAGTTCTCTTTAAGATTTAGAGTTTTTCCTTCCCCATGCAAATATTAAATTAAGCAGTAACAGGAAAAAGGAAATATGAAAGAAGATATGGGCAACTACATCTGGTGTTGTGCATTTCATAATTGTGCATTAAGGAATTTCTAATCCTATAGACTTGCTTTTAATAGAAACCGGATATCTTTAAGGTTTTATCTACCAGGACATCTTCCAGCATCATAGGAAAATCTCCTACAGAACAAGAGAAAGTGAGGCAGTGGCATCTGAGCAATGGACTGGTGTTAGCCCCAACAAAACGGCTTTAAGACTTAGAATTGTGGATTTTTCAAAGCCAAGTGGGCATATTTATGAAGGCATGGGAGGGATAACAGCAGGGCAGGCAGCAAGAACATTCAGCATGAATGTGTGCAAATGTCTTCAAAGCCAGACTCTGCAAGAACAGAGCCAGTGATCATATGGTCAAAAAAAAAAAAAAAAAAAAAAACCCTAGCCTGCACTGTTTTGTTAAGAGTTTGAAATTCCCTGGGTGGAGACATTACAGGGTAGCTAGGTTGTTTGTTGTTTTCTATGCCATGTGAATGTGACCATAGAACCAAACTATTTTTTCTACTTCGAGTTAAGTTTAGACATGTCCATGGGACACCTGGGTGGCTCAGCAGTTGAGCATCTGCCTTTGGCTCAGGGTGTGATCCCGCAGTCCCAGGATCGAGTCCTGCATCGGGCTTCCTGCATGGAGCCTGCTTCTCCTTCCGCCTCTGTCTCTACCTCTCTCTGTGTTTTTCATGAATGAATAAACAAAATCTTAAAAAAAAAAAAAAGTTCAGACATATCCTCGTAGAACAAGAGTCAACACAAAACCATGACTCTTAAACTCTCTTAGTTCTGACACTTCCAGAAGTGGACCTCAAGGTAAGGATTTGAGTACAAAGGTTTTATTTAGGTTGTGCAGACAACAATGGTAGATAAATGGAGAAGCAAAGCAGGGAGGGGGGTAGGGGGGGTGGTCAATAAAGATGTATTATTAAGTCAGCTACCACACTGAGGAGCTGAGGCTCAATCCCCTGGCACTTCCAGCCTGCTATGCTGGATGGGGTGGTCTGCTGTCATTCCAAAAATATAGAGATGCAAAACTGGCATCAAGGAGTCTGCTGAATTATCCTAAAAGATACAAGGGCTGTGGGGGTGGGGTGGAGACCAACAATATGTGCTGTACTTCCAGCCAAGAGGCTTAGAGGGCCAGCTAGTTTGTGCCCTTAGTGGAATGTGCAAGGGAGGGTTTTTCTCTTGTGTCATAATCATCTGCCCCAGTGGTGAAGCCCACAAGACCCAGAAGAGACACTGATTCCCTTTTGAGACAGATTCAGATCTTTAAAGGAATACACTCTCTTCAAACTCAAGCAACTTCAACAATAATTATAAACATGTAATAGGGAAGCTAATGTATCTAATGTACTTGGACTATAAAGATTTCTTTTGAAGGCTTAGGAGTTCCACCCCAGGGACTTGGGCTGATCTGGCTAACACAGCATAGTCAACTATGGCATAGAGAATGGTCCTTCAAGTCAAATGAACATAAGTTAGAATTCTGACCCAATTACAAAAGTGATTCTGGTTGTCTGAGCCTCAGCTTCCTGACCTATCAAGCAGGAATCTGCCCAGTTATATTAAAGGATTGGGGGAGAATTCTGAAAATCTGCATCTGTGAAGAACCTATTATGGATTGTGACAACTTGCAGGAATGCTACAAATGTAAATAAAAAAAACCATAAGCATCTTTGGAGCCCCTCAGATCTCTCCCAGTGTTGAGGCCCAGCATGCTTGGGGCGCCTTATACAAATCTTGCTTATATAAACCACCTTACACAATCTCTACTGATGTAGGCTGGGCTGACTTGAGGCATAGCCTGGAACACTCTGCTCTCATGCAGGGGACTTTCAATGGCCTCTGACGAGCTCTGACAGGAAATTGCCTCAAATGAAACATTCTGTAGGAGAGAAAAAGGAAAGCTGCTTTGGATCTAGACAAACCTGGCTTTGCTGCTTTCTATTCTACTCTATTCAACAAATGTTTATTCAGTATCTATTTTTTCCAAGTCACTATATTGGGTGCTATGTGACCTCAGGAAAATCCAGGATTTCTGCCAGAGATGAGGCATTTGGGGATAGAGAAGGAGTAAACACAGGCCTTGTCCCTTTTTGGAATACTGGAAAAGCTCTCCTCTCTCAACCCCTAAGCCAAGCCCACCTACCTAACGGGCTGGCAAAAGGAGGTATAGAAAGGCATGCTAACCCTAAAGGGGTTTGCAGAGTTAGAAAAAAGATGCCTGCCACTGAATCACAGCCCTCTGAGATTTAGAAAAGTGCAAATACTAACTCTAAAGCCTAGTAGGTGAAAGGATGAAGGCTACTGGTATATTAACATGCCTTCCTTTCTCGGATTCCTAGAGAATGTCTCCAGGCTTTCCAAAGGCAGTATATCTGACATCTGCAGTTAAATGGATGGTAATCACCAAAAGTTGGAATGTGGACAAAATGGTAATAGAGAATGATAGTTTTCTACTTGTTTTAATCAGGATAGCATGGGTGGCTAAAGGGAAAAGCTGGAGGACATGCTGGCTCTTCTCCATTTGCCCTTCTAGACCCACACTTCCGTTTCTGCTCTGCCCTGGAAGATGGACCTGAATAGGCCCCATCAGTAAGCTTCCTGCTGGGTTGTCGTGGGATGGTTGTGTTCTTCACCAAAAGCCATACCTTTTGCACGGGACCCTTTCCATGCAGCTAGGCTCGGTGTTCTCTCCCAACATTCCGGCCTGTGGGCACAGGTCCTACCTGGTGATGGCTTAGAGAACTGCCCCATCCCTTCTTAGTTTCCATAAATTCTGAGCACACCCTTTATTAAACTCTCCTCAGTTGCCCTATTTGGGTGTTTGCCATCTGCCACCTTCTGAGATCCTAACAGAGAGATCTCTGCATTTAGCGACAGAATCATGTGATCATGACCTTTCCATTTGTTAGCTATGTTCAGCGTAACTGCTTTAGTAAGGTGTCTTCATGTGTTGAAGAGCAAACACGAAACAGTTTTATCCTAACACTTATCAACTATATTCTGTTAAATCTCCATCTAGGTCAGGATACAAGCTCCCTACATCATACCTCAACAAGACCCCATAACTTTTAGTTACTCACAGTTACTAATAAAACTTCATTACATTTTACAGATAGTGCCATTCATTTTAAAACCTTAGTTGCAGGAGCACCTGGGTGGCTCGGTGTTTGAGTGTCTCTTTTGGCTCAGGGCATGATCCCTGGGTCCTGGGATGAAGTCCTGCATTGGGCTCCCTGCAGGGAGCCTGATTCTCCCTCTGCCTGTGTCTCTGCCTCTCTCTGTGTGTCTCTCACGAATAAATAAATAAAATCTTTAAAAAAAAAAAAACCCATTTGCAATCCTTCCTTCTCCCTGTCCTCCTCCCCACACCATGCAGATTTGCTAATGGTTCTGGTCCTGGAGGACAGGACCATAGTCAGCTTTTACATATATCCCCTCCCTCTCCTTTTTCCCTATGCTTCCCATCTGATATTGGGTGTGAGGTGGAGGAAGCAGGAACACACTGTCCCCTCTTCACTGGATTCTCTAGGTTGGATTGTGGTACTGCCAACTGGCTATTAGTTCCCTCTTGGTAGGCAGAAAGTACTCCAATAAGCATCTTGACTTGCAGTTACTCCTTTGCATTGGACTTCTGTTCTCCCATTCAGTACTCTAGCAAGGACATCCCACCCCCACTCTCTTGCTTGGGGTATCTATTTCCTAAGTATTCTGCCTCAGGAGTGCCAGCAAAGTAGCTCAAATCCAGTCACTATCTGATGAAGGAAAATTCACATGTCCTTGGGATTGCCCTTTGGCATTCAGTTCCACCATCTTGCTCCTCCATTTCCACACCCTGACAGCAGTGGCCATGGCCATTTTGCTGAGTCATTGGCTAAGTACCTCTGAGATGAGCAGTCCCCAGCTTAGGGAAGGGACAACACCTGAGTGTCCTCAATCTTTATGGGCACTTTTCTTGGGTTCTTTTCTCTGTGCTTCAGGAGGGGAAGACACTTGAGAGATGAAAGGACAAACCAGCACTTTCCTAAAGCATGACACTTTTCCCCCCAGTCCTCCTCCACTACAAGATTGGGAAGGAGGTGACAGTGTTCTCAGCAAGCCCTCTTGAGAGGGCAGTGCCTCCCAAATTTGATACTTTTCCCTCTTAAAATGTGAACATTGGATACTTAAAGCACTATGTTCCATCTTTAGATCTTAGTAGTAATTCTGTGAAAATCAAGAAAAGTCTTATTTAGCACCCAACACTCACTTACTCTATCAAAGTGTGGTGGGCAACCCACATCTATTACCTCATTTGATTCTCAAAACAATTCTGTAAATTTGTAGGGGTATTTGTGAACCCCATTTTATAGAAGAGAAAACTAAGATTTAAGGAAGATATGTGACTTGCAGAAAAAATTAACGCTAGAATGTCAATCTGATCCAGGATTTGATCATGGAAATCTTGTCTCTTGACTCTCTCTGTCCAGTGATTTCTCTGCTAGATCAGACTGAGTTCCTGGAGGGCCAAGACCTTATTTTGTTTATTTCTGAATCCTGATACACCTGACAAAGATACTCTGTGTTCTGCAAATATTAACCAAATGGAAGAGCAAATAAAGCAACTTATTTCTAGACTTCCCATTGGGTCCCAGAATCCCAGACCCAAAAGGGCCATTAAAAACTATCTAATCAACTTTCCATCTGGTGGTTGAACCCCATCTATGAGTCTGCTTTTCTCCTCAATATAGCTCTTCAGTCTTTTAAAACCTATGATCATAAGCCCCGAGCATCCTCTTCTCCCAGCCAAGCACCTTCAGTTAATATAACAATTCCACAAGAGGTAAGGTCTTGAATCTTTTATGGGCCAAAGGTCAGTCAACAGCAGCAGCATGACTTGCCAGGCACTGTGTTAATTCCTTTGCTTCCAATCTCTTATTTAATCCTCACAAGAAACCAATGGGAGAGATGTTGTGATTCTTGTCCCTACTCTAAGATGGGGAAACTGAGGCTTACACTAGTAAAATTACTTTTCCAAAGTCACACAGCCAGAAAACCATAGTGTCAAGTTTTGAACACAGGATTGTCTGATTGCAGAGTCTGCGGTTTTACACATGACAGATCTCAGACACGATCCCTACTTTGTGGTCTGACCAGGATAGTATACATTGGAGACATTGATCCCCTCATTCTAGAATGCTACACTTAAGGCTGCCTGCACCATCTAGGAAAACATTCTCCTTTCTAATGAAAAACAGATTCTTGCTTCTCTGTACTATCCTGAAAATACAGTTTTGTGGCATTCTCCTTTTTCATGTGAATTTCTTTTTCAGGCACACCCATTCCATGAAGCTGTTGGTTTTGAGAAACCAATACACACGTCTCTCACCAGTAAAACCTGACAAGGAGAGTGAAGGTCAAGCACTTCAAGGCAATTGGCATGTCACTGACGTCAGTAAAGAAAGGCTAATTGCTGAGAAGATGATTCATGTTGTTTTGAATGAAAAGGAAATGGATTTCTCTGTACCTTTCCCATCTCTCTATGTCCCAATCCTGTGCCCATGAGATATTTTTCCAGAAGATCCTCTGAGATCTATAGACATTCTGATTGCATTTACTTATTAAACTGGAAGAAGCTTTAGAAATCATCCAGACTGATTCCCTCACTAAATGGAAGAAGACACAGACACAGATAGGGCACTCAGTTACCTAATGTCACACAGTGACTTACCAATCAGTAAGGCTCTAGTCTTCTGATTTCCAGACTTGAATTCTTTGTCACTCAGTACTATTCCCTCAACCAATGATTTGACCGATAAGACTATCTAGATGCAGGATAGGTGAGAAAGATCACTTACTGATCACCTACCATATGATAGTCATTGTGCATTTAATCTTCATTGAGCATTATAACTACATTAAAAGCTGAAATTATCTTCATTTTATAAATAAGGGACTTAGGGCCAGAAATTTTAAGTGATTTGTCTATATGCACTGAGCAGGAAAGTGGCAGAACCTAGTTTTAAAACTGAATCACCCCAATTCCAGAGCTCATGTCTATTCCAGTAATGACATATCCATAGCTGAACCTTGGTCTTTCTTCTCTCCTCTTCCATCCCTCCTCTCTTCTTCAGTCTCTGTCTCAGTGTGTCTTCCCCTTTCTCCCTGCCCTCCTTTCTCTCTCCCAGTAAATGGAACCACCATCTACACAGTGGCTCAAACCAGAAGCTCCCTCTTTCAAATCCCACCTATTCAAGCTTCAAGTTCTGTACATGTTACCTCCTAAAAATCCAACTACTCCCTCCCCATTATCATGACCCTTAATCATGGCATCTCCAGATGCCACCTGGACCACTGTAGAAGACTTCTAATTCACCTCCCATCTCTACTCTCCACACTGGAGCTCAGGGACCTTTTTATTTGACCATATCACTTCTCTACCTAAAACTCAGTGATGGCTTCCCATTGACATGGGGACAAACCACAAATCCCTTGTAGTGTTCATGAGCCCTTCTCAAGCTGGTGTCTCTGTTCCCCTGTTAGGACCCCTCTCTCTCCCTGGCTCCCCAGGTTCTCCCCCAGCCCTCCCATTGTGCTTGGGAACATCTTTGCTTGGTTAACGCTTGGACTTCAGGTCTCAGCATGAACTTCACTTGTGTAGGTTCACCTTCCAGAACCTTCCACATCAGTTGAACTCTTCCTTGTGTACACTCCCATGGCACCTTTTATTTAATCTTTAGTTTCTTTAGTTTCACTCAACAAACTTGTGACACATGTTCCATTATCTATCCTCCCCTGTGGACCTTGTGCGCTGTGAGGAATATAGTGATGACTTCCTCATGGACTCCAGTATCTCTGGTACTAAACCCATGCCTGGAACATAACAAGAGTTCATTTACTACACAGTTAATGAATTAATTAATTAAAGGATTAACTCTCCAACTGAGAGGATGAAGAATGTGTGGGATCTGAGCATTTCTGCTATGGACAGTCTTTAAGCACCTCCTTATAAGCTGCTGAACAGAAAATGTAGAGCCCAGGTAACAAGTGTGGTTTGTGTTGTGCTATTTAATACCTCTTTGCTTTCCCAAATGAGTGGTACCTTTGTAAACAATAGTTGGTGTGGAATGAGTTTTTGGATTCACTAGCATTGGTTAACATGATGAATTCAATCATTGCATGCAACATATTAGCCACATTGTTTTCCTCCTTTCCCTTGCCAAATATTAAATGTGTGCTGGCTTAACTTCCTACTAATGGTCTTCCTTCAATGATAAATAACCATTGAGCCAGCACATGTGTCTGAGTGTTGGCAGCAATATTTATATATAAATACAGTGTGCCTAGATGTAGCAACTAAGAACAGCAGAGTACTTGAAGGAACTTCAGGAATCATTAAACACAACCCTCTTATTTCACAGATGTGAACGTTGGGCTTCCAGGTCAAGAGGGTAGATGAAGTACATGCTAAAATTACCCCTTCCACAGTTTAAACTGAGAGAAATTTTGGATAAAGCATTCCTTAAAAAATATACAAACCAACTACAAAGCAAGGAAGGAAATCTCCCCATGCCAGAAATTTAGAGGGAACTCCAGTGGTTAGTGGAAGCTGGAAAATGAATTGCTCCCAAGGGGATTAACCCAACACAAGCCTCAAGAACTAGAGTTTCAATGGTTATGTTGTAAAAAGATTGGATCAAAACCCACATCACTGTAGAGATCTGAAGCTAAGACCCCTACTTGGACATAGAGTTAGGATAGGCTTTCTGTCCATGACAAAGGATATGAAAATGTCCAAAAAGTAACACTAGGCCAGAGCCAGAAGCAAGTCTACGTACACTGGCTGAGGATGGAACCACAGCATGAATGGGAATTCTAAAATTGTGCCTTACCAGGAGCAGATCTAACTTGTCTTATCAATGTAGAAGACCAAAATTCTAGAAACCATTGAAAACAATTTAGAGAGGATGAATTCTATAGTGTCTTCTCAAGGACCAGCATTAAAGTATCTTGTAGGTTTTGAATAGTAAACCAGATGCTACCTTAGTGAATTTAGAATCTTATACAACCTTGGAAGGATATGGGGAATAAGATTAGGATGGCCACTGCTAGCATTCAGGATCTAGAAGTACAGGGTAGCAGGCTGACTGCCACCAGGGAGTCCAGCTGCCTATAGTGGGAGATTCTTCATTCAGAGCAGAAGTCAGAACACTATAGCCTATGAGCTAAACCTGGATCATAGGCCATTATTGTTCTGACAGCTATCTAAGAATGTGTATATATATATATATATATATATATATATATATATATATATATAAATTTTTACTTCTCTTTATATGAATGTATATATATACACACACACTTGTATATACATGTATATAAAGAGAAGTAAAAAAAAGAGGAAGAGATATGTAAGAGACCTTATATGGCCTGAAAAGTCTAAAATGTATGTATACCTGGTCCTTCACAGCAGAACTGTGCTTGATCTCTGCTCAGGAAGCTATACAAAAGGCATTGTGGTACTCTTGTATCTTGCAGCAGCAGCTGTGGCTAGAGAGCAGCTTTGCCTCTTTCCAAACCTCATGTGAGTGCTCCTTGTCAAAGCCTTCCCAAAGGATTCTGGGAAATGTAAGATTCTTAACACTTTACTTTGAAATGCAGTAAAGAGTTTAGAAAGGTCATGGGGCACCTGAGTGGCTCAGTCAGTTGAGAGGACAATTCTTGATTTCAGTTCAAGTCATGATTTTAGGGTCATGGGGTCAAGCCTTGCATCAGGCTCCACACTTGGCAAGGAGTCTTCTTGGGATTCTCTCTCTCCCTCTGCCCTCCCCCCTGCCCCATTTTCTCTCAAATACATAAATAAATTAAAAAGAGTTTAGAAGGTCAGGGATGATGGCCAGGTGACAATCCAGATGGGAAGCTCACATCCTAGGGCAAGTGTGGGAGCAAAACTTACATAAGAACACTCACAGAAAAAATGAATTCCCAAACCACAATTCCAAAACATAGATAAAAATCAATGCATAGAAGAGGGATCACAAATCCTCCAAAGTAGGAAAATAAAAATATGAGAACTAGAAGTACTATTGTGATCTAAAAAGGAATGTGACAAACACAAGTGTTCTAAGAATTAAAGGAAAGAATGGCAATGATAAAAAAGGAAGTTTTTTTTTTAAGATTTTATTTATTTATTCATGAGAGATACAGAGAGAGAGGCAGAGACATAGGCAGAGGGAGAAGCAGATTCCCTGAGGGAAGCCTGATGTGGGACTCGATCCCTGGACCCTGGGATCACCACCTGAACCAAAGGTAGACACTCAACCATTGAGCCACCCAGGTGTCCCAGAAGATTTTTTTAAACTAGATATAAGGGAGAACAAAGTAACCACCAAGATATCACTCCATACCCACATTCCTGTCTATGGGCTTTGTTTGCTAAGGAAAAAAAAAAAAAAAACTAATATAGGAGTATATGTAAGAAGCATAAGAAAAATTAAAATTGGCATACTGGAAAATCTAAAGTATTGAATATAGTATGAATAGTAACAATAAGAATGACAATATTCACATGAGTGTTTAAAATAATCTGGAGGTATAAAATTACATAACAATCTCATGGTGGTTGGGGTAGAGTGTTAGCAGAGAGATTTTGAAACATGCACAGGTCCACATTTCTTTTGAGAGCAGAATATAGGCACTGATTAACATTAGACTTAATGAGAATATTTGAAATTGAGGCACACATTTTCAAATCCTAAAGGTAACTACTAAATGAATAGTTCTGCAAAATTTCTAAATACAGTAGCAGCATCATGAGTGTTAAGACAAAGTGATTATTCCCACAGAAAGCAAGAAGGATGAA
Source organism: Canis lupus familiaris (assembly GCF_011100685.1). NCBI lineage: Eukaryota > Metazoa > Chordata > Mammalia > Carnivora > Canidae > Canis > Canis lupus. The sequence continues at coordinate 53,879,698 of NC_049226.1, read as the reverse complement.
CAGCAGAGAATGCAGGGGCTAAAGAGGACGTCCTGCAGGAGCCAGTACCATGAAGCTAGCTCCTGACAGGGCCAGGCCAGGATGGATCCTAGGGGGTGTGACTCCCAGCTCACTTCTACCTCATTTATACCAACATGTCCCTCTCCATATTCCATTCTCAATATTTGCAGAGGAGTCACGTGATCCCCATGCCAAATTTTTGTAATCCCATAAAAATTAAGATGTGCTTTGGTGGAATACTGAGAGAGGAAAAAAGTGCCTTTTATTTAAATATACATGGTTTAAACTTCCAGCTATGCCATTCACTGGCTATATCCTTGGATAAAGTATATAACTTCTCAGCCTCAAACTTAGCATTTGTTGAATTAAAGTAGGAATAGCTATCTTATACAATTAATGTAAACATCAAATTGTTTAGTATAGATTAAATAAACATAAAGCACCTGGTTTAATTCTAGATGCTTAGTATAAGTTCAGTCAGTGTAGCTGGAGTTAATGGGAGAGGAATCTCCAAAATAGGAAGAAGGATGTCAACGCTGGAGAGGTAGTGTTGAACATCAGCTCTAAGGAATGTGGCAAAACCATTAACTGAAAAAAAATTAATTGATGGTGAGGTGAGAAGTGAAGAAGGTCAGGAACAGGTGGGGAAGCATGGTACAAAATGAATAAAGACAAGACCTCAGGACTGAGTCAGACGGCAAGGTAGGATTGCCAAAGCCTCACCTATATGTTGTGCCAGTTATGAGATGCGGAGACAGGTCTTATGGCCTAGTAGAAATTAGCCCATAGGCCAATACCTATTTTTGTTGACATAATTTTAATGGAATCCAGTCACACCCACTTGTTTATTTACTGTCTATGGCAAAGTTGAGTAGTTGTAACAGAAACCATATTTCCAGAAAACCTACAATGTTTGCTATCTGGCCCATTTAGAAAAAGTTGGCCAACCGCTGTCTTAAAGGAATATGCATGCTCAGATAATCTCTACCACTCTGTAAATGGTGAAGCCAATCCTATGTCTTTAAAACAGACCAGTTCATTGTGTAGCTAACTATATCTAGTTTAAAAAAATCTTCAAAGTACTTCCAGCCCACTTACTACAAGCGCCTTCAGCTCCTTTGTTCTGGTCCCATGTAGTGATGGCCTACCTTCTTACCTCTAACTTTACCTCTAATTTCTGATCTGTACCTATCTATGGAAACTAACAGTTGAACATGGATGGCTTCCTAATTTAATCTTTGAAATGCCCTGGAAACTCAAGTTGTGCTCCCATGTCTTTTCTTGCACTTTATGTGTAAATGCCTTGTCTTACCAGGATCTAATCCTTCACAGAGTAGGAAGGCACCAGAATCACTTTCAGAGCAAGGATCCCATATTACCTGTTTTTCTCACAGATTCTGACACCTGAGAGAACATGTCTATTGAATGAATAAATACTGTAAAGAGGGAGAAATCCAGACATCTACAGCAAACAAGCTGGCTGAAGAAAAGGAGGCAAGAAGAAAGGAAATGCATAGGTCTTGGTTTCTCAGGAGCCAGGTGGCATTTGAAAATTGGGGAAAGACGAGACAGGAGCAGCAAAAAGAATGAAATCGTGGAGAACTGTGTGACATTTAGATCTGATTGTGAAGGCAGCTGGATGATTTGCACTTAGAGATGGAGCAACCCTTTTTACCCAATCAAGCTGCTTCAGCATCCCATGATGTAAATGTTGAGGGATGGGAGGTGGCAGCGATGGAGAAAAGAGGAAGGAGAAGTTTGGGAGGCTTGTGCTATCCACTGCCCACCCTTCTGGGCCTTGCCATGCAGTGGGCCCACCCTGAGAAATTCTAGTTCCTAGGCCCCCATGCCAACTGGCTTCAGTTGCACTTGGCCGTGGTAGGCACTGATGGCTGGTCAGTGGGTGGGAGGAGGGGAGACACCAGTCCATTTCTACTGCTCTCTTTCTGTTTTAGGGATCTCTCCATCCATGTTGGCCTCTCCTTTCCTGTCTCACCCTTCTCTCTATATACCCAGTTCCTATTCAATGCTCCCTTCGGCTAGATTCTGTGAACACTGTCATTTCCCTTGGTGTCTACAGCCATTGAATGCAAGCAGCTTTCTCTTAGGTTCCTAATCTCTAGGTGGCCTCACTGTCCCTGTTTGACCTTATAGCTCTTCTAACAGTTTGTCACCAGTTCCCCATGTTAAATTCTCCCATTAAACTTCCTGACCACGTCCTGTTTTGTTTTTGTTTTTTTTTTTCCCTCTGACTGGACTCTGATTGAGACAGTGATAAAGGAAGACAAAAACAAAACAACTTGCATTTATTTATCTCTGCCTCTCTGTCCTTAGCACTGGCCTGATACAGAACACATACTTGGTAAACACTCAATTAAACTAAATGAAAAATTCCTTTGAAAGACCCAAAGTGAAAAACCTTTCCTTCTCTTTTCCAACCTCTAGTAAGAATGAATCCAAGAAAGTGAGAGGAGAGATAAGAACATGTTCTGACATCCATGTGAGGGAGAGTTGCTATGAGACAAGTTCATGTGTCAGGGGCTGCCACGCATGCTGGAGCCCCCTGAAGCAACCTTCCTCTAAGACTTGGTCTAGACAAGGCGGCTGGAATAGAGAAGCCACTCGAATTTGCTTGGAAAGACCAAATTTAAATAAACTGTTGGAACTCTAAAAGCCTTGTGGTTCAAGGCAGAGGACAGGCTAGGGAGCTCAGTTAATAAATAGCTTCACAGGAGTCAGCAGGAGGGCAGGAAGACATGAGCACAGCAGATCCAGGCTCAAGCGTTCCAGTGCCCTGTCCACTTCCCAAACCCCAAGCAATCTCTGGAATCTTTTGTTTTTAATCAGTTTTTCCTGTCTTCCAGATCTTGATCAAACTTCCCCTAAGAGACAACAGGACTCACTGGTATGCGTATAGGACTTGGAATCTGAAAAGAGGACCCTGGTTTTCACTTTACTGCTTAATAACCTCGTGAACTTGGTCAAGTATTAAACTCTGTAAGCAGTACTTTTTTTCATCTTAATTATCCTTAATTTCCATCATCTATTTCACCCATCCTCCTAACCACCTCCCCTCTGGTAACCATCAGTTTGCTCTCTATAGTTAAGAGTCTGTCTTAACTATAAGACTCTCTTATCTATAAGAGAGAATAATACCTACATCCTAAGGGGACTATGGCATCCAAATAGAATGATCTAGTATCTTAATAATAAAAATACTTGAGTGATTAAAGAGACATGCTATGAAGTCAGTGTTTGGTTGGAATCTCTGTTCTTATTAATTTGTCCCATATTAATATCCCTAAACTGGTCTCTTCACCTATGAAGTGAAGATAGTAATAATGTCTACTTGATAGTGTTGTTGTCAAGAATGAGATAAATAACTGCAAATTGTCCAGGAAGGCACCTGGTACCTTGTAAGTACTCAGTACTATCACTCTCAGTATGTCCTGCTGTGTACATTGGAGGCACATGCTTATGTGCGGTGCACAATCTCCATGACCCTCCATGAGGTGAGTATTGCTATCAGCCCCATTCTAAAGATGTTTCTACTGAAGTTTAAGTTGCCTAGGTTAACATAGTTCATCCTCGACCAAGATTACATAGCTAATTACATAGTTAAATCTGACTCTGACTATAAACACTTACCCACAAATAACATGCATAATCCTTCTTAATTATTAATTATAATATCATTGCTATGATTACTGAAACCTATATAAGGTTCTTGATACAGACTGGTTATTTTTGTCTATTAGTTTCCCACCTTTCACATGTAAAGGAATATCTACTACCACCTATGATGTACTACATTGTGGGTGAAGTTCAAGTGTCATTTTCTCAAGCAAATTAGGATTATTTTTAATGCTGATCTACAAACTGAGATTTCTTTCTTTTGCCCTAGAGATATTATTTTTAAAATTTTTAGTCCAGCATCTGAATCAAAGATGGTGGTATTTTGCCATATGCAAAAATAAATTCCAAATGGATTAAAGACCTAAATGTAAGACCTGAAACCATAAAAATTCTAGAACAGAGCACAGGCAGTAATGTCTCTGACATTGGCCATAGCAACATTTTCCTAGATAAGTCTCCTAAGGCAAGGAAATAAAAGCAAAAATAAACTACTTGGACTAGATTGAAATAAAAAGCTTCTCTATGGTGAAGGAAACAGTCAATAAAACTAAAAGGCAACCTATAGAATGGGAGAACATATTTGTAAATAATGTATCTGATAAAGGGTTAGTATCCAAAATGTATAAAGAATTGATATGACTCAACACCTCCAAAACAAATAATGTAATTAAAAATGGGCAGAAGATATGAACAGGCATTTCTCCAAAGAACACATCCCAAAAGCCAATAGACATGTGAAAAGATGCTTAACATCACTCACCATCAGGGAAATGTAAAACAAAACTACAATGAGATATTATCTCACACCTGTCAGAATGATTGAAATCAACAACACAAGATACAACAGATGTTGGCAAGTTTGTGGAGAAAAAGGAACTCTTGTACAGTTGGTGTGAATGAAAACTGATGCAGCAAGTATGGAAAACTATATGGAGGTTCCTCAAAAGGTTAAAAATAGAACTACCCTATAATCCAGTAATTGTGCTACTAGGTGTTTACCCCCTAAATTAAAAAAAAAAAAAGAAAACCTAACTCAAAGGGATACATGTACCACTCTGTTTATAGCAGCATTACTCACAATACCCAAATTATGGAAGCAACCCAAGTTTCCATTGATAGATGAATGGATAAAGATTTGATATATACATACAATGGAATATTATTCAGTCATAAAAAGAATGAAATCTTGACATTTGCAATGACATGGATGGAGCTAGAGAGTATAATGCCAAGTGAAATAAGTCAGAAAAAGACAAATACCATATGATTTCACTCAGGTGGAATTTAAGAAACAAAACAAATGAGCAAAGGGGAAAAAAGAGAGACAAACCAAGAGACAGAGGGGAGGTGGGTAGGAGGATGGGTGAAATAGATGATGGAGATTAAGGAGTGCACTTGTGATGAGCACCAGGTGTTGTTTGAAACTGTTGGATCATTATATTGTATACCTGCAACTAATATAATACTGTATGTTAACTATACTGGAATTAAAATTTAAAAAACACTTTTAAAAATAAAGATAATGTTATTTTGGAGATATTTTTAGTAAAAGTAATGCAATATCATGTGGTGTTGTTGTTTTTGTTTTTGTTTTATAGCAAGCCAAGGAAATGAGTAATGAACTTGGAGTCTGGTACTCAGGAGATTAGGTCCAGCTCTGTGACCTGAGCATAGTTCCATATCTTATTGGACTCAGTTTCCTCATCCATAAACTGAGAGTATTGAGTGATGTCACTGATGACATTCCTTCCAATCCTAAAATGTGAATGTTATTTTGCCCACAATGTCAATATCTTTTATGATAATGATGGCAAGAGAAGACATTTACTTAACTGGGCACCTCCAAGCCTTCATCTGATAGCACTAATGTGTGTGCATATCCTCTTGTATTTGGCTTGCAGCAAAGTGTTAGTCTAAAATTACAGCTCCCTCAAATCACATTATTTCTATGTATTAAGCTGAATCCTAACACTTGAAGTTTGAAGTTTTTATGATTTTGGCCAGAGTAGACATCCTGTTTTCCAGGGAGAAGGGCTTTAAAATTTATTTCTCTGCAAATCTACTCTCTCTCAAAATCATATTTTGATGAGTTAAGTGCAAATGAATAAAAAACATACGGATTTCATTTTCCTTGAAATTCTCATGGGCTAAAAGTGGGGAAAGGGAAGAGAAGATGAGGAGGAGAAAGAGAGAGGGAGCAGCTACACAACAGAGGAAAGGGGGTTCCATTGAACAAAAATATCTGGCATTGTTTTTTGAAACAACTGCCAAGTAAGCATTGTACCAGATTCACTATCGCTTTCCAATAGCCAAATGGACCCTTGTGTCTCTAAGGACTGGACTCCAAATGCAGCATGATGAGGAGAAAGGGATGATAGTTTTGGAAGCAGGTCACAATTTAGACCATTTGCTAGTACTGTGACTATATGCAAATCAGTTCATCTTAGGAGTTCCATTTCTGCAAATGGGAATAATAATACCTATGACATATGGTTACTATGAGGCTTATTAGCAACAACATTTATAAAGTTCCCAAGAACATACCTGCAACATAATGATATCTAGTATCTGTTCTTACTTCAACATTGCTTGGCATCTGACCTAACTGCTAGGGGAGAATGAGCTTCTGGCAGAACGATCTCAATGGAGTCATCTGGGACTTTCCTTTATCCATTCTGTCTTCTTTCTACCCTTTATTTCTAAGTCCTGTGAAAAGTCAACAGCCTGCAAAAGTAATTGTATGTGTGACTTAAAATTTCTGTGCCTGCAACACAATATGTACACAAATATGTTACATGTGGTGGAAAGGAAAAAACAGCTAGAAGAAAGTATCCATGTTCCCCTAAGTTTGTGGTCAGAGCAAGTCCCCACATTTGGTTCACTTCTGGGCTGTTCTTGGCCACCTCATCCTTAAATTGCTCCCTGTCTCCATTCAGTTCCCAGAGCTAGGGTGTCTTTCTAGCTGTTTCCAGGGTTACCTTCTGTTATTGCTTCTTTCCAAGGCCTCTAGTTCCTTGGAAGGAAGGAATTAATTAAGGCTTAGTCTTCCTCTCTCCTCTCAGGCCCTGGGCCTGCTCTGTCCCTTTGTGTTACTACTTACTCCCACCCCCTCTCCTCCTCTGTCCCCTCACCATCATCCCCCACCTCCCAGAGTAGGAAGGAGGAAGGACTAACCTCAAGATCAGTTGAGCTTTTAAATTCACTTGTGAAATCATTCTAAATCCTAGACCAAATTGCCTTTCAAGGACAAATCTTGTTCTAGATCTAGATCCTACCCACCCCAATGTATTCTATACCTTGGTTTCCTTGTTTTCAAAATACATTTTAATAGAGGCATCTGGCTGGCTCAGTCGACAGAGCATGCAACTCTTTTATATATATATATAATATGGAACTATTCCCCAATATATATATATATAAATATGGAACTTTTCCCCATTACTTGCCTATATATATATATATATATATATATATATATATATTATATATCCATGTTCCTCTAAGTTTGTTTTATTCCCTACACACATATATATATTGTTTTATTCCCTACATATATATATATATATATATGAGCTCACAGAGTCATATATATATATATATATATATATATATATATATATATATATAACTATTCCCCACTACTTGCCTATATATATATCCATGTTCCCCTAAGTTTGTGGTCAGAGCAAGTCTCCATTTGGTTCAACCCTGGACCTGAGTACTGGAAGCCAGGGGGAAGGATCAACAGGGAAGAGTGCTGCCAGCAAATGGGAGACAGGTAAATGGGGGGATGGGTTAAATAGGTGATGGGCATTAAGGAGTGCACTTGTGATGAGTGCGAGGCAGCCTGAAGATTTTTGCCAAATAGCATCTTCACCTGGAGATGCCAAAATGAGCCACTCCCACATAAAGATGACTCTGTGAGCTCAGTTCCAAAACCAAAAGGAAACTTAAGACCCAGGATGGATTCCTGGCCTAGGCCAATCTCACCACCATAAGTCTCTCCTGCTCACCTGTGTAGTACAATAGACAACAGAAAGTTATAATTTTAAAATGTTATTAATATCATTAACAATACAAAATTTTGTGATTATCATGTATGGAGCTTCTGGTACATGACAAACTCTGGATTAGGCATTCATAAATTATTTAACTCATGATAAATAAAATCAATATCATGATCCCTGCAGGGACTTAGGAAGTTGAATTATTTTGTCTGGGTACTAAGTTAAGAAGCAGAATAAGGATTTCATTGCATGAAATTGTACATATGAGGAACTAGATCTTTTGAATAATGAAAAAACAGATAACAACAATAACAACAAAATCCTATGAAAACCTTTGTTTCACTTCCTCCTGAGAAGAGGAAAATTCATTCAGTGATGATAAAGAACAAAAAAGTTTATTCCTGGTTAAGAGTCTTCAACATAGTAGTTATAATTCTATGATGCTCTGATTTTCTGAGTCTAAAGCAATTAGTACCAGTTCATGGTATATAACAATCCAAACTCTTTTCATTCCTTTCTACCCCAAAATGAGAGGATAAGAGAAAGTAAAACATATAATCTTATTGATCTTATCATTACTCAAGTGGATTCCAAAGCACATTGTCATTTTTTAAACATTATCACCACTACCCTCCTTTGTCTCCCTGTATGGATGGGCCAACTTCTGCTCATCCTTAAATTCACCTTAGATGTCAATTTCTCAGGGACATCATCCATTTTTCTCCACCCCTTCATTCTCTTTCATTACAAATGTGACCACAGCACCCAGGGCTCAGCTGCCATAGTATCTGCCATGTTTTCATTGCATATTCTTTTTGTAGACTCTCTTCTCCTTGACATAGATATTGTTTTTTAATCTCTGGGCCTCAGTACCTGGTACAGGCTCACTAATCAATGAGTTAAATAATGGATTAGTAAATTTATTTTCTGGTCCCAGGAATTCAGCTACATAGCTATAGAATCATTCTGAATACCTGCAAACTCAACCTGAGATCTAAGAAAAGAATAGAGGCAATTCTACAAATAGAAAAGTGACCACTTTCTGCAATAATGATAACACAGAAAAACTCACCTCAAAAAAGGGAACAAGAGGCAGTACTGACTGCCAGGAATCTAGTCAGTATGGATATAAGTAAGATATCAGAACTAGAGTTCAGAATAATGATTATAAAGATAGTAGCTGGGCTTGAAAAAAGCATAGAAGACACTATAGAATCCCTTTCTGGAGAAATAAAAGAACTAAAATCTAATCAAATTGAAATAAAAAAGGCTATTAATAAGATGCAATAAAAATGGAGGCTTTTACTGCTAGAATAAACGAGGCTAAAGAGAGAATTAGTGATCTAGAAGACAAACTGACAAAGAATAAAAAAGCTGAGAAAAAGAAAGATTAGACAACTACTGGATCATGAGGGGAGAATTCAAGAGATAAGTGATATCATAAAGCTAAACAATATTAGAATAATTTTTATTCCAGATAAAGAGCAAAGAGAAAGGAAGAAGGCAGAAGATGTATGGAGGAAATTATAGTGGAGAACTTCCCCAATCTTGGGAAGGAAGCAGGCACTCAAATCCAGGAAGCACAGAGAACCCCCTGCTCAAAAAATAAAAATAGGTCAACATCTTGATATACAACAGCGAAACTTGCAAACCTCAAAGACAAAGAGAAAATCCTGAAAGCAGATTGGAACAAGAGGTCCGTAACCTACAAGGGTAGGAACATTAGACCAGCAGCAGACCTATCCACAGAGACCTGGTAGGCAAGAAAGGACTGCCATGATATACTCAGGGGCTGAGAAAAATATGCAACCAAGAATACTTTATCCAGCTAGAATCTTATTCAAAATAAAAAGAGAGATAAAAAGCTTCCAGGAAAAACTAAAAGAATTTTATATCACAAAACCAGCCTTACAAGAAATATTAAAGGGGATACCTTAAGCAAACAGAGAGCCGAAAAGTAACATAGACCAAAACAGAGACAATATACAGTACAGTGGTTTACAGGTAATACAATGGCACTAAATTCATATCTTTCAATAATTACTCTGAATGTAAATGCCCCCAATCAAAAGACACAGGGTATCAGATTGGATAAAAAAGCAAGACCCATTGATATGCTGTCTGCAAGAGACTCACTTTAGACCCAAAGACACTTCCAGATTAAAAGTGAGGGGGTGGCAAACCTTTTATCATGGTAATGGACATCAAAAGAAAGCTGAGGTAGAAATCCTTATATCAGATAAATTAGATTTTAAACCAAAGACTAAAATAAGAGGAAGGACACTGTATCACAATTAAAGAGCTTATCCAACAAGATCTAACAACTGTAAATATTTATGCCCCTAACATGGGAGCAGGCAATCATATAAACCAATTAATAACATAATTAAAGAAACACAATGATAATAATACAATAATAGTAGGGGATTTTAACACTCCACTCACTGCAATGGACAGATTATCTAAATAGAAGATCAACAAAGAAATAAGGGCTTTGAATGACACACTGAACCAGATGGACTTCACAGATATATTCAGAGCATTCCATTCTAAAGCAACAGAATATATATTCTTCTCAAGTGCAGATGGAACACTGTTCAGAATAGATCACATACTGGGTCACAAATCAGGTCTCAATCAGTACCAAAAGATTCAGATTGTTTCCTGATTAATTTTGGATCACAATGCTTTAAAACTGGAATTCAATCACAAGAGGAAGTTTGGAAAGAACTCAAATACATGGAGGATAAAGAGCATCTTACTAAAGAGTGAATGAGTCAACCAGGAAATTAAAGAATTGTAAAAATTCATGAAATCAAATGAAAGTGAAAACACAACTGTTCAAAATTTTTGGGATGCAACAAAGGCTGTCCTAAGAGGGAAGTAAATACCAAAACAAGTCTTTCTCAAGAAATAAGAAAGATCTTAAATACACAACCTTACCTTACACCTAAAGAAGCTGGAGAGAAAAGAGCAAATAAAGCCTAATCCCAGCAGGAGGAAAGAATTAATAAAGATTAGAGCAGAAATCAATGAAATAGAAACAAACAAACAATCAAAAAATCAGTAGAATGTATTAATGAAACTAGGACCTGGTTCTTTGAAAGAATTAATAAGATTGATAAACCCATGGCCAGACTTATCAAAAAGAAAAGAGGAAGGACCCAAATAAATAAAATCATGAATGAAAGAAGAGAGATCACAATCAACACCAAAGATATACAAACAATGATAAGAACATATTATGAGCAACTATATGCCAACAAATTAGGCAATCTAGAAGAAATGATGCATTCCTAGAGACATATAAACTACCAAAACTGAAACAGGAAGAAATATAAATCTGAACAGACCATAACCAGCATGGAAATTGAAGCGGTAATCAAAAACATCCCAACAAACAAGAGTCCAGGGCTGGATGTCTTTCCAAGGGACTTCTACCAAACATTTAAAGAAGAATTAATACCTATTCTTCTGAAGCTGTTTCAAAAAATATAAATGGAAAGAAAACTTCCAAACTCTTTCTATGAGGCCAGGATTACCTTGATCCCAAAACCAAAGACCCCACCATAAAGAATTACAGACCAATGTCCCTGATGAACATGGATACAAAAATTTTCACCAAGATACTAGCCAATAGGAAACAACAATACATTAAAAGGATTATTCACCACAACCCAGTGGGATTTATTCCTGGGCTGCAAGAGTGGTTCAACATCTGCAAATCAGTCAATGTGATACACTACATTAATAAAAGAAAGGACAAGAACCACATGATCCTCTCAATTGATGTAGGAAAAACCATTTGACAAAATTTGGCATCCTTTCTTGATTAAAACTCTTCACAGTGTAGAGATAGAGGGAACACACCTCAGTATCATAAAAGCCCACATCAAATATCATTCTCAATGGGGAAAAACTGAGAGCTCCTCCTGTAAGGTCAGGAACACAGCAGCGCTGTCCACTCTCACCACTGTTGTTCAACATAGTACTAGAAGTTCTAGCCTCAGTAATCAGACAACAGAAAGAAATAAAAGGCATCCAAATTGGCAAAGAAGAAGTCAAACTCTCACTCTTTGCAGATGACATGATAGTATATATGGAAAACCCAAAAGACTCTACCCCAAAATTGCTAGAACTCATACAGAAATTCAACAAAGTGGCAGGACATGAAATTAATACATAGAAATCAGTTGCATTTCTATACACTAATGAGAAGAAAGAAAAATTAAAGAATCAATCCCATATACAATTACACCCAAAACCATATGATATCTAGATATAAACTTAACCAAAAAGGCAAATGATCTTTACTCAGAAAACTACAGGACACTCATGAAAGAAATTGAGGAAGACACAAAGATATGGAAAAACATCCCATGCTCATGGATTGGAAGAACAAATATTATTAAAGTGTCTATGCTACTTAGAGCAATCTATACATTCAATGCAATCCCTATCAAAATGTCATCAACTTAGTTCATAGAGTGGGAACAAACAATCCTAAAATTTGTATGGAACTAGAGAAGACCCCGAATAGCCAAAAGCATGTTGAAAAAAAAAAAAACTGGTGGCATCACAATTCCAGACTTCAAGCTCTATTAAATGCTATAATCATCAAAACAGTATGGTACTGGCACAAAAACACACATAGATCAATGGAACATAACAGAGAACCCAGAAATGGACCCTCAACTCTATGGTCAACTAATCTTTGACAAAGCAGGAAAGAATATCCAATGGAAAAAAAAGTCTCTTCAAAAAATGGTGTTGGAAAAATTGGACAGCCAATATGCAGAAGAGTGAAACTGGACTATTTCCTCACACCATACACAAAAATAGACTCAAAATGAATGAAAGACCTAAAATGTGAGGCAAGAATCTATCAAAATCCGAGAAGAGAACACAGGTAGCAACCTTTGTGACCTCAGCCACATTAACTTCTTACTAGACACATCACCAAAGACAAGGGAAAGAAAGGCAAAACTGAACTATTGGGACTTCATCAAGATAAAAAGCTTTTGCATGGCAAAGGAAACAGTCAACAAAACCAAAGGACAGTAGACAGAATGGAGAAGATATTTGCAAATGACATATCAGATAAAGGGCAAGGATCCAAAATCTATAAAGAACTTATCAAACCCAACATCCAAAGAACAAATAATCCAATCAAGGAATAGCAGAAGATATGAACAGAAAATTCTGCAAAGAAAATATACAAATGGCCAACAAATCCATGAAAAAATGCTCAACATCACTGGACACCAGGGAAATACAAATCAAAACCACAATGAAATATCACCTCGCACCAGTCAGAATGGCTAAAATGAACAAGTCAAGAAACAACTGATATTGTTGAGGATGCAGAGTAAGGGGAACCCTCATTAATTATTGGTGGGAATGCAAGCTGGTGCAGCCACTCTGGAAAACAGTATGGATATTCCTCAAAAAGTTGAAAATAAAGCTACCTTACAATCTGGCAATTGCACTACTGGGTAGTTACTCCAAAGATAGAAATGTAGTGATCCAAAGGGGTACCTGCACCCCAATGTTTATAGTAGCAATGTCTACAATAGCCATACAATGGAAAGAGCACAGATGTCCATCAAGAGATGAATGTTGTATATGTATACAATGGAAAACTACTCAGGTATCAAAATAAATGAAATCTTGCCATTTACAATGACATGGAAGGAACTAGGGGATATTATGCTAAGCAAAATAAGTCAACTAGAGGAAGACAATTATCATATTATCTCATTCATGTATGGAATTTAAGAAACAAAACAGAGGATCATAGGGGAAGAGAGGGAAAAAAAAGCAAGATGAAATCAGAGAGGGGGACAAACCCGAAGAGACTCTTAGTCATAGGAAACAAACTGAGAGTCACTGGAGAGGAAGGGAATAGGGGAGATGGGGTAACTGGGTGATGGGCATTAAGGAGGGCACATGATGTAATGAGCACTGAGTATTATATAAGACTGATGAATCATTGACCTCTACCTCTGAAAGCAATAATACATTACATGTTAATTAATTGAATTTAAATAAAATAAAAAATAATTTAAGAATTAAAAATTAATTTAAATTTTAAACATGAAAATAAAAAAATAAATTCATAATTAAGATTCAAACTTGGTTTCCCTATTAATCTAGAACTCTGTCCAAACAAATCCACCTTCATGCTTTTAAACTGTCCGTAATTTACCCACCATGAAATATGTGAAATTATGTGTGCATTCCTTAGGTCAAAAGCTACAACTCACCAGCCTCCACAAACATTCTTATCAAGCATATGCACTGCAAAGTTGATCAGCTGGTATTACATCAGAAAGGCTGTGTCCAGAAGTAGCTTGCCACAGTAATAGCTATAATCAATTCCAAAGCTTTGTTATTCAGCAGAGTGAATGCCATAAATGCTTTTAATTGATGGAATTGACATTTGGTTAATTAGCAAGACAAATATTAGAAATTGGCTCCTAATTGGTAAAATGCATAAAATTGGCTAAAATAGAGATTCCCCTACACCCTTGCACTTGCATTATATGTGCTAGATGGAAGGCTCCAGCAAGGCCTATAGCTTATACTCTTATTAAAGATGGTACCTCCACCTTTCACTCTGGATGGCTGATATTGGCTTTAAGGGTCATCGAACACCACCTCTGGAAAGTTCCATGGTCACCTCAGAAACCACATTTTCTCAAAATTCTGTTTACAAAACCTGGAAAGGAAAAGAGCTAGAGCTTCGTTGACGTTAGAAAACACATGTACAAAGTCTTTGGTGTCAGCTTGCTAATGATGCATTTGTTTTTTTAAGAAATGTTTACATGTTTGGAAGAATTTGGTCTGAGATTAACTTTGAGAATGACCTGGTAGCAAAGTTCTGAGGAAGCAGCTAAAAATCTCCCACCCAAACTCTTTGATCTTACAATTTTCTACCAAAAAAAAAAAAAAAAAAACCAAGATGTGTGTTTAACCTCAACTAGCTTGGGTCAGCTTCTAACATATGACTTTAGCATCTTCCTATAGCTAACCAAGACAATGTGTACATATGAAGTAAGGTTTCTGAAGGAGAAATAAATGTTTACTCAAAATGCATGGAAACAAATTAGTGCCTTCACTGAAAATTTCCAGATTGTTTTAAACACAAGCCAGTTCTGTAAGTTGAGGACTTTTACACTTGCTAATGCAAAGCTCCTTTTGCCTTTATGAGCAACAGATTCAAGAGAATAAAACGACCTCCCTCAAAAATCTGGTCCCATATTACATAAGCAACCTTTTATTCCCTGTTGTTTTACAAAAGTGCTTTCAAAAGTGTCACATGCTAACCCCCTCCTCCAAAAAAGAAGATTTCTGTGGTTATATGGTCAAATTTTCAGTTGCAGATAATAGAATCCATACTAACCGATTTGAGCAGAACGAGTTTTACAAAAACAGTGTTATGGAACTGAATGTCAAATGCTAATATGAAGCCAGTAAAGGTATTTAGAAGCATCATGAGTATGGCCTGAAGGACTCCAGTGATGTTTCTCAAACTTTAATGTGTACACAAATCTCCTGGGATCTAGTCAATATACATTCTGATTCCATAGGTCTAGGGTGTGGCCCTATAGCTAATTAGCCCTCTGGTGATGCCAGTGCCAGGCTGTGAACCACACTTTGAATAATGAGACAGGGGCAGAGTCCCCACTGTCGCTGCTGCCACCTGCCAAGGGGGACTCATGCTGTTAACACTGGAGGTTAGAGTTCTGCCTCAAGTTCCCAAAAAGAACCAAACACCTCTCAGTTTTCCTTTCCAGAAGATTCAATCAGCCTAATGGGCTACCTCCTCTCATATCCTCTTCTTTCCAAAACTTAAGTGTATCTGTGTGGGATAAAATAGGTCAAAGATTGCATCCTATCTCAAGGATGTCCCACAGAGGAGGTTTTTGGATTTCCGGTCAGGGTAGGAAAAGATGCTAGGAAGGGACTGATCTGGGTGTTGAGGGAGCCAAGCTGCAGTACTTTCTAAAAGTACTGATAATATCAACATTAAGAATAATTATAATGGCTAATATTTATTGCAAACTAATTACATACCAGGAATTATGATAAATGTTTTATTAGTATTATCTTAATCTCTATAAAAACTCCCTGAAGTAGCAATTATCATTATCCACTTACAGATTAGGAAGCTGAGAAACAGGGGAGGGGGGAGCAGACTTGCCCAAGATCACAATGACAGTTAATGATAGAGAATTTGAATACAAGTGGCCCAGCACCAAAGCCCAGGCTCACTACTATGCCACACTGCCTCACATAAGACTGGAAAATCCTATTCCCTTTGTAGAGATGCATGATATAGTGTCCCTTATGGTCTCAGATAAACTCTGCTTAATCTGGCTTAACCCAGTATTTCTCAAACATATTTGGACAGGAAATTTTTATTTTGTCAGTAATATTTATTAAGATTAGGAACATTAGACGATGTCCCACAAAACAAACTTAAGGCAATGTAGTCTCTTTTTTTTTCTTTAAAGATTTTATTTATTTATTCATGAGAGACACAGAGAGAGAGAGAGGCAGAGGGAGAAGCAGGCTCCCTGCAGGGAGCCCGATGTGGGACTGGATCCCGAGATTCCAGGATCACACCCTGAGCCGAAGGCAGACGCTCAACCACTGAGCCACCCAGGCGTCCCAAGGCAATGTGGTCTTAAATTTGAATTCTTTGGCTAGAAACAGACCACGTTTAGAATTTTAAGCAGGATAAACTTTGCTCCACCACCTTCTATCCTGAATGGGTAGGTCTCACACTTCTCATGTTAGAACCACATGAATTTCTGATTCCATAGTTCTGAAGAATTTTCCTTCCTAACAAGTTCTTAAAAGATGCTGATAATGTGGTCCAGGTAGCACACTTTAATGATTGGCTTGGACATTGAGCAAGTCATTGTCCTTCTCTGAACTTTGGTTTCCTTATTTGTAAAATGGATAAAATATTGTCTATTTTTTAGTGTCCTTAATCTCCTTATTAACAAATATTAATGAGTATCTACAATGAGCAAGATATGGTGCTCAGTATGGGGATACAGTGATGGTCAAATAAAAAATGTCCCTGTCTTCATGAGTGCACAGCCTGGATGTGGAGGGACATGAGATAATTGTGTGTGACATGTGACATGTGTATGATCATGAACAGCCCGAGGAGGTGCTTGTTTAGCATTAGTTCCCTTCTTTGCTTCTCCTTTACTCACCGATAAAAAAATTCTTGCCCATTCCTATATCTCCACCCATATTCATAAGGATCATCTCCACATCTGTCCCCCATGCCCCAATCCAAACATATTAATCCTTTAATTCACAATTCAGTATCTGTGTTCTTACTGAAGACTTTCTCAACTACCCCACCTCATGATTACCTTTCATTATGTTAAACATATGTAACACTTATCATCTACTTTCTACATGGGACTTAAAATGCAATAATTATTTTCCATTCATGCACAGATTCAGGTATTGATATTCCCACATAAATCATAAAAATCTAGGGGGAATTTCTTGCCTTAACCATGTCTCCAAGCACTTATATAATACCTACCATGTGCTAGATACTAAAGGACATTTTTTGCTTCCTTCAGAGTACACTTTTCATTGTAAATGCTCAGAAAATGAGCATTGTGTACATGACTCAATTAAATCTATTGATTATTATTTGGTACTAGAGATAAATATAGTCCCTTTTTTATTATATTGTGAGCTGCTTGGGAACTGGGACAATATTGATTTTATATTTGAATCCTTAACAGTAACACTGTATCTGGCACAGTAGAGAAAGCCAACACATTAAAAACAAACAGATAAATAAAAGAATACTCTAAAAGAGCTCACTGACAAGTGGCTATAATACATGGTGGCAAGAACAATAATAAAAGTTCACTCTCAGTTCTAAATCTAAGAAGAATCTCTCTTTCTATGGAGTAGAAGGGTCCATAGGAAATAGGTAAGACATGTAAATCTGATACTGAAATATAAAACATTTTTTTCTGATTAGAGAATGAAAGAAAGGCCCATAAGAGAAAAATTGAATGCAATGGTCTTACAGAATTTAAGCATGAGTTGTTGTCAAAGAAAGATAGAAACTGAAAGTGATCGCCAAGAGTGGGTAAAAACAAAGTTGAGAATATAGGCATGCAGGTACCAGTTTGGAAAGTACCAGTTTGGATTACACATAAAGAAATACAGATTTATCTTGGGTCAAAGTTTGTATACCTGGAAGTTTATATTTGCCAGAGGGATTTTAAATGAATTTAAATGGATTGCAAATATTAAAACTGATTTTTATGTAAAAGTTCAAAGATTTTTATTTGTATATTTTTGCTTTTCTTGAAAAATAGGAAGATCTAGCAACACTAAGCCCACATTCTTCATGATGCCTATTTCCAATTTGAAGTAGAGTTTGATCCTGTAATTTGGGATCATCATACTGAAATTTTCCACGCGTTCTTTATTTTGGATTTCTTCCTTCATTCTTCCCTCATCAAACATTCCTGAGTACCAGGTGTCAAACACTATTCTAGGTATTAGGTAAGCAGACACATATGTGTGTCAGTGGTTCACGGTTTAGCAAACAAGATGAGTACACAAATAAGTAAGTTTATCAGAATTATCAGCACTTTGCTAGGACTCTTCATTGTTATGGGTTAGGGAAAGTCAGACAGACCTGGCAAAGTCCTGAAAGGCTTCACACAGAAGATACAAGCAGATTCTTAAAAACTGAACAGATAAGCCTCTCTTAAAGGGACAAATGGGAGAATGGGTTTTCCAAAGAAAGAGGAAAGGTAAGTAAGCCCCATATGGAGAAGTAACCAAAGAAATTCTGTAGGGTTTGATGTAAAGTGAGTAATGGTAGAGGGTAGGAGTGGGGGATGAGGAGAGGTGTGAGTCTGAACTGGTAGGCAAGAGTTGGATCACACAAGCTCCTGTACTAAGAATGTAGACTTCCTTGCAAAGAATACCATGGCTGTGTAAGTACAGACATTCAGTACATATCAACAGTGGCTTCAAAACTCTACAAAGTCTAAAATTCAAAACACTCTAAAATACTCTAAATTTTTTAAGTCTCCACAAGATTTTCTTAAACAAAATAGGCACCAAAACATACTTCAAAATACTTTTCTGATAAATAATTGGACACAGACCCATAAAGAGTACTCTTGGATTTATTTTATCTTTCCAGTGTTCCAGAATATTAGGGCTGGGAGCTACCCTGTATAGTATCCAGTCTTCCATTTCCCAATAAAGAAATGGAAGCACAGAGAGGGAGAAACTTGCCCAAAGTCATACAGAGAGTACAGTAGAGCTGCGTCTAGCCCTTGAGTTTCTTCCCCTCCCCAGTCCAGGACTTAGATACAATCATTCCACTCAAGGGCTTCTTGTAGCATGGCCAAACTGCTTTGCTGAGTCCTGTTTTCCATAACTCACTGCCTTTCTCAAAATTTCCTGTTTCCAATGATTTTCATTAAAAAATTGGAATCATGTTGCCCAGGGTGGGGGGAAATTCTAGTTTAAAGACAACATAAAATTGCTCTTAACTTTCTGATTCAAATCACCCAATTAGAGGCATTATGCTCTTTGAGACAAGTCACAAATCAGAAAAGAAACTCTGCAATGTTTTTGGACCCTATCCCTAGAGGAGGGCAGTTGAGGAGTTGGGGTGAGGTAGGGAGGAGGGATTAATTACGGTGGAAAGGAGTCACAAATTACCCCTGCACAGTGGCTAGGATTGGGCCCCTCAACTTAAAGGTCTGTGGAAAACACAGGCAGGCTGTCTGCTTGAACAAAACTCCTGGATGGAAAAGTTTCTCAGCTTCTGCGTCTGGTTTTTCTCACTCTTCCCTTTTTTCCCACTCAGTAGCACTTGAGTGGATTTGGAGAAAAGTCTTACACCACAGCACGTGGGGAAGCAACGTTCAGAATAAGCAGAGAATTTAAACCACTGAAGACCACTGAGCAGAGAGTTAGGAAATGTGTGGGAGTCAACCAGTCTTTCAAGAAACCTCCTCATTTCCCAGAAAGCCAAGGACAGTCCATCCTCATTATTTGTGGAGTGCTCATTTGCATATTTGTCTGCTTGCTAACGTAGCCTAATAGTGCCATGTTTTTCATAATTGTGTGCCTTCTGTTTGTGATTTCACCATTGAAAATAGTGTTAGAGTACTGTCCAGTGCTCTTAAGGGCAGGAGGGCCATGATGTGCTTACAGAATGTGTGTGTTAGAAAAGCCTCACTCAGATGTGAGTTATAATGCTATTGGGTGTGAGTTCAATGTTAATGAGTCAACAATACATATTATGGTGTCTTTACACAGAACCACACATACAGTAAGGTTATGAATTGATAGGTTTGGCAAAGGTGTTATGAACAGAGGCTCACAGAAAACTAACCCTGTATTTCCCCTGGGAGCAATGGTTCAGTATTAGCTAATTTAGCATTTGTGGTGACTTTCTAGAATAGAACATAACTTTACAAATAACAAGAAATGACTATAATTTACTGACAGCTCAGAAAGTCTCCACTCCAGGGAGGCTTTCTCTAACCATTCTATTTAAACCTGCATATCCCTCTCCCCTTTCCTGCCACTGTTTTTCTCCATGGCACAAATCACCTCCTCATATAGGATGGGTTTTACTGTTTGTTCACTGTCTCCTCTGGGATGTAAGTTCTATGAAAGCAGGGGTATTTGTCTGTTTAGTTCAGTGGTCTAAGTTCAGTGGTCTAAAATCCACAGTATAGAGTGAGCATATAACAAATAGTTGAATGAGCAAATGAATGAATGAGAATACACTTGTCAAGAGTACTAGGAGGAAAACCAATAAGCCTTGTTTCTCCTCATGGTTCATTGGTATCTTGGTAATATATTACTTTAACCAAAATATGTACCTTCTTTGGACATCATTCATAAAATAAATAAATAAATAAATAAATAAATAAATAAATAAATAAATAAATAAATAATTCTAAGCATTTTGTGCATCATGTTCTGCTTTGAAAATATGAGAAAAACTATGAATACTCTGCCTAGAAAAAAATTAATATTCAGATTTTGCACATATCACCCATATGGTCAAGTGGTTCACAAAACTGCCTCTGTAGTTTATAGATCTCAGTTTAGGAAATGACAGCCGATGCAGGACTCAATCCTCGGGCCCAGTATCATGCCTTGAGCCAAAGGCAGTCACTCAACCACTGAGCCACCCAGGCATCCATAAGGGAAGAATCAGGTGGAAGGCACATCCTAGGCAAAGGTGCATATATGAAAAGTACAGAAGATGGTTAGAAAAGAATAAATAGTTCTGGTCTCTAGCTGGGAATGCCTGCCTGGCTTAAATATGCAGATGGGCAGCCTGGGTGGCTCAGTGGTTTAGCGCCACCTGCAACCCAGGGTATGATCCTGGAGACCTGGGATCGAGTCCCATGTCAGGCTCCCTGCTTGGAGCCTGCTTCTCCCTCTGCCTGTGTCTCTGCCTCTCTCTCTCTCTCTCTCTCTCTCTCTGTGTGTGTCTCATGAATAAATAAATAAATAAAATCTTTTAAAAAAATATATATATATATGCAGACTATGGAAGAAACAAATCCTCTTATTTTGTCAGCTAGGGCACAAGAGGATTGTCCTCATCTGCTACTGAAGTTATACCCCACCTCCACCACCTTCTGGTACCCCGAGACAGCCAATGTTCACACCCCCAGTGACATACACAAAGTTCCTATACTATGCCAAATACTTTAAATAGGTCATCTCATTTCTTCACTCTTTTTTCTCAGATGAGGGAATTGAGGCTGAAAAAAAAGTGTGAAATAATGTATCCAAGGCCACTCATTCAGTAAGGGGTAGAGTCAACGTTAAGAATCCACAATGTCTAACTCCAAACCCATGGTCCTTTCCCCTGCGCCATGATGCTTTTGCCTCAATGTGCCTATCCTTAATCCTAGTTGGGTGGAATTCGAAAGGATATGTTGGGGGGATGCAGAGTTGAGTTGCAGCCTGGAGGCACTTGGAAAGGGGTAACGGACTTAGGTCAGGATGTTCTACCAGTCAGGGACCCCAAGTTAAAACTACATACTAAAAAAAATAATAATAATAATAAAACTACATACTGATGAGAAGGGACAAGGAGCTTACACCATGCAGCAGGCCATACCACACCAGCATTACTCATCCAAATTTCATTTAAACATCTCTTCATCAAATGTTTGATTATGATATAATTAAAAACAGTAACTATTATTCTCTTTATTTTGGAGATGTAGAGATGGGAACTGAGAGACAGATGATGTGTTCAAGTTCTTACTGCTAGTCAGGAAAAGACCCACACACTGAACCCCAGGGCGAATGACCCTACAGTCAGCTTTTCCCTACCATATGACACTGCCTTTCTGCGTGGAATGCAGTCTTTGCTGTGAAAAGAGAACCTTCCAGATGAACATTCCATTCTGCATATAAGAAAATCTTGAAGGTTTAGGTTGAGCTGATTGATTTCAAATGATCCTTTTGAGTAGATACTTCCACAACTCTCAATTTTCAACTTGTTTTATAGACTTTTTCTGATTTCTTTTTCTGATTTCACCCAGCTTTCCCCTGCTTTTATATGAGAACATCTGGGTTTCCAACCATAATTCCTTCTCTTCAAGTCAGAACCTTGATTGGACAGGAAATTAAGTTCCTTCTCTCTATTTTGCATGGTTGCCAGCTGTCCCCCTGTTTCCCCTTTACAGCCCAGAGAACATGCATACAGAGTCCTTCTCTAGCCTAGTCAAGGAGAAACAATACTTTTACCTATTGGTTAAATCTGAAGAATGGTCCTACAGAAGTCTCTGTAGCCACTGTCTTCCTCATATCCTGCTCTCCACTTCCAGTCAGCCAATTTGTATTTCTACATTCAGAGCACCAGTCTATCTCATCTTGGTGCCTCTGCTCATACTGTCAGCATCATCCGTGACCCCCCAACCTCAAAGAGGGCTAACCAACTGACCCAAAGCTTTCTCACCTTTTAAAAAGGCAGCTCAAATACCACTTCCTCCAAGAAGTCTTCATTGATCTCCTCCAATGGATATTAATCTCTCCCTCTTAGATCACCCCCAGCTGTATATCTCTTTCTGTTACCTTAAATTATCACAATCAAAAAAAATTATCAATCAAAAAAAATTATCACAATCACAATCTATAAAACTGTCTCATCTTCTTTTCTTAACTACTTGACCCCTCTATTTTTTTAGGGCAAGAATAATATGGGATTAATATTTGATCCGTTACAACATAGTGCTTAAATTTACTAGTTCAATGCCTCACCAAAAATTATCATCATCATCATAATGCCTAAACACTTATTTTGAACCACATATTTTTCATGTCTTATTTCTAGTCCTTGTAATAACCCTGCAGGGTATTTTTCATCCTCCTTTCATCCTTGTTCATGTAAAGAAACCAAGATGTGGTCAGCCAAAAAGTGGAAGAGCAAGGATTCAAACTTTAGCCTGTTCTTCCAAAGCCCTTTGATTTTGGCCCTAGAGTTTGGTGCAGTTGAAAAATTAATTCAGAAAAGTAAGGTGCTACATGGATTTACTGAAGACTTTAAACTTTAAGCCACCATACTCCTACTGTCTGAAACAAAATTGAGATCAGAAAAAAGTTCCCTGGAATGCCTGGGTGGCTCAGTGATTGAGCATCTGCCTTCTGCTCAGGGTGTGATCCCAGAGTTCCAGGATGGAGTCCCACATTGGGCTTCCTGCATGGAGCCTGCTTCTCCCTCTGCCTGTGTCTCTGCCTCTCCCTCTGTGTCTTTCATGAATAAGTAAATAAAATCTTTAAAAATAAATAAGAAAAAGTTCCTTAAGTACCTTAAATCATTGTCAAACAGTCCTTATACAAAAGGCATTCATTTTGAGAATAGTATAGTTTGATGTTCATGAACGCAAATCCTGAATCCAGTTTGCCTTGGATTGAATGCCGACTCTGCTATTTGGCTAGCTCTGTGTTCTTGGGAAATTCCTTAACTTCTCCAGGTCTTATTTCTCCATTTGTAAATGAGCATTATCATCATCACCATCCCTACTTCCAAAGGTCTGGGGCAAGAATTAAATGAGTGATATAAATATGGTGCTCAGGAATGCGCTTGTTTAGTTTAATTATTATTATTATTATTA
This sequence comes from Canis lupus familiaris, assembly GCF_011100685.1. NCBI lineage: Eukaryota > Metazoa > Chordata > Mammalia > Carnivora > Canidae > Canis > Canis lupus. The sequence continues at coordinate 53,855,877 of NC_049226.1, read as the reverse complement.
TTGGGCCAACAGCTGTAAACTGTTGGCTTAAAGATAGGATACAATATGCAGATGATTTTAACTGTAATTGCTTCATATAGTGTATTTTGAATAAGTGATTTATAGCCAAAATTTAAAATGTTTTAGATTACACACACAAAAAAAGTGGATTCCTACCTTCTCTTAGAAAATCAGAAGCTCTAGTAACTCTGAATACGAATTCCTACCTGGCCATAATCTACTGGGGCTGAGTAATAATAGCTTGCCCAACTTAAAAAAAGGCATGAACTCTCAAGTGCATCACTGGAACCCTGATTCCCCTATTGTCCTTCTCTTTTCTGTGTTTTGTGCTCTTAAATGAGTGGTCCCTGTGCTATACCCTTGCTAAGAATATTTTGAAGTGTTATCTAATCTACCATATGCTTCAGTGAGTTGAGTTATCAAATTTTCCAGTCCAAACTTAATTTGAAACAGCAAACTAGGTAAACATTCACATTAGCTGACTGATAGGAAAATGGGTATTAGAGTAGATTAAGCTGAGAGGAAGAAAAACTCAACAGCAGACATGGCACTCCATCAAAATGAAGCACCACATTCAAAATCACATTCAAAATGTGGCATCATAGTGCAGTATCATACTATGTGAGTGCTTGCTTATAAGAATGATTCCCCCCACTTCCCATTTTAAGACATTCCTCAATATTGTATCTCCTTAGCAAGTCTCCAATCTCTCAGTAATACTTTGTATACCAAACCAGAAGGAATGTCTTATGCTCTTATCTCCCAAAGTACAATTTAAGAAATTCTACTGTCATCCTTATTGCAGCCTTGTCCACCAGACTGAGAGTCCCTGGAGTACAGGGGCATTGTAGAACTTGCCAACTACCCGTTAGGGCTAAGCAAAGTGACTTGGAGTTATTTAATAATTGTAGATTTGAATGAATTTTAAGAAAATTTAAAACCATCCATTTTTCCAGGCAACTTAAGCAGATAGTATGAAATATAATAGTTCACAAATATTTCAATAAAAAATGTTTTAAAAATTTGGAAAGCATTGGGTACATAAATGGGTTGATTCCCATTAGAAACATTTATTTACATTACTTTGCCCTTAGGACTACACATGCCCAAGCCATGAGTTGGCTTCCTCTTTGTTTTTTTGTGCTTCAACTCTCTGTATCACTTTCCAGCTTTTTAAATAAGAATTTATATTCATCCATCAGGTCTTATCTTGCACCTCACCTCCTCTGAGAAGCCTCTCATAATATCTAAGACTAGATTTAAGTCTCCCCCATGAGCCCCTACAGACTTCCTGCACTGTCACGCTATGAAAATTCCCTAGACTATCACCTCCGTAAAGGCAGAGATTACATCCCATTCACTACTGGGATCTCTTGGATAGATTGTTCACAAAATATTTACTGATTGAAAAAAAAAATGAAAGCATGAATCAACAACTGAAGGGGTATACTTCCAAAGTAGTTGTAAGAGCCCCAATCTAAGTTGTCATCATCACTATCAGAAATGTTAAACATGGGGGAGCAGAGCTGAGAAACCTGCTTTGACTAACACTACCGTCTGTTGCTCCCATATGTGGCTGCCCCGGCTTCAGCTCTTCACCCATTATATACCCACTGAGCTTTCCTGAAGCTGACCCCATGCAGGCAGGGCTAGTGGGGTGTGTTCCAGCCTCACCAACCTAATTGTTCCTCATTTCCTGCCCATAAATGGTACAAGGTGTGGAATTGTACCTCCCGATGTCCCAATTTCAATCATTTGTCTACATTAATCGAAACTAATGGCTTTTACAAATGTAAGTCTTTAAGCTCCAGTAAGTTACATGTGTTTGAGACCACTGAAAGAATGCTTCCAGGAAAACGTTCTCCAAATATCCTGAAAGCAGGGAGAGAGCCCAGCATTCCAAAGCCCTGTGCCTTTGCTCGGCAATCCCTCAAGAGATTGGGTTGTTATTATTAATAAAGTGTGACTTCTCCAAATGAAAGAACAAAACCCTGTGTTTTGCATGGAAAAGACAGGCACAACAAGATCCAGATCACATCAGTTCATTCGACACCAAAAACATGTATTTAACTTCCATCTTTTCTAAAAAATATTTTTAAGGAATATAATGGCATTAGATAAGATTTTTAAAATATTTTTGTCCTTGAGCCCATGATTAGACTATTTTGTTACCATCTTGGAAGAGCCACTGTCAGTCTTTTTTCATTGTTATTGCATTCAAACCAATGCAGTCTCATTTCCTTTTTTCGTGGAATGTTATACCAAATATATCTTTCTGGTTATAATTACGTTTTAAGAGATAGTATTTATTTTAATATATATAGTTTAATCTCCTTAACTACTGCCTATTATTAAGCATTAAAATATAAAGCCAATAATTTTTAAAACACAGTAATTTAGAAAGTAAGTAACAGATTAGGAAAAAATATAATACACAGCAACTATAAAAGATTATAAAAGATTCCTCACTCATCTTGGCATTAGATATCTGATTAGCACGCCTTTTGAGAATTCTCAAATTTCATCATTCTGAGAAGCAGACACAGGAAGGCAAAATTCTGATAATAAGAATAGACAGCAGGAAAGAATTTTTTAAATAATTTTTTTTGAAAACTGTAAGTGTAGTAATAAATGTGAATAATTCCAAGTCCCACAATTAAAAGGCAGATAGTCTCAATTCACTGAAACAAAAATTTAATACTATATTATTTACTTAACACAGTGTTGCTAAGATTAATTACCTGATACAACTAGGAAATAATTTCAAAACTACATTGTCTTAACCTGAAATCCCCCCAAAAGTATATACTAAAACAAAGGCTAGTGTGCAAATAGTTCAGTCCTGCAAGTCAGAGTTAGGACCAGGGCAAATGAAACACAGAGAGAGAAAACCAATAGGATGCATGATTATTGATCCTATTATTGTTGTGGGAGACTAACACTTGATCCTGCCAGGGCTCCTAAGGAGCCAGCTAATATGCTTCTCAGAATTATGCTCCCAGGAGTGTGCACAGAGGAAGAAATTTTATTCACTGGCTCTCCATCCCATTGGTCAAGATAACTCCATGGGAATTAACTTATTCAGACATGGACCTTCCCTGGCTTTGCCAGTTAAAATAATACTCCTCCCTATTGATTGAACTGGTTGTCACAGCAGCACCTAAAGTATGAAATAATGCTAAGAGGATCTGAAGTGGCTCACAAGAGGTATCTGACACAATCCATCACTGGCATTGTTCAGATTTATTCATGCCTTCCATTAAGTTCATCACCTTCAAGGAGGTGGCTAATTGCTATTCTGCAAGTGAGAAAAGCTAGGTCCTCACAGTCACAGCTGTCCCAAGCCTTAATTAGTATTCATCATCCCCCTCTTCCAACACCCTCTACAGATTTCCCCCACTCCCAGGCAATACTTCAGCTAGTCAAGGCTGCTTTCCTGGTGAACTGTCCCAGGAAATCATCTCTAAGGGTGCTAAGCACTTGGCTGCTCTCATTCATGGTTTGCTTTGGTTGTCAGCTCACTGTTAACACCATGCATGGAAGATAGATCCCTTGGTTCCTGACAAACTTGGCTCTGGCTCCATTCTGTGGCAGCAACCCAGCTCCTCTTGGTAATTAGGGCCCACTACACCCAGAAGTACAGCAACTCTCTTCTTTGCCTGTTGGTCCAATGATAGAGGAGAACAAAATGGACTGTGGGATCTTTTCCAGGTTCACCAATTGTTTGAATTTTGAAGTTCAGTTTGGAGTTAGTGGAAATCTTACTGTGTCTCATGGTAGAGGAGCCTCCCCAACCCCTGCTTGGGAACTAGAGCCTTTAATCCAGCAGATCCTGGTGATCAAGCCCTGAAACTCACCCTGAAGGCCCATACTTTAGGAGCTCTCCTGTAACCAACTCACTTAGCTTGGATTCCCTCAAAGGCAAAACCCAAGACCAAATCTTGTATGCAGGTAGGCTTATTTAGGAAGAAATTCTGGAAATGAGGGATGAGAGGAAGGAGAAGAGTGAAAGAAGAGGAGGAGGAGAAAGGAGAGAAAACCAATGAGGATGCATTGTAGATTAGGTCATTGCTATGGTAGACAGGTGCTTCATAAATGTATCTTGAAATTATGTACTCAGGAGTTAAAGAGAAAAGAATTTCTATCATTATATGGTTAATTTTCCCTTTCCATAAAATGAAGTCACTAATTGTTGCCAAAATTCCCTTTCTTTAAAACCCTATATTCCTGACATACAGTATTGGCTAATTTTATTTTATTGTCTGGGTCAGACACATATTCCTGTATCAGGTATCATTTTATATTCTTCTTGCCCTGAACTTATCCTGCCTCGAAGCTCCAGGATTGGATTTCTGTCAAGTTTCAAGACTTTGACAATCCTCCTCCCTGTTCAGCGTAACTTCCAATGGTTCACACGTTGTCCCTGTTTCCAAAGGGGCTTTGCTTCCCTTACTCTAGCTCTCCCTGACCACTCCCCATGCATTATGGATGGATGTCATGCTTTCCCAAACCCTTCAAGCCATTAGTAGACCAGAACATATTGTGATGCTAAAAATCTTTGCCAAAAATTCTTGGCTATGATCACATTGACTCTGAAGAAACACATTTTATTTTCCAGATAGATTGAAAAACAGCAGAAACTCCAACAAGTGAGTTTTAACTTATTCCCAGAGAAGAATTTCTGGCTGAAGAGAGCACTGGAGGGAGACAGAAGACATAGGTTTGAATATGGTCCTGACATACCAGGTGAGGGTCCTTCAGAAAACTGAAGCTCTAAAGGGATAAGACTATCTTCCCATCTGTGAAATCAAGTATTAGATATATCTATCTCTTGAGTTGCTATGAGATTCAAATGCAAAATCAACTAATATTTGCATAGCTTATCATTATTTCATACATTATTATTGTGAGTGTTATTACATTATCATTAGCTTAGTGTGTAAATTGGTAAAAACACCCACCTACCAATTGGTCTTCTTCAACACGCATTTATTGAGAACTACTATTTCCCAGGCTGGATGTAAATGTCAATGTCTATAAATAAAGGTACTTGACAAGTCCTAATAAAACTCCATTCCTTCTATATAGTCAGCTTGGGCTGTCACAACAAAATACCATACACTAGCTGGTGTAAACAGCAGAAAATTATTTTCTCACAGTTCTAGAAGCTAGAGGTCCCAGATCAAGGTGCTGGCAGATTCAGTTTCTGGTGAGAATCTCTTCCTGGCATGCAGATGGCTGTCTTCTGGCTCTGTCCTCACCTAGCTTTTCCTCTGTGTGTGTACAAATAGAGAGAGATCTATGTGTCTCTTCTTCTTCTTACAAGGACATCAAACATAGTGGATTGAGACCCAGTCTTATGAACTCATCTAATGTTAATTACCTGGGGAAAGGTTATTTCTTCAAATACAGTCACACTGAGGGTCAGGGCTCCAACATAAGAAATTTAGGGATCAAAATTCAGTCCATACTATCTCCTGAGCTTCTAATATAAACAAGTGAGGGGGGGGGGGAAAGAGATTCCCCCTTCCTTTCTTCAGATTCATGCATTGGAAAGAACTCCTAGTATCTGTTCTTTGGAAGAGAACCACCTCTCAAACCAAAGCCACCTCTGCCTAAAAACTCTTGCCCAGGGAGGTCGTTTGGCCATTGCTCTTCTGGGACTTCCCAGCCTGGGCCTCCCATCTTCCTCACTGTTGAGGGTGGGCTCCAGCTCTGTGGTATATGCCTCAGTTTTAGCACAGAAGAGGCTTATTTTAGCTTTCTTTGCCTAAATTTCTGAATCTGCTTCTCTACCTTGCTCCTCTCCTCTCCCCCTCACTCTTGCTCCTCTGACTTCCCCAGGTGCCAATCTACTACGAAAAGCCTGGAAATATATATATATATATATATATATATAAACAGTACAGTATGTTTATTTGAACTTTTTAGATTAACACTTGGACCCAATGCTTAAGTATGGAGATACTTCAACTAAAAAGGTGTCTGGAGGGCAGCCTGGGTGGCTCAGTGGTTTAGCGCCGCCTTCAGTCCAGGGCCTGATCCTGGAGACCCGGGATGGAGTCCTGCATCAGGCTCTCTGCATGGAGCCTACTTCTGTCTCTGCCATGCTCTCTCTCTCTCATTCTCTCTCATTAATAAATAAATAAAATCTTAAAAAAAATAAAATAATAAAATAAAAAGGTGTCTGGAGATTGAAGAAAAGTATATTGAATATATTACTGGAAAAAATAACTAATATACTATTTAAAAATAAGCTTATTCTGTGTCTTCTGACTTTTGGATCCCCTTTATGTATCTCTGCCTTCACTTGCACTTCTCCTTTCCTCATGTCCCTTCTCTCCTGGTTCTCTAGGTACCGTCCCCATGTCTGATTCTCTGCTTCCCTGGCTCTTCTATCATTTCTGCCTTATCATTTCTCCATCCTGAAGCCTGTCCTTTCCTCTCCACTCCCCTGCCTCTTTCCCCCTTCTTCTCTCCCATAGACATCCTCCAATAGCAGCTTTATCTGGCTTTGTACTTTCAGCACAGCATTTTTGGCATGAGAACTTTTTTCCAATTTCCTGCCTTAGTTAACAGTGAACCTTAGAGGAGAGTATGGTAAAAAGCCTCCTATGAACAGAGGAGGTGCTAAATGAGCCCCCTCACTGGTAGAGTTCAAGAAACGAAGTCTTCTCATCATGATCTTTAAAGAGTGGTATGTGTCTAGGCTGGTCACATGGACTCAGTTCCTAGCAAGAGGGGAGACACATTTATTGAAGGAAGATTGATCCTACAAAGGGTTCTCAACCAAAAGTCGGGAGCTCTATAGGCAAAAGCAGAGATCTGACATTCACAGACTATGTGATCTTCAGAAAGTCCCTTGACCTCTCAGGGCTTTAGTTGTCTTAGCTCTAAAACAAGGAAGTTGGCAGTGATAGTTTTGAAGAACCTTCTGGCTTTGACTGTATAACTATGATTCTCCTTCATATACTAGTATACTCCAAATATACAATAAAATAAATATACATATGTCATCAATAAATATAGATGTCAGCCTATATGTATATAAAACACATATGCAAATATATGTGTGTGGATATATATGTATATAAAGAGCATGCATACATTTTTTTGGAGCAAACACTCCAGAAAGCCATTCTGGACCTTCTTTCTTACAAGCTACAATGGGCTCTAGATGGGAGGAAACTTCACTCCCCTAAAACACTAAGATTAAAGAAAGAGTTGGGAAAACAGATCATAGTGAAAGCAAGGCTAAGATGTGGAAATCTTGGAAATAGTATTTAGGATTTTGTTTTATAATAAAATATAGGGATTGCACTATAAGGATAAACCAAATATTTGAGCCCTGATTCATAAATACTTTAAAGGTAGTGTTTATTTAAATGCTAATAATACATTGGTTTTGAAAAGTAAAATGAAATTAGCAAATTACATTAATGGATAGTAATTGCTGACAGAAATATGTTCTATAAACTATTTTCCCTTTATAAAAATATACCCATGTATGATTTGACACACTGAGTGTCTGAAAGCTAAATGTATAGGCCCCAAGAAAGGAATGACATCATTTATTATTGATTAATTAATTATTGGGTATACATCTACTATGTACATGAGTTTTAAAGAAATTGGATATGGTTTTTGCCCTTCTAGAGATATAACACAAACAAATAAAAATGCACAAACAGTATTTTGATATGCTATGAAAGAGAAGAAATGAGGTAATATAGTAACAAATGTGGATGACAGGAAGAGGAGGACAGGGTAGAGGACATGACAATCTGGTGCCAATCAGATGAAGGATACATCCGGCCCTCCAAGGCCAGTGTTGAGCCCCACCTGCCAGTAAGGACAGGTAGCCCATGATAAACTACCATATTCATTATTACACCCTGCTTACCTACTGCTTTTACATAGGGGGTTAGATTTTATTTGTATTCCCCTAAGTACCTCAGGAGGTATGCATTATTGTCCTCATTTTACCTGGGAGGTGGGGCAGGTTGCAGAATGGCACACTGATTCTGATGCGTAAAGAAATACAGTTAATTTCCTCCTTGACTCAGCCATTCACAAGTCTCCACCTGATGGGTAGTTGAATGCGGGGCTATAGGCATATCTTCGAATCCAGTCTGCTACCCCTCTAGCCTAATGCAATAATATTAAGAGTCCTCTGTGATTACTATTTCATTTTCTGTAGGCAAAATGGACTCAGTCTTTATATTTTGGTCCTCTTCTCCTGCTCCTCTCTGAGAATAGTATCTGGAAGGAAGGCCTCAGGCAGCGGTGTGGAATGAGGTCTGTACCTATGGGGTACCCTCAGATCATCCCTGGCCTCTTCTACCTGAGGGGTCATTCAAAGCTGCTTCCTGGAGGGCACTGCTATTGCTACTAGCAACCGTTCCTGTGCTTGGGCACAGCCCTGTTCTCTGCTGCTGTAGGTGGCAACTCTAGGTCTTTCTTCTCTCCCTACACCTTTCAGCTTCTCAAGTGCCTGGAGCACTTGCTATCTCCTCAGCCTTATCTGAAGCCTCAGATTTTGCCTCTACTCCAGTCTGTGTCATGGACTCTGTCCTGCCCCCTGGCTCTTCCCCTTGCTACTGCAGGTCCTGTGACAAGCTTGCTGACTCTTCTCAGTGACTCCATGCCTCCCCATGGTCCTATGGGAAATTTGAGCCACCTGATCATACCACACAGGACGGACAGGTGGATTGGAAGAGCCAAGTTCTGGTCCTCCATCTGCCTCTGCATTGTGCACACATAAGCCAGGAGGAGTGACTCTTTCCCCAGTATCACTCACCTAACACCTACTACCACTCCCCACTCTGGGTTGAGATGCAAAGAGAGGTCAGGGCACCATCAACCTGTCTCTCCTGTCTCAGCCACATGTCTGCTTCCCAGAGTCTCTTCAGCTGGAGGCAGAGGCTTCAGGGTTCTCATTTCCTGCACATGTGTTCTTCTACATTAAGGCAACAAGTCTCAGGGCCTGGTTACCACAGGTGGAAGGCGTAACTTTTCTACAATTCCAGAAGAAACTATGATTTAAGGTATTCCAGTTGGGTTCTTCATATGATAAAGGAATTTAGAAAATTCTCTCTGTTGTTGCCAACTCAATATCAATTCCCCTCTTCTTCCTGACTATAGATCACCCCTTTTATTCAGAGGCATCATGTGACCAGTTAAAAGTGCTCTCTTCCCGAGACCCAGGGGTTGCCAGAGCTGGCCATGTAGCCAAGTCCTTGCCAAGGAGCTAGGCGTAAGATTTTCCTTTAAAAACACACAAGCAAACAAAAAAACCCCTCCGGCTTAACTGATGTTTGGTTTTTGTTTCTCCCTTTTTTTCTTCCCCCCTTCTTCCTGCCAGGAATGCAGACATGATGCCTAGCAGTGTAGAAACAAGCTTGCAAGCACTCAGGAGGGTAACAGAGAAAAGTAGCAGGAGCCTGGGTCTGTATCAGGCATGGTTCCACTAGACAAGGAGAACCACTGAGGAGGAGGATTTGGGGGCACAGGGGAAGGACTTGGATTACAAAGGACTGTCTAGGCCAGTCTGCACCCTGTGAGGCAGCCCACGAGGAAGGGCAGGCTGGAGCACAGGAAGAAACTAGAATTCACAGGTGATGTTTCTATTCCTTCAGGGAAGACTTAGTTCTGCTCTTCAAGTCTTTCAAAATGATTGAATCAGGCCCACCCAGATTATGTAGGATAATCTTCCTTACTTAAAGTAAACTGATTCTAGACTTTAATCACATCTACAAAATACCTTCACAGCAAAAGATGAGTCTTTGAATGAATAACGAGGGACTAGAGCCTGGCTGAGTTAACACATAAAACCAACCATCTTAGGGTCCCAAACAGCACTGTGTTGCCACTTCATCAGCTCCAGATTTGTTAAGTGGAAAAACAAAAACAAAAGCAAAAACAAAACAAACAAAAACAAGTTCAGTCCTAGTAGCCAGGTTTGTGTTACATGCAAATGCAAATCCTAATTATGATACATTCTTCCTCCACAAAACTCAGTTTTAAGTTTTTAACTTCCTAGGGACTCAAACAAATATCTAATTTTTAAGTAAAAACTGAGCAACAGCTCTGTTGTTTTAGGAAGGCACTCAGCTTTTCCCCAAATCTCTGAAATCCACTGCTTTGAGAGGGAGACGGCCTACAGGCAACAGGACTTACAAAATATGAAAATGCAACCGAGCATTTTTGACAAAAAAAAAAAAGTATCCCTGTTATAATGCATATGTAGAAAAGTAATTTGATCAAGGCTGGAACCCAGAACTGCCTGAAGCTAAAACTTGTCCCCTTTCTGCTCCTATTCCAAGGTATGAACAAAACCCTCTGCTTGGCCGTCTATGGGAAAGAGAATCACCATCAAAGCTATTAGGTGAATTTCTTTAGAACTCCATACTCCCAAGAATAATCATCATAAAAATACTGTAATATTTAGCTAAATCAGATGTATTCAATATTGATTCACACTCACTATCACTATCATACTTGAAATTTTAGACTTTATGTCTTATAATGACAGATGTAGGTTTATCTATGGCTGTTTGAAAAAAAAATTAAAGTTGATCACTTCTCAGTGCAAGCTGTCAAAACCCACAAATATGCACTTAGAGGAAGTGGGATGGGGCAGGGTGAGTGGGTCAGCCAGCGTTTTGGTGTTTGTACTTGTTCTTGTCCAGTGAGCGTGTTAAGATAGGACTATTAATTTATCTGTGTCAACTTGATTTTGAAAACATTGGTGTTGACCTGCCAAGACAGCATGTACCCTCCCTTCCCCTCAAAGACCCTTGATAATAAAGAATCCTTATATTTTCGGAGAGTTTTATGGAATCTTTGCTCATTCAGTTGCACAAATAACTTTAAGAGGTGGGCAGGGGAAAGATTTCGATCCCCATTTTATACATGAGGAAGCAGCATCAGACATGAAATGACTCACTTGAGTTCACATGGCAAGTAAACCACAACACCCTCCATGGTCCCCCTGGGGAAGAAAGAGAGGAAAGAACAGCATCAAAAGTATTTAGAAAAAAATTTTAAAAGTTGAATGAAACTTGGGCCAGAATATCTTGCTCACAACAAGATACCAATGAATGTGAAAGAGCATGGTTGTTTGCTTCCCTTTTAAGTGAAAGACCAGGATTTACAGAATCTGCCCAGACCAATGTATTCCCCACCATTTCAAATATTAATTTCTTGTGAGGTCATTGAGAGACAGTTTTGGGGAAGCTGGGCATGTCTGTCTGGTTGTTATCCTTTAAATGCTATTAAATTCAAATTCATGTCTGAATTGTTCTAAGGCCATGATTTCAGAGCCCGTTACTTCTTGGGCCAAGTTGGGGGTGTGGCAAGTACAGGCTTAGTCACTAATGAGGTCCCCTGTGGGTGGCCATGAATGGCAGGAGGAGAAAAAAGTTTACTCTTTTCCATAGACTAAAATGAAACTAGACCCAAGCCAGAGGTAGGCAGAGCATATCTTACCATTTTATTTCCTTCTGATCATGTCCCAGAAGTAGATAATAGTTACTTGAATTTGCATGGCACTTATAATTCACAGAGTGCTTTCAGAGCCAGTTACACTTCTCATGTAATAGGGAACCTGATCTTGTGTGAGAGATCAGGGAAGACTTCTCTGAAGCAGTAATGTTTGAGTTTATCCCTGAAGCTAAAATCCACCTCCTTTCTACTCCACCAAGGTATTAGCAAAAGTCTCTTCTTAGCTGCCTATGGCAGAAGAGTCATCCACAACACTCACAGGTGAATTTGTTTAGAACCCACATTCATAAGAATAATCATTATAAAAACTGCCGGTAATACATATTAAAATTCATTTTATTCACTGTTCATTTACATTCTCGTCTCTATTGAAATGGAAATTTCAGCCCATACATCCTCTTCAGAATGACAAGTATAGGCTAATCTATGGCTATGTGAAAAGCAAGATAAAAAAAAGTAAAAGCATTTGCAATATATAAAAATATTAAAAAGTGTGTGTTTGGGAAGAGGTCAGTACCACAAAGGGAGATTCCAGAAAGAAGTTAGCCCAATTTTGAGGGTATAGTCGGTATAATAGATGCTTCTAGAAAATACGTATAAATATATGTATATATAAATAAATTCTACTTAGATATACACAACAACTCATTTTGGATTCTGTCAAATACACTCTCAATTATATTATTATAACCATATATTAATTTTATATATATATTGAATTCAAGAGATTTCTAGCACTCTTATCTACTTTATTTTACCTACTTCTCTCAAACTCTTTGTTCTTGATGCCTACCACAGTACTTGGTGCCACTGTATTTCCTAAATATTTGTTACATAAATTAAAATACCTCTTCATTTTTTGCTTCACATGATCTACTTCTACTGCCATCTCCACACTGAGCGCATATGTCAGTTCATAGTTGTTCGATAAGAACTTGATCAACTGAACTAAATTGACCCCTTCAAAATTTGCTTCCTGAGTTCAAAGGGCTTCACTGTCAACGCCACTTAGACAACCCACGAGCTCACCTTCCCATTGCCAAAAAGAAGAGGTAACATGATGCAGAAAAGTCCCACTCTGACAAGTTTGTGGAAGGGTCTGGTTTCACGGCTGGAGACCTAGCAATCAATTAGAGAAAGGGAACGGTTGCCATTGGAAACCTGGAGGCCCTTGGGCTGTCAGAGGGAGTGAAAGGCTGGAAGCTAATCAGGTATAATGAGCTTACAGTACCATAGATCATGTCAGGCAGCATTCTTATTAATTTCCTGCCCAGTGGCCATGCACAGAGGATTGATTCATCCATCAGTCCTTCCCCAGCCTGGACACTAAATCATTTGTTAAATCAGGACCACAGTGATGAAAATTCAGGAGTGACATAGTGGCAGAAATAGTGTTCATCATGCCCGATTCCCCACCTTTGGAGAGCATCTTACCCACACTTCCATCTGAAAGAGAGACAGACCAGACTTTGAGAATGTAAAACTATCAAGGATGAGAAAGAACATGTAGCCTAAGGATGGCCATAAGATTCACTGGTAGTATAACAGGTTGGACTAGATCAGGGATGGCACAAATAATGGCACATGTGCCACTACTTCCCCTTTTTCTGTGTCCTTAACCGAGACTGCAAATCAATTGCTCCATTCCACCCTGGGAACAACTAAAAATCCTTCTCAGTATAGCATACCACAAACCTACTACCAATGACTCTCCAAAGGTGGGATATAGGGGGCTGAATATTTCTTTATTAATAATGAGCAACTAAAGAAAAATTTTAATGTGCCCCATCTGGCTCCTTTTTAAGATTCCTGATTAAAATATTTGATACCCTTTTAATACATATTTTCTGGCCTCTGCAGTCTATCCTGCCATCTACGACAGTTTTCATCTTCCCAAATCTAGGGAAAACACACCAAGTTAGAGTGAGCTGCCAGCAATGAGTGTCTCACACAGAAGCTAAGTCCAAGCATGAGGATTTGGGGTATGGCTTATCCTGAGAGGGGGAAACTGAGATAGCCAAGGGACAGTTTTATAGTCAGAGTGTTGAAGGTTTAACTTGGGTTTGTTTCTGTGCAAAGAAATAAATACCAGTACCACGAAGAGATAAGCACCCAGGTACAGATCAGGGGCAAGTATTCAGTGTGTTGCTTGTAAACGGAGAGTATATATCCCAGCACACCTTATCTGTCGAATGCAGACAAAGCAGAGATTGGAGAGGTACAATATGTCACCCAAGGAGGCACATGCAAGGAGATGATACATAGAGTTCTGAGAGATGAGGGATTTGCAAGAAGCAGCAAAGACCAGGAAGGGCGTCTCAGACAAAAGCAATTCCAAGTGCAAGGTTCAGAAGCTCCAGAAAGTTTCAAGGTGATTTCCCATACGTTACCTCATTTGGAGCCCAAGATAATCTTTGCATCACAGGTGTTATGATCTCTATTTCATAGTGAAGGAAATGAAGGTCCAATGAGTTTACCATAACTCACCCAGAATCACACGTCTAGCAGTACAGACAGGAAACTAACAAAGTTCCTTTGATCAAGAGCCCAAGCCCTTATCACTAGATTCACCACCTCCAATGGAAGGGCTGATAATAACCCCTTTTACTTCATCTTTAGGAAGAGACATTTCCAATGAATGAAAAACCGATAGAGAAATCAACACAGTATCAAGCTAATGGTAAAGAAATTTTAAGGATATGAGATCAGAGTTGGCAGGCAGCCCCTGAAATGGGGGAAACATTTATGCTAAGTTCAAACATGTCAACAATTTAATCCATGTTGATTTGGCTTTGCTATTGCTAGGCACACAGTAGCCTGCTATGCACGTTAATAGATAATTTCCTTTTTGCTAGCTGAAGCTAGAGCCCCCCAAAGTGATTGAAGCAGGCTAGTAGAAACTTAAGTACTGTTTTTCTTTCTTCCTTTCATGCTTTTAACAAAGATGAACTGAGTTCCCCCTCCTTACACCACTCTTGCACTAAGCATTATGGAAATAGAGATGAATCAGACACTCTTATTATACTCAAGAGCTTACAAGCTAATGTGAAAATAGAAACCAACAAGTACAACCCATCAACAAACATATGTAAGGAGAGGAAAGTGAATAATCCAGAGACACACAAAGGAGCAAGTTACCAACCCAGCCTGAGTGGACTGTGGCAGGACTTGAAAATTGACCAGAAGTGGCCTGTGATCAATATGAGCATCAAAATAAATAAATATAATAGAGATTATAACCGATGGAATAAAGAAAGAATACATACATGAGTCCATGAGAATCTAAGCAAATGGCAGGGGAGGAAAAGCTCTTCCTATACTAGAAAGCCAACTAATATAAATAAAAGAAGTACCAGATTTGGAAGAACACCATTTGGCAACCATAACAATAATAATTGATTTAGGAAAGAATTATCAATGGATGTGTAAACTAGTAGGTGAAGGTTTGAGGGGTAGCAGGATATTTGCATAGTTTCAAAGTATCTCCCCAAATGTCACCAAATTACAAAGAAGAAATAGAAACTTTATAGTAAAGAAAATTGGCAGACATTAACTTAAACCAAGGGATCAAAGTTAGTATCAGTAAGAGGACAATTTGATACCACGTGCTTCCTGATATGAAGCACTGAGAACACATCATTCTGTGATATTTTTGCCAAAAATGTATAATCTGGGCCTAATCATGAGTTAACACCAGATAAAACTAAAGTGAGGGATATTCCATAACATCTGACCTGTACACTTCAAAAATGTCAGTGCTGTGGGGCTCTCAGCTGGCTCAGTCAGTAGAACAAGTGCCTCTTGATCTCAGGGTTGTGAGTTCAAGCCCCACATTCAGTGTTGGGATTACTTAAAAATAAAATCTTCAAAAATATCAGTGCCATGAAAGACAGAGAGAGACTCAACAAAATTGCTCCAGATTAAATATGGATGAAGAGATAGGACAATTAAATGCAATGCAGAAGCCATGATTTTCTTTTGTTACAAAGGACTATGTAGCAATGGGTAAATTTTGAATAAGGGCTATAAATAATAGCATTGCATTAATGCTAATATTCTGATTTTATCAATTATCCTGTGGTTATGAAAGAGAATATCCTTGCTTAAAAAAAATCAAAGGATTTAGGGATAAAGGAGTATCATGTCTGCAACTTATTTTCAAATGTTTCAGAAAACACTGGAAAGAGAAAGAGAAAATAATAAAAGAAATTTAGTAAGATATAAGCCTTTGGGGATCTGGGGAAAAGATATAAAGAATATTGCAGACTGAATATCTGTGTTCCCCTCAGAATACACTGGTTGAAATCTACCTTCCAGTGTCATGGTATCAAGAGGGGGAATCTTTGGGAGATAACTGGAGTTATCAGATGAGGTCAAAAGGTGGGAAATTCATGAATGAGATCAGTGCCCTTACAAGAGTCATGACATAGCTCTCTTGTTCTCTCTCTCTTTCAGTCGAGGGAGAATACAAGGAGAATTGACAATCTGCAACCACAGAACAGGCCCTCACTGGAGCCCAGTCATATTGGCACCATGATCCTGGAGTTTCAGTCTCTAGAGATGTGAGATACAAATTCTGTTGTTTCTAAATCTCCCAGTCTTGATGGCTTATCATTAGCAGCCCAAACTGAGGCATGGGTATTCTTTGCACTATCCTTGCAACTTTTCTGTAAATTTGAAATCATATTTAAAAAGTTTAAAGAGGGTTGCCTGGGTGGCTCAGCGGTTTGACCCCTGCCTTTGGCCCAGGGCATGATCCTGGGGTCCCGGGATCAAGTCCTGCATCCGACTCCCTGTGTGGAGCCTGCTTCTCCCTCTGCCTGTCTCTCTCTCTCTCTCTCTCTTATGAATAAATAAATAAAATCTTTTTAAAAATAAATTAAAAAATAAAAAGTTTAAAGAAAGAAAAGCAAATAACATAACCTGGATAGCCAGGTAACATTGGTGAGTGTGAATTGTCAAAAACTTCAAGAGAACTTGGGGAGAAGAAAGCAGACAACTTGATGGAAAAAATAGGGTTATAAATTATTCCCCTTTGGCTGTATTACTTTATAATGCTGTTTGCATAATAAATAAACAGGCATCATGGTAGAGTACAACAATAAGCAGAGCTTCCCTAGCCAGAGAAAGCAGAGAAAGATAGAGAAAAATAAATAGCACATATAATAACAATTTTTAAAGATCCAGCATTACACAGCATTTACTATGTGCTAGGCAGTGCTCTAAGTATGTTATTCATATTAGTTCACTGATCATCTCAACAACCCTATATGGTATTAAGCACCTCATTTTATAGATAAGAAAATGGGGCATAGAGAATTTAAGGAAGTCACCTGGTTAGTGAGTGACAGAGAGAGGATTTGACCCCAGGCAGTGAGGATATTGGAGTCTGTGCCCATAATCATTATCCTATTATTAACTTTCAGGTTTGCACAGTGCATTGTGGGAGGAAATGGTCCAGATTCTCCTCAGCCACTTCCTGCCCCACTTTTTATAAGAAAATGAACTGATTTGCAAAGAGATTCAGAGAATCAGAGAGCTGGACAATATACTCCTTGAGGACAAAGACCATTCAAGCATTTGTTGCCCCAGGACCTAACAAAATAACAATGCCCATGGCTGAACTGTGAGGTAGATTGATCAAGACAGTGGAAGGCAGGCAGCATTTTCTGAGTACTCACTGTGTTCCATGCATACTCTGAGGACACCACATGCTTTCACTTGCTCAACATTCTCAACTCCAAGAAGTAGGCACTAGGTACTTTTATAAGTGAAAAAAAGTCCAGAGCTAGACCTTGAACCCTGTCATCCCCTCCCAGAGCTCAGATACTCAATGACCAGGTTAGCAAGAATATAAAGAACATGGCATGAAGAGACGTGACAGCTGGCCTTCTAATTATTGTGTGACCTGAGACAGGCCATTTCCCTTCTATAGCCTATTTCCCCAGGGAAAATTGAGGTATTGGATTGTATGATCTTGGGTCCTCTGCAGCCTTTACTTCTATGCCTCTGACAAAGGCCCACTAACCCATTAATGTGAAAACTTAGGGATACAGCACGTCTATCTTGAATACTTTGTAGGAGAGAATGGTTGCTAAATCACCAAGGGACTTCCATGGGTGACAGCAGTTTGCAAGGATGGTACCATATTGGAGACCACAGAATCATGGAGCTACAGGATTAGACCTCAGAGCTTAGAGCCACAGGCCACTGATCTCAAAACAGGAATATCTGAGAGGAAAAGGAAACCCTATTCATAGATATGTAAGAACAAGTAGCAAAAACTAGTACAGTGCGGGACACATTGAAACACATGGTCACCACACGTAAAACCAAAAGGCACTTGACATATTCAGGAAGCCAAGTACACATGGACCACATGCTGCTTGAAGTGCAATAGATATAATATATTTGATCTTCACAACAACTAAGAGAGGCAGTATTTTTCTTTGTTTTAATAATTTATTGATTTATTTATTCATGAGAGGCACACAGAGAGAGGCAGAGACATAGGCAGAGGGAGAATCAGACTCCCCGTGGGGAGCTTGATGGAGAACTCAATCCCAGGACCCCAGGATCAAGACCTAAGCCAAAGGCAGACACTAAACCACTGAGCCACCCGGGTGCCCTGAGAGGTAGTATTTTTCATTCTCTTTATAAGCAAGGAAATAGATTCAGAAAGGTCAAAAGAACTTACTATCTGCTTCCAAACAGAACTTCCAAAGAACTTACTATCTGCTTTCTTTCCAGTGTGCCAAACGGGAAGGGCCTCTGGGACACATTAGGCCAGAGATATCCAAACAGGGCACACTGAATAAAAACATCAGCTGAAATAGTAATGAGCATCTAAGTTATACACAAGAGTTGTAAAAGCCAATAGAAATCATATTCTTTGTTTGAATTAAACTATCCTGTTGTGACTGTTGCTGTTGAAATTATCCCATTGCTTTGGCTTTGGCAGGAATGTTATCAGTTTGATGCAATCACACCACTTGGTCCATTCTTATTAGAGGCTCTGGATGCAAGATGTATATCTCCATGGTTATTAGAAATGGGAAGGCCAATTGATTATTATTTAATTTCTTGAATCAGTTGAGACAGGCTAGATTATACTATGGTAACAAACAACCCCAAATCTCAGTGCTTGAAACCAGCAAATGTGTACTTGGGCTTCTACTGAATATCTACTGAGTCAGCCCAAGGCTTTGCTCTGCATTATTGTCCTCATTCCAGGACTCAGGCTGATCAAGCAGCCCATATCTAGAACATTGAATCATTCTTCCTGTGGAAGTAAATAAGAATTCTTGAGAATCTGGCACAGGAGATGAAATGTTTAACCTTCTGCTCACAGCTCCCCAGCGAGAACAAGTCAGTGGGCCCAGCACAGCCACAAGGGGTCTTAGCACTGTGATCCTAACTCACAGTGCCTGGAAGGGGTGAACATCTGAAATGTTTGGTGAAGAGCACTGATGATTACCAAGCTTAATAAAGTTTTGCAGAATCTAATCCCATCAGCAGCTATGTAGTAAACACCAATTTTGTGCCAGGCATTGTATTAGGCACTAAAGATAAGACATCCTCTTTCATTACGGAAAACTCAAGGATACTGGAGACCAATTATTATGTCAAATGGTGTCTTTGATGGTGTAAAATTGTAAAAGCCCAGCTCTAGACCAGCTTCTTTCGCAGAGATGGACACAAAAGCCCAGAGATGTGTCCAAGGTGACCCAGGTGGAGGAAGACTGGTTTCTTAACCCCAGCACTCCAGTAAAGCAAGTGGCAGAAAAGGAGTCTGACAAATGCCTCAGTATTTAGAAACCTCTCTTGAAAGTTGCATAAGTGGCCTGGGGTGTCCTGTTTATATGGAAAGACAAAGGAATGTAGACAAGACAGCTACTTTGAGGGGTACGACAGAGGCCAGGAAGTCATGAACCCTAAACCCAGCCAGCAAAGCTGTGGTCAGCTGCTCTGACCTGGCACCAGACCACACAGCAATCCTTTGGGGAGTCACCATGCTAATGCTAAGCCATGTGAGACGTAATGGTTCCCTAGTCTGCAGGAGTGGAGACTTCCCATGCAACAGTCTTAAGGGTATGTGGTTTAAAAAAAAATGGTTATTCAAACACTCTGAAAATAAGACTGACATGAATCAATTCATATGATGCGTTTTTGCCCCTATTAAACATCTGTGGGATAGAGCAATTGACAACATCTCCTCATGAGCAACATGGGTTAGACAAAAGAGCTTTGTGCTTTATCAGATTTGCCTTTGAATATCAGTTGCCCCACTTGTTCTGCAAAGTACGCTACCTTTCTCTGTTTCACATCTCTTACCTGTTAAGCAGGGATCACAATACCTAGCACCGTGGGCTTCCAAGACAAATTATATGGAAGGAATTAAGCAATGCACCTGCACTTGCCAAGTGTTCTTTCTGGTACTTAGAGAGCCCAAAAGGAATGTTAATTTTCATTACCTCTCACTTTGGTAGCTCAGCTGAAATTGTGGTCATATTTTTCCGGACAAAAAAAAAAAATGTGATTTGTTTTTGTGTCCAACATTGTAGTAGGCTAGGCTGAGATAACAAATAGAGAAAATCGTGGTGGCCTAACACAATAAAAATGTATTTCTTGTTCACTTAACCATCCTGGGTGTTAGCAGGGCCCCCTCCTCCACACTGGTGAAGGCTTACAGTATTTACTTTGTGGCTTCTGAGGTTGCCCTAGGCATCCACATCTCAGTGGGCCAAGAGAGAGAATGCAGGTGGAGAAGCAAATATGGGAGGTTGGTGTAGGCCAGGGCTAGATGTGGAGCCTTCATTATACTCATGCTCCCTTGGAGAGAACTTAATCACATGGTCACACCTAATGGAAGGCAGATTGGGAAGCCTCACCTAACTGTAGGCTAGAGAGGAGAAGGGATTTTTGTGCACAGTTATCCATCTTGATTATTAATCAAGAGCAAACAGTGCTTCCCTTTTAGCTATTACTCCCCACCAGGCACATAGAGAAAGGTGAGATAGGGTTCTGGCAGGAGAACCTAGGAAGGCTTCTGATGAGGCCAAGGTAGATTCGATCTGAGCCTTGAATTTTATTTTTTTTTTATTTTTTTTTAAGATTTATTTATATATGATAGAGAGAGAGAGAGAGAGGCAAAGGGAGGGAGAAGCAGGCTCCATGCCAGGAGCCCAACGCGGGACTCGATCCCGGGGCTCCAGGATCGCGCCCTGGGCCAAAGGCAGGCGCCAAACCGCTGAGCCACCCAGGGATCCCCTGAGCCTTGAATTTTAAAGGAAAGTACTAAACTCTGATTCTAATGATACTTTTAAGCAACATTTCTTTAACTTTCATTAAAAGGTATCACACACTGGGGATACAAAGATGGCAAAAGAGATAAGCAATATGGGCTGGAAGGATCAGAAATAGCAGGTTAGCTTAGAGAGCATGATGAAATGCAATTTTTTATGAAAGCATGGTTAACAACAAATGAAACGAAACTTGTCTAACAAATTTTCCATCACAAAATACTGTTATGTACCAAAGTACTGCCTATATTGTTTTTTCATGCCACTGCATCTACTAGAACTACCTAAAGGATTGTATGATTTTCATACATATGATTTTCAATTGAAGTTCATTTTTCTCTTACTCTTGAAAGAACTTCTTAGTAAGAGCAGTTCTTAGAGTTCTGTTTTCAATCATCTAAAAACATTTCTATATATTACTCTAAACTGTTGTCCTCCACATTTTGTTGTCTTAATTATGCTGTTTTCTGATCTAAATTTACATCCTGGGAAAAAAAAAGATTATGTCCTGAGATAGTAACATTATTAGGGGAAAAAAAAAAAAAGAAAGATCCTACTGTTAAGAAAAAAAGGAAGAAAAAAGAAGGAGAAAGCAAGCAAGCTGAGCTGGGCTGAGAGCATGACTAAAGAAGAACTGTTTCTCCTTAAAACAACTCTAAGAAGCAGGATTATCATCACTTATTTTAGAAGTAAAGAATTTAATGATGATGATTATGGTGAGAGCCAACTCTTATGTAGCATTAACTATGCACTAACTGTTTAAGTGCTATATGTATACATACATTACATTTATGTAATATACATTGTGTAATGTACATTACATAATATAATTACATACTATACATTATGCAAATGTATATATAATAAATGATATGTGTGTGTGTACACATGTATATATTCATATTTATCACTTATTTAGTGTGTATGTCTACTTATTTAATCCTTATCACAAGCAATGGGAGAGGAGCTATTATTATCCCCATCGTAAGTGAGGAAACTGACTCAAGGTCAGTAACATGTTCAAGGTCACAGAGTTAATAGGCAGTAAAGCTGGAATTTAAAACCAGATCCTCTGGTTCCATCGTCCATGCTCTAACCATGATGCTGTTGAGAAGTCAGAGAAGTCAGAATGTTTTTAACTACTTGCCTGGGGTTGCACTGTGAGACAGTAGCAGAATCAGGACTGAGCACCCAGGGGTGCCTCTGAAGTGCCACTTGCTCTTCTGCTCCCTACTGTCTCTCAGTAGGACTGAGGTAGAGAATAAAGAGGAGAGAAGACATTTTCTATGAGGGATCAGAACAAGCAAGCATGGAAAGAAGACAGCAATAGCCCTCTGAAACGTACACCCTTGCATTTTCTGACCTCCAGTGCCCAAATGCCAGTGGCTAATTTTGTGACTCAACAGAAATGCTTCCTTGACGACACAGGCCACAACTCCTAGTCCAAGATACATATATACTGTCAATGTGTTGAGAAGTTCCCTCAAGTTGGTGCCTGAGTTGCCACAGCAACAAGAAAAGACAAAGAAAGCCTTGAGAAGCATCCAGTGGCAAGAAAAGGGTGGCTGGTTGTGACAGCAGGTGGACTGGAGCAACCCTGATAACACTGTGGCGCCCAAGAATATCCAAACCCGAGGTACCCTGTAGCCGACCTGTAGATGAAGGAACTGAGATTCAAGAAAATGGCAAGCACTGTGCTAAATGCTTTAGCTAGGTTATATATCATTCATTTCGAACAAGAGCTCAATAAAATATGATCCTCACTTATAGATGAGGAACCTGGAACTCAGAGATAGGATGCGACCTGCCTAACGTGAAACCATGATCTGAGCCCAGAACTAATTCCAGGGTCTATGTCTTTAGCTGCAAAGCCATATTCCCTAAGGACTGTGACTCGCCCAGCAACCCAATAGCTATCCAAATGACAGAGCCAAAACCAGGGTCCCGTCCCTTCTCTCCTCCAGGGCCTCAGGTTTTTCTGGTTATCAAATAGCAAGACCATCACCCACATAGAGATCATCAGTACATCTCAACATTCTGCCCTTCATCGCCCTGGGCTGGGCCTTGTTCAAACTTCCCTTCTATAGTTCAACAAATAAGCAAACAAAAATTAAAAGCTTAGCTTTCCATGAAAAGGCAGTGTAAACATCTGGCAGGCTTCCTGGATCTTGGCTTCCTCTGACTGGGTCTAAAATGTGATTGTATTTGGGTTTCAGCAGAAGAGGTCTTGCTAGGCATTACTCAGACCCCTGCAAAAGCAAACCAGCCCCAAAACTTACTGATGGAAATATAAGTGCTCTTGTTTGTTGACCAAAAACTAAACAAATCGTTTGAGGTTTCAGGCTCAAAATCTTTCAAAAATGCAGTTCCCACATATTCATTTGGGATATGTGTGTGCTTGCTTAAATCTTGTCTGAAATAATATGGAACTTAAATATCAATATGTATAAATAATCTAAATAAATTCAAGGAGAAAACAGTCCTTTTAAAAAATTTTATAAAGTGAGATGGAGCAAACTGAATCTCAAGTACAGACTAGCCTTTGACAAAACCATCAAATCAGTCAAGTTTTGTCTAGCATCTGGGTAACTTTGGGAGTTACTCAAACTCTCTGGGCTTTAATTCTTCATCTGTAAAATGGGTATAGTATTAGGATAGTGTAAAATTGGCTGTGGTGACAATGGATTTAGAAATTTATGTGAAAGCCTTATAAACTGTGGAGTCCTACACATGGGTGAAAAGTTGTGTTTCCTCCTACTTCCTCTAACAGGAGGGGTCCCATCCAAGCACCATCTCCTTCATGACCCTCTACCTCAGCTGGTCTCATATTTATCCTTGACCCTCAAGAAGACCTCCTCTCCATGGCCCTCCTTTCCCTGACAAGCACCAGAGATTTTGCAAAATATAGGCATCATGTGAATCTGGTTATAGATGAGAGGCAAAAGAAAACTGATATCACCAGATTCAAGAAGGCAGAAATTAATTAGCCATTCAGTACTAACCAGGGTAATTACCACCTCCCTCTCAAGATGGGAGGCAAGAGAGAAAGTCTTTCTAATTAGCAGAGAAGAGCATTGATTTTTCTGGAGGACAAGAGGAAATCTGTAGCAGGCAGGTGCATAACAGCATGGGCAAGAGGGGAGGAATGGAATGAGCAAGACTGAGAGAGGTTTAATCAGTGCTAGATTTTCTAATAACAGCCAAATGAAACCATGCCTCAAGGAGGAATACCTAACCAATAACTAAATATACGAATAAATGAATGAATGAGTAATTTTAAATTAACCAATGTAAAAAAGAGTTCTTCTCTGGTACACTTCTCCAGGTGTCCTAAAAGGAGGGACTGATTTTAATTTCAACTAGCTTATCAGTTTTATGTTTGTGGCTTACTCTGATTTAATTTGAATTACATACAAGAAAGGGATGCCACAATATTCTCAGTGCTTTGGACATCTAGTGACCCTGACCCTGACCCATGAAGCACTTGGGTATTGAGTGTCCACAAGAGCTTCTAAGAGAGGATTGGAGCACACCCCACAGTTCTACCATCTGACAATCCAACAGCAGAGAGGTACTGAGTATAAAAAATGGCATGCTTCAGTAAGAACATTGCTCAAATAGTGGTGGCAACTCTGTAGAAGGGTCGGAGTGGTTGGCTTTCACCCCATGTAAAAGGCAAGATTGCATATGTAAGATGGTAGTGAAGCCACTTGGCTATCAGAAGAAGAGGGTATGTGAGCAAAGGAGTTAACAGATTGCTATATACTATTCTTCTGTTAGATGAATTGATGAGGATTCTTGTCATACTATTAGAGCTGGAAAGGAAAGAAAAATCCTAGGTGAGATTTTTGACTGTGAGTCATGTGATATTCTATGATCTCAAACCTTCACAGTTGCAAAGTAGATAAAATCTGATCCCTTTGGCCTAAATGAAGAAAATATACCTAGAGTTGTATATTAATGTCACCCTTTAACTATCTATGGATTCCTCATCAACTTTATCTCCACAGCTAGAAAAGGAGGAAAAGAGCTGGGTCAGTGGAGGGAACTGACATTTAATGTATGCTCTTTTGTGCCACCTATGTCTAAGTCAGTAGATTTTAAAATGCCTAATGATAAAGATTATATAAGCACCTCTACAGCATGGCACTACTACAACCCAGTAAATTCAGGAAGAAAGTTAAAGTCATAAAAAGTTGTATTCTGGCTTTATCACACTTACCTGTGCTTGTGACCCTGAATAACCATTTTCCATAAATTAAATGAAAATATATTGTCAACAAAAAGATAAAACAAAAACAAAATAATAAAAACTCACATGTTCTTAATCTGATTACTTGATTATTTAGTCTTTGTCATCATTATGGCCCGTAATTAATGTAATTAATGATGGCATATAGACATATCAAAAAACCCAACAGTCTCAGTATTATGAAAAGCTATTTCTGTACATATGGCTGGATCTCAAGCCTTGTGGTCTTTCTCATAAATTTATTTCAAAATTGCCTAAAGAAAGCCAGTAAGTAAGTAAATATTTTTGGAGAAGGGGAGGTGTGCAGTTTGCTTTTATGTTCACTACATACTAGCCTTTTGCTTTCTGAAAGCCTTCAGATATGCATTCAAATTTCTGTGGCAAATCTTTCCTGGCCTCAATTTTTAGGGAAGCATGAGGTAAGTTGGTACTTAGTAGTACTGAGACGTCATAGAGGACAAGAACTGCCTGCAGTTAAAAGAAACAAACAAACAAATAGAATTATGGAGGGAAGACTGAATCTCTCCCAAAAGGCAGAACATATGGTTTTTCCTTTACTAGGATTTTCCTTCACTTGTTCTCTCTACTATTCTCCCTACCTTTTGGTAACTCATTTGATGTTAAGTTTATGATGATAACAGGAAAATCTCAAAAGGGAGGTTGTATTCAAATCTGTTAGCATTTATTTCTACAAGTCATCCTGTGTTTTTCTCCTGGATTCATTCTGATTGCTCAAGAGCCAGTAGAACTGGTAGCTGACTTACTTGCATGTCTCAGAATCTAACAGAAATTGTTTTTATGACAATATTTGGGTCTTATCCTGATCTGTTACTTGCCAAGAACTCTTCACCCTGACTTACCAAGCTTAACTTCAAGAAAAATGCCTGCCTAGCAAAAAAAAAAAAAAAATATATATATATATATATATTTTTTTTTTTTGGGGGGGGGATATTATCAAGGCAAAACTGTAAGAATTCCTTATTTCAGTTTATCATCCCTCACTAATTCTTATGTTAAATGGGGAAAAAAAGAGAAAATCATAGATATTCAATTTTTTCCTCCCTCTCCTTAGACAGATGCCTTGACCTTTTTAAAGTCTTACGTGTCTTAATGGATAAGTACTATGACTACTTTCAAATGTATGGTTTTAGCCCCCCCCTTTTTTAGTGATTTCTTGGAGTTTACTAACTCAGGAATAGAAGACCTTCCTTCTTCTCCTCTAATAAGTGTCTGAGTTCTCCTCTCCCCTTGCTTCATGCCACTGTCCCCCAGTCCTGCACAGAACACAAGGAGAAGATGCTCCAGGGTACTTGTATGTAGTAGCTGAAAGCCTGAGAGTCTGATAAGTCAAGGAACTGGGTGAGAGTGGCTGCACTATTCTTACAGTTTTTGAGATAAGGAAGTGGTATAAGATTGTGAATTCATATCAGAATTTCCACCACACCAGCACCGTGACAGACAGAAAGTAGATGCTGCTGGTTCCCTGCCTTCATCTCCCCCATTCGCTCTGCTTTCATTCATCACTGGTTTAACACACTTAACAGTGAATCACCAAATGAGATAAAAATATGTGAAAGCAAAGAGTCCATAGGAGTCTCAGTTGAACCGTGTTTTATTGAACCACTCCCTAATCACCTTCACAGCAGACCACAGCCTTGTTTATGTTTGTTTGTGTCTTTGTTTTCCTATCAGGGAGTCTTTTATTTATATGTTTGATTTGTTTCTTAGGAAAGTCTCTTTTTAGAGTCTGAATTCTCTGGTGGTTTAAATTGTCCTTTGCTTTACTTCTCAATTTCATTTTTAAAAGGAAACACTTCTGCAACTCCACAGGGCTTTGACACTTTGCAATGGATCTGAGGGTGGAGGAACCCATGGGCTGAGACCATGTTTTCAAAGCAGGATGGAGGATGGTGATGGGGTTGGGTAATGGAAGCTATTTATTTACCACCAGCTGCCTCCAGCTGTGACACCCTGCTAGGTTATGGAATAAAGCACAGTAAATAAACACCCTGAGGAGACATGCTGAAGCACAGCACACATGGAAATCCATCTCCTCAGAAATCCTGGAAAAATATGTACTCAGTGATGAGCACGTCCAAAATAAACCATCCTAAGCCAATGATTTGGAATGATTTCCACGTTGCTGCCCCAGGAACGATGCAGAGGAATAAACCAGGATTATAAAGGTCATTGCTCTGAGTGGATACACGGTCTTTCACCTCTCCTTACAGGACTGACTTCTTTTCATTCTTCACGACTCAGGCATCACCTCCCTGGGGACATCCTCCTTCACATCTGCCACCGAGTTACTTCCTCAGAGCTTCCATGGTCCATGGGCTTCCCACATCACAGATTCATCACATTATGTTGAGGTTACAGGCATAGTCTCTGTCTCTTCTTCTAGACTGTAGGAGTCACTGGAGTGATGGACCACATCTTCGTACCCCTTGCATTTAGTACAATAGCTACTTGTTGCTGCTCAGTAAATGTTTGCTTAGTGAGTACATTCTTCTGGGAAGCTTCATTATTTGTTGGTCCTCAATTTAAAAAAAAAAAGAAGAGGGGCGCCTGGGTGGCTCAGTTGGTTAAGCATCAGACTCTTGATTTTGGCTCAGGTCATGATCTCAATGTCATGAGATCAAGCAGTGTGGAGTGAGCTTAAGATTCTCTCTCTTCCTCTCCTTCTGCATGTCCTCCCTGCCCCCTCACATGTGCACACATGCTCTCTCTCTAAAAAATAAGATAAATAATAAATAAAATAAATAGATAAAAATATTAAAAAAGAGAAAGAAAAGAAAAAGAAAAAAAGGGGGGGGGGGGAGTGCTGCAAGGGACCTTAAGCATTAGCCAGAGTTCCTGGACCAAAGACACATAATATCACTGTTTCTACCCTGCCCATTCCTGCAACTTAGCACAGTGAGTACATTTAATTTCTCCCTTTTCTGTCCTTCCTTTTATCTCCTCTTTCCTTAGATCCCAGGTAGAAAATGCAAAGAGGCAACAAAACAACCCAACAAACCAGATTTGAATTCTGCTTAGTATCTTCTCATTTGTCTGACACTGGACATAGCCCACAGTTAAGAAATACTAATCTTACCCATATCTTTATTTTACAAATGAGGAAACTGAGTCTCAGGGTGTCCTTACTCTCATTTCCACCTTTGTTTTTCATTCTCTGCCCATTTAATCCTTATCTCTATGAGAGCTCACTCTTAATCCTCACTCCATAGAGGCTTACCTTACCCTTCACTCCATCCTATCTGCAACGAGGAATATGGATCTACATCTTGACATTCTAGAACATTGTGTTGGCCCACCTTCACAATGGTTTCCAGAGAGGTTAGATGTAAAGTGAATATGTTTCTGATACTTTTTGGATTATATTGCTTTTCCTTTGTGACTTGTAAGCCAGGTCCAAAGGGAGCTGTACCTCCCACCTTACTCCAAAGTGATTGAAGTCCACTTATAAGAAATAATGATTTTTAAAATTAACAATGAGGTCAACTTTGTTGAACACCTACTAAGGACTCTACATTCTGCTAGATGTTTTGTGTCCATGGTCCATTTCATTACCACCAAGACTCTGCAAGACAGGTATTATTCCCATTTTACAGATGAGAACGCTGAGGCTCAAAGAGGCCAAGTAGCATACCCTACATCATACAGCTAATTACTGAATGAGCCAATATTCAAAATTAGCTGATTTCAAAACACACATTTTTTCCTTCCACTCAACAATGAAAACATTTAAATGACAGAAAAGTCCTGTTTCGATGCAGCATCTAATTTCTGTACACCTTTCTGGAAGCTATCTCCTTCCTTCCTCTACTCCTCCAAGATATCTCTGGGGAGAGGTAGTTATTAAATAGGTGAGTTGCCCCAAACTATAGAAGGGACAGACCCGAAGCCAGGGATTAAAAACCAGGAGTGTGGTCAAAGAATAGAACACAGTCATATGGGAAGAAATTACAAGGACAGTCAGTCCAGTACACTCTGTGAACCTAAAGAACATGGTTCTATCCTATTTGGAAAAGCTTTTAATGGGTTTCCACCTAGTGCTTCAGCTCTTGCCTAGTAGCATCTTAAAAGCACCACTGAACACCTGCCATAGTGCTTTCATTTGGCCATGAAGGATTGCCCTGTGGGTACTGCACTTGTTATTGAAACTATGGGAACTGAATAACTTCCTGGAAATTGCAGGTTCTCCCATAACAAAGTGACCATTTTAGCCAAACCAAAAAACTCCTCAAACTGTACTCCTGCTAACCTCAACCTCTCTAAACTTCAAAGCAGAGAATAAAGATACGGCAAGGCCACTATATTCCTTCTCAAACGTTTTCTTCTCCTGAAGTCCAAATTCATTGTCAATTTTTATTCTTTGATTTTGCTTTGTCAAAGCAACCTAGAATCAAATAGGTGGTTGATTCTTAAACCAGAAGTCAGACTTCAACAATGATTCAGCAAGCTGGGTTATTCCAAGAACTTAATGCAAGAACTTAAGGAATCGATATTAGTGCCAGTTAGTGCCATGTAACTTCTTATCCATTCTTTCATTTATCCTCACAACAACCTGGTGGGGTACAATTGTACCCCCACATTATAGATGAGAGATTAAGTACATTGTCTAATATCATACAGATGAGAAGATACTAAGCAGAATTTGAACCCAGGTTTGTTGGGTTGATGTTGTTTTTAATTCCTTTCACTATTTCACAATGATCTACCAACAGAAAGAAGCAGAGCTACAGAACAATGGATAGTTTCAGGAAGTAGCAAATGCCCATCAGGGACATTAAGACATGAAACAGCAGAGGATATGTGATTCAGTGCACTTTAAATAAAAAAAAAATCAGTGGTGAGTAATAGGAGAGGGGTCTGGACAGGAAGTCAGGGCCAGCTCATTGAAAGCCATATTAAGGCACTTGGGCACTAGGCAATATAGACTGTTTGAATAGCTTTAAGTAATTAATTCATCATTCTTTCAACAAATATTTTATGTAGTACCAACTATGCGTTAAGCCCTGGGGACAAAACTGTAAACAGAACAGATGTTTCCTGTCCTCACTGGACCCACAGTCCAATAGGGTCATTTTCATATACAGTTGAAAGTGCTCAGATAGGGGATCAGTAGGGTGCTAGAGAATTATTAAACAGGACCAGTGTAGAGAAGCTGCCCAGGGGAAATGATGCCTAAGTCAAGACTTGATGGAGGTGGGGTTTGGGAAAGAGGTAGTCAAGGAGTTAGTCAGTGGAAAAAGTATGAGCAGGGCTAGAGGTGAGAGACAGAGAAGCAGAAAAGCACACCAGAATAACTGAAAAATGGGAGAGGGGCTGACAAGTATGCCTAGAGATGAGGCTGGAAGCATTAGACATAAGGCTGGAAGAGGCAAGATCAAGAAGCCAGGGAGTGTTGTGAGTAATTTTTGTTTTAGAAAACAACTTTGAGTGTGGTGGCAGCTGGACACATAAAGCCCTTCAACATAAATTCAAGACTCTATCTTTAGAACACTGTGAAAATGTGGTCCAAAAGTTGATGGAAACTCAGGAAGCAAATTTGTCATCTCTCTCAATCACGATGCCTTCAGGGACAAGCAACAGAAACTCAAACTGGCTTACATGATGAGGAAATGCTATATTACACAAAAGGAAGCCCAGGAACAGGGAAAGCACAGCATAGAGGACAACAGATACAACGAAGCACTTTGGTTTTTTCCATCCCTCCATTCACCTATCCTCAATATTGGCTTCATTCTAAACTTGGTCCGCCTTGCAATTACAAATAGCTGTCATTAGTAATGGGGGCTCCATGCCTCTATTATCATCCATTAGGAAAGAGAGGCAAAACCTCCTTCCTCAAGCATGGAACCTAAGTCCCTTCATTTAGATGATTATACTCACAAGGCACCCCTAGATCACTGGTCATTGGGGAATTTCATGTATTCATTGGCTTAGGTTAGTCAAGATCTAGCTTTGAAACTGGAAATGATGTCAACTTTCCCTGGGTCTCACAGTAGCAAAGAATATGGACACTAGAAAATAATTATGTGTTAGGAAGAAAGAAATTGAGGAATGGTGGCAGAGTCTACTACCCTCCACAGTTACAAACAGGGCACCCTTGCTATTGAACAAGTGACCACAACCCTGCCTGCTGGAGCAGGCAAGACTCAGGTCAATCCCCCATCAATTATCCATCTAGTAACAACAAATGAAATGGTAACTCTTGTCCTTCAACATGGTAAGTTTAATTATATGGAAGTGATTGTGTGCCTAAACAGCTCACACCTTGGACATAGCAGTCCTGGATAAAATAGAAGTTGATTAAACTAGTCTTCATATGCACATAAGTAACAAAAAGATACTATCTAAGCCAAGATCTTTTTTCTTTTTTCCTTCACAGAATAATGTTGAGGATCAATTTCTCCAGCTTAACATCACCAGCCTTGGCAGCAGCTCATATTTGGAATATAAATGATGTCATCTGGTTGGCCTTTTCCCATCACAAACAGTAAATCTCCGAATCTGGAGAGATCTTTTATTTGGTTACACATATTGTACAGCATCAAGGGGTTAGAACACATGTGCTGGAGATTATTAAAATCATCTGGAGGAGAATGGCTTAGTATTGGAAAGCCCAGAACTTACGACCCTTTCATGCCTGGAATCTCCATCAACTCTTCTTTTGCTCCTGCCTTTTCATAGCAACAGTTGTGGCTGATTGGCTCATGATCCTTTGCCGACTAAAGTTTTTCTTGTGCACCATGTTTCTTCTCCAGAAAAAGACATCCCTAACACAGTGAGTGTAGGGCACAGAGGCCAGGATGAGGAGTCATAAAGCCAGCCTTAGCTCAGCAACATTTGTATGCTTTTCACTTGTTTTTCATCTGTAAAATGGAGATGATGATGATAACCAGCCTCACAGGATTGTTTGAGAGGAAGAGTAAAAAATTACCGGATATTTGTTTATCACCTTATAATTTGCTAAGATCTTTCAACTGCATTAACATTAGACTTACCTTGTACAGGGAAGACACTCAAATGTTTGTTGGATGACACAGAAGTAGGTGGTAATATGGCTTGATGGTTTCTGAATCAAGTTGGCTTACATCTCCAAACTTTGTTTTCCTCAGCTATAATGTACATTCAATTTTAACTTCCTTTTAGGATTGAAAGAATGAAGTAGAGAATACACATGAAGCATCAGCACTGCATCAGGCACATTGATGTGCTCAAGAAGTAGAGGCCCCTTTTTCTCCGCTCCCTTCCTCTTCAGGAAGGATAGAGCTGTGGGGCAGATTGAGCAGCAAGCCTAGGCTCTGGTCTTAGCTTTCCAAATTCCCAGTTGTGTGAATTTCAGCTATGTGAATTTTTGGAGTCTCTGGTCCCTTATCTGAAAATGAAGGACCTGGTCTAGATACGAAGTTCTCACACTTTTGAAATATATAGATCAAACAACCAAACAAAACACCCACAGGCCAGAAGTATAACACAGCAGAGTCAACTTTTTGACTTTCAGATAACTGCCACTTACCATTATAATCATTTCAGGTGAAAGGACAAAGGACACCATAAAAGAAGGAAGAGCAAAATTTCAAAATAGAAGACATCACTTTAAATGCGATAAATTACTTTATGAAAAAAACTGTTGTATTGTACTATTGTCCTCATTTTTTTTTCCCTCATCTTTTCCACAGACTGATGAAAATTTGTCAGACCAACATGAGTCTTCAGAATAACATTTGGAATCCAGCAGGCTGTGTGACCTGGAATATTTCTTCTAGTATGAAATTTCTATGATTCTATCATGATTCCACCATGGTAAGAGGTTGTCATGTGAACACAACAGTTTATTTGGGGATAATTAATAAAATAGTCAATCCAGAGAAGAAATCAATCCAATAACTACTTTTGCTGAATTGAATGATTCAGAGTCTAAATGAGGAGTTAATTTAGTCAAAACAGTTTAAGATATTATGTACAGGCCAACAAGGTACTTCCTTGTCCCTCACATTAATCCTCTGATTCAGCCTTCACTCTTCATTGACTATAAAATGACCACGGTCACACTTGTAGTTACATCAAAATGTGAGAGAGATGGGAGCAGACCAAATCCATGCAAAGTATTCCTAACTCAGGCCCCACATGTTCACCCTGAGGTCAACTAGTCTGATATCTGCCATTCTCTAATCTCAAGCCAGAAAAAGATCTTTGAGCTCCATCATGATGCTTTCAAAGCTCCTGCATGAACACCACATATTTTATTACTATGTTTCTAAATAGAGACTCACTGATTCATAGTTAGCACTCATTTTTAACAAGCCTGGTTGTCTGGTTTTGACTAAATTAGAAATAAAAAGCAGAATAGGGATCCCTGGGTGGCGCAGCGGTTTGGCGCCTGCCTTTGGCCCAGGGCGCGATTCTGGAGACCCGGGATCGAATCCCACGTCCGGCTCCCGGTGCATGGAGCCTGCTTCTCCCTCTGCCTATGTCTCTGCCTCTCTCTCTCTCTCTCTGTGTGATTATCATAAATAAATAAAAATTTAAAAAAATAAAAAATAAATAAAAAGCAGAATAGAGGTAAGAGAAGCTATTAAGACCAGTCAGTGGTTGAGGCTGTGCATTACCTCCCAGGAGAGAAAATCAAAAACAAACACACATAACTGCTCTACTACTAAGGTGTTCATAACTTTGCTTCTAAGTCATCAAGAAAAAGCATAATCTATATTCTATAACATTTTAAAGGAAGTCAATGGTTATAGATTTTAACAAAATTGGTTGAAATACATTCTCATCTCAGTTCTCAAGAAATCCACCCGAAGTAGGTAAATGTTAATTCTCCATGATCCTACAGAAATGAAGTAGAACAGTGATAGGAACAACCAGTTGTCCTATTGTAGTTGGCCTCTTATGAAGTGCTCTTTACATCCATTTTTTTTCATTGAATATTCATATCAAACCTGTGAGGGAGAAATTATTATTATTACCCATTCATTTCTCCAAATGATGAGACTGAAACTCAGCATGGTTTAGTAGTTTGCCGAGAGTAGCAGGGTCTGTAAGGGGCAGGGCACACAACCCAAGACTTCTGACTTTAACCCCAGTGGTTTTCCCACCGTCTGCTCCTCTCTCATCCTTATAAATAGCTATAAGACTAAGAGGTTCAAAGGAACTTCCTTCTGGTTCTCAGGCCCATTATAAATGCCACTTGCCCTGGGGAGGAAAATAAAGTCCATGCTCTTTGCTGGCCTATGTGCTAAGTCATTGGCGCCCAGAAATAACCTCCTGGAGACTACGGGCCTTGTATTTACCACAAAGCAGTGGGTAAATAACTAGTTGGTGTTTTAGTGTTTTGTGGTCACTTAATCTGTTGTGTTCCTTCCCAAGACTCTGAAGGTTTCCTTTTTCAGTTAATTTTTATTTACGTTTCTGAGGTCTGCGTTGTTTGGGGTTTGGTTCATTGGATGTTTTTCTTGGAGTGTGTTGCCATTGGCTTCAGGAGGTTTCTGCTCTGCTATTTCATGGAATTTTCCCCAAGTGTGGATTGCTATGTATTTCTTCAGGGCGGTGAGCCAGGGCAGTGCTGGTATGTAATCTGTTCCTCTGGCCAAAGGACTTCTTGTCACCCATCCACATGGCTTGATTGTATTTCTCCTCTGATAATTCCCCTCTCGTCTGCTAATGTGCTGCGACCTTGGAGTTCAGCCACTTGTGTGTTGTGTTATTGGCTCTGGATGAGAGGAGCCCAGTTGCTTCTGATAGAGATTGTGTCAACTGATTCTACTAGTTTGTTCTATCAGCCCAAGGTTGGGGAAGGAGATACACACCAAATATTATGAAAAGAGTGGTGAAGGCTCATAGGGTTAATGCTACAGACAAAGCAAGTGTGTGATTGAAAACGTCCAGCCCTCCACATAGCTCTGTGCCCCAGTAGGAGACAGAGCCAGGAATGCCAGGTGCCTCTCAAGCACCACACGCTCCCGTGACCCTCAGCAAGCCTTTCTTCCTCTGTCTTTGACAAGCCCATAAATGATGTGCCAGAGAAAAATAAGAATTTGTTCCATATCAGAAAGTTTTGTTCTTTAGATTTTTTTTTTTTTTTTTGTGGGTAGGAAAAAAAAAAAAAGAAAGGTCAAGTAGTGTTTGGTCATTAAAATGGCATGTTTCTCTCAAAGCTTTCAGGCTAATAAAGATGCAAAACACACATTGAGACAAAAGGTTGCCCTGGATAAATCCTTTCTTTGGCTGTTTCATTTATTATACTTAATTTCATTGTTTTGTTTATGTGTTCTATACTCCTAGTCTTTCCACAACAAATTTGGGATAGTTTACAAAAATATGTCAATACAAAATAAAATATCCCTAAGTCATTGAAGAAGGAGGCTGAATGGATAATATTAAAGATGTGCATACAATTAGTGTTTAAAATTTCATAACAAATACTCTTGTAAAATTGTTAAAACCAATTTAAAAAACGGATTCCAAATGCCTACTGTCTATCACTTAAAGTATGCTGTGGTTCTCTAATCTGCATTTAAGAAACTATACCCAATTTAATTTTTATTTGGAAATGGAGGAGACCAACTTCAATCCCCATGCTGACTTAAGTGCTCCTGCACACCTCTAAAAGTCAACAGTTTTCTTATTTGCAGGCAGATAAAAAATGAACTAATATTTACTAGTTCTATAATACATACTATGCACTATATCAGTAACTTGGCATTAATGATTCACTGAGTTTTCTCAACCACTCTGTGAGACAAGAACTACCTACATTGGACAGATGATAAAACCAGATGAGTGAGTTGCCCAAGTTCACCCAACTAACAGAGACAAAATCAAGATCAATACAGGAACATTTGACCTCAAAGCCAACATTCTTCTCATTTCATTAAACTATCTGCCTGAGAGACAGGTAAAAAATTGTGGAATATGCTTCTTCCAGTTAGTATTAAATTCTTAAAGGTAGTTCATTCAAAGGTTGCCATCAAGCTGTAGACTGACTAGGAAATAACTGTAAGTTTAAAGAAAATCACAGTGTCTGGCAGTTAAGGTCAGCAAAAAGGAGTATCTGTGGTTATCTGTGGCTACTGGCACTGCCATTCAAATGTCCTCCAACCAGCCCAGAGAAAATATATGCCAAGTTCCTCTAAATTAGAGGCCATAACAAAACAGGAAGAGTAAGAAGTATAGCAGAGGAAGCAGTCCTACTAGTCAGAGAGAGAATGGACAAGGGTGTTTGTTGTGGTTGGCAAAGTCACTTTCAAGACCTGTAAAAGAGGCAAGAAAAATAATACTGTCATTTGTAATAATAGCTGCCACATTGGATGTCTATCAAGTGCCAGGCATTCTCTGTGTTTCATTGCTAATCTTCATAATGGGTCTCTCTTTTTTCAAAAGAAGAAACAGAGGCTCAGAGAAGTTTCATAGATGACTATATCATGTCCACTAATAAGGTTCAGAGCCAAGGTCTCAATTATGGGCTTGGCCAACTCTGCAATCAATACACTCTTGACTGTGCTTCACTGCTGTTCTTGTACCAGCCAGGACAACCTGAGGCAAAGCTAAGGCAAATGGGGTAACAATGATGTCCAACCTCAAATTCTAAAGGAACAGCAGCATTGACTTCTGGAGTCTTCTAGGCAGCAGAGAGATAGATGTCTGCAATAGCAGTTCCAGAGAAGACATGACCTCCAGGCCACTATCAGGGAAAAGAAAGAACCAACAGAGAGAGCTGGGAGCTTTGAAATGTTTATGAAGGAAAGGGTAGATGTTTCCAAACCCCTCAATTTAGTGGCTCTTTCATGAGCTGGTGAAGCTTGGAGACACAAATAACTTTAACAAGCCATCTATAATGTAAAGGAAAAAATTACAATTAAAGGTAAATCTTTCAGGGCACCTAGGTGGCTCACTCAGTTAAGCATCTGACTCTTGGTTTCTGCTTGGGTGATGATCTCAGGGTCATGGGATTGAGTCAAGTCAGACTCTGCACTCAGCATGGGAGGTCTGCTTGGAATTCTCTCCCTCTCCTTCTGCCCCTTACCCTGCTCATGATCTGTCTCTTTCTCTCACTGTCTCCAGTTTCTTTCTTTCTTTCTTTCTTTCTTTCTTTCTTTCTTTCTTTCTTTCTTTCTTTCTTTCATCTTTTTCTTTCAAATAAATAAATAAATAAATAAATAAATAAATAAATAAATAAAAATCTTTCAAAAAATAAGTCTCTCTTCCTATTAGTTGGTAGGGCTGCTATAACAAGATACCACAGATTGGGTGGCTTAAACAAAGAAATTTATTATTTCACAGTCTTGGAAGATAGAAGTCCAATATCAAGTTTCCTGCCCATTAAATTTCTGGTGAGAGCTCTCCCTCTGGCTTGTAGATGGCACCCTTCTCATTATATCCTCACATAGCCTTTTCTTGGTACCTGTGTGGAGAAAGAAAGAGAGCTCTCTGATGTCCCTACTTATAAGGACACTAATCCTGTTAGTTAAGGACCTTACCTTTATGAACTTACTTAACCTTAATTTAGAGATTCCTTTTCTAAATAGAGACACATTGATGGTTAGGACTTTAACATAAGCACTTTGGGTGGATACAAGCAGTCGTTCCCTAATGTCCTTCCACTCCAGACCATCATCAGCATGTTCCCCCCTCCAAAAGCAATTACTGTTACCAGTTTCTGAGTATTCTGCCAAAGACACTCCACGCATAGCATGTGTTTACACAAATGAAGGGACACTGTGGGCTGTACTCTACAACTTCCTTTTATCTACTGTAAGTAGAAAGGGGAGACTGTCCCACGTCTTCTTCACTCTTTCTCATGATTGAACAGTATTCCATTAAATTACCATAATTAAATGTAATCAGTCCCATACTTACACATACTAAGTTTATGCTTAGACTTTGGCTGTTATAAAAGATTTAGTAAACATCCTTACTCAAATATGTTTGTAATTGTGTTAATATAGCTGCTACTTAGCACCCACAGGATGAAATCCCAGCTGACATACGGGATCCAGCAGAGCTCCCTGGGTGCTGCACAGTTCTCCACATCATCTCCAACCACTCACTTCCACTTGTAGGTTGTAGCTTTCCATCAAAGCAAATCAATAACACTTCAAATCCCCATGATCTTCAGAACTCTCACACCTCTGAGCCTTCAAAGATGTTATTCTATCTTTCCATATTTGTTTTCCCTGGCAAGTTCCTACTTACTCCATAATCTCTCGAATGTTACTTCTTCTGCAAAGACTTCATTCTTCCTCCCACACAATCTTAGGAACTCTGTCTTCAGCAAAACTACAGAAGTTATATACATCTACATCATTATTACTGTAATTTTATATGCTTCTATGATTTCCCATTGCATAGTGATAAACATATGGAAAAATTGTTTCTCATCTTTTTATTTCTGATGAGTTCATTGAATCTTCAAAACAACTATTTGAAGTAGCTACTATTCTTACTTTACTCATGAGAAAAATGAGGCATAAATGTGTAAAATAACTTGCTCAAAGAGAAAGTAAATGCCAGAGCAGGGTCTTGTACCCTAATATGGTGGTTCCAGAATCTTTATTATATAAAAATCCTCATCAGACATGCCCAAACCCTGGCACCTCTTACTCTTCCTCCAGAGGAGGTTCTTCTTGTCTTTTTCTCTCCCAGTTTCCACATCTCTTCTCCCATCACAATTCCATTTCTTCCTCCCCACAAACTTTATTGGCTCCCTCCTAATTAATGGAGATTCATTTGGCCCTCTCTCATCTCCAGACTCAAAACCTTCCTCTTACAACCACCAGGGATCAGCACACAAAAGACCTCCAGCTACCAGGGCCCACACAACATCATAGGGAGTGAAGGATTATTAATAATAATTATAATATTAATAGAATAACTGAGTCAGTTTGGGTTCACCAGAAACCAGACACTGAATTAAAGATTAGCATACAGGCCTTTATCCAGGAGACTCAGGATGACACCTGTGGAAGGCAAGGGGAGGAACACAAGGTTGAGCAGAGTAAGATGTTAAGCTCTGATATAGTCCAACTAAGAACTCAGCTGACCCCATGAGGAGCTCTGGAGCTGAGATGGCCTTTCACAGCTCTACCAAGTTGATACAAGATGGCCAGGGTCCCCCAATCAGTCACTGGAAGCAGGCTGCCCCTTGAGAGGGGGTGTGACACTAGGCAAAGAAGTTTTCTTTCTTCACCAAGGAAGACTGACACTGAGGGCACAGCACTCCCTGCAGTAAGGAGTACATTGCTGAAGGGGGGCGGGGCGTCAATGTGGCACATCAGACCATCCACCCAATGTCCCATCCTTTAAATGCCTACCATCATATTATTCTAAGCACTGTAGCTTCATTTTCCAGATAAGACAATCAGAGCTTAGCAAGGTAAAGTCAACTGGTAGAGATCACATAGACAGTAGCAACAAAGCTGGTATTGGAACCGAAGCCTGGTTATATGCAAAGCCCATGTTCCTTCTCTACATTAAGCTACCTCCCTCAGGCACATTATAAATTGTATGACAGCATGTATGTGGTAATCTTTTGAAGACCAGAAATATACACTCATAGAACTGAACTCCTTCCAGAACTGTGCTTTCCCATCATCCCCCAAATAAGCAATTCCCTCTGAGCCCACACACCCACTTGCTCTCATTTTCCACATGTTTACTTGGATGTAGTCACCAATTACATACGAGGCAGATGTCATCTGGAAAAGAAACCATGGTCATTGTCAAAGAAAAGTGAGAAATACTTTCAAATTACTCTTCATTTCTAGTCCACATTTGAGACTAGCTCACCTTTTAAAACAAAAAATATTAGCAATATTTCCCAACTGTAGTCCACGGACCTGGGAATACCCAAGATTCTTTCAGGAGGTCTGTGAGGTAAAAACTATTTTCATAATAATAGAAGTATTGCTTTTTTCACTATGTTGACATTTATGCTGGCACTGTGTTGACTGATGTGCAGAAGTCATAGTGAGTAAACAGCTGATGCTTTATCACAGGCCAAGGCAACAGCACCAAACTTTATTAGTAGTTGCATTCTTTAACACCATGCACTCACCGTTCAACAGAAAAATAGAAATAAAAGCCAATTGCACTAAAAAATATTGTAAGAAAGAGCAGTAAAAAAAATTTTTATCTTGAAAGAGAGATTAACAAACCATGGATATATATCATACATTTTCTTAAAATTGAATGAAAAGAGCCTGTCACTTCATGAAAAATAACTTATGGCTTTTGTTGTCAATGATTAAATTCAGGCTTTCAAGCGAGAATTTAAATTTTGGAAAATTTGCATCTGCCATCATGAGCTTGACATTCTAATACACACTTTTCTTATTAGATTGGTGGTGATAACAAGGAATGTGATTTTTGTATATTGTATAATGAAACGAGTCAACATTCTGAAGATCTGCATAATTCAGTGAACTGATATTTTCCATATGACCAGTACAAGATGTTATGGAATCATGTATGGGCAAAAAAATCCATTTGAAGGAAAGTAGATTTCAGTGCAGTAGAATGTGAAAATCTCATTAATATGGTTTCAGATTGCACACTGTAATCAAGCTTTAAGAAATTACCACTTGTCAAGTTTTGGTGTAGTATCAAAGAACATCCACGATTATCTGAAAAAGTTATTAAATTCTTGTACTTAACTACATATCTGTGTGAGTCTGGATTTTCTGCACAGACTTCAACAAAACAATATGCTACACAGATTCTGACTGCAGAACAGATGTGAGAATTCAGCTGTCTTCTACTAAATGAGATATTAATCAAATTTGACAAAACATAAAACAGTGCCACTCTTTAGACTAATAATTTTTATTTTAGAAAATATAATTATTCTTCATAAAAATATCATTCTATAAACATGGAATAGATTTACTGTCATTTTTAAAAAATATTTTATTTATTTATTTATTTATTTATTCATGAGAGACACACACAGAGAGGTAGAGACACAGGCAGAGAGTCAGGCTCCCTGAGGGGAACCCAATAAAGGACTCAATTTCAGTACCCCGGGATCATGACCTGAGCCAAAGGCAGACACTCCATCGCTGAGCCACCCAGGTGCCCCATTATCATCATTTTTAAATAAATTAACAAATACTGTCATAATTTCTCAGTTCTAATTTCTAATCTTGATAGATACATCTCATATAAACAAAAGTGCTTTGGGTTTCTTGATGACTTTCAAGAGTGTAACAGGTTCTTGAGACCAAAAATTTTGAGGACCACTATTCTAGATTCATTTAGCCAACACTCAGAGAGCAGAGGTAGGATTTTACCAAGTGAGTTATTAAAATATTGAATGAACAAATAGAATAAGTATTTTTATCTTTTTAAATTTTTCTCCAAGTTTTTATTTAAATTCCAGGTAGTTAACACACAATGTAATATTAGCTTCAGGTGTAGAATTTAGTGACTCATCACTTACATACAACATCTGGTGCTCATCACAAGTGCCCTCCTTAATCCCCATAACCTATTTCACTCATTCCCTCCAGAAACCTTCAATTTATTCTCTATAGTTAAGAGTCTGTTTGCTGTTTTGTCTCTCTTTTTTTCCCTTCCATGTTCATCTGTTTTGTTTCTTAAACAGGGTATTTTAAAATAAATGAATGAATGAATGAGAAAAGGATAAAGGGATACAGTATTTACACAACTGTACAAGAGAAGTCAAAGAGAGTGTTGACTGAGATTGGTTATGTAGAGATATGAATCTAGAATATGAAAATTAGAAGACCCCTAGAAGTGGAGAAGCTAAATATGATTATCAATTAGCTACCATACACATGACAGGCACTTTTTACACTTGCCCATATATTCTCACAATGGCTTGAAGGGCCATTCATACCTTCACTGAAGTATTCTCATTCTCTTTTCACACAAGGAGGTGTTGATTCAGGAAAGTTATCTGACCAAGAGGACATATGGCTTAGCTGGGATCTAACCCCAGATATGTGTGATTGCTGTTTCCCCACGCTATGCTACTTCCCATCTGGTCCCCAACTCCCTTTTACAAAGGAGGTAAGGCTCCAACAGGGCAAGTAAGTGGTAGAGGCCACAAATGAGTAAAATCCAGAAAGTACCTCTTGGGACCCCTGGATGGGACTCTTTCCATTGCCTCACACAACATCAAGCCAAGTACCCCTGAAAAGGAAGATGTTCGTAGGACAAGTTATGTGGTCCCCCAGCTCTGAAAACTAAGGGTTCTAAGAGAAAATTCAAGGAGAAATTTGTTCAGGGAAAGGAAGCTGGAGCACACAAAGTATGAAGTGGCTGATTCTTCTACAGCAGGTGAAAGGAAACTAGAAGAAAGGAAAAAAGCAGAAGTAGAATTTTTAGGCAGAATGAGGCACTCTTGCTCTTTCTTTAGTTATAACTTCATTTAACACATGTTTATAAAGCATCTCCTGTGAGCCAGGCATTATGTTAGGTGGGACATCACACTGGATGCTGGAGTTTGGGGCATCTGAGTCACAGATAATTCCAGTGCTGGAGGGGCTCACAGTCTTGTGGAGAACACTAATGGAAACAGTTCTAATACAGTGGGAGTGATCAAGGCTTTGATAGGGAGAACACAAGATGGCATAGGATATGGAAGAGAAACATAACCCTGCCTGAGCCCAATGACGTGGCACCTACTTCAAGTCTTATAGGACTTGGAGTTACTTAGTAGAGGAAGGAGAGAAGGCACAAGAAATATAATGTGTGTCACACACTCTCAGAGTGTGACTTCAGGGAGAACTGAAAACAGTTTGTTTTTATCAGAGAGGGAATGGCCACTTTTCAAGTCTGACAACACTCACCCTCCCCTCCATACTTAGTGATACTGAAATACCTTCAGTTCAGGTTTAGACATTTAAAATAACCCACAGGTGCATCACAACTCGCTTCTTGGACTTCTAGAGGTCTAGGGTCTAGGGATCCCAAACTGAGGATCAGTGGGCCAAATACTGTGAGATTTTCTGAGTTTGCACAAGAGAAATATCACGGCCCCCCAAGACACACATCACTACAGGGCTTTTCACCTATACCCCACCCATACTAGGAGGTCCATAAATATTTAAAAAGAGGTAAAAAGAGGTAAGTCTTTCTCATTTCTGCCTTTTTTTTTCTTTCTTTCTTGTATTCTCTCTATTTCAGCTGCTGGAGAAGAATCATTCACCTCACTCTATGCATACTCAAATTTCCTTCCCCTAAATAGACTTATAATTTGTCCTGGGGTCTTCAGTTCTCCAACCCACCTGCTAATTGGATTCCTCTCCAAGGGGTCTTGATTCTTGGTGGATCATATTTTTACATCTCAATCTGATTATTGGCATAATTTCTTGAGGACAGAGAACCTGACTTTTTCATCTCTGAATTTCCACCTTAGACCAAGGAACATTTGTTTAAAGAAAAGAACAGTAAGAGTGTTCATCCTAATGAAGCCCTCTCGCTCTTTCTCTGCTGAA
Organism: Canis lupus familiaris; assembly: GCF_011100685.1. Lineage (NCBI taxonomy): Eukaryota > Metazoa > Chordata > Mammalia > Carnivora > Canidae > Canis > Canis lupus. The sequence continues at coordinate 53,812,345 of NC_049226.1, read as the reverse complement.
ACTGCTACCCAGATGCCCCACTAAAACTGCAGCGACATCTTTTCTTTCCCACATGGACAAGTTTGTCATGATTTCTGAGTTTGTGTTTCCCAATTCACTCTGATTCAGAGGGAAAAATAAAGAGGACTCTACAGAAAAGCACAAAGCCCGAGCACAAGCAGCTTAGTGTGGGGAGATGCTGAGTGTGTGAGTCAGCTCCCGGATGCAAGCAGATGCTGGATTCTTCTCGCCAAAGTCTTCCTCAATTTCCTTTCTTCCCCACTCCAGCCAGGATATATCCTGAGCTGCGGCTGCTGATGGAAACCGGGCACAGAAATCCATGGAAAAGTCTGAAGAGACAAGAGGAATCTCGTGCCAGGTCTTTCCAAAATTCAAACTAAAGGTGACTGTGAGGGTCCTTCCAGCTGCTGCTAAAATGGTAAAATTATAACCATTTCCTCCAGTGTCTGTTAAGTCTCTCCTGAAACCTCGCTCCATCAATCACCTCCTCTTTGAGATACAACTTTCTCTTCCTCCTGTGGCACAGAACCCTGATCAGTTTAATTCATCCAAAGGAAATCATATGTTTTTAAAAGACAAGGACCAACAAAAGAATAATGAAAAATTAAATCCTTCTCCTGAATCTTTTGTCTTTTATCTAGTATTTTTTCTCCCTTTCTCATCTAATTTCTTAAGAACTTTTGTTTCTTTCTCTTGCTCAGTTTTCTCATTTCCCATTCACTTTTAAATCCACTGCAAGCTGGCTCTTCTTTCTCTCTCCTGATTACCAATTCCAGTGTGCATGTATTCCTGTCTTCGTCTTATCAGACAACTGGCAGCATTTGACCTTCTTGTCCATTCCTTTCTTGGAGTCCTATTTGGACTTTGACTTTTACAGCATTATCCCCACTTCTGTTTTTTCTATTTCTTCGATCAGTCTTTCCCAGAGCTTCTCACTGTTTCCCTTGCTCTCTGCCTAAATACTGATGTTTCCTATATTTCCTTCACTTCACTTTTGGTCAGTTTATTACTTCTCACTTTTCATGTAAGAAATATTTTTGAGTATTTTCTTTGTACCAAGCATTGTTCTAGGTAACCAGGAGTTTGCAGAGAAACTCACTGTCCTATGGAGCTTAGAGGATGGGGGGGGGGGGGCACAATGATTTTCTACTCTGCATACCATTACTAAAAGATTTCATCCTCATTCATCATTTCATCTACCACCAAAATGCTCTTAACTTTAATTTATTGTTTCTATTATGAACGTGATTCTATGTTCCAGATGCATACTACCTCAAAGTCCTTTAAAAAAAATACTAACCTAAACTATACAAGACATTCTTTCTTTTTTTTTCAAAGATTTTATTTATTTATTCATGAGAGACACACAGAGAGAGGCAGAGACACAGGCAAAGGGAGAAGCAGGCTCCCTGTGGGAAGCCTGATGTGGGACTCCATCTCAGGCTATAGGATCACACCCTGAGCCAAAGGCAGATGCTCAACCACTGAGCCACCCAGGCATCCCCAAGACATTATTTCTATCTCATACAGGAATTCAATCAATTCTGCTTATTTGAATTAAATTAAATTTATTTCCCCTATAAAGCCTATTTCTTCTCTTTTATTTCCTGTCTTTTATGTAAATAGCATCATCACCTAACCAGCCGTGTAAGCCCTAATTATAGGAGACATTTAAGAATCTGTCCTCTTTGCAAAGTGGGTGAAGGAGGTACAGACTTCCAGTTATGGAATAAGTCTCAAGGATGAAAGGTCCAGGACAGGGAATATAGTCAGTGGCATTACAATAGTGCTACATGGTGACACATGGTAGCTATTCTTGTGGTGAGCATAGCATAATGTATGGAGCTGTGGGATCACTATGTGGTACACCTGAAACTAATATAACATTGTGTGTCAGCTACACCTCAATATAAATAAGTAAGTAAGCCCTTTCTCACTTACTTTTCATCCAATCTGTTTCCAAGTCATAAGGATAGCATCTCCTAAATACCTCATTTCTGTTACATCCCTTTACAAAACTTTGTAAATACTCTAATCAGGCCAGCATCATTGCTTCCCTCCCTTGGATTAAGCTCCTCTGAGCCCTATGTCATTATCCCTCCACAGGTGTGTTTTCTAACATACACCATTGGTAACATTACTGCTTGGCTTTAAACCCTTCTGTGTTTTCCTGCTTCTGGGTAGAGGCAGAAATACTTCCCAGCTTAAAAGGTGTTTTTAAACAATCTAGACCTTCCATCATCAAGACCTCCCTAAGCCTAGCTATACTTCCCCAAATGCTTTCTACATAGTCACATGACCTGATGGCACAACTGGACTGAAAGTTTTAAAATTATCAGAATGGGAGGCATCCCATGCTTATGCTTCAGTGACATTGCAAAAGCTCTTTCCTCTTCCTGAAATACCATACTTATCTTTATTTTCTTGTAGACCACCTTGCCATTGTTCAACATTCAGATCCTTGGCTTAAGTCTTACCCTACCCCATGGGGAATAATCAATTTCTTTTATATAACATCTTGTACATGTTTCATTTATGGCAACTATCAGGTTTTAGAAACTGTCTGCTTTGATATTTTAGGTCCTAGAGCTGTCAGTTTTCACTTCTGTATCCCTTGCTCTACAGACAGCACCTAGCACATAGTTGATGCTAAAAAAATATGTGAGACATAATAAACCCTATAAACCAAGCTGTACTTTACCTGGATTCATTTAAATTTGCTATTATTTTAATTCCATAGTTTTTTTTTTTTCACCTGGAGAGCAATATTTTTAGAGTGTGTATTATCTCTAGATACAAAATGTTTTGACTAACTCTAATCTCTCACTGGTGAGTACCCAATCTGGTAACAGCAGCTGAGCTCTGGATACTGTACTATTTCTGGAGGATCAGCTGGTTATCCAGTAGCAGGATAATTACCCTGACCTCATGTCATCATGGAAGCAGCAGTATTTATTCTAACAAGAATAAACAAAATTTCTAGATAAAGATTTTCCTTCTCCACCTGCACCCTTAAGATAGCTCTACCCTTTGTGACCTTACAGAATACCTTGTCCATTGCTATAATGTCCTACATATCATTGCTTCCAATTAGTGAAAACATTTTATAACAAAGGAAGTGTGACAGTGGATTTCCATTCATAGACTTCACTGGTCTTACCATGTGTCCTATTACTCATATACATGTATATTTTTCATATACAATTGGCTTGAGAGAATGATGGAATGGCCTAATAAGGGCTCACTTTTTAAAAAAATTATTTATTTATTTGAGAGAGAGGGAGAGAGACAGAGAGAGTTTGTGTGCACACATATGCAGGAGGATGAATGGGAGGAAGGCTAGAAAGGAAGGAGAAAGACAAGCAGACTCCATACAAGTGGCCCAGAGCCCTACATGGCATTTGAGGCAGCTCAATGCCAGGCTCAATCCTGGGCTCCACCCTGGGCTCCATCTCCTGATCTTGAGATCACAATCTGAGCTGAAACCAAGAGTTGGACACCTAACCAACTGCATAACCCAGGCTCCCCAATAAAGGCTCACTTTTGATACTAGGTGGGAGACAATATCCTATGGAGAAATTTCTTTCTAAATCATTACCTTGGGCTCAATAAGTTTGGGGTTACTACTGCCACTAAGGGAGAAATACTTTCACCAAAGTAAAGTTCTGCTGTTGAATGAGACAGTACTAAGACTCCTACTTCCTCATATTTTTTGGGCTTCTCACTCCCCCAGCAAGGATATCTGAGTCCAATTACCAGAGGGTAATTGAGATGCTATTGCACAGTGATGGTAAATAGGACTGTGTCTATGACCAAGGGGATTCATTAGGGCTCTTCTTGTTCTCCAACAGTTCTGTTCAATGGAAAATGAGGGAAATCCAAAACATGCTTTTCTAGGACTTAGATCTTATAAGAATAAAGATTTGGGTTGCTTCAATAGATAAAGAATACCATCCAGCTGAGGGATTGGCAGTGATTAATGGAAATGCAAATGGTAGTAGAAGGCAGCTATAATTATCAACACAAAACTCATGACAGTTAAGTGAAAGCTGACTTTATATCTCCATATTTTCTTTCATTAACATTTTTCTTATCCACCCCTCATTTCCACCCACAACGTTTCCTTAAGAACCTGATGATGGCTAGATTTCTTTCAAACTTCAGATGGGAATTTCATCAAATTGAGACCCCTATGTGATGGTGTTGTTGTTTTAAAGTTTTTATTTATTTATTTGAGAGAGAGAAAGCACAAGCAGGGGAAGGGGCGGAGGGAGAAGCAGGCTCCCCATTGAGAGGGAGCCTGATATGGGGCTCCATCCTAAGACCTTGGGATCATGGCCTGAGCTGAAGGCAGATGCTTAACTGACTGAGCCACCCAGGCACCCCATCATGTTATGGTATTGATGGGATTTTTCAATTCATCTATTTTGAGGACATCAAGCTTTTGCCTGGACAAAGACAAGAGGGAGTGTTGAAGGGCAAAAGTGGTGGTGGACATTGCCAAATTTCTTCCAATTGGACCATCATATTTACTCTCCATCATTCTCCAACATGCTCTGTGCCCCCAAACACTGGCCTTCTGAACTTATCAACAAGCTCCCATGATCAATGGTTTCCTTGGGTTCAGCTAAAGGAAGACAGGAGAGCAAAGGACAGAAGGAAGGTGAGTTAGGTATTTATTCTCTAGGCTATTTTCATGGCAGATCACCTCAGATTGGCTATGTCTCTGATTTGAAGGCCACATGTCTTGTCAAGTCTCCTCTACTCAAATAATCCTCTCTGGGTTCTGACAACTACCTCCCCTTCTCAAACTTCCTAGCATAAGCCTGTAATCAGTTCCTGTTACTAGCCCCTGGGTATTCCAACATCCCTTATTTCCCTAATCCATGACTATACCACTGTGAATAGTTCTTTTTGAAAACTATCCTTAAATCACTCAGTTAGAGAGTGTCATCTGTTTCTAGCTGGGATGTTGACTGATAGAGCTGGTACCCGTTGCATTGGAGGATGGTTCTGATTAAATAAGAGTCTTAAAAAGACTGTTACAGATTTATACTCCTGTGGAGGTCCCAGATTTCTGGATGAAATAGCTCTAGGGGAGACTTAAAAAAAAGCCTTTTTTTTTTTTTTTTTTTTTTTGGATAGAGCTGTTAATGGGCTTCCCTCCACCACCTCTCCCCAAAAGCAAGAAATATGCCAGGGCATCCTAAATGGAGGTCCGAATTCATTTAAATGTGCTCTGATAGTGAATTCCATAACTGTGGACCTTGGACTAGGATGGCTGTTATGTAGCTGAAGACTGATGGCGGCTATTCTTGGCTAATTCAAAAAGGCATTTTATAAACAGTCAGCCACAGAGTCAAGCCGTAGTGTAGCAGAAAGTGTGCTCTTCTCTCAAACTGCTAAGTACATTGTCAGTAAAATTATATTTCTCCATATATTAACAAAAACATTGGATCATCTGTAGACTAGGCCATGAGGGAGAAATGTCTCCACTTGCAAGGAAAACATCTCAAGGATCAAGCTCATTTACTCCAGCCCTTCACAAACCCTCCATGATCTTCCAGACCCTGCTAACAATGCCCTGGTACTCTCAATGGTTCTAATTAGAAATTCAAGGGTATTCTTTGCTTATCCCTCTACTCACCTCAAGTTTTGACTGAGTCTGGCTGACTGGAACTATCCAAAAAGACTGAGTTCAAATTGTAGCTCTAATATTTCAGAGAACTGTGACTTTGACCAACACATGTTTCATTCTTTAGTTTCAATTATTTCTCTGGAAAATGGAAATAATGATATCTAATAACCCTTGATTAGAGATAATATGAGAGCAATTAATATGTTGAATGAGAATGATTTGGAGAATAATTAAAACACAACTTTGTTTTCCATCATCCCTTTTAAATATTCTAAGTGGAAGGAATCTTATCATTCCCCTGGATGAAAAAAAAAAAAAAAGCGCAAATCCTACAATTTTTCTCATATTCATTTACTTAGTCTTAGGTACCAGAGAGTCCCACAGTTCTCTAAGGAACAAAACCTGGCTCCTTGGAGACATGACAAGGGTAAGAAAAAAAAAATAATTAGGTCTAGGGGAATAAAAAAGAGAAATGACTGTCATATTTGAAAATTATATAAGTATCTTTGGAAAGCTTTAAAAAATCTATGGGCCAACTATTAGAAGTAGGAAGATAATTTTAAAATGTGGCTGCTTATAAGATCAATATACACAACTTAATTTTATTCCTATAAACCTCAGGAATGTATAAAGGACTCACATAAAGCAATAAGAAAAATGCTGAATATCTTGAAAATGTAATTTATTTGTTTTTTTTAAAGATTTTTATTTATTTATTCATGAAAGACAAAGAGAGAGAGAGAGAGAGGCAGAGACATAGACAGAGGAAGAAGCAGGCTCCCCGTGGGGAGCCCAATGCAGGACTTGATCTCAAGACCTTGGGATCACACCCTGAGCCAAAGGCAGATGCTCAACCACTGAGCCACCCAGGTGTCCCTTGAAAATGTAATTTAAATGAAGATTTCAATTAATGGAGAGATACAGTGTAGTCATAAAAAGAGACTATTTTAAATATATTAATTATCTCCAAATGGATCTGTAGATTTAAATTAAAACCCATTAAGATGTTCTGAGGAAACTTACTCCCTGCTTCTAAAATGTATATGCGACAGCAAAGGCCAAATAATAGCCAAACACTTCCAAAGTTGGAGGATTCCTCTATCAGATAGAAAGACTTATTGTAAAACTTGTTAATTAAGACAGTATGGTATTGGTGCAGGAAGAAACAAATCAATCACAAGATTAGAATAGCCCTCACATGTATGAAAAATTGATATCTGACAGAGGGGCCTCACAACCTATTTGAGAAAAGAGGATATATTTGTTAATAAATTAAATAAATTAATTAAATTTATTGTTAAATAAATTGCCAGGACAATTCAATATCCAAATGGACAAAGATGCAATTGGGATCCTTCCTACATACCATACACAAAAATCAGTCCCAAGTGGATTACAGATATATGACTGGCAAAACTTTAAAATTTATAGTGGATTGTATAAAAGCCTATCTTTACAACAATGAGATAAAAGCAAACACCAAAAAATGCTAACAAGAAAGAAAAAAGTAATATATCCAACTCTACTGAAATCAAAGACTTCTTCATATCAAGATATCATAAAGAAAGTGAAAAAAATAAGCCACAAACTGGGAAGTCATATTTGTAATACTTTTAAGTGACTAAAGATCAGTGTACAGAATATAAAAATAACTTCTATAAATTAATTAGAAAAGTAAAATAACCCAAAAGAAAAGTGGGCAAAGGTTATATATTGGCATCTCACAAAAAAAGTCACACTTATATGGCAAAAGAACATTTGAAAAGATATTCAACTTTTTTAGAAGTCTGGAAAATACAAATTGTATAATTTTTACTTACCACACTAACAAAAAAATCATTAAGTTTGATATTTGTTGGTGAGGATATGAAAGGGAATGTAAATCGTCATGAGAATTAGTTGGCATTATTTTATAAAATCAAATATTTGCATATCCAATGGTCCAGAAGAAGTTCCATTCCTAGAGATTTCTCCCTAGAGAGATCATGTGAATGGGTACCGGAAGACAAGCAAAAGAATGATAATAGCAACATAGCTTGTACTAACAAAATAAATAAATGAGTAAATGAGTAACATAATACTAATCTACAGGAAAATTACATGTAAATTGTGGCATAGTTACACACCTAAATATTACAGAACAATGGAAATTAATTAGGTATGGATTATGACACAGATGAATCTTAGACATCATGTTGTAAAACAAGTTTCAAATCATTAAATTCAGTATTATAATAAAAATCATTGTGAAATAAATTATTTGGAGAATAAATACAGATGTGATGAAACTATGGGAAAAAAGGAATGCTAAATACAAAAATGAGGAGTGAGGTTATCTTTGAGAAGCAGACATGACCGTAGGAAAGGGGTAGTTAGTGTACTGATATTGTACTAGTTCTTAAATTCAGTTATGGGTTCCTAAAATTTCTAATTTTATTATTTTGCTTCATAACTATATTATACATATTTTTGTGTTCAATAGGTTCATGAGACTCTACTTTCCTTCCAATCTTTTTTCTCTTTCCTGTTCCTTCCATTCTGATTCTATTAAGACAATACAGTGAATCATTTATTTCAGGGTACTGAGCATTTTAGCTTCTTTTGTATTAATTTTTTTAAATTGTTTATTTAAACTCAATTTAACATATACTGCATTATTAGTTTCAGAGGTAAAATTCAGTGATTCATCAGTTGCATACAACACCCAGTGTTCGTTACTTCAAGTGCTCTCCTTAATGCCCATCACCCAGTTACCCCATCCCCCACCCACCTCCGCTCCAGCAACTCTCAGTTTGTTTCCTATGGTTAAGAGTCTCTCATGGTTTGCCTCCCTCTCTGTTTTCCTCTTATTTTGTTTTTCCTTCCCTTTCCCTATGTTCATCTGTATTGTTTCTTAAATTCATATATGAGTGAAATTATATGGGATTTGTCTTTCTCTGACTGACTTATTTTGCTAAGCATAATACCCTCTAGTTCCAACCACATTGTTGCAAATGGCAAGATTGCATTTTTTGATACCTGAGTAGTATTCCATATATATTTATATTTATATTTATATTATATTATATTTATATTTCTGGGTTCTCTATTCTATGCCATATATATATATCACATCTTCTTTATCCGTTCATCTGTTCATGGACTTCTGGGCTCTTTCCACTGTTTGGCAACTGTGGACACTGCTGCTATAAACCCTGGGATGCATGTGCCCCTTTGAATCACTGTGTTTATATCCTTTGGATAAATACCTAGTAGTGCAATTGCTGGGTTGTAGGGTAGCTCTATTTTTAACTTTTGAGGAACCTCCATACTGTTTTCCAGAGTGGCTGCACCAGTTGGCATACCCACTAACAGTGTAAGAGGGTTCCCCTTTCTCCACATCCTTGCTGACACCTGTTGTTTCCTGACTTGTTAATTTTAGCCATTCCAATCATTATGAGGTGGTATCTCATGATGGTTTTGACTTGTATTTCTCTGATGCCGAATTATTTTGAGGATTTTTTCATGTGTCTGTTGGCCATTTGTATGTCTTCTTTGGAGAAATGTCTGCTCATGTCTTCTCACTTCCTGATCAGATCTTTTGATTTTGGGGTGTTGAGTTTGATAAGTTCTTTATAGATTTCAGATACCAGCCCTTTATCTGATAAGACATTTGCAAATATTTTTTCCCATTTCATAGGCTGCCTTTTAGTTTTGTTGACTGTTCCCACTACTGTGCAAAAAAAACTTTTTCCTTGATGAAGTCCGAATAGTTCATTTTTGTTTTTGCTTCTCCTGCTTTTGGAAACGTTTTCAGCAAGAAGTTGCTGTGGCTGAGGTCAAAGAGGTTGACACCTGTGTTCTCCTCTAGGATTTTAATGGATTCCTGTCCCACGTTTAGGTCTTTAATCCATTCTGAGTTTATTTTTGTGTATGATGTAAGAAAGTGGTCAGTTTCATTCTTCCATATGTGGCTGTCCAATTGTCCCCCATTTGTTGAAGAGGTTTTTATTCCATTGGATATTATTTCCTGCTTTGTTGAAGAATAGTTGACCATAAAGTTGAGGGTCCATTCTGGGTTCTCTATTCTATGCCATTGATCTATGTGTTTGTTTTTGTGCCAGTGCCATACTGTCTTGATGATCACAGCTTTGTAATAGAGATTGAAGTCTGGAACTGTGATGCTACCAGTTTCGGTTTTCTTTTCCAACATTCCTTTGGCTATTTGGGGTCTTTTGTGGTTCCACACAAATTTAAGGATTGTTTGTTCCAGCTCTGTGAAAAATGTTGATGGTATTTTGATAGAAATTACATTAAATATGCAGATTGCTGTGGGTAGCATAGACATTTTAACAATATTTGTTCTTCCACTCCATGAGCATGGAATGTTTTTCCATTTTTTTGTGTCTTCCTTCATTTCATTCATAAGTGTTCTATAGTTTTCAGAGTGCAGACCCTTTACCTCTTCGGTTAGGTTTATTCCTAGGTATCTTACGGTTTTCAGTGCAATTGTAAATGGGGCTGATTCCTTGATTTCTATTTCTTCTTCCTTCTTGTTAGTGTATAGAAATGTAACTGACTTCTGTGCATTGTTTTTATATCCTGCCACTTTGCTGAAGTCTTGTATCAATTCTAGCAATTTTTTTCCTGGAATCTTTTGGGTTTTCTACATAGAGTATCATGTCACTTGCAAAGAGTGAAAGTTTGACCTCTTCTTTGACAATTTGGATGCCTTTTATTTCTTTTTGTTGTCTGATTGCTGAGGCTAGGCCTTCCAGACTATGTTGAACAACAGTGTGAGAGTGGCCATCCCTGTTGTGTTCCTGACCTTAGAGGAAAAGCTGTTTTCTCCATTGAGGATGATATTTGCTATGGGTTTTTCATATATAGCTTTTATGATATTGAGGTATGTTCCCTCTATCCCTACACAGCAAAGAGTTTTTATTAAGAAAATATGCTGCATTTTGTCAAATGCTTTTTCTGCATCTAATAAGAGGATCATATGGTTCTTGTCCTTTCTTTTATTAATGTGGTGTATCACATTAATTGATTTGTGGATGTTGAACCGCCCTTGCAGCCCAGGAATAAATGTCATTTGGTCATGGTGAATAATCCTTTTAATGTATTGTTGGATCCTATTACCTAGTATCTTGGTGAGAAATTTTCTATCCATGTTCATCAGGGATATTTGGTCTATAATTCTTCTTTTTGGTGGGATCTATGTTTCGTTTTAGGATCAAGATAATGCTGGCCTCATAGAAAAAGTTTGGCCGGTTTTGTTTCATTTCCATTTTTTGAAACAGTTTCAGAATAGTAGGTATTAATTCTTTAAATGTTTGATAGAATTCTGCTGGGAGACCATCCGGCCCTGGACTCTATTTTGTTGGGAGATTTTTGACTATTGATTCCATTTCTTTGCTGGTTATGGGTCTGTTCAGATTTTCTATTTCTTCCAGTTTGATTTGCTTCTTGATTTTATTTCTATTTGCTTTCTAAAAGCTTCTATCTTACCACTTAGTTCAAATGTATACACTTTTGCTTCATGGAGAATAATTCTAAGAGCTGCTTTAAAGTCTATGTCTGATAATTCCAATATCTGGGTTATCTCCAGGTTGATATTTATTGTCTTTTCCCTTAAAAGTGGGCCAGAATTTCCTGGTCCTTTACATGTAACTTTGGATTAAATCCAGAACATTTTGAATGTTTTGTTGTGAAGCTCTAGGTCTTACTAAAATAAAATACTATAAAATGTCGATTTGTTGTATTAGCAGGTGATCAGTTAGGTCAGACATAGAGTTCTAGCTCACCGTCTGTGAGTGGTGGTTCCAATGTCAGTTCTGTTTTTCAAAGCCTTCACTATGCTTCATTTGGTCTATTCCATACATTTCAGTTTGGTGAGTTAGGGATGTGTGTCACTTTATACACAGACTCAGGGATCCTCTTTTCCAGAACTCTTCCACCATGATTTCCCACACACTCTTTGTTTTCTATGGAAACCAGAGGGTTCCCTTTCTGAGTCCTCTGGCTAAAAAATCAGAGTTCTTCTTATGCTATTGAGAAAGTCCATGGACATGTGCCTACCCTCAAGACAAAGTGCCTTAAGGAAAGAAGAGGGTAAAAAACAGGGATTTCCTCTGTTCTTTGAGAGAGGGTTCTTTTTCAAGTTTCTTTGGCCAGAAAGACAGTTTATCCATAGTGGACTTAGAAGTCCTCACCATGACCACCCTGTCATGGGGCTGGCACCAGGGAAGGACAAGGAGAAGCCCCACATCAAAAAAGCAAGAATATCCTCCTATACTCTCCAGGTAATAAGAGGCTCCTGTTCTCAGTCCTCGGGCTATAACACAGAGGAATTTTTTCCAAATTTTGTTATATGTCCCCTCTCTGCAGTATAGGACTCTGTCTACCTTTAGGTCAAATCTGGGAGAAACCAGGGAAAAAAGACTCTGAAACTCATCCCAATTATGCATCATTATTCAACAACAGACTTCCCTCTCAATCTGCCTGTTGTTGTTAGTGTTTGGAGTCCTTAAATCGTATTATTGGGCAGCCCCAGTGGCCCAGTGGTTTAGTGCTGCCTGCAGCCCAGGCCGTGATCCTGGAGACCAGGGATTGAGTCCCACGTCAGGCTCCCTGCATGGAGCCTGCTTCTCCCTCTGCCTCTCTCTCTGTGTCTGTCATGAATAAATAAATCTTTCCAAAAAAATTTTTTAAATTGTATTCTTTTGTATTTTGTCATAAGTTTTTATGACAAACTTAATAATCAGTGAGAGAGATAGGCTGGAGTGATCTTACTCCATCTTGGCTGGTGTTCAAATCCATATGTTCTTTTTTTATGTGTCAAATACTACACAATACAATTAAAGATAACAAACAAACAAACAAAAAGGCCCATCTCCAGAGGGTCTCATAGTTCACTGGAGAAGGCAGATTCTAAACTCACTGTTTTAGGAAATTTGGCTCCAAAAAGGAGAAAAGAAAGGAGTCAGAGGTTAAAGGAGACAAAGAGTAACACTGAATGAGAGGGTTTTTATTGTGGGTTCTTTCTAGTTTTTTGGTTTTTTATTTATTTATTTATTTATTTTGTAGTAAGACTTAGCTAAGTGAGGTTTATAGCTTCTCCTACCCATGAAAGTACATTTTAATTATTTTATATTTATTTAAAATAACATATTTCTGCCTTCCTTCTGATACTAAGCCACATGAAATCAGGTCCATATCCGTGTGGTTCACCCTGTGCTATTCCACACAGTAGGTGGTCAAGATATGTTTGTTGACAGATTGTGTAGACTCTGGCATTACTTATTGTACCAGGTGCCATCAGGGCTTTGCCCATATCCTCTTGTCTTTACTTCAGTGCATACCAACTAAAACTCTAATTGCCAGATGCCAAATTTCTCTGCGTAAGGTCTCTCTCAAGCTTCTAAAACATGTTTTGTCTACCTACTTGGCAGGTAGTTAGTGCCAGGTAATTAATAGCTGCTAGAAGAAGATCTCAACCAATGACTGACAGAGTTGGTTTATAAAAGCCCTAGCCCCATCCCTTTTGGGTAGATTTACTGTATTCTGCACTGACTTTCAGAATTTCCCCAGCAGAATTTAGTTCCAGTTGCCCACAATGATACCTGGTTTGATGATGCATAATTTATTGCTACCTTTTCTTTGACTCACTTTACCATCCTCTTTTGATATTTCTTTATCCTCTGATAATAAACTACTTTCACCTTAACCCTAACTTCAGAGTATACCTCTGGGGCAACTGGAATTAAAATAGTTGCATACTACATACATAGGCATGGTTTTTTATTAATAAGTTTCCTTGTAGCCAGTGGAGTGAACAGAGCACTGGACTTCGTAGCAGACAGTCCTAGTTTATCCACTTATCAGCTAGGTAACCTTGAACAAATCACCTGATTGCTCTGAGGCTCATATTTCTTCATTTGAAATGTGCAGTTAATAAAATCTACCTCATAATATTCTTGCGAGGATAAAATAAAGTTAATAAAATATGTGAAAATACCTATCATAGAGGCCAGTGCATAGTGAGTACCTAGAGCATTAGTGTGTGCTGGTTGAGTGTAAGTATAAAGAACTCTTTCTTGTGCTGTGAATCATCATGCCTGCTTTATTTTTTTTTTCCTGTTGTAGAGTGGGGGTTATATTAACATGTCCAGTCAACATCAGGAATTGCTAATGGTTGGGAAATGGAAAGCTTGTATTGTTTCATCTCGAGGAGCATGCTTCTAATTAGCCAGAGCCTGTTTTATTTCAACATAAATGAGCAATGGCTCGGCGGATGGTCCCACTATTCCTGAGTCCCAATGTGCTCCAGAGGAAATGTACAACAAACACTTCAAAAAAAGCACATCGTCTTTTAATTTATATGGATTTCTCTTTTATTTGAGAATTGTTCCATGAAGTTTTCATGGCTTCATAGACTTTTAGGTCATAAAGAGACCACAGTGATCAAGAACAGTCAGACGCCATTGTTGTAAAGTTGAGGAATCAGAGGCTCCAGTAGCCTCTCTTCTCTTACAGTATTTCAGGAACAATGACAACCATCTCCAAATATCTATAGGATTAATAAACAAGAGAACAGGAAGTTTTATTAAAGTGACTTCAAAAATTAAAGGTGGTGAGAGCATTCTGAATTCCACTGAAGAGGAAGCTTCTGTCAAGTAGAGCTGTTCACAACCAAAGAGATGACTTCAGCTCACCATCACTGGAGATACGCAAGAGGAGAGTGAACCTATATGGAGTACTCTACAAGGCATTTCTGCTCATGAAAGGGAGACTTAATTGGGCACTCGTGTACTTTCCCATTTTACGATCCTATAGTTTGGGATTCCTCCAGGAAATGCCTGCACAGTACAGAGCTTTCAGTATATGCTGAGTGAAAACCATGATTGATTACTATCAAACCCCATTGGGTCCCCTCAAGTTGCCTGAGAGATAATTAATTCTCATTTCACCTCTATGAGTCCCTTGGTTTTTCACACTGACACTCCATTTAGGTCCTGTTGATACCATTTCCAAGCAGGTGTTTGACACAGGTAGGGGACACAGGAGGCCAGGCCTGGCCACAGCGATGAAGATGGTTGCAGCAGCCATGTAAGTGCACCGCTTGGACCTCCTGTCAAGAAAGAATCTGCCATTTAGCTGTCAGGAGCAATAAATTGACAGCCTCTAGCCATTAGCAACTTTAGGATCCATCTTAGCTTTTAAGTCAAAGCCCTAGCATTCCCAGGGAGCCCTCACTGCTGACTGAGCATGGAAAATGTATCTAAGCCTCTCCATTTCAGCCTGGATTGGGACTCCTCTTTCAGGCTCTTTGCCCTATAGCTGTTGGACAAGTGACTTTTCAGACCTGATCTGCAGCTCTCCTGCCCTAGTCCTTCTTCTTACCTCCTTTCCTTTCCCAGGTGTCAGGTCTACATCACAGGCTGAGACTTTCCCTACCTGCCCCTGCTTCTCTTCCTATTACCTCTCACAGACACCAACCCCCAATAAATCTCTTACACTCCTAACCTGTCTCCACCTATACTTCTAGAAACACTAATTGACTCAATGGCTGACCCTGCAACTATGGTGCCTATGGCAAAAGGGAACAAGAATTCACATCCAAAAGAAGGAGAATCTGAATCACGAACACATCTGAGGAGATTGAGAAAGCAGGAAAGACACCTGAAGAATAGGATGTGCCACAAAGACCAGAAGGCAGCACCAAGGCTTTGAGAGGCAGAGCCTGGAGAGATCCCTTGAGAAAGAGTGCTGGGTGAGGAAGTGTTTCCATAGGAACCCACAGCCACACTGTCACTGCTCTGCAGACAGATGCCTCCTAATAATGCTTGATCTTTAAAGGGACCACAGAAAGGAAGGGAAACTGCCCATGCTCGATCCATTGACAATGACTTTCCAGAACAGGAAACACTGACATCAGCAAAGAGCTTGATAGATGTGGAAGTGCCAGCTTTTAGGGAGCAGATGATAAATACAGTTAATATATATTTTTTAAAGAACCTTATTTATTTATTCATGAGACACAGAGAGAGAGAGAGAGGCAGAGACATGGGCAGAGGGAGAAGCAGGCTTGCCTCAAGGAGCCCAATGTGAGACTCAATCCCGGGGCCAGAGATCACACCCAGAGCCAAAGGCAGACTCAACCTCTGAGCCACCCAGACATCCCAAGACAATTTATTGCATGCTTACTAT
Source organism: Canis lupus familiaris (assembly GCF_011100685.1). Taxonomy (NCBI): domain Eukaryota; kingdom Metazoa; phylum Chordata; class Mammalia; order Carnivora; family Canidae; genus Canis; species Canis lupus. The sequence continues at coordinate 53,796,516 of NC_049226.1, read as the reverse complement.
GCATCAGGCACCATTCACTGTTGTAAGGTCATTGATTATCAGTTTCTGAGGTTCAAGAATCTGGAAGCAGCTTGCTAAATCATTTTGACTCCGAGTCTTTTGTGAGGTTGCAGAGAAGCTGATAGCCAGGGTTGTAGTCAATTTGAAACTCACCTGGGACTGGAGGATCCACATCCAAGATCATTCCTGTGGTTCTTGTCAGGCCTCAGTTCCTCACCATGAAGGCCTTTCCATAAGGTTGTCTGACCTGGCAGCAGATCCAAGACAGAGAGGTTGCCAAATGTGGAAGCCACTGCCTTTCAAACCCTAATCTCAGAGGTGAATTGCCTTCCTTTATGCCATATCTTATCACCACACAGCCCAAACCTCATATAATGCAGGAAGCATTACACCAGGGCATGGACACCAGGCCAGGAGACAGGGGTCGTCCAGAATATCTTGGAGGTTGACTGCCACAACCTCTAGAACAATAATATAAAGTAGATATTTTACCAATGAGGAAACTGAGGCACAGAGAAACTACAAGACAGGTGACAGAGTAACGATTTGAGCTGACAGTCTATGTTCCTCACCATTTTAAGTACTGTCTCCCTAAGTGGAGGACCAGGAGGCAAAGAAGGAAGGGGGTGGCTGTGTTTAAACTTGAAATTGTGAGTTGTTAAGAAAGCATGTCATAGGTAGTGATAATTTGTACAGAGGTATACAGCTAAACAGAGCAATTCTTCATTATCAAGGTGCATTTTACACCAAATTCACATATACAGAATATTTTCCCATTTTTCAGACAACAAAATAAAAATTTAAAAAACTAGGTGCTTTACCCATAGTTACACAATCAGTACACAGTGGAGTGAAACTCTGACCTTCATTTCTGAGTACAGAGCTCTTATCTATACCCTAGCTGTTCTTTCTGCTAAAGAAAAGGATAGATATTTCAAATTCTCTGGGGTAATAAATAAGATAACTAAAGTGAGGAAGAACACCTAGCAACTTGTAAATTGGTTAGTTGTGAAATAAAGGAGGCTTGCACTAAAGAAGAGACTTTGTTTCTTTTTCCCCCCCAGTGTTTCTTAAAGTATGATATACATACAAAAAAGTGCACAGAAGTGTGTGGCTGGTTAGATTTTGTAAACTTAAACAAACTAAATGAAAAAACACCCATAACTATTCATTCCCAAATCTCCTTTGCTCTGTCTCTCTGTCCCTAATTCGCATACAGTAACCACCATGCAGATTTACATAATCATAGATTTGTTTCACCTGCTTTTGTAATTTATATAAATGTAATCCTATACTTTCTGCAACTGGCTTCTTTCACTTGATATTATGTTCATGAGATTCATCTATATTGTTGTATCTACCTGTTGTTGTGTAGTATTCCACTGTGTGAATACATAATTTTTAAACTGTACCAGAGGTTGGCAACCTATATTCAAATTTGGCCCATGTCCTATATGTCTATACAGCCTGCAAGGTAAGAATGATCTGTGTATTTTTGAACATTTTTTTAAAGATTTTATTTATTTATTCATGAGAGACACTGAGAGAGAGAGAGGCAGAGACACAGGCAGAGGGAGAAGCAGGCTCCATGCAGGGAGCCCAATGTGGGACTCAATCCCGGGACTCCAGGATCATGCCCTGGGCCAAAGGCAGGCGCTAAATTGTTGAGCCACCCAGGGATCCCCTATTCTTGAACATTTTTAAAAAGCCAAAAGCATTATTTATAATAGCCAAGATATGGAAGCAACCCAAGTGTCCATAATAATGAATGGATGAAGAAGATGTGTGATACATACATGTGCATGCAATGGAATGTTACTCAGCCATAAAAAAGAATGAGATCTTGCCATTGACAACATGGATGGACCTAGAGGGTGTTATGCTAAGTGAAATAAGCCAGAGAAAGACAAATACCATATCATTTCACTTATATGTGGAATCTGAAAAGCAAAACAAATGAATAACAAAAAGCCAGACTCTCAAATACAGAGAATAAGCTGATGGTTGCTAGGTGTTGGGGGGAGGGTGTTGAAATAAAGGGTATTAAGACATATAGATTTCCATTAAACTTCCAGTTTAAAAATAAAAAAGTCACAGAGATGAAAAGTACAGTATAGGAAATATAGTCAATAATATTGTAATAACATTCCATGGTGATCATGCTTATCATGATGAAGCACTAGATATAGAATTGTTTTTGGGTTTTTTTTTAAGATTTTATTTATTTATTCATGAGAAACAGAGATGGAGAGGCAGAGACACAGGCAGAGGGAGAAGCAGACTCCATACAGGGAGCCTGACGTGGGACTCGATCCCGGGTCTCCAGGATCACGCTCTGGGCTGAAGGCGGCACTAAACCACTGAGCCACCCGGGCTCCCCCTGGATATAGAATTGTTGAATTAATATGTTGTATACTTAAAATTAATATAACACTGTATATTAATCATACTTCTATAAAAACTTTAAAAATAAGTATGACAAAAATTCAAAAAAGAAAAGAATAATACTATACAGCACATAAAAATTACATGAAATTTACATTTTTAGCTAATCTGGCTATGCCCTTGCCTTGATCAAATATTTCTGGGAACTCACTATCACCTGTAGCAGTGCTCTCCAATCTTTTTTTTAAATTGAGATATAATTAACGTGACAATCTTTTTGATTCTGCACTTCTACATTTTTGTTCATAGATAACATTTTATTGGGCCACACCACACTCACTCTTTTTCCTATTACCTATGGCTGCTTTCACACTACAATGGCAGGGAGGCAGTTGCAACAGAAAGCTTAGCTTATCAGCACTCTTGCTTTGCACTGTTGCTGGGGTGCTGCAAAGAGAAGTAAAGTAATTATAAGGTAATTTTTGCCTCTTGGTCCTTGCAGTTTGAATATTGATTACCTGGCCTTTCACAGAAAAGTTTTGCTGAGCTCTGAGCTACAGTAATGATGAGGATTTGAGTAGTTTCTATTTGGATACTATTATGAATAGGGCCGCTTTGAACATTCTGGTTGATGTTTTTGGTGAACATCTGAAAGCATTTACTTTGGGCACATACCTAGGAGTGGAATTGCTGACTAGTGGATGGCGTTCAGCTTGGTGGGTACTGGCAAAGTAGCTTGTGCTCATTTGACACTCTAACTAGCAGCATATGAGAATCCCAGTTGCTCCATATTCCTACCAATAATTGGTATTTTCTGTCTTCGTTCATTTAACCAACTCATAAATGGGTAGTGGTAATGTGAGAATGGTTTTGAATTGATAATTACAAACTCTTTGTTTAGGCTATGCCAAAAGCTGTGCTAACAATTTCACCTACATTATCACTTTATTGGCAAGTCCATTTCACTGATGTGGAAATAGTGTTCAACAAGGCTAAGAAATTTTAAGGTCACTGATATTAAGTGGCAAAATCAAGACTCAAACTCAAGTCTGATTGACTTCATAGCCTACATCTCTTCTACTGCATGACATCATCCATCTATGTGACAATGTGATAGGATGTTACACCCTTGGAAAGTATCAGCAACTGAGTGGTCGCTAATTGGCATTTAAAATTTGTTAGGAAAAGGGATGCAGCAGAGCTACAAAAGGTGGGTATGGGAAAAGTATGGGCAAATACACCCTCATTTCTGCTGCCTCCTGCTACAGTGGTTAACTGGACGCTTTTTGCTTCCCTCCAGCCCTCTGGCTGGTTGTGTTTATTACATGCTCTGACAGTTGAAGCCCATGGTGAAAAATGATAACAGATTTGTATTCTCAAGATCATCTCCAGATGCTGGCCAGAAGCACCTCTGGATTCATGAAATATTTGTCTTTAGTATTTCTTGAAGATGGATGATTGGAAAAAAAAAATTCTAGGAACATTTCAGTATAAATCACAGGGAATTCCTTCCTTTGGCAATCTGGAATGCATTTCTCTATTTCTTTAAGAAGAATAATGTGTGTATTAATAACTTGGTTGGAATGGAATCTGGGCCAAGAGGAGATGATCACGAAAATCATTATTGATGGTTTCTTGTAGCCAAACACTCTGTTCCCCCAAACCTGGAGTCTGTCATCCGCAGGTGAAAGGCCACATTGGAGTCACTTGCATGAATCCCCTCCCCTCTATCCTCACTGCTATTTCTCCACCCAATTTTTCGGTCTGAATTGGAAAACCCTCACATCAGGTTCATTAACGTACCCCCTGCTTCTGCATAGGCATTCAAGTTGACACTAGAGTTGTCCTGCTAATCTGGCTATGCCCTTGCCTTGATCAAATATTTCTGGGGACTCACTATCACCTGTAGCAGTGCTCTCCAATCTTTTTTTTTTAATTGAAATATAATTAACATGACAATCTTTTTGATTCTGCACTGCTACACATGAAAATGGCATTTATTTATGAATATATATTGTTTACATTTATGTTTGACATGTTTATGAATTTATATGTCTCACATGTAAATTTTTTTTAAATACTTATTTTTTAAAGGATGAGGTAATAGATACCAGAGGTCAGCAAACATTTTCTGCAAAGGGTCAGATAGTAAAGATTTTAGGCTTTACAAGCTGTAAGGTGTCTGTTGCAACTCTCAACTCCGCCAACTACTCAACTCAACCATAGGTAAACAAATGGATTTGGCTGTGTTCCAATAAAACTTTTATTTACAAAAACAAGCAGCAGGCCAAATTTGGCCTGGGGTCCCTACTTTGTGGACGCCTGATACACACCTTTGGCCACTTCAGATATGATGTAAATTTGAATTCAGGAACTCAAATACTTCTGATTTCTTGTTCTATCCCGGCTGTGCATCTACTTTGTTCTCCCTACACCTACAGTGTCCTGCTTTCCAGACAACTACTGCTTATAATACAAAAGTGAACACTGGCCCACATCAAGGTCCAAGTTTGACAGGTGTAGTCCATGCACCCACACAAAGAGCCCTATTCTTTCTTGATTCCAGAAGGAATTCCCCAGAAGAAATTCACTGGCCTAACTCTGTGTGCCTTTCTCATTTCAATAACACTGTATTACCTGGAACTGCTACCACAATCACTCAAATAGAAAGAAAAGGGTAAGTTCTCCCAAAAGCCATATAGGCGAAGAATCTTCTCAGATATCTTCTACCATAAAGGGCAGCAAAGAGAAGGAAGTGATTATCACAATGGTCTGGATCACTTTCAGAAAGGAGAACAGTTGTAGCTATAAAAAGAACTCGAGAGACACATTGTCATATATTGCTAATCACTGTTGTGCACACAACACAGGTGGTTTCTTTTTTTTAAGGCAGGTTATCAACTTCTTTTAGGCCCTTTGTCAGAATGAATGACTTAGGTTATGCTATGATAACAAACAACTCTAAAATCTCAGTAACTTGAGGAAACATGCATGCATGCACGCAGTGTGAATAAGAATAGCTTCTTATTCAATCAAGAGTTGGTCCAGAGCTCTGCTCCACTCTTTCTATCAGGAATACAGGTATACTGAGCAACCCCTAACGTTCCCCCATAGCATGGAGAAAGGAAAGTGGAAATTATGCAATGGTCTTTAAAGGTTTCTTCCCACAAGCGACACACATAACATTCACTCACATTTAATTTGCGTAAGCAGTAAGCTTCAAAGGGTCTGATGTGCGATTAAGCTGTGTGCTTGGATTGTACTGCTGGTACCAATTACTTGCTGCCCTTCTGTAAAAGGATTACATGTCCCCACCCACTGTCATCTGATTATAGGTCAAGTGTTCTTCCCCACTTCATTGATACCAGGCTCAGCCAATGAAATGGAAGCAAAAGTGATACATGTCACATTTGAGCAGAAAATTTAGAGCCATCTGAATGTTTTTGTTGTTGTCCATTTGTCACAAGAATGATATATCCTCAGTAGGAGCTGTTTATGCAGCACAAATTCTAGAATGAGGAAGATTCATGGAGTGGAGCCATGTTCTATCTATAGCCAACAGGTAACATGTGTGAGAAATAAATTCTTGTTGTTGTAAATCACTGATAGTGTGGAGTCATGTGTTACAGCAATACAACCTAGAAAAAGATGATTAATACAGAAAAGCACCAGAAATGTCAATAAATAGTCCTAATGACTAATAAGGTCAGCCAAAATTTTTACTTTACTCTGCTTTCTGCACACACACACACACACACACACACACACACTCTTCTTCATAGAGTCACCCCAAAAGTCTAACAGTGCACTGAAGCAAGCACAGAGTTCAGCGCATCTAGATGTGATAGTTATCTAGGGCTACCATAACAAATACCAGAGACTAGGTGGTTTAAACAATAGAAATTTATTTTTGCACAGTTCTGGAAGCTAGAAGTCCAGATCAAGGTGTTGCCAGGCTTAGTTTCTTTCAAGGCCTCTCTTCTTGGCTTGTAGATGGTTATCTTCTCCCTAGGCCTTCAACATGGTCTTGCTTCTTGCCAGTCTGTGTTCTAATCTCTTCTTATAAGGATATCAGTTATCTTGGATTAGGGCCCACCTATATGAACGCATTCTACCTTAATTACCTCTTTAAAGACCTTATCTCCAAATACAGTCACATTCTGAGGTACTGGGGGTTAGAATTTCAGCATATGAATTTTAAAGGGACACAGTTCAACCTATAACACTGGGTGATATGCAGCAATCTCTTCATCAGAGCATTATGTAAGATGGTGTCTTTATTAGGTCCAGATGTGGCTTCTCTTGATCCAGAGAGCTCTGCACTATAAAGACAAATTATCTGTCCTCCACACACCCAATATACAACAGAATAGAAAAACCACAGTAAATAATTCCATTTAGAAAAGGAAACTAAAGGAGACACATAGCAGACACTGTCCCATAGTAAATCTGAAATCCTACTGGGCAGAAATCTTGAAGGTCCCTACTTAGGAGTGGGGAATGTGCCTAAATCATGCCTGACTCCACACCTGAGGAGTAAGATCCCTTGTACTTTGTTCCCCATTGTCCTTGGCTATGATCCCTGGAGATTATTACCTTTCCATTATTCTTTTAGGTCACATCTGAAGGTAGGTTTGGGCAGTATGTTCTGAGGTTGATAAGGGGGCAGGAGGGGCTAGACTATTTTATTAGTCTACTGTCTGCCCATAGAATTTAGTGGTCTCAGGGATTTTTTTTTTTTTTTAAGATTTCATATATTTATTTGACGCAGAGGGAGAGCACAAGTAAGGGAGCGGCAAAGAGAGAAGGAGAATCAGACCCTCTGCCCAGCAGGGACCCTGATGCGGGGCTTGATTCCAGGACCCCAGCATCGTGACCTACAGCTGAAGGCAGATGTCTAACCAAATGAGCCACCCAGGCGCCCTTGGGAATTACTTTAAAGTTCAGATAGTCAGAATCCCTTTTAACACAGGCAATTTTGTTGTTGTTTTGGGGAGTCTTTTGCCTATTTGTCTGTGTGTGTGTTTTGTTTGTTTGGCAGTATAACAGTATCAAAATCTTTGTCAGTGTTTCTCTCATGGCACTCAGCTCTATATGCAGATAATCCACATTATTATCAGTCACCAGGGAGATGTAAATTAAAAACACAATGAGATACCACTGCTCACTAATTAGAACAGCTACAATTACAGACTAAGAATGCCAAGTGTTGATGAGGAGATAGAGAAAGTGGAATTCTCTAACACTGCTGGGGGAAATGTAAAATAGTAATTCTACCTTGGAAAAGTATTTAGCAGTTTTTTAAAATGCTTAACACCATCCATAATCTCCAGCCATTTCACTTCTAAGTATTTACTCAAGTAATTTAAAAAGAATGCATTCTTGAGACACACAACAACATGGGTGAATCTCAAAATCAGTATGTCAAGTGAATGAAACTATAGACACAAGAGAATGCATACTATAGGATTCCGTTTACATAAAGTTCAAATCAATCCATAGGGACAAAAATAATATCAGTGGCTGCCTAGGGTGGAGGGGTACAAGAAGGGATGAACTGCAAAGAAGAATGAGGCATCTATGGGGGATGATGTAAATGTTTTTTAGCACCATGGCTGAGGTAGTTCACAGGCATATACAGTTTTCAGCATTCATTAGATTATGAAATTTAAATAGATGCAGTTTAACATATGTAAATAATTCCTGAGTAAGGAAAACATTGAAATTCTAAGATTTTCCTAATCAATCTCATGAAGATTTATTCCTATATTTTTCATTTAAGAGTTTTATAGTTTTAGTGCTTGCATTTAGGTCTATGATCAATTTTGAGTTAATTTTTGGGTATAGTATGAGCATATAGATATCCAGTTGTCCCACTTGTTGAGTTAACTCTCCTTTTCCCATTGAATAGTCTTGGCACTGTTGTTAAAACTCAACTGGCCTAAATTCAAGAGTTTATTTATGCACCCTTTGTTCTATTGCATTGATCCATATATATTTATCCTATACTAGTACCATCCTTCATTTTCTTGCCTTTTTGTCCTGGCCAGAACCTCAAACACAATGTTGAATAAACGTAGCAAGAGTAAACATTGTTGTTTTGTTCTTGATTTTAGAGGCAAAGCATTCAATCTTAATTATGATGTTATGTGCAGGTTTTTGAAGATGCCCTCTATCAAGTCAATGATGATTCTTCCAATTCCTAGTTTTATGAATATTGAATTCTATCAAATCCTTTTTTATATCTATTGGAATTATCATATTTTTAAATCTTTCATTTGTTACTATGATGAGTTGTATGATTAATTTTCAAATGTTACACCAACCTTACATTCCTGAAATAAATCCCAATTGGTCAGGAGGCACTGTTCTTTATTCATTGACTCTCTCCTTGTTAGGGTTGTGCCCTAACACTCTGGTGGCTCTGGTTACCCCAGGGCTCTTTCACCTGGTTCATCTGTTCAAAACAATGGCAGGGATTTCTATCAGAATTTTTGTCACTTGGTGGCACCTCTATCATGATTGTACTTTCAAAGTAAAGCCACAGAAAAACAAGGAATGCATCCTATTTGGTTCCCTCATCTCACTTCAATTCCTCTCTCAAAATCTGCTGCCTTTGTTCAGTCTCCATAGCTTTTGGTTCCTGTTTTATAATTTTTTTTTTAGAGTTCTGTTATATGCAGCAAGTCACTACTCCATTCCGAGGGTGAAATCTTAATTCAATTTTTAAAATTTAACAATTTCCATCTAGTTTATGTTCAAATGTATAACTTTAAACTTTTATGAAGTCACTAACTGAGAACAATAAAGATGTTTTTCTAAACACACAAAATCTGAGATTACATTTTACAATTCCCAAGCTCTCATTTTATTTCATCCTCAGCATCCAGTTTAATTTCCTATTTTGTTTTGGCCACACATTATTGAGAAATCCTGATTTATATGGGTATATGGCTGCAAAAATAGAGTTTTTTAAGAAATAATTTATCTTAAGATATCAATCAATAAAATAGAAGCTTTATTTTGAGGTCTGCATAAAGAGGAGTTAAATTGGCAACATAATCCCCTAATCCAAGATTTTATAAACATTTCACGAAAAGCAGACATCTGCTGTCAAATATATTTGGGGAAATTTGGCTGGTATATTTCACTGGAGAGATTTTGATGTGAAATCTTTCAAATTTAACATAACCTCTGTCTTCCCCAAAATTACTTGCCACAGAATTTTTATTTCAAACATACTTATTAACGAATCATAGAATCAGCGTTCCAAATTTTGGTAAGCAGAACTATATACATAATCCCAAAGGAACAAGAAAAGGAATGGCATCTAGTAGGTACCTACTATATAGTAGGCACTGTATTAGATGCACATAATTTTATTTAATCCTTCTAACACCCAAATGTGGAGAATTTTATTTTCACACGCAGATGAGGAAACTAAGACACAAGAAAAACTTTGCCCCCCCCCCATTTTTACTGAGATTTAATTGACATTTAACATTATATCAGTTTCAGGTGTATGACATAATTGTTTGATATATGTTCATATTGTGAAATGATCACCACAGTAAATCCAGTTAAAATCCATCACCTCCCATAGTCATAATTTTTTTCTTGTGATAAGAACTTTTAAGATCTACTTAGCAATTTTCAAATATACAACAGTATATTGTTAACTGCCATCACCAGGCTGTACATGATATCCATAGGGCTTACTTATGTTATATCTGGAAATTTGCACCTTTTGACAACCTTCACCCATTTCCCCAAACCCTGTCTTTGGCAACCATTAATCTGTCCTCTTTCTGTGAGTTCAATTTTTTTTTTATTTCCTATATATAAGTGAGATCATGCAATAGTTTATTTTCTCTGACTTATTTAACTTAACATAATGCCCTCAAGGTTCATCCTTGTTGCCATGAATGTCAGGATTTCCCTCTTTTTATGGCTGAATAATATTCCATTGTATATGTATACCACACTTACTTTATCCATTCATCCAGCAGTGAACACCTAATTGTTTCCATGTCTTAGCTGTGATGAATAATGCTGCAATACACATGAGAGGTACAGATATCTTTTCAATACCCTGTGTGTGTAGTGTATTTTATATATAAAACACAGGCTCATATCCCAAAGGGCTTGCAATATCCTGGCACAGGCAAGACCTATTACTCTTGGTCCCACCCAAGCACCAAAGTGGACTCAGTGGAAATGGAACTCAACAGGGGTCCGAAGCCCAAGAATTCTCAGACTAGTAGCCAAGGAAGCCAACCAGTATTGTAATGGAGGACAGCCAACATTGTGGCCAGGAAAATGGAGCTGAGCAACAGAAGTAAGAGAGCTGGGAAAATGGAATTTAACAGCAATATGAACAGTTGAAGTCAGGAATGGGCAGACTGAGAAAGGACAAAAGTAAAAAAGAAGGCACTCCAAGACTAAGGTCATTGTACAAGGGGATCAGAATCTTCTATCACAATGAGTGCAACTATTTGAAAAGATTGTTTAAGAAAATATATAGGATAATTTTTAAAAAGATAATTTTCAAATGAGAACTAGGGAAAAGTAATGCTAAATGATGTACCAGGAAAGAGTGAAGGCTTTTGAGCACAATAGTCATGGAGGCTTCTTAAAGAGGTAAAGACATGAATCAAGTCTTGAAGTCAGGAGAGGATTCTGATGGGCAAAGAAAGGAGGGAAAACATTTATATAATAATAGTTATACAACTGTCGATTCTATCCTTACCCATCAGATGCCACATTTGTATCCTCACCAGTATAAAGCTTCGAGGACAACACTGTGGATTTCATATTTTACTGAGGACCAACTATGTAAGAATTCTCAAAAACTAAAGTTGATATTTCTGTATTTTAAAGCATAATGATTAATTTTACCTCAAGTGACTTTAGCAAACATCTTTTGTTCAGTTTCTTAAGGTTTGTATGTATAAAGTAGACTTTGCAGAGTGGAGAATAAATTAGACAGTTGGTATAACCCAGTGCACAAGTTCCTGGCTTCAGAATCACTTTCCACTCTAAAATTATCTTTGTGAGATGAGTGACAATTGATCTTGCTATAATTTTTTTAAAGTGGAAAACTGATTTTTTCCAAAGTATTTTGACTTCTAGTGAAATGTCTTCCCAGCCTGGGCTTTTATACGACCACAATCTACTTTCAATCATCAACTTTGTGCTAGGAATCTTTGCGAGCAAAACCTATGCCCCCTGTATATTTCACTTTAAAGTAAAAATCATTTATCCTATTAAGTGATTAAATTCAGAAAAATAGAGAAAATGTCACATAGTCCTTTTTTTAAAAAAAAAAAAGATTTTATTTATTTATTCATGAGAGACACAGAGAAAGAGGTAGAGACACAGGCAGAGGGAGAAGCAGGCTCCACGCAGGAAGCCCCACACAGAACTCGATCCCAGGACTCCAGGATCACACCCCGCATCAAAGGCAGGCCACCCAGGGATTCCCTGTCATGTAGTCTTAATATCCAGGGATAACCTCTGTTAAGAGTTTGCTGTGTTTCCTTCCAGATTGTTTCTATAGCATTTTTTTTTTAGAAAATTGTGATCAAATATTACATTCAAAATATAATATGGAAATTTTATCATTTTCTGATTACAGTGCTATTATAGGCTAATTTTATGGAATTTAGAATTTTTGAAGAGTATTAACAAAACCATAAATGACATGAAATCCATTTATCCAAAGACAAAATATGTATTTTAGTATATTTCTTTAAGATTTTGTCTCTTTTTAAAACCTAGTTAAATTTATGTTGTTATAGAGATCTTTAAGCATAATTAACACTGAGACATTTCATGGAGAGAACCTAGACGTGTGATTATTTGGAAAAGGGCTTGGTGAATGATGAAATCTACGACTAGCTGGTTTCTCAGCATTTTCGAAAAATATATATTTTTTAAAAACTTAAGTCATTTAGTGTAAGTTTTTAAATTATGGGAAAAATGTAATATGTTCATCATATACATATATACATATATATATGTGTATATATATACATATATACATATATACATATATACATATACATATATACATGTATACATCATATACAACAGAAAGATGTATATGTGTATATGGGTCAGCATTAAACCATTTATTTGGTATCCTCCTTGCTCTCCCCTATGGAGGAAGGAAATAGTTTTCTTCTTATAGTTAACTTGCATACCTCAAGTCAGCTAACATGCAATAGCTGGTCTGCTCTTACAGTTAATTTAACTGAGTAAATTTTAAAGATCTCATCTTTATTCAATGATTCATAAATCAGATAGTACCCAATCTAAGACAAAGAAAGGAGCTGAGGAGCTGTACAAAGTGAAGGACTTTTATCAGAAGGGAACAGGAACAAGGAAGTTAAACTAGGCCAAAAAAGCAGATTGGTTATGGCAAAGTTATTTTCCTTTAGGGGCTGGCAGGGGTCTATCAGGCAGATTATCTAACTATTCTGATCAGGTGATTCCTGATTGACTGGTTTAAGGTTTCATTTCTAGGAAAGCAGAAACTCTACTTAAGCCTCAGTTTGCCAACATGGGGCTCAGTACAAGTGACTCCATAAGGGCCCTGTTGTTTTGTTTGTAGCTTTGGCAAAGGTGGAGTTGCTTTGTACTCATTGATTATAAGAAACATCTATGGAATTGTAGAGTGAAGATGAAGGATATAATGTGAAAAACACATTTCTAGTACTAGAGAACTGTTTCCTGGGGATTGTGCTGACCACTTTGTATGCATTATGACTTATATTTACTCATGCATTCAATATACGTGGGCTACCTGCTAATGGCTGGGAATGCTATAATGGGAAAAGAACCAGTCTGAGAAGGAGCTTGATTCTCCATGGAACTTGGAGATTAGTGGGGAAGGCAGATGTAAGGTGATGCTAGTATAATTGAAGGCCACAGGCCAGTCGGGGAAAGCTTATACTTTGGGTGTGGGTGCTAACTGCTGAAAAGAGGGATGAGCGACTTTGTGAGAAATCTACTTGGCAGAGTGTGCGTTGGGCCTCGTGCAGAGGTAATGAATCACTTAAGCCAAGGTATGGGGAATTCCAGGAGCTTCAGTGTCTGAACCTCTTGGCCTGGCCTCATTGCCATGTTGAAGGAATAAACTGTTGCCACAGAGTAGTGGAGTTGGACGGGCTGTACCCAGTCCCTGGGATGGGGAATGAGGAGACCAGGAACAAATGCACAGTGAAGCTGCAGTGAGCCACATCAGGCACTACCAGCACTAGCAGAGAAGGAGTACTCAGGAAATGCCCACCCTTTGACATTGTTACCTTAAATCCACAGGGTCTCATCTACAATCGTGAAATTCAAAAAGCTTTGAAAAATTGAAGGCGTTATTTTGTTTGTAAGCAGTAAACTCATTTGGCAGCAAACTCACCCTAAATTTATGTGAGGCAATTTGTTCTCTTTATATATGCCACATAGAACAAGAATTCAAACATTTTGCTTCAGGAAAAAAAAAAAAAGAACATGTATCTCATTATGGGGTGTTTCCTAGACCCAGCTGAGTGTATTTTATAATATTGAAAATTCCAAAAATGTTTGAATTTTAAGACACTTAGGCCTCAAGTTTCCGGGTAAAAGACTGCAGGCATGCATTATTATAACCCTTACACTTAATATTCCTAACCCCTCAAGGAGGGTAATGCTTTTATTATTCCTGTACTAAGTGAGGATTACCAGAAAGATATTATTATTATTACTACCATGTTACAAAAACTTAGAAAAGACTCAGAAAGGTAAGTGGCAGAATCAGAACATGGACACATATCTGTGCTTTAAAACCCAAACAGAATTTCTGTTGATATTGGTCAATAAGAAAGTATATTGACCTTGATGCCTTCTCTGACCTCTTAAGTACTGGTGTAATTACCAACCACTGTTATCTAAAGAGCAAATTGGTCATTCATGGCTCCCAGGCCAGGTGTAGTATAAAGCAAGCTAAACTGGAACCTTCTCCTATTCCTATGCTCTGATCCTAAGAGAACACGGGACTTTACACCCCACAAGAGGCCTTCTACTGGCCCTCATTGTCTCCTACTCTTCTGTGAAGATATACCATTGCATGCTACCATCAGCAATCCTCCCTCTGCTCCTTCCCCAACCACAGCTGTGGTCTCAGAAACAGAAGAGATCTAGTCTTAGGGTTGAGCATTTACTTGTTTCCAAATTTCTGGTCAAAAATTAACTGTCAATCTAAATTTCAGTATTGGGAGTTTTCACCTAGCTCTGTGTCACCCACTTACTTTCAATTAAGGAAAGTCCTGTCCATGGCTAACCAGATGGTGTTTTAAAATGGTAATCCATTAAGGGGTTAGTATCCAAAATATATAAAGAACTTAGAAAACTCAACACACACACACACACACACACACACACACACACACACACACAAAAGCCACAAATAATCTAATTAAAAATGGGTAAAGGACCTGAACAGACATTTCTCCAAAGAAGGTATACAGATGGCCAACAGACATATGAAAGGATGCTCAACATCACTCATCACCAAGGAAATGCAAATCAAAGCTACACTGAGATATCACCTCACACCTGTCAGAATGGCTAAAATCAACAACACAAGAAACGACAAATGTTGGCGAGGCTGTAGAGAACAGGAACCCTCGTGCACTGTGCACTGTTAGTGGGGAATACAAACTGGTGCAGCCACTGTGGAAAAACAGTCTGGCGGTTCCTCAAAAAATTGAAAATAGAATTGTCATATGATCCAGTAATTCTAATACTGGATATTTACCCAAAAAATATGAAAACACTAATTCAAAAGGATATATGCACCCCTGTGTTTATTACAGCATTATTTCCAATAGCCAAAGTACAGAAGCAGCGCCAAGTGTCCATCGAATGAGGAATGGATAAAGATGTGGTATATGTTTAAAACTGAATATTATTGTCACAAAAAAAATTGAAATCTTGCCATTTGCAACAACATGGATAAATCTAGAGAGTACAATACTAAGCAAAATAAATCAGAGAAAAACAAATACTGTATGATCTCACTTCATCTGTGGAATTTAAGAAGCAAAACAAATGGACACAGGGAAAAAACATATTCTTAACTTTCTTAACTATAGAGAACAACTGATGGTTACTAGAGATGAAGTGGGTGGGGGTGGGGGAATGGATGAGACAAAGGCGTGGTGGGGATTAAGAGTACACTTATGATAAGCACTGAGTAAAATACAGAATTGTTCAATCACTATATTGTATACCTGAAACTAGCATAATACTATTTGCTAACTATAATGGAATTAAAATAATTTAAAAAATTAAAAATTAAAAAAATAATAAAATGGTTATCCTGTCCTATAATTTCTGATACCTCTATCTTCTAAAGGTTTTAGCACAGTGCTTCAGATAGTAGATCTTGAATTAGTGCTATCTAATCAATTACATGATTAATTAAGGGACAGATTCTTCTGAAAGTTTTTATCTGCCCCAACCGCTGTTTCCAATCTTCCTTAGCCTGCACATTCATGGGCTCTAAGTAAAAATAAAATAGGAAAGTAAACCAAACCAATAAATAATAAATCCTCAAGTTTACCTAGAGAGTTTTTATCATTAACAACGTATTCACCCCCATGGCTTCTGTATGGGGTGACAGGCAGCAGGGTGCGTGTTGACACCTGTAACTGAGACTGAGGCGGGAGGACTAATACAGAGGTGGTTCAGAGAGTTGACCCTGGTGCCCACCCCACGTAGCTCAGTCCCATCTAAGCACTAGCCCTGAGACCTTGGAAGGTCATATGAATCCTCTGAACCTTGGCTTCCTCATCAATAATACAGGAGTAATAATAATACCATTGCTTATCTCATTGGGTTTAGGATTAGATTGAGCTAATGTACATAAAGCAGCTGACTTCCAACACACTCAAACTCAGTTACATGTGTTTGCTTCAAGTGTAATATCCTCATGGTATCAATTCAATCTCACTGAGTCCAGCCTGTGTCTTTAAACTTTAGATTCAAAATAAGCAATAACAGCACAGTAACTATGAAGACAAAAACACAAAACTTGAGTTAATTCAATTTCATCATTCTATGTGACCACTTAGAGTTCTTATTTGCATCTAAAATTTAAAACACTGAAATGGTACAAACTGAGAGGTGTGATATTTTTGTTTACACTAGGATATTCATTTTTTAGTTTTTTTTTATCACCAGGATACTGTATACCAAATATAACTTTTAAAATTTTCATTGTCTGCATGTCTGTTCTCATCACCATTATTATATGTTTTGTTTCATATCTCCTACTGCATTAAAATAACTGACACTTTGGGGCAACGGGGGGTATTAAATGGTCTGTTTCAGGTGTCAAGTAGGTTACGGTTGCTACTCTTAGTAACTGCTAACGTGCTTTTGTGACATGGTAATGATTCACCATACCCTCAGCATTCTCTGGTTGCCTTTGAACCTTGACCCTCTGCAGAGTCAGTAGTGTGGCCCTGAGCCTCCTCTCTCTTTCATGTCAGTTCCCACCTGGAAAACAGAAGCAGTAACAGCTCTCCTGCAGAGCTGCATCCAGAGTGAAATGAAACAGCACAGCATGGGGGCTTCTCAGGGTAGGCCCTCCTCATAGGGCTTCTCCCATCATTTCACCTGAATAAAAAAGGATCATACTTGTCCTGCGCCCTCACCACCCTGACCCTGCCCTCTGGCTGGGACTATCTCTGATCCTATGATCATGACGGGACACGCAGACAGCAGCATAGGGCTGGATCTCCTGAGGTCCTAAGTAGCCACTTCCTCCAACTTGGAAACCCTCTCAGTCCTGAAGATTCAGATGTGCTCAGCAGATGCTTCACATTCATTCCTGGTTCCACAGTGATACTATTCTATGTGTATCCAAGGTTAAATACCATACGTGCTCCACCAAATATGCTGCTGCTGCTACATATTCCATGGCTCACATAAAACTGGATAGAGTAGTTCGGCAAATAAAATACAGCATTTGCAAAGTATGGTCAAGATTTGAGGGTGGGCAGTTCTGCACGAAATAAGGCATTTGTTCTATTGACAAGCTGACAATTCTATACTCCCTGTTTCTTACATTAAGTATGTTGGCAAATTGAACACCAACAAAAAATAAATGTATTAAAAAAATAAATAAATAAAAATAAGCTCAAGAGCCCTCCTCACAACTCCAGATCTCCCTGCAGAGTCCTTAAATTCAAGGAGCTTTTGTTTTTCAAGATTAGAGCCAAACATATTTGGTTCTACGTGTTCATCTTTTAAAAGTTGAGTAAATTGGGACACCTGGGTGGCTCAGCAGCTGAGTGTCTGCCTTTGGCTCAGGGCATGATGCCGGGGTCTTGGGATCGAGTCCCACATCAGGCTTCCATCATTAAGCCTGCTTCTCCCTCTGCCTGTGTCTCTGCCTCTTTCTCTGGGTCTCTCATGAAAAAATAAATAAAATCTTTAAAAATAATAATAAAATAAATAAAAAATAAAAGTTGAGTAAGTTTATTTTCTTTGAGTTTTGGCTGAAGATCATTTCCCTTTTTCCAACTCTAGGATGACTGTAGTTTCATGAAAAGAAGGATAAATATATTTATCATAATTAGCATTCTAATTACAACGCCTATGTGAATCCCTCCTTACTACCGACAACACTCCTACCCTTAAATTTCATGTATCTTCATGTACACCTGTACACACGCACTCCCAATGCTCCCAATGCTGGTATTATTCCCATTATATATTAGGCCCCAGAGCCTTTGAGAGCTGAAGTGGCACGCTGGGCAACACAGGCTCTCAGGTCTGTGCTCCATATCCTGCAATGCCCTGTGCTTCTCTGTACAGTTTGTGGATGAGGACCTCACTCCCTCCTCCCCAGGGCTACAACCAAGTCAGTATCTTAGTATCCTTTATTTCCCTAGAGTTAATATACTTAATAACTTCTCAAAAAATATCTGCCAAAGAATGGGACAAAGTTCTGCTCTTACTAACATTTGTTACAAGTAACATTTTTTAATCAACATATCAGTTCTTTATTTAATATCATTATATAATCCTCTTGGTAGAGATGAAATGGAAGTGCAGGGGAACTAAATAAAAACTTCAAAGTCCCATAGCCAGAAGAGAGGTAATGAAAAGACTCAAACACAGGTCTTCTAGAACTTACTTTCTGAGTTCTTTTGAAGAAACCATATTGACTTTTTTGAGTGTAGCTGTACCTAAGAGATGAATAAGTATCCTAGCTACACTGCAGACAGGAATGTGGAAATTGCCCTTACTCAGGTGAGGAGACACCGGGATCCTAAGAGAGCTCCAGGGTCACAAGAAAAGGACCAAAAGGCCACAGAGGACTTGATGTGAGCAACCAGAGGGAAATGGCCAGGGCTCTGGGTGGACTCTGTGGAGTGCCTGAGTGATGCTCCAAAGAGACCGCAGTGAGCATTGTTCTGGAGGCAAGCTCAGACCAACCACTGAGCCACAGGACCAGTGAGGGGTCCTCTCCTGGCCACAATGGAATCACACAGCCACCTCTTTACCCAGAGAGCCATCCAAGAGAGGAAGAAGGCAGAGAGAGTTCTGGAAGACCAAACATGTATGAGAAAGAGACTAAGTCACTCAGAAGAGGTAAAACAGATCACGTTCCCTGTTAGTCCCTCTCTCCTACACCTCATTGTCAAGCACAAGAGTGATGTTCATGAGCAAGATTAGAGTCACTGTAGGAAATAAGCTTCATTTTTTTTTTAAATCAAAGCTGAGTCTGTGATAAGCTGAGTAACACAGAGGCATATAACATCCAGTCCTCCACACTTAAAGATGAAATTTTTTAAAGCTCATTTTAAAATTAACTGGTTAATTTCTACACATTGAGGGGGCAAAAAGAGAAAATAATTTCTGTAGAAGATCTGTAGATTTCTCTCTTGCAAATCATTGCATATTCATTCGAAAAATAGTTCTGGGTTGCCTGGGTGGCTCAGCAGTTTAGCGCCTTCCTTTGGCCCAGGGCGTGATCCTGGAGTCCTGGGATCGAGTCCCACGTCAGGCTCCCTGCATGGAGCCTCCTTCTCCCTCTGCCTGTGTCTCTTCCTCTCTCTCTGTGTCTCTCATGAATAAATAAATAAAATCTTAAAAAGAAAAAAGAAAGAAAAATAGTTCTGACTATTGATTATAAGGTGTTGGGAATGGAAGAGTGAACAAAACAGAAGAGGTAGTGAATTCACTACATAAAGTCAAGCTGAAAAGTTTGGTAACTGGTCCAAGGTCAAACCACAATCTCAACTCTGGTGTATCTGATTCCGAAGCCCATATTCTTTCTGTCTCCCCATGGTAGTTAAATATGAACTAGAAAAACACAGAATTTCATGCTTATAACTTGACTACTCTTTTTTCTTTTTTTCTAAAGACCAGATGTACAACTTGTACTATTTAATAGCTCTCTTACCTCCCTTAACCTGCCTTAAAGAAGCTTGGGGCCTTATGTCTGTGCCTTTGTGGCAACTAGCTAATGATGAAGCTTGCATTTCAAGAAAACCAAAGTAGCCCATAAGAAATTAAATTCTATAGTAGTGGTTCCAAAATGTGGCCCCTAGACCAAGACCACTAACTTCACCTGGGAACTTGCTAGAAATGCAAATTCTTGGGCCATACCTCAGGCCTACTGATTCAGAAACTCTATGTCTGGGACCCAGCACTTTTTAACAACCACTCCAGGGAACTAAGATGCACACGAGTTTCAGAACCACTAACATAAAGGCACAGGGGAGTGCTAGTTCTCCAGAACCCCAGCACACCTCAGGATCCTTCTTGACATGGAGATCCAAGAAGCCATGCCCAGTGGTCCAGAGTCAGTGTTTATAAACAGACCTATTTGCCACTAGGGTTAATTCATCCAACTAATTCCACAGATCGGAAGATGAAGCCGAGGGAAAAAAATGACACACATAAGGTCACAGAGCAGAAAAGGGCAGAAATAAAGTAGACTCCAGTTTGGTCCTTCCAAACACCACAGTGGTTTGGCTTATATAGTATTTCCTGATGAATAGAACGTGAAAAGGCAGGGATAGGGATTGGGTGGGAGTTAATAACTTTTATAGGCCAAGATGTGGGATCTGGTTGAGGAACCAGGATACCATCAGGGATTGAGAAGGAACCTGACACCCAGTTTGGGACTGGAACAGGCCAGCATGAAGCAAAAGAGGCAAAGGAGAAATCTGAGCTGGAAATGGAAGGGCATCTCTCCCCCTTACCCTGTTTGGGCCACATCCAGCTCCCCCAGATCCTGCCTCTGTTTTGCAATTTGGATGAATTAGCTCGCTGGGCGCCTGCTTCCTGGACCCTCCTCCACCCACAGCTGCTGGATCTGATCTCCATCCATCTTCACCCAGGCGAAGAGCCCAAAGGGGGCTCCAGGGAGACTGCAGTCTCCAGCACAAATGAGAAGCAGGACTTCCGGGAAGACCTCTGCTGATAAGTAGAGTCAGGGAACATGATCACCCAATCCTCATGAAATTACTGGATGTGGTGGAACAGGTAAAGAATGTTTTGTTCGGGGATAATAAAACAAAACCAAACCCCTCCACGACTCTGGGTTCACCAACCTCTCCCTTGGTTGTGGCCTGGTTGTTTTTTGTGAAACCAATCCCATCTAGAATATTCCTTCAGTGTATATTTAGTACCGAAGTGTCTGAATTGGGGAAAACAACTGGGATTTTTTCTCACCTTCAGTCCAGATGCGAGTGATTTCATTCTAGTTGGAATTTCCATCACTTAACCAGCCTGGTAAGATACTTAATATCTTCAAGCTTCAACGGTTTCATGTGTAAAATTAAGATGATAATTGAGATAATTCCTGCCCCATTCATCTCATAGGATGAGGTCAAGTGAGATAATAGTTTTGAAAGTGCTTTGCAATCTGCTAAATATCACAGATGTGACTATATGTTACTAGTATCACTTCTGACTAGCTTCTAGAGCACAAATTTACTAGTGTATTTTATGACTACATCCTGAAGCTTATCATTAAAAGGAAACGTTCCACCCCTGACATCTTCAACTGTAATATCCAAATCTCTAGCTCTCACTTCCTATCAGTCCAGTTTTCCCTTCCGTAACCCTACCACACATTTTTTTTTTTACTTCATTACAACCCTCCCGTTATTTGCACTGTGAGCCTCCTCCTGCTTTTACTTCCTTCCCTACTCCCTAGAACTACGTGGCCCATCATCATAATCTTTTTGTAGTCAACGCCTTCATGCTCTCAATCTCTCTTCCACCACATTGTACTCAGATCCGCAGCCTCGTATCACTGTAGGCATCTGCCTTCTCCCCTTCTCCTTCCCTAGTTGCTGAACACTGTTGGAAGAAATGACACAAGTAGATGGATTGCTGCCACCCCAAATTTATGGTCTCCAAGCTCACTGGGCCTCTTTGCCAGAGCAAACATTCCACATCGTACTCTGGTCAAGTCACCTTCCTAATTGCTGCTCTCCTTCTCATAGCAGATAAACGGGTTGACTTTTCAGAGAGAAAACTGAGGCTATCAGATAAGTACTTGAAAACTCTCCTTCAAAACCACAAATTACAACATCTACATCTAAATCCAGCGTACCTCCTGGGATCCTGTGCCAGACCGATAGACATCTTTCTCCTTTCCAGGTAAAGTCTTCCATCTCTTTCCCCAGCTGATCTTCACCTAACTCCTCCAAAAATGTTTTCTCTCCTGGATATTCAGTCTCTAAAAGGTCAGAAGAAAGTTGCTCCATGTCTTCTTCTAGCTTCTGTGCCCATGTCCCTTTCTCTTCACCAAATCTCCCAAACAGTGGTCGACCATCATTGTCCTTACCTCCCTAATTCCCATCCAGTCCTCCATGTATGACAATCTGCAGCTCTTCACTGCTCTACTGAATCTGCCTTAGTTGAAGTTAACAATCACTGCCTAACTGCAAATTGCCTGATTGACAGTGATTCTCAGTCATGGACTTGGTTGACTGTCTTGGGGCATTTGATAATACTCTGGCTTCCTCTTCTTCTAACTCTCTTTCATTGGCTTCTGAGATGTGACTCCTTACTGAGCTTCCTGACCCACTCTGACATCTCCTCCATGCTGGTACATATGTACGCTTATATATTTCCTTCATGGTTATGTGTATATTACCTTCTTGGAGATATATTTATATATAGATTCTTTATATCTGCCTCTCCTAAAATGCCAAGTTTCCCAATTTGACTATTTCTTTTTTAGCTATTAATACTTTCTGAATAATTTCATCTGCTTCAGAGTTTCATGTTGATAATTCTTTTATTGAGGCTGATTTCTAATTATGAAATTCCAACCTGAAGTGTGCAGCCAACTGGCTACTGGACACTTCCGTTTAACTGATGCACTCAAAAAGGAATTTAATACATTCCCCCCAAATCTGGCTTTCGTCCTATGCTCCTTCACTTGGTAAATGCTATGACTAGATACCTAAAATTCTGGATATAATTTTGACCTTTCTATCCCTCACTGTAATAGCAAATTAGCCATCAAGAGCTGTTTATGTCTTCTCTCCATCTCCTCTGCCTCTGCTGAGTTCAGGCTTTCCCTGTCTCTCCTGTGGATTGCTATCATCATTTCCTGATTGGTTTTCCTGCCTCCAGTATTAGAGCCTTCTAATACATTTATCATGTCAGAGTAAGCTTTCTAAAACAAAAACCTATCCATGTATTCCTACCATTTATTATATGTTCGGTATCCTGCTAAAGTCTTTACATTAATTGTTACGTCTTAGCCTCACAGCAATCCTATGAAGGAAATGCTGATAATTATAATTTCAGAGGAAAAAAATACCATGTAACTACTACATAGGCAAATCAGCAATTAAACCAAAGCCCACATGCTTTATGTCCATCCACTAATATGCTTCTCCTTGGCTCAGAGAATAAATCCAAACTCCTTAGAATGCCTGTGTCCCCAGAAACCCACTCATACCCTAGTTTCTTATTGTCTCTACATGAAATTTTAACCTTTCCCTCCTCCCCCCTTCACACGTGAAGAAATGCCTGTTCTTCCTTCTACACCCCCACTAAACTCTATGGAGACTTCTCACAGAGTGCCAATCCACCTTTATCTTATTTGTTAATTTCTTTCCCACAAAACTGTGTGTGAGCATCTTGAGATCTTCTTTGTCTCTAAGACCTAACACCATCGTTGGCCTGTAGTACATAGGTTGGCAAACTACCACCTGTGGCCAAAATCTGGCCTTCCAATTGTTCTTGTATATAAAGTTTTATTGGAACAATGCTACTTCTAGTCACTTACCTGTTATCTATGGCTGCTTTCATACTACAATGTCAGAGTTGAATAGTCAAGTAGTTTCAACCAAAACTGTATGGTCCATAATCCTAAAATACTATCTGGCCCATTATAGAAAAAGTTTGTCAGTCTCTGACATAGTAGCTGCATAATTAATGTCAGTCAAATGAAAGAGTACATGCAAGATTGGTTGAATGAATCTCTGAATAATTGAATCATTCTCTATTTTTTTTTATTTTTTTGCATTCTCTATTTTTTTAAGATTTTATTTATTTATTCATTAGAGACAGAGAGAGAGACAGAGGAGAGAAGCAGGCTTCCCTCAGAGCAGGGAGCCCGATGCAGTACTCGAGCCCAGGACCCCCAAGATCATGACCTGAGTGGAAGGCAGATGCTTAACTGACTAAGCCACCCAGGTGCTCTGACTGAATCATTCTTAAGAATAGTACCTTTTGGCAATGGAAAGTAAGCAATAAGAAAATTTAGATTTAAGCAAGTGGCAATTAGCAATGATCTTGGTTTTCTTAAGATTTTATTTATTTGAGAGAGAGCAGGGGGAGGGGTAAAGGGAGGAGTAGACTCCCCATTGAGCAGGGAGCCTGATACAGGACTTGATCCCAGGTCCCTGGGATCATGACCTGAGCCAAAGGCAGACACCCAACTGACTGAGCCACCCAGGTGCCCCAGCAGGGCAGTAAAGGACAGGAGGCAATAAAGGACAGGAGTAAACCCCAGAGGGACAAGGGGAAATACCCAACATTAATAATAATCACTCTGAAAAAAAAAATCACTCTGCTTACCCTCTCTGAGTGTTTTTGAATGAACAGTGTCATTTATAAAGTACTTAGAAAACATAAAACCTTGCATATTTAGAAGATGACAAAAGACTTTTCTAAATCTTGCTCATCTCACCATTCCATCAACCTGTAAGAATTCCTCAATGAAGAAATAGGTAATTAAGATCAGAAAGGTTAAGTTTCAACTGATCAGTGTTCAACTTTGATCTCTCCAGCTTTAAAATCCATGCTCTTTTTACCACTCCAGGCCACTTTCCTTTATTTGTAAACACATCAGTTATAGCTTGAAGAAGCCCTCATTTCCAGAGACTTTAGGACTTGCCATACACCCCTTTGTGGCCTGCCATCCTGGCAGTGTGTTACATGCAGACA
This sequence comes from Canis lupus familiaris, assembly GCF_011100685.1. Lineage (NCBI taxonomy): Eukaryota > Metazoa > Chordata > Mammalia > Carnivora > Canidae > Canis > Canis lupus. The sequence goes on along the minus strand of NC_049226.1, from coordinate 53,771,655 downwards.
AGATTTACCAGGCACTTTTGAGAAGCTTTGACTGTCACATTTACATTGCTGTATATTGTTGTTATATTTGTTATATCTGATAGTTACATCATTGTCTCTGCAGCTCTCCCAGGGACAAATGCTGAATTTGTTTTTCAAGCACTCCCAAAGGCTAGAGCTAGCCAGGGTATTTGGATAGAGGGTGTGGAGGCTTCCCTAGCCACATCACACCCGCCTCGATAAGGAGACAGGATGCCACATGACCTCCCAACACTTGCCAAAGAACAGGCTAGCAGGGGGATCAAGAGAGGGTAGGCGTGCCTAGTTAATCGGGCAGAGCAGACTAAACAAGCCTACACATTCTGACCTTTTCCTTCCTTTGGGTTTTTAATGAAAGTTCTTTCTACCCAAGAACAAAACCAGTCATTTGTTCCTTCACTTAACATTCACTGAGCACCTATGCCAGGACAGGCCTTCTTTCCTGCAAGGAGCCTGCCAACTGGTGGACAAAACAAACATGTAAATAGACAATAAGGTGGTGGAATCACAAGGTGGTGAGAGTCCTATGAGATCTTGGAACAAACTAGTCTAGTCAAAAACTAGACTGGGAACCTATCCTTACTCACTAATTCTCACTTCCAACACACTTTAGAAACAATGAAATGAGTTCAAAGAAGGAATCCAGCATGCCCAAATTCATAAAGGCAGTAAATGGCAGAGCTAGGTCTGGACCCAGGTTTTCCTGGCTTTCCAAACTGCATTATTCTGATACTTCTATTTCAGATGAGGAGCAGAGAGGCAGAACATAAAATTTTATATCCCAGGGAAAAAGTAAGGTGTTTGGATGAGCTGAAACACACAGCCATGGAGGAAAGGAGCTGAGGATGAGAGACGATAACAAGCTCTGGTCTTGAAGGGCCTTGTATGTGTCGTCCACTCAGACTTTTTCCTTGGGTTTGCTGGAAAGAAGCCACCGTCAGATTTCTAATTTACAAATGTCATCCCAGCAGAAGGCAGGGAGACCAATCACAAAGCTGTGGCCTTCTTCCAGGCCAGGGATCCTGAAGACCTGGAGGAAGAATGTATTTTCACAAGATCAAATTTTCAAGATCAATGTGAATGGGAGCAGCGTGCTGGGATGTGTCTCTCAGTAAAACATGACTGCTTTCCTCAAAGAGCCCTTTGAGATCCACTGCATTTTGTAGATGGAAAGTTGAAGCCCAGAGAGGGGATGACTAGGGACACAGAGGGCGTCAAGCCTAGACCTCCTGACTTTTGGGGTCTGATGCCTTTCCCCCTTCCTGACAGCCCTTCATGGGCGCTAATAACCCAGACTTCCCCCTCCCTCCCACCTCATATGGGCTGCAGCCATTTCTCTTTCCCCTCAAGTCATCCTGGAATATCTCCCAGTACATGGACAAGATCCAGCCATCTAGGAAGGCTGGCAGGAGGAAGCCCCTAACAATGAACAAATGTTCAGGGAAAACCCCCAGTGATTTCCCAAGTGAGCCGAGACAGAGCAAATCTTCCCGGCACTCGTGCTTCTCTGAATGGGACCAGGTGATGAGGAAAAGCAGGATGGTGGAGCCTGCAATGCCCCAGACAGGCTTTGAAGCAGAAAGCCAAGTGCAATCAGTTTAAGGGATATTACTTACCTTCCTCTGCATGCCAGCAGTGGGTGGGGGAGGAAAGGAAACACTGTGCAGAGACATTCCTTTACTAGAGAACATGGCTTGTTCAAGATTCTGGTCTGTGTTAAACAACGATCACACCAATTCCAACATCTTGCACAAGCTCCTACTGACCTCCCATGGCCACCTGTCCAGCACTCTGGGAGGCTCCATTGGCTAGCCCCCATTTCCCCCCAGCCAACCCATGAGCTCTATGACCCTCAGCAGACAAGGGGCTGACATCCTTCCCTCCTAGTTAGTCCCACTCCTCAGAGGGAGAAGCCTGCAGCAGGGAGACAGCCTGTGCCAATAGTGGGTGCCCTTCCCCAACAAGTGAAGATCCCAAGAGCCTTGTTCTTCTCCCAGAAGAGAGAAGGAGTCTACACTGGGTGACTAAGTGAGTAGACCTGGTGAAGAAGAGAGGAAAAAGTAGGATGCTACAAAAAAAGGGACCAGACAACTTTGAGGACAGACAACAGGGAGCTCTGAAGGACTTTCAGCCACAAGGTATAAACACGTGCAGTGTGTTCATGTGTGTCCTCAGTGCCAACTTATTGGAGTGAGACAGCTTCTTCTCAAGAGCCAATAAAGGGAACAAGGCTCCCTTTATGGTGTTCTCCTACCACCAAGAACCTTCCATGAGAGCCAGCAGAAAATGTTCTAGCCAGTTCCACCTCCCTGCCTTTGGTCATTTCCTTTTCCTGCCTGGCGTGCTCTCTGCACATTCCCTTAACCCATAGTGAATGTTCCAGTTCATTTCACACCTTCTCTCCCATAAAGCTTTCTGCCTTAGGTTGGTTTCCTCAGAAAACAAGAGCCCCAGTCAGAGACTTGGATGCTGGTAGTTCATTTGAGATCTATCCCAGAAAGCAAAAATGAGGAGTGTGATGAGTGAAATGAAGAGGGAAAACCAGCATAAGGTGCACTGTCAATGTCGCCATTGCCAGGGCGATGCACGCCTCCTGAGAAGTGTACAGTATGCCTCCCAGAATTCTCCATCGGCTGGATGAGACTGAGGCACTTCTCCTGGGGCTTCTCTGCTACATCCCCCCCCCCCATATCCAGATGAGGGTTGCCGAGAGCACTGTCTGTATATTTAAGTTCTCCTGGAAGCAGATGCTGAGACAAGGATTCAAGTCCAAGTCATTTGAGAAGTGATGCAAGGAAGCACCCATAGGAGAGGAGGAAATTAATACTGAGAGGGCCTATGGAGGCCAAGAAGGGTGTGTTAGCATGCAACTAACCATGGCTGGGCAATTCTAGGAGCCAGTATAAAAACAGGCCTCAGAATTATCCCTGCAGAGAGGAAAGGGTGCTGGAGGTTCTTTCTCTTTGTCCTTTTCCTCATTTTTTGAGGTTAGAAACCTGTGCCCTAGGCTGCAGATAATTTAAAGCCCTTCAAGCATTCCCAGCACAGAGACAGAGTGGGGTCTGGCTGTGGGAGAAAGCCCAGAGGCAAAGAATTCTAGCTACTGGCATTGTAATTCAGGTCCATCCAGGTAAAGGATGTAGGTGTGGCATTGCCAGCTTGCTGAACAAGCTCCTCAAATCTAGAAGGCTCTGAAGTAAGGAACTGGAAGATAGGAACTCTGCCAAGGGGAGTGGAGTCTGAGCTGTCCACCACAAGTGTGGTGGCAGTGAGAGGCAAGCCAATTGCAGAGCACCAATGCAGCATCTAGCCACATGGCTTTATTATGGCCGGCAACACTGACTTGCTCTTCCCTTCTTTTCAATATCTGTTAAGTAATCATCAGATACATGTAAGCCGCCCCATATGTACAAGTAGGTTGAATACTTGAAAGTAGATTGCAAACTTTTGGGGGTCAGAGTCTGCAGCTTAGTCTTTTCATCTCCTTTAGTACTTAACACAAAGCTTTGTACCTAATTACAATTTGTCTACTTTGCAAAAAATATTGAAGGCTTCATTCAGGAGTTCCCTCCCTTCTCTATCCATATAGTTATCTTCCTGTATATATGTCAGGCCTTACATCTCTTCTTTCTGTCTTGGAAATAACAAGAATGGGATTTCTCCCTTTCCTGATTTTGGCCAACTCGTTTGCTCGCGCTTTTGACACAATTGACTCTGCCTCTCTTCTGCTATCCTCCTTCCATCAGTCATTTCTTCCCTTAAATTGTCTGCATAGCAGGGATGAGGGCTGGGTGGGAGTCCTGAAATCTGAACCATCCCACTCCACTTAGGGTTTGTGCAATGTGTCAGAGGAGGTCTCCTAAGGAGCCCTTGGGATGAAATGCAGGATCTGGAATGCACCATCAGTTCTGGCAGCCCAAAGGCTGGTATCCTATCTGGCTTGGCAAGAAACTCCATTCTGCATGATCATTTGTGAAACGTTAGCCTGGGAAAGGGGGCATCTGCTTTGTTCTTCCCTTTAGATCCCTACAGGGTGACCTTTCAGGACTGGAATGAGGTGCAGAAATGCTTGAGTCAAGCTCCACACACATACTGTCCTCAGCTTCTCCCATTAATTCCAAGGTCTGCCATTTCCTAAGACTCAGCTTAGCCTTTGGAAAATGAATTGTTCCTTGTCAAAATCACTTAGATTCCTTTAGAAAATGAAAAGTTCCTGTTGACCTCCTTGGAATCTAGAAAATCAAGCGGCTCAAAAAGTGGAATATGGATCTGAGAAGTATAATAGTCTTTCTGCCTCATCAAATCCTTTTGGGAACAAGGTTGGAAGTGAATGAATAACCCTACATAACTTTACAAAATTAATTTATGCATAATCTTTTTCTTGCCTCATTCTATCCTTATCCCCACTCTAATTCCTATTGCCCTTCTTGCCACAGGTCCCCATGAAAATGAGGTTGAATTATATCTTTATATATCCGTGTATACTTGTAACATATGTAGTGTTGATTGGGAAGCATATACATCTTTAATTTATACAAATCATATGGTGTCATAAACCTCATTCTGTTTCTTCCTTTTGTCACTTAGCAATAGGATTGGGGGTGGCGGTGGATGGGTACAATGTTTGTTTTTTTCTTTTTTTCTCTTGAAGCATATCACACAAACAGAAGAGTTCATGGTCTTTGAAAATTGTCCATGTGAACTTCCCTGATATTATATCCCTCTCCCACTATAGGAATCCTGGAAGTGAACATTATGTTAATCACTTTCTCTGTGGTGTTGTTCCATCTCTGCACAATATTCCGTTCATTTGTCTGGTTCTGCTCTTTATGTAAATGAATCATACAGAATGTGTTCCTCTGTGGCTTGCTTTTTCAGCACAACTTTTTTTTTTAATTTATCCATGTTGATGATGTAGCTGTAGTTTATTCATTTTCATTGTCGCAGAATATATTGTAGAATACAGAATACATGCTGATGTTTTTCATCTGTCTACCATAAGTAGTCATTTGGATTGGTGGTGGTGGTAGCAAGGCCATTCTGAGTAATGTTGTTATGAACATTTTAACCATGTTTCTGTGTGCAATGGGGCAGGAGTTTGACAATGAAATAGGTCTAGGATTGGAACTGCTGAGTCATGGGGCACAGACGCACTCCTGCTTTAAGAAACGCCAAACTACTTGACGGGGTATTACATGAACTCACAGTCTCTCCCACACTATGATGGTTTTCTTTCTCCACATCCTGGGAAACACTTACATCGTCAAACTGTTTACCACTGTGAACATGGCAAGCCTGAAAACATCTTCATTTTGCTTTGACTGTGTCTTCCTCAAATGCCAATGAGCTTGAGCACCTCTTTATAACTTTATGGAACATTTGTGTTTTCTATAAAATTCCTATTTGAATTTTTGCCCAATTACCCCTTAAATTGTTCATCTTTTTCTTATTCATTTATAGGAGTTTTTAAAAATATATATCCTGGATACTAATCCTTTGTCATGTATATGTGTTCCAAATATCTTCTCCCAGTCATCAGCATTAATTTTAGCTCTGTTTATGGCACCTTTAGATAAACAGAAGTATCTAATTTTAATTAAGTAGAACTTATCAGTTGTGTGTGTGCTGTGTCTTGAATAAAAAATTATTTTCTTGTGGTCATTAGGATATTCTTCCAAACTGACACACCATCGTGGCTTTACTCATGTTATTTACCTTCTCTGAATCTTGGTTTAAAAATATTTGTGTCCTGGAGGTTTTATGAGGGCTACATGTGATAAATGTGTGTGAAAGAACTTAACAAAGCACTTCACACATAATTGGGACTCAATATGTATAGTTCATCCATTGGAGTATAGTGCAGGTTCTATCTTTCACAGATGTTCCACTTTGCAAGTAATTTCATTTTAAACCGTCAATATTTAGAGTGTGTCATTATATGCTATACAATATGTTAAATATTTTATTGTTCACCAAAACCTTGTAAACAATATTATCACCACTATCATATTGATGAGGTAATTAATACTCAGAAAGTAAGTGATTTACCTTGGGCACAGCTATTAAATGGCAGAGCCATTATTATATTTCCTATCTGCCCTTCTATCGAGACTGTGAAATACTTTATGGGACAATTTGTGTTCAGAGAATGGCAAGAGCCCTGTAATGTGGAAAATAGGTTATATAAGTATGTATGTGGGGATGTGGTAGAGGGAAGAGGGTAAAGGTGGTCTACATATCCTTTTGCTTTTCACTTTATGGAACATGTGATATAACTTGTTCTCGTCTGTATCTTCTATCCCCCTGAGACCTGACTCAGAGCCTTTTGAAACCACCCATCCCCCAGAGTGTTCCTGCATAAAGATGTTGTCCATAATTGAACCAACCACATTCTCCTTGAACCTACAGCCCTCCTTCATAAAGATGGTGTCCATAATTGAATCAACCACATTCTCCTCTCTAAGGAATTCCACATGAAGTGGAACATTGCTCCAGTCATAATGTAACTGGACTCCAGTGAGTATCTTTTTGTAAGAATCTTGAGTCACCCAGGACACATGTGTCAACAGGGCTTAGAGCTCTGTTTGTTTGCTTCCCCAGACAGATGTTGAAATAGGATCTGCCACCACCAAACTGCCCAGACAACCAAGCAACTCAGTAACCACTTGCTAAAGCTAACACTGGCATTCAGTTTCCCACCCGATGAATTATAGCATGGTGTACATTGGGTCCATTCAAGTCACTGAAGGTTAGATCTGAAAAGACCTTAGCAATCATCTAAACACCTTGTATGTTATAGCAGAAAGGGAACCTGATTCAAAGACCGGATGCATGGAAGTAAATCTCTACATTAAATGTACATCCTTACTTGAAGAACATTGTATAATGGCCTTCATCTATAAAGGGAAGATTTAAAAAATACTCCCCTTTCTTCCATCATAGGGTTGTTATTAGAATCAAATCAAATATTATACATGCTTCTGTGATGATCAACTTTAAAACATTGTATATGTAAGAGAAGAAAAGCAAATGCAAACATTTGTTGGCCTAGTTCAGGCTTTTACAAATTCAACTCTATTTAATTGTCCTATAAAATGCATAGCTAAGAGACTGGGAAATTTTTGTATGTGTCCAGATCCAAACAAAGCATAGGGCAGATTCCACAGAAAAATGGTCCATTACTCCCATTTTTAAGTTGTGCTTACACAGAGCATAGATGCCATTGTTCGACCCTTCCCTTGCTTATGGAAGACACTAATTAATAATGGCTATCTTTCCTTTTTTTGTATATTTTTTATTGGAGTTCTATTTGCCAACATATAGCATAACACCCAGTGTCCATCCTGTCAAGTGACCCCCTCAGTACCGGTCACCCAGTCACCCCAACCCCCCACCCACCTCCCCTTCCACTACCCCTTGTTCATTCCCCAGAGTTAGGAGTCTCTCATGTTTTGTCTCCCTCTCTGATATTTTCACTAATTTTCTCTCCTTTCCCCTTTATTCCTTTTCACTATTTTTTATATTCCCCAAATGAATGAGACCATATAATGTTTGTCCTTCTCTGACTGACTTACTCACTCAGCATAATACCCTCCAGTTCCATCCACATCGGAGCAAATGGTGGGTATTTGTCATTTCTAATGGCTGAGGAATATTCCATTGTATACATAGACCACATCTTCTTTATCCATTCATCTTTTGATGGACACCGAGGCTCCTTCCACAGTTTGGCTATTGTGGACATTGCTGCTATAAACATTGGGGTGCAGGTGTCCTGCCGTTTCACTGCATCTGTATCTTTGGGGTAAATCCCCAGCAGTACAATTGCTGGGTCGTAGGGCAGATCTATTTCTAACTCTTTGAGGAACCTCCACACAGTTTTTGAGAGTGGCTGCACCAGTTCACATTCCCACCAACAGTGCAAGAGGGTTCCCCTTTCTCCACATCCTCTCCAACATTTGTGGTTTCCTGTCTTGTTAATTTTCCCCATTCTCACTGGTGTGAGGTGGTATCTCATTGTGGTTTTGATTTGCATTTCCCTGATGGCTAGTGATGCGGAGCATTTTCTCATGTGCTTGTTGGCCATGTCTACGTCTTTCTCTGTGAGATTTCTGTTCATGTCTTTTGCCCATTTCAGGATTGGATTGTTGTTTCTTTGAACAGCTATCTTTCAGATGAGCATCTACATGGTTTTAGAATCTTCCTCAAGACAGGAAGTTATTCCAGGAAGTCACTGACAATTATTTCTCAAAATTAAGTCTTTGATATTGTTGAGAAACAATGAGTTCAGCTATATCCTATGATAAATCCCATGTAATAAAATTTGTTTCAGTTATCTTTTGTTACTTAACTTACAACCCCAAAACAATGGCAACTAATCTTGTAGGGTGGCTTGAAGTTTCCTCAGATGGTGTGGCTAGGATTGCTCATGCAGCTGTGTTTAGCTAGAGATCTGGCTGGACTGGAAGGTCTAAGATGGCCTCACTTACAAGGGTCACAGTCAATGTCAGTTAAGGGCTGGGCTTCAGTTCTCCTCCATGTGACCTCTCATCTCTAGAAGACTAGACTGACTTTCCTTAGATGACATCTCAGGGTAGCATTCTAAAAGGTCTTATAAGGTTCAGCTTCAGAAGTCACACAATTTAACTTCTGCCATATTCTACTGGTAAAAGCAAGTCACTAGGATATCCAGCTTCAAGAGCATCAGATATAAATTATATAATATTATATATCTACCTACCTATCTACCTATATATATGATGAAAGGAACAGCAATATACTGGGATGCGAGGAATTTATGGCCATTAAACAATCTATTAGAATCTACCCTCTTCCCATAAATTATTCATATTCCTCCCACATGTAAAATGCTATTATCTCCAAACCAAGACCTCCAAAAGTCTCATCCTAATTGCCTTAATTATCTATTGCTTCACCAATTATCCCAAAACTTAGCTGCCTAAAACAAAACTAAGGGATCATTATCTCCCACATTTCTGTCAGTCAAGAATTCAGGAGGTTAGTTGGACACTTTTGTCTCAGGGTCTCTGATGTGGTTTTAACCAAAATGTCAACCAGAGTTGTAGTCACCTGAAGGTCTGAATGGGACCAGAAGTCCACTTTCAAGATGGCCCACTCATATGTCTGTGAACAAGAAGGTTTAGTTCCTCATTACACAGATCTCCTCCTAAGGTTGGCTAAGTGTTCTCATAATATGGAAGTTAGCCATCCCCAGGATAAGTGATGTAAGAGAGAGTAAGAGAAAAGAACTAAAGTACCTTTTATGAACTTGCCTCGGAAGATATATATAGTTATTTCTATATCTTGTCCATTACCCAGGCTAACCCCATTCAGTATGGGAGGAGTCTACACAGGAATACCATTTTGGAGGCTGGCTGCCACATCAATTATGGTATCAAGATTACAGTCCAGAATTTTACAATCTGCTTCAGTCTGGATGTAAATGAGTCTCCATAAGTGTGGTTTTCAGGGCAGCAACTCTTGAACATCAGCAACTCCAGAGACCTGTGAACTAAAAAGACAATATGTCTTCCCCAGACACACTCAACATACAACACTGAGATGGGGGAAATGATGGACAATAGACAATTCCATTCAGAATGGGATAGCGATACCCACACAGAAGTCATTTATAGCACTTCTGATATCCAGCTGTCACATGTTGTCAGCTCCTCACCCTGGGGGTGAGAAGTGTTCCTGGATTAGCGACACCTTCTTCTGCCTGAGAGTTGTCTCGCTGTTCCCCTCAGCTCTTCACTCTCCCTCCTGAGCTCTAGTTCTAGCTTTCTAAAAGGCTATTCTTTTTATATAGGAAATGGTTTGTGCTTGTATCTGAGCAGCTTTCTCAGGAGCTTATGCTTTCTGCTTCCCACAAGCCTCTTTTCATTTGAACTATCTCTACCTCTCTCAGTTCAAATTAGCAAAGTGCAAGCTACCAATGCTACTGACATTATAATTCTCTTAAAATTTTTGTGGGTTTCCCACGATCTCATCCATATTCACTCCATGTGCCCCAAAGCCAAATCTATCATTCTTTTTAAGACCTCTTTATATTGCAGAGAAGTCCACTTCTTTGGGACAATGCCACTGAGATCATTCGAAGGTCCTTTTTCTAGCTAGAGGTGCTTTCTGGACACCTTAAATTTTATGAGATCTTAACAAAAGGCATTGCAGCCACACACTTGATCTTTGTCCTGAAGCCATTTTTTATTTTGCTAATCTTCTGCCAGATGTAGAGACAGGAAATATAAAGAACTATTACTTTCCAACCTAGCAAGTCCTTGTTCTTTTATATTTTCTTCAAATTCTGCTTGCAAATGCTACAGTTATTAGCTCACCTCTCTTCCCTACTTTATCATATGCAGTTGAAGACACAATCTGGTATTTTTATCTTTCTGCTTCAATATCTCCTTAGCCAGATCCAACAAGTTTATGAGGCAAATTTCTATTGTGCACATTCCTACAGTCTGCCAGTTTATACCAAAAATTGTCTTTTCTTACTTTGTCTTCAATAACCATTTCCTTTCTGCTCCTCTATCCTCTTTTCTCTCTTCTCTTTCCAGCCTCTACTCACCACCTAGGTCCAAAGCCAATGCCACATAGTTGAGGTTTTTCTTATGGCAGCATCACACTTCTAGTTAGCAATTTGCCTCAGTTTTCTATTGCTGTATAACAAATCATCCAAGATTCGGTGGCTTAAAACGACAGTGCTTTAGGATATCTCACAATTTTGTTTTGGCTAGGTCATTCTTCTGAAGGGTTTTGGAGAACTCACTCCTTTATTTTTGATTTCCACATTTTCAATTGTCACAATTGGGTGGGGGTTGTCATGGTTAGAGGCCCAGGATGTTGCTACACATGCTACAGTGCACAGAACTCCCCACAACAATGAATTATATAGCCCAAAATGTCGATAGTGCTGAGATTGAAAACTCTGTGATAAGTACTTTGTATGCAATATCTTCTTTAATCTTTAAAATAGTGCTATTAGTAGGTAAGATCCTCATTATTTACAAAAGAGAAAAGTAAAGCCAATTCGAGTTAAATTATCTTAACAAGATTACATGATTAGCAGAGGGCAGTCAGAGCTTTAATACATATTATATGCCTAAGCTCTTAACCATGATACTATTTGATGTGCATTCCACTTGGATTGTTGATCTTCATAAAAGATCAGATTTTTCTAAATATTAAAACCATACCAGGCAATAGTCTAATCTCTCCATCAATGATTTCTTCTCTGAGTTTTTCCATTCTTTCTTAGCTGCTTTTCCTAGAAATAGAGCCTGAGGCAAGGATTAGCAGGAATGTGTTACTTAGGAGGTACAGTACTATTGCTGTAAAAGTGAACCAAAAGAGAAGTGAGGCAGAAAATGGGAAAATAATGCAAGGTGATACATTCCAGAAAGGTACCTATATGAGGCAGCTAAATGGGATGTCTTAGGCTATTCAGAGTAGGGTTGCTCCCTCAGTCCATTGGAGGGAAGAAGGGAGAGGAAATTTATTTGCCAGATCCTTCACATCTCCTGAGTTCCACTGCTTTGTTTGCCTTCTAGGGGTTTAACTCCTCCACACTCCCAGCCTGCCTCAAACCCTGCAGCAGCTTGCTCAGGAAGTCAGGTCTCACACCTGCAGCACAGTCTTCATCCGAGTCCAGAAGTGTTATGAGATACAAATGCTTTCAGACCTGTTGTTGGTTGACCTCAAGTAGTTTAACTCTATGGGTCAGTAGAGAGTCAGACAGCTGCAGCAACTGAATGGAAAAGGTAATCAGAAGTTCAGGAGACAGGTGAAGGCAAGATAATCTGAGGTATGACCTAAGATGTGTCTGATATAGTCTTCAGCATGCTCCCCCATCACTGGAAGGAAACCTTTCTGCCTTGCATGAACTAAGATATCAGTTGGGATTCATTAAGATTTAGAAGGTAGACAACCCAGATCAAACAAGCTAAAATGCTAAGAAAAGAAGGGAAGTTATTGGCTCGTATATCTAAAAGTCCAGAAGATCAGCAAGTTTCAGATTTCTGACTCAGTCGTGTGACTCCAGTAGTATGGCCTTGAAGTTCTCATGGCTAAGCCTCCTTCCATGAGCCAATTTTATATTCATACTGGTAGTGACATGACCTTAGTAACCCTAGGTCTGTCACCATATATGACTATATCCCGATATGCAGAGGAAGAAATGAACTTTCTCCATTTGATTCTCTAAGTGAAGACATTTTCCTAAAGCGCCCCGCAGGGAGCTCTCCCTTGCAGTTCTCATTGCCCAAGTTGGGTGTGGTCCATTTCTCAATAATCCCCATTTAGAGGGGCCTCAGGCACACTGATTGGTGGAAGCTTGGATTCTGGACCAATCATTGTCAAGAAAGAGGGATTACCGCCACAACTTAAACCAACCAGGGCCCACCTCCTGCACTGGGATAACCTTTAAACTGCAACACTATAAAATGGAGGTGGAATAGAGAGGCAACCTTGACATCAAAGAGAAAACCACGACGTCTACAGAAGACAGCCTTCCAAAGCTTTTAAAGACACGAAAAACAAGCTGCCATCTGCATTTCTTAGAGTTATCATGAGGTCCTGACTCACTTCAAATGCGCTTCTTCAGGGATCTTGCTGTTCTTCTCCCCACCCTCCACCCCTCAGGAAGCCATCTCTCCACCATCCCTGCCTTTGATGGCCTTATTCTCAAGCTAATCTCAAAGGCTTTCCCTGATGGTTCACAGTCAGAAAACATAGGCTATAGAAAATGAAGGTTTTAGAATTAGTAGGGATCTTAGAAACCTAGATCGGATTTCGTCATACTGTATGCTATGGAGTCCCAAATGCTCAGTAGAGTGCTGTCAGATATGGCCTTCAAGGACTAAAGGGAAGAGCTAAACAGTGTGGCTCTGGACACTCTGCACTCACCCAACCAGGGTACTCATTTGATTTAGTTTGAGTTGAATAATCAAATCAAATTTGAATTTATTTATTTTACATAGTTGCATATTTTGTTTTAAGATTAACTTTTTTTTATAGAAAGGATTTCTTGAAGATGGGAAGGAAGGTTCCAAACAAAATCCATTTATCGTAAAAGTGAGAAAACTGAAGCTCAGAGAGGGGTCTGAGGCATGTTTTGAAGGTCATGGTGCTAATCTGAGCCTCATCCTCAGGACCACTATGCCGTATGTGGAAAGATCCATTCTGTGCCTTCTGAGTCTTATCTTTTCCAGAGCCAATGTCCTAAGCTCTTGGAAATCTTGCTCACAGAAAGACATTCCAAGTCATCCCACCAATTCATAGTTCAACTCCTTGTTAAAGTCACACAAAATTGTGTAGTGCCAAGAAATGAACATGATGACTCAGATGCATCTGAGCAGCAGAGAGAAGACCAGGACTACCTCGTTCCCCATCAGAACGCTGAACTCCTAACAATGCAGCCAGGGATCACATTAGCTACTTGGCAGGCACAAAATACCATTGCCTCATACTGTCCATTAAAACTCTTAAGACTTTTTTTCATAAACTGCTGCAAAGACTTTTCTTCCCATTCTGTTCTCAACCACTTGTTTACTTAGACCCAATTTCAGGACTTAACATTTATTTTACTTAGTCTAAGAATTGACAATTATAAGTGTCCAACCCTGTACATTTCTGGGCAATGAGAATTCTAAGACAGGAGTAGCAAACTCACCTCCCTATAGGGACCAGCCAGGGAGGGAGGGACATAATGTTAGTAAATGAAGGCAGCCAGGTACAAGTCAAACCTGTGATATAAGAACTCTGGTAAGCTGGAAAACACAGCCCTATCTAAGGAGACAACATCTACTCAGCTTCAGCTCATTTTTGCATTACTATGCAAAAATCAAGCCCAGCATTGCTCTGTCTTCTGATTTTGTAAGAGAAGCCAGAAATATGGATATTTACTGGAAATATCCAGTCTTAAATGTTGGCCACTAATTTAAAAAGTTCTAATATAATCTTTAGGCCAAAGAAAATACATCTGCAGGCTGGGTTTGCCCATAGACTCCAAGCTTACAACCTTTGCCCTGTGGGGATGAGAGAGTGAGGCAGCACTGGTTATTGAGACAAAAGTATAAGATGATGTATTATCATGGATTTAATAGCATAACATTTATTTTTAAGATTCCCTTGTTAATCACATGCTTGGGCATTTTAAAACTAAAAAGAATCTTGGAGATTATATTGTTTAATTTTCTTGTTTTTACAGAAGAAGAATCTGTGATGCTCAGAGAAGTAACTTGGCATTTAATTAAATATATTTCAGTGAAATGAATAAAAAAATAGATTCTCAGAAATGGAAGGAGCTGGCATGGTCCCCCAGTTCAGGGTTTCTCAACCTCAGCACTATTGACATTTTGGACTGGTTAATTATTGTGGGCACTATCCTGTGCCCCGGAAGATGTTTAGCAGGATCCTGGCCTCTACCCACTAGATGCCAATAACACCTCCCCACAGTCTTGTGGGGCAAAATGGAGGCAAAAATATATCCATATATTGCCACATGCCCCTGGGGAACAAAATCACCACTGCCATTCACCGACTCCTTTGTCTTACAAATGAAGAAACAAAGCCTCAGAAAATTGAAGTTTTGTTGAGGTTACATGGGGAGTTATTGGCACAGCTGGTACTAAGTCTCAGGTATCTTAATTCCCCATAGAGCACTCTCTTCTCCAGGTCCTGAAAATCTGAACTACAATTTCATCAGCAAAAGAGCTGTCTAAAATTGCATTTTTTAAGTTAAGAGGCAAGATGATGGTGAGGAGCACAGCATCTAAGACTAACATAAATGAACTTCAATCTTACCTCTTCTACTTACTAACTTTGTCACACTGACCAAATTAACCTCTGGATATTTGTCTCCTCATTTGAAAAGGTGATTCTAAGAGATAAAGGTTTTTGGGGTTTTTTTTTTTAAGATCTATTTATTTATTTGAGAGAGAGAGAGAATGGGCAGGGTGAGAGAGAGAGAGCCTCAAGTAGACTGTCCATTGAGTGTAGAGGCCAGTGCAGGACTCAATCTCATGACTCATGCATTCACGACCTAGGCCAAAATCAAGAGTCAAATTCTTAACCATCTGAGCCACCCAGGTGTCCCAGAGATAAAGTTTAGTTTTTAAAATGGTGGTAAAATGTATATAGTGCTTGCCACATAATAGGGACCAGTCAATGAAAGTAGTTATTTTATTATACTCATAGTTATTACCTGGCCTGGGGCCATCAAACTACAGCCTCCAAACAAAATCTTTCATGTCTTTTTTTATATGGCCTATGAGATAAGAATGATTTTTACATTTTTATATGGTTTTTAAAACATTTTTAGTTATGTTATTTTTTTTTTTAAGATTTATTTGAGAGTGAAAGAGAGAGAGCATGTGCACACCAGGTGGAGGGGCAGAGGGAGAGAATCCTAGAGAAGACTCCCCACTGAGCTAGGAGCCCAATGTAGGGCTTGATCTCACAACCCATGAGATTGTGACCTGAGCTGAAACCAAGAGTTGGATGCTTAACTGACTGAGCCACCCAGGTGCCCCCTAAAATAATTTTTATAAATACTGTTTCATGATAGATAAAAATCATGTAAAATCAAATATCAGTGTTCACAAATAAAGTTTTATTAGAACACAGCCATGCTTATTCATTTACACATAGTCTATGGCTGTTTTCACAAAGCAGAGTTGAGTAGTGCAACCTAGATCATGTGGCTGGCAAAGTCTAAGATATTTAATGGCCTTTTATAAGAAAAGACTGCCGATCTCTTAACTAGATCTTTGATCTGCAAGGAGAAAACAGGCAGCCACAATTTGCACAGAGCCCTCTGATGTATGGGAGGAAATATAGCAAAATAATCCATCATTGCTTTTTGGTGCTCCATTGCTATTCTAGTGCCTCTAACCATGTGTTTAACTCTGTTCACCTGAGATATTTCTCAGCATCTGTGTGCACCTAGTATTTTCAGAAATAATTGTCCGAGGGACATGAGAAACCTTTACTTTTTATATATGTTCTCTTTTGAATAAATCCCATTGTAGACTTGATACTTAGAGGTATTTTTCAAAATCTGGAATATTTATCAGAAAGAAAGGAAATGGTTTGCTCAGTGTTAAGCCAACCACATATTTTAAGTGTTGCATGATTTGGACAGGACAATAAAGAAGGATATCCGGCAAAAAGGAAAAATAGATATGAGTTATCTGCCAAGACTAAAATTTAAGAGATGTTGTCATATCACCTTTATGTGTGTGTGTGTGTGTTTGTGTGTGTATACATATATATGTATGTGTGTATGTATAGGTATATATGTATTTTATATATAAAATACGCTGAGCATCTTTGTTTTTATTTAACCTGACTATAGGCCAAGGGTTTAAAAATCAGGATACCTGTTTATAGTCCTCGCCTGCCACTAACTAGATTTGTGGTTTCTGGAATTTTTTTTCAACTCAATACAAAACATATATTGACTGTCTAATGGTGCCAGATGCTGGGTTAGGCATCAGAAGTGCAAAGATAAATTGGACATGGTCTTTGTCCTCAAAGATTTCAAAGGGTGTGTTTAAGTCATTGAAGTCCTGTGAGGGTCAGTTTTCTCATCTGGAAGTGTAAGGCACTGAACTAAATATTTCACCCACTCTAGAAACTGATATTGACTTCCTTTGTCTTGCCATACCCTCTAATAACAAAGGATAAAAATAGAACTGTATCATTATCATCATTCAATTTTAAAGAATGCCTAGTCACACTCTGTGAAGTAGTTCACAGGTAATTATATTACAGTATAATAAATGCAAAATAGGAGTATGAAGCACATGAAATGAAGCTACCAATTTTTTCTGAATGAAGAAAGGCAGGCTTCACAGGACAAGTAACATTAGTAAACTGAATGATGAACAATGAATAATGATGAGTTCATTGATGATGTGGTATGTTGGGCACTCTCATCTATGAGAAGGGGTAAAACCAAACCAAAACAAATGTAGGAGATGAGGAAGAAGATTGGCCAAGAGAAATAGTCCCTCCCCAACTAGAGCTGGCAATTAAAAACCAAGGAAGATGAGCAAGGTTCAGTCTAATCCAATCTAAGACCAGGTAGAACTTGATACAAAGAGGGGAGGGGAGCTATGTCATTCAGGCTTCAGGATGGTTAGTGTTCTTCATGCCACTGGTAAACTAAAAAGGTTCACCCTACAGGAGATGATGGAAGTCAGGCACAAGGCTCCCCAGGGGAGAGGGGTGATGAATACCAGGAGAGTGTCAGACCAGTAGATGACTACTCAGTTTTTGGGATTTTGCTCTGGACCAGTAGGACAGAAATAAATACCCAGGCTCAGAATCAAAAGACAGCACCACCATGCTCATGGGTATCTGGAATAAGGGACGCACATGTGAAGATACAGATTATTCCCAGAGCTCATGTTTACATGGCAAGAGAGCTTTACATGACTTGTCAGTCCTGGGGATCATAATCTTGCTAGAGTGGGTACCATGGCAGAAAGCTCAGGCATTGAAGGGGCAGGCAGGATTGGTTGCAAATATAGAGAAGGAGGAGAGGTCTTTATAAATGGAAGCACAACATGTGTAAAAGCACACAGATGCACTTCTAACTCTTCAACAACCCAGATACTCCCCTTCTTGCCTTCCAACTTGTCATCTGCAAATGTATCTATAACACAAATGAGAGAGGCCCCATCATGCCTCTCCATTTGTTAAGTCCTAAGTAATTTGGCAAGGGATGTAGGATTCATACACATTGTTTAATGCTTTCCTGATTCAACTTAACTAAATTCCAAACTTTAATCCCATTGTACAAGGCACTGGATATAGCCAGACCTGCCTTCTTCAGGAAGGATCCCTTGACATTCAGACCCTTGACTCTCCAGAAACTTTGGATGCCTCTGCCTGACTTGATAGCCACATCTTCCCCATTTCCATTACAACATCACTCCACTTACTCCTCCATTTCCAAAGGTCCCCTGTACACGCCTGTCCCACTGCAGACAGTTCAGAGCACACCTGGCCAAAGCTAGTTATTGACCTCCTGTCCCCACCCCTCCACATGGGACCAAGGTTTTACCAAGCTCCCCAGTGTGCTGTGCCAAAGCCTTCCTCTCTACCTACCCCCACACTCAGCCTCCACTCTACTCCTAGGCCATAGTGCACTTGGGGGAAATTCAATCCATATGTTTCCTTTTCTTCCTACAGAACGCATCCAGCCATTGTTTAAAGAGGGAGGCAACAGCCAAGAAGAGCCACGTGAGGCCTGTCTTAGCCTTCCAATCCTTCATTAGGGAGCAAGGAAAGAAGGACTTTGCCAAGAGCAAACCTGAAACATTCCTTTGGGTTTGGTTCAAAGACTGCAAGTCCATGCTTCCACACAAACGTGTCCCTAGGACTGAAGACTTAAGGCACTGTTCAAAGGATCTCTTGGGCATGAGGAGATGAGAATAGCCACCACCACCACTGGCCTGGCTCTGAGATGTGTGTGAAGGGAATCCATTCATAGGAGGCTCTTTTACATGATTACCTTCCAAAGCTGATATATACCCTCTCTGAGAATATCAATTCTTCCTAATTATAAGCACACACTACTACAGATCAACAATATTACAGTTCAAAGAAACCTGAGATATGCATTAGGTGTGTCTCAATTATCTCATTTTAAAATAAAAGAAAATGGACTCACGGAGGGCAAGGGACTTGCTCAAGGTCAAACTGCTGATCAGTGTTTCATGAAGAAGCCAGGACTTGTGATTCCAAGTTCAGAGCTTTGGACTCAGTGCTTCATGCCCTGACCTCATAAGATGCTAAGAGCCTAATACAGACAAGATTCATTTTCTTTTCTTTTTTTTTCCTCTCTCTCGGTTTTTGGTTTGTTTTGGTTTTGATTTTGGTTTCGGGGTTTTGTTTTGTTTTGTTTTTACCATCACAAAACTTTGGTTTTGTTTAAGATCATGGATACAAAGAACAGATTAGTGATTGCCACAGGCTGGGCATGGGAGGCAGGGGGTGGTGTGTGTGAGTGAAATGGGTAAAGTGATAACTGCTATAAATGTACAGTAATAAAAGTAAGTCATGGGGATGTAATGTATAGCATGGTCACCATAATACTGGACTGTATTTTTTTTCATTTTTTAAAATTTAAATTCAATTAATTAACATATAGATTATTATTAGTTTCAGAGATTCAGAGTGCAATGATTCATCAGTCTTATGTTAACATCCAGTGCCCATTACATCATGGGCCTTCCTTAATGCCCATCAACCAGTTACCTCATCCCTCCTACCCCTCTACCCTCCAGCAAAATTCATTTTCATGTTTAACCTTCCTGGCTTATTCTGGACCAATCCTTTTTAAAACTTTTCTTTAGGGACACCTGGTTGGCTCAGTGGTTGAGCATCTGCCTTTGGCTCAGGGCGTGATCCCAGGATCCAAGATTGAGTTCCACATCGGGCCCCCTTCAAGGAGCCTACTTCTCCCTCTGTCTATGTCTCCGCCTCTCTCTCTCTCTCTCTCTCTCTCTGTCTCTCATGAATAAATAAATAAATCTTAAAAAACAAAAATAAAATAAAATTTTTATTTATTTATCTATCTACTTTCTTGTGTGTGTATTTGGGGATTGGAGGGAATTCTTTGAACCCACCAGCTAGGGACTCTTAGGTATCCTAATAAATGTCTATATAGGCTTTCCTTAAATAATTTTGAAGACCAGAGCTCACTGCCCTCTATATTGGCCTGTTCCATCCTTGGGCAAGCTCTAGTTACTAGAAAGTTCTTTCTCACATTAAGCAGAAGTTTGCTTCTCTAGCATTTTCCCTACAAACTCATATGCTTACTATGATCTCCCAGATTTGCTTTCAGTAGGTGCCAAGTAGGGAGGTTCCAGTGCTCTTAGAGAGTGAGCACTGCCTTGCCGGTGTAAACAGCACCTTTATCAGCACCTTCTGTCTTTACCCATAATCCCATCAGGGAGGGTCTTCTTTTTTTTTTTTAACTGAGATGTAATTAACATAGAACATTTAAAAAGTTTCAAGTGTACAACATAATGATTCTATATATATATATATATATATATATATATATATATATAGTGAAGTGATCATCACAGTAAGTTGAATTCACCTCTATCACCATACATAATTATAAATATTTTTTTCTTATGGTAAGAACTTTTAAGATTTCAGCAACTTTCAAATATTCAATACAGTATTATTAACTATAGTCACTATGGGGAACATTACAACCCCAGAACTTACTCATTTTATAACTGGGAATTTCTAGCTTTTGACCCCCATTACCCATTTTGCCCACCCTCCACCTCCCACCTCTGGTAACCACCCATCTGTTCTTTGTATCTATGACCTCAGGGGTTTTGTTTGTTTGTTTGTTTGTGGGACAGAGTTGTTTCTATTCTACATATAAGTAGCTGATATATTATTTGTCTCCCTCTGTCTGATTTATTTCACATAGCATAATGCCCTCAAGGTCAACCCATGTCCGTACAAATGACAGGATTTTCTTCTTTTTTATGAGTGAACAATACTCCATTGTATGTACGTATACGACATTTTCTTTTTCCATTCACCTGCTGATGGACCCTTAGGTTGTTTCCAAGTCTTGGCTATTGTGAATAATGCTGCAATAAACATGGACTTGCAGGTATCTTTTTGAGTTAGTGTTTACATTTCCTTCAGATAAATACCCAGAAGTGTAATTACTGGATCTCATGGTGGTTTTAATTTTTTATTGTATTTTTTATGAACATTGTGATAGTTGAAGACCCAAGATTCTATTAACTAAGATCCCATCAGAATCTAAGAAAACACTAACAAGCATTATAGTAAAAATGTATTTTATGGGGCACCTGGGTGGCTCAGTGGTTGAGCGTCTGCCTTTGCCTCAGGTTGTGATCGTGGGGTCCTGGGATCGAGTCCCACATCAGGCTCCCCATAGGGAGCCAGCTTTTTCCTCTGCCTATGTCTCTGCCTCTCTCTGTGTCTCTCATGAATAAGTAAATAAACTCTTTAAAGAGAGAGAGAGAGAGAGAGATGCAAGTAAGGAGGAAAGGTAGAGGCTGGATTCCAAGGAACCCTGCAGATAATAGTGGTTATGGAGCATAATGTCATTTAAAAAAAAAAAAATATATGGGGACTTCAGAGTCAAGCAATAAATGTCCAAATCCCAAATTCTATACCAATTGTTGGAGAAGGTGTTTAGCCTTCAGCCATTAACCAATCTAAATCCCTATCTCATCATCTGTAGAATGCAGATCAAACATATTTCCAAGGATAGAACGAAATTGTAACAAATATAAAGTGTCTGACACACACTGACCAACAAACATAAAATTCCCGTCTCCCACATAGAAGATGAAGCCTAGGAAGCAGACCATTGCTCTGTCCTTTGCCAGTCTATTCTAACACCCGATGGCTCTTTGCCTCTTGACAGGGGAATCCTGAAAATTAGAACCTCAAAATAATCAAATCCCATGGGCTTAAGCTCCAGTTTGGCAGTTATGAAAGGATATATTCCTTTCCTTCAACCAGTGAGCACAGTTTCATTCTTCCTACATATACCTTGCCTTGGGCAAAAATGAAACAAATCCAGATATCAAGATGTTCATGAGGTGGGATGGGGGCGTGGGGAGCAGGACACCAGTCTCCTAGTGTGCTAGGGTATTTGCACAGCTGCAGTCAATTAGATGAAACTGTAATTGTTTTATACTTTTGCTCAGTGCTTAATCCTAGAGAAAGAAGAATGGATTGTTGATTTTCCTTTTTCATCTTTCAGTATTTTTGTTTTGTTTTTATTCTCATCATAATATTTAGATAGTATTTGTGTAAGGAAAAGCAATCATAATGAAATGGATAATCAAATAGAGTGCTCTAAGGCACATTTACAAGCGCCTTCATCTCAGAAATGCTTCATTTACTCAGACAGTGGGCAGCCAAGGGCATGGGAAAGTCTGTTTCTATGGACAGGGAAGTGATCCATGCCAATCAGCTAGAGGGTTCCTTTTTCAAAATGCTCCATATACAACACATAGCATAATAAATCTCATCAACAAGCAAACAGGAGGCACCATAAGCCTTCCAGGTGCTGAACCCATGCTAAGGACTGGAGGTGCCAAAATGAGTATGAGCCTCAGGGCCAGGATGAGGGTAAGGAGAGTGAGACATGTGCTTTAGGAACAGACTTTAAGGGGATGCTCCCAAAATTTCAGTTATCAAGATAAAAAAAAAAACAAAAAACTGTAAAGCAATATTTTAAAAAAGAAAACTTAATGCAACAAAAACCCACAGTGAACAAAATATCAAAACTTTGGTATGTTTTTACTTTTGATTATTAGTTGAATGTTCATTCAGACTGTGCAAAATTTTAGGAAAGCCACTCCTGGAGTTAAGAAACAAAAACATTTATCTTACAAATCATAAAAGCTACCTCAGTGCTGAATCCAAAAAATACAAGATGGAGAAAGGGCAAGAAAAAAGATACATGAAAGCCAAAAACATATGACACAAGACAATTATAAAAAGAACTTTAAGTGTTTTAAATCTTCCCCCTTTAAAAACTGAAACTGATAGTAACTTTTAAAATAAAATCCCTTGATTTAAAATTTGGGAATTAGATTAAGGGTCAAAAAAATATTCATTTCCTTTGACCTAAAAATCATACTACAGGGAATTTATCAAAAGTATAACCGAAATGAGGAAAATGTATCATTTGTAACCAAAAAATATTAAAAGAACACTCAACAAAATATTATTCAGTCATTAAAAATAATGGTCATGACATCTAATGTTAAAAAAATGATGAAACAGCATAATGAAGTGAATAAAGTAGGAGGCATAAATACATATACTGCAGTAATAGCTACATAAGACGTCACAGAAAACAAAGGTAAACACGTTAAATTTATAATAGTGTATTTATTTTGATAGTAGAAATCTGAGTTTATTTCCCTTCCTTTCTTCCTTCTTTCCTTTTCTTCTTACTTCTTTCCTTTATTTTTTCCCTTTATTTCTTCCTACCTTCCTGTTTCCAGGAATTATATGTTGTATTTTGTGGTGTATACTTTAATATTATATGGCATCATTCAGGGTCCAGGCAGGGAATAGGTGGCATACTCAGAGATCATTGAAAATTTAATTATAAGAGTACTTTCAGAGCTGTGAGCAGAGTTAAAGGAAGCATCAGGAGATGATGAAATACAACGTCTAGCAACAGCTAGGAGCTGTTACTATTTTTAGGTCAGAAGAAGAAAGAGGAAGGAACAGTTTCTAAAAGTAAGAGAGAACTGTAACTAGGAGAAAGTGTTCAGGAGGAAGAACAGCCACTACAAAATCATGGTACAGGATGAGAAGAAATAGTCTGGTCACTCTCTCTTCCCCTCTTCCTGTCTCCTGCTCCTATCTGCCACTGGCTGAGTTGAGCAAATGCTAGAGGAAAAGGAACCTATATAATGAGGTCTGCTGAGGTAAGCATCTCAGGGTACAGAGGAGGTAAGGACAAGGGTGAAAAGTACATCTGGAGGGACAAAATCACTATATCATTTTATTTCTAAAATGTATAAATTAAGTCGATTGCATTTGAAACTCACTTTTCTAATCCATCAAAAACAAATAAAAGTAATTACAACCTTAGGGCACCTAACTCTTAATTTAAGTGTCCAACTCTTGATTTCAGCTCAGGGTTGAGAGATGGAGCCTTGCATCAGGCTCTGTGCTCAGTGGGGTGTCTGCTTGAGATCCTGTCTCTCCTCTGCTTCTGCCCCTCCCCACAATTCGCACGCTCAGGGACTCACTCTAAAATAAATAAATTAAATAAATAATCCCTACCTCATAAGGTTACTGGGTAACCTTGAAAATGGTCAATGCTGTTGTTTTGTCATTATTATTATAATCATATAGTGATTATAGTGATAATGGTAGTGGAATTAGTAGTGATAGTGTGGCCATGGTGGTGGTGATAATGCTGGTGGTGATGGTGTTGATGGTGCATATAATAGTGACAGTTGTAGTGATGGAGGTGGTGGTGATGGAGGTGGAGGTGGGGATGGGATGGTCATAGTGATGCTGCACACATGACAGTGGTGATGACGGTTGTTGTGTCATTGACTCCTTATCCTTTTACATGAAATGTGGGTTTCCTATGTTATCAAATGCTACCTTTAAAGTGCATACAGCTCTATTCACAAGTAAGTAATGGAATTAAATATATCTTCTCTGAGATCAGGTATGATCAAATGGTAAGACATTGATCCCTCAGGACCCATCTCTATGACACTTCTTTAAACTATGGAAAAAATTAACTCAATCCAGAGTACATTCACTGGGAAGTTACTACATGGCATCTTCAGAAAGAGTTTCTATCTCATTGTCTCTACAGCTGACAAGGACAGAAAGTAGACAGACATACAATACTGTGAACACAGCTTGTGAGCAGTGCCTGGTTGAGCGCCTAGCACCTACTGACCCTGAAAATATTTACTTAAGGAGTACACAAAAGCTCTATGGATTATTATGGTAATCCAAACCAGCTTGATCATGTAGAGAGAATGAAACTGAGCACTTAACTATTCTAACTACTTCACGTTTCAACTCAGTAAATCTCAAGTCTTATAAAATAGATACTAATATTATTCCCATTTTAACAGATATGGCAATGGAGGCATTCAATTAGTTCTATGTTGGAAGACTCAAAAAGTTCTATGTTGTACAGCCAGCAGGAGAATAACTTAGAGTTCAAACCTGGAAAAAAAAAATCAAACCTGGAAATCTCAGTGCTAGAGCATGGACTCTTTGTCCTAATGTCCTCAAAGAAGGCTTCATGGTAGAGGAGGTACAATTAGAACTGAGCCAAGAGGAAGGGGTAATGATTGGAAAACTCTAAAGAGGGCCATTTAGGGCATAGAAAATAGCATTTGGCAAAGACCCAGAGGGAAACCACAGAAGTAGTTTGAATGATACTCTCAGAGATAACTTTCAGGAAGACAACCTGGGCCTCAAGACACCAGTAGATTGCACGGACTCATGTTTGGAACAATGAAATAAAGAGAGAACAAGTTGGAAAAAGTTATCCTGGATTCCTTGGGACCACAAAGGATGTCTTACTTGTCTTCAGAGGGATCTCTCTCCAGCATTAATTTGCAAATGTGAGCAGTAATGGTGGGGATGGGAAGGACACACCATTGTCAATTTGATGCTCTTTTTGTTGTAACTCTAACAGCACAGACACACCTGGGGCAAGCAGGAATGAGCTCAGTGATGATCCTGACCTATACATGGGAGGTAGTATTGGGTGTGGGCAGAGGAGCAGTAATACAGAACAAAGAAGGTCCAAGATGAGAGCAATGTCTCAAGCCCAGGAAGGAATGGAATAGAAAACCAGAGCCTGGCTAGGTTTCACAGGAGAGCATGGCTAGGCTCCAGCAGAGGGCAACTTGGGGAAATTTCTCTGCAGTTTCCTGTTTCCCAGCTGCCTTTTATTGGCTCGGCCCACCTGCTCCAACCCTGCTCTCTGCCCAGCACCTAAAGGCACAGCAGCACCTCTGATTGTTTCTGCTACATTAAGACTGGCTGGAAAAGATGAAAATTCACCCTACCTCAGGACAGGAAGATGAATGAGTTACAGGGAAATTATTTTAAACTTTCCTCAAAATAAAAACTATAATATCAGGGTGGTCAAGAATACAAAAGAAAATATATACAGAAAAAGGCATGAGAAGAAACCTCTGTGCATGTGTTTTCATTTGGCTAGGTTTCTTTCAAATAAAAATGTTGTTGGGAAAATATTCTGAGTGAGAATTTCTTTTTTGGCACCAAGTTGGCTGTGTTTGGGCTCCCTTCGCAGAACACCAGGGCACTTCAAACCAAGTGCAGGATGTTGAGTGTGGTTACCTGCCATAAGCCTTGCTGCCAGCCTGGACTTGGCATGTGACTTGAATTCCTCCCCACGTTCCCTGGCCATTTCATCCATCTTCTTTGACAGGTGGCTTGGGGACCCTGCTCTTGCTCAGCCAAGTGACTTTACTTCTTGCTTGCCTCAGTTTCCTCATTATAAAATGCAGTTAAAATGGCTTGCTCAATAGCCTTCACCAAAATGAAGAGCTCATTCTTTGTTTAGGCTGTAGGGGGCATGTGAGTGCATGGACAGATCACTTATAGGTGTCTGGACAGGAGGTGGGACATTTTCAGAGGGATGCTTCTCATAATTGGGGCAGTTGGCACCTTCCAAATGCAGTTTGGTCAGGAGAAGGTGGGAATCAAAGGAAATTTACAACCAATGGAAATTTTTAAAAACATATATTGGTTACCTCTTCTAGGGAGAGACGCCAAACAAAATTAAGGGGCCCTTTTAATAGTACCAGTGTGACAGTCATAGTTGAAGAATTTCGTTTTCATCCATTTATTCATTTGTTTAATTTTTTGAAGTATTTTTAAGGATCTTATTTATTTATTTATTTATTTATTTATTTATTTATTTATTTATTTGAGACAGAGAGAGAGAGAGAGAGAGAGAGAGTGGGGAGGGGCAGAGCGAGGGAGATAATCTCCAGCAGACTCC
The DNA here is from genome assembly GCF_011100685.1 of Canis lupus familiaris. Taxonomy (NCBI): domain Eukaryota; kingdom Metazoa; phylum Chordata; class Mammalia; order Carnivora; family Canidae; genus Canis; species Canis lupus. The sequence goes on along the minus strand of NC_049226.1, from coordinate 53,745,050 downwards.
TGCTGAGCACAGAGCCCAACATGGGGTTTGATCTCAGAACCCTGAGATCATGACCCAAGCTGAAATCAACAAATACTTAACCCAATGAGCCACCTGACACCCCTCATTTATTTAATTTTTAATAAATATTTAGTAAGTGTCCTCCATACTCTCAGGCACTAACTTAGTACTGGATTATAATAGTGAAAAAAATCAAAGGGATGCATCCACTCCCCAACAAGTCTCGCCTTTCAGTGAAGGATGCAGACATTAAACAAATACATATATACATACATATAAGTTCCCATAGATGCTATTCCTGGAATGGAATATTATCCTCTGAAGATGATCCCAGGGGCTCAGTAAAGTTTGCAAATTCCAGGCTACAAACACCACATTTGAGCTAAGACCTGAAAGGTGAGCAGGAGCTAGCTTGAGCAGAAAGAGCATTCTAGGCAGAGGGAACAGCAGGTGGAAAAGCACTTGGCAAAGAGAAGGTCAAACTCTTTGATGACAGATGGTAAGGGTATAAGGATGAAGCTACAATCTGGGGAAGAGCCAGCGCAGTCCTGTAAGTGGCATTCAGATCTATGGGGCTTATTTTAGCAGCAGTGGTAATTTGCTGGACAGTTACTGAACCACAGGGGAATGAATGACATGAACCACAAGAGCGGGAGCAACAAACAAGGGAGGAGGGAGGCTGTCACCAGAATCTGAAAAGACACGAGGTCAATGAGAGCTACAGGGATCTTGGTGCAAGCTAGAGCAGTTTGGAAGGCTCGAGTTGTCGGGGTTGTTTTTTTGGGGGGATCCCAGGGACTTGATGGCTTACTGATGGGGAATGGAAAGGGTAATGAAGATGACAAGGAAAGCTGCAGGAGTCCCAGACTATTCCAGCAGAGGGATAGAGGTATTATCTGTGTGGTGGGTGGATGATGCGGTCAAAGCAGCTTTGGGGAGCCTGCAGCCTGACACACAGGGAGGACTTCAGGTGCAATGCAATTGCTTATGCCAAGCTTGAGGAATATACAAAGTCTTATGGCAGCAGAAAGAAAGGAGTCACTGATTCTGGCCAGAATTAGAAGAAAAGGAATCACAGAGGAACAGTCATTAAAGCCAGCTCCTGGAGATGAGGAGTATTTAGTAGGTTGAAAGATCTTCCAGGAAGAACAGCATTTTCATATCTACAAGTAATAATGCCAATCCTACAAAACATTTGAGAGGATTAAATAGGATGATTTATGTGAAAATATCTAAAACTGTGTCTTGGAATTTATTGATGGTGCTTAAACACACCTGTCACCAACCCATCTACCAGCCTGTGTTGTACATGTTCATCTTATTCTTTGTCAGCCGAAAGGAGACTAAAACTCAAATTGGCTTCCTTGCCTCTTCCTAACACACCTGAATAAGTATATGAAATAGTCAACATGTGTGGCTCTGCTCTACTAGTTACTGAAGGTTGCAAACATGGAATTAAGGTGTAAGGCTAGTTGTTTTTATGCATTGCCTTTTTAGTTATATTCCTTTAAGTTTTAAAGTAAAATTCATTTTGAAAATTCCTAGTCTCTCCATCTGTCTCTCTACTTCCTTCAGTCATTGGCGCAGGATCCAGCTCAAGGAGATGCTTAACAGAAGTCAATGAAATAATATGAATCAGGAGAACATTTATGGGGTACTTCCCATTTTCCAAAAACTGTTTTAGGTCTGGGGGCACAGAGATAGTTAAAGCAAAGGTCCTGTCCTCAAGAAAGTCAAAGACATAAATCTAAAGGAATAAAAACACATACATCCATACTTACATTCAGGATGATAAATGTGTCCCAATAAGTATATACAGTCTCTCTCCTGCCCCCCAAAATTCAGAAGTTAACAGAATACAGCCAAACCAAAATATTTTTCAATCCATAAGCACTTGCAGGCTTGAAATCTCCAAAGCAGAAACTTGAAGGTACCAAAGCATACTATAGTATGGTCAGTGGAATTCCTTGAAGTTACCATAAATATTGGCCAAGCCTTTCCCCAGTCCTACATCTCGTCATAAATCCCCCTGCTTCTTTTCAAGAACTTTTACATTTGATCAACGATGCAGGGTGATGTTTAAACCAGGCCATTTGGAATATTCGATTTTCATACATAGTTTTAAGATTTTAATTTCCAGTCTGCAAGCCGACTTGGATTTTCCCTGTCCTGAAATAAATCAGGATTTCCAAGACATGAAAGCAGGCTCCAAGCACAGAAGGGCTCTCTGAACGTTCAGCCTGGTTGCACTGCTCAGTCAAGTCATACTTACAAACAACTTACCTCTCACCTCATCTCAGTCCTGAGGGGATAGCCTGGAAAACTGGCAGCTAATGTGGTGAGAGAAAAATACCCAGCACTCAAGATCAATCTGTCAAAAAGAGGCAAGAGCCATTCATCAAAGGAGAGGGGGACAAACTCAAAGATGTGAAACATTTACCCAACAATTCTGAAACTAATTGGCCCCTCTACTTAATCTCTTTCTCCCCTCCACGTCAAGCCGGTGGCCCACAGAGCCATAGAGGGATAGAAGCTCATAACTGTAGAACAGATGATGTACGTAGGATATTGCTAACATATCACAGAATCATCATGATAAGGCTAGAAAGGTCTTTGGAATTCATTTACCCCGGTTTGGACAGGTAGCACTAGGGAGTAAGAGTCCTGAACTCAGGTCGGATTGGAATAGGTTCAAGTCTTTCCCTCATTATTTGCAAGCCATGTGATCTTAGGGAAGTCACTTCAACCTGTCTGAAAATTGCCTCATCTGTCAAAAGGGAAAAATGTCTTACTCATAGGGATGCTATGAGAGTATGATAATATAAGTAAATGCACCTTGGAAATGCTACTGAACGGGATCCCTGGGTGGCACAGTGGTTTAGCGCCTGCCTTTGGCCCAGGGCACGATCCTGGAGACCCGGGATCGAATCCCACGTCGGGGTCCCGGTGCATGGAGCCTGCTTCTCCCTCTGCCTATGTCTCTGCCTCTCTCTCTCTCTCTGTGTGACTATCATAAGTAAATAAAAATTAAAAAAAAAAAAGGAAATGCTACTGAACATTTAAGTGGGTGAGAAATTACTATTGCAAAGAATACAATAAATGCTACTTGAATCCCAATCAATAGTAGAGTAGTAGTAGTAGAGTAGACTTCACTAACCTTCACCTAACTGACCAAGTAGAATCAATAGCTTCCATTCATTTTGCAAAAGACAGAGTCATGTCCGGCACAGAATGTCCAGTGCTAGTGTCCTAGTCTCCAACATGCTAGAAACTTTATCTCCCACTAGTTCAGTTGATATGATCACAAATCACCGATATTTGGTCCCCTATTCTGTATTCTGTTGTATTTCTGAAAATAATTTTTAAATTTGATTAAATATTATATAAACTAATAAAATATGAATTATATAAAAGGAGTTGTTATATGAAAATATACGTGACTGCTATGCAAAAACTATTTAAAGACAACTTGGTAAAAGACACTATTGTTGAATTAATAGCGAACAGACTATTGTAAAAGACTAGGAAAAGAAATCACAAAACTCTAGGAGGTCCATACACGAAAATTTCCTCCAAATTTCTTTTATATCTTGCATGACTTTAAAGAAACTGAAAATTTCAGAGCTTATGAACCTAATAATTCAAGAGAATGAACTGGGCATAGTTGACATCCATCGATGGCTACATGGACAAAGCAAAAGCCTTAGTCTTTCTTTGCAAGATTATTATATGAATTTTGCATTAATAGGACTTTCATTCTAACTAAATCAAATAATTAACCAACTACTAGTTTTAACTGGCTTGTAAGTAATTATTTATTGTCACTTACATACATGACTATCTGCTGATCTGTAGGAACTTTGAATATAAATCATGTTTAATGTGAGCTTGCCATTGAGGAACCCACAATCTAGTTACACCCTAGTAAAATGTGAAATACTTGCAATTCAATTCTTGACATACAATTTAACTTAAAATTACCCTCCAAGTATAATGGTACCAAGAGAAGAAACTAGATTTTTAAGAATATTTTAAAAATAAAGAATTTTTAAGAATAGAGCACTATTGTTTCTATTTGCCATTGCCATGAACTACCTGATTTTGTTATCTCATCAATTCAGGGATAATGTTTCTTTATTATCAATTCACCTTCAGCACTTAGAACAGAGTAGCTTTTCAACCGGTATGAGCAACTGGCATGAAAGGTATGAGAAAACATACACTGCACTTTGAAGGTGAGATTAAATGTAGGGGACAGTCCAGGAGGCAGGAAGAGACTGAGCAAGACCAAGAGAAGAAATGTCTCCTGGATCCATTTGGTTTTGCAAACATTACTTGAACCTCTCCCTGGACATCAGAACCTCTCTTCCTGTGTGCCAAATCTGACCAGTAGCCTTGTTTAACCCAGACAATGGGGATTTTGAAATTTGAACTAGTTGCCATCATTTATGTATCAGTAGATGTCATGTAGAGATTTGCAGTTTCACCTAAAATATGTAAAGGTCCAGCAACACCAGCATTCCCATATGGAAGCAATGAGCAGGCACTTTTCTACGTAGCCACTCTTCCCTGTAGATGAGACATGACCTCCCCATTATGTCATGGCCACCATTGCTCCCTGGTTGGCTTCACTCATTTATATTTCTGTGTGCCCCTTTGGCAGTTAAGGTTTAACCCCTTCCTGGCTTTGTGCCTTGCTCTCTGGAGATACTGGGCCCCTGCCCTGGAGGCGCTGTGAAATAACAGGGAGTGATCCAGGTGGCAGGTGACCTTAACCTGAACAAAGAAATGGCAATGGGAAAGGAAACAGAAATATTTGCTCCAGACATTTTTTTTAAGATTTTTAAAATTTATTTTAGTGATGGAGAAGGGGTAGAGGGAGAGAGCTGACTTCCTGCTGAGTGCAGAGCCAGATGCTGCTCAGTTTCATAACACTGAGACCATGACCTGAGCCAAAACCAAGAGTCAGATGCTTAACCAACTGAGCCACCCAGGTGCCCCTATGCTCCAGACATCTTTCAAAAAGTAAAATCATGGGGATGAGTGAAAGATCTTTTCTAGAAAAATAGAGGCAGGGTTTAAGTAATTTCAGGGAGGGGATTCCTGGATGGCTAAGCCATTCAGCATCTGTCTTCTGCTCAGGCCGTGATCCCAGAGTCTTGGGATTGAGTCCCGCATCGGGCTCCCCACAGGAAACCTGCTTCTCCCTCTGCCTGTGTCTCTCCCTCTTTCTCTCTCTCTCTCTTTCTCTCTGTGTGTGTGTCTCTCATGAATAAATAAATAAAATCTTAAAAAAAAATAATTTCAGGGATCTTAGCCCAAAACACCAAAAGAAAGGCAATTGAAATGGGATAATTAGGGAAGAAAGAAGCAAAGGAAGAAGCAAAGGAGAAAGGAAGGGGGAGGAGGCAAGAAGGGAGGGAGAGAGAGGAGAAAATATTTAAGTGGCTGCTTTAGCAAGTATTTTCCACATAAGCTGGTTCTAGGGGGATACTGGGATAAAATTTTGAACATTCTGCATTTTGAGGCTATTGCACTCCAAGGGATGATGTCCATTGGGCAACAGGGAAGAAAATTGATTTCTTCAACACTCTTTAATAATAAAAATAATAATGACAAAACATCTAATCTGCATTAAAGATGTACTCTTATGCCAGATACTATGCTAAACCCTTCCTAAGTATAAGCAATCTTTTGTGATCTATCCAACAATCATCAGAGGTGGTGGTAATAATAAAAACAATAAATAGAAGCAGCTGATAGAAAGTATAGGGTCGGTTGCCTGAGTGGCTCAGTCAGTGAAGCGTCTGCCTTTGGCTCAAGTCACGATCCTGGGGTCCTGGGATCGAATCCTGCATCAGGCTTCCTCCTCTGTGGGGAATCTGCTCCTCCCACCCCCTCTGCCTGGTACTTCCCTTGTTTGTGTGCACATGTGTGTGCTCTCTCTGTCTCTGTAAATAAATAAATAGAATCTTAAAAAAAAAAAAAAGGGTACAGAGTCACCATGCCAGACCCTGTTTTCAAGCCTTTGCGTATTTTAACTCATTTGATTTTCACAGCATCCTTGTGAGATAAGTATTTTGTTACTGACTGCATTTTATGGATGAAAAAGTTAAAATCAGGAGGACTTAGAAAACTTTCCCATGATTACATGACTAGTAAGTAACATCGTTGGACTTTCCACCCACATCTGTCTGACTCCGTGGTTTAAGTGTTGGGCCATTACAGTCTCTGAACACTCTGCCAGGAAATATGCTTGGCACTAAGTTCAAACAATAAAATAAGATAGGCGGTCTCTCCTGTCAAGGAAATCATGGTCCCAAAGGGAGGGGCAGATGTGTGCACAAACACTCCAGGCTAACACTCAAATGCTGTCTTAGAGATGTTCAAGTACCAGGTGCTATGAAAGCACAGAGGGTGGGGAGCAGAATCTATCTGGAGGCACAGAGGCTGGGGCATTGGACAGGCAAGTGAGTCTGCACAAAATCCCAGGGCAAGGAAGCAGACTCTGGAAAGATGGATATACATTTGCTAGGCTAGGAAGAGGTAGGGTGGGGGTGGGGGGTAGGAATGGAAAAAGACATCCAAGTGTGCAAGTTTAGACTTTCTTTGGGGGAACATCGGGATGTCTCCAATGGCTGGGAATTCCCAAAGGCAACAGGGGGTGGAGGAAGAGGAGAAAGGTAAGAGCCGACAGACCTGGACGGAAGACCTGCAGGGCCATGCTAAGTGAGGAAGGAATGAAGGAAGCTAGTCTTTCCCGTGAGCAAGGTCATGCAAAATGGGTGGGCTTTTGTCCTGCAGGTAAGGCGGAGAAATTGAGAGTAAGATGCTCAGATCTGTACCTGAAAAATGTCCCTCTGACAACAAGGTAGACATTGGATTGTGAAGGGGTTTCAACAGTTTGAGAAGAGGCATTTAAGAGACTGTGGTGATGGCTCAGGTAGAAAAAATGAGGGCCCTGAACTCTAAAGGGCAGAGGGCAAAAAAGAGAAATTTCTGAATTCTAAGGTTAACAGATTATGCAAACATGTCTTTGCAAGGGGAACATAATCTCTGGCTTTATAGCAATCATTTGGAAGACAGTACAGTGGTAATATAACTTGTACAAACTCCGTTCATTTTGACTATGAATAACCTTTACTCAATTGAAAAGGAACATGGCCATTTTTGTCCCTATATTTATAGCCACGATTCACCTCTTACAAGGGATCTGAGGTGAAACTCACTAAATGAAATGCAACATTTGGCAAGTGGCTTCTTCCTAAGAGAACTAATCCGGCCGCATAAATCAGCCTGTCGTGTCAAATGAGACCAGTTCAAGTTGAAGATATCAAGAAATATCCTCTACGTCAGCCTGGGACCACAAGTTACTGTCCCTTCCTTTGTCTGGAGAAACAAATGGTGAGAAAGTGTCCGGTTTGCTGTACTGCTAAGTTGAGCATTTCTCTGGGAAAAGGAAGAAATATTGAAACCGGCAGGGAGTTTCAAACAGAGCTTCCACACCCTTTCCTGAAGACACTTAAAATTATATAAGAAGACACGTAAATAAATCAAAACTTTAAATAGGTAACACCTTAATCTTAAAACAAATGGACTGTAAGGAAAGTAAATTTTATATATAAAATAAATGAATACATATACATAAAACAACTCACATTTGTGCACAGAACATTTTTGGCTTCTAAATCTCAGTGAAGTCTTGTAATTAGGCTAGGAAAGAACTATTATCCCCATTTTATAAATGAAACACTGAAAGTCAGAGATTTAGGGACCTCTTGAAAATTATACACCTTTAGTTGTTAGTGATAGAATTAGTTCTAAGCATCAGTTTTACTAATTCTCATTTTAAGGAAAATGGGGTATTATAAAAACAGTAGGAGCTAACACTAGAGTGGTTACTATGGGTCCCCTGGGTTAGTCATGATGCTCTGCCCATTATATACATTATCACATTTAAATTCTCAAACCCGCTATGACAGAGGCAGTATCATGGTTACCACTTTACAGAGGAGGAAATTGAGGCTAGATTTGGTCATTACATCAAGGTCACACAGATCATTGTTGGTGGAGTTGGGGTTCAAACCCTGGCACTCGGTGTCAAATCTAGCTCTTTAAACAAACACACATCTATTTCAATCTTAAATCTTGCCTCTACTAGCTATCAACTGTCTAGCCTTGGACAAATTATTGCATGTTTGGGACCTCTGTTAAACAAAATTGTGTGAATGTGTGTGTGTGTGTGTGTGTGTGAGAGAGAGAGAGAGAGAGAGAGAGAGAGGGGGGAAACCTGGTTTAGCATCTTAATCTTTATAGGCCACCAATAAATATTAGTTCCCCTTTTTTCAACCACAATGCATTGTCACCAGTCATTTTTATGACAGAAATAACCATGTTAATCTAACATCATAAAATAGCAGCATAAAATAGCAGCACTTCTATTGACAGTGGCAAAAAAAAAAAAATAGAGAGTATATCTTAAGCTCGTCTTAGAGTCATATTTCACTGCTATCCTCAAAGTTTTCTCCCTGGGTTCTTAGCATAGAATTAAAATAAGGAAACAAAACTACATTTGTTCATAAAATTAATCATCTTGCCAACAAAACCCCATTTGTTGTGGAATTCCCCAATGACCTAAGCATATTAAGTCTATGATATTTAGTAATACTATAACTTAAATAAGTAAAAACTTGTTAATCAAAGACGGGTCCCAGAAAATTATCCTTTAAACCTACAGGCTTTAGAACTTCAAAACTGAGGCACTTGGATTTGAAACTACGTCATGCTTGAAAACCAGAGTTCCAGTGTTCTGGTTTCTGAGCCCAGGTAAATGTGCTCCTTTTTAAACATAAAAGAACTTGTGGATTGCCCCCCGTCATAATAAGAAAAACAGTATTATTAGTTTATGTTGAGTTTTAAAGCTGCAGTCATAAAAGTGGCTGTGTGTTCATGAATGCATAATATAATTTCTATTTTACCAATCCTGAATATCTAATACACTATGTCAAAAAAATGATAATACTTTGAGCTGCTAGGCATATTTTTACAGCATACAAACTCTTGTGCCTATATGGATTTATGGATCCCTTTCCAAAAAAATCTGTAGCATCTCACAGTGATCTATCTACAGGGTAGAACCCAGTGTTCTAAAACATTAGGACTAGAAGGGGGCATTTAAGGTCATATAAACCATCTCAGTATCCAATTAATTCATCCTAGCTTTAACCTTTAACATTTTGAATGCTACGCACGTGCTATCTATAGGAAGATACTTAAAGAGGTGGCAGTTGGGGACGCTGGAGCAGAGGAAGCCTGGCCAAACAGATAAGGGTGTGCTAAGCACCTCACAAATTGGTCTACCCTGCTGTGGAGATATTAGGAAATTCTTCAGAAGGAACTTAAATCTGCTGCAATCTTTGATGTCCCTGTATCAGTCAGGGTCTCACCAGGAAAATCAAAACCACGCTAGTGATTTCAAATGGGAGGGGGAGGGGTAATACAGGCTTGTAGTTCTTCTTCTTCTTTTTTTTTTTTTAAGATTCTATTTATTTATTCATGACAGAGAGAGAGAGAGAGAGAGAGGCAGAGGGAGAAGTAGGCTCCAGGCATGGGACTCGATCCCTGGTCTCCAAGATCACACCGCAGGCTGAAGGCAGCGTTAAACCGCTGGGCCACCGGGGCTGCCCCAGGCTTCCAGTTCTAAAAGCACTAGAAGGCAAAGGAAGCCAAAAGTGGGTGGGTGAGTAATCCCAGAGATTAGTAACTGCAGAAAGCTACCACCCAAAGAGCTGGAAGCACTAAAGGAAGGAGGCAGCATAGGCTGTGCCCATGAGCACCCTCACTGCCCACCCTGCAGCTGCCTAAGGAGATGGCAGCTATAGCACCTGCTGCTGTAGCCAGGACAGCTCCACCTACCACCCACTGACACTGCTCTAACCTAGCAGTCACAGACAATCAATTGCGCATCAGATCTACTGCTACTAGATCTACTGAAGGCAGCTGTCACACAGAGCCACCTCTTTCTATCTGACAACACCAAAAGCAGAAATAAAAGAGCAATGACCTTCCCCCTTCCAATCCCCTTTCCCCAATTCTACCTCTGCTTTACAGTCTAGTGCTCCTTCTTCCCACTGGTGAAACAGAGGAATGCCAGCCATCAGGGGTGTTTGAGGAGTGCCCCCTGCAGAAGTCTGCCCATGCCCTACTGGCCTGAGCACAGAAACCTTGGAAGGCTGCTGACAGCGACACCAAATGATCTGTGTGGCCCACACCTGCAGCTCTCTGTTTAGGTCTCATCTTTTTAGCTACCTTTAACTTCCATCAATAATAGAATTGTGATTCTACATAATCCGATGCACTTCCTCCTAAGACAAAGATCCCTCTGCCTATGTCTCTGCCTCTCTCTGTGTGTGTCTCTCAAGAATAAATAAATAAAATCTTTTAAAAAAGGAAATTCTGTAACCTAAAACTGAAATAGGAAGAAAGTTACCAATAATACTCTTCATATAAAATATCAAGTGTAAGGGAAAGAGACCAAAAGAAAGAATTGGCCAATACAAAGGATACATAAAATATAAGAAAGAATGCAGATACAGCTGCTTCAGTCTTTGTTTCTGTAATGGGTCATTTATTCCAAATGTGGTATTTATCTCCATCTCCTTGCTCTTGGCCAACACCTTGATGGAGAGACTCAGAGTTCACCTGTATTATTTCCCATCACTCTGAGCCTTCCTAAATCCTGGTGCAGCACCTTCCAGAATTAGCTCTGAAAAGTTAGCAGAATTGGTTGTATACTATCTTAAGTTTAGGTCAGTGTGACTGTGACAATCAGTGAATATATGACCTTATGAAAAATGTCAGTAACTTCAGTTGATGATTTTCTTTCTGATTATGAAAATATTTTTACCATTTACATGTAACATCCTGATCAATGGATGTGTTTAAGACCACCATCTTGTTTTCTATTTGATCCATCTGTTTTTTGGTTTCTTTCATTCTCTTTTTTTGGTTTCTTGTGGATTAACTGCATAATTTCTAGTGTCATCTATTTTATCCTTTTATTGGTTTGTTAACAATAACATTTTGTTTTATTTATTTAGTAGTTGCTTTCGGATTTACATTGAACATCTTTAATTTAACACAGTCCACTTTCAAATAATAGTAAATTACTTCACATGAAACATAAGAAGCTCATAACAGTATATTTCCTTTTTAAATTTTCTTATTTTATTTTTTATTTTAATTCCAGTGTAGTTAAATACATATTACATATATATTATTACATATTAATTTCATGTGTACAATTTAGTGATTCAGCACTTGCATCCAACACCTGGTGCCCATCATCACAAGTACATCCTTAATCCCCATTCCCTATTTCCCCCATCCCCACACCCTCCACAAGCATCACTTTGTTCTCTGTAGATAAGAATCTGTGTCTTTTTTTCCTCTGTTTGTTTGGTTTCTTAAATTCCACATATGAGTGAAATCATATATTTGTCTTTCTCTGACTGACCTATTTCTCTTATCATAATACTCTCTAGCTCCATCCATGTTGCCATGTTGTTGCAAATGGTAATATTTCATTCTTTTTTATGGCTGAATAATTTTCCGTTGGGTATGTATGTATGTGTGTGTGTATATATATGCATATATATCACCTCTTCTTTTTTGAGGATTTTATTTATCTATTTAAGAGAGAGAGAGAGAGAGCATGAGTGGTGGGAGGGGCAGAGGGTGAGGGAGAAGCCTACCCCCCACCGTGCAGGGAGCCTGATACAGCACTCGATCCCAGGACCCTAATATCATGACCCCGGCAGAAGGCAGACATTTAACTGAGTCACCCAGGCACCCCTATAGACCAACTCTTCTTTATCTATTCATCTATCAATGGACACTTGGACTGCTTCCATAGTTTGGCATTATAAATAATGCTGCTATAAATATGGGGGTGCATGTATCCCTTTGAATTAGTGTATGACAGTGTATTTTCATCTTCCCTTTCCCTTACTTATTCGTCATATATTTTACCTCTGTATATGTTATAAATTTCACAATATATATCATTTTTTTTATTTTAAAGAATCAGTGCTCTCTTAAAGATAATCTTTTTAAAATTTTTTTAAAAGATTTTATTTATTTATTCATGAGAGACACAGAGAGAGAGAGGCAGAGACACAGGCAGAGGGATAAGCAGGCTCCATGCAGGGAGCCTGATGTGGAACTCGATCCCGGGTCTCCAGGATCAGGCCCTGGGCTCAGGGCAGTGCTAAACTGCTGAGCCACCTGGGCTGCCCAACAGATAATCTTTTTTAAAGAGAAAAATATTTTATACTTACCCATATATTTACCAATTCCAATGCTGTGCTTTCATCATGTAGATCCCAGTTTCCATCTGGTGCCATTTGCCTTCAGACTGAAGAACTTCCTCGAACATTTCTCATTATGTGGGTGTCAGGTGACACATTCTGTCATCTTGTACTTGTTTGAAAATGTCTGTCCTGCCTTTCAATTTTGCATGGTGTGCACTTTCTCCATTAGAGCCCTTGGCATTTTCATCAGAGTTACTTTTAAATTCTCGGTCTGATCATTCCAAAATCTCTGCCCTAGCTGAGTCTGGTTCTGATGTTTGCTTTCTCTTTTCAGATTGTGTTTTTTTGCCTTTCATGTGCCTTCTAATTTTTTGTTGATAGTCAGACATGATGTATCAAGTAGAGAAATGAAGTAAATAGGCCATTAGTGTGAGGTTCAGTGTACATCTGGCTAGGAGTTAAGCTGTGTTTACTGTTTGTTGTAGCTGTAGATGTCAGAGGATAAATTTCCCTCTGATGCCTTTGTTTTTGTCTCCCCTGTTGTTTTTGGATTTCCTTAGAGACTCCTTATTAAATAGGACCTGAGGCTTGCAATTCTTTCAGCTGTAACTCTCTGTTATTACCCAGTAGCCAAGCTGATATGGTGGTGTGTGGTACAGACTCCAGCAGCAGGCTTCTGCTCCTGGGCTTTCTCCCAGGAAGCTGTGATTCCTTATATTCACCTGTCCCTCCAATTTTCAGGGACCCCAACTCTCTCATAAATCTTAGAAGAGTTGCTGATTTTCACTTGGTTTGGCTTTTTTCTTCCTGTGAAACGAGAGTAACAATTTCCAAGGTCTTTACATGTCAGATCTGAAACTGGGAGTCTCATTGCCTTCCATTTATAAGGGGATATTTTTTCTGGACATAGACATTTAGTTTGACAATCTCTTTCAGCACATTAATGATGTTGTTCCATGCTCTTCTATCTTGTATGTTTCTGATGAGAATTCAGTAGTCATTCCAATATTTTTCTCCTTTATATTTGATGTGTCTTTTTCTCTGGCTGCTTTTACAATTTTCTCCTTATTGCTGGTTTTCAGCAATTTGACTATGATGTGTCTGGTTGGTTTTTAGTTTTTTGTGTGTTTATCCTGTTGAGATTCTTGGAAATATTTTGACAATTATTTCTTTATGTGATTTTTTTTTTTTACCATCACCTATTACCCTGTCTTTTCTATTTGCATGAATATTTCTGTAGATTAAGGTTTTCGGTGGGTTGATTTTGTTGTTGTTGTTGTTGTTGTTTTATACTTTTTCCTCTATGTGCTCTCACTCAGATAGTTTCAAGCTTGCTAGTCTATTTTTTTTTTCATTAAGCTCATCCAGTGAGATTTCATTTCATTTACTGAAAATTTCACCTCTATAGTTTCCATTTGGTTCTCTTTTTATTTTTCACTTCTTGACTCCTATGTTTCTAGTATTCTTTAAATCCTTACAAACACTTATAACAGCAGTTCAGGAATCTTAGTCTGTTAATTCTATCATTCCTTGTGACTTCTGGACCTATTTCTACTGATTGACTTTTCTTCCAGTTATGGGTAACATTTTTGTTTCTTTGCCTGTATAGTAAATTTTTATTGAATGCTGGGCATTGTAGTTTTACATTTTTGAAGATCTGGATTTTATTGTCTTTTTTTAAAGAGTCTGAAAGTTTTGTTTTGTTGGGCACTTAATTTGTTTGTGAATCAGCTTCATGCTCTCAAACCTTGTATTTACACTTTATTAGGGTAAATCTAGAGTAAGACTTGCTCTGCTTGTTCCCTTGCTTTGCTACTGTCCCATGAGCCTTCTTGGGTCATGACAGGATGTCCTGGATGTCCAACAAGGTCTCTATACTCTGGCTATTCAGAACTCCAAGTCCTTTGTGGGCTTTAGGAATTGTTTGGCTTATACCTCTTGGCAGATAGTTTTGTTTTGTTTTGTTTTGTTTTGTTTTGTTTTGTTTTTGGCAGATAGTTTTTGTGGATATTTGTTGTATGCTTGACTTCAGAGAGTCCCACCAGACTCAAGGGACCCCTATGCATATTTCTGGATCTCCTTATGGGCTTACCTCCCTCTTCTGTGGTACTCTGCCCTGCAATTCAAGTGACATAGGCCTCCTCAAACATTTATTTCCTCAACTCAGGGAAACTAAAAAGCTTTACTTGGGTCCTCACTCCCTGTCCCACATTCCAGAGAATGCCTCAAGGCTAGAAGCTGATTATGAGACTCATTTCATTTGTTTACCTTCTCTCATGAAGCATGACTCCATACTCTGCAATGTCTTTTAAAAGAGATATAACGTATATTATTCAATTTTTCTAGTTGCTTATAGCTGGTGAGTGAGTCTATAATCAATTACCTAATAGATATTTTTAGCATTTCAGTATAACAAAAGGTATATAGGAGATTCCACACATTCATTTATGCATTAATTTAACAGAGTTATTAAATATCTAAGAAATTCCTGGCAATGTGCCTCAAGAGAAAGCAAAATTGTACACTAGGAAAAGTCTAATACTTGGAGTCAAGAGGTCTTGGTTTCAATCTTGGTTCTCTATTTTTTTATTGTGTGACAAGTCACTCAACCTGAATCTTATTCCTTACTGTTAGACCAGGATAATAACATGCCTACTTTGCAGGATTATTGGTAGGGCTACCTATATTGTATACAAAACAACTAGTGAATTTCTGGCACATAGCCTGAGCCTGATTAATTGCAATTATTATTTTTATCAAATGTACTATGAATATAATTGAGGAGACAATAAATCTGCAGACTGAAGTGAAAAATGCCTCCATCGGAGGCTAGCAATAACCTTGTGCCCAGAAGTAAAGGCATAAACTGGGAGACATCCAAGAGAAAGAAAGAACAATGAAAACTGAGAGCTTAAAGAAATAAACTTTCCCTCCAGTTAAGTAAGGGAAAGCCTCACAGTATGCAGTCTGAGACTTTCAGAATAAGTCATACTGGCTTGGCCAAGCACTGAAAAGCAGACCAGCAGCTACTGATAAAGCAACTGGATTCCTTAGAGACAGAAGACAGTACCAGGAACAATGGGACCCAGTGTCAAGAAAGTTAACTGTTGCATATGACCACTGATAGCAAGACGGCCCTCAATGTCAGACGGCCCTCAATGTCAGTATCCATAACTCAGATGGAGAGCCACAGCTAACTCTCAGATTTCATGACATGCAGAAAGAAAACTGTGCCAAGTTAATGAGCCAAACATGAAGAAAATAATGTTTCCAGTTAATTAACCATAGGAGTAAAACTCTCTGATTTGAGTGTGTGTTCTATTTTTCAGAAATACTTAGAAGAGTTGCAAGAAAAGATTATGGGTAAAGGAGGAGGGGTAAATGCTACATCATAAATAACTCATGCTACTAATTAACTGGGGATTTAAATGAAAGAGTGAATCCTGTAGGTATAAAGCTTTACATCAGGCCATTTCCCAAAGCACACCAAAATCTACTTTCTGTGCTTTCTGTTCCAACACCATTTTTCAAAGTAATCTTAACAGAAATATTTTTAAATAAATTAACATTGTGTTAATTTCCTTGTGTTCAGATTTATCTCCTTTAATAGAATGTAAGCACCTTGAATTCAGTCAATGGATGACTTATTTTTCTTAATATCCTACTAGCACCAATTGCTGATGTGTGGCCCATATTAGGTGCTCCATAAGTGTTTTAAACATAAAAGTTTGACTGAATTAATGGATGGAAAGAAAATCAACCTTTCTGACATAATTAGCAAGAAAAAAATTATGAAGGGATGACTTTTCAAAAGAAGCTGGCCACTGACCAATCAGAACTCTGACGGTTATTAGTGTTAGGGCATATTTTTGCCTAAAGCTTTCAGACAAATTACCCTGTCCCTCCCCAACCTCCTAACCCAATTTAGCCTTAGAGATACTCATGGTTATGTTGAGACAAGCTCTCAGATGCACTAAGAGCAGAAAATAAACCAGAGCAATTGATGACATGAGAACTTGATGAGATTTTAGAAATTTTATATATAGTCTCACTTTGGTTGGTTTCCACTTTACTCAATTAAAATTATTTAAAATACAAGACAATATCAATCAATAAATTCAGAAGGAAATAAGACTTGTGAAGTGACATTATGTAAGAGAAGCTGTTAATGAGATTTTGTCCTCCATTTGTATCAGAATCATCAGATATGGGCTTATTTATCAGTGACATTCCTGGGATTACTTCTTAGAGTGGATCCTTTGAGAGTGACCAAACTATGCTATTGAATAGATGATATAATGTTTTCAATGTGGTTAATTTAAGAACAATGATATATGATGTACCAAATAATAGCAATAACTGGATTCGTTTAAAACACAACTGAGAGCCTGAGGCTACTGACCAGACTGTTGGGATTCCTTTATATGCACAGTCCAAGTTCAATGACACTTTATCACATCAAGGTGTCACTTTTGGTATCAAGGCTTTTATTACTATTTAAACAGACCTCTGATTTCCACAGTCATCTATATTTGCCCAAAGTCCAAGAACCAAATCTATATTAATTACACCTTAGAAGTTTAAGTGTCATACATTTCCCTGGTCCTGCAAAATCATCTCTTTCTATTCTCTGATGGCCTATCCTCTCTGTAGTCAATATTTATTTTTATTTGAAGCCAATAGCCTTGTGTTGCCTATGCTCTAATAAGTGTGAGAAATGCTTTAAAATCCTTTTCATACAAATAGTAACTGCTTGACAAGATCCTAAGCCTCAAAAATTTGCCTTTTCCCCATTAGACAAAAATCAGTGAGGGTTTTTATTAAGATTATATTAGATATAAATATTTAGTAAAATTACAATACTAGTTGTATAATGTAACAAGCTTTAACAAATGTGTGGCCCCTGTAAAACCTACATTTCTATCAAAATACAGAATATTCCCATTGCATTCTCTCATAGACTTTACTAGGAAATCTCCTATGTCAAAGAGAGTCCTTCTAAAATTTGTATTCTATAATAAATTGGGTTTTGCCTCTTATAAAACCTCATATCAATTAAATTACATGAATGTACTATGTTTTATCTACCTTTTTTGGTTTACCATAGTGTTTAAGAAACTTATCCATGAAATTTGTTCATTGCTGAGTAGCATTTGTTTCTCCATTTACCTGTTCCTAGACAAAAGGGTTGTTTCCAGTTTGAAGCTGCTATAAATATTCTTGTGCAAGCATTTTTGTGGACATTTGCTTTCATTTCTCTTAGAACTATACCTAAGAATAGACTTACAGGGTCGCAGGGTAGGTGTATTTTAACTTTATAAGAGACTGCCAAAAGTCTTCCACAGTGGTTTAGCGGCTGCTGTGCTGCCCAGATTCCCCTTCCAGGAGTAAAGCATGCATTCCCTCATCTGCTAGAAATGTTGGCAGCTCCCACCAACAGTGTAAGAGGGTTCCCCCTCTCTCCGCATCCCCACCTGCTGTTTCCCGTGTTGTTAATTTTAGCCATTCTGACTGGTGAAAGTGATTTCTCATTGTAGTTTTGATTTGTATTTCCCTGATGATGTGTGATGTTGAGCATCTTTTCATGTGTCTGTTGGCCATCTGTATGTCTTCTTCTATTCATGTCTAAACATCTATTTATGTCTTCTGTCCATTTTTAAACTGGATATTTTTGGCTGTTAAGTTTTATAAGTTCTTTATATATTTTGGATACTAACCCTTTATCAGACATGTCAGTTGTAAATATCTTCTCCCATTCCATAGGTTGCCTTTTAGTTTTGTTGATTCTTTACTGTGCAGAAGCTTTTTATCCTGATATAAAAATATTGATTAGAAAGGATACATGCACCACAATGTTTATAGGAGCATTATCAACAATAGCCAAATTATGGAAAGAACCCAAATATCCATTGACAGATGAATGGATAAAGATGTGCATGTGTGTGTGTTTCTGTGTGTGCATAATGGAATATTACTCAGCCATAAAAAGAATGAAATTTTGCCATTTGTAACAACGTGGATGTAGCTAGAGAGTATTACACTAAGCAAAATATCAGTCAGAGAAAGACAAATACCATATGATTTCATCATATGTGGAATTTAAGAAACAAAACAAATGAACATGGTGGGGGGAAAAAAGAAAGGCAAACCAAGAAACAGACTCATAAGTATGGAGAACAAATGGAGAGTTAGCAGAAGGGAGGTGAGCACGGGGATGGATCTAAATGTGTGATGGGTATTAAGGTGAGCACTTGTAATGAGCACTGGGTTTTATATGTAAGTGATGAATCACCAAATTCTACACCTGAAACTAAAATACTGTTAACTAACTGGAATATATATTAACTAACTGGAATTTAAAAAAAAATTGGAGAAATTAAAAAAAACAAAACAAAAACAAAAACAAAAATGTTGGCAGCTGACAGTAGTAAGCTAAATCACTTTCTGGGACATGCCCTTAGCAGAAGAGAGCCACCTTATCCAACACCCCAACACTCAGACCTGGAGCTAGTGTGAAGCAAGCAATGTGTGTAGGGTACAAAATTTGTAGAGATACTGCTCTGAGGTTGATGCATGTACTGCCCCTTGTTTCTCCTGCAAACATATATCTACACACAACTTGAGAAGCTCTCTTCTCTACCACCTTTAAGGGCTAGGCCTACTATCAATTTTAGTATATGTGCTGCTGAAGCAAACACTAGGCCTACTATCAGATGAAAGGTAGCAACTTACTGTTTTTGCCATCATAATAACTTTTTCTGTCTGTAATTTATAACTTACAAAGCATTTTCATCTGTAGATTCTCTTTTTGTCCTTGTATGAAGCTTAGGAGGTAGAGAAGGGCTTTATAAGCAATGAGATTGATTCAAGACATTAAGTCATCACCAATAATGAAGCCAGAATTAAAACTAAGTCCTAACACATGGCAAGTACCAACCTTTTCTATAACTGCCATCCTAATCTGCTAGAAATTCCTTCCTAACAATTGGCTTACTAAGAGGAAACGGTAAAGGACTGAAAAATGCATGAGGACTGATGATAGAGACTTTCCTTCAGCCAAACTATAAGGCAATAACAAGGCATACTGGCTCTGCACTAATGAACTATCTCTGGTAGTGAGAATTCTCTAACGTGTGAAAATTGCTTTTCTCATTATATGTAATTGTTTCCTTTCCCAGCACTTAGAGGTATTAGTCAGTAGAGGTTTATTCTTGTTCTTTAAGAAATTGGACTATCATTTTAGGGCAATCATATTACATCTCATTTTCCTCATCTATAAAACTGGTTCTCAAATTAATGTACAATTTCAGAGACTATATGTGTGTGTGTACATGTGTGAAAACTACCTGTACTATTATCACTACCAATCTGTCATTTCATGAAAGAATACAATAAAAAGCAATCCTTTGAATAAATTCAGCTGATGAGACTAATATAAACCAAGTCTGAGCTGAGGACTAACCTTTAGAAGTCATAGTCTCAGGTGATCTTGAAGACCCTCTTAATTTCCAAAGTTACCAGTTTCTCTAAAGGCAACATGACAGTGTTTGTAAACAGCACGGTCCTTGATGGTGGTTAACAGTTTATAATATTTCTGATTTTCTGCAGGAATTTCATGAAGAGGCTTGCTGCTGCGAGCTAGACACCAGAGGATAGGCCTGACCAAAAGAAATCTGGTAATGAAAAGCAATGTTTGGGATGCCTCAGTGGCTCAGCAGTTGAGCATCTATCTGCCTTTGGCTCAGGGATTATCTTGGGGTCCCAGGATCGAGTCCCACATCAGGCTTCCTGCATGGAGCCTGCTTCTCCCTCTGCCTATGTCTCTCTCATAAATAAAATCTTTAAAATTTTTTTTTAAAAAAGCAATGTTTGATTGTCAATTTATTTTGTTTGGGGACCTTTTACATCCATAGAGTACCTGAAGTTTTCAGAGCCCCACAGATAACATACCCCAGCAGCACTGTGAGCCCAACATGAATGACTGACTCTGCAGCATATAATGGCCCTTGAACTTGATGGCTGAAGTAGGCAGTAGATCTTTCATTCTTAACAATCATTTTCAATCAAAGCAAACTTGAAAAGACACCTGTGACACAGTCTAACAGGGAAAGAGTTCCAACTAGCAGTTTTCAAACCCCATTTGACAGAAAAACAATTCAATATCATCTTTACATTTGGCCTTTTACCATTTACTTTTGTTTACAGTTTTTATTTAAATTCCAGTTAGTTAACATACAGGATGGTATTAGTTTCAGGTGTATGATATAATGCACTTGTGATGAGCACCGAGTATTGTATGGAAGTGTTGAATCACTATTTTGTACACTCATTTACTTTTAAAAGTGTAGGATGTAAACCATTACAGTACTGAGTAAGTCTGATGTTATCCTTCATAGTTTGTAAGCAGTATTTTCTTATGATCCCTCATTTAATCCTCTTAGCGATCACTCTTTTCTCATACTGAGACACAGACCAGAGACATGACCTTCACAAAACCCGGAGCCAGAGACCAGTGGGGTCAAATTATTTGCCTGGATTACAGTTATTCCAGATTAAAATCTCTATAGATGGACACCAAATTTGCATCCAGAACAACAATGTTCAATGCCCAGTGTGTGAAAGTCACCAATAACTATTTTTTGACTGACTGAATGGATGAATAATCATACTAAGGAACTAAAGAGTAAGATTTATCCTGCCTTTTAGCCATCTTTGGCTACACATAATGAACTTCCTGAGAGCTTCTGGAATTGCAAGCATGGAGATGCCTGTGGACACGATCAGCTTCTTATTTTACTTAATACATGCACATTGAACTACTACCACATGAAAGGCAAGATGTTAAATATTATAAAAATTTTACAAGAATATGTGTGGACTTTATTTATTTATGTCTGGAAAATGATATTAGTGAGTAGAAAAATCATAATTTCCCACATCCATTCCACCTCTTCTTCCCACCTCATATGCTGCCGGGTTCCCATCTATAAGGCTGGTATATGCAAGTATTAGCCTATAGAGTCAGGGTTGATGTTAAGACTTCCTGTTATTCATCCCAGATTTCCATGACAGTCAAACAAACAGGGAAATAACAGAAGGATATACCAGCTTTTCCATCATGACCATGTTCCTGTTAAATTAAATATGTCTTATGAAGTAAAATGCTTTGTTCTACTGACTTCCAGTAAAACTGGACAATTTCATTTTCATTTACAGTTATCTTCAGTTAGTAAGAGTTCCTAACAAAAACTTGTATTAATAGTTCTCAATCCTGAACACACTCACCAGGGGAGTCTTAAAAACATATAATGCAATTTCCTGACTTTACCCCAGATAAAGTAAAACTGAATATCTTGGTTTCATCTTCAAGTTTCTTTTCCAAAAAAAGAAAAAATTAGGAGCAAGTATATAGTTTTGCTATTTAGGGATCAGAGAAATGAGGAGGTAGCTGGAAGGGGGATGTGAGGTAAAGGGAGTATTATTTTTAAAGATGAAACATCTTACACTGTGTTTATACCCTGTTGGGAAAGGTCCAGTAGAGAGAAAGGAAAAATATATTGAAGATTCAGGAAACAATGCAATTACTAGAGGCAAATCACCGAGTAGGTAAAAGAGGATGGAATCCAGTGTACAAGGAGAAGGTCTGGTCTTTGATAAAATTGTGAATGTTCATCTATTTAAAGGAAGAAAAGCAGAGTATGTTGGTTGGTAGATGTCATGGTGAGGGTATGTACAAATTCTACTTTCTCAATGAAACTGGAAGCAAGGTCATGAAGAAAACAGTAGAGATAGAGGGGAGAGGTACATTGGAGGCTTGAGAGGCAGAGCAAAGATGAAATTCTTACCTAGGAAAGGAGCATAGTGATTGAACCGGGAAATTATGGAGCATGCAAATGCCACATCAACAAAACAGACAAAGACCTACTCTTAGGCATTTACATTCCCATGATAGAAAAAATAAACAAACAAATAATTAGCCTAATGTCAGATAAACTCTATGAAGAAAATTATGTCATGGTAATGCATAATAAGGGCAGGATGCCCCTGGTAGGAACAAGACCTCTTGATTAGATAACACTTGGAAAAGATCTGAATAAACTCAAGGAGTAGGATTAGGTATAGGGGGAGTCATCATTCCAAAAAAAAAAAAAAGAGAGCCCTAAGTGCCAAGTCCACAAGGGAACACCTTTGGTGTATATAAGAAACAAGTAGATGCCTGTGGCTGGAATGGAGTGACCAAAAGGCAGAGAGAATGGAAAAGCAGAGAAGAGGCCAAGGGAAAGACTGAGATGGGCCTAGAACATGAAAAGGATTTTGAGTTTCTTTTACATATTTAGGGAAGCCACTGGAAGGGTCTAATCAGGGAATCACTACTCATCAGACTTCTCTTTTAAAAGAATCTCTCTGCTTGTCTACTGAGAATAGACTTCCAGGTGGCAAGTATGGAACGACGAAGACCAGTTAAGAGATGTTTTTGATGATAGTTCAGGGGAGAGATGATGGCAGTTTGGGAGTGGTAGCAATGGAGTAGTGAGAAGTGAGAAGTGGTCACACTCAGAATATATTTTGTAGATAGAACCTAGCAAGATTTATTGATGATTTGGTGTGAAAGAAAGTCAAAGAGGAGAATCATAGATGACTTCTAATATGTTTGCCTGGGCAATGGAGCAAATGGCAATGCCATTTATAGAGATGGAGAGCTCTTGGGGAAGAGGGAATCAAGAGTTTAGTTCCCACCTAACCTCCAGAGAGGGAAGAGGGGCTAAAGAGGGTTGAATCAGTCACAACAGGCCAATGACTTGATCAATCATACCTATGTAACAAAATTTCCATAAAAATTTCTAAATGCAGAGTTTTGGAAGCTGGGTCAGTGAACAGACCAAAGTGCTGGAAGAGTGGCATACCTAGAGAAAGCAAAGAGCCTCCATACTCCCCTGCCCCAATACCTTACTCTCTATGCATCTCTTCTGTTTGGTTGTCCCTGAGTCATGTCCTTCATGAAAATCAGCAATATTAATAAAGTACCTGCCTGAGTTCTGTGCATGATTCTAGCAAATTATCAAGCCTGAGAAACAGGGGTTTATGAGAACCCTTCCAACTTTGCAGCCAACTCTGAGAGAAGTATGAGTTACCTGGGGACCCAATACTTATAACTGGTATATGAAATGATACAAATTATACAAGACTGAGGGCAGTCTTGTAAAACTAGGCCTTTAATTCTATGAATTCTGATGCTAACTCTGGATAGTTAGTGCCAGAACTGAACTGAATTGTAGGATACCTGGTTGGAATCCAAAGAGTTAGAGAATTGGCTGGTATGAGAAAAAAAGAATCTCATGTATGTGGTATCAGAAATGTTGTGAATAAAAACATATCAGAAGTAGGTAGCCCTTAAAATTCATTCGACAAATCTTTAGTCTATTGAAAGATTAACTATTTGCCAAGAATTTATTATTTATATATGCTTTAAATCATGAGACCATAATGTAACTTTATATCCAATATGAAAGGTATTTTAAAAACACAACCAAAGCTTCTTTTTTATAGGGCTTACAAAATAAACAAACTTCTAGCAAGCTTTATTTTAAAAGAGAAAGTAAAGACATAAATAAGCAATATTAGGAATAAAAGTGTCTATAGCGGGCAGCCCGGGTGGCTCAGGAGTTTAGCACCGCCTTCAGCCCAGGACATGATCCTAGAGACTCGGGATCAAGTCCCACGTCGGGGCTTCCTGCATGGAGCCTGCTTCTCCCTCTGCCTGTGTCTTTGCCTCTCTCTCTGTGTCTCTCATGGATAAATAAAAATCTTTTTTAAAAAAAAATTTTTAAGTGTCTATAGGTAGAAATTCTGTAAATCATAACAAGACTGTTAATAATCTAGGTTGAGAAATTTTAAAACTTAAATAGATTGGACAACTTCTTAGAAAAACATAACAAACAAAATTAAAAATAGAACTGCTATATAATGTAGCAATTTTACTACTGGGTATCTATCCAAGAAAATAAAAACAATAATTCAAAGAGATAATATACTAATATGCATCCCTATGTTCATTACACTATTATCTAAAATAGCCAAGGTATGAAAACAACCTACATAACTTTGATAGATGAATGGATAAAGAAGATGGATGCTTAACTTACTGAGCCACCTAAGTGCTCAGTAAGTTAAGCATCCAACTCTCAGTTTCGGCTCAGTTCATAATCTTAGGGTTTGTGAGATCGAGCCCTACTTTGGGCTCCATGCTAAGCATGGAGCCTGCTTAAGATTCTCTCTCTCTCTCTCTCTGGGTCCCTCCTCACTCCCTCTCTAAGGAAAAAAAAATGTGATATATATACACACAACAGAATACTACTTAACCATAAAAAAGAATGAAATCTCACTATTTGCAACAACGTGAATGGACCTGAGGGCATTATGCTAAGTGAAATAAGTCAGACAGATAAAGACAAACACAGCATGATTTTACTTTTAAGTGGACTCTAAACAAACAAACAAACAAACAAAACCATACCAAAACTCATAAATCCAGAGAAAACAGTGGTGGTTGCCAGAGGGGAGGGGTCTAGAGGAGGGCAAAATAGGTGAAGAAAATTAAGAGGTACAATCCTGCAGTTATAAAATAAATAAGCCATGGGGGATCCTATGTACAGTATGGGGAATGCAGTCAATAATACTGTATCAACTTTGTTGGTGACAGATGGTAACTAGACTTAGTGTGGTGATCAGTTCCCAATGTGTACCAGTGCCAAATTGCTATGAAACTAATATAATATGGGATGTCAATTATAGCTCAATAAAAATACATAAAAATAAAAACACACAAAGTAGAAGTCACACTTTTGAAAGAAGGAAGGGAGAGAGGTTTGATTGTTTATTTCCCATCTTCCTTTTTTTTTTTTTTTAAAGAGAGGGCTAAAACAAATATGGCAAAATGTTAATATCTGTTTCATCTTTGACGTAGATTATAGGTGTCTTCAATGCATGATTTTTCTATGCATGAAATCTTTCATCATTTAAAAAATATTTTCTTTTTAAAAAGCATAATATAATTGCTTTAAACACTCTTTGTGATAAAACTGGGCAGTAAATCCTTTGTACATTAAAGGGCAGTTCATTCTCTTTCTTGAGTGTAAATAGTGAAGAAAAGTTTTCTTGTGTGTTTGTTTGTTTTGCAATTGGGACATTAAATGGACAATTTTCTTTAACATATGTTGGTTGTCTTACAAAATAATCTGGATCCCTTTACAAGTCAGGTTGCTGAGTTGATCATATAGTGAAAGACTAAAGGAAATGATTAGAAACAGATGTGACATTTTAAAAGCTTCCACCATAAAAAAAAAAAAAAAAAAAAAAGGAAAAAGGACAAAGAGGGAGCCAGGGGGATAGTCGAAGTTATATTACACTTCCACAAGCACCCTTTCACCCTTACTAAAGAAAGTGCATCACCACACTCCATCCCAAATATACAGAGACGATACTTTTCTCCATATAGACAAAAAAGAATGCTGATTC
Organism: Canis lupus familiaris; assembly: GCF_011100685.1. Lineage (NCBI taxonomy): Eukaryota > Metazoa > Chordata > Mammalia > Carnivora > Canidae > Canis > Canis lupus. The sequence goes on along the minus strand of NC_049226.1, from coordinate 53,719,224 downwards.
AGGAGCTGCTTGCTCTGAGACACAATTAAGAATCAGATCAGTATCAGTGGATGAAATCTCATGATGCCTACTCAAAAGGGGATTAAAAGCAGGGATGCGGGATTTATATACTGTAAAGTTCTACAGAAACTGAAATACAGTAGAGAAAGAAATACAGAGTCTTAAGAAACCAGGGTAGTTATTGAATTAACTAAGTAGACTAATTTCCATCAATTTCTGGACCCTGGCAAAAATCTCTGTGGGTCACTTTGCTCTTTTCCAAGGGAAACATCAAGTATTATCCAGTTTTGTTTGGAGGCAAGTCATTTCTGCACATCTTCTGAGGAGAGACACTGAATATTTTGTTCTACACTAATGTATCAAGGATAGTTAAATAGTAAACTACTGTAGAAAACAAACAGAGTCTCCATTGAGAACAGAAAGCAGGTCTGTTTGCAGTCCAACAGAAAAGATAGAGGTTTTCTAAGCTCAAGATTCCCCAGCTGTGAAGCATCTACCTGGGTCCTGCCACATTGCCCCATAGAGTTTGGAAGTCAGGGGAGCCAATGAGAATAAGAAGCTCAGGCTTGCTGTATTGTGAGTAATAAACTCTGTTGTCTCTGATCCAGTGGTCTTGTGACTTCTGTAAGCATCCACAGAACTGTGGCAGGGTAACCTGCATTAGTTTCATGTTAGAGTAAAATCTCAAACCCTGCACAATTCTTAATTAGTAGTACTTCTAAGGTTGGTGGTTGAATATATGAAGTTTGGACTCAACAAATAAATATTGATTACTTACTATGTGTCAAGCACTCTGCTAAGTAAGCATTTGCCATCTGTTGCATATTTACTCCTCATATTGGCTCTCTGAGGAACTGAAGTCTATAGCAAGGTAACACAATCTACCAAAAGTCACAGTTCGTGAGGAAGAGCTTCAGGCTCCCAGTCTAGGCAGCCTGACTGGAGCATCTACTCTTAACGACTTCCTTTCTGTGCAGCAACAATTTGAAATTGCACTTGTGGTCCCTATTAACAATAAGGAAACAGATTCTGAATTGTTCACGCTTCCTCAAAATCACAAAATTCACTGATGTGAAGTTGTGATATCGACTCCATTATGAAATCAAAAGGCAATGATTAAGTAAAGAAGTAGCTTTTGGGATCCCTGGGTGGCACAGTGGTTTGGCGCCTGCCTTTGGCCCAGGGCGCGATCCTGGAGACCCGGGATCGAATCCCACATCGGGCTCCTGGTGCATGGAGCCTGCTTCTCATCTGCCTATGTCTCTGCCTCTCTTTCTCTCTCTCTCTCTCTCTCTCTGTGACTATCATAAATAAATTTTAAAAAAATTATAAAAAAAGAAGTAGCTTTTGAACCCTTTCATTAAAATCTTGATTCTTATAATAATTCTTTATTTTGTAAGTCTTTTACTAAAAGCAAATGAAGCAAATTGTGGTAAATAAGATTACCTGAAAGATGCTAAAACTAATAGACAAAAGTTTGAGGAGAAACAAGGTTTTCATAATTTCAAATTGTCTTCCCCAAACAACTTGACTGACTACAAAGGAAAATACAGAAACCTTATAGTACAGAAATTCAGAAGACTCTAACTTATCAACTCAGTGATGAGCTGTATTACCAACAATATGACAATTGACATCATAAACTCCTTGATATGAAACAGTGAGAAGGACAACATCATTTTCCTGGTATTCTTGCCAAAATAATGGATCTCTCATTCCAATCATGAGAAAACAACAGACCTACCCAAATTGAGGGATATTCAACAAAACAGCTAACCAATATTCCTCAAATGTGTCAGGGTAATGAGGCTGAGGAGAGGCCACAGGCCTGTTATAGACTAGAAGGAACAAAGGAGAAACAACAGTGAGATGCAATGTTAGATTGTGGATAAGGATCTTGGAACAAACTGAGAAGAACATTCACATTAAAACTGGTCAAATTAGGAAGAGGTCTATAGTTAGTAAGATTAATTTACTGTACTTGATAACTACATTGAAGATGTTCATGTTCACAAGAGCAGGGTGAGGGATATATGGGGGGATTCTTCATATTCTTCTTTCAACTTCTCTATAAATCTGAGCTCAAAATAAAAAGTTTTTAAAGACCTAAATTATTCTGTCATTTATATGTTTTAAAATATGTACTATAGTAGTTATGGGGCACCTGGCTGGCTTAGTTGGAAGAGCATGTGACTCTGAATCTTGGAGCTGTGAGTTTGAGTGCCACATTGGGTGTAGAGATTATTAAATAAACAAACTTTAAAAAAATTAAAAGGTAGAAATGTACTATAGTAGTTAAGAACATGTTCTCTGTATTCAAACTCCCTCCAAAACTCCTACTTAACTATATACTAACTGTATTAGTGTAACTTTGGGGGAAAGTTATACTAATCATTCTCTGCTCCAATTTCCTCTTCTCAACAGTGAGTGACAATAATTCCCACTGTATATGATGGCTGGGAAGCTTAAGGAAGGGAACTATTGCTAAAAGGCAAAAAACAGAGGTGGACACAGAATAAACACTCACTAAATGTTGTCTTATTTGTTGTCAATAGGCACTGGTTCACCTAAGCCAGGCACCCTAAGGCTTCACCTGTCACAAGATGGTCTAATCAAAGGTATCAATCAACTCTTGGAAGTGAAAAGCAGACAAGTATGAAGAGCAAAGTTGTAGCCTCACTAGAGCTTGCTCTGAACCAGGCATTGTAAGCTCAAATGCCAAAGGAGACTGTGCCGATAGCACCAGAGTGAAGTCAATCTGGGCAAGAATGTGGAAAACTGAGATCCATACCCTGTCCAAGGGAACAGTTGCACTCCTGGTACCACCATGATGCACTGTGGCCTGACGCTGCCAGATCTTACAATTTTTCAAGAAAAACAATAATCGTGGCTTTTTATAAGAAAACTTGCAACTTCTAAGTATTGGAAAATAACTTAAAAAATATAAAACCCTCTAAGGCCAATACCACAAAGGCCAAACCAACCATGTCAGTGAACCAGATACAGCCAATAGCCTCCATTTTGAATGGCTGACTTCACTGTGGGTACAACTAAAGAAACAGAAGGAGAGTGGGACTTTGAGGTCAAAATACCTTGGTGCAAATCCAATTCTGTTGTTAATTAGTGTTACCTACACATACATGAATAAATGAATAAACATACGCACACCTTTCACCTGGTCTTATAAGCTTGGGAAACAGAATGACATAGAATGAAACACAATTTTTTTTTAACTGAAAGTCTCAGAACCTTTCATATGCTCAGCTACATTGTGAGTCCACAGTCACAGCTATGGTACCCATTTTATTTTTTTCAATTTCATCCACATCAGGCCTTTTTTCATGGGAGCCACTCATGGGACAAGTGCTGCCTGATAACACTTGGGGGACATCAGACTAAATGGTCTCTGAGGCTCCTCCCTACCCTGCCCTGCCTTGCCCTGCCTCTCCATGATTCTGGACTCAGCATCAGGGTCACCTGTCCCCCCTTTTCCCCACAATGCCTGGTGCATGGTGGATTCCTGGTCACCCCATGACCCAGCCATGGCTCCTGCAAAGGACTTTGGGGCTCATGATGCAGCCTGTATCTTAGGTTAGGAAAAGGAAAAACAGCAGGGAAACAAAGATGCCATATTGGGCTGAACAAGCTTGGACTGTGCGAGCTGGCAGGCTCATCAGTTGGCTTTTATTGCTTACAAAGGAAAAGCCAAACAAAGAAGGAGGTGGAGTTTATTTCAGTAAACAGCATCTTTCAGAAAGAAAGAACTCAATCTCCTCCAGAAGAGGTGGCCTCATTGCTTTTACAATCAGAAAACATTTGCAAACAATCACTTGGTTAGAGAAAACAAGTTCAAACAATAAAACTGTGGATTTCCTCTGCGTGTTGGGGTGTGTGTGTTTTAGAAGGAAGGCAGGGGTATATGCAGTAGCAAACATTTCATCTCTACTTTTAAGAGCATTTGGTATCTGAAATGTGAAAGTAAAAGGTTTACACATGTAGTGCATTTAAACTCTAAGGCAAGGGATTTTACTTCAAATACTCAATTAGCTGATGTGGGAAAGAAGTCTCAGGTTGAGTGGCTCTCCTAAGGAGTCAATTCCACCCCATTCCCTTCCTCCCTTCCACCCTTCTGTCTCACATTCTCTACCCAAAATGCTGCCTCTTAAAGAACAGGAGCATTCTTAAGCCATGGTTCACAAAGCTACAACTCTAAAAAAATAATGCCAGCAATGGCAAAACATACAAACATGGGAAAAGCCAAGTGTTGGTCAAGGTGAGGAGCTCAACTCTAAAGCAACAAAGCCGCATACCTACATCCAAAGAGAATCTAATGACATCGCTGGGAGACATAATAAACTATTGGAATAATAATAACTCTGCCTAACAACCAACATTTAGTCAGCTCTCTGTGCATGCCTTGCACCATCCTGAATGCCATCATCATTTTAACAGAACTCAGGGTTAGGAGGCCTAAATAAGTAATGCCCAAGGTTACCGTTGAGAAAGAAACAAATGAGGATTTGGATCCAGATGGAACTGGTTCCAAAGCCCTGCATTGTTCTATGCACCAATGAGAAGCTACCTATGCATTATGATGTGTGAGCTGATTTTTGCATATCTAAGGAAAATACTCATTCCTTGTCTACTGGGTCTGGCATGCATCGCTTTCTGTGGTCGGCGCTGAAGATGAAGCAATGAACCAGACCCCATTGGGCACACAAAGTGGAATCTGAGAGTGAGGAAGGCTATAAGTACTATGATTTGGGGAAGGCAAGAGCACTGTGGGGGCCCATGAGACTCGATTGGAAGGCCATGGAAGGGTATTTGGATTTGATGGCATCGGAGGTGATCCTTGAAAGAGAACAGCATTCTCAAAGGAGAGGCAAGAAGAAAATGCTGCTCTGGACACAACTGAAGGTCTGGAGAGCCAAGGGTATGGGGATAAACACACGCACTGGAACATGACTGGGTCATGGGGTGTGTTGAGAGGCAGAGGGAGATGCATGGGAAAAACCTGAGGTTCTTGAATTTCAGTCTGAAATTCAACACGTGCAGGACATGTCACCCCTTCCTGACTATATCTCTGAGGAAGGAGGTGACCAACCGGGAAGTACTTCATGTTGTAGGCAATGAGGATGGAGTGGGCCAGGTTCAGTTTGGCTACAGAAATGACCCAAATTGAAATAGGAATCAGCCTTTGGGTAATGCGGACTAAAAAGGAAAATGAGCTTTTCAAGTCAGATCTATGTTAGAATTCCAGTTCTGCTACCCACTAGCTGTAGCACCTTAGATAAGTTATGTCTCCAAGCCTCAACTTCCCCATTTGTAAGATGGGAATAATAAAATCGTCTTGCTCACAAGTTTGCTGTGAGAGTTAAAGAAGAACCGACGCAAAGTGCTTTTGAAAGTGCCTCACACATGTGAACTATTATTCACATGGTGGGTCCTGATTTGCATAATGTTTGGTTTGTCAGTGGTTTGGGGTAATCAGTGCCAAGGTCTTTTTTCCTTTAAAACTTGCCCTCTGGCTAGGATTCACAGAAAGCTGGTGGTATAGCAAAAATGAGCACTGGTTTTAGAGACAGGCAGGCTCAGTTTCTAATTCTGACACACCAGTTGTTGGCAGAGACCAAACTGAGTAACTTTAGGGCAATTATGACCCCTTTCTGAGATTCAGGGGTCCTCTTTCGGCACAGGGGGTGCATGGCGCTGATAATCATCACACATATTGGTGCCCTTCTCTTCCTTTTTGAGCCTGCTGATTCAGGCAGGCCCAGCAGGTCACTTCTCCCTGCCTCAGTTCTCTCCTTAAGAAAATGGGGCTAACTATCTGCACTGGGTGTTTACGGGATTATTGTGAAGATCAAATACCGGATGGGATAACATGAACCGATGCTCTGTAAACTGAATCTGTTTATGAACACATGTGATCATTATCCAGTCAATGTTTGGGTGGTTCCACTGAAATTCAGAGTCCCTGAGGCAAAAAGAGATCAATATCTGGAGCAGCCACAAGAGCTCCAAGAGGACTGACAATGAAACTTTCATCCCCTGGCCCCATAATAGTGAAAAACAGTTTACCTGGGTGAGGCTCTTCATTGCCACCCCATGAAAACAGGGCTAATGGCTATAAAATGAGACCTGTTAAATCTACACAAGTCTGTTTCCTGGATCCCCTCAGCCTCCCCTCTTTCTCCTCCTCTCCCGAAACACAGCCCCGGCCCCCACCCTTCTCACAGCAGGAAGTCCACCATCTGTGAAAGTCATAAAACACACAACCCAACAGGGAAAATCACCCTGGTGCACACAGAGACACTCACACAACACGTGCAGGACATGTCACCCCTTCCTGACTATATCTCTGAGGAAGGAGGTGACCAACCAGTAAGAAATGCATGGATGGAGTCACTGAGCAGCCCTGGTGATGTGGCCATGAGCATTTCCTGAATCCTTTCTACAGGCTCTGCCCAGAATCACCCTCTATGGACGTTTGCAACTAAATGCTCTTTAATAAACACTGATAGCATTTGTTCCAAGGGGCTGCAAGAGTTGCTGACCAAGGGGGACTCCCCTTAAGGTTTCCTCTTCTGTCATGAGAAATGTTGCCTCCCAGGTCGCCCGCAAATGCATAATGCCCCAATTTGGAAATGTTATATTTGTTTTTATTCCTGCTTGTGCTCCCCTAGGAACAGCCTAAAAGAAAAAGATGCAGAAAATATACTGGAACAGAAGTGAAACGGCCCAAATGCAAATACTAATTGTATTCCTTGTAAGTTAGGTCATGGGTGCATCATCGCTCACCTGTAATATGGGGTAATAACACTACCACCCAAGATCCTTGGGAGGTTAACAGAAGCATTTCAAAAATAAAAGAGCCTTTTATACTTATAGTGTTGGGCAAATGTGAGCGGGCATCATTCTAGAGTGCAATGAATAGGAGACAGGAGACCTAGGGTCTGAATCCTGGCTCTGCCATTTAGTAGGCATGACCTTCACAAATGATGTCACCTCTTGAACTTGCATCTTCCTCACATCATTTAAGAAATATTCATGAAACTTCTATCATGTGGAAGGTAATCTGGATCATTCCATAAAGTGGTCGTTAAATATAAGGGATAAACATTATATTACTGACTAATTACTACTAGTTAATTATGTGAATCATATAAGGTCATCACTTCAGTGTAGTATCTCCCATTATGATCTACATTTCTAGGTTGAACTGTTCTCTGAGATATTAACCTTCTATTCTGATTTAAATTTAACCAGTTTTGAGATATTAACTTTTTTTAAGATTTATTTGAGAGAGAACTCAAGCAGAGGGAGCAGGGGCAGAAAGAGGGAGAGAGACAGAGAAGAAGAGAGAATCTCCACCAGACTCCTCGCTGAGCACAGAGCCCAACGCAGAGCTTGACCTCACAACCCTGAGATCATGACCTAAGCCGAAACCAACAGTTAGATGCCCAACCAGCTGAGCCACCCAGGCACCCTGAGATATTAAATAGTTTTAATTTCTACTTTACTATTTTAAGATAGACATATTGAGTAAGCTGCTACAAATGCTTCGTAGGATGAAATGTGATAATGATGTATCAACAAATAACAGCAGAGGAAAATGTTCCAGGATGAAAGTTCACTGATTACACTTAAGTAAATCTGATATCATTCTTTGATTACTCAACCTCAAACCTATCCTAGTATGACTATTAAAACAGAGATGCTTGCTTTTAGAAGATTAGATAATGCAAAAAAACAAAAATAAAAGAAGGAGAAGAAGGTGAAGGAGGTGGAGGGGAAGAAGAAGAAAGAGGAGAAGAAGAAAGACACTGCTCTGGAAGGTTGCTGTAATTCACATCATTGTAAAAAAAATAATATTAGGAGTTTTCCTGATAACTAGTTTTGAAAATGGGGGAAAATGTTGACATCAAAGAGTGCTGTCTTTTGAATACTATGGAAACTGGTGATAACTCCCACCCGGAAAGGGATGGGAGGAGAAGAACAAAGAGGAGGGCATGATTAGCCAAAGGCAACTGGTTTCGTGAAAATACCCACTAGGCATCAGATAGTGTCTCACAGCTACCCACACATTTAAATCCTCACAGGCCTATAAGGAAGATGGCACTATTTCCTCTTAGCCAAGCCCACGTGATTGTGGATTCAGCCCCCAATTTCTCTGACCAAATTGTCACTGTCTTTCCACTCTACCATGCAGACTTCCTCTGCACCCCTTCCTAGCTTTGCTGTTAGCACTCCCTGGGCACACACTCTGCTAGTGCCCTGTGATGTAGGTAAGCCCAGTGGGGGCCAGGTACACCCAACTCACACTATCCTCCTTTCCCTTCTGACCCCTGGTCCATTGCTGCTCCACAGTGCCCACATAAAGGACAGAGCAGGCTTAATAAAGAATTAGCCAGCATCTCCGTGTATACTCTATCCGGGGTGTGGAGGAGAAAGTTTCTAGTTATGCTTAAGAGAAATTATCTTCCATTTTAGAAGTTTCCATTATGTGAGACAACTCAGATTGGCAATGGGAAGGTGCCCAGAACTTTGCACAAAGATATGAGTTGAAGCCCAGCTGTACGATAGTAATTTCTAGAATGACGGAAATGTTCTGTGGCTGTGCTATCCAATATGGTAGTCACTAGACACATGTGGCAATAAAGCACTGGCAATATGGCTAGTGAAACTGAACAACTCACTTTTAAATTTTATTCAGAATTTACTGATTTACATGTAAATGGCCATTTGTGGCTAGTGGCCACTCGGTTGGATAGATAGCACTTGCCACCTCGCTGTGTTACCTTAAACAAGTCATGTTTCTCACCCTGAGCTCTCTCAACTGTTCATGACTCTGTCACCTTACAACTCGGCTGGATTGACAACGTGAGAAAAGAACCATTCCAGTGTCTAGCACAAAAACATATCCTTAATAAGTATTCAAGAGGTTTTAGCTGAATCTGAAAATGTGAAGTTCATAAGAGTCCAAGAGAAATGCATGTTAAAAGTCTAAGCCTAAATTTTTCTCCAGAATTGATTCCTTATGATTGCTTTATTCATCCAAACTTCATTTGCCTGCCAAGAATGACCTCGGAGAAAAAGAGGGCTGAAGAGAGGCACGCCAGTGACAGGACTGCAAGTACAGTCCCTACCCCATTACTGCCCTGCTTCCCCCTGGAGCTCCAGTGGGTCATTTTCTCCAGGTTGTAATGATGGGAGTATCCAAAAGCAAGGCAAAGTGCTATGTGCATCTGATGTAGCTAAATATCTTTGAGAGTTTTGCCAAAAACTTCTCTCCTTCTCCACTTTTTAAACACGTTTTCAGGAAAATTTGCCCATCTGGTTCTGATTCATTTGCACTTAACTCATCAGAGGGTGGTGTTGTAATACCAGATTGACTTGCAAAAAGTTCCAATTCACATATCTCCCCAGCTTCTATCCTTAGAAACTGGGGAATGGGTTTGGCCAGCAGATGCACAAAGCACACTAAAGAAGGGACAGAAGGCATGAAATGGCAGTTCCAGCTCTGTGCAAACACTCCATGTACTCCGAGCTGTTCCTAATGTCTGAGGTCTGGGCCTGCTCTCCTGGGAAATGAGGGTTTCAACTGAGTGACAACTCAAATCCATACAAAAAACTAGCAATGGTTCTTTAATATGGAAAAGCCCAGTAGTCGTCACAAAGAACTCACACAAAATTGGACAGTATGATGAAGTAAACCTAAAATATGTTTTGTAATGATCAAAAAAATAAAAAAGAAGAAGAAGAAAATGTGGTCACCAGAAGTTTGTGTGCAGGAAAAATCAAATAATTCTAGATTAGCCTTGTTCTTTAGTTGGTAAAATCACAAGATTACTAAACCAGGCCTGATTTTTGGATGGCTCTATACTGAACAAGGTCTTCTGGGCTGGGCTGTGAGATAAAAGACAGCAATAAGGATGGGAAGATAGTACGGTTTAAATGGCAAATCCAGGCCTTATGTATAGGGCAGTGTGAAACCAGAAATCTTTCTTTTTTCATTCAACCATTTGGTCCAGCAAGGGTTATAAGACCTCCTATGATTAGTGCTCATTGAGATGCTATGGGGTAGACTGTTTCATTGAGCAGAGGTTGAGCTCATCACTACATGGCTCCTCTTGAGATGAATGCTTGTAATTGCATAAAATGAACTGCAGGATTTCTTAAGTAGCCATCTCAACCAGAGTTCTTAGGATTCCATTCTCCCTGAGTCCTGAGGAGTTCCCTACAAAACTCACTGACTACACATATGAACACTGCTGAGATGATTTCATCAAGGTCCTTGGTTTAAATGATCTCCTCCAGGATAACAACTCCCAAAGTACACCCCGAGACTATATTTTCTTCTGATTTCTTCTCATATATACAACTTCCTCCTTAATATCTTCACTTAGAGGTCTTACAGGAATCTCAAACTAATTATGTCCAAAATAAAACTTAACATTCTTCTCCCACAACTGTTCCCCATCCAATGTTCTCTATGTCAATAAAGAGCCATGCCATGAACACAGTGGATTGAGAAACATTAGCTCAAGAGACAGCAGGTTCAGCCACTCTAAGTCTCTCAGCTTTTTGTTGAACTTGGTGAACCTGGAGGGCTAGAATATTTTGAGCTAAAGGGAATCTAGATCTATCTTCTTGAATCTCTCACTCACTAAGGCTGCTGTTAGTTAAGACATTATCTTCTGTGGACTTCAGATTGTTGATTCACTTCCCTCCTAGGATAGGTATTCTTGCATTAGCCTGTGAGGTCTGGAGAGTGGAAGTACATTCTGACTGTTCTAGATTCTTAGCACAAAGCAAATACAACAAAGTGAAAGAGATTCTGTTCTCAACATCCTCCTGCAATTTCTTGGTACCTTCCTTCTAACATTATCACACAGGCTGTAATTATCTCTCTTTATGCTTCTGCACTAGATTGTAAGCTTCGTCTTCCTTATTCATCTTCACCATCTTGGCATGAAGCTCATAGCCCAACAGTTAGTGTTGAGAGACTATATAACAAATGCAGCAATGACTAAATGAATGAGTGAATGAAGAGTAGAGAAATAAAGGAACTGATGAGGTGTTCAGTGCACCAGCCAGTCCTGGCAAGCCCTGAACATGCTTTCCAGCCCATGTCTCCTCACACACATTCCCTTTCCTCCCACCCCAGGCCACTCTTGGGAAGAAAGCTTCAGGAAGTGCTTAATGTTCAGTGGAAATTTCTCACCAACAGTCAACACCCAGTCATGATTATCTCTCTCTCCTCTTTCCCTCCCTCACTCTTTAAAGTCACTTGTAGTGTCTTTTCCTCCCTCCAGCTTACCCATTATTTACGATAATGACTTCAAACACCAAGCACTGCTATTCAGGGCACAGTGAAAATGTGTTTTTCCCATCAGTCCGGATGAAATAGTTTCCACTGTCTGTTTCCCTTGCAGATAGCAATCAAGGTCCGGGCGCAACAATTAAAAAAAAAAAAAAAAGTCCAAACTCTTGTCCGATATAGCATCTAAAACTTGTCCTTGGAAAGCGACACCCCAGGGAATTTAATCAGAAATCCTCTTGGCTTGGCCCAACCCACTGCTCTTGAATACAGAGTATTTGGAATGATTTGTTTCTGGGAGCTGATTTCCCTATGTTTCCCCCCTATTCTTCCCAGAAGGCCAAAATAAGAGCCCTTTGAAGAATGTTATTCCCTTTAGACACAGGCTGGGATCTCCAGAGTCTAACGCTAACCTATGAATTCTCACTGTCATCTTTTCTCTACATCCTCTGGTGACAGCCCTTGAAGCTCTGACTGCACTGTTCCCTGAGCTCTGTGCTCCCTCACTTTGGTTGACTTTGTATCACCAGGTCAATGTCTATTACTTACTGTATCACCAGTTTAATACCTATCAGGGCCCTATCACTTATTGGTTATATGACCTTAGACAACTATCTTACTGCCTAGCCTGTGCTCCCACTGTGTCTCACAGGCTAGCTGTCGAGGTTAAATGATGTCATGTAGCAGACACTACAAAAGAATTGGTCCTCAACCATTTGGAGGACCATAGATTCACCTTCCCCTTGTCACTCACTCTCTTCTCTGAATTTTTGTAGCAGTAGTACCATGTGAACATAGAATTCTCAGCCAGAATGGCCTATAGAGATGGTCATCTGAAAATTCCCATTTCAAATGCTTAGTACACACACACACGAGCACAGTACACAAACAAACCACACTACACCACACACACACAGCAGACAACACAAGACACAACACTTGCATACACCATACCACACGTACATGCCATACACACACACCCCCACGCACCACACCCCCTATAAAACACACACCATAAGCTAGGCATTTAGACATTTGTCACTTCAAATTCCAAGGATGGCCTGTTTCCCTCCATTGAGGAAGGCACCCCTGGTGCTCAGTCCAAGGACATTATGAGGAAGCACCATGGGAAATAAAAAGGGATGTGCTGTTTTTCTAAAAACTTTTGTTCTTTGATGAATTTAGACCCTATTTCTTATGCCCATTGGTAATAGTCATTATTAATAAGGAACTAATAGGTAATGTAAATGCAGAATTTACCCTCTATTAGGCACGATGCTTGTACATTACATGCAGGATGTGTTTAACCCTTACAGTATACTTAAACACCTGCAGCTGTTACACAATCAAATTGCTGGGGGAGCAGTCACCCTGCCAGTTCTCAACTGCCAAGGATCCAGCCAACTTCTGGACCTCCCACTCAGTTTTACTCACTGACAATTAGCAGAACAATTGTACCTCAAGCTGGGATGATCAATGATTAGCCAGCCAAAGGCACCATGAGTATCAGTCTTACTATGTTCCATTCATAATTGATCCAAAAAAGTAACAGGTGGTCCTCCAGGGATCAGGGACCATGAATGTTTTTGTCGTTTCATCATGCTACAAAAATGCCTGATGTTGTGGTGCTAGTTCTGGGCATCTCCCAAGTAATTCCAGATTCCATGTGATGCCTGAAGCTCCTGGCTCCAGATTGGAATCAATAAACATGGTTTTGCTCTTCAAAAATGCAAAACAGTTTATATAGAGACCAAGCCAGCTATTCTCTGCCAGAGTATTGGCCATTAGGTTAAGAGAAAGTTGTGGGTTTTTGCTGGCAAAGGGGCAGAACTAACAATCTACCCATGTTGTTATCATACACTACTGGGTAGGATATAGTTATCCCAGCCCCAGAGGTTGTGGAGGTGTTATGTTACATTAAGCCAGGGTACCTGGAATTCTAGTGATACCATGTAGGGAGAGGGCTGTAACCTTTTGGGACAACTTAGCCATGAATATAATATTTTTTTAAAAACCCTGCTCTTACCCCTTTCAGTAACATATACAGAGCACATATATCCATATCCATATATATACGGAACTCCTAAAGTTCTGAAACAGTGTAAGACTTGAAAGAATTGGGTCCTGGTAGGGTCAGCATTTTCTATTCCTTGTTCCATCTTAGTGCTGGGTCAGATGCCCTATGACCAACTTCCTCCCTTTAGTCACATGATTTCCAAAGTACTTTCATGTTATTTCATCAGTCATTCACAATGACCTTGAAAGGTTATCATTTGTGTTTCCCAGATGTGGCAACTAGAGGTCAGATAGGGTCGGCAACATGCCAAATATCCTACAGCCCACAATGGCAGAGATAGAACTATAACTGTTTGAGCTCCAGCCAGCCTGGATTTCTACCTGCACCTTGGTACCAACAGACATTATGGGTGATGACCTAGACTCCCTGCCCTAGGTGACTGGAAGAAACAATGTCCCTTTTAGACTTTGCTAGACTCTGTGTCTTCCCACATGCTGATCCCAACTGGTCTTTGACTCCAATTCAGTCTTAAATTTCCATTCAAGGGACTTTCTCAAGGTGGCCTTCTCTGACACCCTTATGTTAGTTAGGGGTTCCACTGTTACGTATGTGCCCAAAGCATCTTGTTCTTCCTGTTTTGTAATACCACAATTACAATAAACTTTTCAATTGTTACTTTCTTTGCTAAACTGTAAGTTCCAAGAAGCAAAGGCCATATTTGGCTAGCATAATTCCTAGTATCTTTTAGGCACTCAACACAAGTATAGTATGAGAGAGCAAACCATTCTGTCTCATGCAGAAGTCTAGACAGGGCCAAAGAGCGTCAACCCATCAATCAGAAGAAGACTGACCAGGGGATCCCTGGGTGCTCAGCGGTTTAGTGCCTTTCATCAGCCCAGGGCATGGTCCTGGAGTCCCGGGATCAAGTCCCACATCAGGCTCCCTGCATGAAGCCTGCTTCTCTCTCTGCCTGTGTCTCTGCCTCTCTCTCTCTGTGTCTCTCATGAATAAATTAAAAAAAAAAATCTTAAAAAAAAAGAAGACTGACCAGAGGTAGCCAGAGAACAAGTACAAAAACATGTCCAAAAGTTCAGCAGCTGAGTCTGGTGTAAGCTACTTATTGGCAGGTCTAAACTGAGGCTAGGAACCAGGAATATAAGACCAGAGGCAAGGGGAGGGGGTTTGTTTCCAGTAGGGTGAGTCACTCAAAGCTCCCTTCTAGGGGCCAGAGGACCAGCATCCCAAATACTGATGCTCGGGAAAACCAAGTTCACAGCTCTCTTGAGGACTGTTTAGTTAAAACAGACGGCTCTGTACCTTGACAGATGCTTTCCTTTTGTTGGATGCGCAACCATCGCATGTGCTAGGAGAAGAGGAACTATATATCAATGCACTGATAGATTATCATGGCAGAAGGTATGTTTTATTTTTTTTTAAGATTTATTTATTCATGATAGACATAGAGAGAGAGAGAGGCAGAGACACAGGAGGAGGGAGAAGCAGGCTCCATGCCGGGAGCCCGACGCGGGACTCGATCCCAGGACTCCAGGATCGTGCCCTGGGCCAAAGGCAGGCGCTAAACCGTTGAGCCACCCAGGGATCCCCAGAAGGTATGTTTTAAAAAAATTATCCTGATAGATAGAGAAAAGCCACACAAGAATCAGTAAGGCCACCTAAAATGCTAACAAACAATATAGAAGGAATGAGAGCAGAAATGACAATAGTGAACATCCAAACAGAATGAACAAAATTGAAACGTATTACAAACATACGCCCTGTTGAGCTTGAAAACTGATAGGGTACATAATAGTATCCCCTTTGGACTGGCTTCCTGTTTACTAAGTACTTTTATGTACTTTACCTCATTTGAGCCTCCTAAGAAGCCTATGTGTTGGATGGATAAGGAAACAGGCCCACAGGTGACCTGCCCAAGTCACACGGCTTAGAGGGGCTGGGCGGGGCCTGGAGACCAGGTGTGCAGAGCACCATCTCTGAGCCGTCCACGCAGCATGGGGCCCTTGTGTAACCCAGAGCTTTGGTCAGAGGAGGGCACTCACCTCATTCCCCAGGGATCGGGCAGTCTTTGATCCTATTTATGTATTCATGTTTATGTAAATGCACATTTATAGCTGTTCATTTCCCAGCAGCGAGGTCTGAGGATTCCTGTCAGCTCTGGGACTCCGATAACAGTCTCAGCCCTGCCACACTGAGACCCCAGTGCCTCATGAAAGGCTCTGCTCCCTGTGAGTCAGACCTGTTTTTCGTCTTTACTGTTATTACTGATTACTAAAGAAATCCCAGGGTCCTTGTAAAATATCCAAAGAAATTTGAAGAAGATAAAATTCTATATACTCTGCTACAACTTCACTTTTATTTGATAACATAATACCAGACACTAACATTTATGGAGCTAACCCTAACCCTCAATTAATTGGCAGACAGAGGGTGAGGCATTTTTATACACAGTATCTCATGTAGGCCTCACCACAGTCTCAGACAAGCACTATTAGTACCTCTGGCTCTCAGATGAAGACACTGAGGCTCCCAGAGAGTAACTGACCCTGATTCACAGAGCTGGTGAGTGGCAGAGACAAAATTCTGGTCAGGTCCTATGATTCTAAAGGCCACACACCTACCTGCATCCTTATGTCACGGATATCTTCCCAAGTCAGACATATTCAACTGTATCTGTTTCTTGCAGAAAAGGCTATTGTCTTTCCCCAAAATGTTTCTTGCATTTAGTTACCTAGAGTGAAAGGGCCAATCCACAATTCATTAAAAAAAAGATAAAAGTCACATTCTTTAAGTAAGCTTTAGCAGGTTCTTTCCTATCTACTTGCCAGGCCAAATATCCTCATAGTTGTGTCCCTTTGTCTGTGGTGACAAAGTTTGGCTATTGGGTTAGGTCCTGCCTATACCACTCACTTACTGAGTGACCTTGGGCAAGTATGCACTCTCT
Source organism: Canis lupus familiaris (assembly GCF_011100685.1). Lineage (NCBI taxonomy): Eukaryota > Metazoa > Chordata > Mammalia > Carnivora > Canidae > Canis > Canis lupus. The sequence goes on along the minus strand of NC_049226.1, from coordinate 53,702,925 downwards.
CTGCATCCCGGCCTTCTCATCTTTATAGTTCGAAGTCTGGGTGGCCTCTGAGGACCCTTCCAGTTATGACCTACTATAACCTGTTATTTCTCATGACTTCCTGGAATGTGGATGGGCTATTTTTATAAGATCATTTATTTAAAATGAAATTTAAGTGTACATTATAATATTCAAAATGGTAGATTGCCAGGGAAAGGAGATGGAGGGTATATTAATTTCCAATGGCTGCCATAATAAATTATCACAAACTTGGTGGTTTGAAACAACAGAAATTTATTCTCTCTGCTCTGGAGACCAGACTTTGAAATCTGGTGGCTGCTGGCATTCTTGGCTTATGACTACATCGCTCCAATCTGTTTCCAGTCTCTGTGGTCATGTTGCCTTCCCCTCTTGCTCTGTGTGAAATCTACCTCTGTCCTTTCTTATAAGGACATCTGTGATTGTATTTAGGGTTCATCCAGATAATCTGGAACATCCTTCCCCATCTGTACATTCTTAACTTAATCACATTTGTAACAGCCGTTTTCCAAATAAGATCACACTCACAGGTTCTAGAGATTAAGATCTGATATATTTGAGGGTCAATGTTCAGTCTACTACAGAGGAGCAGTGAAAACCCCATTTCAGCTGCTTTGCGATGACACTCAAGGTGATCTCACAACGGCGTCATCATGAACAACAAAGGCCAAGCACAGGCAAATTTAAACATGCTTCGGGTATTTGATAGATGGCACAGACGGAAGGAGGAAAAAAGGTCAAGAGAGCCTCACTGTAGTGGGATCATTGTGTAATGGAGAAGCAACACACAACAATATCACACTGATGGGCTTAAGTGTTGGATCCCACAAACCAGGACAAGGCCATTAAAAAGCCCCAAATAAGCCAATAAATGAGTAATTTTATGATGCTAACCATTTGTTGTAAAATCAAACAAGCTCTTGGTGTCAAACTCTCCTCTGAGCTATCCTATTCCCTGTAATACAGTTAACTATTTTTCTTTCAGGAAAAAAATAAGCCACATTTTTCATTCCTGCTGGTACTACACATGTATTCCTTAAAGTGGCATGGGACCTCTCAGCTCATCTTTTGTCTTAACAAACCACTAACTTCAGGAAATGTTCTAAAAATCAAGGTCCAAATAATAGTTTAGTAAACCTAAAGAGGTCTACCTTTTTGAAAATTTCCTAGGAAGCTTGGATTCAAGACTAGATTTTACCAAGTACCAGCTGGGTTCCTTGGGTAAAGTCATACCTTACTCAACAACCAAACAGCTCAACCACTCAGAGACTGGCCATCCACCATCCCCCCCCCCCCCCCCCACACACACACCAAAGCCACATGCTCTCTCTTCTGATTTAGAATAATCTTGAAAAACGTCTTATCTACACTTTTAGACCATGAGCTCCTAGGTGGGAGGGGAAATGTCTTAAAGAAAATGATGGCTGATTTACTGAGCCACGTGTTCCCTTTAGCACTCAGTAAAGTTCCTATAAATCATGGAAATTACTTCTGTTTTACAGATGAAAAAGCTGAATGCTTAGAGAAGTTAGTTGACTATCTCAAAACTATACAACCAGAGAAGGAGAAGTCAGGATTTATGCCCTGAGTCCAAACTTCATATTCTTTTCCTCAACTCATGCTTTTTCTCTTATCTCTAGCTACTACAGTACCTGGAGAAAACTGGTGGGTAAGAATTAAGGAGTGGAAAATGGAGGGAAAAAATACTTGTTTGTACTATGTATGCACTATGCCACCTTCAGAATGCTGGAAATCATGAGGTTTGTACATGAGAGAGAGCAAGCAGGGGCAGATCAGAAGAGAGCAATGATATACAAAATAAAGCTTTACAAATTACAGCTTTGCACTGCCCACAGCAATTTTCATAGGTATTATTGTACTTGATTCTCACAAAACACCTAGGAGATATGAAGTATGAAGAAGTATATTTTCATTGCCAGTAATGGAAATACAATCTTTGATGTTAAGTAACTTTGACTTCTAAGTGGTGGGGCCAGGATTCAAAGCCAAGTCATAGGACTTCTTTCCAGTGCTTTTTCCACTGGGCCTCACTGCTTCCTCTTCCCATGGACTTTCCTTGTAGGCCACAAAGCCTTTACCTATCACTTGCTCAAAGGCTCTGAGGCCTGCAGCCTTCAACCAGCCTCCTACTACCACATGCATACACACACACACACACACACACACACACACACACAGACTTCCTTTTGCTATATTTACAATGACCTAGGAGTGAAGAAATAAGGATAGGGAGCCCCAAGAAAGGAGAGAGCATCTGTTAAGGGCATAGGACTCATGATTTGGTCATCACAGCTTTCCCAGAAGTTCTGTATATGTGTATGTATTTCTGGGTGTAAATAACACCCATGACATAAAAGAAATCATAGATCTTTTATGATTGCCAATACAGGCATAGTGTCCTAGAAAACTCAGACTTGGGTGAGCACCTAACTTCTCCTTCCCCTCACTTCATCTACAAAGGGAAACTACAGATGATTTTTAAGAATGAAGGTGTTCATCAGCACAAAGTGTCTTACACAGATTTAAGCAAGAAATTATCACTCAACTTATTTAGTTAACCTGCTTCTTGTATAACATGGTTGCCCTTACATACTCCCTTTTTTTTTTTTTAATGTCCTGATTCCACTGCATGAGTTCAATAGCTCTCTCAAGTCATACATTATGAGTTAATTAGAATCTGATTATAAGCTCCCCCAGGCCATAATCTCCAGGAGGACAGGCATGTTTTCCTTATTTAACACTCTAGTCTCAGTGTAAGATACAATGTCTGCTACTTGGTCAACAGTCCACGAGTAACAGAGAAGGCTGAATAAACAATGCATGGGCCTGAGCAAAAATACCAGTATAGGCAACTGAAATTTTTTCCTCATACATATATATAGGAGGCTTCAAAAGAAGCTCCTTAAATGTGTATTCTGATTTGAAATTCATCTTCTGCTCCAAATGCAGAAAACTTTAAAATGATGTTGTCTTTGCCAGACACCAAGAAGTCAAACTTACAGTTTTGTGTAATGAGTTTAAGATTCCTAAGTTGTCATGTACTATATGTCAGATAAGCAGTGGGCATTTATTGTTTTGCCTATTCATTCTCTTTTCCCTCATCATCTGTATGTGTCAGCCCAATTTTCTTTTGAGGACCCCCTTATGCCAGTTTGTCCATGCCATTCAGGGAAGGCTGATCCCACTCCCTGCTCCAGTGGTGGGCATATGACCCACTGATCAATGAGAGTTCAAAAAAACCACCATGATTGGACCAGAGAGGTGCACATGACAGGCAGTCCCAAGATTTTAGTTAAACTATTGGAACAGCAATTCTGTCTCCCAGCTTAGATTGCCAAAATAGTAAAGTCTATTCCTGAAGATTTGAAGATGCCAGTGGCCATCCTACTGTTACAAGAATTTGCCTGAGAATGAAGCTGGTCAAAGGAAAGCAGGGCAAGGCAAGGAGTGAGGAAGACTATTGAAGATAATCTGGGTCCTACCACGACGGGTGAGATAATAAATTTCCTTTGTTTCTTAACTCTGCTTCAATGAGTTTCTTTCTCAAACAACCAAAAGACTCATGTCTAATACAAATTATCACCTCAAAGTCTTCAGCAGTTTAAGAAAAATTGATAGGAGGAAAGTATAAAATTGGGAAAATTCTACCCATTAATTAAATTCACTGTGTAAGGCAAAAGCACCATCGTTCACTTTTCAATTACTGACACTCATTGAACACAGTCAATATTTACAACACTCTACTATGTGTTAGGCACTGGGCAAGGTCATAACATGGACATGGTCTGAATTAGCAGCTGCCTCTGAGAGCTGACACACTGAAAAAAATGCCAGTGCAGGAGGGATGGATGAGTCTTCCTACAAAGAGCCATGAAGTCAGCTCTCTCTTGCGTCTGGCATGAAGCAAGCAAATGACTCTAAATGCTTTTATTAAAAAGTGAATTAAGGGTCAGAGGTGAATTTCCCTTAGTCCCCAATTTCCTGTCTGTGTGCAAAAAAAGTAGATGGGGGACGGGTGGGGGGCATGATTTGTTAAACACCAGATGAGGATCCATGGTCACTGGGAGAGCTGCACCATAGGACCTGGCCAGGTGGGCCTGGAGGCTTTAGATGTGGAGAAATAGTTCTGTATCCCTATGATAGAACGTTTAATATTGTTAAGGACACTGGTTGCAAGAGTGATTAAAAGCGTGTGGGGAGGATTATAGGGGGTGGATTCAGGGATTAGCATTTAAGCAGATAACCAATAAGAGTGAGAAGCAGAGGGTCATTTTCATTAAATATAGGCAATTGAGAACACAGAAGAAAAATACCAATATTACTTCCTACTTTTGATTTTCTTCTCCTTTCATATGTCTGAAACAATCCTCTTCTGTGGGGCTTTCCTCTAAATGCTAGATGATATTAAGGGGTCAAACCACCTCAGGATTGAACAAAGGCTCTGCCATGGGTTATCAGTATACTACATAGTACATTACAAATTCTCTCAGCCACTCTTTCCTTACCTTAAAATCAGAAATTCGTGGGACCCCTGGGTGGCTAAGTGGTTGAGCAGTTGCCTTTGGCTCAGAGTCGAGTCCCACATCAGGCTTCCTGCATGGAGCCTGCTTCTCCCTCTGCCTATGTCTCTGCCTCTCTCTGTGTCTGTCATGAAATAAATAAATAAAATCTTTAAAAAAAATCAGAAATTCAACATGAACCTCTAGGATGGTGTGAGAACTGTATGATGAGATGGGCAGAAGGCTTAAATAAGCCTTGTGCATAGTAGGAACAAACAAGTATTAGTTTTCATTCCTTCTCTCCCCTGTCTCAACATTGTTTCCAGCAAACATAGGATACCCTATGGAGCAAGAGAGTAGAATGGACAAACAAATGAATGGGGTCAGGCAGCTGGAATTTGTATTTTACATTTGCTGTCTACTATCCATGAGACTCTGACAGTTTTCAAGTTCAAGGGGGTTTCTTATCTTTAAAATTAGCATAATTACGATTGCCCTGTGTACTTCACAACATTGTTAAAAAGAATAAAATGAATCAATGAATTTTAAAATGCTCTGAAAATGAATATGTGTTACATCCATATATGGGTATAAGATATTAAAAATAATCTTCATGACATTAGTGCAGCCTGGGTGGCTCAGCAGTTTGGCGCTGCCTTCAGCCCAGAGCATGATCCTGGAGACCCAGGATTGAATCCCACGTCAGGCTCCCTGCATGGAGCCTGCTTCTCTGTCTGTGTCTCTGCCCACCCCCCGACCCCCGTGTATCTCATTAATATTAATTAATAAATAAAATCTTTAAAAATAATAATAATCTTCATGACATTGAATTTGGCAATGGATTGTCAGATCTGACACAAAAAGTGTGAGCAACCAAAGAAACAATAAATTGGGCCTTGTCAAAATGAAAAGCATTTGTGTACACAAGGGCGTTCTTTATCAAGAAAGTAAATAAACTATCTACAGGGCAGAAAATATGTGCAAATTGTATATCTGATAAAAGCCTAGTATCCAGAATATTTAAAGAACTTCCATAACTTAACAAAAAGACACACACACACACACACAACTTAAAAGGGGCAAAAGATTTGAATAGACACTTCATCAGAGAAAATATATACATTAGCCAATAAGCATGTGAGATGATGGTCAACATCATGAGTCAATAGGGAAATGCAAATTAAAATCACAATAAGGGGGGGGTGCCTGGCTGCCTCATTTGGTTGGTGGAGTGTGCAAATGTTGACCTCAGGGTCATGAATTCAAGTGCCACGTTGGGCATGGAGCATATTTTAAAACAAAAACAGAAATAAACAAAAACAAAATACCACAAAGGGTATTTTGGTATTCATAGTGGCTAGAATAGCAATTTTAAAAAATAGAAAGTAACAAGTGTTGGCAGGATGTGGAGAAACTGGACCCCTTGTACATTGCTGTTGGAAATATTAAATGGTTCCGCTGCTGTGAACAAGTTTACCATCTGCTCAAAAAGTTAAACATAAAATTACCAAATGAACCCTCTTATGCTCTAGACCAAAAAGAATTGAAAATAGGTCCACAATTCCATTCATAGGTCTATACCCAAAAGAACTAGGAAAGGTACATAAGTAAGTAAAGATGTGTAGATGTTCATGGCAGCATTACTGACCATAACCACAAGGTGCAAACAGCTCAAATGTCCACCAAAGGGTAAAAGGATAAACAAATAGTGGCATATATGTAACTGGAATATTACTCAGCTATCAAAAGGAAGTCCTAATACATGCTGAAACATGAACAAACCTTGAAAACATATGCTCTGTAAGAAAGAGCCAGACACAAAAGGTCACACATTATGTGATTCTATTCATGTAAGATATCCAGAATAAATAAATCCATGGGGAGAGAATGAATTGTGGTGGTTGCTAGAGTCCTCTAGAGTGATAGAAATGTTTGGGAAGTAGATAGAGGTGGTGGTTGCTCAACGTTGCTCAACTGAATGCCACTGAACTGTCCATTTTAGAATTGTTCCTTTTTTGTTCCTTTTGTTCCTTTTTAGGGGCACCTGGATGGTTCAGTCAGTTAAGTGTCTGACTCTTGATTTCGGCTCAGGTCATGATCTCAGGGTTGTGAGAGCTCTAGCCTTTTGTCAGGCTCCATGCTGAGTATGGAGCCTGCTTGAGATTCTCTCTCTCCCTCTGTCTCATGTCTCAGTGCTCATTCTCTCTCTCTCTCTCTCTCTCTCTCTAAATATAAATAAATAATAAAATGATATGGTTCCTTTTTTGTGTGAATTTCACCTGAAAAAATTATTTTTAAATAGGTTGACAACTTCAATAATGTGAAAAGATGGTCTGTTAAAGAATGGCTATGTATCAAAATATGTTGGCTTTTTAAGAAAATATAGTAGTCATCCCATAAATTTTTTAATAAACTAGTAAATGCATCAATAAATCAATTAACAACATTATCTTAGAAAAACAGATTATTGGAAGGAGCACAGAGAAGATTCCAAATAAACTTTCAAGCAACATAAAAGAATCATTGCCAATGATATCACTGTTTTGTGTCAAACCATTACCAAGTGAAACTGAAAAAAAATTAAAACTATCCATAAATTTGCCAAGATAGCATGTAATACTATGACATAATGGTGAGTTTTTCCAAAGTATGTTATTTGTTTATTTTATTTTTTGGTAATCCCTATCCCTGTCTCTACTGAAGAATGTTCTTTCTTCAAATTAAAACTAGCTAAAAACTATTTAAAGAACACTAAGTGACAACATTTGTCTCAGCTCTGAGGCTCAGTCAGCTGAAAAAATAAAGTTGAAAAAGTTATGATTAATTTTGTTGCTATTAAAATGCAGACCATACTAAGTTTGTTTATGGTTTTGAAATGTGTTTCTATTGACAGGATATTTTCTTTTGTATTATGTGTTTTAAGGTTTCAAAGTTTATTTACATAAAAAGATTACATTTTTGAAAAGAGTGCTGTTTGATTATTAAAAAAATTCAGCCTATATGCTAGTATATATCACTCAGGATCTAACCAGTTAAACAAAAACTGAGTCTAAAACAGAAGGAATCGGGCAGCCTGGGTGGCTCAGCGGTTTAGTGCCGCTTTCAGCCCAGGGTGTGATACTGGAGACCCAGGATCGAGTCCCACATCGGGCTCCCTACGTGGAGCCTGCTTCTCCCTCTGCCTGTATCTCTGCTTCTCTCTTTCTGTGTCTCTCTCATGAATAAATAAATAAAATCTTAAATAAATAAATAAACAAATACATAAATAAAACAGAAGGAATCTGGTAGAAGGAACTGGTTGCAGAGGTGATGAAAGAGAAGTGACATGTGACACCTAAGGTGCTCCAAAGGTTAACAGTGGCAGGAAGTTGCTACGTCCTTGGACTAAAAGAACAAAGCAAGGTGCCCAAGAGCCAAGATCACGCAGAAGCGGGAATCGTAAGCCAGAGGCTATGGAAGAAACAAAGCCTCAGCCTGAGATACAAGACACACAGGGAGAAGTAATACCCAGGCTTTTCCCTTCTTCCCACTCTCCAGTCTATCATTAGTACATCACACTGGGGAAACCCAGCCAGAAGTCAGCTGCTTGGTATAGAAGCCTAGGAAACAGGCTTTAGATGCCAGCCCTCCAACAACATAAAGACAAACAGGAAAGGATGAGAATGAATCTGAGGCCAAGAAGGTCAAGGACCAACAGAGAAGGCAAAACTGAAACTAATTTGCATGCGATGGCTGCACTATTACACGAACCAGAGACACTCAATCATATACATTCAGTCTCTGCCTCAGGATTTTACCATGTACTCTGGGAAAATTGGCTGTTTGGTGATTAACTTATTAGTACATAGTTCACCCCATCTATAATAAAAAAATCACACAAATAATAAGTAAAACACTTTATGTCACAAGTAAGAAAACTAGCACTTTGCATAGCACTTTCATACACATTATTTCCATTTTTGAGATGAGGAAATTGAAGCTTGAAGAGTTGCCATGAGCCTGAGCCTGCCATGAACCTGGATCACTACTATCGCTACAAATAATTTCCCTGTGTTCACCCCGTTCTCTTCCAATTTGTTTTTCATACATTGGCAGTGACCTCTTAAAAAAGCACAAACATGACACTGCTACTTTTTTACTCAAACTCCTTCAAATTCTTCCTATTACTCTTGAATTAAAGACCAAAATCTTTAATGTAACCCAAACCACAAGGCAAAGTCTGGCCTTTCCCCAACGTTTCATCCCCATCCCATGCCCTTTCTCCCTAAGCACCAGCCACACTAATTTGCTGTGTCAATTTTTCCAAAGTATAGGCTCCCTCTAACTTCAGGGACTTTGCATATGATGGTCCTTCGGCCCAGAATATAATCCCCATCTCTCTCAGGGGGCTCACTCCCACAATTCTAGTTATTAGGAGACAATAAATAGCTTTTTTATTTCTGGAAAAAATGACTTAGTTTATTCATTCAACAAATATTGATAATTGCCTCACACACAAACATTCTCTGCATAGTAATCCATCTCCCTGCTTCTAATATCCACCCTTCTTGGTTTTTCTTATACACATTGAATGGCTTATTAATAATAGCAATAATAAAGGACAAAAGTAAATGCTACTATTTATTTTGAATTCTAAAGCCTTTTTGTCAGTCTGGGCCATGGGAAGAACTGAGTCATTGGATTCTTAGATTCAAGTTGGCCACAAACATATTGTTGGTGATGTGGCTTTTGAAATCCTAAACACGGCAACAAGAAAATCTGAAACCCTTTGGCCCCTATTATTATTTTAAGTCCTCACCCTAATAATGACTAGCATTTTTCCTACTTTTTCACTAAGGAATTTCAAGAGTCCTCCCTTCATGGGGCCCTACTTGGCCTTCTTACTATATCAGCAACACCAGTTTTCTGTAAGAATTATTACTGCAACAAAATGAATTCCACTCAGGCAAAAGCCTCTGATCCTGAGGGGTTTTGTATGGAAGGATGATTGCTCCCACTCTCTATCCTAGTTCTATGAGAGGAGGAGGGCTATTGGCTGGCATCCTTCAGATGACCCTCTACCCCCAGAGTTACCTCTTCTACTGGCAAGGAAGAGGGGAGGGGCTCATGTCTAGCCCCTGAGTGAGATAATGAATGTAAAAAAATGAGAGAGCCTTGAGTCATGCCTAATCACGGCCTTGGAAGTCAAACAGACCACAGTTCAAATTCAAAGTCTGCCACTGACTGACTAGCTGGGTCTTCTCCTGCAGCTGTGCTATCAAATATGATAGCAACTAGCTACATGAGCTATTTAAATCAGTGAAGGCAACATACAATCAAATACTTAGTTTAAATTGATGAAGACAACATAAAATCAAATACTTGGTTTCTTAGTTGTACAAGCTACATTTCCAGTGACCAAAAGTCTAGTGGCTATCATACTGTACAGCACAGACAGATTACCTCCATCATCTAGAAAATCCTATTAGACAGTGATGATCTAGAGAATGGCATACAGCCTCTTTCTCAGGGCCTCCATTTCCTCACCTGTCAAATTAGATCATATATGAGATCATCCATGTAAAGTATAGTGCTTGGCACAGAATGAACTCTCTCCCTTCCATTCCTCAAGGAATATGGACTATTGAGGGTAGGGATCTCATGTAATCACTTTTGTATCACCAATACCTTCCTACCACAATATCCCACTCAGAGTGCTCAATAAATACTTGTTAAACTATACTAACTATACTAACATTTCAAACCAAGCTCAAACCTAAATTTTCCCTACCATTACCTGAATGCACTAGGGATGAAGAAAAGAGGATATTATATGTAATACACACACACACACACACACACACACACACACACACACAGATACAGGGCCCAATATTAGTAAAAGAAGGAAGGAAGAAAGCAAGGCAGGAAAGAAAGAAGGAAGATTCATTGACAGCTGTTAAGAGTTAGTCAATGCATTGTGAAGCACTTTCTTCATATGGCTTTATTTAATCCTCACAAAAATCCTATGCAATGTCATTTTAAAAAATTTATTTTAAGTAGGCTCCACACCCAACATGGGGCTTGAACTCATGACCCCAAGATCAAGAGTCATGCTCTACCAACTGAGTTAGCCGGGAGCCCCTGAAATGTCATTTTAATCCCTATTTTACTTGTAGGAGAACTGAGGCTCAAACATCCAAAGCCAAAATTCAAACCCATGTCATTCTGAATTCAAAATACATGCTCTCGCCTATTGTATACTACAACCTTCCAGTGTGAAGGCATCCTATCTGTCGCTTGTCTGCTCTAGTAGATTCTTGTGGTGATAAAATGAGATAATGATTGTGAACACTCACTGTGAACTCTAAGTATCGTGCAAAGTGGCCATTATTATTTTGTACTTATTATTGTGAAGCTCTCCAAAGCTCAAGTCATAGTGCCTAGGTTAGAATACAGGCCAGCTATAAGTCACCTAACCTCTCAAGGCCTACCTCACAATCAGAATAATAATGACAGGATAATACTACCATGCATGCCTCATGGGATTGATGTGAGAATTATACAGACTAGTACATTTAAGGTAGTTAGAATAAATTCTGGTGTGTCTTTATCTCCATATAGATGTTACCCATTAATATTATAACTATTACTATTATATGATGAAGACATAGGAATGGAAATATTTTAAACTGAAAAATATCCTGAATAGAGATAAAGAGTCTAGATTCTTCAAATTCTTTTTTATAAGTCAAAGTAAGGGAAAGGGATATTATCTATTATTCAACCAGACCTCTTGTGGAGATAATCCAACTGGAACACTTCGGCATTTGGGGATCAAAGTTCTAACCAGTCCCCAGTCCTGAGTCTTATGTATGGCCACCAGACGTATCAGCTGATGGAGAACCTGGTGCAGCTCAATCTGTCAGGTGGAGACATTAGAGAGAGAGTGGTTTTCATGGCCCAGAGAATAGAAACTAAAGACTGGCAACAGAGCCAACGTCCCATGGCAATCAAAGCAAGTTTTAGAAGTGTGGACAATATGTAGCAGTGACTATTAGACAAAATTCCCCCTTCTGTGGTCTCCTGGAAGCCCCAAAGGTACTTTGTTACTGGTAAGAGAATAAGAATTAATACTAAAGTCCATTGTTGGTGGTGTTTATTACTTATTGGCTTCTATTGTCCCAAAATGACTTACTGCACCTGGATGTCAGAGAGCTTGTCTCACAAAATTAATCGTTTACCTTAATTCCACTTGGAGGGTAGAGGCAAGAGAACTTGATTCAATTTATTACCCAATGTCTGCTTGTTGCCAGGGATGTTGAATCCAGTCCTGAAAAGTTAAGAGCCTCAAAAATGAGAGACACACACTTAGAATAGTGCATTTCAAGTGGGTGCTCTTGTTTTTTCCTTCATTTGAGGAAGTATAGAGAATGACTCCTCAATAAAATTCTGAGAACCTGACACAAGAGGTTAGCAGCACTTGCACTGCAGGCAAGTTGTAGAAAATAAGTGACAGGAATTCCTAGAGTCCTAGGTCACTGAGAATTAGCTTCATAAGCAGGAGGGGCTTGAAACCAAAATGGGGCCATTGGAGGATGCTGGATGAAAAGTTTCCATTCCTGACATAATCTACTGACCATGACTGGCAGTTGGTTAAATGAGGGCGACAAGGGGAAGAAATTTTTTGAAAGACCTCTAAGATTTTCCTTAGCATTTGAGAAGATGGTGGTGTTATTTATTGAGAGACAGTCCCAGGAGGAAGAATCTGGTGCAAACGAGAAGAGAAAGGAAAAAAAAAAAATAGCTTATACTGAGCACCTCTACATACTGAGCACAGAACTAGACACTTTCTATGCATTTTTTTGTTGAATCTTCATGGGAATCTATAAGGTAGGTATTATTATTCACATTTAACAGATGAGAAACTTCAGAGGGTCAATGATTTGCCAATAGAACCAAATAGCGTGAGCCCAGCTGCTGGAGACAGATAAACCCTGGATTCAAATCCCAGTTGTATCACATATCAAGTACATGGCGTAGACTATTTAATTTCCTTGTGATATGCAGAAGTAACAATATATGCTTTATGAGGTTGCCATAAGGACAGAGAGAGGGAAGACATGTGAAGTGTGTGTATGGCGTGAGTTCTCAAAAAATGTGGGTGCTATTTTCGTCATTATCATCATCCAACTCACATTTCTTTTATGCAATTAAATAAAAAAATAGATAGGACACAGCACACTACATGCTACATAGTAAGCATTCAATAAATGAGAGCTACTATCTTATTAGGGGTATTAAAATGGCCTTTGCACACTTCTTCTGACTCAAAAACCCAAAAGGGAAGCCCCTATGCTGTCTCACCAGCAGGACTTCCTCCACAATAAAATCCTCGGAGTTCACTCAGGTGCAACATGATCTCCCTTCCCCTGGACTCTGGCAACCTCTGTCAACCTCCACCTTCCCCCAGGCTCAGGGCAGAATAATATCCCTGTCCTTCCTCTGAGGGATGTAAAGCGGCTTAAATAATTAACGGTTGTAAGGTGCTTTGAAAAGAGAGTGCAAAACACCATAAATCCCAAGAATTAATTCATAATATCAGTGGTGGGCTTGACAATTATATATGTCATATTTGTTCAGCTGTGAGAATGGTTTAGAACGTCAAAGTTTGGAGTGTGGTCCAAATCTCTCAAGACCAAGGATTTCCTGCAACTTTATATTGTCTGTATTCTCTAAGGCGAAGATTGTAAAGTTCCAATCTCCTAAACACAGCACTAGGAATAGTTGCATTTTATTAATTTAAAAAAAAAAAGTCTCTCTACTCCTCGGGCCCCACTTGCATTGCAGTCAGGGTTTTAGAAGGCAAATGGCGGAGTGAAAAGAACACAAGATGCAGAGTTAGTAGGGTATCTTCAGGGTTCTAGTTCCATCATTCCCTATCTGGAAATGTTTTCGTTCCTGATTTAATCTGAGTCTTCAACTCCTTCTTAAAAAAAGGCTGATAGTGGCACAAGTAATTCAGGTTGTGATAATGAACTAATGACGTAATGCTTTCACATATTTTCACCAGGAGTTTACTGAGTATCTTATCCTGTGCCAGACTCCTCCTAGACACTGGCAATCACAAAACAAAAATTCCCTGGTCTTAAGAGCCAAGAAAGACAAACGCATGGCTGATTGCAATAGGATGGGCTAAGATCTTGCGACTCCAAGTGTGGTCCATGAGCCAGTGGCAGCAGTGGTGTCATGATTATTGAAAACACAGAATCTTGGTCCCACCTTCAACCTATTAATCAGAATTGGCATTTTCACAAGGTTCTAGGGGGTATTTCTATGCATATTAAAGACTGAGATGCTGTGCCCTAAGGGCAATGCTAAATTACATGCAGGCACTATGGGGCTATGAACTGGACAAAATATGATGCAGCTGGTATCTAGATGGGAGTGAGCAGGAGGGCAGTGAGGGGAGACTGGTGCAGGCTGGTAAGCCAGCAATCCAAAGGGATGGCAAGATGCAAAAGCACAGAAGGCTGAACCAACATGCAGCCTTCAAGCTGCTATAAGGAATTCAGTATTTCAGCATTGGGCTTGGGCCTTTTTTTGTCAATAGTATAAATGGCAGTGAGTTGCAAATTCAAATATGATAATCCCCAAAAATCATTTAAGAGCTTTTCAAGATGTTTATATTAGTATGCCTGCGTGCACATCAAATTGCATTTGAACTTCAGCTTTGATGACAAGTGTTTCTCTCATATAAACTGCAAATGTGTTTACTGGCCAAGAGTATCCAACAGTAAGTGAATAGTCACATTAAAATCTGTAAGTGTGGCTCCTTTCAAACGTGTTTGGTGTTGTTGGGGCAAAAAAAAAAGAAAATGAGAAAGACAGACAGACAGGGACCCAGAGAAGAAAGGGAGGAAAGAAGGAAGAAAAAGAGCAAAGGGGTGGGGTGGGAGAAGGAAAGAAAAAAGAAAAAAAAAAAAAAAGAAAAGGCATAACTCTTTTCAAATCAGCTTATCCTACATTTTGTGTAAAAAAAAAAAAAAAACAAGTCAGTCAGGCTTGACTGTTCTTCATGCCTGGTTTCTACTCTTCATGGGCACTCCATCATTTGAACTTAAGTCTTTTTACTGTCTTGGTTTTTAATTGACTTCAATTTTGTTACTTTCTGTATGTAGTTTTAGGGATGCTCTGCACTAGTTCAATATATTTGAATTTGTCCTAACTCCCGCGGTCTGGCTCACATGGCCTTCATGACAGGACGCTTGCCTGCCTTGCCGGCCTCGTTCAATTCCCTATTCCCAACCTGCAAATAAAAACATATTCCCTCCCTAGAGATTATCCAGATCTGTCACATTGAGCCTTTTTAAAACACTCTTCCCTCTGCCTAGAGGCCTTTATCCTTAGGAAAATCCTCACTCTTCAGTAGGAAGAGTTGCTGTGGCTACCATTTACCTGAGACTTATTACATGTTCTCAGCAATTTTTATTCACTCTTTTCAAATCACTGAACATGCAACCTATTATCCGCACCCAAGTGCTTGTGTCAGGTTCTGTTTTCTAGAGAACCCAAACTATAAGGGCAAAACACCTTCACACAGACGATCTCATTTTAACCTCAAACTATCCACGGCTTCTATATATCAGTTATATTCAACCCAATTTTAAGCACTGATCATTAAACAGCAAGTATTCTCTGAGCAGCTACTATTATCCCAAGCATCATTCAGTACAATTTATTACTCTAACTCTCTGGCACTTTGGGAATACCTGGGATTTAATCCTTGTCTTTTCTATGCCCAGGCTCCCAGATTCATTTGGCCTTTGTAGTCATTGGACTCAGACTTTGGCCCAACACAGAGAGTGCAGCCAGAGTACTCCTGACCTAGAGCAGCTTCTGCTCCAACACTTTGTGGGGGGAGGAATGCCTTCCCCACAAGGGCATTCTTCAGAATATCCTTTTTCATGTTCAGCTAAAATCTTCCTATTGAATCTCCACCCACCAGTTCTGGTTCTGCTTTTTGTTCCTTCAGAGTGTCAGTTTTCACTTCCATATCATTTTTATAGAATCTGAGCATATGAGTATTAAATGAAACTCAAAGAGCATCTTCTCAATTTCCTCATTTCAGAGATAACAGGATGAAACAACTTGTCAGTGACAAAGTGCACATGAGATAGATACCCACACTTCAACCTCCTCATTGTAGGCAATGCTCTGGCCCCAACAGCCTATGGCCTCTCACTTATCCTGACAGATTCAGCCAATGTAGGGGCCACTTGTGCACACAAAATGTGTGTGTCCTTCCTGTTGTTTCTGCTCACAATTCTTAGCTTGGACAAGACTTGTGAAATAAACAAAGATTTATGACTTTAATATGCTTTATTAAATGCTCAGTTGCTTCTAATCAAAGTCATCAAATTATAAATGAGTTTGCTAGTTTCTCTCAAAACCATGGTTCTTTTAATAGAAGACCAATTTATCATTCATTCAACAAATATATGTTCAGTATGTAGCATTTGTCAGGCATTGCTAGGTGCTGAGAGCCACAAAATTGAAAAAGACATAGTCTCTGCTATAGAAAGCTCACAGCAGTCAAGCAGGGAAGATACAGACACTAATGTAGAGGTTATGAGTATGAACTCCAGTGTCAGAAGGGCCTGAGAGAGACTTCCAGCTCTCCCACTTTCTAATTACATAACTCTGGACAAGTTAGTTACTGTCAGTAGATCTCTATTACATCATTAGTAAAATAGGGTTATGTAATATATTTTTAACTTCAGTGTATTCTAATGATGATTAATGACTCAATAAATTATAGGCATCTTTATATGGTACATAATTACTGCTTAATAAGTTATAACTATTATTATAGTTATTATAATTAATAAAAATTCTGTTAATTTAGCAAATGTTTGTTATCTTTTCTCTGAGAGGCCATCTATTATATATGGTTGACATGGATACGAGCCATCCAGAAAGCAGAGACTTTCTATCCAGCTGCAGAGGATATGATGAAAACACAGCCTCCAGCTGCCAGCAACATCAAAGTCTGCATTAGTGGGAAGGAGCTGCTTTGCCCATGGTCACAGCCTTCCCTAGGCAGTCTATGTCCAGAGACCAGGCAAAGTGAGGATCTAAATTCCAGCCGTGTCAGCACAGGTCAAATCAACTCTCATGAGCAATACCCTTCCAGCCCTCTTCATAGGGGCCCACCCAGTTAGACTGTTCCCTCTGACCAGTCCTGCTTCCTCACAGGTGTTGATCTCTAAGAGACATCCCACATCCTAAACTGTATCTCCACATCTGCTTTCAGAACACCCAACCTACAACAAACAGTACTATAAAGTCAGTAAGAACATGAGCTCTGGAGCTATTCTGCCTAGGTCTGAATCCTTACTTCTACCTTCTGGGCTCTCTTGGTTGTGTTACCCAGTGGTCTGTTATCTTGGGTTTTTTGTCCATAAAATGGAAGTTATATTACCATCTGCTTCATAGAGGCATGCCGAGGACCAAATGAGTTAATCCATGGTACATACTTAGAAGCTGCCTGACATTGTTTACCACTCAGGAAAGGCTACTTGTTACTATTTCCAACATTATTACCATAGACTAGTATGGGACGGCCACACCCTGGGAGCAGAGAGAAATCAGGCATGGTGACCCTTGCCCACAAGATGTCTGTGTCTGAATGAGAAAGATCTGCTGTGGTTGTGGAGACAATCCATAATTGGAGCCTGCTTCTCTCTCTGCCTAGGTCCCTGACTCTATCTGTGGGTCTCTCATGAATAAATTAAAAAATTTTTTAATCTAAAAAACATCCATAATTGAAATACAAAATCCTCCTGAAGATGGGGAAAATAGGAGGACAACTAGTAGAGGCCTCCATAAAGGAGGTGACACTCCTGTAATGACACAAAGAACAAAAGAAAGTGAAATGAGATTCAAGTCTGGCCCTGATACCCAGCCTACCGTACTTACTTCTGCCCCTAAACAATGATAAACACTAATAATGATACCATCTGACAGTACATAAAAGGTCTTCACTTCAATTCTCTTTCCATCAGCTTCTTCACTTCCACTAAAAGGCAGAACTCTAAAACCCCAAACTGCCTTCGCTCCCAGGTCAGGTGTACCCCTGCCACCAAGCCTGCCCCACTAAAAGCAAAACAAGAAAGTGTTAAGTCAATTGGATTTCTGAGAGTTTTACTCAGGAAATACAAGAGTTATTTCACCTGAAGTAATCACAAGACTATGCACATCATGAATACTACAGTCAGGAATTTCTCCCATTCACAATCTTTACCAGTAGGGACAGCTAAAAATGAATATATACAGTATTGGTCCCTCTGAGTTATTTTTTTCTCATAAATTTTATTTATAACACAAATAAAAAGACAAGGTTTGTTACTTATGCTTATAACCTATTCAAATATGGAGCAGGGTGATTTTTACATTTGATTACCATCTCGTTGACTTATGCATTTCAATAAAACCTGCAATGTGTGCATATTCTCCCAATATTCATGAGAAGTCATGGGAACTATAAATTACTTAAACATTAACTTGCTTAGGACTGACACTGTTACATAAAAACAAATGACATATTCAACTTTTTTTTAGTACCAAGTGGAAAAGAAAAGCATAAAGAAGAAAATGTGTTCATTTTATCCTCCCAACAACTTCCATGAAATAAAAGTGTCATTCACATTTTACATATGAGAAATAATGAGGTTCATAGCTGTTGTCTGTAGGCCAGGTAAGCAATGACCGACAAAATCACGACCAACACAACACAATACAAAAAAAAAACAGGTGCTCTGTTAATGGCAGCCATGTTGCATGGGAAGAATTAAACCACAGAGCCCCAAAGACCCAGGTTCGAATTGTAGGTCTGCCACTTGCTCTGTGTGATCTCGGGTGTGTTTTTGAACCTCAGTGTGCCTTAGTTACCTCAGCTGTAAAATGGTAAGTAGAGCAACACCTGTTGCATCTTGGACTTCTTGTGAGATTCAGTGAAGTGCAAGAAGCAATGGCTGTTTAATAGCTATTATCTTCCTTTCCCACTGCCTTCCCATATTCCTAGCTCCTCTCATTCTACCAATAAACAAACAGTTTCTAGGGTCAAAATATCAAATCCTGATCCCCCTCTCCATTGATTAGATCACTACAGAAAAGAACAGTTGAGTTGAATCCCCCTTCCAACCAGCCCAGCATCCTAACGCTGCCTCCCCAACCCCTCTGATAACATCCAGAAACCCTAAAGTACTTCATTACTAACAACCTCCTTTAGAAAGATATTTCAAGTATGAATCAAAACCTGGAGCACCTAGAACCATGGCACTGGAGGGACTTTCTTATACATCCAGCATAGAACTTTCCCAAAATGAGTTCTACCAATGACTTATTCCACAGTGTATTGATTAGCGCAATATGTCAGGTTAATTAGTATGTCTTTTTTGGGATGTTCCGATGCCCTTTTTCATATCAAGTGAACCAAAAACACCCGCAGTAAAGTCATGTCCTTAACTTTATTTTCCCTACCCTTTCAAATGCTGACTAAATTCCCTTTTTGCAGATAACATTTTGTAGAACCAGAATTCTACAAACTACAGTTTCAAAAATGCAGCCTCAAATGGAATTACTTGGCTGGGGAGATGACTTCTAATCTACAGAGACCCTTGCTAAAACCTTAAGTTCTAGAACTCAGAGGGTCAGGAGGTATTAAGCATCGTCTAGCCCAACACTTCCATGGAGATAACCATGGTCACTGAGAAGCTCAGATATGGCCCAAAGTCAGCCAGTAAGCTAATGGCAAATGTGAGACCTGAACCCAGCTCCCTGAGCCCCACGTTTATGTTCTCCCCTGTAATCAAAGGGCCTTTTTGGTTTTAGCCTAAGCCATAAGGTTGAATGAAGTAAGAGGGTTTGTCTAATGCATCCATTCATTGATTCATTCACCCATTCCTTTACAAATCCTCCTGCGTGAAAGAAAATACACAGAGTACTAAAGACATAAAAGCTCTGGTCTCTCCCTTCTAAGAGTTTCCACCTTAGAGTAAATTAAGATATATAAATGAACAAATAGCACAATGCAGATCTGCTCTCAGGGAGGTATATACAACAAAGTAGGAAAATAGGCAGATTCTAGAAGGAAAAGAAGCATGTGCCATGTGATGAAGGTCTGCAGAGGAGGATCAGAGAGGGCATCCCCAACAGAAGACAAGGCTTATATTAAGGCATGGAGACTTGGCACACCACAGGGAGCTTGAAAGATTGCTAAGAAGCCTCACTTGGAGACTGCCCTCTGACCAGGAGCTTTTGGTGTCCCCGAAGCTTTGGATCTGTCATAATTCTAATGCCCATCACCCAATTACCCCATCCCCCCTAGCCACCTCCCCTCCTGCTTATTCATTATTAGTCCATTCACTTATTTATTCATTTAATAATGCCACTGATGAGCATTCACTGGGGGGTTCTGGATATGTGGAATATATCAGCAAGTCCTTTCCAGCTACCCTGCCTCCAAACCTCTACTCAGCCTCTCTTCAGACACACACACATACACACACAATAATTTTCTTGCTCTTGGTTTACTAAGCACAGTAAAGGACAGTGACTGTCCTGCATATGAAAGAGACTCCATCAATTAAAGCTCTCCTTGGCCTGATAAAACTCTCCACTGGCTTTTAAAAGGATCTGCCCTACTGTCTTGGGGCAGTTCTCACACTTCATAACTCTCCACATCTGTCTGTTCTTCCCCAGAACCCTCCAGGGTAATAGCTGCCTTTCAGAAGGTTGCTGCTTTCCCGCTCCATGAATGTAAGAGAATTCAGTCTCCAAATTGTCCACTGGATAACTCCAGTATTCCATTCCTCTTAAGAATTGCCAGAAATGCTTCTTATAGCTCAGGTCCAATTTTTTAAATTTAAAGTCAATTAGCCAACATATACTACATTATTAGTTTCAGATGTAGAGTTCAGTAATTCATCAGTTGCATATAATAGCCAGTGCTCATCTTCTCACATGTCCTCCTTAATGCCCATCACCCAATTACCCCATCCCCCCTAGCCACCTCCCCTCCAGCAACCGATTTTGTTTCCTATAGTTAAGAGTCTCTTATGGTTTGTCTCTCTCTCTGATTTCTTCCCATTCAGTTTTCCCTCTCTTCCCCTATGATCCTCTTCACTGCTTCTTATATTCCAAATAGGAGTGAAACCATATGATAATTACCTTTCTCTGACTGACTTATTTAGCTCAGCATAATACCTTCCAGTTCCATCCATGTCAATGTAAATGGTAAGTATTCATCCTTTCTGATGGCTGAGTAATATTCCATAGTATATACTATATATGTATATATGTGTACATATATATGTATATAGTAGTGTGTATATTGTGTATATATATACACACATATATATATTTATATATGTGTGTATATATATATACACACTACATCCTACATCCATAGTGTATGTGTGTGTGTGTGTATATATATACACACACACACATATACACACTACTATATATATATACACACACACTACATCCTCTTTATCCATTCATCTGTTGATGGACATCTGGGCTTTTTCCAAAGTTTGACTATTGTGGACATTGCTGCAGATGCCCCTTCATATCACACTACATTTGTATCTTAGGGGTAAATACCTAGCACACAGTTAGGTTATAAGGTAGCTCTCTTTTAACTTTTTGAGAAATTTCCATACTGTTTTCTAAACTACAGGCCTAATTTTTAATAGATTACCTGCCTCTGAGATTTAGAGAGGTGCCATCTATCTTGAGACAATATATCCTCACTTCTTTTCATTAGAATTTCCTCTGGGGGCAGCCCCGGTGGCCCAGCGGTTTAGCTGTGCCTTCAGCCCAGGATGTGATCCTGGAGACCCAGGATCGAGTCCCACGTTGAGCTCCCTGCATGGAGCCTGCTTCTCCCTCTGCCTGTGTCTCCACCTCTCTCTCTGTCTCTCATGAATAAATAAAATCTTTTTCTTTAAAAGAGACAATTTCCTCTGGGAAGACACAACATGAAATGTCAGCAAAGTACAGAGCTTGGTAATCAGATAGAAGTGAATTTGATTCATGAACAAATTATTTTACCTTTCTGAGACTCTTTACTGTATCAGTAAAATGGGGATTAGTAGGATCTACCCAACAGGGTTATTACTAGCATAAAATAAGAGAGCATGGGTAAAACATTTGATATACAAGAGGTGTTTAGTGACTACTCTAGAAGTAAAGAAAATTTCAACCATGTGGTCTGTGCTTCTTGACAAATTGTGAGGTCTTAAGTCTCCAAAGGCAGCCAAGAACAAAGATTGCCCAAAGAGTTTAATAATTGGCTTCTTTGACTATTTCCTTGAATTAGTGACTCATCAATACACCTGCAAGCTAGAGGTTACACTTCTTTGTGGATCAAATTACAAATGCTATTAACCTGTGGGAAATTCCATATTTAATTCATAATTTATTAATGAAACCAGAATGGGGATTTTTGCGGTTATGCACTTGAAAGTTCCACTTCTCACAAACAGCTATGTGTCCCTGCATGGGTGACTAACATAATAATTACATATTTCACATAAATATCACAAAGAACAAATGAGATAAATGTACATACAACACTGTATTTTTCAATATTATTTCCCCAGTAAATAAAATTGAAAGAAAATTGAAAACTCTCCCTGCCTACCATCAGCTAGTCTTTGAGAAAAAGGAAAGACAAACAAAAAAAAAGAAAAAACAACAAAAAAACAAACACAAAAAGTTAGCTGTAAAATAAAGAAACATTCATTATGAATTTTATTACTCCAACTACTGTAAACTGTGTAGGAATCAGAGCTGCAAAGCTACCCATTAAACTGTCTGCTCTTTCCTGTTTAAACAAGGCCCCTCTTGGGTCCTGGCTGCCTGAGCCTTCATGGGTCTGCATCCAGGAAGGAAGACGTTTCTACGGTAACCGTTGAGGCCTTCTCTGGAGGTTCTCTGGGAGAGGCCAGGGTCTGGTGCAAGTGACAAACCCCAGCTCCCTTGATAATGTACAGAAAGGTAGCAGCCATGATGTCCAGGCATGAGCAGAATGAGAGCATTCAGGCGTGAAATCCCTTTCAATCGGCCGTTTGTTTCCCCCAGTTGGAGAATTCACTTTGTGCAGCTCTTTTGAGAAATGGCCAACCCAGGCTCAGTGGTGTATAAACAATAAATATTCCAGAAGGAAAGATATTTTGGAGATTTGGGAAGGAGGATAGTAGGCATCCCATTGTAATTTGGTTTTAGTTTTTAGAAGGCCTGAAAGTACATGAGATCACAGGGAAGAGCCCAATAGCCTCATTTTATAAATGGAGAAATAAGTCATGAGAAGGATCTGGCGGGGGGGGAGGGGGTACGCAGCAGGGAAGATGGGTCAAAATCATAGAACAAGGTGGTTGGTATCCAAATACCCTAAGCTCCTGAGAATAAGGCCTGCATTGTAAAACTGGGACCATCACAATACAGTGTGGTAAGTAGCCACATGGGGAGCTGGACAAGAAGCAGCAGGGATATGAAACAAGGAAGAAAGAGAGCTTGAGCTGAGACTCAAAGAATAAGTAGAAGTTGCTATCATTATTTAGCTTTACAATGTGCACTATCTCCTTTAATCTTCACAAAATCTCTTTTATAAGTGTATCACCACTGGGCACTTAAAAAAAAGAAAAGAAAAGAAAAGAAAAGAAAAGAAAAGAAAAGAAAAGAAAAGAAAAGAAAAGAAAAGAAAAGAAAAGAAAGAACGGGATTGGGTTAGTCACTTGCCCACACAGCTGGCAGATGGCAGGGTCAGAATTCAAACCCAGGTCAGTCTGATTTCTATACCCATGCTCTTTATGGAGCACTAATATGCTGCCTGTCATTAGTAAGTGCAAGAGTCTAGCATGCAGGTGAGTTGAGGATGGTGTTCTGGGTAGGGAACCAAATAGCACAGACGAAAGGGACAGAGGTAAAATATATAACATCTCCATCTGGTATCTACCAACTTCAAGTGGCACTGACAATCTCCCATAGCATTGTCTAGGCATAAGAGAGCTGCAGCATTGCTTCTGAATTCTAAGAACCTGTTCTTGGCCGTAGTGGGACAATCCGAGACTTACCCAATAGTAAAATCCTGCACACAGTTGGTGGCCTGGATGCAGCCCCTACATCCTCCATGGAAGTCGGAGTAGTAAAATCTATAATGAACCATTCTCTCTTTTACAACTTACTTTTACAGCTCATGAGTTTCTGTAGGCTTTAATCATCTGGATCCCCCTTCATTACAGATACTCAGAGTATAAAGAATTTCCATCTCAGTTTCTTTCCACGGGGACATATTGACCCTTGGTGCCTAGAGCCAAAGTGGTTCCAGTTCAGTAAAAAGTTTTTCATGGAAAAATCCATGGTTGAGCTTGATGGAAAAACTGTCTGTTCATTAGGGACCTACCCAGTCCACGCAGGAGGCTACACCAGTTCATGCCAAACAGAGTGAAAAATAAAGAAGGTTATCCAGATGTCAAGGCCAAACTGGCCATGCTTACGTAGGAACTATCTAGGTTATAATAGCCACAACTGACTGCTTGCTCTGCAAAGAGCACTCTATATACAGAGTCTTATCCTCTTCAAAATCCTCTTTGTCATTGTACAGATGAAAAAACTGAGTCTCATAAAAGTTTAGCTGCTTGCCTAAGATCATATAGAGAGTAAGTAGCCAAGATTCCTACCCAGAACTCTGATCCCCAAACCTCTACTCTTCCCACATTACTTCCAAATCATCAATCCAGCAATCAGTTGGAGTTTTAATTTTTCCACCATTCTGTCCTATGTTCCACAGAAGCCCACTGGTTAGAACATATGATCAAGGGATCCCTGGGTGGCGCAGCGGTTTGGCGCCTGCCTTTGGCTCAGCGCGTGATCCTGGAGACCCGGGATCGAATCCCACGTCGGGCTCCCGGTGCATGGAGCTTGCTTCTCCCTCTGCCTGTGTCTCTGCCTCTCTCTCTCTCTGTGTGTGACTATCATAAATAAATAAAAATTTTAAAAAAAGAACACACAAAAAAAAAATAAATAAATAAATAAAAATAAATAAAAAAAAGAACATATGATCAAGCTCAGCAGACAAGTATCATTTATGCCACAAGTGCTATGCTAGGTCCAGAAAAGTTAGAGATTGTTTCATTCTATAGATTTGTCAGTCAATGAATACCTTTAAGTGCCAACAGTGTGAGAGATGCTGATGCTAAAGGGGTGAGCAAAAAGCAGAGATGAGGGGCACCTGGGTGGCTCAGCCAGTTGGGCATTTGCCTTCAGCTCAGGTGATGATCTTGGGGTCCTGGGATCGGGCCCCACATAAGACTCTCTGCTCAGCAAGGACTCTGCTTCTTCCTTTCATTCTCCCTTTATTCTCTGTCTCTCAAATAAATAAAATCATTTTAAAAAAAAAGGCAGAGATGAAAGATCTCACACTGCAATAGGTGCCATGAAGAAATGGTACATGGAGCTATGGATAAAATGGGAGTTGGGAGGGGAGAGGCACTGTCATTAAAACCAGAGAAAGTGAGGAGTAGGCAAGACTGGAGTCAGAATTGAGGCAGGTAGAGAAAAATTGGAGGATACTTGTGCAAAAAAGAAAAGAAAGGGATGAGTAAACTGGCAACTAACTGTAAGGTAATGTGACTTGGTGTTAGACACCATGCTTCCAGAAATGGAAAGAAAAGGTAGCTCAATTACCCCAGGGTGGGGGTAGTTGGAGAACACTTTCAGGAGACAGTAATATCTAGGCTGAGAACTGACGGATGCACCAGAATCCAACACACAAAGGATTGGTGGACTCGTGCACACAGAGAAGAGCACCCACACAAAGATCCAGAAACAAGAGAGCATGTGACATGCTTGGGGAATTGCAAGTACTCTCGTGTATCATGGGACTAAGAGAACAAAGGAAGGGCCAGGATGGAGGTGGGGATATTACAGATAGCAGCGTTGGTAGCAAATAATGAGACTACTGAGGAAAATCATTCTGATGGCAAACTCATGGGTCGGGGCAGATTTGTTTCCATATGGATATTTATTAACAAGACAGATGCCAGCACCATGAAAAGGAAGAGGAAAAGGAATTGGAAATGGAGCCAAAGTTTATTGAGCACCTACTAGGCGCCAAAAGGCGCCTTTTAGGCAGAACTCCATCCTGTGGATAAAGAAACTAAGGCACCAGAAGATGAAGCAATCTAGTCAAGGGCACACACGAAACAGATGGTGAGTCAGAATTCATACTCCTTCCTTCTGAGCTGACTTCTGGATCTGTCTTGTGACTCTATTTCCAAGGGCTTTTCAATCTGACCAGAATGTTACCCAAGTGGGTGATTAAGATTGGCAAACAATAATGGCATTAGTCAGGACTCTTATCTGTAAATGACAAGAATCTAAATTCAACTTGCTTAGGTAAATAATGGACGGTAGGTATGTCAGAATTGAGGAAATAATTAAGGAAATGTTTAGCGCTGGGGCATAAGAGAGGTAGGAAGCCACCAGGACCTCAGGAACAACTGGACTCCCTAGGGCCCTCTGTCCCTCTTGTCTAACTTTCTACCTATGGGCTTTCTCTCTTCCACCCACCATTGTTCTTCCTCCATGCAGCAGGTGTCTGGTTATACATGGATGTGGAGCCTCTACCACTACAGAGGGACCTGCTCTCTCTGTTTCAGTTTTTAAACCCAAGGAAAGATCTCTGATAGGTCCCATGTGGGTAAGTTTCAGCCCATGAATCAATCAACTACAACTAGGCTCACAAACATAGCTACTCAAGTTCGTCCCTGTGCATTGAGAGGTTATTCTCCAAAATTCTTTGTGAATCAAGAAGCCACTCTGAAGAGAACCTACTAAATTAAATAACATTTATCATTTATGGGAGATTTAACACATGGCAGTCTCTGAAATGAGAAAGTACATTGTTCTATCCTGACTTCATTTCGTTCCTGCAACAACCATGAGAAGTAGTACTCTCCGATCTACATAGAAGGAAACTGAGGCAAAGACAGGCCCATTTATTTGCCCAAAGTCCCACAGCTAGTAAGCGGTAGGGATAGGATTCAAATCCTGGACTGACTCCAAAGTCCTGCACTTAACTCACTTAACTCACTTAACTCCCACACTTATATACTCTCTACTGCCTGTGACTAATGCCTTGTGCTTTGGCCTCCCTGAAACTAAAGCGAGATGGTTCTAATCCAGATGTGCTGGGATCCACCTCTGCTACTGTCAGATGATGTGGCATTGGATGAGACCCCTAATCTCTGTGCCTCCATTTTATTGTGTGCAAAATGAGAGTAATAATTTATGCTTACCTGCTTCTAGGATCACAAGATTAAGTGGGCCTGAAAGCAAAGTGCTTAGGAAAGAATTCCATTTTAACAAGGCTACCATTATCATTTTATATGTCATCATTCCAGTATGCCATGATTTTCAAACTTTCACCGTGGAAACCAAAACCTGCCCTTTGAAATAAGAATGTGTTTGTGAAGAGCCAATAGGTAGACCCAAATGTTTTGGGTTATATTTTTTTAGAACTCCAGATTGACAGAATTTAACTCAAAAAACAGAAATAGAGTTAATTTATCCAGGATCCAAATGGTGGTCTCCTCTTGGTTTTGTTCAAAACAGATATAAACATTGCTCCTCTGGATTCATTCTACACGGACACCACCTGGTTTCTGCTTATTTTTTCATTTCACCCGCTTCAGGGATATTGAATTATAATTGGTTTCTGCTGAACTTTCTCATGCTGTGAAGTACTGATTAACAAAGAAAATGAAAGTGTTCTTTCATTTGGTCAACAAGTTCTCCCCTGCTGCAGTGTTTCAGATGGCAGTCCTTTAAGGAATTCAGGCTCTGGGGAATAATCTCCATCCTTAGGAAACAACTGCAAGGCTCTAACGGGAAGCCTCTGGAAGCTAACATTCTGTGGATGGCCTATCAGCCACAAATTTGCCCAAATGAGGAACTGTGGCATAATCTTCCTGCTCCTAAATCCACACGTGTACTCAGGCATTAGGTCAGGTGATGGTCTCCAGTCTCTGTCTTCTCTACTCTTGTCATATCTGAGCACAGACCTTCTCCCTACCTCTTCTCCAGGACTGTTTTTATTTTCTTTTTTTAAGATTTTATTTATTTATTCATGAGAGACACACAGAGAGAGGCAGAGACATAGACACAGGGAGAAGCAGACTCCCTGTGGGGAGCCCGATGCAGGATTTGATCCCAGGACCCTGGGATCACACCCTGAGCCGAAGGTAGATGCTCAACCATTGAGTCACCCAGGTGCCCCTGCTCCAGGACTGTTTAACCAGCCTCCTAACCAGTCACTCACTGCCACAATGGTGCCAGAATGAGTCTCTCAAATCACAGATCTGACTATGTCTACCCTGCTGAGTGACTCCCTATTAGCTAGATAACAAAGCCCAGATTATTGGTGTTCTCCATAATTTGACTTCTGTATATCCTTCTAGATTCATCATATCACCACTCTGACCCACCACACCAACAGAATCCATCCTGCGCTGTCATCAGGACAGTGATACTACCTTGCTATCTTTTAATTGAAGCCCTACAACATGTCTGGTTCTGTAGAGCACTTTTTCACAAATTCTCAGAAACCTGTGAGATATTTTTACACCTTTATTACACTGAGATTCAGAAAGTTAAGGAAACTGCCTAAGATCACCCAGGTGACAGAACAGAGACCCAAACCTGCTCTTTCTACACTACTAGTATCTTTGTGATTTCTCTTCCCTCTGCTTCAATACCCTCTCCCTTTCTTTGCCGGCTGGCTAACTGCTACCCATCCCCTAAGATTTGGCTCAAACATCACCCTGAATGAAACTCAGAGACACCACAGACAGAGAAAGAAAATGAACTAGACTGGGAGGAGGGGAAACTAGTGAGTCCTCACTCTCTCACCTAAGCCTGCTTGTCTATAAAACAGGGGTAACAACCCACACCCTGCCTAACACCTGGAGTTTCGGGGAGGATCAAATGGAATTTTATATTTGAAACCACTTTGCAAACTATCAAGCCCCATATAAATACAAGTTATTATTAATTGTTATATTAATTAAATAATTAAAACCCAGCTATAATAATGAATCTAAGAAATTACTGTTAATGACTACTAATCAAAATGCATGTTGGTAGCAATTATGTTAAGTAAAATTCTCAATAATAATGATAATTAGCCCTGATACTGAGAAGTGGCTCATGGTGGTGTGGACTAACATGAAACTGGAGAGTAAACATCATAAACGGGAGTTGGCAAAAGGACACAGACACGGCAAATGAACCAAACAAGTAGATTAGCCTTGAGCTCCCTGGCCAAGTTCCATGGTGCTGAACTACTGTGCTATAAGCATTTGAGTTACAAATGTGTATATATATATATTTGTATATATATATGTATGTGTGTGTGTGTAATATATATATATTTCCCTGTGGGAATACTTTCATATTAAGCTTCACTGTGTTGACTGTTCATTGGTCCACAGACATGCCGTTTCCTAACACCACTTACACATCACATTGCCCATGCCTCCTGACAGACCCAAGACCCTTCATGTCCTAGTTCATGGAAGTTATCAGTGAAGTCTTTCTGGATTTTTCCTGGAAGACTAGGGATCTCTCTCCCTTGTATTTCTCCTCACCTTCAGTTCATTGGTCTACACTACCAGTATCTTTGTGATTTCTGGAATTTATGATCCCAGTTTCAACCACTTGCAAGCTGTGCTTCTTTAAGAAATTACTTAAAACATGAGCACCTGGGTGCCTCAGACAGTTCAGTGACTCTTGCTTTTGGCTCAGGTCATAATCTAAGGGCTATGAGACTGAGCCCTTCATCAGGCTCTGAACTGGGCATGGGGCCTGCTTAAGATTCTCTCTCTCTCTCCTTCTGTCCCTCCCTCCTCTTAAAAAATAAAACAATATACCAAAAAAATAAAACAAAAAATAAAAACAAATAGAAAACCTATGATTATGCTTTAATTGTCTCATCTATTATATGAGGACAATAGCAGCATGGACCATACAGGATTGTTTACAGAATTAAATAAGACATATACGATTTTTAGAATAGGATCAGACATGTAGCACTTGATTAACATAAATTATTATTATTATTTATCATTATTATATTTGTCTCTATACCTATTGCTCTGCCAGATTGTGAGTTCCTTCTTTTTGGGTCCCTATCTCCTATACTTGCCACATCATACCTGCTCTTTTCATTGTTGTTATGAAAATCAGAATGAATAGAGGATGTCCTAAAGAAACTCTGTGGACAAGAGTCAAGGCAATGGGGTGGAAAAATCATTGACTATGAAATCAGATTTGGTTTAAGTCTTGGCTCTGCTGTTTGCTTAGACATTGGCTTTGTGCAAGTCACTTCCCTTTCCTAGGACTCAGTTTCCTCACCTAGAAAATGGAACCAATAACCCCTGGCCTACTTCCTCACAAGGCCCATTGTGAGGTTAGAATAAGGAGACGGATGTGAAACTGCTTCGTAACTGGAAGTCACTAATCAAATATAAGATACTTTCCCTATTATTGGAACCATCTGGAAGTTGTTTAGACTTACAAATTGATAGAATCAGTCAACACCTACTTGGCTTACACAAAAAGTGGTTGTTAGGCTTGGTACTTTTAAAAGCCCTTAACCTACTATGCATATTGCAGGTCTTCTCCATACTCACCCCAATTTAAGAATTTTCAAGTATCTTTCCCCAGAGACTGAGTAACAACAGGAATTAAAAATATAGCGAATGCTGAAATTTCACTAAAGATTTTCAGTTTCTATTTCCCTTAAGGGAGTTTTTAGAGCCATGGCTAATAGCTTAGTCATTAAATGCAGCTCAATTTACAGGGTTTCAGAGGTGTCAGGAAGGTCAACCTTGGGGGTTACTTTAGGATAACAGGGAGTTCAGATTAAGATAGCCAGTAAATTTGGGAAAGAGAGAGAAACACAGAGATGGCAAGAGCACTGGACTAGAAGTCAGAAATCCTAAATTCTCATCTAGTTCTATCTTCTTAGTTAGGACATCTTCCTTATCTGGGCTTTAGTTTTCTTGATAAAATGTAGATAAATTCCCTCCCCCACCCCATTTCATTACCATACAACAAATCACCTTAAACTTAGTGACTTTTAAAACACTGAGAGTTTTCTCACAATTCTGTGCATTGGTTAGACAGGCACACTCAAGGAGCATACGGGCCCTCTCATGGAGCTGCATCCAGCTGCATCCCAGGTAGCTGGGACCTGAGCTAGGTCTCTGAGTCTCTTTGTACAGGGTCTTTCATATGAAACAAGACGACATGTGTGTGTGGGGAGTGTCCTTTTCTCCTGGCATAGTATTGTACTATAGTGAAAGTGGAACTGTATGGACTCTTAAGGCACAGCCTCATAAAGCATTACTTCCTCCATATTCTACTGGTCAAAGTGATGGGGGAACACAGGGCTAGCTGAGGACAAAGCACTAGGGCAGCACATTGATTAAGTCCTTGAAACAGGCAAATACAGGACATTCCTCTAGGTACTCAACTGCCTCAATGTTCATACTTTGCTAAGGGCAAAAGGCAAACTTAGCCCAAACCCCAGAGCCTGGAAGCCTACTTTAACGTATAAAAAGTCCTTAAGAAATTTCCCTTTATCTCCAAACCCCCAAGATACCTGTTGGCAATCATCCTCCAAGCACATGGCCCATGATATGCATCCAAAGGGTCTCATGACTCAGGTTTTATTAGATGGTAACAACTGACATTTTCCCAACAATTAGCCCCCTCAAGGTCCTGGAAACCTTGCTTCCAAAATTCCTTAGAAAGTGCACTATCCTCAAACCCCTCCCAACTCCCAGGTATATAATCAGCCACCCCCTCACAGTCCAGGGGCAGCAGCTCTTCCTGCCCACAGGTCCTGTCCCTGTGCTTTAATAAAACTACCATTTTGCACCAAAGATGTCTCAAGAATTATTTCTTGGTCATTGGCTTCGAACCTCACCTATATTCCAAAACTTCATCAAAAGCAAGTTATACAGTCAGCCAAGAAGTATGGGTTCAGGAAATAGATCCTGGTATTTGATGGCAGAAAAACAAAGTCAAATTATAAAAAGGGACATGGCCACAGTGAGGCATAATTCATTGGAGGCCATTTTTGTATCAATCTAACACACATCTCTCCTGCCTCTGGGGTTATTTACAAGCAGATAAGCTGATATAATTATAGACACTTTGTAAAGACTTAAGTGTTATGTCATACAGATGGAAGAGAATTTAATTTTTGTCCTAATATTTGCATTTGTATTATTTAACTGGTCTCAGGATGATCCGGGTTACGTTTTCAGATTTTGATTCTCTATTAGTTAAGAAAAGTGCATAAGAAAATAAAGGAAAGAATCCCAGATAGCTGATAGAATTAGAATGTAATCATTTTCCAATCTATAATAAATTAGTGGGTACAGGTTTTAAGCATCGGTAACTGCAACATCACAAAAACTAAGACAACTACATATTATGTGACCATTGAGGAGGAGCACTACATCACCTGTGAAGTTCTCTTGCTAGAATAAAAAAATTGACTCTTGGTGATGCCTGGGTGACTCAGTCATGTAACCGCGTCTGCCTTCAGCTCAGGTCATGATCTCAGGGTCCTGGGATAGAGCCTTGCATTCAGCACCTTTCTTGGCAGGGAGTATGCTTCTCCCCCTCCATCTGTGCTCTCTTCTTCTGTGTTTTCTCTCTTGCTCTCTCTCAAATAAATAAATAAAGCCTTAAAAAAAATTGACCTTAAATCTGATCAAGCCTTTCTAGGTACAACTCCCAATTTTCAGGAATGACAAAAAAAAAAAAAAAAAAAGAAGAAGAAGAAGAAGAAGAACATGTTAAATCATACCACACAAGTGCAATCAGCAAAATCTAGACTGAAAAACACTATAAGAAAATAACCTCCTTTTTAAATAAATAAATTACAAGGGAATATTGCCAAAATAGAGTGCTGAGGAGGGAGAGGAGGGAGAGATAGAGAGAGAGGCATTACATTGATGATGGCAGTGAGTGGCCAGTACCTCAAGCATCCATTGCATACACAGTCCTGATAAGAAAATTTTGTTTTCCACATACCTGTATTTGGATGCCGTACTATCAGGCCCCACTTCATGGTGCCTGAGGCCAAATCTAAAAACTGTGATTTTGATGATTTTCTGATTTCTAGAATCCATCCTCACATTAAATTCTTACTCATGGGTCTGATGAAAAACAAAAATATAAAAACTAATAGATTGAAAGGAGCATGACTTCTGTAGATGGATAGACACTCTTATTCCTTCCACCAAGTACAGCTAAGCTACAAATCCTAAGCACTATATGTGGAACAAATGTAAGAAGATTCTGAAAGGTGTGGAAAAGAAAGATCAGAGACCTTGGTGATGAGGGAGCAGAAGGCTATCTGAGGACCAAGCTTAAACTGACACCTTGCAACATCCTCCCTCCCCCACTCCTAGGGTAAATCTGTGTTACATTCTTCAGAGAAGCTCTCAAATGTCTTAATGCTAATACTTTACTAGAGGGAAAAACAACCTTAATTTGTCAATGGCAAGGCCTCCAGTATCTTGTAGGTCCTCTTTAGCATATGAAAGTTCTTTTGAAAACCTCTCTTTTTCCTTTATCTTCCCCAACCCCATAGTATATAATCAATTGCTCCTTACAATCCCCATGCAGCATTCCTGTCTGCCCATCCTGTCCCCGTGCTTTAATAGTGCTTTAATAAAACCACCTTTTTTGCACCAAAAGAAAAAAGAAAAAATTACAAAGGGGGAAAAAAGAGATTGAGAAGAAGCATAGGCATTAAGAGAAACCAGTAACAATGTATGGGACTTATTTGGATTCAAATAAACTAAGAAATTACGACATTATGAGATAACTGGAAATTTGTAAACTGTATAATTGAGGAAATGAAGGGATTAAAGCTAATTTTAGGTATGAGCTGGTATTATGATTACATCTTTTAAAAAGACTCCTTAGTTTTTAGAGTACCTATTAAACTATTTACCTGGGCAATGATATAGCTGAGATTTATCCTACAGAGTGGAGACAAGCAGATGGGGGTACAAATGAAGCACGTACGAATGCCCATGAGCTCATAAGTGTTAAAGCTACATAATGAGTACATAGGTATTTATTATACAATTCTGGCAACTTTAGTATACTGTTGAAATTTTCCATAGTAAATATATACTTTTTAAGAGTTGCACAAGTAGTCAGACGGCATTGGGTTCCAGTAGCAGGTCCCACATCTCTCCTTAATTGTATATTCTTGAAAAATTCATTTCACTTCTCTGAGCTTCCATTTCCCTATCAATAAATAGGGATTATCTCCCCTCATTAGTTTCACGTAGTGCCATAAGAACCAAATGAGTTCACAAATATGAAAACGTTTGATAAACCATGAAGGGCAACCCACATGCAAGGACTGTTTTTGTCACCATCACCACTGACCTTGAAAATAATTAGGATCTGATGGCCCCTGCTGCCCCCTGAGTAACAGTATCTCTTCACAGTTGGTCTGCTCCCGTGAGAAATTAAGCACAATGGACTCAAAGAGCTCTATGGGCAGAGGCTCTGACCTTGACAAAGGGCTTGAAGATTATTTTTTAAATCTCATCTTTTGTCTTGATCTTAAATCCAAGTGAGGAGAACTTCTGCTTCTGGTCAATATGGAGCAAGAGAGACTGGATTTATTCTCATCCATATGATACATTTTTTTTTTTCATATGTAGTATATGTTTCATATGTATATGTATGAAACATTGGTTTTCAAGAGATGTGGGAAATAAATAAAGCTGAGCCCCACAATTGCCCGGTTGACTGCCTTGAAAGAAATTTCAGACAAAACCAAAATAAAAGACAGCAAGACTGGAAAGGAAGAAGTAAAATTGACTTTATTTACAGATAACACCATCATCTATGTAGAAAATCCTATTGATTTTACAGAAAAAAAAAAGCTACTAGAAATAAGTGAGTTTACCAAAGATTAGGGTACAAGATCAATACTACTAAGATCAATTGTATTTCTAAATAGTAGCAATGAAAGATCAGAAATTAAAATTATAAAAAGGTATCACTTCTAATAACATCAAAAATATAAAATATTTAGGAATGAATCTGAAATAGCTGTGAAATACTTATATACTGAAAACTATAATAAATTGCTGAAAGATGTTAAAGAAAACCCAAATAAACAAAGAGATTACTGCAATCATTATGGTGAATGACTCAGTATGAAGATGTCAATTCTCCCCAAATTGAGTGATGGTGCCTATATATATAGGAGACAAACAATAAGTTAGTATAATATGAAGTACATCATATGGTGAAAATACTACGGAAAAATATAAAAAACAAAGGGGGATAAAGAATACATTGTATGTACGCTGGAGGGCAGGGGTTCCTCCAAGGCCTCCAATAAAAGGTAACTTTGGAGCAAGGACTCAAAGGATATAGAGTGTGGGGCATTCCAGGCAGAGGGACTATCAGCACCAAGACCTAAAGGCAGCAGCAACACCAATAATCCAGGTTAGAGAAAATGATCATCGGCCCCAGTGGCTTGTTTCAGAATCAAGCCTAAGCCCAGTGTGGCTACAACACTGGGTAAATTACGGGGTACGGTGGTAGCAGACACAGTAGGAGATGAGTGTGACAATGTGTACAGCCTGGAAGCTTCCCATAAGGACTCAGACTTTCCCTGTGTGAGACAGGAAGCCACTGGAAGGTTCTGAATAGCAAAATGAGGTCAACTGACATGTGCTTTAAAAATGTAATTTAGCTAAATGTCCATTGACCAGTGAATGGATAAAGAAAATGTAGTGGGGGAACCTGGATGGCTCAGTCAGTTGAGCATCTACTTTCAGCTCAGGTTGTGATCCCTGAGTTCTGGGATCAAGCCCTACTTTAGGCTCCCTGCTGGGTGTGAGCCTGCTTCTCCCTTTCCCTCCACCACTCCCCCTTCTTGTGCTCGCTCACTCTTGCTCTCTCTTAAATAAATAAAATCTTAAAAAAAAAAAAAAAGAAATGTAGTGTATACACTACACACACACACACACACACATACACACACACACACACACACACTGGAATATTACTCGGTCATCAAAAATAATGAAATCATGCCATTTGCAATGACATGGAGGGAGCTACAGCATATTATACTAAGTGAAATAAGTCAGCCAGAGAAAGACAAATACCATACAACTTCACTCATATGTGGAATTTAAGAAATAAAACATAAACATATGGTAAGGGGAAAAAAGAGGCAAACAAATCATAAGAGACTCTTAAGGTTAGAGAACAAACATGAGTGTTGGAGGGAGGTGGGTAGGGATGGGCTAGATGAATGAGGAATATTAAGGAGGGCACTGGTTGTGACGAGCACTGGGTATTATATGTATGTTATGTACCACCAAAACCAATATTGCACTGTATGTTAACTAGGATTTAAATAAAAATTTGAAAATAAATAAATATGGCACAGGGTTAAAGAGCACAGCATAAGGAATATAGTCAATAATTTTATAATAAGGTATGGTGGCAGATGGTAATTACAATTATCATAGTGAGCACTGAGTAATGTATAGAATTGTCAAATCACTATATTGTACACCTGAAACTAAAGTAACATTGTCAACTATACTTTAGTAAAACAAACAAAAACCTTACAAATTTCAAAAAATAAAATTAAAATTAAAATGTAGCTCAGTTACAATGTTGGAGCAAGGCAGGAGGGGAGCAAAAATAGAAGCAGACAGAGACCCACTGGTGCAATTATCTAGGCAAGAAATAATGGGGTCTCGGGAAAGGGTGCAGCATGTTGTGGGTAATAGGTGGACAAATTCTAGGTATGTTTTTAAAGCACTTGTAGACAAACTAAATGTAGAAGAGAAAGAGAAGACACACAGAAAAGGCAGTAAGATTTTTGATTTGAGCAACTAGATGGAAGGGGTTGATGAGGTCTTTTCCAGCTTTGTTGAGATATAATTGTCACATAACATTGTGTAAATTCAAGGTGTACAATGTGATGATTTGGTACACATTGTCTATTGAGAATGACCACAATAGATCACTTAACACGTCCAGTACCTCATGTAGTTACTTTTTATGTGTGTGGTGAGAACATTTGAGATCTACTCTTTCAGCAACTTTCAAGGATATAATACACTATTAAAACTGTATTTGCCATGATGTACATTGGATCCCCGGAACTTACTTATCTTAAAACTGAAACTTTGTACACTTTCACCAACATCTCCCCATCTCTCCCATCTCTAGGCCCTGGCAGCCATTTAGCATAATGCCCTCAGATTCTACCCATGTTGTCACAAATGGCAGAATTTTTTTCCTTCTAATGGTTGAATAATATTTCATTTAATATAAATATATATTTAATATACTCATTACACCTTCTGTATTCATCTGTAGATGGATACTTAGGTTGTTTCTATATCTTGGCTATTGTGAGTAATGCTGCAGTGAACATGGGAGTGCAGATATCTCTTCAAGAACCTGATTTCATTTCCTTTGTATATATACCCAGAAGACAAATTGCTGGGTTTTATGGTAATTCTATGTGTAATTTTTTGAGGAATTTTCACACTGTTTTCCATAGTGGCTGTACCAATTTACATTCCCAGCAGCGATGTACAAGTGTTCCTTTTTCTCCACATCCTGTCAGCACTTACTGTTCTCTGTTTTTTATTTTTGATAGTACTAACCATTCCAATGAATGTGCAGTGGCATCTTATGATGGAAGACTATGAAAGAAATAGATCTTGTGTGACAATCGGGGGGATCCAAGAGCTCAGCTATAGGAAATTCCAAGTCTGACATTTTTATTATCCAGGTGAGATGTCAGATTGACAGGAACACCCCGGATTTCACTGAAGAAGCCAGAGCTAGAAACATAAATTTACGACATGTCAACACAATGACAGCATTTCAATTGTTGGGCTAAAAACATGTAGACAGACAACTGGTCAGCAGTTTTGTTTTGTTTAAAGATTTTATTTATTTGTCTGAGAGAGAGAGAACATATGAGAAAGAAAGAGAGAGAGCTTGAACAGAGAGAGCTAGATCCCAAGACCCTGGTACCATGACCTGAGCTGAAGACAGATGCTTAACTGAGCCACTAGGCGACCCTAATCATCAGTTTTAGCAATGTAGAAACTGGTGATCTGGACAAGAAAACTTTTGTGAATAATATGGTAAAAGCTTAATTGGGGAAGGTTCTAGAGAGAAGGGGACGAGTGGAATTTGTGACAGAAGGTAAACGGGGCTGCCATGTGTTCTTATTTGCCTGTGGCAATCGCAGTCTGTACCTGCAGGCCAGTGTTATATCCCATTAAAGTGTCCCTATCTGGATGACAAATTATATAACAACTCAAAGCACAGACAACTCTGTCTAGGGATCTATTAACATACTCAACCCATTTGTTCATATAACAGTGCACTTCTTCCTATCTGACTTTTGGGATGTCACATCACTCCCTGTCCAAAGAATAAAGGCCTGGAGGATTCTCCTAGGATGATCATTCTCAGTGGTGACTGCACAGTAGAATCACCTGGGAACCAGAGCCCTACCTCAACAAATTTAATTCATTTCACCGGAGGTAAAGCTTGGGCCTGTATTTCCTCCAAGAGACTCTAATATGTAGCCAAGGATGGGAACCACTGCCTTGAGTAATGAAGAAGCAAGCAGCGAGTAGGTCCTGATGAGCTTATTATACACCACTCTTGAACAATCTCTCCAGGATCCTCCTTTCTGCTCATCCTCTGCTCAATGACTGGTTCATATGATCATTTTCTCTACCTTGGACTACTGATGCTTCTCTCCAGAGAGTTTCTCTGCCTCTGAGCTAACCATCCCCAGTCCGTTTTCTCTCAGATTAGCAACATATTCCTCTTAACTAACTCTGTCCTTCCTTTAAAAACTTATGATGTAGCTTTACTAACTTTACATTAAGGGTCACTTCTCCTAAAATGCCATCCAAATTCCCATTAGTACTCAAGAGTTACACTGTAAATGAGGAAGGATTAGGCTCAGGTCACTGGGGTACACAGAGGCATAAATAGTGAATGACAGGACCAAGCAACATGAGCTTGGATGGTTGGCTTTTTTTTTTTTTAAGATTTTATTTATTTATTCATAGACAGAGAAAGAGAGAGAGAGAGAGGCAGAGGGAGAAGCAGGCTCCACACAGGGGCCCAACGTGGGACTCAATCCTGGGTCTCCAGGATCACACCCCGGGCTGCAGGCGGCGCCAAACCGCTGCGCCACGGGGGCTGCCCAGATGGTTGGCTTTTAATGTCTCATCAGACAGAGATTTAGGAATTTATGGATCTGATTGTAAGGAATTTCTCACTTGACCCAAATTCTTGAGCACATTTTCCTCAGGCAAACCTTACCTGGATAGGAGTTGGGAAATAGGGAAGGGGGAAAAGTAGGGCGTGAGATCCCTCATTTCTCATTCATTCTTACCCCATTGTTAGCCCCGTCCCATTGAGAAACTACAATTGTTCCTTAAACAAGGCACACTCTCTCACCTCCAGTCTTTCTTTTTTTTTTTTTAAAGATTTTATTTATTTATTTATTCATGAGAGACACACAGAGAGAGGCAGAGACACAGGCAGAGGGAGAAGCAGGCTCCCTACTGGGAGCCTGATGTGGGACTCAATCCCAGGATCCTGGGATCCTGACCTGAGCCAAAGGCAGAGGCTAAACCACTAAGCCACTCAGATGCCCCATCACTTCCAGTCTCTAGCACATATTATATTCTCCTCCTGGGTTGCTCTTTATCTCCCTCCTTCAGGTAGCTAAATTCTATTCATCCCTCTGACCTTAGCTACAGGATGAATTCTGCTGACAAGGTTTCCCTGGCATCTGTCACTCCCTTCTTCACCACCCTGACCAAGTCTCGATTGAGGACCTTTAATGCAGCATCCCCCAGCACCCTATAGTTCCCTCACTATAAAATCGTTTTTTTACACGTCCATCTTCCCAACTAGACTGCCAGGGCCACATCTGTGAGTTCAAGGCTCAATAATTCTCTGTTGAATGAACACTAATATGAATTCAACGTAAAAAGTCAGTGGAAATATCTAAGATAAGTCCCAAAAATCACAGGTGCAGAACTTTCCTTTGACATGTGACAGCCCCAAGGATGTCACACCTAACCTTGTTCTGCCCAACCCCTGCTGGTGGACGTGTGCCTCACTTTGGCCCTGGTGCCTGCAACGTATGATTCATGCTGAAAGCACATCTGAAACTCTCATCTTTATAGCTCTTTTCTGAGAAAATTACCCAATCTGGCAGTCCTTCTGGCCTCACTTGACAGATCACAATGAGCCAGGCCAGATGGGAGGGGGAAAATGAACTCCACCATCAAATTGTCCAACGCCTGAAAAATGTTGGCTTTGGAATGATGCAGGCCCTCTCTTGTGCATTGACTAGAACTGGAGGAAGGTGAGCTCTACCAGGCCAAAGCAGTGAGGTCTCTGTGTTCCTGGCTGAGGCCCCCAAGCCAGCTCTGTCTCCACAACAGAGCTCCCTGCCAGATGGGGCGTCACAGCTGTGGAATCAGAGAAGTTGTGCAAGAAGAGAAAGAAGTTTCCAACTCAGCAAAAGAACAACTCTTGGAGAGCGAGCTTGGGGAGAGTGGGAGTGCGAAGTGAGGCCAAGAATCATGAAATAAAGTCCACGTGGCAAGAACTAAGGATCTTAGCAACTGCAAGATCTAGAGGGAAGTGAATGAGCAAAAGTTAGGGGGAAGAGTGAGTGTGGTCAGGAACACATAAGGAATTCCAGTGTTTCCTTACAATCTGTTGTTTGTTGCAAAACTTTGTCTATGGAGTCAAGTTGTGTATTAATTAATTCGCCAAGCATTTCTGGAGCCTTTATACTTAACTCTGTTGATACGTACCAACTCCTCTAGCTTCTACTGTTATTGCCATTTTAGAAATGAGGAAATTAAATCTCAATGAGGCTCACAAGTGATCAAAGTAGGCTTTATGCCCAGGATGTGTCTGATCCAAAGCCCCCGTTCTGGATTGGAGCCCACCCCAAAACCCCTCCTGGGCTGAGCGATGCTGGGGAAAGTCATTTTTTCTTACCTCATCTATAAAATAAGGATGTTGTAACCACTGACATAATCTATACGAAATGATTTTGTCAACCATAAAGCATTATGCAAATTTGAGTTGCATGTATTTATTTGCCTGCCTGTTCAATTTTTTTTTTTTTCATTCTGCAATGAAGCCTACATGAGACCACACGCAGTAAAATAACACTGTTCAGTAATCTGAATACCAGTGCAGGTATACGAAAGAGATTAATTCCTCCACCTGGTAAGTCTTCATGGAGAAAGACTTTGCAGGCACAAATAAAACCCAAGGATTCCAATCTCACATTCATAAAATCATTCATTCAGCAAACCCTTACTAAGCCCCAGCATTGGGCCAAACCTGAGTGAATGTAAGTGAATAAAACACAGTCCCTGCCCTCAAGCATCTCAGAGCCTAGAAGAGAAAACAGAGTAAGAACAGGCTACTTTACAAGAGTGCCTAGCATTACAGAAGACAAAAACACAGCAAGTTGCAAGTCTGGGTAGTGACAGAAGGGCCCCGAAACCAGAGCAAGCATTCCTGGGGACAGGAACTTCTAAGCTTTTTCTTGAAGAACATACTAGATTCTGGGGGTAAAAGAGCAGGATACTCACACCCAGGGAGGAGGGGGTGTGTCAGTTGGCAGTTCTGTGGAAGCTTCGAGTTGTAGGGGAGAGAGGGATATGGATGATGAAGCTCCTCGAGCTAAAACAGCTCCCCTGGTTCTGCTCATGAATGTCCCCATTCCAGAGTCCAGTGAAACATCAGGGAGTCTTCCAGAGTCTTCAAGGGCTTTGTGCCTCACTCAGACACTGGCTTTTCCAGTTGCTCCTACAGCTGGGCTTTAGTGATCTCTTACCTATACCACATCTCACTTTCTTTGTAAGCAAAGAAAGACAAGCTGCCCCAAACTGGAATAGATTATATACCCATTTTCCTTAACTAAATGGTGCAAGCCTTGTGTTAGGTCATTGGAGCTCGCCATGGCCACCGACTTGCTGCATAAACTGGGCAAATAGTTTATCTTCTTGGCCCATTTCCTCATCTGTAATAAAGGTGTAATAGCTTCTACCACATTAGGTTGGTGTGAGAATTAAATGAAATAATACATACAAAGAACTGAGTGCAGTGTCTCACACACAGCAATGGTGCTATGTTACTTAACGATCGTTATGATAATTACCTGAAGCGCCAACTTCTACAATGCCAGTCACTTTATTTTTAACTTTAATCATTTCCAGTGACTGGGGAAATACACATAAAGAGTGAGAATAAGGGGAAAATGCCCACAAGAATCACTGATTAGCATGGGGGAAAGAACACAAAAACCCAGACCATAAAGTCTCACATGGCTGCTATGGTATAGTTTCAAGTTTGACGTCCAGTTTCCTGGCAGCCAAAGCAAAAAGGAGGACCAATCCATAATTACTTTCCCAGAACAGAGCTTCTGAAGGAATTCCTTCCACCGGCTTCACAGAGGAGGCACTACGTGATGTAGTGAACCGTATTCACAGCGGTGTCTAGTCTGTTTGATCCACCATAACAAAGTACCAAGGGGGGGTGAGGGGTACAGCTTACACAACAGAAATGTATTTTCTCCCAGTTCTGTAGGCTGGAAATCAGAGATCAAGGTGTCAGTGGAGTTGTTTCTTCTGAGTTCCCCCTCATTGGCTTATAGATGGTCTTCCCTCTGTGTGTGTCTGTGTCCCAATTTCCTCTTGTTATCAGGACACCAATCATACTGGATTACAGCCTACATACAGGACCTCATTTTACCCTAATTACCTCCTTAAAGGCCCTATTTCCAAATACAGTCACATTTTAAGGCAGCAGGTATTAGGACTTCAACATATGAATCAAAGTGGGACACAATACATCCCATGACAGGGTTCCTGACTCAAAGGCTGTGAGGATATAACCCAGCTTGATTCTGCAAGGCACCCTGTGGATGCTTCTACTGCCCTTCTGATGGCTCAGCTTGGTTCCAAAAGAGAACCCAGAGCATCCAGAGAAGTGAATAAACTATGTACATTCCAAAAATCTTTTGGGAAGATCACATCCCTCAGCCAGTGCTGGGAGGTGAAGGTGAGGCAGGAGAAACAGAGATCCTTTTTCTCACTATGGCCCTGAAGTGCATTCAGTCTTGGATGCTCATAAAGGCTCCTAAAGGAAGTATTATTTTTAGGTATATTGCTCTAGCAGTGGTGTATAGCTAAGACAAAATAGGGAAAGCAATTAAGAAAAGGCTGTAACTACCCAGGTCAAAGATGAAGATCTAAAACTGGCTTCACAGAGGTCATG
Source organism: Canis lupus familiaris (assembly GCF_011100685.1). Classification (NCBI taxonomy): domain Eukaryota; kingdom Metazoa; phylum Chordata; class Mammalia; order Carnivora; family Canidae; genus Canis; species Canis lupus. Next base: position 53,659,897 of record NC_049226.1, on the reverse strand, counting down.
GTTAAGAGCAGGAGATCTGCAGCCCAACTGTGTCAATTCAAAGCCCAGCTCTATCGTTTACTGTTTGTGGGAACTTGAGCACATTATTAAGCTTCTTAGATCCTTGGTTTTCCCATTTGTAACATGGGAATAATAATAGTATCCAATCCCACAGAGTTGGTCTAAGGATCAAATGAGAATAATGTGATCAACCCTACATGATATACATGTGCTGGGTGAGTAGGTAGGGGTCCAGGAAGGCTTTTCAGTAAAGGTTACATTTGATCTACCTCCTCAGTGAAGAAGTAGGAGTTGGCCAAATGTATGCGAAAAGAAAGGACTGTCCAGGCTAGAGGAACAGCCTGACAAAGGCACCTGTATCCTATTCAGAAAGCCACTGAGAGCTCCATGCAGTGACTAAGGATGGCCACGAGTATGCCCCCCTTCCTTTCCTTTCAAGCACAGGTTGGGACAGCACTGCTCCACCTCTGAAGTTAAATGGAGCCTGTGACTGGCTTTGGCTGATGAAATGTGAGTACAAGTCTGGTATCATTTCTACAAGCCACATATGTAATTTTACATTTTCTAGTAGCCACATTTTTTTAAAAGGCAAAAAGAGAATGATGAAAATTAATTTAATAATATATTAAGTATTCTAACTTCATATATTCAAAATAGGATCATTTCACCATGTAAATCAATATACAAATTATTAATGAGACATGTCATATTCTTTTTCATACTAAGTGTGTTGTACTCTACGTGTGTATTATACACTTGCAGAACATCTCAGTTTGGACTAGCCCCATTTCAAGTGCGCAGTAGCCTTATGTAGCTGGTAGCTGCTGGTTGGACAATCATGGTACAGCTTATAGAGGCTCTGTGACCCTCAACTAGTGATCAAGAAGCACAGAGCAGGGGCCCAGCCAAACTTGGTGAACACATGGCATAATCAAGACATAAGTCATTGTTTCCATAAGCCATGAAGATTTTGTTATGTGTTTCAGCATGACCTCTCCTAACCAACATATGCTTCTTGTTGCTAGAATATAAAGGAAACCAAAGTAGACTGGAAAGAGGCAGGAGTCAGTTAAGGAGAGGTCTTTTATGAGATACTCAGGCATTTGGATTTGATCCTGAAGGAGAGCTAATGGATCTCATGACACCATTCGTTCAGATTTGACAGGCCATCCTGGAGGCAGGGAGAGCAAAAACAGGGGGCTGGTGCAAAATCCAGACAATGTGGCCTGGTACAGAGACCAAGGAAAGCCCAAACAGAAAGGCAGACATGCTGTTCTCCATCAACCTGCACACGGAGCAATCTGTTTGATTCCATGTATAAGGAATCAAACAGATTCTGTTCTGTGGCCAAGCCAGTGAGGGAACCATCAACCTGGCCTCATGTGATCTGCTGTGGCTTCAGTTTCATCCTGTAGCTGTTGGCTGTGAGGCATCATTCCACAGATCCATCATGGTAGAAGCTTTTGCCCCAGTGAAGCATTTTGGATCTGTTTCAAGGTCATTTTCACATTTCAAGGAAATTTTCCTCTTGTTTTTCTTCCAGCCCAGGCCAGACTTCAAAACCTCCAGCTTTTCAAAACGCTCCAGCTGGGGTGGGGAGTGTTCCCTCCTATATTTTTTTCTTCCACAAATGATATGTCATAAAGAAGAGACAAAGAGGAAAAACCAGTGATTGGATAATTCTGCATCATCCACAGAGAGGAGGTCAGGGACGAGGGTGGCTAAGGAAAGCCATGCAAATAGATAGGTGATGATTTGAAGTCACCACATCAAAATCCATTCCATGGATCTGAACTATTGTATTTTGAGAATTCCAGTTATTTATCTTTTTTTTATTTTTTTAAGATTTATGTATTTAGAGAGAGCGCGTAAGAGGGGAGAAGAGGAGAAGGAAAGAGAGAGCCTCAAACAGAATCCCCGCCGAGCAGGGAGCCCAACACAAGGCTCAATCCCAGGACCCTGACATCATGACCTGAGCCAAAATCAAGAGTCGGCCTCTTAATCGACTGAGCCACCCAGGTGCCCCTGGTCATTTATCTTTTTAAACACGAGGGAAGGAAACATCGTTTGAGTTTGCATTACCATAAAAGACCTCTATAGAAAACATCTTGGCAAAATGACAGCGATAGCCAGGACAGAAGTTTGTTTAAAAACTACTTTGGAGGTTAAGAGACACAAACTTCCAGTTATACTGTAATAACATCCAATTGTATTAGTTCCAGTAATAGTGTAATAGCTTTGTACCATGACAGATGGTAACTACACTTACATGGTGAGCATTTTACAATGTATATAATTGTTGAGTCACTATGGTGCACACCTGAAATTAATATAACATTGTACGTTAACTGTACTTCGACTAAAATATAAAGAAAAAAATAAAACTTAAAAAACTACTTGGAGCCTTTTCTCTAAGATTTTTGTACAGAATACTTCCTATCAGTGATTCTCCTATTATTTAATCAGCCTTGGCCGAGAGCAAGTCTCAGTGATGTGGAGATAAAGCTTACGCAGGCACACAGACAGTAGGACTTATTTAAATGCTGTGTAATGAAGCAGAACTCAGACCGAGTTGGAGTTCTAGCACTTACCTGCTGTGTGATGTCAGGCAAGTCCAATGGACTAGCCTCATTTCAAGTGCTCAGTAGCCTTATGAACACCTACAACTTTCTGTGCCTTGGTTTTCTCATCTGTAAATGGAGGGTAATATTCCTACCACCCAGGGTGGTCATGATGATTCAGTGGGAAAACTGGCATGTTAATTGATGTTCCATAAATCTCAGGTGTTTATCTGGATAAAGAAATACATGGATTTGAAGCCAACAAACAGAGGATAAAGATCCAGTTCCGGCATTTCCCAATCATGTGACCTTGGACAACTCACACACATCATTTGTCTATATTCTATAAAATAGGATGACAGCACTTGCCCAGATTAAACAGCATGATGTATTTGACATTCAGCTTAGTCTTTATCCTCTAGAAAGCAGTCTGAGGCAAGGACTAAAGGGCTCCTTCATGTTGGAGGTGCAAGCCAAGTGAGGCCAGCGTGAGGAAGCAAAGCATAAATGAGTGGAAGAAATACACAAACTAATGTGATGTGTACATTGCTATGGTGGTACTCTTTGTGAGGAGTGGCAAAGAGATGCACATCCTGCAAAGGCATGTTCATTCATTCCTTCAGTGGATAAGACTTTCTGGAAGGTCTGCAAGCAGACACTGCCACTTGGCACTCCGCAGAAGGAGAGAGGAAAGTGTCTCCCTGCCTCCCTGGTCAAGGCTGACCCTGGGGGTCGAGGCGGGGGGCTAGCCTCCCGCACCTCAGTGGTATCACTGGGCCCCTGAATAGCTTGACCAGGAAGCATTTCATCTGTCTCAGTGGAAAGGTGCCATCATGTGGTCTGGCTTGCCCTGTGGGTCATATGGGCCAAGCAAGCCTGGGCCTTGTGACCCCAGATGTCTCACAGACAGATGTCACCATTGTGGCCTCAGAACACTCCAGTCCTCCCATACTGTGCTCTCTCCTTGTGCAGGGGGAGGAGGGGACATCAACTTGCACACCAGGAGTGAGATTCCCATTTTTAAAAGGTACTTTAAAAGCTTAAATGTGACCTGAACATTTTAGAAATGAGGAACTGGAGGCTCAGCGAGGGAAAGGGACTTCCCTTAAGTCACAGAGCTGCCACTGGCAAAGTCCCTCAGACCCATGCTCCTCAAATCCCAACACGTCCCTCAATCTACTAGTCAATCTTGTTAAAAAGGAGATTCTGATCCCGTGTGTCTGAGCTGAGACAGACATGGGGGCCTGTGGACCATTTTTTGAGTAGCAAGGTTTTCAGCTGCCACAGTCACCTTGGAAATCCACACCAAGCACCACACAGGTGAGACTTGGCATTCTTCCTTCTTTCATCCACTGCCTTGATTCAGATTTGTTTTCCTTAACCATCAACTGCACCTGATTCTGTCCTGCTTCTGAACTTCTGACTTTGCCTCTTATTTTCTTCATGCTATCCATGCTGCCTCGGCCTTCAAAAGATGATTTAATGCTTCTCCCTTCTTTCTCAGCTCATACTTTGGCTACCCCCCCCCCCCCCCAACAGTCTCACTGGAGCATATCACTTCGGCTGCGCTGCCTCAAGCTGCTTTGAGTAAATGTTTTCCCTCAGCCCTCCAGCCCCAGTGCACTCCTTGTGGTCAATGCCTCTAATGGACTCTACTTGTTACTTTTTGTGAAAACCACACTACAGAGATCCCAGGTCTCTCATGCACTTTCCACTATACCTTAATTCAGCCTTAATTCTAAGATGTAATAAGGCTGAAGGGGATCGGTAAGGCACGAAAATATTTTTGTGCTGGAATGTGTGCTTGTTTCCAAAAAAACAAAGCTTATAGTCAAACAGGAATACTCTGGTTTCCTAAAACTCACAACCAAAATAGATTTTCTTTCCTGTTTATCCTACGTATGAATCAGATCATGCTTCAGTTACTGATTTGCTGAATGAATGACTAGAAGCCAACCCGAAATATTTATTAAAGCCTACTATCTTTAACAGCATAGCATACAGAACAAAATGGCCCAGAATCGGTCAGTAAAGGAGAAACTGAGTCCTCACAGGGCTGGTGTAAGCATTAAATGAGTTAATCACTTAACCGTAAGCCATATACATTTTTCCTACCACATAATAAGCACCCAGCAAATGTCAGCCAGCATTATATCAGCTGAAACTCCTCCCCTCTGACTCCCACTCAATAAATTATATTGGAACACAAGTGAGTGAGAGTGAAAAGAGAAAACAAATCTTAATAAATTTAAGAAGATTAAAGTCATAACAAGAATGTTTTCCAACCACACTGGAATATATTACAGATATAGCAGGAAAGCACTTATGCTAATTTTATCAGGAACTGAGATTTTTAGTGTGTAAGAAAAAAGATACAAGGATCAATCTAATAAACTTAAATGAAACTCTGTATTACTACATTTGGATTGGAAATGATTAGCTCAATCCTGTGATTTTTAAAAGTAAATCTTCTCTAGTTACGTCCCCTAAAGAGGCCCAGAAGCAATCACAACCTCACAGTAGTGAGCATCACTGGCACCCAAATTATGGATTATAAATAGCCCTCCCCTCCAAAACAAACAGGATTCCTCTGAAAAATGGATGATGTCTAAGATTTAGAGCAAAAGATTTCTAAGGACTTCCTGTACCAGAAGGTAGGAAAGCTATCAAGGACTACTGATGGTTTGATAAAAGGACTCATGGCCAAAACAATGACAGCTGCAATGTATTGAAACACAGTGCATTGAAAACCCCATGTGTTCGTTATGATACTCAACAGGAAAATAAATAAATAACCTCAACATTCTCAGTGTTCACATTAGTGGTAACTAGGCACCAACTCTTAACTGAATATCAGCAATTTAAAAAAAAAAAAGAAGCAGCATTTATCTTGCCTTTTCTCAAAGAAAAAGGTTTCAGGATAATCAGATATTCACAATTTGTGAGCATAATAGGTCTTTACAGAGTAATTCCAGCCCATAAATGTGAAAAGATGACGGAATTTTAAGAATTGCCACTTTTCAACCCCTAATGAAATAATTCATTCAAGCAAAGATTATCTATAGATGAAACCATTAGACAAAAGGTCAAAGGGACATTTCAGAACAGAGATATCACGATACCACCATCTGAAACCCTGGATCAAATTAGCATCATTAACATTGTTCGGATTTCACGTGGCTTCTAATGTGATGCAACATGAAGTACAAGGCACCAACAATGAAATAGTCTTGAAAAAGAAGTTGGACTTGAATCCCATCAAGACTTTAAAACTAACTTCTAGTTATTGTTTTTTTTTTAAGATTTTATTTATTTATTCATGAGAGACACACAGAGAGAGAGAGAGAGAGAGAGAGAGAGGCAGAGACACAGGCAGAGGGAGAAGCAGGCTCCATGCAGGGAGCCTGACGTGGGACTCGATCCCAGGTCTCCAGGATTAGGCCCTGGGCTGAAGGTGGTGCTAAACCGCTGAGCCACCTGGGCTGCCCTTAACTTCTAGTTTTACTATAAACAGAAGGAGTAGAGAAATCAATTAAATGACAACACATGATGAAGCAAATATAGACAAGTTCAGAATGTGGGACTTTCTGCAAGACCTAGTTTCTTCAATAAGAAAATGGTATAAAAAGGGAGAGGACAAGGAAGGAGGAAGGGAAGAGGCTGTTCTAGATTTAAGACAAAAGGTTTAAAAACCACAACAACAAAATGAAATATGCATCAATCTTATTTAGATCCTGATTTAAACAGCAATAGTGACATCACATTTTTGAGATAATTGGAGAAATTTGAGTATGACACCAAGGCATCAGAGTGAATTGTTTTTAGGTATGATGATAATCCTTTGGTTAGCTAAGAAAATGTCTATATTCCTAAAAGATGTATCTTGAACTATTCATAAGTGAAACGAAATGAGATCTGGAATTTGAAAACACAACACTTGTGTAGAGTTTGGGTAGGGGCAGAGATGATGAAGCAAGAGAGGAAAATTCTCTCTCTCTCTCTCTCTCTCTCTATATATATATATATGATATATGGTATTGGAGTTTATTAAATTGTATTATGTTATAATAGTAGTAGCAAATAGTATAATCTCCCCATGTTTGTATATGCTTGAAAGTTTTTATAACAAAAATATTTTTAGGGGGTCCTGAGATGGAGCCCCACATCAGGTTCCCGGCTCAGCAGGGGGCCTGCTTCTCCCTCTCCATCTGTGGCTCCCCCTACTTGTGCTTATTCGCTCTCTCTCTTTCTCTCTCTCTCAAATAAATAAAATCTTTTAAAAATGAGAATATTTTTAAATAACATAGGAAAACCTTGAACCAGATTTAATACACATTTAGTTAAAAATCATTTACACACCTTAATTTTCTTTTTTATTAATAGCAAAAACTACCCTGTTGCACGACCCACCACTATGCCAAACATGGCATCATGTTTGCTAACCACTAATGCTGTGTGTGCTCCATCCCTGTGCAAACTGGTTTGAATTAAATGAGTGTGCTCATTTGTCACCCACCAGACTGTGGCTTGGGAGCAAGAACTATGTCTTATTCAAGTTTGAACCCCAGCGCTGGCACATAAACAGTGCTCAGAGTAGATGCACCTAATCTGTGAATATTCCTAAGTATCAGCCAGAAATTGTTCAAAACTCCGATACCTGGGCATTAACCCTAGAACTTCTGATGGAGAGAGTCTGTGGGAGAGGGGTCAGGGGAATCTTTGCTTTTTCTAAATTTTCCAATGATTCCTATGCACATTATGTGAAGCCCACACCTTGAGAAACATTTACTTATCTGGACCTTATTAAACAGTCATGTAGGACAGTTTTATAGCGGAGTTCGGCAATAAGTAAAGCCAATTAGCAAATGGATGTCATGTGTGCAGTTATGCACAGGTTTCAGAGGCTCTGATTTCTGAGGTTTAAATAACGAGAAGGACCAATAACTAAATGCAAAGGAGGCAGAGCAGCTTCAAATGCAGCATTTGATTTCAATTTTATCTTCACTTAAATGGAAACTTCTGCAGGAGTCAAAAGCAAAGCTTCTTGATTACAGACAGCGCAGCCATGGATAAATATAAATCCTAGCCTTCTAGACAGCTTTGTGAGAGGGATAAGGAGCACACGGCACTAACCAGCGTGATTATACGAGGCATGTGCTTATAATAAGACTTAAACGAATATGGGCTTCCTCAGAGTCCAATTATAAAATTTCTCATTCTCTCCTGTCAGCCCCATAGGAATCTGCTTCAATCAGCCAGCTCATTGGTTGGAGTAATATTGTTTCCATACAATTCCTTATCCCCATGCCAACATACTGTTAATGGTGGGTAGTTCGTTGCCTGAGGAGCCTAGAATTGCACACCACTAGAGTTCAAGTAGAGGACAGATAGATGGTCAACGAACGATCATGCTGCCACTCAGTGTCTTAGAAAGAAAGGCCCAGGGGCACTTGAGTGGCTCAGTGGTTGAGCATGTGCCTTTGGTTCAGGTCGTGATCCTGGGGTCCTGGGATTGAGTCCCACTTCGGGCTCCCTGCAGGGAGCCTGCTTCCCCCTCTGCCTGTGTCTCTGCCTCTCTCTGTGTGTCTGTCATGAATAAAATCAGAAAGAAGGAAGGAAGGAGGGAAGGAAAGGAAGGAAGGAAGGAAGGAAGGAAGGAAGGAAGGAAGGAAGGAAGGAAGGAAGGAAGGAAGGAAGGAAGGAAGGAAGGAAGGAAGGAAGGAAGGCCAAGATTCCTGCAAACTCTGTTCTAGTTGTCCCCATGTTCCTACCCATATCCATGCTTGGCAAATGCTCTGCATTCTGACTCTTCTCCCATGCCTCTGCTTGCCCAGGTCCCACTCATCACTGAGCTGCAGCCCCAGGATCAGCTATGTGGGGCTCTGACACCAGGCTGACAGAGGAGGCCCCTTCTCTGTTCTCACCTAAGCAGCCTGAGCTTACCTCCATCATAATATCATCAACCATTACATTTTGTTATCACTGTCACAACCATGAGAACCAGCTCTCACTCTCTGCCATATTCCAAGTATCCTGCACAAACCTGATGCATTGTAGGTACTCAACAAAGGCAGTACAACTGACTGAGTGAATTAAGGAATAAGTACTGAATCTGCAGGTCTGAGTTACTCAACCAAGCCATTTCGAGTGAAGTGTGTCCCCAAGTTGAATTATTCAAAACATTTTCAGGAATTTCTAAAATATTAGAGAATTAGAGAAAAGCCAGAAGATAGGAAATGGATAAGGAGTGTTAGTTTCTCAAAAAGCAACTGGAGGTGAATATAAAAAATCACAGACAGTTTAATGTAAAACTGATTACTACCAAATTTAGGAGCATTTTAAAAATGAAGAAGTGATCATTGGGATAGACATAGCTTTTCAAATCATAAATCCTGAAAAATCCTCTCCCACTCCAGAGTTTGACAAATCTTGTATAATGTCCCTGTGAAAAGAGAAAAACATCAGCAGGAAGATGATGCCATTTGGACAGATCTGTACCTGGTCAAATTCATATAGTAATGAATGTATCAAGATCTGTCTGGAGGGAGAGTGCTCTCCTCACTTCTTGGCCTTTCCTGTTTAACTACAGTACAAATTACGTAGCAAAGATTTATAAGATAAGCTTATTAAAAACATTCATCCATTCAACAGACAACCATTGAGCACTTACTTTGTACCTTCCCTTGAGGAGGTCACTGCATAGTAAACAGCCAGTTCTACTACACTGTGATGGATGCCATCACAGATTCTGAAGGAGAATGGCAAGAGGCTGACCTAAAAATCACTGTATGTTAGTAAATTGAACACCAATAAAAAATAAATTAAAAAAAAAAGAATAAAAAAAAAAATCACTGTTGTTAACAAGTGGCCCCAAACAATCTTTGTTGTTACCAGGCAAGATTTGGGAAATCATGGTAGACAACACAGTCAAGTTTAAAATACCTCTAAGGACAAATAAATGTAATTAAGGAAAAAAATAAGAACAAAACTTTAAAATACCTCCATTGACAAGAACTATGAGTTGAAAGATAGAAGAAATGTAATGATAGGCAAAAATTGGTCATAACCAATTTTACAACAAATTAATGTATGTTATCTGGACTGACAGGTCTGTTAAAGGGCAGGCGTATCCACACATTCTCTAACTTACTATCTTTACTATAGTAGGAGACAAAAATAGAGTATGACCTAGGAATATAATTTCTTTTCTGAGGTTCAATGTCCCCATTTATCTAATGGACGTAATAATAGGACCTGCCGTGAAGAGTGGTGTAGGGTCTCCAGGTATGGTTATACAGGAAAAAACTGGAATATTTGTTTATCAAATATTTACTGAGTGACTACCATATTCTCATGATTAACTCTCGATGCACATTAAGCACTTGGCACCATGTTTACCACATAGTAGATGTACCCCCAAAATGGCAGGTATTATTATTACAAGTCCAGTTGTATTGATCCTGGCTATCCATCCCGAATCTAGAAACAGAAACTGTACTTGCTTCTTAAGGTTCAACAATGGGAACGTCTGTGCTGGGATACTGTAGTTAGCACATCGTAAATCTCTTCAGAGCTCTTCCCTTATCGAGTGTCATTGAGAGTTCCAGCCTCTCAGGATGATGTCGCTGTGGCTCGACTTCTTAGGAGAATCAAGTGTTTTGAAATCAACTCATGATTAGTTCCCTGCCTAAAACAGCTTTCACTGAAATTCCTCATGTCTGAACGTCTAAGCATTGTTAGCCTGGGACACACAAGCTAGCACTTAATTTCACCATCTTGGAGTAGAAAGAATGATCAAGATTATTTTAAAAGATATGAGTTAAGAGCTTGGGATTTTTGGAGTCAGACAGTCCTTTGTTCAAACTCTTACTTGTCTGACCTTGGGAAAGTTAGCTTAATGCACTGTGCTGACCTAATGAGATTATGTACCCAGCAGGAACTCATGAAATGGGAGTAATCAACTGTATCCTCAAAAATAGGCTACTCTAGTCAGCGATCAAAAAGAATAAAATGTGGGGGAGCCTGGGTGGCTCAGTCAGTTAAGCATCTGTCTTTGGCTCAGATCATGATGCTGGGGTCATGGGATAGAGTCGCCCATCAGGCTCTCTGCTCAGCAGGAAGCCTGCTTATCCCTCTCCCTGTGCCCCCCACCCCCACTCATTCCCTCTCTCTCTCTCTCTCTCTCTCTCAAATAAAGTCTTTTTTAAAAAAGTACACAAGAAAAATGAAAAAGAAAAAAGAATGAAATCTTGCCATTTGCAATGATATGGATGGAACTAAAGGGTATTATGCTAAGCAAAAGAAGTCAGAGAAAGACAAATATGATTTCACTCCTATGTGGAACTTAAGAAACAAAACAGATGAACACAGGGGAAGGGAAGAAAATATAAGATGAAAACAGAGAGGGAGGCAAACCATAAGAGACTCTTTAACTATAGGAAACAAACTGGGGTGGCTGGAGGAGAAGTGGGGGTGGGGATGGGGTAACTGGGTGATGGGCATTAAGGAGGGCACGTGATGTAATAAACACTGGGTCTTATTTCTTTTAAGATTTCATTTATTTATTTGAGAGAAAGAGACAAAGAGAGAATAAGCTGCAGGGAAGAGCAGAGGGGAGGGAGAAGCAAACTCCCCACTGAGCAGGGAGCCTGACCAGGGGCTGAATCCTAGGACTCTGAGATCATGACCTCAGTGGAAGGCAGATGCTACTGAGCCACCCGGGCGCCCCTGAGCACTGAGTGTTGTATGCAACTCAGGAATCAATAAATTCTACCTCTGAAAGAAATAATACACTGTATGTTATATAATTTGAATTTAAATAAATTTAAAAAAATAAGTTTCTCATTGGTTCAAAGTCCTCCAGGTAGTGAACCCAAATTCTCCTTCCTCTAACTTCATTCTTCCCAGTGGTCTAAAATCACCCTCTGAAGGTTCATATAGTCAGTTTACCTCCTATCTTTATCTGAGAAATCTCTTTAGATAGTCGAAGATAGCACTGATGTCTCCCTACAGTGACCAACTACCCTGATTTGCCCAGGACTCGGGATTCCCTAGGATACAGGGCTTTCCATGCTAACATTGGGAAAGTTCCAGGCAAACCAAGACGGTTGGTCCCCAACCCCTCCCTGTTCCTCTCCAGGCTGAATATTCCCATGGTCTTCAATCACTGCTTTTGTGACACATTGTGTGGTCCCCTCATCATCCTATTATCCTTTCCCATAGGCATTCATTTTTTTTGTAATGTCCCTCTAGAATTTGCCACAAACCAAGAGTGGGTGGGACTCATGAGTCATGGACATATATGCATTTTAATTTGCCCAAGTAGTGCCAGCTTGTTCTCCAGAACGACAACACAAGTCTACACTCCCACCAGCAGTGCACGAGGGCTTCTGGTCTCCTTCTCCATGATAACACTTGATATTACATAGCTAAAAATAATGTTGCCAACCTAGTTATGATGCCAAAGTCAAAAATACATTTGTAGTGTCCCACTACCCTGTCGGAGCTGATTGAACTTGATCTCTGACAATTTCTTCTGGTATTTCTGACATGGACTGCTGCCAAACTAACTCTCCTCAAGCCAGTATTTCTACATATAAACTTACATTCTGGACTTGACATTTATCTTTGTAAAATGTTACTTTAATAGTATTAGCCCAGTCCTCTGGTCTATTGAGATTATTTTAAAGTCTTTATTCTGTTGTCTATTTTTTTAGTTGCCCCTTTCCACTTTGGAACAGTAAAAGGAAAGGAAAATGGTGTTAATTTTCTATTTTACACACAGGAAACTAAAGTTCAAAGAAGCTAAGTGACTTGCTCAAAGTCTTGCAGTGACAAGTGGGAGAAGCCTGCTTTGCACCAGGTAAAGGGTCTGAAGCCAAAGCCCCTCACACACAGGATTATACCAGACTTTGCAAAATCAGTGTATGGGATACCCGAGGACTAATCCAGACCCCCTTCAGTTTAACCATTTAAACCACTATTTTCAGAATCACAATAGTTCCTTTTCTGACCCTTGTGAGTAAAACTTTCATGAAAAGACACTAAACATGGCTTCCTGGAAAAATTTTTAAGACCTCAAAAGATATGGCAAAAAAGAAGTTCAAGATTGGAAAAATGTGTTTTTTTTTTTTTTTTTAATGATCTGCACACTTTCACATGTGTCACCCACCTGAAAATCTTCTTCGTCCATCTAGACAACTCCTGTTCATCTCCCAACACTGGAATCAATGTGATCTCTTCGGTTTTGTCTGTTCTGACCACCTCCTCCTCACTGGAGAGATTTAAATCTAGGTGCTTTGATTCCAGAAACCACTCTTTTGACCCTTATATACATAAACCAGCATGAGAAGAAACATGAAGCAAACATATACTATGGAATGATTTACCTTACAATAGATGTATGACAAAGGCAGAAAAGAAACATGGAGGAAGAAGCACTCCATTGGGCTGGGAGAGTCATGGAAGGTTTTCAGAATAAGTGACTATCGAATTGACTCTTGAAGAAGGAGCAGAGTTTGCCAGGTGGACCAAGTGAGGAGAGAATTTCAAGAGAGAGGAAACTGAGAGCTAAAGCTGGGGAGGAAGAAAAGGGCATGTTTCTCCCCAAAACACAATGATACACTCTTCCCCCAAGTATCAGTCAATCGAAGAACCTTTTGGAAAAATAAGTCTGGATCTTAGGCATCATCTTTGAAGTAAATTTTTATTTTACCCTTAAAGGGAAAGAAACCAGCCACCAATCAATCAGTGGTATATAGCGAGAATTAATCGTGTTTCCCCAAATTCTCTGATAAGAATTGTCTGGGGTTCTGACTAAAAACACAGCTTCCCAGGCCTTCTGGAGCCTCTTATTCAATGGGTCTGAGATGAAGCCAGGAACTAGCAATATTTAACAAGTACCCCCAGGAGATTCTCATTATCAGAGAAGTTTAGCCAACATTGGGCTAGCCTGGGCACTAAGGTTTAGGGCCTCTCCCACCAATCTTTGCTGAGGAAGCAGACCCCAGCATGGAAGTCAGCCTTCTGGTCAGTTAACAATTCAATCATATGGACCACTGCCCTGGATAACTCCAAGATATATTTCACTAAAGGACATGACTTATGGGGTCGGCAACCTTGTACCACTTTTCTCTTTACAGACCCAGACTGACACTTTTCCTACACTGTTCCATCTAATCCCCTCCACAATCCTGCAAGATAGGTATGTTCTACATTGTACAGATTTGGAAACCAAAACTCAAGAAGTTTGGAGACATGCAAAAGGTCCTCCAGCTTATAGTAAGTAGCCAACTTGGAATTCAAAACCAAATCCACCTGAGTCCATGCTTTGCCCATTATCCTGGTTTCTGGAAGGGTCTCTGGTACAGCCCATCCTCAGAGAGTCAATCTATACAAATGGTTAGCCATAGTTCAAATCTGCAGGGCTTGATTCAGGATCTTGCAATTTTAGGTTGACCCTTCACTAACCTCTACTCCCCCATCCCACCTGCTTCATAGCAAAAAGCTATCCTGTTTGCTCCTTGCCACTCTGCTACAATTTTCCACCCTGGATTATTTGTGGCTATAACAAGCAAGGCCACGCCAATGCCTGGCATTAAAAAAAGCATGAGCCTTCATTCCTAAGGTAATGAGACCTTTTTTTTTCCAAGTTCCTTCCTCCAAAGTTCATGAACTTTAATAAAAAATAAAATAAGACTGGCTCTCTTACAGCGCAGACCTCTGCTACAGGAAGCCAGGGCTGATTGGGTAAAGGCATTGCCTGAATGAAAAAGAAAATGTATTCATAGATTAGCTCCGTCTTTACTGACCAAATCTGTAGAAAGCCACAGTAGGAAGCACCGAGGCCCACATCTGAGCTTCCTGACTGCACAGTGCAGGTATTGCTCGTAGCTCAAGGGCAAAGTGGATGTTTACAGCATTTTCTTTCCCTTGGAAGTAGAGCTTTAGAGAAGCATGACACTCAACCCTTCAAAGTGATTGGACACTTGCATCCATCCAATCCCTACATACCACAACTGCCCAGAATAGCATGAAATGCCCAGGAGATGAGTGGGAGTTGGCTCACACTCTGACCTCATCGGCCTCTTATTCCCCAACGCCAGTGGCCACTGCCACATGCTTGTATGCAGCTGCCCCAGAATGGCCCACAATGGCTCTTGTCACCATTCTGATGGCTCCCCCTCTGAGACTCTTCAAGTCCACCACCCACCCCTCTCAGATCCCCAGCTCTCACAGCTCACTTACACAACTACTACTCTAGGGCCCCACTGGACCCTCCAGGAACTTGGCTTGCCTGTCCATCGATCTCCTGCTAGCATTCACACACCTATTCAGTAGACACCCTGTGAATGCCAACCATGAGCCTGGTGTGAGAGATTCACCTAGAAAAAGCCCCATCCCTGCTTTCCCAGACTAGCCTCAGTCCCTCTGGCCAACCTAGACCAGCCTCTCACCAGCCTTGAGACCCTTCATCTGCTCCACCCACTCACCCTCACTACCTGAGCTGCCAAACTGCCTGGAGAAGTTTACCTGATGATGCTGAATCGCACCAGAAAAGAATTAGCAAGCTCCATCTTCCCTTCAGCTGCTACCCTGAAAGGCTGTAAGAGAAAGAATGTAGACCCCCCTGACATGCTGTGTAACACCACCAGGTATTCAACAGATACCACTACCACCTACCCGATGTTTGAAGTCAGCCGGGCCTCACGGTGGAACTGGAAATCCCGTTCCAGTTTAATTGCTGTGCGCTCTGAGCCACAGCCCCCTGGTCTGTAAAACGGAGGCAGGGAAATAATAACCTCGTGAGGCTGGAGAGAGGATTTAGGAACAAATATGTCAACAATGCATATTGTTGAGTTGAACATATTGAGTTTTCCTGGACCTTCCCTGAATGACCATGGTCCGTCTGGGCTTAGATCCTCCCCTACACTGTTGCCAGGGTCCTAGGTGGATTTTCTGACCAGCAGCTTCACCCCATTGGATCCGAGGAGCTCAGCTGATGACAGGTTTAAGACCTGCTAGGCTCCTAGAACCTGTGCCACCGCCTCCTAATTCCCAGCTAAGACCACTGAGAAGATCGTGGAGAGGTTCAGAAAACAGCTATCAGGAGCTCTTGAAGCCTTGGAGGTTTTGTGCAAGGGAAACGTAACATTTCAGTGCCTGGAGCTCAGCACTCCCAGGCACCAGGCCCCCCATCCCAGATGTGGTGGGCAGTGATGAGGAGGAGTACATTGCATTTCCTATGAATTAAACCATCGGCCCTGAGAACAATGTTGTCATTGATGGGGAAAGGTCGCTGAAATTCCAAGGACACTTGAGGCCTTTCACTGGGCTGAGACAGAGATGCCTAATATTAATCCTACGTAATATGAGTCTCTGACAACCCACTTTCTAAGGGGCCTGCTGGCAGCTCAATTGGCCAATTCACTGTGATTCAGTGCATCCTCAAGGAAGTGGTTTGGAAGGGGGAGACTCTCTTTTTTTTTTATCTATGATCCAAAGCTCCCCCCAAAATATATTAGCACAGACCATGCTGATTCTTGGGGGGAAAAATACTTTCTGTACTGAAGGCTTATTTAATTCAGGGTGGGAGGGATCAACCTCTGAGCACAGTGAAATTAATGTTCTTTCATTTATTAAGCACACACCAACGTGGTGCCAAATGTAACTAATGCACAGACTATTTCTGCTGCCCTCCTGATGGTGACCTTGGATCTAGGGCCATCTCTTTGCACTCCCACTCTGACTGGTGCTTTAGGGGTCATTTATTTACGTGGCAGACACTTAACCACCACATCCCCTAATCCAGGCACTAGAGGGAGGGATCAAATGGCAAATAAGACAGAGCCATTCTCTCCCCCTACATAGTTTATTAACTAACTAGAAAGTCAAGCTATGACTTTTATTACAATGAAGAGGGATGGGTGTTACACTAGGGGACCTGCAGGACCCTGTGAGTACATACAACAGGCAGTCCAACCTGTAAGGGCAGCCTGCAGAGCATCTTTGGAGAAACTGACATTTCAGCTGGGACTGAGCAGAAGGTTGAGTTAGTCTAGGAAAGGGGAAGCAGGAAACAAGGGGCCCAGAAGGAGAGCACTCTCACTAGGCTGTGCAGAATGAGGTGCAAAAGAGGGAAACCCTGGCTGCTGCAGAGCCAGCTGATGGAGGGAAGGGCTGCCCTCACCACTCCCTTCCGGCTTGCCAGGGTGCACATAATTTTCAGACCCTTCTTTGGCTCCATGCTTGGCAACCAGCTCTAAGTGGAGGGAGTAGGGGGTAAGGGTGTGGGAGTAGGGGGTAAGGGTGTGGGAGGGGGAAAAAGGGGGAGAACTGAGGCCACACCCATTCTTGTGTCTCCTGGGTCTGAATCCTGTGAAGGGAGAATCATGGTGAACTGGGGAGATGAAGGTGGTCTACTGAGCGATGCTGATGGTGTAGTGTTTCAGCGATGGACAAGGGGGGGCTACATTCCTCTATTCCTGTTCTGTATCTTTGCAAGCGAGAGAAATGACTTTCCAGAGAGTAGGGGGCATCATAAGTGATCTCAGCTTCCCCAATTGAATCATCATCTTCTGCCTCAGATTAAACTCTGTCCCAGAAGTGAGAATTTCTGCAGATGAAGTTTTAAGGAAACATGAAGAGCAAGAGCAGAGGTGAAGGACAGGAATTCGACCAACACTATTTTTATTTTCAACAATGAGAAAAAAGTAGACGAGTAAACTTCAGTGGTGACCTTGACACTGACACCAAGCCATGATGGGGATGGGGTCATCAAGAGGGAAAACTCAGAATGCCAGAAAAGGAAGTGGTAGTGACTGGGAGAACAAGATCACTCACCTGGCTACCTTTTTGTGGAGAGCTTAGTGAAAAGTCTACAGTTTCTCTGAGATTGGACAAGACATAGCTCAAACTCTTCTTTGGCAATTATTTAATATGCAGTCAGCAAACATATTGCCAAATGTGGTTATGTCTGCAGAGTGAAGAGAGTCACCTACCCCAGCCTGTAGCAAGGCTGGAAGGCTTCCTGGAGGAGGGAGACCTGGGCAGATATATGTAGCACACATCCAGCATATGCTATAGAACAGAAGCATGTAGTACAGCATGGTGTGAACTCTGGGCCCAGACTGAGTGGGGTCAAAGTGGGCCCTGCCAATCACCAGCTATGTGACCCTGGGCAAGTTCCCCTCACTTTTCTGTGCCTTAGTTCCTTCACCCATAACATCAAATAAGAATAGTAGTACTTAGCTCACAGGCTTGACGTGAGATTTTTCATGAAAAGTCAACATATGCAAAGTGCACAGAATGGATATCTTATATGTGATAAGTGCTATATAAATGTTAGCTATAATGAAGGAGATGCGTGATTATTTTTTTTTTAATGAGTAGACTTTAAGCAGTTTTAGGTTTATAGAAAAATTGAGCAGAGAGTATCGAGTTCCCACACACCCGTTCCCTCCACACACCATTTCCCCTTTTATTAGCATCTTGCATGAGTGTGGTGCATTTGGTGCAATATTGGCACATTACTAACTGAATCCACATTCTACGCTAGACTTCACTCTCTGTGCTATACATCTACAGGTTTCGATAAACGCACCTCGTGTACCATCCATCACTGTATCATATGGAATAGTTTCACTGCCTAAACATCCTCTGTGCTCTGCCTTTTGCTCCTCCCTCAATTTCCTATCCTCTGGCAACCACTGATCTTCTGTCTCCACAATTTCACCTTTTCCAGAATGCCATATAGCTGTCATACGGCATGTAGCCTTTTCAGACTGGCTCCGTTCACTTAGCAATATACAATTAAGTTCCCTCCATATCTTTTCCTTGGCTGTATTTTCATAAAGGCTAGGGATATTCACACCAAGTTGAGTGACTATACTCAAAGGAAGCTAAATAAAGGGTCTTTACCTCATCACTCCTTAGTAAGTTCTGCAAATCTTTGCCGTTGGAACTCTTATTTCTAATCCTCCGTTGAAGGCTTTCCCATCACTAAGGCTTTTTGCCTCTAGTGAAGTGACCCCGTTATAATACAAATGTTCCTAGGAAGTCACATTTTATTTTTTTAAGGCTTTTATTTATTTATTTGAGATAGAAAGAGTGAGAAAAAGAGAGCATGAGCAGGGGGCAGAGGGAGAAGGAGAAACAGATTCCTCACTGAGCAGGGAGCCCGATGCAGGCATCGATCCCAGGACCCTGAGATCATGACCTGAGCTGAAGGCAGACACTTAAACCACTGTGCCACCCAGGTGCCCCAAGGAGGTCACATTTTAAATAGGACCTGGACCCATAGCATTTTTCAGCGGGAAGGATCTCAGCATGAGCAGTTAGCCTTCTTTATTTTAATGGAGAATCAGGATAGAGGCTTGCTAAAGAGTTTAGCACAATCACAGCCAAGTGACATGTCACTCACAGCATGTTACCTGTCACCTGAATGCAGGTTTGGATAGGGGCAGTCACCACACACCTGGACCAAAAAACTACAACGCAGGGTTCAACAGAAAATCTTTTGAATCTCATCCATGAACATATACACCGATTAAAAGATTATATAACCCTTCTCAATAATAACAACATTTAAGTAAATCGGACTATTCCTTTACCAATATGTGTGAGACGATTTGTCAGGCGTGCAGATACGCAGGTGAAAATAACGTGCGCTCTCAGAAGGCAGACATAAGCCACTGCCTGAGGCAATCAAGGAAGGCTTCCCAAAAGAGGCGACATTTGGTCGGGCCCTGAAGGATAAGCACATATAGGTGGGAAAGGGCTACAGACAAGCAAGTGAATCTAAGATGAGGAAAGTGTATGATGTTTATCCAGGAGGATGGAGCAGTTCGGCCTGGCTGAGAAAGGGCACACCGGCGTCTGACAGACACGAGGCTGGACACCCCCACGTATGGTGTCAGGGTGACCGTAGCTACAGCTTGTGCTGGGTTCCCAGGGCCGGGGCTGCTCCTCTAGGCTGAGTGTGGAGCACGCCTCCCTGAACACATGACAAAAGGCAGTTTCCAGCAGGTTCTAGAGAACTCCGGGACCCTTTGCTTCCTCCCGGTGTCCTTGGCTGCTAGGTGTCCTCACTGTGTCCCCGAAGAACGTTTCCTTGTTCCTGAAGGGCAGACAATAGAATTCTTCAGAGACTCTCAGGAATGAGACATCGGGGCAGCCTTAATTCAGCCTAAGGGTAGAGGGTGGGCTTGCCTTCCAGGAAAGCCAGCTCCTCCACCAAGTGCCTCCAGCCCTCCTTCTACCCTAGGGCAGCCCTGCGCTTCCTGCTCCTGCTGCGCCTGGGAAAGAAGCGAGCTCCCAGCCAGCCTCCTGCGGAGACAGGGCCCCAAGTGGCCTCAGTTCCAGCCGCCAGTGATGCAGGCCTCCTCCAAGCCACCTCCTCAAGCCCGTCAGAGCACAGGGGGCTCCAGGCCTGCAGATCCCCCTCACAGAGACACCGAGGCCACACGCCAACGCCTGGGCCCAGAGGAGTCAGGGGTGTCGTGGCCCAGGTGCCGCTCTTGGGAAAGGGCGGGCTTGGGGGCTGATTTCCCACCAGCCCTTCCAGTACCTGTGTCCCCCTGGCTGCCCCCTGTCTCTGTGGATGGGCAAGCACTCGGGAACACGCACAGCACATACATCACATGCACACAACACATACATAACACGCAACACAAGTCATACACGTACTACACAACACACACACACAAAGCCACGCACATCACATGCACACAACACATACATCACACAAAACACACACCATACACATACCACACAACACATGCATCACACACATCGCATGCATATAACACATACATCACACACATGCACACACACACACACACACACACACAAGCAGCACAGGTGGCCTTCTTGTTCCCTGCCCTCACACCCAGTGCCTCTCCACACTGTCAATAGTCCCTGATCAACCGCTCCCCCTCCCCCCGCCCATTAATTCTGACACCCTCAGGTACCTGCACACTGTAGCACCACTGCGGGCATGGAGTGTGGGCAGTGCTCAAACCGGATGGACCAGGACTGTCTGGCCACCCAATTACATACTTCTGCACTGGCGTGTAAATCTTTCTCCACCTCCCTTCCTCACCTAGAACCAGAGGAGAAAGAAAAAGAATGGATACCTAATGTCAGATACCTAAATAACAACAGCAGCTGTCGCGGAGTAGAATCTCAGGTAGCTCCCTCCTGCAGCCCCCCTCAACAAGTAATTCAAAGCTTTCAAACAAGCACACATTGGAATGCTCCTTGGGGGTCAAAGAGAGGCAATCAGATGGGGAGGAGCAAAGGCTCAGGGGCAAATCCTGTCGCATTTAGTCCAATTTTTATTGTAAAGGACAGGAACGCCACTCAAATTGCCTTGTAAGAGGTTAAAAACATTATTGCTTTGGCAAACCTGATCAATACTCCTAATATCTCTCCTTCTGTTCTTCCCTTGCATTGAGCGCACCCTATCTCCTAGTGAGACACACAGGCTGTGTCTCTCTCCTCCACACCCACTCTGACACCACATTTCCTAGCCTGGGTTGCACCTGCCTGTGAGCACGCAGGGAAACATAAATGAAGGAGAGGAGTACCATTCTCACGTCGCTTCTTTAAAGGAGAAACTAACTGCTCCCCTATCTTCTTCTGCTCTTGCCCCTTGGCTGAGAAAGGGATCCCTGGCAGCAGTCCCTCTAGATGGAGAGATGGGAGGCATATGCTGAGAATGGCAGAGCTACTCTTGCAGCCTTGGACCTTTTACCTCTGGACTGTGATATGAGACAGAAGCAAACTTCTATCTTATCGAAGTCCTGCTGCTGGCAAGTCTTTGTTGTAGCAGCATACATACCCTCTCACTGACTAACACAATTCCCTTCAGGTGTGGCTTGATCCAGCAGTTTTCCAACCATGTTACCCAGGATCTATTTCCTTTCATTGTCTCTGATGTGCTTCCAATGGTGTCTGTCTTATTCTCAGAATCTACATGTCCCCTTCCCTAACTGGTCCCTATACCCTCACCTCACCCTAACCACAGCCCTCGAACAGCTTCGGGGGCTTCTGTGATGCTAACAAAAATTGCTTTTATAAATACAGACTTCACCTTCTCACAGAACACACTCTAGAGAAGAGTGGTATTTCCTTCTATTAGTATTGACAAGGGCAAGAGGGACACTGAACACAGAAAGATAAGCTGGCAAAATTATATGACCTGGGTCACTCAGTGATCTTCTTTGCACATCTTGTTTAACTGTTTATCTAGAGCCATTAGATCAGGATTTACATGGAGTACAATGGCCTCTAACGTTCACAGAGTGTGCTTCCAGGGCCCTCTTGGGTTTCTATTGTAGGAGGCAAGTACCTATTTCCCACAATGTCCAATCAAGACACACAATGGAGGAAACAAATTCCCCTAAATGAAATTAAGTGCTGTTAGGAAGTAGAAATGAATACTGGGAAGCTAAACAATGGTAAATGTCCACTCCATCACCTATATGCTAATATTATCCAAACCTGTCACTAGCCTGAACCCTCTCCAGTGGCTCGGGACAGGACATGTCTCCAGAATCCATCCATTTCTCAATCCCACCACCTTATGACACTAGCTATGTGGTCATCATGTTTCTACTGGACATCATCCAATACCCCCCTCAACTGGGCCTTCCCATTTCCCATCTTGCTTTCCTCTAATCCTTCTTCTTCTTCTTTTTTTTTTTTTTTTACCATAATCAGAAGGGTCTTTCCTAACCTGCCATACAACATCATCCTCTAAAAATCTGGCCCCTCCAACTCCTCCAGCCTTAGTAATTACAACCAGCCATTGCTGCACTCCCACCACCCGAGAGCTACACCATCTGCTCTTAGTTCTTGAACCACTCAGTCCTCCAGTGCTTCTCAATGTGCTTTCCTTCCACTCACACACCTCCCCTATAATTTACTTTTTGAGTACTCAGGTAAGCTTCATTTCCTCCAAAAGGCCCTCCTGACCAGTGAACTAGGTGAGCCTCCTTCTCTTTTTCATAACACAGAATTCTACTTTTGAAACACTCATCAGATCTTTTTTTTTTTTTTTTTTTGATACTCATTTACTATGTGCCTTCTCTTCTTGGCTGTAAGCTCCTTGCATTGCATATCATAAATCAGATAAATGTTTTAAGTGAGAATCAACTCTGCAAGTTTCCAAATTACCACTCTGCCAATGCCTCTGCTTATTCAGGTATCACCTTCTAAGCTCCCATCAGGTGCCAAGTCTTTCTTTGCTAGCCCTTGAAGCTGCAGAGAGTAAAGAGGTGTGATCCATACCTTCAGGACACTCAGAGTCTAGTATACGAGTGGACAGTTTAAAGGCAGAGGCCTTGGTTCCCTCACCTGTAAAATGGGGCTGTCTGCTAAAGCAGATGTCTCTGGTACCTTCATCACACCCTAATTTCAGCTGCAACTATGAGGAGTATTTCCACGCAAGCTCAGCATCATCTTGTACTGCCACCTTTCCACCTCCATCAAGCATCTTTCATCATTCAGCATTCTGCCCCAGGAAGCCCCAGGGCTTCCTCCAATATTGCCATCATCTACTTGTTCTGTGTAGGTAAGCTCAGTTCAGAAACGCAGAAGCATCAAGGACCCCAAGACCTCAGGACAGTTCCTAATCAACATGGCATATCTGGTGGGTAAATGCTCCAGCCACCCACTTTTCTAGAAGTCAGAACTGAACCCACACTGCCTACCACAGTGACCTCAAAAACACAAATTTATTTTGTCTTTTCCTCTTTCCCTGTCTTCCTCACTCTGGTCCCTCAATCCTTCTTGGGATCCTCTGTACAGGTACCCAAGTCCTTGTATCAGGCTCTACTTTGAGTGAAACCCAAATCAGGGCACCGTATTCACAAAGTTATTCCAAAAATTACCTATAGTAGCATGAGTGACATTCTAAACAAATTTCTTAGCACACTGTCCACGCTTAATAAATTGTGGGTATTAATGTAAACTATTATATTCTTGGTGGGGGGAGGAACAAGTGTAATCCAATAAGATGAATGCTATAATGGAAGCATAAAGTGGTTGAAAGCACAGAATGAGAACAGGTGAAGCAGCCCTGAAATTTGGAGGAAATCAAGGATGCTTCACAGAAGTTTCTCTCAAACTGAGCTTTTCTAAAGGCCCACATATCAGGAGAGAGAATTCCCAAGAAGGGACCTAGAAAGAATGCAATAATGGCATATGGAAGAACACGGAATGCTGTGGGAAGCATACACAGTTCCGTATCACAGGAGATGGTTTTTAGGGGTAGAAGTGGAGGGCACAGAGTGCCTTGGTCTCAAGGAAGCCCCTACCGAGGGGAGAGACAAAGCCTGAGACACCCCCCAGAGATGGGCCACCAGGGCTCTCCTGCAGATAGCTGCAGAGAGGGATACACAACGTTCACTATCCATCTACACACATGCTTTCCATGCTTCTGTTTATTTACACTCTGCCTGGCTGGATGGAATCAAGGCATAATTCATGACCCACCCCTTCGGCACCCTGCAGAGAGGGGGAAGCAGGGACCATCCCTGTCAAGTGCCAGATGTTTGGCAGGGGCCTAAGGGCTGCTGATGGCTTTGGAGGTAAAACAGGAAACTCTTCTAGGGCAGGAAGCCTGGAAGTGCAGAAGTCTGCCGAATGAAAGACAAGTGGCTTCAGAAATGTAGAGGATGACGAGACTCGGAGCACAGTCGAACACATCTGGGCTGCAGTCCCAGCCTTGCTCCCCGCCTGGCTGTGTGGTCCCCAGCAAGGCACTTCCTCAACCTGAACCTCAATTTCTCCAACTGATGTCCCTTCCAGCCCCAAGATTCCCAGAGTCCATGAGGCAGGACATGGATCGAACTTCACTTTGGAGCTTGAAGAGGATGGTGTTATCCCAAAGCTCCTTTTCCCTCTGAATGAGCTGGTGGAATGAGAGGTCTTTGAACCAAAGGAGTTAAAAACAAAACAAAACAAAAACAAAAACAACAAAACAAAACAAAAACAAAAACACTGAGGCCTAATCACCTGGCTTTGGAGTAAACAATGACTTTTAACCACTGGGACACGTGAAAGAATAGATGGGATTGGGTGTGAAGGTGGGTGGGGAAAGAGCCAGACTGGCTCTTTGGAAATGCTGGTAGGCTAACTCACTTTCATCTGCTTATGTTAGTCCAAATTTGGTAGCCAAGGGATCCCTGGGTGGCTCAGCAGTTTAGCACCTGCCTTTGGCCCAGGGCGTGATCCTGGAGCCCTGGATCAAGTCCTGCATCAGGCTCCCTGCATGGAGCTGCTTCTCTCTCTCTCTCTCTCTCTCTCTCTCTCTCTCTCTCTGTGTGTCTCTAATGATTAAATAAATAAAATCTTTAAAAAAACAAATTTAGTAGCCAAGAGCTACTAAATTTTTGCTCAAGGTTTTCCCTGTCTCATGTCCCTCTCTGCATCCTGCTCTAGCCGTGTTAGATGAACTACTCTGCATTCTCCAAAAATGCCCTTATCTCCTTCTTATTTTTCTTTTTTCATATTGTGCATTCGTTCAACCAGTAAAGAAAGAAAATGCTGATCAGCTGCAAATTCAAGATTTGTTTTTAAGTGAGTAACTTATTTCGCAATTAGTAATCCAAATAATGCTCTGGTACATGCTGTTTTTTGCTCAATAAAACAAATACTTTTCTAATTGGTTGCGTAGATATTTTATATAATTAGTAAAAATAAGCCATGTATGAAAATTCTAAACCTGCCATTCAAGGAACGGATCATAAAAGTCCTTCACTGGATTTTAAAGACATTCAGCTATAATTTCTTCCATAAGCCCGAAGGCTGGCTGTCAAAGTGATAGAAGCTGTGAGGTTTCTTATTTCAAATATGAATTTTTTATGGTGTGGTCTACCTATGTGGGCAGGAAACTTAGGAAAAGGCAGGTAGGTTTCTCCGCATTGAAACAGGAATGAAAAGAAGTTGGTGAAAGTCTATCTCTTTGAGTAAACACACTGGTTGCCTTTTCTACTCACAGGGTAGACTTGTTATAAAACAGGGGCAGAATTATTTGGTTTCCTATCACTCTGGGTAGGAAAGTGCCTTGTACTTTGCCCATTCAATTGTCTCCACGTGGAACACCTCTGCTCCTCCTTATGCATCCTTCAACTCTCACCTCAAATGCGTCCTTGTTTATTTTACCAGTGGTTGGATGACTGGAATGGGCCCATGGTCATAAAGTACATCAGAGGCAGACCAAGAGCAGAACAGGCTTCTAGCTACCCTGTCCTATATTCTTCCCTCCACACCAGGGTTGCCCAAAGGGCACGGGGTCCTGAGTGTTTAGTTGTTTTCTGTTATCTGTCTCCCTCTCCGTTTTGCTAGAAAAGTCTTAATCCTTGTTAATACCAAAGGCTATAGAATATCCTGTAGTTCAGCTGCAATTTAGCAACCATTATTTTGTAAATTTAACACAGCACTTTCCAAGTCATTTCAGCCTTTTCCTTCTACAACATCCATTAACGTCTTATAGAATTACATTTCCGGAAAATACAATTTGGGAAACACTGCTCCCTATCATGATTGCTCCTCTGCATTTCCTCCCCACCTCTTAGCTGGGGAACCAAGAAAGACCTTTGTTATATAAGTGAGATGCTAAGATATTTGGCCTCTTTTGTGGCTATAGGAGAAGTCTATTTTACATTTAAGTAAGAACCAAATCCAAAGAAAGTGGACAAAAAGAATGAAAGACAATTTAGGATAGAAGAAGGAAATGTTCAGTTAACATATGTTCTACAATAAACATGTATTTGTTTTCAATTTTAAAGATACTTTAAAATTATGAGAATTCTATTACAAGGCCAAGCAGATCTTACTAAAGATTTGCAGGTTAAAAACTGGGAAAATGTGATTTTTTGCAATTTTAAGACTGCGAAACTATTGCTTTACAATATTTACCAGATTCCAGGTCAATTCCCATCACTACCTTAAATTAGTTTTTGGCTCACCCCCACGGAGGTGATCTAGATTCCCTTGCCCCACTGAGAGCCAGATATGTAAGTCCACCCTGATTGCTGAATTGGCGGAAGGGTCCTGCCAGTGGACTAAGTAAGCCCTGGGCCATCCCAATTCCTAGAGATTCAGAATCCCCACCGCCAAAGCTATGAGGCTCTCCCACAGAGGGTCAATGGAGAAGAAAAAATCAAGACAGGTGAGACCGTGAGGAGTTCTGGGAAGTTCACGGGCCTTGAAATCAGACCAGCCTGGCTTCGAATTCTGGGTCTCCCTCTTACTGTCATAGACCCAAAAGTTCCATATCCTCTCTGAACACCGTTTATTTCCTTTGGAAAGAAAATGGCCAGAGCAAAAGATGATAGGATTGTCAGGAGGTTTAAACCTGCTGAAGTAGGTGACAGAGGTGTTCCCTGGGGCCTCTGTTCCTGCACAGAGATCTCCAAAGGAACAGCTGGAGTCCCCTGTGAATGTCTGAAGCCCTCCTCCAGATATCTGCAAATTCTAGGGGCATCCCTTGCATATATATATATATATATATATATATATATATATATATAGAGAGAGAGAGAGAGAGAGAGAGAGAGAGAGTGTGTGTGTCTAGGCTCCTATGTTAAAGTTGCAGACTGTCCCCACTCAGCATTGAGAACAATATAAAATTCAGTCCATTCTTCAGTTTCTAGCAATAGCAATAATGATCACCATCATCATAATAAAATCACAGTTTATGAACATAGTACTACTTACTGACGTTCCAGAGGGAGAGATTTACATTTAAAACATTAGGAATTTCCACATTAAGGTACAGCCTGTCCTTAAGACTTTCTTGGCCTCCTGCACACTACCAGGTGCCGTTCTCCATGCTCCACCTCACTGGCTTCTTCACTTGCACTGCACTTTCTGCACCTCCCCTCTCTTCTCTTCTTCTAGAGCAAAAAGCAAATTCCTCTCACATTCTCAGCCAGAGGAGTTTGACTCTTCCTTTGTTGCTGAAACTCCTGATAATGCCTTTATTCCCAAATAGTTTTTCCAGGTATTTTCATAAGAAAGACAGTTATCTCCCTGAGTGGAATTCTAGCCATTAAGACCAAACATTTAAAAAATCACTTCAGGGACACCTGGGTGGCTCAGGGTCCTGGGATTGAGTCCCTCATCAGGCTCCCTGCAGGGAGCCTGATTCTCCCTCTGCCTGTGTCTCTGCCTCTCTCTGTGTCTCTCATGAATAAATAAATAAAATCTTTAAAAAATAAATAAATAAATAATCATTTCATTATGCACAGATACAGAACCAGTACTGCAATAGTGGCAAGGAGCAGAGCGGGCTGGATGTCTTGTCTTCATTGCCCTATATCTTGTCTATCTGTGTGAACATAGGTGACACGTCAAGTCTTGTGTCCTAACATGTAAAATGAAGATTATAACAGCACTAAACTCATAGGGTATTTGTAAGAATTAAATTAGTTAGTACATGGAGAAAACTCAGAACACTGCATGGCACATGATAAAGTCTCAATAAGTAGTAGTTATTTGCTTTTATTAACCAAGATCGACTCCATTTCCTCTGAGCCCTTTTTTCATCCTGGGACTATAGCTCTTTTCATCTTGCATCACCTACTTTAACTGCAGCCGACATCTCCTAAGGTGTTACCAAGAATATGTACCATTTTGAGCACTGCGGTTCATTATCATGACAAACTTCTAGCCGATGATACTTGGCTGGAGACAGTGATATGACTACACAAAAGCAATGCACTAGCAGCCTGGCATAACAATTTGGAGTCAGACAACCCAGGTTCAACTGTCAATTTGGAAATGTCCTTGCAGTGTTATCTTGGATAAGTTGGTTGACCTCTCTGAGATGGTTTCCTCATTTGATAAATATGAGTAAAAATAAAACCTACCTTACAGAGTCGAGAGGATTAGAGATATAACATGTAGGGAAACATATATGCTTAGTACCTGGTACCTGCTCAGTGGGTTAGATGGTGGAGGTGGTCATGGACATGGAGGTATAGACATAGAGGTGGTCGTAGTAGAGGTGGTGGCGGTAGAGGTGCTGGTGGTTAAGATGGAGGTGGTACAGGTGGTAGAGGTGGTGGAGGTAGAGATGATGCTGCTGAAGGTGGTGATGGTGGTGATAGAGGTAGTATAGGTGGAGGTGCTGGTGGAGGTGGTGGAGGTAGAGGTATTGGTGGTGATGATGGAGATGGAGGTGGTGGTGGGGGTGGTACAGGCAGAGAAGATGGAGGGAGTAGAGGTGGATATAGCAGAGGCTGTAGAGGTGGAGGTGATGGTAATAGAGGTGAGGTGATGGTGGTGGGGATAGTAGGGGTAGAGGAGGTGGAGGTGATGGATGTAGTGGAGATGGAAGTGATGGTGATGGAGGAGTAGAGATGCAAATGGTGGAGGTAGAGGTTGTGGAAGTGGAAGTGGTAGTAGAGGTAGAGGAGGTAAAAGTGGTAGCAATGGAGGTGGAGGTGGTGGCGGGAGAGATAGTAGAGGTGGAGGAGATGGAGGAGGTGGAGGAAGAGGTGGTGCGGGGGTGGGTAGTAGAGGTACAGGTGGTAGAGGTGAAGGTGGTGGTGATGGAGGTGCAGGTCATGGTGGTGGAGGTGGGAGAGGTAGAGGAGGTAGAGGGAGTAAACAGCATAACCTGTAGGTTTACATGGAGTCTCGTTCACTATTTTTCACCCGAGAGGCTGTGTACTCATATTTACAGTACACTACTTCCCAAGTCCTACTTACAAACAATCTTTGAAGCACACTGAGAATATCCCTCACCCACAAACTCATCAATAGCAGTAACTATGGATAAGAGTTTCACAATTTTATTTTGTCCATCTATTTATAGATCCCTGAGATCATGCTGTATAGATATTTTGTATCCTGCTTTTTACTTAACACAATATTAAAAGTATATTCCCATGCCTTTAAGTTTTTTATATACTTTATTTTAACAACCACATATTGTAAAGTTCTGCCATAATTTATTTAACAACTCTCTTTTTACTGGGCATTTAGGTTGTTTCCAATTCTTGACTATTATAAATAATGTAGCAATGAACATTTTTGTCTGCATTTTGGATGATTTCCTTCGGCTGAATTCCTAGACACAGAATTACTGGGCCAAAAAATATGAACTCACAATACAGATTGCCATACTGTTATCCTGATCCTTCACATATCTGAAGACAATGGTCATGTTCCCAAGTCTTTTTCTATAAGCAAAACATACCCAGATCCTTCCATCTTCCTCACGTAATTCAGTTCCTGGTGCTGCCCCCATTCTTGCCCCTTTTCTGGGGATGACTCCTAAGCTGACATTTCAGGTTCTTCTGGCTCTGACCTACTTTACCTTTGCCCCTCGTCTGTAACATCTCACATCACTCTGCGGGCACCTTCCCATCCATGGCCTCCCCATGTACACCCAGATACTGCATTCTGCTGTTCATTTGTGGATTCTATTCCTTTAGTCCAGAATGCCTTTCACACTCTTGATGCCTGGGCAACTCAAGCTCATTGGTCAAGAGAGGGCTCATTGGCCACCTCCCCTCTGAAGGCTTCTTGATTCCTTCCTCCCTGCCCCAGGCAGAACCAAACTGCTCTGCCACCTAGTACAGAGTCCCAGCACCAAACAGATGACCCGCTTATATGTGGATAATTCAGAAGTATTTAATAAAGGCATTCTTTAGGGAGATGTGGGCAGGCTGGAGGGAAACTCTAAGAAATAGCACAGTACCCATAAGCCGGTGAGGCTTTTAACATCCCCATGTCTGAAGGACAGGAAGAGGTTACCTGGAGCTCAGCAGGACGGAGTGGTGTGGGGAGGAGCTATGATTTCTCTCAAGACACAAAGTCAGTCCAAGGTAACCCCTGGAGAATAATACCATGACTTTTTTCTTCTTTCTCTTTTCCATCTCCTGCCCAAGCTCCCATTAGCAGAACCCAATCAAATCCAGGGACTAGGAAACCCACTGATTCAGTGCATACAGGTCAGCATCCTGGAGTACGGAGCATGGTAGAGAAGGGTGGAGAGCAGATCTGAAGAGCGAAGAGAAGAGCCCCATCTCATCCTATTAAAGCTCATTACCCCTTATTATAGTTAATTACCAGCAGGTATGCTTCACCATCTGGACCGAATAGATATTGCCTCACACACCTCCAAACCATCTTCTGCACTATGACGTGACCACTTTGCTCTCTTAGTCAACATTCTTAAGAGCCCCACTGTGTCCCCAGTGCCTACAGAGCCAAAAAAAATAAAGTAAAAAGTATTAGCATGACTAATGCCCCTGGTGGCTGGGCCCTTGCCTTCCTCCTCATGTCCTCAGGGCCACCTCTCCCTTTCCTCCTACTTCACAATCCAGCAACATGAACGCATGTCACTCCCTGAACACAGCATTGCCTCAAAGGGTCTATTCTTTTGTCCTGACCACACTACCCCCATTGGAAACCTCCTACTCATTCTTTAAGGCTCTGCTCAAGGGCACCTTGCACTGTGAAACCCCCTGCCCCCACCCCCAGACAACTCTGGGCTTCTTCTCCAAAGTTCCTTTTACGGCCTATGTTTTATTAGTACTTTACATTATAGACGTTTATAACTCTGTATCCCCCAAATAATCTACAAGCTCCTCTAAGGCAGGGACCACATCTTTCCTCATCTATTTCCCTGGTACCTAAAGTCTCTGACACATTGTAAACACTCAATATCAAATTAGTGAATGAAACATTGAATTGAATAAAGATATTTGCAATTTAGGTAGAATTCTCATTTGCTGTATAGGATTTTTTTTTTTTTTAATGTATGCTTGCTCTTTATGTACTTATAGGGGATGAGTGTGTGACAGAGGGCAGAAGCTTATGTCCTGGGCATCTCTCAGAACCAGGTGGCACTGGCCTCCATCTGTTCTGAGTAGAATTTCTGCATGAACGTCGGCATCCTCGGGAGGACAAGTAGGAGATCCATGTAGAGCCTACCCATTGTACATCCATTTGACAGATGGACCCTGTTAACAGGTAACTTGCCAACAAGCCCTTAGGAGCTCTTGTGTCTGCTTCCTAAATCCATTTTGGAGCAGAAATCCATTTTATTAGCTGAAGACAGAATAGACCAATTCTAAATATTTGGAAAAGCTTAATCTTGCAAATTAGCTAGCTGTCCTCTGGCCACATGGTGGCCACTTGTGTGGGAGGGAAGCAGGCCCATCTCAGGACAGACCTTTCTCTGTTTCTTGAGAAAACACAATAAAACACCCTTCTCCTTTCATCCACATCTGGCGGCTGCAAAAACAGTGACCCGTGGAATTCACATTTTCATACTTGACAATGGTAGGCCAGCGTCCAGAGGTTATTCTTGCTGTGTTTATGAAAGAGTGAAGCCTGTCAGGATAAGAAGGCTTCTGATGAAGTGCTTATTGAGAAAACATGCAGAGATTTCTGTTTCCCCAAATTAGAGAAGGAGCTTATGATAAGAAACCTTTTCATTGATTTCCCCTCCTCCACTGCTTTCCTGCTGTCCGGCAGCATAATTACAAGCCCCAAGGTTTGGCCTGGTGAAGTCCTAGAGAAAATTCTCCAAAGTGGAATAGGTCAGGTCAATAACTCTCAAAACCAAGGAAATCACCCTGTCTCTATACTAGGGCCAGCATGCTGGCTGAACTGAAAAAGGAGATCTGTTGTTGGGGGTCGGGTTCTTAACTGCATGCTGATTGGCCAGTGGGAGTGGCCTGGGGTGAAGAGAAAAGCACCTTCTGAGAACACTAGATTGGAGGCAGGTAAATCCCAGGATGAAAGAGGGACACCAAACAGAACAAGACTCAGCAAGGAAGTTATAGGACAGAGCAGAGCAGCGGTGAGACAGGATTCAGAGTTCATGGGGACGCGGGGAGGGATGCTTAGGGCCATTCCTCCGCTAACTAGCAGGCAGCTTGATCGCTTAGACTGCCTGGTGCGTAGGTGTGAGTCTACTGAGAGCACTGAAGGGACAGCCTAAGTGGGTATTGATGAGAAAGTATATTCAGCAGTCATTTTTGCCCTCGTTGATATAAAAGTAGGAGAAATTAGTTTGCTGAGTCACTGATCGGTTCATTCAACAACATTGCATTAGACTTTTACTCCCTCATGGGCCCTGTCCTGGGCCCTGAATTTACAGAGATACAGCAGACATTCTCTGGGCACTGAACAGGCTCCCTGATCTCCACCAGGCACCCGCTCTCTGGGCCTCACTAGAGCAGGAGATTTCTAAACCCCATATCAGGCCAGGGCATTCCGGGATCAAACCCCCGCAGTGGCTCCTCTTTAAGGAAAGGGAGTAAGTCTCAGCCCCTTAGCATGGCACACAACCCCCTCCTACCTCTCCGGCCTGACCACGGTACCCCTGTCCCAACCTAGCCCAAGATCTCTGCCTCCAGGCTCATGGTGATATTTCCTCTTCTGTGCCTACCCAATCCTTCTGGGCCTGCAGTTGTTCCCTTAGATGTTACTGTCCAACCCCAACACCAGACTGTGGTCCTGTGGTCCTCAGGATGTCTGCATATCCTGTCACATAGCCCGCATTCCCCACTGTCTTCGAAGCACTCTTCCTGCCTGCTTCCCTTCTCTGCCTCTCTTAGGAGCCTGACAACTTCACAAAGGTGACTGTCATCCTCTTCACCTTGTTATTTCCCTACACACAGTGAAAGGAAGGGTGCTTATTCGTCCGTGCTCAGAATAATCACGCCTGGACTGCCGCCTACATTGTTCACCCCAGGCTAGACACTTTCATAACTATCTCATATAATCTTTACAAAAACTGCAAGAGGATCACATTAAGATCTCACTTTCCAGGTGTGAGTCTGTGACTCAGAGAGGGTGAGGAATTTGCCCAAGGTCTCAGAGCTCAGAAGCGGTGGGTGGCAGCAGGATAAGAGAGTACTCTCTTTCTCTACGGCCACTGGCCACTGCAGGGTCATTCGTGCCAGCCCAGCCATCTGCACTTTAGTGACAGCTCTGCTACCCGACCCAGAAGAGAAGGAGGAGGAGGAGGAGGAGGAGGAGGAGGAGGAGGAGGAGGAGGAAGAGGAACTCTAACACACCTCACTCCTCAGAGATAATCAAGGCTACTCTAGTTTTATTTCTAAAGGAGTGGCTTTTCTTACCTAAAGGTTGTGTTGCTAAGGGTTTGGATTCTATTCAAAGGGATTAATCTTTTTCTAATGGGCCTCTGAACGTAATAATGGGAGAAAGTATGCAGGATGAAGGCTTTTGTGTGTGAAGTCTCCTGAGAAAGTGGTAACAAATCCCCAGGAAGGATACTGGGGAAGGGAACCTGAATGGGACCTGTGGGGTCCTCCTGGCTTCTGGATCCCACTCTTGAGGGTGATGGATAGTGGGTGGGATGCATGCTGGTACAAAGAAGAAAATCCAGTCCCCAGGCCAGCAATGCCATGCAAGGCAGGCTCAACAGAACAGAGGTCTGCACACTTTTTCCTCATGTACCCTTAAAACAGCTCTGTACCCCCTCACACATTTTAAGTTGACATCTGAAGTTTTTCAGCGAAACTTTAAACAACATGTTGTAAATATTGACATTTTAAAATAAAATTGCTACATTGCTCTTTTGCATGTACCCTATTTGGTCTAAATACCAGTTACTTAAAACCCACCACAATCCATTTGAAAAATGTACAAACAAACTCTTCTGTAGCAGCTGGAGATGGTACATTATTCTTTTTTCTTCTCGAAAAACTCCTTGAACTCCTGTTTCTAGGTCACTTCTCCCACAGGATTGTATCCTAATGTATTAGATTTTTTATGCTAGAAGCTTAGTCATTTATTGATCACTCAGCACTTCTGTGAAATGTATGCATAAATTTTAAAATTGATTTACTTTCCTGAAACCATAAAGCAATAGGTGTTTAAAAGAGGGGTGGGGAGGGAGATGATGAAAGGTGCTGTGGGAAAGAAAGGAGGATTTGCCAGAAGGAAAACTGTTGGTGAGATCAATGGTAGGAAAAAACATATATGGAAGTTGAGGGGCTAGAAGTTGATTCCCCTAAAACTATCTATGCCTGCACATTTCTTGAAGAGTCTTTAGGGGGCAGCCCACGTGGCTCAGCGGTTTAGCTCCGCCTTCAGCCTAGGGCGTGAATCCTGGAGACCCGGGATCCAGTCCCACATCAGGCTCCCTGCATGGAGCCTGCTTCTCCCTCTGCCTGTTTCTCCCTCTGCCTGTGTCTCTGCCTCTCTCTCTCTCTCTCTCTCTCTCTCTCTCATGAATAAATAAAAATAAAAATAAAAATCTTTAAAAAAATAAATAAAAGTCTTTAGGTACCTCCACAGGGGCATGTGCCTCAGACTCAAGATGATGAAGCGGAGGTCTGAGTTAAAGCCACGTCCTCCTGACCCCAAACCCCTTCCTTACCAGCAGCTTTCGAGCTACTAGATAGTCAGGGAGTGAATGTGATCTACACCCACCTGTGCCTTAAGTTCAAACCAAAATCCCTCAGCAACCCTGAGATGCTATTCGGACAGCTCCACAACATCTCAAAACTCCCATTAGCTCTATGGGAACCAGTGGATATCCAACTGGGAAGAGCACCCGTGCCTGGACGGCAGGGCTAGACAGGACACAGGAGTTCACTCTGATCTGGGAAGAGGCAGCAGCGGTCACCACTACAGTTCCCATGAGCCCTCATCTCCAGACCCTGGTCTCATCTGTCAACCCCCAACTACCTGAAATACTTTCCCCACTATATTATCCGTGTTGTGCGCCCAACTGGAAACATTCATTCTTTGGACTTTGATGATTTTACTTAAGTATCACCTCCTCTGACTTATTTAGCAAAACCGATTACCATATCCTCTGCATATTAAGTAGTATTCTTAAACTCAGCACATTGTGCTATCTATGTGTGAGTGACTGTGTCTTGCCTTCTTTGGAGGCATGAACCATATCTAACCATCCAGTGTCCCATTTAATCAATAACTGGGAAATGACTAAAGTCATGAAGGGACATTCAAAGGAAATGTTTCTAGAAAAAGTTTAATGGGCCAATTATGTGTGTGTGTGTGTGTGTGTGTGTGTGTGTAAGATTTAGGTACTTTTTTCTTTTTTAAGTGATATTTAGGTAGTATTTTTTGTGTTTTTTTTTAAAAAGATCTATTTATTTATTTTAGAGAGAGCGAGAGATACACACACACACAAGGGAGGAGCAGAGGGAGAAACAGAATCTCAAGCAGAGCCCACACGGAGTACAGAGCCTGACATGAGGCTCAGTCCCGCAACTCTGAGATCATGACCCAAGCTGCAATCAGAAGTCAGATGCTTAACTGACTGAGCCACCCAGGCACCCATTTTTAATGTCAGCTGTTGAAGCTACTTACTTTGGCCCCTAAAGTATACCATGCTCAGGAAAAATGGCTTCAGATGCTCTACAGGAGCTGCAGCACATAGTGAAACCTATGTTCATTTTCTTTTTTCTTTTTTTTAATATTTACTTATTTATTATTTATGATAGACATAGAGAGAGAGAGAGGCAGAGACACAGGAGGAGGGAGAAGCAGGCTCCATGCCAGGAGCCCAACGCGGGACTCGATCCCGGGACTCCAGGATCATGCCCTGGGCCAAAGGCAGGCGCTAAACCGCTGAGCCACCCAGGGATCCCCCTATGTTCATTTTCTGTTTGCATTCCATCCATCTGTTGCTAAACACCACTGAAAAAGACCTTGATCATTTTGGAAAACACAGGGCATCCCAGGTAGCAGAAGGTAAAGTCATCAAGAATTGCACGACCATCTTATTAGGATGTAAAACAGTACATTTAGCCAGGACTGTCTTAGCTCCTAGAGAAATGTGTCACCAAACATGTCACACAAGCCACTGTGCTGGGCTAAGTAGAATTCATTTTGATCCTTCAGATGTTGGTTTTGTTCTTGAATTCCTCAGATGTTCTGACCCCACCTACCCCACGGATGGACCTTACTTATGGATGTAGAAATTTAAATCATTATCGTACTATAGGTAGATTATGCTTAATTTCTCTAATTTCACTTTTATTTTATGTTCTTCAAAATAAAATTTTCATTTCAATCCTGTATAGATTTGATTCCCTGAATCAGTTTATTGTCTCCATCCCAGTTTATTAATTATAGCTTCCATCATTGTGAATTTTATTTTGTGGCTATAATAGCTACCAAACCCAATTTCTCATATCATATAATGCAGATCTAATTTCCACAAGAAACTTTGATTAATCCATACATTTTTTTTTCTTGTTTGGTTCAATAACAAAGATGTGCATATGCAGATTGAATCACTGCCAGTTTTCTTTTGTGGTGACTCCTTACCTACATTCAGTGTGCCCTGGGAAAGACTTTGCAGTTTCAAATGATACCAACACATTGTGATCCTTTGGTCAAGCTTAGTCTAAATTAACAATAAGATGGAAAGTTTTACTCAGGATTTTGTTGGTCACAACAGGAAGGATTAGAAAACAGCGGGGGGGGGGGGGGGGGGGGGGAGGTGTCAAGCCACTCTGTTTCCTGCTTGAACAAACAGGTGTATAGAGGACCCAGGACACAGAATATCCAGATGAGGCCTGAATACAAACAGCATAAAGATGAGGTTGAGGAGTTTCGATGGGGACAGTGTGTGAATGGCTTTGAACATGGTCAAGATGCAGTTCAATTACAACTGCTGTTGGGGCTAGGTCACCCTTTCCAAGCATCTGGCCCTCCAGTCTCCTGGCTTCTGGGAGGAATCATCAGTCTGGTCCGAGGCTACATGGAGTGTGCTGTTCTTGGGCTGTGACCCCTTTTAGGCCAGCACATGTGTGCTTTGTTTCCTGCTTCAACCACGTGCCTCAGTTGTGGGGCAGAAACTGAGCACAGTTAGGAAGAGACAGTGAACAGCAGGGCACAACCCAGGCATTTCTGGGTCCTGGGTTGAGACACAATCATAAAATATCCTCAGGGACACCTAGGTGGTTCAGAGGCTGAGCATCTGCCTTTGGCTCAGGTTATGATCCCGGGTCCTGCTTCTCCCTCTGCCTATATCTCTGCCTTTCTCTATGTGTCTCTTGTGAATAAATAAATAAAATCTTTAAAAAATATATTTTTTTAAATATCCTCAAATTTTCACCATTCTTCCTCGAGCAAGTTGCTTAAACTTATGCAGGGTCCATTTTCTCACGTGTAAAATGAGAGAGCTGGTGAGAATTCATGAAAAGAACTTCTCTCAGGGAGTGCTCACTGTAGGCCCGGCACTCCTCTAGGTGCTTTACGGAAAAGGGCTCACCCCGCAGAACAACCCAATCAGGCAGGCACTAGTACGACTCTCTTTACAGCAGGAAACCAAAGCCCAGAGAGGTTAATAACTTGTTCAAGATTTCACAGTTAGTTCTGGGTGGACTTGAACCCTGGGACTCTACTTGTTAAGTAACCCCCTCACCAACACACACACACATACACACACACACACTCGACCTAATTAATTAGCATGAGTGTCTGAGGTTTTTAGAGCAAATGGACTCCTTGATTGGGAAACCTGCAGAAGTGCCCTGCCAGAGGGCTAAGCATAGAGGTGACATGATGAAATGTAAACTTTAGAAAGATTGTTGTGCCTATCCTCTCCCAAGGTTAGGACTGAAGTACCCTCCCTAGGATGTGGGAAGTCACGTGAAAAAAAATAATAAATTCAGACTGCAGACTCTAGAACAGGAAGGGCTTTCCCATGTCAGCTGCCCTGACCCCCTGCTGTTGTCTGAGATCCCCAGGGGAGGACCTGGGCACAACACTGAGGCAAGTTAGAGCAAGCTCCCATTCCAGCAGCTCCTTACCTCAGTTCTAACCCAGTCCTCCAGTGCCACACTGCCTCAACAGCATTCGGGAAAAGAGTAAAAAGAATAACCCAGCCAGTGCGATCATGGTGTTCTTGTGTGAAAGAGCCCATAGACACACCCCTCAATGCCTGACCTCCGCTTAGCCTCTCAGATTTCTCTGGAAATAACACTCTCCTTATCCTGCACAGTTCCCAGCAGACTTATCGTTGGCCTTTCCCTGGGAACAGAGGTACTTCAGAGACATCTACTTCTGACTGTCAGAATGAGAAAAACATCTGAATGGTGTTGGAGGGGTGGGGTGCAAGGTTTCAGTTCTTTTGATGCTTTTAACCTCTGTTTTAACCCACTGCAAACTTATCAGACACCTCCTTTTTCCCTCTGCGTTTCCCCCTCTCCCCTTACCTAGCCATCTCTCCAAGTGCCTGGCCTTTGCAGACAGCCCACTTAGATCTGGATCATAACTTTTCCATGGCATGGTTGCACAGCCCCTGAGCAAGTCACTAAGTACCTAATTATTCTGAGCTTCAGGTTCCAAATCTATGAAATGTGATAATTGTATCTTCCTCAAGGAGTTGTACTCAAAGGTTAAATGAAATTGCACAAAGGGCAATGTTTGTAAAATATCTTTAAATCATCCCCTCCCTTTTTTATGATAAGCCTGAGCAGCATGTCCTCTACATCAAAGTAGAGAAATAGAATAACAAATGCTACCTTATATTTTCAAGGCACTTGAAGTCACACATTAGTGTTGCTACATTGTTGGCTCTAATTTTGTTTACTGATGCATGAGTGAAATTCCATTCTCCAAGTATTTATGAAAACTTAAGAGTACCTACCTCCTTGTGTTGCTGTAAGGATTAAGTGAATTCATTCAAATATTTAGAAAAAGAGTTATTTCTTATTATGTATATTGCTATTATGATTGTAGACCAGCTGCTTTGATAGCTGCCAAGAACATGGAAATGAGTAAGACACAGATTTTGCCCTCAAGAAAGGTCCAGGCATCTTATTGACTTCTTTTAAAGGTAAATGAAAAGAAACTCAGAAAAGTAATTTATTTGCCAAGATTGTGAGTTGTTATGTGACTGGGACAGGGCTCTAACCCAAACCATTTGAGTTGGAGAACATTTCCATGTTCTGCACACCACAGTATCAGATCATATTGTTTGATTTCAGCTCTCCTCCAACATGATCAAATCCTTGATCATGACTGTTACTACCAACCAGTTTTATGACTCCTGTGCTGAGATGCTCCTTGGGTTTTAAGGACAGAGAACAAAGAGAAAGAGGGTCTAGAAAATTATATATATATAATTATATATATATATAATTAAATAAAATTTTATATATAAAATTATATATAATTTTATATACAAAATTATATGTAATTAAATTAAATAAAATTTTATATATAATTTATATATAATATATAACTATATATTATATAAAATTATAAATATATGATTTTTATATAGTTTACATAGATAAATTATATAAGTTAAATATATATGTATAAAATATATAATTACAGATAAATAATTATAAATTATAAAAGATTCTTTATCAATATATATTATGTTTGTATTATTATATTATTACTAAAAACAATTTTATTATTATGAAT
The DNA here is from genome assembly GCF_011100685.1 of Canis lupus familiaris. Taxonomy (NCBI): domain Eukaryota; kingdom Metazoa; phylum Chordata; class Mammalia; order Carnivora; family Canidae; genus Canis; species Canis lupus. The sequence continues at coordinate 53,619,914 of NC_049226.1, read as the reverse complement.
TTATAAATATAAATTTAAATATATATGTATATATATATATGAAATCATACATAAATGGAGAGAGAAACAAAGCCTGTTGTTTACGAGGCACCAACCTAGAGATCCTTTTACTAGATACCTTCATATATCTCACTTATGATGAATATTGCTGCCCTCATTATTCTCAAAACCACATCTTAACAAAAAATCATATACTTCTCAGGTAGCTGGGGGGGGGTTCTGGATCTGAGTCAGAGCAGCTTCTAATCTAACACCACAGAATTTACATTCCAAAAATATTGAGACAGTATTGGAGCTGTCTTCCTAGTTTGGTAGAGTTGACATCTAGAGTGTTATAAGCATTTCAGATTTGCTCCGTCTAGCCTTTCATTCTATTCTTATCAAGCAGCTTCTAGATCCTGGCTCCTGTGCTAGGGATCAGAGATGTGAACAACACTGTCCTAGCCTGCAGGGAGAACCATACAAAGATAATGACAAAAGATGAGAAAATAAAAGTATGTTCCCAATGAATCCCAAAGGTGAGATGGTTAGCATGGTGTCACACTCGCTTGTGACACAAGAGAAAAGACTATGTGGTGAATGACATGAGGTACTCAACAAGTGCTTGCTGAATGGATGAAAGCTGGACAACCCAAGAGAAAGGTCAGCATCTGGGAGAAGTCTACTCTACTACACACCCATGTAACTTTTCCTCTATGCAGCTCAGTCCACAATACACACTGAGGACCTACTGTGTACTTGGCACTTTTCCAACCATCAGTCTGATTTCATCAAAGAACTCACCATCCCATAAGAAATCAAACAAGCCAATGTAAAGAGCACAATCTAATGAATCCTAATGCTAATGTGACCAGCGCACACGAGCCACTCAAGAGTTGCAATCAATAAAGGAACTTTATATGTCTCTCACCTGCTCAGTGGGGTAGTCTTTCCTATATTCCTGATGAAGATGAGGTAGGCCCCTGACTGCCTTGTTTACTCTTAGATGATCAGAAGTTTTGTAGTCATTTAAAATCCTTAATAAAGGGCTCCTGGCTGGCTCAGTCGGAGGAGTATATGACTCTTGATCTTGGGGTCGTGAGTATGAGCCTATGTTGGATGTAGAGATTACTAAAAAAGAATAATAAATAAAATAGTTTTAAAAAATCCTGAAGTAAAATCTTAATTCAGCAAAGTCAATGTAATAAGCAAAGCTTCCAACTTTGCGGAAGATGAATGCTTTCTCCTCCTCCTCCGTTTCTGGTCTACTGCAGTCCAGGGGAGGGTTATAGACAATGTCTGCATCCTTTCACACCCCACCTCCTCCTCCCAAACTTTGCTACCTTTGGTCTGGGGACATCATTCTTCCCCACTATCCCGCAGCCCCTGAGGTGGCACACAGTCTATCCTGCATGTAATAGGCCCTCTGTGATAAATTTTTGACAGATTCATTTGAAGACGCTGTTGACTACAGCTGTATGGCATTACCTGTTCCCATTGCATCCACTGCCCATCTTTCTGCAAGAGCCTCCAGTATCCATCCATGTATGTGGTAATGGAGACAACATACCCTGTACCGTAGCTGTTGCCCCTACAGCATTTCTCTGCTGCTAATGAAAGAGCGAATTAATCTTTCTTGAACCTCTATATGTCAGGTACCAATCATTTCACTCATTTCCCAAAATAACCCTAAGGAATATGTATCACTTTACCACTTTTCCAGATAGGAAAAGTGAGTTTCCAGCAGGTTAAGTAACATGCCTGAAGACACACAGCATCTACAGGGCAGAGTTAAGTTTAAGGAGCTCTGACTCTGAAACCCATGGGCCGTAATGAAAAGACAAGTCAATTATGAGACAGGAGACCTGGGGCTCATCTCAGCTCTGCCATTCATTTGACCATGGCCTTGGCTAATTTCCACCTCCTGTCTGAGTTTCCTCATCTGTAGATGAAGGAGCTGGATACGGTGACCACTGTGGACCTTCCAATTGCAGAGCTCTGAACTACTGATAGGTGCTTAAGTTAGTCCCACTGGCCAGCCTACATGTTTTAATTCAGAATTTCCCTTGTGGTAATCTCTCTTGTCTTGTTATTTCCTGCCTGCACTTCTAATCTCCTTCATCTGGGGTCATTCGTATTTCTTTTATGTTACTCATGTTTACAGAGGGCCTGACTTAGCATCATCTGCAGATTTCATCAAAGGGTATTTATTCACCACCTACTTAAGGGACCTTAATGGGCCAAGTGAAATACCAACCCAGGGCTCACATCCTGATCACTTTCTTCCTTTTCACAGGTTCTCTAAATAACTGCCCTCCAAGTGGGTTAGGACTATCCTGAAAACCTGGGGCTTTGGGTCAGCTGGACCTGGGTAGAAAACTTATGAGTTACTTAACCTTTAGCCAACCTTTCTGGACTTCAGTTCCTTCATCTAGGAAACAGGAATAATTACACCCACCTCAAAGGGCTGTTTGAAGTCCTGGCACTGTGTGTGGAATATGGAATGGTCCAATCCAAGGCCTGGAATAAGTTACTGCCCTTCCACCTTCTCCAACACTCAAGGCTTCAGGAATGGCCGCCAAGAAAACAGAGCTTTCAAAAGAGGTTCTCTCTTTATCTGAATAGCATCATGGAGAATTTTCCTGCAATGACATATAATATTGCCCATATGCCTCTTAACACCTCTTAGACATATATTGTGTACCTTTGGCCTATAATAAAGAAGGGAAACAAAAATCTCAGGTCTCCCTGGTGAGTGACCTTGGAGAGGTTATTTAATCTTGCTAAGCCTCTTTTTATGAGGCTTCTCTAAGTCTCTACATTTTTCCATAGCTGTGAGGATTAAATGGAGTAATGCAGATATAATGTCAGGCAATGATAGGTACTTCATACATCAGATGGCACTACATTTGACTTCCCTCTACCATTTACTAACTTGAAGACCCCTTTAAGGCCTAATTTCTACAGCTGTCAAATGAGGATCATGATTCTTATGTTTAATGTGATTGTGCAGGTCCATGCAGTGCCATTAGTGGGAGTGCCTATCACATACAAAGTGCTTGTATATGGTAAGATCTATTCCTTCACTTTTCCTGGATGCTTTTGAGTTGTGTTGTCATGATTAAGAAGAACTAAGGGGTATATTTAAAGAAAAAAAGAGGTAGAGATGCACAAGGGCAATACAAGAGACATATATTCCTTTTGTTTGTTTGGGTTTTTTGGAGGGTTCCTAAGAGTTAAACTTGGGGCAGGATCGAGATATCAAGATGGTTCCACATAAACAAAAACTTTACTAGGGGATTACATTTGGTTCATATCAAAATCACTCAGATCCAAAGATGCATTCCAAGCAGTTGACATCCATTTCAGTTGGATGCTAATCCCACTTTAAAAATTAATCCAAACTTGACAAGAAGCTGATCTCATGTACCTCACCAGGACATCCCACTCCCAATCAGTTTCCTATGAAGGAAATGGGGAGCCTGGCTGTCAAAGCCAGAAATGAAGACACGCCTTTCCCTCATTCCAGCTGAAATGTGCAGTTTCAGAAAGGACTGAAACAGCCTGGTTAAATCTCATAAATCACTGCTGCTCTAGCCTCTTTGCCTTTCACTTGAGATTTACCAAAAAAAAAAAAAAAAAAAAAAAAAAAAGGCACGCGTGTCCTTTCCTGAGATCACTGGATCCTAGAGCCCCAGCACTGGAAGGGCCTCCAGGAGCTTGACTCTTCCCTTCTCATCAGTCCTTCACACGAAATAGTTACCAAAGCCCACAGTTCTGTCCTCCTGCCATTCCCTAAACCCAGTTCTTCAACTTTATCCCAGCTTTTGCTCCGTTGGTCAAAATCTCATCACTTCTCACTTAGACTATTGCAGTTATATCTCAAATCTTCAGGACTCAGCCCATCCATCCTCTCTCCTACAGTCAACATCTTTACAATATGCCAATATGACAATACTACTCCTTGTTTAAAAGCCCCCAGCAGCACCTCTCAGGATCAAGTACAAAGTGTCCACTTTCACTGCTGACACTGGGCATGTTCTGCCCCATGTCTATCTCTTAAGATTCTTTCTCTGCCACTGTACCCCCTTATACTTTGTACCCCAGCCATAATTAACTTTGAACTGCTGTCTTATTTCTGGAATGCTTTAATATACCTGGAATGACCAGAGATCCCCAATGCACTCTTCAAAACTAACGTAAATATAATCTCCTTTTGAAGGCTTTCCTGACTTCTCTCTATCCTCAAGCACAGTTATCTGCTTTCCTGCCTGTAGCCCCACACACATGTCATCACTCTGTTTACGCTGTCTTAGAATTATCAGTACACATGTCTGTTGTCCCCACTATGCTCTGAATTCCTTGAAAGCTAAAGCCATATTGTAGTATCTTGGATTCCCATGTTCATAGTAGGTGTGAATGCACTCACAGTCTGTAAATATTCACTGACTGTCTACCATGTGTGTAGCACTGGGAATTTAGAGATGAACATGGACTCTGTACTCAAAGACCCTACAGCCTGGAGGCACAGCAAACATATAGAGGCAAAGAATAACACAATGTGACATGGTAGACAGAACAAAAGGTACTCTCAGTAGAATCCCAAGGAGAGGCCTTGGGACAAGCTGGGTTGGGAGAGAGGGAAGAAGAATATTTCCAAGAGGATATGATATAAGCTCTTTCTTTTCAATTTGAATTGCATTTGGACTTTTAGAATTTCAGGTTTATAGTTCAAGATGGCAGACCGGACATGGCTCCCAGATAAGACCCATTGAACAGCTAACAAAGATGTATAAAATAGAATACATAAATCCCTGACAGTACTGATTAACAGACCAAAAAATTGGGTGCAATCCACACACAAATCTCTGAAGGGTGGAAAGCAAATGCAATTACTGAGGCCTGAGGCATAAGCTAGAACACAAGAGGCAGGGAGAGACACAGAAGACTGCAGTGAGTGTGTGATCCAATGTAACATGGTGGAGCCCTAGAATGGCCTGGGAACAGGAGTGAGCAGACCTGGGGAGCCAGAAAGGGTTATGGGATGGTCATCATGAAGGGATCAAGGCTAGCCTGAGGAGGGCCCAGAGTCAGCATGACAGCTGGGGATGGAGGCAGAGAAGAGTTCAGGGCAAAGCCACAAGACCATCTTGAGCTGAAAAAAAAGGAGAAAGATCCTCCAACCAGGAAGAAAGTATGCTGCAGGGCTCCAACCCCACAGCACATTCCTTTTCACCGTGGAAATTGTAGGAGCTCAAGCAAACTGCTCTACTCTTTACCATGCACAATAAGGACCAGCCTGCCATCCAAGAGGACCTGCTCATCTACACAGAGCTCTCCATCAGCCCTCCCACCTGGAGAAAAGGCCTTTTGGATAAGTGGACCTGAATCACTAAAGGAAACCATGGCAGCCAGTTGCCTGTGCTGTCAAGTGAGAGTCACAAATAAAAGTAAGCCAACTGGGTCAACATTTGAGGAAAACTGATGAGAAATAGAAATCCCAAAACTAAAAAAAAAAAAGCAAGCAGTGGCGCCTGGATGCAACAGAAATAAGGAAAAAACAGAAGAGAATTTTCAAGATATATTTCACCACAAGCCAAGTTACTGTCCCCATGAGAAAGAGGTAGTCAAGGGTCCTTAGAAATATGAATTGTGTTCACCAATAGGCAAAAAGTTTCAGCAATGGAGCCAAATGATAGGTTGGTCATGGCTAGAGACCAAATGAGTCCTCTGGGAGATGAAGTCAAAGAAATCCCATGGCATAGGTACCAGAAGACAAGAGGAGGGAAATATGTGAAAATTGTAAGTCAGACTAAATGGAGAACAAGTCCAGATGGCTCAGAATTCCTATAATAGGAGTTTCAGATATGGAGCTACTAGTGAAAGCCTTGGGGTGGCATAGATATCAAAGAAAAAAATTGGGAAAAAAACATATTCCTCATCCTTAGAGATTCGAGTCTTCCGAGGTTGAAAGGATCATTTCAGTGTGAAACATGACAGATATAAACAAACAAACAAACAAAATGAAAGCCCACTCTCAGTCATGACCTGGTGAAATTGTGGCAAGACAATCCTAAAAGATGCCAGGGAATTTGGCAATAGATGTGCCTGAAAAGGACAAAGGATCAGACTGCATTCAGATTTTGTATCAACAATCACTGACCCCAAAAGACATGGAAGAGTGTCTCTGAAGTTATGAGGGAACATGCTTTTGGGTTTAGAACTTGATAAGCAGTGTGAAGCTAATTTAAGAATTTCCAGGATTTGGGGGGACTCCAGAAGATTTTGTAATAGGCAAAGAATGACTACTCCCCACCCAAGGTGTCACATCCTAATTCCAGAAACTTATGATTATGTTACCTTATGTGGGCTTGTAGATATGAACAAATTAAGGACCCTGATGTGGGTCATTAAGAGTGGGAAACTTTTTCCTTTGCAGTCAGAGGGAGATGTGACTGCAGAAGAATGGTCAGAGGGATATCACGTTGCTGACTTTGAAGGCAGAGGAATGCGGCCATGAGCCAAAGGATGCAGAGGCCTCTAAAAGCCAGAAAAGGCAAGGAAACAGATTTTCCCTGAGTGTCTCCAGAAAGGAATTGAGCTCTGCTTATATTTTGATTTTAGCCTAGTGAGCCTTATGTCAGACCTCTAACCTATAGAAGTGTTAAGATAATAAACGCGTGTTGTTTTAAGCCATGAAGCTTGTAGTGATATGTTACAGCAGCAACAGGTAACTGTACAGTTACCTCCCACACTCCTCTTCTGAAAACAATTACTTGGGAATACACTCTGGCAAAATGAAAAAGGAAGCTAAGAAAGAGAAATAAATATGATGCAAGAAACAGTGGAACTAATCCAGAAGTAAAATGTAAAAACTGGCTTTACAGCCATGCAGTAAATCCAGCAAGCATTTCATCAAAATTGGAACAGAAAGCCAGAAATTGGGATGCCTGGGTGGCTCAGTGGTTTGGCGCCTGCCTTCAGCCCAGGGCGTGATCCTGGAGACCTGGGATCGAGTCCCACGTCAGGCTCCCTGCATGGAGCCTGCTTCTCTCTCTTTTTCTCTGCCTCTCTCTCTGTATCTCTCATAAAGAAATAGAAAGAAGAAAGAAAGAAAAGAAAGAAAGAAAGAAAGAAAGAAAGAAAGAAAGAAAGAAAGAAAGAAAGAAGAAAGAAAGAAAGAAAGAAAGAAAGAAAGAAAGAAAGAAAGAAAGAAAGAGCCAGAAGTTTCCGTGGGAAAAAAATCTTAAAGGAGGAAGCAAATTCCACTGCAAAATCAGAGGCTAAGAAGCCCCATGACCTCTAATATATGGTGAATACATTTGCATATTCTACAAATTTTTAAAATATCCACTAGGAACTTTGGGAAAAATGAAAAGTTGTACAAACTTCATGAACCAAATATATATGAATTTAAGTGACAGAGAGTAAGGAAAGAAATCTATTTACCTTTGATAACAGGAATATTTCTCTTAAGCTTAGAATTAACCATTTCTTCTCCATAGGTTCAGTAATACTTCTATATTCTGTATTAAATACTGTTTACCCAATTATAATATTTGAGATGCCTTTTTTGAGGGGTTAGAATTAACCAATAGACAAAACAGGTGAGATTTAGTTATAATTATAGTACCAAACATTACTGGTATCAACACTAACAGTATGAACATAATGTTGGCTATCAGGAGTTAAGAGAGAGGGGAGGTGAAAGGACAGAAAGTATAGTTACATGATGGGAAATCAGTAGTATTGTCTAAACGGTTGACACAAGAACAGTTTAAGGAAAGACAGAAAGAGAGACTTTTTAACTGAAGTATAGTTGACATCCAATATTAAATTAGTTTCAGGTATATAACATAGTGATTCGACAATTATATACATTACAAGATGCTCACCAAGATAAGTGTTTTTACTGTATTATTGACTATATTCCTTATGCTGTACTTTTCATCCTCCTGCCTTATCTATTTTATAACTGGATATCTGTACCTCTTAAACCCCTTCACCTATTTTACCCATTCACCCTTACATCTCCTCCCCTCTGGCAACCATCAGTTTGTGTGTAAAATTGTATGAATATATCTATATATATTTAATTTATAATCATTCATTTAACAAACACTCATTGAGCGACTCTCTCTACTAGGCACCTTCCTATGTATCGGGAATATAACAGTGAGCAAAATAGACAAAAACCCTTTTTTATCAGAGAGATTATATTCTAGTGAGTAGAGACAGACTATAAATAAGTGCATGACTTACTTAGTGAGTCAGATGGTGATCAGTGATGTAAAGCGGGAGTCAGCAAACTTTTTCTGTAAAGAGATAGATAGTAAATATCTTAGGTTTTGCAGGCCATTAGGTCTCTGCTACAAATACTTTGTATAGCAGGAAAGCAGCTGTAAGCAATACATAAACAAATGCATATGGCTTTGTTCCAGTAAAACTTTATTTATAAAAGTAAGGAGTGGGCCAGATTTGATCCATTGCCTAAGGCCATAGTTCATACCTTTGCTATACAGAAAAATTAATCAGGGACAGGGGCTAGAGAAATCCATAGATGAATAGGGTGACATTTTTTTGGGGGGGGGGAATGACATTTTAAATAAAGAGAGGAGAACAGGTCTCAGGAGAAATGATACTTGGGAAATGACCTGAAGGAGAGCAGTGAGTGAGCCTTACAAATCTGGGAGAAGAGTTCTAGGCAGAGGGAACTGCAAGTGCAAAGACTGAGCAGGGAGTGTGCCACGTAGAGACCCTGAGGCCAGAGCAAGAAGAAGAAAGAGGAGTATAAGAGACAGACCGAAGAGGTGAGGGAAGATGACCATGTGGGTTATGGAGAAGATCCTGTGGTCTTCGCAGTAAAAGTGTCATCCTTCAGCCAGCAAGACCCCATCACCCATGATCAGAATCTGCACTTTAACAAGACCTTGGGTGAACCCTATGCACACTACAGTTTGAAAAGCACTCTATGGAGCCTCCTCAGCCATCATCAGGACTGGGCTCTTACTCTGAATGAGAATCAACCACTGGCTGAGCAGAGGAGTAACTCAATCTGATACTTATGTTAAAAAAAAAAACCTCTCTGACTACCATTTTGTACTTAAACTCCAGGAGGCCAGGGAGGAAGCAGGGAGATAAGTCAGAATATCTCAATAATTCAAGTGAGAAATGACCATGATTTGGACAAGGGGACGTAATGAGGAGTGGATGGGGTCTAGACACATTTTGGGATAAAGTCAGTAGGACTTTCCATCAGTTGGGACATAAGACATGAGGGAGATCAAAAAGGAGTGAGGGAAAGAGGGTGGTTATAAGATTTGGAGATTGAGCCACTGTGAAGATGGCACTGGCATTTACTGAATAGGGAAGTCTGGTGGGGAGCGGGTTGGAGAGGCAGGGAGGGGTGGGGCCCAAGACCATGGATTTCACTGGGGACATTGCAAGTCTGAGATGTCTGTTAGGCATCCAGGCAGAGACATCAAGCAGGTAGTTGGAGGTATGAGTCTGAGGCTCATTAGAGAGGACCACTTACTCAAAATACTAAAAATAACTTGAAGAACTGCAATTAATAGCATGAGAGTTGGAGAGTGAGAAGGGATTCTGGAAGTAGAGTAATGACCTAAATCTCCCATGGCAGGAATCAATAAATACTACTTAAGTTTGAGAGATTAAATAATACCACACAAGCATAAGAATTAGAGTGACAGTGGTGACCTACCTGAAATTAAAAAAAAAAAAATCAAAAAGAATGTGTTGATGTTAAGGGAAATGAGCCAGTCACACAAATGTTGCATGGCTCCCCCCACGTAGAGTAGACAAATGGAAAGAGAGACAGACAGGAAGTAAAGGGCGGTTTGCCAGAGATGGAGGTAGGTGGGATTGGGGAGGTACTGTTTAATGGGTACAAAGTTTCATTGGGGGAAGATGAAAATTGCTGTAGAGACACGGGGGGGGGGGGGGATGGCTGCACCACCACATGAGTGTACTTAATGCCACTGACCTGTACACGTAAAAATGGCTAAAATGCTAAATTTTACATTATGGACATTTTACCACAATAATTTTTTTTTTTGACTTTTGTAAACTCACAGAATAATAACATACACAAAGAAGAAATAGTTACCTCATGAGATGGGAGATGACAGAGGGAGATTTTTGCTTTGTATTGTGTACTTTTCCATGCCATTTGGCTTTTTTAGCCATATGCACCCATCATTTTCATATTTAAAAATAAAATATTCTAGAAGAATGAGTATGCAAAGGGAGACTTTCAATCCATGTTTCTGCTTGACTTGCAGCTCAATTTCTCAAAACACTATTTTATAGAAGCTGATTTCCAAGAAGCCTTCAAAGCTCCTTTTTATTATTATTATTATTACTAGAAGCCATTCCCTTGGAAGCAGACACTTGTGATTTTCCGATGGAGCTTGCTAGTCAAAGCCCCGAAGGATAAGTGCACTTGGAAAACGACTCAGCACAGCTGCCCGCCTTTGAACGGCCATGTTTTCCAGGGCCCCTCAAGTATCCAGTTGGCTTCCCATCCCACACATCCGTCAGGCAGCCAGTATTTATTGAGTTGCCCGTGGTGGGGGCCAGAACCTGCTGGAGCAGGCCCATGACCGAAAGCCATCCACCAGCAAAGCAGACCTCAGGAAAATCCCAGACTACAGCTGCTCATCGCCCAGGCTGCAACCAGCAGGCTCTATGATGCCAATGCGAAGGCCTCGGATAAAGCCTTCTCATCTTACAGAACTTACCAGAAATCTTGTATTCAATGCAGAGGATTCCGGCATGTCAGAAGAGACTTCAGAAATCATACTGCAAAACCATTCCTTTTTATCCAGGAGGAAAGAAGAGCTAAAGATGTGCAACCACACGCAGCGGGTTAGAAGCAGCACCCAGGCCCAGAAGCAGGTGTGGCTATCAGGAAACATGCCATGCTCTCGATAAGTCTGAAAGGGTCTCCCAGAATGATGGGTCCTGTCCTGCAAGGGTAGGTTGAAAAAATAGATGGTGGCTAAGGGAGTAGGAAGAGGGGAGGAAGCAGGGAAGGAATACAGACATGGAAGTGAGGTTACCTTGGCAGAGAGTAATAAACAGCATGATGCGTAAGCCAGAATTCTCTGGACTGTGAAGCCACTCAGTGGATGCACGGTTTCTCTGTTGATTGACTATTTTATTCATTGTATGTGCCAGACCCTGCTCACTGTGCTATGGACGCAGACGTGGCCTGCTCTCAAGAGAGAGTCCAACAGGCCAGATGGTTATCAAGGCTACTAACAGAGACAGTAGCAATACTGTGTGAAGGGCAGGGGATAGAATAGTATTTCCTAAACCTTTTTTGGATCCTAAAAATTCGCCATCCCAGATTTACTAAGTCAGATTGTTCAGGGGAAGGGGCTGATAAATCTGTGTTTTTTACTAAAAAACACTCCGACCTCAGTAATTCTTACTATCAGTCAGTCTGGCCTTGGAATCATTCCGAGCTGAATCCAGTTCCGTTTCAGGCCAATGATGTTATCTGCCTAACAAAATTACCTATTGGGACATTCACCTTTCACCTGCTTCTAAGTCCCTAAGACTGCCTTTCCCAACTGTCAAGATAATAGTCACTTTATATTGTTGTACAGGTTGTATACTGCACAAAGACACCAGTCAAACTACTGAATGCCTGCTGAAATGCCACCCTGTACTAATTCCTCCACCCAGAAGAAAGTACCCATTTTTTTTTTTTCATCTAAATGCTCTAAGCCTTGCCTCCTATTGAACTGTGCCTTCCCAGAGGGAGTGACTTTTGTAATTCTTTAGCCCAGATGAGCCACTTTTTTTTCTAATTTGTACACAGGCCCCATACAGACTAGCAGGATCCCCAAAATGGTACTGGTACCTTCTACCGCTCCCAGAATTCCCTGCTGCAGAGGCCTTCTTCCTCTCTTCGGGCCTGTATCAGTCCTCTCTTCGGGGCCTGTACCAGTCTGATGTATGAGCCAGTCTTGTCTGAGTCCTTGTCAGTCAACTCGGTCCTGCAATAAGGGATGTGGCACCCCAAAGATTGCCTGCCCCATGCCAGGAACAAGACAGTGTAGCTTGTGACTGACAGTATGAGTTTCAGAGTCAGACCTGAGTTCGCTTCACCACCTCACTCTTTCATGCGTGACCTGAACAAATGGAGTATCACCTATTTAAGGCAGATTAAAAAGTTTTTTACGCATTACTTTGTTATAAGGGTTGAACAAGCTAATGCATCTAAGAGTCCTTAGCACAGAGCTGAGGGCATGGTGAGTTTTGTTACCTATGAGTAATCTCATAGGATTTACACTTCACCATGACACCTTTGGAGAACTATTATCATACCCGTCTCAAAGATGAAGACGATGAGTGTTGTGGGAGAGATGGGCAGACATTGTACAGAGCTGATGTCCAAGTCCAACTCTGTCTAATCCGTGCTTTTTCTACTTTTGCCACTAGATCCACATGCCAACTTTTCTCCAGGTTCCAGGTTTGAGCAGAGAAAAGGATAAGATTTCACCCTCAATTTATAAATGCACCTACATTAGGCCTCCCAAACACAGGTATGATGGCAAATATAGCCTCTTGAGTTTGAGGACCAAATCAAATGGGTTAGTAATCACTGCTCGGAAGTCCATGGCATGAAGGATGGCAAGAGCAAGTCAGAGTTCATAGAGTAACATGATTGATTAATGGTGTCAGCCTCGGGAATGGGGTCTAGGAACGATGGCAGGCCCTACAGTGCGCACCCTACCCCCTTTCAGATTTCAACATCTGTCCAAAGTCAAGCACACTTGATAAAAAGGGAGGTCGAAAGGTACTAAATAAAGCTGTTAAAGACCATTAGCACCTTATTAAGACCTTTTCCCAGATGCAGCCAGAAACAGCCAAAGAATACAGAATGGAGGAACATTTTGGAGAAAGAGCATAGAGCTGTCTGAAGCATTTAATATAAGGAGCACAAACTCAGTTCTGTGTATTCCCAGACTTGTTGGCTCTATCTCTCCCAACATCCGGGGAGGTGGAGGGAGGTCACTATGGAATTCCAAAACCTCCTCATGAGGTCCAGTAGGAGTTTATGTGGGACCCGGAGTGATCGCCCAATCTTGGCTGTTTCATCTGCAAAAGGGAGATGATAATCTCTAACTCACCTTGGTTTTATATATAACAAGATAAATTATCTAAAGAAGCTAGAGAGAACTCCACCCCAAGTAGATGCTTGAAAACTTTCATTCTCCACTCCTCCTCTTTCTCCCTTGGCCAGAACACTGTGACATGATAGATCAGAGCTGTTGAAGCATAATTTGCATACAGTAAAACTCATTTATTTTGGATGAACAATTCTGTGAACAGCTGTAACTGACTGCCCCAGTAAGATACAAGACGCTACCCTCACCCCAGAAAGTTCCTCCCTGCCCCTTCCCAGTCAGTCCCTCGCCCCCACCTCCAGCCCTGATGAACACTGACCTGATTTCTGCCCCTACAGTGTTGCTTTTTATTGTGACCTATTTTAAAAGCATAAATCCAAACAGCAAATAATTCTCTTGAGTTTTTCTTTTACATCGTACTCCAAAACAGCTCAGCTCTGACAGCTCAGCTCTCTTTTCCAGGAAAATTCTTCATTAAGTAAATGAATTCAATGTGCATATTAAAAACATTCAGCTTAGTATTCCTTCTATTTATAGCCAGAGTTTCCCCAGCACGGGCCCAGCAAGCTGTCAGGGTCTCCCTGTCCTCCTCAGCCCACACTCTCTCCCCCCAACCCCGCTGCACAGCTGGCTCCCGGCCCAGGTGGCACAGGCAAGTCAAAGTGCCAGAAGGGGCTTGAGGAAGCGTTTCCTAGGGAGTGTGATCCTTGACTTTTCACTGCAAACTTAAGAACACACTGGAATCACCGTGGGGAATATATGGCCATATAATAACTCACAGCAGCATGGAGATGGAGAAGAAAGAGAGCTACACTGGAAGCAAAGGTAAAAGTAGGGATGCATAGGGCTATGAGGTGTCTAAAGTCTTGTCCTGCAGAGAAGTCCCTTGATCCAGACAGATCACTCACCAATCCCTGAGGTCACCTCCACCCTCCCCTCCTGTGCCAGAGATGGTGCTAAGCACAAAAATTATAGGTGGACAAGCAGAGGAAAAATAATTAGAACTGGTTTCCATCCACCAAAACCTTAGTATCTACCAGAGAGATAAAACATGCAGGGAAGGAAGTAGTCAAGTGAAGGAGAAATAGCATAGGCTATGATGCTAAAGGGAATGAGATTTTATTTATTTTTATTTTTAAAAAAGATTTAGTGCTTTATTTTAGAGAGAGAAAGAGCATGGTGAAGAGGAGTAGAGGGAGAGGGAGAGAGAGAATCTCAAGCAGACTCCACACTGAGCATGGAGCTGGATGTGGGGCTTGGTCTCAAGATAGCAAGATCACAACCGAGCCAAAACCAAGAGTCAGATGTTTTACCAGCTGCACCACACAAGTGCCCTGGGAATGAGATTTTTTTTAAAAGATTTTATTTATTTACTCATAAGAGACACAAAAAGAGAGGCAGAGACATAGGCAGAGGGAGAAGCTCTCCTACGGGGAGCCCAATGCAGGACTCAATCCCAGGACCCCAGGATCACAACCTGAGCCAAAGGCAGATGCTCAATCACTGTGCCACCAGGGGCCCCGGGAATGAGATTTTAAACTGATTTTTTCATTTGCTGGTTGTGTGACCTTGGGAATGTTGCTTCACCAATCTGAACCTCACTGTTCCCATCCATACACTGGAAATTACATCCATCCTCAGAGGGGTATTACATAAAATGAATAAGCTAATGGATATAATAATAGAAAGGAAAGTGCAGGTTCTTTCTCACCTTCTGTGTTTGTCAGGGTTCCCCAGCAAAACAGAAATAGTAAGAGATAAGAGAGAGAAAGGGAAATAAACAGATCTCTCCCTTTCTTTCTCTTTCTCTCAATATATATATATATATATATATATATATATATATATATATATATTATGGATGATAGATGATAGGTAGGTAGATAGATCCATCGACAGATAGATCAATAGATCAATAATAAGGAGTTTATTCATGCAGTTATGGAGGCTGAGAAATCCTAAGACCTGTAGTCAGCACACCTGAGACCCAGAAAAGCCATGGTGCAGCTCCAGTCAGAGGCTGAAAGCTTGAACACTAGGAGAGCTGATGGCAAAGTTCAGTCCAGAAGAAGCTAGAGGCTTGAGAAGCAAGAAGAGCTGATATTCCAGTTTGTATCTAAAGGCAGGCGAAGACTGATGTCCCGACTCAGCCCTTAGGCAGGAGGAGTTCCCTCCTTTTTTTTCAAGTGACTGGATGAGGCCAACCCACATTAGGGAGGGCGCTCTGCTCTATTCAGTTTACCAATCCGAAAATGCCAATGTCACCAAAAAGCACCCTCACAGACACAACCAGGATAATGTCTGGCCAAATGTCAGGGTGGCCTATGGCCTGATCAAGCTGACACATAAGATTAACCATCACCATTAACTCTCCAGAAAAGGAGCCAGTGTTCTAAAAGGGGTTTGATCAAGTGCCAGGATGAGAACAAATGAGCAAAAGGTGACTTCTGGCTGGGAAGTGTGGAGGAGATGCGATCTGGATCTTCTCTTCACAGCTATGGCTGCATCGAGCTCTGAGTCCCACCCACATCCCACAGGACAGGCCTGGCGTTAGTCTCGGTGGCTTCCCATCAGTCTCGGCCACATCCCAAGCTGTGACCCCTCACCTTCCATCTTGGGTTGCAGTGCCTGTCTGAATTCTACTAGTCTGTAGGCTTCTCAAGGATACAGTCCATGACTGATGCAGCCTCTGCCTGGCACATGGCAGAGGTTCAGGAAATACTCGCCGAGTGATACATTATCTAATGCAACCATTTCATGCAAGAGATAAAGCAATTAAGGCATAAGGCTTGCTTGCTCATTCATTCAGCCAGCATCTGCTGAGCCCCCAGAATGCCCTGTGACAGTAAATAACGATAAATATAGAGAGATAAGCAAGATCACTTATGAGCATCTAAAAGCTCAAGCTAATATAAGGCACGGAAATGAAAAAAGAAAGCTCCTACTATGTGCAAGTGTTACATCAGTTCACCTTATATTCCCATTGTCTGTGCATTCATTCATTTATCCAAAAATAGGTGTTGAGCACAGACACTACCCTAGGTTGCACGGGTTCCACGGTAAACAAAGGTAGTGTCGCTCTACTGACACAAAGGGTTTGCGGTCTAAGGGGAGACAGAGAGAGAGAGAGAGAAAAGGAAAGAAGACCATTATGAAAATGGCAGTATTTGCAAAATGCAGAGGCATCTCAAGAGAAAGAATATATCATCTGTCTGGGGGAGTCACGAAAGGTTTAATAGTCTTTGTGAACTGAAGAAAGAGTGCCCGCTCGGCAATCAGACACGCAGGAAGCATCGAATCAAGAGGACATTGCACCTGAGGCGGAGAGAATGGCTAGTACAAAGGTCTGGACCATGGGAGAACATACACAAATAAAAGCTTTCATTTCGTGATGGAGCCTCTTACAGTTGAATTTTGCCCCAAACATCATATTAAAACATATGACCACAAACCATGGCACACCACAGTCTAGCTCTGACTCTTCATTCTAGTTGGTTAAATGTAGCCCTCTGTGTGGCAGAAATCCAACAGCTTCCAACATGCATTGCTCAGAAAAGTCATGTCAGGCCGGGCTAGGGCCGTTGGGTCAGGGAACGGCCGAGGGCAGGGGATACTCCTTAGCCACCACTACGTATGTCTTTGTGGCCCTGTCGGGATTCGCCTCAACCAATCATTATTACATCTTTTGGATTAAATTTTGCTTTAGAGGATCACAGACATGGCAAGCTGTCAGAGAGCTGAAGTGGAGGCTTGCTTGCTCTGTTACCACATCAAAACAGCCTCACTGAGACTCAGCTTTCTTGATTAGTAATTGCTCATCGTCCCTGAGGGCTATTTGCCAGGCACCGTACTGGGCACTTGAAGTCCATGGTCAGACCTCTGTCATTCTCATCGAAGCCTCACTGCAGTCACTTCATGTGGATACAGGTATTAGGATTCTCATTTTACAGCTGTGGAAACTGAGGCCCACGAGAGGTGAACTGATGTGTCCAGAGCTGCACAGATGGGAGCAGACTATGGTCCAGAGCTCAGCAAGTACAACACATGATCTTGCGCCAGCTCCCTACTAGAAGTAGAGGTGAATATAATCCAACTACAAAAAAAAAAAAAAGCGATGCGTAAATATTAATTAGGCTTTCCAGCCCGACTATGCCATTTCTAAACTTAAAATGATTCTTCAGTCCCTCCCCCACCAACCACGGGATAGGCCCTGCTCCCCGCATTCAGTTACCTTCACAACCTAGCTTCTGCCTCAATGGCATTCATGTTTCCAATCCCAACACCAAATATGGCGCATTACATCCTTTAAACTCCAAACTATGTACTGTACATAATAAGCTGGGTAGTTCCTCAGCTTCCTAATGTCTAATAAGGAGAGTTTTGACAAGAGACTGTAAGGGTTCTCTATGACTAAAGAAACTCTGGAGACTTCTACTTCTGGCCAAGATGAAGTACCAGAGACCAGATTTACCTTCCTACCTAAGACAACTAAAAAAAAAAAAACAAACAAAAAATCAATGGTTCTCCAGACATTGGACTTTTAGGCAAGGAAGGACCATGATTTCTGAAAGATGGGACACAAATTGGGGAAATCTTATAATTGACCCCATTTATAGCCTGAGTGAGTTTCTGGGCCACAGCACTGGCTGAGGACCCAGATGAAGGCATATGGACCCCTTGATTTGCAGAGAGAAAGCTGGGAGTCTGGAAAGACCAAGGGAGGCAGAGTTAGCAGGGCAGAGTGCTGGAAGGAGACTCACAGAGAGAGAGAGAGGACTCCTGAGATCTACGCATGGTCCCCTCACCTATGCAGTGGAGTGTGCCTGGTTGAGGACTACCCAAGGCAGGGGGAGGAACCGACCTGGTATGAGGAGAAGAATCAACCAATCGACACTAACCTACAAGGTAAAATTAGCCAAGGACATAAAACAGTGATTATCAATGTATTCCATGTGATCAAGAAGCTCGAGGGAAAGACTGAACATGTAGAGACATGGAAGTTGTAGAAAAGACCTAAACCAAATTATGATGTCTGAGATGAAGTGAATTGGGTGAGATTAAAGGCAGGGTCAACACTGAAAAAGACAATGAACAGAAAAGACCAGCCACAATCAAACACAGAGGAAAACACTGAACCATCAGTAAGCTTCAGGAGAACACTAGGGAATGACAGAACAAACCACACACTGGGCCACTATATTTTTGAATCTTGTATTTGAAAAAGGACTTGTGTCTAGAATATATAAAGAATTCTCAAAATTCAATAATAATCTAAAAACCCAATTTTAAAAACAGAATAAGATTTTAACACACGCTTTACCAAGAAAGACAGATGCATAGTAAATAAGCACGTGACCAGATGTTCAACATCATTAGCCATTAGAGAAATGCAAATTAAAACCATGGTAAGACACAATACTTGTCTATTAGGAGGGCAAAATTATAAAAGACTGACATACCAAGCTTTGGGGAGGCTGTGGAGCAAATGGAGCGCTTACAGGTTGCTGGTGGAGATGTAAAAGCTTGCGACCACCTGGAAAACAGTTTGGCAGCTTTTAAGAAAGTCAAACACCCATCCATCCATTGATCCAACCATTTTATCTTAAGGAACTTTTAAGAAGGCTGGGATCCCTGGGTGGCTCAGCAGTTTAGGGCCTGCCTTCGACTTGGGCATGGAGTCCCAGGATCGAGTCCCACATCGGGCTCCCTGCATGGAGCCTGCTTCTCCCTCTGCCTGTGTCTCTGCCTCTCTCTCTTTCAGTGTCTCTCATGAATAAATAAATAAAATCTTTTAAAAAAAAAAGAACTTAAGGCTAATGTTCTTGGCAGCTTTATTCCTAATAGCCAACAACTGAAAACACACCAAATGCTCATCAGCAGGTGAATGGACAAATTATGGTCAATATTTACAATGGACTTGTAGTCAGCAATACAGAGGAATGATTGAAATAAAATGGCAAATTTCCAAATAATTATACTGAATAAAAGAAGTGAGTTTTTGTTTTTTAAGAGAGAGCACACGAGGAGAAGGGTAGGGCAGAGGGAGAGGCAGAGAACCTTAAGCAGGCTCCACATTCAGCACGGAGTCCAACAAGAAACTTGATTTCATGACCCTGAGATCATGAGCCAGATCATGAGCTCATGACCATGAGCCAAAACTGAGTTGGCCGCTCAACCGACTGAGCCACCCAGGTGCCCCAGGAGTGAATTTTTTAAGGAATACTTACTATATGGTTTTATTTATAGGAGATGCTAGCAATGTAAACTAATTTATGGTAACAAAAAGAGGATCCGTGATTGCCTGGAACTGGGAATGGGGAAAGCGCAGATAGGGGGCCTGAGGAAATTCCAGGAGGCGATGACTACCTTTACTATTCTGATTAGGTTGATGGCTTCACAGGTATCTATGCGGCCATTATCCAACTGTCCACCTGGAAGCTTGTATGTGGAAAGGGAGGAAGAGGAGAGGGTGAGAAGAAACAGCACCTATGATGCTAAAAGTAGCTCAAGGTCTACTTTTGCCCAGAGGCAAGGGATGTTTTCTGTCTTCTCAAGGGTACCAGCCCCAGGCTGGAATAGGAATGATAAAGGAGTCACACCACAAGGTCCCCTCGAGGAGAAGATTCCTTTGATGGACACTCTGGAGTGCCCGCTGGTTACCACGCTCCGCCTCCAGTGCTTTGCATGGTACTTCATCGGATACTCAACCGGGGAAAGTGCTGCTATTCCTCCCACCTGCCAGGTGAGAACACAGAAGCCCAGGAGGGTTAAGCACCACACCCGGGGCTCCCTAGCAGAGCCGACATGGAATGAATGACCTTCCACCAAAGCATCCAGTAGGGCCCACCACAGAGCCGGTGGCCCGTAAAAGTGAGTTGAGATGGCTCCACACAGTATTCCATCAGTGAAGACAACCCTGCCCAGCAACTGAGGAAGGCAGAGCAGTCCAAGTTCAAACCCACTTGCCAGCTATGGGACCTTGGGCTTAAGATCTTATCTCTCAAATTTCCCCATCTGCAAAACAGGAATATAAATCCTTTCAGGGGGATTTGAAGCTAATTTGAGTAATGTGCATGCAGAATATGAAATAGTGGCTGATACATCATCAAGTCTCAAATATGACAGTTAGTGGGAGTGGAGTCCGGGCTTGCGCAGTGTTTGCTGACCGACCGGTGAAAGAAAGCGTGTGACGGCCCTGAAGTGCCCCAGATATAGTCCACCTGGAAACTGCCCCAGATGGCAGTCCTGCCCCATTCACCAAGCCTCTGGGGTGAAGAAAGGGACCTATTTGTGTCCTCAGAGGTTTGAGTTTCATCACTGATCCCTCTCCAGCCCTGTCTGGCCATCTCAAACCCCTCAAACCCTGTGGGGGATCCTTGACCTGAGGTTGCTTGTCTCTTCCTGGACAGAACCCCCACAAGTCACTGCCTCTCCACCTTCCACCTCACCCCCTGTTGAATATCCTCGGCCCATCTTGCCACTCTCAGACTCAGGAGAAATGGTTCAGAGCCACTTGGTCCTCTTTGGAATGGATAAAACTGTTTAATTATTTAATTAATGGCTAAGAGCCCTAGCCGACTCCAAATACCAGCTTGTGACTTTGGATAAGTTATCTGATTCTCTGTGCCTCAATTTACACACATATTAAATGGTGATAATAGTGGGTGCCTGGGTGGCTTAGCTGGTTGAGCATCTGCCTTTTGCTCAGGTCATGATCCTGGGGTCCTGGGATCAGGGAAACTTGAGTTAGGCTCTGTGCTCAGAAAGGAACCTGCTTCGCCCTCTCCCTCTGCCCCTCCCCCAACTTGTGTACATGGGTGCACTCTCTCTCTCAGGTAAGTAAATACAATCTTTAAAAATAAATAAATAAATAGTGATAATAGTACCTACTTCATGGGGTTGTTTTGAGGGATTATAAGCGAAAAAAAATACATTAATCATTTAACATAAGTCTGGTAAGAAGAAAGTTCTCAACAAATGTTTGCCATGTGCTTGGTTATTGTTACCATGGTTGTGTCTTCCAGCTTACACAGCCCTTTCACAACTGGTGTGTCCTTGAAGAAGACCCAAGGGATGAGGCCTGAGAAGTGAAATGGCCTTGCTCAGGTCACAGCTGGCAGAAATGGGGCCTTAGTCCTGAGCCCTTATGCTACAGTGGCTATTCCTGCTAGTGTTCTGCATCTGTCCTGACACCCACGTCCATCGTTTCTGGAGAAGAGCAGGGAAACTTTGCCGTGGAGGCTTCAGTTCATTCCAATAAGCATGTACTAAAGTGAGCAAAGTGTTCAGAGCAGCAGGAGCCCTAAACAGAATACATTTTTAGCACAAGACCTTCTCATGAGGAGGTAGTGTCAGAGTGGTTAAAGACCCCTGTCTTTGGAATGAGGCCTGGCTTTAGATCAGCGCTCTGCTACTAACCAGGCAAAGCCTGGCCCTAAACAAGTTGCTTGATCTCTGAAAAGCTTCGTTTCCTCATATATAGCATGGGGGATGGCAAGAGCACCTACTACATCTTCTAAAGCATAGAGCATAATGCAGACACACAGAAATCCTAAATATTATTATCCATCTTTTACCCTCCAGTTGGTACTTACTCCCCCTGGGGGCAGAGACCGAACCCTTTCATACAGCCTGCAAAGCCTGAGTCTGTCCCTGTGTGCCCCTAGCCTAACAATCCACTGTGCTCACAGCATGAGAGTGAGAGCACTTTGTAATTTCTCCTCCAGAGATGCTTTAGAGTGCAAAAGGCCCTAGTAATAATGATTCTGGGCCACAACGGGGACTGTTCCCAGCAAACAAGGACTTCAGTCCCTACACACTGACCTCTCCAATTTTGGTTTGTGCCAAACTCCTTTGCAACCTCATGCATGCTGCTTCACTTAACTTCCTTCATCAGTTGACCAACTCCTCACCCTTCCAGACTCACCTAATAGGACACGGTCAGCCACAGCCCTTACAGTACCCTAAACTCCTCATCCCCCTCCCACACCTTTCCTGCCAACAATTATTTCTATCCCGGTTAACTTATGTCTATCTCTGCCACTCCGTAAGCTCCGTAGACACAGGCCATGGCTCTTACTCATCTCTCTATCTCAACTGTCTAGCGGTTACTGAATGAAGGAGAAAATGAATCAATGAAATTATTACCACATTTGACCTGTGCAATAACTATGTAAGATAAAAAAGCATTATCATCCCCAAGTTATAGATGAGAAATGGAAACAGAAGCTAAGCACCTTGCCCAAAGTTATATAGTGAGTGAATCACTGAGCTTATGGGACCCTGATCCTCAGCTCAGTGTGTTTTTTGCTACTCCACATGGTCTCTTCTTCCTCTATTTCCATTTCTTCCAGATCTGAATAATACAATCTCTATAGTGAATAGCTGAGAGATTCAAGAGAAGTCTCTCTGAACATAGAAAAGCTCTCTTCCTATTTTAGCGTGAGGTTGGAAAGGAAGCTTATTTCAAACAGGTATTAAAAATAAACAGTTTTATCAGGTTGAATGTAGCCTATATCAGTGGTTACTGGGATTGAACCCCCTGGGCAATGTCTAGGTTGACCTCATCTCTCTGTGGGCAGCACGGTACCACCAGGTTCTGGCCACACTTGGGAACCTCAGCCCAGGAGACTCACATGAGGGCAGAGCTCAGAGTCCCATTGCTCAGAGGCAGCCAAGACTGAAACCAGAGAGGCTTCTGGAACTTGCAGGGAGATAGCAGTCAATCAAATGCTCCATTACCCACTGCAAGTTATACCCAGGGCAGTATGAAGCTCTCTCAGCAGAGAGAGCTGTGTATTCTTCAAGGTGTCTCCACAAACAGCTTTATCTTCCTTTTTATCCTACCAACAACTAAAAAGAGGTGTGGGAACACGCAATGTAGCAAATATAATGAGGACCCTGGGATTTGGAGCCAGTCCACATCGGATCCTATTTCTGACACTTTCTATCTATGGAGCTTAAATGAGTCATTGAGCCCCCATGAGCCTCAGTTTCCCCATCTATAAAATGAAGATAGTACATCCAGTGACATCACAGAGACAACTAGATGATATAGGTAAAATGCCTGACTCGTATATTCAGTAACAGTTCAATATTCATAGCCCTTCAGTCTCAATGGCTAGATGCTATTTCACTGAGTGGGATTTCTTTATAGGGAGGCCCACCAGCAAACATCCTCCTCCCCGGTTCATCTCCATAGTTAAACAGCAGGCTGAGTAAATATTTGTGGGATGAATCAATAAACCAGTGAAAATCTGTCCTACGATGGTACCAAGAAGCCCTTCCCACTCTCCTGGTTCAGGGCATAAACGCTTCTGGAACAATGCACTGACAGGCATTGATGGATCACAACTCGGTGGATTTACCAATGCCCTCAGAGCAATCAAGTTGAAAGAAAAACCCCTTAGAGCACATTGACGGGTGGAGGAGGGACCGATTGGGTTCTGATGAATCCCACACACGGCCTGACAGGGTGAATGGCAGCCTCGTCAAATCTGTTCTTGGCGGAGGCACTTGGGGAGTTCTCACTTACCAGCCTCTCCAGACCTGTCTGTCTGTCCTCCTCGGCAGACCCCGCCTCTGATTGGGGAGGCCTGAGTCAGGCGACTAGGGGGGCCTGCTGATTGGAGTCAGCTCTCGGGGGCTGTCAGCTGGGGAGAGGGGGGTATTGAATTCATCAGTCTTGTTGACAGGGCGCGGGGGAGGAGAGGGAGCTCCCAGAGTGCAGGGGAAAACCCAGGGGAGGGCAACACTGTGAAGAGCAACTGGTTTGGCCTTGGGCATGGTGACCCCTTGAGCCAGATTAATGACCCGCAGATTCCCATTTTTGTTTCAAATTGTGCTACATGGTGGATGATAAACAGTAGCTCTTGGTCCTCACTCCAATACTTGATCTATGGAAAGCTGTAAACAATTTCCTAAATTTTTTGCTTAATGTTTTTAGTTGTTCTTGATGTCATACAACATTTTGCTTTTTTAGGAATTAGACATTCTGTTACCCTTGAGGAGAAGGGAAAGATTTTGGAATTTACTGAACACCTACTACTATATACCATGTATGTACATGTACATTTGTCACCTCATTGCTCTGAAAGGGAGACACGAATATTTACCAGTTATAGATAAGGAAGCAAGAAAGACGACAGGTGACTACCCTGTCAAGTCACCTAGAGACAGTGATGACCCAGAATTTCCACTCAAAGCTACTCAGCTCCACAGGACACCTGGGTGGCTCAGTGGTTGAGTGTCTGCCTTTGGCTCAGAGCATGATCCTGGGGTCCCAGGATTGAGTCCCGCATTGGGCTCTCAGAGGGAACCTGCCTCTCTCTCTGCCTATGTCTCTGTGTCTTTCATGAATAAATTTTTAAAATCTTAAAAAAAAAAAGAAAAGAAAAAAGCTGGGGATCCCTCGGTGGCTCAGTGGTTTGGTGCCTGCCTTCAGCCCAGGCCATGGTCCTGGAGTCCCGGGATCGAGTCCTGCATCGGGTTCCCTGCATGGAGCCTGCTGCTTCTCCCTCTGCCTGTGCCTCTCTCTCTCTCTTTCTCTCTGTCTCTCATGAATAAATAAATAAATAAAATGCTTTAAAAAACAAAAAAAGCTACTCAGCTCCAAAGTGCAGTCCTTCCCCACCCCACCCACTTTACCTCTGCTCCAGAAATCAGTAACGGGGGTCCACTTCGCCTGTTGCTCACTTGTTGATAATATTTACATGCTTTTCAGTGGTTAATTTTTGAAGTAAATTATTTCTCTCTATGCATTTTAGCCAGAGTCCTGTTAAGTTCCCCGCCTTCATTTTGTCAGTTGTCTTCATTCCTACAACGTCCAGTCCAGCAGGAATCTGGAAGAGTGCTTCCTAGGACCTACTCCAGGCCTGGGCCACACTCCAGAACCCACCAAGATATAACTTTTCAAAGGTTCTCAGAGCAAGAACAGGCATGGTGTTTATCCTTTTCCAAATTTCTGAGGCTGTCCTCATTAGTAGGCTGTAGAGGGGAGAGGAAGACTTTCATGGTTGGTGCAGAGAGCTAGGCCAGTGTCTCCTTTGGTTATGATGCTCTGGGATTCTGTGAGTTAATGGGTGTCCTCTGGCTCAGAGTCTGTATTCCACGCTTCTGCCTTCCCAGCCTGGCTTCTGTGTCCAAGGATTATTATTGTTAGCCCTGGGGCTTTCAGGGTAATGATACTGAATCACAGATTTGGAAGGGCTAAGTCCAATCTACCATTCCATACTTGGATTTCATCTATCACAGTGCCGCTTACCCTTCTCCAGGACAAGGAGCTCTGTATCTCATTCCTTCACTGGACCACATGGCTGTCAGAGAGGATAGTGACATAAGGAAGTTACTCCTTCCCTTTACATTATTTCGGGTGGAGGGCACAGCACAAGCAAAAGACATGGGAGAAAGAAAAGCCAAGTACAGTCAATGAGGATTTGGAATCAGAGCTCTAGAACTCAAGTCCCACACCTTCTACTCCTCAGCTGGTGACAGATGGACAGATCATTTAACCTTTGTGGACTCGATTATTTCTTTCCTTGGCTATAAAATAGGCAGTGATACCTGTCCTATCTACCCCAAGAAGTTGTTGTATCAAAGGAGACCATGAATAGTTACTTTTACAGAGAAAAGATTATGTGCATTTAAAATACAATAGTTTTTTTTTAAACATATATAATGCAATGCTTATTATCATTGATACTCTCTTATTCAACTTTTCTACATTAAACAAGAAAGGAAACAAAGCAGTTGCATTGTTTTGTTTTCTTACTATTTGCAAGCGAGATGTTCAACATCTATCATAAAATCCAAAGGTGGCCCTTGACCAAGTTTTGCCACTTAGTGAATCCAAAATATTCAGACGACACCATAAAATTGCTTTTCCCTCACCCCCAAAACCCCTCCCTGATCCGGGCATACTCTCCTGGCCTCCGTGGGAAGAAGGCTGATACTTGTGCTGATTTGCACCCAAGCTGCCTGGGGCTGCACTGACAGAGACAGATGTCAGCAGGGTGAAACCAACAAATTAATTTTGCCTGATGACCTAAGCCAGATGTGGACAAAAGTCTCCGAGGGAAGAAAGAGCAGGGGGAAAGATACGGTCTCTCCCTGCTGTGCCACAACCCATTCTGTTTTTTTCAAGAGTATTATATAAGCCATAGACCTCGAAACTGTTCTCTACCCTGAACCTTTCCAAAACAGTCCCCGGGTTACCCACACCGAGCACCTCTGGGTAACTATGGCTATCACTTTTTGCAAAAGGCCTACTTGATAATTTCAGATGCAACAAACAGTTCTTGAACTCGATAACATACCATTTAATTCTCAAAATAAACCCACGTGGCAAATGTGATCATCCCTGTCATTTAGATGCAGAAAGTGAGGCCGTGGGAGGCAAAAGTGCTGATCCAAGTTCACCAGGTGGATCCCCTACCCTTTCCCTACAGAGACTACCACGATCATGGTTTCCATGTTTATCGTTCCTTGGCTTATTTTTTAAGTTTTACCACATGTGTGTAGTTTTGCAAACATTTGAACTTTACATAAAAGAAATCACACTGGATGTTCTTTTCTGCAACTTTCTTTTTCTACTTAACATTATGTACTTAAGGTTCATCTATGTTGTTCCTGAGACTGTTCCACTATTTGGTATTGCTGCATTGTTCCCTTGTATGAATACTCCACAATTTATTTAGCCTTTCTACTGTTGATGGATATTTGGGTGGTTTCCAATATTTGG
Source organism: Canis lupus familiaris (assembly GCF_011100685.1). Classification (NCBI taxonomy): domain Eukaryota; kingdom Metazoa; phylum Chordata; class Mammalia; order Carnivora; family Canidae; genus Canis; species Canis lupus. Next base: position 53,593,037 of record NC_049226.1, on the reverse strand, counting down.
TGAGTATAACAATGCTGCTATGAACTTCTTGTATATATCTGCTCTGAAATTGGCTGGGATATATAATAGGGCCAGCATTGCTGGGAAAGAGGCTTTTGTGCCTCAAAAACTGCTTTTTGAGATGCTTTTTATCGATCGGCACTTTCATCATGGCATGAATGTCCCAATTAGCAACACTTGGTGCTGTCACACTTTTCTGAGTTCGTTTTTCCTCTATCTGCTCTCCCTTGGCTTCAAGCACCACTGCTGAGCTGACGGCCACCAAACGTTTATCTCCAGCTTATGTCTTTCTCCTAAACTCCAGATCATATATTCAACTCCTCACCTAATGACTCTCCTCCTGGGTTTCAGCCAGAGCAAATGCTACATGTCCCAAACTGAGAATATCCCTTTCACATGGCACATGTATATCACACCATCTTTACTCAGTCATCCAAACCAGAAACCAAGGTATCATCCTAAACATTCCCCTTTTATCCTACGTCCAAATCCTGTTAATTCGACCACTCAAATACCTCTTGAATCTATTCCCTCTCTCCTATTGTGGTTCACTGTTATTTCTGGGCTCATGGTAAGATTGTACTTCCTCATTCTGTGAAATTGGTAAGGCCGTATGACGTGCTTGACAAAGAAATGTGTGCAAGAGTGACAGATGTCACTACCAGGCAGAAGCTGTAAAGCTCAGTGCATAATTTACCATGACCCAAACCCCGTGCCACAATGACTGGCAACATCACGTCTGGGAGAGGCTCCATCAACCTCAATTCCTGAGTGAGAATAACAAAACCCTGCTTACACATAATCAACATGTAGTGTTCACAAAAAATAAATCTTTGCTCTTTTAAGTCACTGAAATGTTGAAGGTACTTATAACTACAGCATCACCAAGACTATCCTGACAAACACACCATTCTTTCCATCTTCTGACTGTTGAACACGCATCAACAGCTGGGTAAGAGAATTTTCCAGTTCCCTTGGAGTTCACTGCTCTGAGATTTGTTTTTTTTTTTTTTTTCTTGCGACTTCCTGAATAAACTCTTATGTTGGCATAAAAATAATAGCCTTTGAATGCCTAACTTTGGAGTGTTCTTAGTTCTTTCCAAGTGGCATTGAGGTTGAGGTTCTGGCACTTTCTTCCAGGGCACAGACACCCTCTATCTGCGTAAGTCAGCTCTTATCTTCTTTCCAAAGCCATCAAATCCTAAAATAGTATAAGTTAGGAGTAGGCTAATATCTTTCTGGCAAAGTCCAGTGTCAGGTTTCAAGGACACCATTTGACATCCAGCTGACTGAGGGACATAACCTAGACTGTCTGTTATGCTCAAAGACCTACAGACCATCGCTTTTAAGGCACTGACCACACTGAAGCCACATTATGATACTGAGTAAAAGGAAATTAATGCTGGTTGAGCACCTTCAAGTGTCAGGCATTTTCTGTATACTGTCTTGTTCAAAACCACCCTGTGTGTTAGATATTATTAACAGTCTAGCTGACAAGTCATTCCCAAAAAATAGATTCAAATGGAGTAAATGACTAGTTAAGGTCATGAAGAAGGCTCTGGCTCTGAAGCCCAGAGCTTCAGGTTTCTTGTAAAGTGTTCTTTCCACTCCACCCTTGACTCTCTTAATTGTGTCACTTCTCTTGATTTAGAGATTAAAAAATAACCCAAAAGCAGGCAGATGAATTTTCTGAGTCTTGACTCACTCACCTAACAAGCACTGCCTCTTACTCAGTGTGAGTAGCAGTGCCACAGAGGGGAAAAATGGAGAGGTGCAAGATAGAATAAGAATAAATTCCTGCTCTCAAGGGGCTCGTGATACATAGCAGTATGCAATGACACGCAGGTGGATTATTTATGCTGTGCTTTGGTGAACGCATCCATTCATGCATTTGACAAACAGTAAGGGCTGAAGATTTGTAGATAGGATCACAGCCCCTGTTTTCAAGGAGCTCACAGCCCAGTGTCACAGGTGAAACAACAGGAGGTTGTCAGGTGGGGGTGGGGGGGAGAGCATGGCCGGTTCTCTCAGGTGAGTTAGCAAAGACTTCATACCTGGCGTCATTATGAAGATGTGTTTTGAAGCACAGGGTGATAACCACTAAAAGGGAGTGTTCCAGGCCACTAGAGCAGCATAAGCAAAGATGCACGGGGCAGGGCTATGAATTCGGCCTAGAGAATGAGGGAAAGCTTCCCAGAGGAAGCGGCCAGTCCACAGAGCCTTGAAGACGGACTAGGACAGACCCTGCTGACAAGGTGCAGAACGGCAGAGCAGACAACAGCAGATGCCGAAGCATGGAGGCTTCTCTGGAAGAAATTTCAAGCATCTGAGCATACCTGGGTTTCGAGGTTCGCTCTAAGGGAGTAACAGAAAATGAAACTGGAGAACAAAGGTCAGAAGCAGATCATTAAGAGCCTTGAGTGGTTTGCAAAGACACCTGAAGTATCTCTTATTAGCCAAACAGAGCTATGGATATTATGTCAGTACAAGTTTCTTAAAAAATGCTTAGAATAGAGCTTGACATATACTGACTCCTCAACAAATGTTAGCTGTTATTTTTAAGTATTGTCTTTGCTTTGGCTGCTACATTAAATACAACAGACTGGGTGGCTAAAACAACAGAAATTTATTTGGTTTTGGGGGGCTGGAAGTCTGAGATCAGGGCGCCAGCATGGTCAGGTTCTGCTGAGAACTCTCTCCTTGGCTTACAGATTGGGCCTTCTTGTCATATCCTCACATGACAGAGAAGCCTGCCAGCCAGAGAACCAGAGACAACTCTCTAGTCTCTTTTTATAAGGGCACTAATCTCATCCTGGGGCCCTATCCTATGACCTCAACTAACCCAAATTACCTCCCAACAGCCCCACCTCCAATACCATCACACTGGGGATTAGGGCTTCAACATATGAATTTAGGGAGACCCAAACATTCAGTCCATAGAAATTATTCTAAAAAGGTGTTCTAAGAAGGCAATGATATGATCACATTTGCAATTTCAGATGCACACCACGGTGGGCATGTGGGATGTTCCCTCCCACCACTGGCAGTAATGACTTGTGTTAGAAGGTTAGGCCCTGCTCCTCCTCTTGGCCCCCAACCACAGTTAGTACACATATCTGCTCATGTGCTGGTAACTCACAATGGATTGTGAGTGTCCTGAGTGACAGAGGTGGTATTGGTCTTTGTGTCCTCAGCACACTGTGGCCTAGAGTGTGTACTAAAATAATTTTAAATGACTGTAAGTCCACATGACCACATGCCACTGCAACTGGTCTCCACTCCCCCCAGGGGAGATTTCCTCCTTTCATATCCCATATTCAGGTGCCTTGTCATTGCAGTCTGACCTGACCCTCAGCTCACGATGTCATGTTTCAAAAGTTCCTACTCACACCATGGGTGATTAAGTGTGGTGTCTGTGTCCCCTTCACTTTCCAGCCCCATCCACAGCCAGGTTTCCAGTTTCTTCATATTTGCCTTGAAATTGATGACAAATGAATTTTGCAACACATCTAGGAAATTACCTCAATACTCAAGCCATTTCCTGGGGCAGTTTACATTCTTTAACGAATGAAGAAGGTTGAGGTACTTTTTCTTTTTTAATCCCCTGGACCACTGGCAAACCCTTTTCACCCATATAAACGGATAGGGGATGATGTCACAGCACAGTAAAAGCTCTTGCCGCTTTAGCCCTCCCTTCATGGTTAATGACTGACTCAGTTTTCTCTGATCTTGGCTCCCTCTCCAAGACCGACATATCAAATCACTGGGATGTCTCAGACCTCTGCCATTCAGATGATGGACAGTCAGAGAACATGTGGAACAAGACACTGATTTTTTTTAAGATTTTTTTTATTCATTTATTTGGCAGAGAGAGAGAGAGAGAAAGAGAGAGAGAGAGAGCAGAAGCAGGGAGAGCAACAGAAGGAGAGGGGGAAGCAGACCCCGCTGAGCAGGAAGCCTGATGCAGGGCTCGATCATAGGACCCCGGGATCATGACCTGAGCTGAAGTCAGATGCTTAACTCACTGAGCCACTCCCAGGGGCCCCTGATTTTTCAACATCATAGTGTTAGGCTGCACAAACTATTGAAACATCCCAGATGGATCACTTAGCCATTCATTCATTTAAGCAACATTTATAGGATTCTTACATATAAGCCTGTGCTGGATTCTGAGGTCACAGAGGTGAATAAGGCTGATACCCTGCCATGGAGGAGACAGAGCATTATGCTGGTTCTAGGTGAAACAACATGCCTAAGACCTGCTCAGTCACACCAGTGAGTTTGCAGGGCAGGTAGATAAGGAATACATGTAATCACATGGCTCTGACACAATTAACATAATAGTGAGGGTAGCAAGAACTATATATATATATATATATATGAGAGACACATATGTTATGGATAACTATGTAGGTATATCAAAGTATGTATACCTATCCTAGGTATGTCCTATAAATTTCCTACATATTAGATTATAAATATGTTTCATATGGATATACTTACTCTAGTGCTGGGAGCCAGATGCTCTGCAAAGTGTTTTCACAAATCAACTCATTTAGTTCTCACCCTCTCTCCTTGAAACACGCACTGTCACCAAACATCCGCATTTTACAGATGAGAAAACCGAACCTTAGGCATTTATGGAGTGTGCTCGTGATCTAATATGTTGTTGAGCAAGGGCGTGAACCAGGCAGGATGTCTCCAGAGGCTGTTCTTAATCTCAAGGCTATAAACTGCAAAGGGGGTGAATGATAGAACCCTGCCTAGCTGGGGAGGCTGCCTCTACACAGGGACTGGAGGCAGGGAGGAACAGCTTGAACAAACCTTTTTGGGGTGGGACACTGCACACCACTCTCTAAGGATGGCAAATAATTCAGTTTGCAAAGAAAGTTAAGAGGTCATGTGGAAGAGGGATCAGCACTAAAGCTGGTGGGTAGAGGGTGCAGGCACACAGATGATGATGACTGGCTGATGAGCTGCATGCATGTGCAAAAGTGAAGCATCTCCTCTTTCCTGCCCAGTTTGGCCTGTTTGAAGAGTCCATCTGCCTGCCATGTTGGTAGTGAAAGACTTGAGCTCTGAGATTCCACTAAGTTGACTTTTTTAGTCCAATGGCACTAGAATGTGAGAGGCATCCTCTCTCCCCTGAAGAGACCACCCTTGTCCATACCTGACAATAAAGGCACTCAGGACCTGTCCAGTTGTCTACTGCTGTGAAAGAAACCATCCCAGACCTGAGAGTATAAAACAGTCATCATATGGATAAAGAAGCTGTGGTCTATGTATACAATGGAATATTCCTCAGCCATTAGAAACGACAAATACCAACCATTTGCTTCGACATGGATGGAACTGGAGGGTATTATGCTGAGTGAAATAAATCAATCAGGGAAGGACAAACATTATATGGCCTCATTCATTTGGGGAATATAAAAAATAGTGAAAGGGAATAAAGGGGAAAGGAGAAAAAAATGAGTGGGAAATATCAGAGAGGGAGACAGAACATGAGAGACTCCTAACCCTGGGAAACGAACAAGGGATGGTGGAAGGGGAGGTGGGGAGGGGGTGGGGGTGACTGGGTGACGGGCACTGAGGGGGGCACTTGATGGGATGAGCACTGGGTGTTATGCTATATGTTGGCAAATTGATCTCCAATAAAAATTTTTTTTAAAATAAATAAAAGTCATCATTTTATTGTGCTCACAGATTCTGTGTGTCAGAATTGGGAAAGGGCAGAGCAGTAGGTCCCAGCAGTCTGGGACCTCATCTGGAGGATCTTAGGCTGGCATGACTTGACAGGGGGCAGCAGGGATCACCTGGAGGCTCCTTTACTCTCACAGGTCTGAGACTGCTAGTGGTGGTGAGAGTCTCCGCGGAGGCTGGCCATCAGAACGCCTCCAGGAAGCCACTCCAGGTGGCTGCCTCAGTTTCCTCACAGTGTGGCCACTGGGCTCTAAGAGTTACCATCCCAGCAGAACCAGAGGGAAGTGAATCACAGAGGGTCACTTCTAGTGTAGTCACAACTCCATCCAGATTCAAGGGGAGGCAACTAGACTCCCTCCATTAAAATCATGAATGTCAAGGCTATATTGTAGGAAGAGCATGTGGGATGGGTGAGATCGTCATGCCATCTTTGAAAAATAAATCTTCTGCAAAACCTCATATTCAGAATTCAGAGATCCACCCCCCGCCCAGCTACCTTATTATGGTGTTTGCTAAGAAATGCCCACGCAGCAAAAAAGCATCATTAGCCTCACCCAATTGCCATCATCATTTGACCTCCAAGCCCTATCTTACAAGATTCTTAAGATGCTTCCTTTTGAAACAGTGATCCAGAGACCATTCATACAAGATGTGACCTCAGAAGGAGTTCTTTCCCAAGTCCCTCCTCAGCTCTTCTCTCTGTTTTCAACCATCGTCCTCCGATCTCCACAAGGCTGGGTTTCTCCCCATGTGGCGCTTGATTCAAACATCACTTCTTTGGAGGAGCCTTCCCAGGTTATCCATGCTAAAGTGTTCACTCTTTCCAGTACATTATCTGGTATTGTTCTATCCCTAATACTCCCACTACCTGAAATTATCTCGTTTATTTATATATTTTCTGTGGCTTCCCCCACCTCACTCCCTCTGTGTGGTAACTCCCAGAACACAAACCTTGCTCTTACTGGTCTCTGGCACCCAGCCCAGTGCCTGGAACACAGGAGACACCCACTAAACAGTCCTTGAATGAATATGTGGAAAATGATGCCATACCCAGAAATCTTTTTATTTCTCATTTGTTGGATTTGCGGTAAGGAGAATAAAGAAAGGGCTTTTACATATATCTCAGTAAAAGTAAACTTCCTTTCTTTCTCCTCTCCATTTCCTAAATCCTCTCCCAAAGTTTTCCCCTTTTTTTTTAAAACCATGTGATGCACAGAAGAGTGCCGTGCCTGATTTTGCAAAAAGTTAGAAAAGGAAGACATAATGACAACCTCTTGAATTGCGTCTCCATAGAATTTCTGGCAGTTAAATATATTCCACTATAAAAATTCCCTCATGGAATTCTTTATAATATTAAGTGTAGCAAAAAATATATAAGAATATAAATAATATGTAATTCATTTATATATATAAAGTCTATTTGTTTATTAATATATTGTATGTATTTGGATTATTTATATGAAAAATAAATATTTAAAATTTATATTTATTATATTCAATTTTATAACACATTTTATAATGCTTATGATTATAATACTTATATAGTATAAAATGTATGTTTATAACATTAGTTATGTAAAACATAAATATATATTACAAAATCTAATAAGAGTAGCTTAAAAATAATTTTCGAGCTCTAAGTTTTTGGTCTTTCTTAAAGATTTTATGTTGAGTGAAAAAAAGAAATTACATCACAGTAACACACACATTTGTATATAAAAAAAAACGCATAAATATCGACAGCACTAAAAATAGCTTACTTGAATTAAACAAAGCCCCTGGTTTGAAAAACCTCAAATAAATGAGTAAAATGGAAAGCCAAAGAGATCCCGCAGAATTTTATCTTCATGTACTGTTACTCACATACTCTTTATTCTTCAATGAGGGAATTCAACATGATTAAGTCTCTCTGAGGTAGATTTCAACATATTTTCACTTTTTCGTCCAAGAGTTTGATAAAGGCTGACCTCAAAGGAAAGGAAGTCTTTGGCTCTTCTAGGAAATATACTCCGGAGCCTTGTCTTCCCCAGTCCACCCTCCTTGCCCTGACCCAGTACAATCCCCTAATAACCAAGCAGCACTCATTAGCCACCTACAAGCGCACAGACGTAGGCACAGCAGATCTTACCCAGAATTTTTCACAGGAGTAAAATTATACTCACTCACACACCAAAAAGGAGGTCTGCTAGAAATCTTTTAAAAACCGGGTGCTTAATTTATATGAGACGGTGTCTAGACATTTATTTTCTGGAAATATTTAACTTGGATAAGACATGTGGCCCCCAAGATGAATGCAGGATTGAAATATTTCACTTGAAAATCTGTGCAAGGAAACGTCTGGTTGAGTGCAATGAGGTTAAACATCGAAATATTTTCCTAGAATGGAAAGGTCATCCTGTTTGCTATGTGCTGGCAGGACACCGCATCTGAATACTCCTGGTATTAGGTTGGAAATATATAGTTAGGCAGTAATTGCTTTTGTTGTGCCTACTTTTCTGTAGTTACATATATATTTACATGAGTCTGTATGTGACCACTATAACCCAGATAGTTACTGGGGGAGAAATACTATGATAGAAATTCTGGAGATTATATACAATGGGAGCTTCATTTGACTTTAAATTGGAAGCTTTGCCTCAATACCTTAGACTATTGAGGCCAGCAAATTTTTTCTCCAAAGAGTCAAATGGTAAATATTTTAGGATTTGTAGGCCATACAGTGTGTCACAACTACTCAGCTCTGCCATTGCAACGTGAAAGCCGCCAAAGACAATACATATGCAAGTGGATATGGCTCTGTTCCAAGAATTGTGTTCACAAAGCAGACATTTGCCAACCTCTGTCCTAGACCAGTAGCTGTTGAATTGTCTTAACCATGACTCATAGCAAAAAATAAATTCTATACCACCCAAAACACAAACACAAAATATGTATGTGTGTCTCCATGTATGTGTGTGCGTTCACAAAACAATACCTTTATAATGAGCATACGCTGCTGATTTTTGCTATTCCATCCAATTTGATTCTAAATTCACTTTTCAAATGCTGACAGCCACCATCTAAATTGCTTTCAAGACCCACTAATGGGTCATGACCCGCAGTTTGCAGAACACTGTACCAGGCTAACTCTATGCTTGTGTTTCAAGTGAATAGCGTGTGAATAGCTAGAAGCAGACAAAGAATCACTGTCCCTCTGTTAATGAATAGGAATGCTTGCCTTTAGTCTGAGGGCTCTGCTGCCTGCTTGGGTTTTCACATCTCTGGGATCTGATAAAGTTGTGACCCAATAACCAAGGAGAACATACATTGCCAAGAATGAGTATAAACGGTCTGAATAAAAGCCACGGAACAGGAAACTGGATGCCTTATCTCTTCAAATTGGAATTGGGAAATAGAATCTTTTCTCTTTGCAGTGAGCCTGGCAGAGTTTGTAGACATCTTTCTCTAAATGGAACCCCAACGGGCAAGAAACAAGGAGGAAGAACCTTTCTAATGAAACAGACTGAGCTCCCAAGTAAGAACCATACACTCGGCCCTTGGCCTGCCCCAGCCACTCTCTGCCTGATGGCCTGGTCACGTCACTGACCCTCAGTTTCCCTCCTGCTAGCTGGATGATCCCTGAGCCTCAGATGCCCCAACTGTTAAGTAATGTTAGCTACCTCCGAGGACCACCATGAGGATTACACAAGTAACGATGTACATACAGTGCTTCACACAAGCCTAGCCAGTGCTTGGTATGGAATACTTGCTCCCAACACATAATACTTGATATATAATACTCTTGCTACTAGATCTATAATATTTGATACATAATGCCTGCTACCATTCACCCATTTTTTTTTTTATTTTGAAAAATTTCAACAGAAAAGTTAACAGTCCAGGGGCACGTGTGTGGCTCAGTAGGTTAAGCGTCCGACTCTTGGTTTCAGCTCAGCTCAGGGTCCTGGGATTGAGCCTGAGTTAGGATCTACACTCAGCAGAGAGTCTGCTTGAGCTTCTCTCTCTCTCTCTCTCTCTCTCTCTCTGCCTCTGCCTCTCCTCTCACTTGTGTGCTCTCTCTCTCAAATAAATAATCTTTAAAAAAGAAAAAGTTAACAGTCCAATTAATACCATTTTTTCTACATAGGTTTACCAACTACTAATATTTTGCCACTACTGGTTTTTCTTTCTTCCCCTCCCTCTCACATACACAGGCACACTCCTTCTATCAATCTATATCTATATTAGCATGTTTATATTTTGTGACCCGTCTATGCCTCTCTGAGGCACCTAGGTGACTCAGTCAGTTAAGCATCTGTCTTCGGCTCAAGTCATGGACTCAAGCCCCACATTGGGCTCACTGCTCAGTGGGGAGCCTGCGTCTCCCTCTCCCCTACTACCCCCCCCCCCGCCCTGTTGTGCTCTCTCTCAAATAAATATAAATATTTTAAAAACTAAAACTAAATAAGTAAAAACAAAAACAAAAAACACTGCCTCTCTAAATAATTTGACATGCATCTCCTATCTCTTACCATTATATTCTTTAAGATGATACCATTATGGCCCAATACTTTAGTATTTATAAATTATCTAATATCTATTCCATATTTAAAGGTTCCAAATTATGTCCTTTATAGCTTTTTTTCTTTTTTCCAATCCAGAATTCAAACAAGTATCACACACTTATTTGGTTGTCCTGTGTCTTTAGTTCTATCTCTATACAACATTCCTTCTGCCTGCCTTCTTTTTCCTTCCTTCCTCCCTTGCTTCTTTCCTTCCTTCTTTCCTTCCATCCTTTCTTTCAGGACATTGGCATTTTTGAAGTGTCCAGGATAATTGATTTGTCATGTGTAATTGGTTTAGAACAAATGAATAAATATATTGACATTTTTTAGAAACCAGACTCTCACTGTAAAAGAATGGGTATTACAAATATGAATGAGTAAAGTGAGCAAGGATCTCACAGCACTGAATTTGGACTAGAGATACCAAATTCTGTATTGGTCAAGTTGTCCAGAGAAAAAGAACCAATAGGATGTATACATATATTGAAGGGGGATTTGTTTAAGGAATTAGCTCACAGAGTTATGGAGGCTGGGAAAATCTGCAGGATGAGCTAGCAGGTGGAGACCCAGAGAATAGCCAGTATTGTGGCTTAAATCAAAAGGCTGTCTGCTGTAGAATCTCCCCTTGCTCAGGAGAAATGTGTCTCTTCTCTATTTAGGCCTTCAAGTGATTTGATGAGGCCCACCCACACTATGGAAGGCAATCTTTTTTATTCAAAGTCCATTGACTTAAATGTTAATTTTATCCAAAAACACCCTCACAGAAACATCCAGGATAATATCTGACCACATATCTGAGTGCCATGGCCTAATCAGGATGACATATGAAATTAACCATCACAGACTCCAATATCTCTAAGATACAGATACATACACACACATACATTTATTTATTTCAGCTCTGTACTGAAAGGCCGCAAAAGCAATGGTACCCCAGTAATACAGAGTACACATGATGTCCGAATCCTGGTTTCTAAATGCCATTCTCCACCGAAAACAGCCAGTGCTCCTTGGAGAAATAGCTGATTCTGGCTCTGGGGCAAAGAGAGGACAAGGTAAATCTGGAACATCTTATGCCAGAGAATAAGGAAGTACTCACAGATCATTGGATACATATCAAAAAAACATAGGCACTGGTTTGAAGGAACGGGATCCCACTGGTCAAATCATTTGGGAAATCAAGATAAATAATGACGGCAATGATTTATAGCATCCTCAACAAAAACAAAAGAAGAATCCATAAGACCATGATAATACTTATAAATTAAACATCTGCATGGGGATGGAAAGGGAGCTGTTCTCCAGAATGGTTCTACTAGAAGGAAGGAAAGAAGGAATATGTGTTCATCTCCATGCTCTCCACATTTTTATGTCATAGAACTCTTTGAAATTCAAGAACAAAATTAGGGCAGTCTCTCTAATGCTCACGAGTAAGAAGAATTTCATTTCCTCCACACCCGTAGGATCTTTTTTCTTGTCCTGGTCTTTCCTCTTTTTTCTATTTGAGATTCCACATTTCAGTCTGAAAATCCAACTATAAAGGGGGAGCAAAAGTTATGTTTTGATTGTAAGTGATATAAATAGGCTCAGGCATTTCACAAAACATACACATATCAAATCATCACGTCATACACCGTAAGCTCACACAAATTTCCATGTTGGTTATATCCCAATAACCCTGGAAAAACAAAATAAAAAGATTGAAGGGTTTTCATTGATAGTTTGTAGGGATATGTGATGTGGCTGCTCCCAAAATTTATGAGACCTCAGACTGCATTCAGAGGATCAAAGGCCCCAGAGAAACAGAGGTGAAATTTCTATTTGCCTCTGGGTTTGGAATGCTGAGACCAGTTCTTGGACACAGATAAACTGAATGCTTGCCCACAGGAAACTGTCCTGTTGGGTTAAGGAAGAGGGAAGGTGGGATGGAAGATAATAAAACGAGTTACTGAAGAAAGGTTGGGACAACTGGAATGCTGACACCGGTAGTGACAGCACCTGTTTGCAAGGAGTCGACACCAAGAGTTGGACACTGTACCAGCCCCTCCCCCCCCCAGTCGCTTTATGCACATCATGTCCCATGTTCCTCCGGATGTTACTCTGAGAAAGCTCAGTTAGGTGGGGTGCCTAAGGCCAGATTGCCACTAAGGAGCAGAGCTGGGATTTGACCTACACCTGTGGCCTCCAATGTCCCCGCCTCCTGCTCCTGGTTCACACTTGTTTGGGCCTGAACGTGAGGTTAAGTTACCAGGGGCAGATTCCAGCTCTGCCTCTGTGTGACCTTGAATAAACTGCTCCTCTTCTCTGAACCTTGGATTCTTCAGCCTTTTCTCAAAACCTCAGCATCCCTGGCTCTCCTGGTTCTCCCCCTCTTTTCCCTGACCCCCCCCCCCCAAACCCCAACCATTAGTTCCTCTCTTCTCCACCTGCCCAACGGCTTACACTGGCCCAGTCAGCACAACGGGGCAGGGGCGAGGAGAGGAGGGGCAGGACACCGAGAATGGCACATCGCTCCTCTGTGGCTGGCTCTGGGGCCTTAATGATGAGCACAGTGCACAAGGGTGAGGGAGGAAGCTCTGTGTTGTTTGTTTGCTTTATAAATTACCCCTTACACACAGGCAACTTCAAAGCCTAGCAGAACAAACACACTGAACCCACCACCTGGATCTGACAATGTTAACATTTTGCCATATTTGCTTCAGATGTTTTTTTTATTTTTTTAACTTAAAACATTTAGTTGAAGGTTCAGTAGAAGGCCCTCTCTGTAAGCTTCCCAGACCTCAACCCCCCCACTCCCAGAAGTAATTATCATCATGCAGGGGCATGTACCCTTCCTGACCAGATCTTTAAGCTACAGAAAGACAGGTCATTTTAAACATGCAGAATTGCTTTCCCATGTTTTTTAAATGTACATAAATGATCTTGTCTGTATCTTTCTGCAACTTGCTCTTTTTTATTTAATGATATGTGTCTGTGATTTATCCCTGTCGCTAAGCAGAGCTCTACTTTATGCCTTCGGCTGCTGGTTCATATTTCATCTACAAAAGACCCGTTTATTTATCCATTGCCTTTCATATTATTTGCAATATTTAACTATTCTATAAAATTCTGGAACTGAACATTTTTGTACATCTCCTTCTGCACATGTGCAAGAGTTGCTCTAAGGTACTGACTGCCTCGAGGTTCCAAGGGGGCATGTTCATAGTCCTTCTATTGGGTATTACCACTTGCTTCCCAAACTGCTTTTACCATTTTATAGTACCATTAGCATGGTATAATAGCTCCCACTTTTCTTCATTCTCGTTAACCCTGTGCATGCTGTTATTTTTGCCAATCTGATGGATGGGAAATGGTATCTCGTTCTTGTTTGAATTTCCCCATGACTGGTGATGCCAAACATCTTTTCATATGATTATTGGCCATTTGAACTGCCTGTTCATAATCTGTTAATTTTTCCACTGAGTTGTTTGTTTTTCTTATTGACTTGTGTGAATTATTTACATGTCCTGGATAATAATCTTTTAAAACTTGAGTGTGTTGTAAATATTGGGACAATCTTTGTAAACTTCAAAGCAGTGTAAAAACCTTTGGTTTTTATTAGTGTTCATTTTACTCTTACATATGTCTTATCACCTAAACCAGAGTCCCCAGAGGACAGAGAATGTGGCTTCCTTATGTTTATTTATCCAGAGTGAGTGTTAATAGGAAGCAGCCTGGAATTATGGGGGGAAATTATGGCTTTAAAAATAGAAATGGAGCTAGTACTGCCTCTGCCACTGAGCAGCTAAGTAAGCTTGTTCAAGACACTAACTCTAAGCCTGTGTTCTTTTGTTCTTAACAGGAAAGACTCTCTCACGAGGTTATTGTGAAGAATTGCATAAAATAATGCATGCAATAGTGCCTAGTATGAGGCATGACATATACTAGATCTCAACATATATTAGCTGAATAGAAATATGGGTAAATATCTGTTGGTAGTTAATTCTTCAAGGACTGACTAATAATAGCTTCAATCTATTGAGCATTTTTTATGTGCTAAGCACTGCATGAACAGCTATCTTCTATCATATGTTTATCTCTTTTATAGATGATGAATACCAGACTAAGAAAGATTAAATAATTTGGATAGTTATGCAGCTTATAAATGGTAGCATTAAGTTGCAATCACTGGTCTACCTTATTCTTGTCCCACAACTGATTGACTCATGCTTCAGTATTTATGGAATGTCTACCATGTGCCAGGCACCCCACTAGGCACTGGGTGCCATCGGTCAACAAAATGAACAGAGCTCTTTCCCACAAGGGGTTCTAGGAAAGGACCAAAACAGAAAATAAACAGGCAAATAACTTGTGATATGTGACAAACGCCTAGTTAAGATAATATGGCAAAGGACTTGGAGGTTCTCTTTCAGGGAGGTGATCTAAGAAGGCTTCTGCAAGGAGATGATGCTGAAGCCAAAATAAAATAGAGGACAGGGCAAGCTGACCAATCAAAGGGTAAGAGCATTTCAGGCAGAGGCAACAAGTTCTAATGTATATTATTGACTTAACTGAAACAATTTTCTTATTCCATATTCCCCACTTGTGGTTCCTGCTCACTCCTTTTAGCTTAGCCCATGGCAAGGAAGAGAAGAGTATGAGCCCCAAGCATCTGGGAAAGCCATCGTTCCATCCTGGGCCCCGATCACCCCCAGCTGGGCAGCAGCCATCTGGACACCTTCCAGATGCGGGCCGCCCTCCTCCTACCAACTTCCCTTCCATGTCACTGTTCCATCTCCTGGGCCCCAAGGCTGTGAACTCAGCCAGATAGGTTTGGCTTTGTTTCCCAGGTAAAAACTCTTTACCCTACCATCAACAGGGTGGACATTTGCAGATTGGCCTGTATGTGCATGAGCTGAGAACCCCAGAGGATTGCTTCAAGCCTGGAAGGCTGCCAGGTTTTCATTAAACCCCTTGTAAACCCACACTGCAGTTCTACGGAGCCACATCTGCCGAGGAAGTCATCTGTGATTTGTATCGTCGTGCTCCAACAAAACGCCAGCAGTGTGAAAAACTCTCCCCTCTGCTCTGCAGTGAACTGGAAAAGTAACATTAGTAATCGCTTCTGCAGGCTCCGTAATGACATAATGGGCACTGGCTTAAGTCTTAAACCACGGCTGATGGTCCCTGCCAACAATCTGGGTGGATCCAAGATGTCCTAAAAAATACAGGTCATCGCTCATGCACACCTCCCTTTGTAAGAGAGTATAGATAATGAATCCACACTTGGTGTACAGAGAGAAAAAAAGCAACTAACATCTAATGACTGTCTGCGAGGCGTCAAGCACTTTACAAGCATGGTAACCTGAAGCAGCAGACATGATTATACTCATTATGAAGGAGCACCCAGTTGCACCTTAAACAGCATTCATTCTGGCTTGAGTTTGTACTTTCTCACCAATTAAGTGCTTCTTTGCAGCTTATCTTTTAACTCAAGCAAAAGACCCTGTGGGCAAAGCATCCCCCCCCCATGGAAACCCAAGCTACCCCCTCAAACAATAGGGACTGCCCTGAGCCAGCAAGACCCCAAGGGATTGTCCCTGAGATAATGATCGACCTGACCTGTACTGCCCACCTGTACTATCTACCCACCTTTGTCCCACATTTTCCTGATAGACACCTAGGAGTCTTTTTAGCACTTTGGAGACAGACTTTGAGCCGCCGGTCTGCTCTCTTCCCGGTGGTGGCCTCACCAAAATAAACTTTCTTGTTTCACCCCCACTCATCTCTGCCTTTGGATTTTGTCAGCGGCAAGTGGCCAAACCTGATCTGTTTGGGGTGCCCGGAGCCAGGGACTCTGGCACCTCAGTTACAATTTTACAGATGTGTAAACTGAGGCCAGAGATGCTAGATGGCTTCCCAAAGCCACATAGGCAGGCAATATGGCTGAAAGTCAAACCCACATCTCAGGAACTCCAAAATCTGTGCTTTCCATCCCCTAGAAGAACCTTAGGGATGGCACGCAAACCAAGTATTTGGTAGCTCATTTTTATTTTTCTCAAGCTATACTTCAAGAAATTGTAAACATAAATAAATAAATAAATGAACAAATAAATAATAAATCCTGTTAGAAATTTGTTAAAAAAACAAAACAAAACAAAACAAATCAAGACAGGTAGGGCATCTTCCACTCCTAGCAGCCTGGATCTTAGTAAAGCCACTAAATAATGGGATCTACCCGTGGGTTACTTCAATCCATGATAGTCACTTTGAATTAGATGAACCAAAAGGCTCTCCCCTTCCCTGCTTCCTTTGCACTCCTCCATTAAGCCGACGTATCCTGCCAAAAAAAGAAAGGAAGGAAGGAAGGAGGGAAGAGGGGAGGGGAAGGAAATGAAAGGGGAGAGAAGAGAAGAAAAGAAAGGAAAGGAAAAGAAAAAGACACAGCCTGTTCCTAAATCCTGAGCCCACATCCAAAGATGGAAGCATCCAGCAGGTGTCCATTTCACAAAGCTCACCTTCCAAAATCTATGCTCCCCTGTCTGCTGCTGTGGACCTGTGTGGTCTCATGCAGTCTCAAGGCTAAAGTCCTTTTTCTTCTGAAATTGCAGATATCCAGTTTTTCCCAGGGTCTCCCTGGGGCTGTCCATGACCAAGGACAAAGGATGAGGCTCCTCACAGAGAGGAGTTTAGACGTAGCAACAGGGAAGCAGAGAATAGTAGAAAAAAGAGCCTTTGCTTCAGGACCAAAGAGACTAAGGTTTGAACCCTGGCTCTGATGGCTGATCATTGTGTGAGCTCAGTGTTTACATTTCTGAGCATCCTTACGTGGTCAGTGGCACTCACCATGCCTACCATCAGCGTGACTCTAAGAAGGTGAGAAGAAATACATTGAGAAGACATAGGCATGTGGTAGCTTTCAATAAGTTCATTTGCTTCCCTGATCTTCCACATTTATCTCATATTTGGCTAAAGCTTCAAAGAAAGACTCCCCAGAAATGTCAAAAGAGTTGCTAGTTTTCTTTTAAAAGGATGGTTTTGATATTTCAGACGCTGTTGGATCACCCAAAAGTTTCCCTCTCAGTGGCTTTTCCTCTTCCCTCACATAAACACCTAGAAATAATTTCCTGGTCTACATCCCATGGAAGCCAAAGAGCACCTGGACTAAGAACCAGGTCATGCTTAAATCCATTGGTGGAACTCCCCCTTCTTCCATCGGCTGCCCAGTTAAAACAAGGTTTCACTTTAAAAAAGGGGGGGGGTCGTCAGAAAAATGCTGACAATGAGGGAAAGCTGCTGCTAGGGGGATAGTTTGAGGTTTGACTAAGATTCACAAAATACAATCACCACATCCACAGCCACAGGGTGAGCTTTGCAAAAAGAATTCAGTTGAGCATCAACACTGTTGCTAGAGCAAACTGCTCGGTGCTTCTGAACTTTGGTGTCCTCCACTCCAAAATAGAGGCTGGAGATTGTAACACAGCCTTGCAGGATGGTGAAGGCACTCACGTATTAAATCTAGATAGCAGGGATCCCTGGTGGCTCAGCGGTTTAGTACCTGCCTTCGGCCCAGGGTATGAATCTGGAGACCCAGGATCAAGTCCTACGTCGGGCTCTCTGCATGGAGCCTGCTTCTCCCTCTGCCTGTGTCTCTGCCTCTCTCTCTCTCTCTCTGTCTCTCATGAATAAATAAATAAAATCTTTAAAATAAATAAATAAATAAATAAATAAATAAATAAATAAATAAATCTAGATAGCTACAAGGCTCGGTGCCTGGTAGACAGCAGGTGCTTAAGAAATGGCTCTTTGCTTACAAAACACTGTTAAGATCTGCACAACAGCCTTGTTGAATGACCCATCCCATTGTTTCAGATGAGGAAATAGAGAGTCAGAAAAATAAAGCATGCTCAAGATACCACAGCCCTGGCTTGCACTGAGAGGATCTGCAAGCAGATTTATTTGGCTGCAAAGCCTGTTTTCCTTCCAGTACACACACACACACACACACACACATACACACACACACTGCCACGTTGGTTGCTGCGGATGCAGAGTGGAAGGGAGATTTTAAGCGTGTTTTGTCTCCATCTGAGTTTCTTCCTC
Source organism: Canis lupus familiaris (assembly GCF_011100685.1). Taxonomy (NCBI): domain Eukaryota; kingdom Metazoa; phylum Chordata; class Mammalia; order Carnivora; family Canidae; genus Canis; species Canis lupus. The sequence goes on along the minus strand of NC_049226.1, from coordinate 53,574,708 downwards.
TCCTCTGGCTCATTTGTTCCGTCTCTGTAGCCCTGGCTGAGGCCTCCACTACGCTGGCAACCTCCCCCTACCCGGCTGCTGCTGCTGCCAGCTGAGGTTCCCACACAGCCAGAAAGGCATTTGAGAAACCGCATCCCCTCCACTCCGAGCCCCGTGCCTTTGAAGTGAGCCTGTCATCTGACCGGTACCTACTCAGGCTACAAATCCCAGACTCGTTTCCTACCTGGAGCCTTGAGCTCCCCCCGTGGTGCGGTGCAGACACTAGATAGTCTGCTTTATTCTTCACGTGCTCCATTTCTATCCAGCCTGAATTTCCTAAGCGCCTACTCTGTGCCAGATACTAGGCTTGGCTCTGGAAAGAGAGAGAAATGAGTAAAACACAGGCTCTGCCTTCAAAGAACCCACGGAAGATGACAAAATCCAATTTGGTTCAGCTTAATAAATAATCGCTGAGCACCTACCATATGCAGATCCGTGCAGGGCACCAGAGAACACGAGCATAAATAACACGTCCGTCTTCTCTGCAAGAGCTTCCAGCCAATGGCGCAGTGGCCCACCTGGCACACTAACACCTGCCGACACCCACTGCCCACTACGGCTCTCAAGCTCTGCTGCATACACATTCTCTCCGGTCCTCGAAATAAAACAACCTTTTGAGATACATGTTTGAAAGAGCAGAAAAGTTTTGCTGTCCAAAACCAATCATGATGATGAGGATTCTAGAATTCAGGTCTGCTCTTTGTCTCCAAAGCTGCTAGTTTCTTGGCAGGGTGGTGGCAAATCCGTTGTTCCTATTATTACCTCACATTTGAATGGTGTGCATGGATTTTCCAAAGCATGTTCCCTCCATTATCTCATCTGAGCATCAACATCCCTGTCCTGAGTAGTACAGCGGGGTTTTTTTGCGAGGCCCAGAGATCGTCACAAGTCAAAGGAAAGAGGGACGGCCAGCACCAAGCCCTATGATGCCACTTAGTCCTCACAACACCCCGGCGAGGAACTATTTTTTCCCTCCTTGTTTACATTTGAGAAAACTGAGGCTTAGAGCATCTTTCCCAAGTACACAGAGCTAGTCAAGATGAATCCTGGGTTTGAAGCCTGGTCCTGTAGCAGCCAGTACCTCCAACAGCCAGGTCTGTCCTCCAGACCAGCCAGCGTTCTCATCACAGAGCTGGGACAGCCCAGCCTGCCTTGTTGAGGATCAGAAAACAAATGGTTTTGTGGAAACTCAGCACAGGCTTGTTCCCTCGGCCCTGTGACTTTGGGAGACACTCAAACTTCTCTGGGCCTCAGTCTCCCATTTGTCAAGAGACAATGCTAACCTCTGGGTCGGCATCGGAGGGCTCCGTCAGAGTCTGCACACGGGTGAAATGGATAGGAAGGTGTTGGAGAAGTCACCCATGTGGGGGCTGCCCTCCATGAAGCTTCTGCTGACCTATGACTATGGAATCAGAAGCCCAGGAGACAAAAAGCAGATGGGTCACAATCCCTCCACCCTCACCCCAGGAGCCCCACTCTGGAACCAGGACCTGCACCTCCAAGGGGCCAAAGCAAGGGCCATTGTCCACAGAGCCAGACTCCTGCCCTGCTGACATGTCTGCTTTTGCCTCCTTGGCCCGGCTCAACTTGCAGACTTGTGGGGAGGGGCTGTCACAGAAACAGACGATCTGGTCACAGGGTAATGGCGTCCAGGCCAAGAGCCCACTTTGTTTTAATGAATGACACCAAACACTTAGGCTATAAACTCTTCAGATTGCTGGGTCTGGCAGTAATTACATGCCTCCCATTAATAAATCCTACTTCTGAATGGTTTACTGCACCCCTTTCTTCAAACACTGCAGGCTGAAACCTGTCAGATGAGGCCAGAGGCCTTGTGAAGAGAAGGCAAATAAGACGGGGCAGCTTTCTGGGCAAGAAAAGCAAGCGCCCGCAGCAGGGAGAGAGGCACAGGCTGAGCTCTGCATCTGGTTCCGGGTTGGAAGGGGGTTTCTGATCCCCACCCCGCACTCCATCAGTTGCTGACTCCCATTTTTAACTCCCAAAGTTGTCCTGAGCTATCTTCACTGCCTTGATTTAGGATTCACCAGTCGCACCCGGAACAGAGAGACAGTCTGCCGTCTTGTCTCATCTCATTCATGCCACCAAGGCAGCCTTTCCAGCTTGACCCTTTCCAGGGTCAGACCCTGTCCCTCCCAGGATCAAAACCCCGAGATGGTCCACCACACTCCAGGATAACATCCAAACTCTTCCCCAGCCAAGGCCCATCGGGAGTGAATCCTGCTTACCTGCCCAAGCACATTTCCTGGAAATTGTTTTTCCCACCTTACTCACCCCCGCAGTTCTCAGTGTGTGGTCCTGGGGCCAGCACCATCAACGTCACCCAGGAACGCTTGGAAAATGCAAGTTCTCAGGCCCCGCCCAGAGCTACTGATTCAGGAACTTGAGGTGAGGCCCCTCTGGATGATTCTCATTGCGTAATTTTTAAAACGTTTTTATTTTCCCATAACCTCTACGCCCCAGCATGGGCCTCAAACTCACAACCCTGAGATCAAGAGTCACAAACTTTACCTACCAACTGAGCCAGCCAGGCATTCCTGACTGCATGATTTTGATGATGGTTTTGGAAAACACCGCTTTACCCACTTTCTCCTAAACTTTAATGTGGGCAGGAGCCACCTATAGATTCTGAGTTAGTCTGTCTGAGGCAGAGCTCAAAGTTCCTCTGTGCTAGAGGGTCCCCCATGCCAGGCCAATGCTGGTGGGTCACACACCAAACTGAGCAGCAAAGCTCCGGAATTCAGCGAACTCTGTAACTTCCCAAGCCTACCTTCTGCCCCTTGCTCTATGCCTTGTGAGTCCTGTCCCTGTACCTTCCCTACCTTTCTCTTCCTCCCTTTCTCACCTCGCCATCCATAAACAATTCTACTCACCTATCAAAAGCTCACACAGAGGGACGCCTGGGTGGCTCCGTGGTTGAGAGTCTGTCTACCTTTGGCTCAGGGCGTGATCCTGGGGTCCTGGGATCGAGTCCCGCATCAGGTTCCCCATAGGGATCCTGCTCCTCCCTCTGCCTATGTCTCTGCCTCTCTCTGTGTGTCTCTCATGAATAAAGAAGTAAAATCATAAAAAAAAAAAAAGTTCACAGAGAGAGCCCCTGCAGTCAGAAGACCTCCCTAAGCCCTCCAGGTGGATGAAAGCCCTCTTTTTCCTCTGCTCCCACGTGACTCCGCACACACTCCTCCCAGCAGAGCACAGGCCACACTACACTGTCTGTCTGTGCTTCCTTATCCATGAGGAACATGTTAGGAACAGGACCTCTCGCCTCTCACAGCACCGACGCAGTGCCTGGCACACAGCAGGAGACAAGTGGATAGCAAGCGAACCACTGACTGGATGAATGAATCCTTAACAACCAGTCACACTGGTGGATAGAGGAGGAAAGTATCTGGGAGGGTTGGCTGTTCACTCCTCTACCCATCACGGACCTAAACTAACCACCAGGTTCCTTCTAAAGCATGCAATCGCAAACTGCTTTCTAAACCAAACCAATCTTTCTAATCCTATAAGACAGAAACAAACAAACAAACAAACAAACAAAAACCCCACAGAAATATGGCCCCTCTGACCCAGGAACCCCAGAGAAAATTTCCAAGAGAGAATATCCAAACAGGAGGTATGTACACGGGGATCCCTCAGAGAGGAAAGCTCCACGTGCTGAAATGTCACGAAGGAAGTTCCCTTATGAGTGTGCCCACTTCCCCTGCATGCATTTATTGAACCCCTACTATGTGATAAGCATTAGCAAGAATTGGGGATATAAGACAAAGCAGATGTCTTCCCTGCTGCCAAGATGGTCATCTAGTGGGGGCAACAGACAGAGAAGGGTCAGGACCACACAGAGTGACAAAGACCGTGATTCTGGTGCGGGTACACCAAGAGGCAGGTGCCTTCCATTTTGCCAGGAGGGATGAGGACAGGTGTGCAAGAGGTGCTGCTATGTGGGCTGAGTCTCGAAGGCTGAGTGAAGGTCTCAGGATGCCAGGAAGAAAGAAGGGCACTGCGGGCAGAAGGCACGGTGTGGACACAGGAGCAGAGGGAGGGAAGAAGACCGCCTGTTAGGGGAGCCACCGGCACTCCGACCCAGGAGGGGTATGTGGCTTGGGGTGGAGGCTCATGACTGCAAGTGGAGCAGAACCAGGTCCATCATTTTTAGTGAACATTCATCAAGCACCGGCTTGGCACAGAGGCAGGCGGTGCAGAGGCCGACAACCATAAATAACATGGTTTCTGCTATCCTGGAGTTTATAGTTTACAGTTTGGTAGGAGCTGTGGGGGGAAAAAACACAAAGGAACAAATGAATAAAAGATTTGCACAATGTAGTGTACGCTTAGCTGAGCCAGAACTCTCACTACAGAGGGAGAGCTTTAAAGTTCAGATAAAATGGTCAAGGATAGGCTCTCCGAGGAGGTGAACTGAATCATAGGAGGAAGAAAGGAAGTAGAGACAGAAGAGAACCCCAGGCAGAGAGAAGAGATTAGACAAGACCCTGATGTCAGCAGATTCAAAAATCCAAAGTGGATGGAATTAATGAGTGAAAAAACAGTGACCAATTTGTTTTTTGAAAAATTTTATTAATTTATTCATGAGTGACACAGAGAGAGACATAGGTAGAGAAAGAAAAAGGCTCCATGCAGGGGGCCCTATGTGGGACTTGATCCCCAGGACCCCGGGATCACAACCTGAGCCAAAGGCAGACAGTCAACCACTGAGCCACCCAGGTGTCCTAACAGTGACCAATTTGGCAAGAAGGGATGGGAAAGGGAGACAGGCCACGCTGCCTGGGTCTCGTAGGCCATAGTGGGTGTTTCGCACCGATTCTAAGCGCTGCAGAGCCGAGGGGAGGGCTCAGGAGCAGGAGGATGATATGAGCTAGTTTGTTTGGAGCATTTTGTTTGCCCTTTTATTTTTACTTTTTTTTTTTTTTTTTTTTTTCCAGAAAGAGAACTCTAGTTACTTTGTAGAGAATGGGCTGGAAGGGGACTGGTGAAGACAGATCTTTGCTAGAAGCTATGCAATTGTCCTGTTGAGAAAAGAAAAGCCAGGCCTGGAACTAACGTGATGGCCAAAAGGATAGAGAGAACAGCCTTGAGAGGTCTCCCTTAGGAAAATTCTACACTAGAAGCTCCAAACAGCAACTTCCCGTATTTAAAGCAAATATACAGCAAGTTCTCTTTCAGGAGGTATCCATTGGAAAGAGCACTTTCCCTTCAGCAACATGCCTTCCATCTGCATGAATTCTGGGTGGGGACCCTGCCATCTGACTCGAGGCATAAGGAAGCTCTACAGCAACCATATCCCCAGCCAACATATGTACAGATGCTGGCAGGCACTGAAAAAGGCCCATAATTCACAATTGTCCACCTTGCCGTGGCAAGATGCCCAGCCAAGTCTCCCATCAATCTGAACTCCTGAGAATTTGGGATGTGAGGAACAGTGGGAAAGGAGGTGCTCCACAAAGGGAATGGCAGGTCGTACTCAGTAGGCACGCATCTGATTCCTTTTCTTAAACCCTCTATGGTGCCTGTCCTATGAAACACACATCACAGCATTGAGCAGCATTTTAGGAAGGGGAGTTTTTACAGGGGCTCTTCAGACCTTTCAACAAATCCTAGTGTTAGATCTCAAAGATCTCCAAGGATAATTTAATCCCACCCCTTTTCTGACAGGGGAACTGTGATCCCTATAAGCAACTTTTCTTTTCTTTTTTTTTTTTTAAGCAACTTTTCTGAAATCATGTAGCTACTTTTTGCAAAGCTATAGCTGCAAGGTTGGTCCTCATTCTCAACTCTGCCCTTTCTCTACGACTCTATTCACACTTTAGTGAATAACTTACTGAGCATTTACTACACATGGGGCTCTAATTCTCCATCCCATTATAGAAATAAACTTTTGAAACATTAAAATGTGAATACATGCACACACCAATCTCCACTGACTGTCCTCATGGCCTCTGGGATATTCAGAACTCCTGAGAGTGAGGGAACAGAGTCTTATTTGTCTCTATGTATCTAGTCAAGGAACTGGGCAAAGAGCACTGTTTATCAATGAATGAGAAGGCATCCTGGTTGTTTACAGACTGTTCACAACTCTAAAATGAGGCCAAGTGACATCTGGTACAGATAGTCTCAAGCAGCTCTGCTTTCACGGTGGCTCTCTGGATGGAGATACTGTGGTAGTGGGTGGGTGGCAATGATTTTTTTTCCCTTGCTGGTCAATTGCCTTTTCAGGTGGTCTTTATTAAGTCATCAATCTTTCAACCCTGACAGTCACTGTGACCCACTGCAGCTCAGGAAAGGAATCTTTCTTAATTACCAGACCTTTCTTGCTCCCTTGAGATCCCTGAGTACTACACCAGGTGGAGCTGATGGATGTGTCATCTGGTTCTACCAACAAATGAAGTGTCTTGTTTGCTCAAACCTGAGGGCCAAACTTGCTATTCCAGCACAGTCAGAGGCCCTGGCTAGCCCCCCATATTTTATGTCTCCAGGAAAAGACCTCTTCACTCCAGCATTCGGAGCACTGCTAAGGGGTTAATAACACAGACTTCAGAGTCAGACCCACGGAGCGTGGAGTCCCATCTCTGCCACTCACTAGGAAGCAGATCACTTGAGTCCCCAAGCTTTGATTTCCTCACCTGTGCCACTTTGAAATGCTCAGTTCTGGGGCCACTTCCCTTTTCTGTCTACACTCATTTCCTCCCTGATCTTACCTATGGCTTTAAGTACTATGTGTATGCCAAAGGCTCTTCAATGTGTATCGCAGACCTCTCATCAAAACCATCGACTCAATATTTAGCTTAACGTCTCAACTGGACCATGTAATGGACATCTCAAAGTCAGTAAGCCCCAAATTAACCTCAACTCCTACTTTGCCCTGCCTTCCCCCATCTCGGTAAATAACACTCCACTCTACTGGTTATTTGGGTATAAGATCTTCAGGTGGTGTCCTTTCACATCCCCTGCCTGTCCATCAGCAAAGCCTGCCCGCTGCACCTTCTGCAAGCCCACCTCTTCATGACACCCATACCATCACCACTGATGTCCAAGACGCCGTTAATCCCTCACTGGGATTGTTGCAACAGTCCTCTCATTGATTTCCCAGCTTCCAGCCTTGCCCATGGTGTATAGTACCACAGTGATAGTTTGTAACATTAGATCACGGCTCACTTCTCTACTCAAATTGCTCAGTGATTTCCCATTTCACTCAGAAGAAGCTAAAGGACTTACAATGCCCTAGAGGGCTCTACAAAATACTTCCTTTCTCACAGCCAAAACTTCTTCTTTTCCCTTGCCTCCCACCATGCTCCTTCTCCTTCAAGCCATCCCAACCCATCCCACACCACCCTCTACTGTGCCTCCAACCTCCCGCGAGCACACATCCACCTCAGAGCCCTGGCAGGAGCTCTTCCCTCTACCTGGATCCCACTGCCCCTGGTTATCCATGGGGCTCACTCTCTTACTTTCTCCATGCCTCTGCTCGAATGTCATACCATCAGAAAGGCTTTCCTTTAACCTTCTGCATGATAGCAACCTCCTCTTTACTGCACCATTATCCTGCAGTCCTGCTCTAGTGCCCCCTCTTAGCCTTTCTGCCACCTGAAGTACTCATTTGGGTGTGTGTTGTCTGTCCCCTTAACTTCCATGTAAACTCTTGAGGAGCAGGAATTTTGTTCTGCTCATCACTGTGTCCCCAGCATCTAGAATAGTGCTTGGCATAGAGTGGATGCTTTATAATGAATCAATGAATTCATTTTTAAAATGGACAGTTAAAAAAATAAATAAAAAATAAAATGGACAGTAACTGTTGACCTACTAGGATATTGGAGTGCTTGAATGGGATGTTATATAGGGTCTGTAGGTCCTCCTTCCAGTGAGGCTTCCATATGACTACAGGTCTTGGTAAATGATAGGGTGAGAACATCATAAATTGGGCCTATTGAAGAAATCTGTCCTTGAGACTTTAATTCTTTAATCACAGAAGTAATGAGGTCAGCGTGACATGGCCCTTTTCAACACTTGTTTAGAGAAAATCCACTTAGAGGTGAACCAAAGCAGATATGCACACGAGCACACACCTAAGACTTATCCCTCCCCTGTTTCTACTTCCAAATCCCTCTAAGTGGTCCTCCATCAGTTGAAAGAACATGGCAGCAAATAGGATCAGGTTTAAAAAAAAAAAATAACTTCAGCCAACTGTCACTCGGTTCAAACCCACAGATGTAGGATTCCTCTAGGACCTTGCCACATGACCCCACCTCTCAGGCCTCTAAGCTGCTGAGCAAGAAAGTGCCAACACCTGCAAATCACAGGCATTGAAATGATGAGAGAGAATGAAAGAGGAAGGGAAGGTAGGAAGAGCCTGAAGCTCTTGGGAGAAAGAAAGCCCAAAATAAATACAATTTTTTTAAAGATTTTATTTATCTATTTGACAGAGAGTGAGCAAGAGAGAGAGAGAACACAAGCGGTGGAGGGGAGGGGCAGAGAGAGAGGGAGAAGCAGACTCTCTGCAGAGCAGGGAGCCCAATGGGGCTCCATCCCAGGACCCTGAGGTCACGACCTGAGTGGAAGGCAGATGTTTAACCAACTGGGCCACCCAGGCACCCCTCAAAATAGCTACTATTATACAGAGATATGTGAGTGTGTGTGTGTCATACCTGTTATATAATGCTTTGTGTATAAAGAGACAAATTCTATAAGCACATATAATGAAATGCTAAAGAACTTATCTCTGAATGCTGGGAACATGGAGGATTTTTATCTCTTGTCCTTATCTTTATTTGTTTTCTTGCAACAAACATATTTGTGTGGTAAGAAGGAAAAGGAAGATACTAGCCAGAAGACAGCGAACCTCACTGTTTCCCAGACAGCAGTGATACCTGGTCCAAGCGTTTCCCTGTGTTCCTCAACTTTACCCCCTTCCTCCTCCCATTGTGTACTTTACTCATCCTAACATGCACGTTTCTGCTTGGAAAAACAACGGCCTTCACCAAAAAAGGATTGAAGAGAAACAGCAAGTATCAATCGTGTGTGAGGGAAAACAATGTGCCCCAACAATAAGTAAAGAGATGCTATGTGGAGTTACAGAGATTGAGCCATATTTCTCCTAATAACAACAACCACAACAGCAATCATAATACCCAATGCTGGCAAGAGTGCAGTGAATGGATAGCCTCCCACATTGTTGAGGACATTGTAAGTTCGACTCTGGGAGAAAAGCAATCCTGGCAATATGAATTAAGGTTCATGAAATGTCTCCAAATGCAAGAGAAACAAAAGCAAAAATGAACTGTTGGGACTTCATCAAGATAAAAAAAACTTCTGCATAGCAAAGGAAACAGTCAACAAAACTAAATGGCAACCTACAGAATGGAAGGAGATATTTGCAAATGTCTTAGCAGATAAAGGGCTAGTAACCAAGATCTATAAAGAACTTATCAAACTCAACACCCAAAAAACAAAATAATCCAGTGAAAAAATGGGCAGAAGTCATGAAGAGACATTTCTCCAAGGAAGACATATAAATGGCCAACAGACACATGAAAAATACTCCACTCAGCATCAGGGAAATGCAAATCAAAAGCACAATGTGATACCACCTCACATCAATCAGAGTGGCTAAAATTAACAATTCAGGAAACATCAGATGCTCAGAAGGATGTGGAGAAAAGGGGAAACCTCCTGCACTGTTGGTGGGGATGCAAACTGGTGGAGCTACTCTGGAAAACAGTATGCAGATTTCTCAAAAAGTTAAAAATAGAGCTACCTTACCCAGCAATTACCCTACTGGGTATTTACCCAAAGGACACAAACATAGTGATTTAAAGAGGCACCTGCACCCCAATGTTTATAGCAGCTAAGTGAAATAAGGTAGTCAGAGAAAGACAAATATCCTCTGATTTCACTGATATGTGGAATTTAAGAAACAAAACAAATGAACACAGAAGAAGGGAAGGAAAAATAAAATAAGAGGAAGGGACGCCTGGGTGGCTCAGCTCAGGGCATGATCCCAGGATCTAGTCCCACATCCAGCTCCTTGCATGGAGCCTGCTCCTCCCTCTGCCTATGTCTCTGCCTCTCTCTCTGTCTCTCATGAATAGATAAAGTCAAATAAATAAATAAATAAATAAATAGATAAATAAATAAATAAATAACAGAGAGAGAGGCAAACCATAAATGCTGAAATTTAGGAAACGAGTCGTTGGAGGGGTGGTAGGTGGAGGGACAGGATAACTGGGTGATAGGCATTAAGGAGGGCACTTAATGCAGTGAGTACTGGGTGTTCTGTGCAACTGATGAATCACTAAATTCAACCTCTGAAACTAATTTTTTTAAAAATCCATGAGATTGGTCAATGTATTTCATTCAGTAATTCAACACCAGGAAATTTAAAATATAATAAAAGGCGCTGTCAAAGATTTATGTTCCGAGATGTTCATATTAACAGGAAAAAAATAGCTCTGGTCTATCCACACAATAAAATATTAAATCACCATTTGAAACTATCGTCATGGGGGCCCCTGGGTGGCTCAGTCAGTTAAGCATCTACCTTCAGTTCAGGCCATGATCTCAGAGTCCTGGGATCAAGCCCTGAATCAGGTCCCCTGCTCAGTGAGGAGTCTGCTTCTCCCTCTCCCTCTGCCCACCCCGCCTCCCAGCTCACGCTCACCCACTCTCTTTATCTGTGTGTGTGTGTGTGTGTCTCTCTCTCTTTCTCTCTCTCAGATGAATAAATAAAACCTTTACAAAAATAAATAAATAAAACTATCGTCCGAAGACAAGGGGCAATATGCTCATGATATTTACAAACGCACACCATTATTACATGTAAGTCATGGATAAGAGTCTAAAACCTTTTACAAGAAAATATATCGACCTACTTACATTGGATATGAAAGAGACATAGAAAATGAGCGTTTATTTGAATTTTCTAGAGTGTGGGTATGCTTTTTAAAGAACTTCTTAAAATCCCTTCTAAATTAAATTGGGGTGGAAACAGCCTTCTCTGCACCTCAGCTTCTCCATGCCTCAGTCTCCTTCCCTCCAAACAATGCTCACTGCAGGTGTGTTAAGAGTGTAGGACTAGTTAATACATGTGATCCGTTAAATGAGCAAAGTCTCTGAAGTGCTCAGACACTACCAGGTACATGGCAAATACAAGATGAATATTAACTATTATAACTGTGATTCTTTCTTTTTTAAAAGATTGTATTTATTCATGAGAGACACAGAGAAAGAGAGAGAGAGAGAGAGAGAGAGAGAGAGAGAGGCAGAGACACAGGCAGAGGGAGAAGCAGGCTCCATGCAGGGAGCCCAACGTGGGACTTGATCCCAGGTCTCCAGGATCACGTCCTGGGCTGAAGGGAGGCGCTCAATTCCTGAGCCACCCAGGGATCCCAATTACTATGGTTCTTCTATAATTTGTCCTTACCTTTCCTCTCCACTCCCCTTCTACCACATTATTCTCAGAAATTTCTCTTCTCACTTAGGTCCTTTATGCACTTCCTACCCGACCCGCCTTCAGACTTCAGATTTGTTACCTATCCTACCCACAACCTTCTAAAAGCAAACAAAAAGATTATCTGTTCACATAACTTCTCACAAACCTCAAACATCTTCCAGCTTTGAGATGCTATCCAAACACTTCAGTCTATCATTTATGCTTCGTGATCAGCCCTAGTTTTCCTTACAGACTTGCATCATCACACACAAAACAGCCCCTGCTGCTGTTGAAAGGCAGATGCGAATTTCTCCTGCACGCCACAAAGAAACCTGGAAGGGGCCACGTGCTGTTGACGTGCATCATGTCCTTCATGCTTGCACACCGGTGAGCACTGTCATCATTTTACGGAGGAGGAAACAAGATGAGATAAGTGACTTGCCCTAAAGTACACAGCTAGTAAATCACGGAGTGGAGATCTGAAGTCCATGCTCTCCCACCCCCAACACTGACCCTCACCACCAACCCCCAGGGCCTTTGTCCTTCTGCTTTCCTTCCTGCGTGCCTGCATCATGAGTATACCTTCCAGTTCAGATCTTCCGCATCACCATTCTGCAAACATGCCATGTTTCATCCGGGACCCCTTAGGTTATGGCTTCTGGAATGGCCCATACATGCTAAACATGCGGCCTTGCCCACATGAGTATGTACACCTGTGTACCACACAAGTATACCCCTTCCTAATCTCTCTCTTGGACACCATTCCTCCCTCTAAACCCATTTAAATCCTTCCTCTTTTTTTTTTTTTTAAAGATTTTATTTATTTATTCATGAGAGACACAGACAGAGAGGCAGAGACACAGGCAGAGGGAGAAGCAGGCTCCATGCAGGGAGCCCAATGTGGGACTCGATCCCGGATCCCGAGATCACACCCTGAGCCAAAGGCAGACGCTCAACCGCTGAGCCACCCAGGTGTCCCTAAATCCTTCCTCTTACGTAGTCTTCCTTTGCCCTGCCTTATTCACTGAAGTACATCGACATTAAGAGGTGGTTCACCTGCAGTAAACGGATTACTGAGATTCGAGCTGAAGGGCCAGCTGAGAGGCGGTGGGCACAGATCCACCTGCATGCAGTCTTGACGGTCTAGCAGCTAAAACTCTGAAATGCCAACCCCAAAGAGTGTCAGGCTCCTAGGAGAGATGAGGGAGGGCTGGCTGAAGAGGCAGACGGGGCGGCGGGGGGTGGGGGGTCAGAGCTGCTTGGCATGTGGGGGCATGTCATGTCAAGTGAGGTTGCAGCCAAGTCCTGAACCTGTCACACTAGACAACTTATTTCTCTCCGGGCTCAGTCTCTTTCCATCTAAAATGGTATTAATGAGCTGGCTGTCCTCTGAGCAACCCCATCCTCACCCCAAACTCAGCATAGTGTCTGGCCCATGCAGGTATCCCATAAATGAACTCTGACTCTCTAAGACGGAGAGGAAGCGGGTTCTTCCAGAGAGGAAAAGACCCTCTTCTCAAGCTGTAGGCTCTCAAGAAATGACTCCTGCCCCAGGGGTGATGGATCACCCTTCTCCCCTTTCTCTCAAGATCCAGACCAGGTTTTCTCGGAGACCCTGACCATTCCTAGGCAGGGAGTGTTTAATTATTTCTCTGTGAGGCTGTAGCCCAGCTGGACAGAGTTCATAAACCAGCCAGGTCTTTATCTTAACAAGGAGCCTGAGGATCAAATTCTCCCCTTATTAAAGGCCCAGAAATCTCCCCGACAGCGAGGACTGGGAGTTCTGCAGTCAGCCTGAACTCGGAATTTGGTTTCTTAGTGAATTCCTCCATGGGCTCAAGCCTTGAGAGTTTGGAACAGTTAGGGAGAGAGGGAGGAAAGAGCAGGAGGGAAGGAGGGAGGAGTGGGGAGGGCCCAAGAGAGAGGAGAGAGGGAAAACTGAGCCTCTGGTAGACCCAGGACCTGGAGATGAGGCAGGAAGGAGCTTGCTGAGACGATGGTGGCATGGAGCTGGGGCCCTGGCACATGCACTCTCCCCAGACCCTCTGAGCACCCTGAGCACACGGAGTCTTCTCATGTGCAGGAGGACCGAGCCCCCAGCTGGTAAAGCTTGAAGCTCCTCCTCCTTACTCTGGAAACTGAACTCTTCCAGTCACTGTGCAGGTTTTCCCAAATATGTGCCCAGACTGTGGGGTCACCAGGGGCAACATCACGTTCCCACTTCTGTCTCCCAACAGCCAACTGGGACAGGTTCAGAGTCAGAGACTTCTTTCCTCCTGCAGATAATGCCACATATGATCATCTATTTATGAGTAAGTGACGATACGTAGGGAGAGCTCTAAATGTGTCCACAAACATACACTTGTCTTGTTTTTAGCACAGTTTTTCAGTATGTACGAGTGTATGTGTGCGGGTCCAACATGGAACCATGAGACCTGAGTTCAAATCCTGCCTGTGTCACATACTATCCATGTGAATCGCACAGATCTCTTCTTGTCCTTGAGGTCTGATAGGGCACAAAGAATAATAAGGCATATTCCCCAGGGTGGTTGTGGGGACTAAATAGGAGGATACGTACGCTAGTGGGAAAGGAAACATACGGCGTGCCTTCACTCACATGAGGTAGCTAGTCAAATTTGTAGGAACAGAAAGTAGAACAGAAGTTGCTGGGGGCTGGGAGGAAGAGGGAAATCGGGGGTTGTTAATGGGTGTGGAGAGTTTCAGTTTGGCAAGGTGAAAAAGTTCTGGAGATGGTTTCCCACCACACTGAGGATATGCTCAACACTATGGAACTGTGCTCTCAGAAATGGGTCAGATGGTAGATTTAAGTTTTGTGGGGTTTTTACCCCTTTTAAAAATAAGTGCAAATAAGAGAATATAAATGAAAGGGCCCTGCATAGCGTGGCACGTATTGTGCTTGATTCAGTCTCTCTCGCTCTCTCTCTCTCTCTCTCTCTCACACACACACACACACACACACAAGCACATGCACCCATGGTACATGCAGTGCTCTTTTGTAGCCGCGCTTATAAGCAGCACACAGGGACACTATTCTAGGAAGCTGTTCACAAATAAATTAAGAGTCCCTTTATTGGCTGCCTCGCTTGATAAGCACAAGTTACGTGCTAGTAGACAGGAGGGAGAAGATGGCACAAGAGAAATAAATAGGAGAAGCATTAGGTAATATCTCCAGACTCGAGGCTAATGCTTCATTTTTTTTCTTTTCTTTTTTTTCACATAACTATGTGTCTGTTGGTATGTCTGTTTGCACGTAGCTACCACTCATTCGGCATCTTCTGAACAAGTATTTTAAATACCTTGTCCCACTGAACATTCCAGATCACTCATCACCATGGATAAGGAGGTAATTATCTGTGGTGCACAGATGAGACAACTGAGACTCAAGGAGCCAAGTTATTTACCCAAGGTCACGTGGCTAGTTGATGCAGCTTTATTTCAAACTCAAATTTCTTGAACTCCAAACTCAATTTCCACTCGCTTTGACAGGCCGGTCTCTTTCTTTATAGGGCACCCTATAAGTGCTGAAAGTGGATGTTGGGTGTGGATGTCGGGTGAATATATTCCCTTCGAGCTAGAAGAATATACAACACCCTGGATATGAATTGAATGAGTCATGGGGCAGACCCAGTGCCAGCTGGGTAGTTCCTCATGTTAGTTCTAGCTCCTGGGGCCCCTAGAGACCCCGTGGGATTGCCCACGGGGGAAGAAGGCCAAGATTGATGGGGTCCCAGGCATAAGTTAAACCACCAGGGACTAGCATTCAGGGTTGAGAGGGAGCCTTAGAGGTAGGGGAATAAGGGTCAAAAGGCAAGACAAGCCCAGAAACTAAAAGCAAAGCAATGGACTTAAAAGCAGCGTGAAGCAAAAGTACTTTGGAGAAGGTACTACGTGCTGTCCACAAAAAGAAGCAAGCCGTGGCTTCCCCTTCAAACAGGGCCTGGGACATGACTGGGCTTAGAGAGACCACAGGAGAAACACTGAGCATGTTTCTGAAATGGGCCTTTCATTATTAAATGAGCTATGTACACCAGCCTACGAGCCAGAGCCCAAAATGACAGTCTGACTCTAAGCTCTGGGGATAAGGACAAAGCAAGCCAGTGGCATTTTCCATCCTAGGTGATTTAGTCCCTCGTCAGCCTTACAAAGCCTTACAAAAAAGGGTTCGATCTTCCCCTCCACTGCCCGTGGATCTATTGGAAAAGGAATCTTACGGGTTTTTCAAAAATTAGAGCTGAGAGAATTGCATGAGTCAGAGGACACATTGTGGCAGAGAATGCCGAAGAAGTGGAGACTACCCATCTGAAGACAGGGTGGGGAGCGGGATGCTTGGACAAGGCTCCCTCTTGGGCTGAGGGCTCCCCGCCCCTTCCTCCCGGCTCTGTCAGGGCTAAGGCAGAGATGCTAGAGATGACACTGATCACCACAGTAAGAAGGGCTGAGAAAAAGTCTTCCCACGGTCCTCTGAAGAAGGATGGTTAGGGGCGCCTGGGTGGCTCAATCAATGCCTGAGCGTCTGCCTCCGGCTCAGGTCATGATCCTCGGGTCCTGGGATCGAGTCTCACATCAGGCTCCCCACAGGAGGCCT
The DNA here is from genome assembly GCF_011100685.1 of Canis lupus familiaris. Taxonomy (NCBI): domain Eukaryota; kingdom Metazoa; phylum Chordata; class Mammalia; order Carnivora; family Canidae; genus Canis; species Canis lupus. The sequence goes on along the minus strand of NC_049226.1, from coordinate 53,558,605 downwards.
GCTTCTCCCTCTGCCTGTGTCTCTGCCTCTCTCTGTGTGTCTCTCATGAATAAATAAATAAAATCTGTTTAAAAATAAGAAGAAGAATGGTTAGCTCTGGATTCTGGTGCTCTTGTCTCAGGAAAATGGAGCTGTGTGGTTGAGGGTGGCCCAAGGACGGCTCTTGGAGAAGGTGACATCAGAGCTGGGACCTCCATGAGGGCAAGAGGCTTAATAGATGGGGAAGCATGATTTTAGGAGGAGGGCACAGTGGGTGCCAAGGTCTGGAGGCAGGGATGATTTCGGAATGTTGGAACAATGAAAAGAAGGTCAGTGTAGGGGGGACCTAGCATGAGCTACCAAGCAGGGCATGGAGAAGTACCTAGGGACTCCTGAGAGCAGACAAAGGCAGACACTGCAGGACATTAATTTTCTCATTTGTAAGTGGAGCTATTCCCCTCCCACTAAGATACTGGACAGGTTAAAGAAGTCTGCCAACGAGACACACTATTCCACATCCAGGTCATATTCTCGTGGAACTATTTCTCTGAGGACCAGAGGAATACTCAAATACAGGGCTGGCTGTGGACAGCATTCTTTTCCTGATTTTCCCATCCCCCGATAGGCAAGTGAGCAAATAGCAAGACCAAAGGCATGTGGTTCGGCAAGAACGCCCTCCTTGGTGCCATCTTATGACTAGTATGCAGGTACCAGGTGAGAAGCACACGCAGGAATGAATATGAGGGAGCTCCCTAGTTACTTGTCACAGCTCATCCATGAGGACCACCAATATTGGGCACCACTTTGATGGGTGAAAGTGTGCCCTGCGTCTAACAGAGCAGAGACAGTAAGATTCAGGTTCCCTGGGAGCTCCGGTCCAGCATTGGAGGCCACTAATGGAGAGGCGATCAGGCTGGGAGAGGCTTCAGAAGAGATCTGTGAAGAATTTTCTAGGTAATGATGCCAAGACCAAGAACTTGGTGTTGAGTTGGGTAGGAGGACTTTAAGGCTGTTCCCTAAAAAACATGTTATTAACATTCTGACGGTGTTGGCAGTGGGGGTGGTGGTGACCCAGAATTCCCTCCCACATACCCAGCCAGGGTGGAGAGCAAGGGACGGGACTCTCCTCATCTAAGTATTTACCCTACATGCTTGCACTCAGACATAAAACACCCATGCTCAGTGGTGAAATCCCATCTCCTGCCTCCCCTGCCAATCCCCCACCCCCAACCAAGGTTGTCTGTGTCATGCCTTGTACACGTGTGCAGAAAGAGGACTCATCACCCCCTTAGAAAGAGCCAACAGCGGAGAGAGATAAACACTGGACTGAGGGAAGACATGGCTTTGGATTCTAAGTCCACCCCTTCTCCTCTGATTGAATCTAGGCAACCCCCTCACCCTAAGATCCCACTGTGCTTCAGCTTCCTCACCTGTAAAATAGGGACCTGACTTAAGCCTTCACCTACAATTCTGGATTGCTCCAGGGACACTACACAAATATGGGCTTCAACAAACAATTCGGTTTAATAAGTGCAGCAAGGATCCCTGGGTGGCGCAGCGGTTTAGCGCCTGCCTTTGGCGCGATCCTGGAGACCCAGGATCGAATCCCACGTCAGGCTCCCAGTGCATGGAGCCTGCTTCTCCCTCTGCCTATGTCTCTGCCTCTCTCTCTCTCTCTTTCTGTGTGACTATCATAAATAAATAAAAAATTTAAAAAAAAAAAGTGCAGCAAAGAAATGCTAAAACTACACGAATTGTGTCTTTCTTCCAAGAGCTCCAGGTGAGACAGTAGCACCATATTATAATAATCAGCAGCAGCAGCTTTACAGAAAGACTCCCCCTGGGATATCAGTGCTTAAGAAACTTCCTTGAGACTTTGAGAATGATTTGATTTGCATACGTTTGGATTGCAGACAAATATTCAGGAGCCTACCCACCCCACACACATAAAATGAATCTGTCTTTATTATTACAAGTTTATTCTTACTTGTTCTTTGACTTGACAGATGTCCTTCTGCCCTGGCCCCCCGCCCCTCAGTCTCCTGGGAGCTGCATTTGTTAGAAAGTCATGATCTTTCAGCCAGTAACTGCTTACCAACCACTTACCAACTCTCTGCAAAGTGCTGGGCACAGTTCTAGCAGTCTTCCCTTATTTTCCTTATTCCTGCAACAACCCCAGGAGATAACTGCTATGAGTAACCCATTTCACACACAAGGACACTGAGGATCAAAGAGATTAAGTGACTTATTCTGGGTGACACAGTGCTATTCTGGCTCCCAAGCACACACTCTAGCCACTGCATGAAAGAGACAGCAGCTTCCTGCCTGTGCATTGTCCTCTACTGGTTCCACTAGAGATGCACGGCCCCAGCTCTCCCTTGCCAGCAGCTCCAGGCCCACACAGCATCCACGCAGCTAGCTCTGACGTCCCCTGAAGTCAGCCATCCAAGGGCTGCTCACTTGTAGCAGATCAGCAGGACTTTCCACTGCATGGAGGACTCCAGCCTTGCCAAGTTCTGCGCCAGCCAGGCTCCTGGAGGTGGGCCTCGTGTGTTCCCATTGCATAAGTGTTATTCCAGCCAGTTCCTGGAATCGGAAATACGGCAAACCATTCACCTAGTGGGGAGCCCTTGCCCAGGAGGGACGGTTGTTTGGTTAGCTGTGCCTTCAAGGCCCTTTCCAGGAGACCAGCTTGTGAAAAGGCTTGTCTAGCAAGGCTCCTTTCTTGAGTCAAAGTTGCTTTATTTCCCCTATTCTTCAGTCACCCAACACATACTTTTCCACCCAATGATCTCTGAAATCCACGTCTGCAGCCTCTGCCCTGGCTCAGGCCCACTGCCATCTCTGGCTAAAATCGTACTGTGGCCTCCTCGCTGGTCTCCCAGGCTTCCTGCCTCCAGCCAGCACCAGCTAGGGGCCAATCCCCACACTGCAGCCAGGAGGATCTTTCCAAACGCCAAGCCTCTTACATTAGGCCGCAAGATAAAATCCTTCAATGGCTCTCCAGCATCTAAAAAATAAATACTCTCTGCTGTTTGAGTTATTTGCAATGAGAATGTATTCTTGTTTTAATTTGAAAGAAAATGTTTGAAAATGCTTACTTAGATATGCAAGGGGGCACCTGACTGGCTCAGTCAGTAGAGCATGCAACTCTTGGTCTCTGGGTCATGAGTTCAAGCCCCACACTGGGTGAAGAGATTATTTTTTAAAAGAAAAAAAAAGTTTCACAGATATGCTTCCTTCCCTAAAATGCAAGTTTCTTGAAGTAGGAAAAAATATTTTCTGTTTCTATATCCCTAGAACACAGTTCGGTGTCCTATGCGAGGTAGGTACATACTCAAGATGTGTTTATTAAAGGTCAATGAACCGATACTTACCCAGTTAAAAGGAACTTATGAAGAGGATGAGATACTCTTTGTACTTAGATTGGATCCATAGAATTCCAGCCAAATCAGTTTCTTCAGTATGTGCAAAATTATCTAAGATAAAGGCCTAACTTCCATTATAATTTTTGCTACTGAAAATGGTTACTAGGCCCCTTTAATTAATCCCATTTAAACTAGAACTCCAGATTTGGATCTATTTGTTTGCCAGGTCTCTCACATACCAATGAAGGTATTCAAATTGCCTAGGGACCCTCCTTTTAATGAGGTCCCAAGAAAGAACCAGAGCAGTGTGGAAATTTACCAGGAGGGCAATTTCAGCCCCATGCTCTATATTCCCATCCATCTAGAACACACACCAGTGACAACTGACAACCTCTCCCACAGCTTCTGTCTTGGGGGGTCAAAAATACATTCGGTCGCATACTAGCTCTGTAACCACTTCGCTTCTTGAGACTGTATGTTTGCATCTGTTCATGGGTAACTTGTGAAAAACAAGTGAAACCTCATAAAATAAGGTTTGGTAAAAGGCTGATGCATTCACAGAATACAGCAATCCACTGAAATGATTACAGTTACCTATGCACAAATCTGTCTCTTCTGCAAGATGAGGCACTTGAATTGGAGAGACCATGTCTCACTAATCGTGCCTTCCTCTGAGCTCCTAGGATGTCCTCTTGAACTGATCAGGTGATCAGCCAATGGTCTGGGCAGAAACTGATACAAGGCCTAGATGTGTTGGCACTACTGGCCTCTAGGAAGAACAAGGCCAAGGCTATGGGCACAGCTGTGGGCCCTAACTCCAGCTGTGTCTGTGAAGCAAAAAAGACACACCACCAAGTAAGGCTGTACCTTACAGGGGAAGTCTTCCACAACGCCTTCCAGGGGAATGTTTTATTTACATCCTCACTGAACTTGCCCAAGTTTGGGATTTATCCTGTAGTTCCGAAAGCTAAGAAACCTGCTTTTGTCAGCTCCCAAGAGCTGATCCTTCACTCATCCATACCGAGAGCTGATCTGGAAACCGGATTGCTCACGTGTTATTGGACAGTGAGAGCAAAAAGGTACCGTAGTATGGAAGCAGAATCCACACACTGGCACAAATAACCCATTCTCTCCCTCTGGGCCACACTGCTTGGGATGTCACATCATATATGCTGAAGATTGCAGGGTGACCTTCGTATCAGTGCAAGAGGAATTACATGAATAAACTATCTAATAGCACCTAATTAAGATAGTCTTATGTGATTCCTAGCACACAGCATGGACAGAGTGCCAAAATTTCCCTCTATGACTCTGCTTTCCTTCCTTCTTCAGATATATTTAAGATCTATGGCTGGATTAAGATCAGTTGACTCTCACAGTCCTAGGAGCCATCCTGTCTCCTCACTAATCCTCTTGTGCCTGTCTTCAACTTTAACTCTCAAAGGATAATCTTGTTTCCATATTTCTGAGGACCCCCAGGAAGTTCCTTGTAATCTTATGTACTGGCAACAGTGGTGTTCCTTGAGAACAGCCTAGTGCAACAGAATGAGCATAAAATCTACAGTCAAGAAACTGGGATTAAAAACAGGCTCAGACACTTGCATGAAATGAGCCGCATCTCATCATCTGTTAAATGGGAATAAAATGCTAGTAACTCTTCTCCTGAGGTAGTGGCCAGGGTCAAATGAGGTCAAAGATGTTATCAACCCCATATGACAGGCTAGTCATTATTTCTATTCTTTTCTATAAAGTCTGGGAATAGGCAAGATATATAAGTTTACTCCGTTAGGGCGTTCTATAGTTGACACAAACAGAAAAACCACCTGTCAAATAGGAAGCAGCGTTTAACAGGGAACCACGGGGTAGCCATCTTCTCTCTCAGACCAGCCACATCTCTTTTGCATCTGAACTCTTGGTCCCAGACTTCCCTAAAGATATGTCTGAGGAAGCATCCAACTGGACATATTTCCAGAAGAGCTGTCTGGGGAGAGGTTTGATGTTTTCGCCCCATTTTGCATGTAACTGGAGGTTCCAGTGATATGAAAGCCAAGAACTGGGTGGAGATTCATCTAGAAAATAGCCAGACTTTCTGGATACCAGAAGGAGTTCACTTGGGGTTGGACTGATTTAGCTGTCAAGCAGTAGCAAACACAGGATTCCTTTTTAATGAGCGCTAACCAGCCCACCCCTCGTAGAGTATGAACAGCATGAGCAGTATTTGGCAGAGGAATCTACCTACTGTAGGGTCATCCACCGGTGATCGGCTCAGATGCAGCCCAAAGAACTGGGAGGTCCTTGCAAAACATCCACCACTGATAATTACAGGACAGCGTGCTGTGGAAACCAAAGCAGATGTTGACTCCCATTCTATCATTGGCTTTGATGCACATCCTTCAATACTTCCTAACACTCACCCTTCCTAAGACATATCTCCTGACTGTGATCTCCTCATGCCATGACCATTTCCTGCCTCCTCCGAATCTTTGCTCATACTGTAATCTGGCAACAATCAGTGGGGACGGGCATGTCAAAAAGGCCTTATCTGTCAGTCTCTAGTATCTAACATGGTGTCTAGACAGAGAAGTAGCTCAGTGAGTGTCAGGTGGATGAATGAATGAATGAGTCAGTGAGTGAATAAGTGAAGAAATAAATTAATGAACTGAGGCCTCTGCTTTCCTTCTTCAAATATAAACCAGTGGCTTTCTTCGTTTTTTCCTAGGACTGTCCAGACTGTATGGTTTTCATAGTACAGCAGAAAAACAGGTCAGTGAAACCTGAGGAATCAGAATGAGTTTCAGACTAACTGGATTTAATTTTCAAACATCCAATGATAGCCTAGGGGAGTCTAGCATCAGTGTGAAGATCTAGGTGCACAGATGTGGTATAAACCCTGAATAGTCACCTATTCTGTTAAGGTGATTTTTTTTTTAATTTTTTTATGATAGTCACAGAGAGAGAGAGAGAGAGAGAGGGGCAGAGGGAGAAGCAGGCTCCATGCACCAGGAGCCCGACGTGGGATTCGATCCCGGGTCTCCAGGATCGCACTCTGGGCCAAAGGCAGGCGCCAAACCGCTGCGCCACCCAGGGATCCCTGTTAAGGTGATTTTTTAAAAACTCTCAGGTTGTGTCTCCATGGTACATGACCTGGGTCAATGCCACTTGTCTTCTCATGTCAGAATAGGTTCCATAGAGGCAAGATTGAAAATGATTGCTTTTCAAATATCCAGAAGTGTGTGCTTCTCTTAAAACTGCAATATAATATAAACATCATTATCACCCTGAGAAATCTGAGTCTGCAAGAGATGAGGTGATTTGCCCACAATTGTATCACTAGCTCACACAGATCCACGATCCAAATCCAAGTCAGTCTGCCTCAAGGTCCATGCCCTTCCATCCACTACTAGACATCGCAAGCTAGGTGGGTGGTTCTCAACCTTGAGATACCTGCAGAGCCTGTTAGAACCCAGACTGCTGGGCCTCCCCTCCAGACTTGATGATTCACTAGGTCTGGGATGGGGCCTGAGATTTTACCATTTTACCATGCTCCCCGCTGAAGATGCTGATGCTGGCTCAGAGATGACACTTTGAAACACTTGGCTAAAATATCAGAAAGGACTCTTAATTGTAATTTATAAAAGCCAACGGAGGATAATTTGAGCAAAAAAGGAGCATCTTATCACATGGCTATCAGGCATGCACTGACCCCCCAATAGGACAGGATTGGGTCTCAGATAGGTCTGGAGCCTCTGCCTCCAGCTTTTATCCTCAGTTTCTCTTCTAAATGTGCTTCATTCTTCTCCTTCAATTACACTAGCTTCTGAATCTGCTCCCCTACCCCCACGATCTAGTGATAGACCACATGGTTGGCAGCATCTTCCCAGTTATGCCATGCAGAGCGAGCAACTCAGAAAGAGACTGAATCTTCTTTGCTATCCCAGTCCCAAAGTTCCCAAACCTTGCTCGAGTAGGGTGCACGCTCCCAGCCTAATCATCTGTGAGCAGGACTATCATGTGCATGGCTACCAGGGCTCACCACTGGAACCACACAGACTGACAAAGGCTAGTGTGCAGAGAAGGGAATTGGGTCATAAATTCGAGAGCTGACCACCATGGCTGGGATGTGATAAATGTGCAGACAGACAGGTAAGAAGTGAGAAAGCTGTATGAAGCCAGAGTAGTGACCAGAACACGAAGGATGGTTGGGAAAACTTTTAGAACAGGTTGCTGATGATCTTCAGAAATAATGTTTTTCCCTGGGACTGGAAGAGACAGTAAACAGTAAATCCATCTGGTTTGCAAATTCTCTTAAACAAGTCTACACAGACAATTCCTAGGGCTGAATAGAGCCAGTTCTGTTTTCTTAGAAGGAGAACAATGGAATGTGGAATTTCAGAACAGTGCAGCTGGCCAAGCTGGGTCAGGGAAAAGGCACAGATCACATTCATTAATGTTTTGCAAACCCACCCAGGCCCCACCCCCCGCCACCCTCCTTGCCTCTCTCAACCCCACCCTGCAAGGGAAGAGCCTAAGTTTGCTAAAAAGGGATGAATTTGAGGCCAACTGGGGCAGAGGTTTAGTGAGGCCTTCCCATGCAGGCACCTGCACCGCCTGGTGCCATGATTCTGTGAAGGGCGCACTTCCACCAGGCCGTGTGCTGCGGAGCTAGGACCCCTGTCCTGGCAGCCCCTCGGAGTCACAGGCTTGCTTGTTGGGACTTTCTGTGATAGGAGTATGGGGAGGGACAGATGCCAGTGGAAGGCACAGGGGAAAGAGCGTTGGATTTATGATCCTCAGTGGGTTTAACTTCTGACTTCGGCAAACCGAGAGACTAGCCCAAGTAAGTCAAACTCCCTGCCCTCCCATCTCGTCAACTGCAATTGGGCAACATAATCATCAGTGATCCTCTGCGTCACTAGGTTGCTATGAATAGCAAATGTGAACGGCTGAGAGGATCTCACATGAGGGAGGACAAGGCCACCCGTGGCATGCATGACGTTTTTACGTAAAACAGAAAAAGGCACCGCTTCCCCTGTGCCAGCGCACATGGTTAGCAAGCTGAGCACAGGCTGCATTTCTTCCCCTCAGCTAGGCACCCTGTGCGGGGAAATATACCTCCACCACCTTCACAGCCGCCCTTGGGCCACGCGTGCCACCTCCAGAGGGCCACAGAGGGGGCTCCATCAGCTTGGCTGACAGCAAAAGGTAAGGACAGCAGTAAGGGCAGCCACAAGCACTCCTCCCAATCCAAGTTAAAAACAGCCAGAATGAGCAACCCCCATCTAGAAACCCATCCTTGCACCCAAGGAGAATGGCAGAGGAGAGTCATAGGTATGCTCTCACTGACACACTTAAGTGGATATGTCTGCACCATCAAGAAAAAACAAAGATTTTTAGAAGCTTCAAACTGGCTGGTATTTTCACAAAACTCCCTCCGGCATCTCCTTTCCTAGGAGAAAGGAAATGTATCAGGCCTGGACTTCCAGGTCCTTCCATTACCATGTCTATATAACACGAGCAGAGGTTTGGTGTTTAAAATCATCTATGAGCCACATATTCTCAACCACTAGAGTTCATAAATTTAAGAGGATGTTAACTCTATTTGTCCTTTCTTTCTGCTTTTTGCTAGAATCTTCTTTTTCTTTGATTACTTTTTTTTTTTTTTTTTTGCTTCTGTCTTTGTCTAAAATGCTGTTAAACCTATATTCCCATTCAAGGTTATATTTTGCCTCAGCACCCTGCATCCTTCTTGCTGAGCCACAGTGCCTGCAACTCTAGTATGTGGGATTATGAGAAAAGGGGTATGCAAAGCACAGTCTTGGTTTTTGTGTCCCTAGTGCTCAACTATCGGTCCTTGTCTCTTCCTCCAGCCTCACTCCACCCTGCTCTTGAAGCTCCTAGATTCTGACGTCATTGCCCATTTTCCATTGACATTATCCCCTTGCCTAATGAACTTGACCCTCCACCCGCTCCCGCTCCAGCCAGCTACAGATCCTGAGATCCCCTCCCAGCTAACTACACTGTGATTCTCTCCTCCTAGCCTGAACGCTTTGGGGGTAAATCATTCTACTGGTTTGGCTGTGCTTTGAGGCTTCACACATTCATCAACCCCACCCCTCATGAGTTATATACCCAAGAGGCCACTCAACCTCAGGAACCCAAAAAGGGTAAGGGGAGCTAAGGGAAAACTCAGTGAAATTTGGAAGGAACAGAAAGGTGCCCTTCCTTCATGAGGGGAAAACCCACCCATCCCACTTGTGAAGAAGACAGGCATCACGAATCACTTGGGAATAGAGTCTGAGCCCCATATTAGCAGACTACCAGGAAAACCTCAGTGAGGCCCGAGGGAGGCTTTTAAGAGGCTCAAAAGAGCTGTAAATACATTTCGGAAAATGTCAAGTGAAAAATCATTAGGTTCTTAAAGCTGATTGTCAGTTAATACTTCCGGGATTAGGTTGCCTGTATCTACATACCTTTTCTAAATTACTGAATGTTTCTGAAATCTGGGGCCTCCGGTGTATATCAGCTTCCAGGCTTGTTTCACTCAAATTCACCCTCAAGTATCCAGAGATCTTGCCACTTGTCTGCTAAGAACCTATCAGGTGTTCTATTGCCACTGCTGAAGCTCAATGGGTCCTTGGTCTGAACACAAGGCCCTGCAGGACCAGGGCTTGCCTACTGACCTGTCTAGACACCTGTCCCCATCACAAGACTCTTTGTAAGGCAGGGCCCATATCGTCTTTATTTTTGTGTCCCTATCACCCAGAGTCACAGGGACACGGAGCGAACACTGTAAACAGTGACTGTAATGATTAACTAATATCATAGACCTAGTGTATCTGATTGGGACCTAATCCTATTTCATTTCTCATTTTTCTATAAAGGAAAAAGCTAAGTGACATCACTGAGTTTCAGCCACGGAGCCGTGGTGGCCCTGGACCTTGCAAAAGCAGTCCATAGGGCTGCGGGATTCTGTGGCTGGGCTGGGACTCGCTCGGCAGTGAGCGTCTGTGCGGCTGAGTCCCTGAGCACTATGCTGCCCTGGTTCGAGAAGTGGAAACTAGTGAGTAGCCACTGAGCCTGCAGCCAAGGAGATGTTTTTCTAGTCTGAACCCACACACCCAGACAGTCCCGAGAGATCCTGAGGGCAAGTGAATGTCCGGTTACACAGGAACTCGACTCCCCACGGAGGCCACCCCAACACCAAGCCCACCCCTGTCTCACTCCCCAGCACCCGGAGGTCTGACGCCCACTTCCTCCACCACGTTCCACAACAATGATTGGTCTCTTGGCACCCAGGCTAGCTTCTGTTCCCCTGTGCCTTCATTCCAAATGCCTCGTGGAAAGGTTCTACTTCTAAGTTTTCTCCAAGAATGAGGGATCCTGTGTTGTTCAACAAAGCCAGCAGCCTCAAGCGCACTCTGCAGGCTTCAGTTCAAGCTCTCCATGACTCTTGGCAGCACGAAGCAGCTGTACTAGCTGTCTTCCCACCACAGACCCTCTTTACATCCCCCAGGCCCAAAATAGCCCAGAGTACAGGCATGAAGCAAAGGTCAGAAGCACCCCAAGGACAAGCAGGCACTTGTCTTGTCGACCCGATGACATTTCTGCTAACTTGGGACCCTTTGTGAAAGGAAACTTCTCTAGCAGGCAGCTGAGCTGAGGGTGTTGGAGAGAAGCAGTGTGGATAGTAGAAAAAGCAAGGGCTGTGAACCCAGAAGGTCCAGGTTTGAGTCCTCGCATCCGGCTGTGGGATCTCTGACAAGCCACTGAAGCTCTTGGAGCCCCCTTTGCCAAGGTTCTGTGAGGTCAGAGAGATACCATATGCCATGTGTAGAGCAAGGAGAGAACCAGAGAACCTGTATATTGACTGAGTGCCAGGTTCTTCATCCATGAAAACCAGACCCAAAATAGTCCCCCTCCCGCTGAAATATTCTCAGCAACGTCCTGAAGCTCAGGGAAGTTCAAGAGCTTTCCGAGGTCACACAGTTAATGTTCCAGAACCTGGATGGAGCTCAGTCCTGTCTAATTCCCAAATCATATCTCCCAAGGCTCATCCTTCCAAAGTAAACATAAGACCCCACTTTGAGGAAACTCAAGCCTTTGAGAGAAGTCATGTTTACACATAAAAATATGTCTTGTGCCCACATATATTCGGTAGAGACTTCTCAGGCGAGGTGAGACATATGGGCTGGGCTTTGAAGAATAGATTGGATATGCCCCATTTTCCTTGACTAACAGCAAACCTGAACGGGGCTGGTGGCCCCCCACTGGCAAGCAGGAAAGACCTGTGAACACCTGTGCCGTCTGCACTTAACCCACCTGCCCACAGCTTCCTACTTCTTCCCTACCTTTCCCTTCGCTGTTCCACTCAAAGTCTATTTTATCTTGCACTTTTGAGTGCATCTCTGTCAGTAAGCCACCTTCATATATTTTGCAACGAGGCAGAGGATACAGCAGTTCCCTACTCTACACCCACCTGAGCATAGACAGGCCACGTTTAGACACTGCTTGGCCAGTGACTGGTTTCAATACTCACTTTCTTTGAGGCCCCCACCTTGAAAGCACCCCTGTTCCTGCAGTTGGGACCACTCGCCCTCTCCTTCTCTGCCTCTAGCTTCACTAATTCAGGACCCTGAGGAGCCCCGGTGTGGGCACTCAGGCTTTGGGGGAGCAAGCAGGGCAGCCCACTGAGCTCGCTCACAGGGTGGTCCCAATCTCTGCAAAGGTGTCTGAGGTGCTTCTGCGGGCCACTGTCAGAGCCCGAGTCCCCAACTCTCCCTGCACCTACCCTGAGTTCCTCTGGAATTGGGCTTCTGCTCTTGTCAGACCCTATCCCAGAGCAAACCCTGAGCCTGAGGCCTTTAGACACGAGCACAATGTGGAACAATCTGACGGCACTCAGACTTGACCGTTAAAATCAGTAGGGCAGAACAGAAAAATGTCAAGTCACCTGAAAGGCCTCAAAGGGCTCCCAGCCAGGAGAGGCAGAAAACCCCCATGACTTCCATAAGAAGGCGAGTCACACTGCAAGGGAGCTGGCCAACCATTTCAACTGAAAAATAGAGAAGGTCACAAAGTCAAACCAAGGGACACTGCCTATGGGGCAGATTCAGCCCAACAATCCGTGGCATTTACAGCCCTATGCCTGGGACTGCCCCAACTGTGTGGTAAATAATTGACAAGTCTTATAAAGAGGTTATATGTATTTACTTCTTGTTCCTATATCATGTTTATCACACAGCTTTGCATATAGGGGTTAGTTTTACCGGTAGGTCTGCTTTCAGGGCAAGCACGAGCTTATTATGCCAATAGGGACATTCCATTCTTGTCACCTTGAATTAGCAAGGTACATGCACAGTTTGGCTCCCGAGTCCTCCTCCAATCTGCTTAACAAAGTCCACCCCTGAGGCAAAGATCCACTGCCAACCTGTTTTCCAGAGACTTCACAAAGTAGACGTCTACGTTTGAAAACCGGCACAGCTGTGGAGAATTCACCGAAGGAGTGAATGACAAACTGTGAGACCCTTTGGTGGCCAAGCCATTAGGTAGGACATGCAGCTGCCAGAAAAAGCACTCTTTCCTACCGTGGAAATGCTACCTCTTTCTGACCCTCCTGAAGCTGCCATCCACAAGAGTGTCTGCCCCCTTTTGAGACGGCGGTCCACCCCTCTCCGCGTAGATCTCACTCATCCTGGTGGACTTCCTGGCACCTGTTCTGCCTCTGGACTGCCCACAGTCCCTGAGGAGCAAGTACATCTTGACAGAACTCACCCTTGCTGTGCATTTGGGCCAGACTCTAACCACCAGCCAACACCCTGTTGGTGAGAATAATTACTGGTACCCAATCGCTCTCCATCCAACCTGTCCCATTGCTTAACCGAAGTCACTCCAGCTTCACTCCCTGGCCACTGCCACCCCACCCAGCTCATACAGGACATAGAAGATCATCTCCTTGGGTAACTAACATAGTCGAAATTTTCATATCCTAGTACAGATACTCAGTCTGGATCAAGAAACAAGAAGGTGGCACTGGAAGAATGCAGATTTACTAAAACAGACGTTTTGTGTTTGGTTATCCAACTGGCAGAGATCTTTTGATATCATTCGTTGAGGGAGCAGGAACACAGGAATGTTCACCCACTGCTAATGGAAATTTAAATTTTTATAGCTTTCCTGGGCATAATTTGACAATACTATATATTGAAATGTCTTTAAAACTCAAATGTACTTTAAATCATCAATTGCATTTTTAGGATTTTACCCTAAGGAAGTAAAGATACACACAAAGGTTAAACTTCAAAGATGTTTATCACAGTATTTCTTGATACTAGTGATAAACCAGATGCCAACTAAATTATTTAACAACAGAGCATTGGTTAAATGAATGGCACATTCACATAATGAACTACTATGCAGCCCTTTTAAATCACATGGAAACATATTTATAGGTGCAGAAAGATGTTTACAATATATACTGTTAAGCAGAAAATATACACATGGGGAAAGTGTCAAAATACCATTGTGACAATACTTCTTATTTTTCAATGGAAGAATTAATGGGTAATTTTTATTTTTCACTTGTTTCGGTATCTTCTAGTTTTTAGACAGTGAATATGCATTTACTTCAGTGGTATAAATAAATAAATAAATAAATAAATAAATAAATAAATAAATAATTTATTTTCGCAAGTATGGACTTGGGACTCACACAAACTTGGAATCTCAACCAGGCCACTGATGAGTACTGTGACCATGGAAACATATACTCCCTGAGTCTCATCTTTCTCCTGTCCAAAATGGCAATACTAGCTCTTTCCTCATGAGGCATTTGTGAGGATTACATGAGGAAACATAAATAAACCACCTGGCACTGAGTAGACACTGATGACATTTTCCCCTTCCTTCCTGGATGCCCAAAAATACCTCCGAATAACAAATCGCAAAGACAAGATGGTCAAACACACACCCTAATTATGTAAAATGTAGCTCGAACACTTCGGAAAGACTCATATATTTAATGCTCCAGGCTTAACTCTTTCAGCTCTGATCTCCCAAACCCACGCAGCGGCATACACACAGAGACCCCTAGACTGGCAAGTCTGTCTTGCCATCCAGGTGGAATCAGGCGGGCTGTGTGACCCAGCCCCATCAGCAGGTGGGGCCCATCTCTATCCCGTGTCTACACACAGCCTGCTACACCCACTGGCCAGCCCTGTACACGGCTCAAGGAAGGCTATCCTGTCAGACTGACTGCAAAACATTGGGACCCTCCTCTCTTGCCCTCTCTTACCTGCTCCCACCCTGATCCAGGTCCTGTTCATGTCCCACTCAGACCACTTTGGACTTGAGCCTCCTGGCTCATGCATCTGCCTATCCATCAGGAATCCAGTTGGGATCTGCCCTGCCTTCCTCCAGCTTCTCATTCATTGATTCTCCAAACTTGATGCCTACTTCATGGATACCAAGCTCTGTGCTGGCATATAGAGATGGATCAGAGGGAGGTCTTGCTCTGGGGACCTCCCAGTCCGGTGGGGGAAACTGGCAGGGACATTTTTTTTTTTTAAGATTTTATTTATTTATTCATGAGAGACACAGAGAGAGAGAGAGACAGAGAGAGAGGCAGAGACACAGGCAGAGGGAGAAGCAGGCCCCATGCAGGAAGCCCGATGTGGGACTCGATCCCGGGTCTCCAGGATCACACCCTGGGCCAAAGGCAGGCACTAAACCTCTGAGCCACCCAGGGATCCCCTGGCGGGGACATTATAATGCTATGGGATAGTGACTATTAACATAACACAGTACTTGTTCTATGCTTTTAAGAACATTAATTTATATAAAATAAGAATAACAAACCCACTACATGCTAAAGTAAATAGCATTTTAAATGAAAAAAAAAAAACTACATAAAATTAGTAGGAAGAATGGCATTGCTTCACACATTGGCAAATCTCTTTAATACCTGACTTATTAGCATACGGGTGGATTTCTGCAACCTCTTTGGCATTCAGTCTATGGTGATACAGTATTTGTGTTAAAAGGTAAACTGAGGCACAGTGAAAATGTTAAGAGCTTATTTGGGCAAAAATCCATTTGAATCAGGCAGCATCAAACCAGTAGTGGTTAGGAGTGCTTCCCTAGCAGGAGCTGGGGGCAAGACTGTCACAGACAAGACAAGGAAGCAAAGAAATTACTGGATTGGCTGTAGCTTCAGTAGTGGTTGCCTTATTTGGGAATGCCTTTTTGGCTGTGATCGGGTTTTCTTTACATTTCGATTTCATAAACTTGAGGCATTTACAGGCTTAAATTCTGGTTTGCTTGCCTAGGCTGCATTAGAAGTGTCTTAGCCTTCTTGTTTAATTAGTTTAACAGCTGAACTAAATGAAGAAATGTGGCATCACACAGATGTAGGGTCGGCAAAGGGAGGACTATTTTAATAGGCTCTTCAGGTAACTGGATATTCTTCTTTGATACTCCACCAGCACTTGATGAGAGGTGGTTTCTTAAGGGGTAGCAGCAGTGTGCAATGTGACAGCCCACAGTGGAGGATATGAGTCTTCCAAAATTCTCAGTTTTCATTTGAACTCTCTCACATTTGATCACTGGCAGCAAACACTGTCACTTGTTTTCTGTGAAATGACAGCCCCCCCAAATCGGCCAACTACCCAGGTCTGATAACCACAGTGTGTGTCGGTCATTCTTTCGAGGGAAAATGATGCTCTGAGAAAAAAGTAACTAGCTCAGTTCCCAACTCAAACAACCGTGCCAGCGTACTTCCTCGAGACCACCACTGTACCCTGTGAGGCAGCACAAATACTTTATGGGTACTTCCCATTTCATCACACAAAACATTAAAAAGATAAGTACTCGAGGGTCGAAATTTAATAAATTTGGTCACTTTTACTGCTTCACCAAGCACACCCTGAAGTGAAACTGACTTTTTTTTCTTCTTCTTCTTCTTTTTTTTTTTTACTGTGCACGTGTGGTGGTGAGTCATACAATGATTACTACTGTCGTTTGGTACAACTGCCTTCATGTGAACTAAGACACCAGTAGTTTTACCCGCTGTTGCTTTGGCACCATCAGTTCAAACGCCAACTCAAGGAAAAGAGAAAATAAAATCATAGTAGTAGGATGAAAATAATTTTGATCTCATGGTTCCTGGAAAGTGCGTCAGATTCCTCCTTGGACTATACTTTGAGAACCACTGCTTTATACAATACTAGCTGGGATAAATGTGGGGCTACAGAAGCTTCTTCCCACGGATCAGAGTTTGGATTAAAGCCCTGTCCTGAGCCTCATGACTGCAACAACCTGCTTGGTCTGGGCCAGTCCCTTTCCCACACTGCTAAGAGTCAGACCCAGTCCCTTAACTTCCAGGTTCCAACTCAGATGGACCACGGACCACCACCTGTCATCAAACAGACCCACCTGCCTGCACTGCAGCTCCCCTCACTCCTACAGAAGCCAAGGGGGTTCACCTGTCCCGAGCCCTGACTATGTGCCAGGCATGTCCTAACACTCCTGCAAGGTAGACACTATCATCCCAGTTTTGCCAGTGAAGACACCGAGGCTCAGGGAAGCAGGATTCACACTCAGATCTGTCTGGCACGATCGCAGAGGGCCCTTCGCTGCCTTCTGGTCGGTTCTCACAGCCCCATTCCCGCCCCCGGCCTGGACTTCCTGCCCTTCGGGTCCGCCTGCTGGTGAGGTTCCAGCATGCTTCACAACCAAAATTTCCTGAAATGAGAAAATTCCCAGCACTCGCAGTTTTAATCATCCAGCGTCTGAATTCCTAACGTTCACAAATCACTCAGATGCTGGAAACCGTGAGACACATCAGCCTCCGGAATAGATCATCGGTAACGTCGGAGCTGGGCTCGCCTCTGCCCGAGTCTGTAATGTGTGAGGCCCGGGACGGGGCCTCCCTCCAGGGAGCACTTCCACCCCAGCCGATGGTGCGTCATGTGTGCCTCTGTACCGCACACGGGAGTTGACATCCTCTGGCCTCTTCCTCGGTGCCAGCGACTCCCTGGAAAAGCCCGAGCCCATTCATACGAGGCCCAAAACAACTCCCCAGGATGTGACCAGGATAAGAATCACATCCTAAGTCTCAGCTTCAGGAAAGTTCATCTCAAAATAAACCCAAAGCTGAAGTAAATAAAGCATTCGGATTATTTTGGGAGGGCAATTGATCAGAACTGGAGAAAGGGAAAAAAAAATACTATTGTCCACAGCCTTTGTTCAGACATTCTGCATTTCTGGTACATCTTGCTAAGTGGTGGTTTCATATCTGACATTGATGCAAGGGGGAAATGACCCATGTTTAGGAAAATTATACCATTTCTTCTGAGGGTTAAGAGTGTCCTTTAAGCACTGGTTTGAGATAGGGCAGAGAGTCTGATGAAGATTCAAGGTTGTGATGATTAAAGTCAGGCTGGAAGAAACATGTAATTTGTACCAAGGAACCAAGGGAATAACAGCTAAGGAAGAACTGCAGGGAGCACGTAGCAAGGGGACACTGCAGCCTGGGCTCCAAGGGGGAAGCGGGGCCACAAGCAGAAAGTACGATTTCCCAGGACAAGAGAAGGAACAGGAGTCGGCATCAAGACGGTCAAAGCAGTGGGCATCATGGACACCAACGGAGCCGTCGCTGACACAGTCTACCCTGACAAACAGGTTGTACCATCATGGCGTGACCACGATCATCCCGCAGTCACATCCACTGTTTCTCGAGTCTACCCTCCTTGGCTAGGCCCTGGGAATATCTCACTGATGACACATTGTCTGTGTCCTTGAGGAGCTTCCAGGCCAGTGAGCAAAACTTGTGTAGACAAGGATAGGAAGGTAACAGTGCTATGAATTCTGAGGGGGGAGGAGGTCCACCCAGGATGCTTCGTCGGGAAGTGGCCTAGTTAAACTCTTGACAAGGACAGCAGTGGGGGCAGGGCGGGCGGTAATAGATGGAGGTGGACACCAATGGTCAGCACGACACTCCCAAAGATACCGATCATCAGCTTTCTTTGGTGTGCATCATGTCACTCCTCCTAAATTCTTCAGAATTGGTCTAACTTCTATGGTCCTTAATTTAGACATGAGAAGCGATACATGGTCGTATTTGGTTGAGGAAAGCCACATAATCTAGTGGTGAAAAACAAGGAGTTTGGAGGCAGACAGACCTGGGTTTGAATTCTGTATCTGCACTTACTAGTTGTGGAAAGTTGCTTAACTTCCTGGAATCATATCTACCTCACAGAGATGATGTAAGAAATAGAATGAAATACCTAGAGTGTCTGGCACATTCTTTCTCTGAGATCAAGGAACCACTTCCCAAATATCCCTCAATTCCACATGTTACTCTCTCTCCCCAGTGTCACAACCCGATCCAGGCTGCCATCCTCTCTCCCCAGGACTTTGGGAGCCTCAGCCCTGCTGTCCCTGTTTCCTGCTTGTTCCTCTTCGGCCCCTTCTTCACACAGTCACTGAAAACGCTTTCAGGTGTGCATGTGCCCGTTCCTTTCCTCTGTCTCAAGCCCTCCATAGCTCCCCTTGTCCTCAGAGCTGAAACAGCAGTGGCTCTCAGGGCTTTCATCATCCGACCCTGCTGACCTCCCAGCCTGACCTGTTCCCGCCTGGCCCCTCACACTCCAACTCAGTTCAGCCTCCAGAACTTTGATTGTGCTTCCTTTCACCTGGAATATGGTCTCTGATCCCCTACCCTCTCCTTCTCCAGGCTAATGCTCTCCTTCCCAACACTCTATGCCTCTGTGCTTCTGTCAGGAAGCTCATCATGACTCTCCCCCCACAGCAAGACTGGATCGGGTGGTGCCCCTTCTCTGGGCTCCCATCATGGAACTTCCATGGTTTCCCCATTGCCATGCTCTATTGTAATCCACTTCTCTGTATCCAACCCTTAGATAGTCCTCTCTTAGGAGCCAGTGTTGTACTTCCTGTCCACATACTCTGGCCTGTTTTAAATGAATGAACAATCTCACAGCTAATGAATGACAGAAATGAGATTAAAACCCAGGTCGGTCAAACTCCTACACTCATGGCTTCCCCAATCCCCACTAAGACCCAACTAAAGACAGGTAGTGCCATGCCCTGGGCCCCATGGATCTCCTCCTAGGTGTGCACTCACCTTCTGCCAGGAATGCATATCCCTCTTACCAAGGAAGGTTCTGCTGGCATTGTGCAAAATTACCATTCTCAAGAACAACACTCAACCCACTGATTTTGGTGCAAACATGTTGGAGTGACAGTGATAACAGGGGGCTTTCCTGGGCTTAGGACATTGGTTTTGAGGAGTGGCAAAAACCACATTGCAGCTCAGTTCAGGAGAAAATTCCTGGAAATTTGAGCAAGCTGGTTAGTTTCTTACTCATTAAAGTGCACCGAGCCAACTCTCATTCTTTTGTCAATATTTGCAGACAGAAAACATGACAAACTGCTCTCTGTGCTGGTCAAGATATGGACACATATTGATAGGACTGGGGACAAAAATCCCCTGGGAACAAAACAAGTTTCAGGACTGGCTACAGGATAACTTTTTCCCAGTTGGGGAGGCTCCACCACAGAATGGGAAGAGAGTGTGTACTGAGTAACCATGGGAGACTCTCCCCTTCACTCTCCCACCCATAATTATTTGAGTCCAGAATATGAAGGGACTCCTATGTCATGTAAGGAGCTACGTCATATAATACTAATGATGCTATGTATTGAGGACCCTCATTGTGGTAGATATATTTAACGTATCTCTATAATCCTGAAAGCTGAGAATTTATACAACCATATTATGAATCTGGAAAATGTCGTAGGGAGGTTAAGACCTGTGTCATTGTCACTCAACTGCTAAGTGACAGAGACAAGATTCACATCTGTCCTTTATGCTCCGTCTCACCTGCCACCACTCTCTCGGGGCCCCAGCCACCATCATCAGCTCCAAATGGTTCTCCCTGCTTGCTCTTTTTCCCTCCTCCAATGCAGAGTGTTCTTTAAAAATGCAAATAAGCTATATTCGCCTTCTTGAAATCTGCTTGAAATCTTCCCATGGTAATTAACAGGCATTGCTGCTACTTCCCAGCATCCATCTTGCCTGTAACATTGTGGTCTGGTGAGCCTCGTTAGCTAATCTGGGGAGTCCCATTCGCCCTGCTACAGGAATTGGTAATCCGAGCAGTGCATTCTCTTGGCTGCAGAGATTGGGCAAGGTGTAAGGAGCAGCCATTAGTCAGAGGCTCAGAACTGATGTTTTGTTCTCATTCTAGGGCTGTCTCTCTGTGTCTCTGTCTCTGTCTTTGTCTCTCTCTCTCTCTCTCTCTCTCTCTCTCTCTCTCTCTCCAGAACATGAATGAACAAGCACAGCCTCTGTGCCTGCTGGAAGCCACCTTGGGAAGGAGACACTGGCTTCCATGGGAGGAGAACGGAGCCCAGGGAATCACAGACACAGGCTGGAGCCTGGCTGGGCCACATCTGAGGACTCTCTACCTTTCAACCTTTCACTTAATGGCGCACCAATAAACCCTCTTTATTATTCAAGCCAGCGTGGGTTAAGTTCCCTGTAACCTGCCCCAGAAAGTCTCCTGAGTAGTTCAAATGCCTCCCAGTGCACTTGGAATTGCATCCCTACCTTGATATTAAAGGCCCACTCATCTCCAAGATCAATGAGGGCTGAGGGCACGAGCTAGACTCTCATTCACCCTGGTAGTGCCAGCCCCTCACAACCATCTAGCACATAGAAGGCACTTTGTTTTAAAAAAATATATATATATATAATATAATATTATATTATAATATTATATATTTTATATGTAAATTATATATAAAATGTATATTATAATATTATTATATATGCATATGTTTTATTTATATAATTTATATAATTATTTATATAATTATAATTATAATATTATTTATATATATATATATATTTTTTTTAAAGCAAAGTGCCTTCTATGTGCTAGATGGTTGTGAGGGGCTGGCACTACCAGGGTGAATGAGAGTCTAGCTCGTGCCCTCAGCGCTCATATATATTTATATATATATGATATAATATATTATAATTAATATATATATATATTTTTTTAAGCCCATGAACCCAGGTCTCTAGCACATTATCTGCTTCCCAAAGATAGGGAGTCCAGCTGGGGTCCCGTTACATTATATGCTGGATCCACCTCTCTGCAAGATATCAGCGTTCTTAGACATTCAGGCCTTCCATCAGTGTCCTTGGGGAGACTTCCATCAGGGAGGGCTTGGCCATTCCGAGTGTGAGGATGTCAAGCAGTGCCTCTGATTGCCAGATGCTCCAGCAGGGGGCAGCTCCCGGCAACAGCCAAGCTGCAGACTTCGAGAGCGCACCTTCCTCCCACCCACCCCGCCTTGCCTAAGCCAAACCTCTGAACAGGCTGGAATTCTCACAAGTAAATGGGGACGGGACTTAGAGCCACTAGGATCTGGGTAGCAATGAACGTCGCCAGTGGGGCAGAGGGAAGGTCCAGGCATGGGTCAGAACATTTTATTCCTTTGTTTATCTAACTAGCAGGCCCTTCCTGCCTCAGGCTCTCTCTGCAGTGGCTTCCTCCGCCTGATGACCCAGCTACTCTACTCCCCGACCCACCTTTGTCTTATGTCTCTGCAGAGTGTTTATCAATAACTGATTTTGTTTACTTGTGTGTTTGTTTTCCTCTGTCCCTTCTTCCCTAATATAAACTCCATGAAAGCAGAGGCCTTGACTGTCTGCCTCCCCACCACATCTCTGGTATCAAGAATCTCCTAATAAGCACACATTATCAATGAACAGTCGGCCGGCCCCCTCCCAGGAACCCACCTTCATCTCATCAGTTAAGCGTCACTCAAATAGGCCGCCACCCCCCTCACGTACCATGGTCTCTCCTCCCAGAACCACTTTCCATCAAGACACATGTGTCTTTCCTTCATAGCTCTGATCACGCTGTGAAATGATCTCATGCGTTTATATTTACTTCTCTGTTATCTGCTTTCTCAAATTCTCTATCATTCCCTTTGCATCCCCAAAGGCAAGATCGCTGCCAGTGAACATTTACGGAAGGAACGATAGAAGGAGGGTGGGAGGGAGGGAGTCTCCAAGGGTTTGGAACTGGTGGACATGAGGAGATACAGCAAAGAAGGAATCGGATTTGATTTCAGAGTGACTCTGTGAGGTAAATAGGGCAGGTTTTGCTACATGAAGAAAGCACAGGTCAGCCATGTTGGGGCTGTCTCAAAACAGCATGGCTGCTTAAGTTCCAATTTGATCCATTTTCCAGCTCTTTCTCCTGAATCATGCAGCTCGCTTATTGAAAACTTACCTCCACACACGCTTCAAGGAGCAACAATCTCCCTTATCCCCGTCAGTACGGAGTCTCCTGAGGTGGAGACTAGCTATTTGAGAAACCAGAACTGAATCTCTTGGTTTGTTTGTCTTCACAATGCTTCAATTAAACCACTTTAATGAGGCACAAGCAGCCAATACCAGTCTGATATAAAAGTCTTTCCACGCCTTTGTGCTACAGCCAGGTCTCTGCCTCTCTCAATTATTACCTTAACCATGCCCTGGAGACCGAAGGAGCCAGTTTATTTTGACTGGGAGATTGTTAAACTGCAGGAGGCAAATCTGAGACGCTGCCAGGCTGTGATTCCCATTGCTCCTCACGGCCACGGGGTGCTGAGAATAGCCAAGGCCGCTTCCTGCTGGAGGAGGAAATGGCAGCTTCCTCAACTCCCGGAAACATTACTTCCTCTCTGGTGCCTAGCTTTGTGTTAACCAATCAGACACCCTCTTCCCACCCCAGGCTCCGGGAGACCTGGTCCAGGGCTGTAGAAGACATCCTGTTTCCCCTGAGGAAGTAGCCCAACTTGAAGGAGCCTCTAGGGTACCGCGTGAAGGGTGGGGAGGTAGTGGGGCAGGAAGGCAATGACCAGTAGTAATAATAATAGTGTCATCCAGTGTCAGCGAAGTACTAAGCCCCCACTCCACCCTCTTGTCCTGACACTCGGAGATCTAAATAAACTTGACCTAAACTCTCACTGGCCTTTGATAGTCCAAAGTCATCAAAGTTTGAAAATACAGTCCTTTTCTTGTTTGTACAGAAAATAAGCTCACACCACACATTCCAGGAATTTAGAAACACTGCCGTGGAATTTGAGTGGTCACAGGGCACCGACATACTTCTTGGCAAGTAGATTCATGGAGAAGGCTCTGGAGCCAAGCTTCCTGGGTTCAAATCCTACTTCATACTCCCTATCCCTTATTAACTATATGTTATTAGCTAAGGCAAGTTCTCTGGGCCTCAGTTTTTTTCTCCCTTTCTCTCTTTCTAGGGGAATAATGGTACCTACTTCAACAAGATTCAGTGAGATAAAGCACTTAGAACAGATAAAGCACTTGGCACAGCTCAGTACTCAATAAATGTTCATTACTGTTTTATTCTGCTTCCTCCTCCCTTTCAGAAGGGGAAAAAAAAAATCCCGTTCCTTGTCTCATGAATAATTGTACCCCTTCTCTGAAACCTTGGCATCAGCCAATATCCATACTCTTCCATCGGAACGGGCCTTGTCAGGGTATTCCTCTGAGTGCTCTCCCTGTAGACCATTCGAGTGAATGCAAATTTCTCGATCTCATTATCATTTATTACCATTTAATAGCAACCACTCAAATGATGTTTTAAGATATTATTCCATTTTTAAAAATAAATTTCATATTTTAGGATAGTTTTATATTTACGGGAAAATTACAAAGATAGTTCCAGATTTCCCATAGACTTCACACTCAGATCCCCCATTTATTAACATTGTACATGAATGTGGTACTTTTGTTACAATTAATGAGCCAAGGCCAGTATATCATTATTAAATGATAAATCTGGATCTGTATTTACTCAGGTATCTTTATATTTTACCTAATGTGCTTTTCCAGGTTCAGGGTCCTATCCAGGATAACATATTATGTTTAGTTGTCTTGTCTCCGGGGTTCACAGACCTTCCTTGTTTTTGATGACCTTGACAGTTTTGAGAACTGGTCAGGTATTTTACAGACTGTCCCTCAATTGGCCTTTGTCTGATGTTTTTCTTATAACTCAATAGACTGGGTTTGGGGAAGGAAGACTGCAAAGGCAAAGTGCCATTTTGATCATATCATTTCACCATACACCAATATGACCTCTCATTGTTGATGTTGACCTTGAACACCTGGCTGAGGTAGTGTTTGCCAGATTTCTCCATTGCAAAGCTACCATTTTTTTCTCCCTTTCCATCCCACACTCTTTAGAAAGAAACCACTATTTGCAGTCCACACTTGAGTAGGGAGATGTGCACCACCTCCTTGATGACAGAATATCTACATAAATTATTTAGAAGTCTCCTATATGGGCAATATGTATATTCTCCTTTGTTTATTTATTTAATCATTTGCTTATACCAGTATGGACACCGGGGTATTTGTTTTATATTTTGTGTTATAATCAAAATCTTAACTTACTTATCTTGTCCAAATTACGCCAGCTTTTGGTCATTGTGAGCTCTTTCACTTGGTTCCTGCAGCTCTTTGGCATAGTCCATCACTGTTTTGCTTTGTTTTGTCCTACTTTTGGACACTTTCTCACTCTCTGGTACTATGAGATGCCCTAAGCTCCTCTTATAAATTTCCTGCCCCAGTCCTAGATTCACCCATGTCTCAGAGAACTGGATACTTTTACTGTACAATGATGTTAATAACCTAAATCTGGGCACTAGGTGTGCTCACTGTGACTGGAGTGTCCTTGCTTCTAGGTTCGCTCAGCTGGCACAACTAGTTAATACACGTGTGTGTGATAACCCGTAACCCATGTATTTATACATACCTATACATATTTCTATATTTAACCATCTGTGTTTATATTAAGCTGAACACCACTGAAACTGAGGTCTTCAACTCTAATCCATTACCACATGGGTCATTCTAGCTTCCCTCCCTTACTCAACTATGTACTTTTACTCCAGCAAGAAGAAAGCTGACTTCCAGTATCCATTTATTTAATTGTTCGATTCCAACATATAAACGACCCTTGAACAATGGGGGGGGGTAGGGACACCGACCTCCATGCATTCAAAAATCCCCAACTTTTGACTCCCCCAAAACTTAAGTACCACCAGCCTGCTGTTAACTAGAAGCTTTACTGATAATATAAACAGCCTATAACACATACTTTATATGTTATAGATATTATAGATTCTATTCTTGCAAGGAAGTAAGCTAGAGAAAAGAAAATGTTATTAGAAAATCATAAAGAGAAAATACATTTACAGTACTATATTGTAAAAAGATCTGCGTGTAAGTGTACCCGCACAGTTCAAACCCATGTTGTTTAAGGGTCAACTATACCTCTAAAGCAGTATCAGAATCGTTGACATATATTCCATGGGAACTATCCTTTTAACTAAAGTGCAGTGCTTATGGGATGCCTGGGTGGCTCAGTTGGTTGAGCGTCTGACTTCAGCTCAGGTCATGATCTTGAAGTCCTGGGATTGAGCCCCGCATTGGCCTTCCTGCTGAGCAGGGAGTCTATTTGCTTGTCCCTCTCTCTCTCCCCTCCCCTTGCTCATGCTCTTTCTCTCTAATAAATAAAATCTTTAAAAAATAAATAAATAAAGTGCAGTGTTTATATACAGTTCCTTCTGCCTTTAGTTTTACAAACTCCCCTCATTTCCAAAGTTACTCAGTCCAGTGACTTCTTCCTCCACCCCCTTCACTAAAGTTATGTCATACACGTGTAATACAGTTAGACTGCTCTGTCACATTCTCACGCCATCCTGGATCCCTTGATATCTCAATGGTTTTCCTTTAATGTGTATACATGAAGGTTCATTCTGGCCATATAGTTCGGCATGTTTTCATAGCACATAATGTCATGCGCCCACAGTTACAGTATCAAATCCTAAAACAAACCCTAAATTTCACCTATTTAACCCTCCCTCATGCTTCTGGCAACTACAGATGTTTTTAGCTCTACTTTAATTTCACCTTTTCTAGGAGAGCATATAACTGGAATCACAGAGTACGCAGCCTTGGCTGACTGCCTTCTTTCATCTAGCAATACGCATGTAAGAGTCATCTGTATCTTTTCAAGGCTTAATAGCCTTTTTCTTCTTATGATGGAATATCTCATTGCATATATGTACCACAGTTTACCCATCGACTGGGGAGTATATCGGGTGTGTGTGGGGGGAGTGGAGGGAGGATTCAGTTTTTGGTGCACAGAGTTTCCACATCAGAGAAATACCTAGAAGTGCAGTTGCAGGATCATGTGGTGAGACTCTATTTTAGTTCCATAAGAATCTGAAAGACTGTCTTCTAAAGAGTCATGCCATTTTGTGCTCCTACCAGCAATAGAGTTTCTGCTGCTGTACATACTCATCAGTATTTGGTTATTGTTGGCGTTTCAAATTTGGGCCACTCTTAGAGGTGTGTAGTGATACTACACTTAGTTACTAGTTACTGTCTTAACTTGAAATTTCCTGATGAAAATGATGTCAATCGTCTTTGCATGTGATTAGTTACCTTCTCTAAACCTTCTTTGGTGAGGTGTCTGTTTTAGGTCTTTTGCTCATTTTCTTATTGTGTTTTAAGTATTCGTGTGTATTTTAAATAGAAGTCCTTTCTCAGACACGTGTTTTGCCAATATTTCCTCCCATCCTGGGGCTCATCTTTGGACTCTTTTAATAGTGTCTTTCACAGAGAAGTTTTTAATTTTTAAAAAAATTTTAGACGCTTTTAATTTTAATGAAGTCCAAGGTACCAGCTTGTCCTTTCACAGACCATGTCTTTGGTGTTGTATCTACAAACTCATGGCCAAGCCTCGAATGATTTTAAATATGTTCTCTTATGTAATCATGATCCCATTGCTCTGAGGCAAAATGTGTGTTACATCCATTTTGCAAAGGGAATGGCTGCCTGCCACACTTTTCTCTAAAGTATCTTTAAACAGGCAAAAGAGAAAACAGGTAAGAACTAAGAGAGAATGGGTAGTTTATAAAAGCAGGCCAAGACAAGTATTAAATATCTTCAAAGCTCCCTATTCAGCTTTAAATTTTCAGCATGTGACTATCTTCTCCACTACCTAGCTGATTTTGTTTTAATATAAATATTATATTATTGTTGCTGGAGCATGCATATGTGCACGCACACAGACACACACACACCACTACCACCAACATTGTGATAAAACCTGTGCTTCATCAGGAAATTTCATGTTTATTGAGTGGGTGACTTTGCATCCCCCAGAACAGTGACATGCTCTTTCCAAGAATATTTGTACCTCTGTTTGGAAAGCAAACTGGACTGAAGGAGGGGCAACATTCAGTAACTTGTCCAGTGTCATGCAGCTAGCTAAATGACAGATCCAGGATTTGATTCCTGAATGAGCAGACTCCCAAAGCAGTGCTCCTGGAGCCTGTGGGCTGCAGTATGTGTGTGTGCCAGATCCTTGGCCAGAGACAGTCTGGCTCAGGGAGGCTGATGTTACCTCCATCTCAAGGAAGCACCCCTCTCTCCCCCTGCCCGCCCCCCCCCCTCCCCCCGCCACTGACCTGGCCTTCCCCAGGCTTCGCAGCCTCTAGAATCCTACCATGTAATTTAGGCTTGCCTCCCCTTTTAAGCATAACTACAGAAAGGGAAAGAGCAACCCTAGAATGTGCCTCTCACTGAAGCATGTGAATGTGGGGTGGGGGGGGCAGCCTTAAGGGATGATAACCTAAAAAAAATTACCGATAGTAGAAAACTTTCTATGTCAAAACGATTTTTTGCTGAAACAACAATGCACATAATAAAACGTATTGAGGAAACTTATAATTATGCCAAATTAAACTGTGTAGAAGTGTCTCTCTGGCCGTGAGAACCATTTATTTCTTGGTGCAGTTGCATTCAGCCACCAGCCCAGGGTAGCTGAGGTTCTGAAAGCAGCAGCTACAGGAGAAAAAGAGGTCATTCTCTCAGAGGAATGGCCTTTGCCCTCCAGAGCTGGGATCTGACTGGCTTCTCTGGAAGGAGTGGGGGCCGCCAGCATCTCCCAGTTGACAGCCGGCTTTCAGAGACCAGCACTGGGCAGAGGAGCCTCTGTGCTCCCTGCCCGCCTCATGTGGATCTCCTGCATTCAGCAAACCTTCCTGTGTGGGGGCGTGGGCCCCCCAAATCCACCCTCGCCCCCAGAAGACAGTGGTCCCAGAACTTCCCTGAAGGTGTCGCCCCTTTTTCACATGCCAACTGGAGGCCAAGGCCTAACTTTGTCTCTACTGCACCAATGACTAACTCTGTCCTCCTGCCTGACCTCCCTAGACCACTTTCCTTTCCTCTGCAAAACAGGTATCCCCTAAGGTGGGGTCGACCCCTCCTTGCTTTGACAGAGATTGCTATTCCAGCAGAAAAACTGGCAAGGAGGTGGCTACATGGGTGAGCCCAGCCTTCACAGCTTGCAGCAGAAACTTCAAGTCCTTTCAGTAGCAAATGGTTCCTCTCTGATGCATGTAAAACATTTAGCAGGGCGTGCTGAGCCAGTCAGTGTTAAAACTTTCCTTCCCTTTTCTTGCAACAGCTTCAAAGCACCCCCACCCACTTTTGCATGCCTCACTGCCCAGGACTGGGCAGCTCGGCCCCACACCCCGCTGACGCCCTGAACCCCAGTGCACCTTCAGGGAGAGCTTTGGGGTGACCACCATCATTCACGTTTCAAAGACTCCAAAACGGGGCTCCGAGCCCCACCCATCCTGATCAGCGTGACCAAAGGAGGGAGCTGGAACAGGGGGTTTTGGAGGATTAACCAGCTCTCCCACTGAGAGGCCGGGCAACCTGTGTTACTAAATCCTCCTACTGGATTAAGCCTGAGCCCACAGATCACCCGCAGCCTTGAACAGATGTGACACAATGGGACACTTTCTGGGCCTTGGTCCAAAGAAGGGGCTAAAAGTAGACGACGCCTGGGCACATGGCACTTGTCACTCTCTCCCTTGTGTTATTTGTCGAGGCAGCAGGGTGTCTTAAAAAGAACATGAGCCAAAAGACCTGGGTTTGCTCCCAGCTCTGCCACTTGCCAGCTGTGTGACCCTGAGTGGGTTACTTGACTTCTCTGGGCCTCAGTTCCCCCAGCAGAAAAACGGGATTCAATTTATGGATTTCACAGACTCTTGAAGGATTCTGAAATAACATGAAAAACTCATTTCCTCAAAAAGCCTGTGCATGAAATATGAATAGGACTTGCCTGGGCTGGGATGGAGGCCTGGCTCAAATGGCATCTCACATCTGTGGCTTTCCTCATGGCGCCATTCTCATTACTTCCAGCTTTACACAGTCTTTCAAGTTTCTCTCCTTTTGATGGTGGCTTCTCAGAAATAGGGGTCCCACTGCATTTATCTTTGCTCTCCATCACCTAGCCACCCATGGGTGCCTAGAAATGTATATCAAACTACAAGCACTTGGTAGCTGGTACCTCCTCCGCCATCATGAACTGGCATATCTATTGATAGGTATGTCCCATCTCCCCTCCTAGACTGTAGGTGTTCCAAGGACAGCAACCAGGTCGGATTCATCCATGCATCCACCATGGTACCACGCTGGATAGACACAGTGGGGAGGACCCACCTTCCACTCATTGACCTCACTTAGACACAAGCTGCTGCTTCCAACGTCTGCATCTCTGTTCCCTTCTGCATTCCAAACAAATATTTATTGGTGGTCAGATGCCTGGTGGGCCTTGGGAGGAGGTGAGAGGGGGCAGGTCAGTAGTAACTGCTGTTCCCTTCTGTCTGCAGTGCCTTTAGCCATTCCCCAAACCACATCCTCACACGGAGATCCCTACAGCCACCACCTTGTCACAGCCAATTTGCCTACTTGACTCTTATTTCTCCTTCAGAATACAACTCAGGTGTCACCTGGCTGTCACAGTGGTGGTCTGCACAGCAGACATGCAGGACAGCTGGCAGGAGCCCAGACACTGGAGTCGAAGGTTAGCCTTGGCACAAATGAGCTGTGTGACTTTCAAAAAGTCATCTCCCTAATCTGAGCCTCAGTTTGCTCATCTGTAAGATGGGAATGATAGCACCTTCTTCATGGAGCTGCTATGAGGAGTAGTAAATGTAAAGAGTTTGGCATAGAGCTCAACATGTGGAAACCTCTCAGTGAGCAGCTGCTGTCGATGCATAGGAAACATTCCTGGATCCCAGACCGGATCGGGTGCCCCTCCCCTGGACTCTGAATGCACCCCATGCTTATTCCTGTGGTTGCCATTCATCTGAGTGTTTTAACATCTGCTCATTATTTGTGGCCTAACTAGATGGTAAGCAACTCATGGGCAGAAACTCTATGTTGGTACCCCCAGCACCCAAGAGCAGGCCAATTCATTGTGTGAGCGAATGAATGGATGGAATGAATGAAGGCATGAGTAAATAAAGTGTCTTAATAGGCCCTCAGGCTACATTGACAACAATGCCTATTCTAAGTCCCACGAGGGCTAGAGCTGGGGTTGCTCAGAGTGGCTCAGGTCTGAACCCAGCCTAGGATATCACGTTGGGCCCTGAGGACAGAGCGGTGGGGACAATAAGAACTAAAAGGCAGACTCTCATGCATCCTTGTTACTACTGACCTGCCCCCTCTCACCTCCTCCCAAGGCCCACCGGGCATCTGACCACCAATAAATATTTGTTTGGAATGCAGAGATTCACTTACTAATTTAATAAATATTTACTGAGCCAGACACCATTCCAAGCAATAGGTTACAGCAATGGATGGGACAAGCATGTTTACAGGACAGACAAAAGGAAATATGATTCCTTAGAAAGGTGACATAAGCCCGTATCACCTGTCATTGTGGAGAAAGAGGAGGAGGAGGAGGAGGAGAAGGAAGAGGGATAGACCGGGAGCCAGGAAGCCCACATTCATTCTTTTACTATCAGCATTCATCTCAGCCAAGTCACGTAGCTTTTCTCTGCCCCATGACATGTTACTCACACAGGACAGTTATATCTGCCCTACTCACGGCAAGGTCAGATAGTCATATTGGGAATGATTCTAGAAAATGCTGCGGAGTCAGGGAAGGATGACAGCTTATTGCCACAATGACCTGGTTCAGTGACCTCCGTCTACCCCTCCAAGCCTTTACTTCTTCCTCTGTAATGTAGGGATAAAGACTCACTTGGCCTACCTCCCAGAGTCCTTGTGGTCTCAACCTAGACCACAGAAAGGACACAGGGCCTGGTAAACAGCACACAGCACTGACTATGGAACTCCCTGCTGTAGGCCTGTCCTTAATCCACTCATACCTCAATCTCAAAGCCTAGCTTCCCCTCAGGTGAATCAGTAAGCTTCACTGACCCTCAGGATCTTCATCTGTAAAATGAGAATAATAATCCCTGTCTGGCCCAGCCCACAGTGCTGTGAAAATCTAATGAAATGATGGATATGAAAAGCTTTGGCAAATGCTGACATACTGTATACACGATAAAGTGTTTGGTAAATCTGAAGCGTGATTGTTCTTTATGTTGTCGTATGCTCCCTGTGGTAGAACTTGACTTGGTCCCACATCCCTACCCAGAGAGAAAGAAAAGAACCATTAAGATGGTCTCCAGGCAGCCCAAACGTGTGCGGAATCTCACTTGATTCTTGAGGTGACCCCATGTGTTATGCAGGAAAAAAAGGTGTTTTCCGTTATTGGGGAGGAAGATAGAATAGGATTCAAGGTTGTCACTATTGTATCTACAGTGTGACCTTGGGCGAGTTGTTTTCCCTCACTGAGCCTTATTCTCCACATTTGTCAAATAAAGAGATCAGATTCTTTTTAAGAGGCTTACGACTACAAGAAAAAAAAAAGGTGATAATCAATAACTCGATTTGTTATCTCACAGCAAAAAACCCAGCTAGAAGGGTCCCAGGCTGGCTATTACACGGCCTCAAAGGGGTCAGGGCCACAAGCCAGTTTCTAGGTAATTCTTTAATCCTAGGCGTCAAGATGGCTCCTGCAGCTCCAAACTTCACACCCTTGCTCATAATGTCCCAAGGCAAGAGGAGGTGAGTGTTTGTCTTGGGCCTCTTCTTAAGAAAAGAATAAGGAAAACTTTCCCAGATGTGCCCCTTGTATTTCATGGTGGGGGGCGGGGGCAGGAGGGTGATCACATGCCTCTTAACTAAACAATCGGGAAAAAGAAAAAGAAATTACCATGATGAGCAACAAAGTCAGTGTTCTAATAACAAGAACCAAAGTAGAAATGGCTGCTGGGCAGGCAACCTTCAGCGTCTGACATAGGCTCTGGATCTCTGAAGTCCCCTCAAACCCCGAAGTGCAAGGATGAGATCAGCCCAAGGTCACAGAACCCCATGGGAGGAACTGAGACACCCCCCCACCACCACCACCTCTGCTCAGTCTCCAAGCCCTACCCTGTTCCTAGTGGATGGAACTGGGTGGCAGGTGGTGTTGGTGAATGAACCCGGACTCCACAGCTGTGAATTCTCCTCCGGCCTGCAGGACGTCCATTCAGGCAAGGTGCACCTCTGGCAGCTTTCTAAATTCCATTTCTAAAAACAGTCTAGCCTCCAGGCCTAGAGCCCATGACCCCTTCCTTTCCTTCCTGCATCTTCTAATAAATAAACAGAAACTTATACAAGTGACTTAAACAAAATAGAAATCTCTTCCGTCCCCCTCCCCCCATGTTAGGAGTCTAGAAGCAAGCAGCCCAGGGCTCCACCGTCTCTAAGAACCCAAGGTCCTTCCATCTCTCTGCCCCTCCAACCTCAGCACACCTCCATCCTCAAGGTTATTCCGTGGTCCAAAATCACTTCTTTATCATTACGTCAACATTCTTGAAGGAAAAGGGAAAAGCAGAACCACTAGCACCAACAAAGACCTTTATCTTCCTACTCTCTCCTTTTTTTTTTATTTTTAAGTAGGCTCTATGTCCAACGTGGGGCTCGAATCCATGACCCCGTGATCAAGAGTCTCATGCTGGACCAATGGAGCCAGCCAGGCACCCTTTACCCTCTCCTGTTTTTAAGGAGACTTCCAACACATCCCATCCCCAAACTCCTTATATCTCATTGGCCAGAACTTCAGCACAAGGTCAGACCTCACTGCTAAGGAGGCTGGGAAATGCCCTTATTAAACTGGGCATATTGCAATTCCCAATTCACTTAAATTAGTAAGCAACACAAAGAGAATGGATATGGGGCAGGCAGCTCGCAATCTCTGCTACAGTTCCAGGGCTGATCGTCAGAGGTAACGTGAGTTCTGGATAAGGAGATCTGGGTGGTTGATCACTGCAAAGTGTTGGAGGACAGGGGACACTGGGCAGTGGTGGCGGCGGTGGTGGTGGTTGTCTCTCTTGGTGCCTGGCTCCCTATGGCACATAAAACATGTCTCCACATCTCCCCAGACCTCCTCACATGGAGGGTGGGACTTCTAGGTCAACTGTGGGAAAGTGAATCTGAGGAAAGCTCATTCCTTCATTTGTTCATTCTTCCATTCCATTCAACGAGAATCTTCTGCATGCCAACAGCGGTGCCAGGCATTGAGGATTCAGAGACTCATCATCAGCCCCGCTTCTGGGAGTTTATAGTCAATTGAAAAATCCCAGGAAAACATCCATTATGACACAAAATTCTATGTTAAGGACAGGAACAAAGAAACAGGAAGCTAGGAGAGGAGGATGCTAACACAGGATGCTTAAAAGATGAACAAGAGCTTGTGGGGAGAGGAGGTTGGAGAGTACAGGAAGGAGGCCAACATGTGAACAGGTATGAATGTGTGGAAGAGTGTGTCACGTTCCAGGAACATCTTCCCACCACACTGACCCTCAGGTAAAGCTGTGCTTTCTGAGCTGGCATTGTTTATTCTATTTGTTTGAATTCAAACAGATCAGAGATTGGATCTCAGCTCTACCTAACAATATGAGTTCAGACAAGGGTCTTCAGCCTGAACTTGAGCTTTCCCATCATCATGAGCTGCAGTGTCCTGGTCCATAAAGGCCATCAGCCACTGGTGGGAGGGACTGAGGTCATGCATGCACGTGCCTGGCCTGATCCGGACACACAGTGGGCTTTCAATCCCTGTTTCTCCCCTCCTTCCCTTTCCCCACAGCTGTGGGGTGAACCCAGCAGGTTCCAGGGAACCGAGAAGAGGAGAGAGCCACTGACAAATGGCTTAAGGAGAACAAGAGCGGTTTCTGTCTAGATCATGGAACAGGAAAAACTCAGACCAGAGAGAAGCCACGATGCATGCTACAGAGCCAAGTGCATTGCTGGCCCTCTGCTAAGGCAGCTGAGAGAGCTCCCACAGCAGGGGGTGGGGGGTGAGGAGGAGAGGGGAGGAAGGTGGCCCTGCCTGGTGGCCCTGTGACTCCCTCCTGCAATTCCCATGACTCCCTGTGCTGGCTTCCTCCTCTGGAGAAAGGTGGGAGGGAGATGGCCGCCCTGTAGGGTGCAGGGTGCGGGCCGCCCAATGAGGAAGGCTCCTCCATCCCTGTGCCTCTGCCAGCTGGGCTACTCACCCCTGGGCTGTTTGCTAGCTCTGCCTCTGGGACCATCTTCAGGCTCAGCGCCATCCGGCTCTCCCTTCTTTTCACCTTCCACACCCTGCCCTTCCTGACCCCCATCTCCAGGAAGCCCCTTCTGACAATGCCCATCTGCACTGACCTCAAGATGTCATCAGGCTGGACCGCACCATGAGATGCTCATGCCCTTTCTTCCATTTTTTTCTGTTCCGCTCCATCCTCACCTCACCTGGTCCAAAGCCCTCTGGTCTCCCTGAACCATCACTTTCAGGGGGACTCCCCCTGCCCCACCACTGCCCACTGTAAGTCAAGGCCACATCGTCTCTCCCCTGATAAGACAACATCAATCCCTCAAGATGCCACGCCCTGGCTCCGCTTCCCTGTCTTTATCTTTTGGGCTTCCATTTACACAACACGTCCTTTGCAATCCTTCCTTTGGCCTTTGCCTCTAACACTACCCAGACTAAGTATTCCTACCAGGAGCCCCTTTTGCACCCTGATTCCCCCATGACTCCTCTTATTAATGCTGAAACTCACCAGCTTATGCCTCTTTCCCCCTCCGACAATACGTCATATGAGAGTAAGGGATTGTCTCTCCCACTTTTCAGAATTATCCCCAGGACCTAGCCTGGTGCCTACCTGGGGCAGGTGCACAAATGACCTACTGTGAACTAAGCAACCTTCCACTGATTACACCGAACCCACAAGAGATGCACAATGAATGTCACCCTGGCTCCAGCCAGTCCCCAACATTTATCTAGTGTCCACCAGGTGTCAGACACTGAACTAGGTCCCAGGAGAGATTGATAAATAGGGCAATCCCTGCTCTCACAAGATCCCAGGCTGAGGGGGACAGGAGACAATTGCAGTGGAGGGTGGTGAAGTCAAAGATGCAAGAGATGCAACCCCACTGCTATAGCAGTACAGGGAGGGAAGCCAAACTTCATCTGGGAGAATCAGGGAAGGTTTCTCAGAGGAGGTGGTAGTTGATGGGTCCTTTCAGATAAGGGGGAATTGGCTAGGTTTAGGAAAGAGGACTGGGCTGGCCAAGGTGGAAGTAGCAACGTATGTAAAGACAGGGAAAGAGACAAAAAAGTCCCTACATTAGGGGCAGGCTGAGAAGCCCAGGGTCATGGGGGTGTAAAGTCCAAGAGGGAAGTGGAGGCAATGAGGCTGGGAAGGAAGGCCTCAGGGCCCACGTGGGAAGGACCTTGCCCTGCTAGGTGATGCAACTGAGCCCTGATCCTGTAGGCAGTGGGGAGCCATGGAGGCCTCTGAGCATGTTAGTCACGTGTCCAAGTTTGATATCTCAAAAGATGTCTCTAAGCACAGAATAATCTCATATCCTACCCTCTCTTTTCACAAACTCTCATTCATGTCCTCCATCCTTCTTCCTGCAGACCGGTAATTGCCAAGGTGTGGCTCTGAACCAGCAGCATCACATCAACTGGGAAGTGGTTAAGAATGCAAATTCTTGGGCCATGCCTGACCCACAGAATCTGAAACACTGGGGGTGGGGCCCGCCATCTGTGCTTTAATAAGGCCTTCAGGTGATTCTGGTGTACACTCAAGTTCAAGAACCAGTGTTCCAGACACCCCAGTCTCCTAAGAAGGGAAAGGATAAAATACCAATATCCTCCCTGAAGCCGCAGAGCTCTCCAGAAGCACACCAACATGAGGGTCTCCATTGCAGTGAACTTACTCTTTCCCCCAATGAACATCACAGCACGCCTATCGAGTGGAGACAGAAGGCAGAATGGTCCGTGCCCTTACTCATTCTGTGCTTTAACCCACAGAAATTATTGAGTGCACGCTCTTCATGGGTCCAGCTTGAACTCAGACACATCTGAGCCTTGAGTGGAACAAGGCCTCCAGTGGGGAGGTGAGACAAGAATGCTGGGTGAGCTCAGTACCCAGCTCTGCCTTCAGGAGGGGCTGTCCTGGGGGGAATCTCTAGGTGTGCATTGCGTGGTCCTCCTGCAGGGGCTCGAGAGAAAGGGGCTCCCTGCTGTGCGGGGAAGGGCATGGGGTGGGGCACTCCAGCAAACACCAGTGACACATGTTTCATATTATATGCAACATTCTTTGTGGGAGCCCCAGTGAAAAATACACATGGCCAACCATCCCTTTCTAGGCAGGAGGGGCCCCAGGAAAGGGGATTTGGGCTGCTGGCTTTATCAAGACTTAGAAACAAAGTGAAGGCTTTGAGTTTATTAGAAAAACACATGGTTTGTGTATGGGTTTTTAATTTAAGGATCTAGAGATGGTCTGGATATCAGGGGATACCTGAGGAGCCCACCTGGGTCTCAAAACAACGGGAGAGGGTGCATGGGATCTGGCATCTACCCCAGCTCCCTGACTTCCTTGCTGTGTGGCAGTGGGGGATCCACCCGCTTGGCTGGGCTTCTATTTCCTATTTCCTCATCTTGAATATGATAATAACACTGCCTCTCCCAGAGAAGGCGCTCTGAAGACTCTGTGAAATGGCATGTATAATGCTTTGTAATACATATCACATAAAAAGGATTCGTCTTATCATTGTTATGCATACATAATTCAAAAGGAGATATTGTCCAAAAAATTATCCGGCAGCATAATACAGTGGAAGAACCATGGATTTGAAGACATTTAAAACTAGATATAAATCCCAACTTCACCACTTCCTGGCTGTGTGACCTCAAGCAACTTATTTCACTTCTCTGAGCCTCGGCTTTCTCATCTGCAAGATGGGGGTTGAGGGGTGGATGCAGACAGGCTGCTGCAAGGACTAACATGTACTCTCTGTAAACGTGCCCGGCCTAAGGAGATGCCTCTGTACAGGTGAGCACTGCACCCCAAAGATGCCCAAAGATGCCCAAAGCGGCACCGCCCGTGTCCCCGGGTCTGAGGCCACTCCGAGTGTCAGCTCTGTGTGCACAACCCCTCGCTGGAGGAGAGAAGCTGCCTGCTTCCCCTGACACGCTTCTGAAAGCTATTCTTCATCCTCACAGCTCTGGGAGCCACCCCGGCCACCTCGATCAAATTACAGGTCCATTTGCTTCCCTCCCGGAGCACTGTGGTCTGGAAGCTGCTCCCCCCACCCCTTCTCCAGCCTGGTGAGCTGGGCCAAGAGCTCGGCTCTGAGTAGCACAGAGCCAGCGCCTCTCATTCAGGCACACAGAAAGTGTCACAGCTGGCCCCATGGTCATTCCCTTGCAGGCGGATTCACCAATTTCCAGGCCCCAGGAAGCGGCCCCCAGCCTCTACTTCTTTTCAGCTGAGTAAGTTCCCTGGAGGGGAGGAGGTTTCATAAACCCCCAGAAACTTGGCAGGTGTGGGTGAGGGATCTGATCCAAGGCAGGGGGATGGGAGTGAACATTTGTGGATCATCTCCTTGTGTGCTCAGCAAATCCCAGCATGAGCATCACCTTTCTGGGGGCCCCTCTCCTGGCCCTCCCCCGGACTCGGTGAAGTCCTGCTACACGCTCCCTCCGCAAGCTGCACTTCTTGTGGCAGTACTTACAAGGTTGAGTCTTTCTTCCCTGGTTAGCTTCGTGAGGGGCAGCATCAAGTCTACCTCCTTCTCCAGTGATTCCTCTAGCACCTGCCACAGTGGCTGCCACATAGTAGGTGCTTCACATTCTACCAAATGAAAGAAGAAAACCGCGTGGCAACGCTGTAGGATAAATACCATTTTCCTGACTTTTCGGAGAGGCAACCAGGACTCCAAGAACTGAAATGTCTTACCCAAGCGGAAAAGCCAGTAAACGGTGGAGCTGAGATTCAAACCCAGGCTTTCACCAGGCCTCGCTGTATTTGATTCATATTAAGATCAGGCTTAAAATGTTAACAAAGGCAATTTTTAAAAATAAAGAAGCTGAAACTGTTTGCCCAGAACTCCCTCTCCACCCCCAACACAGCATGATTTGTACCAAGTGAGAGAGAGGCTTCTGAGAGCTCTGTGCAACCCTCATAAGGCGGAGAATGGGGACAGGGGAGGCCCTTGTCCCCAGCTGCCAGGGACTGGCTCCTCACGCTGAGCCCCTCCCCAGCTGGTCCCCACCAGGGCAGGACGGGGAGGAAAAGTCTCTGGGGAACAAAGACCACATTTTCCCCTGGGAAGCTGAGAACCAAGCGCTGGGGAAACAATAGCCTTGCTGGGATCAAAGGGAGCCAGGCCCAGACAAGGGACAAAAGCTGAGTCCTAGCAGAGAAAGAATGACAACCTGCTCTCCTCCTCCTTTTGCAAAGGTCTCCAGAGAGCAGACAGGGGCCCACCCCACCTTCCCACTTCCCCTCCCCACATGGCAGAGCCAGGAAGCAGCCGAGTTGTTCTTATCCCTGCCAGCCTGGTTCTAGTCCCTTCTGGGCCTTCGCTCAAGTTTTTCCTCTGCCTAAAGTACTCTTCCCCTCCTTTCCTCTGAAGTGACTTACTCAGGTTTCAGCTCAAGAGCTGCCCCCTCTCTGCCCTCTGTGACCCCATGACACCTGGACCACTTGCACCCTGCTGTACATTACCCCCACCCAGGTGTCTGCTTCTAGTTACAGTGCTGAGCGTGCTGAATTATTACTACAAGTGTCCATGCCCACCTCCCCGACCAGGCTGTGACCACATGAGCCTGGGACCATTTCTTCATGATTTCTTAAATGCACTGCCTAGCATACGGGGAGACCAGTGGATAAAGAGTTTGCTGAATGAATAAAGCAATGAATGGTGTATAGTGAGCTCTCCCAAGGCATGGAAATGCACTTCGGGTGAATCCAAACCTCTCCAATTTCTCAGTGTCCCTCATTCAGTGTTGCACAACTAGCATTCTTAAACTGCCTGCTCTGCTCAGGGCAAAGCTGGGTGCTGAGAATGAATCGGTCAGCAAAACAAAGTTCCTACCCTCATGGAGTTACAGACCAGTGGCTGGGGACAGGGATATAGAACTTAATCGGGATGCCTGGGTGGCTCAGCGGTTGGGCGCCTGCCTTTGGCTCAGGTCGTGATCCCCGGATCTGGGATCGAGTCCCGCGTCGGGCTCCCTGAGAGGAGCCTGCTTCTCCCTCTGCCTGTGTCTCTGCCTCTCCTCTCAATCTGTGTCTCTCATGAATTAATAAATAAATCTTTAAAAAAAAAGAACTTAATCAATCACATCACTAAAAATTATGTCATGTGCTATGAAGGAAAGCACAGAGCAAGACAGTAAAAAAGCCTATGAATTTCTGCATCAATACCTGTTGAGAGTCCACTGTTATGCCATTCAGAGGTCTAGGCTCTGAGAGGGATAGATCAGGGAACTATGTGTGTTATGGAGCTAACTTAGCTTAGAACAGAGGATACTGGTCCAGGCTGGAAGGGCTTCCCTGAGGAAGTGACAGCTGAGTCAAGATCTAAGGGATAAGCCAGCATTAAGAAGGCAAAAGGCAGGTAGAAAGACTAATAGTTTGCTATGACTGGCATTGGGATTAGGTTGCCTGTAGAAAAATATAAATGCCTACACACCAAAAGGCCCATAAAAAACCTGGTGGCAGAAGTTGGCAGGTCAGTCAGAATGTGTGAAGGTCAGGCTCTAGTGCCCAGAGAGACTTTGTTTTTGCCCAACATTGTCCCCATGCTAATGGAAATGGAGAAAAGTCTGCTGCCTCACAATGGCCTGCAATGAATGGTCAGAAGGACTGGAGAAACCCTTTTCTGACCCAAAGATAGGGTCCAGGAGCTAAAGTGCAAAGCATCCCCAAGAGGGGCCCCTTTGGAGGACGAGGCTCAACCTAGAATTCCCAATCAAGGGACAGCCATTTACCATAGCAAAAGTAAGAAGTGACGCCTTAAGATGCTGTGTTCACTCGACAACTACATGTAGTTTGTAGTGCACGTTCACATAGGAGGTCCCATCTCTTCTGAGGGCAGTGGCCACACCCTAGGTTTCAGCGGGACTGGGTTCTACTCAGGTTTTCTTATTCACCTTGGGTGAGTTATTTCACCACTCTGAGTCTGAATTTCCTCATGTGTCTCTTGGGACCAATCCCTCTCCCTAGCAGGGCTGTGGTTAGGATAGGGTATTACTAGTCAGCTAGGACTGACTAGTAATAACAAAAGTACCACAAGCTGGGGGGCTTAAGCAACAGAGAGCTCCACGGCTCTGGGGGCTGAAAGTCAGATATCAAGGGGTCAGCAGAGTTGTTCTTCTGAGGCCTCTTTCCTTGACTCATAGATGATTGCCTTCTCTCTATGTCTTCACATGGTCTTCCTTTTGTGTCCTACTTTCTTCCTCTTATAAGGACACCAGTCATACTGGATTAGGGTTCACCCTAATGACCTTATTTTAATTTAATTACTTCTCTGAAGGCCCTATCACCAAATACAATCACATCCTGATGTTCTGGGAGTTAGGATTTTGACATATACATTTCAAGAGAATACAATTCAGCCTGTAACCGTTGTAATAATGTTTGTAAATTCCTGCATGATGCCTGGCACACAGCAGGCACTGGCTAGACAGTAAGTATCATTGGCACTGGTATCCCAGGGAGCCACAGTAGGGACGATGAGCACCAGTTCTCCCTTATACACTCTAGTGGACAAATGGAGACTGGGAGATACCAAACAAGGTGCTGAGTTGTCTTGCGACCTAAATGACCTTGGCCATACCTTGTGGCCTTCTCTTTGGTAACAACAAATAGGATGCACCCTGCACCCCATAATATCTTTTCTTTTCACGTAGTTCCTTTTCTTCTCACGTAGTTCCATTGTGTAAATAGTAAAAGATCAAGTTCCCAGCTCTGGCCACTCCAACAGTAAGACAGGAAGGAAGCTAAGGTTCTACCATTTTCAGAACCAGTCACACGAAGACTCACCAAGGGCTCAGCGTCCAGATGTTGCTCTGAACATGTAGTTGAAGCAACTCCAGAAAACATTCTCTTGCTTACCTTTACCCTACTGCCCTACCCAGCAATGGGAGCAGCATTTTTCTTAGAGGCAAATCAGTTATAATATTATCAAGCAAAGAAGACATAACTTAAGAAGCTGTCCTAATAAGACTCAACTGTCCCCAGGCAAGACTAATCCATCTGGCAACCTGCCCTGCCCTGCCCTGCCTTGGCATGCTCAGAACAGCTGACCCTCCAGGAGTGGGTGACAAGGCCAGAGTACCAGCTTTGAGGTAACGTCTCATATTGCCGCTTGTTTGGCGAGATGCTAAAGAGATTGTTGGGGTTTGTGGGTTTTTCTAAAGACTGTATCAGCATAGCATTTTTGCAATGTGAGACTAGGCAGTTCCTAAAGATTGGCCTTAGTCTATTGTATTTGCTTCCTCTTTGAATCCAGTCAAATCAAAATAGTGATGTCAAAAGAGATGAGTGAGCACAGGAGAGACGCTGAAATGGCACTTTGGCACAGCAGGAAAAACAAAATGGGTTTTGAAAAGGTGCTAATTGGTCTCTGGGCCAGTGAGGCCCTATTTGGGAGTTCACTGTGCTCCATTCTGAACCCCACATTTTGTGTTGACTTTCAAAATGACCAAGCTCATTGCAGAAAATTTTGAAAATAGAAAAAAGAAATGTAAAGAATGTACACACTCATTTATATACACATGCACGTACACACACACACAACTCATAAGCCTATCATCTCCAGATAATTATTGAAATAGTAATGCTGGGATGCATTTTATATCAGTCTTACTTTATGTTAAGTTGAAATCATACTACAGATAATGCTTTAGATCTTGTCTGTGTGGGGTTTTTTTAGCTTAAGTGAGGTATAACTGACATATATTGCTGGCTTTAATTAGCATTTTATCATAAGCTTTTTTTGAAAAAAAAATTAATGTCTGCATCCCACCCCACTGAAGTGATGGTATTCCATTGTTGTTTAGCCACTCTCCTGCTACGAATGTTTTGGTAGTTCTGTTTTCTGCTTTATAGTGGATGGCTTTTGTCATATTGGCTGGTCTGTTATAAATAATGCGATCTTGGGGCAGCGCGGGTGGCTCAGCAGTTTAGCGCTGCCTTCGGCCCAGGGCATGATCCTGGAGACCAAGATAGAGTCCCACGTTGGGCTCCCTGCATGGAGCCTGCTTCTCCCTCTGCCTTGTCTCTGCCTCTCTCTCTCTCTCTCTCTGTGTGTCTCTCATGAATAAATAAATAAAATCTTTAAAAAAATGCTATCTTGAATATCTACGTATTGATATTGATCCATCTTCTTGATCCATCTTCTTGTAAGGGGCTGTCACTTCCTTAATTTCTACACCGTATTCTCAAAACAACTTTGAGAATTAGGTAGGACTCCCATGGAGTTGATGAGGGTCCCAGAAGCTGACAAAACGCAGCCTGTAAACTGAAGCAGAACCCACTTTTCTAGACCTGGAGCCCTACGTTCGTTCTACAACTCTATGTTTTGTGTTACAAGGTGAATGTGGGGAGTATGAGCCATCTGACGGCCACATCTCACCAGGAAGAATGGGAGGGACCAAGAATTCTGCATCTGTTAGGGAGAAGAAGTTGAAAGCAAAAAGTTCTTTGAGCACCTGCCAGGACAACAGATTGATACAAAAGCAAGCAAGGACATCTTTATGGAAATTAGAGATAATTTCCATTCAACATAAGGAGAAAATGTGGTGCCATGGGTTTGACAGAAGACGGACCTGAGTTTGAATTCCTGTTCCAACACTTACTGATTGTGTGACCTTGAGCAAGTCACTTGTGTTTTATGAAACTTAATCCCCACAAATTTTAACCACATATAGCTCTCCTGAGGGCTACTGTGCATTTAGCACACATTTTGGCTTATAGCACGGGCTCAAAATATAGTTGCTATTATTCCTAACACTCTGTTATAGCTGTCCAACTCTAGAATGGGCCACACTGGATGTTCAAGCAGAGTTGGGATATCATATATGGTAGAAGCAGCCAGAGGCTGAGCCAGGTCATATCTAAGTCATATTGTAGGAAAAATGTGAGCCAGAGATAGGAGCCCTGGATGCAAGACCTTGCTCCATTATTTAGCAGCCAAGCCTAAGAACAAATGATTTACCCTTTGGGGCCTCAGTTGCCTCATTTTTAAAAATGGGTATAATCACAATGGGCTACTAGGGGAGAGAGAGGAAACTGTTGATATGCAAGCATCCATTATAGCTCCAAAAATTTCCACCAAAGTCTATTAATTTCATGATTATCATTCCAACTCAATGATGCGATGACTCTCCCGGGGCTTCACGGGGAAGATATGACTGCTGTCTTCCGGCCTCTGCTGCCCCTCACACAGTCACTATATCTTACATGGTTGTTTGAAGAGAGAGCCAGGAAGGATGAGCAGTGCATGCCTGGAGTTTGGAAGGGCTCACAGTGCTGCCTGTAGAACCGCCTTTCATCTCCCAGGAATGTGTGTGCTATTTACAGAACAGATAGATAGTGCCTCGTCTCCAGGGCTGTGGCAGAGACCGTGAAGACCCTTCCCCAGACCCCTCACCTCAGGCTGTGGGACACTCACACGTTTTGGACAGCTGACCCCTTGGGCTGGAATGCGGTGAGCTAGGCCTGACACATCTTCCATCAATTTCCTTGGGAAGGAAAGATCCCAGAGAGGCAGCCTGCATTCATCCATCTGACCTCGGCCATCCCAATGTCTCTGGGGTTTTATCTGTTCACTGATCACAGCAACTAACTGGTACCCTTCACTCAAATGTCCATTACATAAGGTCAGACATTCCTGATCCTTGCTCTCTGACTTCCATCCATCACTTAGAAACAGACAGGAACTGCATTCAGAGGAAGAGGTGGCTCATCACAACTTCACCCCATAAATTCTGATTAAGCGTCTCTTTAGCCAACATTAGCACTCCTTTATTGAAAATTTGGAATTTATATCAATCCCCCATCAGTCTCCTTAAAGCAGAATTGGGCAGTTGAAAGCTCTGAACACAGGTAGACCTGATCATAAATACCAGTTCTGACATTTATATGTGATGTTAGGCAAGCTGGTAGGTAAAGGAGAGAATAATACGTGA
Source organism: Canis lupus familiaris (assembly GCF_011100685.1). Classification (NCBI taxonomy): domain Eukaryota; kingdom Metazoa; phylum Chordata; class Mammalia; order Carnivora; family Canidae; genus Canis; species Canis lupus. Next base: position 53,513,772 of record NC_049226.1, on the reverse strand, counting down.
GACCTTAAACCCGCTGCCTGGGCCATAGAGGACACTGTAAAAATTACCTGTTGCTTAGCTATTGTATTAGCTGCATGATCTTGGGCAATTTCGTAGCTTCTCTGAGCTTCAGTTTCCTCATTTGGAAAAATGGATCCTCTGTAAAAGGTGGTTGGGGAGAAAGCAATAGGTTTCATGCTCAGAGCAGGCAAGGTTCATTTTCTCCTTCTTTCATTTAACAAACTGTTTCCTTGCATGTGGTTTAAAGGCACCTCAGACCATCAGGTTCCTTTTCTATAAGGTTGCTGGGAGACTGAGAGAGAATATCTGGAAAGTTCCTAGTGGGAGGAACGACTATGACATTATTTCTGATGTCACGGTGCCTTGGGAGAATGATTACTACTTTAATTTTGAATGGCAGCGACTTAAACTTGGCATCTGAAGTCATGGGCTTCTTCGAAGGGCAGGAGAGAATAATGGTCAGCCCATATCGTAGCACGGACCTAGAGGTGGACGCTGTGGGCACAGCTGATGGGCCACGTCAATTAAATCAGAACCAGGCTCAAATGACACAGGCAGCCACTAAGTGCTTTGGTGGGGGAGATGACTACTCTCCCATCCGACCTTCCCAGTCTCACCCTGCCCCAGTTCAGGAGTGAATATTCCTCTAGTCTTGAACACATGGAACAGTCAAAATAAAACAGACTCTTGCTCCCTAGTTTTCATTCCCTCCTCAACCCCCATGTTTACCCTGGTCATTCCTCATCTAAAAGAGACTTTTGTCAGAAGACTTGCAGTTTAAAGAGCTTCAGTGAATTCCTAATATCTCCTAAATGAAGTTCGAATTCCAAGCATAAAGTTAAGGTGTGCTAGAATTTTCCACCACATATCCTGAGGTGAGCTCATGGGCTCTGGATGAGGAATCGCACACATGTAGCAAGGCTGGTCCATGCCACAGAGCGCCTCAGTCGTGTGGACAAGTTTCCTGGAAGAAACTAGAGAAACTCAGATACTACAAGAAAGGAGCCGGTGCTAGGCACTTCTGCTTTTGATTTCAGGTATCCTCACAACGGTGGCTGGGAGACAGATTATTATTGTCTCTGTTTTGCAAATATGAGACAGAACTCGAGACCAGGCAATGCTGATAGAGTCTCTGTGCACACTTCCTGGTGTAAAACATAGAGGCCCTAGGAGGCCTCTCCACGGGAAATATGAGGACTTTTCCCAAACATCGTGAGGGTTAGGGCTTTTGCCAGCATCACTTCGGCTTGAGTGTTGGTACCCTTTTTGGCCTCATCATTCTTTTTTCTTGATCTGTGGCTCACAAAGAAAGAAGCAGACAACTCCCACCAGGCCTCAACTAATGCAGGCCTCCCTGTTACACATTCTCAAAGTCCCACTACATTCACCTATAGCTTGTAGAATTACACACAGTGGGGACACGGAGGCCGTGCAGTTCACGAGGGTAAGAATTATGTCTAATGTGCTTATCATCATATCCTCGGTGTTGAAGGAACAGATGATCAATAGGACTGTCCTACCCAGCAGTGCTGTGTGTCCAGCATGAATTGCAACAGGAAAGAACAGTTGAGACAAGTCACATGGGTTCACATTAATGCAACTGCTGGCCAGCGTATGTTAGGTCATAACAGTAACAAGGAGACGAAGGTGAAATGTGCTTACAAACTCCTAGGAGAGCAAAAGTTTAGCCCTCGAGGACCTAAGTTCAAGTCCCACTGCTGCTCCACCTCCACTGCATGATGGGAGGTGCCATCTCCTTCCTGAGATGAGAGGAGGTGGAGCCAGGAGAGTTCACAACTTGCTTCCAAGCCTAATATTCACATTTCCCACTGGCTAATTCCTTTATCTCCAATGTCTAAGGACATTTCAAAGAGGGCTGAAATCGTGCACTTAATATTAGAATAGGAGAGGCACCACTGAGGGTACAACACATGTTGACCAACCCCCAACCTCAGAAGGGTGCAAAGATTGAGGATATAGATAACTCAAGAGGAAAGAGAGGCCTCAAACATTAGGGTTAGGGTTTTTAATATGGCCAGAAGAAATTCTCAGGTTCTCCCTCTCCCATGCTCTCCTACTCTTTTACACACACACACACACACACACACACACACACACACCAAGTTAATCCTATTACCCACGTGGACCAAAAAAAAGAAGATAAGGGGTAGGGGAAGGAACTGGCATATAGCATCCTATCTATTCCCTCTACTCTACATTATTTTTGTTCAAAGACTAGTATTTCAATTGAGCATAAAGCATCACCTCACCAAAATCGTCTGCAGCGAGGCTCACATCTGTTCAAGTGCATTACTTCTAGGCCCCAGGCAGCTATTCATTGGCCCCCTCCCCACTGCTTATGCTTACTACTAACTTCTGAGATCCACTATATAAATGCTTAGCCCATTTCTGGGACCCTTCAAATGTGCCACTATACACACACACACACACACACACACACACACTGAGCTTGAACTGTATGAAAACACCAACATTCAAACATTTTCGGCCTTCAAAAGTGGCCATTTCACACGAGTCAACCCAAATCACTGGCATGTGTGACTTGGACCTCAGCACAACCCTCCAGGTAGGCATCTTATTCCTATTTCACAGCAAAGAATGGAGGCTCTGCGGGGCCCCATGTCTTGCTGAGGGACATGCCATCACTGGGAGGTGAAGGAGGATTTGAACACAGGTTTATCCGTGTTCACCACATACAACCCCATGTCCCTGAGCTTGGCGCCACCACTCCCCAGGACTCCCGAAACATGAGACTGATGTGCGCTGCTCTGGCCACAGTGTCCGAGGCTGGCGCCACCTCTGGCTCAAAACAGGCTGGGAGTGTGTCCCTCAAGGCCTGGCCTATGTGCGCAAGTTTTCAGAAAGCTTTGTTTCTTGTCAAGAACTAAACTGATGTTTTTCCTGGAATGGCTTTTGGAAGGGAGCATGATTGCCGATTAAATATGAAGTGGTCTGAAACCTCAGTGTCTCTCTGAATAACGTAATGTGTACTTCTGACGACCAGGAGGGGGGCCAAGGGGCTGTCTCCTCAGGGTTATTTACGTGTCCAGGTCTCCAGCACCCTCTCTGGAAGCTGCTACAGTGACCCTCTTTGGGTTTGATACCCCCGAGGGATCCATGTCCTCAAGTGGCCTGAGGGCTGAGAGGGAGGACTGCTGTCCCCAGAGCCATCAGCTCTACTGGCTGAACCCTGTGCCTGCCGAGAGTTGGCTGCAGAGCTCTACGCCCGAAGAAGGAGGCAGAGGCACACAGACACACAGTCTCCCACCATCTCAGCTTGGGGTCAGGAGACCCTGTCCTGTGATGCGCTGGAAGGAATCCTGGAGGCGGGTGGAAGGATAAAGAGAAGCTTTGTCTAGTCGGGCCTCCTATGTTACATCTATCATCTGTCTGAATTCTTCAAAGAACCCTCAATATGGTGGTTCCTGTGGCCATATCATAAATAAGAAAAACTAAAACCCAGGAAAAGTAATACTTTTCCAAGTTCACAGAGGATTTGAACCGAGGACTTATTCCAAAGCCCCTGTTCACTTCAGGAAGGAAGGGGCAGATGGGGGAAAAGGGGATTAGTTTCCTGCCGCGTGCTGTGCTGGATGACTTCCTATCCATTGTCTTCTTTATTCCTCCTACCATTCTTGTGAGGAAGATATAATTATTCCCATTTCACCAGGTAAGAAGAATGAGAATTTCAGAGTGCTGGAGTGTTCACCCAAGGTCACACATGCAGCAAAAAGTTAGAACTGGGCTAGTCAAGGCTGGTCCTCATCTCCCTCACACTACCTCCCTGACAATGAGTCCAAAGTCTGGATCTCCTCCTAACCCTACCCAGCTAACCGACATGTGATTTGGGGCAAATCGCTCACCTCTCTCAACCTCAGTTTCCCCTTCTGAATCATGAAAAGGCAGCAAGCATCTCCCAGCTTTATAAATATGAAACAATGGAGATCTATCAGAACAGTCCCTACATGTCAGAGGGACAATCTGGCTCTCGGTTGGGTTATAAATAAATATTGTTTAAGTAGCTGGCCCTTGAGCTATCTTTGTATAGAGAAAATGTCTCACAAGATACCAAAAGCATTTATGTCGGTCACTAGGGAGAGGTTGGAAGGGGCACTAATATGCAGGAGTATTTGGGACAAGCAAGAAGCTTCAAGAAATCCTTGGAAAGTCCCTGAAACAGGTCACGAAGCCACCACCTCACTCAGCCACAGCAGGAGAAGTGTAGGTGATCTGGGGCTGGTGCGATGAGATTCAAGGGTTACTGAGAAACAGGGTGATGCTTTCTGCACACCTACCTGCAGTAAATGTGCTACCAAGTCATCACCCCCAATTTCTTCACCCCCAATTCCCATGCCCCTGACATCTGCAGGATTCAGGGCTTGCAAACAGCCCGTCCTGGGCCCCCAGTTATAGAGTCAACCATACACAAACCCTGAGAAAGGAAAAAAAAAAAATTTGTTGCAAACCAAATAATGCCTGGCCTATAGTCAATAATAAAAGTAGCAAACATTGCATTTTTTTTTTTTACCTAAGAAATAATAAAATAAAAAGGAAACTAAGGACAAAAGATCACAGTGGTAACAGTGACCCACATTTCCAGAGCTCATTCTCTAGGCCTATGTGCCAGTCCCTTTGCGTGTATTACGTTTGTTAAGCCTTACACAACCTGATAAAACACGTACTACGACTATGCCTGGTTCACCATTTCGGCCCCCCGAGGCTCAGAGAGGTTGAATAATTTATACGAAATGAAACAGCAGGTAGCAGGCAGATTGGGACTCTGAACCTCTCTCTGTCTGTGACCTAAATGCTCTTGCTGCACTCCCCTGAACCATGAAGCCTCTTGGAAGAGTTTCATAAAGTTATTAACAAGTTACTTTCCCTTGTTAGCTGTGCCACCTTGGTCAAGGCACTGAACCTCTGCAAACATCAGGTTCCTTATCTATAAAATGGAGCTGTGCAGAGATCGAGAACATTCAGTCCCTTCACGTATGTAACCGGCCAACTCCATGCCACCTGCGGGCTCCCCTGGTATCCTGGGCACTGAGCAGGGCTCTAGGGCTCAGGGGCTGAACGAGAGTCTCTGCCGACAAGGACGAAGGACCCCGATGCGATGAACCCAAGGCAGCATGCTAAGTGTTGTTAGGGAACTGACTGCACACCCAGCAGCACAGGATTAGTGTTCAGGGTTCTTAGGAACCTGACATAAATTATTATGATTGCTGTTCATTGGAACATGAAAGGCTCATTTCCCTTCTGAGTCTCCCTTCCCAGGCTCTCTCTTCAGGCCCCGCATTTGTCACATGGACACTTGGGCCAACAGAACTTGTACATGCAGCTGGTTTCAGAACTTGCAACACAATGGACTCTTTTTTTTTTTTTTTTTTTTAACCCTCCAGAAGCTGATAATTTGGAAAATCCCAAACATGACTCAGAGACTTTCAGAGAAAGTCACCACTCTGAGGCCACTAGAGCCCCTGGACTCTATGAACCCTGCGGCTGCCCCCCTCCACCTCCCAGGGCTGACCCAGCCGGAGCTAAAGCCCAGAGACCTTCTCAGGCCCTGTGGCAGCTGTGGGAGAAGGTATGGAGCAGGGGGTTCCGCACCCAGGTTCCACTGGGCCCTCAGCTCTATCAGTTGTGGGCAAGTCGCTCCCAGGTCAGTGCCCTCTTCTGTGAAGTAAATACAGAATTGCTACCCTCTCTTCCTCCTAAGGCTGCTGTAAAATCTCAAGGGGAAAGTACAGTATTATGCAATGATTCACCTATAAGAAAGAACCCATTTATCCTCCAGTTGCTGAGCATACACTCTGTGTCACAAGCTGACCCTAATACTTAAGATTTATTGGGTATTAATTCCATATATCAAATGAGTTAATAATTTGACACTAAATTTCATATCTTAAATTTGTTAGTATTTGTTTTTAAAAAGCTTTATTTTACATACATTGATTAATTTATTTCTCATAAGAAGCCCATAGGTAGATAGTTCCTGTATCCCCGCCCTGTTACAGAGAGGGGAGCTGTTCACAGAGAGATTGTATGACCTGCCTAAGGCTCCGGAGACACAGCTGAGGAGTGAAGCGCTGGGTTACAAACCCAGGCAGGCCAGTTCCAGAATCTGTGCCCTTAACCTTTATCCTATCTGCCTCTCCCTCCCTCTCTGGGGGCAAGATAGGGCTTCTGCCTTCAGGGGGTTCACAGTCTGGTAGGAAAAAGAGACAAGGAGGCAGACAGTGAATGACAGTATGATTCAGCTGTGATAGGGGACATACGAGGGGAGGCGGTGGGAGCCAGAGGAGGGGTTCTGACCAAGCCTGGGGTTATCAAGGAAAGCTTCTTGGAGGAAGTCGACATGGAGATTAACAAAGTAGGAAAGCCCTGGGATGAGAAGGAGACCGATGCATGTGAACATTGGAGGGAGCCAGGGGAGAGATCGCCTGGGGCAGATCACACAGGGAATTGGAGGCCCATGTGTCAGGCAGGGTCCCAGCGGAAGAGAGGTGGCACTCTCATCTTTCTTCAATCATGAAGAAAGGAACTTTACACGAAGTGTGATCATGGGTGCTGTGGTGCTCACAGGCTAGCAACCATCACCACCTGCAGCCCAAAGGGACAAGAGGAAGGAGGGGTATAGGAAGGTGACAGGAGCTGTGGCCTTTGGTAGAGGAACCTGGCAGGAGGGATGTGGGAGGTAGTGCTCTGACCACTCTCCTCCTCACCTCCCACCTCTTGGAGCTCCATTAATTGAACCCTGCTGGAAACACTCATCCAAGTGGGCCTGTTGGTACCCTCAGTATGGGTCAGGGTCTTGAGGCACAAAGCAGGCAGAAGAAGGGAGGATGGTGGACCCACAGGGGCAGAGCCAGAAACATCCTTGTCCAGGGCTGTGTTACCATCCTGAGGGTCATGGGGAGCCACTGTAGTGACACATCACTACACTAAGTGGAGTGTCATTCTAGAAGAACGGATCAGTGTGAAGGAGAAGGAGGGCAGCATGTGGGACTAGAGGCAGGAAGGCCAGGTAAGAGGCCATGGCAGATGTCCCCGCAGGAGGGGCATAGTCCTGAACCCCAGCAATGGTGTTTAAGGTAACGGGATTCCCATAGCTCATTAAGCAAAGTCTTCCCAAACCTCAGGAAATTGCCTCCCTTTCCTCTTCCTTCACCCTTACATGCACCCCTTACAAACACACCCCCGCCAGCACCAATCCACATGCCCTGGTGCTGTCACCAGCTGTATCCTCTGTTCCTCTGACTCAGATTCAGCTCACACTTGTCAGGCATCCCCAGGACAGCTGACACCATGCCGTGTGGTTTCATTCATACCCTCCACAGATCTGTGGTCTAGGCACTCTGCTTTCATTTTACAGATGAGCAACATGAAGGTCAGAAGAATCCAGAGGCTTGGTCAAGGCTCCCAAAGCAAGAAAGCATCATAGCCAGGACTGAAAGCCCCATCGGACCAGTGACCCTCTTGCCCTGACAATACAGAGAAGACCCACCTCCTCTTCCCCTCCTTCTTTCTCTTGCCCTCTCCTTTTCCCTGCCATGACACCTCTGATTTTTTTTTTCTAAGATTTTGTGACAGAGAGAGAGCACTAGTGGAGGGAGCAGCAGAGAGATGGGGAGAAGCAGGCTCTCGGCTGAGCAGGGAGCTCGACACAGGGCTCGATCCCAGGACCCCGGGATCATGACCTGAGCAGAAGGCAGACGCTTTAACCCACTGAGCCACACAGGCGCCCTGTCGCATCTGATTCTTACACTTTGACCCCCAGGGGTTTCCTTGGTGAGAAGCCTCCTCTCCCAGGGAGTCCTGAAGAGACAGTTCTGGGCATAAAGTCATCTTCCCACCGGCACAGGAAGCCTAGTGCACTGTCGGGGGCCCCGCAGACCTGCGATCCCAGCAGTGACACGTCTGCTCCACCCATCCTCTGAAACGGAGGGCACTGCCTGCTGTGGGATGGGTGAGAATCACAGTAGCTGTTTATACTTGTAGGGCATTTACTTTGCTTTGGCCAGGCACTGTTTGAAAGACTTTCCATATATCATCACAAAACCCCATGTGGTGTCCTCTGTGAATATTCCCATTTAACAGATGAGAAAACAGAGGCACAGATGGTTTAAAAAAACTACCTGAGAATACTAGGACAGTGAGCAGCAAGGCTGGGTCAGAGCTCAGGTGGCAGGTGGCACCTGAAACCACTCACTTAATCTCCTCATTTCATTTCTGCCTGAGCTGGAAAGCCCCAAACTACATCCCCTACTACCCCTCATTTTGAAAACGAAGACACCGAGGCCCAGGGAGTGGGAGTAGCTGTCCCCCTCGAACTCTGACTCCCAGCCCAGTGCCTCTCGCACCTCTGTCACTACACCCCCTCTACTCTTCCACAGAACTCCCTCCCTGGCTGGGAAGAGGCTGGGTTTCTTGCTAACAGCTCGATTATGCTAGGGTGAGCACTCCACTCCAGGAAGCCAGTTTACGGGACATTAAAGTCTCTTGCTAATGACCTATGTTCCTCACATTCAAACTGGAGCTTGGCCAGGTGCTCCAGGCAATCCCTTGTAGGAGTCGTGAAGCTTTTGGCTGGGGAATAACCAAAGTCAAATATTTCCAGAGACAGGAAAACCCCTAGGGCCCCATTCCTCAGCTCCTCCATAGCCCACAAGGAGGTTGCTCCGAAACCAATGGAAGATACTTTCTTTTCCTTCTGACATTCTCATGGATGACACCTGGTTAGCCCAGGCTCCATGACCTAGTCGCTCTCACCCTGTACTTACTCTGTAGGTGAAAACCATTACGAGCTTTTGGAGAGGAGATGTTTTTATCCGAACCCCACACTGAACCCATGGGGAAACAGGCCAGCAAGGACACTGGGCCAGCTCCCACCCAACAACAACCAGAGGCAGACTGGAAAACCAACCAGTTCGCTCTGAATCCTACTTCACATCACGCTGTGTAGGGTCCTCCCAACCCTGCGCCCAGGAGTAAACACTCGCTAAAGGCATCTTATATTATCCTTAAAATCCTAAACAGTTGTAGATATCTTTTCAAAAAAATGTATTTGTAGGGGCACCTGGGTGGCTCAGTGGTTGAGCGTCTGCCTTTGGCTCAGGTCATGATCCTGGGGTCCTGGGATCAAGTCCTGCATCGGGCTCCCTGCATGGAGCCTGCTTCTCCCTCTACCTGTGTCTCTGCCTCTCTCTGGGTCTCTCATGAATAAATAAATAAAATCTTTTTTAAAGATTTGTAGAAATAAAGGAAAAAAGTCATTCAGGGAATAACTTGTCTCCCTCCTCCCTCACCTAATTTGTTTACTCAGGATGACTGGGCCAGTCACCAACCTGTCCCTTTCCCTCTCCTGAGGGCTTGCAGGAGGTCATGTAGGATCTACCAGTGAGTTCAATGAACTTTTGTTTGTGCGTCTTCAGCTTACACAATGTTTCACATTACATTTTCCAACAACCTTGTGAGGTAAACACAAGCCTCTTGCAAGGGACAGTAGGGCCTGTAGTGTCTCCACGGGACACTGGAGTGAGATAAGCCAAGAGCTGGAGCCCAGACCCAACACACACAAGCTGTGGGAGCTCAGCTCACTTATTCAGCTTCTCTAAGCCTCTATTTTCCTCATTTATTAAACGCACATTATACCCACCTTACAAATGTGTGGGGGGACTGAATGAAATAAAGCACCCAAAACACAACAGCACTCACGAGATGTTAATGATGAATACCCTCACATCCTCTGTGGCCAAGGACCACATTACCAAAAAGGTAGTTAACCCCGGGGTTTGATAACCCTAGGGTTTAAGATGAGCGTCAGATGAGTCTGATGGATTCCAGTCTTAGTGGGAGCTGGATATGCTCAGGCCTGGCACATCACTCTGATTAATCTGAGTGAAGCCAGGTCTTGTGAGGGGGCTACTGGGAAGATGTACGATTTTTTTTCTGTCGGATGTGAATGCAGAGAATGCAGATGTGGAGGTGCCAGCTGCCATGTTGGCACTATATGGAAACTGAGAATGAAGCCAGCAGGGAGAAAAGAAGGCCCGGGAAGGGAATACAGGTGGGGTCCTGATGACATCCTCTGAGTCGTCCCTATACAGCAAGTTCTCCCCCAGGGCATTGAAACTGTATGAACCCATGTATTATTTTGGGTGGGAGAGAAGGTCTACAGATTCACCAGATCCATTCAGAGAACCCTACAGATTCACCCACTGGCCCCCAGGGTTGGTGAAAGATCAAGAGAGGCTTCAGCCTGCTGAAAGAGAAGGGTTGGATGATGCCACTGGAATGAGATACACAGGGCACTTCAGGGAACTGTGGAAAAGCTGGACTTCTTAAATCGGATAGTGAGGAGGTAGGTGTTTTTGGTGCTATTCTTTGTGCCTTCCATGTATGAAAAATCTCACCAAAAAAAAAATTTTTTTTTTAACTCTATCTAAAGAAGTATATCATTCAGAACAACTTTTCTGGAGAGAATGTGGCAACACATACCAATTATGATGCACCAATTTATTTATCAGTTTCATTAATTACATTACCAACTCAAGATGCACATTTTAGCCCTAAAATCCCTCTTCTTATCCTAAGAAAATATTAAAATGTGCACAAAGATTTATGTTTATCATTTGAATAGACAAGAAATTGAAAAGAACTTCTGAGATTATCAATAAGAAACTAAGTAAATTATGGTAAATCCTTACGACAGAATATTTATGTAGTCATGAAAAAAGAGTAGAGTAGATTTTCAATGTACTGACAGAGAAAAATATCTATACTATAAAGTTAAGTGGAAGGGGTAGGAGAGAACGGTGTGTCATTGAGAAATTGCAGAAGACCTCATCATAGTAGCTTAAAATCACAGGGAATTATGCTCCTATATGAAAGAAAGCCTGAAGGACAGTCCAAAGTGGTATGGCTTTTCCTTTAAGTTGTCAATAACTCAGACACTTTTTTGTGCTCTCCAATGTGTGGCTCCCAGCAGCAGAGTCCCCTTGAGGTCTCAGATGACTGCTGGAACTCTACCTTCACATCTGTTCTGTAGGCCAGAAGGAAGCAGGAAAAGAGCAAAGAGCCATGCCTCCCACCTGAATTAGCCTCTTTTAAGCAACCTTCTTGGTGTTACACAATCTGCCTGCTTCTCTGCTATTGGACGGAATTGGGCACATGCACACACCCTGGCTGGAACGGAGACTGGAAAATGTAGTTATTCCAGGTGACAATTTGCTCAGCTAAAACTCATAAATAAATAAATAAATAAATAAATAAATAAATAAATCTTTAACAAATATTAAAATTCAAGGTTCTGTAGTAGGGGTGTGTGTGTGTGTCTACATGTGTATGTAGAATGCAACATACATGTTTATATGAATAGAGAATAAAGTCTGGAAACATATACATATAACAAAACATGACTATGTCTGGGAAGTCAAATTAGAGAGTATTCTTTCCCTTGCTACTTCATATCACCCTGAATTAATAAATTATTTTCAACCATCTTAAGTTTAGAATCAGAAAAAAAAAAAAAAAAAAAAAAAAAACAACGAAGATACCTCAATACCGGGGAAAAAAGAAGAAATGGTGTTAAAGTCCTATAATGTGAACTTGAGAGTGCACTATGTAATTAGCAACAATATTTTATGCCAGGATTTGAGTATATGCATTTATAGTCATGCACTTATTAACCATTCTTAGATAGAGCCCTTAGCTCATAGTTTACCTGCTTAAGAGAAAGACCAAACAGTGTAGACATCTTAGAAAATCTCTTTTCTGAGCTGAAGAAATTAGACTCTACTGGTGATATTCTCATCATGACTGAATGACGATTTCCTTTTATCAACATTTCATCTCCCCAGGAGATTGATTCAATGAACATTAGTTGAGTGCCTACCGGGGATCAGGCAATTTAGCGGGCTCTTTCAACTTTTCTTACTTCATCCTTCACAAAAACTGCTGGGTAGAAACTCTTATTCCATTTTATAGATGAGAAAATCAAGCCTGAGAGAGAAGACTTGATCTTACGTGGCTCAACACTAGGTCTAGCTGACCTCGAAGCTGGTCTTTTTTCTGCTCACTGGGGAGTTCCTCGGAGCTAAATCAGCCCCATTTGCTCCCCCTAGAGACCCATGGATGACCAAGGACAAGTAATCCTCACTGAGCTCCTTGTGTCCTACCTTAGGAGCCTCAGAGTGGGAGGCTTCTAAAATTAGGCTGATCACTTCCTTCCCTACCGCCAGCCAGTTTTAAATATAGGCTCTCCTATCCATCTTCCTTACTCACCAATGTTTCCTCCAAACTTCATGGACCATCAGGCCAGCAGTATTTTTCCAACTGCCCTTTTAACTTCCTCTGGCACTCTGGCTTGTTACTCATTTTGGACCCAATGTCTTGTGAACGCGTCAGTGGTCTCCCTTACCTAACTGTCAGCCCTGACACAAGTCAGAAAGAGTCTCCCTATATTAGTCACCCCCTAGGGAATGGGGCTGTTCATGTCATGTAGCCCATTCCATGTCAATGTGAGTGAATTTCCTGGAGGCAGCGGGTATGGTAGACAGAGCTTGGGCTTTGGGTCCAGAGACACCTGGGTTTGAATCTACTCTGTTCGATATTTCAGTCCTGGTTTATTTATGTCTAAAAGGCAACTAGGCAATATATCATTTTCAGGCTGCGTGTGAGGCCTATTTGAGCTAAGTATTTTATCACCTGGCCCCTGGAAACTGCTTGATAACTTTTGTTGTTTCTCTTCCTTCCAGTTTTCTTGATTGAAAATGCCCCCAAATTGTCACTTTATAGCTAAAGAATATCAACACCAATTATAATTATGTCAATAATTATATAGCATAACAGTCAAAAGCACACGCTCCAGGACAGACTGCCTGAATCTGAATCTCAGCTTCATCACCAGGTAGCGAGGTGAGTGTGGACATTTACTTAAACCATTTGAACCTCAACTGCAAAATGAGTTTTATGACCAAACCTACGTTGGGAGGTTAAATCGCTTAGAATAATGCCTCACCCATGTGTAAGCACTCAGTTTCCATAAGCTATTATTATAGTTGTCCTGCACTGAGCTCTTGCTAAATGCCAGCCTCTGTGTTCAAGCCCCACGTATTTGCTCTCACTTCGACAACACCATACATCATATCATCCCCAGCTTTGGGCTGGGGAAACGAGACTCACAGGAGGAGGATGACTTCCCCTGGATCCCACGACTGGTAGGTGGCAGAGGCTGCATTCGTGTCAGGGCCCTTTTCACTGCACTATGACTTTATCTCCCTCTGACTTCCAGCTCATTCTCCAAGGAGCCCCCGTGGCTCCTTTGCAGTTTCCTCTCCTGATATCTCAGGGTTTTTCCACATTAATCTTGGTTTCCTACGCTATTTATGTTCTGTTACCTTGCCATGCTGTATCAGAAGAGTTGATTAATCAGAAATTGTGTCTCAGTGGTTATGACCCTGAAGGAAATGTTCCAGAACACCCGCCAACCCGTCACTGATCTGAGTTCATGAAGGACAGGCTGTTTATCAGAGGGCAGAAGGCAGCCTATTGTTGAGATGTAAAGGAAAGATGACCCAGTTAGAGCGTCTCATCCAAGACTTGGCCTCCGAGACCTGCTGAGTAAGCAGCTGCCCATGTGGCCCTCTGTACCCTCTGTAAACAGGATGGTGCCAGACCAAACTGCTGACATGCAGCTCCCCTGCTCTATGAAGGGGGTCTTCCAGGGGCACAATGCATCGACCTAACAACCTGTAGAAATTAAGACGACAGAAGCTACTTCTGACTGAGTGTTTCCCACATGCCAAAGAGGAGGTACGCATACCTCCTGGGTGTTAGCTCTCACCAGGCCCTGCCTCGCTCTTGAAGCTCCAAGAAGCTCAAGCAAGTCAGAGCTCCCTACCCACTGCCTCCCCCTGCCCTCCAGATCCCCAACAAGCTAATTCTTGCCTCTGTGCCTTTATCCAACCATTCCTTCGTTTGACAAATACATTTTGACTCTCTACTACGTGTCTTTTGTGGGTTGAATTGTACTCACCTAAAATTGATATCTTGAAGTCCTAATCTCCAGTATCTCAGAATATGATCTTATTTGGAAATAGGGTCATTGCAACTATAGCTCGTTAAGACGAGGTCACCTTGAAATAGCATGGACTCCTAATCCTATATGAACTGTACCCTTATAAAAAGGGAAAACTTAAAAAAAAAAAAAAGGGAAAACTTGGACATAGATGCACATGGGGTAATGTCGAACGAAGATGAAGGCAGGGGGCAGGGTGATATATTTACAAGACAAGAAACACCAAAGACTGTCCACAAACCACCAGAAACTACGGAAAAGACATGCAACTAATTCCTCCTCACAGGCCTCGAAAGAACCAGCGCTGCCTATATCTGAATCTAAAACCACTAGCCTTCAGAAACATGAGAAAATAAGTTTCTGCCATTTGGGCCATCAAGTCTGTAGTATCTTGTTACAGCAGCCCAAGCAGACTAGTCTAGCATCAAGCTCAAGGTAATGGGAAACCAGGCTGAACAAGACAGAGGAGGTCCCTGCCCACATCGGGCTTACATTCCAACGCAGAGGTTAGACTGTAGATCCACAAAAATACATTTCAGGTCATGACAAGTGATGTTAAGGAAACTAACGTAGGGTAAAGGGATAGAGAGTGACCAAGGTGCTCAGCATTAAATGCCTGTGAGGAGGCAACATTTTGAGCATAAGCCTGGAAGAAGTGTGGGAGCAAGCCATGAGAAGTTATGAGGAAAGAACATTCCATGCAGCCCCTCTGTAGGGTGGTCCACCTCTCCTGTGCACCCCTAACATTCACAGCCAACTGACTTATCCTACAAGACTCCATTCTGGTGCCATCTCCTCCAAAGTGACTCGGCTGACCTGCAGGCTAAACAGGATGTGCTCCCATTGGAGCTCCCAGGTACCTCAAGTACAGGGCTTTCCCTGAATTCCCACATGGTTTTATAATTAGGGGGTATAGTTTGTGTGTCCCTAGAGAGTTGGTGTCGTCCCTGTGCCTGCATTGAGCTTTCAGGGAGAACAGAGCCATCCATGCATTATTCATTGCTGCCTCTCTACACTCAGCACAGAAACGGTGAAGACATTTGCTTCGACATGGATGGAACCGAAGGGTATTATGTCAAGTGAAATAAGTCAATCGGAGAAAGACAAACATTATATGGTCTCATTCATTTGGGGAATATAAAAAATAGTGAAAGGGAATAAAGGGGAAAGGAGAAAAAATGAATGGGAAATATCAGGGAGGGAGACAGAACGTGAGAGACTCCTAACTCTGGGAAATGAACTAGGGGTTGTGGAAGGGGAGGTGGGCGGGGGATGGGAGTGACTGGGGGTGATGGGCACTGAGGGGGGCACTTGATGGGATGAGCACTGGGTGTTACTTTATATGTTGGTAAATTGAACACCAATAAAAAATAAATTTATTTTTAAAAATTAAAAAAAAAATAAAAAATAAAAAGAAACGGTGAAGAACAGGTGTGCAATACAAGTTTGCTGGATGGATGAATGGATGGAAGAACAGGTGTGTGGAATCCTGTCCTTATGTCACTAGGGCCTTACAAGATAGTTACTACTATACTCCTGGAGCAGATGAGCAAATCTGGGTGTCCCTGAGGAGGGACCCTGCCTATTCATACCAACGGCATAGCAGGCTGCCATTCAACTGACCTGAATTGGTGAAACAGCAGCCTGGGCAAAGCCACCAGTAAGGCCCATGCTCCTTAAAAGTGCACAGCCTTGTATAGTTTACACTTTGATAGTTGCACTTAATCCTCACAACTGCCTGAAAAGTATGCAAACCGATGGTCTTTATCTGACAGGCAGGATGGGAGATGTACAGGGTTACCCAGGGTCTCACAGCCAGTGAGTAAGGACTCCTGACCCCCTGCTCTTTCCATTCCTGGTGCAGTTTCCACAACTGACTGACCACGGGAACCGTACCTTATGTGCTCAGACACAAGAGGACCTGCATCCAGTCCAGCTTCTTTGTGGATGGGGAAGATGGGGCTCCAGGCTCACCATCCTCACCCTCAGGGCCAACCTCATTCCCTTTATTCCCAATAAATACCAGGGGAACACTCCTCTGTTCCAAGACAGCAGGAAACACCCGCCCTTTAAAACAAAATATACAAAAAGCAAAACAAAGAAAGAAAAAGGAAAATCATTATCTAGGCATAACCCTAAAATCCATTTTTCCCTGAGAACTGCACTTTATTCGTCAAGGCCCCTTTCCCTGGAAGACCTTAGCTCTCCTGAAGGATGGCATTGGAGGAGAGCAGATTGAGGATGGACCCACCAACTACAGCAGCCCCTTCCACCACCCCCCTCATGACAAACATGTAGAGGTGGACAGAGGTAACTGCGGGAATGGCCAGAGTTCGAGAAACTCCTGGCTCTCTGACATGGATAGGGGGGTTGCCTCATGTCTCAAATGGCCCAGTGTTCCCTGCAGGAGATGGCAGAGAGTGAATCAGCGAAGGTCACTAAGGTGTCTCCTCAGTCTGAAGATCACCATGACTTCAATCCTTGCTGTCCATGTGGCTAAACAGCCCTCTGTTCTATCCTGGGCCTCTGGGCCCACATCAAGGGTATGGTTTCCACCTGGAGAGGTCAAGGTGAGGTCCCAGAGCTTCAGTCACCTCCAGTCCCCATGTAAAAAAAAAAAAAAATCTTGTAATCTTAAAAAGCATTTGGAGGTATAATATCTCAAAACTGGTCTAAAATTGACTGCTATCACCTGCAAACTTACTTCCACTCCTGTGTGCTCAGTAAATATCAATATTTACCTATCACTAACCTAGGAAAACAACTCAGCATCTTCAATTCATCTCTGCATCATTATCATGTTCAACTGATGAACAAAGGCAGCTGACTCTACTGGAGCAGGTCTCCCCAGTGTCCCTTCCTGTCCGCTCCACATCAGGTAGAGACTTCACTAGGCAGTTGCGTCTATGTACCCTTCTGGAGTTCAGGAAAGCACTTGTCTGGATAAGAAATATCATTTGGCAAATCACTGCAATGGGAAAGTTCCCCAGAGTGTGGTCTAGGGTGAGATAAGTAGTGGAGGAAACCTTGAGCAACACTGGCATTAAAAGGTGGGCAGAGAAAGACAACCCCATGCAAGTGACAGAGGCGGAGTTGCCAGAGAGGTAGGAGCTGCTTCTTCAGAGAGTGATATCAACCAAATCAAGGGAAGACTGCATTTCCAGAAGAGTGACATGGTTTCCCAATTCAGCAGTCATGATCACATTTCTTCAGGGATGGGCAAGGCCCTTTATAATCTAGCCTCTGCCTACATTTCCCACCTCATCCCCTCACACTGTAGATCCCAGTTTGCCTGCATGTTCTAGAATTCCCTGACCAGGGGTGCCTGGGTAGCCCAGTCAGTTAGGCATCGGCCTTTGGCCCAGGCCATGGGATGGAATCCTGCATCAGGCTTCCTGCTCAGCAACAAGTCTGCTTCTCCCTCTGCCCCTCGCCCCACTCGTGCTCTCTCCTTCTCTCTCTCAAATAAATCAAAACTTTAAATCAATCAATAAATCCACCAGTCAATCCCTGACTATGTCTTGCTATTTCACCCTCCCTCACCACCACTCCCCCGTTATCTTTGCTCAATCATCCCCTCTACCTATGAGGTCCACATCTACTCACTGGAATGGTCATCAATCAAGTGCTATCTTGTGCTTTTCCTCCTTCCCTGTACCACGCCAGCAGAATGAGGTCACACTCCCTTCTGTAGGCCTCCACTCTTCTGTGAACCTGGCTTTTATATATTACCTTTAATGCTATATTTTTATTCCCATGCTTGAGTTGTCTAGGGGCATGGGCTCTCTTATTGATTTTGCTAATGCCAAGACCAGGTCATGTAGTCTGGCATAAAGTGAGAAGCCCATACATTTTAGTGAATGAGAAAGAATGAAGGACTTTGCAAGTCAACATCACTCAGGGAATAAATCAAGAGAAGTGCAAAAATCAAAGTATGCTTAATTAAAGGTTCTCCTTGGTTGGGATCTGGTTAACTGAGGTTTTTCTTAAGAAATACCTTAGTTAAATAGTGCACAGGATGCACTAAGTGAGTTTTGCCCTGGCCCTATATAAACTCCTGAACATTGTTGCAAATGAACCAATCTGGGTGGGAGGGAGCACCTTTGTGGGGTTATAGAGAAACATCCGTTTGTGTTGAGGCTGCCAAACTGCGTTTCCCTTGCCCCAGTGCACCGAGGGTGTCTCATAAATGTTAAGTAATCATAATGACCATGCTCAAGGGGTGTCAGCGGTCATAAAATCTAACTTTTATGGATGATTCCCTGAGTCTCCTGGTGGGTGGTTAGAAATCGAGCAGGCCTGATGGCCAGAGGTCTCCATACAGGCTGCATCTGAGAGACCTATAAGCTTGGGTGGCAGAAAGGGGATCCAATCACAAGCTGGGACGCCCAACCATTGATTGATTGAGGAAGGCCACCCACACTGAGCCTTCTGGAATCCATTGGTGAGTCATGGGCCAAAGGATTATGTCTTCAATATGGGCCATTGGGCCTGATATCGAGGCATTTCCTGCTTACAGCTTAGGGGAGCTATCCTTAATGAGGGTGATGACCTGTGGGTCCAAGAAATAGCTAGATGAGAGGAAAACCCTAGTCTCACTTACCCCTCATGGGGCATAGCTTCCTAAGCTTTTTCTGATTGTATACTCTCCAGTGGACCTTAGTTTACTTTCTTTCATTCATGACACCATTATTTATCTGTTGTATTCATTCTTTCCATGGACATGAACTAAGTACCTGGGCTCGATGTTAGAAGTATAGAGATAAATAAGACATGGTTCCTGCCCTTATTGGATCAACTATAGGAGATAAGTAAGATACCAATTTTCCTGTAATGTATTCACTATATATAGCCATAGAGGTATATTCAGAGGGAACAATGGTGACCAGAGAGGGGATATTTGTAAAGGATGAACAGTGTTCCACCAGGCAGGTAAAAGGGAGGAAGAAGGGGTACCAGGTATCCAGGAGGGTGGGGAGGCATTTGAAACAGATATTAGAGTGAAAATAGGTGTCAAAATAGGGGTCATGTGCAGGACCTCCACGTGCATAATTCCAGGTGCTACCATTCATATCAGCTCCTACAGTCATGTGGTATATGATCAGCTCCCCACACCCCAAGGCAGGAAACCTGAGTTCAATTCCTGGCTCTGCTTCTAACTAGCTATACGATGCTCTGAGACAGTGTTCTTCCTGCTTCTCAGTCTCTTCGAGTTCAGAATAAAGAAGCTGGACTGGATAGCTTCCAAGTATCCTCCTCCCTCTAGAGTCCTCTATGAATCTATGAGTCCAAGCAGAGCTGAAATGACTTGGGGGTTAAAGCTTGTCCTTTGGGACTGAATGAGGTATTGTCCTTGGAAATGAGACTTTAATCTTCCCCCAAGTCTTGATTTGTATATAGGTTGATTAAAAACACTATTGCGTAGACTATTCACACTAAATGGGAAAGTAAGGATCACTTAACTCAAGTGGTCCCTTTTTGAAAAGGTGAGACAAAGGACCAGAGATAGCAAATGATTCACCCAGAGGTAAACAGCACATTGGATCAGGACCAAGACTCAGGTCCAGACAGAGTATTCTCTGCACCAAGCTTGACCCTGACTCCCTCTGTAATGGAAGAGCACCCAGCTGATCAAACCTATAGATCTAGGGCCATAGCACACCACCACCTGACATTTCTTTGAAATATGAGACTTCCAAATCCTTTTCCTCAAAAGTAAATTCAAATCTATGTATATATCCGAGTTACTTTAGACATGGCCAAAATATTTCAAACACCATCCATCCCAACACTCAAGCAAGAACTCAGGTGTGATCCTAGCTCCTCCCTCTCTCTCCTATAGTCTCTTGCCAGATCCAAAACATGTCCCATCACTGACCTGTTCCAGAGCCACACCCTCTCTTCCCTGAGCTACTACATTAGCTGGCTAATTAGTCTCCCACCCTCCCATGCAACTTCCTCCATGCAGCCACCGTGACAGAGGTGACTCTTCTCTGCGCTGGGAAAGCCAGGGACACTCCCATACCTGCCAGATATAATCCAAACTCTGTAGCGTGGCATACCACACCTTTTGTGATTTCCCACCCCCTCCTGTCTTCATACTCCACAAGGTGCATGAATATTACTTAGGGGTCTGCAGCTATGCCATGCTTTGTCCGGTCTTTGTACTTTTCCTCAGACTGTTTCCTATGTCCAGAAAGCTTCCCCCTCCTCAAATCCAACTGCCTGGTATATCCCTCCTATACTAGTCTGCTCCAGGTGCAAAATAACACAGACTGAGTGGTACAAAAAAACAAACTTTTATCTCCTCACCGCTTTGAAGACTAAAATCCACGATCAAGATGTAGGCAAATTCAGTTTCTGATGAGAGCTCTCTTCTTGCTTAGGGACAGCCACCTTGTGACCTCACGTGGCCTTTCCTCTGTGTGTGCCTGGGAAGAGAGCTCCGCAGGATCTCTGCCTCTTCTTACAAGAACACCATTCCTATTGGAGTAGGGTCCTACCCTTATGAACCTCATTTAACCTAATTACCTCCCTAAAGGTCAGACCTCCAAACACAGTTGCATTTAGGGTTAGGAATTCAATATATGAGCTTAGGGGAGGAGGATAAAATTCAGTCCATAGCACCTGATTATAGCTCTTATCTCTATGAATTAGCATGATTTATTTTCACATCTCTCTCCTCCACTGGCTTCTGAGTTCTCATGGAAACTCAGAACGGTCTTTGAATCCTTATGTCAGAGAGTTCTGATCCAGGTTTTGTGAGACCTGAGGCTTATAAGATGTGATGGGCCCTCACTAAGAAAAGGAGGAAAAATTAGGTACAAAGCGAATTTAGAAAGAGCCCGTGCAAGTGAGGGACCCCAGAATTAAGCTTTATGGCTTCACAGTGTATCTGCCTCTGGGCTTACGATACAAAGCCTCACTGGGTGCTAGAAAGACCACAGGTTGGGCTGTGTTCCAACTTCTCCTTTCTTTTGGGGAAGATAGGTTCATTATCTGCACCTCAGTATTTCTACACATCTAAAATGGGTCTGTAATACCCACTGTGTGAGGTCTTTTGAAAATGTAATTAGATAATCTGAAAGGATCTTAAATATTTATGTGCTTATTGCCTGTGTTCCCAACTGCAATATGTGCTCTGTGAAGAAGGGGACTTGCCCTGGTCACTGCTGAATCCCAGCATTCCATGATGGTGCCCTGAAACGGCTAGATGCATGACAACATTGTTGACAGCAAGAATGTGGTACTTGGTAGTCCCTAAAAGACTGGTGCCTGGTACCCACCGGTAAGTTTTCCCCATTGAGACTATTGCTATTATTTGTGAATCTTAGTTAAATGAATAAGGAAGACACAGAACATACCAGTGCTCAGAAGACAAAAATCACTCTATGCTAGACTCTGGGGAGCATTATGATTCAAAATTTTTTACTGCCCTATATGTTTTTAAAGCTAGAATAATAAAATATCTGGAAGGAAGAAAGGGAAGGGAGGGGGAAACAGGAAGGGAGAGAGAAAGTGAGGGTGGGGGAGAAAGGAGAGAGATGACAGGCAAAACAACACAGAAAGCCCTCTAGGCAGTGGGCAGAATCAAAATAGGAAAGCCCCAGAAATTTGACATGGTTTCTCTGGAGACTAAGGGCATATTTATTCCTTGTGCAGCAGCTACCTCTGCACCCTCCAGGGAGTAGAAAGTGCTGATGGGTGCTCTCCGGTGGGTTGATGAAGTGGAGGCAGGAGCAGCCTCATCAGACAACCTCGAATTGTGCCAAGCTCCAGTTTCTTGCAGCTTGGAGCTGAAAAGCCAATCCTCCAGCTTAGCTCTGAACTCTTCACCCCAATCAATTAGGAGAAATCCCATCAAAAACCCCAAGGAAGTCTGCTTGGCCTGACCTTCAGGATTCAAGCTAAAGAGACATCGCTGCCCCTGAAGAATCTGTTGTTTTTAAATGGCTCACACTTCCGGTTGAGGAATTCAGAGAGAGGTAGACTGAATCCCAGCACTCAAGAGCTGAGAGGGACTTAGCACTCATAGAGCACACAGCCTGTCAGGGTCACAGAGCCTCACTAGCATTGTAGGGAGAAATCTAAAGCAATCTGGCTTCCTACACAGACCATTTAATTCTCACACTTGACCGTGTCAGTAACTCTGACTCACAGTTCAAGAACAAGAATGTGGCCTTGGCCTCACAGACCTTGTTTCATTTCTCACTCCACTTCCCAGGCACCGTGTGAATCTGAACAAGTGGCTTCACCTTTCTCGGGCTCCATTTCCATTTCACCCTCTGCAGGACGGACAACGGTATTTATCGCACACTCCAGTTGTTCAGATGAAGCAGGATGGCATGTACTTAAAAGTAGGTACTTTTAGTGCTGAATCAGTGGTGATTTCTCACCTCCTATCTTCCTCCCCCTTCCTTCTACTCCTTTCCCACTTTGTTCCCAGCAGGAACCATGCTGGACATAGAGTTGGGTGCTGGGTCCTTGCTCAAAGGAGTTTCCATGTCTAGAAAACGTGAAGGTGGGAACACAGGGCCTCCCCAGACCTCTGCTCCCTCACCTACTTCTCAGCCAGCACATGACTGTCTGTGTAGCCAGGCCGTGGGCCACACTGCAGGGACATCCGGATGTCCCTTCCCTGTCCTCTAGGAGCTCACAGAAGACTCTAGCTGAAGACAAGGAAGAGAAAAAACTGACAGTAAGCATGAAAACACTGTAAAGAGTTCAGAAGTCATGCAGAGGCAAGGGAAACAGCCACCTCAGGGTCCCACAATGAGATGGTCCAGTGGGGGGGAAACCCAAGAACTGCAGTTCTCCTGGTCAGACCAAAAAATACAAAAAAAAAAAAAAAAAAAAAAAAAAAAAATGGTAAAAGGAAGTAGAAGTTCACCAGTCAGGGCAAACTATTTCTAGGCACCACATATTCTGAAGAGAACCTGGTACATACCAACCCCAATGTGTATTTAGTGCTCTGGATCCTGGGATTATTAGGGCTGGTGGGAAGGAGAATAAAATCAAAGGAGATCGAAAAAAAGAAAAAAGAAAGAAAGAGGAGAAGGAAAGAGAAGGAAGAAAAGAAGCAAAGTTACCTTTGGTTTCACTTCTATGTACTCAGTCCCAGACCAGGTCCCTTTACTTATTCACACCATGAATGCAAGTAGAGAGGGGGATGGAGGAGGAAGAGGGAAGGGCAGACGGAAGGAAGAAATCTGTAAGGTAGATAATGTCTTCTTTGTAAACATGAGGGTAGCAAAGCCGGGAGATAAAATGCCTTGCTTAATATCACACAGCAATAAGCAGCGGAAGCAGGACTGAAAGCCAACGAGGCCTGACTCCAACGCTCCTGTTCCTGTCAGGTGTGCTGATGCCTGGGGCAGAGTCTATCATATCCCCCCACTGAGGGCATAAATGGAAAGGGACAGTCTAAAAAGCCAGGACATCATGGGTATAGGAATATAAGGAACAGAGACAAGAGCCCTTCTATGTGCCTAAGGAATCCCACCACTCCTATGACTGACTTCTCCCCTCGCTACAGAGTTAATCCTGGGCAAACTGTCTAACCTCTCTGGCCCTGTGGTTGCCTGTAAAGTCATCCAATGAAGGAGATTGGATTAGCTAAACTCTTGAGTTCCCTTACAGCTTGGAGTCCTTAGAGTCTACTCACAGAATTTCATACCTAGAAAGGACTGTAGAAATTAGTTTTTCTCAAGCTTGAGAAATGGCTAGATCTGTGGCAGCAATCTCCATTTGGCCGCTTTATCTGTTTTTTGTTTTGTTTCGTTTTGTTTTTGCATAGTGAAAAAAAATTTTAGGTGGCCACAAGGGATGCGCAGCTAAAGAGATTTCTTGGCCTCCCCTGAAGGTAGGGATGGACACATGACCGAATTATGGGCAGGGGATGTGAAGAGAAGTGATGTGTGCAACTTCTGCCCTTAAAAGGAAATGGTAGGCTCTTGCCTTTCCTCCTTTCCTCCTTCCTGCTGTTTGGAATATATATTTGATGGCAGGAATTAGGGCTTCCATCTTGGATCAAAAAATGGAAGGCATGTGTCAAGGAATACAGAGCAACATATGGAAAAAGCAGAGGTTCTGATGCTTAAAAGCCATCATTCTAGCCCTGGGGCTTCTATCTGAACTTTATAGATAAGAGATATAAATCTCTACTTGTACATGCTACTGTCTTCTAACAAATACATCCCTTTTTAAAGAAAAAAAAATCATAGATTACCCAATTTGGGAGACACATTGCATAGAAAGAGAAACAGGGAATATTTTAGATGTTTTTAGAGTGCCATATATGCCATATATGCCATATCATACATATAAACACCCAGGGGGCCACTGAAATCTCATGTGAATGGACAAAAAGGGGTGAGGGAGGGTTATCTAGATAATCCAGATTATGTTTATATTGAATGGAGAGAGGGTTGGCTCTTCATTTCATGTATATGTGCAATTATAAAAATGACACAAGACTTTTTAATTGCCCTCATCCCTACCTTAAGCCCAGGGACCAGAGGAGCCAATTTAGAGGGAAAATGTTCAATCAAACTGTTTCAAATGGAATTCTGCTATGACTCTGGGGCAATATCTGGTAGTGCCAGAAATCCTGAGAGAATGAGAAAGGACAAGGAATGGTTGAACCAGCAGAACCTCAGGCCCCCAAACCTGCCTCAACCATAGCACCACTGCTTTTATCTGGTTTATATATATTGGGGTTCCACAGAAGAGTTCAAAGGGCTCTGTTGCTCACATTTCAATAAGTGAAACCTTCTGGTTGATAGAGAAAGGAACTAGTATCCAGAAAGAGGAAGTGACTTGCCCACAACCACACAGTGAGGAAGAAGCCAAGTTCCCAAGCCTCACAATCAATCTCTCTCACCTGAATCAGACCCACTGAGCAGACCACACAGCTTCTAACCTGGGGACAACCTGACAAGACCTCCTCAAGTTCCTCAGCCCACTCTTACCCCAGAGATAGAGCTTCCCATTTGTTCATAATTTTCAAGTGACTGTCTCATCTCTACTGGTATTTCAGCCAGAAGAGAGGGAGTCTTTGATCGCAGCAGGTGGTCACAGTCTGAGGATGAGTTGGTGAATTCCCATACAGACCCCAGCAAGTCACAGGTCACCCAGCCTGCTCAGTTGACCCAGAGAGAGATTTCTTTCCTGGTCAGGATGGGTGGTGACAGCAGATGGAGGAAGGTGTCACAGTTCCTGCATCATTGGTATCATGACCAAAGGTCACTTCTGTCCCGAAGGTAGGATTAGGTAGGTGCCTGGCTGGTGTCAGGAACATGCCTCCAAATGCCTGGGCCTGGTATTGACCACACAGATTAAGATTAAAAGTGTTTATTCATTGAACGATCCATGAGTTCCCAGTTCTTAAATGGCTCTTACACACACTATCTCATCATATGCGATGCTAGAGGGAAGGTCCCATATGATATTGTCATAGATAACCAGAGGCCCATCAGGATCTCACTAGAATGTAAATTCCTCCAGGGCAGGGGACTGGGTAGACCTTGTTCGCTATTACTTCCCTCATGTTTAAACATTAAATTTAGAGTGACTACTCACGGATTGTTTGCTTCATGAGTGAATAAGTGGCTCTGCCAATCCTTCCAACCTAGTCTCTTCAATTTCCCTGGGGCTCCACTCACTCTCCCTTCCAGTCACACAGAACACATGCAGGTCCGCAAAGTGAAGGAAGCCTTTTCCCAAGCCTGCAGCTTTTATACATGCTCATTCCTCAGCCTGAAATGGACTCTTCCACCTTTACCTTCTACTGGACCTTTACACGTCAGTCTCGACATTCAGGGCTGCGGTGGTCAGATCTGCAAGCTGTTGACAAGGCAGGAGTGACCAGCCCAGGGGGCGGCTAGAAGCACAAATATCTGCTTGGGCTGTTTACCAGGCTGTGCACTCTGGCATGGGGCTGCCATTTGCCCAGAAAAAAAAGGTAAGAGGCACCTTTTTTCAAATGTTCAGGAAGGTTGTCGTGGCCCTGTTGACACGAGTTCCTCCAGGGGGCCTTTGCCCATACCCCAGAGTAGTTTAGGGCCCACTCACAATGTCTGGTCTTGTCTGTTTTCCCCTTGAGGCTGTGAGTTCTTCCACTGTAGGGCTGTCTTGTTAGTTGTCTCATCCATTAGGACCGTGCCAGGCCCACCATCGGGGTTCAAGAAATGTTTATTGAATGACTGAATGAATAATGACTGAGCTCTAGAGAAGGAAGCCTTTTGCAAGGTCACACAGCCAGGAATTGGCAGAGCTGGCTCAAGGCCCCCAGACCTCCTGGAATCTAGTCGAGAGCTGCCTTCCACGGTAGAAGCCCTCCTTCTAAATATCCCTTCTAGAAGCCAAGCCTTCAGAGACACCTTAGTTAGCAGTGAAGACAAGCCAGAGGAGCTAAATTAATTTTGAAAGGTCTCATGCATCTTATTCACTAGGTCAGTGAGGGTTACTCGTGAAGAGAAATACTTGGCGGGGGAGGGGGGCTCATTTTTCCACCCCCAATTCATAACTCTATTCGTCACTCTTCACCCAGATTTAAGAGGTGCTAACTGAGTTCCAGCAGGCCCCATGCCTCCAGTGCAGACTGTCCTGACCGGGCTTTGCCCCTTTGATTCTTAACCTGTAAACCTAAACCGAAGTTGCTTTACCAACTTGCTTCTCTAAAGGGCCCCAGAGCTAAAAGCATCTCACACTTAGGTTTTCGGGGATAATGTGATCCAGATCCCCTGAGCACTTGCAGCATGGAGAAAGTAAGGAGGAATGCAGAAAATTACCACATTGGCAGCCAGGACACCCAGGTCCCTGTCCTGTTTGGGCAGGAAATTCCTCATGGGAAAAGCGATATTTGACCACATAACTGGGCCAGGAATAGAGCTATTTTGCCTCCAGAGGCCCATATCCCCAAGGCAGAGAGTCAGAAAGATGTGAGTCAAGGGGAGGAGGGCTGTGATTGCCTCTCTAGCTCAGGTGGGGCTGTACTAGTTGGAGCAGAGAGACCTCAGGCCTGGTCTCCTGTGCAGGCTCCATGACCTTCTCACTCTGACCTTGGGCAAGTCACCGAACATCTCTGAGCCTCAGGCCCTCCTCTGAATAAGGGGGTGATACATATTTCTACCTTGAAAGGTTTTTGCTTGTTTTGTCATGCCCGTCTTTCCTTATCTACTTCACTTATCTCTACAGACAAGAGTAGTAAAGAACCTGGGCTCTGGGCTGAGATTTGCAGTGATTTTGGGTAAGTCACTTCTGTCTCAATTTTCTCCATTGCAAAGCAGTTGTAAAAATATTGCATTTTGCCCAAATACCTCGTGGAGTTGTTCCCAGAAATAAAAGAAACTCAGATATATAAAGTACTTATCTAGTGTGTGAGCTACTTTTATAGGGTAAGTCTGACCATTAAGTTATTAAGAAACCTAGAGCACAGTGTAAAGGGCAGAGAACCTGCATTCTAGGCCTCCTTTTGTCGCTTTTGTTCTGTGAACTTAAATAATTCCTTACCCTCTCTGGGCCTCCATGTATTTCCTCAGTGAAATGAAAGGGTGGAGGCTCCCTAAGGACCTTCTAGTCATTCCATTCTGTGGGGCCCGATATCGGGCCCTTGGAACCTGCTACTCCCTGGGCATGAAGCATCCTCTCTGCTGTGTAATTCTCTACTCATCCTCAATGACCAGGTTCCACTTCACTCTGTCTGAGGATACTTCGCTGAGTCAGGAAGAAACAATCAAGTACACAAAAATGACCACTGGCATCTTCCCTCGCCTTTAGCATGCACCAGATAGGGTACTTACTACTTTGCTAATCATCAGTTTCTCTTCCCTCCCCACCCAGTAGAGTTGGTACCCCCTGGAGGGCACAGCGCAGGTGCCCAGGCCATGACGGCAGACCTGCATCAACCCGAAATCTGTCCCTACCACCTAGATGATGGTGCATCACTTCAACCCTTATCTTAGAAAAAGCAGACTAATATCTAATCATAGGGTTGTGAGGATTCCCTGCAGGAACTGCTCCGAGCCGGGGCACCACAGAGTCACTTCAAAGGGCTGGAAAGTTGCCTTTCCCTCCAGAAAAGTGCCCCGGGTGCAGCCTGGAAATCCAAAGCCTCCCGCCGCCAGCCTCCCCCACGGATAATCCACCGCCGCAAAGACTTCATGTTCAACCGCCCTCCCGAGCCCGTTGCTCTCAAAACCGAGGCCTGGCTGGAAGCCCCGGGCTGCTCCCGTGGGGCCCGTGCCTGCCCCGCCCTCCTCTGCCCCCTGCAGGTTCTGCGGAGACCGGGTCCCCGCGGCTGCACGCAGCGGTCCGCACTGGGGTCCAGGAATCCGCACGCGGCGTCCCGCACTCGGGTCCCCGAATCCGCAAGCAGCGTCCCGCGCTCGGGTCCCCGAATCCGAATCCGCACGCGGCGTCCCGCACTCGGGTCATCGAATCCGAATCCGCACGCGGCGTCCCGCACTCGGGTCCCCGAATCCGAATCCGCACGCGGCGTCCCGCGCTCGGGTCCCCGAATCCGAATCCGCACGCGGCGTCCCGCACTCGGTCCCCGAATCCGCAGGCGGCGTCCTGCGCTCGGGTCCCCGAATCCGCAAACAGCGTCCCGCACTCGGGTCCCCGAACCCGCACGCGGCGCTCCGCACTCGGGTCTAAACCGTGTGCGGGGATAAAAAGGGGAATTGGGACCCAGCAGGCCCCGGCCGGGTCCGGACCCCAGGAGCGGCAGGGAGCGCTCCGGAGCCCAGGAACCTCCCGGAGCCCGGGAGGGGGCGCGCTAGGAGCTGCCCGCGGGTCCCCGCCCCCACCCCCGGGCTCCCAGTCACCGCCTCCTTCGACCTCCCACCCGCTGAGCGCACGGTCCCCGGGGGCGCCCGGGAAAGAGGGGCAGAGGAGGTCGCCCCTATAGTGCCACTATTATATATATATATATAGAGAGAGAGATAATATATAGAGATAATATATAGATTGTATAATCTATATATACTATATAACCTATAGTGCCACTCACGTCCCCCCGAAGTCAGAGATCCTCCACACGGGAAAACGACGGCAGGGCCTATTACACAAAGGAAAAGGAGAATTGGATCATCACAAAGTGCTCTTGGGAGGGAAAAAAATGTATTTATATGTATATTATATAAAACCCCGTACTCCACCCTGAGATCCAGTGGTCCTCGCTCAGCCGTGAGCCGCCTTGGCTCCTTCCGCAGCTCCGAGGCCAGGCTCCATCACCTTCAGGGGCCGCCCCCCCCCGCCCCCGGGCCCCGTCCCCGCCCGCCCCAAGCCCACGGCCACTGCCACCCCCCAGGCTGGTTGAAGCCCACCTCCCTCCCGCCCTGACCCGCGCCGGCTCGGAGCACGCCGCCTTGCTGACCCCTAAGTTCCTGTCCGAGCCGCCAGGTCCTACCACCTCTCCCGAGTGGCTGCTTCCCTCTCCCTCTCACCAGCCCCGCACGGCCTCCCGCACGCTCACAGCGGCTCTTCCAGCCCGGGCTTGACCGCGGAGGTAGACGCAGGCGGTGCCGGGGGGCTGCAGGGGCCTGGCCCTTTCCTAGGCCTCGCCTGCTCTGGGGCTCCCTGGCCTCTGGTACTGTCACCCGCACCCGCAGCTGGCCCTCACTGTCCGAATCCTTCCCGTGGGCACACACGTTTTCTCGTCTTTAGAAACAAAAGCAAACTAAAGCCAAACCAGAAATCAAAAGCTTTTCTGGTTCCCTATCTTCTTCCAGCTTCCTACCCATTTCTCCACACCCTTCCCCTTTATTTAAAAAAGATTTTATTTATTCATTTGAGAGAGAGAGAGAGAGAGAGACAGAGAGGGGTAGAAGCAGAGTCCTTGCTGAGCTGGGAGCTTAATCCAAGAAACTAGAGAAAATGACCCCAGCCCAAGGCAGGTGCTTAACCATCTGAGCCCCCCAGGTGCTCCATCTGCACCCTTTACAGAGTAACTCATCAAGCACAGTCTCTGCCAGTAGTATTCAAGTTTGTTTGCTTCACCTACCCCCGAAAGAATATGAAAAAAATTATGGAATCTAAAGCACATTTTAAATTTTTTTTTAATTTATGATAGTCACACAGAGAGAGAGAGAGAGGCAGACACATAGGCAGAAGCAGGCTCCATGCACCGGGAGCCCGACGTGGGATTCGATCCCAGGTCTCCAGGATCGCGCCCTGGGCCAAAGGCAGGCGCTAAACCGCTGCGCCACCCAGGGATCCCTAAAGCACATTTTTAAGTTAGAATCTAAAATTGTTCATTGTAGGATAGCCCGGATGGCTCAGCGGTTTAGCCCCGCCTTCAGCCCAGGGCAGGAGCCTGGAGACCTGGGATGAGTCCCATGTCGGGCTCCCTGCATGGAGCCTGCTTCTATCTCTGCTTGTGTGTGTGTGTGTGTGTGTGTGTGTGTGTGTGTGTGTGTGTGTGTGTGTCTCATGAATAAATAAAATCTTTAAAAAAATTGTTCATTGTATGTTTATGATCTCATCCACCCCTGAATCCCAGTCAGGTAGATGTATGCAGGTATATATATATATATATATATATATATATATATATATATATATATATATATATATGCCATGCATAGCGTTTAGTTTACATGAATGACCACCAGGAATTTCCCAGCACTCTCTCAATGTCATTCGCTTTTAATTATTTTAATTAAGAGAATTCTGTAAATGCACGATAGAATCTGATGTTTTTGCAGTCATATGAACTTTCTCATAAATAAATTCACAAATCTGGAGAAAATATTCATTTTAAGTTTAAATAGTTGCAGACATGGTAATTCATGGCGATTTGTAAATATTGAAATTATAAAAGTATTTTTAGGTGTATCCAGCTGAATTTAAATATGGCATTCTGATGCTACATTTATTTGAAAAATAGATGAAAGAGCAGAAGAATCAGAAATTTTATATACTTCCTTTCATTCCTTGAACTCGCATTTTTATTCCATTTACCTCCACTCCAGAATCTTAGCCTAGTGCAGATTATTTGATTGAAAGTCTTTTATTTATCATTATACCATGTATCTAACAAAAATGTGGATATTAATAGAAATGTAAAATGTTCTTTTTCCTGTATCCATGTAATTCTAAATATTTAAAAATTTCATCTGAATTATAATAATTATGAATAGTGCACAATTGACCAGACAACAAATACATAATGGATTTTTAAAAATCTTAAACGTATAAAGTAAAATTTTATTGGAAATGAATCTCAAAATGAGATATATGAGGATTTTCTTTACTCAGTTCATGTACCCATTGACGTATATTTATTGCTAGAATGGAACAAGGCTAAGCATCAATTCTGTCCCTATTTTTCATGTTTGCAGATGTTAGCACTGGGAAAGCTTACTCTCAAAAATAAGTACGTGGGGAAAGAGTTTGTTATAGGAATGTGACTCAATTCTTTGAATTCCTTCTAAGGCATATTCCAAAAACCACATAGTGAACTATCATCAAAAATTACTTTCAAAAGTATATCATTGGATAACAAATCACAGGCTCAGTTTAGGGCAATGTGAGGCTCCTATTAGACACTTAGCCAGAGATGTCAAGGGAATGCACTTTCTGTCTGCTGTGGTGAAAACAGGGGAACTCTCGACAGCCTCAGGATGTGAGAGGTGGCTGCAGAGGCTCACCCTGACTCTGACCCTGACCCTGACCCTGACCCTGGCCCTGATCTTGACTGCCAGTGGAATGGGAAGAGCACTGAACTGGAGTTAAAAGACTTGGATTCTAGTCACAGAACCTTGTCTCTGCAGGCAGTGTGAGTTTGCACAAGTTATACAGCCTCTCTGAGCCTCAGCTTCCCTTTTCCCTTCGTGGGAGTCCACAAAATCTGGAAGCAGGAGGAACTCTCACTGGGAATAGACTTTTCTGAGATCTTTAACTTCTCGGGAGAACAAAATAACACAGATCCAGGTACGGCTGAATCACCAGCCACACACTCTGAATTTTATTATTAATATTTTTTTAACTTTTAAATGTAGTAAGATATACATAATATAAAGTATATCATCTTAACCATTAAAAATTTTTTTTTAAGATTTTATCTATTTATTTGAGAGAGAGAGCATATGCAGGAGGAGCAGGCTCCCCTCTGAGCTGGGAGCCCCATGACGGATTCAATCCCGGGACCCTGGGATCATGACCTGAGCCAAAGGTAGATGCTTAACCAACTGAGCCACCCTGATGCCCCTCCTCTTAACCATTTTTAAGTGTACAATTCAGTAGTGTTGAGTATATTCACAGTACTGTACACCCAGTTGCCCGAACTTTTTCATCTTGCAAAACTGAAATTCTATACCCATTAAACAATTTTCCATTCTTTCCTCTCTCAGACCCTGACAACCACCATTCTACTTCTTTCTGTTACTTTGACTATTTTATATAACTTATATAAGTGAAATCATACTTTATTTGTCCTTTTCTGATTGTTTTATTTCATGTAGCATGATGTCCTCAAGGTCCATTCATTTGTAGCATGTGTCAGAATTTACTTCCTTGTTAAGGCTGAATAATAGGTATGTACTCTGACCAACTCTCCAACTCTGACAGAGAGGATTTTTTTCTTTTCATTTTTTTAAAGATTTATTAATTTATTTGAGAGAGAGAGAGAGCAGGAGGAGGGGCAGAGGGAGAGAGAGAGAAAATGTCCAGCAGACTCTCCAATGAGCACGGAGCCCACACAGGGCTCAATCTCATGACCCTGAGATCGTGACTCAAGCTGAAATCAAGAGTCAGATGCTTGGGATCCCTGGGTGGCGCAGCAGTTTAGCGCCTGCCTTTGGCCCAGGGCGCGATCCTGGAGACCCGGGATCGAATCCCACGTCGGGCTCCCGGTGCATGGAGCCTGCTTCTCCCTCTGCCTCTCTCTCTCTCACTGTGTGCCTATCATAAATAAAATTTAAAAAAAAATAAAAAAAAAGAGTCAGATGCTTAACTGACTGAGCCACCCAGGCGCCCCAGAGATAGGATTTTTTCAATTCAAAGAATACTTACTGATCACCTACTATGTTTCTGTATACACATCTGTATATGATATACTAGACAGATATAAAGTTCACAGTCTACTATAGACTTGAAAGTTGACCTATTCTCCTATCTTATCTTCCATCAGTGAAGCCTATGAGCCAGAATATCAAGTTGATACCACAATCTTAGTATTCTAATTTGGGGCCCTGAGACTACCTAGTTCCATCCTCAGCATACGATACATCTCCAGATTCTTCCTCACATTAACTCAAACCTCTGCCAACCTTTATTCACTATCTTATATTAGCTGCATAAGTGTCTGTATCTCCCATGAGATTGTAAACATGTTTGCAAATAAGGAGTAAATAAGAGGGGATCCCTGGGTGGCTCAGCGGTTTAGCACAGCCTTCGGCCCAGGGTTTGCCTGGAGTCCCGGGATCGGGTCCCACATCAAGCTCCCTGCATGGAGCCTGCTTCTCCTTCTGCCTGTGACTCTGCCTCTCTCTCTGTGTCTCTCATGAATAAATAAATAAAATCTTTAAAAGAAAAAAAAAGAAGAAGAACAAGAAGAAGTAAATACGATTTTAGTTTGCATCTCCGGCACTTTAACAAGGTACGTGGCACATAGAAATATTTAATAATTGTTTTTTGTTTACTCCCATAGTTGGAAAATCCCTTACTTATTTGTTCTAAATTATTCAACTAATTCAAGATAATTCAAAAACTACTGCTTGCCTTTTTGAGCCAGGCTCTGTTCTAGATGGACTGTCATCAAGAACAAGACAATCTTGATCCACACTTTTTTTTTTAATGTTTTATTTATTTTTTCATGAGAGACACAGAGAGAGGCAGAGACATAGGCAGAGAGAGAAGCAGGCTCTACACAGGGAGCCTGATGCAGGACTCAATCCCAGGACCATGACCTGAGCCAAAGGCAGACGCTCAACCACTGAGCCACCCAGGTGCCCCTCGATCCGTACTTTCATGGCACATTCTGTTGGGGTGTGGGAGAACCAACAATCAGTACAATACCAGGCCCTGATTAGAAAAGAGTGCTAGAATAGCAATGGCCTGGCTTTATACTGACCTATACTGTGGGGGTCAGGAAAGTTGTCTCTGCAGAAATGTTAGTTAGGCAGAGACCTGAATGACAAGAAAGAGCCAAGCAGGGGAAGAACATAAGGAAGGCCATTCCGGCAGAAGGAACAGAGAGTGCAGAGGTCCTGAAGCAGGCAAGTTATATTGATGCAGGTTAAAGTCATATCACTACTATTTTAGAGACAAGACAACCAAATCTATGAGAGAGACAGTAATTTGTCCCTCTCTCACAGAAGTGGCGGCTAGGTTGGAAGTTGAGTACAGACAGAAAAATCATATTTAAGGGGTTTGCAGACATTTGTCAAAGCAGTTCAATCCCTAAACTATGAAAAAGAAGTAGCCTGACTGACCTTGATCCCCCATAAGCCTACTTCTCATTCCACACTCCCCCACGGGGCCATGTATCCCATTCACTGCTTGTGGCTTTCTCCACCTCCACTATGCCCAGATGGTTGTCCATCATCTGCACCAGTTGTTGACTTCAAAAAGTCTATATCCAGCCCAGATGTCTGCTCTGAGATAGAGACTCTAGCCCCCAACAGGAATGCAAGCTCTATTTTGTTTTGTACATTGCTACATGCCAAAAACCAAAACATTGTCTGGCACTATTGTAGATACTCACTGAATGTTTGTTGAAGGAATGAATGAATGAACAGCCACACTGCAGAACCTATTTTTCTGTTATTCATTGCATGTGATCACTCACCGTCCCATAAACACCTGAAGTTCAACATATCCAAAGCAGACATTCTGATCTCTGCTACTCTGTCCTCCAAACTGCCCTCTCCCTGTCTTGTCTCTCTTGGAGATCAGTACACATTCCACCTGATTGCCCAAGTCAGAAACCTGATTTCTTCTCTGTGATTTCACCCATATCTAATAGGCAGTGAGATCCTCTCAGTTCTAGCTCTTGATATTTCTAGAAGCTTTCCCTGCTTGTACATATCCCTTCTGGGTATGTCTTGGCAAACAAAATCTTATCCTTCTCTCTTGGATTAATATAAGAACCAACCAATTGTCTCATTTTTTTTCTTTCTCTCCTACATAAATCTCTATTCTGTACAATGTCTATAAGAGTGATAATTTTAAAAATATTTTTAAATTATAAAAAATATTTTTAAATATAAAAAAATATTTTTAAAATGTAAAAGCTACATAGTCACTCTAAAGATATGGAAGGTATGGAAAAACAAAAAACAGAACGGAAATTACCAGTAACTCCACTACACAGAGATAAATCTATTATTTATTTATTTATTTATTTATTTATTTAGGTATAGTTTCTTCCTTCCTCCTTTCTTTCTTTCTTTTCCTCTCTCTTTCTTTTAAACCAAAACCAGAACTATTGAATTTAAGCTCTGAATTCTTTTTGTGTTGCCATTTTATTATGAACGTTTCCTATACCTTTCACTGTTGTCAAATACATTTGAATGCTTTAAAATATTATATCAGTTGGATGTATCATGTTGTATTTTTTAAAGATTTTATTTATTTATTCATGAGAGACACAGAGAAAGGCAGAGACATAGGCAGAGATAGAAGCAGACTCCCTGCAGGGACCCTGATGTAGAACTCAATTCCAGGACCCCAAGATCATGACCTCAGCCAAAGGCAGATATTCAACCTCTGAGCCACCCAGGTGCCCTATCATAATGTATTTAATCATTTTTCAATTATTTAACATTTAGGTTGTTTCTAATTTTGTTATTATAAACAGTCTTCAATATGCATCTCACATATAAATTTTTGCCTTTATCTCAGATTACTTCCTTAATGATAAATTCCTAGAAGTAAAATAATTCGATCAAATTATATGAATGTACTTAAGGTTCTTGACACTTTTATCAACTTGCCTCAGAGTAACTTTAAAAAAATACAAATCTAATCGTATTATTCTCTTTATTTCTTAAGGTTTTATTTTATTTTTTTAAAAGATTTTATTTATTTGAGAGAGGCAGAGACACAGGCAGAGGGAGAAGCAGGCACCATGCAGGAAGCCCGACACGGGACTCGATCCTGGGTCTCCAGGATCACACCCTGGGCCGAAGGCAGGCTCTAAATCGCTGAGCCACCCAGGGATCCCCCATTTCTTAAGGTTTTAAAAAACGATTTATTTATTTGGGGCAAGGGGAGAGGGAGAGAGAATCTCCAGCAGATTCCCTGCTGAGTGTAGAGCCTGACGCAGGGCTTGATCTCACAACCTTAGGATCATGACTTGAGCCAAGACCAAGAGTCTGACGCTTAACCAACTGAGCTACTCAGGTGCCCCTTAAGATTTTATTTTTAAGTAATCTCTATACCCAATGTGGGGCTCCAACCTACAACCCTGAGATCAAGATTTGTATGCTTTATCAACTGAACCAGCCAGGTGCCCCATGTTACTCTTTTTCTTAAATCTCTAAAGATGGAGTTCAGAAAATGGTTCAGACTTCTTAGGTAGGTATACAGTACTGCATGATTTGGCCTCTACTTACCTCTCTTACTTCAGCTTCCACTACTTTCATGAATGAATCCTTCATTTCAACCATATCAAATGGTGTAACAGCTCATTACATGTGTCAGACCTCTGGACAAGGTTGTCTGTGTTCTCTGCCTAGAACACCACTAAAACGCTTTTCTTCTAGCTACCTCCTACATGTTGTTTCAAATATTAGCATTAAGCACCACCTCTATAAGATATAACAAAATATCTTCCACTTGGGGTGCCACTTGGGGCTCTACTGGAAGAGTGTGTGGCTCCCGATCTCAGGGTCATGAGTTCCAGCCCCACATTGGGTGTAGAGATTGCTAAAAAAAATAAAATAGAATCTTCACTTAAATGCTTGCACCAAATCAGACCTTATGCTAAAAACTCATGTCATTTAATCAGCCCATTCCACATAGCTATATTGTCAGCAGCATCCAACTGAAGAAATGGAGGGTCCATTAGTGGGTGGCTTCTACTGTTGAGTGGAAGAATGGAGACTCAATCCCAAGTCTCCCTGCTTCTAAGTCTATGTTCTTTATCACTGTGTGTGATTTGCTTCCTCTCTGAACTTTTTGCCTTTTAGATCCCTCTCCTCTGGGTTTCCATAGTATCCTGGGCTTATGTCTCTTTCTGTTTGTCCATATATATCTCTCTCTCACTAGACTGTGAATTCCTTGAGGGCAGGAACTATGTCTAAGTCACAGGGTAGGAGCTCAATGAATAGTCCTTGAATGAATGAGGAATGAATCAACAAACACTGGTTGTACTCTTATAACTCTGACCTTGGTTTTCCTTAATTTCCTTTGCTGTCACTGATGATGACTTTATGAGCTTGTCTCCTTGGGGGATCACCACTCATTTCCTCTGATGTCTTGATTCATGCTGGGGTCCCCCAACCGAGCAGAGGTGACATCATGGTCATGGAACTCCTGTGCCAATAACGGTGGACCCCCAGACAGCATCCCATGAATCAAGCCAAAGGAGAAAGATGTCGAGTGGCAGCACTGGTAGAAAGTTACTGTTTGCCCACACATGCCAGAGTAATGAGAGGAAAAGAAGCACTGAAATAGAAGGCAGAGGCTTAATGGGATGGAAAGGGGCCCCTGCATGTGGCAGGAACTGGCCTCAGAGGATTACAAAGAAAATGAAAAGTGAAAATTTGGCACATCAGCTTCAACTGGCAGGAAAGAGATCAAGTCCACAGGGACCAACCATTGTCCATTGATGCTGTCCCATTGATGTCAAAATTCATTCCACTCCTCCTCCCAACACCCTAGATGCAAAAGCAATACAATGTTTCCTTAGGTAGAATGGATTCCACAACACCCCGTGCCCCCAAACAGGCACCTTCCATAGGGAGAGTTTCTGACTGAGAGCTGTTTGGACCACATTTTCCACAGTTTGGTCACCAGAGTGGCAATTATCCTTTATTTCCCCTCTCCACTGTCACCGCAAACATCACAGCATCTCCACAAACGCCACCTAACAGTTTGTATCTCCCACTCAGCAGGAACAGAGTGAACATGAACGTATGTATATTTGGATGTGCTCACACATACTTGTATGCATATCCAGAGAAACACAATCATGCATTTGCAAATACATATAAGTACTTGCACATATAATCACACACACACACAAGTTCCTTATAAATAAGCTGCAAGAGGGACTCTCTAGTCATCTATTGGATTAAAAAAATATTTAGGGAGTTTCTACTCTGAAAATATTCTCTTTCTCTCTCCATTGAATAAAGTATAATAGTTCCATGCCCCCATTA
This sequence comes from Canis lupus familiaris, assembly GCF_011100685.1. NCBI lineage: Eukaryota > Metazoa > Chordata > Mammalia > Carnivora > Canidae > Canis > Canis lupus. The sequence goes on along the minus strand of NC_049226.1, from coordinate 53,475,342 downwards.
ATCCATGGACCAGATCAATAGAAATTTCCTAAATCTGAAATGAAAGAAAATTATAAAACCAAGGTAATACCTTGAGGCTGAGGTTGATGTTGGAGAGGTAGGTAGAGTTCAAATCATGCAGTCTTGTGTATCTAAGAAGTCTCAACTCTTTCCTGAAACCCTTCCTTAGAAATTTTGAAAAGAGAATATAATTAGATTTGCATAGCCCAAGGCCTATGAAATCCCTGGGACTCCCTCCTGGCAGGAGCAAAGACAAAACTACTTTTATTTTTAAAGATTTTATTTATTTGTTCATGAGAGATACAGAGAGAGAGAGGCAGAGACACAGGCAGAGAGAGAGAAGCAGGCTCCATGCAGGGAATCTGACGTGGGACTCGATTCTGGGTCTCCAGGATCCCGCCCTGGGCCGAAGGCGGGCTCCAAACCACTAAGCCACCCAGGCGTCCCGACAAAACTACTTTTAAAAGACCAAGACACATGGGATTCCTACAGAAAATATAAGCCCCGCTATATAGATAATCTCTGGATAAAAAATTATAAACAACACACGTCCCTTCACGTAGATACTGCAAAATCACAATGTTGAGTATTTAGAGATTATAAAAATACATACTATTTGATAATTTTAACATATATACATATTTAAAACTCATAAAACAGTTCTATACACTACTCAGGAATGCATCCATATAATGGGCCAACTAAGGTCTGACTTGAAAGGACTAGCATTCAGGTTAACCTTTGGGACAGACTGTGGAATAGAGAGACTGAACTTAAATTGTATCTTAATTTTTTATTTTTAAATTATAATAGTATTTAATCTGGAATAGGGAAAAATGCAAATTTGTTATATCTGAGGAGTAGGCCCATGATTTCTGTATTTTGTGCTTTGGGAAGCTCCCCCTGGCTCTGTGCGGAGGAATTTTTATGAGAATGTCGGTGGAGGAAGGGCTATTGCAGGAGACTAAGAAAGAGTTAATGGGGGCACTTGATGGGATGAGCACTGGGTGTTATGCTATACGTTGGCAAATTGAACTCCAATAATAAAAAAAAGAAAGAAAGAAAGAAAGAGTTAATGAAGCCTGGCCTACGGCCTACGTTCATGGGAGTGAAAGGAAGGGATGAATTTGAAAGCTATTTAGGGAATAAAATTGCCAATATACCGCCAGACTTTCTCTTTTTCCTTTGGTCTTTTTTTTTTTTTTTTTTTTACAAACTTTCCTTTTTCCCTTTTCAGAAGTATGACATAGAAAGAGAGAAATGCATAAATCATAAGTATACTGCTTAATAAATTTTCACAAAGTGACCACCACCCAGGTCAAGTCCTTTCCAAGCAATGTATTTGCAAAGGTAATCACAAATCTGACTTCTGTCATCAGATGAGTTTCATTTGTTTGTTTTGTTTTTTAAACACTGAGTTAAATTTATTAAAACAACAGAGACATTTAGTTACCACACATCATAAGAGTCTAGATCCAGGTGGTTTCAGAACTGATCCATCCAGGGCATTGGGTCAATGGCTCTGTAAGGTTCTGGCTTTTTCCTTAGGGCTGGCAAAGTGGCTGCCATAACCCCAACCATTGTACCCTCACTAGACAATGCTGGAAGGAAGCAGCAATAACCAGGCTAATGAATGTCTCCTTAAATGCCTTCCTGTTTTCTCAAATACGTAGAACATGAGCAGCTGCAAGTTGGCTCGGAAAGCCAGTGACCCTCTTTTTTAGACTCTATGATGGAAGATAGGTTAAGAATAACCTTCTTAGGTTGGGTGCCACTATGACAGTCAAATAATTTCCTTGGTTCCCAACTAGGCCAAATCAATGATATTTCACTAGCCTAAAGCCCTCAAGGTACATCCACGTTGTTACAAATAACAGAATTTCCTCCTTTTCCATGGCTGGATAATATTCCATAATATATATATTCCATATATATAATATTCCATATATATTCCACAACTTCTTCATCCACTGACAGACACTTAGGTTGTTTCCATGTCTTGGTTATTGTAAATATTGCTGCAGTGACCTGAGGGTGCAGATATCTCCTTGACATAGTGTTTTTGCTTCCTTCAGATATCTTCCCAGAAGTAGAATTGCTGGATCATATGGTATTTATTTTTATTTTTGTGAAGAACCTCCATGCTGTCTTCCACAGTGGCTGCATTATGTTGCACTCCCACCAACAGTGCAAAGGGGTTCCTTTACTCCACATCCTCGACATAAGAAACAAGTGTTTCTTATCTCTTGTTTTTTGGAAGCCATTCTAATAGGTGTGAGGTAGTATACCACTGTTTGCATTTCCCTGATGATGAGTGATGCTGAGCATCTTTTCATGGACCTGTTGGCCATTCATATATCTTCTTTGAGTAAATGTCCAGTCAGGTCCTTTGGCCATTTTTTAATTGGGTTATTTGTTTTTTTACTATTGAGTTGTGTGACTTCTTTATCTATTTTGAATATTTATCCCTTAACAAATAGAGGATTTGTAAATATGTTTTCCTATTCCATTGGTTGCTTTTTCATTTTATTGATAATTTCTTTTGCTGTTTTGAACTTCGTAAAAATGAACTCACAGCGTGTTTTCTGCTGGGCCTGGTTTCATTGACTCTTTAGTCTTTCTGTGAAATTTACTCATAATGCTGTGCATAATAGGGGTTTGTTTCCATTGTTAAATAGGATTCCTCATGTGATAATTTAATTATCCCCGAGTGTTGAAGAGAATTTGAGTTGTCTACAGTTCTAGACAGTGCATTTGTGAGCATTCTTGTACATGTCTTTTGGTGAGCCTACATACATCCTTCTGCTGGGTGTATATTTAGGAGAGGAATTTCTGGGGGACAGGATATGTGTATCACTGGCTTTCATAGATGCTGCCAACATTTTCCAAAATGGTTGTACCAATTTACCTCCCCACTTGCTGTGCGTGAGAATTCCAGTTTTCTCATGTCTTCACCACTTTGTACTATTAGGTTATTAGATTGCTTTTTTTTTTTAATATAAGTTAAAAAAGGATGTCACAAGTATGTAGTGATATCTAATTGTGATTTTAATGTGCATTTCCCCATGACTAATGGAGTTCAGTATGCTTTTATGTTTATCTCTCATTTGCATATCTTCTGTTATGAAGTTGTAAAAAATATGTTGTCCTTTTTTTTAAGATTTTATTAATTAAAAAAAAAGGATTTTATTTATTTGAGAGAAATAATGAGATAGGGAGCAGCAGGCAGAGGGAGAGGGAGAAGCAGGCTCCCCACTGAGCAGGGAACCTGGTGCAGGGCTCTATCCCAGGACTCTGGGATCATGACCTGAGCTGAAGGCAGACACTTAACTGACTGAGCTACCCAGGTAACCCTTCTTTTTCTCTTTTTAAAGATTCATTTTTTTAAAATTATTTTGAAAGAGAGAGTGTGTATGCTTTTGTACACATGTGCATGAATGCAAGCACAGGGAAGGGGGATAGGAACAGAGTGAGAGGGAGAGAATCTTAAGCAGTCTCCTCACTGAGCGTGGAGCATGACAGAGAGCTTGATCCCAGGACCCTGAGATCATGATCTGAACCGAAACCAAGCATCAGGCACCCAACTGACTGAACCACCCAGGCACCCCTCTTTTTCTTATTATTATCTACAAATCGTAATGGTGTCAAAACTACCAAGGCCCCCCTGTTACTAACATTCATCTGTCATCTTTGGGGCTATTCCTTCCACATCTTCAATTAGAAAGATGTGGGGAATCCAAATGTGATTGTGTGCACTCAAGTGCTTTTGAACACTTGCAAAGTGCTGTTAAAGGCATGATTACCATCACTGGAAAGATTCTCAGAAGTTGGCATTTTTTTTTCAGGACTGGATATTCTAGAAGGGATATTTATATGAGGTGGGGAGAAGGTACATATGGAGGGCCTCAAAATCTTTCTGATTCATTCATGTTCCCAGAACACTTTATACAAGTCCTTCCTCCCCCATCACACCACCATTATTTGCCACTCATTTGTCTCTTCTTCTAGACCTGCATTTGGCAGGGCTCTTCGTTGATTTTTTTGGAGTAGGGGAGTGATGCAAATAGGCTTCGGCCCAAGGTAGCTCCTTAGGGAGACCACTCTCTGATAGGACAGGTTCTCCTGCTGATGCCTCTCATAGCTTCCTCTAACTTTCTTCATAACACTCATCTTGGGGTGCATAGGGGCTTAGTCAGTTGAGCGTCCAACTCTTGATTTCAGCTCAGGTCATGGCCTTAGGGGCGGGAGAGCGAGCCCCATGTCAGGCTTCATGCTGGGTGTGGAGCCTGCCTAAGAGTCTCTCTCTTCTCCTCTCTCTGTTCCCCACCCCACTGTCTCTAAAAAACAAAACCAGAAACACTTATCTTAGTTTTTAATTACAAATGTGTGTGATTATTTGATTTTATACTTTCTCCCCTACCCTATAAGCCCCTTAAAACTGAGACCCTGTTCCTTGTGTCCACTACCCTACCTTATGTGTTTACTTGTGCTCAGTAAGGTAATCAACTCTGGTCGAAAAAGAATTGAAATGGTTTGGATCTGAATCCGAGTTGCCCCATACTGTGGCCTAGCTCCAACTTCCTTAAGTCTCTAGGAAATGGGGTTATTTCTTCTTGAGACCAGTTGAGTCTATCAAGTGCTACTGGAAAGTCATGATGGGAAGACTGAGGAATTAACAGTATGGGGACACTTGGGGTTTGTTCTTGGGTCCCTCCCCTAAACCTGCTATGTGTTCTCCTTCACCCCCAGCAAGTTATTTTGTCCATCTGGACCTCTGTTCCCCTCGATTTGAAAGGAAAATCTGGACTCTGACCTCGAGGATCTCCCTTGCTGCATCCTGGGACCCAAAGGCACATTTCTGGTTACAGGAATATGCTGGCAAAGTACTGAGTGGGCTTGCCTAAAAGTGAAGAGCAGACTGACCGGGGTCTGGGTGGCAGGAGCTATGACGCACACCAGCTTATTCCCAGGCCCTGAAACCAAATGAAGTTTGCCTAGTTGGACTTTGAAATCGTGTGTTATCCATGGCTCCTTTTGTCCTTTCATTTTCTCTTTTGAACAAGAATGTCTGTGTTATTCTATGCCTGTCCCACACTGAATTTTGGGAGCAGCTGACTTGTTTCACAGGCTTACGGATGGAGAGCAATTATGCCTCAGGATGGATTAAACCCAGAATCTCATTCTTACCTGGCTTAGGTGATTTAGTTTAGATGATGAGATTGGAGTCTCTGAAATTAGAATTTAGATAAGATTTGAGGTTGGAGTTGATGCTGTACTGTGTTGAAACGTTGTGGGATGTTGGGATCCGGTGAATGTATTTTGTGTGTGTGCTGGATGTGAATCTTTGGAGCCTGGAGGGGGAGCTGTGGTAGGCAGCATGATCCCCACCTGCCAAGAAGTCCGTGATCTAATCCATGGGGCCTGTGCATCTGTTACACGACTTGCCAAGGGGGAATTAAGGAGCAGATGGAATGAAGGTTGCTAACCAGCTGAACTTAACACAGGTAGAGAGAAGCCCCGATTATCCAGGTGGGCCAAACATAATCACCAGGGCCCTAAATGAGGAAGCAGTGGCAGAAGCAGAGGACCAGAGACAGTGGAGTGAGAAAGCCCTGGCCCAACACTGCTGGCTTTGAAGATGGAGAAAGAAGGCCACAAACCAAGGGAGGCAGATGACCTCTCGAGGCTGGAAAAAAACAGGAAACAGCTTCGGCCCATAGAGCCTCCAAAACTGTCAGATAATATAAATCTGTGCTGTTTTAAGCCACTACATTTGTGGTAACTTGCTACAGCAGCAATGGGAAATGAATACAAGTCCCAGCCAGCAATTTACTCCTCTAGGATCTTAGGTCGTTTCATCTTTGCATTCTTTCGTCTTCCTCATTTCTCAAAATAAGAACTGCCATCAGGATCGAAAGTGACAGGCAGAAAAGGGCCTGGCACACAGGTGCATGATGAATTTGACACTTCCAGCTTCCCCTCTTCCCCCAGGCTGGGCAGACACCGGGAGAGAAAGCAAGGGCCAACTGGCCTTCCCCGGGAGCGCCCTCCACCCTCCTTCTTTTGATGTCTAAAGGGCTCCCTTGGGAGGTCCCCAAGCACACCTTATCTGGAGCAGTGCTCCTTATCTGCCTTTGGGGGACCCACAGCTCCTCCCTCATTGACAAAACCCCTTTAGAATACAAAAGCTCTTTAGAAAGGCCTGAGACAGAGCAGAGCCAGAGCCTCTCTGGGCAAACAGGCTTTCATAGATGAAAGAGCAGCTCAGACAGCTTTGGCTATCCAATGGCCACCATATTTCCCGCTGGAAGGATAGCTGGAAGTATCGGGAAGGGTGCCCTGAGGTGAGGCTGGCCCATCCAAAGAACTCAGATCACCCGTGATCCCACTTCCTCCTACCACACATCCAAGACGGCACATCCCTCGAACATTCCAGGATTCGGACTCCTTTAAATAGTTGTGTTATGAGCTTTTATTTAAAAAGCACATTTAATACAAGTATAGTTTCGCAGATACAAGTTTTCACTTTGTATTCTACAAAAGTCTTTGAATATTATTCTCTTTACAAAATGGAACCTTACAAAAATACTGACAATTTAATGTTTTTATACAGTCTTCTCTAGTTGTAGTTATTTCTCTCATTGTAAAACAATGTCTACCACAGAACTACGATATTTTAGTTGATATTAAAAAAAAATTAACTCAATGCTTTTTTAAGCAGCTAATGTAAATAACACAGGTCGAGACACAGTTTATAATCATAGTGGATATAGCTAAAATTGTTTCAGAAATAATATCTTACATAGTTAACTTTTAATGTTTTATACATTATTTATATAATATTTATATATAAAAAATCATAGCTTGCTAGGAGTTGAAATGAAAGGACGGCTTCTGTGGTAAGGATGTGCATGTGGTTGATCCTTGTGGTTACATTTAGCCCTTTGAAAGGTCTGCATCCGTGATCGGAAAGCCTTTCTTCCTTCCTCCTTTCCTCAAAGGTTCAGTAGAAAGGATCCCTGTCTACTGCCTAGAGTGGGGCCTGGCTCGGAAGGACACTTACAGATAGAGGATGAGAAAAACTCTACGGAGATTTCGCCCCCGTGTTCTGCCCAGCAGAACCTACCAAGAACTGCCCTAGAGATCAACCCCAAGACAATAGTGTTTTACACAGTTGAGCAAGAGCAGCCCCCACAGAGACCCCAGTGAGCTCCGTGAACTGGAGGGGCAGCCTCTCAGGCAGGAGACCGTCCCCTACTCTGGCTCATCCTGACTTCGAGTAGCCAAAAGCTTGGGGAGTTTTTCACTCTTGCCCCTTTGCTCCCACGTCTCTTGTGCGTAAGGCTGCTTTCCATCAGCTGGCGGCAGAGCACGCCTTTGCTCCCATTGGGGAGCCTCCCGGGAAACCCTGGTGGGCGCACAGCAAGGGCTTCGGGGGAGGAGCAGTGAGCGAAGCTATCGTTGCCGAGAACATGCAGGTGCCGGGGGCTGGAGACCACAGCGGCGGCCTCCTGCAGCTGACGTTCCCACACCATGGCATGATGCGGCAGAAGAAGACACATGAGGGCCGGCACCCTCATCTCCTCCGAAATTGTGCTATTTGTGAAATTCCCTCATCCACAAAGAGTCTCCTAATCACTAAAGTTGAGGGGCTGTGGTTGCTGGCCTGCGGGCCGCGGGGAGGGAGGGCTACGGAAGGCCTTAGGACTGGAACTTGGACTCAGGATCTAATCACCTGGCTTAGAAAACTTGCTCTTTCTTCCTTATGTTGAACTTCCTGAACCAAAGTCACAGTATGGAGTAGAGTGGTGTGGACAGAGAGACACAAGAGAGGCGCCCCGCGATGGCTATTTTCTTGATTCAGTGCTATTTCTGGCATCATGTGCTACAATGGGAATTTGAGCTTTTCTCACAGGCCTGGGGTTCCTCGGGTCACAAGGGTGACTGGCAGGCTCTATGCAAATCATTTTAGTGTTTGTTCCAGAACAAGCCCGTGTTCACTAGAACATGAACACTTAAACCAATTGCACATCCAGGATTTCGGCACTTGGTGTTAGTTTGCTGTTGTTTCCACATAGGTGAACACTACCTATTTTGGAAGGCCACAAAGTAAGACTTGTTTTTTTTTTTTTTTTCCTTTTTAAAATCAGTTGGGCAAAAAGTTTTTCCCTACATTCTACTGTCTGATGAGATTGAAGACCAGCAAGAACTTGCTGTCAGCAGTCATTTCCATAAAACAGCTCAGGAGCTGGGCGGCACCTACACCATGTTGTGGTGATTGTTCCTGTCAATAATGTCCACAGGTGAAAGGATTTCCTTCCGGATAGCAGGGGGAGGCAGGGAGAGTGTCGTCTTGGTCTTGAAGAGGTCGGACACAAAGAAAACCTAGAAGCACAAAATCAGACATCCAAATCAATAACTGACATCCGGGGTCTGGGGAATAGGCAAAAGGAAGGTTAGAGGAGCATAGACTGGGGAAAGGGGACCCCAAACTATAGATCTTTGAATGGGGAAGGATCATATAAAGATCATATATATATATATATATATTCCAACTTGTGTTATACAGATAGGGAAACTGAAGCCCAGAGAGGGACAGTGACATGCGCCAGGGTTGCACAGCCATGGCAGGAGTAGAACTCAGTTCTCTGGACTCTCAGCCCAGTGTTCCCTATCCCAAAGCCTACTTCCTGATTTTTCAAGGCAAATGTGTAGCGATGAAAAACAAGTTCCTAAACAAGGAAGCAAGTCATAATTATGTCACACTCATTAATCCACGACACTTTCCCTTTCCTCAGAAAGAAATCAAGGGTGTGACCACAAGAGATCAGCCAACATGAATTCCTATCAGCGGGATTGGAGAAGGAAGCAGTTGTGGCCACGTTTTCCTAAAAGCCCGGTGATCTCAACAATTTGATGGGGGTGAAGAAGCCGGGGGATTTTATTGCTGAGGGAGTCAGCAACTGACCCGGAGGAGAGGTCAATGAAAACTCCTATCGCTCCTTCCCAAAACCCTTCCTCCTATTGAGCACGAGACCTCACCCAGTCTTAGAGTCACCAAGGAACACTTACTGAACACCCAACTTGCAAGGCTACGGGGATGGCTCCAGTGTAGTTCCTGTCTCCATTAGCTTACGATGACAGATTCAAGAACTTGATGAGTTAGCGGAGCAAGAAAACTTTGTGCTTTGTATCAGTTGGCAAAATAAACATACAGACATCCATTTGAGCCACTCAGCAATAGGAGTCTGTATTGAGTAAACCCTAAGAGGCAGCTATCAGGCATGCCACGTAATAGGAAACACATGGCTGGGTTTCAGAATGGAGACTAGAACACGCTTTCAAATTTCTTATGTTTAGCAGCTTTCTGGATTGAAAAGTCCTTGGCCTGCAGTGGGTCATGTGCTCACTAACAAGGATGGTACTATGATTTCATTCTGGACACAGTACAGGCTAGCAAGTGAAGTTCTTAATTTAATAAGACTTCAGCAACACCAAGGCTCATGCAGCCAAGGCCTGGCCATCATAGGGACTTGGATCACCTGTTGAACCAATTTCCAAAATGTCCTTTCTGTAGTAAGACAGCAGTCAACAAACGTGCAACAAAAATCACAGCAAGAAACTGGTGATGCAGGCAGCACAGGTGGCTCAGCGGTTTAGCGCTGCCGTGATTCCGGAGACCCAGGATCGAGTCCCACATCGGGCTCTCTGCATGGAGCCTGCTTCTCCCTCTGCCTGTGTCTCTGCCTCTGTGTGTGTGTGTGTGTGTCATGAATAAATAAATAAATAAAATCTTAAAAAAAAAAAAAAGAACTGGTGATGCTGGTTAGTCGGGAGATCGAGTGACTAGAAGACAAACGGGAAACAGACTTAACCAACTATTACAAAACACTGACACCTTCTGAATTTTGTGCCCATTCCATAGATCACCTACTCAAACATTTAAATTTTTTTTTTAAGATTTTATTTATTTATTCATGAGAGACACACACAGAGAGAGGGGGGCAGAGACACAGGCAGAGGGAGAAGCAGGCTCCACGCCAGGAGCCTGATGCAGGACTCGATCCGGTGATTCCCGGATCACGCCCCGGGCCGAAAGGAGGTGCTAAACCACTGAGCCACCCGGGTATCCCCCAAACATTTAATTATTATCTTTTTGTAAAAAAGTAATAAGAAAAGATGGCTGGGATATTTCTATGCTACCATAATAAAGTCAAATATTTCAAGAAAGGTAACATTTTAATGTTTGCAACCCAAGGGCTACTGAATATGCTATTTTGCAAAGGAAAAAATTTAAGCCTTCTGTCCCTTTCTTTTCCAAGGAGGTATAAATGGTGAGAGACTTGAGAACCAAGTCAAGAAAAGATTTGTACCCAACCCTGCTGGGAGGTTCTAGGCCCCCTAGCCAGGAATCCTTTATACACGCCGTCATTGAAGGGGCTTTCAAGGGCTCCTGGTATAAGGAAATATTAAATGAACTTGATTAAAGTTAAATGTGGAGATAATTGAACTTTTCAACTCTTCTCTGACAGGTGCAGAGCCATTGTCCCCATCTCTACCCTGGAAACTATCTACCCCTTCCTCTGTTACTTAGCCTCTGAGGAAGCCTTTGAACAACTCTTCAGTGGCTGGCTCTCAACTGTACTTACTCCTGCCCAGCAGCTGGCTACACCCAATAAGGATTTTTACTGCTCTCGTTTCTTGGAAATCTTTCTCCTAGCTTCATCCCACCTGCCGAAGACAGTCCCCCAAGCCCCAGTAAACATCATCCCTTCAAGTTTCTGACACCACCTTAATCTACTGGCTTATTTCCCAGTTTACTTTTCTGAGCTCATAATTAGGGTTTCCATTTCCCAGCTGCAAGATAGGGATAATGTGGAGCTTCAAAGCAATAATGTACTGAGGAGACCTAAACCTGTGTCTGGAACACACCTAGATAAAAAAAAAAAAAAAAAAACAAAAACATTCCTTTCTGTAATGCTCTGGACCCCAAAGTAATGACCTACGAAGCCTAGAGTAAGCCGTGCCTCTCATATGTCCCAAACCTTGTCAGCCTTTCTTCCTAGGTGGGAGGCCTCTTGGAGGTGGAATCTGAGCCCTGCTGATCCTACATCACTTGAAACACTTAGGGTTTTGTCTTGCCCACCTGAGGGGCTCAGTACATGTTTGTTGTTGAATTTCTAAACTCCTCTCTACTGGAAGCGAGCACTCTGGCCTTTGACCTTATCGGCACAGGCAAATCCCCTGGACTTCAGGGGAACCACACGCTCATACGCTGCACATACGTGGCCAGGCGGCAGGATGAGAAGTTGAGTCAGGTCCAGCAGCATCCCCCTTTACACTGCGTTTCACATTCAGCGTGGCTTGAGCTTACACACACACTTTTTTTTTGGGGGGGGGGGGGTGCAATCATGAAACGTGATGCTGTCAAGACTCAAACAGGGCTCAGTCTTTCTAACGCTTGAACAGCAGAACACAGAAAGGACCAGCCAAAGTGAACATTTCGCTCGGAGCAGTTCCATTTCCTGCAGAAGGTGATCTCCACCCAAAAAGAAAACCCAGAGGCCCAGGCAGGGAAGGGTCTATACAAATTAGGTAGCTATCTGATGTCCAGGGAAACGCTCCCAGCCCGCAGCCCCACTTCCACGGATCTTCGCGTCTGAAAGAGCATAGTAGAGAATCAACAACGGTGTCAGCAAGCCAGAAATCTATACCCTCAGCAGCAAGGAAAGTTCTTGTTTACACTGCCTGAAGCATTTGTTTTCAATTCCATTTCTCTGATTCTTTGCATTTTATAAATAGCTTTTTTTCACATTGAACATCTGCTCTGTGCCAAGCCCTCAGATTACAAAGATAAGGACATATGAGCGTGCTTTGCCCTCCCAAAGCTCAATGAGGGAGAGATCCAGGTAAACAGACAACCACATTAACAGTGTCTTAAAGATCACGAGAGTGGGAAGCCAGGGTGTTGAAGGCGCACAGAGAACACGGCCTCTAACCCACACTGAAGGGGAGCGAGGGCACCTTAGAAGGCTTTCCGCAAAGGAGGTATATCTGAGCTTGGCTCAGTGAGCATAGGTAGGAGTTAGCCGGGTGGTGAATGCCAGGAATGTGGTTCTAGGCAGAGGGGCAGGGAGTAGGAAGACACAGGAGCAGGACAGGACAGCACATTTAGGAGCTGTGGGAAGGAAGCTCAGAGCGGCGATGGCCAAGCAGTCAGTAAGGCTGGAGACGGGAGAGCCAGATCTCGAGAAGCCTCCTAGGACATGGCAAGGAGTTCAGATCTTGTCCTCTTGGGCCTCAGGAGCCACTGTCAAGGCCGTAGCAGGGAAGCAGCATGCTGAGAAGGCTGTATCTGAGAGGCAGGAGTCGAAAAGGGAGCAGGGAACCTGACAGCAAGGGCACCAGGCAGGACCTACAGAATCTAGGGGAGGATGAGTCCATGGCAGGAGCCTAGGCAAAGACATGGATTTGTGAAACTCTCCGAACAGACTGCAGTTGATAGAGGTGGTGTGCATGTGTGCAGGGGAGGCAGAGCTTTCCTCTCTGGTTCTGCAGTCAGCTCTAGAAATCTCTGCACTTGTTCCCACCGAAACGCTTCAGCTTTGGGTAACCACACCAGAGGAAAAAAAATTCCAGCTCTGCTTTCCTCTGCCTTCTAATATTTGGCGTCCCTTGGGTAGTATCCTGGGGAAGTGGTTCTGACCTTCTGAGTCAGAATGGCAGGCTATTCTGTGACCTGAAGGTGCAAGATGACTTCAGGACAGTGGAGTCCTCTGAGAGCAACACTACATACAAACAAGGCAATTCCAGGATGAGGAACCCATTCACGGTTAGGAGGAGGTAAGAAGCATACGGGGAGTCTCCTTGCAAACACTGACTATCTTTACTGGACCGCTGCATCTGGCAACAAGCAGCACCGGCAACCAGCTTTGCCCATTAAAGCAAGACAGACTTGTCTTCAAATCCAGGCTTTGCCATTTTCAGTAAGATATCTAAACGAAGGACACGGTACCCACGTCTGAGGGTAACTCTAAGGATGTGATGTAACAAAAGGCACAAGGGTGACAATGCACCTGGTGTCCTTTAAGAGGTTAATAAATGGAAGCCACCGTCAATGGCTCATGGCTTCAGTGCCTACCTATACAAAGTCACATCTCCTCCCCTGTCCCTTGTGGAAGAAAGCAAGAAACAAGAGAACGAACTAGAAAAAATGAGAAGGAGAAAGGAGGGGCAAAGAAGAATGTTTCAGAATATAAGCCCAGAGGTAAACGTCAAGCCGGACAGGAAGACCATATGCAGGTGGGAGTTTTCTGCAGGACAGATACAATCTGATCTCCAAGTCCTATAATTTGTGAGGCTATTTTGGGAGATGAGTCAACACAATCAAACAGGAAGATGCCTCTGATGTCTTGTTGGAGGCACTCACCCGCTCTAGAGATGCCAGGCCCCTGGAGTGCAGACAGTCCAGCACTGCTGGGTGCTGCCTGGCTGGGGATCCCTGAGAACCACACCAGCCAGAAACGAGAAGTCTGGTCTATAGTCTAGCCAGGTTTCCACTCCCATTGCTGTGAATGGCCAAGTCAGCAAATCCTGAGGGTCATTTTGTGAAGGGTATAACATGACGACAAAACTGTTCTCTAAATGTTTCTGGAGTCCTTGAGTGTGTCAACTTCTGAGAATGTGTAAGTTAACTCCTTGAAAAGAGGAATCACATCCTCATACATTGAGATTTTTATAATCCCCCCTACCCCTCCCGCCACGAGCTTAGATGACAGCACAGAGGCGGATAAATATAAAAGGAAAAGAAAGCTGGAATCTTACAAGAAGAAGAAAATGGCAAGGTGTCTACTCTGGTATTTCTCAGAGTGTAGTCCTCAGATCATCTATTTCAGAATCAGCTGAGTGCCTCTTGAAAAAGCAGATTCCTGGGCCTGCCCAAGACCTACCAGAAGTGTGGCCTGGAATCTGCATTCAACAGCCCTACAGGTGTCTTCAAGTGAGAAGCATTAGAGGACACTGCGTGGAGATGAACAGGTGGGCTCAAATCCCACATCTGCCATTTAATGGCTGAATGCCTTACACATTACATAACTACTTTGAGAGCAGCTCCTTTCATGGTGCTGGAAACTGGATTTCATGGTACCTTCCCTAGTATCTTCTCTTTGCTATCCACACAACTTTTAACAGCCTTCCTCTTAGCACTAGGCATAGACTTTTAGGTACAATGCTGTACCATATTCCCACTTTAGCGTATGACCTACTCAAAGCCCAACAACTGTAGCCCTCAATAAATTCTAATCCATCACCATGTGAGGATAGAGACCATGTGCTGCTCCTTTTTTGTTTCTTAAGATTTTTTTTTAAAGTAATCCCTATACTCAATGTGGGGCTTGAACCTATAAACCCGAGATCAAGAGTCACATGCTCTACCAACTAAGCCACCCAGGTGCCCCTGTGCTGCTCCTTTCACAGACATCCCCATGCCTTGGCCCCTGGATTTCCTTTTGGCATCCTGCTCTACCATAATAAACAATCTCATAGATTAAAGGAATCATTTTCTTTGCAGGAGAAAGCCTTGGGACCTGGCTCACCCTCATGCCCTAAGTGTAAGTGCTATCTAAAGAAAAGCCATCCTTGGCAGCCCTGTCTTTTGACTAAATGAGAGTTAGTCAATTGCAATCATCACTTTTTGACCTCAAAAAAAGGGCTTCCCAGTGGCTTTTGGCACTGGGAACTGGCCAGCGTCTCTGTTGAATGATTTCCTGGTATATCTGAGAAGGAACTTGATGGGGTGGAAAGCGTGTGACACTAGGAGTCAGACAGCAAGATCTAGTCTCAAAATTGCTCCTGCTCTGTCAACCCAGGCTAAATCACATTCCTGTCAGGGCTTGAATTTGCACGAAACGAAGAGGTCTGTGATTTCAGGTGACAGACCTGCCCTGTACTTGTGTGCAAACGTTATTTAAAAATTCATCTTTCCATAATGATTGTCAGGCTTTAACAGAACCATTTATATGAAAACACATCCTACCAATAAAGGACCATTCGAATGCGACCTCTGTTACCATCGTGCGTGGCCAGCACTGCTACTGAGGAATGTAGAGGACATTAGTCCCACAAAAACAAGGAGGGCTCGGAGCAGCAGAGGAGAGACAGCTGGGGGCCATTCTAGAGGAGAATATGGATCTGGGCCTGCCCAGGGGCCTTCCAGCTCTGCTAGTGGGGTGCTAGGTCCAGCAGGAGCCGGGGGTCAGGAACACAGGGCTAAAGGATGACAGAGGTGGAAGAGGCAGCACCTGCCCCCCACCTTCCAGAAGTCCTACATTCTGACGCTTTCTAGGATCAGAAGACACACTGTGTTCTCACTGTTCTCATCCATCCCCATGTCTCCTCTGTGTGAAATGTCTTTCCTTCCCTTTTGTAGCTCATAGAAAATGTCCACTCATCAAGATTCCATCTCCTGGAGGGATTCTTTCTAGCCTTCCAACACCCTCAGGAAGAACTAACTACTCCGTCTCTCATGCCCCTGCTTCCCCACTAGATCAGTGTTTTTCAAACTGCGTGTCACAAATCACTAGTAAGTTACAAAATCCACTTACTGCGTGGTCACTACCAGCCTTTGTAAGGGTTGAATAGAAAATGTTGGGATGTATCGCACACAGTAAGGGTAAATCTTATTTTATGAAATTTTTCAGTTACATATGGGTGCCTCTGTTGGGTTATGATGGGAAATGTTCTAATCACGGATCATGGCCAAGTCTGGGGAAGCAGCTGCACAAAAGCTCTTTAAGGACCAACTCTTTTTAGCTCCAAATCTTTCAAATAAAGCATAGTACTTCCCCATGACACACATTCAACCTGTACTGCGCACGTGCCAAGCATGAGCATCTTTTATTCATTGACTCCTCAATCCAAAGATTGTGGGAGGTACTACGATCCCCACATCACACGATGCGGAGAGGTAGCTGAGAAGAAGTGACGTGCACAACATGCCTAGTCAGCAGGTGGTTAGTGAGACTCCTCTTTTGGAGTCTCTGCCTCACCATTCATCCCATTCATCTCAGCAGTGGAATGACAAAGGAGATTTGAGAAGGACACTGCAGATGGTGGAGCAGAGAGTCAACATATGTTGGGGACAAAGTCTGCCTCCACCTTTGCTTCTTTCTCTCATCCATCTCTGTGGTCCTGGCACCCCTATCCACTGCAGAGTCGTGGCCCAGAGGAGGCAAGGTCAGACCCAGGGCCTACTGGGCAAAGAGCTAGACTTCTGCTGGGCTAGAAGAGACTGCAGGGTCATATCATCCATGTCCCTGTGTTTGGGCAGCAGTAGGACAAATCCAATGAGGATAGATGGCAATCTTCCATTAGAGAAGGAGGAGCTCTCAGATTCCTGGCACAGACCAAGCATGTTTGGAGTTCACTGTCTTAGTCCTGTGAGATAGAATTAAGAGAGCCAGGATCTGGTCCGAACTCTGCCACTATGTGTCCTTGGGAGTGTCACACCCTCTCTGCACCCATTTCCTCTTGAGGGGTGTCACCACCGAGCTCTTCTTCACATTCATGTTCTTGCTTGTCTCTTCTCCCAAGGTCACCTCACTGGGGCAGAGACAAAGAACACCCTCGCCCTTCCCTACATCCTGGAGGAAGACAGCAGCACACAAAAGAGCGACTGCTAGCTGAGCTACACCCCCAGGGAAGAGGAAAACCAGGAAAGAGTCTGCTGTGTGTTTATGACATTCGAGAGCAGCTGCTTCCTCTGCCGAACCCATAGCAATGGCGGCCTGGCCCTGCCCTGACCCCTCCCAGGGCCCCATAATTTGCCATCTGCGAGAGGGTCAGGGAGGAAGGTGACCAGATAGGCAAGTTGTCACCAGACAGGAAATGAACTGATGTTTGTTGCTTCGTCTGAGTCCCTGGGTTACTCCAGGGGTGGGTCTGGTAAGCCCAGCTGTAGAGCTCCTATGTTGGTAGGGATGACTCTGTGTGTGTGTGTGTGTGTGTGTGTGTGTGTGTGTGTGTGCGCGCGCATGCGTGTGCGTGTGGGTGTTTGTGTAGATAGGCAGGAGGGGCACTGTGAAGGTCACTATGTGCCTGTGTTTGCATTGGCTTGTCTGTGCATTTCTGTGGTTCTCTGTGCTGGTGAGAAAGAGAGAGAGGATGGATGTCTATGTGTCTGGGTACTACTGGGTCTGTCTGTGTGCCTCTGAGTCTCTCTACGTCCATCCACACGTATGAAGATGTCCATCAGTAAGCAGGCCTATCTGACCCTCCATGCCCATGTCTCCGTGTTCAGTCCATGATGCCACGTGGGCTTTCTGTTCGTGATGAGAACCATCATCTTCCTTATCTGGAAAGGGTTCAACGAGTGAGAGGTAGGAGGAGGAAACTGAATCTGCTCCTGCTTGGTATGTGGTTCTCGTCCAGACACATCTGCTGTGATAGGTCTTACTCTCAACAGACCGGGGTCAAAATGCTAAGCTGTCGTGGACTGTTGCCCAAGGCTCTGCAGTGACTCAGCCAACAGTCTAGGGTGATGCACTGCACCCACTGGGGACCTAAAGACAAGTCCCCTCCCCAAATAGAAGCCACCTTCATGGACACTGCAGAGAGACGGCTCCCTCTGAGAAGGCAGTTCCAGCTTAGTCACTACGAAGTTGGCTATGCCTTTGAACTTCTGTGGGAGAAGGTCACAGAGCCACGGGGCCTGCAACATCCATTCACCGGATGAGGAAACTAGGCGCAGAGGGGAAGTGTCTGGCCCGGGGTCATAAGCTCACTCAGCACTCGTTCTTTTTCCAACCCTAATCAAGCACCTATTGTGCCAGCCACTGCACTCAGCCTGGGAATGAAAATCCAGAAGGTAAAGCCATGGATTTTCTCATTAAGACACTGGCAGTCTAGTTGGGGAGACAGGCGTCTGAGCAACAAAACCAGGCTGAAGGCCACGGCAGGAAAAACACGCACAGGGCCCGGGCAGTAAGAAGGGAAGACAGAGGGAAAGGTGTGGTAGGTGAACAATACCACCTCCCCACCCTGCAAAGGTGTCTGTATCCTAATCCCCAGGACCTGCTAATAGGTCACCTCCCGTGGCCAAACAGACTTTGCAGATGTGATGAAGTTAAAGACCTCAAGATGAGGAGATTCTCCTGGATTAACAGAGCGGACCCAATGAATCATCAGAGCCCTCGTGAGAGGGAGGCAGAGAGTCAGAATCACAGAAGATGTGGTGACGGAAGCAGCGGCCAGAGAAAATGAGAGAAATATCTGAAGAAGGAGGAAGGGGCCATTGGCTAAAGAATGCAGGCAGCCTGCAGGAGCTGGAACAGTCAAGGAAACAATTTCTTCCTCAAGCCTCCAGAAGGAATGCAGCCCAACAACACCCTGACCTTAGCCTGGTGACACTATATTGATTAGACTCATTGACTGATATATTGATTGATTGGACTATATTGATTCCCAACTCAAGAAATGCCAAGAAAGTAAATCTGGGTTGTTTTAAGCCACTAGGTTTGAGGTAATTTGTTGCAGCAACAACTTGGGAAATGAACACAGAAGGTCCTACCAGCGATGGGGTGAAAGCAGAGCCATGCTCCATCAAAGGGGGGACAGCCATCTAGGACAGGAGCTCAGGGTGTAGGAAATGTTACAAAATCTGGTGTGCTTGGACGTGAGGGGTGTGGACAGGAGACCTGGCCCTTGGGTGTCACAGTCCTGGCTCCAAAGACCACCTGGACATCACCCTGGCTTCTCTACCTTCTCTCTGTGGTATTCAATCTTTCACGTCCCTTGGGTCATCTCTCTGGAGTCTCAGTGATCTCATCAGTAAAATGACCCCATGTGCCTAAAAAGAGCCAATGGGTAAAAGATCTAGAATGGTGCCAGCACAGAGCAGGGGCTTTACAAACATTAGCACCAAACTCCTATCCTGCACTACAGTCAGCCAGAGCCAAACAGGATAAAGTCAGACCCCTCACTTCCCTTCTTGAAAATAATCCCTGGTCCCCCAGGATACCATCTCATTGCACATGGAGAGCACTCTAGGGTGTGCATGAGGGAGGTTACCAAGGATCCCCGTGCCTTTTTAAACTGAGGGTGCAGGAGACTCAACTAAGGCAGCGGCACGGAGAAGGAAGCAGAGCAGCAGGCCAGGGTGCTCAGAAGGGCAGTCAGCACAGGGTCACCCCTCCCTGTTACCCCTCCCCACAAATACCCGGCCCAGGTTGTCACTTCACATTAAAGAGCCAGGCATTAGAGAACGAGGTGGCCAGTTTATTAATGGTTTGTTAGGGCTGCTCATTAACGGTTTGTTCCTGCAATTTCTCTCCTCTCTGGCCTTGACTGGAAAAAAAAAAAAAAGTAGAATGAAAGTAATGAATAAAGCCATCAAAACAGGCTGTCCCTTGGCCAGCAGCTCAGATGTGACTTTCTCCATGGCACCCACTGTGATTGCCCCAGTCCCCTGTCCCCTTCCCTCCTGTACACGGTGTCCGGCCTTGCCCGCAGTGGGGGGCACCCTGTGTGATGCCCCATCACAGCACCGGGCTGTGTTCTAACTCCTATGCTGGCCCAGTGGGGGTAGAAGCAACTAGAGTGGCATTTCCTTGGGAGCAAGGGTCCTATCGCCTTCATCCCTCTGCCTTTAAGAGAATGTCCCTTGTAGTGTTTTCAAGGAAGAGAGCCACCCACTGATTCTAGCTTTTTGGTTTTTTTTTTGTTGTTGTTGTTGTTGTTTAAATATTTTATTTATTTATTCACGAGAGACAGAATGAAAGAGAGGTAGAGATACAGGCAGAGGGAGAAGCAGGTTTCCTGTGGGGAGCGTGATGTGGGACTCAATCCCATGACTCTGGGATCATGGCCTGAGCAGAAGACAGATGCTCAACCACTGAGCCACCCAGGTGCCCCTGGCTCCTTGTTGATTAAAAAACACACGTACGTTTACTAACTCTGAGCTAGATTCCATGAGAGGCGTTGTGAGCCAGGGAGCACAACACATGCCACCTATGGTCCCTGCCCCCGGGAAACTCTAAAGGCTCAAGGGAGACACATGTCAGCAACTTCAGTACAGAGCAACGATGCCATCAGAGGAGAGCAGGAGAGGCTGTGGTCAGGAGACCCGGGGCAGCAGCCAGGCTTAGAAAGGGGGAAAGGCAAGGGCTCATCTAGATCTCTGTACTGTTGGTGGGTCTTACCATGAGTGGGGCAGGGATTATACCAACAACACCATGCATGTGTGTGGTGCCTAAACATCCAGTCACAACTATGCTCTGGGATCGCTGCTGGCCTGCAGTAAGCTCCCCTGAGTGTGGCCCAGGAAGGCACAGTATCAGAGCAGGTGCTCCATCACTTTTGCCTTATGCCACACTCGCTGAGTGCCAGGGAAGAAGTGTGAGAAAAGGGTAACCGGGTCACCTGGGGCAAATGAAAACCTGGCCTATCCCAAGGCCATTCTCTAAGTCTTTCTCCCAACGGACAAGGCCCATCGGGCTGGTGAGGAGACTGCTTAGCCTTGACTAGACCCTCTCTTCTTTAGCCAACATCAAATTTATAGTCTGACCAAGTCGCCCCAAAGGTCACAATGGGAAGGGTAGATGTTTTCCAAGAAGCTGACTTCTACGGAATTGTAAGTTTCCACCAAAGCAGCATATGAGCACGAAATGAGTCAGGGACCCAGACTCCACTAGTAACTGGCATGTGACCCAGGAAAAATCTCTTCCTCTCTCAAACCCTAAATGTCCTCATCAGCAGAGTGAGCAAGGTGGACAATATCTAAGATCTCTTCCAGCTACAACGTTCTATGAGCCCAAAACTTCCATGGTTACAGAGAAGAGGGCTTATGGATTCTGCTGAATTCAAACTCACAGGCTGGAAAGAAAGAGAAAATGTTTTCCTTTTACTGCAGGGGTCCTGGGGTGGGGTGACTCTTTATACACCAAGCAGAGAAAAGGATCAAGAGCTCCCTAGCTTTGGTCACTGGGCCGGAAACATTTAACAAGCAAGCAGCCCGGGGCTTTGCTAGTGCACTGAGAACAAGATGCTACTCACTATGCAGCAGGCCACCAGGGCTCCTTGAGCAAATCCTGCCAGCACATCACTGGGATGGTGCTTGTGGTCGGACACACGCGACAGTCCTGTGTAAAAGGCCATCATGATCAAGGTGAACTGCAGGAGCGGCCGGAGCAGACGGGCCCCTCGCCAAGTGAAGCGGGCCTGCAGGTACAGCTGGAGAGAGGAGAGAAAACGAACAGACGCTCAGTGCGTTAGAACACCAGGCCGACGCACACCGCGTTCCCGCGAGATGGAACCATCTGGACCTTAGGCGGCAGGTTGCACCCAAAGAGCATTCAACTGGGATGTGACCTCAAGCCTGTTACTGACACCTGGAGCCTTAGTTTCCATACAAAAAAAAAAAAAAAAAGAAAAGAAAAAGAGGAGAAATGGAAAAGCTGAGGAATACCTTCAAGTCCACTGCCTGGCACATACTAGACACTTCCTAAACGTTTGTCCCCTTTTATCTTCTTCATGATTGAAGCTAATGAAAGAATGGTAAGCAGGGGAGGAAAGGTGTCTTTTCTGCAATCCGTGATGACTCACAAATGGCATCTGTGTGTCTCCCTGGAGACCTGGGCCGTCCAGTCCCTACACTACTTGCCGCTCAGGACTGTCTTGGAAATAAAAACGCAGGATTGATAAGAGAGGTATCATGACAGTCACAAGGGAAGGTTCCTGCCTCAACAGGAAGCACAGTACAGACCCAAGAACATTTTTTTTTTAAGATTTTATCTTATTTATTCATGAGAGACACAGACAGAAAGGCAGAGACACAGGCAGAGGGAGAAGCAGGCTCCCTGTGGGGAGCCCGATGTGGGACTCGATCCCAGGACCCCAGGATCATACCTGGGCCAAAGGCAGACGCTCAACCACTGAGCCACTGGGGTGCCCCCAAAAAACAAATTTGTAAGTCACAACTCCAAACTCTGGACTTTGAGTTGGAATATAAGGAAACATAAAACCACCCGGACAATGCCGGAGAGCTTTCACACACAGGCTGACAGACACTGGACTGGGTGGAGTTCGAGAGTAACCTGAAGAAAAATGGAAGGAAAAAAAAAAAACCACCTCTGGCCGAAGCAAAGAAGTTGAAATGACGTCAACTGAGCATTGTCCCTCAGAGTTATCTTACTGCAGTTTCCGTTCTAACCTCTGGGCACAACCTACTTCCCAGGTTCCTGTGGGAACTTGGGAAATGAGGGGGAAAAGGCAACGGGACAGGGGGAGCTTCCGACGACAAATCAAAGGCAGGCCCTGGGGAAGAAGGGGAGCAAGGGGCAGAGAGAGAGTGGAGGGAGGAGTTGAGGGCGAGGGCCCCAAATGGGACAGGGACAGAGGTGGGACTCAGCCCTTCCTGAAACAAAGCTTCCTTCAGGCTCCCAGGAAGGAGCAAGCCAGTGGCTGGTCCTGAGAAGAAAAACGAGTGGAAGTTTCCGGAGCCACCCTTGCCAGGGTGGGCAGGTAGGAAGATTGCCTAGCCCTAAGTCCTCAACTACCTGGAAGACAATTTCGAAACCCATGCCTGGACCACAGCAGACAACTTTATAATCATTATGAAATTCTCTGAACTTTAGAATCATTATGAATTCTCTGAATACATTCCTGGGCAATCTAAGAACAACAAATGAAGAATAATAACGAATGTGCTGATGTTGGCTGCTGAGTGATAAAGTTCAACAGTTTCTCATATGTAAAAAATAACCAGTTAAAAAATCCAAAAGAAGTAGAATCATCACAGCAACAAAGGTGATTACGTAAACCGTAATTAGCTGTCAGAGGACCACGTAGGCCTCTAGGAAGGAAGGGATAGAAAGGACAATTTGAATAGACAGCGTTTTTATTTATAAACGCTCTACTAAGGAGCTCACAAGTTGGTATGTACGTTCCATCAGATTCCTATGGACATCCTAAGATTTAGAGAAAAACACCCAAAAGCGGTGATTCCAAAAAGCACCTAAAAGTCCTCAACTGTACAACTGGCCAGAAAACAAATAAGCCAGGCACTCCAATAGGTGCTAAGGACACAGAAATGGGAAGTCGTAACTGCTGCCCTACAGAGCATTCCCTAGTTGGGGGAATCCATGAACACATGCAGGTGCACTTACAGGTTTCCTAGGAATTATGGGAAACATTGGGGACCCAAGGCAAGGGCACTTGACTTGAATCCTAAAGATGAATATGCATTTGCTAAGAGTTGAGGGGATAGTGGTGAGGGGTGTGTGTTCCAGGCAGTGATGGCTTAGAAGCCAGGGTTCTGGAGAACCTCAGAGCTTTTTGTACAGCCAAAAAGGGTGTAAAGGTGGGGATGGAGGGGCTGATGAGCAACAGGGCTACAGAGGCAAAGAGGGGCCGTTCATGTAGGGTGTAGCTGTCAAACTAAGGAACCTGGCTTCTACTTGGTAGGTCGGTCTTTCTCAAACCATACTCTGTAAGATTCTAAGGGTCTTTTAACCAAAGATGGTAAATTAGGCTCTATAGGAAATCCTTACTTTCGTTACTGACCATACTTAATTACATTTACAGAGTATCTACTGAGTCACAACTGGGAAACGTTACTGTAAGCAAACGGTAAAAAATTAAAGGATTTTGGGGATCCCTGGGTGTCTCAGTGGTTTAGTGCCTGCCTTTGGCCCTGGGTATGATCCTGGAGACCTGGGATCGAGTCCCATGTCAGGCTCCCTGCAGGGAGCCTGCTTCTCCCTCTGCCTGTGTCTCTGCCTCTCTCTCTCTCTCCTCTCTCATGAATAAATAAAATCTTAAAAAAAAAAAAAAAGTATTTTAAGCAAGGCCCTCGGTACTAGGAAAAAATAACCTGCAGGTCAAAGGCTACCCCCTAGTTTCTGCAGGAATGAGCCAGTCATTGCAGAAGTGATTCTGCAATCATGAATCAAAAGATCCTTTCCTTCCAGGAGCAGGGATAGGATGATGCTGGATATAGGTGTAGCTCCCACTTAACACAAGTCTCAGGGCAAAATCAACAGTCCATTTGCATCATGCCTGCCATGATCTGGCCTTCCTCCAGCATTCTGGCGGTGGAAGGGGGGACAGAAAGAACACCAGGTATTCATCGGAAAAATCTCACTGAGCCTTAGGTTTTCTCACACAAAATAATCCGCAGATTCTCAGAAAATGCTGGTTCAAAATCCTCCAACTTTCCTCCACCCCTCCACACAGAGGGGTCAAGGGCCTTGGAAATCAGGGTGGGGCAGAGGAAGGGTGGGTTTCCCAACCGGACATGGCACACATCTCCCCTTCCATTGACTCAGATGCTTAAGGCTGGAGCTTGAGAAAAGAAAAAAATAAATACACAAGAGGAACTTGAAGAGGGAGGAAGAGACCAGTCATCAGAAGAGCTTCAGGAAGGGAGTGCTTATGAATGGGAAAGGAGCAGGGGCCATGGGAAGAGAATCCCTTGGGGACTGGCCCCAGAGCACTGAAGCTTGCTCCTCTGATTCCATCAGCAACTGACACATTTAATCAAGCTCAAGGTCTCAGGATTGATCCTGGCATCTGCCCAACTGGGGCTTCAGGGAAAGCACAGCAGCAAGGGTAGCATGAATTTTGGGGTGAAGCAGCCCTGACTCCATTTTCTGGCTCCATTACTTCATAAGTGGGTGGTCTCTCAACTTCCCATCTATGAAACAAGTACAAGAGGATCTCCCTCTCAGGGTTGCCAGGGTCAAATGAAACACTCAGGACCCAGCCTGGTGTAAGATGGGCACTCAAGGAGCTCTTCAGAAATCTGTGTCACCACCCTCTGCCTTGGTGAATGAGGTTTACTCAATGACTATGGTTGATTTCACCACCACAAGTTGATCACTAAAGCAAAAGATTGCAAAAGATCTTCCTCCTAGTGATTTGAGAAGCTGGTCCCAACATGTTTTGAGGTTGACCAAAGGATTTGATAGGTCCATCCGTGCCCCACCAATCCTACAGCTAATTTGCTGGTTCATAGCCCAGTTCTCATGAGGTACTCCATACCAGAGGCTTGGGCCTCACCATGACCAGAGGAACTTTCTGGAGCACCCTACTCCCTTGGAAACCTGAGCTGGGGACAGGGCAAGGGGCAGGAGGCTGCATTCATTCCCATTCCACAGGAGGAAGCCACACTACTGACCACAGTGATACTGTGGCCCTTGTCCTGGACCAAGCAGTAAAGGAGACTCGCCCGGAAGCAGAGCCAGACTGACATCAGAAGGGCTGAATCACCTTGACCTCTCACAGAGGCCAACTGCCCTGAGGTCCCGTCTTTACTTCCTCATCTGTGTGAAGGTCTCCAGGCGGGCCAAACCCACTTCTAAGCATCAGCATGACATTGCAGAAAAGTGTCTGATTTGCAATCAGAGCAAAACTAAATTTGAATCTTTTCTCTGCTCCATGCCACCTGTAGGAGCCCGAACAAGTCACTCTGCTTCTCCCAATTTCTGCTGTCTCTTACATACGGAGATCTGTTCACTTAAAAAACAAACACCTGCCACGAGCATCTATTCTGCTCGAAATTGTGAAAGGCCCAAACACGAATAAAGCAAGCTCCTCCCTGAAAAAAAAAAAAAAAAAAAAAAAAGAATACGCTAAAATGAAAGATTAAGTCATGTTCTCGTGCTAAGATGTTTTTTCTTCTAGTTGCTAAAAAACAAAACTGCTGATCATAGATAAAAGGGTTATAACAGAGAGCTATAGGCCTGCTTGCGAACCCCCACCCCAAAATGATGTATGTGAAAGTCCTGAGCACACAGAACTCACTCCATAAATGGAGTTCTCTTCTCCTTCCCGGTCAGTCCCAGCTTCAAAACTGGGGTCCCGTGGAATTCCAACAAAACCTCTTTAGAGACGTCTGGCTGAACTCAAGCTGGCTCCTCTGGTCTGAACCAGCAGTCAAAAGCAGGGTTGAGTCACACTGGGTTCTCCCTAAGTCATTTGTGTTTCATTACATGATTTGCATACTGGTGGAACAGGTCTGTACTGTCCTCTCACTTCATTTCCATTGCTCTTGGGACTCTCTGCTCCAAGTGAGAAGGAGGCTTTTGTCCTTCCTGAGGTCCCTGCCTGCTTTCTTCCTGGAAGTCCGTCCAGATCACTGACACCCACAGGGAGAAACTTTCTCCCTCCTCTCATCTCTGCCATGGCTCACGCTTGGCTCTGCTTCATGTGCCTGGTGACTCGTCCGTGTGGTGCAAGAACTGAAATTTCTCTCTAGGAAGTTATTCAACTGCTTTCAGGACAAAAAAAAAAAAGAATGTTTAGTTGACTATTCTCGAATCTCCCTCAGAAGGGAGGCACCTCTTGTTTTCTGAGTCTTTCAGGGTGAGAAAAAGAAACTACCAGTTTGTCGAGCACCGTTCCAGACATGGTGCCAGGCGCTTTACATGACCTTACCTGCAATTATCACAATCGTCCTGTTGGGGAGACACCACTGTGCCTATCATACAGATGAAGAGATCGAGGCTGAGAGGCCCAGTCACGTGCTCAGGGTAATAGCCGTGATTTCCACTGAGTGAGGTGTGTGTGTCTTTTTCTAAGTGCAAGCTCTAATCACAGAACCCGGCTTCCTCGTAGGGAATCAGTGCTCTGCACACAGTGCTCTCTTGTACTGGACTTCTGTCTGAGGAGAAAAGCAACGTGGCTGTCGTGGGCTAAAGGACAGCCTATGGGGGACATCTGGAAACATGTGCTCCCACCATTCACCTGTCACATACTTTTATAAGGCCCATGTCTAAAATCAAGTGTGTAGCTTTCCAAAGAGTGAGAGTATTATAATCCCTGACCCAACTGTAAGCTAAGCAGAGCCTCGGAACCATGCAGTCAGTGCACCTCGGGGTGGAGTCAATAGCCCTCCCCTCTGGGCCCTGAGCCTCAGTCTACTTGAATCAGACACCTCATCTACCTATTCTGAGACTATTTACTTTTCAGGCTTTCCACACCAAAAAGGACATCGTCCGAGTCCCCAGATGCTCACACATGGTCTTACTGCTAGATGGGGCACCTGGGTGGCTCAGTGTTTGAGCGTCTGCCTTTGGCTCAGCTTGTGATCCCAGGGTCTTGGGGCCTACTTCTCCCTCTGCCTATGTCTCTGCCTCTCTCTGTGTCTCTCATGAATAACTAAATAAAATCTTAAAAAAAAAAAAAAAAAAAAGAAAGAAAAAAGAAACTGCCAGATGGATGGATGGACAAATGTACGAGTGGGTGGATGGATGGATACAGGTGGGGGAAAACATCTGATATGGTGGTTTATTCCCCATAGAAACAACAATCTTGTCCCTGCAAGGGGTTTCGCCAGACACTCCCTAGATCTGTGGGCATGTCTCATGGGTGTACCAGACCCCACTGCTCCAGGATTTTTTTTTTTTTTTTTTGAAGCTCCAGGATTCTAAACATGTTGAACAAAACCTCAATGACTAACAACCACAGGCCAGAGAACATGACTGTCAGAGGACAAACCGCTTCCCTGTTTCCTTGGGATTCAACCCTTTGACACACAGACGCTTCTCACGGGCACCCCAGGAAAGAGTCAATATGTCAACAGTGCAGCAAAGAGGCGTCAAAGGCCATCCCTACACCAGCCAGGTCCTTTACGATCTACCAGTGTAGTGAGGAGGGGATGAATAAAATTCTGACTGGAATGGAGAGGAGCATGGCTTGGGAATGTAGAAGACCTGGGATTGAGTCATCCATTCATTTGTTCATTCATTCACTCATCAAATATTCATTGCAACCTTAACTGAGCTTCAGACACTGTTTGGGACAGTGGAATACGGTAGTGAAACAAGAGACAAAAACGTCTCCCTGGTGAAGCTTACAATTTATCTAGTTGAGATAGAAACAAAGAAGTGAATATAGATGGTGAGAAATTGGGCGGGGGCGAAGGGGGTGGTGGTTATCGCTGCAAAGGGAGTCAAGGAGTACCACAGGAGAGGCCAGGGAAGGATTCTCTGACAAAGTACCCTGAAGGAGGCACTGAGGCAAGGTGCTCGGTACTCATTCGCGGAGGGAGGCACAGCAGCAAGGCAAAGGCCTCACCACCAACTTGCTGCTGCTTGATCTGAGCTGCAGGAGGAGGGGCTGGGGCGGCTGGTCCCGAAGGTCCTCCCAGCTCTCACTGCACCCTCCACCCCCTGCTTCATCCCAGCCATCACAATTGGACTGAACTGAACACCTGCAGCTCACAAATCACTGTCGCCTTTTCACCTGAACACAGGCAGTTCTTCCAATCAGCCCATCTGTACCCTACGGGCAGCCTTCCCCAGCTTCTGCCGCCCTCCACTCCAAGCTGGCTTGGGTGCCACAACTCTAAGCTTCTGTAAGAACCTATACCCACCCACCCACCCACCCCCGCTCCCCAGCCCCAGCACAGTGTACCAAACTGCTGTCCTTGTCTACTTGCTTCCCTACACTGAACTCCCCAAGGGCTGTGCCCGTGACTTACCAATGTCTAGATCCCTACGCCTAGCATGCTGTTCCGTCTATCACAGTCACCCATTATATATTTGCTGATCTGTCGAATGTTGAACCCACGTTGAGCTCCTCTGAGGGCAGGGCCCAGGTCTGATTCATGTTGGCAGCCCTGGGAGGTAGCAGAGTGCCTGGCATAACAGAAGAAATACCAGGTATGCACACAGATTGGTGCCTACGCTGGTGTTGGCACTTTATTCCAGAAAGCCAAGTCATCCTCGATCCCTGACTGTGGAGGTACAGGGCCTGTCCAGATGTGGTTCTCTAGGGTTTAGGGCAGGACTCAGGGTTAGAAAAGTATCACGTATGCTTATAGACACTGTGGGTTTTTCTTATTAGAATCTGCATTAATCACTAACATGCCTTACCCTCATCTGTTAGCTTCTATACCCAGAGATAATGTGGTGTTTGCGGCATGGTTTTTTCCAAGCCAACCATTTTACAAATCAAAACCTAATATGGAGTGTCCTTCAAAGCCATGGGAGGCTTCAGATGGCAGCTGCTGCCCACGGGCCTGGAGTAGGGGTGGCTGGCGCTTCCCATCCTCACCCCCTCTTTGAATGCCAAGGTAATGAGGGCGTAAGTCTGTCCCTGAGGATTCCCATCTTTTCTATAGTGCTTAGGGTAGATCAAACTTCTTCCAAATAGAACCACAGAGATTGAGAAATAAGTAGACACCATCTAATTCCACTCTTTTCATTTGACAGATGGAGAAAGTAGGGTCTAGGGATGAAAAGTATCAGCAATCCTGCAAAAGAGACATTATCTACACTTTACAGAGGAGTATACCGAGGACAAAGCTTAAGTAAGCAACTCCTAGTTCCAGAGCTAATCACGACAGGGTACAATCATCCAGGCCTGCCAGACCCTGAGGGCAAACTGGCTACATCCAACTGGTTCAAAGGTGATTGTCCCCAAGGCCCCAGGGGGAGGCCAGGGTCTCCGTCTGCCCACTTCTACTTCCTGAAGCTCAACAGAAAAGCACTGGGGGATGGGCAGAGGGCTGTTCAGATTGCAGCATTTCCCTCTGACCCTAAGAGGCAGCCACAGTGCTCTACCTTGCTCTAGAAAGCTTTGCAAATTGGACATTCGGAAGGTTGGGATTTCTGTGTAGCATCACAGAGAAATGAGCCTTGGCAAAGAGCACTATCCATATACTCTTGGAATTTAGCCTCAGGGGTTGTTGTTGTTGTTGTTTTTAGGGCAAGATAACCTTAGAGATAAAAATAGAGCCCTTCATTTATATGTCGTCTACATATATGGGTATGGGTGAGTTGTGAATGTTAAAATGTGTGTAGGTTTGCAAGCCTTCTTTAGTGTGTGGTGTGTACAGTAAGATGTTATGGAATCGGAGGTCAAGGAGACTCTTCTTTTTCTCCCTCTCTCTTCCCTGCCTCTTTTTCTTCCTTCTTTCCAGAAACACAAAGGCACTGTAATTTTTTCCTCCCTCAAAGATGCAAACAAACATTAGGTCGGAATCTACCCCCTCACTCCTCACCCCTGCAGAGAAGGTCTCTCTGGCTGTAATCACAGCTGGTGGGTGGTGGAGGGGGGGCAAGGAGGGCATCTCATCCACTAAAGCAGACCTGAAGAAAGGCAAGTTGCCTTCAGGTGAAATGGAAATTAGAGTTGGGAACTTATATTCCTTAATTTATCCTGGCGAGATTGTTTCTGTGTTTTGAAGAGCAGTGCCATGAAAAGAACAGACAGTGATCCTGGTGTCATCAGGGCAAAGACCAGCCTTCAAATCCATTTTCTCCCTTTTACTGGAGATGGAACTTCTATTACTAAAATTCTTAAGATTTGGGTTGGTTGGTTGGTTTTCAACCGAAAACGAGGTAATGGAAATGCATCTCATGGAGTTACTGAGAGATCGGAATGCTGTGGTGTGAGCTTGCCCCAGTGCCTGGCGCACAGAAGGCACCAGAAACATGTCAGCACCTTTATCTTCTGGGCGGCCATAGAGCACACAAGGCGCAGAGTTGGTTTCAAAATTACCCCATATTTTTATCTTGGAAGAAAATGAAGGAATAGGAGAAAAATGAATACAGACCCACTCCTCCAAGCACCTTTGCAAAGCACTGAAATTACATTTGTAAAATTGCTTCCAGACTTGCGTGAAATATGAAAAAATGAAATAGGAAACTAAGTATTTTCGCTAAATGAGCTTTCTAAAAGCAAAGCAAAAGCATAACAACAACAACAAATGAAGAAAGGAGGGGAGCACGATGCATGATGACGTAAAATCCACCTTTGAGGTTTTCATAGGTTGGGGCCCACCTTTCAGCTCTCTATCCCAGGTAATGGGAAGCCCGGAAGCCTCCAGGCTTGGAAAGGATTGCGAGGGAAAACAAAACAAAACAAAACAGAAAAAACCTTCTGCTAGTTTTTCCAAATCCTAATTATGTTTTTTAAATAAGTCAAAATCAAAACGTTCTTTCTGCAAACAGCTTATGCTCCCCTGAGCTATGTCTGACCTCTCAGCGCCTTCTTGCTCTTCATCAAAGGGGCCGAAAGCAGGAAGTGCCTTGGCACAGGGACCTCATTCAAGAGGAGAGGAGAGGCAGGGGCAGGGGACCGTATTTAACTCACAAAGAGAAACAGACCGGCTGCTGTCTGTGCAGCAGCTGGAGAGGAGCGGGGCGTGCTGCCTACACTGCCCCAGAGCCTCTCGAAGTCAGAGCAGACATGGCCATGGGAAGGGCAACATGGGGGTTCCCATCGTGGCCCCACCACTAGCTGAGGGACCCCCCCCTCAACATGCTGCTAGGCCTCCCTGGGCCTTGGTATCTGGATCCAAGCAGCAGGGATACACATCTCGTACTTCACCATGTTATTATGAGATCACGTGTGCCCATGGAGGTAGAATTATTCTATAAAACTTGAAATTACTCTATGTAGTCAGATAATAATAATTTTTAAAGCCTTAACCTCAGTAGGGGATGGAGAAGGACTGGGACTGGCATGGTGACACCACAAGAAATCTGATGACAGGCCTTGGATTTGAGCCATCGTGCCAGTATCTGTGTAAATTCTGACAGTTCGCTTAAATCCTCTAAGCCTTACTTAGTAATCCTTTCCCACAGAAGAGATAATATTACTTATAACCTAGGGTGCCTGTAAGGGTCAACGGAGTTAAATGGATGTTCAGGTAACAGTACTTGTTACCCTAAAACGTGATACGAGTGTCTTCATCAGTTTATAATTTCAAAAATGGGTACACGACCCTTATCAAACAGCCATGACAAATATTAGTTTTATTTGAAAAATGGGGGAAAAAACCTAGAAAGTAAAATAACTTCTACTGACGCCACGGCAGTGCTCAAAACAGAACCTAATTTTTCTAGCTAACTTCTCTTTCAAGGATTTCACAATGAAGTTTATCCCTAACCATACTGAGTGCTCTCTGCACAGAAGAGATGTAAGGTGGGGCTGGACGCTGTACTCCACTGGAATCAGAAGGAAGGTACTTACCACCAAATACAGCATAGTGTACATGGAGAAGGAGGCGTGGCCAGAGAAGAAGGATTTCCTGCAAGAGCAAGAGAGGGCCATGAAAGGGCCATATTCACATCCCTGATACATGTCTGCCTGTCTGTCTTTCCTCCCTAGACTGTGACCTTGAGAGCAGCACTATCTTGTTTGGTTTTACATCTTTGGTAGTGCTTTGGACACGATGTCTAGAACATAGCAGCCACCGATGGATGGCATGAGTAAGCAAAAGAATGGATGGATGGATGGATGGATGGACGGACGGACGGACTTACTGGTGTTCAACCATGATTGTTTATTTATCTATGTATCTAAATCATTTGATCCCAAGTTCCTTAAGAATAGGGGCTATGTCTTATTCACCCCTTGAAACCAAAGCCTATTACTGAGCCTGTTACCTTGTATAGTAGGTGCCTCATAAAGTAAATGCTCTCTGAACTGCCTGCGTCAAAGCTGTGCACACTACGGCCACAGCAGGTGGTGACTCACCTGGCCTCCTGGACTTTGCTGTCATCACCTCTGCATTTGTAGTTTTGGATGTAGCCCTCGGAGCAGTTGATCTGGCTGAAATCAGGGTTGCAGACGTTCAAGAAGTGAGGACGCAGGCGCCCTATGGAAACTTTGGCAATGTCTGTGAAGGACTGGCTGATGGCACAGCCAAAGAGGAAGCAGCCCACCTGCTTATAGAGGGCCGCCACGTAGGGATTCTGAATCGTTGACCGGGACTTCTCCTTCAGGTAGTATATACGATAGAACTCCCCAGTGATGATCTGAAAGGAAACCCACATAGGAATTAGGAGTATCCATCAGAATGGATGTTGTAAAGGATATTTAGCGACGACATAAGGGAATGTTCTCATATGTAAATGCACGCTGTAATCTAGAAAATCTCAATTTTCTATTTGAAAAATATACGGACAGAAATAGTCATGGGAGGAAACATCAGAGGGCTAACATCGTCATTTTTTCCTTTTTAAAAAAGTCCCACATGGCCAAATAGTACCTTTGTAACAACAAAAATATACAATCAAATATATTTGTTTGTAAATATATATAATGTTAAAAATATATATAAATATTCTATATAATAGTTCAACGTATTTTTTTAAACAAAGAAAGAGACAAATAAAGATCCAGATATAGAGGGACACCTGGGTGGCTCAGTGGTTGGGCATCTGCTTTCGGCCCAGGGTGTGATCCTGGAGTCCCAGGATCAAGTCCCACATCGGGCTCCCTGCATGGAGCCTGCTTCTCCCTCTGCCTGTGTCTCTGCCTCTCTCTCTGTCTCTCATGAAAAAATAAATAAAATCTTTAAAAAAATCCAGATACAGAAAAATATTAGATGAACGTTCAATCAAGGACATGGGTAAGTATGGCCAGGACGTCAGAGGATCTGAGCCAATCTCAGGGTTCTGGGCTTCAGAGTCAGGGATCACCAGCCTTGTGTTAATACTGAGCCATGGTGGGGGTTTCTCTAGGAGGCTGAATGCCTAAGACTATGTCTTGGGTTTTAGTCCCAGCTCTGCCACCTGCCCGGTGTCCCTCAGCCATGACAAGCTCTCCAAGCTTATTTCCTTCTCCACAAAAGGGGGCTGCACCCCCTGCGGAGTCATTGGCTTAAATCTGGTAACATGGATGGGAAATGGCCTGGGTCATAGAAAGTGATTCTTTCATTTTCTTTCTTAGAAAAATGCTGTGATGAGGACACTAGCCTACAAACCATAGAACTTTTAGCACAATGCCCTCCAGTGTGCAACTTTCCAAGTCTGCGGGCATCATCTCCCATCTCCTCTATCCTAAAGGACAGCCAGTGAGTCTCGGGCTTTCCTACCCTTCCTCCAGCCCAAGGTGTTCACTCCTAACACTTAGGGGAGGTTTCTCACTCCTGGGAAAAGAAAAGCCACCAGTTACTGATTACCCACTGCATCCCAGGTGGTGTCCCGTGGGCTTTATTTCATGAAATCCTGACAACGACCATGAGAGAAGTATGGCTAAAGCTCAGCCAGGGGAAGCAGCTCAACACAAACTGCCCTTGTTTTACATTAAGAACGGGAGCCCTACTTGTCCTCCGTAAGGCAAATGCCTGTGATACCTACACAGCAGAGGACCGATTCCGCTTTGGTCATGCCCAACTACACAGCCGGCTGCTCTGGTCTTAACTCCACAGCACAGCCCCGGCCACTTCCTGACTGTAACCACAGTCCAGGGATAGCCACGTTCAACTTATCACGCGACACAAAGCTCCTTTAACAGCTCCTCACAGGGCAGGACGATGAGCCACACTTGCTCTTTCAGGGAGCACAGAGCATGTTCACAACCACAAGGGAAGCAATAGACTGACATATCTGGCACTCCTTTTCAAAGTCTCCCATTACTTTTTTTTTCAGCTGGGGAAGGGGTCAAGGCATGGGGTCTGATCCAAGTTCTCAAGGGCTCCTAACTCTGAGGGGTGGCTGGGATGGCCAGGTGGAAGGGAGATGCCAGCTGGGCCCAGGGGCCAGCAGGTGTGGCAGTGAGAAGAGCCACCGGCCCTGCTACTGTTTGTGCAGCGATTCTGTGTTTATAAAGACTTGATTATTTCTAAGTTGCTAAACTTTGGTTCCCAGATCACGCTGATTGTGATTCTCCACTAGAGAGGGATGGTCAGAGGTCAGTGCAGTGCAAACTCCTGGCTTAGCTCTCCTCTGGAAGAGCAGGATTAATATCTTACCTGGCAGATGTGCTCAGAGACTACGGCACACTGGCTGAATGAGGGAATGAAAGGGAGCAGGACCATAGTCTTCACGTTGTTTTATTACAAAACTGGAAATATCCCCTAAATATTACCAAAAGTCCTCCGATAACATGTTGCAGAGATTAAAACTTGAGAAGCATAGCGAGTCAGAAATGAAAGGGTCCATTATACATGGAAGAAACTGAGGTCCAAATTAACTCGCAACGAAAGACTGCACCCAGGTGTTCTAGCTCCCCACCCAGCATTCTTTCCTACCATTCCTGGTCTAATTCCCCTTTGAACCTGTTTATACTCTTACCCTGTGTAACCTTACAGGCTAACAGCTTCCAGATGTTCACTACCACCATCATGCCCTTTCTTCTTTATTTATAAATCATACTCGCATGGCTTTGGATGCAAGGCAAGGAACACTCACTGAGGTGTCAGTGGCCAGGGTTCAAGTCCCTACTCATTGAGTGAATTTGAGATAAGCCAGTGTCTCCATCTACAAAATGAGGGTGCTAGGCTCCTTCATTTATCACTACATAATTACAATGACATTTATTTTCAACTCTCCTGCGCTACCTCCACCACTAGCCTTCCAACCAAGCAAAGGTAATGGCAATAGCAGAGGAAAGTACTTCCTCTGAGATGATGCCAAGGGCATGGGGCAGAACCAAGGTCCCATGCACCGTCCCTGCCCTTGGATGGTTCCTGAGATCCTCGAACCACACCACTGCCACAAATTAAGAAACTCTACACTGGCTTGGCTTAAGCCTGACTTCCTATTTGATGCTGAAAAAGAACACGTGGCTTTTCACTGCAAATCAGCATCTCATACATGAATTTACTGATTAATCTCAGGCGAGTCACCTCTGGGCTCCAGCCACCTTAGGGAGAAAGGATTTGGTTACAACTCAAGGGCTCCTTTACAGCCCTAACATCCCTTCATCCTAAAACTTCGGTTTCAGTCCCACAGGCATGCACACAGCAAACTGCCAGTTAAAATGCCTCCTCCTCTCACAAAAGGCGAAAGCGGTAAAGGAGGCATTTCATGGCACCTCAAATTCCTAATAACAAAGCTATTAAGAGCAGCAACCTTGTACATTTCTTTCATACTTTACGGTTCCATTCGACCTGTGACTCTATGAAGAACCGATACCCACTGTACAGCTGAGGATGGTAAGGCACCGAGGGATAGGTACTTGCCTAAGGAGCTGAGGCTGCTAAGCGACAGAGCTAATAGTAGAGCCCAGATATGCTGACTCTTAAGCCTCACAACAGACTACATGGACAGAATTTTTTGTTAAAGATCTTCCCTGGCTTACGATGGTGTTACCTCCTGATAAACGCATCCTAAGTGGAAAATATCGTTAAGTCAAAAATGCATCGAATACACCTGACCTACTACTGAACATCATAGCTTCGCCTAGCCTACCTTATACATGCTCAGCACACTTATGTTAGCCTACAGTTGGGCACCATCAATGGCCACAAAGCCTATTTTACAAGTAATTGTAGAAGAGCTCATGTAATTTATTGACTACGCACCGGAGGTGAGAATGGTTGCACGGGTACAGAATGGTGTAAGCATATGGGCTGTCTACCCTCGTCATCACAGGGCTTGACTGGCAGCCGTGGCTCACTGCTGCTGTCGCCCAGCATCACGAGAAAGCACTATACTGCACATCGTTAGCCCAGGGGAAAAAAAAATCAAAATTCAAAATCAAACTATGACTTCTACTGAATGTGTATTGCTTGTGCACCACCCTAAAGTCGAAAAATCTGTCAAACCACCAGAAGTTGGGGATCAGCCGTACTTCTATCATTATTAAAAACGATTTCCACCCCAGAATAGCAAATGCATATTTTCAAGGACAGGGCCAGGCTGAAGCCATTTAGCAGACACATGACTCCAGGACCACATGGCTTCTGGGGCAGCCCTGACAGATCTTGCAGTTAATGAGCAACAAATTATGTATTTTCTCTATCCCCTCATACAGAAGGGTCGGGGAGTCGACAACACAGCCATAAATCATCATTATGAACCAGCCGGACTTGGCTTCTTGTAATCCTAACCCTTAAAAGACCATTGAATGAAATTCGGGCTGGGACAGGCAGTCCGAATACCTCACCTCTGCCGAAGAGGCGAAGGCTTAAATTGTTCTCTGACATGCTACACACCTAACTCTGGAGTTCCAGATTTACTGCTTTCGGACCTTATTCATTACTCACAATGTTTTTATTCCTAGGTAATAAAATAAGCTCTTCCCTCCCCCTACAAAGGCTCGGTCCCCACCCCCGACTCCAGCCCCTGGAGCCCTCATTTCTGCTTCAGTCAGCAAGGTTGTGATATGCCCAGAAGAATGCCTTCAATGTTGATCCCTTTCTGAAGCAGCAAGCAGCAGATTCGGAGGGGAATGGCAAGCTGCCAGGCAGCAGAGGAGACTTCTCCCCTACCTGCCTTTTAAAGCACTTGGCACAGAACCTGGAAACTAATAAAGCAGGAAAGCATTGCAATTAAGCTACAAGGGGACAGAAAGAGATCATTCCCTGCCTGAGAACGGTAACAGTTTGTCCCCAGCTCCAGGACAGCTCCTCTCTGTCTATCCTTTCTGGCGTAAAAGAGCTCCACTGCACACATGTTCACAAATACCAATGTGTTCCGCAGAGGAACTTTGGAGAACATTGACTTTTTGGAAAGGAGGGAGGACAGGGTGGTCAAAGAGGCACTGACTTTGGAGCCAGATAAACCTCAGTCTGAACCCCATCTCTTACCTTAGTCAAGGGACTTCACCTCTCTGGCCTTAGGTCTCCCCATCTATAAAAGCAAGATTAATGACATCTCCCTGGTAGGATCGCCAAGGATACCACAGGTGATATGTCCCATGCCTGGCACCTAGAAGCAGAGCCCTCCAAAAGTTAGTTTTTTCCCCCTCTTTCCCTTAGAGAAGAGGAAAGAGAAAATTAACACCTGTTTGTAGAAAATATCTTTTCTAAGATCCTCCCAAAAGCTCCTTGGAAAAGAACATTACAAATTGAAGAGTTTGGAAGTACCACCCCTCCAGAGTAGAATGAGAAAATATGTGTATGGATAGAGTAGTTTTGACCATTTCATCTACAGGATCCTTTTATCAGGGGAACAAACAGGAAAGAAGTCTAAACCCCAGGCAGCCAAGGAAAGCCTCCTGTACTGTGTGTCATTTGTCACGTTCCGCTCTTTATATAAATTATCCCAAGAAAAGTTAAGACTTTTGCACAGTGTCCCAACAATCCCTTTTAGAGACTGCTGAGTTTGAAGAGTTGGAAGGACAAACTTCCCTATTTTCTGATCTGCTTGAATAATATCTGTGTAGTGCTTTACACCTTACAACTCATTTTCACATCCATTACATTATCTGCTTCTTAAAATGCCCTATGAATTACGAAATTATTATCACACTTTCTAGGTTAAGTATGAGGAAGGCCAGAGAACCATCCTTGGTCAGAAATTCGGTGAAGGCAGGGCTGTCCTGGCAGCCTGGACTTTGTTCTGCTTCTTGTACCCTGTCCCACAGCATCAAGCCGGCTCTCTCTTAGAAGTCCTAACAGGCAGCAGGATCTGTGAGGCCAGTGAGACAGATGCTCCTAGAGCACCTGGTAAGGTGGCATATTCTTGGCAGGCATTTGCACACCTCAGATCCTGGTGCCAAGCTGTTCTTCTGCATCTCCATTTATGCGGACTAATGAACTTCTTGCTGTCCAGAATAGATTCAGCCAACACACACTGGATGATGGACAATAAAGGAGGGGGAATCATTTTTCTCAGTCCCAAGCAAAAGGAAAAATGTAATGTATCTGGGTCCTGCTTCTAAGGATGGAGACAGAGTATATTTTCTTTGAAGCTGGATGGTCCATCTAGGACAAGAGAATGCAGTATCTTTAGTGACTAGAAATAATTGATGAGAAATTTAATCTTTGCTGCTTGTCCCGCTTGGTTGTCTTCAGCCTCTTGGCAGGAGATCAGTGCCTTGCAGACTGGGAGAGGCCATGAGGACAGAGCTCTATCCAAGGCCACCAGTGGAGTTCCTGGCTCTGTGGGTAAGTCAAAACTCCAATATCGAGAATATAGGCAGCAAAGAGGCTAGAGAGAACCATGTCACTCATGGCTGAAATGAGTTGTGGTAGCTGCCTAAAGCCCATAAGCTTTATGAAGAAGGCAGTCTGAAGCATGAAACATCATTATTTCCCCAAACATCAAGGACTCGCAGCCACAGGACTCCTAGAGGACTAGCTCTGTCTGTCTGTGCAAGGGTCTCCTCAATGTATTTTCTGCAGTACTGCCTGCTGCCCATCTCTTACTCTTGACACTGAGTTCCCTAAACTGCCTGAATATCACATCACTGTGCTTTTCTTCCTATTTCTCAAACACCTTTCTCCTTCCAGTGGACCCCCTTCAGAGTTCTACCAAGATAAATGTGAGTCTTACTGGGGATGAAGTCTTGCCTTTCTGGTGTGATCTCTGCTGCTTCAACAGTCTGAATTATTACCTCTGTGAAGATGACCACCCATCTTCTCAGAATGGGGCATCTCTCTCTCTCTTTCTCGCTCTCTCTCTCTCTCTCATTTCAACTTACCCCTTATTCCAATCAGTCATCTTCCCATCTTCTGCCAAGTTTCCCAACTAGCTATCAACCAGTGACACTAGCATGTCAACCTAACCCAGTCTCAGACCATACTCCTTCCAACTTCTGTCTCAAACCTCACTGCTCTTCCCTTCATCTCTGTTCGAGTCTCCACCATAGAGCTGTAAGGACATGACCCTATAGATTTCCTCGCCTCCTTATCCCACCGTCATCTAATTCTGGTCATCCTACTTCCACAAGCTATCTGTCATCCATCTCTCCCCATCATATCCCCTTGAATTATCCCTACCAAGATTCAGGCCTCATCCTCACCCTGGCTGCAAAATTGATGAAGCTGGCTTCACATACTTTCACCAATCTCTAGCCAATTAATTTGGGTAAAAATTCGTCACCAGTCAAGGAATTTCAGGATCTCAGTGTGATCTTTTTCTCCCTTATCTCTATCTACTTCCTGATACTCTCTTTCTCCAGCCAAACAGGTTTGCTTTACATTTCCTGAAAACACTCCATTGTTTCAGCCTCTCATCCCTGAAGCAACCCCTTCTGCCTGGAAAGCCAGGCTATCCGATGAGATAAAAGTCCTATGCGCCCTTCAATATAGACTCCTAGTGTCAACTCGTGGACGGGGTTAAAGTTCTGGCTCTTTTAACTTATGGGTCTTGGATGACTGAGTGCTGTAACTCTCAGTTCCCTTATGTGTAAAGAGGGGATGATGCCAGTACCAAGAGCTCCAGGGCCATTGTGATAATTAACTGGACTAGTACTTGATGAATGATGACAATGGCAATAATGATGAAATCTTCACCAATGAAAATAAAACTTCAGTGGTCTTCTGAATTCCCACAGCAGCACTTTATTTATATCTCATCCCGTCTGCTGCCTTTGGCCTATTTTGTCCTTGAAGCTCTCAGCTCTGGCTCCCCTCATGTTCTCTGACCAACTTCTCAGTCTGCCTGAGAATAATCAGTCATTCTTGTATTTAGACCATCAGCTCCCAGGGTAGTACTTGTGTCTTCTATACCAGCTGTAGGCTGAGGAATCTACCACAATGTCTGCTTGTTCTAAAGGAGGCCTCACCAAGCAGCCACCTACAGCAAGCTACTGCCTTCTGCAAAACCCACTTCATGCAAAACACTACTGCACACTGCCGATCTTAGGATCCTTGCCGGTCATCTGCCCAGTGGCCTAAATGTTTTGTGCTCCTCCATACGCTGAGTTCTCCAAAGAAGCCCAGAAACTACAAGTCTTTATAGCTCATGAAATAAAGAGCACTCTGCATAGCACCTAGCACCGAACAGGCCTTCAACACATGTCAGTTCAAGCACTGGGCTTTGAAGCCCGAGAGCCCTGGGTTTTAACTCCTGCTCCCTCACATTCACCACACAGTAACCTTGCACTAACCACTTCTCCCTCATAAGCCTCCGCACCCTCTCTCATTTGTAAAACAAGGTAAATAATACCTACCTCATCCAATTATTAAAGAGGATTTAAGATAAGGCATTAGCCTCCTCCCACCCCATTAGATAGCTTGTAAATGTAATCAGATTCTCTACTCCATCCCCTAATATACACTGACTCACAGAATGGATTTCTCAGCCTCCAGAGCATTATCACTTAAAACGGATAAAGTAAGAACCATTTTCATACTGGATACATTTTCCAAGTAGTCATTAAGCCCTTAGAGCTACATAGAACTGAGAGGAACTGCTGCAGCTCTTTCTTCTCCCAGGGGCTGGATGTCTTTGTGTGTGTGTGTGTGTGTGTGTGTGTGTGTGTGTGTGTGTGACCTAGATCCTAATCCCAAAGCCTGTGTTTTAAAATGGCAAATAGATGCCCCCTCCCTCCATCCCCTCGGGGATAAGAAGGTCTCAGAAGAACTCTGTGGCCATTTGATCAGGGAACGGCACAGTTGAAGGATTCATGTGGCCCCTCTCCGTGGGTGGTCCTGGTAATTGCACAGATGTAGTGGATTGTAAACTGGGGGACGGGGTCTCCTACCAAGGCACCACTGGGCCAGCCCCACTTCACTTTTTTTCAGAGTTGAAAACTGGCCTAACCTTTAATGAGGAGGTAATCTTGGGGAACCTTGTTTTCTTGGCAGTGCTCTCTCAGATAAAGGGGGCTGGGGCCGGGGGGGTTGAGGAGGAAGTAATGAAGTCCAGATGTGGGCACACTGAAGCCCGATCCTGAATAAACAAGCCTTGGAGGTATTAAGCTCTTCTTGTCTCTCCAGCAAGAAATCTGCGTGTGCTACACAGCATGGTCCCATGTGCACCATGGACCCTATTTAAGATCTTAGGGAAGCAAATGGGATACGTTTCCCTGCCGCGTAGGTCCTCTGACATCTCCTGGCCTAACGCTTTTAATTTTCTGCCCAAACTGTATGGCTTGTGATTCTTACAAATACATATTGAGCACCCCAGTCTGTGCCTTGCACTCGCAATTCAAAATCAGACCAGACAGGTCCCCGGCCCTGCTGCAGCTCTCGGAGTAACTAAAAAACAGATAAGCAAAAAAAAAAAAAAAAAAAAAAAAAAAAACAGGGCAGTTCCACACAGTAACTGCAAAGTCAGAGGTGGGCCCAGGGAAGGTAGGGCCCTTCGGAAGGTAGGGGAGGAAGCAACCAAGGAATGTTTCCTGGAGAGAGAGAGGTCTGCTGGGGTTTATTTAATACCTACCACGGGCAAGAGGAAAAGCCTGGTCTCAGCCTTCTAGGAACCTGTTATCTGACTGGGGAGACAAGAGCCGGACACAGATCATGTTGCCAGGACAGAAGTATGGAAGGTACTATTTGTCTGCTTGAGATGAAACTAGGACAGAGGTGTACCATCGGGTCCCCAGCACCTGCTACCTCAGAGGTGCTTGATAAGTCATTGTGAAAGGCAGGCAGGAAGGCTTTACAAGGCAAAAGTGGTGCCATTATTGAGGGGGAAAAAAAAAAGAAAGAAAGAAAGAAAGAAAAAAGAAAAGCCTTGCCTTTGAATCAGAAGACCCCTCGTCTGGCCCTGCCACTAATTAGTTATGGGAAAGTCACTTAATATCCTTGATCCTATTGCCTTAGCTATAACAATCCACCTCCCAGAATCACCACCAGGTGCAAGTCAGGGAATGTGCACATGACGCAGACTTTGTTGACTGTAGGACACGAGGGAAATGAAAAGGATGATTCTTGCCGATGACACACATAATGTCACTTGACATGACCTCTAGAAAAAAAGCCTACAGGGTTTGTGAGCTCCTGTCACCAATTAACAGAAAAGGTACGGTTCTTTTCCAAGGGGTGGGGCAATGAATGAGCACAAAAGTTAGGGACATGAACCTGAACCAGATGATGCCGAAGCCTGAGCTTCTTCTCTAGTTAGGAATATTTATTATGAAGTTACATTCAACAGATCTTTGAGAAGTAGAACTTATATGGCCAGAGGGAGAAGGGGATGCACCCATAACTCATCCACACTTCAACTCCTAGATATTAAGAATCTATATAAACCACTTTCAGGGGCTGACCAAGGCAAGCACTGAGCCCATGTTTATTTGAAATGAATAATACACATTTTTTCCATATTAAAATCTTCGCCCATAATACTCTTCACAGTCCAGTATAAGGCAAAGTGAGTGGAGGCTAGGTAGGGGGTGATACTTTACTGGTTTTGCTCCTAATCTCACTGCTGCTAGAGTCATTAAACCTTTACAAGGCAGGATAGGAACCACTGCTTTGTGGATTTGGAAAGAATTCCTATTATGCTATAATTCCAGAATCTGAGATACAGCTGAAAAAGAAGTCAAAACGACTAGATTTTTCCATATCTCCTGCCATAGAAAGGTGTCTGCTTTCTCCATAACTTCTGATGATCTGCATATCCACATCACACTCTAAACGGCCCCAGCACCCCACTCCT
Source organism: Canis lupus familiaris (assembly GCF_011100685.1). NCBI lineage: Eukaryota > Metazoa > Chordata > Mammalia > Carnivora > Canidae > Canis > Canis lupus. The sequence goes on along the minus strand of NC_049226.1, from coordinate 53,432,110 downwards.
TTGTTGTGGGGACGCTCAAACCAGAGCAAGGGTATCCACATCGGGCAAGGCTTCGCTTGTTGTTTTAAACAAACTTGAGGTCGGCAGGAGAAGGCCTGAGCAGCAAGTAGCAGGATGATTAGATTTCCAGCCCGGGAGCCCCCTCCACCCTCCCTGTCATTCACGCCCTCTGATCAGAAGCAGATCCTGGATGGAGCCAGCCAGGCTCTATGACCAGTCATAATGGGAAAGTGGGAAATGTGTTGTTGTTGTTTAATTTAGGCCGTATATAGCTTTTCCAGAATTGAGTACACTACAGTGAATTACTCATTTTTCCTCTGAGGCCTCTGCTTCTGCTTATTTCCATGAGTACTCTAATATTTGACGGCAGGTAAGTGGGTAAGCAGAGCTCATTATGAGCCCACATCTCACACGTGCCTCCAGTCAAAATGCAGGGGTTGCTGGATCTGGACATGAAGTCCTCTTGCAAAGAGCACTGGAGTGAGAGTCAAGAGATCTGGATTTTACTTAACTAACTAGAAGAAAAGAGTGGGAGATAGGATGGGTCCCAAAGCTGGAGCTCCTTTCCTGATTCAATTTTAATTAGACATGAGGTCTTGGCAAAGTCATTTCACCGCTTTTTGACTGTTTACTTATCATTTATGATGGAAACAGTGAACATTCATTGAGTATACTGTAAGTGCCAAGTGCTGGGTTACTTTACATATATCATCTCCATTTAACACATGAGCCTGCTGAAGCTCAATGGGGCTCATTAACTTGCTACACATTCCACAGCAGGAGTTCAGATATGCTCCAGGGTTTCTACCTTCAACCTCCATGCTACACCGAGACCTTTAAGATTACCTAACTGTTGGGGTTTCTGCAAGGGTGAAATGCTTGAATGTGGTTCATAGGCTTCTATGGCACATAGGGGCACCTAACAAAGGACACCGATTATTTTGGTATTTTCTTGCCTGCTTTTCTTTCTTTCTTTTCTTTTTTCTTTTCTTTTCTTTCTTTTTTCTTTTCTTTTTTCTTTTCTTTCTTTCTTTCCTTTCTTTCTTTTTCTTTCTTTTCTTTTCTTCTTTTCCTTCCTTTCTCTTTCTTTCTTTCTTTCTCTCTCTCTCTCTCTTTTTTTTTTTTTTTTTTTGGAACTATAGGAAAGCACTATCCAAACCTATTTTGCTGACATTGTATGGGATAAGGAAGCAATGCTGTGGCTCATCCTATAACCAAGGCCACGGCACATGACTATTTCAAGGAAACCTGAGAGGTCAAGGAGCATTTTAATTAGAACACCAACATGACATGAGGAGAAAAGCCAGCCAAACTAAACCCCTCAAAGCAGATTTTTCTCAGAAATGCTAGCATTTCAAGAGGAAGAGGGGGCTGGTCTTGGCCAACAGCAAGGAATGAGCTGCTGATCAGGAGTTTTGCTTGAGGAAGGAAGAACAGGCCAGAAGCACAGCTCTCAGAAGTTTCTTTAGCACCCTATGTCCACTTAGCCCAGTGCTACAAAGCTTGTTCCCACAAGTAATGGCATTTGATTCTCAGAGCAATCCCCATGAGTGAATTCAAACACAGACGAGGAAACTAAGGGCTGGAAAGAGCTGTGATTCACTCGGTTCACGTGGCTGAGGGTGCCACTGCCTCTGAACGGTCCCTCTCCACTGCGCTATGCCAGGCAAGCCCATATTAATTGCAAGTAGAGAGAGCAAAGGGCACGTGACATCCCTGTCCCTATGCTATTTTTATAACCACTCCTGAGTTATAGTCAGCTTCCTAGAAGCACTCCATGAACTGATCCTCCAAGTGTCAAAAACACCTGTTCAAACCTTAGTACAAGTTACTGTACAACTATTTGCCTTCCATTACAAACTTCTTTTCCATGGAAAGCCATTCTTCCTGGAGCACTCAGCCCCACACTGTCAATTTGGAGCAAATAGTAAAATTAGATTTTATATCTCTCAGTTTCTGAACACAAAGATCCTCAGTCCACCTTTAAGAAACTCCTAGAGTTGCCAAATGGACTGTTTTCATTTTAAAGGTTGGAAAGAATTCTACTAGGCCCCATCCCCCTTCCCAATTTCAAACTGTTGATTGTGTGCCTGGTTTACGATGTTATTAAAAAACAAAGAGGGGTCTCAGAGTTTACAACCCACCCCCAGAGTGGGGAAGTCAAAAGAAAAATTTCATGAAATGTGGTTCAGTACCATCAGCAGCTTGCATCTGATCCAGAATAGGCAAGAGTAGCCAACTGCCAAAACCTTGAGCAGTTAATTTGGATAGGACAGCCACTCTCAATTTGAAATCAAGTCTGCAAAATGGAAAAGAGGGCTTTGAAATAAGCTAGGAATAAGCTAGGCTCGAGCCCCTGTTTTTACTTGCTGTAGACTTTGAGCATATCATTTAACCCCCTTGAGCTTCTGGTTTTCCATTTGTATAATGAGGGTACTAGCACTTAACTTGCATGTAGTATTCTTAACTTCAGCTTCCTTCCTTCTTGGCTTCTAATATAGGCCAAAGATAAGCTTCTAGGTTCTGGCTAATACAAACATGACTCAAGGATCTAAGAGAAAGAATTTATGATCTTGGTGGACATGACGCCTATCCCTTATGCCCACATGGCTGGAGTTCAAGGGCAGAGAACAAACAGAAAATTCTGGAGGTGTAGAATGGACAGCTGTGAAAATGCAGAACTCACAAATTACAAGACTGGATTCCCATCAGCTACTCTCTCCCCCAACCCCGCTGCCCCACGTGGACACATCTAAAACAGAGTGCTGACATTCCAAGTAAAGCCCAAGTGAGCCATACCCCATTTTCCACGAGGCGACCATTGCTCAAAATAACTCTGAACTTTGTCTCAAAGTCTGTGGCACATTTTTGCATCCTCAGTGAGGACTTTTCCTTTAAGGGAAGATCTGTATGTTTATACTTGCACCTGAGTAACCTGTTCAGCAACTGGGAGTTTGCAAAGAATTTCAATATTCATGACCTCTTTTACTCTTCATTGCAATACTGTGAAGCAAGATGGTCATCCCTGGTTTGAAGGATGTACAGCTTGTCAGTGGAGTGCCAGGTCTAGAACCTCGGTCTCTTGATTCCAAGTCCCATTTTATTTTCACTTTGCCACCACAGCCCCTGGATGTGAGAAGTGAACGATATGCCAGAGAATACTAGTGGCATGTGCTGTTATAGCAGCACACCATGGTGTGAAGACAGCCCAGAAAATGCCTGTGACACCTGATGGCAACTCTCTCTCCTCTGGGGCTCAGCCTCATGGCTCAGAGCTGAGACTCTGGGGAAAGGGGCAGCTGGGTTCAAATACTAACTCTGCTGCTCCGCAGACCTCAGTTTCTTAATTTGTAGAAGAAAGGTAAGAACAGTATCTAGAATTCACCAGATGGTCGTGAGGATCACATATACAAAGTATGTTAGAGAGGTGCTTCACGTACTTTCATAATACTCTTAGTATAGACGTGCATATATAGATTATACTTACAGTGTATACATGTATATTATTTGAAAACGCTTTTAGTAATAATACTAACCACATGAAATAAACAGCATTAATCAAATTCTACTTGATCTGCCAACCTGTGCTGGCTTGGATATTCTGAAATACGATCCAGGGGCGCTGAGCCAGGTTGAGCAAGGCAGCCCGGATGCTTACCGCGAGGATGGCGATGACAATCCCCACAGCACAGAGCACGGCATCGTTTATCGTCTCACCGATTTTCAGGGGATACTTGATGCTCTCATCATTGCAATAAAACCCTCGGTGGTAAGGCTTGATGGTGCTTGTCTCAATGATGAGGAAGGGCAAGCCAGCTGCTCAGGATGGAACCGCCACATGGACCACGAAGAAAAAAAAAAGGGGAGACAAAGGGAAAAGATCAATAAAAGGAGGCAGTACTGATGGACAGCAAAGACCACTCCCAAATAATAGCATTGACAGTGACAGTAATTCTGTGCATTTGTAGCGACTTTTGGGCCACAGAGAGCGCTCAGTACATGCATGCCCGATGCCTGGTCCTTCCTGGTCACCCCCAATAGGAGCACAGCATGATCCTCTAGTCTTGTCCAGGAACGCCGAGGGGGACAATGGAAGAGCCAGGCCAGGAGCCTTCCCACTGTGCCACACCCCTTGCTGAAACATAAGCCTAATTTGTAATAATTATCCACAGAGCCTCAGGTCTAATGATGTCTGGTTCTCCAAGTGTGTTAGTTATCACCACCACCCCCTTGGAGAAGCTCATCCTAAGGCTCCGTTGCTTGGAGCAGGGAAGGGCCCGGGAGTCAGATAACCTGAATTTGAATCTCAGATCCACCACTTCCTAGCAATGTTCTAATTCCAGCTTCCGGAGCCTCAGTTTCCTCACAAATGAGTCATGGGGACAAGGAGAGGAGAACCATACAACTTCTAGCATGATGCAGCCTGGCACATCATAGCTGCTCAGTGGTGCCCTTTTCAACCTTTTTCTTCCACAAAGGGTCCCTAACAAGGCTAGGCAGCTGAGTGGGGCCCTGCTGCCTGTAGCCCTGGAGCAGAGCCCAAGGGCATCTGGGAGCACCAGGCAGCTGCTGCTGGTTTATCAGGGCTAGCTCAGATGCCATTCTCTTAAAGGTCATGGCAAATGGATTCCATCACCTGCCAGGAAAAGCTCCTCCTAAGGCTGAGGCAAAAAGCGAAGGCCTACAATATCTCTTGCCTGGTCACTGCCAACAGCCTCCACATCAGTCTCCTGGCCTTCATTGCCTCACACACGTATCAACCAGTTCACTTCCTGACCGAGAGCACGTCCCTGCCTTGCTTAGGCCTCGTCAACGACTCCCCACTGTGCAAGACGAGATAAAGTCCCTAAGTATGACCTCTGGAGTTCCCCAGGGCCTGGACCTCCCCCTCTCCCGACTCACAGTCTGCTGCCCTCCTGCACACCGCTTCCAAGGAAACAGTGCACAGGGACTCTGTCTTGGATCACAGTCTCCTCTCAGACTGGAAGACCTCTTCTTCTTCCCCTTGCCACCCAAGGTCAACACTGAGCCGCAATGCCACTGCACAAAGTAAAAGGTGGGCCATCAAATGTTAGGACCAGGGAAGATCATGGAAACTATCTTATTAACAGCCAGCATTAACGTAACAGCCACCAGCAATGTGGAAGATGCTTTATAGCCATTTTTGAGTTGAGTCTTCCAACAACCTGAAGAGGTCCTGTTAAATCATCATTTAAGCAGGCCCCATTCATCTTCAAGTGAAGAGAACAGAGACTAAAGAGAATATTTAGCTCATTCAGAGTCTATTAGGTTATGCTCAAATGCTCGAATCCCCTAATTGAACTTTGCAAATTGGTTTCATCCAACTGTGAATTGCATTTGCTGAAAAATCCCAAGATAAGCGGTTGTTTAAAAGATAAAATTCCATTTTCATGTTTTTCAAAAAAGAATTAAATTCCCGTCATGTTGCTCGAAGGCCCAGCCTACCTCCAAAAAAAAAAAAAAAAAAATGTACCATGAACTCCACAATTTTTCAATTACTTTGGTCCAGACCAGCAGCGATAAAAATGCTCACTTTCTAAAAAAGTGTATTTATGTATCACTGTGCATACACACATGGATTTATTTGGTTTTATTCTTTGGATTTATTTGAATTCTACGGCTATTTATTTTGTGACCCCTAACTGCTTCCTGCTAGAACAACAATTTACTTTATCAAATTCATACTGGTGCTTTGAAAAGAAAGAAACAGCAACACACCACAGCATTGTGCCTGACCTTCTCAAAGTAAACACAGAGGGGCCCTGGAAGGCAGGAACCATTAGCTCTTGAGACTGTCTCTGCAAAGGAATGGAGTGGGCAAGGGGAGGCAGTGTGTAAACGTGGTGGGGTAGAAAGGACAAGAGTAGTCAGCTGATCTTTGGGCGAGGGGACTGGGAGAGAGAAAATATCCTATGAGCCCGAACCATCTTCGTTCTCCCACTCAACATTTTGAAATGTGGCCAAGTTGGCTATGGAAAGTAGCCGAGAAGCCAGGAGTATGATATTAATAGTCCGCTTTTAAAGTTCCACACGTCGTGATAAAACGTGGAGCTCCATGCCTGAGCCTGGCCACAGCCTCCGTGGTGCCTGGGAGCCAAAGCGTTGCTAATAAACTCAGGAAGGGAACAGACCCCAAGTGCCTTACATTTGTGCTACACTCTTAGGCCCCAGCTTCTATTTTTAATAGTGTTCACATGATAGGCCTGTAAAACATATGTTTCTAAGGACAATAAAACACATATAAAAGAGCTGTGGAGTTAGACAGAACTGGGTTAATGATCTCGATTCTGTTCCCTGCTACTTGAGCAAGTTATTTGCCATCTCCAAAACGCCCTTCTCACCTGTGCAATGGGAAGAAGGAGACCTAGCTTGGGGACTGCTGGGACGATGTGATACGCTGCTACATTAATCTATTCATTTATTCAACAAACATTTATGCAGTCTTCACTACATACATAAAGTACAAGGAATACAAAGATGGCATAAACCATGCCCTCAGGGAGCTTATAGTCTAGTAGGGGAAGGTGTAATGGGAGAAAATGAGTACAGGAAGTTGCTTAGTTAAAAGAAATCAAGCAATAGCACTGGGTCACATCAACACGGAGTCTGGCACATACTATGGACACTCAATAAATGTTAAAAGGATGAAGGGGGTGGGGACAATCCCACAGAGAAGGCTAGTAAAGAAAATCTCTTTATTCTGTTTCTTTGCCCTCTCTTAATCTGGGAGCAATCCAAATCCTTTCTTTTCCTCCTTTGCCTAAGGCTTGGGGAGTTTCCGGTTCTGATTATATGGATGATGACCACAAACAGACAAGAGGTTGGATCTGAATTATGTTCTGTTTATTTGCTTGAAAGGCATGGAGATAGCATTTGGAAAACCCAATGGCTTTTTCTGTCTCCCCTACAAACTTGTGGTATGATTGGAGGGGATGCCAGTCTAGGCTTGACTTTGCTCCAGAAGAGAGTAACCTCAGATTCCCTTCAGTTGGTTGGAAAAGCGTGAGCATTTTCTCAACAGGACAGCTAGTCCTCAAGAGACAGAGCACCATGCCTTGCCTCTCCAGGGCACAGGAAAGAAGCTGTTTTTTATTCCAGAGTGGGATCTCCAACCTGGCACCATCTTTATTACCAACCACCATGGTCCCTGATCACTTCATTTCAAGAAAATTTTCAGTGCGAGTGCCTGGGAATCTACAGGTGACAACATCACAGTAACTGTCCTCAACAGGCTCATGGTATTTTAAGAAAATTACAAAAACAAGTGCACTAAAATATTTCTAAACATGAGGACTGACATATGTATAGAGCATAGGGAACACTAAAGATGGCCCACAGAGGGTGGGATGGGAGGCTGGAGGGAACCCTTACATGAGTAAGAGGTTTCCGGGGTCCAGGGACCAAGTACACTCAAGAGACTCAGTGTAGTTTCAGGATTTCAATAAAGCAGTCAACAAAACCAATGGCCACTACCAGAATATGATTTTTAATTTGGCTTATAAAGCTAGAAGAGACATGTAAGTATACGATGAAAGGAAGAAAGGGGAAGCTAACACAGACAACAACAGTAGCTAACATTTTTTAGAAGATTTGTATTTATTTATTCATGAGAGACACAGAGAGAGAGAGAGAGGCAGAGACACAGGCAGAGGGAGAAGCAGGCTCCCTGCTGAGCAAGGGACCTGATGTAGGATTCAATCCCAGGACCCCAGGATCATGACCTGAACCGAAGGCAGGCGCTCAATCACTGAGCCACCCAGGCGTCCCAATAGCAGCTAACATTTACCAAACGACCATTACGTGCCCAAACTGTGCTAAGGAATCCCCCACAGAAATGTCTGCTGTCTGACAAACCCACATGTCTATTATGTTCTCAGGACTGACTGGGCCACTGTGCCGAGGGAAGTCCCAACCTCCAAGTGGTCCAAGGGCTGCTAGGAGAACAGTCATAACAACGAGCAGATTCAGGCACCCTAAGATTCAGAGGGATTAAAAGTGACTTACTGGAGCCACTCAGACTTTCGGGTGCTTTCTAAAGTTGAGCAAGTCACTTAAAACAGAGCAGGAAGCCTGTATGAGTATTGATAAATTAGTTACAGATCAGCAAATGTCATGGCCTTTGAAGAAGATGCTTTATACGGAACAGTCCAGGCAATAGCACAGGTGATTATTCACTGAATATTCACCACATTGCACACATGTGCTCAGTATCTAATTTAACCAACACTCTGAAGCCAATATCCTAGACTTTAGATTTATCTCTAATGAAAGGTGCATTACCAGCTTCTTACAAAGCAGAACCAAAAAATATGTGTGTGTGTGTGTGTGTGTGTGTGTGTGTGTGTGTACATATCATCTGGTGATTCTAGACCCCAACTCAAAGAATTTCTCCTTCTTTTAATCAAGGATCAATTAACTTCCTATACCTGCAGGGACCTCTTGGGATGTGTAAGCTGCAGAGGAGGCGAAATACGAACTCAATGACAAACACTTAATGGGCAGAAAATCAAAGCATGAAGAAAGGCCCCTGTGTTGGGTTCGGGCCTTTGAAACTCCTTGGGCTTTGAAAAACTAACACTCGAGCAGGTTGGGTGGTTTGGGGGGTGGGGTGTAAAAAAACACAGGATAAGTTTTTGTGGCCCACCCATTGATAAAGTCATGTGGGAAGTGTTACCAAAGTGACCCAGCCCCAGAGCCTTGCTCCTTTCAGCCACAGCTTCACATTTGCACAAAATTAAATACAGCCTCCTGCTCTCAAAGTGCTTTTTAGAGAGCCCGTGGTGTGCGTCAGGGAAAGAGCTGGGGTGGGAGACTGAATAAGAAATTTTCGTGCTTTGGCAGGACCCAACGCAGAGCATCAGGGAGGGGCTGCTCATGGCTCCTCTACACCAAGTCCTTCAAGCGTCTTTCCCAGAGTTGTCCAGCTTTCTACTTCATCCAATCTGTAGTTACCTTAAAATAAGCAGAGTCCAGAATCTGTGAGAGTAATAAATAAATGAATATCTGCAGAAAGCCTACACACCTACCCACAGAAGAACAGTGGGTGCAGAAAACGTGTGTGGGTCTCAAGCACAGACTCACTGCTCCAATCAGGCAGCGAGCAGAACCCCACAACAGGACTTTAGACATCTTACCTACAGTACAGACTCTACTGTTCTGCTCATTTTACAAATGACAGACTGAGGCTCAGAAAGTTTTGAAGCAGCTCACCCAAAGCACAAAGCTGGCAAATGGTGCCAATACGGACCAGATGTTAGAAATACAGATGGAAGGCATGGGGCTTCTGATTTCAAACTCAGAGTCCAATTAGGAATTAATGTATCTGAACTTCCACGTTCTTATTTTCATTTGTATCCAACGGATAGCCGAGGCCAGAAGTTTTGTAATGTGTCCAAGGTTCTCACATGAGTCAGTTGGTCACTGGGACTTGAACCTAGGTCTGTCTGTCTTTTGGTTCATGTTTTCTTACTCCATGACCTGACCCTCCCTTTCTTTATAAATGTATTCCCTGTTAAAATATGACCAACTGCTTTTTTTTTTTAAATCATTTAAGGCCAGAATGGTCAACCCAACTACTACTTAGAGGTTCAAAACACAAATATTTATGTTGCTTGTAAGTGACAGGGTTTCTATTTAAAGTAATTAATTGCTACTGGTCTTAGAAGTGTGCAAACTTTCTTTGGTTTACGATATTTGTCCAGATTTTTATACTGGATACAATCCAGAAGAGACAAAACTAAGTTTACTATGAAGGCGTTTCCCACCTTTGAAACGGGCTGCCATGAAAAACACTTGCTGTTGGCTGCTGTGAACAGGCAATATTCGGGGTCTAGGAGTTTTTCTTTGACAAATGCTCATTCTTCAAAACTAGAAAGTCGAGGTCCCTTCTTTACAAAAAGAAGGTTGTCAGCATAGAAAGCAACTCCGTGGCGGAAGAAATCAGTGGCAGATCTAGTCCTGGTGCCTGGGTCTCCTGGGCCTTGAGTGCAATTCCACAAACATGTAGGGACAGTTCGTGAGTACAGGGCACTATTGGGTGCTGGGGACACACAATATCAAGATACTGCACTGTTTCTGAGTTTCTCAACTTTGGAAAGTCTCAGGTTCCATGACAAAGGGACACCTGTCTTTAGTCTAATCGTGGGTATAGGAAAGAACTTTGGATGGCCTTTCTTACTTGAAAGTGCTTAAAGAGAAAACATTTTACTCTCCAAAATAGCATGGGCCACCTTAAAACTCTAGGTCCTGCCCGTTTTTGGCCTTTCCAGTTGGATTTTGAAAGGGCTGTCAGATCCACCAGGGACTAAAGAACAAACCAGCCAACTGCACATGATTCAGACCTTCCACGAAGAGAGCCCCAGCCCTCTTTTGTAGCCATGATATGTCTAGTAATACACAACTACAGAGCTAATAGGACTTACAATTCCTCTACCTCAAGTCAGACTGGGTCACCTACCTTCCTCTTTTGACCTCTTTTTTTTTTTTTAATTTTTTTAAAAAGATTTTATTCATTTATTCATGAGACACGCAGAGAGGCAGAGACCCAGGCAGAGGGAGAAGCAGGCTCCACGCAGGGAGCCTGATGCAAGACTTGATCCCAGGACCCCAGGATCATGACCTGAGCCAAAGATGCCCAACCACTGAGCCACCCAGGCATCCCCTTGACCTCTCTTTTAAATAAGGATAAGCAAATTTGTATTGGGTACCTACTATGTAGGTGCCAGGAGCTCTGGATACATCAAATGATGTAACTTTCAAAACAATCCTCTAAAATAATTAGTATACGGCCCAAGAAGAGAGAGTCAGAGAGATGATCTATCACTGCTGCTGCTAAGAGCAGTGTAACCAGGATAGATAATAGAATACTGAGAACCTTGAAGTTCATTCAGAGATGATGCCAGTTAGGCTTTCTTGCTAAGTACACGCAGCAACCAGGTCTATGCAGATATTAGCTCTGGGAAAAGTGTACGCGGACCTTGAACAAGGATAAAAAGCAAGGTTCCTCCTTAGATGTTGAGATGGATTTATATAGATCCAGCTACTCTCCTGCCTCAGTCTCCCTGATGTCCCAAATGTTGTTTATTTCCAATACGGCAGCCCAAAGCTAGGACGCAGCAAGAATCCCAATGTTGCATTGGGTTTTATAGCTCTTACGTAAAGAATCACATTCAATTTTCCTAACAACTCCATGGAATGTCTTAATATCTAGATTGAAGTACCACTGGCAAACTCCTATCTGTCTTTCAAGACATAAATATCTCCTACAAAGGACTCACTGAGCCATGTTAGCCACTCTGGCAGAGTTACTTTTTTTGACTTATCCATGAACTTCAGCGTCAGGGAGATAGGATTATATGTCCTACTTCTATCACCTGCCACGCTTACTGTATGACCTTAGGCAAGTCACCTTACCTCTCTGAGTTTCATCAACGTACAACAGGACTTTGTACAGTAATTCCCAAGGTACAGAGTTGATTGTGAGTGAGACACAGTTTATAAAATACCCAATTGCCTGGCTCCGTAAATATTAGCTCCTGCTCCTGTATGTGACAGGAAGCCACTGAAAGCTTTTAAGCAGGTATAAGATGTGATGAGAGTTCAGTCAAAAGCTCACTCAAGCAGCTGAGGCCTGCCAACTCCTTCCCAAATGCAATCTGATCCCATGGGGGAAGCACGCTCATAAAATCCTATAATTCGAGGGACTTCTTGGGATTGTATAAATAGAAGGGGCTTCAACAGTGGTTAGCAGGACCTGGCACCCTGCGTAGAAAAGAAATATCATGGCAGGAATCCTACCATGCATTGTCAAAAGATCATATAAGGCTGATGGGAGGTAAGTCTGTAAGGGGGAACAATTTTTTCTTTTCATTTTCCCAAAGAGTTAAACATACATCCGTCAGCGTACATGGTCCACCCAAGCTATGCCACCCAGGTGTACACAAACACCACATTCACATGGCGGTAAAATAAACAACACGTGGACGGGCAGGACATCAGATACCAGGGAAGGCCAAAGTTCAAGATAGTCAAAAGGCAAGACTGGAGCCAGACGCGGTGCCAAAAATGAAGAGCTGGAACGTTATTGGAGATGCTGTGAGAACAAAATCATGCTGGTACACAGTCCAAGGCCACCAGGGCACCCCAAGATAACCTACTGAGCTACATGGGCCGATCTAGGTCAAAGGCCAAACGCTCACACACAACCTAGCCCACAAAGATGTTCTATTTGGCCATCCACTGCTTATAGTTCTTAACATTGGTTGTTACCATTTAATGACAGGGGATCTCACATAGCATCTAGATTTCCGGTTCTTGAACCGGTTCTAACGCTATTTGGCAATGCAGGCAGTACAAACTGTGGCTACATGCGTTCTGCACCATTCCCTGTCATCACCCTGACCTCCAGGCTGCAGGTCAGTTTTCACTGTCACTGAGCATGTACTGTTGATTTTCCTATGCCTGGTGTGCTTCCATCATTTATGTTACCTACCTGGCCCCTGTAGACATTTTGCTTTTTTCACCACTGCTCTAGAAAATACGGAAATCCTTGGATGAACCCATCAAAATAGAAATAACTAACTCTTGCTTCAACAATGTCCTCTGTTGTAGGTAATGGCCTCATGGGACATGTGTATATGCATGAGTATATATATTTGTTTTAACCTTAAGCCTACCTGTGTTCAACTATAAATCCAAGGACTTATCCATCATACCCTAGCACTGTATATACCTTTTTCTGTAAGTCCTCTACACTAACTGATAGTCTCTTCAGAAAAGGGTCCATATTTTATACATATCTGGGTGTCCAGCACAAAGAGTAATTCCTAGGACTAAGTGGGTGCCCCACAAATGGATATTGGATAAATGTATACAGGAAACAAACTAAAATCCAGACAACGTGGCTCAGAGAGACACAGAGAGAGAGAGAGAGAGGCAGAGGGAGAGGTAGGCTCCATGCAGGGAGCCCTATGTGGGACTTGATGCTGGGACTCCAGGATCAGGCCTTGGGCCAAAGGCAGGCGCTAAACTGCTGAGCCACCCAGGGATCCCCTCAACTCCTGTTTTCCTAACACAATACCCCAAAGCAACGCACCACCACACGTCTCACAAAGAGCAGACAAAACCATGAGGAACTATTACAGGGCACCTAGCCAGTTTCAAGTCTCAGACGGGTACTGTTGGGCTGGATGACTGCTGAGACTCTGAATTCTCAGTTTCCCAATCTTTTTCATGTAGTGAAACCATCGGCAAGTCCTTTGTAGGGCCCCCCCAGGTAGCTGAGCAGGCTGCTGCTCAGTGCTTCAGCTGTCCCAAGGGCTAAGAGATCCATTTCGGCACAGCCCTGACCCACTTCCTGCGATCCTCTGGGGAACCGCTGCCCAGGGGAAAGCTCCCAGGCAGAGGAAGAGCACAAATCTCAAGAAGGCAACTTTGATCTGGGTTTGAAAACCAGTTTTGCCACTTAACATCTATGCAACCATCAGCTTAACTTCTCAGAGCGCCTCCCCTTGATAAAGAGGACACCAAATATCCACTTTGATGAGCTGCGGGGATGACCTATCACAGGGCCGGGATTTAACCAAGGTTAGTTCTCTGCCCTCCCACTCTGAAAATCTACTCTCCAGCTATTCACATGATGCCAATCAGCCGGCTTGACTGGTTTCCTCTAGAAAGTGGCCAACTCACCTGGACACGGCTGTGTCGGCTCAGATAAGGGCTGTCACTCGAGCTAAGTAAAGCTGGGGCAGTTCCAGCGGGCCGGGGACAAGACAACCCCCACGCCAGGAGCACACTCCCCATCCCCAGCCTGTCGAGGTTCTTTTTGTAAAACCCAGAAACCTTCTTCAAATCTGACGGCTGCCACCTGCACAAATAATTCGGGGATGCAATTTTGTAACTGAATACAAGCCCTGAAAGCTGGCAAGTTTGAAGTCCAAAATAATCCCTTTGACCTTCTGCCTAAATGCTCACTAATCACTTTTTAATTTGTAGTATATTTCCTCTCTAGGTGCTGTACTTGCAGGCTACATTTTCGTTTTAGGAGTATCCAGGGAGTGAATGGCATTACAAAATACCTGATTAAAGTACAAGTCAAACTTCTCTCCCCAACATCTGAGGCTTGGTGTATGCCCCACCGAGTTTTCCAAGTTGCATTGAGTGGCAAGAAAGTGAAGGAGTAAAAGACCGCTTTGAAGGAGAGTCCTCACTGGGAGAATTAGGGGCTACAGGAATTTATAGATGTGGTCCCTGCCCTCTAAGAACACAGACTCTGGGGACAGCTACCCATGATGCAGCGGGACAGGACCATCCAGGGAGGCATTTCAAAAATGCTCAGGGAGCACCGAGGACACGTGTTAGCGCATGACTGGGCCACCAGCAGGGATGTAGTGGCAGTTTATGGACTAACCCAGCAAATGCATTTCAAAGATTCCTTGCAATCATTTGAATGCCAACAACGTAGTTAAGGCTATACAAAAAATTTTTTTACAAATAAAAGCAGTAAAATAAAAATCCAGACCTGGAAAGATTTCCCCTAAAAAGCAATTCACAAAAGTGCTCCTGTAGCCCACCCTCATCCCCTACCCAACTTTTAGCCCTAAGGAAAAGGAGAAAAGGAGTTTGAGGGAGCCCATCCACCTCCTAATGATGAAAAGATGCTAAAATGGGCAAACTGGCAGCTAAAACTTTTGTTCACTCCATAAGAAACGCCTTCCCTGGTGACAAAGGTTTCCAGTTTAATCATCACTAGGATTACTACCAACTGAAATAGGCTGAATCCAAATAGATGTGTTAGGATCATTCCACAGTGTGTGTGTTTATCCCAGTGAATCAGGCAACCTTTCACCTACTGAATAATGAAGTCTCAGGTAGCCCGAGCTGGGTCAGTTCAGCCAATGTCCTGGAGAGGAAAATGATTTCCACACTAGTTTCTGATTCAGTGAAGAGATGCCTGCTATCACGAAGAACACAATACAAGCAAGTGTGGGAGTGTTAGTGGAGTTTCTTTTGGCAAGGCAACCTAAAAAACAAATACCAACCAATACTAACTGACAACACTAATGACTCGTATTCATCAGTGTTAGTTCCATGGCAAACTAACCATATAGTCACACTTCTGTTCTCTCGGGCTCCGTTTCTTCATGTGCAAAATGAAAGAGGCGGTTTTATCAGGTGTCTTGTGAATGTCTCTAATTTAGGAGTTTTCACCTTTAGCCTCAGCATTTTATAAACAAACTGCAGGGGCAGCCCGGGTGGCTCAGTGGTTTAGCGCTGCCTTCAGCCCAGGGCCTGATCCTGGAGACCGAGGATCAAGTCCCACGTCAGGCTCCCTGCATGGAGCCTGCTTCTCCCTCTACCTGTGTCTCTGTCTCTCTCTCTCTCTGTGTGTCTCTCAGGAATAAATAAATAAAATCTTTAAACAAAAAAACTGCAGGCTCATTCCCAGGGCGTCCTTATAGAGCAGACGGATGGGCATCGCCACCTGCATGCTCTCCCCACTGGGGGAACTGAGCAGCACACTAGGTTCTTTTAAGCCTGGGAAGAGAGATGGCCAAGCAGAGCCCTCCAGAAGTCAAAGGTGCTCATTCATAAAGAACAGCTTTGGAAACATCCATGAATCTGCAGACCTGCAGATACAAACTAAATTAGTGATCAGCAGCTCTTGGCTCTGTCAAAGAAGTCGGTTAACAGCAAAAACGTGGTGTGGGTTGGAGGCAGGTGGGAATTAGCATCAGCTCCTGCAGCAAACCAGACACTATTCTAGGCGCTTTACAGCGGGGCCTCTTTTATTCCTCCTGCTGATCCTTTCCAGGTAAGCAGTACAGCTAGATTTTGCAAAGGCCCAGGCTGAATGAAGATCAGAGGTAAGGCCGCAGAGCAGAGCTGCCACTGGGTCGGGCTGACTCTCCACAGGTCTGGGCAGCACGGTGTTGCCTCTATCTGTAGAAGTTTGCCTAGACGGAGAAGGGGTGCCTCTGGTAAACTGGCTGGCTCTCTGTAGTTAGAAATCCTGATGCTCTGGGGCCACCCTCAGTTGCTCTGGGAGCCCTCCCCTTCCCCCCAGCAGGATGGGGATAACAAAATCTGGGTGTTCAGATACAGGAGAACGAGCTGCAGGGAAAAAAGAAAAAAAAAAAGAAAAAAAACCTAGGTGGTTTGCTATAGGAACCCTATTGTTCCAGAGGGAAACTCTTTTGCCAAAACTCTCCAGGAAGCCACTGCTCTGTGATGCATTTTTCAGCTGTTGAGAGAAAAGGGTAGTTCCTGGGATGTTTTCTTCAATGGTACTGGAAGCCAGGCCCTTAATCCTTGCAAAGCAGCAAGGAGCCAGCTTCCCTCAGAGGGACAAAATGTCTAGAGGCCTTCTTCCAAATAAAAACATAAAAAACTCCTCAACTTTCCCCTCACGACCTCTCTGAATGTGTGAATCAGGCATTGGAGGAGAAGGTAGCAGGGGCCCAAGGGGGGGTTCAGGCCTTCTCTGCACCCCGCCTCCCCTGCTGGCCCAGCCCACCTGACCTCTCCAGAGCGGTAAATTACAAAGCCCCCACTGTTCTCTTTGCCCATCCTCCCCACATCCTCTCTACCCACCCCACCCCCCACACACATACATTTTTTTTAAGGGCGAAATGCCAAATAACATTATTCCCCTTCACCATGGTATTGCCATGAGAGCTGCCTGGTATGTTTGCCTGAAAACTGGAAGGTTTTCATGGAAATCTCGGCCTCCAACTACAGCTCTCCCTTTGTGGAAATGGACTTGGAAAGAAGTAGAAGGCCCCTCACTGGAACCTAACTGGGCAGACAAGAGCAGAGAGGGAGGCCCCAGGGATGGCTCAGAGGCCTGGGGATACCGGACTGTGCCTTTGGCAGCCTGGAACAGGCCCCCGGGCACCCTTGCACAGCTACCTTCTCCAGCAGCTCACCCCCCTGCACGAGGTGGCTGTCTGTAATGGGCAGCCTCACCCCGGAGTAGAGATCCTGTTCTAGAATTTCAGGGGGCAGGGGAGCGCTCGCAATGTTTATGTTACCCACGGGTGCAAACACGTTTGTTTCCCTGGCACATGATGTCAATAGCAGAAAACCGTTTCCCAACTCATCTTAATCATCTGAGCTCCAAGGAAAATCAAAACTTTGATTTTTGAGGTTTGGTCGCGTTTTGTGACCGTTTGGAATTAGCTGACCTAGCATGAGTTCCTCCCTTCTCTGGTTGTGGCAGTGGGACCCCAAGACTCATGAATCCTAAGGACCTTGGTGTCCTCCTCGGCCAAACGAGGCCCAGTGTGGAAGAAGGGCTGTGATGATTTCCTGAGACAGGGTGTATGGGGGTGTCAAAGAGCTGGGTCCGGCCCGGCACACATGCACTCTCAGGTCTTTCCACACACCCCGCCCCCAGCCTAAAGGGAGGGTACAGACTGCCAAGTGCAGGAAAATAATCTCTCCTATCCTGCTCCCTGTACCTCTGAGAGCAAAACTGTGGATGGGCTCCTGCTTGTCCATCAAGATGACAGAATGGGTCTCAGGGAATTAATTATTCAACAAACTGGCCCTTCACAAATCCCATCCAAAGGAATGGTTTGATGCCTTTCAGTACACTGACTATACAAAATCCTGAAAGACCAGTGCACTTCAAAAGCCTCACAAAAACCCAGGCCTGGGTTTGGCAGGAGTTCCTCAGCCACTGGGTTTTTCTGTGTGTGGTTTATAATAACATGCAAGCCCGATGCCAACTCCTAATCTATTAAGGGACTGCCAATTAGCAGGGGGCTTAGAGCTGCAGGTTTGAGAACTGGGGAGCAGGTCTAATTAGGGTTCCAAATCATTTCTCTCTATCTCCCCCTCTCAATCTGACACCAGGTATACTGGCCCATTGTTCTGTATATAACCTGTCCCTATTTCTCAGCACACTTTGTTTCGAGGTTCTAGGCCTGAAGGCTAGTGCTTATTTTCATGTCTGTCTTTAAGGGTAAAATTGGGCATTGAACGAGGATTATTCTCTAGACAGTGACTTTTGGATTTGGCCAATCATGAAAATCATCAGGGGCACTCATTAAAAAAAACACATTCCAGGCACTACCCAGACCTGCTTTAATAACTCAATCAGAATTCCCAGGACAAGGGCCTGAGAATTCTCCATCCTAACAAGCCTTTTAAAATGATTCTATTCCCTGGAGATTTGGGAGTCACTGCTCTAAAAAGTAAACATAATTTCAGTTTTGAATTCAAGGGCTTTTAAAAAAATGGATGCATAATATACATAACATGAAACTTATATATACATCCACCAAATTAACCTGATTTTACACCACACTGAATATCAAATGTTTACTGCCGCACCTATTGTGTGCTAGAGACAGGAAATGCTGAGACGAGGAAAACAGGGTTCCTTCCCTCAGAAGAGCTCCCTGTCTAGGGATGCAGCAACATCCCAGCAGAAAAGCTGGTCTTTCTTACCTATGGATCCCATGAGATTGCAAAATTTCAGCTCTTCCTTCCTCATTTCTCTTCTGCCTTATGGTGGATTTCACTTTATAGTACCTTTGCCAAGATGGGCACCCAATAGGAAACAGAAGGATTTCAGACACCCAACGTCAGAGGCCTATCTTAAAAGGGGGAAAAAAGCTGGAGAAACATATGGTTTCAAGATACAGAAGAAAATATGGGCCTTAGGACGGCCAAGACTGAAGCCAGAAACAGGGTGGGTCCCTGTGCAGCAGACAAAGCCCTAGGCTGGGTTTCAGAGCCCAAGCCTGGATAATGTTCTCCACTTAAAGTCCCTGTTCTTCACTGAGCCTCCTTATCTATAAAAGAGAGGAAATTGGACTGTGTGGTCATATCCCAAAGCATGCGTAGCATGAACCCTTTCCCTGGAGACTCCATCAAAATTCACTGCTGAGTTTCAAAGGGAGATGTACAAGCTGGAAGAACCAGAGTTCTCCAGAACACTCTCTGCAGAAAAGTCAGCCTAAGTGATCTCTAACGGGCTCTAACATTATGTTTCATGTATACGGCTTTCAAACAAGACTTGCTTCTTAGCCAGCAGAAAGCAGCATTTTTTTACTTACCCTCGGCAGTGCTGGCTATACAGCAGAGACTCAAAATAAAGGACTATGTCTAGGGTAGACGGTGGCAAAGGACCCACAGAAATAAAGCTCCCTGCTAACTGAGGTGTGACCAACCACCTTCCCGAGGAAAAGCCCTTCTGCATTTTTTAGACACATCCCCATCAACCCTGAATAAGATGTATTAAGGCCTCCCACAGCCTTGACGCCACGCTAGGCCCTGGCCCGCACAACTCAAATAAACACTACCCGCACTCCAGGAGAGTCTGGGGCTACTTCCCTCCTTGCTTGAACCACTCCTCTGAAACCGATCACTGCAGCCTGCCTGTTCAGACTCCTGGCTGTCCTAATACACAGCACTCTCAGGGGGCACACCTCCAGGTGGATGAGAAGCACTTCATCCATGGGCAGATGAAGTACCAATGGCTTGGTGTAGCTCTAGCCACGTTGATTTTAGAGTCAGCCCCACCTAGGTCTCGTCTCCACCTTAACCAAGTCAGTTCACCTCTCCGGTGATGTGAGAAGAACAAGATCCCAGGAGCAAAGATTCTAATACAATACCCAGCACACAGACATGCTCGGTAACCATTACTATTACGACGATGGGATGGGGTGTCTTCTGTAGGAAGGAGAGAGACAGGTGTATCTCTTGGCCCACAAAGAAATGCATCGTTTACCTCATGTCTGGTTACTGAAATGGACCATGAAAGTTACCGAGGCTTTGGCTTTTTTATGAGACACCAGTGCGTGAGAGTATGGACTGTCAGAAAAAGCACAGGCCTGGGGGTTGATTCAGTTTGCATTTGAAGCTTGCATCTGGCTCTTTTTGGTCCTGTGACACTGGGCAAGCTGCTAACGTCTCTAAGGCCATCTGTAAAATGGAGCTAACTAAGCCAATCTTGAGGGCTTAACTGTGACGTTGAGAGAGACAGTACAATACATAAAGTGTGCTCAATTCATGCAAGCAGTTGTTGGTCATGGTCCTCCCTCCAAAATACATCAGAATGAAGAAAGATGATTAGGGTAGCTCTTTGCCCCCATGTGGGAGCTCTTCATTTCCTTTAAAGCAGCCAAGGGCAACAATATATGTAGAGTTTTCTAAAACAGCAGTGTCTTTTCAACGTTTGATTATTTCCAGCTAAAGGAAAGTTAAGCCAGGATTTTCTTAGCATTTCATGGTGGGCTAAACGGGGTGTCCCTCAGGATTTCCTTGGACCTTCACTTCATATTGACAGCTTCCATCTCCATGGAGACTATTTGTCCACTTTCTCATCATTCACTTTTTCCCAATAAATATTTATTGTGTGCCCACCATGGACAAAGTACAGACGTGACAGCAATAGGAGATACACAGTGATTGCAGATCAAACCCTTTTTAAAATTTCAAGCAAGGAAGTTAAGAAAAAGAGTAGTAGTCTGCCAGAGTGCACTCAGTAAGACAGGGACACAAGTATCTACGTACTGCACAACCCCAGAGGTCACTACGTACAGGCCTCAGTTTCAGGCAGGCCTGAAACT
This sequence comes from Canis lupus familiaris, assembly GCF_011100685.1. Classification (NCBI taxonomy): domain Eukaryota; kingdom Metazoa; phylum Chordata; class Mammalia; order Carnivora; family Canidae; genus Canis; species Canis lupus. The sequence continues at coordinate 53,411,510 of NC_049226.1, read as the reverse complement.
AAGTGCCATTTCCACTCCTGCTTCATGGAGAAGGCCGAGCGGGTACCACACAACCCCCTCTGCTCAAGAGCTCCAACAGGGCCTTGTATTTCTTGTCCACATCACACCCTAGGGACCATGGCCCAGCTGACTATGTTAACTGGGTATCGTTATACCAGCTCTGGCCTTCCCTGGGGCCTACCGGTGTGTATGTGATATTCATGCCAAACTTGTCTAACTAAATTAGTAATAAGGAAACAGAAAAACCCAAAGTATGGGACATTCTGTAAAACAATTGGCCAGAACCCTTCAATAAACTCAACGTTTTATATATTTACACATGAGAATCTGTTTCAGATAAAGGAGACTAAAGACACAATATCAAATACAATGAGTGGAACTTGATTAGATCCTGGATCAAAAAAATCTATAAAAGAGATATTGGGACTACTATGCAATTTTGAGTATGAACCACATATTAGATATCACTGAATAAATGTTATTTTTCTTGTAAAAACAATGTGTGTGGGGTGTGTAGTATGCACGCACGTGTACACATAGCTTGCCATTGTACCACAGGAGGAGAACAAAAAACTAAAGGGAATTTACATAAAAGATAAAGAAACAAGATAAAAACCGAGGACTAATATGTAATATCGATTGGTTTTACTCTGAAACATGACCCAACCAGTAGAGAATCACTGGGACACCCCAGAGCCTAGAGGGTGCTATATTCCCGGGTACTTCAAATAAGAATGCAACCGGCTTAACAAACACTGTAGAACAATACAAAGTTTTAACAAAGCAGAGTGTACTGTACTTCATTTTTAAGTGATTACACAGGTTTCAACTGGTCAGTTAAATTTAGCAATTAATAACCATCATCAAATATTGTCTCACACTAATCATATTCAAATCAAGGAAGTAATTTTTTTTTCTTTGTTCACGGTATTTTCAATTCATGGGTAGAAAACAGGATGTGATGATAAGGCACATTTCAGAGTCACAGAAGCCTAAGTTCAAATCTCAAGCTACTTGACTTGGGCCTCCCTCATTTTCTCTGCATCTAAGTGGAGGGATCCTATGGCTTGGAGTGTCCCTTTTCCTCCCCCAAATTCATAGTTGAAGTTCTGGCCCTAGCACCTCAGGGTGTGACCTTACCTTGGAGATGGGATCTTTACAGAGGTAATTAAGTTACAATGATGTCATTAGGGTGGATCCTAATCCAATGTGACAAGTGACCCTCTAAAAGGGGATATTTGGACATAGAGACACACATATAGGATGTACAGAATGGACACCATGTTCACATGAGGACCACCATCTTCAGCCAAGAAGAGAAACATGGAACATCTCCCTTACAACCTTCAGAAGGAACTGTCCTGCATCATTTTGGTCTTGGACTTGTAGGCACCAGAGTTGTAAGATAATATGTTTTTGCTGTTGAAGCCACTGACTTTGCAATATTTTGTTACAGCAGCCTTAGCAAGCAGGGGCAACAGTACCTGCCCTAGAAACTTCAAATCTGGGGGAGTAAGACAAGGAAAGCAAAAGGGAATGAAGAGAAATCAGTGTGATTAAAGGGTAATCCTTAATTCTGAATGACTGTAAAGAGAAATAACTCTAAGGCAATTTTCAGCAACAAAGAAAATCATACACACACACACATATGTATCTATACCTAAATAATTGAAAGAAAATGAAATAAAGATAATTAAAAGGAAATATGCCCAAATGGTAATAACATTTGGGTAGGTAATGGATTATGGGTGATTTTCTCCCTTTTCCCCAAATTTTGGGTAGTTTCAAACATCAGTAGTAAAAACAAACCCATAGATTTAGAAAAAAAAAAAAAGCTAAAGGATTTATGCAAATGTTAAAATACTTGAGTTTTTCAATTTTTTCCTTTTTTACTGAACAACTTCTATAGATCAAGCCCCGAGTTGGGCATTAGGAATATGAAAATAAACAGAATGCCCCTGCCTCAGTTTCACTGTCAAGGTTCTATATAAGGCTATGCTTATCCTCTACACCTCTCCAAATGTATATAGGAGTGTAGTATTTTCTCCAAATTTTAATCTGTGCAAAATCCTCTAATTCAAAGAGGGAAAGAAAAGTTGCCTCTGGGGTCCAGAGGCCTATAAGCACATCAGAAACTTTTCTTCTAAATGTCATTGTTCAAAAAACCAATCAGCTGTTATTACTTCTCTGATTAACTCCAGTTGTCAAAAACACCACCTGCAGTGAGAATTGAAAGAGGGAGACACGCTGTCCCCACATCTCATGACCACATCTAGCTAATGTTAGGATCGCCTCACCTGTATGCGGGTTCAAGGCCCTGGCACCTCTGAATTCCATCCAGTGTGTTTGCATTTGCTCGTTGGGCATGTCTGTAAAACTACTATGTAGGAACAACGGTAGTTAACTGCCCCATAAACAATGCTACAAGGCAGAGGATGGACAAGCTTAGATCTTGACTCTCAAAATGGCACTCGGCATGGGCTACATTACTGATGCACATTTGGGGGTACAAAGGAAACATTTAAGATCACCAGTCTATGAAAAACCTGTCCCTTCTTGCTCACAGCTCTGGGTCCCATCTGTTCCAGAAAACTCAGTTTTCCACATGTGTGACCTAGAGCCACCAAACCTCTTCTAGATGATGGTCCCAGGAGACCTAGGCCCTCCCAGAATCACTTCTGTTGCCAATGGTTCTACTAAACCCACTCATTTCCTTTTGCTGTTCCCACTGTTGTATACCAAACCCCATCCCCCAACCTCCTCCCCGAATCTTACCAAGCAGTTGACAGGAAGGTCTTTACTACTCACGGAAGTTTTTGCTTAGTAGGTACAGTTGAGACACATACAAATGAAGGATGGGGGGAAAATGGAGCCTAGAATCCACCAGAACCTATTTTCTCTTCCTTGAGTTACCTCCCTGAGTCTTCTCCACGTTTCCAACTCTCCTCTAACTGATGTGTCCCAGCGGGGCTCAATCTGTTGGTCAGTTTGCTGCTGTGAATCTGTGAAGATGAGTACTAGAAGTGTCAGTGCAGGGAAGGGCAAGTGTAAAAACCTGTTTGGGTGGAGCGGGAAGGAGGGTCATGGTCGAGTCTGTGTGTGCCTTCATGGATCATTTCCCTTTTTTTGCTAAAAGACATATAATGGTATTAAGTCCACATTTTACAGGCACGTTGATTTAGCTGACAGGAAAGATAACAGCTTCTGAGACCAACTTTCGAGGGTTTTGGAATAAACTCTCACTGTATGGAGAAAGTTTATACTTCCTCCATCGATCTCATAGTCCCTCTTCTCCTCGGCAAGTCCCGGGGCGCTGTTCCAATCCCACACTGCTCTGTGCCCAAGCCAAAGCCCCGTTTCCTGCCTCAAAAGGCCCTTTGTTTGGGCCCTCTTTCCAAATCGGCGTATCCTGAGCTTGAACCCTCTTGCTTTTGAGAGCTCCGATGCCTTGGCAGCAGAAGGCCTTGCCAGCAGGTTTGTAGTCCTAACAGCTTTCAAAAACCTCAATGTGAGGGCACGTCTATAGCTAAGGAACTCTTTTCATGGGAGGGCGGGGGGAGAGGGGGAGTATTATTTTAAGAGTTGCAAAAACAACTTCAAATTGACTCTTTAGTCTTTAATTGCTACCAGAAGACTGAGAACTTCTTGTTCTCTTGTATTTAATTAAGATGATAGTTTTAATCAACTTTAAATGATATTGGTTAATATGCTCAGCTTAATCTCTCAGGCAAGTTTTGCCTCAGAACACTGGAATGCATTAAAGATGAATTCCCAGCGTGCGCTCTCCCAACTGGAAAACACCTTCCTTCAGCTTCGGGGTGAGCATGCCCATGGAAAAGGAGCTACATCTGTGCAGCTGCCAGAGGATTCTCTGGAAGGACTCCAAAGCTCCTTTTCAAAGATCAGATAAACTACATCTAATCCATACTTTGTATACTACACACGCTATAAATCCAGGTAGCACTCTTACACGCTTATTTGTTCTAAAGCTTGCCAATTATCTGGGACAGATAACAGTTTCCACACAAAAAGTTTAGGGGGCCGGACAGAGATGAATGTGGGAGAGTCTGCTGTCTGCCAGGCACCTTCCAATCCTGGGACAACCTCTAAGATACAAATAACTGTCCCCATTTTACAGATGAGGAAACTGAATTTCTGAAAGGTTATGACCCTTGCCTCAAGTTGTGAGCTAGCCAATGGCGGGACCAGGATTTGAGCCCAGAGCTGCCCCCCAAGACATACATCCTTTTTCTACTGTGCCACACTGCTTCTTAAAGGTTAATACTTCAGGCAAGAGTTAAGTGCGAGGAACTTGTTTGATGAATCTCTTCATCTCTCCCCTTATGTTAACCCTGTGACAGGATTCAGCCATTCAATATAGTCAAGATTCCCAACTAACTAAGCACTATGCTAGGTGTCAATATGAAATCTATCTTCCTCTAATTTTAACCCAGCATCAGCTATGTTTGGTAGTATCATTATTAGTACCATTATTAATATTAATGTTTTATCATTAAAAGCTCCAGAATGGTCATGAGGTGTCATTCAACAAATCTTTTTTTTTTTTTTCAAGATTTTATTTATTCATGAGAGACACAGAGAGGCAGAGGGAGAAGCAGCTTCCCCGTGGGGAGCCTGATGCAGGACTCCATCCCAGGACCCCAGGATCACGACCTGAACTGAAGAAAGATGTTCAACCACTGAGCCACCAGGTGTGGTGTAGTGTAGTGTCCACAGCTGTAGTCTTTTATGTTTTATGACCTCAGCAGATCCTGAGTTGACCATCCAATCCAACTGCCCCATTATTTAGGTGAGGAATATTAGACCAACAGAGGGTAAGTGTTCTGCCTAAGGTCACTAACTAGTGTCAGAGCTGAGATGACTTGAGATGAGGGTGGGGGGTGAAAGTACCCCAAGGTAGGTGTAGTGAGGGAGTGGGCTGAGCAGACACCAGCCATCAGAATGGATACTTTCCCACAGACAGAGAGGAAGGGGAGAGTGCTTTAAAGAGGGAAGACATAATAAAAGGCCAGAAGGCAGACATCTGTGGGGTGTATCTAGGAAACAGTGAGAGAATATATGGCTGAAGGTGGATGTCACTAAGAATACCTGCACATTCAAAATAAGGCTGGCGGGAACTAGAAACTGTTAAACAGTAGATGCCTCTGGGGAGTCGAATTTAGAGGGCTGATGGATGAGAGGGTTATTCCCTTTTAGCATAATCGTATTTTTGGAAATTTTTTTTACCATAGAACATATTACTATGTTTTGGGATGTTGTGTTAAGGTTTAAAAGGCTTTGCAGATTACTGACACATGGGGCCAATATCTGGTTTGCAGAATAATCAAAAAAAGCATCCAGGGATGCTTTAAAATATGGTTACTAAATAAGTAAGCAAAATATGGTACTTACTGGATTTAAACTTGAATTTGCACATGGTAAGGGTTTTATTTCTTCTGGATTTTGCCCATTTTCCAAAACAGTTAACTTCTCTTAGCCTAGTTTTCCTATCCATAAGATAAAGGTAGGCAGGGGAAAAACCCTTGATGTTTGGGCCCTCCCACCTCCTGCATTCTAAGATTTTTCTAAAGCGTGGTTATCAGGACTAGTCAGAGCCGAGACAGAACCACTCTGCTGGCATAAGGCCTTATTTGACAACGGTGCCCAACAGCATTCTCCCAATTCACCGTCCAAACAACTGTGATATGACTGTGTTCAGCCTCCCAAATCAATCTGCTACCTCTGTGCAATATCCACGTTGTACTTCTAGAGTTGTATCTACCAGTGTCCACTCTAGAAGACTCACAGGCAGGGACCACATGCAATTCATCATTAGATCTTGACACCAAGCACGGTACCTGGCATGTTAAAGATGCTCAAGGAATATTTGTTGAAATGACACATCATGACCATTTATTCTGGAGCTTTTAATGATAAAACTTACTAATATTATTAATAATGGTACTAATTACTAAAGAACACAGTATCAAACATAGCTGATACTGGGTTAAAATTAGAAGATGGATTTCATATTGATATAACCTTTAAGGCAACAGTTACAGATAGAGAAAGTTACCTGGCAAAGGTGACCCTAGGACATAAATGCAGATTTCGTATCCTCAGTTTGGGCAACTTTCCTCTGCAGAAGGCTTCTGCTCTCTCCATGCAAAACCCTACCTAAAGCAGGACCAGATGAGAAAAATCTCATTCTAAAAACAGCCCTAGCTTTTAAGGTAAGTTAAATTTTTCTCTTTCTTTCTTTCTTTCTTTCTTTGTCTTTCTTTCTTTCTTTCTTTCTTTTTCTTTCTTTTTCTTTTTTAAAGGAAGCTATCATCATTAGTACAAATTCATTCTGTTGACCAAGTTCAAAACACTGTACGAATGCAAAATTGAACTCAAAATATCTAGCTGATTTAATTTCATTACACACTCCATTCTCTCAAGTTAGTTAGTACTTGATGATGGGCTGTTACAGACTCTAGCCACAAAGGCTTTTTTTTTTTTTTTCCATTTCATCACACTCCCTTGCAGGAAGTCCATACTAAGTAATCCACTGTTAGGCTTTATAATTATACTTAATAATAATGTAGCTATTTATAGAAAGAAGACTGTACTCTGCCAATGGCTACCTTACCATGTGGTAGTAGAGACAGCAAAAGTGTTGTTTTTCTTCTTGCTTCTTGTCTCTATTTTCTAAAATAACTTTTTGTTGACATCTTCTTTAATTTTTTGAAAGCATCTTTCTTTTAAAAAATCTTTTTTTAATTTACATTCAATTTAGTTAACACAGTGTAGTATTAGTTACTGGGGTAGAATTTAGTGATTCACCAGTTGCATATAACACCCAGTGCTCATCACATCACGTGCCCTCCCTAATGCCCATCACCTAGTTACCCCTTTCCCCTCCTACATCTCCCATTTTCTTTACTTTTTTTAAATAAGTTTTTTTTTTAAGATTTTATTTATTTATTCATGAGAGGCAGAGAGAGACAGAGAGAGAGAGAGAGAAAGAGAGAGAGAGGCAGAGACACAGGCAGAGGGAGAAGCAGGCTCCACGCAGGGAGCCTGACGTGGGACTCGATCCCGGGTCTCTAGGATCATGCCCTGGGCTAAAGGCGGCACTAAACTGCTGAGCCACCTGGGCTGTCCCCCCATTTTCTTTAATAAAAAAATTTTAAACATCTATTATACACCAGGAAGTCATATCCTATTAAGATGGAACTGCACAAAATTGAAAACAAATCAAAATTTTCTACCTAAGAAAGATCAACACAAAGTGCTATGAGGGCCCAAAGTAGGTTTAATTCTGCCCAGAGGAAATCAAGAAAGGCTTCCCAGAAGGGGCTGCATGTGAACTGAGTGTGTATCGTGAGGTAGGTAGCACCTATAGAACAGAGAGAAAGAGTGACAGTGGGAAAGTACCTGGATTGGCCACAGAATGGAGATGTGTGCACAAGGGTATGAACAGTGGAGAAGGGAATAAAGGAAGAGCAGGAAAGGTTGGCTGGGTTCTGATTTAGAAGGGTCTCAAATATACTTAAAAGTTTATTTGTAGTCAATAAAAGGTTCTAAAAGTCCTGGTCTGCAGAGAAGGACTGATCAGAATTGCAGTTTTAAGAAACGACTCCTGTGGGGCACCTGGGTGGCTCAGTGGTTGAACGTCTGCCTTCAGCTCAGGTTGTGATCCTGGAGTCCTGGGATCACGTCCCATATCAGGCTCCCTGCATGGAGTCTGCTTCTCCCTCTGCCTGTGTCTCTGCCTTTCTCTATGTCTCTCATGAATAAATAAATAAAATTCTTAAAAAAAAAATGAAATGACTCCTGTATGCTTAATGCATAAAGGAAATATGGGAGAGGAGACAATATCACCCTAGAAACGAAACCTCTAAAGAAATACGTTCAGCCACAGGTATGTGACAGGATGCACCTAAAATGAGAAACAAGGCAAATGGAGGAGAGAACAAATTCAGAAAATACAAAATATATTATCTATTCCTTGCACAACACAGATATGGCTTTACAGCCAAAAGCATTTTCCTATATATTGTGACACCATAGCCTGTGGTCTCAATAGCCCTAGGAGGTAGGCAGGGAATGTACAGTTCCCCCACTGTATTATTCCTAAAGTAGCAGTGATTTGCCAGGGTCCCCCAGCCAATACAGCAAAGCGGGGAACAGAGCCCAAGATCAGCACAGAGCTGCCCCTACACTCCATGCTATAAGTTTTTCATTTAATTTTCCATTCAACTTCAAATAATAATATTATTATATTATATGATAACATAATAATATAATAATTAAACATTATTGTTATTTTTTTTTTTTTTCATTCAAGACACCCGGCTGTTTTCTCCATCAACAGACTGTGTGTGTCTCTCTCATCTTCTCACCTGCCCCTCCAGGGCAGGATCTACTTCTTATAATTCTTTGTACCTCTTTCAGCCTTTGTATTTATCTCAATAAATACTGAAGGATAGATAAGACAGAGAGAGTCCCAGGAATGTCTTCATCTGTAGTTTTGGTCAATAGCCAAGAATGCACTTTCCCATTGGTCCTGTGGGTTATTTCCCATCCATCACTGGTCTACAGTAGAGCAACAGCCCTTGCTATGACTCTATGAGCCGAGGTGCCTCCCGGCTGCTTCGCTGCTCTGCATTCTAAGTGCGAAGGATCTGTACAAAATGGGTCTGCGCTAAGTCCTATTTAACTTTTCCATGGGTCTGTGTTTGTCAAAGCTTCATGCCAACTCTGTCAGAAAAAGAAATGCCACAAAACTTCTTTTAGGAAAAGGAGAAAAAGACCTACTTTATACACTTGCTCTCATGCTAATCACACCACCATTCAAATCCCAGATGAATAGGAAACCTACAATAGCCTGGGAAATACACAGAGCCCGTAACCAAAGCGTAGGCTACTTCACTCAAAATGTTGCATTTCCCTGCCTTTTTAACTCCTTTGGAGAAGACTGGTGAGAAGGAGCAACAATAGAATGAGAAGTCGCTATCCCTCCCCATTTCAATATCTGTTTCTATATGAAATCGGCAAAATATCCTTCGGCCGTGGCCTGTCCTTGTCTGATGCTCTACAGAACTGGAGCTGAGCTGCTCCCACAGATTTCCAGCAAAAGTGGACGCATGGCAGGAGTGACCAGCTCAAAGTAGATTTCAGCAAAGCACTTGCCCTGGAATCTTAGTAAATGATCTCTGCTAGTGATTAACTAGTTGAATTATTAATACAGTGTGTCACCAAAAGGAGTTAAGACCAGCATTGCTGGCTAAGTTCAGAGAAAACTAAAATGAACTCCAATCTCCTCCTTCACAGGGTTGTTGTGAAATTCAAGTCAGCTAATAATGCCCGTAAAGCCCCTTGCATTACTGCCTGCCAGAGAAATACTCAGCAAAATTCATGCCCTTCCCCCTTGCAGCCTGAAGGTTTTGAGTCTAATCTCTGTCCTCCAGGAATTTTACAAAGAAACAGGCAAAACTAAAATGGGCGAAAGGCTTTAAATCCCAAATCACACTTGGAACACTTTACAAGGCCTGATAATTTCATTTTAAAACTTTCTGGCTGGCTTAGTTGCTTCATAAGCTTATTATTGAAAATAGAAGTCAGTACAAAGTCCAATGCCAGTCTTCACTGTTGGAAGAAAGAGCCTAGGTGTTGGCTGGTTCTTATCCCAGGCACTCGACCACTTTCCAGCAGCAGAATCCCCAGCAAGCCTGTCCACCCCTCTGAAGGGCAACTGCTTCTTCTGTAAAAACCAGTTACAGCAGTATCTCCTCTTCGGCATTATACAATTTGATGAGATACAAAGATATGCCCTATACCACAGGGCTCAAAAATGCTCTTTTCCTAGCCCTTTTCCAGTTGGCATTTGGACAATGATACCTTGGGTGTAGTGGTATTTGTGCTTTATTAGCTTTCAAGGTTTAGGCAGCTAGAGATCAAAATGAGAGAAACTGAGGCAAAAATGGATATCTACATTCTAGTTTTCAGATGTACACATTATCATTTGATGGAGCCATTCACTGAAATAGATTATTAACTAATAATCACTGGATTTCATAGCTGAGGCCAACACAATTGCTGCAAACATCCAATTTAAGGCAAAATCTTTTTTTTTTTTTTCCAAAATCTTAATTAAAGGTTCATCAACCATCAATGGCCCTAGGAAAATTAAACCAAAAATCAAGATGGCTATTTCTCCATGGGATTGAAAGCACCCAGTATTTTTAATGTTTTGACCCAAGAAGTATATTTTAATTTTCCAGCCAGCTCCTGAGAATCATGCATTCACCCAATGCCTATGATACAGATCTTCCAGAGCAATGGTTTACTTGTTTGAGTAGAGCCCATCATCCCTCCTGCCTAGTTACAGGAGTCACTCTCCAAAGAGATTTAAGCGTGAAGCCCACTAAACAAAAGACTCTGATGTAAGTTGATAACACCCTTGGAAATATTTTTAAAATCTCAGCCTGCTGGAAATAATTCCCTCTAATCACATTATGTGCAGTTGCTTCAAAAGATAACACTATGTATTTAATCAAAACGTCCATCAAGGCCAAGAGCATAGCAAGACAAATGCAATGATGAGAACTAATGTATTAGGTCATTCTTCCCCACAAACCTATGCAGCCCGAACTGACCAAAACAGCTACTTTGGGCAAGTGTCTAATGAAATCTACTGTGTGGCTGACAAGCATTTCTGCCACTTACTGTTAGTGGTTGCCAACTCTACAACAATGTGGGTCATTTGTGGGGAAGAGGCTACTAGTAGAAGTTCTATTTGCCACATTTAATGAAGGTGCTGTGCCCACAGCCACTAACCAGAGAAGCTCACAATTTCTCAGTGTGACCCAAGGGCTATGCAAAACCACAAGGACAGCAGATCAAGTCCATGGTACAAAAAAGGTCACTAATGGAGCAACCCATTACTGCTGCCTGATGTGAGTGATACGGTCTAGTTCAAGCCCCTCTTCCCATCAGGCCATCTTCCTGTGACCTCGTGTCTTCCTCTCTAAATTCACAGAGTGGCTTATCTCTTCTAGGATGGCCAACCTTTTTATTACCGAAGATACCTACCCCTTCCTTCTTGACCATCAGTGATGTCTGAAAGATGTCTTCACTTATCAAGTAAACTATATTTTAAGTCATTTCTCTACTTTTGTTAATCAAAGCATAGAAAGTGCCAATCTCATCTCCTGTTTAGTGGAAACAACTAACAAGACCTGAGTGAGCGAACAGATGTCCTTCCACATTTAAGTCACAGCACAGAATGCCAATGCTTTGACTAGTCTAGGCAGGGCCTGATGCTCTGAGTTAGTCTAGACTAGATGCACACTGGTAAACCTATAGCACATGTTAGCTATTTTTGAAGTACTGAAAATAGGGTAAGATGCCCCATAATTGTTCTAATAAACCTTAACAGGTTCAGAGAGTTCAGGGTGAGAATCCCAAGTCTAATTCATTTTGGGCAAACTGTCATGTGTCACCAATGTGAAAGCTGCATGGAGCAGTGTGGACAAAAGGGGCTTCAGAAGCACCAGAAAGCTGTAGAGCCTGGTGGTGAAGGATGGCCCAACGGGTCACACTGCTTAGGTCTGACCCCCACACTGCAAGTCACTTGCCACAGAAACTCTGAGAAGTGATCTTTTAACGTCTCTGAACCTCATTTCTATAAAATGAAGGTAACAGGGGTGTCTGGGTAGCTCAGTGGTTGAGCAATTGCCTTTGGCTCAGGTAGTGATCCCGAGGTCCTGGGATAGAGTCCCGTATGGGGCTCCCCATGGGGCGGCCTGCTTCTCCCTCTGCCTATGTCTCTGCCTCCCTCTCTGTGCCTCTCATGAATAAAAAAGAAAGAAAGAAAAGAAACTACGGTTCCATTTCATGGTCTTAAAAAATATTTAAAACAGATCCTAGGAATATGAAGGTCTTAATATTAATATCTGCACTTTTAACTGTTCAAGAGACTGAGGATCTAAGGCTTGTTTTCATGTTGCTGAGGCAGGAATCTGCTAGTGACATCCCCATCTGTGGAAGTATGTTACTCAGCGGGTGAGCGGGTTTAGCTGACCACCCAGCATCTTTTTCTCAATCAGCTTTATTGTTCTCTGCTCACTCATCTTAAACCCAGTGACAGTAGTGAACTGATTAAAAAGTTTGCTTCTTTGTGGAAAATGGCTCAAAGAACAAAGCAACACCAGAGTGATTTCATGAATATGTTAATTCCAAGGACTTTGGTAAAACTTTTGTGTTTTCTCCTTACATATTTTAATTAATCTTAAGATATTTCTAAAATGGCACAGCTGCCACTATGGAAAATAGTGGCAGTTTCCTTAAGAAGTTAAACACAGAGTCACCATTCCTAGGTATAGATACCCAAGAGAACTGAAAATGTATGTCCACACACAAAAAAAAATCTGTAAATGAATGTTCATAGCAGCATTATTCACAGTGGCCAGAAAGTGGAAAAAATCCAGACGTCTATAGACTGATAAATGTATAAACTAAATGTGGTATGCCCATACAAGGGAATATTAGTTGGCAATAAAGCCAAATAAAGTACTGGTACATGCTCAATGAACATGCTGTCCATAGGTGATACATTATGGATGAACCTTGCACACATGATCTCGAGTGAAAGAAGCCATTCACAAAGACCACATATTATATGATTTCACTTACATGAATGTCAAGAACAGGCAAGTATGTAGACCCAAAGAGTTGATCAGTGGTTGCTATGGGATGGCAGGACCAGAAGGGAGAATGGAGAGTGATTGCTAACTGGTACGAGTTTCGTTTTGCAGTGATGAAAATGTTCTAAAATCAGTAGTGGTGGGCAGCCAGGGTGGCTCAGCGGTTTAGCGCTGCCTTCAGCCCAGGGTGTGATCCTGGAGACCTGGGATCAAGTCCCATGTCAGGCTCTCTGCAAGGAGCCTGCTTTTCCCTCTACCTGTGTCTCTGCCTCTTTCTCTCTCTGTCTCTCATGAATAAATAAATAAAATCATAAAATAAAATAAAATAAAATAAAATAAAATAAAATAAAATAAAATAAAATAAAATAAAATAAAATAAAATAAAATAAAATAAATAAAATAAAATAATCAGTAGTGGTGGTGATTGCCCAACTCTGTAGAATATATCAAAAGCCAGTGAACTATACTTTTTAAATGGCTGAATTATATGGTACCTGAATTATATCTCAACAACACTGTTTTTAAAATACCATTACAACCCAAGAAAAATGGTTTCTCTAAACCAGGAGGATTTCCAATGGCCCATTTATTCTAAGGGGCATTTGAGAAACTAAGAAATTCCAGAGTGTGTGTGTGTGGGGCGGGGGGGGTTGGTGGTGGAAGAGAACATATAGCTTCATCTGCCTAGTAAGGCCATGACCACGAAGCATTTCAGTAATCCTACAAGATGGATTTCATTAAGCCTTCTATAAACACTGCCTTGGAAGTGTTTGTGGAGGGAATGAATGGCAGCACCACTCTTCCGAGGTTCCCACTCAGGAGATCTGGAGCTACCTGTCATCCTTCTTACCCATCCTTCTCTTCTCTGTCTCCAATGCTTACGGTCCAGCTCTGCCTCCCTGTTACTGGTCCCCTCCTCTCTCTCCCGTTTCCCTCTCCCCAAACGCAGCGATCTCGAACACAACTGAGTACACAACTGAGTAGATGAACCCTCTCTTAAAACTGTTCATGAATATGTTAATTCCAAATGTTGTCCATAAAACTTTTTTTTTCCTTACATATTTCAACTAATGTCACGCTATTTCTAAAATATGGGGCAGCCGCTATGGAAAAACAATTTGGCAGTTCCTCAAAAAAGTGAAACATGGACTTACCATATGACCTGGCAATTCCACTCCTAGGTATACACGGTGTTTGGTTTCTATATGACATTTTCCATAATAAAAAGGAAAACGAAAACAAAAATAAAATTTCATTTGCTCGGCTGGTCCTCCAAAATAAAGTTCAAGTTCCTCAGCTGCCTGCCTTTTGCAGCCCCCCACCCCTTCATAATCTGGCTCCAACCTATCTCACCAGCCTTATCTCCAACATCCTCCACACAAGGCTGCACTCCAGCGTCTCATACTCACCCCTTCCAGATCTGTTCGTGTTTGCATGCACGGCTCAGCACCTGTTGCTCCCTTTGCTGGATTACCCTCTCCCCTCTCCTGGCATGTGAGCTAAGATTTCTCTGGCAGGACCCAGCTCCATGCCTGCCCTCAGGCAAACTTCCCCACTCTTCACTTTGCTGCTACAGCCCCTCTACCATTCCACATCAGCAACACTTCGTTGATTTAACTATGCAAGTCTGTTTCCCACTGGCCAGCCTGAGAATTCTTAAAGGTCAAGAATCCCTGGGGGCCCAGCACATAGTAGGTGCTCAAGAAACATCCACAGAAGACCAGACTGATACTTGAAAGACAAGTACAAACTTAGACTTAATTAAATAGGCTCTCTAGAAATTACATTGATTGATACCACAAACTAATTTGGGGGCCAGATATAAAGAAACCATCAATGAGAACAGCTTCCTTCGTGTCAATGTAATTATGTATATTATGTGCTTTGGGGATAGGTAAACAGGAACCAAAGCATACTGCTTATTATGACAAGGCGCTTATACTGATTTGCATTTCTCTGCAAAACTCTCTAAGCATATAATTTTGTTAATTTGTGACAAACCTCAAAAACACACTTACCACCAATATTCTGATTGCAACATATACTTTCAAAGCACACAGAAATCAACAAGTTCCTTTCAAAAGCTTCCAACTGAATCCTGTGTATGTTGTTTGGTTTGGTATGAAATTGGGGAATTTTAATGCAGATTCTAACTTATAAACCTCGGTCTAAAGGAAGGATAGTTCCACAAGGATGTTTGAGAACCTGACCTAGCTTTCTTTTGAATGTTGGCACCGCCAATTAATGAATGACCTTGAGAAAATTATTTAATCTGTTTCCTCCTCGGTCAAATGAGAGTATTTTCTACCTCAAGAGGCTTTTAAAAAGCAAAAACTTTGAAACCTTGGGTTTCTCTTTCTTCTCTCCTGCGATACATCATTGGCAAAAGCGAGTGCCCGTTCAAACTCAAATCAGTCAGCAGGGATCTTTGGTAAGAAGCACTTCTAGAACAAGTGCCGGTTTGAAGAACAGTGGTATCAAGAAACTGCCTCGTCCTTCAAATTTGCTTCATGTATCTCTGGTCTCACTGAACTCTTACCCGACAATCTGGATTAAAAGTTAACTTGTTTGTCTTGTTCCTTTTTAAGTAACAAAGCCAAGAGAAAGAAGAGATTATAGCTCTCTGGAGAACTGGACCTCATGGATGGTACCAGTTTCAAACTGCCAAGTAAACAGCACCAGAAAAGCAAAATGGTATAGAGGCAAGACACTGGTAGTAGGCCCTGCTCTTTCAGGATCATGGGACGATCACCACCCAGGTCAGGCTTCAGGCTCCTCATATCAATTCGAGGGCACAGAGTAAGATATGGTGACAAGGGTGACAGCAGCTGCCCCTATCTGTTAAGTGGCCAGCACCACGCACCATACCTGCCTGGCATAGCCTCACACCTCCACCAAGCCCATACTCTCCAGTTTACAAATGAGAAAACAGAGGCCTCAGAGACATTCAGTGACTTGCCTAAGTGCACCTCGCCAGTAACAGCAGGCAAGCTCCCCCATCTGTCTGAGGCTAAAGCCTGAGCCCCCCCATCCACTCCAACCTCGACCTGCCCCACCACAAGAGGCCTGTGTTCTTGAGTTAAAATATGACCCTGATATTGTTGATAACATCAACTCCAATCTACTTTATTATTCTAAAGATTCCATGAATCCAGGCAGTGAAGAACTATTCCAAAAGCACTTTCTCTATGCTGTTCGCAGAAAGGCTCATTAAACATGCCCCAAGCTGTTTTGCAACGATTTATGTATACCTACCTCCTCACTGCCCAACATGATCCTTAACACTCGTATCTGTCTTGGGGCACCTGAGTGGCTCAATTGGTTAAGTGTCTGACTCTTGATTTAAGCTCAGATCATGATCTCGGGGTTGTGAGGTCGAGCCCCATGTCAGGCTCCACACTCAGTGCAGAGTCTGCTTGAGATATCCCTTCCTTCTCCCTCTGCCCGTCCCCCCACTTCCTGTGCTCCTGCATAGGTGCACACACTCTCAAATAAATAAATAAATCTTAAAAAAAAAAAAAAAGACTCCTGTTTGTGTCCTATGTTGGGCCCTGTAAAATATATTGTACACATTTGGACTCAATAAAATCGAAATGGGAGCACCTGGGTGGCTCAGTAGTTGAGCATCTGCCTTAGCTTAGGCCCGGATCCCGGGGTCCTAGGACAGAATCCTGCATCCAGCTCCCTGCAGGGAGCCTGCTTCTCCCTCTACCTATGTCTCTGCCTCTCTCTCTCTCTGTGTCTCTCATGAATAAATAAAATCTTTTTTAAAATAAGTAAATAAGTAATTGAAATTAATAAAATGAAAGAACTAGAAAAGAGAGAGTCTTAGCTGCATTCATTGCATTGAAAAGTGAGCAGCAAGACAGATTAAGGGTGACAAGAGCTCTGGAAAACTGAATGATTACTGAACACTGGGGACCTGTAGGCAAGTTCCTTAACCTCTCTAGGCTGCAGTTTCCTTGTCTTTGAAAGGAGTCTGGTACCAATACCAACCACATGGTTGGCCTGAATAATCAGTATGGTAATGAGCACAGCTACTCCCTCCCTAGATCAAGAAATGCAGACGGGGCCCTGGAGAATGTGTATTTTGGTCATTTTCAATCCGGACTGTTCTTTTCAGCTACATTTTTCCGTGGGCTGTCAAAAGACACAGATAAGAGTTGACCCTAAGTCAGACAATTTGTCCCAAATCCCTCCCGCCTTTTCCTAAGGTGGATGTGTCCTTCTCTTAAGATGACATGGCCACGTCCCTTTCAAAGGGGAAGAAGAAAGCAACCACCAAAGACTACCAAGGTTCCTGCTTTGTGACTTTCCCAGATGGGGTCAGAAAACCTGCCACTGCTTTTCTTCGGCTAATGGAAAACATTTGCGTTCCCTCTGCCTGGTTTTTTCTTAGGATTCTCTTCACAATTTTTTCCCCTAATATATTTCAGGCAACTTTGCTGCCAAAAAAAAAAAAAAATGAGAGGATTTCATAGCACCATCAAGAGTAAGAACACTGGGATGGAAAGGAAAATACTACTATTACTCTGAGTAATAATAGCAACATGATACCTGATAATCATGATAGAATACTTTTTAACTTCCCAGAGCATTTTCAGATTCATGATCAAAGCTGAGCATCACCATACTAGGTCTCTTGCTTCTTTTCTGGATGAGGACACTGAATACTAAAAAGGTGAAATACTTTTTGCCCAAGTCACACCCAGATCCAAGGGAATCCAAAGCTGGTATTGTTTCCACAATACTTTGCCAGGCTAACTTTGATCTTTTAAAGGCTCTATTCAGAATCTCATTTATTCATTTCACTTTTCACTCAGACACAAATTTTAATATCTCAAAAGAAAATATTTACTGAGTTAACACCTCATTTTTCCAAAGTGATCACTGGGTGGTCAACTTCCACTACACAGAACTCGGTTTAAGACCGAGAAACAAATAAAAATCCCAGCCTCTAAGCAATTAGGAGACACCACCAAGTCCCTTCTCTAAAAATCACCAGAGACCTTCAGGCCTGCACCCAGAAGCAATTTCTCCTTTTGAAAGAATTCTAACAAGCTTCATTATCTTTGCTGAAAGACAGGTGTGCTGGCCGCAAACCGGGTGGTGGGGGTAGGGCGAGGGGGGGTGGAGGCAGGAACAAACCCTAACAATGTGAAAAGTGCCAGAACATTCAGTCCAGGGACAAAAAGCCTCAGGACATAGCCAATTGCCCTTAAGACGCCAGCTGTTAAACAACAGCAATTCTCTGATTGGCCTGATGAGAATCATCAGAAGCTTATGAAATCCAGAATACCAGGCCCTGACCCAAAGCCTGCTGAATTTGAATCTCCTGAGAAGGAGCCTGAGAATCTCTATTTCACTCTAGATGGGTTTCTTAAAATGTTGAAATAGTAGAAATCCCCCAAGTAAGTTATGACTCCTCAAATACTATGTACTGGTTGAACTGACACAGTAGGTAGGGTGTCTCCATAAATACAACTGCCTACACAGAGCAGAAGTCCTTGACTATGGTCTCATTAGCATCATGATGTGTGACCACCTGGGCTTGCGAGCCCAAACCACACAAGACGGGAAAAGTAAGAATCAAAAATTGACAGGAAATCAAAAAGGGCTAAACGTGGAAAAGTCTCCCACCAGAGACAGCTATACCTCCATGGTATATCTCAAGTATGAGAGGAAGCTGGGGAAGAAGGAGCTAAGGGGGGGGGGGGGGGACCCAAAACCCAAAACAAAAAGACCTTAGGCCTTTTGGACGATGAGGAAATAGAAGTTTTCAGCCATTCTGGAAAAGTCAGCATGGCTTACCTATCCTTCTGTAGGCCAAGCCATGCAAGGTGCTTGGCTGGACAGTTTACCAGTTACTGAATGAAAATCTGTTTCTGCATTCTGTGGTTCACAGGGTAGATTAAATTATCAAAACTGAGTTATTAAAAACACATATTTAGTGAATATAACAAAAGAGTAATAAAAAGGGGGAAAGTTACCTGTCGGGCTTGTTTGTTTGTGGTTACAGGTGAACTTTGAACAACACAGATTTGAACCACACGGGTCCACTCACACAGATTTTTTTCAATAAAATACAGCAGTATTATAAATGCCTATTCTCTTCCCTAGGATTTGCCTAAGAATGTTTTCTTTTCTCGAGCTCACTTTATTGTAAGAACAGTTTCTAATACATACAACATACAAAATACGTGGTAAATTGATGTTTACGTTATCAACAAGGCTTCTGGTCAACGGCAGGCTCTTAGGTTTTGGGGAAGTCAGAAGTCATATGCATTGTTCAATGATCAACTGTACTATACATTTCAAGAGGCAGGTTAAAGGACACATTTGGCCAAGGAAAAATCTAGCTAGTTTCTTGGCATATTGGGTTAACTTTAGTAAGAGCATTTACTTTCCCTCCAGAATGAATACCAATATAAGCTAATTGTCAGCATTAATTCTTTGGTCAAAACAAAAAAAAAATCTAACAATTCATGATGAATAGTCTAACAGAAGGAATGATGGAACGACTGGGTTTCTACATCACAGGATGTCTACCAGCACAGAATCATAAAGCTGTTAGTGCCAGAAGAGGTCTAAGAAGATGATTGTGTACCTTCCCTCTATTGCAATAATAATAATAATAACCCAGGCCCAGAAAAGTCAAGCAAATTTCTTCAAAGTTATGCAGCGACAAAGTGGCACTCCAAGGCCAGAACTCCCGTTTGTAAGCTCATCACTTTTGCGGTGACTCACGGAGGTAATGTACAATGAAGAGCTAAGCAAAGTGCATGCATAAGGGAGACACTCAACAAACGTGTCAATTCCTCTCTGCCAGAAATCTGTCACAGAATGCTGGGTGGCAGCTTTACACATTAGATGTGATCCTGCCCAACCAGTCATTTTACCAATGGAAAAAAAAAACAAAAAAAAAAAACAAAACGATTGAGATCCATCCATAGAAAACCAACTTGTCCACAAGCACACCACCAGATGGTGGCATTGGTCAACCTGGAACCTGAAGCTTCTGGCTGTAAGAGTCCTGATCTCTTCACTATACCACACTGCCTCCCTTCCAGAGAAAAGTGAGTAATTTAATAATAACACAAGATGATGTTATGTAGCCCATATACGGAACCAGTTCTAGGATTTTATCCATTTAACTGAAAATCAGAAAAGGCCAAGAAGGGGACCCCTGGGTGGTTCAGCAGTTTAGCGCCTGCCTTCAGGCCAGGGAGTGGTCCTGGAGTCCTGGGATCGAGCCTGCTTCTCCCTCTGCCTATGGCTCTGACCCTCTCTCTCTCTTTCTCTGTGTGTCTCCCATGAATGAATAAATAAAATCTTTAAAAAAAGAAAGAAGAAAGAAAGAAAGAAAGAAAGAAAGAAAGAAAGAAAGAAAGAAAGAAAGGCCAAGAACATTCTAGAACCACTAAATTACACAGCATGGATGCTGAGCATCCAAATTCTAATTTTTTACCTGCCTGAACTTCTTTCCCTGTTTCATCATATTCCACCCATTGACTGTCTTTCCTGGTTGGGAATGGCACATGAGTCAGGCCTTTCAGACTGATGAAGCACCTGCTTCTTCAAATACCTCCCACCCCTCTTGGTATAAGTTCAGCTCACCTACCTTCTGGCATCAAAAACCAAATGAGGAACAGTTTTTTTGAACACAAGAACCTTCCCTAAAGAGGGCTCAGGGTACACTGTGAAGACCAGTTGGCTCAAGACATCTGCTTAGTTTTAGGGGCTGCCTTCTCAGCTAGAGTCAAAATGAATGGAAATCATCCATCTTCAACTTACTGGGCAAATGGGACATTCTCCTTTTTGAAGAGCAGCTCTATGGTCTTCACTGTATTATTACTGAATATTTATTTCATGGTCTCATCTACCTATGATCCTGAGACATGATATACGAAGATAACCACAAAACCTTCTTAAAGGGCTTCAGGTTATAAATCCGTTGCATTTATTTGCCCAAGTCTTGAGAGGTTAAAAAAAAAAACCTTTCACATCCAAGACTTTTTCTGATCCCTACAGCAACATAGCGAAGTGGTCATTCTGCTAACCGTTTTGCAGATGAGCTAACTGAACCCAAAGGATGAAGGACCTTGAGCAAAGTCCACACAGGAAAAGCTGGACCTGCCTAAAACTGCTTAGTCCTCCAAGTGCAAGGGTTGGAAGGAGGCACTCAGTAAATATCTGGGATGAGTGACAGGAAAGAGGGAAAGCAGGGACGTAGAAGCTCAGCCCGGGTTTACCAAATCCCTACATTTTGCTACAACCATGTACTGCCGGTGTTCTTTCTATGGAACCACTGGCCCATGGGGTAAAACAGTGCCCTCAAAAATCTGTGCATTACTTAGTCTCAGAACCAGTTCCAAATCCAAACAACACTGTGGAGCAACAAGACCGTATCACTGACCAGGAGAGTTCAACCACCTTTATCCATTTGCTTTGGCTCAAATGGGTAACTTGGAAATGCAGAGAGGCAGGACCTTCTGCAAACAGCCTCGGGATTTTCTGATAAGAATCTTGAGTTTGAAAGGGAGATGGACTCCAGTCCTGCTCACTGAGAATGAGGCATCGACCCAAATCCCAAATCGACTTCAAGGTGCATCTCAGGGCCTCCCCTCTCTGACACATGGTTTTCTCACCTATGAAATGGAGATAATCTCTTCATAAAGATTATAGCAAAGAGAACACACATTTATATTAAGAAGGGGCTAAAAGAGCTTAGAAAGACAGAAGATGCTCCTCCCTTCTTGCCTGGGAACATCCTCTGCTGCTCTCCTGTCACCTGGTACACCAGAACCAATGCATGAAAACCAGGAGGCGGTACATACTATGTAATTGAAAGGAAAACAAAATCCGTTTCAAAAGGAATGTCACACAAAGATTCTTAACTGTATTTATAAAAGCAATTAGTTGGCAAAGACAGCTGTTCATGAGGAGGTAAACTCCCTTCGGTGTTCTCGGTCACCAGATTCTTTGGGCATTCAAACAAGAGTGGACTTTTATTTTTTGCTAAGAATTTAACATTCCAAGAAGGTACATGAAACAAGTTCAACTGCCTGCATATTTCCACTCACATAACACTTAATGCAGCACATCAGCTTTTATTTTTTCCAGATACAAGGGAGATGAAGCTTGGTATATATTTCTGTGAGAGAATAAACAGAAAACTATGTTTCTCTTTTTTAATATATTAGTGCCCTGTAATCCAGACCATATGATCAATAAACTGTATAAAAATTAAATCATACTGACAGTGTTAGGCAAAAAGTGAACCAAGAAGAAACAGTTTTTTAAGACTGTTGTATAGGAGATATTAAAATCACATGTCGTGTTATTAATTTCTTTTGGAAACCAAACAGAGTTCTTCTGCATATATTTCTCAAGTATTTACCTTACAGTTTTTCCTACTAAAGGCAAGTTAGGCATTAAATTAGTGATGTTGTTTTTTTGGTCTATGCATAGAGGAGACACTGATAATAAGTTACTTGGAAAATGACTTTGTTGACTTTTTTTTTTAATGGCAAGGATATACCCCTAAAAGAGATAGCTATAATGTGCATCATAATAAAATGCAGGGTCCAGTTACCACCTTTTTGAGGTAAACAGAATCATTTATTCAAACAGACCAACAGTGAGTAAATGTAATAAATAGCTAGGGATAGAATGTCAGCTTTCAGGGGAAACACGGGGAGAGTGGGGGCAGATGACCTGAAGTGTGCAAACATAAACGTTACTTGCACCTTCAATGCACAACAGTGTCCCTGGCTAAACTATAGCTGATAGGTGTGTCCTCCTGCAAATTCCTTCACACTTCTTTTCCCATTAATAAGAATGCACCATCTCTCGGGACTGCCTTCTGAAAGCAGAAGAGTGGAAGAGGGGAGGAGAACAATGAAACTGTACAAAGGCTGTCAGGCGTGTTCTAGATTTGCTTTCCTAATCACAAAGTAGGAGGTAGGAGGGTACTCAGCACAGGCCTGGCCGGGAAGAGTTTACCTTACCACCAACAAAAAACACCAGTAAACACTGGGAAGCTCCAGACAAGTTTACAGCAAACAGCTTCAATGTGTTTAGTGTTCTCCTTGTACTCCCCCAGGACCAGGGAGGGCCTTTTAAAAATTCAATAGCTTGGCAGCAGACTTTAAATACTAATCTTCCCACTGTGCAGGATAATAAGCCAGCGGCCCACAGGAAGGCAGGCCCCCCAGTGACAATTCCTTTACATAGCATCTTAATGTCCCATTTCTATGGAGAGGTGGGAGGGGGATTTGCCACCTGAACTAGTCACCTCTTCCCTTCCACAGAGCACAACTCCACCCGCAGCTGTCTCTCTGTACCCAAAGGGGACCATTCCTACCTTTTTAATAATAATTCTAAGCGTCCCATCTTCCTTTGACTCCCAAACTTACTATGGACAGTGCAGCCGAGGGCAGAGGGACCTCAGTGAGGACCTTGCTGCAGAAAGACTCACGAGGTACAAGAGGAGGGTACCCTCGGGCCCCCTACGTCTCGGGTTCGCACAATCTGCACGGACGAATCCATTTCAAAGGGGACTTAGGTCTCCGTGCAGGAGTCTATTTTAAGGGAACTGAATTGGGAACACAGATGTTTCTTCAGTTAGCAGAGTTGGCAAAACAGCTCCTGGACCTAATCCGAGTTCTTAATGCAGGAAGGGGCCTTAGGAGAGCATCTAATTCAAGCCACTCACTCAACTGATGAGGAAACCGAGGCCCAGGAGGCAAGGAGGTGCACACCCTGCAAGCGGCAGAGTAGCAGGGCTCTAGAGGAGAAGTCCTGGGCGCTTTCCATTACACCATGAATCGCTTAAAAAATAATAATAATAATTCTACTCTGACTTCAACCTTGGAACTCCCGTAGATTCGTGTCAATAGCTTCCCCCCGCCCCCGGCAAGCTCATAAATGCTCCTCACGCCCCAGCCCCATTTTTTTTTTTTTTTTTTTTAAGAGCCCACCGGTTCTTCGCACGGGGGCATGCAACTAGTTTGGAAAAAGTTTCTGAGACCGCAGTTAATCGTGCGCCCCAGACACGACCCTGATCTTGGGCTTCCAGTCGCAGCGCCTCAGTTTCCCAATCGGTGAAATGGGGCTCCTCATCCATCCCGCACAGAGTCGGGCCGAGGGCTGCTAGAAACTACGTCCGAGACGCCGCCTACCACCGGCACACAGTAGGCGCCCCGCGCCCGCATCAGGGCGCACCTTCCAGCCCGCCACCTGCGGGGGGAGCCGGGGAAAGCCTAGCTGCAGCCCGGCCGGGCCGAGGCGGCGGGAGCGGAAGGCTGGGGTGTTTACGCACAGCAGGCAGCGGCCCGGCGCCCCGGGAGGTCCTCGGGGGCAGCGAGCTCCGCGCCGCCCCGGCTCACGGTTCCGCCCCCCGCACCTTCCGCGGGACCTTGCAGCGGGGCCGCGCGCCGGTGGCCCGGGGGAGCCTGAGCGCGCCCCCCACGCCCGCTCCCAGGCCCGGGGAAGGGCGGGCGCCGGGGCTGGGGCTGGGGCTGGGGCTGGAGCTGGAGCTGGGGCTGGAGCTGGGGCTGGAGCTAGGGCCGGAGCTGGAGCTGGAGCTGCGGCTGGGGCTGGGGCTGGGGCCGGAGCTGGGGCTGCAGCTGAGGCCGGAGCTGGAGCTGGAGCTGGAGCTGGGGCTGCAGCTGGGGCTCGGGGTGGGGGGGGGGGGGTGGGGGGCGGGGGAGAGCTCACCCATAAAGAGGCAGAAGAGGTCGAGGCAGATGAGCAGCATCCGCTTGCTGCCGCCCTTCCTCGGGTTGTTGTTGAGCGCCGGGCTGCCGCCGTTCTTGCTCTCCGGGGCGATCGCCTTGTCGTACTTGTAGTTCTGCATGGCGCTGGCTGCGGCGCGAGCCTCGGGCCCCGCGAGGACGCCCGGCGGCGGCAGCCACACACCCGCGCGTCCGGCCCGCCTCCCGGCCGCGGCTGCTCGGGCTGCTCGGGCTGCTCGGGGACGCTCCCCGCCGCTCCTCGGCGCTGCGCTCGCGGCCCCCGGGGCGTGCGCGGGGCCGGGGAGCGGGGACTCGCTGGGCGCGCGGGGGGCGCGGGGGCGCGGGGGGCGCGGGGGGCGGGCGGCGGGCGAGCGCTCGGCCACCTTCCTCGGCGGCCGCGCACCTAATGAATGGGGAGCTGCTGCGAGCCCGGCCGCCGCGGAGCGCCTGCCCCAGCTCCCAATTTGTCCTCCTCCCTCTTCCTCCTGCTGCTGCTGCTGCTGCTGCTGCTGCTGCTGCCGCCGCGGCTGCTGTTGTTGTGGTCGCCTGGGTTTGTTTCTGCACTTTTATTGCACGAGGTCCTCTTAAAAAGAGAGAGAGAGAGAGACAGAGGGAAAGAGAGGGACCTCCTTACTTGGCTCCGAGGAGATCCCGAAAGCACAGCCCCTTCCTTAAGCAGCCTAAGACGTAGGATAATTAAGGCCACATTTTTCCCCCACCCCCTTCCAAAAAAAAAAAAAAAAATCCTAAAAGGAAAAGTTACTCTCAAACCAGAGAATCCGGGAGCCCCTAGCGTTCAGAAACACCAAGTTGTCCCAGAAGGAAAACTATGTAAATAAAAAGAAACCTTTTCTTGCTGGCCTTGGGGTCGGACCTAAGTGGAGGCTGGAGAGCGAGCATGCATTTCTCCTCCCTTACAGATCTGGGGCTTTCGAGTATTTATTTCGCTTTGGATCGTATTATCCTGAAAATACCTCGGGAAACGCCCAGCACCAGATTCTGAGGATATGAACTTGAGACACACACACTCTGGAGGCAGACCCTGTTGATTTGAATCCTGGCTGTGGCTCTGTGCCTCAGTTTCCCTATATGTAAATGGAGATATTGGGATATACTCTTTCTCCCAAATACAGTAGTTGTGAAAACTAAGTTAGTTAATCCATGTGAGCATCTAGACCTTGAGACACATACTCTGGAGCCAGACCCTGTAGATTTGAATCCTGGCTGTGGCTCTGTGCCTCAGTTTCCCTATATGTAAGTGGAGATACCGGGATATACTCTTTCTCCCAAATATAATAGTTGTGAAAACTAAGTTAGTTAATCCATGTGAGCATCTAGACCTTGAGACACATACTCTGGAGCCAGACCCTGTAGATTTGAATCCTGGCTGTGGCTCTGTGCCTCAGTTTCCCTATATGTAAATGGAGATACCGGGATATACTCTTTCTCCCAAATATAATAGTTGTGAAAACTGAGTTCGTTAATCCATGTGAGCATCTAGAACGGTGCCAGGCACATAGAAGTGCTATATATAAGGGTGAACCGTGAACTTTATTCCTGTTTCTGAGGTGAAGGCCTCCCAAGCCCTCAAGCCTCTCTGCTGGTTGAGCTGGCCTTAAGTCTGCATGTACCACCATGGGGGGGTGGGGGGTCGGGGGAAGTCCAGCCCAGCAGGAGGGCTCTCTGGAGGTATCATCTTTAGCTTGGCTTCTGGGGCAAACTAATGCTTTGCTTTGGAGGCTGTAGTATTATTTCACGTTATTTTATGTGAGTTCATCTTTCTTCCAGATAGAATGCCATATAAATATCCCCAGGACATGGGTCTTCCGCTACATCTTCTATAGTGCTTACCAGAGAACTGGGCAGACAGTTGACGATAAATGGGTATTTATTCCAGGTGTCTCTTTTTGTGAATCCAGAAATAGAAATAGTTGTAGCTTTTTGATACATTTACACTGACTCTTTATGGGGTTCAGTAGCCCCCATATCCAGCCACCATCAACCACTTGGCCTTTCTAGGACAGTCCTTTGGCACTTCACACCCCTGCCCTCCTACTCCCTCTGGTTATGATGCACCTTTATCCCGTCTCTAGCTGGCAAAATGCTTCTCTTGCTCTAGAGTCCCCTGAAATGTCATCTTCCCTCTGAGCCCTTCCTTGACCCTCAGACAGAATTAACTTCACCTTCAATGCTTTGTTTATAACAGGCTTGTGGCACTGATCACAGTCTGATTTGGTGTTATAATTAGTAAAACTAGTCAGCTCTATGGATTTTCAGCTCCACGGCCTCTCCTCAGTACAGGGGTTTGGTGTCTGCTGAACTAAGTTCAAGTCCAGGCTGTGCAACAAATCCGGCTGGCAAAGAGAGGCAAAATTGCTATCTTCTGGAATCTCCAAGACAGTTTTGGAGCGGGGAGCATCCAGGTGCCTGTCAAACACAGCATTCTCAATTTAAATAGCAGCAGGTAAAAGCCAGGATAACTAAGAATAAATTCCTTAGATAACTTTTCGGTGAGAAACACCTCTCGAAATATTAAAATAGCAGAAACAATGCAATGTGATTATTGACATTTTGAAAGGAATTCAGGGATTCTAGTGTCTTTCTCTTGCCCACCCAACCTTCTTTGTAATTAGTATAATCATCCTTGAAGTTCTAAGTCACCAAACTGTATCTCTGGGACTCCAACCTAAAAGTAAATGCAAATCTTCTGGAAACTGCGGATGCCTCTCCTTTCATTGCTCCCTCCTCCTTGGCACCTGTGTCACTCAGGTGGCTGATTTTAGTCCATTCTATACTACTCTGTTGTATTATTTGAATTTTAGAGTTACTTCCCTTTACATTTCCTGTCTGCTTTTCCTTATCTGTGAAATGACTTTTATTAATTTAAGAATAAACATTTTAAAAGCCAAGCTTTTACTGTAGCTAAATGGTATTACAACTCCTCAATCTTGTTGGTCTCTAAAGTCATTGGGTAACATTGTTAACTTTCACTGGCACTAGATTGAATGGTAGGAACCAAATATTTAGGTCCTTCCGATTGAACTCAACCACTTACTAAGAAGGCTAAAAGTCTGGTGTTCCAGGAGCAGATAAGAGGGAAAATTAATGGATGTTTAAGTAAGTTTTATATTTCCATTTACAGAGCTCTGTGGGCTATTTTTTTTTTCATAACAAAAAGATTATAGTGTTAATTGATGCATATAGCTGTATGCAAACAAGTATTATATTTGGATTAATCTTCAAGGGAAGAGAATACTATAGATACTCATTAAAAATGACTTGAACAAGTCATAAGCACAGTGTCAATATCATTCTTTAGGTAATAGAAAGTCAAACCACCTAACCAGACCCATAAACCTGAAAGCCTCTTTGCTTTAACCCTAAAATGGAACAAGTAAAATGCAGTGAAGCAGAGTCCAGAGTTTAGAATCGTGTCATTTCAAAGTTTAAGTAATTACAATTCCCAGTAAACACAGGTGACCAAAATTCACACCTGAAAATGGCATCTCGTTCACTACACTAGCCTGTAGAAAAACTGGAACATCAGCAGGGATAAATGACTTTTTAAGATTAACTTATTATGTGTGGCAACAACAGCACATCATTCTTAAACAACTGATACCTCCCGAGAGATTTAAATGGCTTTCGTTTCTAAGATCTCTTGTTACTTCATAATTTTATTTCTCTTTCTCTTTAACCCCTAACATTTAATAATTAATCTTTTTTTTTTTTTTTTTTTTTGAAAAGGCCTGAATCGGCTCTGGAAATATTTAGGGGAAAGGTAACTGAGTGCCTTTCCGAGTGAGTGTATAGTCCAAAGGTCAAAGCAAGCCATTGAAATTCACTTAAGAAGACAGATAAGTTTTGGCTCTGAAGTACCCCCTTTATCCAGTTTCTTTAAAACCTGTACACTCCACCTCTGGTTTATACTAAATGAAAATTGCTAGCTTGCTTTTGTAAGTGCTGGATGCAATATCAGGAGTGCTGCTGCAGGAGTGAGTAGAAGCCTCCACAATAATGCACCTAAGAAAAGGGCAGGAAGGAGCAGGGAGTTGAGGTCTGAATATCTTGGATCTCCTGTTTAACCTGAGGCAAGCTGAGCAACTTCTCTGAATCTGTTTTCTCAACTTTTACTTTCGGTTTTCATTAAATTTTGATTTAATTTCTATTTCTCTCTGATTTTGAGGACTAGAACATTAAAAATGAAAGAATACATTTTGAAAATACTTGTTACAAAATAGGCAGTGGATGAATGTTAGTTGAATGTTAAGATTTTAAGCAAAGATTTTATTTCTACGGTACACTTAATTTAAATGCAAATATTCAAGAAGTGTTGATCGACTACTAACTGCGAATATACCATTTAATTTTATTTATCCTTCCCTAAATCCAATGATACCTTGAGATTCTTTATTCCTATTTCTTTTTTTTTAATGTGCAATTTCCTGAAATTCTGAAGTAAATCAAACATGCTTAGTTTTTTAAGACTACTTAGTTACATATTTTTTACCTTCAGGATTGTTGGTGAAACCCAAGAAAAGCCTCTTGTTTAAACTAATCTTGAACAAGTAAGGGTGCATTCATTTTAAATGCACTTTCACATCTATTATTTTATCCTTACAACTCACAGAAGTAGGTGGAGTTGCTTTCATTAGCCCATTTTATAGATGAGAAAACTGGGGCAAGCCCATTTAACTGGCTAGAACTGGTTTTCCCCGTTGGTAAAATGGAAATGATTCTAACCTTAGCTCATGCAGTATAAAATAGAGCCCTTTACAGTTTCTAAAGGTATTTAGGTTCACTGATCTCATTCAAGTAGGTAAGGCAAAGATGGTTATCTTTGTTTTGGAAATAAAGGTACTAAAAAAAAAAAAGAAAGAAAGAAAGGTACTGAGTTCTGGAAGGAAAGGAACTTAGTTTAAGGTTGAAGGTAAGGAGATTTTAGAAGAACCACTGGAATCCCAAGTCTCTTCATTTCTTAACCAAGATTCTTTTCTTTATATCACAAGATCTCCCCCTCAAAGGTGCTCAGACATTTCTGCTTCTTAATGGTGGGTTTACAGAGTAATTTAGGACTGCAGAATTAGCCTCCTGTCTTTATTGAGAAAGCAGAGCAGTTTGATTTTGTTTTGTCTTTTCTTACAGACTCCGAAAGGAACAACATTGTTGTACCACGTGTAGCAGAAACAGAAGATGTGGGCTCATTATTTGTTGAGCAGTTATTTGCTACAAAACCAGAGTTTTAAGAACACAAAACAGTAGTGGTACTGACTGACTGTAAAGCAGCCTGGATTGATGTCAGTATTTTTATCTTTTTACGACCAGTAGTCTTTTCTTTAGCTAGAAATTAGGACAGTTAAGAGCTGACCTCATAATAATTTAAACAATGTTGTTATTTAGAATAATAGAATCTAGAATGGATGAGGCATTTGCAAATAGCGATGTTGCAGGGTTGGTCTCTGGAAACCTTAAAACGATTGTGGCTGATACCTCAAAAGGAGACGGATGCTGCCACCTTGTGTCATTGTCGAAAAATGCTATGATTCCCAAAGTGTGAAATTGTCCTCCATGGGGGATGGGGAATGACTGGAAAGTGAATCCCAAACTTTTATATCATGCATGAAATAATAATAGTCAACAATTATTGAGATTTTCCTGACCTAGGTGTTTGTAATTCATGCAGCATAGGTGTTTACTGAGTATCTACTATGTACCAAACACTCTTTTAGGAGCTAGGGGTACAGCCATGAACAAAGCAGACAAAAATTCCTGTCCTCATTGAGCTTTTTAGGCCTCTGATTATTTTATATGTATACACCTATTTAATATTCTAAACAACTCTATGAGGAAGGTTTTCCCATTTTATGGGTGAGGTTACTGGGCCACAAGAAGATGAAGTAACTCATCTAAGATTACACAGCAACTGGGGGATAGAGCTTGGATTTGAACAGGGGCAGTCTGATACAAGAGCCATCAGGACTTTTATCTTGAATCTATGTGGTGTAAACTTTGTCCTCTGACTAATGTACACAGAGATTAGTGGTTGCCCAAGAGGTACTTTAGCTTGTGTGTCTGGGAGCAAGAGGTAGAAGGTTTTATGTGTGTGTTTATATACACATATGCACATTTATGCATGTTATTCGCTAAATTCATATATGTACATATTCTGTATACAGATGTACTATATGAATATATGTATATTCACTGTATATAAATATTTATTCACTCATTTAATCACTCATCAAATTTTCATGAGCACCTATTCTATACTAGAGTTCATGGAAGGTGCTAGAGATAACCAAATTAAAGCCTATGCTCTGGGCAGCCCAGGTGGCTCAGCGGTTTATTGCCGCCTTTGGCCCAGGGCGTGATCCTGGAGACCTGGGATTGAGTCCCATGTCGGGCTCCCTGCGTGGAGCCTGCTTCTCCCTCTGCCTGCCTGTATCTCTGCCTCTCTCTCTCTCTCTGTGTGTCTCTCATGAATAAATAAATAAGATCTTAAAAAAAAAAAAAAAAACCCTATGGTCCCTTTCTTCAAATGACTCATTTTTAGTAGGAGAAAAACATAAACAAATGCTTGCAATATTATCATGGCACTTACCACATTTTACTGCAGAGACTTAGTTGGTTTCTCCAAAAGACAATCATCTCCTTCGTGTCTGGCATGGTACATAATAAGCCTTTAATAGGAGTTGTTGAATGAATGACTAGCTGACAGTTGTAAGCTCCACATTCAGCCATCAAGGAAAGTTTCATGCAGCAGATAAGTCATGGCTACATTATTAAGTTGGAAAAGGTATGTGATAACTCAAGTACATAGAAACAAAAGTGTAAAACTTCTACTTTGCCCCATACATGAAACTTAATCCTAGATGAATCATTGACATAAAAATGAATGACAAAACACAGCTTTTAGGATAAAGCAAAGGAGAACATATTCAGGAACTTGGAATAAGCAAAGATTTCTCATATAGGAATAAAAAGCACTAATGACAAAAGAAGAGATATAAATTGAAGCTCATGAAAATTCAGAACTTATATGTATAAAGTACATCTGACATTACCACACAATGGTCGGCATACTAAATTTATCCTGCTACATAGCTTTGTACAGCCGGGGAGCTCAAAATGGTTTCTACATTTTCGCAGGGTTGAAAAAAGTCAAAAGAACCATATGTAATGATATGGGAAATGTACATGAAATTCAACATTTCAGTGTCCATAAATAAAGTTTTATTGGAATACAACCATGCTTATTCATTTAATGTATGGCTGTCTACAGCTGCTTTTGTGTTACATTAGCAGAGTTGAGTAGTAGCAACAGAGATCACAAAGGCCTGCAAAGTCTAAAATAATTGCCATCTGGCCCTTTATAGAAAAAGTTTGCTGATGGCTAAAATACACAAATGAGAAAATGGAAAGGCAATTAGGGTGGATTAGGAAAAGACATATATTTACAAAGAGGATTCATATCCAAGATATATAAAGGACTACAAATCAACTGGGAAAATACAGAAACCCCAATTTTTTTTAAAAAGTTGGTTGGAGGGGAGAAGGGGTGCCTGGGTGGTTCAGCCGGTTAAGCATTCGACTTAACCGAGCAATCTTAGCTTGGTTCTTGATCTCAGAGTCATGAGTTCAAGCCCCATGTTGGGCTCCATGCTGGACATGGAGCCTACTTAAAAAAAAAAAAAAGTTGAAAGGAGGAAGAAAAAGCCTTCAGTAAGCACTCCATAAGAGGATATACAAGCAAAGACAAAATACTCACTGTCATTAGTCATTAAAGAAATGCAAATTAAGACCCAATTAAATGTCACTATCTATTTATCAGAATACTACAATGAAAAATCCTGACACTGTCAAGTGTTGGTGAGGATGGGAACTAGCTGGAGTGAAAATTGGTATAACTACTTTGGAAAAGCCTTTGGCAGTATGTGCTAACACTAAACATATGCCTATCCTATGGCCCAGTAATGACACACCTAGGGATGTGCCCAACAAAGGCAAGGGCATAGGTCCACCAAACACTTGTATGAGATGATTCCTAGCAGCTTTATTCATGGTAGCTCACAAATGGAAGTAACACAAGCAACCATCCAAAACAGAATGACTATATTATGTATTACACAGTAGGATAATATGCAGTGTTGAAAAGGAATGAACCGCCTCTACACTGAGGAGCATGGAATCTCTCAAACATAATGTTTAAAAAAAAGAACTGATATGAGAATGCATACCATATTGCTTTATAAGAGTATGAAAACAGGCACCTATTCTATGGTGCTACAACTCAGAATAGTGGTCACCTTTGGGGAGAGGTTATTGACTGGGCAGAGGTACGTGAAAGCTTTCTGGGTGCTTGATTTGGGTGGTGCTTACATGAGCATAAACATATATAAAATTTGATAGTACAAAATCAATATATGGACATAAAAGTTTTATACTTCCCTGCTTGTATGTTATGCCACAGTAGAGACTTAAACTATAAAAAGATAGCCAAAGTAGGAGAAAATGAACTAAGGAAGGGAACTGCTCTGTATGGTTTGGAGGGAAAGAGGGAGAAATGGAAGAATTTCTTCAATTTTCCAGATTGTTATCATTAATTAAATTTATCTATTTGATGTTTGGCCAACAGGCAGTTTTAATAACTATTCTGAAAATTTAACTTACGTAGGTTTCCCAGCTCCAAAACAGTTGCCAATGCCACCTTGCCTTTGGACCACATGAATGGCTATGGCCATATGAACATCTCACCCTCAGATCGTTCTTAGTCATCTTCTGCACTTAGGCCTGCATAGGCACTGCCTTCCCAGAACATGCATCTACAAGACAACTTTTAACCTGGAAAAAAAAAAAAAAAAAAAAGATGGAGAATGTGAGGGAGCCCATAATGAAGGCAAAGTAGAACTAAGACATCTTTACTGAGTATAGTGGACTGGAATGGTCACCTATAAAAAGATATGTTGATATCCTAATTTTTAAAAATATTTTATTTATTTATTCATGAGAGACACAGAGAGAAGCAGAGACATAGCCAGAGGGAGAAGCAGGTTCCATGCATGGACCCCAATGTGGGACTGGATCCCAGGACCCCAGGATCACGACCTGATCCGAAGGGAGACGTTCAACCACTGAGCCTCCCTGTTTATGTCCTAATTGTCAGAACTTGTGAATGTGATCTTATTTGGAAGAAGGGTCTCTGCAGATGTAATTAAGGATCTTGAGATGAGATCATTCTGAATTATGCAGGTGGGACCTGAATCCAATGACAAGTCTCCTTCTCAGACACAGAAGAGAAAACATGGGCGACATGCAAGAAAAGACCCTGTGAGGGTGGAGGCAGAGATGACATTGATGCAGACAGAAAACACTGGGGCAGCCACCAGAAGCTGGAAGAGTCCAAGAAGGGATTCTCTCCAAAAGCCCTCACAGGGAGTGCAGTCAAGCTGGATTTTGGATTTCTGGCCTCCAGAACTGTGAGAGAACACATTTTTGTTGTTTTATGCCACCCAGTTTTTAGTAATCTGTTGAAGTAGCCCTTACAAATGCATACACTGTTGTTTATGTACCCATTTGGTGACATTTGGGTTGCTTCTATTTCTTAGTTATTACAAATGAGGCTGCTAAAAACATTTGAAGGGATTTTAGCCTTTACAAGAAGTAAAATGAAAGAAACTCACTTTTAGAGCTGGGACCAGAGGAGTGGCGACCTGACTTAAGTTTTAAAAGAATCATCATGGCTGTTTGAGACTAGACTGGGTGTGGACAAAGGTAGAAGCAGACCTTTGGAGACCATTACAAGTATTCTGAGAGGGGAACAGTGTGGACTGATTTAAGGTGGTAATGGTGGAGTGGAGAAGGTGGTGAGAGAGATCAGGTTCTGGAGATATTTCGAAGGTAGAACCAATCGGATTTGTTGACAAAATGGATAAGAGGTGGGAGAAAAAGAGAGACATCAATAATGACTCTGAGGTGTTTAGCCTGAGTAACTGGATAGATAAAGTTGCTTTCAACAGAAAGGAGAAAGACAGAGTGAAGCATACCTGTGGAGGGAAGATCAGGAGCTCAGGTTTAGACACATAAACTTAAAAATATCTATTATGTATTCAGGATGTTATGTGGACAAATAAGTATGTTTTGTAATTTTATTACACTAAATAGCATATTACTAATTTAATTTATTTATTCAGTAAATAATTAGTGAATTTTATGTAAGGCACAACTGTGGATATCCAATGAAGATAATCTAACACTGTTCATGTCTCAGACAGTATTCTACGTATTACCAGTCATCAGCGAAAGCAGTATGGAGTCTGGAGACATGAGTATTAGTTCTTTCTCTGCTCCAAATCATTACCTGATCTTGGGCAAGTATCTTCATTAATCTGTGCCTCAGTTTCTTTGACTTTAAAATGGGGGATTGTACAAGATGATAGTCAAGATGCCCTCCACCCAGCCCTAAAAATTCTTCAATTTGCTCATCTAATTGAAACCTATTTTTCCTCAGGTGATATCATTTCCTTGGAACTTTCCTGGAAAAGGCAGCTATTTTTCCTTCTTCTGGTAATTCACGGGACAAAGAAAAAGTTGGTTGGTTTATAGATAGACAGTCCCAACTTACAATGGTTCAACTTATGATTTTTCAACTTCATGATGAGATGAAAGTGATATGCATTCCGTAAAAGCATACTTCAGATTTTGAATTTTGATCTTTTCCTGGGCTAGCTGCACATAGTACGATGCTTTCTTATGATGCTGGGCAGGAGTGGTGAGCCACAGCTTCCAATCAACCCCGGGATCACAAGGATGAATACTCAATACTCTTACAACCATACTAGTTTTCCTTTCTGTATAGAATTCAATAAATTACATGAGATATTCAATAGTTTATTATAAACACCTTATTTATGAAATAAGCTTTATGTTAGATGATTATGTCCAGTTGTAGGCTAGTGTAAGAGTCTGAGCATGTTGAAGTTAGACAAGGCTAAGCTATGATGTTCAATAGGATATGCATATATTTGTTAAGATTTATTTATTTATTTATTCATGAGAAACACACAGAGAGAGAGAGAGAGGCAGAGACACAGGCAGAGGGAGAAGCAGGCTCCATGCAGGGAGCCTGGCGTGGGAATCGATCCCTGGTCTCTGGGATCACTCCCTGGGCCAAAAGCAGGCGCCAAACTGCTGAGCCACCCAGGCGTCCCTTAAATTTTTCTTTAAAAATTAAATGAATCTGGGATCCCTGGGTGGCGCAGCGGTTTAGCGCCTGCCTTTGGCCAGGGCGCGATCCTGGAGACCCAGGGTCGAATCCCACGTCGGGCTCCCAGTGCATGGAGCCTGCTTCTCCCTCTGCCTGTGTCTCTGCCTCTCTCTCTCTGTGTGTGGCTATCATAAATAAATAAAAATTAAAAAAATTTAAGTGAATCCTTAAAAATTATTATTGTAAGAGTAATATGTATGTAATGTAGAGAAAAATGAAAATTATATTGCCTCTGCTAATTTCTCATAACTCTATACTCACCTGTCTGGTATGGCATTTGTAACATTCCACCAGTTATTACAGTTATTTGTGTGCTTAGAGATGATATATTTCAGGAGGTCAGTAATTGTGCTCTACTCATTTTTACAGTTCCCATAGTATTAGTTCAATGCCTTGTCAATGACAGCACCCCAGAAATGTATACTGAATTAATAAATGAGTCAACAAACCAACTATAATAATTTTTTTAAAAATTTAACATACAATAAAATAAAATTTCTCTTCTGATGTCTGTGGGTGGTTTTTGCTCTTTTGAGCTTTTATGTAATATTGTTATATCTCCTTTGATTTTTTAAAATATTTTATTTATTTATTTATTTATTTATTTATTTATTTATTTGAGATGTGCATGAGTGGTGGGGGTTGGGGGATGCAGAGGAGGAAAGAATCTCAAGCAGACCATCCCCTGAGCATAGAGCCTGACATATGGCTGGATGAGGGGTTAGACCTTACAACCCTGAGATCATGACCTGAGCTGAAACCAAGAGTTGGTTGCTTAACCAAATGAGCTGCCCAGGTATCCCATACCTGCTTTAATTTTATACACACCTATGAGGTCATTGAATTTCTTCTGGCATAGGCAAGATATTCCTGACTTTTTTAAAAAAGTAAATAATGGAAAAATTATAGCATTTATATTCAGCATTTTGAATCCCAAGTGTGTCGCTAAGTGGTTATGTGACTTTTTGGTCAAGTTGCTGTGTCTCCCGAAACCTCAATTCCAGATTTGATACACTGAGAATCGCAGATGTTATACCCAGGTTGGTATGGGAATACAATGGGATAATGAATGTGGAAATCCTTTGAAGACTGAAATGATTCTTTTTTTTTTTTTTAAGATTTATGTATTTATTAGAGACAGAGAAAGCACAAAGTGGGGGAGGGACAGAAGGAGAGAGAATCTCAATCAGGCTCCATGCTCAGCCCCCACTCAGGGCTCAATCTCATGACTCTGAGATCATGACCTGACCCGAAATCAGGAGTCAGACGCTCAACAGACTGAGTCACCCAGGTGCCCTTGAAGTGACTCTGTTGAAAAATAATCTTTAAAATATTCTGAGAAGATATACTATTATTATGTTATTTATACTATTAAAGTGATCAAAGTTCTTCAAAGTCTGCTAGAGTTTAGCAGACTCCTCGTTCAATGCTAGGACTTGATAGGAATGTGAGTTCAGAGGTCTGCTCTGGTATTTCCAAAGAAGACAGAGAACTATTCCTGTAAAACATTTGGGAATGTATGTAATATTAGGGCCACTATGTGTGGCTGCATGATTTCAGAATCTCCATTCATGTGCGTCTCTGTGAAGCCCCCTGACTCTGTGTAGCAGGATGGTCATGGTTCACCATGCAGTTACAAAATGAATGGAAGGCCTAAGTGTGGAACACCTAATAAATTCCATGAGTGTTTCAGGAGATATATTAATAATGAATTCCTAAACTGTCTACATTACTCTTTATCATTACTAATAGTAAAAACATGAAGAAAAAGTGTTGAGACAAATATAAGAAGACATTACATTAAGACATTACATTACATTAAGAGGATACAGGTAACTAGAGATAAAGTGAGAGGTGTGGATATAGACAGATGCATCCTTCCTTGGCCTAAGTGCTTCCCATCATTTTATTAATGTAAGTCTGGGTCTCATTCTTCAATAAGAGGTGTTTCAAAACAAAGGTACAGTCATACTGTGTTAAAAAGTCTATGTCTCAGTGCTGTAGTTTTCATCTCCATGACTTATTTATTTTGTTGTTTTTATTTATTTGTTTGTTTATTTTTATTGGAGTTCAATTTGACTTATCTATTTTGTAACTGAAGTTTGTACCTCTTAATCCCCTTTATCTAGTTCACCCATCCCCCACCCCCCTCCCCTCTGGTAACCACCAGTTTGTTCTCTGTACTTAAGTCTGTTTTTATTGTGGTTTGTCTCTTTTTTTCCTTTGTTCATTTGTCTTGTTTCTTAAATTCCATATATGAGTGAAATCATATGGTATTTGCCTTTTTCTGCCTGACTTACTTCACTTAGTGTAATATCCTCTTGGTCCATCCATGTTGTTGTAAACGGCTAGATCTCATTAAGATTGCGATAATGTGGTCTGGTGTCAGATGATGACTACATTTATTGTGGTGAGCACTGAGTAATGCAGAGATTTGTTGAATCATTTTTTTGAACCTGAAACTAACCTAACATTGTATATTAATTATACTTCAATAAAAATTATATATCCCAATGAACAAACCATAATATCTAAAAAATACATGCAAACATATTACATAGGTATTTTTAAATACATAAATACTGCACTACACAACTTTTCTTATGTGACATAACTGTTATGCTTACTTAATAGTTTGTCTCACCAATGTAGCTATTCATTCAAATAAACATCAATTGAATATTGACTCCTGTTAAGTCCTAGGAATAAAAATTCTCCTCAAGATGCTCACAGATATTCACTGTGGGTCCTAAGCCTCCCAAGAAAGCATGCAGTAAACTGTAAATGTGATTATGTGGAATCTAGCATGCGGGTGTTTAAGCCTCAAAAGTAAGAGGAAGAAAGAGGAAGGAAGGAAGGAAGGAAGGAAGGAAGGAAGGAAGGAAGGAAGGAAGGAAGGAGAGAGAAAGAAAGAGAAAGAAAGAAAGAAAGAAAGAAAGAAAGAAAGAAAGAAAGAAAGAAAGAAAGAAAGAGATCATCCCTAATTTCATGGGGGTAAAATCAGCTTCAGGTAGGAAAGAATTAAGACACATGAATCAATTTGGGGCTGAAGTTGATCTTTCCATAAGAGGTATTGTTTCAAGTAGGACTTACTATCAAATGTGTTTCATCCCAGCCAACAGGAAAAAAACTCATAAAGCTCTTTGTGAGCCAAATAGAAAGCCATAACTGCTGAAAGGAGAGACCCTTTTCATTCCTGGCCATGGCCACTGACACCAGGAAGGGATGAAGCAGCACTTCAGGAATAAGCCCACCAAGGGCCAAAGCAGCAGGACCACCAAGATGAAAACTACATCGAGGAGCCCAGGGAAACAGGCGAATGCCTGGAGACCTGGAATCCTAGCCACTTAACTAGGAAAGGATAATAATATTAAAAGTAGTCCCAGGACACCTGGGTGGCTCAGGGGTTGAGCTTCTGCCTTTGGCTCAGGGCCTGATACCAGGATCAAGTCCCACATAGGGCTCCCCATAGGGAGCCTACTTCTCTCTCTCTCTCTCTCTCATGAATAGATAAATAAATCTTAAAAAAAAAAAAAAAAAGGTAGTCCCATAGTAACAAGAAGGAAAGTTTGCATAAAGAGCTTTTGTTGTCTCTCAGTCTCTTATAAGAATGCTAAGCCTGTTTACCTTAATAAAATAAAAGGTCTTCCCTTTTTTATAATATTATTTAAACTCAATTTCCCATTGTTTTTAATTCAGCTAGTATGATAGTAATAAAGAAGGCATTATTTTGTAGTTGAATCTGGGCAAGGTATTTTGTCTGATGCCCTAAACTTTGGGTTGGAATGGAGAAAACTATCCCAGGGTAGTCACATGTTAAAGTTTATGTATGCCCTTGGACATTCTTTCTAGTCATCCTCCTAGGATAATTAGTAGTTACTCAGATTCCAGCATTTGATACAGAAACTCTCTCTTAAAGTAGGGAAGGAAACTCAGAACAAAATATTAGGGCTAATGTCTGAGGAAGTTTCTTAACCCTTAATAGGCATGTGTTTGAGGTTTTAATTTTGGAGGAAAGTGCATGTCTTCCCTGAATTACCTAAATGATTCACTTGATTACACTTACCTAAATGATTCACTTGATTACACTTGATATTGCGAGTGTGGAGTCAGATAGGCTGTAGTACTTGCTAGCATGTGTGATCATGGCCAAGTTACCTCAGCTCCCTGTCCTTAAATTTCCTGATCTGTAAAATAAGAAGAGTTAGCTTGGTTTTATAGTGTTCTGGCACAGATAAATATAGAATGTACATTGAAATAAAATGCTCCGTTCATGGTAACTGTTTTATAATTCAGTACTGTTTCACGTTTGGTAACTAATTGAAATGCTCGAATTTCTAAAATGTATAGACAAAAGAGAAAAATAAATGTATTATTCTGTATCAGGTAAATAGATACTTTGAAACAAAAAGAATGAAAGACAAAAAACACAAGACTGAGAGCTCATGTAAGCCAATAAAAATCTTTGTCTGAAAAAGCTTGAGAGGTTGTCTAAATTTTTCCTAGGCTTTGTCATCTGACCTCTAGATCATTTGATCGCATCTAAGCAGGAGGAAGGGTGATAGAATCTAAACCCCTCCTCTTTGCAATGTACAAGTTGCAAAACTGGTCTGAGGCTTGGGATTGGGAGGCCAGGACATGCAAGCACAATGGAATTAGCGATTTGCTATGAAGTTGTATCCTACAGATCGTCTTACAGGGGATGATGAAAAGCTGAGGGCAATTAACAATAGAAAATTAGCTGTGAAGGCCAAAGAGCATCTTTGGTATCCTAGAGACCCCTTTTCTCTTGTAATGAGAAGCAGAAAAAGCTAAAAACTAAACTCAGAATTGAATAGATTTCCTAGCTTCAAAAACAATTGAATACATAATGCAAGAAGATCTATTATGCCACTGTCAGGGCCCTGGTTGGGAAACCTGGGAATCCTGACACATGAAATAAGGATATCTGCATATTTCTTGAAGATTTTTGTTCTACAGACTTACCTAAATCCTCAGAGCCTGCAAAGGTAGCCTACTTCTCCTCATTATGAGTAATACTGTCTTCATAGAGGAAGATATTCTAGACACCTTTCCTCCACAGTGCAACTGGGCCCAAACCACCAAGTTAATAGGAGTGACAGCCGCGTTCATGTTGAGCCTGATAAGGGAGAACAGGGCCTATACACCACAGGAGCTGTGAGAATCAGATTTTCCACATGGAACCAAGGCGTACCTGAGTGACTGGATCTTGAGAATATCTTATCAAAGGGGCTGAAACTTAAGACTGAATAAAGTAGAGTTTATTGATTTGGGGGAACTCTCTTGAGATACTGGGTTGAGTACCCTTCCAAGACACTCAACGGACAGTACAAATTCAATGCAACACTGGCAGAGGAAAGCGGTGGCTTATGCTGAACTAAGTTGAAATGCTTGAATTTTTGTAATTCAATGAGCAGAAAGAATGCAAAGTTCAGGCAATGAGCACACTTGAGTAGACCTATCATGTGAGGCTGAAAAACCCATCAGAGGATTTTGTTCCATGGAAGTCCCATGGATCATGCAATTTACCAAGGCCATCAGGTATAGGTCAGTGAGAAGCATCAGCATCACTAAGAAGTCTAGTGGTGGCTCTCTTGAAGACAAATAGTAGTATTTAACTACCAGAAGCCAATGGTTCACAATGATCGTAATGATGGGCCAAACCCTTGGCCTGCAGGGTTGTAGAGATGGTTAGTAGATCACAGTGTCCCTAGGGCAATATCAATAGGCAAAAAAAAAAAAGGCTGCTTTATGTCTCCAATCAAAAGAAAGCAAGAATGGATATGGAGCACCTGGGTGGCTGAGTTGGTTTAGCATTCAACTTTTGATTTCATATCAGGTCATGGTCTCAGGGTCATGAGATCAAGCTCTGCACTCAACATAGAATATGCTTGAGATTCTCTCTCTCCCTCTTCCTCTGGTCCTCTCCCTGCTCACACACTATCTTTCTATAAATAAACAAACAAACAAACAAACAAACAAACAAAATCTTTAAAATAATAATAATAAAAAAGAAAGAAAGAATGGATAAACAGAGGACTGCAGAAAGTTTTCTTAATAAAAATTCATGATTCCTTGTTCAGTTTCTAGACCTGTGCCAGGTACAAAATTTGGGTCCATTTTATCTTATTTTTTATTTTTTAAAATAATTTATTTATTTATTCATGTAAGACACACAGAGAGAGGCAGAGACATAGGCAGAGGGAGAAGCAGGTTCCCT
The DNA here is from genome assembly GCF_011100685.1 of Canis lupus familiaris. Taxonomy (NCBI): domain Eukaryota; kingdom Metazoa; phylum Chordata; class Mammalia; order Carnivora; family Canidae; genus Canis; species Canis lupus. Next base: position 53,369,573 of record NC_049226.1, on the reverse strand, counting down.
GTGGGGAGCCTGATATGGGACTCGATCCCAGGACTCCAGGATCATGACCTGAGCCAAAGGCAGACACTCAACCGCTGACCCACCCAGGTGTCCCTGGAGTCCATTTTAGTATAGGTGCAAGTCATAAGATAGAAACTACACTGTGATTTAAACAAGGGAAGTTCAATGTAAAAAAAATGATAGAAAAGTAACTATAAGATATATATAGACCTTGGAGCAGAGAAAGAGTAAGCAAGGCAGGGACAAACATATACAGGAGTTCAGACCTCACTGGAGAAAGCAGAGTTGCAGTTCACTGGATAGTGAAAAATTCTCTGACTTTTCAGATCAGAGATGGTCTACAGTCACTAGGCATAAGCAAGTCACAACCTGTGGCTGTGCACAGTATACAGAGAAAGCTACTTCCATAAGGGAGCTAAAAATTAATGGGCTTCAGTGTATCTTTTTTCTTTTCTCTGTAAGTGCAGAAATACTTTCAAAAGGATCTGTCCCAAAGGACAGTCCTTAAATGCTTCAGTAATTGTCAAACATCATAGCCACTTAAGTTTCTAAGGCACTTGCTTCATCTAGCAGTTCATCACAATCAACCACAGCTTGATTAATTGTGATCTCATTGTATGCAATGAGTTGTGAGCCACCCACTTCCCATCAGCAATGTGCTCAGCACTGCACTCAGGACCAGGGAATGACCAATCTGATTCCCAAATCCTAACTTTCTGGGGCCATTCTCATCCTCTGTCAGTCTGGGTCCAATCAAGAGACAGAAACCACACTATGATTTATTTTTTTTACTTTTTATTATTTTTTTCACACTATGATTTAAAAAGAGTAAGTACAATATTAAGAATAGTTAGGCTATGATCAAAGAATAAGTATAGGATACAAAGGTACTCTAGGGCTGAAGGGAAAATGCCCAAGGAAGGACAAACTTCTATTGAGGGTGTTTTCCTCCAATGGCTGGGGTTCAGACTTTGTCAGAGAAGGCATGGTTGCAACCCACTAAATGGCAAAGATGTGTGCTGGCTTCTTAGGCCAGAGCTGGTCTAGTTTCTGGACTAGCAGGGAGACAATCATAGAGGATGGTTGCCTGCAGTGGCCAGTGCAAATGGGATGCCTGGAGAGCACAATGTCTATGTCAGTAAAGCCACATCGCTGTCAGGTATGTCTAGAGGAGAGGTAGAGACCAGCAGAAAGAGGTGGGATGCTGGTGCTGGCTAGAGGCTTGGAGGGCACAATATCTGTATCGAGAAGGCCCTGGGAAGATTGTTGGGCTAAGCTTGGAGCATTCCTTGGAACATTCTGGGAGCAAGGCTGGGTCAGCACCACCGACCACATCACTTGTTGACAGCACAGCAGCCAGAATGAGTGGAAGAAGCTCTTTAAAAAAAAAAAAAAAAAGATTTTATTTATTTATTCATGAGAGACACAGAGAGAGAGAGAGGCAGAGACACAGGCAGAGGGAGAAGCAGGCTCCTCCCAGGGAGCCTGATGTGGGACTCGATCCTGGGACTCCAGGATCATGCCCTGGGCTCAAGACAGGTGCTAAACTGCTGAACCACCCAGGCATCCCATAGCTCCTTCTTCCTGTAATATTCCTCTAGCCCCTGACATTGAGAAAGCTTAGCATGTTGCTCACTGTAAAGGATAAGTACTTAAAAGAATTTCATCCATTATCATAGAGTAAGTACTGAAGGGTAAATTTGGAGCTGAGGGGTAATAAATTAATAAGTAGGACACCACTAAATAAAGAGGTGGTTTGTCTCCAGGAAGAAGGACCCTGAAACACCCCAGCAAATATGTACTCATTTCTCCTTGTTCTTTCCCAAGGGATGAATGGCCATTGGCTTGGGTGACTGTAAACTGGGGGAAGAGAAATACCAATACATTTTGAAAACTACTGGAACAGTGTCTAATATTTGACATTGATACTGTGAGGGTTAATTTCATGTGTCAACTTGGCTAAGCTATAGTGCCTAGATGTTTGGTGTACTACCAGTCTATGGTGTGGTGAAGACATTTTTCAGGTGTGGCCTAACATTTAAATTAGTAGACTTTGAGTCCAGCAGATTACCCTCCATAATTCCGAGTAGTCCTCATTCAATCAGTTGAAGAGCTTAAGAATGAAGACTGAAGTCATCTTTAGGAAAAAGGAATTCTTCCCCCAGGCTGCCTGTGGACTTGAGCTACAATAGCAACTGTTCCCTGGGCCTCCAGCCTGCCAGTCTTCCTTGCAGATGTGCCTGTTGCTATAATCACATGAGCCAGTTTGTTAAAATCTCTTTCTTTTGGGACGCCTGGGTGGCTCAGTGGTTGGGCACCTGTCTTTGGTTCAGGTCTGATCCTGCATCCCGGGATCGAGTCCTGCATCGGGCTCCCTGCAAGGAGCCTGCTTCTCCCTCGTCTGTGTCTCTGCCTCTCTCTCAGTCTGTGTCTCTCATGAATAAATAAATAAATAAATCTTTTTTAAAAAAAATCTCTTTCTTTTCACACGCACACACACACACACACACACACACACACTATTATTTTGTTTCCCTGAAAAACGTCAACAAATACAAATACCTAGAAACTCAGGGTCATTGTAAACCTCTGCAGAGTGGATGCAAAAGTAAACCAGGCAATAAGTAGGTTTGTGGCCAAAGTATGGCTTAAAATCAATATATTAGGTATTTGCACTGACCCTGTGGCTTTTTTCTCCAATTCCTGACTGTATAATTGAGATAGAATTACTTGGTATTTGGAGTAACCCTTGGTCTGTAGAGGTAAGAAATATGGTAGTAACTAGGCCAAGTAAAAACCTCTGAAACTGCCCTATCCTCATCCCTAATCAAGATACAAACAACATTGTATCTAAAGGAGTATGGAATGGATTAGTATCAGCCTTAAGGATCTCAAGGAGGCAGGGATGGTGGCCACAACCATATTTCCCTGTATCCAGCCAGTCTAGCCTCTGTAGAAACCAGGTGCTAGATTCTGGAGAATGACAGTAGACCAATGCAGGCTCAACCAAGTAATATCCCCAATTTCAGCTAACATGCTAAACATGGTATCTTCTTTTTCTTTTTTTTTTTTTTCTTTTTTTTTTTGGTAGACTCCAAAAAAAAAGTCTGTGTGGAGCCCAATGTGGGGCCCAAACTGACAACCCCAAGATCAAGACATGAGCTGAGATCAAGAGTCAGACACTCAGCTGACTGAGCCACCCAGGCGCCCCCTAAACATGATATCTTACTTAGAGTTGATTAATTCTGGCCTTAGATACATGGTGTATGGCCATTAACATAAAGAATATATTATTTTCTATCCCAATCAAGATAGAGGACCAGAGGGACGTGTGGGTGGCTCAGTGGTTGAGTGTCTGTCTTGAGCTTGGGGTGTGATCCCAGGGTGCCAGGATCGAGTCTCACATCAGGCTCCCCACAGGGAGTCTGCTTCTCCCTCTGCCTATGTCTCTGCCTCTCTGCCTCTGCCTCTCTCTCCTTAAAAAGAAAAAAAAAGATAAAAGACCAGGATCAGGGCAGCCCTGCTGGCCCAGTGGTTTAGCGCCGCCTTCAGCCCAGGGCATGATCCTGGAGACCTGGGATCGAGTCCCGCGTCAGGCTCCCTGCATGGAGCCTACTTCCCTCTGCCTCTCTCTCTCTCTCTCTCTCTCTCTCTGTGTGTGTCTCTCATGAATAAATAAATAAAATCTTAAAAAAAAAAAAAAGACCAGGATCAGTTCACATGAAATGGACAATAATACACATTCACAGTTTTGTCATTGTGCTATGTTAGGCTATCTGACATTAATACAGTCCAAAGAGATCTGAACTTCTGGATGTTCCCCAAAATATCACATTAATTCATTACAGTGACAGCATCATTCTGATTTGGCAGGATGAGCCAGAATTGACTAGCACACTGGAAGCCTTGATAAAACACATGCATGTACTCTAGTAAGTAGACAATACATCCTGTGATCATCCAGGGAGCTGTCATTTCAGTAAAGTTTTTAAAGCTCCAGTGGGCAGGTACATCCCAGAACATCTCCTCCAAAGCAAAAGACAAATTGATGCATCTTGCACCTTTCCATGTTCGGTGGCTTCAGAGTCACTTTGATTTAGCTGAAACCTTATTCTTTCCAGGCGACCCCAAGCCAACGACAAACACAGTGAATGCATGTTATGGATTGAATGTGTCCCTCACCCACAAGTTACATATTGAAGCTCTCACTCCTAAGGTGGTGGTGCTATGGTCTGAGTATTTGTGTCCCCACCAAATCCATCCATTAAAATACTAATGCCCGATGTGATGGTAGTAGTTAGGGCCTTTGGGAGGTGCTTATGTCATGAAGGGGAGGTCCTTGGGTAACGAAGGTGGAACTCACACAAATGCAATTTCTATTCTTTTAAAAGAGAGAAAACAGAGTTTCCCAGCCCTTTCTGCCATCTGAGGACACAGCATGAGGTCTATGACCCAGAAGAGGGCCCTTATCCAACCATGCTGGCATGCTGATCTCAGGCTCCCAGCCTCCAGAACTGTGAGAAAAAAAACGTGAATTTCTGTTGTTTATAAGCCATCCAGTCTGTGGTATTTGGTTCTAGCAGCCTGAACAGAGTAAGAGAGATAATGTGTGGAGATGAGGACTTTGGCACTAATTAGGGTTCAACTGAGTCATGACCATGGGGCCCTGATAATATGACTAGTGGCCTTAGAAGAAGAGGATGAGAGAAATCTCTCTCTCTCTCCTCACAAATATAGAGGAAAGTCCACATGAGGACTCAGGGAGAAGGCAGCCATCTGCAAGCTGAGAAGGAGTTCTTACCAGGAACTGAACACTGTCAAACTTTGATCTTGGACCTCTTAGCCTCCAGGCTCCCCAGTCTACCAGTGTGTTATGGTAGCCGTAGCACTGGCCATTAATACCCAACCAGAACTCTTAATCTTTGATCTGGAGCAACTCAGTAGGCTGATGAAGACTTAGTCAGATCTGCATTACAGTCTTTATTGGTAACAATTCAAAATATCCATGGTTTGTCATTTTGTTTTTTTTTTAATATAAGCAAATACTAGCACATATATTTGAATCCTCTCCTCCCTTTCTTAGGTAAATGGTAACATACTATGTATGCTTTTTCCTCCCTGCTTCTTACACTTATCAGTATATTCTAAAGATAACTCCACTATAAGACATAGAAATTTTTATTCTTTTTAGACATCTGCTTGGTACTGTATTATACGAAGGTGCACAGGAGGTTCCTTTAATCCCTTATTGTTGACACTGGGTGGCTTTCAGCAATTTTGTCATCAGTTCACCTTTGGGATGGAGTCTCAGAAGTATAACCGCTAAGTCAAAGAGCAAATGTAAATGCACTGTGAACTGGCATTCACACTTTCGTTGGCCAGGAAGCCTATTTCTACTCCTAAATTTGCCATTCTCCTTCAAGGCATCTCTTTCCATCCAGTCAAGTCAGACATCTGGAAATTTCCTCCGACCTTCCTTTTATTTCCTACCTCCATCAAAGTAGACCTAAAATATTGTGTGTGGGGTTTTTTTTTTTTTTTTAAGATTTACTTATTTATTTATTTATTCATGAGAGACACAGAGAGAGTCAGAGACATAGGCAGAGGGAGAAGCAGGGTCCCCACAGAAAGCCCAATGTGGGACTCAATCCCAGGATCCAGGATCAAGTCCTGAGCTGAAAGCAGATGCTCGACCACTTAGCTACCCAGGTGCCCCAAAGTGGGCCTAAAATTAAAATAATTTACCTTCTAGGGATTGGGTTCTCACTTTCAGCCCTGAAATCCAAGGCTTTAATTTGAACTCTTGTAAACTCTTTAGACGTATTCTCTTCAACATTACATTATTAGTGTCTTGGGGCACACATACATTAGAGTGTAATAATAGGAATCTGACATGGCTGGAAGGTCAGAGAATGCTTGCATTAAGAGAATGATTCCTGAACTTACACCTGAAGACCAAGCAGACACTGACTAGAGAAAGGGCTTTCTAGGCAGAGGGGAAGCATAGCCTAAGGTAGTGTGGTAGGAGAGCATGTGAACAATAGGAGGAACTGAAAGAAAGCTAATGAATTGAGGCACAAAGTAAAAGAAAGTAAACTGGAGAGATAGATAGAGACCAGCACATGTGAAGTTTGTAGACTAGATTTGGGATTCCCTGTTTTATTCTAAAAATAGATAGACACCGTTTAAAAAATTTAAGCAACAGGGTGACACAATCAGATTTGGGGATTGAAACCATCATTCTGGCTACCGGGGAAACAAAAATTGGATTAACCCAGGCAAAAGACACTGATAGAGGGTGATGGCAGTGGTAGTGGCAAAGTAGACAGATTCAAAAAATATTTAAAAATAGATTTAACAAAGGGGCATGTGGGTGGCTCAGTCAGTTGGACATCTGCTTTTGGCTCAAGTCATGGTCCTGGGGTCCTGGGATGGAGTCCCACATCGGGCTCCCTGCTCCTGGGGAGTCTGCTTCTCCCTCTCCCTCTGGCACTCCTCCTGTTTATGCTCTCTGACTCTGTCTTTCAAATGAATAAATAAAATATTTAGTTTTTAAAAGATTTTATTTATTTATTTGCAAGAGAGATAGCAAAAGAGAAAGAGAGTATGAGCACCAGTGTGGGAGGGGCAGAAAGAGGAGAGAGAAGCAGATCCCCTGCTGAGCAGGAAGTCCAAGATTGTGACCTGAGCCCAAGGCAGACACTTAGCTGAATGAGCCAACAAGGCATCCCTAAAGAAAATCTCAAAAAAAAAAAAAAAAAAAAATTAACATAAAAGAAACGAATTAAAATATTTTAGAGTCTATACAAAGAGACAAGGCTTAGCAATAGGTTGCTTAAGGGATGTCTCCCCTAACTTTGTTCCTGCTCCTATGACTTCATGAACACTGATCACTGAACTAGGGAATCTGAAGAACAACCAGGTTGGGCAGAGTGGAAGATAGGGTGGAAATCTAGAGTTGGATTTTTGGACATGGTAAGTCTGAAGTGCTTTTGAAATTCTCTTTCTCTCTCTCTCTCTCTTTTTAGTACAAAAAGGTGTTTTTATTAGAGCTCAGGGAAAGGACCTGTGAGCAGAAAGAGTAGCCTGCAGTGCATTTGAAATTCTAAGATAAGATGCATTTGAAATTCTAAGATAAGATTGTAAGCACTAGGTGGGAAATAAAGCAGAAAGGTCTGGCTGATGATATACATTTCTGAGTCACCTGCAAATGACATACTTTGGAATCACGGATCTATATGAGAATGTCTCAGTATGTAATGAGGAGGGGGCAGGCCTATATCAAGTCTTGAGGAAGGACTGATGACATTCACCTTGGGAAAGAGGAAGAGTACAACACAAATGTAATAAAGAAATAGCAGCATGTGGGGGTGGGGACAGGGCATTAAAAGGAAACTGGGGAAGGAATGGTTAAAGGAGAGACTGCTTGGTTGTGTTGATTGCTGCTTGAGGATGGTTTAAAATGAAGCCGTGAAAAATATGATCATTGGATTGAGTAACTGAGTCATTAGTAACTTCCACAAGGTCAGTGTCAGAGAAGTGATGCAGGTGGAAGCCTCATTACAGTTTGTTGAGGAAAAGATAGAAGGTGAAAAAATTGAGATAGCTTTCTCTTCAGAGAAGTTTGACTGGGAAAGCAAGTATAGAAGTGTAGAACCAGCTCGAGGCCAGCATGCAGTAAAGGGAGGTCTTTTAAAGGTAGGAAAGTGTTTTGAATTCAGGTGGGAAAGAACAAGAGGGATTATTGCTTCAAGAAGGAGGGGAATAGGGGTACCTGGGTGGCTCAGTTGGTTAAGTGTCCGAGTTGGGCTCAAGTCATAATCTCAGCGTCCTGGGATCAAGCCCTGCATGGGGCTCCAGGCTCAGCAGAGTCTGCTTCTCCCTCTGACTCTGCTTCTGCCCCTCCCCCTGCTCATGCGCTCACACACTCTCTCTCTGAAATAAATAAAGTCTTGAAAAAAAAAAAAAGAACGGGGGCGGGGGGTAAAAAAAAAAAAAAGAAGAAGAAGGAGAGGACTAAGGAACCAAGCCCCTGAGAAGAGAAGGCCAGAGGGAATTAGATCTTCACTGAGGAATTGGCTGGCGATAGAAGGGACACTTTACCAGATGGAATAGGAAGAAAGGAGATGATGGCAGGCACAGATGGACTTGTTGATCTAGTAATAAGATGATCAAAGAGTGCCCATCTGATGGTGTCTCTTTTCCCAATTAAGTTGGAAGAGATGTTGTTGGGTGAAGATAGCAGTGGGGATGAAAGATTGAGGCTTGAGAGACTGTGTGAAACAGATACCAGAGAACTCGAAAGTGAGCTTATAAGAGAAATGTGGTATGATGATCCCACAATATTGACAGCTCACTTTAACTTGTCAGTTGGCATGACCATTCTTCTGTATTTAACACCTTGTCTTGTAAATTAATGCAAATTGATCTCTGCAAGAGTTTAGTCTGAATTAACCAGATGATGGTTTCAATTCTCCACTTATGTCTTACTCTGGATCTCCCAAAAGCAGAGCTCAAAACAGAGGGTTTACATGCCCTCATTTTATTGAGGAGTACAGTCCCAGAGAAGGAGAGTGAAGGACAAGGACAGCAAAGCAAGGATGGTGGGAAAGCCAAAGTGAAACAGCACATGCTAGTGCTAATTGTTGCAAAGAGCTATTGATTGCTAGATTCAAAGACTGGGTGGGTTCTTAAGAATTAAGACATGCTGTGTGTCAGAACTACCCACTTTGCAGGCCAGGGGGTAGAAAGGAGAAAGATTTTATCCACTGGCTACGATCTATAAGATCACAGACTCAGTCCCTGCACCCTTAGGTTGCATATTCTGGGTGCAAGTGGATCCCTAGTAGGAAGCTCTGGAGTGGGAGGACAGACATGAGAGGCAGGGCAGGAGGTGAAGTGCTTTCAACTTTGGCCCATGTGAACTTTGTCAGAGCTCATACAGAGCTGGCATAAGAAATAGGTACATTCAAAGAAGTATCTTATATAACTTATAATTGGCAATATGACTTACTGATTTGACTAAAGTCAAGTAACTCTTCAGAAACACAGACAAAAATGGAAATGAACTCGCTGTTTCTAAAGGCATTAAGAGAAGTCCTCTCACCTGGATGGTGAGCTGATCTGAAATTTTAAGATGCTTCCCATATAGCAGGAGAATTTCAGGTTTGCTTTGGGCAGACTTACACAGGAAATAATTTTAAAATCGTTTCTATTTTTTAAATTGTTATTATTTTAAAATTATTTAAATTTTTACTTAAATTTAAAATGTAAAATTATTTAAATTATTATTTAAAAGTGTTATTATTTTAACAGGGCAGGAGAATCTTGTGGATTTTGAATGAGGACTTTTTTTCCTGAATCCTGAAGCTTCCCTGTTCTGCCATCTAGTGTTCACTGGTGTCTCAGAGGGTCATGTGTAAGGAGTTTCTTTATCTGTTTCTCAATGGCAGTGCTACCAACATTTTGTGGCAAGGCAATTTCTAGTTGAGGGATTGCTTCTGAGGTATTTGGGGATGTTTATATTCTTGTCCCCCACCCACATCCCCCCAGGCATTGTGGGCTGAAAACACTCCCACATGTTTTCAAATGTGCCCCAGTACCCTAACCTTTGAAAACCACTGCAGGAAGGGTTAATGGTGAGCCCCTACTTTACATGTGAGAAAAACAGGCTTGGAGACACAAAGAAGCAAGTTCACGCTACAGATATGCACTGGAGTAGGTGCTCCATAAACAGAAGTTCTTTCCTAACTTCCCTCTGTAGCGGGTATTTAAGTCACTTACTGTAATAGGACACAACTTATAAAATATTCTATTGTCACAGAGTTGTATTTCATAAAGTGAGTTTCACTTGTCAAATCACCATGCTAGCACAGTGTTAGCACTTTGTTAGCAAAGAGAGAATAAAGGATAGATCCAAGAGAAGTCACAAAACATGAAAAGCATTGAGAATTTGAGCAAAGATTGTAGGAAGAAATTATAAATAAGCCAGGCTATTCAGCCTAGAATTGGAATGAGGATTTGATACTGGCCTTTTAGCATATGAAAGATTTTCACACAGTGAATGAAGTGTATATGTGACATGCTATATAGTCAGAGATGCTGTGAGTTAATGTTATTTGCAACAGGGTAATGTTTGTAGAGAGCTCAAAGCTTACCAAGCACTTTCATATATATTATCTCATTTGAATAATTTTTATAGCAGTGAGTTGAGTTTAAAATGGCAATTATGTGTATCTTGTTCTTTACATATGTAAAAGATGAAGGAAAAACAATCATTACTGATAAAAATGAGAGAAAGGACTACTAGATATAAACATATTCAATGATTCAGGTTTTATTTATTTAAAAGCTTTTATTTATTTACTTGAGAAAGAGAGTATGAGTAGGAAGAGGAGAAGAAGTACAGGGAGAGGGAGAAGCCGATTCCCTTTGAGCAGGGAGCCTGATGTGGAGCTCGATCCCAGGACCCCAAGATCGTGACCCAAGTGAAGGCAGACACGTAACCAACTGAGCCACCCAGATGACCCAATGATTCAGGTTTTAATTAGGTAGGAAGATGTGAGTTCATATGGGCAGGCCCATGCCTGACCACCTGACATCTGGGAAATACAGGGAATTGGTTAATTTAATGAATATATAAAGTGTATCTCTCTCTCTTTCAAAGATAGATAGATAGATAGATAGATAGATAGATAGATAGATAGATAGACATATATAACAAGATGTGGCTTGCTGAACAAACCAACAAACCATCAATCAAAGTGAAATCAAATTCAAAGAGAAAGTACCCATGCATGACATATTATACACTATCACTGAAAACAAACCCCAAATTTTAGAAGACAATAAAGTTAGGAACCAAGATTATTGGGAACACATAAAGCACAATGGAAAGACAAAAAAGATGACATAAGAGAAAACCCTGGGAAAAAAAGAGAGTCTTGAGAAGAATTCCCTATGAAAAAACAATTGCATGCAAGCTGCAATCATCTAATTCACTATGCATGAGGAATTGCTCATCCTATTACCTACGTATGTTAGCCCAAATAACTAGAAATAGCATTAGTGGTAAGAACAATTGACTATGTATGGTGCATGAATATGTGTTTTCATAGTTATATTATCTGACCAACTTTTAAAGATTCTATTTATTTATTTAGAATGGAAGAGTGCATGAGCTGGGGGATGGGGTGCAAAGGCAGAGGGAGAAAAAGAATCTCAAGCAGACATGGTGCTGAGCACAGAGCCTGACGTGGGGCTCGATTCCACAACCCTGAGATCATGATCTGAGTGGAAACGAAGAGTCTGACACTTAACCAGCTGAGCCACCCAGGCACCCCTTGACCAACCTTTAAATCCAGGAATTACCTCCAGTGATGGTGCTATTATGCCTTCCTCTTCGGCATTATTCATTCAACAAATAACACATCTATTATGTGCTAGGCACTCTTTAGGCACTGGGGATACAGTAGAAAACAGAATAAACATATTCTCACTCTCATGGAGATTAATTTCTTTTCTTTTAAGATTTTTTTAAGAGTTTATTTATTCATGAGAGAGAGAAAGAGAGAGAGAGAGAGGCAGAGACAGGCAGAGGGAGAAGCAGGCTCTTTGCAGGGAGCCCGATGTGGAACTTAATCCCGGAACCCCAGGATCATGCCCTAGGAGAACACAGGCACTAAACCGCTGAGCCACCCAGGGATCCCTGGAGATTACTTTCTTGAATATGTGTGGGAGGTGGGGAGGGGGGAAACAAGAGATAAACAAAATAAAGAAGTAAAAACATTGCAGTATGTTGATGGTAGTCGGTGTTATGGAGATGGTAAAGCAGGGAAGGATGGTTGTGAATGCTGGGGCATCAATAAAAAAACAACATTTGTTGCTAAGGATAAAGTATTAAGTGAAAAGAATAAGATGGAGGGGTGCCTAGGTGGTGCAATTGGTTAAGCAACTGACTCTTGGTTCTTGCTCAGGTCATTATCTCAGGGTTGTGAAATCAAGCCCTACATGAGGCTCCACACTCAGTGTGGAGTCTGCTTAAGACTCTGTTCCGTCTGTCTCTGCCCCTCCCAGCTCTCTAAAATAAATAAATAAACAAACAAACAAATAAATAAATAATAAATAAATCCTTTAAAATAAAAGAAAAAGACTGAAAACTGCATATAAGTAAATTGCCTATTTTTATGTAAAAATAGATTTAATACAATATGCACAGAGAAGAGAATCAAAGGGAATATTCCTATATGTTAAAATGATTATCTTCTTGGTCGATGAAACTTGAAATGATTTTTAAAGTGCTTTTCTTTTTTTTAAAGATCTTATTTATTTATTCATGAAAGGCACAGATTGAGAGAGAGAGAGAGAGGCAGAGCCAAAGGCAGAGGGAGAAGCAGGCTCCATGCAGGGAGCCGGATGTGGGACCCGATCCCAGAACCCCAGGATCATGCCCTGAGACAGAGGCAGACACTCAACCGCTGAACCACCCAGGAGTCCCAAAAGTGCTTTTCTTTATATCTTGCTATTTTGTTAGTTTTCTATGTTAGCATGTATTACTTTTACAAATCAGAAGCAATAAAAAGTTCTAGTCTTTTTTCTAAATATGTTTTTTCATCTCCACCAAGAAGAACAGTTCATACCCAACATAATATATTTGTGTTAGATGTATAGAAGAATCATTTTCTAGAAAGATAAAATAAAACCTGCATGAAATGCCCAATAATATCTCTTGTCATGTTTCACTGTTCTTTCTACTAAAATGTTATCAGTTTTTAAAGTCTGAACTCTATGCCCTGATTTCTCTCCTGTCATTCATGTACTGCTTAGACCAACTCATAAGATGCTGAGCACTCATTGTCTTGTATTAGTAATCTCCCTTCTAGAGACAGTGGCTAAAAACACAGATTCCAGAGACAGGCAACTTGAGTTTGAATTACTTCTTGCTACTCACTTAGCTGTGTGACTTTGGCCAAGTGGCCTAATCTTCCTGTGTTGCCTCTTCCTCACACAGAAAGCAGGGCGTGCATAATTCCTGTCTCGTAGGTTATTGTGAAGAAGAGTGAGTCCATCCATGTAATAGTGCTTAGGACAATACTTGGTACATGTTAAATGTTATTCGTTATGATTCTAAAGTTAATTTTCCAGACAAGGACCACATTTGATATTTTTCTAGATTGTTAGCTCCACTAAGCATAGTGCTTAGGAAATGCATCCTATCCATTTTGTGTCTCTAGGACCTAACATGTGGGGAACAGGTAAGATTTGATGTGGGGTAGGAGAGAATAAAATGCCAAGCAGGTTTATATATTATGCTTGTAATTCACTCTGTTATTCTTTAAGGTAAACAGCATATATGAAAGCTGAGGCTCTGAGAATTTAAACAACTTGCCCAAGATCACCCTGCTGTTAAGTGCAAATTAAATCCATGTCTGTTTGACTATATTCATTGTACTCTGTGTTGGAAATAAACGTGAATAAATGGATGAGTGAATTTGAGAAGGATCTGGAATTGTCTTTTGAGCTCCTCCTGTGTTTATTTATTTACCGCTGTATTCCCAGAATTTAGCACAGAGCCTACTTCACAGGAAGAGCTCAATAAATATTTATTGTTAAATGAATGAATAAATAAATGAAGAAAAGGACAAAGGAAAAAATCAAGGAATGAATAAGCAAAATGTCATCTGAAAACGTAATTTTCTGATTTAATATCCAGTCTCTTATATTCAGTATATGACAAATTCATGATAAATGCATCTATTCAGTACCTAGAGAAAGTGGAGGAAGTAATTCATTACCTATTTGTTACATGTACAAATTCAGACCAACTGGCACACAATTACCTGTGGTTTTATTTTTATAAAATGAAGAAGTAATAAGTCCCCAGCTGTGTAACCATAAACTTTATTTGTTTGGCTGTGGGTTCATGTGGAATAGGCAAAGAGATTCAAAAAAATTCACATAGTTCATCCCAAATATATTTTCTCTTTTGATTCAAGGAACTTTGGGAAAACATTTTTGTTTATATTTTAAATTCTTGTATTCCCCACCCCCACCCCCAACCCTGCACCGGCCTCAAATCAGCGTCAAGCTGGCAAAGGTCTAGAGGGACTCCTGGAGGGACTATTACAGATGCTTCTTTTGATTCAAACTAGTCTCCCACTTCCTCTTAATATAAGCACGGGAGAAACACCATAAGTTTAAGATAAAATGGATTTATTTATAATAACATGTCAACATGATAAAAACACATTAATATATCTGCAGGGTACAATGAAAAACTGCTGCAAAAATCAGCTGTAAAAATAATTTTCATTTAGATTAAAAATAGCAGATAGTTTAGGAATGAGCCAATATGTGTTTTTGTGAAGAAAGTTTATATCCCACTGGTGCTTATAAAACATTTCTCAATTTATAAAAATATGCTTTCTTGCATGATTTTAGAGTTTATAAAAATACTTATGCTGGAAACGGCATAATATCATTATGTTTTATATGCTTACATTCTCTCCACCCACACTTGCAAATCTGCAACATTAGAATTAATTTTGGAATAGGGAGGTTAGGTTGCTTTGAGATTAGCCAAATAGCTATAATATGCAAATACTATAGAGCAGAAATATAAACAAGATGAGTGTTAGTCACAAAGGATTTTAAAATTTTGAGATCTACTAATGCACAATATTGAATAAGAAGTCTTTCTCAGTGGTAGAACTAGAAGCTTGCAACAAATGAGGATATTACTAATGTTTGGTGTTATTATTTTTAGTATCTGGGTGTACAGTTATATATAATATAGTCATAGGCATATAACATGGTTTCCTTCCTTTATTTCATTTCATATGGCCATTAGTGGATAGTAAAAACTGTCTGAAGCATTTCATAAGCCTAAAGTTCTATTTTATTAGGATAAAACTTTTTCTTCATGTCAATCTCTTCATTGAATTGGATTATGGGCAATAGATTTTATTGTAAAAAATGAATCCTTTTAAATTTTATGATATATGGGGAATCATGACAGATACATAATTACTAATTATTTATACAAACATACAGACAGACATACCTGTATGTTATTGACTGGCTCCTAAATATTTGCATCCTGTGCACACATTTTGGTACAAAAAGGTAGACATTGTGTTAAGAGTGATAGTAATAGTGCATATCCTACAATATATGTATAGCATTTGCTTGTTTTGAAAGTCACTACAAATTCCTGCCTTTTATTTATATTGCTTATGGTTTTTTGCACAAGTATGATGATAAGGTTGACTCTTGTAGTAGTTATTTTTTGCTGCAGTAACAAGCAACCCCAACAGTTCAGGAACTTATACTAATAAAGATTTATTACATGCTTATGAAGCTTTGATGGGCTTTGTGTGTGTGTTTAGTTCAGGACTATCTAAAGAAGGCTTTTCTTTTGGCGGAGGTCAGAAGCTCAAGAAGCCAGACTGAACCATGAAAGCATATTTAATACCTCTTCAAGGATGGGGTGTGTGTTACATCTGCTCACATTGCATCAGTCAAAGTCACATGGCCAAGCCCCTTGTCAATGTGGAAGGGAAGTATATGCTTCCTTCCTCAATCCTGGGAGAATTGAGCCCGGGCAAATACTAGTTGAAAAGCAATACAATCTGACTTGACTACAGGTTAAAAAGCCAAGTCATACCTGCAAGTTATAAAAAGAGCTAAATACTAAAATAAAATTATAGATTTAAGTAAAATTTTTATATTTCTTTGGAGAACTACCTACAAAAGACGTGATTATTTAGGAACCAGAGTGGAAGTTTAGAGACAGCAGTTGGATATATTAATTGAATCTAAGAAGGGACGAAACAAAACATATTAATTTTTTTCTGGGGCTTCGTTAGCATGTAAGCTTACCTCTGTCATTTTACTTATTACCATGCTTTCTGATCATTCATTTACGAAGATAGGAGTAGTATCTATTATCTTTACATACCCAGAGCCTAGTAAAATCCCTCAACTTTACTAGTACTTGTCGTAAGCACTCAATGAATCCATGCATACATAATCCAGAATATGCTGTTCTAATTTTTTCTTTCTTCTTCTTCTTCTTCTTCTTCTTCTTCTTCTTCTTCTTCTTCTTCTTCTTCTTCTCCTTCTCCTTCTCCTTCTCCTTCTCCTCTTCCTCCTCCTCCTCCTTCTCCTTTCTCATTCTCATTCTCATTCTCATTCTCATTCTCATTCTCATTCTCATTCTTTTTCTTCTTGGAGAGAGTGAGCCTATGAGCCATGGGGAAGGGATTGAGGGGGACAGAGAAGGAAAAGCAGACTCCATGCTGAGCATGGAGCCCTAGGAGGCTGGGTTCCATCTCACGACCCCGAGATTATGACCTGAGTCGAAACCAAGAGTCAAATGCT
Organism: Canis lupus familiaris; assembly: GCF_011100685.1. Taxonomy (NCBI): domain Eukaryota; kingdom Metazoa; phylum Chordata; class Mammalia; order Carnivora; family Canidae; genus Canis; species Canis lupus. The sequence goes on along the minus strand of NC_049226.1, from coordinate 53,353,193 downwards.
TACTGATCACCCAATACAGTACAATCACCCAGGACCCCCTTGTTTCTTTTTCAATGCTAAAACTATATAACATGGGAGAATGAACATATTGGCTTCTCTCTTCCCCATTTTCATTTTCTACATGGGACTTTTCATTTTTTCCTTCCCCCAGTGAGGTGATTTTATTTTGAATAAAATAAATTGAACACACTTGGGTTAGTATACCTCAAGTATTTTCCTGCAGATAAGCTTTGTGCACATACATGTGTGTGCCATTGTGTGTGCGTGTGTGTGCATGAGAGAGAGAGAGAGTGAGAGAGAGAGAGATCTGTATAAATGGTTTTTATACCTTTACCAGGTATCTTTAGGGTATTCACTGTTCATTTACTATATTACTGATAAAAATCTGTTCTTGAAGTGGCTTCTTTCCACATTTATTTCTTTTGTGATTTGCTTACTGGAAAAACCTTCAGAGATTCACATTATGTAGTTATGGGCCTGTCAGGAGGACTATTACCATTCTAGCACAGTTAAAAATATTTCAAATAGGTTGTATAATGTAGTCACTTCATAGTAAATAGCAGACAACAATATAAAAGAATGAGAAAGTGATGATAATTCAAAAAAGAACATGGAAACAGTAGAATGCAAACTGGTTTCTATTACCATTCAACACATATAATAAACCTTTCAATTTCTATAAAATTATTGTTAAACTCACTCGGCTCATTGTGTATTTTTCATAATTTAAACTTCACACTGAAGTCACGAAGTGTTTTTAAGTGAAGTTCATATGAAATTGCATCCTTGCAAGTCATCCAGAAATAACATAGAGATATCATCTCTGCAATTCCCCCTGCTTCTCCAAACCATGACTTTCCAATTCTATAGCTGATATTAGAGAGATGAAGTATGTGACAAGAGTAGAAAATATTATTTTTATGTAGCTACACAAAAGGAAACAATTTGCTCATGATTTTTACATATGCATATCATCTTACTATAGGAAACGTAATTGTTTATGACAAAACTTTTTTAAAAGATTTTATTTATTTGTTTATTTATTTATTTAAAAGAGAGAGAGTGAGTGAGTAGGAGAGAGAAGGAGCAGGGGGAGGGGCAAAGGGAGAGGGAGAAGCAGGCTTCCTGCTGAGCAGAGAGCCTGATATGGGGCTAAATCCCAGGACTCCAGGATCATGACCTGAGCTGAAGGCAGACACTTAACTGACTGATCCACCCAGGCTCTCCAATGACAAACCTTTTGAAGACTCAAATGGACATGATTTCTTAATACGAGTGACCTTGGCTTTTTTGTATAGGTTAAAAAGTGATGGCAGTTTAGAGACTAGATGAATTATCCAAAACTCACAGATTCATGAAATATCAGATTTATAATGAATATTTAGAAGATTTTTTTAGAAGATTTTAATTTAGAAACTAACACATATCAAGGCAGGAATAGTAAAGTGACTCAAAATAGTTAACATTTGAAATCTCAAAATTCTTGGCTTAATCCTGAGAAATATTCACAATACAATAAGATCAAGCTGTTTTTAATCTGATGCTTGAATCTGTGTTAAGTATTCTATCAGATACAAACTCAGCTAAGACTTTGACATAAAGCTATAATATAGAGCCCTCAGCAGCAAAGTAGTGAGAACATAAAATTCTTGTAGGGATTTATTTTTTAATTTATATTTGAAAAATGTTCCTAACAGATGAAAAAAAGTAAGGAGCTATTCATAAAACCTTTGGCTTACTTCCACAAAAATGTTCCATTTATTGAACAGGAAATAAGGTGTAGAATGTACTTTTAAACAAACTGAGAATTCATTTCTCCAATTTATAAAAGTTATTTATTCCTTCTATTACCAATCCAAACATTTCCTCATCTGTACCTTTCAAGAGGCTTGACTTTTTAAATGAAGCTCAAGAAAAAGCGTTTATGGCACTCTCTTTCTTGAAGAAGAGAAGAAAAAGCAATCTCTTTCCATGATGATAAATTCAAATTGGTAACAAAGTTGGGGGTTTCTTGGGGTTACAGGAAACTTGTCAGGGGGGCATGTTTCAGGTTTATTCCTTTTTCAGGCGAAAGCCTGGAGTTTGCCAGGGTGCCTCCAAATTTTGTAGAATAAATTTTATAGTGGTGGGGAGGAGCGGAATGTTGTTGAGACTTTCAGATTTGGATGGAGTGGTCGTAGAAAACAGGTAACTATAAAAACGCAGGACAGATTTAACTAGCAAACTGGTTGAGGAGGCAAACGAGGCAAAGTAAGGAACAGGTGGTGAAAGTTAACAACAGGTGTCTTTCTGAGTAATGCAGAGAGCATTTGCAGCAGGAATTCAGGATTGAAGCTAAGTTTGGGATTTAAGAAATACAGTCATTCTTGGGATTTAGAAACAAGGATTTATTAAAGGCAAGTTTGATTAATTCTGTCACTCTTTCTTAAACAAAACAAAACCACCCCCTTGCCTTCAGGTTGTTGACTTTCAGCAAAGCAATCACCACTTGATTTTAGCTTTTTCCCTGTAGGCATCACAAAGATACATTAGATTTTCGAACGAGGGAGTAAAGGGCAGGAAGGGTGTATCATCAGACTCATTTTTACAAGCCCATGTTTCTGGGAGTATTTATGTCATAGGCAATGAAAATTGGTAACAAAAATCAAATAATGTCTTTCCCATGCAACCAGAGAGAGTTTGGTGGGAAAAATTGGAGGTGCCATTTTTCCTTCACAAGTTAAAAAAGAATAAGTCAAAAAATAATGACTTGGTTTTAAATCATTTCATGGGTACAGGTCTTCTTGAGAAGGTAAGAGCCTAAGGGTGTTATTCACGGGATACTTCTTTCATATGTACCAGAAACTTCTTGAGGCTGGAGTGACATTCTGAAAAAATAGCATATAACTTACCAAAGAATTCCTCCAATGATTCACCTTTACAATAAACCTAACAATAGTTACCTGAAAAAAGCTATATTAAAAGTGGTTGTAAGTTTTGTAAAAGAATTAGAATCAGACCTAAAACAAAAAAGAAAAGCCTCCAAATTTATTTTTGTTGTTGTTCCCCAAATGAGACTTGAAAAAGATCATAAAAGGCTGGAAATATACATTTAAAAATATAGAGGATGATAGTTACTGAGGGTGATTTTTTTTTCCTCCTGAGGATAATTTTAAAGCCCATCTTCCAAGAATACAGCTGAAGATTGCTTTGAATTCTTTTTTCTTTTTCCTGGAAAAACTCATGAGAGATGCTATGATACGTTTCTCATTATACATTATGATTTTAAGCATTTCCTTATTCTATGTCTATAGCCAAGTATGCCTGACATACTGCACTTTATTATATAATCTATGTGATATCAAGTGGATCAAATAATGGAAGAGTATAAGAGCAGGATCACAGAGGGGAGTCCAACCACATGCTCACTTTCTGAACACTGGCAAGGAAACCAAAGCATCAAATTTGCAGAGACAGGACATCCTCCCTACATGACTTCTCCCTTTATCCCAGTGACAAGAGAAGCTTTCTAGGGATACTAGGATGATCACACAAAGAGGAAAAACAAAGTGGAGGAAATAAAAGCTGCCTCTAGTCTGCAAAAATGGAAGATGTTCCCTGAAAAGGTGAGAATTACCTGCGCGGTAGAAGAAGCAGAGAGACAAGCACACCAAGACAGCTGAGTAGCCCAGCTGAGTAGCTGAGTTAGCCCTGTAACTGCTTATAGCTGCGTGGGGATAGAACCGTCCACATGGTGCTCAGTCCTTCTCCTGAGACATTTGTTTCAAGTCCTGCATTGTAAGGGGCAGTAAACTAAAAGAACAAAATCACCTTTTCAATTGTTGAAGAGTTGTAGTCACTGGGAGGAGAACATTTAAAAAAAAAAAATCCTTCCTTTTCAATTTTGAGGATAATGAAGGCAGCAGTGGGCACCAGATGGAAAAGCAGTGCTGGGGGACACGGGAAATGGGAATTGATGTAGGAAAGAGAGTAGGGTTGGGAGCTGATGGCTAAGAAAGAATTCTTGAGATATCTTTGATGCAAAAGGTGATTTTATTAAAGAGGACAGGACCTGTGGCAGAAAGAGCTGCACCAGGGTCATAAGGAGTGACCCATTATAGACTTTCAAGTTGGAAGGGGGTTAAGGATAGCATAAATCTCTAAAGAATTTGGTAGCAAGGTTTCCAGGACCTTGAGGGGGGCTGGCTACTGTTGGGAAAGGTCATTTATTGGGACGCCTGGGTGGTTCAGTGGTTGAGCGTCTGCCTCTGGCTCAGGGCCTGATCCCAGGGTCCTGGGATTGAGTTCCACATCGGGCTCCCTGCATGGAGCCTGCTTCTTCTCCCTCTGCCTGTGTCTCTGCCTCTTTCTGTGTGTCTCTCATCAATAAATAAATAAATAAATAAAATCTTAAAAAAGAAAGAAAGAAAGAAAGAAAGAAAGAAAGAAAGAAAGAAAGAAAGAAAGAAAGAAAGAAAGAAAGGTCATTTATCACTGTCTAATAAAGCCTGAGTCATGAGACCCTTCAGATGTATATCGGTGGGTCATAGGCTTGTGGGATGATTGCCAACACACATCTTGGAGGGGAGAGATAAAGAAGTTTCCAAAGGAATTTTTTTATGTTAGAGTAGACTTACAGGATCCTGGGGGTTGGGCTAAGATTGCCTCTTGACTTTAGCAAGGTATTAACATCCAGGCAGCTGATTTCCTAGAGGAATGTCACTCTGCCTGTTTGAAGGACTTGTCAATGGGTTGCAAGTAGTAAGGAAATGTAATAATTTTTGTTCTGTCTTTGTTTCCCACATCAGGGATGAGCATGAGCACGAGTTACTTGAGTTCCACAGAGAATAGAGAGGTCAGAACGTACTAAAACCTCAGGGAAAACTCACTTCCTATAACATTTCTATTTGTTTTCAAGGCTAGCATGGCCTGGGGAAAGAAGCATAATTTTTAAAAGTGAAACTATTATTTATTTCAAATCTAGTTTATAAAGGACAATACTATCTTCCTCTAACCCATACAAATACATGATTTCTGGCTCTAAGCAGTAATAGATTAAATGAGCAGACTAAATTTCCTCTGAACTTGGTAACAGAAATAGTATTCCTTCCTTCTTTTATTCATTCATGAAACTTTCAAAGAATCCCTTTAAAGTAAAGGCTCAAGGGGACAACAGATCATCATAAATAGTTACTACTAATAGTATAAATGCCGTAGTTTATAATTGTTTGCTTTAACAAAATAAATCATATCAGATTCAGGAGTATTGCTTTTATAGCTCTCTCCCTTAGGAAAGGGTATATATTATGCCTACCCTTGGTGCGGGGGTGTGTGCTACTCAAGCATAGCAGGGCACAAAAAGGAAGAGTTGTGAATTACAACTGCATGGGAATATAAGGAAGAGTCTTCTTGTCCTTAGGCTTTTGCAGTCACTCTATACCAATTACTGAACTAGAAAGTGATAATTACACAAAAGAGATACAGCTACAGGTGAATAGAATGAGGAGCAAAAGATGAATTATCTAGCCAAGAGTGATGAGGGGATCCTTTCTGAAAGTGGAAAAAGAAGGGCATGATTATGTGATATAAGACTAAAAGATAAGATATCCCCTTAATTATTAAACAAGACATTCTTAAAACATTTATTGAGAACTGGGTGATTGTGATACAAAGATAAACAGGATAAAATCCCTGCCCTTGAATATTTCAGGGAGAGGACATCTGCACCAGAAAAGGGAGGGGGAAAAAAAAAAACAAAAACCAAAGCAATAGAACAAATATAATGGGATAGCACAACATGGTGCTAGAACACAAGTGATACAGGACTTTACAGGAGTAAACAGGAAGAACCCTTTAGTGTTGCATGTGAGAGGATAGGTGAATTAAAATAATGTTATGTCTGAAATAAGATTTCATCTGTTATTCATTTAACAAGATGTATTAAGTACATGAATTAACATATATTAAGTACAATTAACAGGTACTAGATACACAGCTTGCCCTCAGGGGATTAATAGTGAAATGGTGAACCAGGCATAAAAATAGATAAGTACAATGATGGATTTAATTAAGTATAAAGCACATGGCATTATTAGACAGGGTGGTCAAATGTATCTGGGAAGTTGCAGAACCGCTGCACAGAGGAGGTGAATTTTGAAACATGTGGTATTTGTTAGGCAGATTGTGATTGGGAACACCACACAGGGCTAAAGGAGTTCTAGACAATGAGAACAGTGGGAGTGAAAGCAATAGTAGTCTGCTACAGCTTGGTGTGTACCCAGAATGGAAAGAGCTTTGGGTAAGGAAGATGAGGCAAGAGATGGGGTTGGCAAGGACCAGATTGTAGAAGGCCTTGAATGCGGATTTAAAGACTTGGAATTTTATTCTGTAGACCAGTACTTTTCAAACTGGATCCCACTAAGTTCCTGAGGTCCAAGGAAGTATCTAAGGAAGGTACTGGGCACGCCAAAAAGGACTTTAGGAGCCCATGAATTCTAGACTGTGGAGTTTTAAACATTAATCTTTAGGCAATGTAAATAAAGTGTCTGAACATTTTTAAGGGAGGAAGTGATAAGCTAAGAACCCTTTTAGGAAGATTCGTCCATCTACAATACTATGCTAGAAATCTGGAAGTCATCCAAAATTGCTCCCTTTCTATCCTAATATATCAATAAACAGTCACTAAATCCTATTCATTCTTACTCTTAAATATCACTGAAATCTACCCCTTGCCCCTCCTTCCCTACTAGAACTGCCAGTGGTTCAGTCCTCCCCCCCCGCCCCTCCCCAGTCAAATACAAGAGCCTTCTAACTTACAGTTCTTCATAGTTCTAACTTCTAGTCAGTTCCATCCATAACTTTGTCATACCACTTATTGCACCATTTGTGAAATTTATGAAAATGTATATGATTTCCATTACAGTATAAGTCCCTTGAAGGCAGGTAGGGGGATCCTGAAGGACTGTCAAATCAGGATTTACTGCTAAATGTTACACAGTTGGTCATTCTGTCTTACACCATCATTTCCCCACCCCCCCCTTTTCTACTGGATCATTCCTATTAGCTTACAAGCATGTTGTATTTTTTCCTCATCCTAGAAAAATCTGCTCTTGTCTCCATATTCTCCAGTTGCTACTGCCACCTTCGCAGCAAATCTCATACATTTCTACACTCCTTTCATAGCAAAGAATTATCTTTTCTATTTCTTCAATTTTCTCATCAACTCACTTATTCTGACTTTTATCTCTGTTATATCAACCATAAAGTCATTTGTCAAGGTTATCACGTTCAATAGTCAACTCTTCATCTACATCTCACTTGACCCCTTGTTAGCATTAGACATGGCTGATAATAGTTTCTTGAAAAAGTTGATACTTTCTTAAATTTCCTCCTACCTTAGTGGATATTCCTTCTTAGTATCTTTTGCTAACCCCTCTTCCTCTTACAGTTCTTTAAATCTGAGATATCTCAGTGTAAGAATCTCTTCCTTTTGCTGTCTAAACTTATTTCCTAAGGGATCTCTAGTTCTCTGGTATATATACTGATGATTTTGAAACTTACTTTTCAGTCTGATCTATACCCTGAATTTCACACTCTTGTGGTCGACTACCTACTGGATATGTTCGTTTGAATTTCTATTAACCATTTCACACTTATCATGGTCAAAACATAACTTTGTCTCTCTCATCCTCCCCAACTTATTTCTCATAAAAACTTTGCATTTTAGTCTATGGCACTCTTTGTCTGTCTAGTTGTATGAGCCCAAAATTCCAATTCCTTTTTTGTGATTCTCAAGTCCTTTTGGATTTACTAACATCAAGGTATGCACAACTTTGATTGGCTCTCCCCATCTTCACTGCTACCACCTGGTGTAAGCTATTAACCCTCACCTGGTCTGCTACAATGGACTCTGTTTCTCTGCTTCCACTTTTGTCCCTTTAGCCTCTTCCACAAAGTCCTCCAGGGAGATCCTTTATATTTATAATGTGTATCATGTCACCCTGCTCTTCAAAAATCTTCAAAAAATATGATCATACTTTTTAAGAAATCCAGAGTTTTTAACATAGCCTACCCAATATGTCTGGCCTGGCTCTAGGCATTCTATTTGCAAGCCCTTCCATTCTCATTCTTGTACTCACCACTGTGGACACACTGATCTTCCTGCTAGATCTCCAATATGCTATTTGTAGTGTGTCAGGGTCTTTGCACTTGCTGTTCTCTGTATGTGGAATGCTCTTACCTCGGCTATTTCAATGGCTCCTTCCTTACATAATTCTCAGGTCCCTGCTCAAATGCTACATGCTCAGAGAGACTGTCTCTGACAACCTATATAAAATGCCTCTTCAACCCTTCCTCCTCCTCCACTTTCATCTGTGTATCTATTTACTCAGCTCATCTTTCTTTACAGCACTTGTCACTAATATTACATATATTATATATTTGATTGCTTGTGTATTATCTGGCTTTTCCACTAGAATGTGACAAAGACTCCTTGACCTGCTTCTTGTCAGACTCCTCTGAGCCCAATTAGGCCTAATCCTGGGCATGTCCTCAAGAGCCCAGGTTTAGCAAGAATCCTAGTATAAGTAAATTCAAAGTAGCCACCCTCACTACCAACATAATTCCTCATTTTACCCTCACCTTGGCTTGTTAGGTGAGTTTACCTAAGAATTCCTCTAACCTTTTACTTCTTTTTTTTTTTTTTTTTTTTTTTTTTAAGTAATCTCTATGCCCAACATGGGGCTCAAACTCATGACCCCGAGATCAGAGTCACATGCTCTACCTACTAAGCCAGGAAGACACCCTAAATTACCTTACCCTTTTAGAATTTTCTACCCACTGAACCTCCCACATTGCTCCTTGGCTATAAAATCCTACTTTTCATTATTTTATTCAGAATTGAGCCGAGTCTCTCTCCCCTACTGTAAAACCCCACTGTATTCCTCATCCTATAAGGATATATATATATATATATATACAAATATAGCAACAGTCCTGAATAAAACATGCCTTCCCATCTTTAAAACAGTATCCTCAGTGCCTAAGATACTGCCTAGCTCTCAGTAGGCATTCAAAACACCTTTGTTAAAAAACAAAACAAAGCAAAACAACAACAACAACAAAAAAAACCTTTGTTAAAACAAAACAAAAACAAAAACCCACCTTGTTCAATAAATGAATATATTTATAGCAAGGAATGATACACTCAGAATTTGGGAATCTTTATTTTATTATTTTATTTTTTTGGAATCTTTAATGGATAAAGCTAATTATATAACACTTCTGAAACACTTCAATATTTTAAAAACAGAGGGTGGAAAGTTTATCAATAGATACTTTTAAAAGTATTAACACATTTAATTTCATAGAATCAGAACCTCAGAGTTAAGAACTCTTCAAGGGCACCTAGTACAAACCCACATTCTAATTAAAAAAAAAACTGGATTCCGTGTTTATTTCTTAAAGGTTTTTATTAGAGGGTGAACTTTTATCACTTACAGAGCATTTGGGAATTTTGAAATTACCTAATTGATCTTAAGTTTACACTAATTAATCATGTCAAAGCTTTGTAGTTACCGTTAACAGGATTGAGCCTTCGAGCCAAAGCATTAACACCCACTTAAGGTCATTAAAAGTGGATTATAAAAGACTTCAAATAATATGTATACTGTATCGTTTTG